>NC_134986.1:0-2500000 GCF_050947335.1 Megachile rotundata
CGCAGTCGCAATCACACAATAGCAAACACACAATCACAATCAGACAATCACACAATCAAAATCACTCAAGCACCATCACGCAAGCACAATCCCGCAATGACAATCACGCAATCACGCAACCACAATCACGCAATCACAATCACGCAATCACAATCACACAATCACAATCACACAATCACAATCACACAATCACAATCACACAATCACAATCACACAATCACAATCACACAATCACAATCACACAATCACAATCACACAATCACAATCACACAATCACAATCACACAATCACAATCACACAATCACAATCACAATCACACAATCACAATCATACAATCACAATCACACAATCACAATCACACAATCACAATCACACAATCACAATCACACAATCACAATCACACAATCACAATCACACAATCACAATCACACAATCACAATCAACCAATCACAAACACCCATTCACAATCACGTAATCACCATCACGCAATCACGATCCCGCAACCACAATCGCGCAACCACAATCGCGCAACCACAATCGCGCAACCACAATCGCGCAAACACAATCGCCCAAGCTCAATCGCGCAATCACAATCGCGCAACCACAATCGCGCAATCACAATCGCGCAATCACAATCGCGCAATCACAATCGCGCAATCACAATCGCCCAATCACAATCGCACAATCACAATCGCACAATCACAATCGCACAATCACAATCACACAATCGCAATCACACAATCACACAATCACAATCACGCAATCACAATCACGCAATCACAATCACGCAATCACAATCACACAATCGCCATCAGAATCACACAATCACACAATCGCAATCCCACAATCACAATCACAAAATCACAATCACACAATCACACAATCACAATCACGCAATCACAATCGCGCAATCACAATCGCGCAATCACAATCGCGCAATCACAATCGCGCAATCACAATCGCCCAATCACAATCGCACAATCACAATCGCACAATCACAATCGCACAATCACAATCACACAATCGCAATCACACAATCACACAATCACAATCACGCAATCACAATCACGCAATCACAATCACACAATCGCCATCAGAATCACACAATCACACAATCGCAATCCCACAATCACAATCACAAAATCACAATCACACAATCACACAATCACAATCACGCAATCACAATCGCGCAATCACAATCGCGCAATCACAATCGCGAAATCACAATCGCACAATCACAATCGCACAATCACAATCGCACAATCACAATCTCACAATCACAATCACACAATCACAATCACACAATCACAATCACACAATCACAATCACAAAATCACAATCACACAATCACAATCACACAATCACAATCACACAATCACAATCACACAATCACAATCACACAATCACAATCACACAATCACAATCACACAATCACAATCACACAATCACAATCACACAATCACAATCACACAATCACAATCACACAATCACAATCACACAATCACAATCACACAATCACAATCACACAATCACAATCACACAATCACAATCACACAATCACAATCACACAATCACAATCACACAATCACAATCACACAATCACAATCACACAATCACAATCACACAATCACAATCACACAATCACAATCACACAATCACAATCACACAATCACAATCACACAATCACAATCACACAATCACAATCACACAATCACAATCACACAATCACAATCACACAATCACAATCACACAATCACAATCACACAATCACAATCACACAATCACAATCACACAATCACAATCACACAATCACAATCACACAATCACAATCACACAATCACAATCACACAATCACAATCACACAATCACAATCACACAATCACAATCACACAATCACAATCACACAATCACAATCACACAATCACAATCACACAATCACAATCACACAATCACAATCACACAATCACAATCACACAATCACAATCACACAATCACAATCACACAATCACAATCACACAATCACAATCACACAATCACAATCACACAATCACAATCACACAATCACAATCACACAATCACAATCACACAATCACAATCACACAATCACAATCACACAATCACAATCACACAATCACAATCACACAATCACAATCACACAATCACAATCACACAATCACAATCACACAATCACAATCACACAATCACAATCACACAATCACAATCACACAATCACAATCACACAATCACAATCACACAATCACAATCACACAATCACAATCACACAATCACAATCACACAATCACAATCACACAATCACAATCACACAAACACAATCACACAACCACCATCACGCAGTCGCAATCACACAATAGCAAACACACAATCACAATCAGACAATCACACAATCAAAATCACTCAAGCACCATCACGCAAGCACAATCCCGCAATGACAATCACGCAATCACGCAACCACAATCACGCAATCACAATCACGCAATCACAATCACACAATCACAATCACACAATCACAATCACACAATCACAATCACACAATCACACAATCACAATCACGCAATCACAATCGCGCAATCACAATCGCGAAATCACAATCGCGAAATCACAATCGCACAATCACAATCGCACAATCACAATCTCACAATCACAATCACACAATCACAATCACACAATCACAATCACACAATCACAATCACAAAATCACAATCACACAATCACAATCACACAATCACAATCACACAATCACAATCACACAATCACAATCACACAATCACAATCACAATCACACAATCACAATCACACAATCACAATCACACAATCACAATCACACAATCACAATCACACAATCACAATCACACAATCACAATCACACAATCACAATCACACAATCACAATCACACAATCACAATCACACAATCACAATCACACAATCACAATCACACAATCACAATCACACAATCACAATCACACAATCACAATCACACAATCACAATCACACAATCACAATCACACAATCACAATCACACAATCACAATCACACAATCACAATCACACAATCACAATCACACAATCACAATCACACAATCACACAATCACAATCACACAATCACAATCACACAATCACAATCACACAATCACAATCACACAATCACAATCACACAATCACAATCACACAATCACAATCACACAATCACAATCACACAATCACAATCACACAATCACAATCACACAATCACAATCACACAATCACAATCACACAATCACAATCACACAATCACAATCACACAATCACAATCACACAATCACAATCACACAATCACAATCACACAATCACAATCACACAATCACAATCACACAATCACAATCACACAATCACAATCACACAATCACAATCACACAATCACAATCACACAATCACAATCACACAATCACAATCACACAATCACAATCACACAATCACAATCACACAATCACAATCACACAATCACAATCACACAATCACAATCACACAATCACACAACCACCATCACGCAGTCGCAATCACACAATAGCAAACACACAATCACAATCAGACAATCACACAATCAAAATCACTCAAGCACCATCACGCGAGCCCAATCCCGCAATGACAATCACGCAATCACGCAACCACAATCACACAATCACAATCACACAATCACAATCACACAATCACAATCACACAATCACAATCACACAATCACAATCACACAATCACAATCACACAATCACAATCACACAATCACAATCACACAATCACAATCACACAATCGCAATCAGAATCACACAATCACACAATCACAATCCCACAATCACAATCACAAAATCACAATCACAATCACACAATCACACAATCACAATCACGCAATCACAATCACGCAATCACAATAACACAATCGCAATCACACAATCACAATCACACAATCACAATCACACAATCACAATCACACAATCACAATCACACAATCACAATCACACAATCACAATCACACAATCACAATCACACAATCACAATCACACAATCACAATCACACAATCACAATCACACAATCACAATCACACAATCACAATCACACAATCACAATCACACAATCACAATCACACAATCACAATCACACAATCACAATCACACAATCACTATCACACAATCACTATCACACAATCACTATCACACAATCACAATCACACAATCACAATCACACAATCACAATCACACAATCACAATCACACAATCACAATCACACAATCACAATCACACAATCACAATCACACAATCACAATCACACAATCACAATCACACAATCACAATCACACAATCACAATCACACAATCACAATCACACAATCACAATCACACAATCACAATCACACAATCACAATCACACAATCACAATCACACAATCACAATCACACAATCACAATCACACAATCACAATCACACAATCACAATCAGACAATCACAATCACACAATCACAATCACACAATCACAATCACACAATCACAATCACACAATCACAATCACACAATCACAATCACACAATCACAATCACACAATCACAATCACACAATCACAATCACACAATCACAATCACACAATCACAATCACACAATCACAATCACACAATCACAATCACACAATCACAATCACACAATCACAATCACACAATCACAATCACACAATCACAATCACACAATCACAATCACACCATCACAATCACACAATCACAATCACACAATCACAATCACACAATCACAATCACACAATCACAATCACACAATCACAATCACACAATCACAATCACACAATCACAATCACACAATCACAATCACACAATCACAATCACACAATCACATTCACACAATCACAATCACACAATCACAATCACACAATCACAATCACACAATCACAATCACACAATCACAATCACACAATCACAATCACACAATCACAATCACACAATCACAATCACACAATCACAATCACACAATCACAATCACACAATCACAATCACACAATCACAATCACACAATCACAATCACACAATCACAATCACACAATCACAATCACACAATCACAATCACACAATCACAATCACACAATCACAATCACACAATCACAATCACACAATCACAATCACACAATCACAATCACACAATCACAATCACACAATCACAATCACACAATCACAATCACACAATCACAATCACACAATCACAATCACACAATCACAATCACACAATCACAATCACACAATCACAATCACACAATCACAATCACACAATCACAATCACACAATCACAATCACACAATCACAATCACACAATCACAATCACACAATCACAATCACACAATCACAATCACACAATCACAATCACACAATCACAATCACACAATCACAATCACACAATCACAATCACACAATCACAATCACACAATCACAATCACACAATCACAATCACACAATCACAATCACACAATCACAATCACACAATCACAATCACACAATCACAATCACACAATCACAATCACACAATCACAATCACACAATCACAATCACACAATCACAATCACACAATCACAATCACACAATCACAATCACACAATCACAATCACACAATCACAATCACACAATCACAATCACACAATCACAATCACACAATCACAATCACACAACCACAATCACACAACCACAATCACACAACCACAATCACACAACCACAATCACACAATCACAATCACACAATCACAATCACACAATCACAATCACACAATCACAATCACACAATCACAATCACACAATCACAATCACACAATCACAATCACACAATCACAATCACACAATCACAATCACACAATCACAATCACACAATCACAATCACACAATCACAATCACACAATCACAATCACACAATCACAATCACACAATCACAATCACACAATCACAATCACACAATCACAATCACACAATCACAATCACACAATCACAATCACACAATCACAATCACACAATCACAATCACACAATCACAATCACACAATCACAATCACACAATCACAATCACACAATCACAATCACACAATCACAATCACACAAACACAATCACACAACCACCATCACGCAGTCGCAATCACACAATAGCAAACACACAATCACAATCAGACAATCACACAATCAAAATCACTCAAGCACCATCACGCAAGCACAATCCCGCAATGACAATCACGCAATCACGCAACCACAATCACGCAATCACAATCACGCAATCACAATCACACAATCACAATCACACAATCACAATCACACAATCACAATCACACAATCACAATCACACAATCACAATCACACAATCACAATCACACAATCACAATCACACAATCACAATCAACCAATCACAAACACCCATTCACAATCACGTAATCACCATCACGCAATCACGATCCCGCAACCACAATCGCGCAACCACAATCGCGCAACCACAATCGCGCAACCACAATCGCGCAAACACAATCGCCCAAGCTCAATCGCGCAATCACAATCGCGCAACCACAATCGCGCAATCACAATCGCGCAATCACAATCGCGCAATCACAATCGCGCAATCACAATCGCCCAATCACAATCGCACAATCACAATCGCACAATCACAATCGCACAATCACAATCACACAATCGCAATCACACAATCACACAATCACAATCACGCAATCACAATCACGCAATCACAATCACACAATCGCCATCAGAATCAAACAATCACACAATCGCAATCCCACAATCACAATCACAAAATCACAATCACACAATCACACAATCACAATCACGCAATCACAATCGCGCAATCACAATCGCGCAATCACAATCGCGCAATCACAATCGCGCAATCACAATCGCCCAATCACAATCGCACAATCACAATCGCACAATCACAATCGCACAATCACAATCACACAATCGCAATCACACAATCACACAATCACAATCACGCAATCACAATCACGCAATCACAATCACACAATCGCCATCAGAATCACACTATCACACAATCGCAATCCCACAATCACAATCACAAAATCACAATCACACAATCACACAATCACAATCACGCAATCACAATCGCGCAATCACAATCGCGCAATCACAATCGCGAAATCACAATCGCACAATCACAATCGCACAATCACAATCGCACAATCACAATCTCACAATCACAATCACACAATCACAATCACACAATCACAATCACACAATCACAATCACAAAATCACAATCACACAATCACAATCACACAATCACAATCACACAATCACAATCACACAATCACAATCACACAATCACAATCACACAATCACAATCACACAATCACAATCACACAATCACAATCACACAATCACAATCACACAATCACAATCACACAATCACAATCACACAATCACAATCACACAATCACAATCACACAATCACAATCACACAATCACAATCACACAATCACAATCACACAATCACAATCACACAATCACAATCACACAATCACAATCACACAATCACAATCACACAATCACAATCACACAATCACAATCACACAATCACAATCACACAATCACAATCACACAATCACAATCACACAATCACAATCACACAATCACAATCACACAATCACAATCACACAATCACAATCACACAATCACAATCACACAATCACAATCACACAATCACAATCACACAATCACAATCACACAATCACAATCACACAATCACAATCACACAATCACAATCACACAATCACAATCACACAATCACAATCACACAATCACAATCACACAATCACAATCACACAATCACAATCACACAATCACAATCACACAATCACAATCACACAATCACAATCACACAATCACAATCACACAATCACAATCACACAATCACAATCACACAATCACAATCACACAATCACAATCACACAATCACAATCACACAATCACAATCACACAATCACAATCACACAATCACAATCACACAATCACAATCACACAATCACAATCACACAATCACAATCACACAATCACAATCACACAATCACAATCACACAATCACAATCACACAATCACAATCACACAATCACAATCACACAATCACAATCACACAATCACAATCACACAATCACAATCACACAATCACAATCACACAATCACAATCACACAATCACAATCACACAATCACAATCACACAATCACAATCACACAATCACAATCACACAATCACAATCACACAATCACAATCACACAATCACAATCACACAATCACAATCACACAATCACAATCACACAATCACAATCACACAATCACAATCACACAATCACAATCACACAATCACAATCACACAATCACAATCACACAATCACAATCACACAATCACAATCACACAAACACAATCACACAACCACCATCACGCAGTCGCAATCACACAATAGCAAACACACAATCACAATCAGACAATCACACAATCAAAATCACTCAAGCACCATCACGCAAGCACAATCCCGCAATGACAATCACGCAATCACGCAACCACAATCACGCAATCACAATCACGCAATCACAATCACACAATCACAATCACACAATCACAATCACACAATCACAATCACACAATCACAATCACACAATCACAATCACACAATCACAATCACACAATCACAATCACACAATCACAATCACACAATCACAATCACACAATCACAATCACACAATCACAATCACACAATCACAATCACACAATCACAATCACACAATCACAATCACACAATCACAATCACACAATCACAATCACACAATCACAATCACACAATCACAATCACACAATCACAATCACACAATCACAATCACACAATCACAATCACACAATCACAATCAACCAATCACAAACACCCATTCACAATCACGTAATCACCATCACGCAATCACGATCCCGCAACCACAATCGCGCAACCACAATCGCGCAACCACAATCGCGCAAACACAATCGCCCAAGCTCAATCGCGCAATCACAATCGCGCAACCACAATCGCGCAATCACAATCGCGCAATCACAATCGCGCAATCACAATCGCGCAATCACAATCGCCCAATCACAATCGCACAATCACAATCGCACAATCACAATCGCACAATCACAATCACACAATCGCAATCACACAATCACACAATCACAATCACGCAATCACAATCACACAATCGCCATCAGAATCACACAATCACACAATCGCAATCCCACAATCACAATCACAAAATCACAATCACACAATCACACAATCACAATCACGCAATCACAATCGCGCAATCACAATCGCGCAATCACAATCGCGCAATCACAATCGCCCAATCACAATCGCACAATCACAATCGCACAATCACAATCACACAATCGCAATCACACAATCACACAATCACAATCACGCAATCACAATCACGCAATCACAATCACACAATCGCCATCAGAATCACACAATCACACAATCGCTATCCCACAATCATAATCACAAAATCACAATCACACAATCACACAATCCCAATCACGCAATCACAATCGCGCAATCACAATCGCGCAATCACAATCGCACAATCACAATCGCACAATCACAATCGCACAATCACAATCTCACAATCACAATCACACAATCACAATCACACAATCACAATCACACAATCACAATCACAAAATCACAATCACACAATCACAATCACACAATCACAATCACACAATCACAATCACACAATCACAATCACACAATCACAATCACAATCACACAATCACAATCACACAATCACAATCACACAATCACAATCACACAATCACAATCACACAATCACAATCACACAATCACAATCACACAATCACAATCACACAATCACAATCACACAATCACAATCACACAATCACAATCACACAATCACAATCACACAATCACAATCACACAATCACAATCACACAATCACAATCACACAATCACAATCACACAATCACAATCACACAATCACAATCACACAATCACAATCACACAATCACAATCACACAATCACAATCACACAATCACAATCACACAATCACAATCACACAATCACAATCACACAATCACAATCACACAATCACAATCACACAATCACAATCACACAATCACAATCACACAATCACAATCACACAATCACACAATCACAATCACACAATCACAATCACAATCACACAATCACAATCACACAATCACAATCACACAATCACAATCACACAATCACAATCACACAATCACAATCACACAATCACAATCACACAATCACAATCACACAATCACAATCACAAAATCACAATCACACAATCACAATCACACAATCACAATCACACAATCACAATCACACAATCACAATCACACAATCACAATCACACAATCACAATCACACAATCACAATCACACAATCACAATCACACAATCACAATCACACAATCACAATCACACAATCACAATCACACAATCACAATCACACAATCACAATCACACAATCACAATCACACAATCACAATCACACAATCACAATCACACAATCACAATCACACAATCACAATCACACAATCACAATCACACAATCACAATCACACAATCACAATCACACAATCACAATCACACAATCACAATCACACAATCACAATCACACAATCACAATCACACAATCACAATCACACAATCACAATCACACAATCACAATCACACAATCACAATCACACAATCACAATCACACAATCACAATCACACAATCACAATCACACAATCACAATCACACAATCACAATCACACAATCACAATCACACAATCACAATCACACAATCACAATCACACAATCACAATCACACAATCACAATCACACAATCACAATCACACAATCACAATCACACAATCGCAATCAGAATCACACAATCACACAATCACAATCCCACAATCACAATCACAAAATCACAATCACGCAATCACAATCACGCAATCACAATCACGCAATCACAATCGCACAATCACAATCGCACAATCACAATCGCACAATCACAATCACACAATCACAATCACACAATCACAATCACACAATCACAATCACACAATCACAATCACACAATCACAATCACACAATCACAATCACACAATCACAATCACACAATCACAATCACACAATCACAATCACACAATCACAGTCACACAATCACAATCACAATCACACAATCTCAATCACCCAATCACAATCACGCAATCACAATCACGCAATCACAATAACACAATCGCAATCACAATCACACAATCACACAATCACAATCACACAATCACAATCACACAATCACAATCACACAATCACAATCACACAATCACAATCACACAATCACAATCACACAATCACAATCACACAATCACAATCACACAATCACAATCACACAATCACAATCACACAATCACAATCACACAATCACAATCACACAATCACAATCACACAATCACAATCACACAATCACAATCACACAATCACAATCACACAATCACAATCACACAATCACAATCACACAATCACAATCACACAATCACAATCACACAATCACAATCACACAATCACAATCACACAATCACAATCACACAATCACAATCACACAATCCCAATCACACAATCACAATCACACAATCACAATCACACAATCACAATCACACAATCACAATCACACAATCACAATCACACAATCACAATCACACAATCACAATCACACAATCACAATCACACAATCACAATCACACAATCACAATCACACAATCACAATCACACAATCACAATCACACAATCACAATCACACAATCACAATCACACAATCACAATCACACAATCACAATCACACAATCACAATCACACAATCACAATCACACAATCACAATCACACAATCACAATCACACAATCACATTCACACAATCACAATCACACAATCACAATCACACAATCACAATCACACAATCACAATCACACAATCACAATCACACAATCACAATCACACAATCACAATCACACAATCACAATCACACAATCACAATCACACAATCACAATCACACAATCACAATCACACAATCACAATCACACAATCACAATCACACAATCACAATCACACAATCACAATCACACAATCACAATCACACAATCACAATCACACAATCACAATCACACAATCACAATCACACAATCACAATCACACAATCACAATCACACAATCACAATCACACAATCACAATCACACAATCACAATCACACAATCACAATCACACAATCACAATCACACAATCACAATCACACAATCACAATCACACAATCACAATCACACAATCACAATCACACAATCACAATCACACAATCACAATCACACAATCACAATCACACAATCACAATCACACAATCACAATCACACAATCACAATCACACAATCACAATCACACAATCACAATCACACAATCACAATCACACAATCACAATCACACAATCACAATCACACAATCACAATCACACAATCACAATCACACAATCACAATCACACAATCACAATCACACAATCACAATCACACAATCACAATCACACAATCACAATCACACAATCACAATCACACAATCACAATCACACAATCACAATCACACAATCACAATCACACAATCACAATCACACAATCACAATCACACAATCACAATCACACAATCACAATCACACAATCACAATCACACAATCACAATCACACAATCACAATCACACAATCACAATCACACAATCACAATCACACAATCACAATCACACAATCACAATCACACAATCACAATCACACAAACACAATCACACAACCACCATCACGCAGTCGCAATCACACAATAGCAAACACACAATCACAATCAGACAATCACACAATCAAAATCACTCAAGCACCATCACGCAAGCACAATCCCGCAATGACAATCACGCAATCACGCAACCACAATCACGCAATCACAATCACGCAATCACAATCACACAATCACAATCACACAATCACAATCACACAATCACAATCACACAATCACAATCACACAATCACAATCACACAATCACAATCACACAATCACAATCAACCAATCACAAACACCCATTCACAATCACGTAATCACCATCACGCAATCACGATCCCGCAACCACAATCGCGCAACCACAATCGCGCAAACACAATCGCCCAAGCTCAATCGCGCAATCACAATCGCGCAACCACAATCGCGCAATCACAATCGCGCAATCACAATCGCGCAATCACACAATCACAATCACGCAATCACAATCACGCAATCACAATCACACAATCGCCATCAGAATCAAACAATCACACAATCGCAATCCCACAATCACAATCACAAAATCACAATCACACAATCACACAATCACAATCACGCAATCACAATCGCGCAATCACAATCGCGCAATCACAATCGCGCAATCACAATCGCGCAATCACAATCGCCCAATCACAATCGCACAATCACAATCGCACAATCACAATCGCACAATCACAATCACACAATCGCAATCACACAATCACACAATCACAATCACGCAATCACAATCACGCAATCACAATCACACAATCGCCATCAGAATCACACTATCACACAATCGCAATCCCACAATCACAATCACAAAATCACAATCACACAATCACACAATCACAATCACGCAATCACAATCGCGCAATCACAATCGCGCAATCACAATCGCGAAATCACAATCGCACAATCACAATCGCACAATCACAATCGCACAATCACAATCTCACAATCACAATCACACAATCACAATCACACAATCACAATCACACAATCACAATCACAAAATCACAATCACACAATCACAATCACACAATCACAATCACACAATCACAATCACACAATCACAATCACACAATCACAATCACACAATCCCAATCACACAATCACAATCACACAATCACAATCACACAATCACAATCACACAATCACAATCACACAATCACAATCACACAATCACAATCACACAATCACAATCACACAATCACAATCACACAATCACAATCACACAATCACAATCACACAATCACAATCACACAATCACAATCACACAATCACAATCACACAATCACAATCACACAATCACAATCACACAATCACAATCACACAATCACAATCACACAATCACAATCACACAATCACAATCACACAATCACAATCACACAATCACAATCACACAATCACAATCACACAATCACAATCACACAATCACAATCACACAATCACAATCACACAATCACAATCACACAATCACAATCACACAATCACAATCACACAATCACAATCACACAATCACAATCACACAATCACAATCACACAATCACAATCACACAATCACAATCACACAATCACAATCACACAATCACAATCACACAATCACAATCACACAATCACAATCACACAATCACAATCACACAATCACAATCACACAATCACAATCACACAATCACAATCACACAATCACAATCACACAATCACAATCACACAATCACAATCACACAATCACAATCACACAATCACAATCACACAATCACAATCACACAATCACAATCACACAATCACAATCACACAATCACAATCACACAATCACAATCACACAATCACAATCACACAATCACAATCACACAATCACAATCACACAATCACAATCACACAATCACAATCACACAATCACAATCACACAATCACAATCACACAATCACAATCACACAATCACAATCACACAATCACAATCACACAATCACAATCACACAATCACAATCACACAATCACAATCACACAATCACAATCACACAATCACAATCACACAATCACAATCACACAATCACAATCACACAATCACAATCACACAATCACAATCACACAATCACAATCACACAATCACAATCACACAATCACAATCACACAATCACAATCACACAATCACAATCACACAATCACAATCACACAATCACAATCACACAATCACAATCACACAATCACAATCACACAATCACAATCACACAATCACAATCACACAATCACAATCACACAATCACAATCACACAATCACAATCACACAATCACAATCACACAATCACAATCACACAATCACAATCACACAATCACAATCACACAATCACAATCACACAATCACAATCACACAATCACAATCACACAATCACAATCACACAATCACAATCACACAATCACAATCACACAATCACAATCACACAATCACAATCACACAATCACAATCACACAATCACAATCACACAATCACAATCACACAATCACAATCACACAATCACAATCACACAATCACAATCACACAATCACAATCACACAATCACAATCACACAATCACAATCACACAATCACAATCACACAATCACAATCACACAATCACAATCACACAATCACAATCACACAATCACAATCACACAATCACAATCACACAATCACAATCACACAATCACAATCACACAATCACAATCACACAATCACAATCACACAATCACAATCACACAATCACAATCATACAATCACAATCACACAATCACAATCACACAATCACAATCACACAATCACAATCACACAATCACAATCACACAATCACAATCACACAATCACAATCACACAATCACAATCACACAATCACAATCAACCAATCACAAACACCCATTCACAATCACGTAATCACCATCACGCAATCACGATCCCGCAACCACAATCGCGCAACCACAATCGCGCAACCACAATCGCGCAAACACAATCGCCCAAGCTCAATCGCGCAATCACAATCGCGCAACCACAATCGCGCAATCACAATCGCGCAATCACAATCGCGCAATCACAATCGCGCAATCACAATCGCCCAATCACAATCGCACAATCACAATCGCACAATCACAATCGCACAATCACAATCACACAATCGCAATCACACAATCACACAATCACAATCACGCAATCACAATCACACAATCGCCATCAGAATCACACAATCACACAATCGCAATCCCACAATCACAATCACAAAATCACAATCACACAATCACACAATCACAATCACGCAATCACAATCGCGCAATCACAATCGCGCAATCACAATCGCGCAATCACAATCGCCCAATCACAATCGCACAATCACAATCGCACAATCACAATCACACAATCGCAATCACACAATCACACAATCACAATCACGCAATCACAATCACACAATCACAATCACACAATCACAATCACACAATCACAATCACACAATCACAATCACACAATCACAATCACACAATCACAATCACACAATCACAATCACACAATCACAATCACACAATCACAATCACACAATCACAATCATACAATCACAATCACACAATCACAATCACACAATCACAATCACACAATCACAATCACACAATCACAATCACACAATCACAATCACACAATCACAATCACACAATCACAATCACACAATCACAATCACACAATCACAATCACACAATCACACAATCACAATCACACAATCACAATCACACAATCACAATCACACAATCACAATCACACAATCACAATCACACAATCACAATCACACAATCACAATCACACAATCACAATCACAAAATCACAATCACACAATCACAATCACACAATCACAATCACACAATCACAATCACACAATCACAATCACACAATCACAATCACACAATCACAATCACACAATCACAATCACACAATCACAATCACACAATCACAATCACACAATCACAATCACACAATCACAATCACACAATCACAATCACACAATCACAATCACACAATCACAATCGCCCAATCACAATCGCACAATCACAATCGCACAATCACAATCGCACAATCACAATCACACAATCGCAATCACACAATCACACAATCACAATCACGCAATCACAATCACGCAATCACAATCACACAATCGCCATCAGAATCAAACAATCACACAATCGCAATCCCACAATCACAATCACAAAATCACAATCACACAATCACACAATCACAATCACGCAATCACAATCGCGCAATCACAATCGCGCAATCACAATCGCGCAATCACAATCGCGCAATCACAATCGCCCAATCACAATCGCACAATCACAATCGCACAATCACAATCGCACAATCACAATCACACAATCGCAATCACACAATCACACAATCACAATCACGCAATCACAATCACGCAATCACAATCACACAATCGCCATCAGAATCACACTATCACACAATCGCAATCCCACAATCACAATCACAAAATCACAATCACACAATCACACAATCACAATCACGCAATCACAATCGCGCAATCACAATCGCGCAATCACAATCGCGAAATCACAATCGCACAATCACAATCGCACAATCACAATCGCACAATCACAATCTCACAATCACAATCACACAATCACAATCACACAATCACAATCACACAATCACAATCACAAAATCACAATCACACAATCACAATCACACAATCACAATCACACAATCACAATCACACAATCACAATCACACAATCACAATCACACAATCACAATCACACAATCACAATCACACAATCACAATCACACAATCACAATCACACAATCACAATCACACAATCACAATCACACAATCACAATCACACAATCACAATCACACAATCACAATCACACAATCACAATCACACAATCACAATCACACAATCACAATCACACAATCACAATCACACAATCACAATCACACAATCACAATCACACAATCACAATCACACAATCACAATCACACAATCACAATCACACAATCACAATCACACAATCACAATCACACAATCACAATCACACAATCACAATCACACAATCACAATCACACAATCACAATCACACAATCACAATCACACAATCACAATCACACAATCACAATCACACAATCACAATCACACAATCACAATCACACAATCACAATCACACAATCACAATCACACAATCACAATCACACAATCACAATCACACAATCACAATCACACAATCACAATCACACAATCACAATCACACAATCACAATCACACAATCACAATCACACAATCACAATCACACAATCACAATCACACAATCACAATCACACAATCACAATCACACAATCACAATCACACAATCACAATCACACAATCACAATCACACAATCACAATCACACAATCACAATCACACAATCACAATCACACAATCACAATCACACAATCACAATCACACAATCACAATCACACAATCACAATCACACAATCACAATCACACAATCACAATCACACAATCACAATCACACAATCACAATCACACAATCACAATCACACAATCACAATCACACAATCACAATCACACAATCACAATCACACAATCACAATCACACAATCACAATCACACAATCACAATCACACAATCACAATCACACAATCACAATCACACAATCACAATCACACAATCACAATCACACAATCACAATCACACAATCACAATCACACAATCACAATCACACAATCACAATCACACAATCACAATCACACAATCACAATCACACAATCACAATCACACAATCACAATCACACAATCACAATCACACAATCACAATCACACAATCACAATCACACAATCACAATCACACAATCACAATCACACAATCACAATCACACAATCACAATCACACAATCACAATCACACAATCACAATCACACAATCACAATCACACAATCACAATCACACAATCACAATCACACAATCACACAATCACACAATCACAATCACACAATCACAATCACACAATCACAATCACACAATCACAATCACACAATCACAATCACACAATCACAATCACACAATCACAATCACACAATCACAATCACACAAACACAATCACACAACCACCATCACGCAGTCGCAATCACACAATAGCAAACACACAATCACAATCAGACAATCACACAATCAAAATCACTCAAGCACCATCACGCAAGCACAATCCCGCAATGACAATCACGCAATCACGCAACCACAATCACGCAATCACAATCACGCAATCACAATCACACAATCACAATCACACAATCACAATCACACAATCACAATCACACAATCACAATCACACAATCACAATCACACAATCACAATCACACAATCACAATCACACAATCACAATCACACAATCACAATCACACAATCACAATCACACAATCACAATCACACAATCACAATCACACAATCACAATCATACAATCACAATCACACAATCACAATCACACAATCACAATCACACAATCACAATCACACAATCACAATCACACAATCACAATCACACAATCACAATCACACAATCACAATCACACAATCACAATCAACCAATCACAAACACCCATTCACAATCACGTAATCACCATCACGCAATCACGATCCCGCAACCACAATCGCGCAACCACAATCGCGCAACCACAATCGCGCAAACACAATCGCCCAAGCTCAATCGCGCAATCACAATCGCGCAACCACAATCGCGCAATCACAATCGCGCAATCACAATCGCGCAATCACAATCGCGCAATCACAATCGCCCAATCACAATCGCACAATCACAATCGCACAATCACAATCGCACAATCACAATCACACAATCGCAATCACACAATCACACAATCACAATCACGCAATCACAATCACACAATCGCCATCAGAATCACACAATCACACAATCGCAATCCCACAATCACAATCACAAAATCACAATCACACAATCACACAATCACAATCACGCAATCACAATCGCGCAATCACAATCGCGCAATCACAATCGCGCAATCACAATCGCCCAATCACAATCGCACAATCACAATCGCACAATCACAATCACACAATCGCAATCACACAATCACACAATCACAATCACGCAATCACAATCACGCAATCACAATCACACAATCGCCATCAGAATCACACAATCACACAATCGCAATCCCACAATCACAATCACAAAATCACAATCACACAATCACACAATCACAATCACGCAATCACAATCGCGCAATCACAATCGCGCAATCACAATCGCACAATCACAATCGCACAATCACAATCGCACAATCACAATCTCACAATCACAATCACACAATCACAATCACACAATCACAATCACACAATCACAATCACAAA
Organism: Megachile rotundata; assembly: GCF_050947335.1. NCBI lineage: Eukaryota > Metazoa > Arthropoda > Insecta > Hymenoptera > Megachilidae > Megachile > Megachile rotundata. The sequence continues at coordinate 20,341 of NC_134986.1, forward strand.
ATCACAATCACACAATCACAATCACACAATCACAATCACACAATCACAATCACACAATCACAATCACACAATCACAATCACAATCACACAATCACAATCACACAATCACAATCACACAATCACAATCACACAATCACAATCACACAATCACAATCACACAATCACAATCACACAATCACAATCACACAATCACAATCACACAATCACAATCACACAATCACAATCACACAATCACAATCACACAATCACAATCACACAATCACAATCACACAATCACAATCACACAATCACAATCACACAATCACAATCACACAATCACAATCACACAATCACAATCACACAATCACAATCACACAATCACAATCACACAATCACAATCACACAATCACAATCACACAATCACAATCACACAATCACAATCACACAATCACAATCACACAATCACAATCACACAATCACAATCACACAATCACAATCACACAATCACAATCACACAATCACAATCACACAATCACAATCACACAATCACAATCACACAATCGCAATCACACAATCGCAATCACACAATCACAATCACACAATCACACAATCACAATCACACAATCACAATCACACAATCACAATCACACAATCACAATCACACAATCACAATCACACAATCACAATCACACAATCACAATCACACAATCACAATCACACAATCACAATCACAAAATCACAATCACACAATCACAATCACACAATCACAATCACACAATCACAATCACACAATCACAATCACACAATCACAATCACACAATCACAATCACACAATCACAATCACACAATCACAATCACACAATCACAATCACACAATCACAATCACACAATCACAATCACACAATCAAAATCACACAATCACAATCACACAATCACAATCACACAATCACAATCACACAATCACAATCACACAATCACAATCACACAATCACAATCACACAATCACAATCACACAATCACAATCACACAATCACAATCACACAATCACAATCACACAATCACAATCACACAATCACAATCACACAATCACAATCACACAATCACAATCACACAATCACAATCACACAATCACAATCACACAATCACAATCACACAATCACAATCACACAATCACAATCACACAATCACAATCACACAATCACAATCACACAATCACAATCACACAATCACAATCACACAATCACAATCACACAATCACAATCACACAATCACAATCACACAATCACAATCACACAATCACAATCACACAATCACAATCACACAATCACAATCACACAATCACAATCACACAATCACAATCACACAATCACAATCACACAATCACAATCACACAATCACAATCACACAATCACAATCACACAATCACAATCACACAATCACAATCACACAATCACAATCACACAATCACAATCACACAATCACAATCACACAATCACAATCACACAATCACAATCACACAATCACAATCACACAATCACAATCACACAATCACAATCACACAATCACAATCACACAATCACAATCACACAATCACAATCACACAATCACAATCACACAATCACAATCACACAATCACAATCACACAATCACAATCACACAAACACAATCACACAACCACCATCACGCAGTCGCAATCACACAATAGCAAACACACAATCACAATCAGACAATCACACAATCAAAATCACTCAAGCACCATCACGCAAGCACAATCCCGCAATGACAATCACGCAATCACGCAACCACAATCACGCAATCACAATCACGCAATCACAATCACACAATCACAATCACACAATCACAATCACACAATCACAATCACACAATCACCAGCACACAATCACAATCACACAATCACAATCACACAATCACAATCACACAATCACAATCAACCAATCACAAACACCCATTCACAATCACGTAATCACCATCACGCAATCACGATCCCGCAACCACAATCGCGCAACCACAATCGCGCAACCACAATCGCGCAACCACAATCGCGCAAACACAATCGCCCAAGCTCAATCGCGCAATCACAATCGCGCAACCACAATCGCGCAATCACAATCGCGCAATCACAATCGCGCAATCACAATCGCGCAATCACAATCGCCCAATCACAATCGCACAATCACAATCGCACAATCACAATCGCACAATCACAATCACACAATCGCAATCACACAATCACACAATCACAATCACGCAATCACAATCACGCAATCACAATCACACAATCGCCATCAGAATCAAACAATCACACAATCGCAATCCCACAATCACAATCACAAAATCACAATCACACAATCACACAATCACAATCACGCAATCACAATCGCGCAATCACAATCGCGCAATCACAATCGCCCAATCACAATCGCACAATCACAATCGCACAATCACAATCGCACAATCACAATCACACAATCGCAATCACACAATCACACAATCACAATCACGCAATCACAATCACGCAATCACAATCACGCAATCACAATCACACAATCGCCATCAGAATCACACTATCACACAATCGCAATCCCACAATCACAATCACAAAATCACAATCACACAATCACACAATCACAATCACGCAATCACAATCGCGCAATCACAATCGCGCAATCACAATCGCGAAATCACAATCGCACAATCACAATCGCACAATCACAATCGCACAATCACAATCTCACAATCACAATCACACAATCACAATCACACAATCACAATCACACAATCACAATCACAAAATCACAATCACACAATCACAATCACACAATCACAATCACACAATCACAATCACACAATCACAATCACACAATCACAATCACACAATCACAATCACACAATCACAATCACACAATCACAATCACACAATCACAATCACACAATCACAATCACACAATCACAATCACACAATCACAATCACACAATCACAATCACACAATCACAATCACACAATCACAATCACACAATCACAATCACACAATCACAATCACACAATCACAATCACACAATCACAATCACACAATCACAATCACACAATCACAATCACACAATCACAATCACACAATCACAATCACACAATCACAATCACACAATCACAATCACACAATCACAATCACACAATCACAATCACACAATCACAATCACACAATCACAATCACACAATCACAATCACACAATCACAATCACACAATCACAATCACACAATCACAATCACACAATCACAATCACACAATCACAATCACACAATCACAATCACACAATCACAATCACACAATCACAATCACACAATCACAATCACACAATCACAATCACACAATCACAATCACACAATCACAATCACACAATCACAATCACACAATCACAATCACACAATCACAATCACACAATCACAATCACACAATCACAATCACACAATCACAATCACACAATCACAATCACACAATCACAATCACACAATCACAATCACACAATCACAATCACACAATCACAATCACACAATCACAATCACACAATCACAATCACACAATCACAATCACACAAACACAATCACACAACCACCATCACGCAGTCGCAATCACACAATAGCAAACACACAATCACAATCAGACAATCACACAATCAAAATCACTCAAGCACCATCACGCAAGCACAATCCCGCAATGACAATCACGCAATCACGCAACCACAATCACGCAATCACAATCACGCAATCACAATCACACAATCACAATCACACAATCACAATCACACAATCACAATCACACAATCACAATCACACAATCACAATCACACAATCACAATCACACAATCACAATCACACAATCACAATCACACAACCACAATCACACAATCACAATCACACAATCAGAATCACACAATCACAATCACACAATCACAATCATACAATCACAATCACACAATCACAATCACACAATCACAATCACACAATCACAATCACACAATCACAATCACACAATCACAATCACACAATCACAATCACACAATCACAATCACACAATCACAATCACACAATCACAATCACACAATCACACAATCACAATCACACAATCACAATCACACAATCACAATCACACAATCACAATCACACAATCACAATCACACAATCACAATCACACAATCACAATCACACAATCACAATCACACAATCACAATCACACAATCACAATCACAAAATCACAATCACACAATCACAATCACACAATCACAATCACACAATCACAATCACACAATCACAATCACACAATCACAATCACACAATCACAATCACACAATCACAATCACACAATCACAATCACACAATCACAATCACACAATCACAATCACACAATCACAATCACACAATCACAATCACACAATCACAATCACACAATCACAATCACACAATCACAATCACACAATCACAATCACACAATCACAATCACACAATCACAATCACACAATCACAATCACACAATCACAATCACACAATCACAATCACACAATCACAATCACACAATCACAATCACACAATCACAATCACACAATCACAATCACACAATCACAATCACACAATCACAATCACACAATCACAATCACACAATCACAATCACACAATCACACAACCACCATCACGCAGTCGCAATCACACAATAGCAAACACACAATCACAATCAGACAATCACACAATCAAAATCACTCAAGCACCATCACGCAAGCCCAATCCCGCAATGACAATCACGCAATCACGCAACCACAATCACACAATCACAATCACACAATCACAATCACACAATCACAATCACACAATCACAATCACACAATCACAATCACACAATCACAATCACACAATCACAATCACACAATCACAATCACACAATCACAATCACACAATCGCAATCAGAATCACACAATCACACAATCACAATCCCACAATCACAATCACTAAATCACAATCACACAATCACACAATCACAATCACGCAATCACAATCACGCAATCACAATAACACAATCGCAATCACAATCACACAATCACAATCACACAATCACAATCACACAATCACAATCACACAATCACAATCACGCAATCACAATCACGCAATCACAATCACACAATCACAATCGCACAATCACAATCGCACAATCACAATCACACAATCACAATCACACAATCACAATCACACAATCACAATCACACAATCACAATCACACAATCACAATCACACAATCACAATCACACAATCACAATCACACAATCACAATCACACAATCACAATCACACAATCACAATCACACAATCACAATCACACAATCACAGTCACACAATCACAATCACAATCACACAATCTCAATCACCCAATCACAATCACGCAATCACAATCACGCAATCACAATAACACAATCGCAATCACAATCACACAATCACAATCACACAATCACACAATCACAATCACACAATCACAATCACACAATCACAATCACACAATCACAATCACACAATCACAATCACACAATCACAATCTCACAATCACAATCACACAATCACAATCACACAATCACAATCACACAATCACAATCACACAATCACAATCACACAATCACAATCACACAATCACAATCACACAATCACAATCACACAATCACAATCACACAATCACAATCACACAATCACAATCACACAATCACAATCACACAATCACAATCACACAATCACAATCACACAATCACAATCACACAATCACAATCACACAATCACAATCACACAATCACAATCACACAATCACAATCACACAATCACAATCACACAATCACAATCACACAATCACAATCACACAATCACAATCACACAATCACAATCACACAATCACAATCACACAATCACAATCACACAATCACAATCACACAATCACAATCACACAATCACAATCACGCAATCACAATCACGCAATCACAATCACGCAATCACAATCACACAATCACAATCGCACAATCACAATCGCACAATCACAATCACACAATCACAATCACACAATCACAATCACACAATCACAATCACACAATCACAATCACACAATCACAATCACACAATCACAATCACACAATCACAATCACACAATCACAATCACACAATCACAATCACACAATCACAATCACACAATCACAATCACACAATCACAATCACACAATCACAATCACACAATCACAGTCACACAATCACAATCACAATCACACAATCTCAATCACCCAATCACAATCACGCAATCACAATCACGCAATCACAATAACACAATCGCAATCACAATCACACAATCACAATCACACAATCACACAATCACAATCACACAATCACAATCACACAATCACAATCACACAATCACAATCACACAATCACAATCACACAATCACAATCTCACAATCACAATCACACAATCACAATCACACAATCACAATCACACAATCACAATCACACAATCACAATCACACAATCACAATCACACAATCACAATCACACAATCACAATCACACAATCACAATCACACAATCACAATCACACAATCACAATCACACAATCACAATCACACAATCACAATCACACAATCACAATCACACAATCACAATCACACAATCACAATCACACAATCACAATCACACAATCACAATCACACAATCACAATCACACAATCACAATCACACAATCACAATCACACAATCACAATCACACAATCACAATCACACAATCACAATCACACAATCACAATCACACAATCACAATCACACAATCACAATCACACAATCACAATCACACAATCACAATCACACAATCACAATCACACAATCACAATCACACAATCACAATCACACAATCACAATCACACAATCACAATCACACAATCACAATCACACAATCACAATCACACAATCACAATCACACAATCACAATCACACAATCACAATCACACAATCACAATCACACAATCACAATCACACAATCACAATCACACAATCACAATCACACAATCACAATCACACAATCACAATCACACAATCACAATCACACAATCACAATCACACGATCACAATCACACGATCACAATCACACGATCACAATCACACAATCACAATCACACAATCACAATCACACAATCACAATCACACAATCACAATCACACAATCACAATCACACAATCACAATCACACAATCACAATCACACAATCACAATCACACAATCACAATCACACAATCACAATCACACAATCACAATCACACAATCACAATCACACAATCACAATCACACAATCACAATCACACAATCACAATCACACAATCACAATCACACAATCACAATCACACAACCACAATCACACAACCACAATCACACAATCACAATCACACAATCACACAATCACACAATCACAATCACACAATCACAATCACACAATCACAATCACACAATCACAATCACACAATCACAATCACACAATCACAATCACACAATCACAATCACACAATCACAATCACACAATCACAATCACACAATCACAATCACACAATCACAATCACACAATCACAATCACACAATCACAATCACACAATCACAATCACACAATCACAATCACACAATCACAATCACACAATCACAATCACACAATCACAATCACACAATCACAATCACACAATCACAATCACACAATCACAATCACACAATCACAATCACACAATCACAATCACACAATCACAATCACACAATCACAATCACACAATCACAATCACACAATCACAATCACACAATCACAATCACACAATCACAATCACACAATCACAATCACACAATCACAATCACACAATCACAATCACACAATCACAATCACACAATCACAATCACACAATCACAATCACACAATCACAATCACACAATCACAATCACACAATCACAATCACACAATCACAATCACACAATCACAATCACACAATCACAATCACACAATCACAATCACACAATCACAATCACACAATCACAATCACACAATCACAATCACACAATCACAATCACACAATCACAATCACACAATCACAATCACACAATCACAATCACACAATCACAATCACACAATCACAATCACACAATCACAATCACACAATCACAATCACACAATCACAATCACACAATCACAATCACACAATCACAATCACACAATCACAATCACACAATCACAATCACACAATCACAATCACACAATCACAATCACACAATCACAATCACACAATCACAATCACACAATCACAATCACACAATCACAATCACACAATCACTATCACACAATCACTATCACACAATCACAATCACACAATCACAATCACACAATCACAATCACACAATCACAATCACACAATCACAATCACACAATCACAATCACACAATCACAATCACACAATCACAATCACACAATCACAATCACACAATCACAATCACACAATCACAATCACACAATCACAATCACACAATCACAATCACACAATCACAATCACACAATCACAATCACACAATCACAATCACACAATCACAATCACACAATCACAATCACACAATCACAATCACACAATCACAATCACACAATCACAATCACACAATCACAATCACACAATCACAATCACACAATCACAATCACACAATCACAATCACACAATCACAATCACACAATCACAATCACACAATCACAATCACACAATCACAATCACACAATCACAATCACACAATCACAATCACACAATCACAATCACACAATCACAATCACACAATCACAATCACACAATCACAATCACACAATCACAATCACACAATCACAATCACACAATCACAATCACACAATCACAATCACACAATCACAATCACACAATCACAATCACACAATCACAATCACACAATCACAATCACACAATCACAATCACACAATCACAATCACACAATCACAATCACACAAACACAATCACACAACCACCATCACGCAGTCGCAATCACACAATAGCAAACACACAATCACAATCAGACAATCACACAATCAAAATCACTCAAGCACCATCACGCAAGCACAATCCCGCAATGACAATCACGCAATCACGCAACCACAATCACGCAATCACAATCACGCAATCACAATCACACAATCACAATCACACAATCACAATCACACAATCACAATCACACAATCACAATCACACAATCACAATCACACAATCACAATCACACAATCACAATCACACAATCACAATCACACAATCACAATCACACAATCACAATCACACAATCACAATCACACAATCACAATCACACAATCACAATCACACAATCACAATCACACAATCACAATCACACAATCACAATCACACAATCACAATCACACAATCACAATCACACAATCACAATCACACAATCACAATCACACAATCACAATCACACAATCACAATCACACAATCACAATCACACAATCACAATCACAATCACACAATCACAATCACACAATCACAATCATACAATCACAATCACGCAATCACAATCACACAATCACAATCACACAATCACAATCACACAATCACAATCAACCAATCACAAACACCCATTCACAATCACGTAATCACCATCACGCAATCACGATCCCGCAACCACTATCGCGCAACCACAATCGCGCAACCACAATCGCGCAAACACAATCGCCCAAGCTCAATCGCGCAATCACAATCGCGCAACCACAATCGCGCAATCACAATCGCGCAATCACAATCGCGCAATCACAATCGCGCAATCACAATCGCCCAATCACAATCGCACAATCACAATCGCACAATCACAATCGCACAATCACAATCACACAATCGCAATCACACAATCACACAATCACAATCACGCAATCACAATCACGCAATCACAATCACACAATCGCCATCAGAATCACACAATCACACAATCGCAATCCCACAATCACAATCACAAAATCACAATCACACAATCACACAATCACAATCACGCAATCACAATCGCGCAATCACAATCGCGCAATCACAATCGCGCAATCACAATCGCGCAATCACAATCGCCCAATCACAATCGGACTATCACAATCGCACAATCACAATCGCACAATCACAATCACACAATCGCAATCACACAATCACACAATCACAATCACGCAATCACAATCACGCAATCACAATCACACAATCGCCATCAGAATCACACAATCACACAATCGCAATCCCACAATCACAATCACAAAATCACAATCACACAATCACACAATCACAATCACGCAATCACAATCGCGCAATCACAATCGCGCAATCACAATCGCGAAATCACAATCGCACAATCACAATCGCACAATCACAATCGCACAATCACAATCACAAAATCACAATCACACAATCACAATCACACAATCACAATCACACAATCACAATCACACAATCACAATCGCACAATCACAATCGCACAATCACAATCGCACAATCACAATCGCACAATCACAATCGCACAATCACAATCGCACAATCACAATCGCACAATCACAATCGCACAATCACAATCGCACAATCACAATCGCACAATCACAATCGCACAATCACAATCGCACAATCACAATCGCACAATCACAATCACACAATCACAATCACACAATCACAATCACACAATCACAATCACACAATCACAATCACACAATCACAATCACACAATCACAATCACACAATCACAATCACACAATCACAATCACACAATCACAATCACACAATCACAATCACACAATCACAATCACACAATCACAATCACACAATCACAATCACACAATCCCACAATCACCCATTCACAATCACGTAATCTCAATCACGCAATCACGATCACGCAAGCACGATCACGCAATCGCAATCACATAATCACAATCACGCAATCACAATCACGCAATCACAATGACACAATCACAATAACACAATCACAATCACACAATCACAATCACACAATCACAATCACACAATCACAATCACACAATCACAATCACACAATCACAATCACACAATCACAATCACACAATCACAATCACACAATCACAATCACACAATCACAATCACACAATCACAATCACACAATCACAATCACACAATCACAATCACACAATCACAATCACACAATCACAATCACACAATCACAATCACTCAATCACAATCACACAATCACAATCACACAATCACAATCACACAATCACAATCACACAATCACAATCACACAATCACAATCACACAATCACAATCACACAATCACAATCACACAATCACAATCACAATCACACAATCACAATCACACAATCACCTAATCACAATCACACAATCACAATCACACAATCACAATCAACCAATCACAATCACCCATTCACAATCACGTAATCACAATCACGCAATCAGGATCACGCAAGCACGATCACGCAATCACAATCACGCAATCGCAATCGCGCAATCACAATCGCACAATCACAGTCGCACAATTACAATCGCACAATCACAATCGCACGATCGCAATCACGAACTAACTATCACGCAATCACAATCACACAACCCCAATCGCACAATCTCAATAGCGCAATCACAATCGCGCAATCACAATCGCCCAATCACAGTCACCCAATCACAATCGCGCAATCACAATCGCGCAATCACAATCGCGCAATCACAATCGCGCAATCACAATCGCGCAATCACAATCGCGCAATCACAATCGCGCAATCACAATCGCGCAATCACAATCGGGCAATCACAATCGCGCATACACAATCGCGCAGTCACAATCACGCAATCACAATGACACAATCACAATAACACAATCACAATAACACAATCACAATCACAATATCAATGACAATTGCACAATCACAATCGCGCAATCACAATCGCGCAATCACAATCGCGCAATCACAATCGCGCAATCACAATCGCGCAATCACTATCACACAATCGCAATCACACAATCGCAATCACACAATCACAATCACACAATCACAATCACACAATCACAATTACACAATCACAATCACACAATCACACAATCACAATCACACAATCACAATCACACAACCACAATCACACAATCACAATCACACAATCACACAATCACACAATCACAATCACACAATCACAATCACACAATCACAATCACACAATCACAATCACACAATCACAATCACACAATCACAATCACACAATCACAATCACACAATCACAATCACACAATCACAATCACACAATCACAATCACACAATCACAATCACACAATCACAATCACACAATCACAATCACACAATCACAATCACACAATCACAATCACACAATCACAATCACACAATCACAATCACACAATCACAATCACACAATCACAATCACACAATCACAATCACACAATCACAATCACACAATCACAATCACACAATCACAATCACACAATCACAATCACACAATCACAATCACACAATCACAATCACACAATCACAATCACACAATCACAATCACACAATCACAATCACACAATCACAATCACACAATCACAATCACACAATCACAATCACACAATCACAATCACACAATCACAATCACACAATCACAATCACACAATCACAATCACTCAATCACAATCACACAATCACAATCACACAATCACAATCACACAATCACAATCACACAATCACAATCACACAATCACAATCACACAATCACAATCACACAATCACAATCACACAATCACAATCACACAATCACAATCACAATCACACAATCACAATCACACAATCACCTAATCACAATCACACAATCACAATCACACAATCACAATCAACCAATCACAATCACCCATTCACAATCACGTAATCACAATCACGCAATCAGGATCACGCAAGCACGATCACGCAATCACAATCACGCAATCGCAATCGCGCAATCACAATCGCACAATCACAGTCGCACAATTACAATCGCACAATCACAATCGCACGATCGCAATCACGAACTAACTATCACGCAATCACAATCACACAACCCCAATCGCACAATCTCAATAGCGCAATCACAATCGCGCAATCACAATCGCCCAATCACAGTCACCCAATCACAATCGCGCAATCACAATCGCGCAATCACAATCGCGCAATCACAATCGCGCAATCACAATCGCGCAATCACAATCGCGCAATCACAATCGCGCAATCACAATCGCGCAATCACAATCGGGCAATCACAATCGCGCATACACAATCGCGCAGTCACAATCACGCAATCACAATGACACAATCACAATAACACAATCACAATAACACAATCACAATCACAATATCAATGACAATTGCACAATCACAATCGCGCAATCACAATCGCGCAATCACTATCACACAATCGCAATCACACAATCGCAATCACACAATCACAATCACACAATCACAATCACACAATCACAATTACACAATCACAATCACACAATCACACAATCACAATCACACAATCACAATCACACAACCACAATCACACAATCACAATCACACAATCACACAATCACACAATCACAATCACACAATCACAATCACACAATCACAATCACACAATCACAATCACACAATCACAATCACACAATCACAATCACACAATCACAATCACACAATCACAATCACACAATCACAATCACACAATCACAATCACACAATCACAATCACACAATCACAATCACACAATCACAATCACACAATCACAATCACACAATCACAATCACACAATCACAATCACACAATCACAATCACACAATCACAATCACACAATCACAATCACACAATCACAATCACACAATCACAATCACACAATCACAATCACACAATCACAATCACACAATCACAATCACACAATCACAATCACACAATCACAATCACACAATCACAATCACACAATCACAATCACACAATCACAATCACACAATCACAATCACACAATCACAATCACACAATCACAATCACACAATCACAATCACACAATCACAATCACACAATCACAATCACACAATCACAATCACACAATCACAATCACACAATCACAATCACACAATCACAATCACACAATCACAATCACACAATCACAATCACACAATCACTATCACACAATCACAATCACACAATCACAATCACACAATCACAATCACACAATCACAATCACACAATCACAATCACACAATCACAATCACACAATCACAATCACACAATCACAATCACACAATCACAATCACACAATCACAATCACACAATCACAATCACACAATCACAATCACACAATCACAATCACACAATCACAATCACACAATCACAATCACACAATCACAATCACACAATCACAATCACACAATCACAATCACACAATCACAATCACACAATCACAATCACACAATCACTATCACACAATCACAATCACACAATCACAATCACACAATCACAATCACACAATCACAATCACACAATCACAATCACACAATCACAATCACACAATCACAATCACACAATCACAATCACACAATCACAATCACACAATCACAATCACACAATCACAATCACACAATCACAATCACACAATCACAATCACACAATCACAATCACACAATCACAATCACACAATCACAATCACACAATCACAATCACACAATCACAATCACACAATCACAATCACACAATCACAATCACACAATCACAATCACACAATCACAATCACACAAACACAATCACACAACCACCATCACGCAGTCGCAATCACACAATAGCAAACACACAATCACAATCAGACAATCACACAATCAAAATCACTCAAGCACCATCACGCAAGCACAATCCCGCAATGACAATCACGCAATCACGCAACCACAATCACGCAATCACAATCACGCAATCACAATCACACAATCACAATCACACAATCACAATCACACAATCACAATCACACAATCACAATCACACAATCACAATCACACAATCACAATCACACAATCACAATCACACAATCACAATCACACAATCACAATCACACAATCACAATCACACAATCACAATCACACAATCACAATCACACAATCACAATCACACAATCACAATCACACAATCACAATCACACAATCACAATCACACAATCACAATCACACAATCACAATCACACAATCACAATCACACAATCACAATCACACAATCACAATCACACAATCACAATCACAATCACACAATCACAATCACACAATCACAATCACACAATCACAATCATACAATCACAATCACGCAATCACAATCACACAATCACAATCACACAATCACAATCACACAATCACAATCAACCAATCACAAACACCCATTCACAATCACGTAATCACCATCACGCAATCACGATCCCGCAACCACAATCGCGCAACCACAATCGCGCAACCACAATCGCGCAAACACAATCGCCCAAGCTCAATCGCGCAATCACAATCGCGCAACCACAATCGCGCAATCACAATCGCGCAATCACAATCGCGCAATCACAATCGCGCAATCACAATCGCCCAATCACAATCGCACAATCACAATCGCACAATCACAATCGCACAATCACAATCACACAATCGCAATCACACAATCACACAATCACAATCACGCAATCACAATCACGCAATCACAATCACACAATCGCCATCAGAATCACACAATCACACAATCGCAATCCCACAATCACAATCACAAAATCACAATCACACAATCACACAATCACAATCACGCAATCACAATCGCGCAATCACAATCGCGCAATCACAATCGCGCAATCACAATCGCGCAATCACAATCGCCCAATCACAATCGGACTATCACAATCGCACAATCACAATCGCACAATCACAATCACACAATCGCAATCACACAATCACACAATCACAATCACGCAATCACAATCACGCAATCACAATCACACAATCGCCATCAGAATCACACAATCACACAATCGCAATCCCACAATCACAATCACAAAATCACAATCACACAATCACACAATCACAATCACGCAATCACAATCGCGCAATCACAATCGCGCAATCACAATCGCGAAATCACAATCGCACAATCACAATCGCACAATCACAATCGCACAATCACAATCGCACAATCACAATCACAAAATCACAATCACACAATCACAATCACACAATCACAATCGCACAATCACAATCGCACAATCACAATCGCACAATCACAATCGCACAATCACAATCGCACAATCACAATCGCACAATCACAATCGCACAATCACAATCGCACAATCACAATCGCACAATCACAATCGCACAATCACAATCGCACAATCACAATCGCACAATCACAATCGCACAATCACAATCGCACAATCACAATCGCACAATCACAATCGCACAATCACAATCACACAATCACAATCACACAATCACAATCACACAATCACAATCACACAATCACAATCACACAATCACAATCACACAATCACAATCACACAATCACAATCACACAATCACAATCACACAATCACAATCACACAATCACAATCACACAATCACAATCACACAATCCCACAATCACCCATTCACAATCACGTAATCTCGATCACGCAATCACGATCACGCAAGCACGATCACGCAATCGCAATCACATAATCACAATCACGCAATCACAATCACGCAAACACAATGACACAATCACAATAACACAATCACAATCACACAATCACAATCACACAATCACAATCACACAATCACAATCACACAATCACAATCACACAATCACAATCACACAATCACAATCACACAATCACAATCACACAATCACAATCACACAATCACAATCACACAATCACAATCACACAATCACAATCACACAATCACAATCACACAATCACAATCACACAATCACAATCACACAATCACAATCACACAATCACAATCACACAATCACAATCACACAATCACAATCACACAATCACAATCACACAATCACAATCACACAATCACAATCACTCAATCACAATCACACAATCACAATCACACAATCACAATCACACAATCACAATCACACAATCACAATCACACAATCACAATCACACAATCACAATCACACAATCACAATCACACAATCACAATCACAATCACACAATCACAATCACACAATCACCTAATCACAATCACACAATCACAATCACACAATCACAATCAACCAATCACAATCACCCATTCACAATCACGTAATCACAATCACGCAATCAGGATCACGCAAGCACGATCACGCAATCACAATCACGCAATCGCAATCGCGAAATCACAATCGCACAATCACAGTCGCACAATTACAATCGCACAATCACAATCGCACGATCGCAATCACGAACTAACTATCACGCAATCACAATCACACAACCCCAATCGCACAATCTCAATAGCGCAATCACAATCGCGCAATCACAATCGCCCAATCACAGTCACCTAATCACAATCGCGCAATCACAATCGCGCAATCACAATCGCGCAATCACAATCGCGCAATCACAATCGCGCAATCACAATCGCGCAATCACAATCGCGCAATCACAATCGCGCAATCACAATCGGGCAATCACAATCGCGCATACACAATCGCGCAGTCACAATCACGCAATCACAATGACACAATCACAATAACACAATCACAATAACACAATCACAATCACAATATCAATGACAATTGCACAATCACAATCGCGCAATCACAATCGCGCAATCACAATCGCGCAATCACAATCGCGCAATCACAATCGCGCAATCACTATCACACAATCGCAATCACACAATCGCAATCACACAATCACAATCACACAATCACAATCACACAATCACAATTACACAATCACAATCACACAATCACACAATCACAATCACACAATCACAATCACACAACCACAATCACACAATCACAATCACACAATCACACAATCACACAATCACAATCACACAATCACAATCACACAATCACAATCACACAATCACAATCACACAATCACAATCACACAATCACAATCACACAATCCCACAATCACCCATTCACAATCACGTAATCTCAATCACGCAATCACGATCACGCAAGCACGATCACGCAAGCACGATCACGCAATCGCAATCACATAATCACAATCACGCAATCACAATCACGCAATCACAATGACACAATCACAATAACACAATCACAATCACACAATCACAATCACAATCACACAATCACAATCACACAATCACAATCACACAATCACAATCACACAATCACAATCACACAATCACAATCACACAATCACAATCACACAATCACAATCACACAATCACAATCACACAATCACAATCACACAATCACAATCACACAATCACAATCACACAATCACAATCACACAATCACAATCACACAATCACAATCACACAATCACAATCACACAATCACAATCACACAATCACAATCACACAATCACAATCACACAATCACAATCACACAATCACAATCACACAATCACAATCACACAATCACAATCACACAATCACAATCACACAATCACAATCACACAATCACAATCACACAATCACAATCACACAATCACAATCACACAATCACAATCACACAATCACAATCACACAATCACAATCACACAATCACAATCACACAATCACAATCACACAATCACAATCACACAATCACAATCACACAATCACAATCACACAATCACAATCACACAATCACAATCACACAATCACAATCACACAATCACAATCACACAATCACAATCACACAATCACAATCACACAATCACAATCACACAATCACAATCACACAATCACAATCACACAATCACAATCACACAATCACAATCACACAATCACAATCACACAATCACAATCACACAATCACAATCACACAATCACAATCACACAATCACAATCACACAATCACAATCACACAATCACAATCACACAATCACAATCACACAATCACAATCACACAATCACAATCACACAATCACAATCACACAATCACAATCACACAATCACAATCACACAATCACAATCACACAATCACAATCACACAATCACAATCACACAATCACAATCACACAATCACAATCACACAATCACAATCACACAATCACAATCACAATCACACAATCACAATCACACAATCACAATCACACAATCACCTAATCACAATCACACAATCACAATCACACAATCACAATCAACCAATCACAATCACCCATTCACAATCACGTAATCACAATCACGCAATCAGGATCACGCAAGCACGATCACGCAATCACAATCACGCAATCGCAATCGCGCAATCACAATCGCACAATCACAGTCGCACAATTACAATCGCACAATCACAATCGCACGATCGCAATCACGAAATAAGTATCACGCAATCACAATCACACAACCACAATCGCACAATCTCAATAGCGCAATCACAATCGCGCAATCACAATCGCGCAATCACAATCGCGCAATCACAATCGCCCAATCACAGTCACCCAATCACAATCGCGCAATCACAATCGCGCAATCACAATCGCGCAATCACAATCGCGCAATCACAATCGCGCAATCACAATCGCGCAATCACAATCGCGCAATCACAATCGCGCAATCACAATCGCGCAATCACAATCGCGCAATCACAATCGCGCAATCACAATCACGCAATCACAATGACACAATCACAATAACACAATCACAATAACACAATCACAATCACAATATCAATGACAATTGCACAATCACAATCGCGCAATCACAATCGCGAAATCGCAATCGCGCAATCACAATCGCGCAATCACAATCGCGCAATCACAATCGCGCAATCACAATCGCGCAATCTCAATCGCGCAATCACATTCGCGCAATCACAATCGCGCAATAACAATGACACAATCACAATCACACAATCACAATCACACAATCAGAATCACACAATCAGAATCACACAATCACAATCACACAATCACAATTACACAACCACAATCACACAATCACACAATCACACAATCACAATCACACAATCACAATCACACAACCACAATCACACAATCACAATGACACAATCACAATAACACAATCACAATCACACAATCACAATCACACAATCACAATCACACAATCACAATCACACAATCACAATCACAATATCAATGACAATTGCACAATCACAATCGCGCAATCACAATCGCGCAATTCCAATCGCGCAATCACAATCGCGCAATCACAATCGCGCAATCACAATCGCGCAATCACAATCGCGCAATCACAATCGCGCAATCACAATCGCGCAATCACAATCACACTATCACAATCACACAATCACAATCACACAATCACAATCACACAATCACAATCACACAATCACAATCACACAATCACAATCACACAATCACAATCACAATCACACAATCACAATCACACAATCACAATCACACAATCACAATCACACACTCACAATCACACAATCACAATCACACAATCACAATCACACAATCACAATCACACAATCACAATCACACAATCACAATCACACAATCACAATCACACAATCACAATAACACAATCCGAATCACACAATCACAATCACATAATCACACGATCACCCATTCACAATCACGTAATCACAATCACGTAATCACAATCACGCAATCGCAATCACATAATCACAATCACGCAATCACAATAACACAATATCAATAACACAATCACAATCACACAATCACAATCACAATATCAATGACAATTGCACAATCACAATCGCGCAATCACAATCGCGCAATTCCAATCGCGCAATCGCAGTCGCGCAATTCCAATCGCGGAATCACAATCGCGCAATCACAATCGCGCAATCACAATCGCGCAATCACAATCGCGCAATCACAATCCCACAATCGCAATCACAATCACACAATCACAATCACACAATCACAATCACACAATCACAATCACACAATCACAATCACACAATCACAATCACACAATCACAATCACACAATCACAATCACACAATCACAATCACACAATCACAATCACACAATCACAATCACACAATCACAATCACACAATCACAATCACACAATCACAATCACACAATCACAATCACAATCACACAATCACAATCACACAATCACAATCACACAATTACAATCACACAATCACAATCACACAATCACAATCACACAATCACAATCACACAATCACAGTCACACAATCACAATCACACAATCACAATCACACAATCACAATCACACAATCACAATCACACAATCACAATCACAATCACACAATCACAATCACACAATCACAATCACACAATCACAATCACACAATCACAATCACACAATCACAATCACACAATCACAATCACACAATTACAATCACACAATCACAATCACACAATCACAATCACACAATCACAATCACACAATCACAATCACACAATCACAATCACACAATCACAATCACAATCACAATCACAATCACACAATCACAATCACACAATCACAATCACACAATCACAATCACACAATCACAATGACACAATCACAATCACACAATCACAATCACACAATCACAATCACACAATCACAATCACACAATCACAATCACACAATCACAATCACACAATCACAATCACACAATCACAATCACACAATCACAATCACGCAATCACACAATCACAATCACACAATCACAATCACACAATCACAATCACACAATCACAATCACACAATCACAATCACACAATCACAATCACACAATCACAATCACACAACCACAATCACACAATCACAATCACACAATCACAATCACACAATCACAATCACACAATCACAATCACACAATCACAATCACACAATCACAATCACACAATCACAATCACACAATCACAATCACAATCACACAATCACAATCACACAATCACCTAATCACAATCACACAATCACAATCACACAATCACAATCAACCAATCACAATCACCCATTCACAATCACGTAATCACAATCACGCAATCAGGATCACGCAAGCACGATCACGCAATCACAATCACGCAATCGCAATCGCGCAATCACAATCGCACAATCACAGTCGCACAATTACAATCGCACAATCACAATCACACAATCACAATCACACAATCACAATCACACAATCACAATCACACACTCACAATCACACAATCACAATCACACAATCACAATCACACAATCACAATCACACAATCACAATCACACAATCACAATCACACAATCACAATCACACAATCACAATAACACAATCCGAATCACACAATCACAATCACATAATCACACGATCACCCATTCACAATCACGTAATCACAATCACGTAATCACAATCACGCAATCGCAATCACATAATCACAATCACGCAATCACAATAACACAATATCAATAACACAATCACAATCACACAATCACAATCACAATATCAATGACAATTGCACAATCACAATCGCGCAATCACAATCGCGCAATTCCAATCGCGCAATCGCAGTCGCGCAATTCCAATCGCGGAATCACAATCGCGCAATCACAATCGCGCAATCACAATCGCGCAATCACAATCGCGCAATCACAATCCCACAATCGCAATCACAATCACACAATCACAATCACACAATCACAATCACACAATCACAATCACACAATCACAATCACACAATCACAATCACACAATCACAATCACACAATCACAATCACACAATCACAATCACACAATCACAATCACACAATCACAATCACACAATCACAATCACACAATCACAATCACACAATCACAATCACACAATCACAATCACAATCACACAATCACAATCACACAATCACAATCACACAATCACAATCACACAATCACAATCACACAATCACAATCACACAATCACAATCACACAATTACAATCACACAATCACAATCACACAATCACAATCACACAATCACAATCACACAATCACAATCACACAATCACAATCACACAATCACAATCACACAATCACAATCACACAATCACAATCACACAATCACAATCACACAATCACAATCACACAATCACAATCACAATCACACAATCACACAATCACAATCACACAATCACAATCACACAATCACAATCACACAATCACAATCACACAATCACAATCACACAATTACAATCACACAATCACAATCACACAATCACAATCACACAATCACAATCACACAATCACAATCACACAATCACAATCACACAATCACAATCACAATCACAATCACACAATCACAATCACACAATCACAATCACACAATCACAATCACACAATCACAATCACACAATCACAATCACACAATCACAATCACACAATCACAATCACACAATCACAATCACACACTCACAATCACACAATCACAATCACACAATCACAATCACACAATCACAATCACACAATCACAATCACACAATCACAATCACACAATCACAATCACACAATCACAATCACACAATCACAATCACACAATCACAATCACACAATCACAATCACACAATCACAATCACACAATCACAATCACGCAATCACAATCACGCAATCACACAATCACAATCACACAATCACAATCACACAATCACAATCACACAATCACAATCACACAATCACAATCACACAATCACAATCACACAATCACAATCACACAATCACAATCACACAATCACAATCACACAATCACAATCACACAATCACAATCACACAATCACAATCACACAATCACAATCACACAATCACAATCACACAATCACAATCACACAATCACAATCACACAATCACAATCACAATCACACAATCACAATCACACAATCACCTAATCACAATCACACAATCACAATCACACAATCACAATCAACCAATCACAATCACCCATTCACAATCACGTAATCACAATCACGCAATCAGGATCACGCAAGCACGATCACGCAATCACAATCACGCAATCGCAATCGCGCAATCACAATCGCACAATCACAGTCGCACAATTACAATCGCACAATCACAATCACACAATCACAATCACACAATCACAATCACACAATCACAATCACACAATCACAATCACACAATCACAATCACACAATCACAATCACACAATCACAATCACACAATCACAATCACAATCACACAATCACAATCACACAATCACAATCACACAATCACAATCGCGCAATCACAATCGCGCAATCACAATCGCGCAATCACAATCGCGCAATCACAATCGCGCAATCACAATCGCGCAATCACAATCGCACAATCACAATCACACAATCACAATCACACAATCACAATCACACAATCACAATCACACAATCACAATCACACAATCACAATCACACAATCACAATCACAATCACAATCACACAATCACAATCACACAATCACAATCACACAATCACAATCACACAGTCACAATCACACAATCACAATCACACAATCACAATCACACAATCACAATCACACAATCACAATCACACAATCACAATCACACAATCACAATCACACAATCACAATCACACAATCACAATCACACAATCACAATCACACAATCCGAATCACACAATCACAATCACATAATCACACGATCACCCATTCACAATCACGTAATCACAATCACGTAATCACAATCACGCAATCGCAATCACATAATCACAATCACGCAATCACAATAACACAATATCAATAACACAATCACAATCACACAATCACAATCACAATATCAATGACAATTGCACAATCACAATCGCGCAATCACAATCGCGCAATTCCAATCGCGCAATCGCAATCGCGCAATTCCAATCGCGGAATCACAATCGCGCAATCACAATCGCGCAATCACAATCGCGCAATCACAATCGCGCAATCACAATCGCGCAATCACAATCGCGCAATCACAATCCCGCAATCACAATCACAAAATCAGAATAACGCAATCGCAATCACACAATCACTATCACACACTAAAAATCACCCAATCACAATCTCACAATCACAATCACACAATCACAATCACACAATCACAATCACGCAATCACAATCACGCAATCACAATCACGCAATCACAATCACGCAATCACAATCACACAATCACAATCTCACAATCTCAATCACACAATCACAATCACACAATCCGAATCACACAATCCGAATCACGCAATCACAATCACGCAATCACAATCACGCAATCACAATCACGGAATCACAATCACGCAATCACAATCACGCAATCACAATCACGCAATCACAATCACGCAATCACAATCGCGCAAGCACAATCGCGCAATGACAATCGTACAATCACAATCGCACAATCACAATCCCACAGTCGCAATCACACAATCACAATAACACAATCACACAATCACAATCACAAAATCACAATCACACAATCACAATCACGCAATCAGAATCACGCAATCACAATCACGCAATTACAATCACGCAATCACAATCACACAATCACAATCACACAATCACAATCACACAACCACAATCACACAATCACAATCACACAATCACAATCACACAATCACAATCACACAATCACAATCACACAATCACAATCACACAATCACAATCACACAATCACAATCACACAATCACAATCACACAATCACAATCACACAATCACAATCACACAATCACAATCACACAATCACAATCACACAATCACAATCACACAATCACAATCACACAATCACAATCACACAATCACAATCACACAATCACAATCACACAATCACAATCACACAATCACAATCACACAATCACAATCACACAATCACAATCACACAATCACAATCGCACAATCACAATCACATAATCACAATCACGCAATCACAATGACACAATCACAATAACACAGTCACAATCACAATATCAATGACAATTGCACAATCACAATCGCGCAATCACAATCGCACAATCACAATCGCGCAATCACAATCGCGCAATCACAATCGCGCAATCACAATCCCGCAATCACAATCACAAAATCAGAATAACGCAATCGCAATCACACAATCACTATCACACACTAAAAATCACACAATCACAATCACAGAATCACAATCACAGAATCACAATCACAGAATCACAATCACACAATCACAATCACGCAATCACAATCACGCAATCACAATCGCGCAATCACAATCGCGCAATCACAATCGCGCAATCACAATCGCGCAATCACAATCGCGCAATCACAATCGCGCAATCACAATCGCGCTATCACAATCGCGCAATCACAATCGCGCAATCACAATCGCGCAATCACAATCGCGCAATCACAATCGCGCAACCACAATCGCGCAATCCCAATCGCGCAACCACAATCGCGCAACCACAATCGCGCAACAACAATAGCACAACCACAATCGCACAATCACAATCACACAATCACACAATCACAATCACACAATCACAATCACACAATCACAATCACACAATCACAATCACACAATCACAATCACAATATCAATCACAATCGCGCAATCACAATCGCGCAATCACAATCGCGCAATCACAATCGCGCAATCACAATCGCGCAATCACAATCGCGCAATCACAATCCCGCAATCACAATCACAAAATCAGAATAACGCAATCGCAATCACACAATCACTATCACACACTAAAAATCACCCAATCACAATCTCACAATCACAATCACACAATCACAATCACGCAATCACAATCACGCAATCACAATCACGCAATCACAATCACGCAATCACAATCACGCAATCACAATCACACAATCACAATCTCACAATCTCAATCACACAATCACAATCACACAATCCGAATCACACAATCCGAATCACGCAATCACAATCACGCAATCACAATCACGCAATCACAATCACGCAATCACAATCACGCAATCACAATCACACAACCACAATCGTACAATCACAATCACACAATCACTATCACACAATCACTATCACACAATCACAATCACACAATCACAATCACACAATCACAATCACACAATCACAATCACACAATCACAATCACACAATCACAATCACACAATCACAATCACACAATCACAATCACACAATCACAATCACACAATCACAATCACACAATCACAATCACACAATCACAATCACACAATCACAATCACACAATCACAATCACACAATCACAATCACACAATCACAATCACACAATCACAATCACACAATCACAATCACACAATCACAATCACACAATCACAATCACACAATCACAATCACAATCACACAATCACAATCACACAATCACCTAATCACAATCACACAATCACAATCACACAATCACAATCAACCAATCACAATCACCCATTCACAATCACGTAATCACAATCACGCAATCAGGATCACGCAAGCACGATCACGCAATCACAATCACGCAATCGCAATCGCGCAATCACAATCGCACAATCACAGTCGCACAATTACAATCGCACAATCACAATCGCACGATCGCAATCACGAAATAAGTATCACGCAATCACAATCACACAACCACAATCGCACAATCTCAATAGCGCAATCACAATCGCGCAATCACAATCGCGCAATCACAATCGCGCAATCACAATCGCCCAATCACAGTCACCCAATCACAATCGCGCAATCACAATCGCGCAATCACAATCGCGCAATCACAATCGCGCAATCACAATCGCGCAATCACAATCGCGCAATCACAATCGCGCAATCACAATCGCGCAATCACAATCGCGCAATCACAATCGCGCAATCACAATCGCGCAATCACAATCACGCAATCACAATGACACAATCACAATAACACAATCACAATAACACAATCACAATCACAATATCAATGACAATTGCACAATCACAATCGCGCAATCACAATCGCGAAATCGCAATCGCGCAATCACAATCACGCAATCACAATCGCGCAATCACAATCGCGCAATCACAATCGCGCAATCTCAATCGCGCAATCACATTCGCGCAATCACAATCGCGCAATAACAATGACACAATCACAATCACACAATCACAATCACACAATCAGAATCACACAATCAGAATCACACAATCACAATCACACAATCACAATTACACAACCACAATCACACAATCACACAATCACACAATCACAATCACACAATCACAATCACACAACCACAATCACACAATCACAATGACACAATCACAATAACACAATCACAATCACACAATCACAATCACACAATCACAATCACACAATCACAATCACACAATCACAATCACAATATCAATGACAATTGCACAATCACAATCGCGCAATCACAATCGCGCAATTCCAATCGCGCAATCACAATCGCGCAATCACAATCGCGCAATCACAATCGCGCAATCACAATCGCGCAATCACAATCGCGCAATCACAATCGCGCAATCACAATCACACTATCACAATCACACAATCACAATCACACAATCACAATCACACAATCACAATCACACAATCACAATCACACAATCACAATCACACAATCACAATCACAATCACAATCACACAATCACAATCACACAATCACAATCACACAATCACAATCACACACTCACAATCACACAATCACAATCACACAATCACAATCACACAATCACAATCACACAATCACAATCACACAATCACAATCACACAATCACAATCACACAATCACAATAACACAATCCGAATCACACAATCACAATCACATAATCACACGATCACCCATTCACAATCACGTAATCACAATCACGTAATCACAATCACGCAATCGCAATCACATAATCACAATCACGCAATCACAATAACACAATATCAATAACACAATCACAATCACACAATCACAATCACAATATCAATGACAATTGCACAATCACAATCGCGCAATCACAATCGCGCAATTCCAATCGCGCAATCGCAGTCGCGCAATTCCAATCGCGGAATCACAATCGCGCAATCACAATCGCGCAATCACAATCGCGCAATCACAATCGCGCAATCACAATCCCACAATCGCAATCACAATCACACAATCACAATCACACAATCACAATCACACAATCACAATCACACAATCACAATCACACAATCACAATCACACAATCACAATCACACAATCACAATCACACAATCACAATCACACAATCACAATCACACAATCACAATCACACAATCACAATCACACAATCACAATCACACAATCACAATCACACAATCACAATCACAATCACACAATCACAATCACACAATCACAATCACACAATTACAATCACACAATCACAATCACACAATCACAATCACACAATCACAATCACACAATCACAGTCACACAATCACAATCACACAATCACAATCACACAATCACAATCACACAATCACAATCACACAATCACAATCACAATCACACAATCACAATCACACAATCACAATCACACAATCACAATCACACAATCACAATCACACAATCACAATCACACAATCACAATCACACAATCACAATCACACAATTACAATCACACAATCACAATCACACAATCACAATCACACAATCACAATCACACAATCACAATCACACAATCACAATCACACAATCACAATCACAATCACAATCACAATCACACAATCACAATCACACAATCACAATCACACAATCACAATCACACAATCACAATCACACAATCACAATCACACAATCACAATCACACAATCACAATCACACAATCACAATCACACAATCACAATCACACAATCACAATCACACAATCACAATCACACAATCACAATCACACAATCACAATCACACAATCACAATCACGCAATCACACAATCACAATCACACAATCACAATCACACAATCACAATCACACAATCACAATCACACAATCACAATCACACAATCACAATCACACAATCACAATCACACAACCACAATCACACAATCACAATCACACAATCACAATCACACAATCACAATCACACAATCACAATCACACAATCACAATCACACAATCACAATCACACAATCACAATCACACAATCACAATCACACAATCACAATCACACAATCACAATCACAATCACACAATCACAATCACACAATCACAATCACACAATCACAATCACACAATCACAATCACACAATCACAATCACACAATCACAATCACACAATTACAATCACACAATCACAATCACACAATCACAATCACACAATCACAATCACACAATCACAATCACACAATCACAATCACACAATCACAATCACACAATCACAATCGCACAATCACAATCACACAATCACAATCACACAATCACAATCACACAATCACAATCACACAATCACAATCACAATCACACAATCACACAATCACAATCACACAATCACAATCACACAATCACAATCACACAATCACAATCACACAATCACAATCACACAATTACAATCACACAATCACAATCACACAATCACAATCACACAATCACAATCACACAATCACAATCACACAATCACAATCACACAATCACAATCACACAATCACAATCACAATCACAATCACACAATCACAATCACACAATCACAATCACACAATCACAATCACACAATCACAATCACACAATCACAATCACACAATCACAATCACACAATCACAATCACACAATCACAATCACACACTCACAATCACACAATCACAATCACACAATCACAATCACACAATCACAATCACACAATCACAATCACACAATCACAATCACACAATCACAATCACACAATCACAATCACACAATCACAATCACACAATCACAATCACACAATCACAATCACACAATCACAATCACACAATCACAATCACGCAATCACACAATCACAATCACACAATCACAATCACACAATCACAATCACACAATCACAATCACACAATCACAATCACACAATCACAATCACACAATCACAATCACACAATCACAATCACACAATCACAATCACACAATCACAATCACACAATCACAATCACACAATCACAATCACACAATCACAATCACACAATCACAATCACACAATCACAATCACACAATCACAATCACACAATCACAATCACAATCACACAATCACAATCACACAATCACCTAATCACAATCACACAATCACAATCACACAATCACAATCAACCAATCACAATCACCCATTCACAATCACGTAATCACAATCACGCAATCAGGATCACGCAAGCACGATCACGCAATCACAATCACGCAATCGCAATCGCGCAATCACAATCGCACAATCACAGTCGCACAATTACAATCGCACAATCACAATCACACAATCACAATCACACAATCACAATCACACAATCACAATCACACAATCACAATCACACAATCACAATCACACAATCACAATCACACAATCACAATCACACAATCACAATCACAATCACACAATCACAATCACACAATCACAATCACACAATCACAATCGCGCAATCACAATCGCGCAATCACAATCGCGCAATCACAATCGCGCAATCACAATCGCGCAATCACAATCGCGCAATCACAATCGCACAATCACAATCACACAATCACAATCACACAATCACAATCACACAATCACAATCACACAATCACAATCACACAATCACAATCACAATCACACAATCACAATCACACAATCACAATCACACAATCACAATCACACAATCACAATCACACAATCACAATCACACAATCACAATCACACAATCACAATCACACAATCACAATCACACAATCACAATCACACAATCACAATCACACAATCACAATCACACAATCACAATCACACAATCACAATCACACAATCCGAATCACACAATCACAATCACATAATCACACGATCACCCATTCACAATCACGTAATCACAATCACGTAATCACAATCACGCAATCGCAATCACATAATCACAATCACGCAATCACAATAACACAATATCAATAACACAATCACAATCACACAATCACAATCACAATATCAATGACAATTGCACAATCACAATCGCGCAATCACAATCGCGCAATTCCAATCGCGCAATCGCAATCGCGCAATTCCAATCGCGGAATCACAATCGCGCAATCACAATCGCGCAATCACAATCGCGCAATCACAATCGCGCAATCACAATCGCGCAATCACAATCGCGCAATCACAATCCCGCAATCACAATCACAAAATCAGAATAACGCAATCGCAATCACACAATCACTATCACACACTAAAAATCACCCAATCACAATCTCACAATCACAATCACACAATCACAATCACACAATCACAATCACGCAATCACAATCACGCAATCACAATCACGCAATCACAATCACGCAATCACAATCACACAATCACAATCTCACAATCTCAATCACACAATCACAATCACACAATCCGAATCACACAATCCGAATCACGCAATCACAATCACGCAATCACAATCACGCAATCACAATCACGGAATCACAATCACGCAATCACAATCACGCAATCACAATCACGCAATCACAATCACGCAATCACAATCGCGCAAGCACAATCGCGCAATGACAATCGTACAATCACAATCGCACAATCACAATCCCACAGTCGCAATCACACAATCACAATAACACAATCACACAATCACAATCACAAAATCACAATCACACAATCACAATCACGCAATCAGAATCACGCAATCACAATCACGCAATTACAATCACGCAATCACAATCACACAATCACAATCACACAATCACAATCACACAACCACAATCACACAATCACAATCACACAATCACAATCACACAATCACAATCACACAATCACAATCACACAATCACAATCACACAATCACAATCACACAATCACAATCACACAATCACAATCACACAATCACAATCACACAATCACAATCACACAATCACAATCACACAATCACAATCACACAATCACAATCACACAATCACAATCACACAATCACAATCACACAATCACAATCACACAATCACAATCACACAATCACAATCACACAATCACAATCACACAATCACAATCACACAATCACAATCACACAATCACAATCGCACAATCACAATCACATAATCACAATCACGCAATCACAATGACACAATCACAATAACACAGTCACAATCACAATATCAATGACAATTGCACAATCACAATCGCGCAATCACAATCGCACAATCACAATCGCGCAATCACAATCGCGCAATCACAATCGCGCAATCACAATCCCGCAATCACAATCACAAAATCAGAATAACGCAATCGCAATCACACAATCACTATCACACACTAAAAATCACACAATCACAATCACAGAATCACAATCACAGAATCACAATCACACAATCACAATCACGCAATCACAATCACGCAATCACAATCGCGCAATCACAATCGCGCAATCACAATCGCGCAATCACAATCGCGCAATCACAATCGCGCAATCACAATCGCGCAATCACAATCGCGCTATCACAATCGCGCAATCACAATCGCGCAATCACAATCGCGCAATCACAATCGCGCAATCACAATCGCGCAACCACAATCGCGCAATCCCAATCGCGCAACCACAATCGCGCAACCACAATCGCGCAACAACAATAGCACAACCACAATCGCACAATCACAATCACACAATCACACAATCACAATCACACAATCACAATCACACAATCACAATCACACAATCACAATCACACAATCACAATCACAATATCAATCACAATCGCGCAATCACAATCGCGCAATCACAATCGCGCAATCACAATCGCGCAATCACAATCGCGCAATCACAATCGCGCAATCACAATCCCGCAATCACAATCACAAAATCAGAATAACGCAATCGCAATCACACAATCACTATCACACACTAAAAATCACCCAATCACAATCTCACAATCACAATCACACAATCACAATCACGCAATCACAATCACGCAATCACAATCACGCAATCACAATCACGCAATCACAATCACGCAATCACAATCACACAATCACAATCTCACAATCTCAATCACACAATCACAATCACACAATCCGAATCACACAATCCGAATCACGCAATCACAATCACGCAATCACAATCACGCAATCACAATCACGCAATCACAATCACGCAATCACAATCACGCAATCACAATCACACAACCACAATCGTACAATCACAATCACACAATCACTATCACACAATCACTATCACACAATCACAATCACACAATCACAATCACACAATCACAATCACACAATCACAATCACATAATCACAATCACGCAATCACAATGACACAATCACAATAACACAATCACAATCACAATATCAATGACAATTGCGCAATCACAGTCGCGCAATCACAATCGCGCAATCACAATCGCGCAATCACAATCGCGCAATCACAATCGCCCAATCACAATCGCCCAATCACAATCAGAATCACGAAATAACTAACACGCAATCACAATCACACAACCACAATCGTACAATCACAATCGCGCAATCACAATCACACAATCACAATCACACAATCACAATCACGCAATCACAATCACGCAATCACAATCACGCAATCACAATCACGCAATCACAATCACGAAATCACAATCACGCCATCACAATCACGCAATCACAATCACGCAATCACAATCACGCAATCACAATCACGCAATCACAATCACGCAATCACAATCACGCAATCACAATCACGCAATCACAAACACGCAATCACAATCACGCAATCACAATGACACAATCACAATAACACAATCACAATCACAATATCAATGACAATTGCACAATCACAATCGCGCAATCACAATCGCGCAATCACAATCGCGCAATCACAATCGCGCAGTCACAATCGCGCAGTCACAATCGCGCAGTCACAATCGCGCAGTCACAATCGCGCAGTCACAATCGCGCAATCACAATCGCGCAATCACAATCGCGCAATCACAATAGCGCAATCACAACCGCGCAATCACAACCGCGCAATCACAACCGCGCAATCACAATCGCGCAATCACAATCGCGCAATCACAATCGCGCAATCACAATCGCGCAATCACAATCGCGCAATCACAATCGCGCAATCACAATCGCGCAATCACAATCGCGCAATCACAATCGCGCAATCACAATCGCGCCATCACAATCGCGCCATCACAATCGCGCAATCACAATCGCGCAATCACAATCGCGCAATCACAATCGCGCAATCACAATCGCGCAATCACAATCGCGCAATCACAATCGCGCAATCACAATCGCGCAATCACAATCGCGCAATCACAATCGCGCAATCACAATCGCGCAATCACAATCGCGCAATCACAATCGCGCAATCACAATCGCGCAATCACAATCGCGCAATCACAATCGCGCAATCACAATCGCGCAATCACAATCGCGCAATCACAATCGCGCAATCACAATCGCGCAATCACAATCGCGCAATCACAATCGCGCAATCACAATCGCGCAATCACAATCGCGCAATCACAATCGCGCAATCACAATCGCGCAATCACAATCGCGCAACCACAATCGCGCAACCACAATCGCGCAACCACAATAGCACAACCACAATCGCACAATCACAATCGCACAATCACACAATCACAATCACACAATCACAATCACACAATCACAATCACACAATCACAATCACACAATCACAATCACACAATCACAATCACAATATCAATCACAATCGCGCAATCACAATCGCGCAATCACAATCGCGCAATCACAATCGCGCAATCACAATCGCGCAATCACAATCGCGCAATCACAATCGCGCAATCACAATCCCGCAATCACAATCACAAAATCAGAATAACGCAATCGCAATCACACAATCACTATCACACACTAAAAATCACACAATCACAATCACACAATCACAATCACAGAATCACAATCACACAATCACAATCACGCAATCACAATCACGCAATCACAATCACGCAATCACAATCGCGCAATCACAATCGCGCAATCACAATCGCGCAATCACAATCGCGCAATCACAATCGCGCAATCACAATCGCGCTATCACAATCGCGCAATCACAATCGCGCAATCACAATCGCGCAATCACAATCGCGCAACCACAATCGCGCAATCCCAATCGCGCAACCACAATCGCGCAACCACAATCGCGCAACCACAATAGCACAACCACAATCGCACAATCACAATCACACAATCACACAATCACAATCACACAATCACAATCACACAATCACAATCACACAATCACAATCACACAATCACAATCACACAATCACAATCACAATATCAATCACAATCGCGCAATCACAATCGCGCAATCACAATCGCGCAATCACAATCGCGCAATCACAATCCCGCAATCACAATCACAAAATCAGAATAACGCAATCGCAATCACACAATCACTATCACACAATCACAATCACACAATCACAATCACACAATCACAATCACACAATCACAATCACACAATCACAATCACGCAATCACAATCACGCAATCACAATCACGCAATCACAATCACGCAATCACAATCACACAATCACAATCTCACAATCTCAATCACACAATCACAATCACACAATCCGAATCACACAATCCGAATCACGCAATCACAATCACGCAATCACAATCACGCAATCACAATCACGCAATCACAATCACGCAATCACAATCACGCAATCACAATCACGCAATCACAATCACGCAATCACAATCACGCAATCACAATCGCGCAAGCACAATCGCGCAATGACAATCGTACAATCACAATCGCACAATCACAATCCCACAGTCGCAATCACACAATCACAATAACACAATCACACAATCACAATCACAAAATCACAATCACACAATCACAATCACGCAATCAGAATCACGCAATCACAATCGCGCAATCACAATCGCGCAATCACAATCGCGCAATCACAATCGCGCAATCACAATCGCGCTATCACAATCGCGCAATCACAATCGCGCAATCACAATCGCGCAATCACAATCGCGCAACCACAATCGCGCAATCCCAATCGCGCAACCACAATCGCGCAACCACAATAGCACAACCACAATCGCACAATCACAATCACACAATCACACAATCACAATCACACAATCACAATCACAC
This sequence comes from Megachile rotundata, assembly GCF_050947335.1. Taxonomy (NCBI): domain Eukaryota; kingdom Metazoa; phylum Arthropoda; class Insecta; order Hymenoptera; family Megachilidae; genus Megachile; species Megachile rotundata. The sequence continues at coordinate 57,722 of NC_134986.1, forward strand.
AATCACAATCACACAATCACAATCACACAATCACAATCACAATATCAATCACAATCGCGCAATCACAATCGCGCAATCACAATCGCGCAATCACAATCGCGCAATCACAATCGCGCAATCACAATCCCGCAATCACAATCACAAAATCAGAATAACGCAATCGCAATCACACAATCACTATCACACACTAAAAATCACCCAATCACAATCTCACAATCACAATCACACAATCACAATCACACAATCACAATCACGCAATCACAATCACGCAATCACAATCACGCAATCACAATCACGCAATCACAATCACACAATCACAATCTCACAATCTCAATCACACAATCACAATCACACAATCCGAATCACACAATCCGAATCACGCAATCACAATCACGCAATCACAATCACGCAATCACAATCACGCAATCACAATCACGCAATCACAATCACACAACCACAATCGTACAATCACAATCGCGCAATCACAATCACACAATCACTATCACACAATCACTATCACACAATCACAATCACACAATCACAATCACACAATCACAATCACACAATCACAATCACATAATCACACGATCACCCATTCACAATCACGTAATCACAATCACGTAATCACAATCACGCAATCGCAATCACATAATCACAATCACGCAATCACAATAACACAATATCAATAACACAATCACAATCACACAATCACAATCACAATATCAATGACAATTGCACAATCACAATCGCGCAATCACAATCGCGCAATTCCAATCGCGCAATCACAATCGCGCAATCACATTCGCGCAATCACAATCGCGCAATCACAATCGCGCAATCACAATCCCACAATCGCAATCACAATCACACAATCACAATCACACAATCACAATCACACAATCACAATCACACAATCACAATCACACAATCACAATCACAATCACAATCACACAATCACAATCACACAATCACAATCACACAATCACAATCACACAATCACAATCACACAATCACAATCACACAATCACAATCACACAATCACAATCACACAATCACAATCACACAATCACAATCACACAATCACAATCACACAATCACAATCACACAATCACAATCACACAATCACAATCACACAATCACAATCACACAATCACAATCACACAATCACAATCACACAATCACAATCACACAATCACAATCACACAATCACAATCACACAATCACAATCACACAATCACAATCACACAATCACAATCACACAATCACAATCACACAATCACAATCACACAATCACAATCACACAATCACAATCACACAATCACAATCACACAATCACAATCACACAATCACAATCACGCAATCACACAATCACAATCACACAATCACAATCACACAATCACAATCACACAATCACAATCACACAATCACAATCACACAATCACAATCACACAATCACAATCACACAATCACAATCACACAATCACAATCACACAATCACAATCACACAATCACAATCACACAATCACAATCACACAATCACAATCACACAATCACAATCACACAATCACAATCACACAATCACAATCACACAATCACAATCACACAATCACAATCACACAATCACAATCACACAATCACAATCACACAATCACAATCACACAATCACAATCACACAATCACAATCACACAATCACAATCACGCAATCACACAATCACAATCACACAATCACAATCACACAATCACAATCACACAATCACAATCACACAATCACAATCACACAATCACAATCACACAATCACAATCACACAATCACAATCACACAATCACAATCACACAATCACAATCACACAATCACAATCACACAATCACAATCACACAATCACAATCACACAATCACAATCACACAATCACAATCACACAATCACAATCACACAATCACAATCACAATCACACAATCACAATCACACAATCACCTAATCACAATCACACAATCACAATCACACAATCACAATCAACCAATCACAATCACCCATTCACAATCACGTAATCACAATCACGCAATCAGGATCACGCAAGCACGATCACGCAATCACAATCACGCAATCGCAATCGCGCAATCACAATCGCACAATCACAGTCGCACAATTACAATCGCACAATCACAATCACACAATCACAATCACACAATCACAATCACACAATCACAATCACACACTCACAATCACACAATCACAATCACACAATCACAATCACACAATCACAATCACACAATCACAATCACACAATCACAATCACACAATCACAATAACACAATCCGAATCACACAATCACAATCACATAATCACACGATCACCCATTCACAATCACGTAATCACAATCACGTAATCACAATCACGCAATCGCAATCACATAATCACAATCACGCAATCACAATAACACAATATCAATAACACAATCACAATCACACAATCACAATCACAATATCAATGACAATTGCACAATCACAATCGCGCAATCACAATCGCGCAATTCCAATCGCGCAATCGCAGTCGCGCAATTCCAATCGCGGAATCACAATCGCGCAATCACAATCGCGCAATCACAATCGCGCAATCACAATCGCGCAATCACAATCCCACAATCGCAATCACAATCACACAATCACAATCACACAATCACAATCACACAATCACAATCACACAATCACAATCACACAATCACAATCACACAATCACAATCACACAATCACAATCACACAATCACAATCACACAATCACAATCACACAATCACAATCACACAATCACAATCACACAATCACAATCACAATCACACAATCACAATCACACAATCACAATCACACAATCACAATCACACAATCACAATCACACAATTACAATCACACAATCACAATCACACAATCACAATCACACAATCACAATCACACAATCACAATCACACAATCACAATCACACAATCACAATCACACAATCACAATCACACAATCACAATCACACAATCACAATCACACAATCACAATCACGCAATCACACAATCACAATCACACAATCACAATCACACAATCACAATCACACAATCACAATCACACAATCACAATCACACAATCACAATCACACAATCACAATCACACAATCACAATCACACAATCACAATCACACAATCACAATCACACAATCACAATCACACAATCACAATCACACAATCACAATCACACAATCACAATCACACAATCACAATCACACAATCACAATCACACAATCACAATCACACAATCACAATCACAATCACACAATCACAATCACACAATCACCTAATCACAATCACACAATCACAATCACACAATCACAATCAACCAATCACAATCACCCATTCACAATCACGTAATCACAATCACGCAATCAGGATCACGCAAGCACGATCACGCAATCACAATCACGCAATCGCAATCGCGCAATCACAATCGCACAATCACAGTCGCACAATTACAATCGCACAATCACAATCACACAATCACAATCACACAATCACAATCACACAATCACAATCACACAATCACAATCACACAATCACAATCACACAATCACAATCACACAATCACAATCACACAATCACAATCACACAATCACAATCACACAATCACAATCACACAATCACAATCACACAATCACAATCACACAATCACAATCACACAATCACAATCACACAATCACAATCACACAATCACAGTCACACAATCACAATCACACAATCACAATCACACAATCACAATCACACAATCACAATCACACAATCACAATCACAATCACACAATCACAATCACACAATCACAATCACACAATCACAATCACACAATCACAATCACACAATCACAATCACACAATCACAATCACACAATTACAATCACACAATCACAATCACACAATCACAATCACACAATCACAATCACACAATCACAATCACACAATCACAATCACACAATCACAATCACAATCACAATCACACAATCACAATCACACAATCACAATCACACAATCACAATCACACAATCACAATCACACAATCACAATCACACAATCACAATCACACAATCACAATCACACAATCACAATCACACAATCACAATCACACAATCACAATCACACAATCACAATCACACAATCACAATCACGCAATCACACAATCACAATCACACAATCACAATCACACAATCACAATCACACAATCACAATCACACAATCACAATCACACAATCACAATCACACAATCACAATCACACAATCACAATCACACAATCACAATCACACAATCACAATCACACAATCACAATCACACAATCACAATCACACAATCACAATCACACAATCACAATCACACAATCACAATCACACAATCACAATCACACAATCACAATCACAATCACACAATCACAATCACACAATCACCTAATCACAATCACACAATCACAATCACACAATCACAATCAACCAATCACAATCACCCATTCACAATCACGTAATCACAATCACGCAATCAGGATCACGCAAGCACGATCACGCAATCACAATCACGCAATCGCAATCGCGCAATCACAATCGCACAATCACAGTCGCACAATTACAATCGCACAATCACAATCACACAATCACAATCACACAATCACAATCACACAATCACAATCACACACTCACAATCACACAATCACAATCACACAATCACAATCACACAATCACAATCACACAATCACAATCACACAATCACAATCACACAATCACAATCACACAATCACAATCACACAATCACAATCACACAATCACAATAACACAATCCGAATCACACAATCACAATCACATAATCACACGATCACCCATTCACAATCACGTAATCACAATCACGTAATCACAATCACGCAATCGCAATCACATAATCACAATCACGCAATCACAATAACACAATATCAATAACACAATCACAATCACACAATCACAATCACAATATCAATGACAATTGCACAATCACAATCGCGCAATCACAATCGCGCAATTCCATTCGCGCAATCGCAGTCGCGCAATTCCAATCGCGGAATCACAATCGCGCAATCACAATCGCGCAATCACAATCGCGCAATCACAATCGCGCAATCACAATCCCACAATCGCAATCACAATCACACAATCACAATCACACAATCACAATCACACAATCACAATCACACAATCACAATCACACAATCACAATCACACAATCACAATCACACAATCACAATCACACAATCACAATCACACAATCACAATCACACAATCACAATCACACAATCACAATCACACAATCACAATCACACAATCACAATCACACAATCACAATCACACAATCACAATCACACAATCACAATCACAATCACACAATCACAATCACACAATCACAATCACACAATCACAATCACAATCACACAATCACAATCACACAATCACAATCACACAATCACAATCACACAATCACAATCACACAATTACAATCACACAATCACAATCACACAATCACAATCACACAATCACAATCACACAATCACAATCACACAATCACAATCACACAATCACAATCACACAATCACAATCACACTATAACAATCACACAATCACAATCACAATCACACAATCACACAATCACAATCACACAATCACAATCACACAATCACAATCACACAATCACAATCACACAATCACAATCACACAATCACAATCACACAATTACAATCACACAATCACAATCACACAATCACAATCACACAATCACAATCACACAATCACAATCACACAATCACAATCACACAATCACAATCACACAATCACAATCACACAATCACAATCACAATCACAATCACACAATCACAATCACACAATCACAATCACACAATCACAATCACACAATCACAATCACACAATCACAATCACACAATCACAATCACACAATCACAATCACACAATCACAATCACACAATCACAATCACACAATCACAATCACACAATCACAATCACACAATCACAATCACACAATCACAATCACACAATCACAATCACACAATCACAATCACACAATCACAATCACACAATCACAATCACACAATCACAATCACACAATCACAATCACACAATCACAATCACGCAATCACACAATCACAATCACACAATCACAATCACACAATCACAATCACACAATCACAATCACACAATCACAATCACACAATCACAATCACACAATCACAATCACACAATCACAATCACACAATCACAATCACACAATCACAATCACACAATCACAATCACACAATCACAATCACACAATCACAATCACACAATCACAATCACACAATCACAATCACACAATCACAATCACACAATCACAATCACACAATCACAATCACACAATCACAATCACAATCACACAATCACAATCACACAATCACAATCACACAATCACCTAATCACAATCACACAATCACAATCACACAATCACAATCAACCAATCACAATCACCCATTCACAATCACGTAATCACAATCACGCAATCAGGATCACGCAAGCACGATCACGCAATCGCAATCACGCAATCGCAATCGCGCAATCACAATCGCACAATCACAGTCGCACAATTACAATCGCACAATCACAATCACACAATCACAATCACACAATCACAATCACACAATCACAATCACACAATCACAATCACACAATCACAATCACACAATCACAATCACACAATCACAATCACACAATCACAATCACACAATCACAATCACACAATCACAATCACACAATCACAATCACACAATCACAATCACACAATCACAATCACACAATCACAATCACACAATCACAATCACACAATCACAATCACACAATCACAATCACACAATCACAATCACACAATCACAATCACACAATCACAATCACACAATCACAATCACACAATCACAATCACACAATCACAATCACACAATCACAATCACACAATCCGAATCACACAATCACAATCACATAATCACACGATCACCCATTCACAATCACGTAATCACAATCACGTAATCACAATCACGCAATCGCAATCACATAATCACAATCACGCAATCACAATAACACAATATCAATAACACAATCACAATCACACAATCACAATCACAATATCAATGACAATTGCACAATCACAATCGCGCAATCACAATCGCGCAATTCCAATCGCGCAATCGCAATCGCGCAATTCCAATCGCGGAATCACAATCGCGCAATCACAATCGCGCAATCACAATCGCGTAATCACAATCGCGCAATCACAATCGCGCAATCACAATCGCGCAATCACAATCCCGCAATCACAATCACAAAATCAGAATAACGCAATCGCAATCACACAATCACTATCACACACTAAAAATCACCCAATCACAATCTCACAATCACAATCACACAATCACAATCACACAATCACAATCACGCAATCACAATCACGCAATCACAATCACGCAATCACAATCACGCAATCACAATCACACAATCACAATCTCACAATCTCAATCACACAATCACAATCACACAATCCGAATCACACAATCCGAATCACGCAATCACAATCACGCAATCACAATCACGCAATCACAATCACGGAATCACAATCACGCAATCACAATCACGCAATCACAATCACGCAATCACAATCACGCAATCACAATCGCGCAAGCACAATCGCGCAATGACAATCGTACAATCACAATCGCACAATCACAATCCCACAGTCGCAATCACACAATCACAATAACACAATCACACAATCACAATCACAAAATCACAATCACACAATCACAATCACGCAATCAGAATCACGCAATCACAATCACGCAATTACAATCACGCAATCACAATCACACAATCACAATCACACAATCACAATCACACAACCACAATCACACAATCACAATCACACAATCACAATCACACAATCACAATCACACAATCACAATCACACAATCACAATCACACAATCACAATCACACAATCACAATCACACAATCACAATCACACAATCACAATCACACAATCACAATCACACAATCACAATCACACAATCACAATCACACAATCACAATCACACAATCACAATCACACAATCACAATCACACAATCACAATCACACAATCACAATCACACAATCACAATCACACAATCACAATCACACAATCACAATCACACAATCACAATCACACAATCACAATCACACAATCACAATCACACAATCACAATCGCACAATCACAATCACATAATCACAATCACGCAATCACAATGACACAATCACAATAACACAGTCACAATCACAATATCAATGACAATTGCACAATCACAATCGCGCAATCACAATCGCACAATCACAATCGCGCAATCACAATCGCGCAATCACAATCGCGCAATCACAATCCCGCAATCACAATCACAAAATCAGAATAACGCAATCGCAATCACACAATCACTATCACACACTAAAAATCACCCAATCACAATCTCACAATCACAATCACACAATCACAATCACACAATCACAATCACGCAATCACAATCACGCAATCACAATCACGCAATCACAATCACGCAATCACAATCACACAATCACAATCTCACAATCTCAATCACACAATCACAATCACACAATCCGAATCACACAATCCGAATCACGCAATCACAATCACGCAATCACAATCACGCAATCACAATCACGCAATCACAATCACGCAATCACAATCACACAACCACAATCGTACAATCACAATCGCGCAATCACAATCACACAATCACTATCACACAATCACTATCACACAATCACAATCACACAATCACAATCACACAATCACAATCACACAATCACAATCACATAATCACAATCACGCAATCACAATGACACAATCACAATAACACAATCACAATCACAATATCAATGACAATTGCGCAATCACAGTCGCGCAATCACAATCGCGCAATCACAATCGCGCAATCACAATCGCGCAATCACAATCGCCCAATCACAATCGCCCAATCACAATCAGAATCACGAAATAACTAACACGCAATCACAATCACACAACCACAATCGTACAATCACAATCGCGCAATCACAATCACACAATCACAATCACGCAATCACAATCACGCAATCACAATCACGCAATCACAATCACGCAATCACAATCACGCAATCACAATCACGAAATCACAATCACGCCATCACAATCACGCAATCACAATCACGCAATCACAATCACGCAATCACAATCACGCAATCACAATCACGCAATCACAATCACGCAATCACAATCACGCAATCACAAACACGCAATCACAATCACGCAATCACAATGACACAATCACAATAACACAATCACAATCACAATATCAATGACAATTGCACAATCACAATCGCGCAATCACAATCGCGCAGTCACAATCGCGCAGTCACAATCGCGCAGTCACAATCGCGCAGTCACAATCGCGCAGTCACAATCGCGCAGTCACAATCGCGCAGTCACAATCGCGCAGTCACAATCGCGCAGTCACAATCGCGCAGTCACAATCGCGCAGTCACAATCGCGCAGTCACAATCGCGCAGTCACAATCGCGCAGTCACAATCGCGCAGTCACAATCGCGCAGTCACAATCGCGCAGTCACAATCGCGCAGTCACAATCGCGCAGTCACAATCGCGCAGTCACAATCGCGCAGTCACAATCGCGCAGTCACAATCGCGCAGTCACAATCGCGCAGTCACAATCGCGCAGTCACAATCGCGCAGTCACAATCGCGCAGTCACAATCGCGCAGTCACAATCGCGCAGTCACAATCGCGCAGTCACAATCGCGCAGTCACAATCGCGCAGTCACAATCGCGCAGTCACAATCGCGCAGTCACAATCGCGCAGTCACAATCGCGCAGTCACAATCGCGCAGTCACAATCGCGCAGTCACAATCGCGCAGTCACAATCGCGCAGTCACAATCGCGCAGTCACAATCGCGCAGTCACAACCGCGCAGTCACAACCGCGCAGTCACAACCGCGCAGTCACAACCGCGCAGTCACAATCGCGCAGTCACAATCGCGCAGTCACAATCGCGCAGTCACAATCGCGCAGTCACAATCGCGCAATCACAATCGCGCAATCACAATCGCGCAATCACAATCGCGCAATCACAATCGCGCAATCACAATCGCGCAATCACAATCGCGCAATCACAATCGCGCCATCACAATCGCGCCATCACAATCGCGCCATCACAATCGCGCCATCACAATCGCGCAATCACAATCGCGCAATCACAATCGCGCAACCACAATCGCGCAATCCCAATCGCGCAACCACAATCGCGCAACCACAATCGCGCAACCACAATAGCACAACCACAATCGCACAATCACAATCGCACAATCACACAATCACAATCACACAATCACAATCACACAATCACAATCACACAATCACAATCACAATATCAATCACAATCGCGCAATCACAATCGCGCAATCACAATCGCGCAATCACAATCGCGCAATCACAATCGCGCAATCACAATCGCGCAATCACAATCGCGCAATCACAATCCCGCAATCACAATCACAAAATCAGAATAACGCAATCGCAATCACACAATCACTATCACACAATCACAATCACACAATCACAATCACACAATCACAATCACACAATCACAATCACACAATCACAATCACGCAATCACAATCACGCAATCACAATCACGCAATCACAATCACGCAATCACAATCACGCAATCACAATCTCACAATCTCAATCACACAATCACAATCACACAATCCGAATCACACAATCCGAATCACGCAATCACAATCACGCAATCACAATCACGCAATCACAATCACGCAATCACAATCACGCAATCACAATCACGCAATCACAATCACGCAATCACAATCACGCAATCACAATCACGCAATCACAATCGCGCAAGCACAATCGCGCAATGACAATCGTACAATCACAATCGCACAATCACAATCCCACAGTCGCAATCACACAATCACAATAACACAATCACACAATCACAATCACAAAATCACAATCACACAATCACAATCACGCAATCAGAATCACGCAATCACAATCGCGCAATCACAATCGCGCAATCACAATCGCGCAATCACAATCGCGCAATCACAATCGCGCTATCACAATCGCGCAATCACAATCGCGCAATCACAATCGCGCAATCACAATCGCGCAACCACAATCGCGCAATCCCAATCGCGCAACCACAATCGCGCAACCACAATCGCGCAACCACAATAGCACAACCACAATCGCACAATCACAATCACACAATCACACAATCACAATCACACAATCACAATCACACAATCACAATCACACAATCACAATCACAATATCAATCACAATCGCGCAATCACAATCGCGCAATCACAATCGCGCAATCACAATCGCGCAATCACAATCCCGCAATCACAATCACAAAATCAGAATAACGCAATCGCAATCACACAATCACTATCACACACTAAAAATCACCCAATCACAATCTCACAATCACAATCACACAATCACAATCACACAATCACAATCACGCAATCACAATCACGCAATCACAATCACGCAATCACAATCACGCAATCACAATCACACAATCACAATCTCACAATCTCAATCACACAATCACAATCACACAATCCGAATCACACAATCCGAATCACGCAATCACAATCACGCAATCACAATCACGCAATCACAATCACGCAATCACAATCACACAACCACAATCGTACAATCACAATCGCGCAATCACAATCACACAATCACTATCACACAATCACTATCACACAATCACAATCACACAATCACAATCACACAATCACAATCACACAATCACAATCACATAATCACAATCACGCAATCACAATGACACAATCACAATAACACAATCACAATCACAATATCAATGACAATTGCGCAATCACAGTCGCGCAATCACAATCGCGCAATCACAATCGCGCAATCACAATCGCGCAATCACAATCGCCCAATCACAATCGCCCAATCACAATCAGAATCACGAAATAACTAACACGCAATCACAATCACACAACCACAATCGTACAATCACAATCGCGCAATCACAATCACACAATCACAATCACGCAATCACAATCACGCAATCACAATCACGCAATCACAATCACGCAATCACAATCACGCAATCACAATCACGCAATCACAATCACGCAATCACAATCACGCAATCACAATCACGCAATCACAATCACGCAATCACAATCACGCAATTACAATCACGCAATCACAATCACGCAATCACAATCACGCAATCACAATCACGCAATCACAATCACGCAATCACAATCACGCAATCACAATCACGCAATCACAATCACGCAATCACAATCACGCAATCACAATCACGCAATCACAATCACACAACCACAATCGTACAATCACAATCGCGCAATCACAATCACACAATCACTATCACACAATCACTATCACACAATCACAATCACACAATCACAATCACACAATCACAATCACACAATCACAATCACATAATCACAATCACGCAATCACAATGACACAATCACAATAACACAATCACAATCACAATATCAATGACAATTGCGCAATCACAGTCGCGCAATCACAATCGCGCAATCACAATCGCGCAATCACAATCGCGCAATCACAATCGCGCAATCACAATCGCGCAATCACAATAGCGCAATCACAACAGCGCAATCACAATCGCGCAATCACAATAGCGCAATCACAATCACGCAATCACAATCACGCAATCACAATCACACAATCACAATCTCACAATCTCAATCACACAATCACAATCACACAATCACAATCACACAATCCGAATCACACAATCCGAATCACGCAATCACAATCACGCAATCACAATCACGCAATCACAATCACGCAATCACAATCACGCAATCACAATCACGCAATCACAATCACGCAATCACAATCACGCAATCACAAACACGCAATCACAATCACGCAATCACAATGACACAATCACAATAACACAATCACAATCACACAATCACAATCACACAATCACAATCACACAATCACAATCACACAATCACAATCACACAATCACAATCACACAATCACAATCACACAATCACAATCACACAATCACAATCACACAATCACAATCACACAATCACAATCACACAATCACAATCACACAATCACAATCACACAATCACAATCACACAATCACAATCACACAATCACAATCACATAATCACAATCACGCAATCACAATGACACAATCACAATAACACAGTCACAATCACAATATCAATGACAATTGCACAATCACAATCGCGCAATCACAATCGCGCAATCACAATCGCGCAATCACAATCGCGCAATCACAATCGCGCAATCACAATCGCGCAATCACAATCGCGCAATCACAATCCCGCAATCACAATCACAAAATCAGAATAACGCAATCGCAATCACACAATCACTATCACACACTAAAAATCACACAATCACAATCACACAATCGCAATCACAGAATCACAATCACACAATCACAATCACGCAATCACAATCACGCAATCACAATCACGCAATCACAATCACGCAATCACAATCACACAATCACAATCTCACAATCTCAATCACACAATCCGAATCACACAATCCGAATCACGCAATCACAATCACGCAATCACAATCACGCAATCACAGTCACGCAATCACAATCACGCAATCACAATCACGCAATCACAATCACGCAATCACAATCACGCAATCATAAACACGCAATCACAATCACGCAATCACAATGACACAATCACAATCACACAATCACAATCACACAATCCGAATCACGCAATCACAATCACGCAATCACAATCACGCAATCACAATCACGCAATCACAATCACGCAATCACAATCACGCAATCACAATCACGCAATCACAATCACGCAATCACAAACACGCAATCACAATCACGCAATCACAATGACACAATCACAATAACACAATCACAATCACAATATCAATGACAATTGCACAATCACAATCGCGCAATCACAATTGCGCAATCACAATCGCGCAATCACAATCGCGCAGTCACAATCGCGCAATCACAATCGCGCAATCACAATCGCGCAATCACAATCGCGCAATCACAATCGCGCAATCACAATCGCGCAATCACAATAGCGCAATCACAACAGCGCAATCACAACCGCGCAATCACAATCGCGCAATCACAATCGCGCAATCACAATCGCGCAATCACAATCGCGCAATCACAATCGCGCAATCACAATCGCGCAATCACAATCGCGCAATCACAATCGCGCAATCACAATCGCGCAATCACAATCGCGCCATCACAATCGCGCCATCACAATCGCGCAATCACAATCGCGCAATCACAATCGCGCAATCACAATCGCGCAATCACAATCGCGCAATCACAATCGCGCAATCACAATCGCGCAATCACAATCGCGCAATCACAATCGCGCAATCACAATCGCGCAATCACAATCGCGCAATCACAATCGCGCAATCACAATCGCGCAATCACAATCGCGCAACCACAATCGCGCAAACCCAATCGCGCAACCACAATCGCGCAACCACAATCGCGCAACCACAATAGCACAACCACAATCGCACAATCACAATCGCACGATCACACAATCACAATCACACAATCACAATCACACAATCACAATCACACAATCACAATCACACAATCACAATCACATAATCACAATCACGCAATCACAATGACACAATCACAATAACACAGTCACAATCACAATATCAATGACAATTGCACAATCACAATCGCGCAATCACAATCGCGCAATCACAATCGCGCAATCACAATCGCGCAATCACAATCGCGCAATCACAATCGCGCAATCACAATCGCGCAATCACAATCCCGCAATCACAATCACAAAATCAGAATAACGCAATCGCAATCACACAATCACTATCACACACTAAAAATCACACAATCACAATCACACAATCGCAATCACAGAATCACAATCACACAATCACAATCACGCAATCACAATCACGCAATCACAATCACGCAATCACAATCACGCAATCACAATCACACAATCACAATCTCACAATCTCAATCACACAATCCGAATCACACAATCCGAATCACGCAATCACAATCACGCAATCACAATCACGCAATCACAGTCACGCAATCACAATCACGCAATCACAATCACGCAATCACAATCACGCAATCACAATCACGCAATCATAAACACGCAATCACAATCACGCAATCACAATGACACAATCACAATCACACAATCACAATCACACAATCCGAATCACGCAATCACAATCACGCAATCACAATCACGCAATCACAATCACGCAATCACAATCACGCAATCACAATCACGCAATCACAATCACGCAATCACAAACACGCAATCACAATCACGCAATCACAATGACACAATCACAATAACACAATCACAATCACAATATCAATGACAATTGCACAATCACAATCGCGCAATCACAATTGCGCAATCACAATCGCGCAATCACAATCGCGCAGTCACAATCGCGCAATCACAATCGCGCAATCACAATCGCGCAATCACAATCGCGCAATCACAATCGCGCAATCACAATCGCGCAATCACAATAGCGCAATCACAACAGCGCAATCACAACCGCGCAATCACAATCGCGCAATCACAATCGCGCAATCACAATCGCGCAATCACAATCGCGCAATCACAATCGCGCAATCACAATCGCGCAATCACAATCGCGCAATCACAATCGCGCAATCACAATCGCGCAATCACAATCGCGCCATCACAATCGCGCCATCACAATCGCGCAATCACAATCGCGCAATCACAATCGCGCAATCACAATCGCGCAATCACAATCGCGCAATCACAATCGCGCAATCACAATCGCGCAATCACAATCGCGCAATCACAATCGCGCAATCACAATCGCGCAATCACAATCGCGCAATCACAATCGCGCAATCACAATCGCGCAATCACAATCGCGCAATCACAATCGCGCAACCACAATCGCGCAAACCCAATCGCGCAACCACAATCGCGCAACCACAATCGCGCAACCACAATAGCACAACCACAATCGCACAATCACAATCGCACGATCACACAATCACAATCACACAATCACAATCACACAATCACAATCACACAATCACAATCACACAATCACAATCACAATATCAATCACAATCGCGCAATCACAATCGCGCAATCACAATTGCGCAATCACAATCGCGCAATCACAATCGCGCAATCACAATCCCGCAATCACAATCACAAAATCAGAATAACGCAGTCGCAATCACACAATCACTATCACACAATCACAATCACACAATCACAATCACACAATCACAATCACACAATCACAATCACGCAATCACAATCACGCAATCACAATCACGCAATCACAATCACGCAATCACAATCACGCAATCACAATCACACAATCACAATCTCACAATCTCAATCACACAATCACAATCACACAATCCGAATCACACAATCCGAATCACGCAATCACAATCACGCAATCACAATCACGCAATCACAATCACGCAATCGCAATCACAATCACACAATCACAATCGCGCAATCACAATCGCGCAATCCCAATCGCGCAATCAGAATCGCGCAATCACAATCGCGCAATGACAATCGCGCAATCATAATCGCACAATCACAATCACGCAATCACAATCACGCAATCACAATCACCCAATCACAGTAACGCAATCACAATCACGCAATCACAATCACGCAACCATAATCACGCAATCACAATCACGCAATGGCAATCACGCAATGACAATCACGAGATGACAATCACGCAATGACAATCACGCAATCACGCAATTACAATCACGCAATCACAATCAAGCCAGCACGATCACGCAATCACAATCACGCAATGACAATCACGCAAAGACAATCACGCAATCACAATCACACAACCACAATCACAACCACACAATCACAATCACGAAATCACAATCACGGAATCACAATCACGCAATCGCAATCGCATAATCACAATCGCACAATCACAATCGCACAATCACAACCACACAATCGCAATCACACAATCACAATAACACAATCACGCAATCACAATCACAAAATCACAATCACAAAATCACAATCACACAATCACACAATCCCAATCACGCAATCACAATCACGCAATCACAATCACACAATCGCAATCACAATCACACAATCACAATCATACAATCACAATCACACAATCACAATCACACAATCACAATCACACAATCACAATCACACAATCACAATCACTCAATCACAATCACACAATCACAATCACACAATCACAATCACACAATCACAATCACACAATCCCAATCACACAATCACAATCACACAATCACAATCACACAATCACAATCACACAATCACACAATCAGAATCACTCAAGCACCATCACGCAAGCACAATCCCGCAATTACAATCACGCAATCACGCAACCACAATCACACAATCACAATCACAGAATCACAATCACGCAATCACAATCACGCAATCACAATCACACAACCACAATCACACAACCCCAATCACAGAATCACAATCACACAATCACAATCACACAATGACAATCACACAATCACAATCACACAATCACAATCACACAATCACAATCACACAATCACAATCACACAATCACAATCACACAATCACAATCACAGAATCACAATCACGTAATCACAATCACGCCATCACAATCACACAACCACAATCACACAACCCCAATCACAGAATCACAATCACACAATCACAATCACACAATCACAATCACACAATCACAATCACACAATCACAATCACACAATCACAATCACACAATCACAATCACACAATCACAATCACACAATCACAATCACACAATCACAATCACACAATCACAATCACACAATCACAATCACACAATCACAAATCACACAATCACAATCACACAATCACACAATCACAATCAACAAATCACAATCACGCAATCACAATTACGCAATCACAATCACCCAATCACAGTAACGCAATCACAATCACGCAATCACAATCACGCAACCACAATCACGCAATCACAATCACGCAATGGCAATCACGCAATGACAATCACGAGATGACAATCACGCAATGACAATCACGCAATCACGCAATTACAATCACGCAATCACAATCAAGCCAGCACGATCACGCAATCACAATCACGCAAGGACAATCACGCAAAGACAATCACGCAATCACAATCACACAACCACAATCACAACCACACAATCACAATCACGAAATAACTATCACACAATCGCGATCACGCAAACGCAATCACACAGTCACAATCACAGTACCACAATCACACAACCACAATCACACAATCACAATCACAATCACAATCACAATCACAATCGCGCAATCACAATCACGAAATCACAATCACGGAATCAAAATCACGCAATCGCAATCGCATAATCACAATCGCACAATCACAATCGCACAATCACAACCACACAATCGCAATCACACAATCACAATAACACAATCACAAAATCACAATCACAAAATCACAATCACAAAATCACAATCACAAAATCACAATCACAAAATCACAATCACAAAATCACAATCACAAAATCACAATCACAAAATCACAATCACACAATCACACAATCCCAATCACGCAATCACAATCACGCAATCACAATCACACAATCGCAATCACAATCACACAATCACAATCATACAATCACAATCACACAATCACAATCACACAATCACAATCACTCAATCACAATCACACAATCACAATCACACAATCACAATCACACAATCCCAATCACACAATCACAATCACACAATCACAATCACACAATCACAATCACACAATCACAATCACACAATCACAATCACACAATCACAATCACACAATCACAATCACACAATCACAATCACACAATCACAATCACACAATCACAATCACACAATCACAATCACACAATCACAATCACACAATCACAATCACAATCACACAATCACAATCACACAATCACCTAATCACAATCACACAATCACAATCACACAATCACAATCAACCAATCACAATCACCCATTCACAATCACGTAATCACAATCACGCAATCAGGATCACGCAAGCACGATCACGCAATCACAATCACGCAATCGCAATCGCGCAATCACAATCGCACAATCACAGTCGCACAATTACAATCGCACAATCACAATCACACAATCACAATCACACAATCACAATCACACAATCACAATCACACAATCACAATCACACAATCACAATCACACAATCACAATCACACAATCACAATCACACAATCACAATCACACAATCACAATCACAATCACACAATCACAATCACACAATCACAATCACACAATCACAATCACACAATCACAATCACACAATCACAATCACAATCACAATCACACAATCACAATCACACAATCACAATCACACAATTACAATCACACAATCACAATCACACAATCACAATCACACAATCACAATCACACAATCACAATCACACAATCACAGTCACACAATCACAATCACACAATCACAATCACACAATCACAATCACACAATCACAATCACACAATCACAATCACAATCACACAATCACAATCACACAATCACAATCACACAATCACAATCACACAATCACAATCACACAATCACAATCACACAATCACAATCACACAATCACAATCACACAATCACAATCACACAATCACAATCACACAATCACAATCACACAATCACAATCACACAATCACAATCACACAATCACAATCACACAATCACAATCACACAATCACAATCACACAATCACAATCACACAATCACAATCACACAATCACAATCACAATCACACAATCACAATCACACAATCACCTAATCACAATCACACAATCACAATCACACAATCACAATCAACCAATCACAATCACCCATTCACAATCACGTAATCACAATCACGCAATCAGGATCACGCAAGCACGATCACGCAATCACAATCACGCAATCGCAATCGCGCAATCACAATCGCACAATCACAGTCGCACAATTACAATCGCACAATCACAATCACACAATCACAATCACACAATCACAATCACACAATCACAATCACACACTCACAATCACACAATCACAATCACACAATCACAATCACACAATCACAATCACACAATCACAATCACACAATCACAATCACACAATCACAATCACACAATCACAATAACACAATCCGAATCACACAATCACAATCACATAATCACACGATCACCCATTCACAATCACGTAATCACAATCACGTAATCACAATCACGCAATCGCAATCACATAATCACAATCACGCAATCACAATAACACAATATCAATAACACAATCACAATCACACAATCACAATCACAATATCAATGACAATTGCACAATCACAATCGCGCAATCACAATCGCGCAATTCCAATCGCGCAATCGCAGTCGCGCAATTCCAATCGCGGAATCACAATCGCGCAATCACAATCGCGCAATCACAATCGCGCAATCACAATCGCGCAATCACAATCCCACAATCGCAATCACAATCACACAATCACAATCACACAATCACAATCACACAATCACAATCACACAATCACAATCACACAATCACAATCACACAATCACAATCACACAATCACAATCACACAATCACAATCACACAATCACAATCACACAATCACAATCACACAATCACAATCACACAATCACAATCACACAATCACAATCACACAATCACAATCACACAATCACAATCACACAATCACAATCACACAATCACAATCACACAATCACAATCACACAATCACAATCACACAATCACAATCACACAATCACAATCACACAATCACAATCACACAATCACAATCACACAATCACAATCACACAATCACAATCACACAATCACAATCACACAATCACAATCACACAATCACAATCACACAATCACAATCACACAATCACAATCACACAATCACAATCACACAATCACAATCACACAATCACAATCACACAATCACAATCACAATCACACAATCACACAATCACAATCACACAATCACAATCACACAATCACAATCACACAATCACAATCACACAATCACAATCACACAATTACAATCACACAATCACAATCACACAATCACAATCACACAATCACAATCACACAATCACAATCACACAATCACAATCACACAATCACAATCACACAATCACAATCACACAATCACAATCACACAATCACAATCACACAATCACAATCACACAATCACAATCACACAATCACAATCACACAATCACAATCACACAATCACAATCACACAATCACAATCACACAATCACAATCACACAATCACAATCACACAATCACAATCACACAATCACAATCACACAATCACAATCACACAATCACAATCACACAATCACAATCACACAATCACAATCACACAATCACAATCACACAATCACAATCACACAATCACAATCACACAATCACAATCACACAATCACAATCACGCAATCACACAATCACAATCACACAATCACAATCACACAATCACAATCACACAATCACAATCACACAATCACAATCACACAATCACAATCACACAATCACAATCACACAATCACAATCACACAATCACAATCACACAATCACAATCACACAATCACAATCACACAATCACAATCACACAATCACAATCACAATCACACAATCACAATCACACAATCACCTAATCACAATCACACAATCACAATCACACAATCACAATCAACCAATCACAATCACCCATTCACAATCACGTAATCACAATCACGCAATCAGGATCACGCAAGCACGATCACGCAATCACAATCACGCAATCGCAATCGCGCAATCACAATCGCACAATCACAGTCGCACAATTACAATCGCACAATCACAATCACACAATCACAATCACACAATCACAATCACACAATCACCATCACACAATCACAATCACACAATCACAATCACACAATCACAATCACACAATCACAATCACACAATCACAATCACACAATCACAATCGCGCAATCACAATCGCGCAATCACAATCGCGCAATCACAATCGCGCAATCACAATCGCACAATCACAATCACACAATCACAATCACACAATCACAATCACACAATCACAATCACACAATCACAATCACACAATCACAATCACAATCACAATCACACAATCACAATCACACAATCACAATCACACAATCACAATCACACAATCACAATCACACAATCACAATCACACAATCACAATCACACAATCACAATCACACAATCACAATCACACAATCACAATCACACAATCACAATCACACAATCACAATCACACAATCACAATCACACAATCACAATCACACAATCACAATCACACAATCACAATCACACAATCACAATCACACAATCACAATCACACAATCACAATCACACAATCCGAATCACACAATCACAATCACATAATCACACGATCACCCATTCACAATCACGTAATCACAATCACGTAATCACAATCACGCAATCGCAATCACATAATCACAATCACGCAATCACAATAACACAATATCAATAACACAATCACAATCACACAATCACAATCACAATATCAATGACAATTGCACAATCACAATCGCGCAATCACAATCGCGCAATTCCAATCGCGCAATCGCAATCGCGCAATTCCAATCGCGGAATCACAATCGCGCAATCACAATCGCGCAATCACAATCGCGTAATCACAATCGCGCAATCACAATCGCGCAATCACAATCGCGCAATCACAATCCCGCAATCACAATCACAAAATCAGAATAACGCAATCGCAATCACACAATCACTATCACACACTAAAAATCACCCAATCACAATCTCACAATCACAATCACACAATCACAATCACACAATCACAATCACGCAATCACAATCACGCAATCACAATCACGCAATCACAATCACGCAATCACAATCACACAATCACAATCTCACAATCTCAATCACACAATCACAATCACACAATCCGAATCACACAATCCGAATCACGCAATCACAATCACGCAATCACAATCACGCAATCACAATCACGGAATCACAATCACGCAATCACAATCACGCAATCACAATCACGCAATCACAATCACGCAATCACAATCGCGCAAGCACAATCGCGCAATGACAATCGTACAATCACAATCGCACAATCACAATCCCACAGTCGCAATCACACAATCACAATAACACAATCACACAATCACAATCACAAAATCACAATCACACAATCACAATCACGCAATCAGAATCACGCAATCACAATCACGCAATCACAATCACGGAATCACAATCACGCAATCACAATCACGCAATCACAATCACGCAATCACAATCACGCAATCACAATCGCGCAAGCACAATCGCGCAATGACAATCGTACAATCACAATCGCACAATCACAATCCCACAGTCGCAATCACACAATCACAATAACACAATCACACAATCACAATCACAAAATCACAATCACACAATCACAATCACGCAATCAGAATCACGCAATCACAATCACGCAATTACAATCACGCAATCACAATCACACAATCACAATCACACAATCACAATCACACAACCACAATCACACAATCACAATCACACAATCACAATCACACAATCACAATCACACAATCACAATCACACAATCACAATCACACAATCACAATCACACAATCACAATCACACAATCACAATCACACAATCACAATCACACAATCACAATCACACAATCACAATCACACAATCACAATCACACAATCACAATCACACAATCACAATCACACAATCACAATCACACAATCACAATCACACAATCACAATCACACAATCACAATCACACAATCACAATCACACAATCACAATCACACAATCACAATCACACAATCACAATCACACAATCACAATCACACAATCACAATCACACAATCACAATCACACAATCACAATCACACAATCACAATCGCACAATCACAATCACATAATCACAATCACGCAATCACAATGACACAATCACAATAACACAGTCACAATCACAATATCAATGACAATTGCACAATCACAATCGCGCAATCACAATCGCACAATCACAATCGCGCAATCACAATCGCGCAATCACAATCGCGCAATCACAATCCCGCAATCACAATCACAAAATCAGAATAACGCAATCGCAATCACACAATCACTATCACACACTAAAAATCACACAATCACAATCACACAATCACAATCACAGAATCACAATCACACAATCACAACCACGCAATCACAATCACGCAATCACAATCACGCAATCACAATCACACAATCACAATCACACAATCACAATCACAATATCAATCACAATCGCGCAACAACAATAGCACAACCACAATCACACAATCACACAATCACAATCACACAATCACAATCACACAATCACAATCACACAATCACAATCACACAATCACAATCACACAATCACAATCACAATATCAATCACAATCGCGCAATCACAATCGCGCAATCACAATCGCGCAATCACAATCGCGCAATCACAATCGCGCAATCACAATCGCGCAATCACAATCCCGCAATCACAATCACAAAATCAGAATAACGCAATCGCAATCACACAATCACTATCACACACTAAAAATCACCCAATCACAATCTCACAATCACAATCACACAATCACAATCACACAATCACAATCACGCAATCACAATCACGCAATCACAATCACGCAATCACAATCACGCAATCACAATCACACAATCACAATCTCACAATCTCAATCACACAATCACAATCACACAATCCGAATCACACAATCCGAATCACGCAATCACAATCACGCAATCACAATCACGCAATCACAATCACGCAATCACAATCACGCAATCACAATCACACAACCACAATCGTACAATCACAATCGCGCAATCACAATCACACAATCACTATCACACAATCACTATCACACAATCACAATCACACAATCACAATCACACAATCACAATCACACAATCACAATCACATAATCACAATCACGCAATCACAATGACACAATCACAATAACACAATCACAATCACAATATCAATGACAATTGCGCAATCACAGTCGCGCAATCACAATCGCGCAATCACAATCGCGCAATCACAATCGCGCAATCACAATCGCGCAATCACAATCGCGCAATCACAATCGCGCAATCACAATCGCGCAATCACAATCATGCAATCACAATCGCGCAATCACAATCGCGCAATCACAATCGCGCAATCACAATCGCGCAATCACAATCGCGCAATCACAATCGCGCAATCACAATCGCGCAATCACAATCGCGCAATCACAATCGCGCAACCACAATCGCGCAACCACAATCGCGCAACCACAATAGCACAACCACAATCGCACAATCACAATCGCACAATCACACAATCTCAATCACACAATCACAATCACACAATCACAATCACACAATCACAATCACACAATCACAATCACACAATCACAATCACAATATCAATCACAATCGCGCAATCACAATCGCGCAATCACAATCGCGCAATCACAATCGCGCAATCACAATCGCGCAATCACAATCGCGCAATCACAATCGCGCAATCACAATCCCGCAATCACAATCACAAAATCAGAATAACGCAATCGCAATCACACAATCACTATCACACACTAAAAATCACACAATCACAATCACACAATCACAATCACAGAATCACAATCACACAATCACAATCACGCAATCACAATCACGCAATCACAATCACGCAATCACAATCGCGCAATCACAATCGCGCAATCACAATCGCGCAATCACAATCGCGCAATCACAATCGCGCAATCACAATCGCGCAATCACAATCGCGCTATCACAATCGCGCAATCACAATCGCGCAATCACAATCGCGCAATCACAATCGCGCAACCACAATCGCGCAATCCCAATCGCGCAACCACAATCGCGCAACCACAATCGCGCAACCACAATAGCACAACCACAATCGCACAATCACAATCACACAATCACACAATCACAATCACACAATCACAATCACACAATCACAATCACACAATCACAATCACACAATCACAATCACAATATCAATCACAATCGCGCAATCACAATCGCGCAATCACAATCGCGCAATCACAATCGCGCAATCACAATCGCGCAATCACAATCGCGCAATCACAATCGCGCAATCACAATCCCGCAATCACAATCACAAAATCAGAATAACGCAATCGCAATCACACAATCACTATCACACAATCACAATCACACAATCACAATCACACAATCACAATCACACAATCACAATCACACAATCACAATCACGCAATCACAATCACGCAATCACAATCACGCAATCACAATCACGCAATCACAATCACGCAATCACAATCACACAATCACAATCTCACAATCTCAATCACACAATCACAATCACACAATCCGAATCACACAATCCGAATCACGCAATCACAATCACGCAATCACAATCACGCAATCACAATCACGCAATCACAATCACGCAATCACAATCACGCAATCACAATCACGCAATCACAATCACGCAATCACAATCGCGCAAGCACAATCGCGCAATGACAATCGTACAATCACAATCGCACAATCACAATCCCACAGTCGCAATCACACAATCACAATAACACAATCACACAATCACAATCACAAAATCACAATCACACAATCACAATCACGCAATCAGAATCACGCAATCACAATCGCGCAATCACAATCGCGCAATCACAATCGCGCAATCACAATCGCGCAATCACAATCGCGCTATCACAATCGCGCAATCACAATCGCGCAATCACAATCGCGCAATCACAATCGCGCAACCACAATCGCGCAATCCCAATCGCGCAACCACAATCGCGCAACCACAATCGCGCAACCACAATAGCACAACCACAATCGCACAATCACAATCACACAATCACACAATCACAATCACACAATCACAATCACACAATCACAATCACACAATCACAATCACAATATCAATCACAATCGCGCAATCACAATCGCGCAATCACAATCGCGCAATCACAATCGCGCAATCACAATCGCGCAATCACAATCGCGCAATCACAATCCCGCAATCACAATCACAAAATCAGAATAACGCAATCGCAATCACACAATCACTATCACACACTAAAAATCACCCAATCACAATCTCACAATCACAATCACACAATCACAATCACACAATCACAATCACGCAATCACAATCACGCAATCACAATCACGCAATCACAATCACGCAATCACAATCACACAATCACAATCTCACAATCTCAATCACACAATCACAATCACACAATCCGAATCACACAATCCGAATCACGCAATCACAATCACGCAATCACAATCACGCAATCACAATCACGCAATCACAATCACACAACCACAATCGTACAATCACAATCGCGCAATCACAATCACACAATCACTATCACACAATCACTATCACACAATCACAATCACACAATCACAATCACACAATCACAATCACACAATCACAATCACATAATCACAATCACGCAATCACAATGACACAATCACAATAACACAATCACAATCACAATATCAATGACAATTGCGCAATCACAGTCGCGCAATCACAATCGCGCAATCACAATCGCGCAATCACAATCGCGCAATCACAATCGCCCAATCACAATCGCCCAATCACAATCAGAATCACGAAATAACTAACACGCAATCACAATCACACAACCACAATCGTACAATCACAATCGCGCAATCACAATCACACAATCACAATCACGCAATCACAATCACGCAATCACAATCACGCAATCACAATCACGCAATCACAATCACGCAATCACAATCACGCAATCACAATCACGCAATCACAATCACGCAATCACACTCACGCAATCACAATCACGCAATCACAATCACGCAATTACAATCACGCAATCACAATCACGCAATCACAATCACGCAATCACAATCACGCAATCACAATCACGCAATCACAATCACGCAATCACAATCACGCAATCACAATCACGCAATCACAATCACGCAATCACAATCACGCAATCACAATCACACAACCACAATCGTACAATCACAATCGCGCAATCACAATCACACAATCACTATCACACAATCACTATCACACAATCACAATCACACAATCACAATCACACAATCACAATCACACAATCACAATCACATAATCACAATCACGCAATCACAATGACACAATCACAATAACACAATCACAATCACAATATCAATGACAATTGCGCAATCACAGTCGCGCAATCACAATCGCGCAATCACAATCGCGCAATCACAATCGCGCAATCACAATCGCGCAATCACAATCGCGCAATCACAATAGCGCAATCACAACAGCGCAATCACAATCGCGCAATCACAATAGCGCAATCACAATCACGCAATCACAATCACGCAATCACAATCACACAATCACAATCTCACAATCTCAATCACACAATCACAATCACACAATCACAATCACACAATCCGAATCACACAATCCGAATCACGCAATCACAATCACGCAATCACAATCACGCAATCACAATCACGCAATCACAATCACGCAATCACAATCACGCAATCACAATCACGCAATCACAATCACGCAATCACAAACACGCAATCACAATCACGCAATCACAATGACACAATCACAATAACACAATCACAATCACACAATCACAATCACACAATCACAATCACACAATCACAATCACACAATCACAATCACACAATCACAATCACACAATCACAATCACACAATCACAATCACACAATCACAATCACACAATCACAATCACACAATCACAATCACACAATCACAATCACACAATCACAATCACACAATCACAATCACACAATCACAATCACACAATCACAATCACATAATCACAATCACGCAATCACAATGACACAATCACAATAACACAGTCACAATCACAATATCAATGACAATTGCACAATCACAATCGCGCAATCACAATCGCGCAATCACAATCGCGCAATCACAATCGCGCAATCACAATCGCGCAATCACAATCGCGCAATCACAATCGCGCAATCACAATCCCGCAATCACAATCACAAAATCAGAATAACGCAATCGCAATCACACAATCACTATCACACACTAAAAATCACACAATCACAATCACACAATCGCAATCACAGAATCACAATCACACAATCACAATCACGCAATCACAATCACGCAATCACAATCACGCAATCACAATCACGCAATCACAATCACACAATCACAATCTCACAATCTCAATCACACAATCCGAATCACACAATCCGAATCACGCAATCACAATCACGCAATCACAATCACGCAATCACAGTCACGCAATCACAATCACGCAATCACAATCACGCAATCACAATCACGCAATCACAATCACGCAATCACAAACACGCAATCACAATCACGCAATCACAATGACACAATCACAATCACACAATCACAATCACACAATCCGAATCACGCAATCACAATCACGCAATCACAATCACGCAATCACAATCACGCAATCACAATCACGCAATCACAATCACGCAATCACAATCACGCAATCACAATCACGCAATCACAAACACGCAATCACAATCACGCAATCACAATGACACAATCACAATAACACAATCACAATCACAATATCAATGACAATTGCACAATCACAATCGCGCAATCACAATCGCGCAATCACAATCGCGCAATCACAATCGCGCAATCACAATCGCGCAGTCACAATCGCGCAATCACAATCGCGCAATCACAATCGCGCAATCACAATCGCGCAATCACAATCGCGCAATCACAATCGCGCAATCACAATAGCGCAATCACAACAGCGCAATCACAACCGCGCAATCACAATCGCGCAATCACAATCGCGCAATCACAATCGCGCAATCACAATCGCGCAATCACAATCGCGCAATCACAATCGCGCAATCACAATCGCGCAATCACAATCGCGCAATCACAATCGCGCCATCACAATCGCGCCATCACAATCGCGCCATCACAATCGCGCAATCACAATCGCGCAATCACAATCGCGCAATCACAATCGCGCAATCACAATCGCGCAATCACAATCGCGCAATCACAATCGCGCAATCACAATCGCGCAATCACAATCGCGCAATCACAATCGCGCAATCACAATCGCGCAATCACAATCGCGCAACCACAATCGCGCAAACCCAATCGCGCAACCACAATCGCGCAACCACAATCGCGCAACCACAATAGCACAACCACAATCGCACAATCACAATCGCACGATCACACAATCACAATCACACAATCACAATCACACAATCACAATCACACAATCACAATCACAATATCAATCACAATCGCGCAATCACAATCGCGCAATCACAATTGCGCAATCACAATCGTGCAATCACAATCGCGCAATCACAATCCCGCAATCACAATCACAAAATCAGAATAACGCAGTCGCAATCACACAATCACTATCACACAATCACAATCACACAATCACAATCACACAATCACAATCACACAATCACAATCACGCAATCACAATCACGCAATCACAATCACGCAATCACAATCACGCAATCACAATCACGCAATCACAATCACACAATCACAATCTCACAATCTCAATCACACAATCACAATCACACAATCCGAATCACACAATCCGAATCACGCAATCACAATCACGCAATCACAATCACGCAATCACAATCACGCAATCGCAATCACAATCACACAATCACAATCGCGCAATCACAATCGCGCAATCCCAATCGCGCAATCAGAATCGCGCAATCACAATCGCGCAATGACAATCGCGCAATCATAATCGCACAATCACAATCACGCAATCACAATCACGCAATCACAATCACCCAATCACAGTAACGCAATCACAATCACGCAATAACAATCACGCAACCATAATCACGCAATCACAATCACGCAATGGCAATCACGCAATGACAATCACGAGATGACAATCACGCAATGACAATCACGCAATCACGCAATTACAATCACGCAATCACAATCAAGCCAGCACGATCACGCAATCACAATCACGCAATGACAATCACGCAAAGACAATCACGCAATCACAATCACACAACCACAATCACAACCACACAATCACAATCACGAAATCACTATTACACAATCGCGATCACGCAAACACAATCACACAGTCACAATCACACTGCCACAATCACACAACCACAATCACACAATCACAATCACAATCACAATCACAATGACAATCGCGCAATCACAATCACGAAATCACAATCACGGAATCACAATCACGCAATCACAATCACACAATCACAATCATACAACCACAATCACACAATCACAATCACAATCACAATCACAATCACAATCCCAATCACAATCACAATCACAATCACAATCACCCAATCACAATCAAGCAATCACAATCACACAGTCACAATCTCACAACCACAATCACACAATCACAATCAACCAATCAAAATCGCGGAATCACAATCGCACAATCACAATCGCACAATCACAATCGCGCAATCAGAATCGCGCAATCACAATCGCGCAATGACAATCGCGCAATCATAATCGCACAATCACAATCACGCAATCACAATCACGCAATCACAATCACCCAATCACAGTAACGCAATCACAATCACGCAATAACAATCACGCAACCATAATCACGCAATCACAATCACGCAATGGCAATCACGCAATGACAATCACGAGATGACAATCACGCAATGACAATCACGCAATCACGCAATTACAATCACGCAATCACAATCAAGCCAGCACGATCACGCAATCACAATCACGCAAGCACAATCACGCAATCACAATCACGCAATCACAATCACGCAATCGCAATCACAATCACACAATCACAATTACGCAATCACAATCACCCAATCACAGTAACGCAATCACAATCACGCAATCACAATCACGCAACCACAATCACGCAATCACAATCACGCAATGGCAATCACGCAATGACAATCACGAGATGACAATCACGCAATGACAATCACGCAATCACGCAATTACAATCACGCAATTACAATCACGCAATCACAATCAAGCCAGCACGATCACGCAATCACAATCACGCAATGACAATCACGCAAAGACAATCACGCAATCACAATCACACAACCACAATCACAACCACACAATCACAATCACGAAATCACTATCACACAATCGCGATCACGCAAACACAATCACACAGTCACAATCACAGTACCACAATCGCACAACCACAATCACACAATCACAATCACAATCACAATCACAATCACAATCGCGCAATCACAATCACGAAATCACAATCACGGAATCACAATCACGCAATCGCAATCGCATAATCACAATCGCACAATCACAATCGCACAATCACAACCACACAATCGCAATCACACAATCACAATAACACAATCACGCAATCACAATCACAAAATCACAATCACAAAATCACAATCACACAATCACACAATCCCAATCACGCAATCACAATCACGCAATCACAATCACACAATCGCAATCACAATCACACAATCACAATCATACAATCACAATCACACAATCACAATCACACAATCACAATCACACAATCACAATCACACAATCACAATCACACAATCACAATCACACAATCACAATCACACAATCACAATCACACAATCCCAATCACACAATCACAATCACACAATCACAATCACACAATCACACAATCAGAATCACTCAAGCACCATCACGCAAGCACAATCCCGCAATTACAATCACGCAATCACGCAACCACAATCACACAATCACAATCACAGAATCACAATCACGCAATCACAATCACGCCATCACAATCACACAACCACAATCACACAACCCCAATCACAGAATCACAATCACACAATCACAATCACACAATCACAATCACACAATCACAATCACACAATCACAATCACACAATCACAATCACACAATCACAATCACACAATCACAATCACACAATCACACAATCACAATCAACAAATCACAATCACGTAATCACAATCACGCAATCACGATCACGCAAGCACGATCACGCAATCACAATCACGCAATCGCAATCACATAATCACAATCATGCAATCACAATCACGAAATCTCAATGACACAATCACAATAACACAATCATAATCACACAATCACAATCACAATATCAATGACAATTGCACAATCACAATCGCGCAATCACAATCGCGCAATCACAATCGCGCAATCACAGTCGCGCAATCACAGTCGCGCAATCACAGTCGCGCAATCACAGTCGCGAAATCACAATCGCGCAATCACAATCGCGCAACCACAATCGAGCAACCACAATCGCGCAATCACAATCGCACAATCACAATCACGAAATAACTATAACGCAATCACAATCACACAACCACAATCACACAACCACAAACGCACAATCACAAACGCACAATCACAATCACACAATCACAATCTCACAATCAGAATCACACAATCACAATCACACAATCACAATCACACAAACACAATCATACAATCTCCATCACACAGTCGCAATCACACAATAGCAAACACACAATCACAATCACACAATCACACAAGCAGAATCACTCAAGCACCATCACGCAAGCACAATCCCGCAATGACAATCACGCAATCACGCAACCACAATCACACAACCACAATCACACAAACACAATTGCACAATCACAATCGCGCAATCACAATCGCGCAATCACAATCGCGCAATCACAATCGCGCAATCACAATCGCGCAATCACAATCGCGAAATCACAATCGCGCAATCACAATCGCGCAATCACAATCGCGCAATCACAATCGCGCAATCACAATCGCGCAATCACAATCGCGCAATCACAATCGCGCAACCACAATCGCGCAACCACAATCGCGCAACCACAATCGCACCACCACAATCCCACAACCACAATCACACAATCACAATCACACAATCAAAATCACACAATTACAATCACACAATCACAATCACAATATCAATGACAATTGCAGAATCACAATCGCACAATCACAATCGAACAATCACAATCGCACAATCACAATCGCACAATCACAATCGCACAATCACAATCACAAAATCACAATCACACAAACACAATCACACAACCTCCATCACACAGTCGCAATCACACAATAGCAAACACACAATCACAATCAGACAATCACACAATCAGAATCACTCAAGCACCATCA
The DNA here is from genome assembly GCF_050947335.1 of Megachile rotundata. Lineage (NCBI taxonomy): Eukaryota > Metazoa > Arthropoda > Insecta > Hymenoptera > Megachilidae > Megachile > Megachile rotundata. The sequence goes on from NC_134986.1 coordinate 92,458, forward strand.
CGCAAGCACAATCCCGCAATGACAATCACGCAATCACGCAACCACAATGACACAATCACAATCTCAGAATCACAATTACGCAATCACAATCACAAAATCAGAATAACGCAATCACAATCACACAATCACTATCACACACTAAATATCACACAATCACAATCACACAATCACAATCACACAATCACAATCACACAATCACAATCACACAATCACAATCACACAATCACAATCACACAATCACAATCACACAATCACAATCACACAATCACAATCACACAATCACAATCACACAATCACAATCACACAATCACAATCACACAATCACAATCACACAATCACAATCACACAATCACAATCACACAATCACAATCACACAATCACAATCACACAATCACAATCACACAATCACAATCACACAATCACAATCACACAATCACAATCACACAATCACAATCACACAATCACAATCACACAATCACAATCACACAATCACAATCACACAATCACAATCACACAATCACAATCACACAATCACAATCACACAATCACAATCACACAATCACAATCACACAATCACAATCACACAATCACAATCACACAATCACAATCACACAATCACAATCACACAATCACAATCACACAATCACAATCACACAATCACAATCACACAATCACAATCACACAATCACAATCACACAATCACAATCACACAATCACAATCACACAATCACAATCACACAATCACAATCACACAATCACAATCACACAATCACAATCACACAATCACAATCACACAATCACAATCACACAATCACAATCACACAATCACAATCACACAATCACAATCACACAATCACAATCACACAATCACAATCACACAATCACAATCACACAATCACAATCACACAATCACAATCACACAATCACAATCACACAATCACAATCACACAATCACAATCACACAATCACAATCACACAATCACAATCACACAATCACAATCACACAATCACAATCACACAATCACAATCACACAATCACAATCACACAATCACAATCACACAATCACAATCACACAATCACAATCACACAATCACAATCACACAATCACAATCACACAATCACAATCACACAATCACAATCACACAATCACAATCACACAATCACAATCACACAATCACAATCACACAATCACAATCACACAATCACAATCACACAATCACAATCACACAATCACAATCACACAATCACAATCACACAATCACAATCACACAATCACAATCACACAATCACAATCACACAATCACAATCACACAATCACAATCACACAATCACAATCACACAATCACAATCACACAATCACAATCACACAATCACAATCACACAATCACAATCACACAATCACAATCACACAATCACAATCACACAATCACAATCACACAATCACAATCACACAATCACAATCACACAATCACAATCACACAATCACAATCACACAATCACAATCACACAATCACAATCACACAATCACAATCACACAATCACAATCACACAATCACAATCACACAATCACAATCACACAATCACAATCACACAATCACAATCACACAATCACAATCACACAATCACAATCACACAATCACAATCACACAATCACAATCACACAATCACAATCACACAATCACAATCACACAATCACAATCACACAATCACAATCACACAATCACAATCACACAATCACAATCACACAATCACAATCACACAATCACAATCACACAATCACAATCACACAATCACAATCACACAATCACAATCACACAATCACAATCACACAATCACAATCACACAATCACAATCACACAATCACAATCACACAATCACAATCACACAATCACAATCACACAATCACAATCACACAATCACAATCACACAATCACAATCACACAATCACAATCACACAATCACAATCACACAATCACAATCACACAATCACAATCACACAATCACAATCACACAATCACAATCACACAATCACAATCACACAATCACAATCACACAATCACAATCACACAATCACAATCACACAATCACAATCACACAATCACAATCACACAATCACAATCACACAATCACAATCACACAATCACAATCACACAATCACAATCACACAATCACAATCACACAATCACAATCACACAATCACAATCACACAATCACAATCACACAATCACAATCACACAATCACAATCACACAATCACAATCACACAATCACAATCACACAATCACAATCACACAATCACAATCACACAATCACAATCACACAATCACAATCACACAATCACAATCACACAATCACAATCACAATCACACAATCACAATCACAGAATCACAATCACACAATCACAATCACACAATCACAATCACACAATCACAATCACACAATCACAATCACACAATCACAATCACACAATCGCAATCACACAATCACAATCACAATCACACAATCACACAATCACAATCACACAATCACAATCACAATCACAATCACAATCACAAATCACAATCACACAATCACAATCACACAATCACAATCACACAATCACAATCACACAATCACAATCACACAATCACAATCACACAATCACAATCACACAATCACAATCACACAATCACAATCACACAATCACAATCACACAATCACAATCACACAATCACAATCAACCAATCACAATCACCCATTCACGATCACGTAATCACGATCACGCAATCACGATCACGCAATCACAATCACTCAATCACAATCACACAATCACAATCACACAATCACAACCACACAATCACAATGGCACAATCACAATCGCACAGTCACAGTCGCGCAGCCACAATCGCGCAATCACAATCGCGCAATCACAATCGCGCAATCACAATCACGCAATCACAATCACAATCGCGCAATCACAATCGCGCAATCACAATCGCGCAATCACAATCGCGCAATCACAATCGCGCAATCACAATCGCGCAATCACAATCACGCAATGGCAATCACGCAATGACAATCACGAGATGACAATCACGCAATGACAATCACGCAATCACGCAATTACAATCACGCAATCACAATCAAGCCAGCACGATCACGCAATCACAATCACGCAATGACAATCACGCAAAGACAATAACGCAATCACAATCACACAATCACAATCAACCAATCACAATCACCCATTCACGACCACGTAATCACGATCACGCAATCACGTTCACGCAATCACAATCACTCAATCACAATCACACAATCACAATCACACAATCACAATCACACAATCACAACCACACAATGACAATGGCACAATCACAATCGCACAGTCACAGTCGCGCAGCCACAATCGCGCAATCACAATCGCGCAATCACAATCGCGCAATCTCAATCACGCAATGGCAATCACGCAATGACAATCACGAGATGACAATCACGCAATGACAATCACGCAATCACGCAATTACAATCACGCAATCACAATCAAGCCAGCACGATCACGCAATCACAATCACGCAATGACAATCACGCAAAGACAATCACGCAATCACAATCACACAACCACAATCACACAATCACAATCACACAATCACAATCACACAATCACAATCACACAATCACAATCACACAATCACAATCACACAATCACAATCACACAATCACAATCACACAATCACAATCACACAATCACAATCACACAATCACAATCACACAATCACAATCACACAATCACAATCACACAATCACAATCACACAATCACAATCACACAATCACAATCACACAATCACAATCACACAATCACAATCACACAATCACAATCACACAATCACAATCACACAATCACAATCACACAATCACAATCACACAATCACAATCACACAATCACAATCACACAATCACAATCACACAATCACAATCACACAATCACAATCACACAATCACAATCACACAATCACAATCACACAATCACAATCACACAATCACAATCACACAATCACAATCACACAATCACAATCACACAATCACAATCACACAATCACAATCACACAATCACAATCACACAATCACAATCACACAATCACAATCACACAATCACAATCACACAATCACAATCACACAATCACAATCACACAATCACAATCACACAATCACAATCACACAATCACAATCACACAATCACAATCACACAATCACAATCACACAATCACAATCACACAATCACAATCACACAATCACAATCACACAATCACAATCACACAATCACAATCACACAATCACAATCACACAATCACAATCACACAATCACAATCACACAATCACAATCACACAATCACAATCACACAATCACAATCACACAATCACAATCACACAATCACAATCACACAATCACAATCACACAATCACAATCACACAATCACAATCACACAATCACAATCACACAATCACAATCACACAATCACAATCACACAATCACAATCACACAATCACAATCACAATATCAATCACAATCGCGCAATCACAATCGCGCAATCACAATCGCGCAATCACAATCGCGCAATCACAATCGCGCAATCACAATCGCGCAATCACAATCGCGCAATCACAATCGCACAATCACAATCGCACAATCACAACCACACAATCGCAATCACACAATCACAATAACACAATCACGCAATCACGATCACAAAATCACAATCACAAAATCACAATCACACAATCACACAATCCCAATCACGCAATCACAATCACGCAATCACAATCACACAATCGCAATCACAATCACACAATCACAATCATACAATCACAATCACACAATCACAATCACACAATCACAATCACACAATCACAATCACACAATCACAATCACACAATCACAATCACACAATCACAATCACACAATCCCAATCACACAATCACAATCACACAATCACAATCACACAATCACACAATCACACAATCACAATCACACAATCACAATCACACAATCACAATCACACAATCACAATCACACAATCACAATCACACAATCACAATCACACAATCACAATCACACAATCACAATCACACAATCACAATCACACAATCACAATCACACAATCACAATCACACAATCACAATCACACAATCACAATCACACAATCACAATCACACAATCACAATCACACAATCACAATCACACAATCACAGTCACACAATCACAATCACACAATCACAATCACACAATCACAATCACACAATCACACAATCACAATCAACAAATCACAATCACGCAATCACAATTACGCAATCACAATCACCCAATCACAGTAACGCAATCACAATCACGCAATCACAATCACGCAACCACAATCACGCAATCACAATCACGCAATGGCGATCACGCAATGACAATCACGAGATGACAATCACGCAATGACAATCACGCAATCATGCAATTACAATCACGCAATCACAATCAAGCCAGCACGATCACGCAATCACAATCACGCAATGACAATCACGCAAAGACAATCACGCAATCACAATCACACAACCACAATCACAATCACACAATCACAATCACGAAATCACTATCACACAATCGCGATCACGCAAACACAATCACACAGTCACAATCACAGTACCACAATCACACAACCACAATCACACAATCACAATCACAATCACAATCACAATCGCGCAATCACAATCACGAAATCACAATCACGGAATCAAAATCACGCAATCGCAATCGCATAATCACAATCGCACAATCACAATCGCACAATCACAACCACACAATCGCAATCACACAATCACAATAACACAATCACAAAATCACAATCACAAAATCACAATCACAAAATCACAATCACAAAATCACAATCACAAAATCACAATCACACAATCACACAATCCCAATCACGCAATCACAATCACGCAATCACAATCACACAATCGCAATCACAATCACACAATCACAATCATACAATCACAATCACACAATCACAATCACACAATCACAATCACACAATCACAATCACACAATCACAATCACACAATCACAATCACACAATCCCAATCACACAATCACAATCACACAATCACAATCACACAATCACAATCACACAATCACACAATCAGAATCACTCAAGCACCATCACGCAAGCACAATCCCGCAATTACAATCACGCAATCACGCAACCACAATCACACAATCACAATCACACAATCACAATCACACAATCACAATCACAAAATCACAATCACAAAATCACAATCACAAAATCACAATCACAAAATCACAATCACAAAATCACAATCAGACAATCACGCAATCACAATCACGCAATCACAATCACGCAATCACAATCACGCAAGCACAATCACGCAATCACAATCACGCAATCACAATCACGCAATCGCAATCACAATCACACAATCACAATCGCGCAATCACAATCGCGCAATCCCAATCGCGCAATCAGAATCGCGCAATCACAATCGCGCAATGACAATCGCGCAATCATAATCGCACAATCACAATCACGCAATCACAATCACGCAATCACAATCACCCAATCACAGTAACGCAATCACAATCACGCAATCACAATCACGCAACCATAATCACGCAATCACAATCACGCAATGGCAATCACGCAATGACAATCACGAGATGACAATCACGCAATGACAATCACGCAATCACGCAATTACAATCACGCAATCACAATCAAGCCAGCACGATCACGCAATCACAATCACGCAATGACAATCACGCAAAGACAATCACGCAATCACAATCACACAACCACAATCACAACCACACAATCACAATCACGAAATCACTATTACACAATCGCGATCACGCAAACACAATCACACAGTCACAATCACACTGCCACAATCACACAACCACAATCACACAATCACAATCACAATCACAATCACAATGACAATCGCGCAATCACAATCACGAAATCACAATCACGGAATCACAATCACGCAATCACAATCACACAATCACAATCATACAACCACAATCACACAATCACAATCACAATCACAATCACAATCACAATCCCAATCACAATCACAATCACAATCACAATCACCCAATCACAATCAAGCAATCACAATCACACAGTCACAATCTCACAACCACAATCACACAATCACAATCAACCAATCAAAATCGCGGAATCACAATCGCACAATCACAATCGCACAATCACAATCGCGCAATCAGAATCGCGCAATCACAATCGCGCAATGACAATCGCGCAATCATAATCGCACAATCACAATCACGCAATCACAATTACGCAATCACAATCACCCAATCACAGTAACGCAATCACAATCACGCAATCACAATCACGCAACCACAATCACGCAATCACAATCACGCAATGGCAATCACGCATTGACAATCACGAGATGACAATCACGCAATGACAATCACGCAATCACGCAATTACAATCACGCAATCACAATCAAGCCAGCACGATCACGCAATCACAATCACGCAATGACAATCACGCAAAGACAATCACGCAATCACAATCACACAACCACAATCACAACCACACAATCACAATCACGAAATCACTATCACACAATCGCGATCACGCAAACACAATCACACAGTCACAATCACAGTACCACAATCACACAACCACAATCACACAATCACAATCACAATCACAATCACAATCACAATCACAATCACAATCACAATCACAATCGCGCAATCACAATCACGAAATCACAATCACGGAATCACAATCACGCAATCGCAATCGCATAATCACAATCGCACAATCACAATCGCACAATCACAACCACACAATCGCAATCACACAATCACAATAACACAATCACGCAATCACAATCACAAAATCACAATCACAAAATCACAATCACAAAATCACAATCACACAATCACACAATCAGAATCACTCAAGCACCATCACGCAAGCACAATCCCGCAATTACAATCACGCAATCACGCAACCACAATCACACAATCACAATCACAGAATCACAATCACGCAATCACAATCACGCCATCACAATCACACAACCACAATCACACAACCCCAATCACAGAATCACAATCACACAATCACAATCACACAATCACAATCACACAATCACAATCACACAATCACAATCACACAATCACAATCACACAATCACAATCACAATCACACAATCACAATCACACAATCACAATCACACAATCACAATCACACAATCACAATCACACAATCACAATCACACAATCACAATCACACAATCACACAATCACAATCAACAAATCACAATCACGTAATCACAATCACGCAATCACGATCACGCAAGCACGATCACGCAATCACAATCACGCAATCGCAATCACATAATCACAATCACGCAATCACAATCACGCAATCTCAATGACACAATCACAATAACACAATCACAATCACACAATCACAATCACAATATCAATGACAATTGCACAATCACAATCGCGCAATCACAATCGCGCAATCACAATCGCGCAATCACAGTCGCGCAATCACAGTCGCGCAATCACAGTCGCGCAATCACAGTCGCGAAATCACAATCGCGCAATCACAATCGCGCAATCACAATCGAGCAACCACCATCGCGCAATCACAATCGCACAATCACAATCACGAAATAACTATAACGCAATCACAATCACACAACCACAGTCACACAACCACAAACGCACAATCACAAACGCACAATCACAATCACACAATCACAATCTCACAATCAGAATCACACAATCACAATCACACAATCACAATCACACAAACACAATCACACAATCTCCATCACACAGTCGCAATCACACAATAGCAAACACACAATCACAATCACACAATCACACAAGCAGAATCACTCAAGCACCATCACGCAAGCACAATCCCGCAATGACAATCACGCAATCACGCAACCACAATCACACAACCACAATCACACAAACACAATTGCACAATCACAATCACGCAATCACAATCGCGCAATCACAATCGCGCAATCACAATCGCGCAATCACAATCGCGCAATCACAATCGCGCAATCACAATCGCGCAATCACAATCGCGCAATCACAATCGCGCAATCACAATCGCGCAATCACAATCGCGCAACCACAATCGCGCAACCACAATCGCGCAACCACAATCGCACCACCACAATCCCACAACCACAATCACACAATCACAATCACACAATCAAAATCACACAATTACAATCACACAATCACAATCACAATATCAATGACAATTGCAGAATCACAATCGCACAATCACAATCGAACAATCACAATCGCACAATCACAATCGCACAATCACAATCGCACAATCACAATCACAAAATCACAATCACACAAACACAATCACACAACCTCCATCACACAGTCGCAATCACACAATAGCAAACACACAATCACAATCAGACAATCACACAATCAGAATCACTCAAGCACCATCACGCAAGCACAATCCCGCAATGACAATCACGCAATCACGCAACCACAATGACACAATCACAATCAAAGAATCACAATTACGCAATCACAATCACAAAATCAGAATAACGCAATCACAATCACACAATCACAATCACACAATCACAATCACACAATCACAATCACACAATCACAATCACACAATCACAATCACACAATCCCAATCACACAATCACAATCACACAATCACAATCACACAATCACACAATCAGAATCACTCAAGCACCATCACGCAAGCACAATCCCGCAATTACAATCACGCAATCACGCAACCACAATCACACAATCACAATCACAGAATCACAATCACGCAATCACAATCACGCCATCACAATCACACAACCACAATCACACAACCCCAATCACAGAATCACAATCACACAATCACAATCACACAATCACAATCACACAATCACAATCACACAATCACAATCACACAATCACAATCACACAATCACAATCACACAATCACAATCACACAATCACAATCACACAATCACAATCACACAATCACAATCACACAATCACAATCACACAATCACAATCACACAATCACAATCACACAATCACAATCACACAATCACAATCACACAATCACAATCACACAATCACAATCACACAATCACAATCACACAATCACACAATCAGAATCACTCAAGCACCATCACGCAAGCACAATCCCGCAATTACAATCACGCAATCACGCAACCACAATCACACAATCACAATCGCGCAATCACAATCGCGCAACCACAATCGCGCAACCACAATCGCGCAACCACAATCGCACCACCACAATCCCACAACCACAATCACACAATCACAATCACACAATCAAAATCACACAATTACAATCACACAATCACAATCACAATATCAATGACAATTGCAGAATCACAATCGCACAATCACAATCGAACAATCACAATCGCACAATCACAATCGCACAATCACAATCGCACAATCACAATCACAAAATCACAATCACACAAACACAATCACACAACCTCCATCACACAGTCGCAATCACACAATAGCAAACACACAATCACAATCAGACAATCACACAATCAGAATCACTCAAGCACCATCACGCAAGCACAATCCCGCAATGACAATCACGCAATCACGCAATTACAATCACGCAATCACAATCAAGCCAGCACGATCACGCAATCACAATCACGCAATGACAATCACGCAAAGACAATCACGCAATCACAATCACACAACCACAATCACAACCACACAATCACAATCACGAAATCACTATCACACAATCGCGATCACGCAAACACAATCACACAGTCACAATCACAGTACCACAATCACACAACCACAATCACACAATCACAATCACAATCACAATCACAATCACAATCACAATCGCGCAATCACAATCACGAAATCACAATCACGGAATCACAATCACGCAATCGCAATCGCATAATCACAATCGCACAATCACAATCGCACAATCACAACCACACAATCGCAATCACACAATCACAATAACACAATCACGCAATCACAATCACAAAATCACAATCACAAAATCACAATCACAAAATCACAATCACACAATCACACAATCCCAATCACGCAATCACAATCACGCAATCACAATCACACAATCGCAATCACAATCACACAATCACAATCATACAATCACAATCACACAATCACAATCACACAATCACAATCACACAATCACAATCACACAATCACAATCACACAATCACAATCACACAATCACAATCACACAATCACAATCACACAATCCCAATCACACAATCCCAATCACACAATCACAATCACACAATCACAATCACACAATCACAATCACACAATCACACAATCAGAATCACTCAAGCACCATCACGCAAGCACAATCCCGCAATTACAATCACGCAATCACGCAACCACAATCACACAATCACAATCACAGAATCACAATCACGCAATCACAATCACGCCATCACAATCACACAACCACAATCACACAACCCCAATCACAGAATCACAATCACACAATCACAATCACACAATCACAATCACACAATCACAATCACACAATCACAATCACACAATCACAATCACACAATCACAATCACACAATCACAATCACACAATCACAATCACACAATCACAATCACACAATCACAATCACACAATCACAATCACACAATCACACAATCACCATCAACAAATCACAATCACGTAATCACAATCACGCAATCACGATCACGCAAGCACGATCACGCAATCACAATCACGCAATCGCAATCACATAATCACAATCACGCAATCACAATCACGCAATCTCAATGACACAATCACAATAACACAATCACAATCACACAATCACAATCACAATATCAATGACAATTGCACAATCACAATCGCGCAATCACAATCGCGCAATCACAATCGCGCAATCACAGTCGCGCAATCACAGTCGCGCAATCACAGTCGCGCAATCACAGTCGCGAAATCACAATCGCGCAATCACAATCGCGCAATCACAATCGAGCAACCACCATCGCGCAATCACAATCGCACAATCACAATCACGAAATAACTATAACGCAATCACAATCACACAACCACAGTCACACAACCACAAACGCACAATCACAAACGCACAATCACAATCACACAATCACAATCTCACAATCAGAATCACACAATCACAATCACACAATCACAATCACACAAACACAATCACACAATCTCCATCACACAGTCGCAATCACACAATAGCAAACACACAATCACAATCACACAATCACACAAGCAGAATCACTCAAGCACCATCACGCAAGCACAATCCCGCAATGACAATCACGCAATCACGCAACCACAATCACACAACCACAATCACACAAACACAATTGCACAATCACAATCGCGCAATCACAATCGCGCAATCACAATCGCGCAATCACAATCGCGCAATCACAATCGCGCAATCACAATCGCGCAATCACAATCGCGCAATCACAATCGCGCAATCACAATCGCGCAATCACAATCGCGCAATCACAATCGCGCAACCACAATCGCGCAACCACAATCGCGCAACCACAATCGCACCACCACAATCCCACAACCACAATCACACAATCACAATCACACAATCAAAATCACACAATTACAATCACACAATCACAATCACAATATCAATGACAATTGCAGAATCACAATCGCACAATCACAATCGAACAATCACAATCGCACAATCACAATCGCACAATCACAATCGCACAATCACAATCACAAAATCACAATCACACAAACACAATCACACAACCTCCATCACACAGTCGCAATCACACAATAGCAAACACACAATCACAATCAGACAATCACACAATCAGAATCACTCAAGCACCATCACGCAAGCACAATCCCGCAATGACAATCACGCAATCACGCAACCACAATGACACAATCACAATCAAAGAATCACAATTACGCAATCACAATCACAAAATCAGAATAACGCAATCACAATCACACAATCACAATCACACAATCACAATCACACAATCACAATCACACAATCACAATCACACAATCACAATCACACAATCACAATCACACAATCCCAATCACACAATCACAATCACACAATCACAATCACACAATCACACAATCAGAATCACTCAAGCACCATCACGCAAGCACAATCCCGCAATTACAATCACGCAATCACGCAACCACAATCACACAATCACAATCACAGAATCACAATCACGCAATCACAATCACGCCATCACAATCACACAACCACAATCACACAACCCCAATCACAGAATCACAATCACACAATCACAATCACACAATCACAATCACACAATCACAATCACACAATCAAAATCACACAATCACAATCACACAATCACAATCACACAATCACAATCACACAATCACAATCACACAATCACAATCACACAATCACAATCACACAATCACAATCACACAATCACAATCACACAATCACAATCACACAATCACAATCACACAATCACAATCACACAATCACAATCACACAATCACACAATCAGAATCACTCAAGCACCATCACGCAAGCACAATCCCGCAATTACAATCACGCAATCACGCAACCACAATCACACAATCACAATCACAGAATCACAATCACGCAATCACAATCACGCCATCACAATCACACAACCACAATCACACAACCCCAATCACAGAATCACAATCACACAATCACAATCACACAATCACAATCACACAATCACAATCACACAATCACAATCACACAATCACAATCACACAATCACAATCACACAATCACAATCACACAATCACAATCACACAATCACAATCACACAATCACACAATCACAATCAACAAATCACAATCACGTAATCACAATCACGCAATCACGATCACGCAAGCACGATCACGCAATCACAATCACGCAATCGCAATCACATAATCACAATCACGCAATCACAATCACGCAATCTCAATGACACAATCACAATAACACAATCACAATCACACAATCACAATCACAATATCAATGACAATTGCACAATCACAATCGCGCAATCACAATCGCGCAATCACAATCGCGCAATCACAGTCGCGCAATCACAGTCGCGCAATCACAGTCGCGCAATCACAGTCGCGAAATCACAATCGCGCAATCACAATCGCGCAATCACAATCGAGCAACCACCATCGCGCAATCACAATCGCACAATCACAATCACGAAATAACTATAACGCAATCACAATCACACAACCACAGTCACACAACCACAAACGCACAATCACAAACGCACAATCACAATCACACAATCACAATCTCACAATCAGAATCACACAATCACAATCACACAATCACAATCACACAAACACAATCACACAATCTCCATCACACAGTCGCAATCACACAATAGCAAACACACAATCACAATCACACAATCACACAAGCAGAATCACTCAAGCACCATCACGCAAGCACAATCCCGCAATGACAATCACGCAATCACGCAACCACAATCACACAACCACAATCACACAAACACAATTGCACAATCACAATTGCGCAATCACAATCGCGCAATCACAATCGCGCAATCACAATCGCGCAATCACAATCGCGCAATCACAATCGCGCAATCACAATCGCGCAATCACAATCGCGCAATCACAATCGCGCAATCACAATCGCGCAATCACAATCGCGCAATCACAATCGCGCAATCACAATCGCGCAATCACAATCGCGCAACCACAATCGCGCAACCACAATCGCGCAACCACAATCGCACCACCACAATCCCACAACCACAATCACACAATCACAATCACACAATCAAAATCACACAATTACAATCACACAATCACAATCACAATATCAATGACAATTGCAGAATCACAATCGCACAATCACAATCGAACAATCACAATCGCACAATCACAATCGCACAATCACAATCGCACAATCACAATCACAAAATCACAATCACACAAACACAATCACACAACCTCCATCACACAGTCGCAATCACACAATAGCAAACACACAATCACAATCAGACAATCACACAATCAGAATCACTCAAGCACCATCACGCAAGCACAATCCCGCAATGACAATCACGCAATCACGCAACCACAATGACACAATCACAATCAAAGAATCACAATTACGCAATCACAATCACAAAATCAGAATAACGCAATCACAATCACACAATCACAATCACACAATCACAATCACACAATCACAATCACACAATCACAATCACACAATCACAATCACACAATCCCAATCACACAATCACAATCACACAATCACAATCACACAATCACACAATCAGAATCACTCAAGCACCATCACGCAAGCACAATCCCGCAATTACAATCACGCAATCACGCAACCACAATCACACAATCACAATCACAGAATCACAATCACGCAATCACAATCACGCCATCACAATCACACAACCACAATCACACAACCCCAATCACAGAATCACAATCACACAATCACAATCACACAATCACAATCACACAATCACAATCACACAATCACAATCACACAATCACAATCACACAATCACAATCACACAATCACAATCACACAATCACAATCACGTAATCACAATCACGCAATCACGATCACGCAAGCACGATCACGCAATCACAATCACGCAATCGCAATCACATAATCACAATCACGCAATCACAATCACGCAATCTCAATGACACAATCACAATAACACAATCACAATCACACAATCACAATCACAATATCAATGACAATTGCACAATCACAATCGCGCAATCACAATCGCGCAATCACAATCGCGCAATCACAGTCGCGCAATCACAGTCGCGCAATCACAGTCGCGCAATCACAGTCGCGAAATCACAATCGCGCAATCACAATCGCGCAATCACAATCGAGCAACCACCATCGCGCAATCACAATCGCACAATCACAATCACGAAATAACTATAACGCAATCACAATCACACAACCACAGTCACACAACCACAAACGCACAATCACAAACGCACAATCACAATCACACAATCACAATCTCACAATCAGAATCACACAATCACAATCACACAATCACAATCACACAAACACAATCACACAATCTCCATCACACAGTCGCAATCACACAATAGCAAACACACAATCACAATCACACAATCACACAAGCAGAATCACTCAAGCACCATCACGCAAGCACAATCCCGCAATGACAATCACGCAATCACGCAACCACAATCACACAACCACAATCACACAAACACAATTGCACAATCACAATTGCGCAATCACAATCGCGCAATCACAATCGCGCAATCACAATCGCGCAATCACAATCGCGCAATCACAATCGCGCAATCACAATCGCGCAATCACAATCGCGCAATCACAATCGCGCAATCACAATCGCGCAATCACAATCGCGCAATCACAATCGCGCAATCACAATCGCGCAATCACAATCGCGCAACCACAATCGCGCAACCACAATCGCGCAACCACAATCGCACCACCACAATCCCACAACCACAATCACACAATCACAATCACACAATCAAAATCACACAATTACAATCACACAATCACAATCACAATATCAATGACAATTGCAGAATCACAATCGCACAATCACAATCGAACAATCACAATCGCACAATCACAATCGCACAATCACAATCGCACAATCACAATCACAAAATCACAATCACACAAACGCAATCACACAACCTCCATCATACAGTCGCAATCACACAATAGCAAACACACAATCACAATCAGACAATCACACAATCAGAATCACTCAAGCACCATCACGCAAGCACAATCCCGCAATGACAATCACGCAATCACGCAACCACAATGACACAATCACAATCAAAGAATCACAATTACGCAATCACAATCACAAAATCAGAATAACGCAATCACAATCACACAATCACAATCACACAATCACAATCACACAATCACAATCACACAATCACAATCACACAATCACAATCACACAATCACAATCACACAATCACAATCACACAATCACAATCACACAATCACAATCACACAATCACAATCACACAATCACAATCACACAATCACAATCACACAATCACACAATCACAATCAACAAATCACAATCACGTAATCACAATCACGCAATCACGATCACGCAATCACAATCACGCAATCGCAATCACATAATCACAATCACGCAATCACAATCACGCAATCTCAATGACACAATCACAATAACACAATCACAATCACACAATCACAATCACAATATCAATGACAATTGCACAATCACAATCGCGCAATCACAATCGCGCAATCACAATCGCGCAATCACAGTCGCGCAATCACAGTCGCGCAATCACAGTCGCGCAATCACAGTCGCGAAATCACAATCGCGCAATCACAATCGCGCAATCACAATCGAGCAACCACCATCGCGCAATCACAATCGCACAATCACAATCACGAAATAACTATAACGCAATCACAATCGCACAACCACAGTCACACAACCACAAACGCACAATCACAAACGCACAATCACAATCACACAATCACAATCTCACAATCAGAATCACACAATCACAATCACACAATCACAATCACACAAACACAATCACACAATCTCCATCACACAGTCGCAATCACACAATAGCAAACACACAATCACAATCACACAATCACACAAGCAGAATCACTCAAGCACCATCACGCAAGCACAATCCCGCAATGACCATCACGCAATCACGCAACCACAATCACACAACCACAATCACACAAACACAATTGCACAATCACAATCGCGCAATCACAATCGCGCAATCACAATCGCGCAATCACAATCGCGCAATCACAATCGCGCAATCACAATCGCGCAATCACAATCGCGCAATCACAATCGCGCAATCACAATCGCGCAATCACAATCGCGCAATCACAATCGCGCAATCACAATCGCGCAATCACAATCGCGCAATCACAATCGCGCAATCACAATCGCGCAACCACAATCGCGCAACCACAATCGCACCACCACAATCCCACAACCACAATCACACAATCACAATCACACAATCAAAATCACACAATTACAATCACACAATCACAATCACAATATCAATGACAATTGCAGAATCACAATCGCACAATCACAATCGAACAATCACAATCGCACAATCACAATCGCACAATCACAATCGCACAATCACAATCACAAAATCACAATCACACAAACACAATCACACAACCTCCATCACACAGTCGCAATCACACAATAGCAAACACACAATCACAATCAGACAATCACACAATCAGAATCACTCAAGCACCATCACGCAAGCACAATCCCGCAATGACAGTCACGCAATCACGCAACCACAATGACACAATCACAATCAAAGAATCACAATTACGCAATCACAATCACAAAATCAGAATAACGCAATCACAATCACACAATCACTATCACACACTAAATATCACACAATCACAATCACACAATCACAATCACACAATCACAATCACACAATCACAATCACACAATCACAATCACACAATCACAATCACACAATCACAATCACACAATCACAATCACACAATCACAATCACACAATCACAATCACACAATCACAATCACACAATCACAATCACACAATCACAATCACACAATCACAATCACACAATCACAATCACACAATCACAATCACACAATCACAATCACACAATCACAATCACACAATCACAATCACACAATCACAATCACACAATCACAATCACACAATCACAATCACACAATCACAATCACACAATCACAATCACACAATCACAATCACACAATCACAATCACACAATCACAATCACACAATCACAATCACACAATCACAATCACACAATCACAATCACACAATCACAATCACACAATCACAATCACACAATCACAATCACACAATCACAATCACACAATCACAATCACACAATCACAATCACACAATCACAATCACACAATCACAATCACACAATCACAATCACACAATCACAATCACACAATCACAATCACACAATCACAATCACACAATCACAATCACACAATCACAATCACACAATCACAATCACACAATCACAATCACACAATCACAATCACACAATCACAATCACACAATCACAATCACACAATCACAATCACACAATCACAATCACACAATCACAATCACACAATCACAATCACACAATCACAATCACACAATCACAATCACACAATCACAATCACACAATCACAATCACACAATCACAATCACACAATCACAATCACACAATCACAATCACACAATCACAATCACACAATCACAATCACACAATCACAATCACACAATCACAATCACACAATCACAATCACACAATCACAATCACACAATCACAATCACACAATCACAATCACACAATCACAATCACACAATCACAATCACACAATCACAATCACACAATCACAATCACACAATCACAATCACACAATCACAATCACACAATCACAATCACACAATCACAATCACACAATCACAATCACACAATCACAATCACACAATCACAATCACACAATCACAATCACACAATCACAATCACACAATCACAATCACACAATCACAATCACACAATCACAATCACACAATCACAATCACACAATCACAATCACACAATCACAATCACACAATCACAATCACACAATCACAATCACACAATCACAATCACACAATCACAATCACACAATCACAATCACACAATCACAATCACACAATCACAATCACACAATCACAATCACACAATCACAATCACACAATCACAATCACACAATCACAATCACACAATCACAATCACACAATCACAATCACACAATCACAATCACACAATCACAATCACACAATCACAATCACACAATCACAATCACACAATCACAATCACACAATCACAATCACACAATCACAATCACACAATCACAATCACACAATCACAATCACACAATCACAATCACACAATCACAATCACACAATCACAATCACACAATCACAATCACACAATCACAATCACACAATCACAATCACACAATCACAATCACACAATCACAATCACACAATCACAATCACACAATCACAATCACACAATCACAATCACACAATCACAATCACACAATCACAATCACACAATCACAATCACACAATCACAATCACACAATCACAATCACACAATCACAATCACACAATCACAATCACGCAATCACAATCACGCAATCACAATCACGCAATCACAATCACGCAATCACAATCACAATATCAATCACAATCGCGCAATCACAATCGCGCAATCACAATCGCGCAATCACAATCGCGCAATCACAATCGCGCAATCACAATCGCGCAATCACAATCGCGCAATCACAATCGCGCAATCACAATCGCGCAACCACAATCGCGCAACCACAATAACACAACCACAATTACCCAACCACAATCACACAATCACAATCACAATATCAATGACAATTGCAGAATCACAATCGCACAATCACAATCGAACAATCACAATCGCACAATCACAATCGCACAATCACAATCACTCAATAACAATCACACAATCACAATCACACAAACACAATCACACAACCACCATCACACAGTCGCAATCACACAATAGCAAACACACAATCACAATCAGACAATCACACAATCAGAATCACTCAAGCACCATCACGCAAGCACAATCCCGCAATGACAATCACGCAATCACGCAACCACAATCACACAATCACAATCACAGAATCACAATCACGCAATCACTATCACAAAATCAGAATAACGCAATCACAATCACGCAATGGCAATCACGCAATGACAATCACGAGATGACAATCACGCAATGACAATCACGCAATCACGCAATTACAATCACGCAATCACAATCAAGCCAGCACGATCACGCAATCACAATCACGCAATGACAATCACGCAAAGACAATCACGCAATCACAATCACACAACCACAATCACAACCACACAATCACAATCACGAAATCACTATCACACAATCGCGATCACGCAAACACAATCACACAGTCACAATCACACTGCCACAATCACACAACCACAATCACACAATCACAATCACAATCACAATCACAATGACAATCGCGCAATCACAATCACGAAATCACAATCACGGAATCACAATCACGCAATCACAATCACACAATCACAATCATACAACCACAATCACACAATCACAATCACAATCACAATCACAATCACAATCACAATCACAATCACAATCACAATCACCCAATCACAATCAAGCAATCACAATCACACAGTCACAATCTCACAACCACAATCACACAATCACAATCAACCAATCACAATCGCGGAATCACAATCGCACAATCACAATCGCACAATCACAATCGCGCAATCAGAATCGCGCAATCACAATCGCGCAATGACAATCGCGCAATCATAATCGCACAATCACAATCACGCAATCACAATCACGCAATCACAATCACCCAATCACAGTAACGCAATCACAATCACGCAATCACAATCACGCAACCACAATCACGCAATCACAATCACGCAATGGCAATCACGCAATGACAATCACGAGATGACAATCACGCAATGACAATCACGCAATCACGCAATTACAATCACGCAATCACAATCAAGCCAGCACGATCACGCAATCACAATCACGCAATGACAATCACGCAAAGACAATCACGCAATCACAATCACACAACCACAATCACAACCACACAATCACAATCACGAAATCACTATCACACAATCGCGATCACGCTAACACAATCACACAGTCACAATCACACTACCACAATCACACAACCACAATCACACAATCACAATCACAATCACAATCACAATCACAATGACAATCGCGCAATCACAATCACAATCACGAAATCACAATCACGGAATCACAATCACGCAATCGCAATCGCATAATCACAATCGCACAATCACAATCGCACAATCACAACCACACAATCGCAATCGCGGAATCACAATCGCGCAATCACAATCGCGCAATCACAGTCGCGCAATCACAGTCGCGCAATCACAGTCGCGCAATCACTATCGCGCAATCACAATCGCGCAACCACAATCGAGCAACCACAATCGCGCAACCACAATCGCGCAACCACAATCACGCAATCACAATCGCACAATCACAATCGCACAATCACAATCACGAAATAACTATAACGCAATCACAATCACACAACCACAATCACACAATCACAAACGCACAATCACAATCACACAATCACAATCTCACAATCAGAATCACACAATCACAATCACACAATCACAATCACACAATCACAATCACACAATCACAATCACACAATCACAATCACACAATCACAATCACACAATCACAATCACACAATCACAATCACACAATCACAATCACACAATCACAAGCACACAATCACAATCACACAATCACAATCACACAATCACAATCACACAATCACAATCACACAATCACAATCACACAATCACAATCACACAATCACAATCACACAATCACAATCACACAATCACAATCACACAATCACATACACAGTCACAATCACACAATCACAATCACACAATCACAATCACACAATCACAATCACACAATCACAATCACACAATCACAATCACACAATCACAATCACACAATCACAATCACACAATCACAATCACACAATCACAATCACACAATCACAATCACACAATCACAATCACACAATCACAATCACACAATCACAATCACACAATCACAATCACACAATCACAATCACACAATCACAATCACACAATCACAATCACGCAATCACAATCACACAATCACAATCACACAATCACAATCACACAATCACAATCACACAATCACAATCACACAATCACAATCACACAATCACAATCACACAATCACAATCACACAATCACAATCACACAATCACAATCACAATCACACAATCACAATCACACAATCACAATCACACAATCACAATCACACAATCACAATCACACAATCACAATCACACAATCACAATCACACAATCACAATCACACAATCACAATCACACAATCGCAATCACACAATCGCAATCACACAATCACAATCACAATCACACAATCACACAATCACAATCACACAATCACAATCACAATCACAAATCACAATCACACAATCACAATCACACAATCACAATCACACAATCACAATCACACAATCACAATCACACAATCACAATCACACAATCACAATCACACAATCACAATCACACAATCACAATCACACAATCACAATCACACAATCACAATCACACAATCACAATCACACAATCACAATCACACAATCACAATCACACAATCACAATCACACAATCACAATCACACAATCACAATCACACAATCACAATCACACAATCACAATCACACAATTACAATCACACAATCACAATCACACAATCACAATCAACCAATCACAATCACCCATTCACGATCACGTAATCACGATCACGCAATCACGATCACGCAATCACAATCACTCAATCACAATCACACAATCACAATCACACAATCACAACCACACAATCACAATGGCACAATCACAATCGCACAGTCACAGTCGCGCAGCCACAATCGCGCAATCACAATCGCGCAATCACAATCGCGCAATCACAATCACGCAATCACAATCACAATCGCGCAATCACAATCGCGCAATCACAATCGCGCAATCACAATCGCGCAATCACAATCGCGCAATCACAATCACGCAATGGCAATCACGCAATGACAATCACGAGATGACAATCACGCAATGACAATCACGCAATCACGCAATTACAATCACGCAATCACAATCAAGCCAGCACGATCACGCAATCACAATCACGCAATGACAATCACGCAAAGACAATAACGCAATCACAATCACACAATCACAATCAACCAATCACAATCACCCATTCACGATCACGTAATCACGATCACGCAATCACGATCACGCAATCACAATCACTCAATCACAATCACACAATCACAATCACACAATCACAACCACACAATGACAATGGCACAATCACAATCGCACAGTCACAGTCGCGCAGCCACAATCGCGCAATCACAATCGCGCAATCACAATCGCGCAATCTCAATCACGCAATGGCAATCACGCAATGACAATCACGAGATGACAATCACGCAATGACAATCACGCAATCACGCAATTACAATCACGCAATCACAATCAAGCCAGCACGATCACGCAATCACAATCACGCAATGACAATCACGCAAAGACAATCACGCAATCACAATCACACAACCACAATCACAACCACACAATCACAATCACGAAATCACTATCACACAATCGCGATCACGCAAACACAATCACACAGTCACAATCACACTACCACAATCACACAACCACAATCACGCAACCACAATCACACAATCACAATCACAATCACAATCACAATGACAATCACGCAATCACAATCACGAAATCACAATCACGGAATCACAATCACGCAATCATAGTCACACAATGACAATCATACAACCACAATCACACAATCACAATCACACAATCACAATCACACAATCACAATCACAATCACACAATCACAATCACACAATCACAATCACACAATCACAATCACACAATCACAATCACACAATCACAATCACACAATCACAATCACACAATCACAATCACACAATCACAATCACACAATCACAATCACACAATCACAATCACACAATCACAATCACACAATCACAATCACACAATCACAATCACACAATCACAATCACACAATCACAATCACACAATCACAATCACACAATCACAATCACACAATCACAATCACACAATCACAATCACACAATCACAATCACACAATCACAATCACACAATCACAATCACACAATCACAATCACACAATCACAATCACACAATCACAATCACACAATCACAATCACACAATCACAATCACACAATCACAATCACACAATCACAATCACACAATCACAATCACACAATCACAATCACACAATCACAATCACACAATCACAATCACACAATCACAATCACACAATCACAATCACACAATCACAATCACACAATCACAATCACACAATCACAATCACACAATCACAATCACACAATCACAATCACACAATCACAATCACACAATCACAATCACACAATCACAATCACACAATCACAATCACACAATCACAATCACACAATCACAATCACACAATCACAATCACACAATCACAATCACACAATCACAATCACACAATCACAATCACACAATCACAATCACACAATCACAATCACACAATCACAATCACACAATCACAATCACACAATCACAATCACACAATCACAATCACACAATCACAATCACACAATCACAATCACACAATCACAATCACACAATCACAATCACACAATCACAATCACACAATCACAATCACACAATCACAATCACACAATCACAATCACACAATCACAATCACACAATCACAATCACACAATCACAATCACACAATCACAATCACACAATCACAATCACACAATCACAATCACACAATCACAATCACACAATCACAATCACACAATCACAATCACACAATCACAATCACACAATCACAATCACACAATCACAATCACACAATCACAATCACACAATCACAATCACACAATCACAATCACACAATCACAATCACACAATCATAATCACACAATCACAATCACACAATCACAATCACACAATCACAATCACACAATCACAATCACAATCACACAATCACAATCACACAATCACAATCACACAATCACAATCACACAATCACAATCAACCAATCACAATCAACCAACCACAATCACCCATTCAGGATCACGCAATCACGATCACGCAATCACGATCACTCAATCACAATCACACAATCACAATCACAATCACAATCACACAATTACAACCACACAATCACAATGGCACAATCACAATCGCACAGTCACAATCGCGCAGCCACAATCGCGCAATCACAATCGCGCAATCACAATCGCTCAATCACAATCACAATTGCGCAATCACAATCGCGCAATCACAATCGCGCAATCACAATCACAATTGCGCAATCACAATCGCGCAATCACAATCGCGCAATCACAATCGCGCAATCACAATCACGCAATGGCAATCACGCAATGACAATCACGAGATGACAAACACGCAATGACAATCACGCAATCACGCAATTACAATCACGCAATCACAATCAAGCCAGCACGATCACGCAATCACAATCACGCAATGACAATCACGCAAAGACAATCGCGCAATCACAATCACACAACCACAATCACAACCACGCAATCACAATCACGAAATCACTATCACACAATCGCGATCACGCAAACACAATCACACAGTCACAATCACACTACCACAATCACACAACCACAATCACACAATCACAATCACAATCACAATCACAATGACAATCACGCAATCACATTCACGAAATCACAATCACGGAATCACAATCACGCCATCACAATCACACAATCACAATCATACAACCACAATCACACAATCACAATCACAATCACAATCACAATCACAATCACAATCACAATCACAATCACAATCACAATCACAATCACAATCACCCAATCACAATCAAGCAATCACAATCACACAGTCACAATCTCACAACCACAATCACACAATCACAATCAACCAATCACAATCGCGGAATCACAATCGCACAATCACAATCACACAATCACAATCACACAATCACAATCACACAATCACAATCACACAATCACAATCACACAATCACAATCACAATCATACAATCACAATCACACAATCACAATCACACAATCACAATCACACAATCACAATCACACAATCACAATCACACAATCACAATCACACAATCACAATCACACAATCACAATCACACAATCACAATCACACAATCACAATCACACAATCACAATCACACAATCACAATCACACAATCACAATCACACAATCACAATCACACAATCACAATCACACAATCACAATCACACAATCACAATCACACAATCACAATCACACAATCACAATCACACAATCACAATCACACAATCACAATCACACAATCACAATCACACAATCACAATCACACAATCACAATCACACAATCACAATCACACAATCACAATCACGCAATCACAATCACGCAATCACAATCACGCAATCACAATCACACAATCACAATCACACAATCACAATCACACAATCACAATCACACAATCACAATCACACAATCACAATCACACAATCACAATCACACAATCACAATCACACAATCA
Organism: Megachile rotundata; assembly: GCF_050947335.1. Lineage (NCBI taxonomy): Eukaryota > Metazoa > Arthropoda > Insecta > Hymenoptera > Megachilidae > Megachile > Megachile rotundata. The sequence continues at coordinate 120,056 of NC_134986.1, forward strand.
CAATCACACAATCACAATCACACAATCACAATCACACAATCACAATCACACAATCACAATCACACAATCACAATCACACAATCACAATCACACAATCACAATCACACAATCACAATCACACAATCACAATCACACAATCACAATCACACAATCACAATCACACAATCACAATCACACAATCACAATCACACAATCACAATCACACAATCACAATCACACAATCACAATCACACAATCACAATCACACAATCACAATCACACAATCACAATCACACAATAACAATCACACAATCACAATCACACAATCACAATCACACAATCACAATCACACAATCACAATCACACAATCACAATCACACAATCATAATCACACAATCACAATCACACAATCACAATCACACAATCACAATCACACAATCACAATCACAATCACACAATCACAATCACACAATCACAATCACACAATCACAATCACACAATCACAATCAACCAATCACAATCAACCAACCACAATCACCCATTCAGGATCACGCAATCACGATCACGCAATCACGATCACTCAATCACAATCACACAATCACAATCACAATCACAATCACACAATTACAACCACACAATCACAATGGCACAATCACAATCGCACAGTCACAATCGCGCAGCCACAATCGCGCAATCACAATCGCGCAATCACAATCGCTCAATCACAATCACAATTGCGCAATCACAATCGCGCAATCACAATCGCGCAATCACAATCACAATTGCGCAATCACAATCGCGCAATCACAATCGCGCAATCACAATCGCGCAATCACAATCACGCAATGGCAATCACGCAATGACAATCACGAGATGACAAACACGCAATGACAATCACGCAATCACGCAATTACAATCACGCAATCACAATCAAGCCAGCACGATCACGCAATCACAATCACGCAATGACAATCACGCAAAGACAATCGCGCAATCACAATCACACAACCACAATCACAACCACGCAATCACAATCACGAAATCACTATCACACAATCGCGATCACGCAAACACAATCACACAGTCACAATCACACTACCACAATCACACAACCACAATCACACAATCACAATCACAATCACAATCACAATGACAATCACGCAATCACATTCACGAAATCACAATCACGGAATCACAATCACGCCATCACAATCACACAATCACAATCATACAACCACAATCACACAATCACAATCACAATCACAATCACAATCACAATCACAATCACAATCACAATCACAATCACAATCACAATCACCCAATCACAATCAAGCAATCACAATCACACAGTCACAATCTCACAACCACAATCACACAATCACAATCAACCAATCACAATCGCGGAATCACAATCGCACAATCACAATCACACAATCACAATCACACAATCACAATCACACAATCACAATCACACAATCACAATCACACAATCACAATCACAATCATACAATCACAATCACACAATCACAATCACACAATCACAATCACACAATCACAATCACACAATCACAATCACACAATCACAATCACACAATCACAATCACACAATCACAATCACACAATCACAATCACACAATCACAATCACACAATCACAATCACACAATCACAATCACACAATCACAATCACACAATCACAATCACACAATCACAATCACACAATCACAATCACACAATCACAATCACACAATCACAATCACACAATCACAATCACACAATCACACTCACACAATCACAATCACACAATCACAATCACACAATCACAACCACACAATCACAATCACACAATCACAATCACACAATCACAATCACACAATCACAATCACACAATCACAATCACACAATCACAATCACACAATCACAATCACACAATCACAATCACACAATCACAATCACACAATCACAATCACACAATCACAATCACACAATCACAATCACACAATCACAATCACACAATTACAATCACACAATCACAATCACACAATCACAATCAACCAATCACAATCACCCATTCACGATCACGTAATCACGATCACGCAATCACGATCACGCAATCACAATCACTCAATCACAATCACACAATCACAATCACACAATCACAACCACACAATCACAATGGCACAATCACAATCGCACAGTCACAGTCGCGCAGCCACAATCGCGCAATCACAATCGCGCAATCACAATCGCGCAATCACAATCACGCAATCACAATCACAATCGCGCAATCACAATCGCGCAATCACAATCGCGCAATCACAATCACGCAATGGCAATCACGCAATGACAATCACGAGATGACAATCACGCAATGACAATCACGCAATCACGCAATCACAATCACGCAATCACAATCAAGCCAGCACGATCACGCAATCACAATCACGCAATGACAATCACGCAAAGACAATCACGCAATCACAAACACAATATCAATCAACCAATCACAATCACCCATTCACGATCACGTAATCACGATCACGCAATCACGATCACGCAATCACAATCACTCAATCACAATCACACAATCACAATCACACAATCACAACCACACAATCACAATGGCACAATCACAATCGCACAGTCACAGTCGCGCAGCCACAATCGCGCAATCACAATCGCGCAATCACAATCACACAATCACAATCACACAATCACAATCACACAATCACAATCACACAATCACAATCACACAATCACAATCACACAATCACAATCACACAATCACAATCACACAATCACAATCACAATCACACAATCACAATCACACAATCACAATCACACAATCACAATCACAGAATCACAATCACAGAATCACAATCACACAATCACAATCACACAATCACAATCACACGATCACAATCACACGATCACAATCACACAATCACAATCACACAATCACAATCACACAATCACAATGACACAATCACAATCACACAATCACAATCACACAATCACAATCACACAATCACAATCACACAATCACAATCACACAATCGCAATCACACAATCACAATCACAATCACAATCACACAATCACAATCACACAATCACAATCACACAATCACAATCACACAATCACAATCACAATCACACAATCACAATCACACAATCACAATCACACAATCACAATCACACAATCACAATCACACAATCACAATCACACAATCACAATCACACAATCACAATCACACAATCACAATCACACAATCACAATCACACAATCACAATCACACAATCACAATCACACAATCACAATCACACAATCACAATCACACAATCACAATCACACAATCACAATCACACAATCACAATCACACAATCACAATCACACAATCACAATCACACAATCACAATCACACAATCACAATCACACAATCACAATCACACAATCACAATCACACAATCACAATCACACAATCACAATCACACAATCACAATCACACAATCACAATCACACAATCACAATCACACAATCACAATCACACAATCACAATCACACAATCACAATCACACAATCACAATCACACAATCACAATCACACAATCACAATCACAATCACACAATCACAATCACACAATCACAATCAGACAATCACAATCACACAATCACAATCACACAATCACAATCACACAATCACAATCACACAATCACAATCACACAATCACAATCACACAATCACAATCACACAATCACAATCACACAATCACAATCACACAATCACAATCACACAATCACAATCACACAATCACAATCACACAATCACAATCACACAATCACAATCACAATCACAATCACACAATCACAATCACACAATCACAATCACACAATCACAATCACACAATCACAATTTCACAATCACAATCACACAATCATAATCACACAATCACAATCACACAATCACAATCACACAATCACAATCACACAATCACAATCACACAATCACAATCACACAATCACAATCACACAATCACAATCACACAATCACAATCAACCAATCACAATCAACCAATCACAATCACCCATTCAGGATCACGCAATCACGATCACGCAATCACGATCACTCAATCACAATCACACAATCACAATCACAATCACAATCACACAATTACAACCACACAATCACAATGGCACAATCACAATCGCACAGTCACAATCGCGCAGCCACAATCGCGCAATCACAATCGCGCAATCACAATCGCGCAATCACAATCGCGCAATCACAATCACAATTGCGCAATCACAATCGCGCAATCACAATCGCGCAATCACAATCACAATTGCGCAATCACAATCGCGCAATCACAATCGCGCAATCACAATCGCGCAATCACAATCACGCAATGGCAATCACGCAATGACAATCACGAGATGACAATCACGCAATGACAATCACGCAATCACGCAATTACAATCACGCAATCACAATCAAGCCAGCACGATCACGCAATCACAATCACGCAATGACAATCACGCAAAGACAATCACGCAATCACAATCACACAACCACAATCACAACCACGCAATCACAATCACGAAATCACTATCACACAATCGCGATCACGCAAACACAATCACACAGTCACAATCACACTACCACAATCACACAACCACAATCACACAATCACAATCACAATCACAATCACAATGACAATCACGCAATCACATTCACGAAATCACAATCACGGAATCACAATCACGCAATCACAATCACACAATCACAATCATACAACCACAATCACACAATCACAATCACAATCACAATCACAATCACAATCACAATCACAATCACAATCACAATCACAATCACAATCACCCAATCACAATCAAGCAATCACAATCACACAGTCACAATCTCACAACCACAATCACACAATCACAATCAACCAATCACAATCGCGGAATCACAATCGCACAATCACAATCACACAATCACAATCACACAATCACAATCACACAATCACAATCACAATCATACAATCACAATCACACAATCACAATCACACAATCACAATCACACAATCACAATCACACAATCACAATCACACAATCACAATCACACAATCACAATCACACAATCACAATCACACAATCACAATCACACAATCACAATCACACAATCACAATCACACAATCACAATCACACAATCACAATCACACAATCACAATCACACAATCACAATCACACAATCACAATCACACAATCACACTCACACAATCACAATCACACAATCACAATCACACAATCACAATCACACAATCACAATCACACAATCAAAATCACACAATCACAATCACACAATCACAATCACAATCACACAATCACAATCACACAATCACAATCACACAATCACAATCACACAATCACAATCACACAATCACAATCACACAATCACAGTCACACAATCACAATCACACAATTACAATCACACAATCACAATCACACAATCACAATCAACCAATCACGATCACCCATTCACGATCACGTAATCACGATCACGCAATCACGATCACGCAATCACAATCACTCAATCACAATCACACAATCACAATCACACAATCACAACCACACAATCACAATGGCACAATCACAATCGCACAGTCACAGTCGCGCAGCCACAATCGCGCAATCACAATCGCGCAATCACAATCGCGCAATCACAATCACGCAATCACAATCACAATCGCGCAATCACAATCGCGCAATCACAATCACGCAATGGCAATCACGCAATGACAATCACGAGATGACAATCACGCAATGACAATCACGCAATCACGCAATCACAATCACGCAATCACAATCAAGCCAGCACGATCACGCAATCACAATCACGCAATGACAATCACGCAAAGACAATCACGCAATCACAATCACACAATCACAATCAACCAATCACAATCACCCATTCACGATCACGTAATCACGATCACGCAATCACGATCACGCAATCACAATCACTCAATCACAATCACACAATCACAATCACACAATCACAACCACACAATCACAATGGCACAATCACAATCGCACAGTCACAGTCGCGCAGCCACAATCGCGCAATCACAATCGCGCAATCACAATCGCGCAATCACAATCACTCAATCACAATCACACAATCACAATCACACAATCACAATCACACAATCACAATCACACAATCACAATCACACAATCACAATCACACAATCGCAATCACACAATCACAATCACAATCACACAATCACAATCACACAATCACAATCACACAATCACAATCACACAATCACAATCACACAATCACAATCACAATCACACAATCACAATCACACAATCACAATCACACAATCACAATCACACAATCACAATCACACAATCACAATCACACAATCACAATCACACGATCACAATCACACGATCACAATCACACAATCACAATCACACAATCACAATCACACAATCACAATCACACAATCACAATCACACAATCACAATCACACAATCACAATCACACAATCACAATCACACAATCACAATCACACAATCACAATCACACAATCACAATCACACAATCGCAATCACACAATCACAATCAGAATCACACAATCACAATCACACAATCACAATCACAATCACACAATCACAATCACACAATCGCAATCACACAATCACAATCACACAATCACAATCACACAATCACAATCACACTGTTATATCCCCGCCGAAATAGTGGGTGGAATACAACCGCGAGGGAAAAACGTTGGGTCCTAGTCCCGATTTCAAGAGGTGCAAGGGAAATTAACTTAATGATTATAAAATGCTGAGTATAAAAACGTATATTTTACGAACTGTTTGGAATGGAGTACTTTACGAGAGTGTCGCCTCTTCGTTCGGTCTGGATCAGGGTTAGGAGTCTTGGTTTGAAGGGAAGGGAGATTCCGGGTAGGTAAGCAGGAAAGGACAGTTGGACTGTGGGAATAGGACTGTGCTGTTCTTGCACATTCTTATCATGAAGTTATTCTTATGCTACTTGCTTATAATGAAATGGTTACAGTAAATACGCATAATAATAATAATAATAGTAATGATGATAATAATAATAATAATAATAATAATAATGATAATAATGATAATAATAATAATGATGATTATAATGACGTTAATAACGGCGGGAGGAGTAGGATATAACACGCCCCCCCTTTAAAATGGAAGATGTATACCCTAACGGGTGTGCATCTTCCTTCGATAGGTTGTATGGTGTTTGTTGCGTATTTTGGTTTATACATTTGTTTATCTGTCACGAATTTATACATGTGTCTATGTGTCAGTGTAATGTTTTCGAGTGTGTGTGTGTGTGTGTACACGCGTTCCTTTTTCTTCTGTTGGGCAGTGACAATATAGTGCTTATTACTAGTTACAATGGTGTCGCATAGTACGCTCGATTTTGGCTTGTTGTCGCTGCTGTTGAATAATTTTCTATGTTTTTGAGTAATATGATTTCGGGTTTAACATTACTAGATGATGGTATAATCGGATCTGACGATAGGTTTGTTGTAGTTGTCGGCGCAGAACGGTTTTTATCTCGCTTACAGGATGAAAATAGTCTTATTATTTTCGTAAAGATTGACAATTTATATAATATAGCCAAGATAGTAAGTGATATGATAACAAGACCCGTCAAGTGTAAGACGGAGTGTATGTTCGTTATACGTTGTTCTGTTCTTTTGTGCTTAGCAATCTCTTTTGCTTGGTTAACAATATCGCTTAATTTAGTGCCTGTAGTAGCCAGATCATTCGTATCAACGTATGGCTTTATATGCGGTATATTTAAATGTACTTCCGAAAGGTTTGTAGATGCTAGCGATCGGTCTAAGTTAGTAATATTTAACTGAATTGGCGGTACATATGATTTTCGTATTTTAGATTCGAGAACTCGCGTGGTGGTTAGCGTGACAACCGTGGAAGTCGCTATGCATTTGGGAGCAATTTTAATTACTCCGGTTGAGTTTATTATAACGTGTATCGGATCCTTGTTAGGACAAGTTATGTGTAAGGGTTCTGCAATTGAAGTTGAAAATATCCAGGTATTCGGTTCTGTTAGTTGAGTCCAGAATGAAGTGAGCATTTTTATGACCCGAATATCGCAGGTAGTGAAATCGACGATTTTTGGATTTATTAATAGATTTACTTCACATGTAACTTTTGCAACGGTGTGAAATAACGGTCTCGTGCGCTTACAAAGATATATACCCATGGTTTCTTTACATTTTTCGATTTGGCTTTCGGTTAGCGGAGTGTATAAAACACGATCGCTTGTTATTGCTAAATATGGAGCTGCGGGTGTTATATACGCGTAGTTTTTATCTATTGATTCTTGTACCATTGGTACTGGTATTAATTTATATAAATTAAATATGTTGATTGTCAATAATGGGATTTCCAGTATATAAATGAGACGGCTTTTTGCATATGCCACCTGTACTTTTGAAATTCTAATTAGTTCTTCCATATAATTTGGTTCCGAAGGAGTTGGGAAAATTATGGATGGGTTCGAGGCTTGGATTTCTTTTATCGTAACGGGAAGTTATATGCGTGTTTAAGTTTGTTAGTGTGCACGGTTTTAGTGCTTGTTGGACTTAGATATATTATAGCGTTTACATCATTAACGATATCTTTAATTACGTATGGACCGGAGTAATGATTATCCAGTTTCCCTATTTTTTCGTTTAGCAGATAAACAGATTGTCCTGGTACAAATTTTTGTGTATTGGCATTACGATCATAGTATAGCTTCGAATTTTGTTTTGCTTTATTTAGGTTTTCGGTTGCAAGATTACGTAGTTCTGTTAATCGCGTCGTAAGGTCTACTAAAAATGTTTCGTACGTAAAGTTATGCTTCTCTAAGTAATCAAAGCTAGAAGGTACGCGAGCTTTTTTTCCAAAAATTAATTCATGGGGCGTGTATTTTGTGCCAACGTGTACTGATGTATTGTAAGAGAATATGGCAAACCTAATCCATCTGTCCCAGTCCCTGGTCGTTGTGATATAGTGTTTTAAGTATTCTATAAGTACTGCATGGCTTCTTTCTAACGATCCGTTCGTTTGAGGATGAAAGGCAGTAGTTTTCAATTGTTTAATTTTAAATAATTTAGCTAATTGTCTCATAGTTGAACTCATAAAATTAGTAGCTTGATCAGTTAAAATGTAGTGAGGGGCGCCGTAACGAGTTATGAATTCCCTTGCTAAAGTCGTTGCTACAGTTTGTGCGGTCATATCAGGAAGTGCGTATGCTTCGCAAAATTTCGTAAGATGACATTGTACTGTCAGTATATATCTATTTCCGTTTTTCGATGTCGGTAAGGGTCCTACAATATCTAGAGCTACTTTCTCGAATGCATCTGCTGGTGTGTCTGTGATAACCATAGGTTGTTTAGTTTTAATTCTAACCAATTTCTTCCTTTGGCAACTATTACATTTCCTGATGAATTGTTCGATTTCTTTTTTCATACAGGGCCAAAAATATTTTTCGCGAATTCTATTAAAAGTTTTAACGATGCCTTTGTGACCTCCGATTGGTGCTTCATGATTTTCGCGTATAATGTTTAGTCTGTCTTCTAAATGAGGCGTTACTGTTTTGTCCAAACATAGCATTATAGTTATTCCGGAATCTTTATATATATAACGAAATATGCTTTGTATTTGTGTCATGTAAAATGGGTTCAATCCTACATCTTTTACGGCGACGGCGATGGACTTAATATTTTTCCTAATACAAACGTGTTTTAAATTATTTAAAGTTTCGAATAGGTTTTCTGATGTTGGCGTGTCGTGTTCTTTGTCCTTTACTACTAAACTAAGGATATATTTATTTTTTGATTTTGTTAAAACTACTTCTCCTATGGAGAGCGGTTGACTTTGAATATCGCTTTCTTTTAATAATTTCTTTTCTAGCAATGTTCTTACAGTAGGTGTAGAGCTTTTGCCATCTGCCGATATAAAATGTACATAATCGCTGTTAGTCATAAAAATTGTATCGTTCGTTACTATAACATTTGGTGTGGTAGTTATACTAGTAAAGTTTCTAATAAAGTCCGCGTAATCCCTACAACTCTGTTCTTGTCCGATCCTAGAATCAGTAGTTAATGTGTCATTTAATCTTTCGTCGTTACCGCTGATGGGGTAATGCACATCTGCTTTTGTTTGAATAATTTCATGCACGAATGAATCCTCACTGATGCTTCTATTTAAGGTCGAATTGTGTACGTCTGTGGATATATCCGTGGGTTTGTTGTTATTTAAAATCGGTCCTTCAGTATTTAATCTTTCTTCGTCGTTTGCGTGTTTGTTGTTTCTAGAAATTTCATAAAAGTCTATATTTTGGGGTGAAATTATATCTTCTATTGGTTGTGATTTCATATTGTCAGTCGTAATTGCTTCGATATCTGTTTCATCGTCAGTGTCTGTATTTGTATCCGTACCTATGTCTATGTCTGTGTTCGTATCTGTTTCTGTATTTGTTAGCGCGTCTAAATGTGGAATTTTGTGTCGAGGATTAATTGATGATTCCGAATCCGAGGATCGTTTCCTGCGAGGATATAGATGTGTCGTTTTTGTTCGCTTACGTAAATTATACGTATGTTTCTGTGTACTTTCCGTCGAAGGATCCGTACTTGTGCGCCGCGGTCTTTTCATTAAACTAACGTGTTCTTTTTTTTGTTTCTTGGAAGCTTGACGTGTCTTCCGATATAGAGTTTCCCGTAGGTTGTAATTGTGTTTAGTTTCCGTATTTGTGCTCGAAGTAGTAGTAGTTCTAAGACGTTTGGTATTAATAGGGAGTATGGTTAATGGATTGCATGGATTTCTTGAGAGAGCATCCGCGTTTAAATTATTTTTTCCGGGTTTGTATACGATGTTATATGAATATTCTTCCAGTATAAACCGCCAGCGTAGTAGTCGCGACGATGGGTCACTGACGTTTTGTAACCATATAAGTGGTTTGTGATCCGTTACTAATGTAAACGTGTTACCGTATAGATAAGGTCTGAAGTGTTTTACCGCGAAAACGATAGCTAATAATTCCTTTTCTGTGACCGAATAGTTTATTTCGGCTTTGTTCAGAGTGCGAGAGGCATATGCGACGGGTAAATCTTTGCCGATTGGTTCCTGACTTAACACTGCACCCAGAGCATGTTTTGATGCGTCGGTTGTTAGAATGAACGGTTTCTTAGGGTCCGGGTATTGTAAAAGTGGTTCTTGGCATATAGTGTCTCTTAGTTGTTCAAACGCTATTTCTTGCTCAGTCGTCCAGTGGAATTTAGTGTTTTTTTTTAATAAGGTAGTTAACGGTTTTGCAATTTTCGCGAAATTTGGTATAAATCGCCGATAGTAACCTACAAGGCCTAAGAATTCTTTAACGTTCTTTTCAGTTTTTGGTACGGGAAATTCTTTTACGGCACGTACTTTCTCGGGATTTGGCTGTACACCATTTTCTGAAATTTTGTGTCCTAAATAAGCTACCTCGCGTCTTAAAAACTCGCATTTGTTTGGTTGAAGTTTGAGTCCAGCGTTTTCTAAGCGTTCAGCAAGTTTCCTAAACTTTATTTCATGTTCTTCGAGAGATCGTGCGTAAATAACTATGTCGTCGATAAACCCGAGTACGTCTAAACCCATTAATATTTGGTTCATTAATCTTTGAAATGTCGCCGGTGCGTTTTTTAAGCCGAAAGGCATTCGCGTGTACTGATAGTGCCCATGTGTTGTGGAAAAAGCTGTCTTATGTGCATGATTTGGATCCATGGGTATCTGGTGAAACCCGGATGCTAAATCAAATGTTGAAAAGTATTTAGCACTGCCGAGCTGGTCAAGGATGTCTGTGATATTTGGAAGTGGGTATGCATCTCCAACGGTTTTTTCATTCAACTTACGAAAGTCCACTACCATTCTCCATTGTTTGTTACCTTCGATATCCGGTTTCTTCGGAACTACCCATATTGGCGAATTATAGGGGGAAGAAGACGGTTGTATGATATTTTCGTTTAATAATTTTGTTATTTGTCTTTGTATTTCGTCTTTGTGTATTTGTGGATGACGATATTGTTTAGTATTGATTGGTGTTTCGTCTGTTGTGTGTATACTGTGTTTTATTAATGTAGTTGCAGGAAGTTTGTCCCCTGGTAAATAAAATAGGTGATTATATTTTTGTGTTAGTTGTAAGATGTTTTCTTTTTCTTCTGAATTTAAGTGGTCTAATCTCAGAGTTGCGTGCAGTTGAGTGATTCTTTCTCTTTGTGATAAGTTTATGGGATTTATAGCTATGTTTGTTGTGTCGACGGATGATCCGTGAGAAGTATTCGTAATCTCTTTAGGTAGATATTGTAGACGCGCCACGTGCCGAACGTTATCTATACCTGAGCTGGGTACCGGATGTGCAAGGTGGACTGATACCGTATCGTTGCAACTGTAACTCGCGGGAACCTTCGATTGCATCCTTTCCGACTCGCTGATGCTTGGGAATGTTTTGCGCGCCTTATCAGTAGAGATGCTTTTAATTTCTTGGGATTCAGACGGATCAACGTGTGTTAATATTGCTGATGGTGTTGGGAAAGTTACGTCTACTTCGTTCGCGTTAATTGCATAAGCGTAAGCTGTTCCGTTGATATTTTTGACAAGAGATTCTCCAATGAATATCCCATTTCCTAAATTTAATTTTTCTAAAATTCCGATATCTATTTTTTCCGCGTTTGCTATTCGCACGGGGATAACTTTAACCGTTCGACCGGGGATAACTATGCTTTTATCATGAAAGGGTACAGTTGTATTATTGCTTAAGGTTAATGATTGCGATAAGAATGAAAGTGTTGCTTTTTCCTTGTTTAAAAAGTCTGTCCCTAAAATGCCCTTTTGATTAATTGGGAATGAGTCCGGTACGATGTGAAAAGTGTGTGAGTTATCGTTGATTATCATTGTAATTTCGGCTAAAGTTTCCGTTGTTTCTGTTGTTATTCCTCTTAGTTTGATTTTATTTCGTGTATTACATGGCGTATTTGGTGTCACTACGTTATGTTTAATTAGATTGACGCGTGATCCTGAATCAATAAGGAATTCTTGTTGTGATTCGCGAAACTGCTTAGATTCTAAAAGTATTGTGGGCGTGTTATCATTATCTGCCCGGACCGAGTAAATGCGCGCTTTAAAGGATGTTGGTAGGGGCGATTCTGTAAGTTTGGGTTTCACAGCTCGCCCGTCTGAGAAACGCTTGTTTCGTTTAAATGTTCTGAATACTCCATACTTATATTACGAACCGGTGCGTGACGCAAATTATTTTTGGATCGACATTCGTCTGTAGTATGACCTTTAATTCTGCAGTGAGTACAAAATTTTTTATTCCTTTCTAGTGTTCGACATTCTTCGACTATATGACCGTTTCGTTTACAGTAAATACAGCTTTTTATGGGTTGTGAAGCCTGTCTATAAAAATTATTTTTAACGGATCGTTCCTGATAATTGTAAAATTGTGGTGGGAGTGATTGGGGCGGTACTGTTTGTTTGGGATACGAATATATGTTCTGTCGTTGTGGAAATTGTGTGTTCGGTGAAATCGGGATGGGAGTGCGGTAGGTTGGTTCATGGGTATTTAAAACAGCTTGATTGAGGAAAGGTCTTCTGTATGGGCAAGTATGATACTCGTGGTCTGATTTACCGCAATATTGACAATCGACTAGTCGTCCCGCGTATGATGTAGGTGGGGCCATAAACCTAGCTTGCCTATTTTTTACATGTTCCCATGCGACGCATGCATTTTCTATTGCCTCCTTTAGATTTGCGGGTGATGTAAATCCGACTTTATTTTCTAATTCGGTACTCCTTAGGCCGGATATAAAACTTTGTAGAGCGCTTTGTTCGAGACCGCATATCATACCTCGTGCTATATCGGGGGAATTGATTTCGCGAATAGCTTCTTTCGCTCGGTTTTGTATATTTTCGATTCGTCTACCGAAATCTAAGGGCGACTCCCACGTTTCTTGTCTTGCAAATGCTAATTCGGTTTGCCATTTAGACTGGCTTTGTCTTGGAACGTACACGCGTTTTATTTCAAGTAACATATTGCGCAGATTGTCAGACGGAAAGTAACCTAAGGCAATATCAGCATCTCCGCGGATTTTCGTTCTAACTACACGCGCTAAGAATGCCGAGTCTGACGGTCGGATTAGGGTACTGGCCGATTCGCAGGCACGAATAAATGAACTAGGAGGAATATTATAACCATCGAAAATTGGTATACATTCCGCGGCTTCTTTTACGGTATAGAAACTATCGGCTGTTGCCGGTACATTATTTCTGTTTGTTGTCGCGTTATCATTGAGTGATAGCCTACTGGATAATCGTTCCGCCAAATCGTCGGTATTTGGCATTTTGATAGTCTGATTGAATGGTTCGGACGCACGATTAAGTGTTTATATAGGATGGTTGTCAATTCTTATAACAAACTTACAGGATAATGTAGAATGTTAGAATGACCATGTCGTGGAAGAACGCTGCGGTTTTACTTGATCGCGCGGCGGCTGGTTGGCTGACTCGTGCAGGTTGATGTCCAGGCGGCGATACAGAGACTGCTTTGCGTCCTCCAGAATGTGACTCGTTTGGTTCCGAATCGTTGTATAGATGACCAGCCGATAAATGATGATGTTCCCGTTATGAATGCTGGTCGTTTCGGGTAATGAAATCCTTGCTTCGCACTTGGGACGCCCAACACCGCTGCCACCAATTTATGTTATATCCCCGCCGAAATAGTGGGTGGAATACAACCGCGAGGGAAAAACGTTGGGTCCTAGTCCCGATTTCAAGAGGTGCAAGGGAAATTAACTTAATGATTATAAAATGCTGAGTATAAAAACGTATATTTTACGAACTGTTTGGAATGGAGTACTTTACGAGAGTGTCGCCTCTTCGTTCGGTCTGGATCAGGGTTAGGAGTCTTGGTTTGAAGGGAAGGGAGATTCCGGGTAGGTAAGCAGGAAAGGACAGTTGGACTGTGGGAATAGGACTGTGCTGTTCTTGCACATTCTTATCATGAAGTTATTCTTATGCTACTTGCTTATAATGAAATGGTTACAGTAAATACGCATAATAATAATAATAATAGTAATGATGATAATAATAATAATAATAATAATAATAATGATAATAATGATAATAATAATAATGATGATTATAATGACGTTAATAACGGCGGGAGGAGTAGGATATAACACACAATCACAATCACACAATCACAATCACACAATCACAATCACACAATTACAATCACACAATCACAATCACACAATCACAATCAACCAATCACAATCACCCATTCACGATCACGTAATCACGATCACGCAATCACGATCACGCAATCACAATCACTCAATCACAATCACACAATCACAATCACACAATCACAACCACACAATCACAATGGCACAATCACAATCGCACAGTCACAGTCGCGCAGCCACAATCGCGCAATCACAATCGCGCAATCACAATCGCGCAATCACAATCACGCAATCACAATCACAATCGCGCAATCACAATCGCGCAATCACAATCGCGCAATCACAATCACGCAATGGCAATCACGCAATGACAATCACGAGATGACAATCACGCAATGACAATCACGCAATCACGCAATCACAATCACGCAATCACAATCAAGCCAGCACGATCACGCAATCACAATCACGCAATGACAATCACGCAAAGACAATCACGCAATCACAATCACACAATCACAATCAACCAATCACAATCACCCATTCACGATCACGTAATCACGATCACGCAATCACGATCACGCAATCACAATCACTCAATCACAATCACACAATCACAATCACACAATCACAACCACACAATCACAATGGCACAATCACAATCGCACAGTCACAGTCGCGCAGCCACAATCGCGCAATCACAATCGCGCAATCACAATCGCGCAATCACAATCGCGCAATCACAATCACGCAATGGCCATCACGCAATGACAATCACGAGATGACAATCACGCAATGACAATCACGCAATCACGCAATTACAATCACGCAATCACAATCAAGCCAGCACGATCACGCAATCACAATCACGCAATGACAATCACGCAAAGACAATCACGCAAAGACAATCACGCAATCACAATCACACAACCACAATCACAACCACACAATCACAATCACGAAATCACTATCACACAATCGCGGTCACGCAAACACAATCACACAGTCACAATCACACTACCACAATCACACAACCACAATCACACAATCACAATCACAATCACAATCACAATGACAATCACGCAATCACAATCACGAAATCACAATCACGGAATCACAATCACGCAATCACAATCACACAATCACAATCATACAACCACAATCACACAATCACAATCACAATCACAATCACAATCACAATCACAATCACAATCACAATCACAATCACAATCACAATCACAATCACAATCACAATCACAATCACAATCACAATCACAATCACAATCACAATCACAATCACAATCACAATCACAATCACAATCACAATCACAATCACAATCACAATCACAATCACAATCACAATCACAATCACAATCACAATCACAATCACAATCACAATCACAATCACAATCACAATCACAATCACAATCACAATCACAATCACAATCACAATCACATTCACAATCACCCAATCACAATCAAGCAATCACAATCACACAGTCACAATCTCACAACCACAATCACACAATCACAATCAACCAATCACAATCGCACAATCACAATCACACAATCACAATCACACAATCACAATCACACAATCACAATCACAATCACACAATCACAATCACAATCACACAATCACAATCACACAATCACAATCACACAATCACAATCACACAATCACAATCACACAATCACAATCACACAATCACAATCACACAATCACAATCACACAATCACAATCACACAATCACAATCACACAATCACAATCACACAATCACAATCACACAATCACAATCACACAATCACAATCACACAATCACAATCACACAATCACAATCACACAATCACAATCACACAATCACAATCACAGAATCACAATCACAGAATCACAATCACACAATCACAATCACACAATCACAATCACACAATCACAATCACACAATCGCAATCACACAATCGCAATCACACAATCGCAATCACACAATCGCAATCACACAATCGCAATCACACAATCGCAATCACACAATCACAATCACACAATCACAATCACACAATCACAATCACACAATCACAATCACACAATCACAATCACAATCACACAATCACAATCACACAATCACAATCACACAATCACAATCACACAATCACAATCACACAATCACAATCACACAATCACAATCACACAATCACAATCACACAATCACAATCACACAATCACAATCACACAATCACAATCACACAATCACAATCACACAATCACAATCACACAATCACAATCACACAATCACAATCACACAATCACAATCACACAATCACAATCACACAATCACAATCACACAATCACAATCACACAATCACAATCACACAATCACAATCACACAATCACAATCACACAATCACAATCACACAATCACAATCACACAATCACAATCACACAATCACAATCACACAATCACAATCACACAATCACAATCACACAATCACAATCACACAATCACAATCACACAATCACAATCACACAATCACAATCACACAATCACAATCACACAATCACAATCACACAATCACAATCACGCAATCACAATCACGCAATCACAATCACACAATCACAATCACACAATCACAATCACACAATCACAATCACACAATCACAATCACACAATCACAATCACACAATCACAATCACACAATCACAATCACACAATCACAATCACACAATCACAATCACACAATCACAATCACACAATCACAATCACACAATCACAATCACACAATCACAATCACACAATCACAATCACACAATCACAATCACACAATCACAATCACACAATCACAATCACACAATCACAATCACACAATCACAATCACACAATCACAATCACACAATCACAATCACACATTCACAATCACACAATCACAATCACACAATCACAATCACACAATCACAATCACACAATCGCAATCACACAATCGCAATCGCACAATCGCAATCACACAATCACAATCACACAATCACAATCACAATCATACAATCACAATCACACAATGACAATCACACAATCACAATCACACAATCACAATCACACAATCACAATCACACAATCACAATCACACAATCACAATCACACAATTACAATCACACAATCACAATCACACAATCACAATCAACCAATCACAATCACCCATTCACGATCACGTAATCACGATCACGCAATCACGATCACGCAATCACAATCACTCAATCACAATCACACAATCACAATCACACAATCACAACCACACAATCACAATGGCACAATCACAATCGCACAGTCACAGTCGCGCAGCCACAATCGCGGCAATCACAATCGCGCAATCACAATCGCGCAATCACAATCACGCAATCACAATCACAATCGCGCAATCACAATCGCGCAATCACAATCGCGCAATCACAATCACGCAATGGCAATCACGCAATGACAATCACGAGATGACAATCACGCAATGACAATCACGCAATCACGCAATCACAATCACGCAATCACAATCAAGCCAGCACGATCACGCAATCACAATCACGCAATGACAATCACGCAAAGACAATCACGCAATCACAATCACACAATCACAATCAACCAATCACAATCACCCATTCACGATCACGTAATCACGATCACGCAATCACGATCACGCAATCACAATCACTCAATCACAATCACACAATCACAATCACACAATCACAACCACACAATCACAATGGCACAATCACAATCGCACAGTCACAGTCGCGCAGCCACAATCGCGCAATCACAATCGCGCAATCACAATCGCGCAATCACAATCGCGCAATCACAATCGCGCAATCACAATCACGCATGGCCATGCATCGCAATGACAATCACGAGATGACAATCACGCAATGACAATCACGCAATCACGGCAATTACAATCACGCAATCACAATCAAGCCAGCACGATCACGCAATCACAATCACGCAATGACAATCACGCAAAGACAATCACGCAAAGACAATCACGCAATCACAATCACACAACCACAATCACAACCACACAATCACAATCACGAAATCACTATCACACAATCGCGGTCACGCAAACACAATCACACAGTCACAATCACACTACCACAATCACACAACCACAATCACACAATCACAATCACAATCACAATCACAATGACAATCACGCAATCACAATCACGAAATCACAATCACGGAATCACAATCACGCAATCACAATCACACAATCACAATCATACAACCACAATCACACAATCACAATCACAATCACAATCACAATCACAATCACAATCACAATCACAATCACAATCACAATCACAATCACAATCACAATCACAATCACAATCACAATCACAATCACAATCACAATCACAATCACAATCACAATCACAATCACAATCACAATCACAATCACAATCACAATCACAATCACAATCACAATCACAATCACAATCACAATCACAATCACAATCACAATCACAATCACAATCACAATCACAATCACAATCACAATCACAATCACAATCACAATCACAATCACAATCACAATCACAATCACAATCACAATCACAATCACAATCACAATCACAATCACAATCACAATCACAATCACAATCACCCAATCACAATCAAGCAATCACAATCACACAGTCACAATCTCACAACCACAATCACACAATCACAATCAACCAATCACAATCGCGGAATCACAATCGCACAATCACAATCACACAATCACAATCACACAATCACAATCACACAATCACAATCACACAATCACAATCACACAATCACAATCACAATCACACAATCACAATCACACAATCACAATCACACAATCACAATCACACAATCACAATCACACAATCACAATCACACAATCACAATCACACAATCACAATCACACAATCACAATCACACAATCACAATCACACAATCACAATCACACAATCACAATCACACAATCACAATCACACAATCACAATCACACAATCACAATCACACAATCACAATCACACAATCACAATCACACAATCACAATCACACAATCACAATCACACAATCACAATCACACAATCACAATCACACAATCACAATCACACAATCACAATCACACAATCACAATCACACAATCACAATCACACAATCACAATCACACAATCACAATCACACAATCACAATCACACAATCACAATCACACAATCACAATCACACAATCACAATCACACAATCACAATCACACAATCACAATCACACAATCACAATCACACAATCACAATCACACAATCACAATCACACAATCACAATCACACAATCACAATCACACAATCACAATCACACAATCACAATCACACAATCACAATCACACAATCGCAATCACACAATCGCAATCACACAATCGCAATCTCACAATCGCAATCACACAATCGCAATCACACAATCGCAATCACACAATCGCAATCACACAATCGCAATCACACAATCACAATCACACAATCACAATCACACAATCACAATCACACAATCACAATCACACAATCACAATCACAATCACACAATCACAATCACACAATCACAATCACACAATCACAATCACACAATCACAATCACACAATCACAACCACACAATCACAATGGCACAATCACAATCGCACAGTCACAGTCGCGCAGCCACAATCGCGCAATCACAATCGCGCAATCACAATCGCGCAATCACAATCACGCAATCACAATCACAATCGCGCAATCACAATCGCGCAATCACAATCGCGCAATCACAATCGCGCAATCACAATCGCGCAATCACAATCACAATCACAATCACAATCACAATCACAATCACAATCACAATCACAATCACAATCACAATCACAATCACCCAATCACAATCAAGCAATCACAATCACACAGTCACAATCTCACAACCACAATCACACAATCACAATCAACCAATCACAATCGCGGAATCACAATCGCACAATCACAATCGCACAATCACAATCGCACAATCACAATCACACAATCACAATCACACATTCACAATAACACAATCACAATCAACCAATCACAATCACCCATTCACAATCACGTAATCACGATCTCGCAATCACGATCACGCAAGCACGATCACGCAATCACAATCACGCAATCGCAATCGCATAATCACAATCGCACAATCACAATCACACAATCACAATCACACAATCACAATCACACAATCACAATCACACAATCACAATCACACAATCACAATCACACAATCACAATCACACAATCACAATCACACAATCACAATCACACAATCACAATCACAATCACACAATCACAATCACACAATCACAATCACACAATCACAATCACACAATCACAATCACAGAATCACAATCACACAATCACAATCACACAATCACAATCACACAATCACAATCACACGATCTCAATCACACAATCACAATCACACAATCACAATCACACAATCACAATCACACAATCACAATCACACAATCACAATCACACAATCACAATCACACAATCACAATCACACAATCACAATCACACAATCACAATCACACAATCGCAATCACACAATCACAATCACAATCACAATCACACAATCACAATCACACAATCACAATCACACAATCACAATCACAATCACACAATCACAATCACACAATCACAATCACACAATCACACAATCACAATCACACAATCACAATCACAGAATCACAATCACACAATCACAATCACACAATCCCAATCACACAATCACAATCACACAATCACAATCACACGATCACAATCACACAATCACAATCACACAATCACAATGACACAATCACAATCACACAATCACAATCACACAATCACAATCACCCATTCAGGATCACGCAATCACGATCACGCAATCACGATCACTCAATCACAATCACACAATCACAATCACAATCACAATCACACAATTACAACCACACAATCACAATGGCACAATCACAATCGCACAGTCACAATCGCGCAGCCACAATCGCGCAATCACAATCGCGCAATCACAATCGCGCAATCACAATCGCGCAATCACAATCACAATTGCGCAATCACAATCGCGCAATCACAATCGCGCAATCACAATCACAATTGCGCAATCACAATCGCGCAATCACAATCGCGCAATCACAATCGCGCAATCACAATCACGCAATGGCAATCACGCAATGACAATCACGAGATGACAATCACGCAATGACAATCACGCAATCACGCAATTACAATCACGCAATCACAATCAAGCCAGCACGATCACGCAATCACAATCACGCAATGACAATCACGCAAAGACAATCACGCAATCACAATCACACAACCACAATCACAACCACGCAATCACAATCACGAAATCACTATCACACAATCGCGATCACGCAAACACAATCACACAGTCACAATCACACTACCACAATCACACAACCACAATCACACAATCACAATCACAATCACAATCACAATGACAATCACGCAATCACATTCACGAAATCACAATCACGGAATCACAATCACGCAATCACAATCACACAATCACAATCATACAACCACAATCACACAATCACAATCACAATCACAATCACAATCACAACCACAATCACAATCACAATCACAATCACAATCACCCAATCACAATCAAGCAATCACAATCACACAGTCACAATCTCACAACCACAATCACACAATCACAATCAACCAATCACAATCGCGGAATCACAATCGCACAATCACAATCACACAATCACAATCACACAATCACAATCACACAATCACAATCACACAATCACAATCACAATCATACAATCACAATCACACAATCACAATCACACAATCACAATCACACAATCACAATCACACAATCACAATCACACAATCACAATCACACAATCACAATCACACAATCACAATCACACAATCACAATCACACAATCACAATCACACAATCACAATCACACAATCACAATCACACAATCACAATCACACAATCACAATCACACAATCACAATCACACAATCACACTCACACAATCACAATCACACAATCACAATCACACAATCACAATCACACAATCACAATCACACAATCACAATCACACAATCAAAATCACACAATCACAATCACACAATCACAATCACAATCACACAATCACAATCACACAATCACAATCACACAATCACAATCACACAATCACAATCACACAATCACAATCACACAATCACAATCACACAATTACAATCACACAATCACAATCACACAATCACAATCAACCAATCACGATCACCCATTCACGATCACGTAATCACGATCACGCAATCACGATCACGCAATCACAATCACTCAATCACAATCACACAATCACAATCACACAATCACAACCACACAATCACAATGGCACAATCACAATCGCACAGTCACAGTCGCGCAGCCACAATCGCGCAATCACAATCGCGCAATCACAATCGCGCAATCACAATCACGCAATCACAATCACAATCGCGCAATCACAATCGCGCAATCACAATCGCGCAATCACAATCACGCAATGGCAATCACGCAATGACAATCACGAGATGACAATCACGCAATGACAATCACGCAATCACGCAATCACAATCACGCAATCACAATCAAGCCAGCACGATCACGCAATCACAATCACGCAATGACAATCACGCAAAGACAATCACGCAATCACAATCACACAATCACAATCAACCAATCACAATCACCCATTCACGATCACGTAATCACGATCACGCAATCACGATCACGCAATCACAATCACTCAATCACAATCACACAATCACAATCACACAATCACAACCACACAATCACAATGGCACAATCACAATCGCACAGTCACAGTCGCGCAGCCACAATCGCGCAATCACAATCGCGCAATCATAATCGCGCAATCACAATCACACAATCACAATCACACAATCACAATCACACAATCACAATCACACAATCACAATCACACAATCGCAATCACACAATCACAATCACACAATCACAATCACACAATCGCAATCACACAATCACAATCACAATCACACAATCACAATCACACAATCACAATCACACGATCACAATCACACGATCACAATCACACAATCACAATCACACAATCACAATCACACAATCACAATCACACAATCACAATCACACAATCACAATCACACAATCACAATCACACAATCACAATCACACAATCACAATCACACAATCGCAATCACACAATCACAATCACAATCACACAATCACAATCACACAATCACAATCACACAATCACAATCACAATCACACAATCACAATCACACAATCGCAATCACACAATCACAATCACACAATCACAATCACACAATCACAATCACACAATCACAATCACACAATCACAATCACACAATCACAATCACACAATTACAATCACACAATCACAATCACACAATCACAATCAACCAATCACAAT
Organism: Megachile rotundata; assembly: GCF_050947335.1. Taxonomy (NCBI): domain Eukaryota; kingdom Metazoa; phylum Arthropoda; class Insecta; order Hymenoptera; family Megachilidae; genus Megachile; species Megachile rotundata. The sequence goes on from NC_134986.1 coordinate 144,868, forward strand.
CACCCATTCACGATCACGTAATCACGATCACGCAATCACGATCACGCAATCACAATCACTCAATCACAATCACACAATCACAATCACACAATCACAACCACACAATCACAATGGCACAATCACAATCGCACAGTCACAGTCGCGCAGCCACAATCGCGCAATCACAATCGCGCAATCACAATCGCGCAATCACAATCACGCAATCACAATCACAATCGCGCAATCACAATCGCGCAATCACAATCGCGCAATCACAATCACGCAATGGCAATCACGCAATGACAATCACGAGATGACAATCACGCAATGACAATCACGCAATCACGCAATCACAATCACGCAATCACAATCAAGCCAGCACGATCACGCAATCACAATCACGCAATGACAATCACGCAAAGACAATCACGCAATCACAATCACACAATCACAATCAACCAATCACAATCACCCATTCACGATCACGTAATCACGATCACGCAATCACGATCACGCAATCACAATCACTCAATCACAATCACACAATCACAATCACACAATCACAACCACACAATCACAATGGCACAATCACAATCGCACAGTCACAGTCGCGCAGCCACAATCGCGCAATCACAATCGCGCAATCACAATCGCGCAATCACAATCGCGCAATCACAATCACGCAATGGCCATCACGCAATGACAATCACGAGATGACAATCACGCAATGACAATCACGCAATCACGCAATTACAATCACGCAATCACAATCAAGCCAGCACGATCACGCAATCACAATCACGCAATGACAATCACGCAAAGACAATCACGCAAAGACAATCACGCAATCACAATCACACAACCACAATCACAACCACACAATCACAATCACGAAATCACTATCACACAATCGCGGTCACGCAAACACAATCACACAGTCACAATCACACTACCACAATCACACAACCACAATCACACAATCACAATCACAATCACAATCACAATGACAATCACGCAATCACAATCACGAAATCACAATCACGGAATCACAATCACGCAATCACAATCACACAATCACAATCATACAACCACAATCACACAATCACAATCACAATCACAATCACAATCACAATCACAATCACAATCACAATCACAATCACAATCACAATCACAATCACAATCACAATCACAATCACAATCACAATCACAATCACAATCACAATCACAATCACAATCACAATCACAATCACAATCACAATCACAATCACAATCACAATCACAATCACAATCACAATCACAATCACAATCACAATCACAATCACAATCACAATCACAATCACAATCACAATCACAATCACAATCACAATCACAATCACAATCACAATCACAATCACAATCACAATCACAATCACAATCACAATCACAATCACAATCACAATCACAATCACAATCACAATCACAATCACAATCACAATCACATTCACAATCACCCAATCACAATCAAGCAATCACAATCACACAGTCACAATCTCACAACCACAATCACACAATCACAATCAACCAATCACAATCGCACAATCACAATCACACAATCACAATCACACAATCACAATCACACAATCACAATCACAATCACACAATCACAATCACAATCACACAATCACAATCACACAATCACAATCACACAATCACAATCACACAATCACAATCACACAATCACAATCACACAATCACAATCACACAATCACAATCACACAATCACAATCACACAATCACAATCACACAATCACAATCACACAATCACAATCACACAATCACAATCACACAATCACAATCACACAATCACAATCACACAATCACAATCACACAATCACAATCACACAATCACAATCACACAATCACAATCACAGAATCACAATCACAGAATCACAATCACAGAATCACAATCACACAATCACAATCACACAATCACAATCACACAATCACAATCACACAATCGCAATCACACAATCGCAATCACACAATCGCAATCACACAATCGCAATCACACAATCGCAATCACACAATCGCAATCACACAATCGCAATCACACAATCGCAATCACACAATCACAATCACACAATCACAATCACACAATCACAATCACACAATCACAATCACACAATCACAATCACAATCACACAATCACAATCACACAATCACAATCACACAATCACAATCACACAATCACAATCACACAATCACAATCACACAATCACAATCACACAATCACAATCACACAATCACAATCACACAATCACAATCACACAATCACAATCACACAATCACAATCACACAATCACAATCACACAATCACAATCACACAATCACAATCACACAATCACAATCACACAATCACAATCACACAATCACAATCACACAATCACAATCACACAATCACAATCACACAATCACAATCACACAATCACAATCACACAATCACAATCACACAATCACAATCACACAATCACAATCACACAATCACAATCACACAATCACAATCACACAATCACAATCACACAATCACAATCACACAATCACAATCACACAATCACAATCACACAATCACAATCACACAATCACAATCACACAATCACAATCACACAATCACAATCACACAATCACAATCACACAATCACAATCACACAATCACAATCACACAATCACAATCACACAATCACAATCACACAATCACAATCACACAATCACAATCACACAATCACAATCACACAATCACAATCACACAATCACAATCACACAATCACAATCACACAATCACAATCACACAATCACAATCACACAATCACAATCACACAATCACAATCACACAATCACAATCACACAATCACAATCACACAATCACAATCACACAATCACAATCACACAATCACAATCACACAATCACAATCACACAATCACAATCACACAATCACAATCACACAATCACAATCAACCAATCACAATCACCCATTCACGATCACGTAATCACGATCACGCAATCACGATCACGCAATCACAATCACTCAATCACAATCACACAATCACAATCACACAATCACAACCACACAATCACAATGGCACAATCACAATCGCACAGTCACAGTCGCGCAGCCACAATCGCGCAATCACAATCGCGCAATCACAATCGCGCAATCACAATCACGCAATCACAATCACAATCGCGCAATCACAATCGCGCAATCACAATCGCGCAATCACAATCACGCAATGGCAATCACGCAATGACAATCACGAGATGACAATCACGCAATGACAATCACGCAATCACGCAATCACAATCACGCAATCACAATCAAGCCAGCACGATCACGCAATCACAATCACGCAATGACAATCACGCAAAGACAATCACGCAATCACAATCACACAATCACAATCAACCAATCACAATCACCCATTCACGATCACGTAATCACGATCACGCAATCACGATCACGCAATCACAATCACTCAATCACAATCACACAATCACAATCACACAATCACAACCACACAATCACAATGGCACAATCACAATCGCACAGTCACAGTCGCGCAGCCACAATCGCGCAATCACAATCGCGCAATCACAATCGCGCAATCACAATCGCGCAATCACAATCACGCAATGGCCATCACGCAATGACAATCACGAGATGACAATCACGCAATGACAATCACGCAATCACGCAATTACAATCACGCAATCACAATCAAGCCAGCACGATCACGCAATCACAATCACGCAATGACAATCACGCAAAGACAATCACGCAAAGACAATCACGCAATCACAATCACACAACCACAATCACAACCACACAATCACAATCACGAAATCACTATCACACAATCGCGGTCACGCAAACACAATCACACAGTCACAATCACACTACCACAATCACACAACCACAATCACACAATCACAATCACAATCACAATCACAATGACAATCACGCAATCACAATCACGAAATCACAATCACGGAATCACAATCACGCAATCACAATCACACAATCACAATCATACAACCACAATCACACAATCACAATCACAATCACAATCACAATCACAATCACAATCACAATCACAATCACAATCACAATCACAATCACAATCACAATCACAATCACAATCACAATCACAATCACAATCACAATCACAATCACAATCACAATCACAATCACAATCACAATCACAATCACAATCACAATCACAATCACAATCACAATCACAATCACAATCACAATCACAATCACAATCACAATCACAATCACAATCACAATCACAATCACAATCACAATCACAATCACAATCACAATCACAATCACAATCACAATCACAATCACAATCACAATCACAATCACAATCACAATCACAATCACAATCACAATCACATTCACAATCACCCAATCACAATCAAGCAATCACAATCACACAGTCACAATCTCACAACCACAATCACACAATCACAATCAACCAATCACAATCGCACAATCACAATCACACAATCACAATCACACAATCACAATCACACAATCACAATCACAATCACACAATCACACAATCACAATCACACAATCACAATCACACAATCACAATCACACAATCACAATCACACAATCACAATCACACAATCACAATCACACAATCACAATCACACAATCACAATCACACAATCACAATCACACAATCACAATCACACAATCACAATCACACAATCACAATCACACAATCACAATCACACAATCACAATCACACAATCACAATCACACAATCGCAATCACAGAATCACAATCACAGAATCACAATCACAGAATCACAATCACAGAATCACAATCACACAATCACAATCACACAATCACAATCACACAATCGCAATCACACAATCGCAATCACACAATCGCAATCACACAATCGCAATCACACAATCGCAATCACACAATCGCAATCACACAATCACAATCACACAATCACAATCACACAATCACAATCACACAATCACAATCACACAATCACAATCACACAATCACAATCACAATCACACAATCACAATCACACAATCACAATCACACAATCACAATCACACAATCACAATCACACAATCACAATCACACAATCACAATCACACAATCACAATCACACAATCACAATCACACAATCACAATCACACAATCACAATCACACAATCACAATCACACAATCACAATCACACAATCACAATCACACAATCACAATCACACAATCACAATCACACAATCACAATCACACAATCACAATCACACAATCACAATCACACAATCACAATCACACAATCACAATCACACAATCACAATCACACAATCACAATCACACAATCACAATCACACAATCACAATCACACAATCACAATCACACAATCACAATCACACAATCACAATCACACAATCACAATCACACAATCACAATCACACAATCACAATCACACAATCACAATCACACAATCACAATCACACAATCACAATCACACAATCACAATCACACAATCACAATCACACAATCACAATCACACAATCACAATCACACAATCACAATCACACAATCACAATCACACAATCACAATCACACAATCACAATCACACAATCACAATCACACAATCACAATCACACAATCACAATCACACAATCACAATCACACAATCACAATCACACAATCACAATCACACAATCACAATCACACAATCACAATCACACAATCACAATCACACAATCACAATCACACAATCACAATCACACAATCACAATCACACAATCACAATCACACAATCACAATCACACAATCACAATCACACAATCACAATCACACAATCACAATCACACAATCACAATCACACAATCACAATCACACAATCACAATCACACAATCACAATCACACAATCACAATCACACAATCACAATCACACAATCACAATCACACAATCACAATCACACAATCACAATCACACAATCACAATCACACAATCACAATCACACAATCACAATCACACAATCACAATCACACATTCACAATCACACAATCACAATCACACAATCGCAATCACACAATCGCAATCACACAATCGCAATCACACAATCGCAATCACACAATCACAATCACACAATCACAATCACAATCATACAATCACAATCACACAATCACAATCACACAATGACAATCACACAATCACAATCACACAATCACAATCACACAATCACAATCACACAATCACAATCACGCAATCACAATCACAATCGCGCAATCACAATCGCGCAATCACAATCGCGCAATCACAATCACGCAATGGCAATCACGCAATGACAATCACGAGATGACAATCACGCAATGACAATCACGCAATCACGCAATCACAATCACGCAATCACAATCAAGCCAGCACGATCACGCAATCACAATCACGCAATGACAATCACGCAAAGACAATCACGCAATCACAATCACACAATCACAATCAACCAATCACAATCACCCATTCACGATCACGTAATCACGATCACGCAATCACGATCACGCAATCACAATCACTCAATCACAATCACACAATCACAATCACACAATCACAACCACACAATCACAATGGCACAATCACAATCGCACAGTCACAGTCGCGCAGCCACAATCGCGCAATCACAATCGCGCAATCACAATCGCGCAATCACAATCGCGCAATCACAATCGCGCAATCACAATCACGCAATGGCCATCACGCAATGACAATCACGAGATGACAATCACGCAATGACAATCACGCAATCACGCAATTACAATCACGCAATCACAAAGAAGCCAGCACGATCACGCAATCACAATCACGCAATGACAATCACGCAAAGACAATCACGCAAAGACAATCACGCAATCACAATCACACAACCACAATCACAACCACACAATCACAATCACGAAATCACTATCACACAATCGCGGTCACGCAAACACAATCACACAGTCACAATCACACTACCACAATCACACAACCACAATCACACAATCACAATCACAATCACAATCACAATGACAATCACGCAATCACAATCACGAAATCACAATCACGGAATCACAATCACGCAATCACAATCACACAATCACAATCATACAACCACAATCACACAATCACAATCACAATCACAATCACAATCACAATCACAATCACAATCACAATCACAATCACAATCACAATCACAATCACAATCACAATCACAATCACAATCACAATCACAATCACAATCACAATCACAATCACAATCACAATCACAATCACAATCACAATCACAATCACAATCACAATCACAATCACAATCACAATCACAATCACAATCACAATCACAATCACAATCACAATCACAATCACAATCACAATCACAATCACAATCACAATCACAATCACAATCACCCAATCACAATCAAGCAATCACAATCACACAGTCACAATCTCACAACCACAATCACACAATCACAATCAACCAATCACAATCGCGGAATCACAATCGCACAATCACAATCACACAATCACAATCACACAATCACAATCACACAATCACAATCACACAATCACAATCACACAATCACAATCACAATCACACAATCACAATCACACAATCACAATCACACAATCACAATCACACAATCACAATCACACAATCACAATCACACAATCACAATCACACAATCACAATCACACAATCACAATCACACAATCACAATCACACAATCACAATCACACAATCACAATCACACAATCACAATCACACAATCACAATCACACAATCACAATCACACAATCACAATCACACAATCACAATCACACAATCACAATCACACAATCACAATCACACAATCACAATCACACAATCACAATCACACAATCACAATCACACAATCACAATCACACAATCACAATCACACAATCACAATCACACAATCACAATCACACAATCACAATCACACAATCACAATCACACAATCACAATCACAGAATCACAATCACAGAATCACAATCACACAATCACAATCACACAATCACAATCACACAATCACAATCACACAATCACAATCACACAATCACAATCACACAATCACAATCACAGAATCACAATCACAGAATCACAATCACACAATCACAATCACACAATCACAATCACACAATCACAATCACACAATCGCAATCACACAATCGCAATCACACAATCGCAATCACACAATCGCAATCACACAATCGCAATCACACAATCACAATCACACAATCACAATCACACAATCACAATCACACAATCACACAATCACAATCACACAATCACAATCACACAATCACAATCACACAATCACAATCACACAATCACAATCACACAATCACAATCAACCAATCACAATCGCGGAATCACAATCGCACAATCACAATCACACAATCACAATCACACAATCACAATCACACAATCACAATCACACAATCACAATCACACAATCACAATCACAATCACACAATCACAATCACACAATCACAATCACACAATCACAATCACACAATCACAATCACACAATCACAATCACACAATCACAATCACACAATCACAATCACACAATCACAATCACACAATCACAATCACACAATCACAATCACACAATCACAATCACACAATCACAATCACACAATCACAATCACACAATCACAATCACACAATCACAATCACACAATCACAATCACACAATCACAATCACACAATCACAATCACACAATCACAATCACACAATCACAATCACACAATCACAATCACACAATCACAATCACACAATCACAATCACACAATCACAATCACACAATCACAATCACACAATCACAATCACACATTCACAATCACACAATCACAATCACACAATCGCAATCACACAATCGCAATCACACAATCGCAATCACACAATCGCAATCACACAATCACAATCACACAATCACAATCACAATCATACAATCACAATCACACAATCACAATCACACAATGACAATCACACAATCACAATCACACAATCACAATCACACAATCACAATCACACAATCACAATCACGCAATCACAATCACAATCGCGCAATCACAATCGCGCAATCACAATCGCGCAATCACAATCACGCAATGGCAATCACGCAATGACAATCACGAGATGACAATCACGCAATGACAATCACGCAATCACGCAATCACAATCACGCAATCACAATCAAGCCAGCACGATCACGCAATCACAATCACGCAATGACAATCACGCAAAGACAATCACGCAATCACAATCACACAATCACAATCAACCAATCACAATCACCCATTCACGATCACGTAATCACGATCACGCAATCACGATCACGCAATCACAATCACTCAATCACAATCACACAATCACAATCACACAATCACAACCACACAATCACAATGGCACAATCACAATCGCACAGTCACAGTCGCGCAGCCACAATCGCGCAATCACAATCGCGCAATCACAATCGCGCAATCACAATCGCGCAATCACAATCGCGCAATCACAATCACGCAATGGCCATCACGCAATGACAATCACGAGATGACAATCACGCAATGACAATCACGCAATCACGCAATTACAATCACGCAATCACAAAGAAGCCAGCACGATCACGCAATCACAATCACGCAATGACAATCACGCAAAGACAATCACGCAAAGACAATCACGCAATCACAATCACACAACCACAATCACAACCACACAATCACAATCACGAAATCACTATCACACAATCGCGGTCACGCAAACACAATCACACAGTCACAATCACACTACCACAATCACACAACCACAATCACACAATCACAATCACAATCACAATCACAATGACAATCACGCAATCACAATCACGAAATCACAATCACGGAATCACAATCACGCAATCACAATCACACAATCACAATCATACAACCACAATCACACAATCACAATCACAATCACAATCACAATCACAATCACAATCACAATCACAATCACAATCACAATCACAATCACAATCACAATCACAATCACAATCACAATCACAATCACAATCACAATCACAATCACAATCACAATCACAATCACAATCACAATCACAATCACAATCACAATCACAATCACAATCACAATCACAATCACAATCACAATCACAATCACAATCACAATCACAATCACAATCACAATCACAATCACAATCACAATCACAATCACAATCACAATCACCCAATCACAATCAAGCAATCACAATCACACAGTCACAATCTCACAACCACAATCACACAATCACAATCAACCAATCACAATCGCGGAATCACAATCGCACAATCACAATCACACAATCACAATCACACAATCACAATCACACAATCACAATCACACAATCACAATCACACAATCACAATCACAATCACACAATCACAATCACACAATCACAATCACACAATCACAATCACACAATCACAATCACACAATCACAATCACACAATCACAATCACACAATCACAATCACACAATCACAATCACACAATCACAATCACACAATCACAATCACACAATCACAATCACACAATCACAATCACACAATCACAATCACACAATCACAATCACACAATCACAATCACACAATCACAATCACACAATCACAATCACACAATCACAATCACACAATCACAATCACACAATCACAATCACACAATCACAATCACACAATCACAATCACACAATCACAATCACACAATCACAATCACACAATCACAATCACACAATCACAATCACACAATCACAATCACACAATCACAATCACACAATCACAATCACAGAATCACAATCACAGAATCACAATCACACAATCACAATCACACAATCACAATCACACAATCACAATCACACAATCACAATCACACAATCACAATCACACAATCACAATCACAGAATCACAATCACAGAATCACAATCACACAATCACAATCACACAATCACAATCACACAATCACAATCACACAATCGCAATCACACAATCGCAATCACACAATCGCAATCACACAATCGCAATCACACAATCGCAATCACACAATCACAATCACACAATCACAATCACACAATCACAATCACACAATCACACAATCACAATCACACAATCACAATCACACAATCACAATCACACAATCACAATCACACAATCACAATCACACAATCACAATCACACAATCACAATCACAATCACACAATCACAATCACACAATCACAATCACACAATCACAATCACACAATCACAATCACACAATCACAATCACACAATCACAATCACACAATCACAATCACACAATCACAATCACACAATCACAATCACAATCACACAATCACAATCACACAATCACAATCACACAATCACAATCACACAATCACAATCACACAATCACAATCACACAATCACAATCACACAATCACAATCACACAATCACAATCACACAATCACAATCACACAATCACAATCACACAATCACAATCACACAATCGCAATCACACAATCGCAATCACACAATCACAATCACACAATCACAATCACACAATCACAATCACACAATCACAATCACACAATCACAATCACACAATCACAATCACACAATCACAATCACACAATCACAATCACACAATCACAATCACACAATCACAATCACACAATCACAATCACACAATCACAATCACACAATCACAATCACACAATCACAATCACACAATCACAATCACACAATCACAATCACACAATCACAATCACACAATCACAATCACACAATCACAATCACACAATCACAATCACACAATCACAATCACACAATCACAATCACACAATCACAATCACACAATCACAATCACACAATCACAATCACACAATCACAATCACACAATCACAATCACACAATCACAATCACACAATCACAATCACACAATCACAATCACACAATCACAATCACACAATCACAATCACACAATCACAATCACACAATCACAATCACACAATCACAATCACACAATCACAATCACACAATCACAATCACACAATCGCAATCACACAATCGCAATCACACAATCACAATCACAATCATACAATCACAATCACACAATCACAATCACACAATGACAATCACACAATCACAATCACACAATCACAATCACACAATCACAATCACACAATCACAATCACGCAATCACAATCACGCAATCACAATCACACAATCACAATCACACAATCACAATCACACAATCACAATCACACAATCACAATCACACAATCACAATCACACAATCACAATCACACAATCACAATCACACAATCACAATCACACAATCACACTCACACAATCACAATCACACAATCACAATCACACAATCACAATCACACAATCACAATCACACAATCACAATCACACAATCACAATCACACAATCACAATCACACAATCACAATCACACAATCACAATCACACAATCACAATCACACAATCACAATCACACAATCACAATCACACAATCACAATCACACAATCACAATCACACAATCACAATCACACAATCACAATCACACAATCACAATCACACAATCACAATCACACAATTACAATCACACAATCACAATCACACAATCACAATCAACCAATCACAATCACCCATTCACGATCACGTAATCACGATCACGCAATCACGATCACGCAATCACAATCACTCAATCACAATCACACAATCACAATCACACAATCACAACCACACAATCACAATGGCACAATCACAATCGCACAGTCACAGTCGCGCAGCCACAATCGCGGCAATCACAATCGCGCAATCACAATCGCGCAATCACAATCACGCAATCACAATCACAATCGCGCAATCACAATCGCGCAATCACAATCGCGCAATCACAATCACGCAATGGCAATCACGCAATGACAATCACGAGATGACAATCACGCAATGACAATCACGCAATCACGCAATCACAATCACGCAATCACAATCAAGCCAGCACGATCACGCAATCACAATCACGCAATGACAATCACGCAAGGACAATCACGCAATCACAATCACACAATCACAATCAACCAATCACAATCACCCATTCACGATCACGTAATCACGATCACGCAATCACGATCACGCAATCACAATCACTCAATCACAATCACACAATCACAATCACACAATCACAACCACACAATCACAATGGCACAATCACAATCGCACAGTCACAGTCGCGCAGCCACAATCGCGCAATCACAATCGCGCAATCACAATCGCGCAATCACAATCGCGCAATCACAATCGCGCAATCACAATCACGCAATGGCCATCACGCAATGACAATCACGAGATGACAATCACGCAATGACAATCACGCAATCACGCAATTACAATCACGCAATCACAATCAAGCCAGCACGATCACGCAATCACAATCACGCAATGACAATCACGCAAAGACAATCACGCAAAGACAATCACGCAAAGACAATCACGCAATCACAATCACACAACCACAATCACAACCACACAATCACAATCACGAAATCACTATCACACAATCGCGGTCACGCAAACACAATCACACAGTCACAATCACACTACCACAATCACACAACCACAATCACACAATCACAATCACAATCACAATCACAATGACAATCACGCAATCACAATCACGAAATCACAATCACGGAATCACAATCACGCAATCACAATCACACAATCACAATCATACAACCACAATCACACAATCACAATCACAATCACAATCACAATCACAATCACAATCACAATCACAATCACAATCACAATCACAATCACAATCACAATCACAATCACAATCACAATCACAATCACAATCACAATCACAATCACAATCACAATCACAATCACAATCACAATCACAATCACAATCACAATCACAATCACAATCACAATCACAATCACAATCACAATCACAATCACAATCACAATCACAATCACAATCACAATCACAATCACAATCACAATCACCCAATCACAATCAAGCAATCACAATCACACAGTCACAATCTCACAACCACAATCACACAATCACAATCAACCAATCACAATCGCGGAATCACAATCGCACAATCACAATCACACAATCACAATCACACAATCACAATCACACAATCACAATCACACAATCTCAATCACACAATCACAATCACACAATCACAATCACAATCACACAATCACAATCACACAATCACAATCACACAATCGCAATCACACAATCGCAATCACACAATCGCAATCACACAATCGCAATCACACAATCGCAATCACACAATCGCAATCACACAATCGCAATCACACAATCGCAATCACACAATCGCAATCACACAATCGCAATCACACAATCGCAATCACACAATCACAATCACACAATCACAATCACACAATCACAATCACACAATCACAATCACAATCACACAATCACAATCACACAATCACAATCACACAATCACAATCACACAATCACAATCACACAATCACAATCACACAATCACAATCACACAATCACAATCACACAATCACAATCACACAATCACAATCACACAATCACAATCACACAATCACAATCACACAATCACAATCACACAATCACAATCACACAATCACAATCACACAATCACAATCACACAATCGCAATCACACAATCGCAATCACACAATCGCAATCACACAATCACAATCACACAATCACAATCACACAATCACAATCACACAATCACAATCACACAATCACAATGGCACAATCACAATCGCACAGTCACAGTCGCGCAGCCACAATCGCGCAATCACAATCGCGCAATCACAATCGCGCAATCACAATCACGCAATCACAATCACAATCGCGCAATCACAATCGCGCAATCACAATCGCACAATCACAATCGCACAATCACAATCGCACAATCACAATCACACAATCACAATCACACATTCACAATAACACAATCACAATCAACCAATCACAATCACCCATTCACAATCACGTAATCACGATCTCGCAATCACGATCACGCAAGCACGATCACGCAATCACAATCACGCAATCGCAATCGCATAATCACAATCGCACAATCACAATCACACAATCACAATCACACAATCACAATCACACAATCACAATCACACAATCACAATCGCACAATCACAATCACACAATCACAATCACACAATCACAATCACACAATCACAATCACACAATCACAATCACAATCACACAATCACAATCACACAATCACAATCACACGATCACAATCACACAATCACAATCACACAATCACAATCACACAATCACAATCACACAATCACAATCACACAATCACAATCACACAATCACAATCACACAATCACAATCACACAATCACAATCACACAATCACAATCACACAATCACAATCACACAATCACAATCACACAATCGCAATCACACAATCACAATCACAATCACAATCACACAATCACAATCACACAATCACAATCACACAATCACAATCACAATCACACAATCACAATCACACAATCACAATCACACAATCACAATCACACAATCACAATCACAATCACACAATCACAATCACACAATCACAATCACACAATCACAATCACACAATTACAATCACACAATCACAATCACACAATCACAATCAACCAATCACAATCACCCATTCACGATCACGTAATCACGATCACGCAATCACGATCACGCAATCACAATCACTCAATCACAATCACACAATCACAATCACACAATCACAATCACACAATCACAATCACACAATCACAATCACACAATCACAATCACACAATCGCAATCACACAATCACAATCACAATCACACAATCACAATCACACAATCACAATCACACAATCACAATCACAATCACACAATCACAATCACACAATCACAATCACACAATCACAATCACACAATCACAATCACACGATCACAATCACACGATCACAATCACACGATCACAATCACACGATCACAAACACACAATCACAATCACACAATCACAATCACACAATCACAATCACACAATCACAATCACACAATCACAATCACACATTCGCAATCACACAATCACAATCACAATCACACAATCACAATCACACAATCACAATCACACAATCACAATCACAATCACACAATCACAATCACACAATCGCAATCACACAATCACAATCACACAATCACAATCACACAATCACAATCACACAATCACAATCACACAATCACAATCACACAATCACAATCACACAATTACAATCACACAATCACAATCACACAATCACAATCAACCAATCACAATCACCCATTCACGATCACGTAATCACGATCACGCAATCACGATCACGCAATCACAATCACTCAATCACAATCACACAATCACAATCACACAATCACAACCACACAATCACAATGGCACAATCACAATCGCACAGTCACAGTCGCGCAGCCACAATCGCGCAATCACAATCGCGCAATCACAATCGCGCAATCACAATCACGCAATCACAATCACAATCGCGCAATCACAATCGCGCAATCACAATCGCGCAATCACAATCACGCAATGGCAATCACGCAATGACAATCACGAGATGACAATCACGCAATGACAATCACGCAATCACGCAATCACAATCACGCAATCACAATCAAGCCAGCACGATCACGCAATCACAATCACGCAATGACAATCACGCAAAGACAATCACGCAATCACAATCACACAATCACAATCACACAATCACAATCACACAATCACAATCACACAATCACAATCACACAATCACAATCACACAATCACAATCACACAATCACAATCACAATCACACAATCACAATCACACAATCACAATCACACAATCACAATCACAGAATCACAATCACACAATCACAATCACACAATCACAATCACACAATCACAATCACACGATCACAATCACACAATCACAATCACACAATCACAATCACACAATCACAATCACACAATCACAATCACACAATCACAATCACACAATCACAATCACACAATCACAATCACACAATCACAATCACACAATCACAATCACACAATCGCAATCACACAATCACAATCACAATCACAATCACACAATCACAATCCCACAATCACAATCACACAATCACAATCACAATCACACAATCACAATCACACAATCACAATCACACAATCACAATCACACAATCACAATCACAATCACACAATCACAATCACACAATCACAATCACACAATCACAATCACACAATCACAATCACACAATCACAATCACACAATCACAATCACACGATCACAATCACACGATCACAATCACACGATCACAATCACACGATCACAAACACACAATCACAATCACACAATCACAATCACACAATCACAATCACACAATCACAATCACACAATCACAATCACACATTCGCAATCACACAATCACAATCACAATCACACAATCACAATCACACAATCACAATCACAATCACACAATCACAATCACACAATCGCAATCACACAATCACAATCACACAATCACAATCACACAATCACAATCACACAATCACAATCACACAATCACAATCACACAATCACAATCACACAATTACAATCACACAATCACAATCACACAATCACAATCAACCAATCACAATCACCCATTCACGATCACGTAATCACGATCACGCAATCACGATCACGCAATCACAATCACTCAATCACAATCACACAATCACAATCACACAATCACAACCACACAATCACAATGGCACAATCACAATCGCACAGTCACAGTCGCGCAGCCACAATCGCGCAATCACAATCGCGCAATCACAATCGCGCAATCACAATCACGCAATCACAATCACAATCGCGCAATCACAATCGCGCAATCACAATCGCGCAATCACAATCACGCAATGGCAATCACGAGATGACAATCACGCAATGACAATCACGCAATCACGCAATCACAATCACGCAATCACAATCAAGCCAGCACGATCACGCAATCACAATCACGCAATGACAATCACGCAAAGACAATCACGCAATCACAATCACACAATCACAATCAACCAATCACAATCACCCATTCACGATCACGTAATCACGATCACGCAATCACGATCACGCAATCACAATCACTCAATCACAATCACACAATCACAATCACACAATCACAACCACACAATCACAATGGCACAATCACAATCGCACAGTCACAGTCGCGCAGCCACAATCGCGCAATCACAATCGCGCAATCACAATCGCGCAATCACAATCGCGCAATCACAATCACGCAATGGCCATCACGCAATGACAATCACGAGATGACAATCACGCAATGACAATCACGCAATCACGCAATTACAATCACGCAATCACAATCAAGCCAGCACGATCACGCAATCACAATCACGCAATGACAATCACGCAAAGACTATCACGCAAAGACAATCACGCAATCGCAATCACACAACCACAATCACAACCACACAATCACAATCACGAAATCACTATCACACAATCGCGGTCACGCAAACACAATCACACAGTCACAATCACACTACCACAATCACACAACCACAATCACACAATCACAATCACAATCACAATCACAATGACAATCACGCAATCACAATCACGAAATCACAATCACGGAATCACAATCACGCAATCACAATCACACAATCACAATCATACAACCACAATCACACAATCACAATCACAATCACAATCACAATCACAATCACAATCACAATCACAATCACAATCACAATCACAATCACAATCACAATCACAATCACAATCACAATCACAATCACAATCACAATCACAATCACAATCACAATCACAATCACAATCACAATCACAATCACAATCACAATCACAATCACAATCACAATCACAATCACAATCACAATCACAATCACAATCACAATCACAATCACAATCACAATCACAATCACAATCACAATCACAATCACAATCACAATCACAATCACAATCACAATCACAATCACAATCACCCAATCACAATCAAGCAATCACAATCACACAGTCACAATCTCACAACCACAATCACACAATCACAATCAACCAATCACAATCGCACAATCACAATCACACAATCACAATCACACAATCACAATCACACAATCACAATCACACAATCACAATCACACAATCACAATCACACAATCACAATCACACAATCACAATCACAATCACACAATCACAATCACACAATCACAATCACACAATCACAATCACACAATCACAATCACACAATCACAATCACACAATCACAATCACACAATCACAATCACACAATCACAATCACACAATCACAATCACACAATCACAATCACACAATCACAATCACACAATCACAATCACACAATCACAATCACACAATCACAATCACACAATCACAATCACACAATCACAATCACACAATCACAATCACACAATCACAATCACACAATCACAATCACACAATCACAATCACACAATCACAATCACACAATCACAATCACACAATCACAATCACACAATCACAATCACACAATCACAATCACACAATCACAATCACACAATCACAATCACACAATCACAATCACACAATCACAATCACACAATCACAATCACACAATCACAATCACACAATCACAATCACACAATCACAATCACACAATCACAATCACACAATCACAATCACACAATCACAATCACAATCACGCAATCACAATCACACAATCACAATCACACAATCACAATCACACAATCACAATCACAATCACACAATCACAATCACACAATCACAATCACACAATCACAATCACACAATCACAATCACACAATCACAATCACACAATCACAATCACACAATCACAATCACACAATCACAATCACACAATCACAATCACACAATCACAATCACACAATCACAATCACACAATCACAATCACACAATCACAATCACACAATCACAATCACACAATCACAATCACACAATCACAATCACACAATCACAATCACACAATCACAATCACACAATCACAATCACACAATCACAATCACACAATCACAATCACACAATCACAATCACACAATCACAATCACACAATCACAATCACACAATCACAATCACACAATCACAATCACACAATCACAATCACACAATCACAATCACACAATCACAATCACACAATCACAATCACACAATCACAATCACACAATCACAATCACACAATCACAATCACACAATCACAATCACACAATCACAATCACACAATCACAATCACACAATCACAATCACACAATCACAATCACACAATCACAATCACACAATCACAATCACACAATCACAATCACACAATCACAATCACACAATCACAATCACACAATCACAATCACACAATCACAATCACACAATCACAATCACACAATCACAATCACACAATCACAATCACACAATCACAATCACACAATCACAATCACACAATCACAATCACACAATCACAATCACACAATCACAATCACACAATCACAATCACACAATCACAATCACACAATCACAATCACACAATCACAATCACACAATCACAATCACACAATCACAATCACACAATCACAATCACACATTCCCAATCACACAATCCCAATCACACAATCGCAATCACACAATCGCAATCACACAATCGCAATCACACAATCGCAATCACACAATCGCAATCACACAATCACAATCACACAATCACAATCACAATCATACAATCACAATCACACAATCACAATCACACAATCACAATCACACAATCACAATCACACAATCACAATCACACAATCACAATCACACAATCACAATCACACAATCACAATCACACAATCACAATCACACAATCACAATCACACAATCACAATCACACAATCACAATCACACAATCACAATCACACAATCACAATCACACAATCACAATCACACAATCACAATCACACAATCACACTCACACAATCACAATCACACAATCACAATCACACAATCACAATCACACAATCACAATCACACAATCACAATCACACAATCACAATCACACAATCACAATCACACAATCACAATCACACAATCACAATCACACAATCACAATCACACAATCACAATCACACAATCACAATCACACAATCACAATCACACAATCACAATCACACAATCACAATCACACAATCACAATCACACAATCACAATCACACAATCACAATCACACAATCACAATCACACAATCACAATCACACAATCACAATCACACAATCACAATCACACAATCACAATCACACAATCACAATCACACAATTACAATCACACAATCACAATCACACAATCACAATCAACCAATCACAATCACCCATTCACGATCACGTAATCACGATCACGCAATCACGATCACGCAATCACAATCACTCAATCACAATCACACAATCACAATCACACAATCACAACCACACAATCACAATGGCACAATCACAATCGCACAGTCACAGTCGCGCAGCCACAATCGCGGCAATCACAATCGCGCAATCACAATCGCGCAATCACAATCACGCAATCACAATCACAATCGCGCAATCACAATCGCGCAATCACAATCGCGCAATCACAATCACGCAATGGCAATCACGCAATGACAATCACGAGATGACAATCACGCAATGACAATCACGCAATCACGCAATCACAATCACGCAATCACAATCAAGCCAGCACGATCACGCAATCACAATCACGCAATGACAATCACGCAAAGACAATCACGCAATCACAATCACACAATCACAATCAACCAATCACAATCACCCATTCACGATCACGTAATCACGATCACGCAATCACGATCACGCAATCACAATCACTCAATCACAATCACACAATCACAACCACACAATCACAATGGCACAATCACAATCGCACAGTCACAGTCGCGCAGCCACAATCGCGCAATCACAATCGCGCAATCACAATCGCGCAATCACAATCGCGCAATCACAATCGCGCAATCACAATCACGCAATGGCCATCACGCAATGACAATCACGAGATGACAATCACGCAATGACAATCACGCAATCACGCAATTACAATCACGCAATCACAATCAAGCCAGCACGATCACGCAATCACAATCACGCAATGACAATCACGCAAAGACAATCACGCAAAGACAATCACGCAATCACAATCACACAACCACAATCACAACCACACAATCATAATCACGAAATCACTATCACACAATCGCGGTCACGCAAACACAATCACACAGTCACAATCACACTACCACAATCACACAACCACAATCACACAATCACAATCACAATCACAATCACAATGACAATCACGCAATCACAATCACGAAATCACAATCACGGAATCACAATCACGCAATCACAATCACACAATCACAATCATACAACCACAATCACACAATCACAATCACAATCACAATCACAATCACAATCACAATCACAATCACAATCACAATCACAATCACAATCACAATCACAATCACAATCACAATCACAATCACAATCACCCAATCACAATCAAGCAATCACAATCACACAGTCACAATCTCACAACCACAATCACACAATCACAATCAACCAATCACAATCGCGGAATCACAATCGCACAATCACAATCACACAATCACAATCACACAATCACAATCACACAATCACAATCACACAATCACAATCACACAATCACAATCACACAATCACAATCACACAATCACAATCACACAATCACAATCACAATCACACAATCACAATCACACAATCACAATCACACAATCACAATCACACAATCACAATCACACAATCACAATCACACAATCACAATCACACAATCACAATCACACAATCACAATCACACAATCACAATCACACAATCACAATCACACAATCACAATCACACAATCACAATCACACAATCACAATCACACAATCACAATCACACAATCACAATCACACAATCACAATCACACAATCACAATCACACAATCACAATCACACAATCACAATCACACAATCACAATCACACAATCACAATCACACAATCACAATCACACAATCACAATCACACAATCACAATCACACAATCACAATCACACAATCACAATCACACAATCACAATCACACAATCACAATCACAGAATCACAATCACACAATCACACAATCACAATCACACAATCACAATCACACAATCACAATCACACAATCACAATCACACAATCGCAATCACACAATCGCAATCACACAATCGCAATCACACAATCGCAATCACACAATCGCAATCACACAATCGCAATCACACAATCGCAATCACACAATCGCAATCACACAATCGCAATCACACAATCCCAATCACACAATCACAATCACACAATCACAATCACACAATCACAATCACACAATCACAATCACACAATCACAATCACACAATCACAATCACACAATCACAATCACACAATCACAATCACACAATCACAATCACAATCACACAATCACAATCACACAATCACAATCACACAATCACAATCACACAATCACAATCACACAATCACAATCACACAATCACAATCACACAATCACAATCACACAATCACAATCACACAATCACAATCACACAATCACAATCACACAATCACAATCACACAATCACAATCACACAATCACAATCACACAATCACAATCACACAATCACAATCACACAATCACAATCACACAATCACAATCACACAATCACAATCACACAATCACAATCACACGATCACAATCACACGATCACAATCACACAATCACAATCACACAATCACAATCACGCAATGGCAATCACGCAATGACAATCACGAGATGACAATCACGCAATGACAATCACGCAATCACGCAATCACAATCACGCAATCACAATCAAGCCAGCACGATCACGCAATCACAATCACGCAATGACAATCACGCAAAGACAATCACGCAATCACAATCACACAATCACAATCAACCAATCACAATCACCCATTCACGATCACGTAATCACGATCACGCAATCACGATCACGCAATCACAATCACTCAATCACAATCACACAATCACAACCACACAATCACAATGGCACAATCACAATCGCACAGTCACAGTCGCGCAGCCACAATCGCGCAATCACAATCGCGCAATCACAATCGCGCAATCACAATCGCGCAATCACAATCGCGCAATCACAATCACGCAATGGCCATCACGCAATGACAATCACGAGATGACAATCACGCAATGACAATCACGCAATCACGCAATTACAATCACGCAATCACAATCAAGCCAGCACGATCACGCAATCACAATCACGCAATGACAATCACGCAAAGACAATCACGCAAAGACAATCACGCAATCACAATCACACAACCACAATCACAACCACACAATCATAATCACGAAATCACTATCACACAATCGCGGTCACGCAAACACAATCACACAGTCACAATCACACTACCACAATCACACAACCACAATCACACAATCACAATCACAATCACAATCACAATGACAATCACGCAATCACAATCACGAAATCACAATCACGGAATCACAATCACGCAATCACAATCACACAATCACAATCATACAACCACAATCACACAATCACAATCACAATCACAATCACAATCACAATCACAATCACAATCACAATCACAATCACAATCACAATCACAATCACAATCACAATCACAATCACAATCACAATCACCCAATCACAATCAAGCAATCACAATCACACAGTCACAATCTCACAACCACAATCACACAATCACAATCAACCAATCACAATCGCGGAATCACAATCGCACAATCACAATCACACAATCACAATCACACAATCACAATCACACAATCACAATCACACAATCACAATCACACAATCACAATCACACAATCACAATCACACAATCACAATCACACAATCACAATCACAATCACACAATCACAATCACACAATCACAATCACACAATCACAATCACACAATCACAATCACACAATCACAATCACACAATCACAATCACACAATCACAATCACACAATCACAATCACACAATCACAATCACACAATCACAATCACACAATCACAATCACACAATCACAATCACACAATCACAATCACACAATCACAATCACACAATCACAATCACACAATCACAATCACACAATCACAATCACACAATCACAATCACACAATCACAATCACACAATCACAATCACACAATCACAATCACACAATCACAATCACACAATCACAATCACACAATCACAATCACACAATCACAATCACACAATCACAATCACAGAATCACAATCACACAATCACACAATCACAATCACACAATCACAATCACACAATCACAATCACACAATCACAATCACACAATCGCAATCACACAATCGCAATCACACAATCGCAATCACACAATCGCAATCACACAATCGCAATCACACAATCGCAATCACACAATCGCAATCACACAATCGCAATCACACAATCGCAATCACACAATCCCAATCACACAATCACAATCACACAATCACAATCACACAATCACAATCACACAATCACAATCACACAATCACAATCACACAATCACAATCACACAATCACAATCACACAATCACAATCACACAATCACAATCACAATCACACAATCACAATCACACAATCACAATCACACAATCACAATCACACAATCACAATCACACAATCACAATCACACAATCACAATCACACAATCACAATCACACAATCACAATCACACAATCACAATCACACAATCACAATCACACAATCACAATCACACAATCACAATCACACAATCACAATCACACAATCACAATCACACAATCACAATCACACAATCACAATCACACAATCACAATCACACAATCACAATCACACGATCACAATCACACGATCACAATCACACAATCACAATCACACAATCACAATCACACAATCACAATCACACAATCACAATCACACAATCACAATCACACAATCGCAATCACACAATCACAATCACAATCACACAATCACAATCACACAATCACAATCACACAATCACAATCACAATCACACAATCACAATCACACAATCGCAATCACACAATCACAATCACACAATCACAATCACACAATCACAATCACACAATCACAATCACACAATCACAATCACACAATCACAATCACACAATCACAATCACACAATTACAATCACACAATCACAATCACACAATCACAATCAACCAATCACAATCACCCATTCACGATCACGTAATCACGATCACGCAATCACGATCACGCAATCACAATCACTCAATCACAATCACACAATCACAATCACACAATCACAACCACACAATCACAATGGCACAATCACAATCGCACAGTCACAGTCGCGCAGCCACAATCGCGCAATCACAATCGCGCAATCACAATCACGCAATCACAATCACAATCGCGCAATCACAATCGCGCAATCACAATCGCGCAATCACAATCACGCAATGGCAATCACGCAATGACAATCACGAGATGACAATCACGCAATGACAATCACGCAATCACGCAATCACAATCACGCAATCACAATCAAGCCAGCACGATCACGCAATCACAATCACGCAATGACAATCACGCAAAGACAATCACGCAATCACAATCACACAATCACAATCAACCAATCACAATCACCCATTCACGATCACGTAATCACGATCACGCAATCACGATCACGCAATCACAATCACTCAATCACAATCACACAATCACAATCACACAATCACAACCACACAATCACAATGGCACAATCACAATCGCACAGTCACAGTCGCGCAGCCACAATCGCGCAATCACAATCGCGCAATCACAATCGCGCAATCACAATCGCGCAATCACAATCACGAGATGACAATCACGCAATGACAATCACGCAATCACAATCACACAACCACAATCACAACCACAATCACACAATCACAATCACAATCACAATCACAATGACAATCACGCAATCACAATCACGAAATCACAATCACGGAATCACAATCACGCAATCACAATCACACAATCACAATCATACAACCACAATCACACAATCACAATCACAATCACAATCACAATCACAATCACAATCACAATCACAATCACAATCACAATCACAATCACAATCACAATCACAATCACAATCACAATCACAATCACAATCACAATCACAATCACAATCACAATCACAATCACAATCACAATCACAATCACAATCACAATCACAATCACAATCACAATCACAATCACAATCACAATCACAATCACAATCACAATCACAATCACAATCACAATCACAATCACAATCACAATCACAATCACAATCACAATCACAATCACAATCACAATCACAATCACAATCACAATCACAATCACAATCACAATCACAATCACCCAATCACAATCAAGCAATCACAATCACACAGTCACAATCTCACAACCACAATCACACAATCACAATCACACAATCACAATCAACCAATCACAATCGCACAATCACAATCACACAATCACAATCACACAATCACAATCACACAATCACAATCACACAATCACAATCACACAATCACAATCACACAATCACAATCACACAATCACAATCACACAATCACAATCACACAATCACAATCACAATCACACAATCACAATCACAATCACACAATCACAATCACACAATCACAATCACACAATCACAATCACACAATCACAATCACACAATCACAATCACACAATCACAATCACACAATCACAATCACACAATCACAATCACACAATCACAATCACACAATCACAATCACACAATCACAATCACACAATCACAATCACACAATCACAATCACACAATCACAATCACACAATCACAATCACACAATCACAATCACACAATCACAATCACACAATCACAATCACACAATCACAATCACACAATCACAATCACACAATCACAATCACACAATCACAATCACACAATCACAATCACACAATCACAATCACACAATCACAATCACAGAATCACAATCACACAATCACAATCACACAATCCCAATCACACAATCACAATCACACAATCGCAATCACACAATCGCAATCACACAATCACAATCACACAATCACAATCACACAATCACAATCACACAATCACAATCACACAATTACAATCACACAATCACAATCACACAATCACAATCAACCAATCACAATCACCCGTTCACGATCACGTAATCACGATCACGCAATCACGATCACGCAATCACAATCACTCAATCACAATCACACAATCACAATCACACAATCACAACCACACAATCACAATGGCACAATCACAATCGCACAGTCACAGTCGCGCAGCCACAATCGCGCAATCACAATCGCGCAATCACAATCGCGCAATCACAATCACGCAATCACAATCACAATCGCGCAATCACAATCGCGCAATCACAATCGCGCAATCACAATCGCGCAATCACAATCGCGCAATCACAATCACAATCACAATCACAATCACAATCACAATCACAATCACAATCACAATCACAATCACAATCACAATCACAATCACAATCACAATCACAATCACAATCACCCAATCACAATCAAGCAATCACAATCACACAGTCACAATCTCACAACCACAATCACACAATCACAATCAACTAATCACAATCGCGGAATCTCAATCGCACAATCACAATCGCACAATCACAATCGCACAATCACAATCACACAATCACAATCACACATTCACAATAACACAATCACAATCAACCAATCACAATCACCCATTCACAATCACGTAATCACGATCTCGCAATCACGATCACGCAAGCACGATCACGCAATCACAATCACGCAATCGCAATCGCATAATCACAATCGCACAATCACAATCGCACAATCACAATCACACAATCGCAATCACACAATCACAATAACACAATCACGCAGTCACAATCACAAAATCACAATCACAAAATCACAATCACACAATCACACAATCGCAATCACACAATCGCAATCACCCAATCGCAATCACACAATCGCAATCACACAATCACAATCACACAATCACAATTACACAATTACAATCACACAATTACTATCACACAATCACAATCACACAATCACACAATATCCTTGAGGCTGAAATTCCAAAGGCCGACATCCCAAAGGCCGAAACCCCACAGGCCGAAGTCCCAAAGGTTCAAATCCCAAAGGTCGAGATCCCAAAGTCCGAAATCCCTAAGGTGGACATCCCAAAGGCCGATATCTTAAAGGCCGAAATCTCAAAGGCCGAAATCCCAAAGCCCGATATCCCAAAGGCCGAAATCCCAAAGGCCGAAATCCCTAAGGTGAACATCCCAAAGGCCGCTATCCTAAAGGCCGAAATCTCAAAGGCCCAAACCCCAAAGCCCGAAATCACAAAGGCCGAAATCCCAAAGTCCGAAACACCAAAGGCCGAAATCACAAAGGTCGAAATCCCAAAAGCCGAAATCCGAAAGGCCAAAATCCCAAACGCCGAAATCCCAAAGGCCGAAATTCCAAAGGCCGAAATCCCAAAGCCCGAAATCCCAAAGGTCGAAATCCCAAACGCCGAAATCCCAAAGGTCGAAATCCAAAAGGTCGACATCCCAAAGGCCGATTTCCTAAAGGCTGAAACTCAAAGATCGACATCCTAAAGGCCGATATCCTGAAGGCTGAAATCCCAAAGGCCGATGTCCCAAAGGTCGACGTCCCAAAGGCCGATATCCGAAAGGCTGAAATTCCAAATGCCGACAACACAAATGCCGAAGTACGAAAGTTCGAAATCCCAAAGGCCGACATCCTAGAGGCTGAAATTCCGAAGACCGATATCCCAAAGGCTGAAACCCCCAAAGGCCGAAATCCCAAAGGTCGAAATCCGAAAGGCCGAAATCTCAAAGGCAGATATCCCAAAAGGCCGAAATGCCAAAGGCCGAAATCCCAAAGTTCGAAATCCCAAAGGTCGATATCCCAAAGGCCGGTATCCTAAAGGCCGAATTTCCAAAGGTCCAAATCCCAAATGCCGAAATCCTAATGGTCGAAATCCCAAAGGCCGAAACTTCAAAGGCCGAAATCCAAAAATGCCGAAATCCCAAAGGATGAATTTCCAAAGGCCGAAATCGCGAAGGCCGAAATCCCAAACGTCGAAATCACAAAGGTCGACATCCCCAAGGCCGATATCCTATAGGCTGAAATCCCAAAGGCCGAGGTCCCATAGGTCGACATCCCAAAGGCCGACATCCCAAAGGCCGAAATCCGAAAGGCCGAAATCCCAAAGGCCGAAATCCCAAAGGCCGAAATTCCAAAGGCCGAAATCTCAAAGGCCGAAAACCCAAAGGTCGAAAACCCAAAGGTCGACATCCCAAAGGCCGATATCCTAGAGGCTGAAATTCCAAAAGCCGACATCCCAAAGGTCCAAATCCCAAAGGTCGAAATGCGAAAGGTCGAAAACCCAAAGGTCGAAATCCCTAAGGTCGATATCCCAATGGCCGACATCCTAGTGGCTGAAATCCCAAAGGTCGGCATCTCAAAGGCCGATATCCTAGAGGCTGAAATTCCAAAGGCCGATACCCCAAAGGTCGAAATCCCAAAGATCGACATCCCAATGGTCGACATCCCAAAGGCTGAATTTCCAAAGGCCGAAATCCCAAAGGCCGAAATCCCAAAGGCCGAAATCCCAAAGGCGGAAATACCAAAAGCCGATATCTTAAAGGTCGAAATCCTAAAGGCCGAAATCCTAAAATGTCCAGAACCCAAAGTACGAAATCCCAAAGGTCGACATTCCAAAGGCCGATATCTTAAAGGCCGAAAACCCAAAGGCCGAAACCCCAAAGGCCGAAATCCCAAAGGTCGAAATCATAAAGGCTGAAATTCCAAAGACCGACATCCCAAAGCCCGAAATACCAAAGGCAGAAATCCCAAAGGCCGAAATCCCATAGGTTACAATTCCAAAGACCGACATCCCAATGACCGAAATCACAATGGTCGAAATCCCAAAGGCCGAAATCCGAAAGGCCGAAATCCCGAAGGCCGAAATCCGAAAGGCCGCAATTCCCAAAGGCCGAAATCGCAATTGCCGAAAGCCCAAAGGTCGAGATCCCAAAGGCCGCTATCCTAAAGACTGATATCCCAAAGACCGAAATCCCAAATGCCGAAATCCCAAGGGCCGAAATCCCAAAGGCCGAATTTCCAAAGGCCGAAATCCCAAACGCCGAAATCCCAAAGGCCGAAACCCCAAAGGCCGAAATCCCAAAGGCCGAAATTACAAAGGCCGAAATCCCAAAGACCGAAATCCCAAAGGCCGAAATCCCAAAGGCCGAAATCCCAAAGGTCAAAATCCCAAATACCGAAATCCCAAAGGTCGACATCCGAAAGGCCGATACCCTAAATGCTAAAATTCCAAAGGCCGACACCCCATAGGGCGGAATCTCAAAAGGTTGAAATCGCAAATGCCGATATCCCGAGGGCCGAAATCCCAAAGGCCGAAATCCCAAAGGTCGAAAAGCCAAAGTTTGAAATCGAAAAGGCCGAAATCCCAAAGGTCGAAATCCCAGAAGTGGAAATCCCAAAGGCCGAAATCCCAAAGCCCGAAATCCCAAAGGTTACAGTTCCAAAGACCGAAACCACAAAGTCCGAAATCCCAAAGGTCGAAATCCCTAAGGTCGACATCCCAAAGGTCGACATCCCAAAGGCCGAATTTCCAAAGGCCGAAATCCCAAAGGCCGAAATACCAAAAGCCGATATCTTAAAGGTCGAAATCCTAAAGGCCGAAATCCTAAAGGCCGAAATCCCAAATACCGAAATCCCAAAGGCCGAAATACCAAAAGCCGATATCTTAAAGGTCGAAATCCTAAAGGCCGATATCCTAAAGGCCGAAATCCCAAAGGCCGAAATCCCAAAGGCCGAAATACCAAAAGCCGATATCTTAAAGGTCGTAATCCTAAAGGCCGAAATTGTAAAGTCCGAGATCCCAAATACCGAAATCCCAAAGGCCGAAATACCAAAAGCCGAAATACCAAAAGCCGATATCTTAAAGGCCGAAATCCTAAAGGCCGATATCCTAAAGACCGAAACCCCAAAGACCGAAATACCAAATGCCGAAATCCCAAAGGCCGAATTCCCAAAGGCCGAATTTCCAAAGACCGAAATCCCAAAGACCGAAGTCCCAAAGGCCGAAATCTCAAAGGCAGATATCCCAAAAGGCCGAAATCCCAAAGGCCGAAATCGCAAAGGCCGAAATCCCAAAGGTCGAAATCCCAAAGGTCGAACTTCCAAAGGTCTACA
This sequence comes from Megachile rotundata, assembly GCF_050947335.1. Classification (NCBI taxonomy): domain Eukaryota; kingdom Metazoa; phylum Arthropoda; class Insecta; order Hymenoptera; family Megachilidae; genus Megachile; species Megachile rotundata. Next base: position 177,466 of record NC_134986.1, read on the forward strand.
TCCCAAAGGTCGATATCCTGAAGGCTGAAAACCCAAAGGCCGAAATCCCAAAGGCCGATATCCAGATGTCTGAAATCCCAAAGGCCGATGTCCCAAACGTCGAAGTCCCGAAGGCCGATATCCTAAAGGCTGAAATTCCAAAGGCCGAAATCCCAAAGGTCGATATCCCAAAGGCCGGTATCCTAAAGGCCGAATTTCCAAAGGTCCAAATCCCAAAGGCCGAAATCCTAATGGTCGAAATCCCAAAGGCCGAAACCGCAAAGGCCGATATCCCAAAATGCCGTAATCCCAAAGGATGAATTTCCAAAGGCCGAAATCGCGAAGGCCGAAATCCCAAACGTCGAAATCACAAAGGTCGACATCCCCAAGGCCGATATCCTATAGGCTGAAATCCCAAAGGCCGAGGTCCCATAGGTCGACATCCCAAAGGCCGACATCCCAAAGGCCGAAATCCGAAAGGCCGAAATCCCAAAGGCCGAAATCCCAAAGGCCGAAATTCCAAAGGCCGAAATCTCAAAGGCCGAAATCCCAAAGGTCGAAAACCCAAAGGTCGACATCCCAAAGGCCGATATCCTAGAGGCTGAAATTCCAAAAGCCGACATCCCAAAGGTCCAAATCCCAAAGGTCGAAATGCGAAAGGTCGAAAACCCAAAGGTCGAAATCCCTAAGGTCGATATCCCAAAGGGCGACATCCTAGTGGCTGAAATCCCAAAGGTCGACATCCCAAAGGCCGATATCCTAAAGGCTGAAATACCAAAGGCCCAAGTCCCAAATGTCGACGTCCAAAAGGCCGATATCCTAAATGTTGAAATTCCAAAAGCCGACATCCCAAAGGTCCTAATCCCAAAGGTCGAAATGAGAAAGGTCGAAATCCCAAAGGTCGAAATAACTAAGGTCGATATCCCAAAGGCCGACATCCTAGAGGCTGAAATTCCAAAGATCGACATCCAAAAGCACGATATCCTAAAGGCTGAAATCCCAAAGGCCGAAGTCCCAAAGGTCAACGTCTCAAAGGCCGATATGCTAAACGCTGAAATTCCAAAGGCCGACATCCCAAAGGCCGAAATCCGAAAGACCGAAGTCCCAAAGGCCGACATCTCAAAGGCCGATATCCCAAGAGGCCGAAATCCCAAAGGCCGAAATTCCAAAGTCCGAAATCGCAAGGGCCGAAATCCCAAAGGTCCAACTCCCAGAGGTCGAAATCCCAAAGGTCGAAATCCCAAAGGTCGACATCTCTAACGCCGATATCCTAGAGCCTGAAATTCCAAAGGCCGACATCCCAAAGGCCGATATCCCAAGAGGCCGAAATCCCAAAGGCCGAAATCCCAAAGTCCGAAATCGCAAAGGCCGAAATCCCAAAGGTGGAACTCCCAATGGTCGAAATCCCAAAGGTCGACATCCCAAAGGTCGAAATCCCAAAGGCGGAAATACCAAAAGCCGATATCTTAAAGGGCGAAATCCTAAAGGCCGAAATCCTAAAATGTCCAGAACCCAAAGTACGAAATCCCAAAGGTCGACATTCCAAAGGCCGATATCTTAAAGGCCGAAAACCCAAAGGCCGAAACCCCAAAGGCCGAAATCCCAAAGGCCGAAATCATAAAGGCTGAAATTCCAAAGACCGACATCCCAAAGCCCGAAATACCAAAGGCAGAAATCCCAAAGGCCGAAATCCCATAGGTTACAATTCCAAAGACCGACATCCCAATGACCGAAATCACAATGGTCGAAATCCCAAAGGCCGAAATCCGAAAGGCCAAAATCCCGAAGGCCGAAATCCGAAAGGCCGGAATCCCAAAGGCCGAAATCGCAATAGCCGAAAGCCCAAAGGTCGAGATCCCAAAGGCCGCTATCCTAAAGACTGAAATCCCAAAGACCGAAATCCCAAATGCCGAAATCCCAAGGGCCGAAATCCCAAAGGCCGAATTTCCAAAGGCCGAAATCCCAAACGCCGGAATCCCAAAGGCCGAAACCCCAAAGGCCGAAATCCCAAAGGCCGAAATTACAAAGGCCGAAATCCCAAAGACCGAAATCCCAAAGGCCGAAACCCCAAAGGCCGAAATCCCAAAGGCCGAAATTACAAAGGCCGAAATCCCAAAGACCGAAATCCCAAAGGCCGAAATTCCAAAGGCCGAAATCCCAAAGGTCGAAATCCCAAAGGCCGAAATCCCAAGGGTCGAAATCCGGAAGGTCGAAATCCCAAAGGTCGAAAACCCAAAGGCCGAAATCCGAAAGGCCGTAATCCCGAGGGCCGAAAACCAAATCTCCGAAATCTCAAAGCCCGAAATCCCAAGGGTCAAAATCCGAAAGGTCGAAATGACAAAGGTCGACATCCCAAAGGCGAATATCCTAGAGGCTGAAATTCCAAAGGCCGAAATCCCAAAGGCCGAAATCCCAAAGGCCGAAATCCCAAAGGCCGAAATCCCAAAGGCCGAAATCCCAAAGGCCGTAATCCCGAAGGCCGAAATCCAAAATGTCGAAATCCGAAACGCCGTAATCCCGAGGGCCGAAAACCCAAAGGCCGAAATCTCAAAGCCAGAAATCCCAAGGGTCGAAACCCGAAACGTCGAAATCTCAAAGGTCGAAATCCCAAAGGTCGATATCCCAAAGGTCGAAATCCCAAAGGTCGAAATCCCAAAGGTCGAAATCCCAAAGGTCAGTATTCCAATGGTCAGCATCCCAACGGCCGATATCCTGGAGGCCGAAATCCCAAAGGCCGAAATTCCAAAGGCCGAAATCCCAAAGGTCGAAATCCCAAAGGCCGAAGTCCCAAAGGAACCAAATCCCGAAAGCCGATATCCTAAATTCCGAAATCTCAAAGGCCGAAATCCCAAAGGTCGAGATCCCAAAGGCCGAAATCCCTCAGGTGGACATACCAAAGGCCGAAATCCCAAAGGATCCAAATCCCGAACGCCGAAATCCCAAAGGCCGATATCCAAAGGCCGAAAACCCAAAGGTCGAAATCCCGAAGGTCGAAATCCCAAAGGTCGACATCCCAAAGGCCGAAATCCCAAAGGCCGAAATCCCAAAGGCCGAAATCCCAAAGGTCGAAATCCCAAATGCCGAAATCCCAAATGTCGACATCCCAAAGGCCGATACCAAAAAGGCTGAAATGCCAAAGGCCGACACCCTAAAGGCCGAAATCCGAAAAGCCGAAATCCCAAAGGCCGAAATCTCAAAGGCCGAAATCCCAAAGGTCGACATCCCAAAGGCCGATATTCTAGAGGCTGAAATTCGGAAGGCCGACATAACAAAAGCCGACATCCCAAAGTTCGACATCTCAAAGGCCGGCATCCCAAAGGCCGAAAACCCAAAAGCCGAAATCTCAAAGGCCGAAATCCCAAAGACCGAAATCCCAAAGGCCGAAATCCCAAAGGCCGAAATCCCAAAGGTCGAAATCCGAAAGGTCGAAATCCCAAAGATCGACATCCCAAAGGCCGAAATTCCAAAGGCCGATATCCTAAATTCCGAAATCTCAAAGGCCGAAATCCCAAACGCCGAAATCCCAAAGGTCGAATACCCAAAGGCCGATATCCGAAAGGCCGAAATCCGAAAGGCCGAAATCCCAAAGGCCGAAATCCCAAAGGCCGAAATCTCAAAGGCCGAAATCCCAAAGGTCGACATCCCAAAGGCCGATATTCTAGAGGCTGAAATTCCGAAGGCCGACATAACAAAAGCCGACATCCCAAAGGCTGAAATTCCAAAGGCCGACATCCCAAAGTCCGGCATCGCATAGGCCGAAATCCCAAATGTCGAAATCATAAATGTCGACATCCCAAAGGCCGATATCCTAGACGCTGAAATTCCAAAGGCCGAAATCCCAAAGGCCGATGTCCCAAAGGTCGACGAACCAAAGGCCGATATCCTAAAGGCTGAAAGTCCAAATGCCGACATCACAAACGCCGAAATCGCCAAGTTCAAAATCCGAAAGGCCGACATCCCAAAGGCCGATATCCTAGAGGCTGAAATTCCAAAGACCCACATCCCAAAGGCCGACACCCTAAAGGCCGTAATCCGAAAGGCCGAAATCCCAACAGTCGAAATCCCAAAGGTCGAAATCCCAAAGGCCGAAATCCCAAAGGCCCAAATCCCAAAGGCCCAAATCCCAAATGTCGAAATCCCAAAGGCCGAAATCCCAAAGGATCCAAATCCCGAAGGCCGAAATCCCAAAGGCCGAAATTCCAAAGGCCGAAATCCGAAAGTCCGAAATCCCGAAGGCCGATGTCCCAAAGGTCGACATCCCAAAGGCCGAAATCCCAAAGGTCGAAATCCCAAATGCCGAAATCCCAAATGTCGACATCCCAAAGGCCGATACCAAAAAGGCTGAAATGCCAAAGGCCGACACCCTAAAGGCCGAAATCCGAAAGGCCGAAATCCCAAAGTCCGAAATCTCAAAGGCCGAAATCCCAAAGGTCGACATCCCAAAGGCCGATATTCTAGAGGCTGAAATTCCGAAGGCCGACATAACAAAAGCCGACATCCCAAAGGCCGACATCCCAAAGGCCGACATCCCAAAGGCCGAAACCCCAAATGCCGAAATCCCAAAGTTCGAAATCCGAAAGGTCGAAATCCCAAAGGTCGAAATCCCAAAGGTCGAAATCCCAAAGTTCGACATCTCAAAGGCCGATATCCCAAAGGCCGAAAACCCAAAAGCCGAAATCTCAAAGGCCGAAATCCCAAAGACCGAAATCCCAAAGGCCGAAATCCCAAAGGTCGAAATCCGAAAGATCGAAATCCCAAAGATCGACATCCCAAAGGCCGAAATTCCAAAGGCCGAAATCCCAAAGTTCGAAATCCCAAAGGTAGAAATCCCAAAGGTCGAAATCCCAAAGGTCGAAATCCCAAAGGCCGAAATCCCAAAGGCCGAAATCCCAAAGGCCGAAATCCCAAATGTCGAAATCCCAAAGGCCGAAGTCCCAAAGGATCCAAATCCCCAAGGCCGATATCCTAAATTCCGAAATCTCAAAGGCCGAAATCCCAAACGCCGAAATCCCAAAGGTCGAATACCCAAAGGCCGAAATCCCAAAGGCCGAAATCCCAAAGGCCGAAATCTCAAAGGCCGAAATCCCAAAGGTCGACATCCCAAAGGCCGATATTCTAGAGGCTGAAATTCCGAAGGCCGACATAACAAAAGCCGACATCCCAAAGGCTAAAATTCCAAAGGCCGACATCCCAAAGTCCGGCATCGCATAGGCCGAAATCCCAAATGTCGAAATCATAAATGTCGATATCCCAAAGGCCGATATCCTAGACGCTGAAATTACAAAGGCCGACATCCCGTAGGCCGACATCATGTATGCCGAAATCCCAAAGGCCGAAATCCCAAAGCCCCATATCCTAGAGGCTTGAATTCCAAAGGCCGACATCACAAAGGCCGAGATCCCAAAGACCGAAATCCCAAAGGCCGAAACCCCAAAGGATCCAAATCCCGAAGGCCGAAATCCCAAAGGCCGAAATTCCAAAGGCCGAAATCCGAAAGTCCGAAATCCCGAAGGCCGATGTCCCAAAGGTCGACATCCCAAAAGCCGAAATCCCAAAGGTCGAAATCCCAAATGCCGAAATCCCAAATGTCGACATCCCAAAGGCCGATACCAAAAAGGCTGAAATGCCAAAGGCCGACACCCTAAAGGCCGAAATCCGAAAGGCCGAAATCCCAAAGGCCGAAATCTCAAAGGCCGAAATCCCAAAGGTCGAAATCCCAAAGGCCGAAATCCCAAAGGCCCAAATCCCAAAGGCCCAAATCCCAAATGTCGAAATCCCAAAGGCCGAAATCCCAAAGGATCCAAATCCCGAAGGCCGAAATCCCAAAGGCCGAAATTCCAAAGGCCGAAATCCGAAAGTCCGAAATCCCGAAGGCCGATGTCCCAAAGGTCGACATCCCAAAGGCCGAAATCCCAAAGGTCGAAATCCCAAATGCCGAAATCCCAAATGTCGACATCCCAAAGGCCGATACCAAAAAGGCTGAAATGCCAAAGGCCGACACCCTAAAGGCCGAAATCCGAAAGGCCGAAATCCCAAAGGCCGAAATCTCAAAGGCCGAAATCCCAAAGGTCGACATCCCAAAGGCCGATATTCTAGAGGCTGAAATTCCGAAGGCCGACATAACAAAAGCCGACATCCCAAAGGCCGACATCCCAAAGGCCGACATCCCAAAGGCCGAAACCCCAAATGCCGAAATCCCAAAGTTCGAAATCCGAAAGGTCGAAATCCCAAAGGTCGAAATCCCAAAGGTCGAAATCCCAAAGTTCGACATCTCAAAGGCCGATATCCCAAAGGCCGAAAACCCAAAAGCCGAAATCTCAAAGGCCGAAATCCCAAAGACCGAAATCCCAAAGGCCGAAATCCCAAAGGTCGAAATCCGAAAGATCGAAATCCCAAAGATCGACATCCCAAAGGCCGAAATTCCAAAGGCCGAAATCCCAAAGTTCGAAATCCCAAAGGTAGAAATCCCAAAGGTCGAAATCCCAAAGGTCGAAATCCCAAAGGCCGAAATCCCAAAGGCCGAAATCCCAAAGGCCGAAATCCCAAATGTCGAAATCCCAAAGGCCGAAGTCCCAAAGGATCCAAATCCCCAAGGCCGATATCCTAAATTCCGAAATCTCAAAGGCCGAAATCCCAAACGCCGAAATCCCAAAGGTCGAATACCCAAAGGCCGAAATCCCAAAGGCCGAAATCCCAAAGGCCGAAATCTCAAAGGCCGAAATCCCAAAGGTCGACATCCCAAAGGCCGATATTCTAGAGGCTGAAATTCCGAAGGCCGACATAACAAAAGCCGACATCCCAAAGGCTAAAATTCCAAAGGCCGACATCCCAAAGTCCGGCATCGCATAGGCCGAAATCCCAAATGTCGAAATCATAAATGTCGACATCCCAAAGGCCGATATCCTAGACGCTGAAATTACAAAGGCCGACATCCCGTAGGCCGACATCATGTATGCCGAAATCCCAAAGGCCGAAATCCCAAAGCCCCATATCCTAGAGGCTTGAATTCCAAAGGCCGACATCACAAAGGCCGAGATCCCAAAGACCGAAATCCCAAAGGCCGAAACCCCAAAGGCCGAAATCCCAAAGGCCGAAATCCCAAAGGTCGACATCCCAAAGACCGATATCCTAGAGGCTGAAATTCCAAAGGCCGACATTCCAAAGGCTGGAATGCCAAAGGCGGACATCCAAAGGCCGAAAACCCAAAGGTCTAATTCCCAATGGCCGATACACTAGAGGCTGAAATTCAAGAGGCCGACATCCCAGAGGTGAAATCCCAAAGGCCGACATCCCGAAGGCCGAAATCCCAAAGGTCGATATCCGAAAGGTCGAAATCCCAAAGGTCGACATCTCAAAGGCCGATATCCTGGAGCCTGAAATTCCAAAGGCCGACATCCTAAGTGCTGAAATTCCAAAGGCCGACATCCCAAAGGCCGAAATCCGGAAGGCCGAAATCCCAAAGGTCGAAAAGCCAAAGTTTGAAATTGCAAAGGGCGAAATCCCACAGGTCGAAATCCGAAAGGTCGAAATCCCAAAGGTCGACATCCTAAAGGCCGATATCCTAGATGCTGAAATTCCAAAGGCCGACATCCCAAAGGCCGACCTCCGAATGGCCGAAGTCCCAAAGGCCGAAATCTCAAAGGCCGATATCCCAAAACGCCGAAATTCCAAAGTCCGAAATCGCAAAGTGCGAAATACCAAAGGTCGAAATCCCAAAGGTCGACGTCCCAAAGGCGGATATCCTAGAGGCTGAAATTCCAAAGGCCGACATCCCAAAGGCCGAAATCCCAAAGGCCGAAATCCCAAAGGTCGAAATCCCAAAGGTCGAAATCCGAAAGGGCGAAATCCCAAAGCTCGAAATCCCAAAGGTCGAAATCCCAAAGGCCGATATCCTAGAGGCTGAAATTGCAAAGTCCGACATCCCAAAGACCGAAATCCCAAAGTTCGACATCCCAAAGGCCGATATACTGGAGGCTGAAATTCCAAAGGCCGACATACCAAAGGCCGAAATCCCATAGGCCGAAATCCCAAAGGCCGAAATCCCAAAGGCAGAAATCCTAAAGGTCGATATCCGAAAGGTCGAAATCCCAAAGGCCGAAATCGCAAAGGCCGATATCCTAGAGGCTGGAATTCCAAAGGCCGATATCCCAAAGGTCGAAATCCCAAAGGTCGACATCCTAAAGGCCGATATCCTAGATGCTGAAATTCCAAAGGCCGACATCCCAAAGCCTGAAATCCCAAAGGTCGAAATCCGATAGGCCGAAATTCCAAAGGCCGAAATCGCAAAGGTCGAAATCCCAGAGGTCGACATCCCAAAGGCCGATATCCTAGAGGCTGAAATTCCAAAGGCCGACCTCCGAAAGGCCGAAGTCCCAAAGGCCGAAATCTCAAAGGCCGATATCCCAAAAGGCCGAAATCTCAAAAGCCGAAATTCCAAAGTCCGAAATCACAAAGGCCGAGATCCCAAAGGCCGAAATCCCAAAGGCCGAAATCCCAAAGGCCGAAATCCCACAGGTCGAAATCCGAAAGTTCGAAATCCCAAAGGTCGACGTCCCAAAGGCGGATATCCTAGAGGCTGAAATTCCAAAGGCCGACATCCCAAAGGCCGAAATCCCAAAGGCCGAAATCCCAAAGGCCGAAATCCCAAAGGTCGAAATCCCAAAGGCCGAAATCTCAAAGGCCGATATCCCAAAGTCCGAAATCCCAAAGGACGAAATCCAAAAGGTCGAAGTGCCAAAGGTCGAAATCCCAAAGGCCGATATCCTAGAGGCTGAAATTGCAAAGTCCGACATCCCAAAGACCGAAATTCCAAAGGTCGAAATCCCAAAGGTCGACATCCTAAAGGCCGATATCCTAGAGGCTGAAATTGCAAAGTTCGAGATCCCAAAGACCGACATCCCAAAGTTCGACATCCCAAAGGCCGATATACTGGAGGCTGAAATTCCAAAGGCCGACATACCAAAGGCCGAAATCCCATAGGCCGAAATCCCAAAGGCCGAAATCCCAAAGGCCGAAATCCTAAAGGTCGATATCCGAAAGGTCGAAATCCCAAAGGCCGATATCCTAGAGGCTGGTATTCCAAAGGCCGATATCCCAAAGGTCGAAATCCCAAACGTCGAAATCCTAAAGGTCCACATCCTAAAGGCCGATATCCTAGATGCTGAAATTCCAAAGGCCGACATCCCAAAGCCTGAAATCCCAAAGGTCGAAATCCGATAGGCCGAAATTCCAAAGGCCGAAATCGCAAAGGTCGAAATCCCAGAGGTCGACATCCCAAAGGCCGATATCCTAGAGGCTGAAATTACAAATGCCGACATCCCGAAGGCCGAAATCCCAAAGGTCGATATCCGAAAGGTCGAAATCCCAAAGGTCGACATCTCAAAGGCCGATATCCTGGAGCCTGAAATTCCAAAGGCCGACATCCTAAGTGCTGAAATTCCAAAGGCCGACATCCCAAAGGCCGAAATCCGGAAGGCCGAAATCCCAAAGGTCGAAAAGCCAAAGTTTGAAATTGCAAAGGGCGAAATCCCACAGGTCGAAATCCGAAAGGTCGAAATCCCAAAGGTCGACATCCTAAAGGCCGATATCCTAGATGCTGAAATTCCAAAGGCCGACATCCCAAAGGCCGACCTCCGAATGGCCGAAGTCACAAAGGCCGAAATCTCAAAGGCCGATATCCCAAAACGCCGAAATTCCAAAGTCCGAAATCGCAAAGTACGAAATACCAAAGGTCGAAATCCCAAAGGTCGACGTCCCAAAGGCGGATATCCTAGAGGCTGAAATTCCAAAGGCCGACATCCCAAAGGCCGACCTCCGAATGGCCGAAGTCCCAAAGGCCGAAATCTCAAAGGCCGATATCCCAAAACGCCGAAATTCCAAAGTCCGAAATCGCAAAGTACGAAATACCAAAGGTCGAAATCCCAAAGGTCGACGTCCCAAAGGCGGATATTCTAGAGGCTGAAATTCCAAAGGCCGACATCTCAAAGGCCGAAATCCCAAAGGCCGAAATCCCAAAGGTCGAAATCCCAAAGGTCGAAATCCGAAAGGGCGAAATCCCAAAGCTCGAAATCCCAAAGGTCGAAATCCCTAAGGCCGATATCCTAGAGGCTGAAACTGCAAAGTCCGACATCCCAAAGACCGAAATCCCAAAGTTCGACATCCCAAAGGCCGATATACTGGAGGCTGAAATTCCAAAGGCCGACATACCAAAGGCCGAAATCCCATAGGCCGAAATCCCAAAGGCCGAAATCCCAAAGGCAGAAATCCTAAAGGTCGATATCCGAAAGGTCGAAATCCCAAAGGCCGAAATCGCAAAGGCCGATATCCTAGAGGCTGGAATTCCAAAGGCCGATATCCCAAAGGTCGAAATCCCAAAGGTCGAAATCCCAAAGGTCGAAATCCCAAAGGTTGAAATCCAAAAGGTCGACATCCTAATGGCCGATATCCTAGAGGCTGAAATTGCAAAGTCCGACATCCCAAAGACCGAAATCCCAAAGTTCGACATCCCAAAGGCCGATATACTGGAGGCTGAAATTCCAAAGGCCGACATACCAAAGGCCGAAATCCCATAGGCCGAAATCCCAAAGGCCGAAATCCTAAAGGTCGATATCCGAAAGGTCGAAATCCCAAAGGTCGAAATCCCAAAGGTCGAAATCCCAAAGGTCGTTATCCTAAATGCTGAAATTCCAAAGGCCGGCATCCCAAAGGCCGAAATCCCAAAGGTCGAAATCCGATAGGCCGAAATTCCAAAAGCCGGAATCCCAAAGGTCGAAATCCCAAAGGTCGACATCCTAAAGGCCGATATCCTAGATGCTGAAATTCCAAAGGCCGACATCCCAAAGCCTGAAATCCCAAAGGTCGAAATCCGATAGGCCGAAATTCCAAAGGCCGAAATCGCAATGGTCGAAATCCCAGAGGTCGACATCCCAAAGGCCGATATCCTAGAGGCTGAAATTCCAAAGGCCGACCTCCGAAAGGCCGAAGTCCCAAAGGCCGAAATCTCAAAGGCCGATATCCCAAAAGGCCGAAATCTCAAAAGCCGAAATTCCAAAGTCCGAAATCACAAAGGCCGAGATCCCAAAGGCCGAAATCCCAAAGGCCGAAATCCCACAGGTCGAAATCCGAAAGTTCGAAATCCCAAAGGTCGACGTCCCAAAGGCGGATATCCTAGAGGCTGAAATTCCAAAGGCCGACATCCCAAAGGCCGAAATCCCAAAGGCCGAAATCCCAAAGGCCGAAATCCCAAAGGTTGAAATCCCAAAGGCCGAAATCTCAAAGGCCGATATCCCAAAGGCCGAAATCCCAAAGGACGAAATCCAAAAGGTCGAAGTGCCAAAGGTCGAAATCCCAAAGGCCGATATCCTAGAGGCTGAAATTGCAAAGTCCGACATCCCAAAGACCGAAATTCCAAAGGTCGAAATCCCAAAGGTCGACATCCTAAAGGCCGATATCCTAGAGGCTGAAATTGCAAAGTCCGAGATCCCAAAGACCGACATCCCAAAGGCCGATATACTGGAGGCTGAAATTCCAAAGGCCGACATACCAAAGGCCGAAATCCCATAGGCCGAAATCCCAAAGGCCGAAATCCCAAAGGCCGAAATCCTAAAGGTCGATATCCGAAAGGTCGAAATCCCAAAGGCCGATATCCTAGAGGCTGGAATTCCAAAGGCCGATATCCCAAAGGTCGAAATCCAAAACGTCGAAATCCTAAAGGTCCACATCCTAAAGGCCGATATCCTAGATGCGGAAATTCCAAAGGCCGAAATCCCAAAGGCCGAAATCCCTAAGGTCGAAATCCGATAGGCCGAAATTGCAAAGGCCGGAATCCCAAAGGTCGAAATCCCAAAGGTCGACATCCCAAAGCTCGTCACCTCAAAGGCCGATATCCTAGAGCCTGAAATTCCAAAGGATGACATCCCAAAGGCCGGCATCCCAAAGGCTGAAATTCCAATAGCCGACATCCAAAAGGCCGAAATCTCAAAGGCCGAAATCCCTAAGGCCGAAATCCCAAAGCCCGAAATCCCAAAGGCCGAAATCCCAAAGGCCGAAATCCCAAAGGCCGAAGTCCCAAAGGTCGAAATCCCATAGGTTACAATTCCAAAGACCGACATCACAATGACCGAAATCACAACGGTCGAAATCCCAAAGGCCGAGATCCCAAAGGCGGAAATCCCAAAGGCCGAATTTCCAAAGGCCGAAATCCCAAAGGCCGAAATCCCAAAGGCCGAAATCCGATAGGTTACAATTCCAAAGACCGACATCCCAATGACCGAAATCACAATGGTCGAAATCCCAAAAGCCGAAATCCCAAAGGCCGAAATCCCAAAGGCCGAAATCACAGAGACCGAAATCCCAAAAGCCGATATCATAAAGGTCGAAATCCTAAAGGCCGAAAACCTAAAATGTCCAGAACCCAAAGTACGAAATCCCAAAGGTCGACATTCCAAAGGCCGAAATCCCAAAGGCTGAAATTCCAAAGACCGACATAACAAAGGTCGAAATCCCAAAGGCCGTAATCCCAAAGGCCGAAATCCCAAAGGCCGAAATCCCAAAGGCCGAAATCCCAAAGGCCGTAATCCCAAAGGCCGAAATACCAAAGACCGACATAACAAAGGTCGAGATCCCAAAGGCCGTAATCCCAAAGGCCGAAATCCCAAAGGCCGAAATCCCAAAGACCGATATCCTAAAGGCGCAAACTCCAGAGGCCGAAATCCGAAACGCCGAAATCTCAAAGGCCGATATCCCAAAGGCCGAAATCCCAAAGGTCGAAATCCCACGGCCGATATCCCAAAGTTCGCCATCCCAAAAGCCGATATCCTGAAGCCTGAAATTCCAAAGGGCGACATCCCAAATGCCGATATCCCAAAGGCCGACATCACAAAGGTCGAAATCCCAAAGGCCGAAATCCCAAAGGTCGAAATCCCAAAGGTCGAAATCCCAGAAGTGGAAATCCCAAAGCCCGAAATCCCAAATACCGAAATCCCAAAGGCCGAAATCCCAATGGCCGAATTTGCAAAGGCCGAAATCCCAAACGCCGAAATCCCAAAGGCCGAAATCCCAAATGCGGAAATCCCAAAGGCCGAAATCCCAAAGGCCGAAATCCCAAAGACCGAAATCCCAAAAGCCGAAATCTTAAAGGTCCAAATCCTGAAGGCCGAAATCCCAAGGGCCGAAATCCCAAAGGCCGAAATCCCAAAGGCCGAAATACCAAAAGCCGATATCCTAAAGGTCGAAATCCAAAAGGCCGAAATCGCAAAGGCCGAAATCCCAAAGTCCGAAATCCCAAATGCGGAAATCCCAAAGGCCGAAATCGCAAAGGCCGAAGTCCCAAAGACCGAAATCCCAAAAGGCGAAATCTTAAAGGTCCAAATCCTGAAGGCCGAAATCCCAAAGGCCGAAATCGCAAAGGCCGAAATCCCAAACTCCGAAATCCCAAAGGCCGTAATCCCATAGGCCGAAATACCAAAAGCCGATATCCTAAAGGTCGAAATCCCAAAGGCCGAAATCGCAAAGACCGAAATCCCAAAGTCCGAATTCCCAAAGGCCGAAATCACAAAGGTCGGAATCCCAAAGGCCGAAAAACCAAAGGCCTTAACCCCAAAGGCCGAAATCCCAAACGTTGAAATCCCAAAGGCCGAAATCGCAAAGGCCGAAATCCCAAAGGTCGACATCCCAAAGCTCGTCACCTCAAAGGCCGATATCCTAGAGCCTGAAATTCCAAAGGATGACATCCCAAAGGCCGGCATCCCAAAGGCTGAAATTCCAATAGCCGACATCCAAAAGGCCGAAATCTCAAAGGCCGAAATCCCTAAGGCCGAAATCCCAAAGCCCGAAATCCCAAAGGCCGAAATCCCAAAGGCCGAAATCCCAAAGGCCGAAATCCCAAAGGCCGAAATCCCAAAGGCCGAAATCCGATAGGTTACAATTCCAAAGATCGACATCCCAATGACCGAAATCACAATGGTCGAAATCCCAAAAGCCGAAATCCCAAAGGCCGAAATCCCAAAGGCTGAAATCACAGAGACCGAAATCCCAAAAGCCGATATCATAAAGGTCGAAATCCTAAAGGCCGAAAACCTAAAATGTCCAGAACCCAAAGTACGAAATCCCAAAGGTCGACATTCCAAAGGCCGAAATCCCAAAGGCTGAAATTCCAAAGACCGACATAACAAAGGTCGAAATCCCAAAGGCCGAAATCCCAAAAGGTCCAAATCCCGAAGGCCGAAATCCCACAGGTCGAAATCCCAATAGCCGAAATCCCACAGGTTGAAATCCCAAAGGCCGACATCCCAAATGCCGAAATCCCAAAGGTCGGAATCCCAACGGCCGAAAAACCAAAGGCCCAGACCCCAATCGCCGAAATCGCAAAGCCGAAATGCCAAAGGCTGAAATTCCAAAGACCGACATAACAAAGGTCGAGATCCCAAAGGCCGTAATCCCAAAGGCCGAAATCCCAAAGGCCGAAATCCCAAAGACCGATATCCTAAAGGCGGAAATTCCAGAGGCCAAAATCCGAAACGCCGAAATCTCAAATGCCGATATCCCAAAGGCCGAAATCCCAAAGGCCGAAATCCCATTGGTTACAATTCCAAAGACCGACATCCCAATGACCGAAATCACAATGGTCGAAATCCCAAAGGCCAAAATCCCAAAGGCCGAAATCCCAAAGGTCGAAATCCCAAGGCGGATATCCCAAAGTTCGCCATCCCAAAAGCCGATATCCTAAAGGCTGAAATTCCAAAGGGCGACATCCCAAATGCCGATATCCCAAAGGCCGAAATCCGAAAGGTCGAAATCCCAAAGGCCGAAATCCCAAAGGCCGAAATCCCAAAGGCCGAAATCCCAAAGGCTGAAATCCCAAAGGCCGAAATACCAAAAGCCGATATCCTAAAGGTCGAAATCCCAAAGGCCGAAATCGCAAATGCCGAAATCCCAAAGGCCGAAATCCCAGAGGTCGAAATCTCAAATGCCGAAATCCCAAAGGCCGAAATCCCAAAGGCTGAAATTCCAAAGACCGACATCACAAAGGTCGAAATCCCAAAGGCCGTAATCACAAAGGCCGAAATCCCAAAGGGCGATATCCTAAAGGCGGAAATTCCAGAGGCCGAAATCCGAAACGCCGAAATCTCAAAGGCCGATATCCCAAAGACCGAAATCACATAGGTTACAATTCCAAAGACCGACATCCCAATGACCGAAATCACAATGGTCGAAATCCCAAAGGCCGAAATCCCAAAGTCCGAAAACCCAAAGGCCGAAATCCCAAGGGCCGAAATCCCAAAGGCCGAAATCCCAAAGACCGAAATCCCAAAAGCCGATATCTTCGAGGTCGAAATCCTAAAGGCCGAAATCCTAAAATGTCCAGATCCCAAATTCCGAAATCCCAAAGGTCGACATTCCAAAGACCGAAATGCCAAACGCTGAAATCCCAATGGCCGAAATCCCAAAGGCCGAAATCCCAAATGTCGAAATCCCAAAGGTCAAAATCCCAATAGCCGACATCCAAAAGGCCGAAATCCCAAAGGCCGAAATCCCAAAGGCCGAAATCCCTAAGGCCGAGATCCCAAAGCCCGAAATCCCAAAGGCCGAAATCCCAAAGGCCGAAATCCCAAAGGCCGAAATCCCAAAGGCCGAAGTCCCAAAGGTCGAAATCCCATAGGTTACAATTCCAAAGACCGACATCACAATGACCGAAATCTGAACGGTCGAAATCCGAAAGGCCGAAATCCCAAGGGCCGAAATCCCAAGGGCCGACATCCCAAAGACCGAAATCCCAAAAGCCGAAATCCCAAAGGTCAAAATCCCAAATACCGAAATACCAAATGTCGACATCCGAAAGGCCGATATCCTAAATGCTAAAATTCCAAAGGCCGCCATCCCATAGGGCGGAATCTCAAAGGGTCGAAATCCCAAAGGTGGAAATCCCAAAGGCCGAGATCCCAAAGGCGGAAATCCCAAAGGCCGAATTTCCAAAGGCCGTAATCCCAAAGGCCGAAATCCCAAAGGCCCAAATCCCAAAGACCGATATCCTAAAGGCGGAAGTTCCAGAGGCCGAAATCCGAAACGCCGAAATCTCAAAGGCCGATATCCCAAAGGCCGAAATCCCAAAGGCCGAAATCCCAAAGGCCGAAATCCCAAAGGCCGAAATCCCAAAGGTCGAAATCCCAAATGTCGAAACCCCAAAGGTCAAAATCCCAATAGCCGACATCCCAAAGACCGAAATCCCAAAGGTCGAAATCCCAAGGCCGATATCCCAAAGTTCGCCATCCCAAAAGCCGATATCCTAAAGGCTGAAATTCCAAAGGCCGACATCCCAAATGCCGAAATCCCAAAAGCCGAAATACGAAACGTCGAAAACTCAAAGGCCGATATCCTAAATGTTGAAATTCCAAAGGCCGACATCCCAAAGGCCGAAATCCCAAAGGCCGAAATCCCAAAGGCCGAAATCTCAAAGGCCGAAATCCCAAAAGGCCGAAATCCCAAAGGGCGAAATTCCAACTGCCGAAGTCGCAAAGGCCGAAATCCGAAAGGTCGAAATCCCAAAGGCCGATATCCTAGAGGCAGAAATTCTAAAAGCCGACATCCCAAAGGTCCTAATCCCAAAGGTCGAAATGCGAAAGGTCGAAATCCCAAAGGTCGAAATCCCAAAGGTCGATATCATAAAGCCCCATATCCTAGATGCTGAAATTCCAAAGGCCGACATCCCAAAGGTCGACATCCCAAAGCTCGTCATCTCAAAGGCCGATATCCTAGAGCCTGAAATTCCAAAGGACGACATCCCAAAGGCCGGCATCCCAAAGGCTGAAATTCCAAAGGCCGACATCCCAAAGGCCGAAATCCCAAAGACCGAAATCCCAAAAGCCGATACCTTCGAGGTCGAAATCCTAAAGGCCGAAATCCTAAAATGTCCAAAACCCAAATTCCGAAATCCCAAAGGTCGACATTCCAAAGACCGAAATGCCAAACGCTGAAATCCCAATGGCCGAAATCCCAAAGGGCGAAATCCCAAATGTCGAAATCCCAAAGGTCAAAATCCCAATAGCCGACATCCAAAAGGCCGAAATCCCAAGGGCCGACATCCCAAAGACCGAAATCCCAAAAGCCGAAATCCCAAAGGTCAAAATCGCAAATACCGAAATCCCAAAGGTCGACATCCGAAAGGCCGATATCCTAAATGCTAAAATTCCAAAGGCCGAAATCCCATAGGGCGGAATCTCAAAGGGTCGAAATCCCAAAGGTGGACATCCCAAACGCCGAAATCCCAAAAGCCGAAATGCCAAAGGCCAAAATCCCAAAGGCCGAAATCCCAAAAGGTCCAAATCCCGAAGGCCGAAATCCCACAGGTCGAAATCCCAATAGCCGAAATCCCACAGGTTGAAATCCCAAAGGCCGACATCCCAAATGCCGAAATCCCAAAGGTCGGAATCCCAACGGCCGAAAAACCAAAGGCCCAGACCCCAATCGCCGAAATCGCAAAGCCGAAATGCCAAAGGCCAAAATCCCAAAGGCCGAAATCCCAATAGCCGACATCCCAAAGGCCGAAATCCCAAAGGCTGAAATTCCAAAGACCGACATAACAAAGGTCGAAATCCCAAAGGCCGTAATCCCAAAGGCCGACATCCCAAATGCCGATTTCCAAAAAGCCGAAATCCGAAACGTCGAAAACCCAAAGGTCGATATCCTAAATGTTGAAATTCCAAAGGCCGACATCCCAAAGGCCGAAATCCCAAAGGCCGAAATCCCAAAGCCCGAAATCTCAAAGGCCGAAATCCCAAAAGGCCGAAATCCCAAAGGGCGAAATTCCAACTGCCGAAGTCGCAAAGGCAGAAATCCGAAAAGTCGAAATCCCAAAGTTCGCCATCCCAAAAGCCGATATCCTAAAGGCTGAAATTCCAAAGGGCGACATCCCAAATGCCGATATCCCAAAGGCCGAAATCCGAAAGGTCGAAATCCCAAAGGCCGAAATGCCAAAGGCCAAAATCCCAAAGGCTTAAATCCCAAAAGGTCCAAATCCCAAAGGCCGAAATCCCACAGGTCGAAATCCCAATAGCCGAAATCCCACAGTTTGAAATCCCAAAGGTCGACATCCCAAATGCCGATATCCTAAAGGCCGAAATCCCAAAGGTCGGAATCCCAACGGCCGAAAAACCAAAGGCCTAGACCCCAAACGCCGAAATCGCAAAGCCGAAATGCCAAAGGCCGAAATCCCAAAGGCCGAAATCCCAATAGCCGGCATCCCAAAGGCCGAAATCCCAAAGGCTGAAATTCCAAAGACCGTCATAACAAAGGTCGAGATCCCAAAGGCCGTAATCCCAAAGGCCGAAATCCCAAAGGCCGAAATCCCAAAGACCGATATCCTAAAGGCGGAAATTCCAGAGGCCAAAATCCGAAACGCCGAAATCTCAAAGGCCGATATCCCAAAGGCCGAAATCCCAAAGGCCGAAATCCCATTGGTTACAATTCCAAAGACCGACATCCCAATGACCGAAATCACAATGGTCGAAATCCCAAAGGCCGAAATCCCAAAGGCCGAAATCCCAAAGGTCGAAATCCCAAGGCGGATATCCCAAAGTTCGCCATCCCAAAAGCCGATATCCTAAAGGCTGAAATTCCAAAGGGCGACATCCCAAATGCCGATATCCCAAAGGCCGAGATCCGAAAGGTCGAAATCCCAAAGGCCGAAATCCCAAAGGCCGAAATCCCAAAGGCCGAAATCCCAAAGGCTGAAATCCCAAAGGCCGAAATACCAAAAGCCGATATCCTAAAGGTCGAAATCCCAAAGGCCGAAATCGCAAATGCCGAAATCCCAAAGGCCGAAATCCCAGAGGTCGAAATCTCAAATGCCGAAATCCCAAAGGCCGAAATCCCAAAGGCTGAAATTCCAAAGACCGACATCACAAAGGTCGAAATCCCAAAGGCCGTAATCACAAAGGCCGAAATCCCAAAGGCCGATATCCTAAAGGCGGAAATTCCAGAGGCCGAAATCCGAAACGCCGAAATCTCAAAGGCCGATATCCCAAAGACCGAAATCACATAGGTTACAATTCCAAAGACCGACATCCCAATGACCGAAATCACAATGGTCGAAATCCCAAAGGCCGAAATCCCAAAGTCCGAAAACCCAAAGGCCGAAATCCCAAGGGCCGAAATCCCAAAGGCCGAAATCCCAAAGACCGAAATCCCAAAAGCCGATATCTTCGAGGTCGAAATCCTAAAGGCCGAAATCCTAAAATGTCCAGATCCCAAATTCCGAAATCCCAAAGGTCGACATTCCAAAGACCGAAATGCCAAACGCTGAAATCCCAATGGCCGAAATCCCAAAGGCCGAAATCCCAAATGTCGAAATCCCAAAGGTCAAAATCCCAATAGCCGACATCCAAAAGGCCGAAATCCCAAAGGCCGAAATCCCAAAGGCCGAAATCCCTAAGGCCGAGATCCCAAAGCCCGAAATCCCAAAGGCCGAAATCCCAAATGCCGAAATCCCAAAGGCCGAAGTCCCAAAGGTCGAAATCCCATAGGTTACAATTCCATAGACCGACATCACAATGACCGAAATCTCAACGGTCGAAATCCCAAAGGCCGAAATCCCAAGGGCCGAAATTCCAAGGGCCGACATCCCAAAGACCGAAATCCCAAAAGCCGAAATCCCAAAGGTCAAAATCCCAAATACCGAAATCCCAAATGTCGACATCCGAAAGGCCGATATCCTAAATGCTAAAATTCCAAAGGCCGCCATCCCATAGGGCGGAATCTCAAAGGGTCGAAATCCCAAAGGTCGAAATCCCAAAGGCCGAGATCCCAAAGGCGGAAATCCCAAAGGCCGAATTTCCAAAGGGCGAAATCCCAAAGGCCGAAATCCCAAAGGCCGAAATCCCAAAGGCCGAAATCCCAAAGGCCGAAATCCGATAGGTTACAATTCCAAAGACCGACATCCCAATGACCGAAAACACAATGGTCGAAATCCCAAAAGCCGAAATCCCAAAGGCCGAAATCCCAAAGGCCGAAATCACAGAGACCGAAATCCCAAAAGCCGATATCATAAAGGTCGAAATCCTAAAGGCCGAAAACCTAAAATGTCCAGAACCCAAAGTACGAAATCCCAAAGGTCGACATTCCAAAGGCCGAAATCCCAAAGGCTGAAATTCCAAAGACCGACATAACAAAGGTCGAAATCCCAAAGGCCGTAATCCCAAAGGCCGAAATCCCAAAGGCCCAAATCCCAAAGACCGATATCCTAAAGGCGGAAGTTCCAGAGGCCGAAATCCGAAACGCCGAAATCTCAAAGGCCGATATCCCAAAGGCCGAAATCCCAAAGGCCGAAATCCCAAAGGCCGAAATCCCAAAGGCCGAAATCCCAAAGGTCGAAATCCCAAATGTCGAAACCCCAAAGGTCAAAATCCCAATAGCCGACATCCCAAAGACCGAAATCCCAAAGGTCGAAATCCCAAGGCCGATATCCCAAAGTTCGCCATCCCAAAAGCCGATATCCTAAAGGCTGAAATTCCAAAGGCCGACATCCCAAATGCCGATATCCCAAAAGCCGAAATACGAAACGTCGAAAACCCAAAGGCCGATATCCTAAATGTTGAAATTCCAAAGGCCGACATCCCAAAGGCCGAAATCCCAAAGGCCGAAATCCCAAAGGCCGAAATCTCAAAGGCCGAAATCCCAAAAGGCCGAAATCCCAAAGGGCGAAATTCCAACTGCCGAAGTCGCAAAGGCCGAAATCCGAAAGGTCGAAATCCCAAAGGCCGATATCCTAGAGGCAGAAATTCTAAAAGCCGACATCCCAAAGGTCCTAATCCCAAAGGTCGAAATGCGAAAGGTCGAAATCCCAAAGGTCGAAATCCCAAAGATCGATATCATAAAGGCCGATATCCTAGATGCTGAAATTCCAAAGGCCGACATCCCAAAGGTCGACATCCCAAAGCTCGTCATCTCAAAGGCCGATATCCTAGAGCCTGAAATTCCAAAGGACGACATCGCAAAGGCCGGCATCCCAAAGGCTGAAATTCCAAAGGCCGACATCCCAAAGGCCGAAATCCCAAAGACCGAAATCCCAAAAGCCGATATCTTCGAGGTCGAAATCCTAAAGGCCGAAATCCTAAAATGTCCAGAACCCAAATTCCGAAATCCCAAAGGTCGACATTCCAAAGACCGAAATGCCAAACGCTGAAATCCCAATGGCCGAAATCCCAAAGGCCGAAATCCCAAATGTCGAAATCCCAAAGGTCAAAATCCCAATAGCCGACATCCAAAAGGCCGACATCCCAAGGGCCGACATCCCAAAGACCGAAATCCCAAAAGCCGAAATCCCAAAGGTCAAAATCCCAAATACCGAAATCCCAAAGGTCGACATCCGAAAGGCCGATATCCTAAATGCTAAAATTCCAAAGGCCGAAATCCCATAGGGCGGAATCTCAAAGGGTTGAAATCCCAAAGGTGGAAATCCCAAAGGCCGAGATCCCAAAGGCGGAAATCCCAAAGGCCGAATTTCCAAAGGCCGAAATCCCAAAAGGCCGAAATCCCAAAGGCCGAAATCCGATAGGTTACAATTCCATAGACCGACATCCCAATAACCGAAATCACAATGGTCGAAATCCCAAAAGCCGAAATCCCAAAGGCCGAAATCCCAAAGGCCGAAATCACAGAGACCGAAATCCCAAAAGCCGATATCATAAAGGTCGAAATCCTAAAGGCCGAAAACCTAAAATGTCCAGAACCCAAAGTACGAAATCACAAAGGTCGACATTCCAAAGGTCGACATTCCAAAGGCCGAAATCCCAAACGCCGGAAACCCAAAGGCCGAAATTCCAAAGGCCGACATCCCAAAGGCCGAAATCCCAAAGGCCGAAATCCCAAAGGCCGAAATCCCAATAGCCGACATCCCAAAGGCCGAAATCCCAAAGGCTGAAATTCCAAAGACCGACATAACAAAGGTCGAAATCCCAAAGGCCGTAATCCCAAAGGCCGACATCCCAAATGCCGATTTCCAAAAAGCCGAAATCCGAAACGTCGAAAACCCAAAGGTCGATATCCTAAATGTTGAAATTCCAAAGGCCGACATCCCAAAGGCCGAAATCCCAAAGGCCGAAATCCCAAAGCCCGAAATCTCAAAGGCCGAAATCCCAAAAGGCCGAAATCCCAAAGGGCGAAATTCCAACTGCCGAAGTCGCAAAGGCAGAAATCCGAAAAGTCGAAATCCCAAAGTTCGCCATCCCAAAAGCCGATATCCTAAAGGCTGAAATTCCAAAGGGCGACATCCCAAATGCCGATATCCCAAAGGCCGAAATCCGAAAGGTCGAAATCCCAAAGGCCGAAATGCCAAAGGCCAAAATCCCAAAGGCTTAAATCCCAAAAGGTCCAAATCCCAAAGGCCGAAATCCCACAGGTCGAAATCCCAATAGCCGAAATCCCACAGTTTGAAATCCCAAAGGTCGACATCCCAAATGCCGATATCCTAAAGGCCGAAATCCCAAAGGTCGGAATCCCAACGGCCGAAAAACCAAAGGCCTAGACCCCAAACGCCGAAATCGCAAAGCCGAAATGCCAAAGGCCAAAATCCCAAAGGCCGAAATCCCAATAGCCGGCATCCCAAAGGCCGAAATCCCAAAGGCTGAAATTCCAAAGACCGTCATAACAAAGGTCGAGATCCCAAAGGCCGTAATCCCAAAGGCCGAAATCCCAAAGGCCGAAATCCCAAAGACCGATATCCTAAAGGCGGAAATTCCAGAGGCCAAAATCCGAAACGCCGAAATCTCAAAGGCCGATATCCCAAAGGCCGAAATCCCAAAGGCCGAAATCCCATTGGTTACAATTCCAAAGACCGACATCCCAATGACCGAAATCACAATGGTCGAAATCCCAAAGGCCGAAATCCCAAAGGCCGAAATCCCAAAGGTCGAAATCCCAAGGCGGATATCCCAAAGTTCGCCATCCCAAAAGCCGATATCCTAAAGGCTGAAATTCCAAAGGGCGACATCCCAAATGCCGATATCCCAAAGGCCGAAATCCGAAAGGTCGAAATCCCAAAGGCCGAAATCCCAAAGGCCGAAATCCCAAAGGCCGAAATCCCAAAGGCTGAAATCCCAAAGGCCGAAATACCAAAAGCCGATATCCTAAAGGTCGAAATCCCAAAGGCCGAAATCGCAAATGCCGAAATCCCAAAGGCCGAAATCCCAGAGGTCGAAATCTCAAATGCCGAAATCCCAAAGGCCGAAATCCCAAAGGCTGAAATTCCAAAGACCGACATCACAAAGGTCGAAATCCCAAAGGCCGTAATCACAAAGGCCGAAATCCCAAAGGCCGATATCCTAAAGGCGGAAATTCCAGAGGCCGAAATCCGAAACGCCGAAATCTCAAAGGCCGATATCCCAAAGACCGAAATCACATAGGTTACAATTCCAAAGACCGACATCCCAATGACCGAAATCACAATGGTCGAAATCCCAAAGGCCGAAATCCCAAAGTCCGAAAACCCAAAGGCCGAAATCCCAAGGGCCGAAATCCCAAAGGCCGAAATCCCAAAGACCGAAATCCCAAAAGCCGATATCTTCGAGGTCGAAATCCTAAAGGCCGAAATCCTAAAATGTCCAGATCCCAAATTCCGAAATCCCAAAGGTCGACATTCCAAAGACCGAAATGCCAAACGCTGAAATCCCAATGGCCGAAATCCCAAAGGCCGAAATCCCAAATGTCGAAATCCCAAAGGTCAAAATCCCAATAGCCGACATCCAAAAGGCCGAAATCCCAAAGGCCGAAATCCCAAAGGCCGAAATCCCTAAGGCCGAGATCCCAAAGCCCGAAATCCCAAAGGCCGAAATCCCAAATGCCGAAATCCCAAAGGCCGAAGTCCCAAAGGTCGAAATCCCATAGGTTACAATTCCATAGACCGACATCACAATGACCGAAATCTCAACGGTCGAAATCCCAAAGGCCGAAATCCCAAGGGCCGAAATTCCAAGGGCCGACATCCCAAAGACCGAAATCCCAAAAGCCGAAATCCCAAAGGTCAAAATCCCAAATACCGAAATCCCAAATGTCGACATCCGAAAGGCCGATATCCTAAATGCTAAAATTCCAAAGGCCGCCATCCCATAGGGCGGAATCTCAAAGGGTCGAAATCCCAAAGGTCGAAATCCCAAAGGCCGAGATCCCAAAGGCGGAAATCCCAAAGGCCGAATTTCCAAAGGCCGAAATCCCAAAGGCCGAAATCCCAAAGGCCGAAATCCCAAAGGCCGAAATCCCAAAGGCCGAAATCCGATAGGTTACAATTCCAAAGACCGACATCCCAATGACCGAAAACACAATGGTCGAAATCCCAAAAGCCGAAATCCCAAAGGCCGAAATCCCAAAGGCCGAAATCACAGAGACCGAAATCCCAAAAGCCGATATCATAAAGGTCGAAATCCTAAAGGCCGAAAACCTAAAATGTCCAGAACCCAAAGTACGAAATCCCAAAGGTCGACATTCCAAAGGCCGAAATCCCAAAGGCTGAAATTCCAAAGACCGACATAACAAAGGTCGAAATCCCAAAGGCCGTAATCCCAAAGGCCGAAATCCCAAAGGCCCAAATCCCAAAGACCGATATCCTAAAGGCGGAAGTTCCAGAGGCCGAAATCCGAAACGCCGAAATCTCAAAGGCCGATATCCCAAAGGCCGAAATCCCAAAGGCCGAAATCCCAAAGGCCGAAATCCCAAAGGCCGAAATCCCAAAGGTCGAAATCCCAAATGTCGAAACCCCAAAGGTCAAAATCCCAATAGCCGACATCCCAAAGACCGAAATCCCAAAGGCCGAAATCCCAAAGGCCGAAATCTCAAAGGCCGAAATCCCAAAAGGCCGAAATCCCAAAGGGCGAAATTCCAACTGCCGAAGTCGCAAAGGCCGAAATCCGAAAGGTCGAAATCCCAAAGGCCGATATCCTAGAGGCAGAAATTCTAAAAGCCGACATCCCAAAGGTCCTAATCCCAAAGGTCGAAATGCGAAAGGTCGAAATCCCAAAGGTCGAAATCCCAAAGATCGATATCATAAAGGCCGATATCCTAGATGCTGAAATTCCAAAGGCCGACATCCCAAAGGTCGACATCCCAAAGCTCGTCATCTCAAAGGCCGATATCCTAGAGCCTGAAATTCCAAAGGACGACATCCCAAAGGCCGGCATCCCAAAGGCTGAAATTCCAAAGGCCGACATCCCAAAGGCCGAAATCCCAAAGACCGAAATCCCAAAAGCCGATATCTTCGAGGTCGAAATCCTAAAGGCCGAAATCCTAAAATGTCCAGAACCCAAATTCCGAAATCCCAAAGGTCGACATTCCAAAGACCGAAATGCCAAACGCTGAAATCCCAATGGCCGAAATCCCAAAGGCCGAAATCCCAAATGTCGAAATCCCAAAGGTCAAAATCCCAATAGCCGACATCCAAAAGGCCGACATCCCAAGGGCCGACATCCCAAAGACCGAAATCCCAAAAGCCGAAATCCCAAAGGTCAAAATCCCAAATACCGAAATCCCAAAGGTCGACATCCGAAAGGCCGATATCCTAAATGCTAAAATTCCAAAGGCCGAAATCCCATAGGGCGGAATCTCAAAGGGTTGAAATCCCAAAGGTGGAAATCCCAAAGGCCGAGATCCCAAAGGCGGAAATCCCAAAGGCCGAATTTCCAAAGGCCGAAATCCCAAAAGGCCGAAATCCCAAAGGCCGAAATCCGATAGGTTACAATTCCATAGACCGACATCCCAATAACCGAAATCACAATGGTCGAAATCCCAAAAGCCGAAATCCCAAAGGCCGAAATCCCAAAGGCCGAAATCACAGAGACCGAAATCCCAAAAGCCGATATCATAAAGGTCGAAATCCTAAAGGCCGAAAACCTAAAATGTCCAGAACCCAAAGTACGAAATCACAAAGGTCGACATTCCAAAGGTCGACATTCCAAAGGCCGAAATCCCAAACGCCGGAAACCCAAAGGCCGAAATTCCAAAGGCCGACATCCCAAAGGCCGAAATCCCAAAGGCCGAAATCCCAAAGGCCGAAATCTCAAAGGCCGAGATCCCAAAAGGCCGAAATCCCAAAGGGCGAAATTCCAACTGCCGAAGTCGCAAAGGCCGAAATCCGAGAGGTCGAAATCCCAAAGGTCGAAATCCCAAAGGCCGACATCCTAGATGCAGAAATTCTAAAAGCCGACATCCCAAAGGTCCTAATCCCAAAGGTCGAAATCCCAAAGGTCGATATCATAAAGGCCGATATCCTTGATGCTGAAATTCCAAAGGCCGACATCCCAAACGCCGAAATCCCAAAGGTCGAAATCCGATAGGCCGAAATTCCAAAGGCCGAAATCGCAAAGGCCGAAATCCCAAAGGTCGACATCCCAAAGCTCGTCATCTCAAAGGCCGATATCCTAGAGCCTGAAATTCCAAAGGACGACATCCCAAAGGCCGGCATCCCAAAGGCCGGCATCCCAAAGGCTGAAATTCCAAAGGCCGACATCCCAAACGTCGAAATCCCAAAGGCCGAAATCCCAAAGGCCGAAATCCCAAAGGCCGAAATCCCAAAGACCGAAATCCCAAAAGCCGATATCTTCGAGGTCGAAATCCTAAAGGCCGAAATCCTAAAATGTCCAGAACCCAAATTCCGAAATCCCAAAGGTCGACATTACAAAGACCGAAATGCCAAACGCTGAAATCCCAATGGCCGAAATCCCAAAGGCCGAAATCCCAAATGTCGAAATCCCAAAGGTCAAAATCCCAAT
Source organism: Megachile rotundata (assembly GCF_050947335.1). Classification (NCBI taxonomy): domain Eukaryota; kingdom Metazoa; phylum Arthropoda; class Insecta; order Hymenoptera; family Megachilidae; genus Megachile; species Megachile rotundata. Next base: position 204,192 of record NC_134986.1, read on the forward strand.
AGCCGACATCCAAAAGGCCGAAATCCCAAAGGCCGAAATCCCTAAGGCCGAAATACCAAAGCCCGAAATCCCAAAGGCCGAAATCCCAAAGGCCGAAATCCCAAAGGCCGAAGTCCCAAAGGTCGAAATCCCATAGGTTACAATTCCAAAGACCGACATCCCGATGACCGAAATCACAATGGTCGAAATCCCAAAGGCCGGAATCCTAAAGGCCGAAATCCCAAAGACCGAAATACCAAAAGCCGAAATACCAAAAGCCGATATCTTAAAGGCCGAAATCCTAAAGGCCGAAATCCCAAAGGCCGTAATCCCAAAGGCCGAAATCCCAAACTCCGAAAACCCAAAGGCCGAAATCCCAAAGGCCGAAATCCCAAATGTCGAAATCCCAAAGGTCAAAATCCCAATACCCGACATCCAAAAGGCCGAAATCCCAAAGGCCGAAATCCCAAAGGCCGAAATCCCTAAGGCCGAAATACCAAAGCCCGAAATCCCAAAGGCCGAAATCCCAAAGGCCGAAATCCCAAAGGCCGAAGTCCCAAAGGTCGAAATCCCATAGGTTACAATTCCAAAGACCGACATCCCGATGACCGAAATCACAATGGTCGAAATCCCAAAGGCCGGAATCCTAAAGGCCGAAATCCCAAAGACCGAAATACCAAAAGCCGAAATACCAAAAGCCGATATCTTAAAGGCCGAAATCCTAAAGGCCGAAATCCCAAAGGCCGTAATCCCAAAGGCCGAAATCCCAAACTCCGAAAACCCAAAGGCCGAAATCCCAAAGGCCGAAATCCCAAATGTCGAAATCCCAAAGGTCAAAATCCCAATACCCGACATCCAAAAGGCCGAAATCCCAAAGGATGAAATTCCAAAGACCGACATCCAAAAGACCGAAATCCCAAAGGCCGAAATCCCAAAGGCCGAAATCCCAAAGGCCGAAATCCCAAAGGTGGAAATCCCAATAGCCGATATCCCAAAGGCCGAAATCCCAAAGGCTGAAATTCCAAAGACCGACATCCAAAAGACCGAAATCCCAAAGGCCGAAATCCCAAAGGCCGAAATCCCAAAGGCCGAAATCCCAAAGGCCGAAATCCCAAATGTCGAAATCCCCAAGGTCAAAATCCCAAATACCGAAATCCCAAAGGCCGAAATCCTAAAGGCCGAAATCCCAAAGGTCGAAATCCCAAGGCCGATATCCCAGAGTTGGTCATCCCAAAAGCCGATATCCTAAAGGCTGAAATTCCAAAGGCTGACATCCCAAATGCCGATATCCCAAAGGCCGAAATCCTAAAGGCCGTAATCCCAAAGGCCGAAATCCCAATCTCCGAAAACCCAAAGGCCGAAATCCCAAAGGCCGAAATCCCAAATATCGAAATCCCAAAGGTCAAAATCCCAATAGCTGACATCCCAAAGGCCGAAATCCCAAAGGCTGAAATTCCAAAGACCGACATCCAAAAGACCGAAATCACAAAGGCCGAAATCCCAAAGGTCGAAATCCCAATAGCCGACATCCCAAAGGCTGAAATCCCAAAGGCCGAAATCCCAAAGGCTGAAATTCCAAAGGCCGACATCCAAAAGACCGAAATCCCAAAGGCCGGATTTCCAAAAGCCGAAATCCCAAAGGCCGAAATCCCAAAGGCCGAAATCCCAAAGACCGAAATCGCAAAAGCCGATATCTTAAAGGACGAAATCCTAAAGGCCGAAATCCCAAAGGTCGACATTCCAAAGGCCGAAATCCCAAATGTCGAAATCCCCAAGGTCAAAATCCCAAATACCGAAATCCCAAAGGCCGAAATCCTAAAGGCCGAAATCCCAAAGGTCGAAATCCCAAGGCCGATATCCCAGAGTTGGTCATCCCAAAAGCCGATATCCTAAAGGCTGAAATTCCAAAGGCTGACATCCCAAATGCCGATATCCCAAAGGCCGAAATCCAAAAGGCCGAAATACCAAAGGCCGAAATCCCAAAGGCCGAAATCCCAAATGTCGAAATCCCAAAAGTCAAAATCCCAATAGCCGACATCCCAAAGGCCGAAATCCCAAAGGCTGAAATTACAAAGACCGACATCCAAAAGAGCGAAATCCCAAAGGCCGAAATCCCAAAGGCCGAAATCCCAAATGTCGAAATCCCAAAGGTCAAAATCCCAATAGCTCACATCCCAAAGGCCGAAATCCCAAAGGCTGAAATTCCAAAGACCGACATCCAAAAGACCGAAATCCCAAAGGTCGAAATCCCAATAGCCGACATCCCAAAGCCTGAAATCCCAAAGGCCGAAATCCCAAAGGCTGAAATTCCAAAGGCCGACATCCAAAAGACCGAAATCCCAAAGGCCGAAATCCCAAAGGCCGGATTTCCAAAAGCCGAAATCCCAAAAGCCGAAATCCCAAAGGCCGAAATCCCAAAGACCGAAATCGCAAAAGCCGATATCTTAAAGGTCGAAATCCCAAAGGCCGAAATCCCAAAGGCCGACATCCCAAAGACCGAAATCCCAAAGGCCGAAATCCCAAAGGTCAAAATCCCATAGGTTACAATTCCAAAGACCAACATCCCAATGACAGAAATCACAATGGTCGAAATCCCAAAGACCGAAATCCTAAAGGCCGAAATACCAAAGGCCGAAATCGCAAATGTCGAAATCCGAAAGGTCAAAATCCCAAATACCGAAATCCCAAAGGCCGAAATCCCAAAGGCCGAAATCCCAAACGCCGAAATCCCAAAGGCCGAAATCCCAAAGGCCGAAATCCCAAAGGCCGAAATCCCAAAGGCCGAAATCCCAAAGGCCGAAATCCCAAAGGCCGAAATCCCAAAGGCCGACATCCCAAAGACCGAAATCCCAAAGGCCGAAATCCCAAAGGTCAAAATCCCATAGGTTACAATTCCAAAGACCGACATCCCGATGACCGAAATCACAATGGTCGAAATCCCAAAGGCCGGAATCCTAAAGGCCGAAATCCCAAAGACCGAAATACCAAAAGCCGAAATACCAAAAGCCGATATCTTAAAGGCCGAAATCCTAAAGGCCGAAATCCCAAAGGCCGTAATCCCAAAGGCCGAAATCCCAAACTCCGAAAACCCAAAGGCCGAAATCCCAAAGGCCGAAATCCCAAATGTCGAAATTCCAAAGGTCAAAATCCAAATAGCCGACATCCAAAAGGCCGAAATCCCAAAGGATGAAATTCCAAAGACCGACATCCAAAAGACCGAAATCCCAAAGGCCGAAATCCCAAAGGCCGAAATCCCAAAGGTGGAAATCCCAATAGCCGATATCCCAAAGGCCGAAATCCCAAAGGCCGAAATCCCAAAGGCTGAAATTCCAAAGACCGACATCCAAAAGACCGAAATCCCAAAGGCCGAAATCCCAAAGGTCGAAATCCCAATAGCCGACATCCCAAAGGCCGAAATCCCAAAGGCAGAAATCCCAAAGGCCGAAATACCAAAAGCCGATATCCTAAAGGTCGAAATCCCAAAGGCCGAAATCGCAAAGGCCGAAATCCCAAAATCCGAAATCCCAAATGCGGAAATCCCAAAGGCCGAAATCCCAAAGGCCGAAATCCCAAAGACCGAAATCCCAAAAGCCGAAATCTTAAAGGTCGAAATCCTGAAGGCCGAAATCCCAAAGGCCGAAATCCCAAAGGCCGAAATCCCAAAGGCCGAAATCCCAAAGGTCAAAATCCCATAGGTTACAATTCCAAAGACCGACATCCCGATGACCGAAATCACAATGGTCGAAATCCCAAAGGCCGAAATCCTAAAGGCCGAAATCCCAAAGACCGAAATACCAAAAGCCGAAATCTTAAAGGTCGAAATCCTGAAGGCCGAAATCCCAAAGGCCGAAATCCCGAAGGCCGAAATCCCAAAGGTCGAAATCCCAAGGCCGATATCCCAAAGTTCGCCATCCCAAAAGCCGATATCCTAAAGGCTGAAATTCCAAAGGGCGACATCACAAATGCCGATATCCCAAAGGCCGAAATCCGAAAGGTCGAAATCCCAAAGGCCGAAATCCCAAAGGCCGAAATCCCAAGTGCCGAAATCCAAAAGGCCGAAATACCAAAGGACGATATCCCAAAGGTGCAAATCCCAAAGGCCGAAATCCCAAAGGCCGAATTTCCAAAGGCAGAAATCCCAAAGGCTGAAATCCCAAAGGCCAAAATGCCAAAGGCCGAAATCCCAAAGGCCGAAATCCCAAAGGCCGAAATCCCAAATGTCGAAATCCCAAAGGTCAAAATCCCAATAGCCGACATCCAAAGACCGAAATCCCAAAGGTCGAAATCCCAAGGCCGATATCCCTAAGTTCGCCACCCCAAAAGCAGATATCCTAAAGGCTGAAATTCCAAAGGCCGACATCCCAAATGCCGATATCCCAAAGGCCGAAATCCGAAAGGTCGAAAACCCAAAGGCCGAAATCCCAAATGTCGAAATCCCAAAAGTCAAAATCCCAATAGCCGACATCCCAAAGGCCGAAATCCCAAAGGCTGAAATTACAAAGACCGACATCCAAAAGACCGAAATCCCAAAGGCCGAAATCCCAAAGGCCGAAATCCCAAAGGCCGAAATCCCAAAGGCCGAAATCCCAAAGGCCGGATTTCCAAAAGCCGAAATCCCAAAAGCCGAAATCCCAAAGGCCGAAATCCCAAATGCCGAAATCCCAAAGACCGAAATCGCAAAGGTCGAAATCCCATAGGTTACAATTCCAAAGACCGACATCCCGATGACCGAAATCACAATGGTCGAAATCCCAAAGGCCGGAATCCTAAAGGCCGAAATCCCAAAGACCGAAATACCAAAAGCCGAAATACCAAAAGCCGATATCTTAAAGGCCGAAATCCTAAAGGCCGAAATCCCAAAGGCCGTAATCCCAAAGGCCGAAATCCCAAACTCCGAAAACCCAAAGGCCGAAATCCCAAAGGCCGAAATCCCAAATGTCGAAATCCCAAAGGTCAAAATCCCAATACCCGACATCCAAAAGGCCGAAATCCCAAAGGCCGAAATCCCAAAGGCCGAAATCCCTAAGGCCGAAATACCAAAGCCCGAAATCCCAAAGGCCGAAATCCCAAAGGCCGAAATCCCAAAGGCCGAAGTCCCAAAGGTCGAAATCCCATAGGTTACAATTCCAAAGACCGACATCCCGATGACCGAAATCACAATGGTCGAAATCCCAAAGGCCGGAATCCTAAAGGCCGAAATCCCAAAGACCGAAATACCAAAAGCCGAAATACCAAAAGCCGATATCTTAAAGGCCGAAATCCTAAAGGCCGAAATCCCAAAGGCCGTAATCCCAAAGGCCGAAATCCCAAACTCCGAAAACCCAAAGGCCGAAATCCCAAAGGCCGAAATCCCAAATGTCGAAATCCCAAAGGTCAAAATCCCAATACCCGACATCCAAAAGGCCGAAATCCCAAAGGATGAAATTCCAAAGACCGACATCCAAAAGACCGAAATCCCAAAGGCCGAAATCCCAAAGGCCGAAATCCCAAAGGCCGAAATCCCAAAGGTGGAAATCCCAATAGCCGATATCCCAAAGGCCGAAATCCCAAAGGCTGAAATTCCAAAGACCGACATCCAAAAGACCGAAATCCCAAAGGCCGAAATCCCAAAGGCCGAAATCCCAAAGGCCGAAATCCCAAAGGCCGAAATCCCAAATGTCGAAATCCCCAAGGTCAAAATCCCAAATACCGAAATCCCAAAGGCCGAAATCCTAAAGGCCGAAATCCCAAAGGTCGAAATCCCAAGGCCGATATCCCAGAGTTGGTCATCCCAAAAGCCGATATCCTAAAGGCTGAAATTCCAAAGGCTGACATCCCAAATGCCGATATCCCAAAGGCCGAAATCCTAAAGGCCGTAATCCCAAAGGCCGAAATCCCAATCTCCGAAAACCCAAAGGCCGAAATCCCAAAGGCCGAAATCCCAAATATCGAAATCCCAAAGGTCAAAATCCCAATAGCTGACATCCCAAAGGCCGAAATCCCAAAGGCTGAAATTCCAAAGACCGACATCCAAAAGACCGAAATCACAAAGGCCGAAATCCCAAAGGTCGAAATCCCAATAGCCGACATCCCAAAGGCTGAAATCCCAAAGGCCGAAATCCCAAAGGCTGAAATTCCAAAGGCCGACATCCAAAAGACCGAAATCCCAAAGGCCGGATTTCCAAAAGCCGAAATCCCAAAGGCCGAAATCCCAAAGGCCGAAATCCCAAAGACCGAAATCGCAAAAGCCGATATCTTAAAGGACGAAATCCTAAAGGCCGAAATCCCAAAGGTCGACATTCCAAAGGCCGAAATCCCAAATGTCGAAATCCCCAAGGTCAAAATCCCAAATACCGAAATCCCAAAGGCCGAAATCCTAAAGGCCGAAATCCCAAAGGTCGAAATCCCAAGGCCGATATCCCAGAGTTGGTCATCCCAAAAGCCGATATCCTAAAGGCTGAAATTCCAAAGGCTGACATCCCAAATGCCGATATCCCAAAGGCCGAAATCCAAAAGGCCGAAATACCAAAGGCCGAAATCCCAAAGGCCGAAATCCCAAATGTCGAAATCCCAAAAGTCAAAATCCCAATAGCCGACATCCCAAAGGCCGAAATCCCAAAGGCTGAAATTACAAAGACCGACATCCAAAAGAGCGAAATCCCAAAGGCCGAAATCCCAAAGGCCGAAATCCCAAATGTCGAAATCCCAAAGGTCAAAATCCCAATAGCTCACATCCCAAAGGCCGAAATCCCAAAGGCTGAAATTCCAAAGACCGACATCCAAAAGACCGAAATCCCAAAGGTCGAAATCCCAATAGCCGACATCCCAAAGCCTGAAATCCCAAAGGCCGAAATCCCAAAGGCTGAAATTCCAAAGGCCGACATCCAAAAGACCGAAATCCCAAAGGCCGAAATCCCAAAGGCCGGATTTCCAAAAGCCGAAATCCCAAAAGCCGAAATCCCAAAGGCCGAAATCCCAAAGACCGAAATCGCAAAAGCCGATATCTTAAAGGTCGAAATCCCAAAGGCCGAAATCCCAAAGGCCGACATCCCAAAGACCGAAATCCCAAAGGCCGAAATCCCAAAGGTCAAAATCCCATAGGTTACAATTCCAAAGACCAACATCCCAATGACCGAAATCACAATGGTCGAAATCCCAAAGACCGAAATCCTAAAGGCCGAAATACCAAAGGCCGAAATCGCAAATGTCGAAATCCGAAAGGTCAAAATCCCAAATACCGAAATCCCAAAGGCCGAAATCCCAAAGGCCGAAATCCCAAACGCCGAAATCCCAAAGGCCGAAATCCCAAAGGCCGAAATCCCAAAGGCCGAAATCCCAAAGGCCGAAATCCCAAAGGCCGAAATCCCAAAGGCCGAAATCCCAAAGGCCGACATCCCAAAGACCGAAATCCCAAAGGCCGAAATCCCAAAGGTCAAAATCCCATAGGTTACAATTCCAAAGACCGACATCCCGATGACCGAAATCACAATGGTCGAAATCCCAAAGGCCGGAATCCTAAAGGCCGAAATCCCAAAGACCGAAATACCAAAAGCCGAAATACCAAAAGCCGATATCTTAAAGGCCGAAATCCTAAAGGCCGAAATCCCAAAGGCCGTAATCCCAAAGGCCGAAATCCCAAACTCCGAAAACCCAAAGGCCGAAATCCCAAAGGCCGAAATCCCAAATGTCGAAATTCCAAAGGTCAAAATCCAAATAGCCGACATCCAAAAGGCCGAAATCCCAAAGGATGAAATTCCAAAGACCGACATCCAAAAGACCGAAATCCCAAAGGCCGAAATCCCAAAGGCCGAAATCCCAAAGGTGGAAATCCCAATAGCCGATATCCCAAAGGCCGAAATCCCAAAGGCCGAAATCCCAAAGGCTGAAATTCCAAAGACCGACATCCAAAAGACCGAAATCCCAAAGGCCGAAATCCCAAAGGTCGAAATCCCAATAGCCGACATCCCAAAGGCCGAAATCCCAAAGGCAGAAATCCCAAAGGCCGAAATACCAAAAGCCGATATCCTAAAGGTCGAAATCCCAAAGGCCGAAATCGCAAAGGCCGAAATCCCAAAATCCGAAATCCCAAATGCGGAAATCCCAAAGGCCGAAATCCCAAAGGCCGAAATCCCAAAGACCGAAATCCCAAAAGCCGAAATCTTAAAGGTCGAAATCCTGAAGGCCGAAATCCCAAAGGCCGAAATCCCAAAGGCCGAAATCCCAAAGGCCGAAATCCCAAAGGTCAAAATCCCATAGGTTACAATTCCAAAGACCGACATCCCGATGACCGAAATCACAATGGTCGAAATCCCAAAGGCCGAAATCCTAAAGGCCGAAATCCCAAAGACCGAAATACCAAAAGCCGAAATCTTAAAGGTCGAAATCCTGAAGGCCGAAATCCCAAAGGCCGAAATCCCGAAGGCCGAAATCCCAAAGGTCGAAATCCCAAGGCCGATATCCCAAAGTTCGCCATCCCAAAAGCCGATATCCTAAAGGCTGAAATTCCAAAGGGCGACATCACAAATGCCGATATCCCAAAGGCCGAAATCCGAAAGGTCGAAATCCCAAAGGCCGAAATCCCAAAGGCCGAAATCCCAAGTGCCGAAATCCAAAAGGCCGAAATACCAAAGGACGATATCCCAAAGGTGCAAATCCCAAAGGCCGAAATCCCAAAGGCCGAATTTCCAAAGGCAGAAATCCCAAAGGCTGAAATCCCAAAGGCCAAAATGCCAAAGGCCGAAATCCCAAAGGCCGAAATCCCAAAGGCCGAAATCCCAAATGTCGAAATCCCAAAGGTCAAAATCCCAATAGCCGACATCCAAAGACCGAAATCCCAAAGGTCGAAATCCCAAGGCCGATATCCCTAAGTTCGCCACCCCAAAAGCAGATATCCTAAAGGCTGAAATTCCAAAGGCCGACATCCCAAATGCCGATATCCCAAAGGCCGAAATCCGAAAGGTCGAAAACCCAAAGGCCGAAATCCCAAATGTCGAAATCCCAAAAGTCAAAATCCCAATAGCCGACATCCCAAAGGCCGAAATCCCAAAGGCTGAAATTACAAAGACCGACATCCAAAAGACCGAAATCCCAAAGGCCGAAATCCCAAAGGCCGAAATCCCAAAGGCCGAAATCCCAAAGGCCGAAATCCCAAAGGCCGGATTTCCAAAAGCCGAAATCCCAAAAGCCGAAATCCCAAAGGCCGAAATCCCAAATGCCGAAATCCCAAAGACCGAAATCGCAAAAGCCGATATCTTAAAGGTCGAAATCCTAAAGGCCGAAATCCCAAAGGTCGACATTCCAAAGGCCGAAATCCCAAATGTCGAAATCCCCAAGGTCAAAATCCCAAATACCGAAATCCCAAAGGCCGATATCCCAAAAGCCGATATCCTAAAGGCTGAAATTCCAAAGGGCGACATCCCAAATGCCGATATCCCAAAGGCCGAAATCCGAAAGGTCGAAATCCCTAAGGCCGAAATCCCAAAGGCCGAAATCCCAAAGGCCGAAATCCCAAAGGCAGAAATCCCAAAGGCCGAAATACCAAAAGCCGATATCCTAAAGGTCGAAATCCCAAAGGCCGAAATCGCAAAGGCCGAAATCCCAAAATCCGAAATCCCAAATGCGGAAATCCCAAAGGCCGAAATCCCAAAGGCCGAAATCCCAAAGACCGAAATCCCAAAAGCCGAAATCTTAAAGGTCGAAATCCTGAAGGCCGAAATCCCAAAGGCCGAAATCCCAAAGGCCGAAATCCCAAAGGCCGAAATCCCAAAGGTCGAAATCCCAAGGCCAATATCCCAAAATTCGCCATCCCAAAAGCCGATATCCTAAAGGCTGAAATTCCAAAGGGCGACATCACAAATGCCGATATCCCAAAGGCCGAAATCCGAAAGGTCGAAATCCCAATAGCCGACATCCCAAAGGCTGAAATCCCAAAGGCCGAAATCCCAAAGGCTGAAATTCCAAAGGCCGACATCCAAAAGACCGAAATCCCAAAGGCCGAAATCCCAAAGGCCGGATTTCCAAAAGCCGAAATCCCAAAAGCCGAAATCCCAAAGGCCGAAATCCCAAAGGCCGAAATCCCAAAGACCGAAATCGCAAAAGCCGATATCTTAAAGGCCGAAATCCTAAAGGCCGAAATCCCAAAGGCCGTAATCCCAAAGGCCGAAATCCCAAACTCCGAAAACCCAAAGGCCGAAATCCCAAAGGCCGAAATCCCAAATGTCGAAATCCCAAAGGTCAAAATCCCAATAGCTGACATCCCAAAGGCCGAAATCCCAAAGGCTGAAATTCCAAAGACCGACATCCAAAAGACCGAAATCCCAAAGGCCGAAATCCCAAAGGTCGAAATCCCAATAGCCGACATCCCAAAGGCTGAAATCCCAAAGGCTGAAATTCCAAAGGCCGACATCCAAAAGACCGAAATCCCAAAGGCCGAAATCCCAAAATCCGGATTTCCAAAAGCCGAAATCCCAAAGGCCGAAATCCCAAAGGCCGAAATCCCAAAGACCGAAATCGCAAAAGCCGATATCTTGAAGGACGAAATCCTAAAGGCCGAAATCCCAAAGGTCGACATTCCAAAGGCCGAAATCCCAAATGTCGAAATCCCCAAGGTCAAAATCCCAAATACCGAAATCCCAAAGGCCGAAATCCTAAAGGCCGAAATCCCAAAGGTCGAAATCCCAAGGCCGATATCCCAGAGTTGGTCATCCCAAAAGCCGATATCCTAAAGGCTGAAATTCCAAAGGCTGACATCCCAACTGCCGATATCCCAAAGGCCGAAATCCAAAAGGTCGAAATACCAAAGGCCGAAATCCCAAAGGCCGAAATCCCAAATGTCGAAATCCCAAAAGTCAAAATCCCAATAGCCGACATCCCAAAGGCCGAAATCCCAAAGGCTGAAATTACAAAGACCGACATCCAAAAGACCGAAATCCCAAAGGCCGAAATCCCAAAGGCCGAAATCCCAAATGTCGGAATCCCAAAGGTCAAAATCCCAATAGCTGACATCCCAAAGGCCGAAATCCCAAAGGCTGAAATTCCAAAGACCGACATCCAAAAGACCGAAATCCCAAAGGCCGAAATCCCAAAGGTCGAAATCCCAATAGCCGACATCCCAAAGCCTGAAATCCCAAAGGCCGAAATCCCAAAGGCTGAAATTCCAAAGGCCGACATCCCAAAGACCGAAATCCCAAAGGCCGAAATCCCAAAGGTCAAAATCCCATAGGTTACAATTCCAAAGACCGACATCCCGATGACCGAAATCACAATGGTCGAAATCCCAAAGGCCGGAATCCTAAAGGCCGAAATCCCAAAGACCGAAATACCAAAAGCCGAAATACCAAAAGCCGATATCTTAAAGGCCGAAATCCTAAAGGCCGAAATCCCAAAGGCCGTAATCCCAAAGGCCGAAATCCCAAACTCCGAAAACCCAAAGGCCGAAATCCCAAAGGCCGAAATCCCAAATGTCGAAATTCCAAAGGTCAAAATCCAAATAGCCGACATCCAAAAGGCCGAAATCCCAAAGGATGAAATTCCAAAGACCGACATCCAAAAGACCGAAATCCCAAAGGCCGAAATCCCAAAGGCCGAAATCCCAAAGGTGGAAATCCCAATAGCCGATATCCCAAAGGCCGAAATCCCAAAGGCTGAAATTCCAAAGACCGACATCCAAAAGACCGAAATCCCAAAGGCCGAAATCCCAAAGGCCGAAATCCCAAAGGCCGAAATCCCAAAGGCCGACATCCCAGAGACCGAAATCCCAAAGGCCGAAATCCCAAAGGTCAAAATCCCATAGGTTACAATTCCAAAGACCGACATCCCGATGACCGAAATCACAATGGTCGAAATCCCAAAGGCCGAAATCCTAAAGGCCGAAATCCCAAAGACCGAAATACCAAAAGCCGAAATACCAAAAGCCGATATCTTAAAGGCCGAAATCCTAAAGGCCGAAATCCCAAAGGCCGTAATCCCAAAGGCCGAAATCCCAAACTCCGAAAACCCAAAGGCCGAAATCCCAAAGGCCGAAATCCCAAATGTCGAAATCCCAAAGGTCAAAATCCCAATAGCTGTTATCCCAAAGGCCGAAATCCCAAAGGCTGAAATTCCAAAGACCGACATCCAAAAGACCGAAATCCCAAAGGCCGAAATCCCAAAGGTCGAAATCCCAATAGCCGACATCCCAAAGGCCGAAATCCCAAAGGCAGAAATCCCAAAGGCCGAAATACCAAAAGCCGATATCCTAAAGGTCGAAATCCCAAAGGCCGAAATCGCAAAGGCCGAAATCCCAAAATCCGAAATCCCAAATGCGGAAATCCCAAAGGCCGAAATCCCAAAGGCCGAAATCCCAAAGACCGAAATCCCAAAAGCCGAAATCTTAAAGGTCGAAATCCTGAAGGCCGAAATCCCAAAGGCCGAAATCCCAAAGGCCGAAATCCCAAAGGCCGAAATCCCAAAGGTCAAAATCCCATAGGTTACAATTCCAAAGACCGACATCCCGATGACCGAAATCACAATGGTCGAAATCCCAAAGGCCGAAATCCTAAAGGCCGAAATCCCAAAGACCGAAATACCAAAAGCCGAAATACCAAAAGCCGATATCTTAAAGGCCGAAATCCTAAAGGCCGAAATCCCAAAGGCCGTAATCCCAAAGGCCGAAATCCCAAACTCCGAAAACCCAAAGGCCGAAATCCCAAAGGCCGAAATCCCAAATGTCGAAATCCCAAAGGTCAAAATCCCAATAGCTGACATCCCAAAGGCCGAAATCCCAAAGGCTGAAATTCCAAAGACCGACATCCAAAAGACCGAAATCCCAAATGTCGAAATCCCCAAGGTCAAAATCCCAAATACCGAAATCCCAAAGGCCGATATCCCAAAAGCCGATATCCTAAAGGCTGAAATTCCAAAGGGCGACATCCCAAATGCCGATATCCCAAAGGCCGAAATCCGAAAGGTCGAAATCCCTAAGGCCGAAATCCCAAAGGCCGAAATCCCTAAGGCCGAAATCCCAAAGGCCGAAATCCCAAAGGCCGAGATCCCAAAGGCAGAAATCCCAAAGGCCGAAATACCAAAAGCCGGTATCCTAAAGGTCGAAATCCCAAAGGCCGAAATCGCAAAGGCCGAAATCCCAAAATCCGAAATCCCAAATGCGGAAATCCCAAAGGCCGAAATCCCAAAGGCCGAAATCCCAAAGACCGAAATCCCAAAAGCCGAAATCTTAAAGGTCGAAATCCTGAAGGCCGAAATCCCAAAGGCCGAAATCCCAAAGGCCGAAATCCCAAAGGTCGAAATCCCAAGGCCGATATCCCAAAGTTCGCCATCCCAAAAGCCGATATCCTAAAGGCTGAAATTCCAAAGGGCGACATCACAAATGCCGATATCCCAAAGGCCGAAATCCGAAAGGTCGAAATCCCAAAGGACGAAATCCCAAAGGCCGAAATCCCAAGTGCCGAAATCCAAAAGGCCGAAATACCAAAGGACGATATCCCAAAGGTGCAAATCCCAAAGGCCGAAATCCCAAAGGCCGAATTTCCAAAGGCAGAAATCCCAAAGGCTGAAATCCCAAAGGCCAAAATGCCAAAGGCCGAAATCCCAAAGGCCGAAATCCAAAAGACCGAAATCCCAAAGGCCGAAATCCCAAAGGCCGGATTTCCAAAAGCCGAAATCCCAAAAGCCGAAATCCCAAAGGCCGAAATCCCAAAGGCCGAAATCCCAAAGACCGAAATCGCAAAAGCCGATATCTTAAAGGCCGAAATCCTAAAGGCCGAAATCCCAAAGGCCGTAATCCCAAAGGCCGAAATCCCAAACTCCGAAAACCCAAAGGCCGAAATCCCAAAGGCCGAAATCCCAAATGTCGAAATCCCAAAGGTCAAAATCCCAATAGCTGACATCCCAAAGGCCGAAATCCCAAAGGCTGAAATTCCAAAGACCGACATCCAAAAGACCGAAATCCCAAAGGCCGAAATCCCAAAGGTCGAAATCCCAATAGCCGACATCCCAAAGGCTGAAATCCCAAAGGCTGAAATTCCAAAGGCCGACATCCAAAAGACCGAAATCCCAAAGGCCGAAATCCCAAAATCCGGATTTCCAAAAGCCGAAATCCCAAAGGCCGAAATCCCAAAGGCCGAAATCCCAAAGACCGAAATCGCAAAAGCCGATATCTTGAAGGACGAAATCCTAAAGGCCGAAATCCCAAAGGTCGACATTCCAAAGGCCGAAATCCCAAATGTCGAAATCCCCAAGGTCAAAATCCCAAATACCGAAATCCCAAAGGCCGAAATCCTAAAGGCCGAAATCCCAAAGGTCGAAATCCCAAGGCCGATATCCCAGAGTTGGTCATCCCAAAAGCCGATATCCTAAAGGCTGAAATTCCAAAGGCTGACATCCCAACTGCCGATATCCCAAAGGGCGAAATCCAAAAGGTCGAAATACCAAAGGCCGAAATCCCAAAGGCCGAAATCCCAAATGTCGAAATCCCAAAAGTCAAAATCCCAATAGCCGACATCCCAAAGGCCGAAATCCCAAAGGCTGAAATTACAAAGACCGACATCCAAAAGACCGAAATCCCAAAGGCCGAAATCCCAAAGGCCGAAATCCCAAATGTCGGAATCCCAAAGGTCAAAATCCCAATAGCTGACATCCCAAAGGCCGAAATCCCAAAGGCTGAAATTCCAAAGACCGACATCCAAAAGACCGAAATCCCAAAGGCCGAAATCCCAAAGGTCGAAATCCCAATAGCCGACATCCCAAAGCCTGAAATCCCAAAGGCCGATATCCCAAAGGCTGAAATTCCAAAGGCCGACATCCCAAAGACCGAAATCCCAAAGGCCGAAATCCCAAAGGTCAAAATCCCATAGGTTACAATTCCAAAGACCGACATCCCGATGACCGAAATCACAATGGTCGAAATCCCAAAGGCCGGAATCCTAAAGGCCGAAATCCCAAAGACCGAAATACCAAAAGCCGAAATACCAAAAGCCGATATCTTAAAGGCCGAAATCCTAAAGGCCGAAATCCCAAAGGCCGTAATCCCAAAGGCCGAAATCCCAAACTCCGAAAACCCAAAGGCCGAAATCCCAAAGGCCGAAATCCCAAATGTCGAAATTCCAAAGGTCAAAATCCAAATAGCCGACATCCAAAAGGCCGAAATCCCAAAGGATGAAATTCCAAAGACCGACATCCAAAAGACCGAAATCCCAAAGGCCGAAATCCCAAAGGCCGAAATCCCAAAGGTGGAAATCCCAATAGCCGATATCCCAAAGGCCGAAATCCCAAAGGCCGAAATCCCGAAGGCTGAAATTCCAAAGACCGACATCCAAAAGACCGAAATCCCAAAGGCCGAAATCCCAAAGGCCGAAATCCCAAAGGCCGAAATCCCAAAGGCCGAAATCCCAAAGGCCGACATCCCAGAGACCGAAATCCCAAAGGCCGAAATCCCAAAGGTCAAAATCCCATAGGTTACAATTCCAAAGACCGACATCCCGATGACCGAAATCACAATGGTCGAAATCCCAAAGGCCGAAATCCTAAAGGCCGAAATCCCAAAGACCGAAATACCAAAAGCCGAAATACCAAAAGCCGATATCTTAAAGGCCGAAATCCTAAAGGCCGAAATCCCAAAGGCCGTAATCCCAAAGGCCGAAATCCCAAACTCCGAAAACCCAAAGGCCGAAATCCCAAAGGCCGAAATCCCAAATGTCGAAATCCCAAAGGTCAAAATCCCAATAGCTGACATCCCAAAGGCCGAAATCCCAAAGGCTGAAATTCCAAAGACCGACATCCAAAAGACCGAAATCCCAAAGGCCGAAATCCCAAAGGTCGAAATCCCAATAGCCGACATCCCAAAGGCCGAAATCCCAAAGGCAGAAATCCCAAAGGCCGAAATACCAAAAGCCGATATCCTAAAGGTCGAAATCCCAAAGGCCGAAATCGCAAAGGCCGAAATCCCAAAATCCGAAATCCCAAATGCGGAAATCCCAAAGGCCGAAATCCCAAAGGCCGAAATCCCAAAGACCGAAATCCCAAAAGCCGAAATCTTAAAGGTCGAAATCCTGAAGGCCGAAATCCCAAAGGCCGAAATCCCAAAGGCCGAAATCCCAAAGGCCGAAATCCCAAAGGTCAAAATCCCAAAGGTTACAATTCCAAAGACCGACATCCCGATGACCGAAATCACAATGGTCGAAATCCCAAAGGCCGAAATCCTAAAGGCCGAAATCCCAAAGACCGAAATACCAAAAGCCGAAATACCAAAAGCCGATATCTTAAAGGCCGAAATCCTAAAGGCCGAAATCCCAAAGGCCGTAATCCCAAAGGCCGAAATCCCAAACTCCGAAAACCCAAAGGCCGAAATCCCAAAGGCCGAAATCCCAAATGTCGAAATCCCAAAGGTCAAAATCCCAATAGCTGACATCCCAAAGGCCGAAATCCCAAAGGCTGAAATTCCAAAGACCGACATCCAAAAGACCGAAATCCCAAATGTCGAAATCCCCAAGGTCAAAATCCCAAATACCGAAATCCCAAAGGCCGATATCCCAAAAGCCGATATCCTAAAGGCTGAAATTCCAAAGGGCGACATCCCAAATGCCGATATCCCAAAGGCCGAAATCCGAAAGGTCGAAATCCCTAAGGCCGAAATCCCAAAGGCCGAAATCCCTAAGGCCGAAATCCCAAAGGCCGAAATCCCAAAGGCCGAAATCCCAAAGGCAGAAATCCCAAAGGCCGAAATACCAAAAGCCGATATCCTAAAGGTCGAAATCCCAAAGGCCGAAATCGCAAAGGCCGAAATCCCAAAATCCGAAATCCCAAATGCGGAAATCCCAAAGGCCGAAATCCCAAAGGCCGAAATCCCAAAGACCGAAATCCCAAAAGCCGAAATCTTAAAGGTCGAAATCCTGAAGGCCGAAATCCCAAAGGCCGAAATCCCAAAGGCCGAAATCCCAAAGGTCGAAATCCCAAGGCCGATATCCCAAAGTTCGCCATCCCAAAAGCCGATATCCTAAACGCTGAAATTCCAAAGGGCGACATCACAAATGCCGATATCCCAAAGGCCGAAATCCGAAAGGTCGAAATCCCAAAGGACGAAATCCCAAAGGCCGAAATCCCAAGTGCCGAAATCCAAAAGGCCGAAATACCAAAGGACGATATCCCAAAGGTGCAAATCCCAAAGGCCGAAATCCCAAAGGCCGAATTTCCAAAGGCAGAAATCCCAAAGGCTGAAATCCCAAAGGCCAAAATGCCAAAGGCCGAAATCCCAAAGGCCGAAATCCCAAAGGCCGAAATCCCAAATGTCGAAATCCCAAAGGTCAAAATCCCAATAGCCGACATCCAAAGACCGAAATCCCAAAGGTCGAAATCCCAAGGCCGATATCCCAAAGTTCGCCACCCCAAAAGCAGATATCCTAAAGGCTGAAATTCCAAAGGCCGACATCCCAAATGCCGATATCCCAAAGGCCGAAATCCGAAAGGTCGAAAACCCAAAGGCCGAAATCCCAAAGGCCGAAATCCCAAATGTCGAAATCCCAAAAGTCAAAATCCCAATAGCCGACATCCCAAAGGCCGAAATCCCAAAGGCTGAAATTACAAAGACCGACATCCAAAAGACCGAAATCCCAAAGGCCGAAATCCCAAAGGCCGAAATCCCAAAGGCCGAAATCCCAAAGGCCGAAATCCCAAAGGCCGGATTTCCAAAAGCCGAAATCCCAAAAGCCGAAATCCCAAAGGCCGAAATCCCAAATGCCGAAATCCCAAAGACCGAAATCGCAAAAGCCGATATCTTAAAGGTCGAAATCCTAAAGGCCGAAATCCCAAAGGTCGACATTCCAAAGGCCGAAATCCCAAATGTCGAAATCCCCAAGGTCAAAATCCCAAATACCGAAATCCCAAAGGCCGATATCCCAAAAGCCGATATCCTAAAGGCTGAAATTCCAAAGGGCGACATCCCAAATGCCGATATCCCAAAGGCCGAAATCCGAAAGGTCGAAATCCCTAAGGCCGAAATCCCAAAGGCCGAAATCCCAAAGGCCGAAATCCCAAAGGCAGAAATCCCAAAGGCCGAAATACCAAAAGCCGATATCCTAAAGGTCGAAATCCCAAAGGCCGAAATCGCAAAGGCCGAAATCCCAAAATCCGAAATCCCAAATGCGGAAATCCCAAAGGCCGAAATCCCAAAGGCCGAAATCCCAAAGACCGAAATCCCAAAAGCCGAAATCTTAAAGGTCGAAATCCTGAAGGCCGAAATCCCAAAGGCCGAAATCCCAAAGGCCGAAATCCCAAAGGCCGAAATCCCAAAGGTCGAAATCCCAAGGCCAATATCCCAAAGTTCGCCATCCCAAAAGCCGATATCCTAAAGGCTGAAATTCCAAAGGGCGACATCACAAATGCCGATATCCCAAAGGCCGAAATCCGAAAGGTCGAAATCCCAATAGCCGACATCCCAAAGGCTGAAATCCCAAAGGCCGAAATCCCAAAGGCTGAAATTCCAAAGGCCGACATCCAAAAGACCGAAATCCCAAAGGCCGAAATCCCAAAGGCCGGATTTCCAAAAGCCGAAATCCCAAAAGCCGAAATCCCAAAGGCCGAAATCCCAAAGGCCGAAATCCCAAAGACCGAAATCGCAAAAGCCGATATCTTAAAGGCCGAAATCCTAAAGGCCGAAATCCCAAAGGCCGTAATCCCAAAGGCCGAAATCCCAAACTCCGAAAACCCAAAGGCCGAAATCCCAAAGGCCGAAATCCCAAATGTCGAAATCCCAAAGGTCAAAATCCCAATAGCTGACATCCCAAAGGCCGAAATCCCAAAGGCTGAAATTCCAAAGACCGACATCCAAAAGACCGAAATCCCAAAGGCCGAAATCCCAAAGGTCGAAATCCCAATAGCCGACATCCCAAAGGCTGAAATCCCAAAGGCTGAAATTCCAAAGGCCGACATCCAAAAGACCGAAATCCCAAAGGCCGAAATCCCAAAATCCGGATTTCCAAAAGCCGAAATCCCAAAGGCCGAAATCCCAAAGGCCGAAATCCCAAAGACCGAAATCGCAAAAGCCGATATCTTGAAGGACGAAATCCTAAAGGCCGAAATCCCAAAGGTCGACATTCCAAAGGCCGAAATCCCAAATGTCGAAATCCCCAAGGTCAAAATCCCAAATACCGAAATCCCAAAGGCCGAAATCCTAAAGGCCGAAATCCCAAAGGTCGAAATCCCAAGGCCGATATCCCAGAGTTGGTCATCCCAAAAGCCGATATCCTAAAGGCTGAAATTCCAAAGGCTGACATCCCAACTGCCGATATCCCAAAGGCCGAAATCCAAAAGGTCGAAATACCAAAGGCCGAAATCCCAAAGTCCGAAATCCCAAATGTCGAAATCCCAAAAGTCAAAATCCCAATAGCCGACATCCCAAAGGCCGAAATCCCAAAGGCTGACATTACAAAGACCGACATCCAAAAGACCGAAATCCCAAAGGCCGAAATCCCAAAGGCCGAAATCCCAAATGTCGGAATCCCAAAGGTCAAAATCCCAATAGCTGACATCCCAAAGGCCGAAATCCCAAAGGCTGAAATTCCAAAGACCGACATCCAAAAGACCGAAATCCCAAAGGCCGAAATCCCAAAGGTCGAAATCCCAATAGCCGACATCCCAAAGCCTGAAATCCCAAAGGCCGAAATCCCAAAGGCTGAAATTCCAAAGGCCGAAATCCAAAAGACCGAAATCCCAAAGGCCGAAATCCCAAAGGCCGAAATCCCAAAGGCCGGATTTCCAAAAGCCGAAATCCCAAAAGCCGAAATCCCAACGGCCGAAATCCCAAAGGCCGAAATCCCAAAGACCGAAATCGCAAAAGCCGATATCTTAAAGGTCGAAATCCTAAAGGCCGAAATCCCAAAGGTCGACATTCCAAAGGCCGAAATCCCAAATGTCGAAATCCCCAATGTCAAAATCCCAAATACCGAAATCCCAAAGGCCGAAATCCTAAAGGCCGAAATCCCAAAGGTCGAAATCCCAAGGCCGATATCCCAGAGTTGGTCATCCCAAAAGCCGATATCCTAAAGGCTGAAATTCCAAAGGCTGACATCCCAAATGCCGATATCCCAAAGGCCGAAATCCAAAAGGCCGAAATACCAAAGGCCGAAATCGCAAATGTCGAAATCAGAAAGGTCAAAATCCCAAATACCGAAATCCCAAAGGTAGAAATCCCAAAGGCCGAAATCCCAAAGGCCGAAATCCCAAACGCCGAAATCCCAAAGGCCGAAATCCCAAAGGCCGAAATCCCAAAGGCCGAAATCCCAAAGGCCGACATCCCAAAGACCGAAATCCCAAAGGCCGAAATCCCAAAGGTCAAAATCCCATAGGTTACAATTTCAAAGACCGACATCCCAATGACCGAAATCACAATGGTCGAAATCCCAAAGGCCGGAATCCTAAAGGCCGAAATCCCAAAGGCCGTAATCCCAAAGGCCGAAATCCCAAACTCCGAAAAACCAAAGGCCGAAATCCCAAAGGCCGAAATCCCAAAGGCCGAAATCCCAAATGTCGAAATCCCAAAGGTCAAAATCCCAATAGCCGACATCCCAAAGGCCGAAATCCCAAAGGCTGAAATTCCAAAGACCGATATCCAAAAGACCGAAATCCCAAAGGCCGAAATCCCAAAGGCCGAAATCCCAAAGGCCGAAATCCCAAAGGTGGAAATCCCAATAGCCGACATCCCAAAGGCCGAAATCCCAAAGGCCGAAATCCCAAAGGCCGAAATCCCAAAGGCCGAAATCCCAAAGGCTGAAATCCCAAAGGCCGAAATCCCAAAGGCTGAAATTCCAAAGACCGACATCCAAAAGACCGAAATCCCTAAGCCTGAAATCCCAAAGGCCGTAGTCCCAAAGACCGAAATACTAAAAGCCGATATCTTAAAGGTCGAAATCCTAAAGGCCGAAATCCCAAATACCGAAATCCCAAAGCCCGAAATACCAAAAGCCGAAATACCAAAAGCCGATATCTTAAAGGCCGAAATCCCAAAGGCCGACATCCCAAAGGCCGAAATCCCAAAGGCCGAAATCCCAAAGGCCGAAATCCCAAAGGCCGAAATCCCAAAGGCCGAAATCCCAAAGGCCGAAATCCCAAAGGCCGAAATCCCAAAGGCCGACATCCCAAAGACCGAAATCCTAAAGGCCGAAATCCCAAAGACCGAAATACCAAAAGCCGAAATACCAAAAGCCGATATCTTAAAGGCCGAAATCCTAAAGGTCGACATCCCAAAGGCCGTAATCCCAAAGGCCGAAATCCCAAACTCCGAAAACCCAAAGGCCGAAATCCCAAAGGCCAAAATCCCAAATGTCGAAATCCCAAAGGTCAAAATCCCAATAGCCGACATCCCAAAGGCCGAAATCCCAAAGGCTGAAATTCCAAAGCCCGACATCCAAAAGACCGAAATCCCAAAGGCTGAAATTCCAAAGGCCGACATCCAAAAGACCGAAATCCCAAAGGCCGGATTTCCAAAAGCCGAAATCCCAAAAGCCGAAATCCCAAAGGCCGAAATCCCAAAGACCGAAATCGCAAAAGCCGATATCTTAAAGGTCGAAATCCTAAAGGCCGAAACCCCAAAGGTCGACATTCCAAAGGCCGAAATCCCAAATGTCGAAATCCCCAAGGTCAAAATCCCAAATACCGAAATCCCAAAGGCCGATATCCCAAAAGCCGATATCCTAAAGGCTGAAATTCCAAAGGGCGACATCCCAAATGCCGATATCCCAAAGGCCGAAATCCGAAAGGTCGAAATCCCTAAGGCCGAAATCCCAAAGGCCGAAATCCCAAGGGCCGAAATCCCAAAGGCAGAAATCCCAAAGGCCGAAATACCAAAAGCCGATATCCTAAAGGTCGAAATCCCAAAGGCCGAAATCGCAAAGGCCGAAATCCCAAAATCCGAAATCCCAAATGCGGAAATCCCAAAGGCCGAAATCCGAAAGGCCGAAATCCCAAAGACCGAAATCCCAAAAGCCGAAATCTTAAAGGTCGAAATCCTGAAGGCCGAAATCCCAAAGGCCGAAATCCCAAAGGCCGAAATCCCAATGGCCGAAATCCCAAAGGTCGAAATCCCAAGGCCGATATCCCAAAGTTCGCCATCCCAAAAGCCGATATCCTAAAGGCTGAAATTCCAAAGGGCGACATCACAAATGCCGATATCCCAAAGGCCGAAATCCGAAAGGTCGAAATCCCAAAGGCCGAAATCCCAAAGGCCGAAATCCCAAAGGCTGAAATCCCAAGTGCCGAAATCCAAAAGGCCGAAATACCAAAGGACGATATCCCAAAGGTGCAAATCCCAAAGGCCGAAATCCCAAAGGCCGAATTTCCAAAGGCAGAAATCCCAAAGGCTGAAATCCCAAAGGCCGAAATGCCAAAGGCCGAAATCCCAAAGGCCGAAATCCCAAAGGCCGAAATCCCAAATGTCGAAATCCCAAAGGTCAAAATCCCAAAAGCCGAAATCTTAAAGGTCGAAATCCCTAAGGCCGAAATCCCAAAGGCCGAAATCCCAAGGGCCGAAATCCCAAAGGCCGAAATCCCAAAGGTCGAAATCCCAAGGCCGATATCCCAAAGGTCAAAATCCCAATAGACGACATCCCAAAGACCGAAATCCCAAAGGTCGAAATCCCAAGGCCAATATCCCAAAGTTCGCCATCCCAAAAGCCGATATCCTAAAGGCTGAAATTCCAAAGGCCGACATCCCAAATGCCGATATCCCAAAGGCCGAAATCCGAAAGGTCGAAAACCCAAAGGCCGAAATCCCAAAGGCCGAAATCCCAAATGTCGAAATCCCAAAGGCTGAAATCCCAAAGGCCGAAATCCCAAAGGCCGAAATCCCAAAGGCCGACATCCCAAAGACCGAAATCCCAAAGGCCGAAATCCCAAAGGTCAAAATCCCATAGGTTACAATTCCAAAGACCGACATCCCGATGACCGAAATCACAATGGTCGAAATCCCAAAGGCCGAAATCCTAAAGGCCGAAATCCCAAAGACCGAAATACCAAAAGCCGAAATACCAAAGCCGATATCTTAAAGGCCGAAATCCCAAAGTTCAAAATCCCAATAGCCGACATCCCAAAGGCCGAAATCCCAAAGGCTGAAATTCCAAAGACCGACATCCAAAAGACTGAAATCCCAAAGGCTGAAATTCCAAAGGCCGACATCCAAAAGACCGAAATCCCAAAGGCCGGATTTCCAAAAGCCGAAATCCCAAAAGCCGAAATCCAAAAGGCCGACATCCCAAAGGCCGAAATCCCAAAGACCGAAATCGCAAAAGCCGATATCTTAAAGGTCGAAATCCTAAAGGCCGAAATCCCAAAGGTCGACATTCCAAAGGCCGAAATCCCAAATGTCGAAATCCCCAAGGTCAAAATCCCAAATACCGAAATCCCAAAGGCCGAAATCCTAAAGGCCGAAATCCCAAAGGTCGAAATCCCAAGGCCGATATCCCAGAGTTGGTCATCCCAAAAGCCGATATCCTAAAGGCTGAAATTCCAAAGGCTGACATCCCAAATGCCGATATCCCAAAGGCCGAAATCCAAAAGGCCGAAATACCAAAGGCCGAAATCGCAAATGTCGAAATCCGAAAGGTCAAAATCCCAAATACCGAAATCCCAAAGGCCGAAATCCCAAAGGCCGAAATCCCAAACGCCGAAATTCCAAAGGCCGAAATCCCAAAGGCCGAAATCCCAAAGGCCGAAATCCCAAAGGCCGAAATCCCAAAGGCCGACATCCCAAAGACCGAAATCCCAAAGGCCGAAATCCCAAAGGTCAAAATCCCATAGGTTACAATTCCAAAGACCGACATCCCAATGACCGAAATCACAATGGTCGAAATCCCAAAGGCCGGAATCCTAAAGGCCGAAATAACAAAGACCGAAATACCAAAAGCCGATATCTTAAAGGCCGAAATCCTAAAGGCCGAAATCCCAAAGGCCGTAATCCCAAAGGCCGAAATCCCAAACTCCGAAAACCCAAAGGCCGAAATCCCAAAGGCCGAAATCCCAAATGTCGAAATCCCAAAGTTCAAAATCCCAATAGCCGACATCCCAAAGGCCGAAATCCCAAAGGCTGAAATTCCAAAGACCGACACCCAAAAGACCGAAATCCCAAAGGCCGAAATCCCAAAGGCCGAAATCCCAAAGGCCGAAATCCCAAAGGCCGAAATCCCAAAGGTGGAAATCCCAATAGCCGACATCCCAAAGGCCGAAATCCCAAAGGACGAAATCCCAAAGGCCGAATTCCCAAAGGTGGAAATCCCAATAGCCGACATCCCAAAGGCCGAAATCCCAAAGGACGAAATCCCAAAGGCCGAATTCCCAAAGGCCGAAATCCCAAAGGCCGAAATCCCAAAGGCCGAAATCCCAAAGGCCGAAATCCCAAACGCCGAAATCCCAAAGGCCGAAATCCCAAAGGCCGAAATCCCAAAGGCCGAAATCCCAAAGGCCGACATCCCAAAGACCGAAATCCCAAAGGCCGAAATCCCAAAGGTCAAAATCCCATAGGTTACAATTCCAAAGACCGACATCCCGATGACCGAAATCACAATGGTCGAAATCCCAAAGGCCGAAATCCTAAAGGCCGAAATCCCAAAGACCGAAATACCAAAAGCCGAAATGCCAAAAGCCGATATCTTAAAGGCCGAAATCCTAAAGGCCGAAATCCCAAAGGCCGCAATCCCAAAGGCCGAAATCCCAAACTCCGAAAACCCAAAGGCCGAAATCCCAAAGGCCGAAATCCCAAATGTCGAAATCCCAAAGGTCAAAATCCCAATAGCCGACATCCCAAAGGCCGAAATCCCAAAGGCTGAAATTCCAAAGACCGACATCCAAAAGACCGAAATCCCAAAGGCCGAAATCCCAAAGGCCGAATTTCCAAAGGCCGAAATCCCAAAGGCCGAAATCCCAAAGGCCGAAATACCAAAAGCCGATATCTTAAAGGTCGAATTCCTAAAGGCCGAAATCCCAAATACCGAAATCCCAAAGGCCGAAATACCAAAAGCCGAAATACCAAAAGCCGATATCTTAAAGGCCGAAATCCCAAACGCCGAAATCCCAAAGGCCGAAATCCCAAACGCCGAAATCCCAAAGGTCGAAATCCCAAAGGTCGAAATCCCAAAGGCCGAAATACGAAAAGCCGATATCTTAAAGGTCGAAATCCTAAAAGCCGAAATCCCAAAGGTCGACATTCCAAAGGCCGAAATCCCAAAGACCGAAATCCCAAAGGCCGAAATCCCAAACGCCGAAATCCCAAAGGCCGAAATCCCAAAGGCCGAAATCCAAAAGGCCGACATCCCAAAGACCGAAATCCCAAAGGCCGAAATCCCAAAGGTCAAAATCCCATAGGTTACAATTCCAAAGACCGACATCCCAATGACCGAAATCACAATGGTCGAAATCCCAAAGGCCGAAATCCTAAAGGCCGAAATCCCAAAGGCCGTAATCCCAAAGGCCGAAATCCCAAACTCCGAAAACCCAAAGGCCGAAATCCCAAAGGCCGAAATCCCAAATGTCGAAATCCCAAAGGTCAAAATCCCAATAGCCGACATCCCAAACGCCGAAATCCCAAAGGCTGATATTCCAAAGACCGACATCCAAAAGACCGAAATCCCAAAGGCCGAAATCCCAAAGGCCGAAATCCCACAGGCCGACATCCCAAAGACCGAAATCCCAAAGGCCGAAATCCCAATGGTCAAAATCCCATAGGTTACAATTCCAAAGACCGACATCCCGATGACCGAAATCACAATGGTCGAAAACCCAAAGGCCGAAATCCTAAAGGCCGAAATCCCAAAGACCGAAATACCAAAAGCCGAAATACCAAAAGCCGATATCTTAAAGGCCGAAATCCTAAAGGTCGACATCCCAAAGGCCGTAATCCCAAAGGCCGAAATCCCAAACTCCGAAAACCCAAAGGCCGAAATCCCAAAGGCCGAAATCCAAAAGGCCGAAATACCAAAGGACGATATCCCAAAGGTGGAAATCCCAAAGGCCGAAATCCCAAAGGCCGAATTTCCAAAGGCCGAAATCGCAAATGTCGAAATCCGAAAGGTTAAAATCCCAAATACCGAAATCCCAAAGGCCGAAATCCCAAAGGCCGAAATCCCAAAGGCCGAAATCCCAAAGGCCGAAATCCCAAAGGCCGAAATCCCACAGGCCGAAATCCCAAAGGCCGTAATCCCAAAGGCCGAAATCCCAAACTCCGAAAACCCAAAGGCCGAAATCCCAAAGGCCGAAATCCCAAATCTCGAAATCCCAAAGGTCAAAATCCCAATAGCTGACATCCCAAAGGCCGAAATCCCAAAGGCTGAAATTCCAAAGACCGACATCCAAAAGACCGAAATCCCAAATGTCGAAATCCCCAAGGTCAAAATCCCAAATACCGAAATCCCAAAGGCCGATATCCCAAAAGCCGATATCCTAAAGGCTGAAATTCCAAAGGGCGACATCCCAAATGCCGATATCCCAAAGGCCGAAATCCGAAAGGTCGAAATCCCTAAGGCCGAAATCCCAAAGGCCGAAATCTCTAAGGCCGAAATCCCAAAGGCCGAAATCCCAAAGGCCGAAATCCCAAAGGCAGAAATCCCAAAGGCCGAAATACCAAAAGCCGATATCCTAAAGGTCGAAATCCCAAAGGCCGAAATCGCAAAGGCCGAAATCCCAAAATCCGAAATCCCAAATGCGGAAATCCCAAAGGCCGAAATCCCAAAGGCCGAAATCCCAAAGACCGAAATCCCAAAAGCCGAAATCTTAAAGGTCGAAATCCTGAAGGCCGAAATCCCAAAGGCCGAAATCCCAAAGGCCGAAATCCCAAAGGTCGAAATCCCAAGGCCGATATCCCAAAGTTCGCCATCCCAAAAGCCGATATCCTAAAGGCTGAAATTCCAAAGGGCGACATCACAAATGCCGATATCCCAAAGGCCGAAATCCGAAAGGTCGAAATCCTAAAGGCCGAAATCCCAAAGGCCGAAATCCCAAAGGCCGAAATCCCAAGTGCCGAAATCCAAAAGGCCGAAATACCAAAGGACGATATCCCAAAGGTGCAAATCCCAAAGGCCGAAATCCCAAAGGCCGAATTTCCAAAGGCAGAAATCCCAAAGGCTGAAATCCCAAAGGCCAAAATGCCAAAGGCCGAAATCCCAAAGGCCGAAATCCCAAAGGCCGAAATCCCAAATGTCGAAATCCCAAAGGTCAAAATCCCAATAGCCGACATCCAAAGACCGAAATCCCAAAGGTCGAAATCCCAAGGCCGATATCCCAAAGTTCGCCACCCCAAAAGCAGATATCCTAAAGGCTGAAATTCCAAAGGCCGACATCCCAAATGCCGATATCCCAAAGGCCGAAATCCGAAAGGTCGAAAACCCAAAGGCCGAAATCCCAAAGGCCGAAATCCCAAATGTCGAAATCCCAAAAGTCAAAATCCCAATAGCCGACATCCCAAAGGCCGAAATCCCAAAGGCTGAAATTACAAAGACCGACATCCAAAAGACCGAAATCCCAAAGGCCGAAATCCCAAAGGCCGAAATCCCAAATGCCGAAATCCCAAAGGCCGAAATCCCAAAGGCCGGATTTCCAAAAGCCGAAATCCCAAAAGCCGAAATCCCAAAGGCCGAAATCCCAAATGCCGAAATCCCAAAGACCGAAATCGCAAAAGCCGATATCTTAAAGGTCGAAATCCTAAAGGCCGAAATCCCAAAGGTCGACATTCCAAAGGCCGAAATCCCAAATGTCGAAATCCCCAAGGTCAAAATCCCAAATACCGAAATCCCAAAGGCCGATATCCCAAAAGCCGATATCCTAAAGGCTGAAATCCCAAAGGCCGAAATCCCAAAGGCCGGATTTCCAAAAGCCGAAATCCCAAAAGCCGAAATCCCAAAGGCCGAAATCCCAAAGGCCGAAATCCCAAAGACCGAAATCCCAAAAGCCGAAATCTTAAAGGTCGAAATCCTGAAGGCCGAAATCCCAAAGGCCGAAATCCCAAAGGCCGAAATCCCAAAGGCCGAAATCCCAAAGGTCGAAATCCCAAGGCCAATATCCCAAAGTTCGCCATCCCAAAAGCCGATATCCTAAAGGCTGAAATTCCAAAGGGCGACATCACAAATGCCGATATCCCAAAGGCCGAAATCCGAAAGGTCGAAATCCCAATAGCCGACATCCCAAAGGCTGAAATCCCAAAGGCCGAAATCCCAAAGGCTGAAATTCCAAAGGCCGACATCCAAAAGACCGAAATCCCAAAGGCCGAAATCCCAAAGGCCGGATTTCCAAAAGCCGAAATCCCAAAAGCCGAAATCCCAAAGGCCGAAATCCCAAAGGCCGAAATCCCAAAGACCGAAATCGCAAAAGCCGATATCTTAAAGGCCGAAATCCTAAAGGCCGAAATCCCAAAGGCCGTAATCCCAAAGGCCGAAATCCCAAACTCCGAAAACCCAAAGGCCGAAATCCCAAAGGCCGAAATCCCAAATGTCGAAATCCCAAAGGTCAAAATCCCAATAGCTGACATCCCAAAGGCCGAAATCCCAAAGGCCGAAATCCCAAAGGCCGAAATCCCAAAGGCCGAAATCCCAAAGGTCGAAATCCCAATAGCCGGCATCCCAAAGGCTGAAATCCCAAAGGCTGAAATTCCAAAGGCCGACATCCAAAAGACCGAAATCCCAAAGGCCGAAATCCCAAAATCCGGATTTCCAAAAGCCGAAATCCCAAAAGCCGAAATCCCAAAGGCCGAAATCCCAAAGGCCGAAATCCCAAAGACCGAAATCGCAAAAGCCGATATCTTAAAGGACGAAATCCTAAAGGCCGAAATCCCAAAGGTCGACATTCCAAAGGCCGAAATCCCAAATGTCGAAATCCCCAAGGTCAAAATCCCAAATACCGAAATCCCAAAGGCCGAAATCCTAAAGGCCGAAATCCCAAAGGTCGAAATCCCAAGGCCGATATCCCAGAGTTGGTCATCCCAAAAGCCGATATCCTAAAGGCTGAAATTCCAAAGGCTGACATCCCAACTGCCGATATCCCAAAGGCCGAAATCCAAAAGGTCGAAATACCAAAGGCCGAAATCCCAAAGGCCGAAATCCCAAATGTCGAAATCCCAAAAGTCAAAATCCCAATAGCCGACATCCCAAAGGCCGAAATCCCAAAGGCTGAAATTACAAAGACCGACATCCAAAAGACCGAAATCCCAAAGGCCGAAATCCCAAATGTCGGAATCCCAAAGGTCAAAATCCCAATAGCTGACATCCCAAAGGCCGAAATCCCAAAGGCTGAAATTCCAAAGACCGACATCCAAAAGACCGAAATCCCAAAGGCCGAAATCCCAAAGGTCGAAATCCCAATAGCCGACATCCCAAAGCCTGAAATCCCAAAGGCCGAAATCCCAAAGGCTGAAATTCCAAAGGCCGACATCCAAAAGACCGAAATCCCAAAGGCCGAAATCCCAAAGGCCGAAATCCCAAAGGCCGGATTTCCAAAAGCCGAAATCCCAAAAGCCGAAATCCCAACGGCCGAAATCCCAAAGGCCGAAATCCCAAAGACCGAAATCGCAAAAGCCGATATCTTAAAGGTCGAAATCCTAAAGGCCGAAATCCCAAAGGTCGACATTCCAAAGGCCGAAATCCCAAATGTCGAAATCCCCAATGTCAAAATCCCAAATACCGAAATCCCAAAGGCCGAAATCCTAAAGGCCGAAATCCCAAAGGTCGAAATCCCAAGGCCGATATCCCAGAGTTGGTCATCCCAAAAGCCGATATCCTAAAGGCTGAAATTCCAAAGGCTGACATCCCAAATGCCGATATCCCAAAGGCCGAAATCCAAAAGGCCGAAATACCAAAGGCCGAAATCCCAATAGCCGACATCCCAAAGGCCGAAATCCCAAAGGCCGAAATCCCAAAGGCCGAAATCCCAAAGGCCGAAATCCCAAAGGCTGAAATCCCAAAGGCCGAAATCCCAAAGGCTGAAATTCCAAAGACCGACATCCAAAAGACCGAAATCCCAAAGGCCGAAATCCCAAAGGCCGTAGTCCCAAAGACCGAAATACTAAAAGCCGATATCTTAAAGGTCGAAATCCTAAAGGCCGAAATCCCAAATACCGAAATCCCAAAGCCCGAAATACCAAAAGCCGAAATACCAAAAGCCGATATCTTAAAGGCCGAAAGCCTAAAGGCCGAAATCCCAAAGGCCGTAATCCCGAAGGCCGAAATCCCAAACTCCGAAAACCCAAAGGCCGAAATCCCAAAGGCCGAATTCCCAAATGTCGAAATCCCAAAGGTCAAAATCCCAATAGCCGACATCCCAAAGGCCGAAATCCCAAAGGCTGAAATTCCAAAGACCGACATCCAAAAGACCGAAATCCCAAAGGCCGAAATCCCAAAGGCCGAAATCCCAAAGGCCGACATCCCAAAGACCGAAATCCCAAAGGCCGAAATCCCAATGGTCAAAATCCCACAGGTTACAATTCCAAAGACCGACATCCCGATGACCGAAATCACAATGGTCGAAATCCCAAAGGCCGAAATCCTAAAGGCCGAAATCCCAAAGACCGAAATACCAAAAGCCGAAATACCAAAAGCCGATATCTTAAAGGCCGAAATCCCAAAGGTCAAAATCCCAATAGCCGACATCCCAAAGGCCGAAATCCCAAAGGCTGAAATTCCAAAGACCGACATCCAAAAGACTGAAATCCCAAAGGCTGAAATTCCAAAGGCCGACATCCAAAAGACCGAAATCCCAAAGGCCGGATTTCCAAAAGCCGAAATCCCAAAAGCCGAAATCCAAAAGGCCGACATCCCAAAGGCCGAAATCCCAAAGGCCGAAATCCCAAAGACCGAAATCGCAAAAGCCGATATCTTAAAGGTCGAAATCCTAAAGGCCGAAATCCCAAAGGTCGACATTCCAAAGGCCGAAATCCCAAATGTCGAAATCCCCAAGGTCAAAATCCCAAATACCGAAATCCCAAAGGCCGAAATCCTAAAGGCCGAAATCCCAAAGGTCGAAATCCCAAGGCCGATATCCCAGAGTTGGTCATCCCAAAAGCCGATATCCTAAAGGCTGAAATTCCAAAGGCTGACATCCCAAATGCCGATATCCCAAAGGCCGAAATCCAAAAGGCCGAAATACCAAAGGCCGAACTCGCAAATGTCGAAATCCGAAAGGTCAAAATCCCAAATACCGAAATCCCAAAGGCCGAAATCCCAAAGGCCGAAATCCCAAACGCCGAAATTCCAAAGGCCGAAATCCCAAAGGCCGAAATCCCAAAGGCCGAAATCCCAAAGGCCGAAATCCCAAAGGCCGACATCCCAAAGACCGAAATCCCAAAGGCCGAAATCCCAAAGGTCAAAATCCCATAGGTTACAATTCCAAAGACCGACATCCCAATGACCGAAATCACAATGGTCGAAATCCCAAAGGCCGGAATCCTAAAGGCCGAAATAACAAAGACCGAAATACCAAAAGCCGATATCTTAAAGGCCGAAATCCTAAAGGCCGAAATCCCAAAGGCCGTAATCCCAAAGGCGGAAATCCCAAACTCCGAAAACCCAAAGGCCGAAATCCCAAAGGCCGAAATCCCAAATGTCGAAATCCCAAAGTTGAAATCCCAATAGCCGACATCCCAAAGGCCGAAATCCCAAAGGCTGAAATTCCAAAGACCGACACCCAAAAGACCGAAATCCCAAAGGCCGAAATCCCCAAGGTCAAAATCCCAAATACCGAAATCCCAAAGGCCGATATCCCAAAAGCCGATATCCTAAAGGCTGAAATTCCAAAGGGCGACATCCCAAATGCCGAAATCCGAAAGGTCGAAATCCCTTAGGCCGAAATCCCAAAGGCCGAAATCCCTAAGGCCGAAATCCCAAAGGCCGAAATCCCAAAGGCCGAAATCCCAAAGGCAGAAATCCCAAAGGCCGAAATACCAAAAGCCGATATCCTAAAGGTCGAAATCCCAAAGGCCGAAATCGCAAAGGCCGAAATCCCAAAATCCGAAATCCCAAATGCGGAAATCCCAAAGGCCGAAATCCCAAAGGCCGAAATCCCAAAGACCGAAATCCCAAAAGCCGAAATCTTATAGGTCGAAATCCTGAAGGCCGAAATCCCAAAGGCCGAAATCCCAAAGGTCGAAATCCCAAGGCCGATATCCCAAAGTTCGCCATCCCAAAAGCCGATATCCTAAAGGCTGAAATTCCAAAGGGCGACATCACAAATGCCGATATCCCAAAGGCCGAAATCCGAAAGGTCGAAATCCCAAAGGCCGAAATCCCAAAGGCCGAAATCCCAAAGGCCGAAATCCCAAGTGCCGAAATCCAAAAGGCCGAAATACCAAAGGACGATATCCCAAAGGTGCAAATCCCAAAGGCCGAAATCCCAAAGGCCGAATTTCCAAAGGCAGAAATCCCAAAGGCTGAAATCCCAAACGCCAAAATGCCAAAGGCCGAAATCCCAAAGGCCGAAATCCCAAAGGCCGAAATCCCAAATGTCGAAATCCCAAAGGTCAAAATCCCAATAGCCGACATCCAAAGACCGAAATCCCAAAGGTCGAAATCCCAAGGCCGATATCCCAAAGTTCGCCACCCCAAAAGCAGATATCCTAAAGGCTGAAATTCCAAAGGCCGACATCCAAAAGACCGAAATCCCAAAGGCCGAAATCCCAAAGGCCGAAATCCCAAAGGCCGACATCCCAAAGACCGAAATCCCAAAGGCCGAAATCCCAATGGTCAAAATCCCACAGGTTACAATTCCAAAGACCGACATCCCGATGACCGAAATCACAATGGTCGAAATCCCAAAGGCCGAAATCCTAAAGGCCGAAATCCCAAAGACCGAAATACCAAAAGCCGATATCTTAAAGGCCGAAATCCCAAAGGTCAAAATCCCAATAGCCGACATCCCAAAGGCCGAAATCCCAAAGGCTGAAATTCCAAAGACCGACATCCAAAAGACTGAAATCCCAAAGGCTGAAATTCCAAAGGCCGACATCCAAAAGACCGAAATCCCAAAGGCCGGATTTCCAAAAGCCGAAATCCCAAAAGCCGAAATCCAAAAGGCCGACATCCCAAAGGCCGAAATCCCAAAGGCCGAAATCCCAAAGACCGAAATCGCAAAAGCCGATATCTTAAAGGTCGAAATCCTAAAGGCCGAAATCCCAAAGGTCGACATTCCAAAGGCCGAAATCCCAAATGTCGAAATCCCCAAGGTCAAAATCCCAAATACCGAAATCCCAAAGGCCGAAATCCTAAAGGCCGAAATCCCAAAGGTCGAAATCCCAAGGCCGATATCCCAGAGTTGGTCATCCCAAAAGCCGATATCCTAAAGGCTGAAATTCCAAAGGCTGACATCCCAAATGCCGATATCCCAAAGGCCGAAATCCAAAAGGCCGAAATACCAAAGGCCGAACTCGCAAATGTCGAAATCCGAAAGGTCAAAATCCCAAATACCGAAATCCCAAAGGCCGAAATCCCAAAGGCCGAAATCCCAAACGCCGAAATTCCAAAGGCCGAAATCCCAAAGGCCGAAATCCCAAAGGCCGAAATCCCAAAGGCCGAAATCCCAAAGGCCGACATCCCAAAGACCGAAATCCCAAAGGCCGAAATCCCAAAGGTCAAAATCCCATAGGTTACAATTCCAAAGACCGACATCCCAATGACCGAAATCACAATGGTCGAAATCCCAAAGGCCGGAATCCTAAAGGCCGAAATAACAAAGACCGAAATACCAAAAGCCGATATCTTAAAGGCCGAAATCCTAAAGGCCGAAATCCCAAAGGCCGTAATCCCAAAGGCGGAAATCCCAAACTCCGAAAACCCAAAGGCCGAAATCCCAAAGGCCGAAATCCCAAATGTCGAAATCCCAAAGTTGAAATCCCAATAGCCGACATCCCAAAGGCCGAAATCCCAAAGGCTGAAATTCCAAAGACCGACACCCAAAAGACCGAAATCCCAAAGGCCGAAATCCCCAAGGTCAAAATCCCAAATACCGAAATCCCAAAGGCCGATATCCCAAAAGCCGATATCCTAAAGGCTGAAATTCCAAAGGGCGACATCCCAAATGCCGATATCCCAAAGGCCGAAATCCGAAAGGTCGAAATCCCTAAGGCCGAAATCCCAAAGGCCGAAATCCCTAAGGCCGAAATCCCAAAGGCCGAAATCCCAAAGGCCGAAATCCCAAAGGCAGAAATCCCAAAGGCCGAAATACCAAAAGCCGATATCCTAAAGGTCGAAATCCCAAAGGCCGAAATCGCAAAGGCCGAAATCCCAAAATCCGAAATCCCAAATGCGGAAATCCCAAAGGCCGAAATCCCAAAGGCCGAAATCCCAAAGACCGAAATCCCAAAAGCCGAAATCTTATAGGTCGAAATCCTGAAGGCCGAAATCCCAAAGGCCGAAATCCCAAAGGCCGAAATCCCAAAGGTCGAAATCCCAAGGCCGATATCCCAAAGTTCGCCATCCCAAAAGCCGATATCCTAAAGGCTGAAATTCCAAAGGGCGACATCACAAATGCCGATATCCCAAAGGCCGAAATCCGAAAGGTCGAAATCCCAAAGGCCGAAATCCCAAAGGCCGAAATCCCAAAGGCCGAAATCCCAAGTGCCGAAATCCAAAAGGCCGAAATACCAAAGGACGATATCCCAAAGGTGCAAATCCCAAAGGCCGAAATCCCAAAGGCCGAATTTCCAAAGGCAGAAATCCCAAAGGCTGAAATCCCAAAGGCCAAAATGCCAAAGGCCGAAATCCCAAAGGCCGAAATCCCAAAGGCCGAAATCCCAAATGTCGAAATCCCAAAGGTCAAAATCCCAATAGCCGACATCCAAAGACCGAAATCCCAAAGGTCGAAATCCCAAGGCCGATATCCCAAAGTTCGCCACCCCAAAAGCAGATATCCTAAAGGCTGAAATTCCAAAGGCCGACATCCCAAATGCCGATATCCCAAAGGCCGAAATCCGAAAGGTCGAAAACCCAAAGGCCGAAATCCCAAAGGCCGAAATCCCAAATGTCGAAATCCCAAAAGTCAAAATCCCAATAGCCGACATCCCAAAGGCCGAAATCCCAAAGGCTGAAATTACAAAGACCGACATCCAAAAGACCGAAATCCCAAAGGCCGAAATCCCAAAGGCCGAAATCCCAAATGCCGAAATCCCAAAGGCCGAAATCCCAAAGGCCGGATTTCCAAAAGCCGAAATCCCAAAAGCCGAAATCCCAAAGGCCGAAATCCCAAATGCCGAAATCCCAAAGACCGAAATCGCAAAAGCCGATATCTTAAAGGTCGAAATCCTAAAGGCCGAAATCCCAAAGGTCGACATTCCAAAGGCCGAAATCCCAAATGTCGAAATCCCCAAGGTCAAAATCCCAAATACCGAAATCCCAAAGGCCGATATCCCAAAAGCCGATATCCTAAAGGCTGAAATTCCAAAGGGCGACATCCCAAATGCCGATATCCCAAAGGCCGAAATCCGAAAGGTCGAAATCCCTAAGGCCGAAATCCCAAAGGCCGAAATCCCAAAGGCCGAAATCCCAAAGGCAGAAATCCCAAAGGCCGAAATACCAAAAGCCGATATCCTAAAGGTCGAAATCCCAAAGGCCGAAATCGCAAAGGCCGAAATCCCAAAATCCGAAATCCCAAATGCGGAAATCCCAAAGGCCGAAATCCCAAAGGCCGAAATCCCAAAGACCGAAATCCCAAAAGCCGAAATCTTAAAGGTCGAAATCCTGAAGGCCGAAATCCCAAAGGCCGAAATCCCAAAGGCCGAAATCCCAAAGGCCGAAATCCCAAAGGTCGAAATCCCAAGGCCAATATCCCAAAGTTCGCCATCCCAAAAGCCGATATCCTAAAGGCTGAAATTCCAAAGGGCGACATCACAAATGCCGATATCCCAAAGGCCGAAATCCGAAAGGTCGAAATCCCAATAGCCGACATCCCAAAGGCTGAAATCCCAAAGGCCGAAATCCCAAAGGCTGAAATTCCAAAGGCCGACATCCAAAAGACCGAAATCCCAAAGGCCGAAATCCCAAAGGCCGGATTTCCAAAAGCCGAAATCCCAAAAGCCGAAATCCCAAAGGCCGAAATCCCAAAGGCCGAAATCCCAAAGACCGAAATCGCAAAAGCCGATATCTTAAAGGCCGAAATCCTAAAGGCCGAAATCCCAAAGGCCGTAATCCCAAAGGCCGAAATCCCAAACTCCGAAAACCCAAAGGCCGAAATCCCAAAGGCCGAAATCCCAAATGTCGAAATCCCAAAGGTCAAAATCCCAATAGCTGACATCCCAAAGGCCGAAATCCCAAAGGCTGAAATTCCAAAGACCGACATCCAAAAGACCGAAATCCCAAAGGCCGAAATCCCAAAGGTCGAAATCCCAATAGCCGGCATCCCAAAGGCTGAAATCCCAAAGGCTGAAATTCCAAAGGCCGACATCCAAAAGACCGAAATCCCAAAGGCCGAAATCCCAAAATCCGGATTTCCAAAAGCCGAAATCCCAAAAGCCGAAATCCCAAAGGCCGAAATCCCAAAGGCCGAAATCCCAAAGACCGAAATCGCAAAAGCCGATATCTTAAAGGACGAAATCCTAAAGGCCGAAATCCCAAAGGTCGACATTCCAAAGGCCGAAATCCCAAATGTCGAAATCCCCAAGGTCAAAATCCCAAATACCGAAATCCCAAAGGCCGAAATCCTAAAGGCCGAAATCCCAAAGGTCGAAATCCCAAGGCCGATATCCCAGAGTTGGTCATCCCAAAAGCCGATATCCTAAAGGCTGAAATTCCAAAGGCTGACATCCCAACTGCCGATATCCCAAAGGCCGAAATCCAAAAGGTCGAAATACCAAAGGCCGAAATCCCAAAGGCCGAAATCCCAAATGTCGAAATCCCAAAAGTCAAAATCCCAATAGCCGACATCCCAAAGGCCGAAATCCCAAAGGCTGAAATTACAAAGACCGACATCCAAAAGACCGAAATCCCAAAGGCCGAAATCCCAAATGTCGGAATCCCAAAGGTCAAAATCCCAATAGCTGACATCCCAAAGGCCGAAATCCCAAAGGCTGAAATTCCAAAGACCGACATCCAAAAGACCGAAATCCCAAAGGCCGAAATCCCAAAGGTCGAAATCCCAATAGCCGACATCCCAAAGCCTGAAATCCCAAAGGCCGAAATCCCAAAGGCTGAAATTCCAAAGGCCGACATCCAAAAGACCGAAATCCCAAAGGCCGAAATCCCAAAGGCCGAAATCCCAAAGGCCGGATTTCCAAAAGCCGAAATCCCAAAAGCCGAAATCCCAACGGCCGAAATCCCAAAGGCCGAAATCCCAAAGACCGAAATCGCAAAAGCCGATATCTTAAAGGTCGAAATCCTAAAGGCCGAAATCCCAAAGGTCGACATTCCAAAGGCCGAAATCCCAAATGTCGAAATCCCCAATGTCAAAATCCCAAATACCGAAATCCCAAAGGCCGAAATCCTAAAGGCCGAAATCCCAAAGGTCGAAATCCCAAGGCCGATATCCCAGAGTTGGTCATCCCAAAAGCCGATATCCTAAAGGCTGAAATTCCAAAGGCTGACATCCCAAATGCCGATATCCCAAAGGCCGAAATCCAAAAGGCCGAAATACCAAAGGCCGAAATCCCAATAGCCGACATCCCAAAGGCCGAAATCCCAAAGGCCGAAATCCCAAAGGCCGAAATCCCAAAGGCCGAAATCCCAAAGGCTGAAATCCCAAAGGCCGAAATCCCAAAGGCTGAAATTCCAAAGACCGACATCCAAAAGACCGAAATCCCAAAGGCCGAAATCCCAAAGGCCGTAGTCCCAAAGACCGAAATACTAAAAGCCGATATCTTAAAGGTCGAAATCCTAAAGGCCGAAATCCCAAATACCGAAATCCCAAAGCCCGAAATACCAAACTCCGAAAACCCAAAGGCCGAAATCCCAAAGGCCGAAATCCCAAATGTCGAAATCCCAAAGGTCAAAATCCCAATAGCCGACACCCAAAAGGCCGAAATCCCAAAGGATGAAATTCCAAAGACCGACATCCAAAAGACCGAAATCCCAAAGGCCGAAATCCCAAAGGCCGAAATCCCAAAGGTGGAAATCCCAATAGCCGATATCCCAAAGGCCGAAATCCCAAAGGCCGAAATCCCAAAGGCTGAAATTCCAAAGACCGACATCCAAAAGACCGAAATCCCAAAGGCCGAAATCCCAAAGGCCGAAATCCCAAAGGCCGACATCCCAAAGACCGAAATCCCAAAGGCCGAAATCCCAAAGGTCAAAATCCCATAGGTTACAATTCCAAAGACCGACATCCCGATGACCGAAATCACAATGGCCGAAATCCCAATGGCCGAAATCCCAAAGGTCGAAATCCCAAAAGCCGCATTCCCAAAGGCCGGAATCCCAAAGGCCGAAATCCCAAAGGCCGAAATCCCAAAGGCCGAAATCCCAAAGGCCGAAATCCCAAAGGCCGAAATCCCAAACGCCGAAATCCCAAAAGCCGAAATCCCAAAGGCCGAAATCCCAAAGGCCGAAATCCCAAAGGCCGAAATCCCAAAGGCCGACATCCCAAAGACCGAAATCCCAAAGGCCGAAATCCCAAAGGTCAAAATCCCCTAGGTTACAATTCCAAAGACCGACATCCCGATGACCGAAATCACAATGGTCGAAATCCCAAAGACCGAAATCCTAAAGGCCGAAATCCCAAAGACCGAAACACCAAAGGCCGAAATACCAAAAGCCGATATCTTAAAGGCCGAAATCCTAAAGGCCGAAATCCCAAAGGCCGTAATCCCGAAGGCCGAAATCCCAAACTCCGAAAACCCAAAGGCCGAAATCCCAAAGGCCGAATTCCCAAATGTCGAAATCCCAAAGGTCAAAATCCCAATAGCCGACATCCCAAAGGCCGAAATCCCAAAGGCTGAAATTCCAAAGACCGACATCCAAAAGACCGAAATCCCAAAGGCCGAAATCCCAAAGGCCGAAATCCCAAAGGCCGACATCCCAAAGACCGAAATCCCAAAGGCCGAAATCCCAATGGTCAAAATCCCACAGGTTACAATTCCAAAGACCGACATCCCGATGACCGAAATCACAATGGTCGAAATCCCAAAGGCCGAAATCCTAAAGGCCGAAATCCCAAAGACCGAAATACCAAAAGCCGAAATACCAAAAGCCGATATCTTAAAGGCCGAAATCCCAAAGGTCAAAATCCCAATAGCCGACATCCCAAAGGCCGAAATCCCAAAGGCTGAAATTCCAAAGACCGACATCCAAAAGACTGAAATCCCAAAGGCTGAAATTCCAAAGGCCGACATCCAAAAGACCGAAATCCCAAAGGCCGGATTTCCAAAAGCCGAAATCCCAAAAGCTGAAATCCAAAAGGCCGACATCCCAAAGGCCGAAATCCCAAAGGCCGAAATCCCAAAGACCGAAATCGCAAAAGCCGATATCTTAAAGGTCGAAATCCTAAAGGCCGAAATCCCAAAGGTCGACATTCCAAAGGCCGAAATCCCAAATGTCGAAATCCCCAAGGTCAAAATCCCAAATACCGAAATCCCAAAGGCCGAAATCCTAAAGGCCGAAATCCCAAAGGTCGAAATCCCAAGGCCGATATCCCAGAGTTGGTCATCCCAAAAGCCGATATCCTAAAGGCTGAAATTCCAAAGGCTGACATCCCAAATGCCGATATCCCAAAGGCCGAAATCCAAAAGGCCGAAATACCAAAGGCCGAACTCGCAAATGTCGAAATCCGAAAGGTCAAAATCCCAAATACCGAAATCCCAAAGGCCGAAATCCCAAAGGCCGAAATCCCAAACGCCGAAATTCCAAAGGCCGAAATCCCAAAGGCCGAAATCCCAAAGGCCGAAATCCCAAAGGCCGAAATCCCAAAGGCCGACATCCCAAAGACCGAAATCCCAAAGGCCGAAATCCCAAAGGTCAAAATCCCATAGGTTACAATTCCAAAGACCGACATCCCAATGACCGAAATCACAATGGTCGAAATCCCAAAGGCCGGAATCCTAAAGGCCGAAATAACAAAGACCGAAATACCAAAAGCCGATATCTTAAAGGCCGAAATCCTAAAGGCCGAAATCCCAAAGGCCGTAATCCCAAAGGCCGAAATCCCAAACTCCGAAAACCCAAAGGCCGAAATCCCAAAGGCCGAAATCCCAAATGTCGAAATCCCAAAGTTGAAATCCCAATAGCCGACATCCCAAAGGCCGAAATCCCAAAGGCTGAAATTCCAAAGACCGACACCCAAAAGACCGAAATCCCAAAGGCCGAAATCCCAAAGGCCGAAATCCCAAAGGCCGAAATTCCAAAGGCCGAAATCCCAAAGGTGGAAATCCCAATAGCCGACATCCCAAAGGCCGAAATCCCAAAGGACGAAATCCCAAAGGCCGAATTCCCAAAGGCCGAAATCCCAAAGGCCGAAATCCCAAAGGCCGAAATCCCAAACGCCGAAATCCCAAAGGCCGAAATCCCAAAGGCCGAAATCCCAAAGGCCGAAATCCCAAAGGCCGAAATCCCAAAGGCCGACATCCCAAAGACCGAAATCCCAAAGGCCGAAATCCCAAAGGTCAAAATCCCATAGGTTACAATTCCAAAGACCAACATCCCGATGACCGAAATCACAATGGTCGAAATCCCAAAGGCCGAAATCCTAAAGGCCGAAATCCCAAAGGCCGATATCCCAAAGGCCGACATCCCAAAGACCGAAATCCCAAAGGCCGAAATCCCAAAGGTCAAAATCCCATAGGTTACAATTCCAAAGACCAACATCCCGATGACCGAAATCACAATGGTCGAAATCCCAAAGGCCGAAATCCTAAAGGCCGAAATCCCAAAGACCGAAATACCAAAAGCCGAAATACCAAAAGCCGATATCTTAAAGGCCGAAATCCTAAAGGCCGAAATCCCAAAGGCCGTAATCCCAAAGGCCGAAATCCCAAACTCCGAAAACCCAAAGGCCAAAATCCCAAATGTCGAAATCCAAAAGGTCAAAATCCCAATAGCTGACATCCCAAAGGCCGAAATCCCAAAGGCTGAAATTCCAAAGACCGACATCCAAAAGACCGAAATCCCAAAGGCCGAAATCCCAAAGGTCGAAATCCCAATAGCCGACATCCCAAAGGCTGAAATCCCAAAGGCCGAAATCCCAAAGGCTGAAATTCCAAAGGCCGACATCCAAAAGACCGAAATCCCAAAGGCCGAAATCCAAAAGGCCGGATTTCCAAAAGCCGAAATCCCAAAAGCCGAAATCCCAAAGGCCGAAATCCCAAAGGCCGAAATCCCAAAGACCGAAATCGCAAAAGCCGATATCTTAAAGGACGAAGTCCTAAAGGCCGAAATCCCAAAGGTCGACATTCCCAAGGCCGAAATCCCAAATGTCGAAATCCCCAAGGTCAAAATCCCAAATACCGAAATCCCAAAGGCCGAAATCCTAAAGGCCGAAATCCCAAAGGTCGAAATCCCAAGGCCGATATCCCAGAGTTGGTCATCCCAAAAGCAGATATCCTAAAGGCTGAAATTCCAAAGGCTGACATCCCAACTGCCGATATCCCAAAGGCCGAAATCCAAAAGGCCGAAATACCAAAAGCCGAAATCCCAAAGGCCGAAATCCCAAATTTCGAAATCCCAAAAGTCAAAATCCCAATAGCCGACATCCCAAAGGCCGAAATCCCAAAGGCTGAAATTACAAAGACCGACATCCAAAAGACCGAAATCCCAAAGGCCGAAATCCTAAAGGCCGAAATCCCAAATGTCGAAATCCCAAAGGTCAAAATCCCAATAGCTGACATCCCAAAGGCCGAAATCCCAAGGGCTGAAATTCCAAAGACCGACATCCAAAAGACCGAAATCCCAAAGGCCGAAATCCCAAAGGTCGAAATGCCAATAGCCGACATCCCAAAGCCTGAAATCCCAAAGGCCGAAATCCCAAAGGCTGAAATTCCAAAGGCCGACATCCAAAAGACCGAAATCCCAAAGGCCGAAATCCCAAAGGTCGAAATCCCAATAGCCGACATCCCAAAGGCTGAAATCCCAAAGGCCGAAATCCCAAAGGCTGAAATTCCAAAGGCCGACATCCAAAAGACCGAAATCCCAAAGGCCGAAATCCAAAAGGCCGGATTTCGAAAAGCCGAAATCCCAAAAGCCGAAATCCCAAAGGCCGAAATCCCAAAGGCCGAAATCCCAAAGACCGAAATCGCAAAAGCCGATATCTTAAAGGACGAAGTCCTAAAGGCCGAAATCCCAAAGGTCGACATTCCCAAGGCCGAAATCCCAAATGTCGAAATCCCCAAGGTCAAAATCCCAAATACCGAAATCCCAAAGGCCGAAATCCTAAAGGCCGAAATCCCAAAGGTCGAAATCCCAAGGCCGATATCCCAGAGTTGGTCATTCCAAAAGCCGATATCCTAAAGGCTGAAATTCCAAAGGCTGACATCCCAACTGCCGATATCCCAAAGGCCGAAATCCAAAAGGCCGAAATACCAAAGGCCGAAATCCCAAAGGCCGAAATCCCAAATGTCGAAATCCCAAAAGTCAAAATCCCAATAGCCGACATCCCAAAGGCCGAAATCCCAAAGGCTGAAATTACAAAGACCGACATCCAAAAGACCGAAATCCCAAAGGCCGAAATCCCAAAGGCCGAAATCCCAAATGTCGAAATCCCAAAGGTCAAAATCCCAATAGCTGACATCCCAAAGGCCGAAATCCCAAGGGCTGAAATTCCAAAGACCGACATCCAAAAGACCGAAATCCCAAAGGCCGAAATCCCAAAGGTCGAAATGCCAATAGCCGACATCCCAAAGCCTGAAATCCCAAAGGCCGAAATCCCAAAGGCTGAAATTCCAAAGGCCGACATCCAAAAGACCGAAATCCCAAAGGCCGAAATCCCAAAGGCCGAAATCCCAAAGGCCGGATTTCCAAAAGCCGAAATCCCAAAAGCCGAAATCCCAAAGGCCGAAATCCCAAAGGCCGAAATCCCAAAGACCGAAATCGCAAAAGCCGATATCTTAAAGGTCGAAATCCTAAAGGCCGAATTCCCAAAGGTCGACATTCCAAAGGCCGAAATCCCAAATGTCGAAATCCCCAAGGTCAAAATCCCAAATACCGAAATCCCAAAGGCCGAAATCCTAAAGGCCGAAATCCCAAAGGTCGAAATCCCAAGGCCGATATCCCAGATTTGGTCATCCCAAAAGCCGATATCCTAAAGGCTGAAATTCCAAAGGCTGATATCCCAAATGCCGATATCCCAAAGGCCGAAATCCAAAAGGCCGAAATACCAAAGGCCGAAATCGCAAATGTCGAAATCCGAAAGGTCAAAATCCCAAATACCGAAATCCCAAAGGCCGAAATCCCAAACGCCGAAATCCCAAAGGCCGAAATCCCAAAGGCCGAAATCCCAAAGGCCGAAATCCCAAAGGCCGAAATCCCAAAGGCCGAAATCCCAAAGGCCGAAATCCCAAAGGCCGACATCCCAAAGACCGAAATCCCAAAGGCCGAAATCCCAAAGGTCAAAATCCCATAGGTTACAATTCCAAAGACCGACATCCCAATGACCGAAATCACAATGGTCGAAATCCCAAAGGCCGAAATCCTAAAGGCCGAAATCCCAAAGGCCGTAATCCCAAAGGCCGAAATCCCAAACTCCGAAAACCCAAAGGCCGAAATCCCAAATGTCGAAATCCCAAAGGTCAAAATCCCAATAGCCGACATCCCAAAGGCCGAAATCCCAAAGGCTGAAATTCCAAAGACCGACATCCAAAAGACCGAAATCCCAAAGGCCGAAATCCCAAAGGCCGAAATCCCAAAGGCCGAAATCCCAAAGGCCGAAATCCCAAAGGTGGAAATCCCAATAGCCGAAATCCCAAAGGCCGAAATCCCAAAGGCCGAAATCCCAACGGCCGAAATCCCAAAGGCCGAAATCCCAAAGGCTGAAATCCCAAAGGCCGAAATCCCAAAGGCTGAAATTCCAAAGACCGACATCCAAAAGACCGAAATCCCAAAGGCCGAAATCCCAAAGGCCGAAGTCCCAAAGACCGAAATACTAAAAGCCGATATCTTAAAGGTCGAAATCCTAAAGGCCGAAATCCCAAATACCGAAATCCCAAAGGCCGAAATACCAAAAGCCGAAATACCAAAAGCTGATATCTTAAAGGCCGAAATCCTAAAGGCCGAAATCCTAAAGGCCGACATCCCAAAGACCGAAATCCCAAAGGCCGAAATCCCATAGGTTACAATTCCAAAGACCGACATCCCAAAGACCGAAATCACAATGGCCGAAATCCCGATGGCCGAAATCCCAAAGGTCGAAATCCCAAAAGCCGAATTCCCAAAGGCCGACATCCCAAAGGCCGAAATCCCAAAGGCCGAAATCCCAAAGGCCGAAATCCCAAACGCCGAAATCCCAAAGGCCGAAATCCCAAAGGCCGAAATCCCAAAGGCCGAAATCCCAAAGGCCGAAATCCCAAAGGCCGAAATCCCAAAGGCCGCAATCCCAAAGGCCGACATCCCAAAGACCGAAATCCTAAAGGCCGAAATCCCAAAGACCGAAATACCAAAAGCCGAAATACCAAAAGCCGATATCTTAAAGGCCGAAATCCCAAACTCCGAAAACCCAAAGGCCGAAATCCCAAAGGCAGCAATCCCAAA
The DNA here is from genome assembly GCF_050947335.1 of Megachile rotundata. NCBI lineage: Eukaryota > Metazoa > Arthropoda > Insecta > Hymenoptera > Megachilidae > Megachile > Megachile rotundata. The sequence goes on from NC_134986.1 coordinate 248,753, forward strand.
TGGCGAAATCCCAAAGGTCAAAATCCCAATAGCCGACATCCCAAGGGCCGAAATCCCAAAGGCTGAAATTCCAAAGACCGACATCCAAAAGACCGAAATCCCAAAGGCCGAAATCCCAAAGGCCGAAATCCCAAAGGCCGAAATCCCACAGGCCGACATCCCAGAGACCGAAATCCCAAAGGCCGAAATCCCAATGGTCAAAATCCCATAGGTTACAATTCCAAAGACCGACATCCCGATGACCGAAATGACGATGGTCGAAATCCCAAAGGCCGAAATCCTAAAGGCCGAAATCCCAAAGACCGAAATACCAAAAGCCGAAATACCAAAAGCCGATATCTTAAAGGCCGAAATCCTAAAGGTCGACATCCCAAAGGCCGTAATCCCAAAGGCCGAAATCCCAAACTCCGAAAACCCAAAGGCCGAAATCCCAAAGGCCGAAATCCCAAATGTCGAAATCCCAAAGGTCAAAATCCCAATAGCCGACATCCCAAAGGCCGAAATCCCAAAGGCTGAAATTCCAAAGACCGACATCCAAAAGACCGAAATCCCAAAGGCTGAAATTCCAAAGGCCGACATCCAAAAGACCGAAATCCCAAAGGCCGGATTTCCAAAAGCCGAAATCCCAAAAGCCGAAATCCCAAAGGCCGAAATCCCAAAGGCCGAAATCCCAAAGACCGAAATCGCAAAAGCCGATATCTTAAAGGTCGAAATCCTAAAGGCCGAAATCCCAAAGGTCGACATTCCAAAGGCCGAAATCCCAAATGTCGAAATCCCCAAGGTCAAAATCCCAAATACCGAAATCCCAAAGGCCGATATCCCAAAAGCCGATATCCTAAAGGCTGAAATTCCAAAGGGCGACATCCCAAATGCCGATATCCCAAAGGCCGAAATCCGAAAGGTCGAAATCCCTAAGGCGGAAATCCCAAAGGCCGAAATCCCAAAGGCCGAAATCCCAAAGGCAGAAATCCCAAAGGCCGAAATACCAAAAGCCGATATCCTAAAGGTCGAAATCCCAAAGGCCGAAATCGCAAAGGCCGAAATCCCAAAATCCGAAATCCCAAATGCGGAAATCCCAAAGGCCGAAATCCCAAAGGCCGAAATCCCAAAGACCGAAATCCCAAAAGCCGAAATCTTAAAGGTCGAAATCCTGAAGGCCGAAATCCCAAAGGCCGAAATCCCAAAGGCCGAAATCCCAAAGGCCGAAATCCCAAAGGTCGAAATCCCAAGGCCGATATCCCAAAGTTCGCCATCCCAAAAGCCGATATCCTAAAGGCTGAAATTCCAAAGGGCGACATCACAAATGCCGATATCCCAAAGGCCGAAATCCGAAAGGTCGAAATCCCAAGTGCCGAAATCCAAAAGGCCGAAATACCAAAGGACGATATCCCAAAGGTGGAAATCCCAAAGGCCGAAATCCCAAAGGCCGAATTTCCAAAGGCAGAAATCCCAAAGGCTGAAATCCCAAAGGCCGAAATGCCAAAGGCCGAAATCCCAAAGGCCGAAATCCCAAAGGCCGAAATCCCAAATGTCGAAAACCCAAAGGTCAAAATCCCAATAGCCGACATCCCAAAGACCGAAATCCCAAAGGTCGAAATCCCAAGGCCGATATCCCAAAGTTCGCCATCCCAAAAGCCGATATCCTAAAGGCTGAAATTCCAAAGGCCGACATCCCAATTGCCGATATCCCAAAGGCCGAAATCCGAAAGGTCGAAAACCCAAAGGCCGAAATCCCAAAGGCCGAAATCCCAAATGTCGAAATCCCAAAAGTCAAAATCCCAATAGCCGACATCCCAAAGGCCGAAATCCCAAAGGCTGAAATTACAAAGACCGACATCCAAAAGACCGAAATCCCAAAGGCCGAAATCCCAAAGGCCGAAATCCCAAAGGCCGAAATCCCAAAGGCCGAAATCCCAAAGACCGAAATCGCAAAAGCCGATATCTTAAAGGCCGAAATCCCAAAGGCCGAAATCCCAAAGGCCGAAATCCCAAAGGCCGAAATCCCAAAGGTGGAAATCCCAATAGCCGACATCCCAAAGGCCGAAATCCCAAAGGCCGAAATCCCAAAGGCCGAAATCCCAAAGGCCGAAATCCCAAAGGCCGAAATCCCAATGGCCGAAATCCCAAAGGTCGAAATCCCAAAAGCCGAATTCCCAAAGGCCGACATCCCAAAGGCCGAAATCCCAAAGGCCGAAATCCCAAAGGCCGAAATCCCAAACGCCGAAATCCCAAAGGCCGAAATCCCATAGACCGAAATCGCAAAAGCCGATATCTTAAAGGCCGAAATCCCAAAGGCCGAAATCCCAAAGGCCGAAATCCCAAAGGTGGAAATCCCAATAGCCGACATCCCAAAGGCCGAAATCCCAAAGGCCGAAATCCCAAAGGCCGAAATCCCAAAGGCCGAAATCCCAAAGGCCGAAATCCCAAAGGTCGAAATCCCAAAAGCCGAATTCCCAAAGGCCGACATCCCAAAGGCCGAAATCCCAAAGGCCGAAATCCCAAAGGCCGAAATCCCAAACGCCGAAATCCCAAAGGCCGAAATCCCAAAGACCGAAATCGCAAAAGCCGATATCTTAAAGGCCGAAATCCCAAAGGCCGAAATCCCAAAGGCCGAAATCCCAAAGGTGGAAATCACAATAGCCGACATCCCAATGGCCGAAATCCCAAAGGCCGAAATCCCAAAGGCCGAAATCCCAAAGGCCGAAATCCCAATGGCCGAAATCCCAAAGGTCGAAATCCCAAAAGCCGAATTCCCAAAGGCCGACATCCCAAAGGCCGAAATCCCAAAGGCCGAAATCCCAAAGGCCGAAATCCCAAACGCCGAAATCCCAAAGGCCGAAATCCCAAAGGCCGAAATCCCAAAGGCCGAAATCCCAAAGGCCGAAATCCCAAAGGCCGAAATCCCAAAGGCCGACATCCCAAAGACCGAAATCCTAAAGGCCGAAATCCCAAAGACCGAAATACCAAAAGCCGAAATACCAAAAGCCGATATCTTAAAGGCCGAAATCCCAAACTCCGAAAACCCAAAGGCCGAAATCCCAAAGGCAGCAATCCCAAATGGCGAAATCCCAAAGGTCAAAATCCCAATAGCCGACATCCCAAAGGCCGAAATCCCAAAGGCTGAAATTCCAAAGACCGACATCCAAAAGACCGAAATCCCAAAGGCCGAAATCCCAAAGGCCGAAATCCCAAAGGCCGAAATCCCACAGGCCGACATCCCAGAGACCGAAATCCCAAAGGCCGAAATCCCAATGGTCAAAATCCCATAGGTTACAATTCCAAAGACCGACATCCCGATGACCGAAATGACGATGGTCGAAATCCCAAAGGCCGAAATCCTAAAGGCCGAAATCCCAAAGACCGAAATACCAAAAGCCGAAATACCAAAAACCGATATCTTAAAGGCCGAAATCCTAAAGGTCGACATCCCAAAGGCCGTAATCCCAAAGGCCGAAATCCCAAACTCCGAAAACCCAAAGGCCGAAATCCCAAAGGCCGAAATCCCAAATGTCGAAATCCCAAAGGTCAAAATCCCAATAGCCGACATCCCAAAGGCCGAAATCCCAAAGGCTGAAATCCCAAAGGCTGAAGTTCCAAAGACCGACATCCAAAAGACCGAAATCCCAAAGGCTGAAATTCCAAGGGCCGACATCCAAAAGACCGAAATCCCAAAGGCCGGATTTCCAAAAGCCGAAATCCCAAAAGCCGAAATCCCAAAGGCCGAAATCCCAAAGGCCGAAATCCCAAAGACCGAAATCGCAAAAGCCGATATCTTAAAGGTCGAAATCCTAAAGGCCGAAATCCCAAAGGTCGACATTCCAAAGGCCGAAATCCCAAATGTCGAAATCCCCAAGGTCAAAATCCCAAATACCGAAGTCCCAAAGGCCGATATCCCAAAAGCCGATATCCTAAAGGCTGAAATTCCAAAGGGCGACATCCCAAATGCCGATATCCCAAAGGCCGAAATCCGAAAGGTCGAAATCCCTAAGGCCGAAATCCCAAAGGCCGAAATCCCAAAGGCCGAAATCCCAAATGCAGAAATCCCAAAGGCCGAAATACCAAAAGCCGATATCCTAAAGGTCGAAATCCCAAAGGCCGAAATCGCAAAGGCCGAAATCCCAAAATCCGAAATCCCAAATGCGGAAATCCCAAAGGCCGAAATCCCAAAGGCCGAAATCCCAAAGACCGAAATCCTAAAAGCCGAAATCTTAAAGGTCGAAATCCTGAAGGCCGAAATCCCAAAGGCCGAAATCCCAAAGGCCGAAATCCCAAAGGCCGAAATCCCAAAGGCCGAAATCCCAAAGGTCGAAATCCCAAGGCCGATATCCCAAAGTTCGCCATCCCAAAAGCCGATATCCTAAAGGCTGAAATTCCAAAGGGCGACATCACAAATGCCGATATCCCAAAGGCCGAAATCCGAAAGGTCGAAATCCCAAGTGCCGAAATCCAAAAGGCCGAAATACCAAAGGACGATATCCCAAAGGTGGAAATCCCAAAGGCCGAATTTCCAAAGGCAGAAATCCCAAAGGCTGAAATCCCAAAGGCCGAAATGCCAAAGGCCGAAATCCCAAAGGCCGAAATCCCAAAGGCCGAAATCCCAAATGTCGAAAACCCAAAGGTCAAAATCCCAATAGCCGACATCCCAAAGACCGAAATCCCAAAGGCCGAAATCCCAAAGGCCGAAATCCCAAAGGCCGAAATCCCAAAGGCCGAAATCCCAATGGCCGAAATCCCAAAGGTCGAAATCCCAAAAGCCGAATTCCCAAAGGCCGACATCCCAAAGGCCGAAATCCCAAAGGCCGAAATCCCAAAGGCCGAAATCCCAAACGCCGAAATCCCAAAGGCCGAAATCCCAAAGGCCGAAATCCCAAAGGCCGAAATCCCAAAGGCCGAAATCCCAAAGGCCGAAATCCCAAAGGCCGACATCCCAAAGACCGAAATCCTAAAGGCCGAAATCCCAAAGACCGAAATACCAAAAGCCGAAATACCAAAAGCCGATATCTTAAAGGCCGAAATCCCAAACTCCGAAAACCCAAAGGCCGAAATCCCAAAGGCAGCAATCCCAAATGGCGAAATCCCAAAGGTCAAAATCCCAATAGCCGACATCCCAAAGGCCGAAATCCCAAAGGCTGAAATTCCAAAGACCGACATCCAAAAGACCGAAATCCCAAAGGCCGAAATCCCAAAGGCCGAAATCCCAAAGGCCGAAATCCCACAGGCCGACATCCCAGAGACCGAAATCCCAAAGGCCGAAATCCCAATGGTCAAAATCCCATAGGTTACAATTCCAAAGACCGACATCCCGATGACCGAAATGACGATGGTCGAAATCCCAAAGGCCGAAATCCTAAAGGCCGAAATCCCAAAGACCGAAATACCAAAAGCCGAAATACCAAAAACCGATATCTTAAAGGCCGAAATCCTAAAGGTCGACATCCCAAAGGCCGTAATCCCAAAGGCCGAAATCCCAAACTCCGAAAACCCAAAGGCCGAAATCCCAAAGGCCGAAATCCCAAATGTCGAAATCCCAAAGGTCAAAATCCCAATAGCCGACATCCCAAAGGCCGAAATCCCAAAGGCTGAAATCCCAAAGGCTGAAGTTCCAAAGACCGACATCCAAAAGACCGAAATCCCAAAGGCTGAAATTCCAAGGGCCGACATCCAAAAGACCGAAATCCCAAAGGCCGGATTTCCAAAAGCCGAAATCCCAAAAGCCGAAATCCCAAAGGCCGAAATCCCAAAGGCCGAAATCCCAAAGACCGAAATCGCAAAAGCCGATATCTTAAAGGTCGAAATCCTAAAGGCCGAAATCCCAAAGGTCGACATTCCAAAGGCCGAAATCCCAAATGTCGAAATCCCCAAGGTCAAAATCCCAAATACCGAAGTCCCAAAGGCCGATATCCCAAAAGCCGATATCCTAAAGGCTGAAATTCCAAAGGGCGACATCCCAAATGCCGATATCCCAAAGGCCGAAATCCGAAAGGTCGAAATCCCTAAGGCCGAAATCCCAAAGGCCGAAATCCCAAAGGCCGAAATCCCAAATGCAGAAATCCCAAAGGCCGAAATACCAAAAGCCGATATCCTAAAGGTCGAAATCCCAAAGGCCGAAATCGCAAAGGCCGAAATCCCAAAATCCGAAATCCCAAATGCGGAAATCCCAAAGGCCGAAATCCCAAAGGCCGAAATCCCAAAGACCGAAATCCTAAAAGCCGAAATCTTAAAGGTCGAAATCCTGAAGGCCGAAATCCCAAAGGCCGAAATCCCAAAGGCCGAAATCCCAAAGGCCGAAATCCCAAAGGCCGAAATCCCAAAGGTCGAAATCCCAAGGCCGATATCCCAAAGTTCGCCATCCCAAAAGCCGATATCCTAAAGGCTGAAATTCCAAAGGGCGACATCACAAATGCCGATATCCCAAAGGCCGAAATCCGAAAGGTCGAAATCCCAAGTGCCGAAATCCAAAAGGCCGAAATACCAAAGGACGATATCCCAAAGGTGGAAATCCCAAAGGCCGAATTTCCAAAGGCAGAAATCCCAAAGGCTGAAATCCCAAAGGCCGAAATGCCAAAGGCCGAAATCCCAAAGGCCGAAATCCCAAAGGCCGAAATCCCAAATGTCGAAAACCCAAAGGTCAAAATCCCAATAGCCGACATCCCAAAGACCGAAATCCCAAAGGCCGAAATCCCAAAGGCCGAAATCCCAAAGGCCGAAATCCCAAAGGCCGAAATCCCAATGGCCGAAATCCCAAAGGTCGAAATCCCAAAAGCCGAATTCCCAAAGGCCGACATCCCAAAGGCCGAAATCCCAAAGGCCGAAATCCCAAAGGCCGAAATCCCAAACGCCGAAATCCCAAAGGCCGAAATCCCAAAGGCCGAAATCCCAAAGGCCGAAATCCCAAAGGCCGAAATCCCAAAGGCCGAAATCCCAAAGGCCGACATCCCAAAGACCGAAATCCTAAAGGCCGAAATCCCAAAGACCGAAATACCAAAAGCCGAAATACCAAAAGCCGATATCTTAAAGGCCGAAATCCCAAACTCCGAAAACCCAAAGGCCGAAATCCCAAAGGCAGCAATCCCAAATGGCGAAATCCCAAAGGTCAAAATCCCAATAGCCGACATCCCAAAGGCCGAAATCCCAAAGGCTGAAATTCCAAAGACCGACATCCAAAAGACCGAAATCCCAAAGGCCGAAATCCCAAAGGCCGAAATCCCACAGGCCGACATCCCAGAGACCGAAATCCCAAAGGCCGAAATCCCAATGGTCAAAATCCCATAAGTTACAATTCCAAAGACCGACATCCCGATGACCGAAATGACGATGGTCGAAATTCCAAAGGCCGAAATCCTAAAGGCCGAAATCCCAAAGACCGAAATACCAAAAGCCGAAATACCAAAAGCCGATATCTTAAAGGCCGAAATCCTAAAGGTCGACATCCCAAAGGCCGTAATCCCAAAGGCCGAAATCCCAAACTCCGAAAACCCAAAGGCCGAAATCCCAAAGGCCGAAATCCCAAATGTCGAAATCCCAAAGGTCAAAATCCCAATAGCCGACATCCCAAAGGCCGAAATCCCAAAGGCTGAAATTCCAAAGACCGACATCCAAAAGACCGATACCCAAAGGCTGAAATTCCAAAGGCCGACATCCAAAAGACCGAAATCCCAAAGGCCGGATTTCCAAAAGCCGAAATCCCAAAAGCCGAAATCCCAAAGGCCGAAATCCCAAAGGCCGAAATCCCAAAGACCGAAATCGCAAAAGCCGATATCTTAAAGGTCGAAATCCTAAAGGCCGAAATCCCAAAGGTCGACATTCCAAAGGCCGAAATCCCAAATGTCGAAATCCCCAAGGTCAAAATCCCAAATACCGAAATCCCAAAGGCCGATATCCCAAAAGCCGATATCCTAAAGGCTGAAATTCCAAAGGGCGACATCCCAAATGCCGATATCCCAAAGGCCGAAATCCGAAAGGTCGAAATCCCTAAGGCCGAAATCCCAAAGGCCGAAATCCCAAAGGCCGAAATCCCAAAGGCCGAAATCCCAAAGGCAGAAATCCCAAAGGCCGAAATACCAAAAGCCGATATCCTAAAGGTCGAAATCCCAAAGGCCGAAATCGCAAAGGCCGAAATCCCAAAATCCGAAATCCCAAATGCGGAAATCCCAAAGGCCGAAATCCCAAAGGCCGAAATCCCAAAGACCGAAATCCCAAAAGCCGAAATCTTAAAGGTCGAAATCCTGAAGGCCGAAATCCCAAAGGCCGAAATCCCAAAGGCCGAAATCCCAAAGGCCGAAATCTCAAAGGCCGAAATCCCAAAGGCCGAAATCCCAAAGGTCGAAATCCCAAGGCCGATATCCCAAAGTTCGCCATCCCAAAAGCCGATATCCTAAAGGCTGAAATTCCAAAGGGCGACATCACAAATGCCGATATCCCAAAGGCCGAAATCCGAAAGGTCGAAATCCCAAGTGCCGAAATCCAAAAGGCCGAAATACCAAAGGACGATATCCCAAAGGTGGAAATCCCAAAGGCCGAAATCCCAAAGGCCGAATTTCCAAAGGCAGAAATCCCAAAGGCTGAAATCCCAAAGGCCGAAATGCCAAAGGCCGAAATGCCAAAGGCCGAAATCCCAAAGGCCGAAATCCCAAAGGCCGAAATCCCAAATGTCGAAAACCCAAAGGTCAAAATCCCAATAGCCGACATCCCAAAGACCGAAATCCCAAAGGTCGAAATCCCAAGGCCGATATCCCAAAGTTCGCCATCCCAAAAGCCGATATCCTAAAGGCTGAAATTCCAAAGGCCGACATCCCAATTGCCGATATCCCAAAGGCCGAAATCCGAAAGGTCGAAAACCCAAAGGCCGAAATCCCAAAGGCCGAAATCCCAAATGTCGAAATCCCAAAAGTCAAAATCCCAATAGCCGACATCCCAAAGGCCGAAATCCCAAAGGCTGAAATTACAAAGACCGACATCCAAAAGACCGAAATCCCAAAGGCCGAAATCCCAAAGGCCGAAATCCCAAAGGCCGAAATCCCAAAGGCCGAAATCCCAAAGACCGAAATCGCAAAAGCCGATATCTTAAAGGCCGAAATCCCAATGGCCGAAATCCCAAAGGTCGAAATCCGAAAAGCCGAATTCCCAAAGGCCGACATCCCAAAGGCCGAAATCCCAAAGGCCGAAATCCCAAAGGCCGAAATCCCAAACGCCGAAATCCCAAAGGCCGAAATCCCAAAGACCGAAATCGCAAAAGCCGATATCTTAAAGGCCGAAATCCCAAAGGCCGAAATCCCAAAGGTGGAAGTCCCAATAGCCGACATCCCAAAGGCCGAAATCCCAAAGGCCGAAATCCCAAAGGCCGAAATCCCAAAGGCCGAAATCCCAATGGCCGAAATCCCAAAGGTCGAAATCCCAAAAGCCGAATTCCCAAAGGCCGACATCCCAAAGGCCGAAATCCCAAAGGCCGAAATCCCAAAGGCCGAAATCCCAAACGCCGAAATCCCAAACGCCGAAATCCCAAACGCCGAAATCCCAAAGGCCGAAATCCCAAAGGCCGAAATCCCAAAGGCCGAAATCCCAAAGGCCGAAATCCCAAAGGCCGAAATCCCAAAGGCCGACATCCCAAAGACCGAAATCCTAAAGGCCGAAATCCCAAAGACCGAAATACCAAAAGCCGAAATACCAAAAGCCGATATCTTAAAGGCCGAAATCCCAAACTCCGAAAACCCAAAGGCCGAAATCCCAAAGGCCGAAATCCCAAATGTCGAAATCCCAAAGGTCAAAATCCCAATAGCCGACATCCCAAAGGCCGAAATCCCCAAGGCTGAAATTCCAAAGACCGACATCCAAAAGACCGAAATCCCAAAGGCCGAAATCCCAAAGGCCGAAATCCCAAAGGCCGAAATCCCAAAGGCCGAAATCCCAAAGGCCGAAATCCCAAAGGTGGAAATCCCAATAGCCGAAATCCCAAAGGCCGAAATCCCAAAGGCCGAAATCCCAACGGCCGAAATCCCAAAGGCCGAAATCCCAAAGGCTGAAATCCCAAAGGCCGAAATCCCAAAGGCTGAAATTCCAAAGACCGACATCCAAAAGACCGAAATCCCAAAGGCTGAAATTCCAAATGCCGACATCCAAAAGACCGAAATCCCAAAGGCCGGATTTCCAAAAGCCGAAATCCCAAAAGCCGAAATCCCAAAGGCCGGAATCCCAAAGACCGAAATCGCAAAAGCCGATATCTTAAAGGTCGAAATCCTAAAGGCCGAAATCCCAAAGGTCGACATTCCAAAGGCCGAAATCCCAAATGTCGATATCCCCAAGGTCAAAATCCCAAATACCGAAATCCCAAAGGCCGATATCCCAAAAGCCGATATCCTAAAGGCTGAAATTCCAAAGGGCGACATCCCAAATGCCGATATCCCAAAGGCCGAAATCCGAAAGGTCGAAATCCCTAAGGCCGAAATCCCAAAGGCCGAAATCCCAAAGGCCGAAATCCCAAAGGCAGAAATCCCAAAGGCCGAAATACCAAAAGCCGATATCCTGAAGGTCGAAATCCCAAAGGCCGAAATCGCAAAGGCCGAAATCCCAAAATCCGATATCCCAAATGCGGAAATCCCAAAGGCCGAAATCCCAAAGGCCGAAATCCCAAAGACCGAAATCCCAAAAGCCGAAATCTTAAAGGTCGAAATCCTGAAGGCCGAAATCCCAAAGGCCGAAATCCCAAAGGCCGAAATCCCAAAGGCCGAAATCCCAAAGGCCGAAATCCCAAAGGCCGAAATCCCAAAGGTCGAAATCCCAAGGCCGATATCCCAAAGTTCGCCATCCCAAAAGCCGATATCCTAAAGGCTGAAATTCCAAAGGGCGACATCACAAATGCCGATATCCCAAAGGCCGAAATCCGAAAGGTCGAAATCCCAAGTGCCGAAATCCAAAAGGCCGAAATACCAAAGGACGATATCCCAAAGGTGGAAATCCCAAAGGCCGAAATCCCAAAGGCCGAATTTCCAAAGGCAGAAATCCCAAAGGCTGTAATCCCAAAGGCCGAAATGCCAAAGGCCGAAATCCCAAAGGCCGAAATCCCAATGGCCGAAATCCCAAAGGTCGAAATCCCAAAAGCCGAATTCCCAAAGGCCGACATCCCAAAGGCCGAAATCCCAAAGGCCGAAATCCCAAAGGCCGAAATCCCAAACGCCGAAATCCCAAAGGCCGAAATCCCATAGACCGAAATCGCAAAAGCCGATATCTTAAAGGCCGAAATCCCAAAGGCCGAAATCCCAAAGGCCGAAATCCCAAAGGTGGAAATCCCAATAGCCGACATCCCAAAGGCCGAAATCCCAAAGGCCGAAATCCCAAAGGCCGAAATCCCAAAGGCCGAAATCCCAAAGGCCGAAATCCCAAAGGCCGAAATCCCAAAGGTCGAAATCCCAAAAGCCGAATTCCCAAAGGCCGACATCCCAAAGGCCGAAATCCCAAAGGCCGAAATCCCAAAGGCCGAAATCCCAAACGCCGAAATCCCAAAGGCCGAAATCCCAAAGACCGAAATCGCAAAAGCCGATATCTTAAAGGCCGAAATCCCAAAGGCCGAAATCCCAAAGGCCGAAATCCCAAAGGTGGAAATCACAATAGCCGACATCCCAATGGCCGAAATCCCAAAGGCCGAAATCCCAAAGGCCGAAATCCCAAAGGCCGAAATCCCAATGGCCGAAATCCCAAAGGTCGAAATCCCAAAAGCCGAATTCCCAAAGGCCGACATCCCAAAGGCCGAAATCCCAAAGGCCGAAATCCCAAAGGCCGAAATCCCAAACGCCGAAATCCCAAAGGCCGAAATCCCAAAGGCCGAAATCCCAAAGGCCGAAATCCCAAAGGCCGAAATCCCAAAGGCCGAAATCCCAAAGGCCGACATCCCAAAGACCGAAATCCTAAAGGCCGAAATCCCAAAGACCGAAATACCAAAAGCCGAAATACCAAAAGCCGATATCTTAAAAGCCGAAATCCCAAACTCCGAAAACCCAAAGGCCGAAATCCCAAAGGCAGCAATCCCAAATGGCGAAATCCCAAAGGTCAAAATCCCAATAGCCGACATCCCAAAGGCCGAAATCCCAAAGGCTGAAATTCCAAAGACCGACATCCAAAAGACCGAAATCCCAAAGGCCGAAATCCCAAAGGCCGAAATCCCAAAGGCCGAAATCCCACAGGCCGACATCCCAGAGACCGAAATCCCAAAGGCCGAAATCCCAATGGTCAAAATCCCATAGGTTACAATTCCAAAGACCGACATCCCGATGACCGAAATGACGATGGTCGAAATCCCAAAGGCCGAAATCCTAAAGGCCGAAATCCCAAAGACCGAAATACCAAAAGCCGAAATACCAAAAGCCGATATCTTAAAGGCCGAAATCCTAAAGGTCGACATCCCAAAGGCCGTAATCCCAAAGGCCGAAATCCCAAACTCCGAAAACCCAAAGGCCGAAATCCCAAAGGCCGAAATCCCAAATGTCGAAATCCCAAAGGTCAAAATCCCAATAGCCGACATCCCAAAGGCCGAAATCCCAAAGGCTGAAATTCCAAAGACCGACATCCAAAAGACCGAAATCCCAAAGGCTGAAATTCCAAAGGCCGACATCCAAAAGACCGAAATCCCAAAGGCCGGATTTCCAAAAGCCGAAATCCCAAAAGCCGAAATCCCAAAGGCCGAAATCCCAAAGGCCGAAATCCCAAAGACCGAAATCGCAAAAGCCGATATCTTAAAGGTCGAAATCCTAAAGGCCGAAATCCCAAAGGTCGACATTCCAAAGGCCGAAATCCCAAATGTCGAAATCCCCAAGGTCAAAATCCCAAATACCGAAATCCCAAAGGCCGATATCCCAAAAGCCGATATCCTAAAGGCTGAAATTCCAAAGGGCGACATCCCAAATGCCGATATCCCAAAGGCCGAAATCCGAAAGGTCGAAATCCCTAAGGCGGAAATCCCAAAGGCCGAAATCCCAAAGGCCGAAATCCCAAAGGCAGAAATCCCAAAGGCCGAAATACCAAAAGCCGATATCCTAAAGGTCGAAATCCCAAAGGCCGAAATCGCAAAGGCCGAAATCCCAAAATCCGAAATCCCAAATGCGGAAATCCCAAAGGCCGAAATCCCAAAGACCGAAATCCCAAAAGCCGAAATCTTAAAGGTCGAAATCCTGAAGGCCGAAATCCCAAAGGCCGAAATCCCAAAGGCCGAAATCCCAAAGGCCGAAATCCCAAAGGTCGAAATCCCAAGGCCGATATCCCAAAGTTCGCCATCCCAAAAGCCGATATCCTAAAGGCTGAAATTCCAAAGGGCGACATCACAAATGCCGATATCCCAAAGGCCGAAATCCGAAAGGTCGAAATCCCAAGTGCCGAAATCCAAAAGGCCGAAATACCAAAGGACGATATCCCAAAGGTGGAAATCCCAAAGGCCGAAATCCCAAAGGCCGAATTTCCAAAGGCAGAAATCCCAAAGGCTGAAATCCCAAAGGCCGAAATGCCAAAGGCCGAAATCCCAAAGGCCGAAATCCCAAAGGCCGAAATCCCAAATGTCGAAAACCCAAAGGTCAAAATCCCAATAGCCGACATCCCAAAGACCGAAATCCCAAAGGTCGAAATCCCAAGGCCGATATCCCAAAGTTCGCCATCCCAAAAGCCGATATCCTAAAGGCTGAAATTCCAAAGGCCGACATCCCAATTGCCGATATCCCAAAGGCCGAAATCCGAAAGGTCGAAAACCCAAAGGCCGAAATCCCAAAGGCCGAAATCCCAAATGTCGAAATCCCAAAAGTCAAAATCCCAATAGCCGACATCCCAAAGGCCGAAATCCCAAAGGCTGAAATTACAAAGACCGACATCCAAAAGACCGAAATCCCAAAGGCCGAAATCCCAAAGGCCGAAATCCCAAAGGCCGAAATCCCAAAGGCCGAAATCCCAAAGACCGAAATCGCAAAAGCCGATATCTTAAAGGCCGAAATCCCAAAGGCCGAAATCCCAAAGGCCGAAATCCCAAAGGCCGAAATCCCAAAGGTGGAAATCCCAATAGCCGACATCCCAAAGGCCGAAATCCCAAAGGCCGAAATCCCAAAGGCCGAAATCCCAAAGGCCGAAATCCCAAAGGCCGAAATCCCAATGGCCGAAATCCCAAAGGTCGAAATCCCAAAAGCCGAATTCCCAAAGGCCGACATCCCAAAGGCCGAAATCCCAAAGGCCGAAATCCCAAAGGCCGAAATCCCAAACGCCGAAATCCCAAAGGCCGAAATCCCATAGACCGAAATCGCAAAAGCCGATATCTTAAAGGCCGAAATCCCAAAGGCCGAAATCCCAAAGGCCGAAATCCCAAAGGTGGAAATCCCAATAGCCGACATCCCAAAGGCCGAAATCCCAAAGGCCGAAATCCCAAAGGCCGAAATCCCAAAGGCCGAAATCCCAAAGGCCGAAATCCCAAAGGTCGAAATCCCAAAAGCCGAATTCCCAAAGGCCGACATCCCAAAGGCCGAAATCCCAAAGGCCGAAATCCCAAAGGCCGAAATCCCAAACGCCGAAATCCCAAAGGCCGAAATCCCAAAGACCGAAATCGCAAAAGCCGATATCTTAAAGGCCGAAATCCCAAAGGCCGAAATCCCAAAGGCCGAAATCCCAAAGGTGGAAATCACAATAGCCGACATCCCAATGGCCGAAATCCCAAAGGCCGAAATCCCAAAGGCCGAAATCCCAAAGGCCGAAATCCCAATGGCCGAAATCCCAAAGGTCGAAATCCCAAAAGCCGAATTCCCAAAGGCCGACATCCCAAAGGCCGAAATCCCAAAGGCCGAAATCCCAAAGGCCGAAATCCCAAACGCCGAAATCCCAAAGGCCGAAATCCCAAAGGCCGAAATCCCAAAGGCCGAAATCCCAAAGGCCGAAATCCCAAAGGCCGAAATCCCAAAGGCCGACATCCCAAAGACCGAAATCCTAAAGGCCGAAATCCCAAAGACCGAAATACCAAAAGCCGAAATACCAAAAGCCGATATCTTAAAGGCCGAAATCCCAAACTCCGAAAACCCAAAGGCCGAAATCCCAAAGGCAGCAATCCCAAATGGCGAAATCCCAAAGGTCAAAATCCCAATAGCCGACATCCCAAAGGCCGAAATCCCAAAGGCTGAAATTCCAAAGACCGACATCCAAAAGACCGAAATCCCAAAGGCCGAAATCCCAAAGGCCGAAATCCCAAAGGCCGAAATCCCACAGGCCGACATCCCAGAGACCGAAATCCCAAAGGCCGAAATCCCAATGGTCAAAATCCCATAGGTTACAATTCCAAAGACCGACATCCCGATGACCGAAATGACGATGGTCGAAATCCCAAAGGCCGAAATCCTAAAGGCCGAAATCCCAAAGACCGAAATACCAAAAGCCGAAATACCAAAAACCGATATCTTAAAGGCCGAAATCCTAAAGGTCGACATCCCAAAGGCCGTAATCCCAAAGGCCGAAATCCCAAACTCCGAAAACCCAAAGGCCGAAATCCCAAAGGCCGAAATCCCAAATGTCGAAATCCCAAAGGTCAAAATCCCAATAGCCGACATCCCAAAGGCCGAAATCCCAAAGGCTGAAATCCCAAAGGCTGAAGTTCCAAAGACCGACATCCAAAAGACCGAAATCCCAAAGGCTGAAATTCCAAGGGCCGACATCCAAAAGACCGAAATCCCAAAGGCCGGATTTCCAAAAGCCGAAATCCCAAAAGCCGAAATCCCAAAGGCCGAAATCCCAAAGGCCGAAATCCCAAAGACCGAAATCGCAAAAGCCGATATCTTAAAGGTCGAAATCCTAAAGGCCGAAATCCCAAAGGTCGACATTCCAAAGGCCGAAATCCCAAATGTCGAAATCCCCAAGGTCAAAATCCCAAATACCGAAGTCCCAAAGGCCGATATCCCAAAAGCCGATATCCTAAAGGCTGAAATTCCAAAGGGCGACATCCCAAATGCCGATATCCCAAAGGCCGAAATCCGAAAGGTCGAAATCCCTAAGGCCGAAATCCCAAAGGCCGAAATCCCAAAGGCCGAAATCCCAAATGCAGAAATCCCAAAGGCCGAAATACCAAAAGCCGATATCCTAAAGGTCGAAATCCCAAAGGCCGAAATCGCAAAGGCCGAAATCCCAAAATCCGAAATCCCAAATGCGGAAATCCCAAAGGCCGAAATCCCAAAGGCCGAAATCCCAAAGACCGAAATCCTAAAAGCCGAAATCTTAAAGGTCGAAATCCTGAAGGCCGAAATCCCAAAGGCCGAAATCCCAAAGGCCGAAATCCCAAAGGCCGAAATCCCAAAGGCCGAAATCCCAAAGGTCGAAATCCCAAGGCCGATATCCCAAAGTTCGCCATCCCAAAAGCCGATATCCTAAAGGCTGAAATTCCAAAGGGCGACATCACAAATGCCGATATCCCAAAGGCCGAAATCCGAAAGGTCGAAATCCCAAGTGCCGAAATCCAAAAGGCCGAAATACCAAAGGACGATATCCCAAAGGTGGAAATCCCAAAGGCCGAATTTCCAAAGGCAGAAATCCCAAAGGCTGAAATCCCAAAGGCCGAAATGCCAAAGGCCGAAATCCCAAAGGCCGAAATCCCAAAGGCCGAAATCCCAAATGTCGAAAACCCAAAGGTCAAAATCCCAATAGCCGACATCCCAAAGACCGAAATCCCAAAGGCCGAAATCCCAAAGGCCGAAATCCCAAAGGCCGAAATCCCAAAGGCCGAAATCCCAATGGCCGAAATCCCAAAGGTCGAAATCCCAAAAGCCGAATTCCCAAAGGCCGACATCCCAAAGGCCGAAATCCCAAAGGCCGAAATCCCAAAGGCCGAAATCCCAAACGCCGAAATCCCAAAGGCCGAAATCCCAAAGGCCGAAATCCCAAAGGCCGAAATCCCAAAGGCCGAAATCCCAAAGGCCGAAATCCCAAAGGCCGACATCCCAAAGACCGAAATCCTAAAGGCCGAAATCCCAAAGACCGAAATACCAAAAGCCGAAATACCAAAAGCCGATATCTTAAAGGCCGAAATCCCAAACTCCGAAAACCCAAAGGCCGAAATCCCAAAGGCAGCAATCCCAAATGGCGAAATCCCAAAGGTCAAAATCCCAATAGCCGACATCCCAAAGGCCGAAATCCCAAAGGCTGAAATTCCAAAGACCGACATCCAAAAGACCGAAATCCCAAAGGCCGAAATCCCAAAGGCCGAAATCCCACAGGCCGACATCCCAGAGACCGAAATCCCAAAGGCCGAAATCCCAATGGTCAAAATCCCATAAGTTACAATTCCAAAGACCGACATCCCGATGACCGAAATGACGATGGACGAAATTCCAAAGGCCGAAATCCTAAAGGCCGAAATCCCAAAGACCGAAATACCAAAAGCCGAAATACCAAAAGCCGATATCTTAAAGGCCGAAATCCTAAAGGTCGACATCCCAAAGGCCGTAATCCCAAAGGCCGAAATCCCAAACTCCGAAAACCCAAAGGCCGAAATCCCAAAGGCCGAAATCCCAAATGTCGAAATCCCAAAGGTCAAAATCCCAATAGCCGACATCCCAAAGGCCGAAATCCCAAAGGCTGAAATTCCAAAGACCGACATCCAAAAGACCGAAATCCCAAAGGCTGAAATTCCAAAGGCCGACATCCAAAAGACCGAAATCCCAAAGGCCGGATTTCCAAAAGCCGAAATCCCAAAAGCCGAAATCCCAAAGGCCGAAATCCCAAAGGCCGAAATCCCAAAGACCGAAATCGCAAAAGCCGATATCTTAAAGGTCGAAATCCTAAAGGCCGAAATCCCAAAGGTCGACATTCCAAAGGCCGAAATCCCAAATGTCGAAATCCCCAAGGTCAAAATCCCAAATACCGAAATCCCAAAGGCCGATATCCCAAAAGCCGATATCCTAAAGGCTGAAATTCCAAAGGGCGACATCCCAAATGCCGATATCCCAAAGGCCGAAATCCGAAAGGTCGAAATCCCTAAGGCCGAAATCCCAAAGGCCGAAATCCCAAAGGCCGAAATCCCAAAGGCCGAAATCCCAAAGGCAGAAATCCCAAAGGCCGAAATACCAAAAGCCGATATCCTAAAGGTCGAAATCCCAAAGGCCGAAATCGCAAAGGCCGAAATCCCAAAATCCGAAATCCCAAATGCGGAAATCCCAAAGGCCGAAATCCCAAAGGCCGAAATCCCAAAGACCGAAATCCCAAAAGCCGAAATCTTAAAGGTCGAAATCCTGAAGGCCGAAATCCCAAAGGCCGAAATCCCAAAGGCCGAAATCCCAAAGGCCGAAATCTCAAAGGCCGAAATCCCAAAGGCCGAAATCCCAAAGGTCGAAATCCCAAGGCCGATATCCCAAAGTTCGCCATCCCAAAAGCCGATATCCTAAAGGCTGAAATTCCAAAGGGCGACATCACAAATGCCGATATCCCAAAGGCCGAAATCCGAAAGGTCGAAATCCCAAGTGCCGAAATCCAAAAGGCCGAAATACCAAAGGACGATATCCCAAAGGTGGAAATCCCAAAGGCCGAAATCCCAAAGGCCGAATTTCCAAAGGCAGAAATCCCAAAGGCTGAAATCCCAAAGGCCGAAATGCCAAAGGCCGAAATGCCAAAGGCCGAAATCCCAAAGGCCGAAATCCCAAAGGCCGAAATCCCAAATGTCGAAAACCCAAAGGTCAAAATCCCAATAGCCGACATCCCAAAGACCGAAATCCCAAAGGTCGAAATCCCAAGGCCGATATCCCAAAGTTCGCCATCCCAAAAGCCGATATCCTAAAGGCTGAAATTCCAAAGGCCGACATCCCAATTGCCGATATCCCAAAGGCCGAAATCCGAAAGGTCGAAAACCCAAAGGCCGAAATCCCAAAGGCCGAAATCCCAAATGTCGAAATCCCAAAAGTCAAAATCCCAATAGCCGACATCCCAAAGGCCGAAATCCCAAAGGCTGAAATTACAAAGACCGACATCCAAAAGACCGAAATCCCAAAGGCCGAAATCCCAAAGGCCGAAATCCCAAAGGCCGAAATCCCAAAGGCCGAAATCCCAAAGACCGAAATCGCAAAAGCCGATATCTTAAAGGCCGAAATCCCAAAGGCCGAAATCCCAAAGGCCGAAATCCCAAAGGCCGAAATCCCAAAGGCCGAAATCCCAAAGGTGGAAATCCCAATAGCCGACATCCCAAAGGCCGAAATCCCAAAGGCCGAAATCCCAAAGGCCGAAATCCCAAAGGCCGAAATCCCAATGGCCGAAATCCCAAAGGTCGAAATCCGAAAAGCCGAATTCCCAAAGGCCGACATCCCAAAGGCCGAAATCCCAAAGGCCGAAATCCCAAAGGCCGAAATCCCAAACGCCGAAATCCCAAAGGCCGAAATCCCAAAGACCGAAATCGCAAAAGCCGATATCTTAAAGGCCGAAATCCCAAAGGCCGAAATCCCAAAGGTGGAAGTCCCAATAGCCGACATCCCAAAGGCCGAAATCCCAAAGGCCGAAATCCCAAAGGCCGAAATCCCAAAGGCCGAAATCCCAATGGCCGAAATCCCAAAGGTCGAAATCCCAAAAGCCGAATTCCCAAAGGCCGACATCCCAAAGGCCGAAATCCCAAAGGCCGAAATCCCAAAGGCCGAAATCCCAAACGCCGAAATCCCAAACGCCGAAATCCCAAACGCCGAAATCCCAAAGGCCGAAATCCCAAAGGCCGAAATCCCAAAGGCCGAAATCCCAAAGGCCGAAATCCCAAAGGCCGAAATCCCAAAGGCCGACATCCCAAAGACCGAAATCCTAAAGGCCGAAATCCCAAAGACCGAAATACCAAAAGCCGAAATACCAAAAGCCGATATCTTAAAGGCCGAAATCCCAAACTCCGAAAACCCAAAGGCCGAAATCCCAAAGGCCGAAATCCCAAATGTCGAAATCCCAAAGGTCAAAATCCCAATAGCCGACATCCCAAAGGCCGAAATCCCCAAGGCTGAAATTCCAAAGACCGACATCCAAAAGACCGAAATCCCAAAGGCCGAAATCCCAAAGGCCGAAATCCCAAAGGCCGAAATCCCAAAGGCCGAAATCCCAAAGGCCGAAATCCCAAAGGTGGAAATCCCAATAGCCGAAATCCCAAAGGCCGAAATCCCAAAGGCCGAAATCCCAACGGCCGAAATCCCAAAGGCCGAAATCCCAAAGGCTGAAATCCCAAAGGCCGAAATCCCAAAGGCTGAAATTCCAAAGACCGACATCCAAAAGACCGAAATCCCAAAGGCTGAAATTCCAAATGCCGACATCCAAAAGACCGAAATCCCAAAGGCCGGATTTCCAAAAGCCGAAATCCCAAAAGCCGAAATCCCAAAGGCCGAAATCCCAAAGACCGAAATCGCAAAAGCCGATATCTTAAAGGTCGAAATCCTAAAGGCCGAAATCCCAAAGGTCGACATTCCAAAGGCCGAAATCCCAAATGTCGATATCCCCAAGGTCAAAATCCCAAATACCGAAATCCCAAAGGCCGATATCCCAAAAGCCGATATCCTAAAGGCTGAAATTCCAAAGGGCGACATCCCAAATGCCGATATCCCAAAGGCCGAAATCCGAAAGGTCGAAATCCCTAAGGCCGAAATCCCAAAGGCCGAAATCCCAAAGGCCGAAATCCCAAAGGCAGAAATCCCAAAGGCCGAAATACCAAAAGCCGATATCCTAAAGGTCGAAATCCCAAAGGCCGAAATCGCAAAGGCCGAAATCCCAAAATCCGATATCCCAAATGCGGAAATCCCAAAGGCCGAAATCCCAAAGGCCGAAATCCCAAAGACCGAAATCCCAAAAGCCGAAATCTTAAAGGTCGAAATCCTGAAGGCCGAAATCCCAAAGGCCGAAATCCCAAAGGCCGAAATCCCAAAGGCCGAAATCCCAAAGGCCGAAATCCCAAAGGCCGAAATCCCAAAGGTCGAAATCCCAAGGCCGATATCCCAAAGTTCGCCATCCCAAAAGCCGATATCCTAAAGGCTGAAATTCCAAAGGGCGACATCACAAATGCCGATATCCCAAAGGCCGAAATCCGAAAGGTCGAAATCCCAAGTGCCGAAATCCAAAAGGCCGAAATACCAAAGGACGATATCCCAAAGGTGGAAATCCCAAAGGCCGAAATCCCAAAGGCCGAATTTCCAAAGGCAGAAATCCCAAAGGCTGTAATCCCAAAGGCCGAAATGCCAAAGGCCGAAATCCCAAAGGCCGAAATCCCAATGGCCGAAATCCCAAAGGTCGAAATCCCAAAAGCCGAATTCCCAAAGGCCGACATCCCAAAGGCCGAAATCCCAAAGGCCGAAATCCCAAAGGCCGAAATCCCAAACGCCGAAATCCCAAAGGCCGAAATCCCATAGACCGAAATCGCAAAAGCCGATATCTTAAAGGCCGAAATCCCAAAGGCCGAAATCCCAAAGGTGGAAATCCCAATAGCCGACATCCCAAAGGCCGAAATCCCAAAGGCCGAAATCCCAAAGGCCGAAATCCCAAAGGCCGAAATCCCAAAGGCCGAAATCCCAAAGGCCGAAATCCCAAAGGTCGAAATCCCAAAAGCCGAATTCCCAAAGGCCGACATCCCAAAGGCCGAAATCCCAAAGGCCGAAATCCCAAAGGCCGAAATCCCAAACGCCGAAATCCCAAAGGCCGAAATCCCAAAGACCGAAATCGCAAAAGCCGATATCTTAAAGGCCGAAATCCCAAAGGCCGAAATCCCAAAGGCCGAAATCCCAAAGGTGGAAATCACAATAGCCGACATCCCAATGGCCGAAATCCCAAAGGCCGAAATCCCAAAGGCCGAAATCCCAAAGGCCGAAATCCCAATGGCCGAAATCCCAAAGGTCGAAATCCCAAAAGCCGAATTCCCAAAGGCCGACATCCCAAAGGCCGAAATCCCAAAGGCCGAAATCCCAAAGGCCGAAATCCCAAACGCCGAAATCCCAAAGGCCGAAATCCCAAAGGCCGAAATCCCAAAGGCCGAAATCCCAAAGGCCGAAATCCCAAAGGCCGAAATCCCAAAGGCCGACATCCCAAAGACCGAAATCCTAAAGGCCGAAATCCCAAAGACCGAAATACCAAAAGCCGAAATACCAAAAGCCGATATCTTAAAGGCCGAAATCCCAAACTCCGAAAACCCAAAGGCCGAAATCCCAAAGGCAGCAATCCCAAATGGCGAAATCCCAAAGGTCAAAATCCCAATAGCCGACATCCCAAAGGCCGAAATCCCAAAGGCTGAAATTCCAAAGACCGACATCCAAAAGACCGAAATCCCAAAGGCCGAAATCCCAAAGGCCGAAATCCCAAAGGCCGAAATCCCACAGGCCGACATCCCAGAGACCGAAATCCCAAAGGCCGAAATCCCAATGGTCAAAATCCCATAGGTTACAATTCCAAAGACCGACATCCCGATGACCGAAATGACGATGGTCGAAATCCCAAAGGCCGAAATCCTAAAGGCCGAAATCCCAAAGACCGAAATACCAAAAGCCGAAATACCAAAAACCGATATCTTAAAGGCCGAAATCCTAAAGGTCGACATCCCAAAGGCCGTAATCCCAAAGGCCGAAATCCCAAACTCCGAAAACCCAAAGGCCGAAATCCCAAAGGCCGAAATCCCAAATGTCGAAATCCCAAAGGTCAAAATCCCAATAGCCGACATCCCAAAGGCCGAAATCCCAAAGGCTGAAATCCCAAAGGCTGAAGTTCCAAAGACCGACATCCAAAAGACCGAAATCCCAAAGGCTGAAATTCCAAGGGCCGACATCCAAAAGACCGAAATCCCAAAGGCCGGATTTCCAAAAGCCGAAATCCCAAAAGCCGAAATCCCAAAGGCCGAAATCCCAAAGGCCGAAATCCCAAAGACCGAAATCGCAAAAGCCGATATCTTAAAGGTCGAAATCCTAAAGGCCGAAATCCCAAAGGTCGACATTCCAAAGGCCGAAATCCCAAATGTCGAAATCCCCAAGGTCAAAATCCCAAATACCGAAGTCCCAAAGGCCGATATCCCAAAAGCCGATATCCTAAAGGCTGAAATTCCAAAGGGCGACATCCCAAATGCCGATATCCCAAAGGCCGAAATCCGAAAGGTCGAAATCCCTAAGGCCGAAATCCCAAAGGCCGAAATCCCAAAGGCCGAAATCCCAAATGCAGAAATCCCAAAGGCCGAAATACCAAAAGCCGATATCCTAAAGGTCGAAATCCCAAAGGCCGAAATCGCAAAGGCCGAAATCCCAAAATCCGAAATCCCAAATGCGGAAATCCCAAAGGCCGAAATCCCAAAGGCCGAAATCCCAAAGACCGAAATCCCAAAAGCCGAAATCTTAAAGGTCGAAATCCTGAAGGCCGAAATCCCAAAGGCCGAAATCCCAAAGGCCGAAATCCCAAAGGCCGAAATCCCAAAGGCCGAAATCCCAAAGGTCGAAATCCCAAGGCCGATATCCCAAAGTTCGCCATCCCAAAAGCCGATATCCTAAAGGCTGAAATTCCAAAGGGCGACATCACAAATGCCGATATCCCAAAGGCCGAAATCCGAAAGGTCGAAATCCCAAGTGCCGAAATCCAAAAGGCCGAAATACCAAAGGACGATATCCCAAAGGTGGAAATCCCAAAGGCCGAATTTCCAAAGGCAGAAATCCCAAAGGCTGAAATCCCAAAGGCCGAAATGCCAAAGGCCGAAATCCCAAAGGCCGAAATCCCAAAGGCCGAAATCCCAAATGTCGAAAACCCAAAGGTCAAAATCCCAATAGCCGACATCCCAAAGACCGAAATCCCAAAGGCCGAAATCCCAAAGGCCGAAATCCCAAAGGCCGAAATCCCAAAGGCCGAAATCCCAATGGCCGAAATCCCAAAGGTCGAAATCCCAAAAGCCGAATTCCCAAAGGCCGACATCCCAAAGGCCGAAATCCCAAAGGCCGAAATCCCAAAGGCCGAAATCCCAAACGCCGAAGTCCCAAAGGCCGAAATCCCAAAGGCAGCAATCCCAAATGGCGAAATCCCAAAGGTCAAAATCCCAATAGCCGACATCCCAAAGGCCGAAATCCCAAAGGCTGAAATTCCAAAGACCGACATCCAAAAGACCGAAATCCCAAAGGCCGAAATCCCAAAGGCCGAAATCCCACAGGCCGACATCCCAGAGACCGAAATCCCAAAGGCCGAAATCCCAATGGTCAAAATCCCATAAGTTACAATTCCAAAGACCGACATCCCGATGACCGAAATGACGATGGTCGAAATTCCAAAGGCCGAAATCCTAAAGGCCGAAATCCCAAAGACCGAAATACCAAAAGCCGAAATACCAAAAGCCGATATCTTAAAGGCCGAAATCCTAAAGGTCGACATCCCAAAGGCCGTAATCCCAAAGGCCGAAATCCCAAACTCCGAAAACCCAAAGGCCGAAATCCCAAAGGCCGAAATCCCAAATGTCGAAATCCCAAAGGTCAAAATCCCAATAGCCGACATCCCAAAGGCCGAAATCCCAAAGGCTGAAATTCCAAAGACCGACATCCAAAAGACCGAAATCCCAAAGGCTGAAATTCCAAAGGCCGACATCCAAAAGACCGAAATCCCAAAGGCCGGATTTCCAAAAGCCGAAATCCCAAAAGCCGAAATCCCAAAGGCCGAAATCCCAAAGGCCGAAATCCCAAAGACCGAAATCGCAAAAGCCGATATCTTAAAGGTCGAAATCCTAAAGGCCGAAATCCCAAAGGTCGACATTCCAAAGGCCGAAATCCCAAATGTCGAAATCCCCAAGGTCAAAATCCCAAATACCGAAATCCCAAAGGCCGATATCCCAAAAGCCGATATCCTAAAGGCTGAAATTCCAAAGGGCGACATCCCAAATGCCGATATCCCAAAGGCCGAAATCCGAAAGGTCGAAATCCCTAAGGCCGAAATCCCAAAGGCCGAAATCCCAAAGGCCGAAATCCCAAAGGCCGAAATCCCAAAGGCAGAAATCCCAAAGGCCGAAATACCAAAAGCCGATATCCTAAAGGTCGAAATCCCAAAGGCCGAAATCGCAAAGGCCGAAATCCCAAAATCCGAAATCCCAAATGCGGAAATCCCAAAGGCCGAAATCCCAAAGGCCGAAATCCCAAAGACCGAAATCCCAAAAGCCGAAATCTTAAAGGTCGAAATCCTGAAGGCCGAAATCCCAAAGGCCGAAATCCCAAAGGCCGAAATCCCAAAGGCCGAAATCTCAAAGGCCGAAATCCCAAAGGCCGAAATCCCAAAGGTCGAAATCCCAAGGCCGATATCCCAAAGTTCGCCATCCCAAAAGCCGATATCCTAAAGGCTGAAATTCCAAAGGGCGACATCACAAATGCCGATATCCCAAAGGCCGAAATCCGAAAGGTCGAAATCCCAAGTGCCGAAATCCAAAAGGCCGAAATACCAAAGGACGATATCCCAAAGGTGGAAATCCCAAAGGCCGAAATCCCAAAGGCCGAATTTCCAAAGGCAGAAATCCCAAAGGCTGAAATCCCAAAGGCCGAAATGCCAAAGGCCGAAATGCCAAAGGCCGAAATCCCAAAGGCCGAAATCCCAAAGGCCGAAATCCCAAATGTCGAAAACCCAAAGGTCAAAATCCCAATAGCCGACATCCCAAAGACCGAAATCCCAAAGGCCGAAATCCCAAAGACCGAAATACCAAAAGCCGAAATACCAAAAGCCGATATCTTAAAGGCCGAAATCCCAAACTCCGAAAACCCAAAGGCCGAAATCCCAAAGGCAGCAATCCCAAATGGCGAAATCCCAAAGGTCAAAATCCCAATAGCCGACATCCCAAAGGCCGAAATCCCAAAGGCTGAAATTCCAAAGACCGACATCCAAAAGACCGAAATCCCAAAGGCCGAAATCCCAAAGGCCGAAATCCCACAGGCCGACATCCCAGAGACCGAAATCCCAAAGGCCGAAATCCCAATGGTCAAAATCCCATAAGTTACAATTCCAAAGACCGACATCCCGATGACCGAAATGACGATGGTCGAAATTCCAAAGGCCGAAATCCTAAAGGCCGAAATCCCAAAGACCGAAATACCAAAAGCCGAAATACCAAAAGCCGATATCTTAAAGGCCGAAATCCTAAAGGTCGACATCCCAAAGGCCGTAATCCCAAAGGCCGAAATCCCAAACTCCGAAAACCCGAAGGCCGAAATCCCAAAGGCCGAAATCCCAAATGTCGAAATCCCAAAGGTCAAAATCCCAATAGCCGACATCCCAAAGGCCGAAATCCCAAAGGCTGAAATTCCAAAGACCGACATCCAAAAGACCGAAATCCCAAAGGCTGAAATTCCAAAGGCCGACATCCAAAAGACCGAAATCCCAAAGGCCGGATTTCCAAAAGCCGAAATCCCAAAAGCCGAAATCCCAAAGGCCGAAATCCCAAAGGCCGAAATCCCAAAGACCGAAATCGCAAAAGCCGATATCTTAAAGGTCGAAATCCTAAAGGCCGAAATCCCAAAGGTCGACATTCCAAAGGCCGAAATCCCAAATGTCGAAATCCCCAAGGTCAAAATCCCAAATACCGAAATCCCAAAGGCCGATATCCCAAAAGCCGATATCCTAAAGGCTGAAATTCCAAAGGGCGACATCCCAAATGCCGATATCCCAAAGGCCGAAATCCGAAAGGTCGAAATCCCTAAGGCCGAAATCCCAAAGGCCGAAATCCCAAAGGCCGAAATCCCAAAGGCCGAAATCCCAAAGGCCGAAATCCCAAAGGCAGAAATCCCAAAGGCCGAAATACCAAAAGCCGATATCCTAAAGGTCGAAATCCCAAAGGCCGAAATCGCAAAGGCCGAAATCCCAAAATCCGAAATCCCAAATGCGGAAATCCCAAAGGCCGAAATCCCAAAGGCCGAAATCCCAAAGACCGAAATCCCAAAAGCCGAAATCTTAAAGGTCGAAATCCTGAAGGCCGAAATCCCAAAGGCCGAAATCCCAAAGGCCGAAATCCCAAAGGCCGAAATCTCAAAGGCCGAAATCCCAAAGGCCGAAATCCCAAAGGTCGAAATCCCAAGGCCGATATCCCAAAGTTCGCCATCCCAAAAGCCGATATCCTAAAGGCTGAAATTCCAAAGGGCGACATCACAAATGCCGATATCCCAAAGGCCGAAATCCGAAAGGTCGAAATCCCAAGTGCCGAAATCCAAAAGGCCGAAATACCAAAGGACGATATCCCAAAGGTGGAAATCCCAAAGGCCGAAATCCCAAAGGCCGAATTTCCAAAGGCAGAAATCCCAAAGGCTGAAATCCCAAAGGCCGAAATGCCAAAGGCCGAAATGCCAAAGGCCGAAATCCCAAAGGCCGAAATCCCAAAGGCCGAAATCCCAAATGTCGAAAACCCAAAGGTCAAAATCCCAATAGCCGACATCCCAAAGACCGAAATCCCAAAGGTCGAAATCCCAAGGCCGATATCCCAAAGTTCGCCATCCCAAAAGCCGATATCCTAAAGGCTGAAATTCCAAAGGCCGACATCCCAATTGCCGATATCCCAAAGGCCGAAATCCGAAAGGTCGAAAACCCAAAGGCCGAAATCCCAAAGGCCGAAATCCCAAATGTCGAAATCCCAAAAGTCAAAATCCCAATAGCCGACATCCCAAAGGCCGAAATCCCAAAGGCTGAAATTACAAAGACCGACATCCAAAAGACCGAAATCCCAAAGGCCGAAATCCCAAAGGCCGAAATCCCAAAGGCCGAAATCCCAAAGGCCGAAATCCCAAAGACCGAAATCGCAAAAGCCGATATCTTAAAGGCCGAAATCCCAAAGGCCGAAATCCCAAAGGCCGAAATCCCAAAGGCCGAAATCCCAAAGGCCGAAATCCCAAAGGTGGAAATCCCAATAGCCGACATCCCAAAGGCCGAAATCCCAAAGGCCGAAATCCCAAAGGCCGAAATCCCAAAGGCCGAAATCCCAATGGCCGAAATCCCAAAGGTCGAAATCCCAAAAGCCGAATTCCCAAAGGCCGACATCCCAAAGGCCGAAATCCCAAAGGCCGAAATCCCAAAGGCCGAAATCCCAAACGCCGAAATCCCAAAGGCCGAAATCCCAAAGACCGAAATCGCAAAAGCCGATATCTTAAAGGCCGAAATCCCAAAGGCCGAAATCCCAAAGGTGGAAGTCCCAATAGCCGACATCCCAAAGGCCGAAATCCCAAAGGCCGAAATCCCAAAGGCCGAAATCCCAAAGGCCGAAATCCCAATGGCCGAAATCCCAAAGGTCGAAATCCCAAAAGCCGAATTCCCAAAGGCCGACATCCCAAAGGCCGAAATCCCAAAGGCCGAAATCCCAAAGGCCGAAATCCCAAACGCAGAAATCCCAAACGCCGAAATCCCAAACGCCGAAATCCCAAAGGCCGAAATCCCAAAGGCCGAAATCCCAAAGGCCGAAATCCCAAAGGCCGAAATCCCAAAGGCCGAAATCCCAAAGGCCGACATCCCAAAGACCGAAATCCTAAAGGCCGAAATCCCAAAGACCGAAATACCAAAAGCCGAAATACCAAAAGCCGATATCTTAAAGGCCGAAATCCCAAACTCCGAAAACCCAAAGGCCGAAATCCCAAAGGCCGAAATCCCAAATGTCGAAATCCCAAAGGTCAAAATCCCAATAGCCGACATCCCAAAGGCCGAAATCCCCAAGGCTGAAATTCCAAAGACCGACATCCAAAAGACCGAAATCCCAAAGGCCGAAATCCCAAAGGCCGAAATCCCAAAGGCCGAAATCCCAAAGGCCGAAATCCCAAAGGCCGAAATCCCAAAGGTGGAAATCCCAATAGCCGAAATCCCAAAGGCCGAAATCCCAAAGGCCGAAATCCCAACGGCCGAAATCCCAAAGGCCGAAATCCCAAAGGCTGAAATCCCAAAGGCCGAAATCCCAAAGGCTGAAATTCCAAAGACCGACATCCAAAAGACCGAAATCCCAAAGGCTGAAATTCCAAATGCCGACATCCAAAAGACCGAAATCCCAAAGGCCGGATTTCCAAAAGCCGAAATCCCAAAAGCCGAAATCCCAAAGGCCGAAATCCCAAAGACCGAAATCGCAAAAGCCGATATCTTAAAGGTCGAAATCCTAAAGGCCGAAATCCCAAAGGTCGACATTCCAAAGGCCGAAATCCCAAATGTCGATATCCCCAGGGTCAAAATCCCAAATACCGAAATCCCAAAGGCCGATATCCCAAAAGCCGATATCCTAAAGGCTGAAATTCCAAAGGGCGACATCCCAAATGCCGATATCCCAAAGGCCGAAATCCGAAAGGTCGAAATCCCTAAGGCCGAAATCCCAAAGGCCGAAATCCCAAAGGCCGAAATCCCAAAGGCCGAAATCCCAAAGGCAGAAATCCCAAAGGCCGAAATACCAAAAGCCGATATCCTAAAGGTCGAAATCCCAAAGGCCGAAATCGCAAAGGCCGAAATCCCAAAATCCGATATCCCAAATGCGGAAATCCCAAAGGCCGAAATCCCAAAGGCCGAAATCCCAAAGACCGAAATCCCAAAAGCCGAAATCTTAAAGGTCGAAATCCTGAAGGCCGAAATCCCAAAGGCCGAAATCCCAAAGGCCGAAATCCCAAAGGCCGAAATCCCAAAGGCCGAAATCCCAAAGGCCGAAATCCCAAAGGTCGAAATCCCAAGGCCGATATCCCAAAGTTCGCCATCCCAAAAGCCGATATCCTAAAGGCTGAAATTCCAAAGGGCGACATCACAAATGCCGATATCCCAAAGGCCGAAATCCGAAAGGTCGAAATCCCAAGTGCCGAAATCCAAAAGGCCGAAATACCAAAGGACGATATCCCAAAGGTGGAAATCCCAAAGGCCGAAATCCCAAAGGCCGAATTTCCAAAGGCAGAAATCCCAAAGGCTGTAATCCCAAAGGCCGAAATGCCAAAGGCCGAAATCCCAAAGGCCGAAATCCCAAAGGCCGAAATCCCAAATGTCGAAAACCCAAAGGTCAAAATCCCAATAGCCGACATCCCAAAGACCGAAATCCCAAAGGTCGAAATCCCAAGGCCGATATCCCAAAGTTCGCCATCCCAAAAGCCGATATCCTAAAGGCTGAAATTCCAAAGGCCGACATCCCAAATGCCGATATCCCAAAGGCCGAAATCCGAAAGGTCGAAAACCCAAAGGCCGAAATCCCAAAGGCCGAAATCCCAAATGTCGAAATCCCAGAAGTCAAAATCCCAATAGCCGACATCCCAAAGGCCGAAATCCCAAAGGCTGAAATTACAAAGACCGACATCCAAAAGACCGAAATCCCAAAGGCCGAAATCCAAAAGGCCGAAATCCCAAAGGCCGAAATCCCAAAGACCGAAATCGCAAAAGCCGATATCTTAAAGGCCGAAATCCCAAAGGCCGAAATCCCAAAGGCCGAAATCCCAAAGGCCGAAATCCCAAAGGTGGAAATCCCAATAGCCGACATCCCAAAGGCCGAAATCCCAAAGGCCGAAATCCCAAAGGCCGAAATCCCAATGGCCGAAATCCCAATGGCCGAAATCCCAAAGGTCGAAATCCCAAAAGCCGAATTCCCAAAGGCCGACATCCCAAAGGCCGAAATCCCAAAGGCCGAAATCCCAAAGGCCGAAATCCCAAACGCCGAAATCCCAAAGGCCGAAATCCCAAAGACCGAAATCGCAAAAGCCGATATCTTAAAGGCCGAAATCCCAAAGGCCGAAATCCCAAAGGCCGAAATCCCAAAGGCCGAAATCCCAAAGGTGGAAATCCCAATAGCCGACATCCCAAAGGCCGAAATCCCAAAGGCCGAAATCCCAAAGGCCGAAATCCCAAAGGCCGAAATCCCAAAGGCCGAAATCCCAATGGCCGAAATCCCAAAGGTCGAAATCCCAAAAGCCGAATTCCCAAAGGCCGACATCCCAAAGGCCGAAATCCCAAAGGCCGAAATCCCAAAGGCCGAAATCCCAAACGCCGAAATCCCAAAGGCCGAAATCCCAAAGGCCGAAATCCCAAAGGCCGAAATCCCAAAGGCCGAAATCCCAAAGGCCGAAATCCCAAAGGCCGACATCCCAAAGACCGAAATCCTAAAGGCCGAAATCCCAAAGACCGAAATACCAAAAGCCGAAATACCAAAAGCCGATATCTTAAAGGCCGAAATCCCAAACTCCGAAAACCCAAAGGCCGAAATCCCAAAGGCCGAAATCCCAAATGTCGAAATCCCAAAGGTCAAAATCCCAATAGCCGACATCCCAAAGGCCGAAATCCCAAAGGCTGAAATTCCAAAGACCGACATCCAAAAGACCGAAATCCCAAAGGCCGAAATCCCAAAGGCCGAAATCCCAAAGGCCGAAATCCCACAGGCCGACATCCCAGAGACCGAAATCCCATAGGTTACAATTCCAAAGACCGACATCCCGATGACCGAAATCACAATGGTGGAAATCCCAAAGGCCGAAATCCTAAAGGCCGAAATCCCAAAGACCGAAATACCAAAAGCCGAAATACCAAAAGCCGATATCTTAAAGGCCGAAATCCTAAAGGTCGACATCCCAAAGGCCGTAATCCCAAAGGCCGAAATCCCAAACTCCGAAAACCCAAAGACCGAAATCCCAAAGGCCGAAATCCCAAATGTCGAAATCCCAAAGGTCAAAATCCCAATAGCCGACATCCCAAAGGCCGAAATCCCAAAGGCTGAAATTCCAAAGACCGACATCCAAAAGACCGAAATCCCAAAGGCTGAAATTCCAAAGGCCGACATCCAAAAGACCGAAATCCCAAAGGCCGGATTTCCAAAAGCCGAAATCCCAAAAGCCAAAATCCCAAAGGCCGAAATCCCAAAGGCCGAAATCCCAAAGACCGAAATCGCAAAAGCCGATATCTTAAAGGTCGAAATCCTAAAGGCCGAAATCCCAAAGGTCGACATTCCAAAGGCCGAAATCCCAAATGTCGAAATCCCCAAGGTCAAAATCCCAAATACCGAAATCCCAAAGGCCGATATCCCAAAAGCCGATATCCTAAAGGCTGAAATTCCAAAGGGCGACATCCCAAATGCCGATATCCCAAAGGCCGAAATCCGAAAGGTCGAAATCCCTAAGGCCGAAATCCCAAAGGCCGAAATCCCAAAGGCCGAAATCCCAAAGGCAGAAATCCCAAAGACCGAAATCCCAAAAGCCGAAATCTTAAAGGTCGAAATCCTGAAGGCCGAAATCCCAAAGGCCGAAATCCCAAAGGCCGAAATCCCAAAGGCCGAAATCCCAAAGGTCGAAATCCCGAGGCCGATATCCCAAAGTTCGCCATCCCAAAAGCCGATATCCTAAAGGCTGAAATTCCAAAGGGCGACATCACAAATGCCGATATCCCAAAGGCCGAAATCCGAAAGGTCGAAATCCCAAAGGCCGAAATCCCAAAGGCCGAAATCCCAAAGGCCGAAATCCCGAAGGCCGAAATCCCAAGTGCCGAAATCCAAAAGGCCGAAATACCAAAGGACGATATCCCAAAGGTGGAAATCCCAAAGGCCGAAATCCCAAAGGCCGAATTTCCAAAGGCAGAAATCCCAAAGGCTGAAATCCCAAAGGCCGAAATGCCAAAGGCCGAAATCCCAAAGGCCGAAATCCCAAAGGCCGAAATCCCAAATGTCGAAATCCCAAAGGTCAAAATCCCAATAGCCGACATCCCAAAGACCGAAATCCCAAAGGTCGAAATCCCAAGGCCGATATCCCAAAGTTCGCCATCCCAAGAGCCGATATTCTAAAGGCTGAAATTCCAAAGGCCGACATCCCAAATGCCGATATCCCAAAGGCCGAAATCCGAAAGGTCGAAAACCCAAAGGCCGAAATCCCAAAGGCCGAAATCCCAAATGTCGAAATCCCAAAAGTCAAAATCCCAATAGCCGACATCCCAAAGGCCGAAATCCCAAAGGCTGAAATTACAAAGACCGACATCCAAAAGACCGAAATCCCAAAGGCCGAAATCCCAAAGGCCGAAATCCCACAGGCCGACATCCCAGAGACCGAAATCCCAAAGGCCGAAATCCCAATGGTCAAAATCCCATAGGTTACAATTCCAAAGACCGACATCCCGATGACCGAAATCACAATGGTCGAAATCCCAAAGGCCGAAACCCTAAAGGCCGAAATCCCAAAGACCGAAATACCAAAAGCCGAAATACCAAAAGCCGATATCTTAAAGGCCGAAATCCTAAAGGTCGACATCCCAAAGGCCGTAATCGCAAAGGCCGAAATCCCAAACTCCGAAAACCCAAAGGCCGAAATCCCAAAGGCCGAAATCCCAAAGGCCGATATCCCAAAAGCCGATATCCTAAAGGCTGAAATTCCAAAGGGCGACATCCCAAATGCCGATATCCCAAAGGCCGAAATCCGAAAGGTCGAAATCCCTAAGGCCGAAATCCCAAAGGCCGAAATCCCAAAGGCCGAAATCCCAAAGGCAGAAATCCCAAAGACCGAAATCCCAAAAGCCGAAATCTTAAAGGTCGAAATCCTGAAGGCCGAAATCCCAAAGGCCGAAATCCCAAAGGCCGAAATCCCAAAGGCCGAAATCCCAAAGGTCGAAATCCCAAGGCCGATATCCCAAAGTTCGCCATCCCAAAAGCCGATATCCTAAAGGCTGAAATTCCAAAGGGCGAAATCAAAAATGCCGATATCCCAAAGGCCGAAATCCGAAAGGTCGAAATCCCAAAGGCCGAAATCTCAAAGGCCGAAATCCCAAAGGCCGAAATCCCGAAGGCCGAAATCCCAAGTGCCGAAATCCAAAAGGCCGAAATACCAAAGGACGATATCCCAAAGGTGGAAATCCCAAAGGCCGAAATCCCAAAGGCCGAATTTCCAAAGGCAGAAATCCCAAAGGCTGAAATCCCAAAGGCCGAAATGCCAAAGGCCGAAATCCCAAAGGCCGAAATCCCAAAGGCCGAAATCCCAAATGTCGAAATCCCAAAGGTCAAAATCCCAATAGCCGACATCCCAAAGACCGAAATCCCAAAGGGCGAAATCCCAAGGCCGATATCCCAAAGTTCGCCATCCCAAGAGCCGATATCCTAAAGGCTGAAATTCCAAAGGCCGACATCCCAAATGCCGATATCCCAAAGGCCGAAATCCGAAAGGTCGAAAACCCAAAGGCCGAAATCCCAAAGGCCGAAATCCCAAATGTCGAAATCCCAAAAGTCAAAATCCCAATAGCCGACATCCCAAAGGCCGAAATCCCAAAGGCTGAAATTACAAAGACCGACATCCAAAAGACCGAAATCCCAAAGGCCGAAATCCCAAAGGCCGAAATCCCAAAGGCCGAAATCCCACAGGCCGACATCCCAGAGACCGAAATCCCAAAGGCTGAAATCCCAATGGTCAAAATCCCATAGGTTACAATTCCAAAGACCGACATCCCGATGACCGAAATCACAATGGTCGAAATCCCAAAGGTCGAAATC
Organism: Megachile rotundata; assembly: GCF_050947335.1. Classification (NCBI taxonomy): domain Eukaryota; kingdom Metazoa; phylum Arthropoda; class Insecta; order Hymenoptera; family Megachilidae; genus Megachile; species Megachile rotundata. The sequence goes on from NC_134986.1 coordinate 283,119, forward strand.
CCAAAAGCCGAATTCCCAAAGGCCGACATCCCAAAGGCCGAAATCCCAAAGGCCGAAATCCCAAAGGCCGAAATCCCAAAGGCCGAAATCCCAAAGGCCGAAATCCCAAAGACCGAAATACCAAAAGCCGAAATACCAAAAGCCGACATCCCAAAGGCCGAAATCCCAAAGGCTGAAATTCCAAAGACCGACATCCAAAAGACCGAAATCCCAAAGGCCGAAATCCCAAAGGCCGAAATCCCAAAGGCCGAAATCCCACAGGCCGACATCCCAGAGACCGAAATCCCATAGGTTACAATTCCAAAGACCGACATCCCGATGACCGAAATCACAATGGTGGAAATCCCAAAGGCCGAAATCCTAAAGGCCGAAATCCCAAAGACCGAAATACCAAAAGCCGAAATACCAAAAGCCGATATCTTAAAGGCCGAAATCCTAAAGGTCGACATCCCAAAGGCCGTAATCCCAAAGGCCGAAATCCCAAACTCCGAAAACCCAAAGACCGAAATCCCAAAGGCCGAAATCCCAAATGTCGAAATCCCAAAGGTCAAAATCCCAATAGCCGACATCCCAAAGGCCGAAATCCCAAAGGCTGAAATTCCAAAGACCGACATCCAAAAGACCGAAATCCCAAAGGCTGAAATTCCAAAGGCCGACATCCAAAAGACCGAAATCCCAAAGGCCGGATTTCCAAAAGCCGAAATCCCAAAAGCCGAAATCCCAAAGGCCGAAATCCCAAAGGCCGAAATCCCAAAGACCGAAATCGCAAAAGCCGATATCTTAAAGGTCGAAATCCTAAAGGCCGAGATCCCAAAGGTCGACATTCCAAAGGCCGAAATCCCAAATGTCGAAATCCCCAAGGTCAAAATCCCAAATACCGAAATCCCAAAGGCCGATATCCCAAAAGCCGATATCCTAAAGGCTGAAATTCCAAAGGGCGACATCCCAAATGCCGATATCCCAAAGGCCGAAATCCGAAAGGTCGAAATCCCTAAGGCCGAAATCCCAAAGGCCGAAATCCCAAAGGCCGAAATCCCAAAGGCAGAAATCCCAAAGACCGAAATCCCAAAAGCCGAAATCTTAAAGGTCGAAATCCTGAAGGCCGAAATCCCAAAGGCCGAAATCCCAAAGGCCGAAATCCCAAAGGCCGAAATCCCAAAGGTCGAAATCCCAAGGCCGATATCCCAAAGTTCGCCATCCCAAAAGCCGATATCCTAAAGGCTGAAATTCCAAAGGGCGACATCACAAATGCCGATATCCCAAAGGCCGAAATCCGAAAGGTCGAAATCCCAAAGGCCGAAATCCCAAAGGCCGAAATCCCAAAGGCCGAAATCCCGAAGGCCGAAATCCCAAGTGCCGAAATCCAAAAGGCCGAAATACCAAAGGACGATATCCCAAAGGTGGAAATCCCAAAGGCCGAAATCCCAAAGGCCGAATTTCCAAAGGCAGAAATCCCAAAGGCTGAAATCCCAAAGGCCGAAATGCCAAAGGCCGAAATCCCAAAGGCCGAAATCCCAAAGGCCGAAATCCCAAATGTCGAAATCCCAAAGGTCAAAATCCCAATAGCCGACATCCCAAAGACCGAAATCCCAAAGGTCGAAATCCCAAGGCCGATATCCCAAAGTTCGCCATCCCAAGAGCCGATATCCTAAAGGCTGAAATTCCAAAGGCCGACATCCCAAATGCCGATATCCCAAAGGCCGAAATCCGAAAGGTCGAAAACCCAAAGGCCGAAATCCCAAAGGCCGAAATCCCAAATGTCGAAATCCCAAAAGTCAAAATCCCAATAGCCGACATCCCAAAGGCCGAAATCCCAAAGGCTGAAATTACAAAGACCGACATCCAAAAGACCGAAATCCCAAAGGCCGAAATCCCAAAGGCCGAAATCCCAAAGGCCGAAATCCCAAAGGCCGAAATCCCAAAGGCCGAAATCCCACAGGCCGACATCCCAGAGACCGAAATCCAACAGGCCGAAATCCCAATGGTCAAAATCCCATAGGTTACAATTCCAAAGACCGACATCCCGATGACCGAAATCACAATGGTCGAAATCCCAAAGGCCGAAATCCTAAAGGCCGAAATCCCAAAGACCGAAATACCAAAAGCCGAAATACCAAAAGCCGATATCTTAAAGGCCGAAATCCTAAAGGTCGACATCCCAAAGGCCGTAATCCCAAAGGCCGAAATCCCAAACTCCGAAAACCCAAAGGCCGAAATCCCAAAGGCCGAAATCCCAAATGTCGAAATCCCAAAGGTCAAAATCCCAATAGCCGACATCCCAAAGGCCGAAATCCCAAAGGCTGAAATTCCAAAGACCGACATCCAAAAGACCGAAATCCCAAAGGCTGAAATTCCAAAGGCCGACATCCAAAAGACCGAAATCCCAAAGGCCGGATTTCCAAAAGCCGAAATCCCAAAAGCCGAAATCCCAAAGGCCGAAATCCCAAAGGCCGAAATCCCAAAGACCGAAATCGCAAAAGCCGATATCTTAAAGGTCGAAATCCTAAAGGCCGAAATCCCAAAGGTCGACATTCCAAAGGCCGAAATCCCAAATGTCGAAATCCCCAAGGTCAAAATCCCAAATACCGAAATCCCAAAGGCCGATATCCCAAAAGCCGATATCCTAAAGGCTGAAATTCCAAAGGGCGACATCCCAAATGCCGATATCCCAAAGGCCGAAATCCGAAAGGTCGAAGTCCCTAAGGCCGAAATCCCAAAGGCCGAAATCCCAAAGGCCGAAATCCCAAAGGCAGAAATCCCAAAGACCGAAATCCCAAAAGCCGAAATCTTAAAGGTCGAAATCCTGAAGGCCGAAATCCCAAAGGCCGAAATCCCAAAGGCCGAAATCCCAAAGGCCGAAATCCCAAAGGTCGAAATCCCAAGGCCGATATCCCAAAGTTCGCCATCCCAAAAGCCGATATCCTAAAGGCTGAAATTCCAAAGGGCGACATCACAAATGCCGATATCCCAAAGGCCGAAATCCGAAAGGTCGAAATCCCAAAGGCCGAAATCCCAAAGGCCGAAATCCCAAAGGCCGAAATCCCAAAGGCCGAAATCCCAAGTGCCGAAATCCAAAAGGCCGAAATACCAAAGGACGATACCCCAAAGGTGGAAATCCCAAAGGCCGTAATCCCAAAGGCCGAATTTCCAAAGGCAGAAATCCCAAAGGCTGAAATCCCAAAGGCCGAAATGCCAAAGGCCGAAATCCCAAAGGCCGAAATCCCAAAGGCCGAAATCCCAAAGGCCGAAATCCCAAATGTCGAAATCCCAAAGGTCAAAATCCCAATAGCCGACATCCCAAAGACCGAAATCCCAAAGGTCGAAATCCCAAGGCCGATATCCCAAAGTTCGCCATCCCAAAAGCCGATATCCTAAAGGCTGAAATTCCAAAGGCCGACATCCCAAATACCGATATCCCAAAGGCCGAAATCCGAAAGGTCGAAAACCCAAAGGCCGAAATCCCAAAGGCCGAAATCCCAAATGTCGAAATCCCAAAAGTCAAAATCCCAATAGCCGACATCCCAAAGGCCGAAATCCCAAAGGCTGAAATTACAAAGACCGACATCCAAAAGACCGAAATCCCAAAGGCCGAAATCCCAAAGGCCGAAATCCCAAAGGCCGAAATCCCAAAGGCCGGATTTCCAAAAGCTGAAATCCCAAAAGCCGAAATCCCAAAGGCCGAAATCCCAAAGGCCGAAATCCCAAAGACCGAAATCGCAAAAGCCGATATCTTAAAGTTCGAAATCCTAAAGGCCGAAATCCCAAAGGTCGACATTCCAAAGGCCGAAATCCCAAATGTCGAAATCCCCAAGGTCAAAATCCCAAATACCGAAATCCCAAAGGCCGAAATCCTAAAGGCCGAAATCCCAAAGGCCGTAATCCCAAAGGCCGAAATCGCAAAGGCCGAAATCCCAAAGGCCGAAATCCCAAAGGCCGAAATCCCAAAGACCGAAATCGCAAAAGCCGATATCATAAAGGCCGAAATCCCAAAGGCCGAAATCCCAAAGGCCGAAATCCCAAAGGTGGAAATCCCAATAGCCGACATCCCAAAGGCCGAAATCCCAAAGGCCGAAATCCCAAAGGCCGAAATCCCAAAGACCGAAATCGCAAAAGCCGATATCTTAAAGGTCGAAATCCTAAAGGCCGAATTCCCAAAGGTCGACATTCCAAAGGCCGAAATCCCAAATGTCGAAATCCCCAAGGTCAAAATCCCAAATACCGAAATCCCAAAGGCCGAAATCCTAAAGGCCGAAATCCCAAAGGTCGAAATCCCAAGGCCGATATCCCAGAGTTGGTCATCCCAAAAGCAGATATCCTAAAGGCTGAAATTCCAAAGGCTGACATCCCAAATGCCGATATCCCAAAGGCCGAAATCCAAAAGGCCGAAATACCAAATCCGAAATCGCAAATGTCGAAATCCGAAAGGTCAAAATCCCAAATACCGAAATCCCAAAGGCCGAAATCCCAAAGGCCGAAATGCCAAAGGCCGAAATCCCAAACGCCGAAATCCCAAAGGCCGAAATCCCAAAGGCCGAAATCCCAAAGGCCGAAATCCCAAAGGCCGACATCCCAAAGACCGAAATCCCAAAGGCCGAAATCCCAAAGGTCAAAATCCCATAGGTTACAATTCCAAAGACCGACATCCCAATGACCGAAATCACAATGGTCGAAATCCCAAAGGCCGAAATCCTAAAGGCCGAAATCCCAAAGGCCGTAATCCCAAAGGCCGAAATCCCAAACTCCGAAAACCCAAAGGCCGAAATCCCAAAGGCCGAAATCCCAAATGTCGAAATCCCAAAGGTCAAAATCCCAATAGCCGACATCCCAAAGGCCGAAATCCCAAAGGCTGAAATTCCAAAGACCGACATCCAAAAGACCGAAATCCCAATGGCCGAAATCCCAAAGGCCGAAATCCCAAAGGCCGAAATCCCAAAGGTGGAAATCCCAATAGCCGAAATCCCAAAGGCCGAAATCCCAAAGGCCGAAATCCCAACGGCCGAAATCCCAAAGGCCGAAATCCCAAAGGCTGAAATCCCAAAGGCCGAAATCCCAAAGGCTGAAATTCCAAAGACCGACATCCAAAAGACCGAAATCCCAAAGGCCGAAATCCCAAAGGCCGAAGTCCCAAAGACCGAAATACTAAAAGCCGATATCTTAAAGGTCGAAATCCTAAAGGCCGAAATCCCAAATACCGAAATCCCACAGGCCGAAATACCAAAAGCCGAAATACCAAAAGCCGATATCTTAAAGGCCGAAATCCTAAAGGCCGAAATCCTAAAGGCCGACATCCCAAAGACCGAAATCCCAAAGGCCGAAATCCCATAGGTTACAATTCCAAAGACCGACATCCCAAAGACCGAAATCACAATGGCCGAAATCCCAATGGCCGAAATCCCAAAGGTCGAAATCCCAAAAGCCGAATTCCCAAAGGCCGACATCCCAAAGGCCGAAATCCCAAAGGCCGAAATCCCAAAGACCGAAATCCCAAACGCCGAAATCCCAAAGGCCGAAATCCCAAAGGCCGAAATCCCAAAGGCCGAAATCCCAAAGGCCGAAATCCCAAAGGCCGAAATCCCAAAGGCCGACATCCCAAAGACCGAAATCCTAAAGGCCGAAATCCCAAAGACCGAAATACCAAAAGCCGAAATACCAAAAGCCGATATCTTAAAGGCCGAAATCCCAAACTCCGAAAACCCAAAGGCCGAAATCCCAAAGGCCGAAATCCCAAATGTCGAAATCCCAAAGGTCAAAATCCCAATAGCCGACATCCCAAAGGCCGAAATCCCAAAGGCTGAAATTCCAAAGACCGACATCCAAAAGACCGAAATCCCAAAGGCTGAAATTCCAAAGGCCGACATCCAAAAGACCGAAATCCCAAAGGCCGGATTTCCAAAAGCCGAAATCCCAAAAGCCGAAATCCCAAAGGCCGAAATCCCAAAGGCCGAAATCCCAAAGACCGAAATCGCAAAAGCCGATATCTTAAAGGTCGAAATCCTAAAGGCCGAAATCCCAAAGGTCGACATTCCAAAGGCCGAAATCCCAAATGTCGAAATCCCCAAGGTCAAAATCCCAAATACCGAAATCCCAAAGGCCGAAATCCTAAAGGCCGAAATCCCAAAGGTCGAAATCCCAAGGCCGATATCCCAGAGTTGGTCATCCCAAAAGCCGATATCCTAAAGGCTGAAATTCCAAAGGCTGACATCCCAAATGCCGATATCCCAAAGGCCGAAATCCAAAAGGCCGAAATACCAAATCCGAAATCGCAAATGTCGAAATCCGAAAGGTCAAAATCCCAAATACCGAAATCCCAAAGGCCGAAATCCCAAAGGCTGAAATCCCAAAGGCCGAAATCCCAAAGGCTGAAATTCCAAAGGCCGACATCCAAAAGACCGAAATCCCAAAGGCCGAAATCCCAAAGGCCGAAGTCCCAAAGACCGAAATACTAAAAGCCGATATCTTAAAGGTCGAAATCCTAAAGGCCGAAATCCCAAATACCGAAATCCCACAGGCCGAAATACCAAAAGCCGAAATACCAAAAGCCGATATCTTAAAGGCCGAAATCCTAAAGGCCGAAATCCTAAAGGCCGACATCCCAAAGACCGAAATCCCAAAGGCCGAAATCCCATAGGTTACAATTCCAAAGACCGACATCCCAAAGACCGAAATCACAATGGCCGAAATCCCAATGGCCGAAATCCCAAAGGTCGAAATCCCAAAAGCCGAATTCCCAAAGGCCGACATCCCAAAGGCCGAAATCCCAAAGGCCGAAATCCCAAAGACCGAAATCCCAAACGCCGAAATCCCAAAGGCCGAAATCCCAAAGGCCGAAATCCCAAAGGCCGAAATCCCAAAGGCCGAAATCCCAAAGGCCGACATCCCAAAGACCGAAATCCTAAAGGCCGAAATCCCAAAGACCGAAATACCAAAAGCCGAAATACCAAAAGCCGATATCTTAAAGGCCGAAATCCCAAACTCCGAAAACCCAAAGGCCGAAATCGCAAAGGCCGAAATCCCAAATGTCGAAATCCCAAAGGTCAAAATCCCAATAGCCGACATCCCAAAGGCCGAAATCCCAAAGGCTGAAATTCCAAAGACCGACATCCAAAAGACCGAAATCCCAAAGGCTGAAATTCCAAAGGCCGACATCCAAAAGACCGAAATCCCAAAGGCCGGATTTCCAAAAGCCGAAATCCCAAAAGCCGAAATCCCAAAGGCCGAAATCCCAAAGGCCGAAATCCCAAAGACCGAAATCGCAAAAGCCGATATCTTAAAGGTCGAAATCCTAAAGGCCGAAATCCCAAAGGTCGACATTCCAAAGGCCGAAATCCCAAATGTCGAAATCCCCAAGGTCAAAATCCCAAATACCGAAATCCCAAAGGCCGATATCCCAAAAGCCGATATCCTAAAGGCTGAAATTCCAAAGGGCGACATCCCAAATGCCGATATCCCAAAGGCCGAAATCCGAAAGGTCGAAATCCCTAAGGCCGAAATCCCAAAGGCCGAAATCCCAAAGGCCGAAATCCCAAAGGCCGAAATCCCAAAGGTCGAAATCCCAAGGCCGATATCCCAAAGTTCGCCATCCCAAAAGCCGATATCCTAAAGGCTGAAATTCCAAAGGGCGACATCACAAATGCCGATATCCCAAAGGCCGAAATCCGAAAGGTCGTAATCCCAAAGGCCGAAATCCCAAAGGCCGAAATCCCAAAGGCCAAATCCCAAAGGCCGAAATCCCAAGTGCCGAAATCCAAAAGGCCGAAATACCAAAGGACGATATCCCAAAGGTGGAAATCCCAAAGGCCGTAATCCCAAAGGCCGGATTTCCAAAGGCAGAAATCCCAAAGGCTGAAATCCCAAAGGCCGAAATGCCAAAGGCCGAAATCCCAAAGGCCGAAATCCCAAAGGCCGAAATCCCAAATGTCGAAATCCCAAAGGTCAAAATCCCAATAGCCGACATCCCAAAGACCGAAATCCCAAAGGTCGAAATCCCAAGGCCGATATCCCAAAGTTCGCCATCCCAAAAGCCGATATCCTAAAGGCTGAAATTCCAAAGGCCGACATCCCAAATACCGATATCCCAAAGGCCGAAATCCGAAAGGTCGAAAACCCAAAGGCCGAAATCCCAAAGGCCGAAATCCCAAATGTCGAAATCCCAAAAGTCAAAATCCCAATAGCCGACATCCCAAAGGCCGAAATCCCAAAGGCTGAAATTACAAAGACCGACATCCAAAAGACCGAAATCCCAAAGGCCGAAATCCCAAAGGCCGGATTTCCAAAAGCTGAAATCCCAAAAGCCGAAATCCCAAAGGCCGAAATCCCAAAGGCCGAAATCCCAAAGACCGAAATCGCAAAAGCAGATATCTTAAAGGTCGAAATCCTAAAGGCCGAAATCCCTAAGGTCGACATTCCAAAGGCCGAAATCCCAAATGTCGAAATCCCCAAGGTCAAAATCCCAAATACCGAAATCCCAAAGGCCGAAATCCTAAAGGCCGAAATCCCAAAGGCCGTAATCCCAAAGGCCGAAATCGCAAAGGCCGAAATCCCAAAGGCCGAAATCCCAAAGGCCGAAATCCCAAAGGCCGAAATCCCAAAGACCGAAATCGCAAAAGCCGATATCATAAAGGCCGAAATCCCAAAGGCCGAAATCCCAAAGGCCGAAATCCCAAAGGCCGAAATCCCAAAGGTGGAAATCCCAATAGCCGACATCCCAAAGGCCGAAATCCCAAAGGCCGAAATCCCAAAGGCCGAAATCCCAAAGGCCGAAATCCCAAATACCGAAATCCCAAAGGCCGAAATCCCTAAGGCCGAAATCCCAAAGGCCGAAATCCCAAAGGCCGAAATCCCAAAGGCAGAAATCCCAAAGACCGAAATCCCAAAAGCCGAAATCTTAAAGGCCGAAATCCCAAAGGCCGAAGTCCCAAAGACCGAAATACTAAAAGCCGATATCTTAAAGGTCGAAATCCTAAAGGCCGAAATCCCAAATACCGAAATCCCACAGGCCGAAATACCAAAAGCCGAAATACCAAAAGCCGATATCTTAAAGGCCGAAATCCTAAAGGCCGAAATCCTAAAGGCCGACATCCCAAAGACCGAAATCCCAAAGGCCGAAATCCCATAGGTTACAATTCCAAAGACCGACATCCCAAAGACCGAAATCACAATGGCCGAAATCCCAATGGCCGAAATCCCAAAGGTCGAAATCCCAAAAGCCGAATTCCCAAAGGCCGACATCCCAAAGGCCGAAATCCCAAAGGCCGAAATCCCAAAGACCGAAATCCCAAACGCCGAAATCCCAAAGGCCGAAATCCCAAAGGCCGAAATCCCAAAGGCCGAAATCCCAAAGGCCGAAATCCCAAAGGCCGACATCCCAAAGACCGAAATCCTAAAGGCCGAAATCCCAAAGACCGAAATACCAAAAGCCGAAATACCAAAAGCCGATATCTTAAAGGCCGAAATCCCAAACTCCGAAAACCCAAAGGCCGAAATCGCAAAGGCCGAAATCCCAAATGTCGAAATCCCAAAGGTCAAAATCCCAATAGCCGACATCCCAAAGGCCGAAATCCCAAAGGCTGAAATTCCAAAGACCGACATCCAAAAGACCGAAATCCCAAAGGCTGAAATTCCAAAGGCCGACATCCAAAAGACCGAAATCCCAAAGGCCGGATTTCCAAAAGCCGAAATCCCAAAAGCCGAAATCCCAAAGGCCGAAATCCCAAAGGCCGAAATCCCAAAGACCGAAATCGCAAAAGCCGATATCTTAAAGGTCGAAATCCTAAAGGCCGAAATCCCAAAGGTCGACATTCCAAAGGCCGAAATCCCAAATGTCGAAATCCCCAAGGTCAAAATCCCAAATACCGAAATCCCAAAGGCCGATATCCCAAAAGCCGATATCCTAAAGGCTGAAATTCCAAAGGGCGACATCCCAAATGCCGATATCCCAAAGGCCGAAATCCGAAAGGTCGAAATCCCTAAGGCCGAAATCCCAAAGGCCGAAATCCCAAAGGCCGAAATCCCAAAGGCCGAAATCCCAAAGGTCGAAATCCCAAGGCCGATATCCCAAAGTTCGCCATCCCAAAAGCCGATATCCTAAAGGCTGAAATTCCAAAGGGCGACATCACAAATGCCGATATCCCAAAGGCCGAAATCCGAAAGGTCGTAATCCCAAAGGCCGAAATCCCAAAGGCCGAAATCCCAAAGGCCAAATCCCAAAGGCCGAAATCCCAAGTGCCGAAATCCAAAAGGCCGAAATACCAAAGGACGATATCCCAAAGGTGGAAATCCCAAAGGCCGTAATCCCAAAGGCCGGATTTCCAAAGGCAGAAATCCCAAAGGCTGAAATCCCAAAGGCCGAAATGCCAAAGGCCGAAATCCCAAAGGCCGAAATCCCAAAGGCCGAAATCCCAAATGTCGAAATCCCAAAGGTCAAAATCCCAATAGCCGACATCCCAAAGACCGAAATCCCAAAGGTCGAAATCCCAAGGCCGATATCCCAAAGTTCGCCATCCCAAAAGCCGATATCCTAAAGGCTGAAATTCCAAAGGCCGACATCCCAAATACCGATATCCCAAAGGCCGAAATCCGAAAGGTCGAAAACCCAAAGGCCGAAATCCCAAAGGCCGAAATCCCAAATGTCGAAATCCCAAAAGTCAAAATCCCAATAGCCGACATCCCAAAGGCCGAAATCCCAAAGGCTGAAATTACAAAGACCGACATCCAAAAGACCGAAATCCCAAAGGCCGAAATCCCAAAGGCCGGATTTCCAAAAGCTGAAATCCCAAAAGCCGAAATCCCAAAGGCCGAAATCCCAAAGGCCGAAATCCCAAAGACCGAAATCGCAAAAGCCGATATCTTAAAGGTCGAAATCCTAAAGGCCGAAATCCCTAAGGTCGACATTCCAAAGGCCGAAATCCCAAATGTCGAAATCCCCAAGGTCAAAATCCCAAATACCGAAATCCCAAAGGCCGAAATCCTAAAGGCCGAAATCCCAAAGGCCGTAATCCCAAAGGCCGAAATCGCAAAGGCCGAAATCCCAAAGGCCGAAATCCCAAAGGCCGAAATCCCAAAGGCCGAAATCCCAAAGACCGAAATCGCAAAAGCCGATATCATAAAGGCCGAAATCCCAAAGGCCGAAATCCCAAAGGCCGAAATCCCAAAGGCCGAAATCCCAAAGGTGGAAATCCCAATAGCCGACATCCCAAAGGCCGAAATCCCAAAGGCCGAAATCCCAAAGGCCGAAATCCCAAAGGCCGAAATCCCAAATACCGAAATCCCAAAGGCCGAAATCCCTAAGGCCGAAATCCCAAAGGCCGAAATCCCAAAGGCCGAAATCCCAAAGGCAGAAATCCCAAAGACCGAAATCCCAAAAGCCGAAATCTTAAAGGTCGAAATCCTGAAGGCCGAAATCCCAAAGGCCGAAATCCCAAAGGCCGAAATCCCAAAGGTCGAAATCCCAAGGCCAATATCCCAAAGTTCGCCATCCCAAAAGCCGATATCCTAAAGGCTGAAATTCCAAAGGGCGACATCACAAATGCCGATATCCCAAGGGCCGAAATCCGAAAGGTCGAAATCCCAAAGGCCGAAATCCCAAAGGCCGAAATCCCAAAGGCCGAAATCCCAAAGGCCGAAATCCCAAGTGCCGAAATCCAAAAGGCCGAAATACCAAAGGACGATATCCCAAAGGTGGAAATCCCAAAGGCCGAAATCCCAAAGGCCGAATTTCCAAAGGCAGAAATCCCAAAGGCTGAAATCCCAAAGGCGAAATGCCAAAGGCCGAAATCCCAAAGGCCGAAATCCCAAAGGCCGAAATCCCAAATGTCGAAATCCCAAAGGTCAAAATCCCAATAGCCGACATCCCAAAGACCGAAATCCCAAAGGTCGAAATCCCAAGGCCGATATCCCAAAGTTCGCCATCCCAAAAGCCGATATCCTAAAGGCTGAAATTCCAAAGGCCGACATCCCAAATGCCGATATCCCAAAGGCCGAAATCCGAAAGGTCGAAAACCCAAAGGCCGAAATCCCCAAGGTCGAAATCCCAAATGTCGAAATCCCAAAAGTCAAAATCCCAATAGCCGACATCCCAAAGGCCGAAATCCCAAAGGCTGAAATTACAAAGACCGACATCCAAAAGACCGAAATCCCTTAAGGCCGAAATCCCAAAGGCCGAAATCCCAAAGGCCGAAATCCCAAAGGCCGAAATCCCAAAGGCCGGATTTCCAAAAGCTGAAATCCCAAAAGCCGAAATCCCAAAGGCCGAAATCCCAAAGGCCGAAATCCCAAAGACCGAAATCGCAAAAGCCGATATCATAAAGGTCGAAATCCTAAAGGCCGAAATCCCAAAGGTCGACATTCCAAAGGCCGAAATCCCAAATGTCGAAATCCCCAAGGTCAAAATCCCAAATACCGAAATCCCAAAGGCCGAAATCCTAAAGGTCGAAATCCCAAAGGCCGTAATCCCAAAGGCCGAAATCGCAAAGGCCGAAATCCCAAAGGCCGAAATCCCAAAGGCCGAAATCCCAAAGACCGAAATCGCAAAAGCCGATATCTTAAAGGTCGAAATCCTAAAGGCCGAAATCCCAAAGGTCGACATTCCAAAGGCCGAAATCCCAAATGTCGAAATCCCCAAGGTCAAAATCCCAAATCCCGAAATCCCAAGGGCCGAAATCCTAAAGGCCGAAATCCCAAAGGCCGTAATCCCAAAGGCCGAAATCGCAAAGGCCGAAATCCCAAAGGCCGACATCCCAAAGACCGAAATCCCAAAAGCCGAAATCTCAAAGTTCAAAATCCCAAATACCGAAATCCCAAATGCCGAAATCCCAAAAACCGAATTTCCAAAGGCCGAAATCCCGAAGGACGAAATACCAAAGGCCGAAATCCCAAAGGCCGAAATCCCAAAGACCGAAATCCCAAAAGCCGATATCTTAAAGGTCGAAATCCTAAAGGCCGAAATCCTAAAATGTCCAGAACCCAAAGTCCGAAATCCCAAAGGTCGAAATCCCAAAGGTCGACATCCCAAAGCTCGACATCCCAAAGGCCGAATTTCCAAAGGCCGAAATCCCAAAGGCCGAAATCCCAAAGGCCGAAATACCAAAAGCCGATATCTTAAAGGTCGAAATCCTAAAGGCCGAAATCCCAAATACCGAAATCCCAAAGGCCGAAATACCAAAAGCCGAAATACCAAAAGCCGATATCTTAAAGGCCGAAATCCCAAACGCCGAAATCCCAAAGGCCGAAATCCCAAACGCCGAAATCCCAAAGGTCGAAATCCCAAAGGTCGAAATCCCAAAGGCCGAAATACCAAAAGCCTATATCTTAAAGGCCGAAATCCCAAACGCCGAAATCCCAAAGGCCGAAATCCCAAAGGCCGAAATCCCAAAGGCCGAAATCCCAAAGGCCGAAATCCCAAAGGCCGAAATCCCAAAGGCCGAAATCCCAAAGGCCGACATCCCAAAGACCGACATCCCAAAGACCGAAATCCCAAAGGCCGAAACCCCAAAGGTCAAAATCCCATAGGTTACAATTCCAAAGACCGACATCCCAATGACCGAAATCACAATGGTCGAAATCCCAAAGGCCGAGATCCTCAAGGCCGAAATCCCAAAGGCCGTAATCCCAAAGGCCGAAATCCCAAACTCCGAAAACCCAAAGGCCGAAATCCCAAAGGCCGAAATCCCAAATGTCGAAATCCCAAAGGTCAAAATCCCAATAGCCGACATCCCAAAAGCCGAAATCCCAAAGGCTGAAATTCGAAAGACCGACATCCAAAAGACCGAAATCCCAAAGGCCGAAATCCCAAAGGCCGAAATCCCAAAGGTCGAAATCCCAATAGCCGACATCCCAAAGTCCGAAATCCCAAAGGCCGAAATCCCAAAGGCCGAAATCCCAAAGGTCGACATTCCAAAGGCCGAAATCCCAAATGTCGAAATCCCCAAGGTCAAAATCCCAAATACCGAAATCCCAAAGGCCGAAATCCTAATGGCCGAAATCCCAAAGGTCGAAATCCCAAGGCCGATATCCCAGAGCTGGTCATCCCAAAAGCCGATATCCTAAAGACTGAAATTCCAAAGGCTGACATCCCAAATGCCGATATCCCAAAGGCCGAAATCCCAAAGGCCGAAATCCCAAAGGCCGAAATCCCAAAGGCCGACATCCCAAAGACCGAAATCCCAAAGGCCGAAATCCCAATGGTCAAAATCCCATAGGTTACAATTCCAAAGACCGACATCCCAATGACCGAAATCACAATGGTCGAAATCCCAAAGGCCGGAATCCTAAAGGCCGAAATCCCAAAGACCGAAATACCAAAAGCCGAGATCTTAAAGGCCGAAATCCTAAAGGCCGAAATCCCAAAGGCCGTATTCCCAAAGGCCGAAATCCCAAACTCCGAAATCCCAAAGGCCGAAATCCCAAATGTCGAAATCCCAAAGGCCGAAATCCCAAAGGCCGAAATCCCAAAGGCCGAAATCCCAAAGGCCGAAATCCCAAAGGCCGAAATCCCAAAGGCCGACATCCCAAAGACCGAAAACCCAAAGGCCGAAATCCCAAAGGTCAAAATCCCATAGATTACAATTCCAAAGACCAACATCCCAATGACCGAAATCACAATGGTCGAAATCCCAAAGACCGAAATCCTAAAGGCCGAAATACCAAAGGCCGAAATCGCAAATGTCGAAATCCGAAAGGTTAAAATCCCAAATACCGAAATCCCAAAGGCCGAAATCCCAAAGGCCGAAACCCCAAAGGCCGAAATCCCAAAGGCCGAAATCCCAAAGGTCGAAATCCCAATAGCCGACATCCCAAAGGCTGAAATCCCAAAGGCCGAAATCCCAAAGGCTGAAATTCCAAAGGCCGACATCCAAAAGACCGAAATCCCAAAGGCCGGATTTCCAAAAGCCGAAATCCCAAAAGCCGAAATCCCAAAGGCCGAAATCCCAAAGGCCGAAATCCCAAAGACCGAAATCGCAAAAGCCGATATCTTAAAGGACGAAATCCTAAAGGTCGAAATCCCAAAGGTCGACATTCCAAAGGCCGAAATCCCAAATGTCGAAACCCCCAAGGTCAAAATCCCAAATACCGAAATCCCAAAGGCCGAAATCCTAAAGGCCGAAATCCCAAAGGTCGAAATCCCAAGGCCGATATCCCAGAGTTGGTCATCCCAAAAGCCGATATCCTAAAGGCTGAAATTCCAAAGGCTGACATCCCAAATGCCGATATCCCAAAGGCCGCAATCCAAAAGGCCGAAATACCAAAGGCCGAAATCGCAAATGTCGAAATCCGAAAGGTCAAAATCCCAAATACCGAAATCCCAAAGGCCGAAATCCCAAAGGCCGAAATCCCAAAGGCCGAAATCCCAAAGGCCGAAATCCCAAAGGTGGAAATCCCAATAGCCGACATCCCAAAGGCCGAAATCCCAAAGGCCGAAATCCCAAAGGCCGAAATCCCAAAGGCTGAAATTCCAAAGACCAACATCCAAAAGACCGAAATCCCAAAGGCCGAAATCCCAAAGGCCGAAATCCCAAAGGCCGAAATCCCACAGGCCGACATCCCAGAGACCGAAATCCCAAAGGCCGAAATCCCAATGGTCAAAATCCCATAGGTTACAATTCCAAAGACCGACATCCCGATGACCGAAATCACAATGGTCGAAATCCCAAAGGCCAAAATCCTAAAGGCCGAAATCCCAAAGACCGAAATACCAAAAGCCGAAATACCAAAAGCCGATATCTTAAAGGCCGAAATCCTAAAGGTCGACATCCCAAAGGCCGTAATCCCAAAGGCCGAAATCCCAAACTCCGAAAACCCAAAGGCCGGAATCCCAAAGGCCGAAATCCCAAATGTCGAAATCCCAAAGGTCAAAATCCCAATAGCCGACATCCCAAAGGCCGAAATCCCAAAGGCTGAAATTCCAAAGACCGACATCCAAAAGACCGAAATCCCAAAGGCTGAAATTCCAAAGGCCGACATCCAAAAGACCGAAATCCCAAAGGCCGGATTTCCAAAAGCCGAAATCCCAAAGGCCGAAATCCCAAAGGCCGAAATCCCAAAGACCGAAATCGCAAAAGCCGATATCTTAAAGGTCGAAATCCTAAAGGCCGAAATCCCAAATGTCGACATTCCAAAGGCCGAAATCCCAAATGTCGAAATCCCCAAGGTCAAAATCCCAAATACCGAAATCCCAAAGGCCGATATCCCAAAAGCCGATATCCTAAAGGCTGAAATTCCAAAGGGCGACATCCCAAATGCCGATATCCCAAAGGCCGAAATCCGAAAGGTCGAAATCCCTAAGGCCGAAATCCCAAAGGCCGAAATCCCAAAGGCCGAAATCCCAAAGGCCGAAATCCCAAAGGCAGAAATCCCAAAGACCGAAATCCCAAAAGCCGAAATCTTAAAGGTCGAAATCCTGAAGGCCGAAATCCCAAAGGCCGAAATCCCAAAGGCCGAAATCGCAAAGGCCGAAATCCCAAAGGTCGAAATCCCAAGGCCAATATCCCAAAGTTCGCCATCCCAAAAGCCGATATCCTAAAGGCTGAAATTCCAAAGGGCGACATCACAAATGCCGATATCCCAAGGGCCGAAATCCGAAAGGTCGAAATCCCAAAGGCCGAAATCCCAAAGGCCGAAATCCCAAAGGCCGAAATCCCAAAGGCCGAAATCCCAAGTGCCGAAATCCAAAAGGCCGAAATACCAAAGGACGATATCCCAAAGGTGGAAATCCCAAAGGCCGAAATCCCAAAGGCCGAATTTCCAAAGGCAGAAATCCCAAAGGCTGAAATCCCAAAGGCGAAATGCCAAAGGCCGAAATCCCAAAGGCCGAAATCCCAAAGGCCGAAATCCCAAATGTCGAAATCCCAAAGGTCAAAATCCCAATAGCCGACATCCCAAAGACCGAAATCCCAAAGGTCGAAATCCCAAGGCCGATATCCCAAAGTTCGCCATCCCAAAAGCCGATATCCTAAAGGCTGAAATTCCAAAGGCCGACATCCCAAATGCCGATATCCCAAAGGCCGAAATCCGAAAGGTCGAAAACCCAAAGGCCGAAATCCCCAAGGTCGAAATCCCAAATGTCGAAATCCCAAAAGTCAAAATCCCAATAGCCGACATCCCAAAGGCCGAAATCCCAAAGGCTGAAATTACAAAGACCGACATCCAAAAGACCGAAATCCCTTAAGGCCGAAATCCCAAAGGCCGAAATCCCAAAGGCCGAAATCCCAAAGGCCGAAATCCCAAAGGCCGTAATCCCAAAGGCCGAAATCGCAAAGGCCGAAATCCCAAAGGCCGAAATCCCAAAGGCCGAAATCCCAAAGGCCGAAATCCCAAAGACCGAAATCGCAAAAGCCGATATCATAAAGGCCGAAATCCCAAGGGCCGAAATCCCAAAGGCCGAAATCCCAAAGGCCGAAATCCCAAAGGTGGAAATCCCAATAGCCGACATCCCAAAGGCCGAAATCCCAAAGGCCGAAATCCCAAAGGCCGAAATCCCAAAGGCTGAAATTCCAAAGACCAACATCCAAAAGACCGAAATCCCAAAGGCCGAAATCCCAAAGGCCGAAATCCCAAAGGCCGAAATCCCACAGGCCGACATCCCAGAGTCCGAAATCCCAAAGGCCGAAATCCCAATGGTCAAAATCCCATAGGTTACAATTCCAAAGACCGACATCCCGATGACCGAAATCACAATGGTCGAAATCCCAAAGGCCGAAATCCTAAAGGCCGAAATCCCAAAGACCGAAATACCAAAAGCCGAAATACCAAAAGCCGATATCTTAAAGGCCGAAATCCTAAAGGTCGACATCCCAAAGGCCGAAATCGCAAAGGCCGAAATCCCAAAGGCCGAAAGCCCAAAGGCCGTAATCCCAAAGGCCGAAATCCCAAACTCCGAAAACCCAAAGGCCGAAATCCCAAAGGCCGAAATCCCAAATGTCGAAATCCCAAAGGTCAAAATCCCAATAGCCGACATTCCAAAGGCTGGAATCCCAAAGGCCGAAACACCAAAGGCCGAAATCCCAAAGGCCGAAATCCCAAAGACCGAAATACCAAAAGCCGATATCTTAAAGGTCGAAATCCTAAAGGCCGAAATCCCAAATACCGAAATCCCAAAGGCCGAAATACCAAAAGCCGATATCTTAAAGGCCGAAATCCTAAAGGCCCAAATCCTAAAATGTCCAAAACCCAAAGTCCGACATTCCAAAGGCCGAAATCCCAAACGCCGAAATCCCAAATGTCGAAATCCCAAAGGTCGAAATCCCAAGGCCGAAATCCCAAAGTTGGACATCCCAAATGCCGATATCCTAAAGGCTGAAATCCCAAAGGCCGAAATCCCAAAGGCCGAAATTCCAAAGGCCGAAATCCCAAAGGCCGAAATCCCAAAGGCCGAAATCCCAAAGGCCGAAATCCCAAAGGCCGACATCCCAAAGACCGAAATCCCAAAGGCCGAAATCCCAAAGGTCAAAATCCCATAGGTTACAATTCCAAAGACCGACATCCCGATGACCGAAATCACAATGGTCGAAATCCCAAAGGCCGAAATCCTAAAGGCCGAAATCCCAAAGACCGAAACACCAAAAGCCGAAATACCAAAAGCCGATATCTTAAAGGTCGAAATCCTAAAGGCCGAAATCCCAAAGGTCGACATTCCAAAGGCCGAAATCCCAAATGTCGAAATCCCCAAGGTCAAAAACCCAAATACCGAAATCCCAAAGGCCGAAATCCCAAATGTCGAAATCCCAAAGTTCAAAATCCCAATAGCCGACATCCCAAAGGCCGAAATCCCAAAGGCTGAAATTCCAAAGACTGACACCCAAAAGACCGAAATCCCAAAGGCCGAAATCCCAAAGGCCGAAATCCCAAAGGCCGAAATCCCAAAGGCTGAAATTCCAAAGACCGACATCTAAAAGACCGAAATCCCAAAGGCCGAAATGCCAAAGGCCGAAATCCAAAAGGTCGAAATCCCAAGGCCGATATCCCAGAGTTGGTCATCCCAAAAACCGATATCCTAAAGGCCGAAATCCCAAAGGCTCAAATTCCAAAGACCGACATCCAAAAGACCGAAATCCCAAAGGCCGAAATCCCAAAGGCCGAAATCCCAAAGGCCGAAATCCCAAAGGTGGAAATCCCAATAGCCGACATCCCAAAGGCCGAAATCCCAAAGGCCGAAATCCCAAAGGCTGAAATTCCAAAGACCGACATCCAAAAGACCGAAATCCCAAAGGCCGAAATCCCAAAGGCCGGATTTCCAAAAGCCGAAATCCCAAAAGCCGAAATCCCAAAGGTCAAAATCCCATAGGTTACAATTCCAAAGACCGACATCCCGATGACCGAAATCACAATGGTCAAAATCCCAAAGGCCGAAATCCTAAAGGCCGAAATCCCAAAGGTCGAAATCCCAAGGCCGATATCCCAGAGTTGGTCATCCCAAAAGCCGATATCCTAAAGGCTGAAATTCCAAAGGCTGACATCCCAAATGCCGATATCCCAAAGGCCGAAATCCAAAAGGCCGAAATACCAAAGGCCGAAATCGCAAATGTCGAAATCCGAAAGGTCAAAATCCCAAATACCGAAATCCCAAAGGCCGAAATCCCAAACGCCGAAATCCCAAAGGCTGAAATTCCAAAGGCCGAAATCCCAAAGGCCGAAATCCCAAAGGCCGACATCCCAAAGACCGAAATCCCAAAGGCCGAAATCCCAAAGGTCAAAATCCCATAGGTTACAATTCCAAAGACCGACATCCCAATGACCGAAATCACAATGGTCGAAATCCCAAAGGCCGTAATCCCAAAGGCCGAAATCCCAAACTCCGAAAACCCAAAGGCCGAAATCCCAAAGGCAGAAATCCCAAATGTCGAAATCCCAAAGGTCACAATCCCAATAGCCGACATAACAAAGGCCGAAATCCCAAAGGCTGAAATTCCAAAGACCGACATCCAAAAGACCGAAATCCCAAAGGCCGAAATCCCAAAGGCCGAAATCCCAAATACCGAAATCCCAAAGGCCGAAATACCAAAAGCTGAAATACCAAAAGCCGATATCTTAAAGGCCGAAATCCGAAAGGCCGACATCCCAAAGACCGAAATCCCAAAGGCCGAAATCCCATAGGTTACAATTCCAAAGACCGACATCCCAAAGACCGAAATCACAATGGCCGAAATCCCAATGGGCGAAATCCCAAAGGTCGAAATCCCAAAAGCCGAATTCCCAAAGGCCGAAATCCCAAAGGCCGAAATCCCAAAGGCCGAAATCCCAAAGGCCGAAATCCCAAAGGCCGAAATCCCAAAGGCCGAAATCCCAAAGGCCGAAATCCCAAAGGCCGAAATCCCAAAGGCCGACATCCCAAAGACCGAAATCACAAAGGCCGAAATCCCAATGGTCAAAATCCCATAGTTTACAATTCCAAAGACCGACATCCCGATGACCGAAATCACAATGGTCGAAATCCCAAAGGCCGAAATCCTAAAGGCCGAAATCCCAAAGACCGAAATACCAAAAGCCGAAATACCAAAAGCCGATATCTTAAAGGCCGAAATCCCAAAGGCCGAAATCCCAAAGACCGAAATCGCAAAAGCCGATATCTTAAAGGTCGAAATCCTAAAGGCCGAAATCCCAAAGGTCGACATTCCAAAGGCCGAAATCCCAAATGTCGAAATCCCCAAGGTCAAAATCCCAAATACCGAAATCCCAAAGGCCGAAATCCCAAATGTCGAAATCCCAAAGTTCAAAATCCCAATAGCCGACATCCCAAAGGCCGAAATCCCAAAGGCTGAAATTCCAAAGACTGACACCCAAAAGACCGAAATCCCAAAGGCCGAAATCCCAAAGGCCGAAATCCCAAAGGCCGAAATCCCAAAGGCTGAAATTCCAAAGACCGACATCTAAAAGACCGAAATCCCAAAGGCCGAAATGCCAAAGGCCGAAATCCCAAAGGTCGAAATCCCAAGGCCGATATCCCAGAGTTGGTCATCCCAAAAACCGATATCCTAAAGGCCGAAATCCCAAAGGCTCAAATTCCAAAGACCGACATCCAAAAGACCGAAATCCCAAAGGCCGAAATCCCAAAGGCCGAAATCCCAAAGGCCGAAATCCCAAAGGCCGAAATCCCAAAGGTGGAAATCCCAATAGCCGACATCCCAAAGGCCGAAATCCCAAAGGCCGAAATCCCAAAGGCTGAAATTCCAAAGACCGACATCCAAAAGACCGAAATCCCAAAGGCCGAAATCCCAAAGGCCGGATTTCCAAAAGCCGAAATCCCAAAAGCCGAAATCCCAAAGGTCAAAATCCCATAGGTTACAATTCCAAAGACCGACATCCCGATGACCGAAATCACAATGGTCAAAATCCCAAAGGCCGAAATCCTAAAGGCCGAAATCCCAAAGGTCGAAATCCCAAGGCCGATATCCCAGAGTTGGTCATCCCAAAAGCCGATATCCTAAAGGCTGAAATTCCAAAGGCTGACATCCCAAATGCCGATATCCCAAAGGCCGAAATCCAAAAGGCCGAAATACCAAAGGCCGAAATCGCAAATGTCGAAATCCGAAAGGTCAAAATCCCAAATACCGAAATCCCAAAGGCCGAAATCCCAAAGGCCGAAATCCCAAACGCCGAAATCCCAAAGGCTGAAATTCCAAAGGCCGAAATCCCAAAGGCCGAAATCCCAAAGGCCGACATCCCAAAGACCGAAATCCCAAAGGCCGAAATCCCAAAGGTCAAAATCCCATAGGTTACAATTCCAAAGACCGACATCCCAATGACCGACATCACAATGGTCGAAATCCCAAAGGCCGGAATCCTAAAGGCCGAAATCCCAAGGACCGATATACCAAAAGCCGAAATACCAAAAGCCGATATCTTAAAGGCCGAAATCCTAAAGGCCGAAATCCCAAAGGCCGTAATCCCAAAGGCCGAAATCCCAATCTCCGAAAACCCAAAGGCCGAAATCCCAAAGGCCGAAATCCCAAATGTCAAAATCCCAAAGTTCAAAATCCCAATAGCGGACATCCCAAAGGCCGAAATCCCAAAGGCTGAAATTCCAAAGACTGACACCCAAAAGACCGAAATCCCAAAGGCCGAAATCCCAAAGGCCGAAATCCCAAAGGCCGAAATCCCAAAGGTGGAAATCCCAATAGCCGACATCCCAAAGGCCGAAATCCCAAAGGCCGAAATCCCAAAGACGGAAATACCAAAAGCCGATATCTTAAAGGTCGAAATCCTAAAGGCCGAAATCCCAAATACCGAAATCCCAAAGGCCGAAATACCAAAAGCCGAAATACCAAAAGCCGATATCTTAAAGGCCGACATCCCAAAGACCGAAATCCCAAAGGCCGAAATCCCATAGGTTACAATTCCAAAGATCGACATCCCAAAGACCGAAATCACAATGGCCGAAATCCCAATGGCCGAAATCCCAAAGGTCGAAATCCCAAAAGCCGAAGTCCCAAAGGCCGAAATCCGAAAGGCCGAAATCCCAAAGGCCGAAATCCCAAACGCCGAAATCCCAAAGGCCGAAATCCCAAAGGCCGAAATCCCAAAGGCCGAAATCCCAAAGGCCGACATCCCAAAGACCGAAATCCCAAAGGCCGAAATCCCAAAGGTCAAAATCCCATAGGTTACAATTCCAAAGACCGACATCCCGATGACCGAAATCACAATGGTCGAAATCCCAAAGGCCGAAATCCTAAAGGCCGAAATCCTAAAGGCCGACATCCCAAAGACCGAAATCCCAAAGGCCGAAATTCCATAGGTTACAATTCCAAAGACCGACATCCCAAAGACCGAAATTCCATAGGTTACAATTCCAAAGACCGACATCCCAAAGACCGAAATCACAATGGCCGAAATCCCAATGGCCGAAATCCCAAAGGTCGAAATCCCAAAAGCCGAATTCCCAAAGGCCGAAATCCCAAAGGCCGAAATCCCAAAGGCCGAAATCCCAAACGCCGAAATCCCAAACGCCGAAATCCCAAAGGCCGAAATCCCAAAGGCCGACTTCCCAAAGACCGAAATCCCAAAGGCCGAAATCCCAAAGGTCAAAATCCCATAGGTTACAATTCCAAAGACCGACATCCCGATGACCGAAATCACAATGGTCAAAATCCCAAAGGCCGAATTACTAAAGGCCGAAATCCCAAAGACCGAAATACCAAAAGCCGAAATACCAAAAGCCGATATCTTAAAGGCCGAAATCCCAAAGGCCGTAATCCCAAAGGCCGAAATCCCAAACTCCGAAAACCCAAAGCCCGAAATCCTAAAGGCCGAAATCCCAAAGGCTCAAATTCCAAAGACCGACATCCAAAAGACCGACATCCAAAAGACCGAAATCCCAAAGGCCGAAATCCCAAAGGCCGAAATCCCAAAGGCCGAAATCCCAAAGGCCGAAATCCCAAAGGTGGAAATCCCAATAGCCGACATCCCAAAGGCCGAAATCCCAAAGGCCGCAATCCCAAAGGCTGAAATTCCAAACACCGACATCCAAAAGACCGAAATCCCAAAGGCCGAAATCCCAAAGGCCGGATTTCCAAAAGCCGAAATCCCAAAAGCCGAAATCCCAAAGGCCGAAATCCCAAAGGCCGAAATCCCAAAGGCTGAAATTCCAAAGGCAGAAATCCCAAGGGCCGAAATCCCAAAGGCCGAAATCCCAAAGGCCGACATCCCAAAGACCGAAATCCCAAAGGCCGCAATCCCAAAGGTCAAAATCCCATAGGTTACAATTCCAAAGACCGACATCCCAATGACCGAAATCACAATGGTCGAAATCCCAAAGGCCGGAATCCTAAAGGCCGAAATCCCAAGGACCGAAATACCAAAAGCCGAAATACCAAAAGCCGATATCTTAAAGGCCGAAATCCTAAAGGCCGAAATCCCAAAGGCCGTAATCCCAAAGGCCGAAATCCCAAACTCCGAAAACCCAAAGGCCGAAATCCCAAAGGCCGAAATCCCAAATGTCGAAATCCCAAAGGTCACAATCCCAATAGCCGACATAACAAAGGCCGAAATCCCAAAGGCTGAAATTCCAAAGACCGACATCCAAAAGACCGAAATCCCAAAGGCCGAAATCCCAAAGGTGGAAATCCCAAAGGCCAAAATCCCAAAGGCCGAAATCCCAAAGGCTGAAATCCCAAAGGCCGATATCCCAAAGGCTGAAATTCCAAAGACCGACATCCAAAAGACCGAAATCCCAAAGGCCGAAATCCCAAATACCGAAATCCCAAAGGCCGAAATACCAAAAGCCGAAATACCAAAAGCCGATATCTTAAAGGCCGAAATCCTAAAGGCCGACATCCCAAAGACCGAAATCCCAAAGGCCGAAATCCCATAGGTTACAATTCCAAAGACCGACATCCCAAAGACCGAAATCACAATGGCCGAAATCCCAATGGCCGAAATCCCAAAGGTCGAAATCCCAAAAGCCGAATTCCCAAAGGCCGAAATCCCAAAGGCCGAAATCCCAAAGGCCGAAATCCCAAAGGCCGAAATCCCAAACGCCGAAATCCCAAAGGCCGAAATCCCGAAGGCCGAAATCCCAAAGGCCGAAATCCCAAAGGCCGAAATCCCAAAGGCCGACATCCCAAAGACCGAAATCCCAAAGGCCGAAATCCCAAAGGTCAAAATCCCATAGGTTACAGTTCCAAAGACCGACATCCCGATGACCGAAATCACAATGGTCGAAATCCCAAAGGCCGAAATCCTAAAGGCCGAAATCCCAAAGACCGAAACACCAAAAGCCGAAATACCAAAAGCCGATATCTTAAAGGCCGAAATCCTAAAGGCCGAAATCCCAAAGGCCGTAATCCAGAAGGCCGAAATCCCAAACTCCGAAAACCCAAAGGCCGAAATCCCAAAGGCCGAAATCCCAAATGTCGAAATCCCAAAGGTCAAAATCCCAATAGCCGACATCCCAAAGGCCGAAATCCCAAAGGCTGAAATTCCAAAGACCGACATCCAAAAGACCGAAATCCCAAAGGCCGAAATCCCAAAGGCCGAAATCCCAAAGGCCGAAATCCCAGAGGCCGAAATCCCAAAGGCCGAAATCCCAAAGGCCGAAATCCCAAAGGCCGAAATCCCAAAGGCCGACATCCCAAAGACCGAAATCCCAAAGGCCGAAATCCCGATGGTCAAAATCCCATAGTTTACAATTCCAAAGACCGACATCCCGATGACCGAAATCACAATGGTCGAAATCCCAAAGGCCGAAATCCTAAAGGCCGAAATCCCAAAGACCGAAATACCAAAAGCCGAAATACCAAAAGCCGATATCTTAAAGGCCGAAATCCCAAAGGTCAAAATCCCAATAGCCGACATCCCAAAGGCCGAAATCCCAAAGGCTGAAATTCCAAAGACCGACATCCAAAAGACCGAAATCCCAAAGGCTGAAATTCCAAAGGCCGACATCCAAAAGACCGAAATCCCAAAGGCCGGATTTCCAAAAGCCGAAATCCCAAAAGCCGAAATCCCAAACGCCGAAATCCCAAAGGCCGAAATCCCAAAGACCGAAATCGCAAAAGCCGATATCTTAAAGGTCGAAATCCTAAAGGCCGAAATCCCAAAGGTCGACATTCCAAAGCCCGAAATCCCAAATGTCGAAATCCCCAAGGTCAAAATCCCAAATACCGAAATCCCAAAGGCCGAAATCCTAAAGGCCGTAATCCCAAAGGTCGAAATCCCAAGGCCGATATCCCAGAGTTGGTCATCCCAAAAGCCGATATCCTAAAGGCTGAAATTCCAAAGGCTGACATCCCAAATGCCGATATCCCAAAGGCCGAAATCCAAAAGGCCGAAATACCAAAGGCCGAAATCGCAAATGTCGAAATCCGAAAGGTCAAAATCCCAAATACCGAAATCCCAAAGGCCGAAATCCCAAAGGCCGAAATCCCAAACGCCGAAATCCCAAAGGCTGAAATTCCAAAGGCCGAAATCCCAAAGGCCGAAATCCCAAAGGCCGACATCCCAAAGACCGAAATCCCAAAGGCCGAAATCCCAAAGGTCAAAATCCCATAGGTTACAATTCCAAAGACCGACATCCCAATGACCGAAATCACAATGGTCGAAATCCCAAAGGCCGGAATCCTAAAGGCCGAAATCCCAAAGACCGAAATACCAAAAGCCGATATCTTAAAGGCCGAAATCCTAAAGGCCGAAATCCCAAAGGCCGTAATCCCAAAGGCCGAAATCCCAAACTCCGAAAACCCAAACGCCGAAATCCCAAAGGCCGAAATCCCAAAGGCCGAAATCCCAAATGTCGAAATCCCAAAGTTCAAAATCCCAATAGCCGACATCCCAAAGGCCGAAATCCCAAAGGCTGAAATTCCAAAGACCGACACCCAAAAGACCGAAATCCCAAAGGCCGAAATCCCAAAGGCCGAAATCCCAAAGGCCGAAATCCCAAAGGCCGAAATCCCAAAGGTGGAAATCCCAATAGCCGACATCCCAAAGGCCGAAATCCCAAAGGCCGAAATCCCAAAGGCTGAAATTCCAAAAACCGACATCCAAAAGACCGAAATCCCAAAGGCCGAAATCCCAAAGGCCGAAATCCCAAAGGCCGAAATAGCAAAGGCCGAAATCCCAAAGGCCGAAATCCCAAAGACGGAAATACCAAAAGCCGATATCTTAAAGGTCGAAATCCTAAAGGCCGAAATCCCAAAGGCCGAAATCCCAAAGGCCGAAATACCAAAAGCCGAAATACCAAAAGCCGATATCTTAAAGGCCGAAATCCTAAAGGCCGAAATCCTAAAGGCCGACATCCCAAAGACCGAAATCCCAAAGGCCGAAATCCCATAGGTTACAATTCCAAAGATCGACATCCCAAAGACCGAAATCACAATGGCCGAAATCCCAATGGCCGAAATCCCAAAGGTCGAAATCCCAAAAGCCGAATTCCAAAAGGCCGAAATCCCAAAGCCCGAAATCCCAAAGGCCGAAATCCCAAACGCCGAAATCCCAAAGGCCGACATCCCAAAGACCGAAATCCCAAAGGCCGAAATCCCAAAGGTCAAAATCCCATAGGTTACAATTCCAAAGACCGACATCCCGATGACCGAAATCACAATGGTCGAAATCCCAAAGGCCGAAATCCTAAAGGCCGAAATCCTAAAGGCCGACATCCCAAAGACCGAAATCCCAAAGGCCGAAATTCCATAGGTTACAATTCCAAAGACCGACATCCCAAAGACCGAAATCACAATGGCCGAAATCCCAATGGCCGAAATCCCAAAGGTCGAAATCCCAAAAGCCGAATTCCCAAAGGCCGAAATCCCAAAGGCCGAAATCCCAAAGGTCAAAATCCCATAGGTTACAATTCCAAAGACCGACATCCCGATGACCGAAATCACAATGGTCAAAATCCCAAAGGCCGAATTACTAAAGGCCGAAATCCCAAAGACCGAAATACCAAAAGCCGAAATACCAAAAGCCGATATCTTAAAGGCCGAAATCCTAAAGGCCGAAATCCCAAAGGCCGTAATCCCAAAGGCCGAAATCCCAAACTCCGAAAACCCAAAGCCCGAAATCCCAAAGGCCGAAATCCCAAATGTCGAAGTCCCAAAGGTCAAAATCCCAATAGCCGACATCCCAAAGGCCGAAATCCCAAAGGCTGAAATTCCAAAGACCGACATCCAAAAGACCGAAATCCCAAAGGCCGAAATGCCAAAGGCCGAAATCCCAAAGGTCGAAATCCCAAGGCCGATATCCCAGAGTTGGTCATCCCAAAAACCGATATCCTAAAGGCCGAAATCCCAAAGGCTCAAATTCCAAAGACCGACATCCAAAAGACCGAAATCCCAAAGGCCGAAATCCCAAAGGCCGAAATCCCAAAGGCCGAAATCCCAAAGGCCGAAATCCCAAAGGTGGAAATCCCAATAGCCGACATCCCAAAGGCCGAAATCCCAAAGGCCGAAATCCCAAAGGCTGAAATTCCAAAGACCGACATCCAAAAGACCGAAATCCCAAAGGCCGAAATCCCAAAGGCCGGATTTCCAAAAGCCGAAATCCCAAAAGCCGAATTCCCAAAGGCCGAAATCCCAAAGGCCGAAATCCCAAAGACCGAAATCGCAAAAGCCGATATCTTAAAGGTCGAAATCCTAAAGGCCGAAATCCCAAAGGTCGACATTCCAAAGGCCGAAATCCCAAATGTCGAAATCCCCAAGGTCAAAATCCCAAATACCGAAATCCCAAAGGCCGAAATCCTAAAGACCGAAATCCCAAAGGTCGATATCCCAAGGCCGATATCCCAGAGTTGGTCATCCCAAAAGCCGATATCCTAAAGGCCGAAATCCCAAAGGCTCAAATTCCGAAGACCGACATCCAAAAGACCGAAATCCCAAAGGCCGAAATCCCAAAGGTGGAAATCCCAATAGCCGACATCCCAAAGGCCGAAATCCCAAAGGCTGAAATTCCAAAGACCGACATCCAAGAGACCGAAATCCCAAAGGCCGAAATCCCAAAGGCCGAAATACCAAAGGCCGAAATCCCAAAGGCCGAAATCCCAAAGGCCGAAATCCCAAAGACCGAAATACCAAAAGCCGATATCTTAAAGGTCGAAATCCTAAAGGCCGAAATCCCAAATACCGAAATCCCAAAGGCCGAAATACCAAAAGCCGAAATACCATAAGCCGATATCTTAAAGGCCGAAATCCTAAAGGCCGAAATCCTAAAGGCCGACATCCCAAAGACCGAAATCCCAAAGGCCGAAATCCCAAAGGCCGAAATCCGAAAGGCTGATATCCTAAATACCGAAATCCCAAAGGCCGAAATCCCAAATGTCGACATCCGAAAGGCTGATATCCTAAATGCTAAAATTACAAAGGCCGAAATCCCAAAGACCGAAATCCCAAAGGCCGAAATCCCAAAGGCCGAAATCCCAAAGGCCGAAATCCCAAAGGTCAAAATCCCAAATACCGAAATCCCAAAGGCCGAAATCAAAAATGTCGACATCCGAACGGCCGATATCCTAAATGCTAAAATTACAAAGGCCGAAATCCCAAAGGCCGAAATCCCAAAGGCCGAAATCCCAAAGGACGTAATCCCAAAGACTGAAATTCCAAGGACCGACATCCTAAAGACCGAAATCCCAAAGGAAGAAATCCCAAAGGCCGAAATCCCAAAGGCCGAAATCCCAAAGACCGAATTTCCAAAGGCCGAAATCCCAAAGGTCGAAATCCCAAAGGCCAAAATCCCCAAGGCCGTAATCCCAAAGTTCGAAATCCCAAAGGCCGACATCTCAAAGGCCGATATCCTAAATGCTAAAATTCCAAAGGCCGACACCCCATAGAGCGGAATCTCAAAAGGTTAAAATCGCAAATGCCGATATCCCAAGGGCCGAAATCCCAAAGGCCGAAATCCCAAAGGCCGAAATACCAAAAGCCGAAATACCAAAAGGCGATATCTTAAAGGCCGAAATCTTAAAGGCCGAAATCCCAAAGATCGAAATCCCAAGGCCGATATCCCAGAGTTGGTCATCCCAAAAGCCGATATCCTAAAGGCTGAAATTCCAAAGGCTGACATCCCAAATGCCCATATCCCAAAGGCCGAAATCCAAAAGGCCGAAATACCAAAGGCCGAAAACCCAAAGGCCGAAATCCCCAAGGCCGAAATCCCAAATGTCGAAATCCCAAAGGTCAAAATCCCAATAGCCGACATCCCAAAGGCCGAAATCCCAAAGGCTGAAATTCCAAAGACCGACATCCAAAAGACCGAAATCCCAAAAGGCCGAAATCCCAATGGCCGAAATCCCAAAGGTCGAAATCCCAATAGCCGACATCCCAAAGGCCGAAATCCCAAAGGCCGAAATCCCAAAGGCTGAAATTCCAAAGGCAGAAATCCCAAAGGCCGAAATCCCAAAGGCCGAAATCCCAAAGGCCGACATCCCAAAGACCGAAATCCCAAAGGCCGAAATCCCAAAGGTCAAAATCCCATAGGTTACAATTCCAAAGACCGACATCCCAATGACCGAAATCACAATGGTCGAAATCCCAAAGACCGAAATCCTAAAGGCCGAAATCCCAAAGACCGAAATACCAAAAGCCGAAATACCAAAAGCCGATATCTTAAAGGCCGAAATCCTAAAGGCCGAAATCCCAAAGGCCGTAATCCCAAAGGCCGAAATCCCAAACTCCGAAAACCCAAAGGCCGAAATCCCAAAGGCCGAAATCCCAAATGTCGAAATCCCAAAGGTCAAAATCCCAATAGCCGACATCCCAAAGGCTGAAATCCCAAAGGCCGAAATACCAAAGGCCGAAATCCCAAAGGCCGAAATCCCAAAGACCGAAATACCAAAAGCCGATATCTTAAAGGTCGAAATCCTAAAGGCCGAAATCCCAAATACCGAAATCCCAAAGGCCGATATCCCAATGCCAGACATCCCAAAGGCCGAAATACCAAAAGCCGATATCTTAAAGGCCGAAATCCTAAAGGCCCAAATCCTAAAATGTCCAAAACCCAAAGTCCGACATTCCAAAGGCCGAAATCCCAAACGCCGAAATCCCAAATGTCGAAATCCCAAAGGTCGAAATCCCAAGGCCGAAATCCCAAAGTTGGACATCCCAAATGCCGATATCCTAAAGGCTGAAATTCCAAAGGCCGACATCCCAAAGGCCGACATCCCAAAGACCGACATCCCAAAGGCCGACATCCCAATGGCCGACATCCCAATGGCCGACATCCCAAAGGCCGACATCCCAAAGGTCGACATCCCAAAGGCCGAAATCATAAAGGTCGAAATCCCAAAGGCCGACATCTCAAAAGCCGATATCCTAAAGGCTGAAATTCCAAAGGCTGACATCCCAAATGCCGATATCCCAAAGGCCGAAATCCGAAAGGCCGAAATACCAAAGGCCGAAATCGCAAATGTCGAAATCCGAAAGGTCAAAATCCCAAATACCGAAATCCCAAAGGCCGAAATCCCCAAGGCCGAAATCCCAAACGCCGAAATCCCAAAGGCCGAAATCCCAAAGGCCGAAATCCCAAAGGCCGAAATCCCAAAGGCCGAAATACCAAAGGCCGAAATCCCAAAGGCCGAAATCCCAAAGGCCGAAATCCCAAAGGCCGAAATCCCAAAGGCCAAAATCCCAAAGGTCAAAATCCCAAATACCGAAATCCCAAAGGCCGAAATCCCAAATGTCGGCATCCGAAAGGCTGATATCCTAAATGCTAAAATTATAAAGGCCGAAATACCAAAGACCGAAATCCCAAAGGCCGAAATCCCAAAGGCCGACATCCCAAAGGTCAAAATTCCAAATACCGAAATCCCAAAGGCCGAAATCCCAAATGTCGACATCCGAATGGCCGATATCCTAAATGCTAAAATTACAAAGGCCGATATCCCAAAGGCCGAAATCCCAAAGGACGTAATCCCAAAGACTGAAATTCCAAGGACCGACATCCTAAAGACCGAAATCCCAAAGGCCGAAATCCCAAAGGCCGAAATCCCAAAGGCCGAAATCCCAAAGGCCGAAATCCCAAAGGCCGAAATCCCAAAGGCCGAAATCCCAAAGACCGAATTTCCAAAGGCCGAAATCCCAAAGGTCGAAATCCCAAAGGCCATAATCCCAAAGGCCGTAATCCCAAAGGCCGATATCCCTATGCCCGACATCCCAAAGGCCGAAATACCAAAAGCCAATATCTTAAAGGCCGAAATCCTAAAGGCCCAAATCCTAAAATGTCCAAAACCCAAAGTCCGACATTCCAAAGGCCGAAATCCCAAACGCCGAAATCCCAAAGGCTGAAATCCCAAATGTCGAAATCCCAAAGGTCGAAATCCCAAGGCCGAAATCCCAAAGTTGGACATCCCAAATGCCGATATCCTAAAGGCCGAAATCCCAAAGGCCGAAATCCCAAAGGCCAAAATCCCAAAGGCCGAAATCCCAAAGGTCAAAATCCCAAATACCGAAATCCCAAAGGCCGAAATCCCAAATGTCGACATCCGAAAGGCTGATATCCTAAATGCTAAAATTACAAAGGCCGAAATCCCAATGACCGAAATCACAATGGTCGAAATCCCAAAGGCCGAAATCCCAAAGGTCGAAATCCCAAAGGTCGAAATCCCAAGCCCGATATCCCAAAGTTCGCCATCCCAAAAGCCGATATCCTAAAATCTGAAATTCCAAAGGGCGACATCCCAAATGCCGACATCACAAAGGCCGAAATCCGAAAGGTCGAAATCCCAAAGGCCGAAATCCCAAAGGCCGAAGTCCCAAAGGCCGAAATCCCAAAGGCAGAAATCCCAAAGGCCGAAATACCAAAAGCCGATATCCTAAAGGTCGAAATCCCAAAGGCCGAAATCCCAAAGGCCGAAATCCCAAAGGCCGAAATCCCAAAGGCCGAAATCCCAAAGGCCGAAATCACCAAATGTCGAAATCCCAAAGGTCAAAATCCCAATAGCCGACATCCCAAAGACCGATATCCGAAAGGCCGAAATACCAAAGGCCGAAATCCCAAAGGCCGAAATCCCAAATGTCGAAATCCCAAAGGTCAAAATCCCAAATACCGAAATCCCAAAGGCCGAAATCTCAAGGGCCGAAATCCAAAAGGCCGAAATACCAAAGGTCGATATCCCAAAGGTGGAAATCCCAAAGGTCGAAATCCCAAAGGCCGAAATCCCAAAGGCCGAAATCCCAAAGGCCGAAATCCCAAAGGCCGAAATCCCAAGAGCCGAAATCCAAAAGGCCGAAATACCAAAGGTCGATATCCCAAAGGTGGAAATCCCAAAGGCCGAATTTCCAAAGGCCGAAATCCCAAAGGCCGAAATCCCAAAGGCCGAAATCCCAAAGGCCGAAATCCCAAAGGCCGAAATCTCAAAGGCCGAAATCCCAAATGTCGAAATCCCAAAGGTCAAAATCCCAATAGCCGACATCCCAAAGACCGAAATCCCAAAGGTCGAAATCCCAAGGCCGATATCCCAAAGTTCGCCATCCCAAAAGCCGATATCCGAAAGGCGGAAATTCCAAAGGCCGACCACCCAAATGCCGATATCCCAAAGGCCGAATTCCGAAAGGTCGAAAACCCAAAGGCCGAAATCCCAAAGGCCGAAATCGCAAATGTCGAAATCCCAAAAGTCAAAATCCCAATAGCCGACATCCCAAAGGCCGAAATCCCAAAGGCTGAGATTCCAAAGACCGACATCCAAAAGACCGAAATCCCAAAGGCCGAAATCCCCAAGGTCGAAATCCCAATAGCCGACATCCCAAAGGCCGAAATCCCAAAGGCCGAAATCCCAAAGGCTGAAATTCCAAAGGCCGACATCCAAAAGACCGAAATCCCAAAGGCCGAAATCCCAAAGGCCGGATTTCCAAAAGCGGAAATCCCAAAAGCCGAAATCCCAAACGCCGAAATCCCAAAGGCCGAAATCCCAAAGGCCGAAATCCCAAAGGCCGAAATCCCAAAGGCCGAAATCGCAAAAGCCGATATCTTAAAGGTCGAAATCCGAAAGGCCGAAATCCCAAAGGTCGACATTCCAAAGGCCGAAATCCCAAATGTCGAAATCCCCAAGGTCAAAATCCCAAATACCGAAATCCCAAAGGCCGATATCCCAGAGTTGGTCATCCCAAAAGCCGATATCCTAAAGGCTGAAATTCCAAAGGCTGACATCCCAAATGCCGATATCCCAAAGGCCGAAATCCAAAAGGTCGAAATCCCAAAGGCGGAAATCCCAAAGGCCGAAATCCCAAAGGCCGAAATCCCAAAGGCCGAAATCCCAAAGGCCGAAATCCCAAGGGCCGAAATCCAAAAGGCCGAAATACCAAAGGACGATATCCCAAAGGTGGAAATCCCAAAGGCCGAAATCCCAAAGGCCGAATTTCCAAAGGCCGAAATCCCAAAGGCCGAAATCCCAAAGGCTGAAATCCCAAAGGCCGAAATCCCAAAGGCCGAAATCCCAAAGGCCGAAATCCCAAATGTCGAAATCCCAAAAGTCAAAATCCCAATAGCCGACATCCCAAAGGCCGAAATCCCAAAGGCTGAAATTACCAAGCCCGACATCCAAAAGACCGAAATCCCAAAGGCCGAAATCCCAAAGGTCCAAATCCCAATAGCCGACATCCCAAAGGCTGAAATCCCAAAGGCCGAAATCCCAAAGGCTGAAATTCCAAAGGCCGACATCCATAAGACCGAAATCCCAAAGCCGAAATCCCAAAGGTCGAAATCCCAAAAGCCGAAATCCCAAAGGCCGAAATCCCAAAGGTCGAAATCCCAAAGGTCGAAATCCCAAAGGCCGAAATCCCAAATGTCGAAATCCCAAAGGTCAAAATCCCAAATACCGAAATCCCAAAGGCCGAAATCTCAAGGGCTGAAATCCAAAAGGCCGAAATACCAAAGGTCGATATCCCAAAGGTGGAAATCCCAAAGGCCGAAATCCCAAAGGCCGAAATCCCAAAGGCCGAATTTCCAAAGGCCGAAATCCCAAATTCCGAAATCCCAAAGGCCGAAATCACCAAATGTCGAAATCCCAAAGGTCAAAATCCCAATAGCCGACATCCCAAAGACCGAAATCCGAAAGGCCGAAATA
The DNA here is from genome assembly GCF_050947335.1 of Megachile rotundata. Classification (NCBI taxonomy): domain Eukaryota; kingdom Metazoa; phylum Arthropoda; class Insecta; order Hymenoptera; family Megachilidae; genus Megachile; species Megachile rotundata. Next base: position 317,593 of record NC_134986.1, read on the forward strand.
CCAAAGGCCGAAATCCCAAAGGTCGAAATCCCAAAGGCCGAAATCCCAAATGTCGAAATCCCAAAGGTCAAAATCCCAAATACCGAAATCCCAAAGGCCGAAATCTCAAGGGCCGAAATCCAAAAGGTCGAAATACCAAAGGTCGATATCCCAAAGGTGGAAATCCCAAAGGTGGAAATCCCAAAGGTCGAAATCCAAAAGGCCGAAATCCCAAAGGCCGAAATCCCAAAGGCCGAAATCCCAAAGGCCGAAATCCCAAGGGCAGAAATCCAAAAGGCCGAAATACCAAAGGTCGATATCCCAAAGGTGGAAATCCCAAAGGCCGAATTTCCAAAGGCCGAAATCCCAAAGGCCGAAATCCCAAAGGCCGAAATCTCAAAGGCCGAAATCCCAAATGTCGAAATCCCAAAGGTCAGAATCCCAATAGCCGACATCCCAAAGACCGAAATCCCAAAGGTCGAAATCCCAAGGCCGATATCCCAAAGTTCGCCATCCCAAAAGCCGATATCCTAAAGGCGGAAATTCCAAAGGCCGACATCCCAAAGGCCGATATCCCAAAGGCCGAATTCCGAAAGGTCGAAAACCCAAAGGCCGAAATCCCAAAGGCCGAAATCCCAAAGGCCGAAATCCCAAAGGCTGAAATTCCAAAGGCCGACATCCAAAAGACCGAAATCCCAAAGGCCGAAATCCCAAAGGCCGGATTTCCAAAAGCCGAAATCCCAAAAGCAGAAATCCCAAAGGCCGAAATCACCAAATGTCGAAATCCCAAAGGTCAAAATCCCAATAGCCGACATCCCAAAGACCGAAACCCGAAAGGCCGAAATACCAAAGGCCGAAATCCCAAAGGTCGAAATCCCCAAGGCCGAAATCCCAAAGGCCGAAATCCCAAAGGCCGAAATCCCAAAGGCCGAAATCCCAAGGGCAGAAATCCAAAAGGCCGAAATACCAAAGGTCGATATCCCAAAGGTGGAAATCCCAAAGGCCGAATTTCCAAAGGCCGAAATCCCAAAGGCCGAAATCCCAAAGGCCGAAATCTCAAAGGCCGAAATCCCAAATGTCGAAATCCCAAAGGTCAGAATCCCAATAGCCGACATCCCAAAGACCGAAATCCCAAAGGTCGAAATCCCAAGGCCGATATCCCAAAGTTCGCCATCCCAAAAGCCGATATCCTAAAGGCGGAAATTCCAAAGGCCGACATCCCAAAGGCCGATATCCCAAAGGCCGAATTCCGAAAGGTCGAAAACCCAAAGGCCGAAATCCCAAAGGCCGAAATCCCAAAGGCCGAAATCCCAAAGGCTGAAATTCCAAAGGCCGACATCCAAAAGACCGAAATCCCAAAGGCCGAAATCCCAAAGGCCGGATTTCCAAAAGCCGAAATCCCAAAAGCAGAAATCCCAAAGGCCGAAATCCCAAAGGCCGAAATCCCAAAGGCCGAAATCCCAAAGGCCGAAATCGCAAAAGCCGATATCTTAAAGGTCGAAATCCTAAAGGCCGAAATCCCAAAGGTCGACATTCCAAAGGCCGAAATCCCAAATGTCGAAATCCCCAAGGTCAAAATCCCAAATACCGAAATCCCAAAGGCCGAAATCCTAAAGGCCGAAATCCCAAAGGTCGAAATCCCAAGGCCGATATCCCAGAGCTGGTCATCCCAAAAGCCGATATCCTAAAGGCTGAAATTCCAAAGGCTGACATCCCAAATGCCGATATCCCAAAGGCCGAAATACCAAAGGCCGAAATCGCAAATGTCGAAATCCGAAAGGTCAAAATCCCAAATACCGAAATCCCAAGGCCGATATCCCAAAGTTCGCCATCCCAAAAGCCGATATCCTAAAGGCTGAAATTCCAAAGGCCGACATCCCAAATGTCGAAATCCCAAAAGTCAAAATCCCAATAGCCGACATCCCAAAGGCCGAAATCCCAAAGGCTGAAATTACAAAGCCCGACATCCAAAAGACTGAAATCCCAAATGCCGAAATCCCAAAGGCCGAAATCCCAAAGGTCCAAATCCCAATAGCCGACATCCCAAAGGCCGAAATCCCAAAGGCCGAAATCCCAAAGGCTGAAATTCCAAAGGCCGACATCCATAAGACCGAAATCCCAAAGGCCGAAGTCCCAAAGGTCGAAATCCCAAAAGCCGAAATCCCAAAGGCCGAAATCCCAAAGGTCGAAATCCCAAAGGTCGAAATCCCAAAGGCCGAAATCCCAAATGTCGAAATCCCAAAGGTCAAAATCCCAAATACCGACATCCCAAAGGTCAAAATTCCAAATACCGAAATCCCAAAGGCCGAAATCCCAAATGTCGACATCCGAATGGCCGATATCCTAAATGCTAAAATTACAAAGGCCGAGATCCCAAAGGCCGAAATCCCAAAGGACGTAATCCCAAAGACTGAAATTCCAAGGACCGACATCCTAAAGACCGAAATCCCAAAGGCCGAAATCCCAAAGGCCGAAATCCCAAAGGCCGAAATCCCAAAGACCGAAATCCCAAAGACCGAATTTCCAAAGGCCGAAATCCCAAAGGTCGAAATCCCAAAGGCCAAAATCCCAAAGGCCGTAATCCCAAAGGCCGATATCCCTATGCCCGACATCCCAAAGGCCGAAATACCAAAAGCCAATATCTTAAAGGCCGAAATCCTAAAGGCCCAAATCGTAAAATGTCCAAAACCCAAAGTCCGACATTCCAAAGGCCGAAATCCCAAACGCCGAAATCCCAAAGGCTGAAATCCCAAATGTCGAAATCCCAAAGGTCGAAATCCCAAGGCCGAAATCCCAAAGTCGGACATCCCAAATGCCGATATCCTAAAGGCTGAAATTCCAAAGGCCGACATCCCAAAGGCCGACATCCCAAAGGCCGACATCCCAAAGGCCGACATCCCAAAGGTCGACATCCCAAAGGCCGAAATCCCAAAGGTCGAAATCCCAAAGGCCGACATCTCAAAGGCCGATATCCTAAATGCTAAAATTCCAAAGGCCGACACCCCATAGGGCGGAATCTCAAAAGGTTAAAATCGCAAATGCCGATATCCCAAGGGCCGAAATCACAAAGGCCGAAATCGCAAAGGCCGTAATCCCATAGGTTACAATTCCAAAGACCGACATCCCAAAGACCGAAATCACAATGGCCGAAATCCCAAAGACCGAAATCCCAAAGGCCGAAATACCAAAAGGCGATATCTTAAAGGCCGAAATCCTAAAGGCCGAAATCCTAAAGGCCGAAATCCCAAAGGCCGTAATCCCAAAGGCCGAAATCCCGAAGGCCGAAATCCCAAAGGCCGTAATGCCAAAGGCCGAAATCCCAAAGGCCGAATTTCCAAAGTCCGAAATCCCAAAGGCCGAAATCCCAAAGGCCGAAATACCAAAAGCCGAAATACCAAAAGCCGATATCTTAAAGGCCGAAATCCTAAAGGCCGAAATCCTAAAGGCCGACATCCCAAAGACCGAAATCCCAAAGGCCGAAATCCCATAGGTTACAATTCCAAAGGCCGAAATCCCAAAGGCCGAATTTCCAAAGGCCGAAATCCCAAAGGCCGAAATCTCAAAGGCCGAAATCCCAAATGTCGAAATCCCAAAGGTCAGAATCCCAATAGCCGACATTCCAAAGACCGAAATCCCAAAGGTCGAAATCCCAAGGCCGATATCCCAAAGTTCGCCATCCCAAAAGCCGATATCCTAAAGGTGGAAATTCCAAAGGCCGACATCCCAAAGGCCGATATCCCAAAGGCCGAAATCTCAAGGGCCGAAATCCAAAAGGCCGAAACACCAAAGGTCGATATCCCAAAGGTGGAAATCCCAAAGGTCGAAATCCCAAAGGCCGAAATCCCAAAGGCCGAAATCCCAAAGGCCGAAATCCCAAAGGCCGAAATCCCAAGAGCCGAAATCCAAAAGGCCGAAATACCAAAGGTCGATATCCCAAAGGTGGAAATCCCAAAGGCCGAATTTCCAAAGGCCGAAATCCCAAAGGCCGAAATCCCAAAGGTCGAAATCCCAAAGGCCGAAATCCCAAATGTCGAAATCCCAAAGGTCAAAATCCCAAATACCGAAATCCCAAAGGCCGAAATCTCAAGGGCCGAAATCCAAAAGGCCGAAACACCAAAGGTCGATATCCCAAAGGTGGAAATCCCAAAGGTCGAAATCCCAAAGGCCGAAATCCCAAAGGCCGAAATCCCAAAGGCCGAAATCCCAAAGGCCGAAATCCCAAGAGCCGAAATCCAAAAGGCCGAAATACCAAAGGTCGATATCCCAAAGGTGGAAATCCCAAAGGCCGAATTTCCAAAGGCCGAAATCCCAAAGGCCGAAATCCCAAAGGCCGAAATCTCAAAGGCCGAAATCCCAAATGTCGAAATCCCAAAGGTCAAAATCCCAATAGCCGACATCCCAAAGACCGAAATCCCAAAGGTCGAAATCCCAAGGCCGATATCCCAAAGTTCGCCATCCCAAAAGCCGATATCCGAAAGGCGGAAATTCCAAAGGCCGACCACCCAAATGCCGATATCCCAAAGGCCGAATTCCGAAAGGTCGAAAACCCAAAGGCCGAAATCCCAAAGGCCGAAATCGCAAATGTCGAAATCCCAAAAGTCAAAATCCCAATAGCCGACATCCCAAAGGCCGAAATCCCAAAGGCTGAGATTCCAAAGACCGACATCCAAAAGACCGAAATCCCAAAGGCCGAAATCCCCAAGGTCGAAATCCCAATAGCCGACATCCCAAAGGCCGAAATCCCAAAGGCCGAAATCCCAAAGGCTGAAATTCCAAAGGCCGACATCCAAAAGACCGAAATCCCAAAGGCCGAAATCCCAAAGGCCGGATTTCCAAAAGCCGAAATCCCAAAAGCCGAAATCCCAAAGGCCGAAATCCCAAAGGCCGAAATCCCAAAGGCCGAAAACCCAAAGGCCGAAATCGCAAAAGCCGATATCTTAAAGGTCGAAATCCGAAAGGCCGAAATCCCAAAGGTCGACATTCCAAAGGCCGAAATCCCAAATGTCGAAATCCCCAAGGTCAAAATCCCAAATACCGAAATCCCAAAGGCCGATATCCCAGAGTTGGTCATCCCAAAAGCCGATATCCTAAAGGCTGAAATTCCAAAGGCTGACATCCCAAATGCCGATATCCCAAAGGCCGAAATCCAAAAGGTCGAAATCCCAAAGGCGGAAATCCCAAAGGCCGAAATCCCAAACGCCGAAATCCCAAAGGCCGAAATCCCAAAGGCCGAAATCCCAAAGGCCGAAATCCCAAATGTCGAAATCCCAAAAGTCAAAATCCCAATAGCCGACATCCCAAAGGCCGAAATCCCAAAGGCTGAAATTACCAAGCCCGACATCCAAAAGACCGAAATCCCAAAGGCCGAAATCCCAAAGGTCCAAATCCCAATAGCCGACATCCCAAAGGCCGAAATCCCAAAGGTCGAAATCCCAAAAGCCGAAATCCCAAAGGCCGAAATCCCAAAGGCCGAAATCCCAAAGGCCGAAATCCCAAGGTCAGAAATCCAAAAGGCCGAAATACCAAAGGTCGATATCCCAAAGGTGGAAATCCCAAAGGCCGAATTTCCAAAGGCCGAAATCCCAAAGGCCGAAATCCCAAAGGCCGAAATCTCAAAGGCCGAAATCCCAAATGTCGAAATCCCAAAGGTCAGAATCCCAATAGCCGACATCCCAAAGACCGAAATCCCAAAGGTCGAAATCCCAAGGCCGATATCCCAAAGTTCGCCATCCCAAAAGCCGATATCCTAAAGGTGGAAATTCCAAAGGCCGACATCCCAAAGGCCGATATCCCAAAGGCCGAATTCCGAAAGGTCGAAAACCCAAAGGCCGAAATCCCAAAGGCCGAAATCCCAAAGGCCGAAATCCCAAAGGCTGAAATTCCAAAGGCCGACATCCAAAAGACCGAAATCCCAAAGGCCGAAATCCCAAAGGCCGGATTTCCAAAAGCCGAAATCCCAAAAGCAGAAATCCCAAAGGCCGAAATCCCAAAGGCCGAAATCCCAAAGGCCGAAATCCCAAAGGCCGAAATCGCAAAAGCCGCTATCTTAAAGGTCGAAATCCTAAAGGCCGAAATCCCAAAGGTCGACATTCCAAAGGCCGAAATCCCAAATGTCGAAATCCCCAAGGTCAAAATCCCAAATACCGAAATCCCAAAGGCCGAAATCCTAAAGGCCGAAATCCCAAAGGTCGAAATCCCAAGGCCGATATCCCAGAGCTGGTCATCCCAAAAGCCGATATCCTAAAGGCTGAAATTCCAAAGGCTGACATCCCAAATGCCGATATCCCAAAGGCCGAAATACCAAAGGCCGAAATCGCAAATGTCGAAATCCGAAAGGTCAAAATCCCAAATACCGAAATCCCAAGGCCGATATCCCAAAGTTCGCCATCCCAAAAGCCGATATCCTAAAGGCTGAAATTCCAAAGGGCGACATCCCAAATGCCGACATCACAAAGGCCGAAATCCGAAAGGTCGAAATCCCAAAGGCCGAAGTCCCAAAGGCCGAAATCCCAAAGGCAGAAATCCCAAAGGCCGAAATACCAAAAGCCGATATCCTAAAGGTCGAAATCCCAAAGGCCGAAATCCCAAAGGCCGAAATCCCAAAGGCCGAAATCACCAAATGTCGAAATCCCAAAGGTCAAAATCCCAATAGCCGACATCCCAAAGACCGAAATCCGAAAGGCCGAAATACCAAAGGCCGAAATCCCAAAGGTCGAAATCCCAAAGGCCGAAATCCCAAATGTCGAAATCCCAAAGGTCAAAATCCCAAATACCGAAATCCCAAAGGCCGAAATCTCAAGGGCCGAAATCCAAAAGGCCGAAATACCAAAGGTCGATATCCCAAAGGTGGAAATCCCAAAGGTGGAAATCCCAAAGGTCGAAATGCAAAAGGCCGAAATCCCAAAGGCCGAAATCCCAAAGGCCGAAATCCCAAGGGCAGAAATCCAAAAGGCCGAAATACCAAAGGTCGATATCCCAAAGGTGGAAATCCCAAAGGCCGAATTTCCAAAGGCCGAAATCCCAAAGGCCGAAATCCCAAAGGCCGAAATCTCAAAGGCCGAAATCCCAAATGTCGAAATCCCAAAGGTCAGAATCCCAATAGCCGACATCCCAAAGACCGAAATCCCAAAGGTCGAAATCCCAAGGCCGATATCCCAGAGTTGGTCATCCCAAAAGCCGATATCCTAAAGGCTGAAATTCCAAAGGCTGACATCCCAAATACCGATATCCCAAAGGCCGAAATCCAAAAGGCCGAAATACCAAAGGCCGAAATCGCAAATGTCGAAATCCGAAAGGTCAAAATCCCAAATACCGAAATCCCAAAGGCCGAAATCCCAAAGGCCGAAATCCCAAACGCCGAAATCCCAAAGGCTGAAATTCCAAAGGCCGAAATCCCAAAGGCCGAAATCCCAAAGGCCGACATCCCAAAGACCGAAATCCCAAAGGCCGAAATCCCAAAGGTCAAAATCCCATAGGTTACAATTCCAAAGACCGACATCCCAATGACCGAAATCACAATGGTCGAAATCCCAAAGGCCGGAATCCTAAAGGCCGAAATCCCAAAGACCGAAATACCAAAAGCCGAAATACCAAAAGCCGATATCTTAACACGTTCCGTGCCACGTGTACCACCGGTGGTACACGGTAAACTTGATCGTCAGGCCACGTGTACCACCGGTGGTACACGCAGTCATATTTATTCAGTGCGCTGAAAGCATATATTTTATTACAAATATAATTTTGTAAACTATATTTCTACCTAAAAAATGAAGCATTATACAAGATGCAGTATAGAACAAAAGAAAAAAAGAGTTACTTATGTATTGAGGATGTAATGAAATATTGTGTGATAATATATTAATCTTTAGTCAAAATATCAAATGGCCTGAACGACAAGTCAGGCAAAAATGGCTTGGCACGGAACGTGTTAAAGGCCGAAATCCTAAAGGCCGAAATCCCAAAGGCCGTAATCCCAAAGGCCGAAATCCCAAAGGCCGAAATCCCAAAGGCCGAAATACCAAAGGCCGAAATCCCAAAGGCCGAAATCCCAAAGACGGAAATACCAAAAGCCGATATCTTAAAGGCCGAAATCCTAAAGGCCGAAATCCCAAAGGCCGTAATCCCAAAGGCCGAAATCCCAAACTCCGAAAACCCAAAGCCCGAAATCCCAAAGGCCGAAATCCCAAATGTCGAAGTCCCAAAGGTCAAAATCCCAATAGCCGACATCCCAAAGGCCGAAATCCCAAAGGCTGAAATTCCAAAGACCGACATCCAAAAGACCGAAATCCCAAAGGCCGAAATGCCAAAGGCCGAAATCCCAAAGGTCGAAATCCCAAGGCCGATATCCCAGAGTTGGTCATCCCAAAAACCGATATCCTAAAGGCCGAAATCCCAAAGGCTCAAATTCCAAAGACCGACATCCAAAAGACCGAAATCCCAAAGGCCGAAATCCCAAAGGCCGAAATCCCAAAGGCCGAAATCCCAAAGGTGGAAATCCCAATAGCCGACATCCCAAAGGCCGAAATCCCAAAGGCCGAAATCCCAAAGGCTGAAATTCCAAAGACCGACATCCAAAAGACCGAAATCCCAAAGGCCGAAATCCCAAAGGCCGGATTTCCAAAAGCCGAAATCCCAAAAGCCGAAATCCCAAAGGCCGAAATCCCAAAGGCCGAAATCCCAAAGACCGAAATCGCAAAAGCCGATATCTTAAAGGTCGAAATCCTAAAGGCCGAAATCCCAAAGGTCGACATTCCAAAGGCCGAAATCCCAAATGTCAAAATCCCCAAGGTCAAAATCCCAAATACCGAAATCCCAAAGGCCGAAATCCTAAAGACCGAAATCCCAAAGGTCGATATCCCAAGGCCGATATCCCAAAGTTCGCCATCCCAAAAGCCGATATCCTAAAGGCTGAAATTCCAAAGGGCGACATCCCAAATGCCGACATCACAAAGGCCGAAATCCGAAAGGTCGAAATCCCAAAGGCCGAAGTCCCAAAGGCCGAAATCCCAAAGGCAGAAATCCCAAAGGCCGAAATACCAAAAGCCGATATCCTAAAGGTCGAAATCCCAAAGGCCGAAATCCCAAAGGCCGAAATCCCAAAGGCCGAAATCACCAAATGTCGAAATCCCAAAGGTCAAAATCCCAATAGCCGACATCCCAAAGACCGAAATCCGAAAGGCCGAAATACCAAAGGCCGAAATCCCAAAGGTCGAAATCCCAAAGGCCGAAATCCCAAATGTCGAAATCCCAAAGGTCAAAATCCCAAATACCGAAATCCCAAAGGCCGAAATCTCAAGGGCCGAAATCCAAAAGGCCGAAATACCAAAGGTCGATATCCCAAAGGTGGAAATCCCAAAGGTGGAAATCCCAAAGGTCGAAATGCAAAAGGCCGAAATCCCAAAGGCCGAAATCCCAAAGGCCGAAATCCCAAGGGCAGAAATCCAAAAGGCCGAAATACCAAAGGTCGATATCCCAAAGGTGGAAATCCCAAAGGCCGAATTTCCAAAGGCCGAAATCCCAAAGGCCGAAATCCCAAAGGCCGAAATCTCAAATGCCGAAATCCCAAATGTCGAAATCCCAAAGGTCAGAATCCCAATAGCCGACATCCCAAAGACCGAAATCCCAAAGGTCGAAATCCCAAGGCCGATATCCCAGAGTTGGTCATCCCAAAAGCCGATATCCTAAAGGCTGAAATTCCAAAGGCTGACATCCCAAATACCGATATCCCAAAGGCCGAAATCCAAAAGGCCGAAATACCAAAGGCCGAAATCGCAAATGTCGAAATCCGAAAGGTCAAAATCCCAAATACCGAAATCCCAAAGGCCGAAATCCCAAAGGCCGAAATCCCAAACGCCGAAATCCCAAAGGCTGAAATTCCAAAGGCCGAAATCCGAAAGGCCGAAATCCCAAAGGCCGACATCCCAAAGACCGAAATCCCAAAGGCCGAAATCCCAAAGGTCAAAATCCCATAGGTTACAATTCCAAAGACCGACATCCCAATGACCGAAATCACAATGGTCGAAATCCCAAAGGCCGGAATCCTAAAGGCCGAAATCCCAAAGACCGAAATACCAAAAGCCGAAATACCAAAAGCCGATATCTTAACACGTTCCGTGCCACGTGTACCACCGGTGGTACACGGTAAACTTGATCGTCAGGCCACGTGTACCACCGGTGGTACACGCAGTCATATTTATTCAGTGCGCTGAAAACATATATTTTATTACAAATATAATTTTGTAAACTATATTTCTACCTAAAAAATGAAGCATTATACAAGATGCAGTATAGAACAAAAGAAAAAAAGAATTACTTATGTATTGAGGATGTAATGAAATATTGTGTGATAATATATTAATCTTTAGTCAAAATATCAAATGGCCTGAACGACAAGTCAGGCAAAAATGGCTTGGCACGGAACGTGTTAAAGGCCGAAATCCTAAAGGCCGAAATCCCAAAGGCCGTAATCCCAAAGGCCGAAATCCCAAAGGCCGAAATCCCAAAGGCCGAAATACCAAAGGCCGAAATCCCAAAGGCCGAAATCCCAAAGACGGAAATACCAAAAGCCGATATCTTAAAGGCCGAAATCCTAAAGGCCGAAATCCCAAAGGCCGTAATCCCAAAGGCCGAAATCCCAAACTCCGAAAACCCAAAGCCCGAAATCCCAAAGGCCGAAATCCCAAATGTCGAAGTCCCAAAGGTCAAAATCCCAATAGCCGACATCCCAAAGGCCGAAATCCCAAAGGCTGAAATTCCAAAGACCGACATCCAAAAGACCGAAATCCCAAAGGCCGAAATGCCAAAGGCCGAAATCCCAAAGGTCGAAATCCCAAGGCCGATATCCCAGAGTTGGTCATCCCAAAAACCGATATCCTAAAGGCCGAAATCCCAAAGGCTCAAATTCCAAAGACCGACATCCAAAAGACCGAAATCCCAAAGGCCGAAATCCCAAAGGCCGAAATCCCAAAGGCCGAAATCCCAAAGGTGGAAATCCCAATAGCCGACATCCCAAAGGCCGAAATCCCAAAGGCCGAAATCCCAAAGGCTGAAATTCCAAAGACCGACATCCAAAAGACCGAAATCCCAAAGGCCGAAATCCCAAAGGCCGGATTTCCAAAAGCCGAAATCCCAAAAGCCGAAATCCCAAAGGCCGAAATCCCAAAGGCCGAAATCCCAAAGACCGAAATCGCAAAAGCCGATATCTTAAAGGTCGAAATCCTAAAGGCCGAAATCCCAAAGGTCGACATTCCAAAGGCCGAAATCCCAAATGTCAAAATCCCCAAGGTCAAAATCCCAAATACCGAAATCCCAAAGGCCGAAATCCTAAAGACCGAAATCCCAAAGGTCGATATCCCAAGGCCGATATCCCAGAGTTGGTCATCCCAAAAGCCGATATCCTAAAGGCCGAAATCCCAAAGGCTCAAATTCCGAAGACCGACATCCAAAAGACCGAAATCCCAAAGGCCGAAATCCCAAAGGCCGAAATCCCAAAGGTGGAAATCCCAATAGCCGACATCCCAAAGGCCGAAATCCCAAAGGCTGAAATTCCAAAGACCGACATCCAAAAGACCGAAATCCCAAAGGCCGAAATCCCAAAGGCCGAAATACCAAAGGCCGAAATCCCAAAGGCCGAAATCCCAAAGGCCGAAATCCCAAAGACCGAAATACCAAAAGCCGATATCTTAAAGGTCGAAATCCTAAAGGCCGAAATCCCAAATACCGAAATCCCAAAGGCCGAAATACCAAAAGCCGAAATACCATAAGCCGATATCTTAAAGGCCGAAATCCTAAAGGCCGAAATCCTAAAGGCCGACATCCCAAAGACCGAAATCCCAAAGGCCGAAATCCCAAAGGTCAAAATCCCAATAGCCGACATCCCAAAGGCTGAAATCCCAAAGGCCGAAATACCAAAGGCCGAAATCCCAAAGGCCGAAATCCCAAAGACCGAAATACCAAAAGCCGATATCTTAAAGGTCGAAATCCTAAAGGCCGAAATCCCAAATACCGAAATCCCAAAGGCCGATATCCCAATGCCAGACATCCCAAAGGCCGAAATACCAAAAGCCGATATCTTAAAGGCCGAAATCCTAAAGGCCCAAATCCTAAAATGTCCAAAACCCAAAGTCCGACATTCCAAAGGCCGAAATCCCAAACGCCGAAATCCCAAATGTCGAAATCCCAAAGGTCGAAATCCCAAGGCCGAAATCCCAAAGTTGGACATCCCAAATGCCGATATCCTAAAGGCTGAAATTCCAAAGGCCGACATCCCAAAGGCCGACATCCCAAAGACCGACATCCCAAAGGCCGACATCCCAATGGCCGACATCCCAATGGCCGACATCCCAAAGGCCGACATCCCAAAGGTCGACATCCCAAAGGCCGAAATCATAAAGGTCGAAATCCCAAAGGCCGACATCTCAAAAGCCGATATCCTAAAGGCTGAAATTCCAAAGGATGTCATCCCAAATGCCGATATCCCAAAGGCCGAAATCCAAAAGGCCGAAATACCAAAGGCCGAAATCGCAAATGTCGAAATCCGAAAGGTCAAAATCCCAAATACCGAAATCCCAAAGGCCGAAATCCCCAAGGCCGAAATCCCAAACGCCGAAATCCCAAAGGCCGAAATCCCAAAGGCCGAAATCCCAAAGGCCGAAATCCCAAAGGCCGAAATACCAAAGGCCGAAATCCCAAAGGCCGAAATCCCAAAGGCCGAAATCCCAAAGGCCAAAATCCCAAAGGTCAAAATCCCAAATACCGAAATCCCAAAGGCCGAAATCCCAAATGTCGGCATCCGAAAGGCTGATATCCTAAATGCTAAAATTATAAAGGCCGAAATACCAAAGACCGAAATCCCAAAGGCCGAAATCCCAAAGGCCGACATCCCAAAGGTCAAAATTCCAAATACCGAAATCCCAAAGGCCGAAATCCCAAATGTCGACATCCGAATGGCCGATATCCTAAATGCTAAAATTACAAAGGCCGAGATCCCAAAGGCCGAAATCCCAAAGGACGTAATCCCAAAGACTGAAATTCCAAGGACCGACATCCTAAAGACCGAAATCCCAAAGGCCGAAATCCCAAAGGCCGAAATCCCAATGGCCGAAATCCCAAAGATCGAAATCCCAAAGGCCGAAATCCCAAAGGCCGAAATCCCAAAGGCCGACATCCCAAAGACCGAAATCCCAAAGGCCGAAATCCCAATGGTCAAAATCCCATAGTTTACAATTCCAAAGACCGACATCCCGATGACCGAAATCACAATGGTCGAAATCCCAAAGGCCGAAATCCTAAAGGCCGAAATCCCAAAGACCGAAATACCAAAAGCCGAAATACCAAAAGCCGATATCTTAAAGGCCGAAATCCCAAAGGTCAAAATCCCAATAGCCGACATCCCAAAGGCCGAAATCCCAAAGGCTGAAATTCCAAAGACCGACATCCAAAAGACCGAAATCCCAAAGGCCGAAATCCCAAAGGCCGAAATCCCAAAGGCCGATATCCCAAAGGCCGAAATCCCAAAGGCTGAAATTCCAAAGACCGACATCTAAAAGACCGAAATCCCAAAGGCCGAAATGCCAAAGGCCGAAATCCCAAAGGTCGAAATCCCAAGGCCGATATCCCAGAGTTGGTCATCCCAAAAACCGATATCCTAAAGGCCGAAATCCCAAAGGCTCAAATTCCAAAGACCGACATCCAAAAGACCGAAATCCCAAAGGCCGAAATCCCAAAGGCCGAAATCCCAAAGGCCGAAATCCCAAAGGCCGAAATCCCAAAGGTGGAAATCCCAATAGCCGACATCCCAAAGGCCGAAATCCCAAAGGCCGAAATCCCAAAGGCTGAAATTCCAAAGACCGACATCCAAAAGACCGAAATCCCAAAGGCCGAAATCCCAAAGGCCGGATTTCCAAAAGCCGAAATCCCAAAAGCCGAAATCCCAAAGGTCAAAATCCCATAGGTTACAATTCCAAAGACCGACATCCCGATGACCGAAATCACAATGGTCAAAATCCCAAAGGCCGAAATCCTAAAGGCCGAAATCCCAAAGGTCGAAATCCCAAGGCCGATATCCCAGAGTTGGTCATCCCAAAAGCCGATATCCTAAAGGCTGAAATTCCAAAGGCTCACATCCCAAAGGCCGAAATCCAAAAGGCCGAAATACCAAAGGCCGAAATCGCAAGTGTCGAAATCCGAAAGGTCAAAATCCCAAATACCGAAATCCCAAAGGCCGAAATCCCAAAGGCCGAAATCCCAAACGCCGAAATCCCAAAGGCTGAAATTCCAAAGACCGAAATCCCAAAGGCCGAAATCCCAAAGGCCGACATCCCAAAGACCGAAATCCCAAAGGCCGAAATCCCAAAGGTCAAAATCCCATAGGTTACAATTCCAAAGACCGACATCCCAATGACCGAAATCACAATGGTCGAAATCCCAAAGGCCGGAATCCTAAAGGCCGAAATCCCAAGGACCGAAATACCAAAAGCCGAAATACCAAAAGCCGATATCTTAAAGGCCGAAATCCTAAAGGCCGAAATCCCAAAGGCCGTAATCCCAAAGGCCGAAATCCCAATCTCCGAAAACCCAAAGGCCGAAATCCCAAAGGCCGAAATCCCAAATGTCGAAATCCCAAAGTTCAAAATCCCAATAGCCGACATCCCAAAGGCCGAAATCCCAAAGGCTGAAATTCCAAAGACTGACACCCAAAAGACCGAAATCCCAAAGGCCGAAATCCCAAAGGCCGAAATCCCAAAGGCCGAAATCCCAAAGGTGGAAATCCCAATAGCCGACATCCCAAAGGCCGAAATCCCAAAGACGGAAATACCAAAAGCCGATATCTTAAAGGTCGAAATCCTAAAGGCCGAAATCCCAAATACCGAAATCCCAAAGGCCGAAATACCAAAAGCCGAAATACCAAAAGCCGATATCTTAAAGGCCGAAATCCTAAAGGCCGACATCCCAAAGACCGAAATCCCAAAGGCCGAAATCCCATAGGTTACAATTCCAAAGATCGACATCCCAAAGACCGAAATCACAATGGCCGAAATCCCAATGGCCGAAATCCCAAAGGTCGAAATCCCAAAAGCCGAATTCCCAAAGGCCGAAATCCGAAAGGCCGAAATCCCAAAGGCCGAAATCCCAAACGCCGAAATCCCAAAGGCCGAAATCCCAAAGGCCGAAATCCCAAAGGCCGAAATCCCAAAGGCCGACATCCCAAGGCCGAAATCCCAAAGTCCGAAATCCCAAAGGCCGAAATCCCAAAGGCCGAAATCCCAAAGGCCGAAATCCCAAAGGCCGACTTCCCAAAGACCGAAATCCCAAAGGCCGAAATCCCAAAGGTCAAAATCCCATAGGTTACAATTCCAAAGACCGACATCCCGATGACCGAAATCACAATGGTCAAAATCCCAAAGGCCGAATTACTAAAGGCCGAAATCCCAAAGACCGAAATACCAAAAGCCGAAATACCAAAAGCCGATATCTTAAAGGCCGAAATCCTAAAGGCCGAAATCCCAAAGGCCGTAATCCCAAAGGCCGAAATCCCAAACTCCGAAAACCCAAAGCCCGAAATCCCAAAGGCCGAAATCCCAAATGTCGAAGTCCCAAAGGTCAAAATCCCAATAGCCGACATCCCAAAGGCCGAAATCCCAAAGGCTGAAATTCCAAAGACCGACATCTAAAAGACCGAAATTCCAAAGGCCGAAATGCCAAAGGCCGAAATCCCAAAGGTCGAAATCCCAAGGCCGATATCCCAGAGTTGGTCATCCCAAAAACCGATATCCTAAAGGCCGAAATCCCAAAGGCTCAAATTCCAAAGACCGACATCCAAAAGACCGAAATCCCAAAGGCCGAAATCCCAAAGGCCGAAATCCCAAAGGCCGAAATCCCAAAGGTGGAAATCCCAATAGCCGACATCCCAAAGGCCGAAATCCCAAAGGCCGAAATCCCAAAGGCTGAAATTCCAAAGACCGACATCCAAAAGACCGAAATCCCAAAGGCCGAAATCCCAAAGGTGGAAATCCCAATAGCCGACATCCCAAAGGCCGAAATCCCAAAGGCCGACATCCCAAAGACCGAAATCCCAAAGGCCGCAATCCCAAAGGTCAAAATCCCATAGGTTACAATTCCAAAGACCGACATCCCAATGACCGAAATCACAATGGTCGAAATCCCAAAGGCCGGAATCCTAAAGGCCGAAATCCCAAGGACCGAAATACCAAAAGCCGAAATACCAAAAGCCGATATCTTAAAGGCCGAAATCCTAAAGGCCGAAATCCCAAAGGCCGTAATCCCAAAGGCCGAAATCCCAAAGACCGAAATCCCAAAGGCCGAAATCCCATAGGTTACAATTCCAAAGACCGACATCCCGATGACCGAAATCACAATGGTCGAAATCCCAAAGGCCGAAATCCTAAAGGCCGAAATCCTAAAGGCCGACATCCCAAAGACCGAAATCCCAAAGGCCGAAATTCCATAGGTTACAATTCCAAAGACCGACATCCCAAAGACCGAAATTCCATAGGTTACAATTCCAAAGACCGACATCCCAAAGACCGAAATCACAATGGCCGAAATCCCAATGGCCGAAATCCCAAAGGTCGAAATCCCAAAAGCCGAATTCCCAAAGGCCGAAATCCCAAAGGCCGAAATCCCAAAGGCCGAAATCCCAAACGCCGAAATCCCAAACGCCGAAATCCCAAAGGCCGAAATCCCAAAGGCCGAAATCCCAAAGGCCGAAATCCCAAAGGCCGAAATCCCAAAGGCCGACTTCCCAAAGACCGAAATCCCAAAGGCCGAAATCCCAAAGGTCAAAATCCCATAGGTTACAATTCCAAAGACCGACATCCCGATGACCGAAATCACAATGGTCAAAATCCCAAAGGCCGAATTACTAAAGGCCGAAATCCCAAAGACCGAAATACCAAAAGCCGAAATACCAAAAGCCGATATCTTAAAGGCCGAAATCCTAAAGGCCGAAATCCCAAAGACCGAAACACCAAAAGCCGAAATACCAAAAGCCGATATCTTAAAGGCCGAAATCCTAAAGGCCGAAATCCCAAAGGCCGTAATCCAGAAGGCCGAAATCCCAAACTCCGAAAACCCAAAGGCCGAAATCCCAAAGGCCGAAATCCCAAATGTCGAAATCCCAAAGGTCAAAATCCCAATAGCCGACATCCCAAAGGCCGAAATCCCAAAGGCTGAAATTCCAAAGACCGACATCCAAAAGACCGAAATCCCAAAGGCCGAAATCCCAAAGGCCGAAATCCCAAAGGCCGAAATCCCAAAGGCCGAAATCCCAAAGGCCGAAATCCCAAAGGCCGAAATCCCAAAGGCCGAAATCCCAAAGGCCGAAATCCCAAAGGCCGACATCCCAAAGACCGAAATCCCAAAGGCCGAAATCCCGATGGTCAAAATCCCATAGTTTACAATTCCAAAGACCGACATCCCGATGACCGAAATCACAATGGTCGAAATCCCAAAGGCCGAAATCCTAAAGGCCGAAATCCCAAAGACCGAAATACCAAAAGCCGAAATACCAAAAGCCGATATCTTAAAGGCCGAAATCCCACAGGTCAAAATCCCAATAGCCGACATCCCAAAGGCCGAAATCCCAAAGGCTGAAATTCCAAAGACCGACATCCAAAAGACCGAAATCCCAAAGGCTGAAATTCCAAAGGCCGACATCCAAAAGACCGAAATCCCAAAGGCCGGATTTCCAAAAGCCGAAATCCCAAAAGCCGAAATCCCAAACGCCGAAATCCCAAAGGCCGAAATCCCAAAGACCGAAATCGCAAAAGCCGATATCTTAAAGGTCGAAATCCTAAAGGCCGAAATCCCAAAGGTCGACATTCCAAAGCCCGAAATCCCAAATGTCGAAATCCCCAAGGTCAAAATCCCAAATACCGAAATCCCAAAGGCCGAAATCCTAAAGGCCGAAATCCCAAAGGTCGAAATCCCAAGGCCGATATCCCAGAGTTGGTCATCCCAAAAGCCGATATCCTAAAGGCTGAAATTCCAAAGGCTGACATCCCAAATGCCGATATCCCAAAGGCCGAAATCCAAAAGGCCGAAATACCAAAGGTCGAAATCGCAAATGTCGAAATCCGAAAGGTCAAAATCCCAAATACCGAAATCCCAAAGGCCGAAATCCCAAAGGCCGAAATCCCAAACGCCGAAATCCCAAAGGCTGAAATTCCAAAGGCCGAAATCCCAAAGGCCGAAATCCCAAAGGCCGACATCCCAAAGACCGAAATCCCAAAGGCCGAAATCCCAAAGGTCAAAATCCCATAGGTTACAATTCCAAAGACCGACATCCCAATGACCGAAATCACAATGGTCGAAATCCCAAAGGCCGGAATCCTAAAGGCCGAAATCCCAAAGGCCGAAATCCCAAAGGCCGAAATACCAAAGGCCGAAATCCCAAAGGCCGAAATCCCAAAGACGGAAATACCAAAAGCCGATATCTTAAAGGTCGAAATCCTAAAGGCCGGAATCCCAAATACCGAAATCCCAAAGGCCGAAATACCAAAAGCCGAAATACCAAAAGCTGATATCTTAAAGGCCGAAATCCTAAAGGCCGAAATCCTAAAGGCCGACATCCCAAAGACCGAAATCCCAAAGGCCGAAATCCCATAGGTTACAATTCCAAAGATCGACATCCCAAAGACCGAAATCACAATGGCCGAAATCCCAATGGCCGAAATCCCAAAGGTCGAAATCCCAAAAGCCGAATTCCCAAAGGCCGAAATCCCAAAGCCCGAAATCCCAAAGGCCGAAATCCCAAAGGCCGAAATCCCAAAGGCCGAAATCCCAAAGGCCGAAATCCCAAAGGCCGAAATCCCAAAGGCCGAAATCCCAAAGGCCGACATCCCAAAGACCGAAATCCCAAAGGCCGAAATCCCAAAGGTCAAAATCCCATAGGTTACAATTCCAAAGACCGACATCCCGATGACCGAAATCACAATGGTCGAAATCCCAAAGGCCGAAATCCTAAAGGCCGAAATCCTAAAGGCCGACATCCCAAAGACCGAAATCCCAAAGGCCGAAATTCCATAGGTTACAATTCCAAAGACCGACATCCCAAAGACCGAAATCACAATGGCCGAAATCCCAATGGCCGAAATCCCAAAGGTCGAAATCCCAAAAGCCGAATTCCCAAAGGCCGAAATCCCAAAGGCCGAAATCCCAAAGGCCGAAATCCCAAACGCCGAAATCCCAAACGCCGAAATCCCAAAGGCCGAAATCCCAAAGGCCGAAATCCCAAAGGCCGAAATCCCAAAGGCCGAAATCCCAAAGGCCGAAATCCCAAAGGCCGACTTCCCAAAGACCGAAATCCCAAAGGCCGAAATCCCAAAGGTCAAAATCCCATAGGTTACAATTCCAAAGACCGACATCCCGATGACCGAAATCACAATGGTCAAAATCCCAAAGGCCGAATTACTAAAGGCCGAAATCCCAAAGACCGAAATACCAAAAGCCGAAATACCAAAAGCCGATATCTTAAAGGCCGAAATCCTAAAGGCCGAAATCCCAAAGGCCGTAATCCCAAAGGCCGAAATCCCAAACTCCGAAAACCCAAAGCCCGAAATCCCAAAGGCCGAAATCCCAAATGTCGAAGTCCCAAAGGTCAAAATCCCAATAGCCGACATCCCAAAGGCCGAAATCCCAAAGGCTGAAATTCCAAAGACCGACATCCAAAAGACCGAAATCCCAAAGGCCGAAATGCCAAAGGCCGAAATCCCAAAGGTCGAAATCCCAAGGCCGATATCCCAGAGTTGGTCATCCCAAAAACCGATATCCTAAAGGCCGAAATCCCAAAGGCTCAAATTCCAAAGACCGACATCCAAAAGACCGAAATCCCAAAGGCCGAAATCCCAAAGGCCGAAATCCCAAAGGCCGAAATCCCAAAGGCCGAAATCCCAAAGGTGGAAATCCCAATAGCCGACATCCCAAAGGCCGAAATCCCAAAGGCTGAAATTCCAAAGACCGACATCCAAAAGACCGAAATCCCAAAGGCCGAAATCCCAAAGGCCGGATTTCCAAAAGCCGAAATCCCAAAAGCCGAAATCCCAAAGGCCGAAATCCCAAAGGCCGAAATCCCAAAGACCGAAATCGCAAAAGCCGATATCTTAAAGGTCGAAATCCTAAAGGCCGAAATCCCAAAGGTCGACATTCCAAAGGCCGAAATCCCAAATGTCGAAATCCCCAAGGTCAAAATCACAAATACCGAAATCCCAAAGGCCGAAATCCTAAAGACCGAAATCCCAAAGGTCGATATCCCAAGGCCGATATCCCAGAGTTGGTCATCCCAAAAGCCGATATCCTAAAGGCCGAAATCCCAAAGGCTCAAATTCCGAAGACCGACATCCAAAAGACCGAAATCCCAAAGGCCGAAATCCCAAAGGTGGAAATCCCAATAGCCGACATCCCAAAGGCCGAAATCCCAAAGGCTGAAATTCCAAAGACCGACATCCAAAAGACCGAAATCCCAAAGGCCGAAATCCCAAAGGCCGAAATACCAAAGGCCGAAATCCCAAAGGCCGAAATCCCAAAGGCCGAAATCCCAAAGACCGAAATACCAAAAGCCGATATCTTAAAGGTCGAAATCCTAAAGGCCGAAATCCCAAATACCGAAATCCCAAAGGCCGAAATACCAAAAGCCGAAATACCATAAGCCGATATCTTAAAGGCCGAAATCCTAAAGGCCGAAATCCTAAAGGCCGACATCCCAAAGACCGAAATCCCAAAGGCCGAAATCCCAAAGGCCGAAATCCGAAAGGCTGATATCCTAAATACCGAAATCCCAAAGGCCGAAATCCCAAATGTCGACATCCGAAAGGCTGATATCCTAAATGCTAAAATTACAAAGGCCGAAATCCCAAAGACCGAAATCCCAAAGGCCGAAATCCCAAAGGCCGAAATCCCAAAGGTCAAAATCCCAAATACCGAAATCCCAAAGGCCGAAATAAAAAATGTCGACATCCGAATGGCCGATATCCTAAATGCTAAAATTACAAAGGCCGAAATCCCAAAGGCCGAAATCCCAAAGGCCGAAATCCCAAAGGACGTAATCCCAAAGACTGAAATTCCAAGGACCGACATCCTAAAGACCGAAATCCCAAAGGAAGAAATCCCAAAGGCCGAAATCCCAAAGGCCGAAATCCCAAAGACCGAATTTCCAAAGGCCGAAATCCCAAAGGTCGAAATCCCAAAGGCCAAAATCCCCAAGGCCGTAATCCCAAAGTTCGAAATCCCAAAGGCCGACATCTCAAAGGCCGATATCCTAAATGCTAAAATTCCAAAGGCCGACACCCCATAGAGCGGAATCTCAAAAGGTTAAAATCGCAAATGCCGATATCCCAAGGGCCGAAATCCCAAAGGCCGAAATCCCAAAGGCCGAAATACCAAAAGCCGAAATACCAAAAGGCGATATCTTAAAGGCCGAAATCCTAAAGGCCGAAATCCCAAAGATCGAAATCCCAAGGCCAATATCCCAGAGTTGGTCATCCCAAAAGCCGATATCCTAAAGGCT
Organism: Megachile rotundata; assembly: GCF_050947335.1. NCBI lineage: Eukaryota > Metazoa > Arthropoda > Insecta > Hymenoptera > Megachilidae > Megachile > Megachile rotundata. Next base: position 339,095 of record NC_134986.1, read on the forward strand.
GAAATTCCAAAGGCTGACATCCCAAATGCCGATATCCCAAAGGCCGAAATCCAAAAGGCCGAAATACCAAAGGCCGAAAACCCAAAGGCCGAAATCCCAAAGGCCGAAATCCCAAATGTCGAAATCCCAAAGGTCAAAATCCCAATAGCCGACATCCCAAAGGCCGAAATCCCAAAGGCTGAAATTCCAAAGACCGACATCCAAAAGACCGAAATCCCAAAAGGCCGAAATCCCAATGGCCGAAATCCCAAAGGTCGAAATCCCAATAGCCGACATCCCAAAGGCCGAAATCCCAAAGGCCGAAATCCCAAAGGCTGAAATTCCAAAGGCAGAAATCCCAAAGGCCGAAATCCCAAAGGCCGAAATCCCAAAGGCCGACATCCCAAAGACCGAAATCCCAAAGGCCGAAATCCCAAAGGTCAAAATCCCATAGGTTACAATTCCAAAGACCGACATCCCAATGACCGAAATCACAATGGTCGAAATCCCAAAGACCGAAATCCTAAAGGCCGAAATCCCAAAGACCGAAATACCAAAAGCCGAAATACCAAAAGCCGATATCTTAAAGGCCGAAATCCTAAAGGCCGAAATCCCAAAGGCCGTAATCCCAAAGGCCGAAATCCCAAACTCCGAAAACCCAAAGGCCGAAATCCCAAAGGCCGAAATCCCAAATGTCGAAATCCCAAAGGTCAAAATCCCAATAGCCGACATCCCAAATTCTGAAATCCCAAAGGCCGAAATACCAAAGGCCGAAATCCCAAAGGCCGAAATCCCAAAGACCGAAATACCAAAAGCCGATATCTTAAAGGTCGAAATCCTAAAGGCCGAAATCCCAAATACCGAAATCCCAAAGGCCGATATCCCAATGCCAGACATCCCAAAGGCCGAAATACCAAAAGCCGATATCTTAAAGGCCGAAATCCTAAAGGCCCAAATCCTAAAATGTCCAAAACCCAAAGTCCGACATTCCAAAGGCCGAAATCCCAAACGCCGAAATCCCAAATGTCGAAATCCCAAGGCCGAAATCCCAAAGTTGGACATCCCAAATGCCGATATCCTAAAGGCTGAAATTCCAAAGGCCGACATCCCAAAGACCGACATCCCAAAGGCCGACATCCCAATGGCCGACATCCCAATGGCCGACATCCCAAAGGCCGACATCCCAAAGGTCGACATCCCAAAGGCCGAAATCATAAAGGTCGAAATCCCAAAGGCCGACATCTCAAAACCCGATATCCTAAAGGCTGAAATTCCAAAGGCTGACATCCCAAATGCCGATATCCCAAAGACCGAAATCCAAAAGGCCGAAATACCAAAGGCCGAAATCGCAAATGTCGAAATCCGAAAGGTCAAAATCCCAAATACCGAAATCCCAAAGGCCGAAATCCCCAAGGCCGAAATCCCAAACGCCGAAATCCCAAAGGCCGAAATCCCAAAGGCCGAAATCCCAAAGGCCGAAATCCCAAAGGCCGAAATACCAAAGGCCGAAATCCCAAAGGCCGAAATCCCAAAGGCCGAAATCCCAAAGGCCAAAATCCCAAAGGTCAAAATCCCAAATACCGAAATCCCAAAGGCCGAAATCCCAAATGTCGGCATCCGAAAGGCTGATATCCTAAATGCTAAAATTATAAAGGCCGAAATACCAAAGACCGAAATCCCAAAGGCCGAAATCCCAAAGGCCGACATCCCAAAGGTCAAAATTCCAAATACCGAAATCCCAAAGGCCGAAATCCCAAATGTCGACATCCGAATGGCCGATATCCTAAATGCTAAAATTACAAAGGCCGATATCCCAAAGGCCGAAATCCCAAAGGACGTAATCCCAAAGACTGAAATTCCAAGGACCGACATCCTAAAGACCGAAATCCCAAAGGCCGAAATCCCAAAGGCCGAAATCCCAAAGGCCGAAATCCCAAAGGCCGAAATCCCAAAGACCGAAATCCCAAAGACCGAATTTCCAAAGGCCGAAATCCCAAAGGTCGAAATCCCAAAGGCCAAAATCCCAAAGGCCGTAATCCCAAAGGCCGATATCCCTATGCCCGACATCCCAAAGGCCGAAATACCAAATGCCAATATCTTAAAGGCCGAAATCCTAAAGGCCCAAATCCTAAAATGTCCAAAACCCAAAGTCCGACATTCCAAAGGCCGAAATCCCAAACGCCGAAATCCCAAAGGCTGAAATCCCAAATGTCGAAATCCCAAAGGTCGAAATCCCAAGGCCGAAATCCCAAAGTTGGACATCCCAAATGCCGATATCCTAAAGGCTGAAATTCCAAAGGCCGACATCCCAAAGGCCGACATCCCAAAGACCGACATCCCAAAGGCCGACATCCCAAAGGCCGACATCCCAAAGGCCGACATCCCAAAGGTCGACATCCCAAAGGCCGAAATCCCAAAGGTCGAAATCCCAAAGGCCGACATCTCAAAGGCCGATATCCTAAATGCTAAAATTCCAAAGGCCGACACCCCATAGGGCGGAATCTCAAAAGGTTAAAATCGCAAATGCCGATATCCCAAGGGCCGAAATCCCAAAGGCCGAAATCGCAAAGGCCGTAATCCCATAGGTTACAATTCCAAAGACCGACATCCCAAAGACCGAAATCACAATGGCCGAAATCCCAAAGACCGAAATCCCAAAGGCCGAAATACCAAAAGGCGATATCTTAAAGGCCGAAATCCTAAAGGCCGAAATCCCAAAGGCCGTAATCCCAAAGGCCGAAATCCCGAAGGCCGAAATCCCAAAGGCCGTAATGCCAAAGGCCGAAATGCCAAAGGCCGAATTTCCAAAGGCCGAAATCCCAAAGGCCGAAATCCCAAAGGCCGAAATACCAAAAGCCGAAATACCAAAAGCCGATATCTTAAAGGCCGAAATCCTAAAGGCCGAAATCCTAAAGGCCGACATCCCAAAGACCGAAATCCCAAAGGCCGAAATCCCATAGGTTACAATTCCAAAGACCGACATCCCAAAGACCGAAATCACAATGGCCGAAATCCCAATGGCCGAAATCCCAAAGGTCGAAATCCCAAAAGCCGAAATCCCAAAAGCCGAAATCCCAAAGGCCGAAATCCCAAAGGCCGAAATCCCAAAGGCCGAAATCCCAAAGGCCGAAATCCCAAAGGCCAAAATCCCAAAGGCCGAAATCCCAAAGGTCAAAATCCCAAATACCGAAATCCCAAAGGCCGAAATCCCAAATGTCGACATCCGAAAGGCTGATATCCTAAATGCTAAAATTACAAAGGCCGAAATCCCAATGACCGAAATCACAATGGTCGAAATCCCAAAGGCCGAAATCCCAAAGGTCGAAATCCCAAGGCCGATATCCCAAAGTTCGCCATCCCAAAAGCCGATATCCTAAAATCTGAAATTCCAAAGGGCGACATCCCAAATGCCGACATCACAAAGGCCGAAATCCGAAAGGTCGAAATCCCAAAGGCCGAAATCCCAAAGGCCGAAGTCCCAAAGGCCGAAATCCCAAAGGCAGAAATCCCAAAGGCCGAAATACCAAAAGCCGATATCCTAAAGGTCGAAATCCCAAAGGCCGAAATCCCAAAGGCCGAAATCCCAAAGGCCGAAATCCCAAAGGCCGAAATCACCAAATGTCGAAATCCCAAAGGTCAAAATCCCAATAGCCGACATCCCAAAGACCGATATCCGAAAGGCCGAAATACCAAAGGCCGAAATCCCAAAGGTCGAAATCCCAAAGGCCGAAATCCCAAATGTCGAAATCCCAAAGGTCAAAATCCCAAATACCGAAATCCCAAAGGCCGAAATCTCAAGGGCCGAAATCCAAAAGGCCGAAATACCAAAGGTCGACATCCCAAAGGTGGAAATCCCAAAGGTCGAAATCCCAAAGCCCGAAATCCCAAAGGCCGAAATCCCAAAGGCCGAAATCCCAAAGGCCGAAATCCCAAAGTCCGAAATCCCAAAGGCCGAAATCTCAAAGGCCGAAATCCCAAATGTCGAAATCCCAAAGGTCAAAATCCCAATAGCCGACATCCCAAAGACCGAAATCCCAAAGGTCGAAATCCCAAGGCCGATATCCCAAAGTTCGCCATCCCAAAAGCCGATATCCGAAAGGCGGAAATTCCAAAGGCCGACCACCCAAATGCCGATATCCCAAAGGCCGAATTCCGAAAGGTCGAAAACCCAAAGGCCGAAATCCCAAAGGCCGAAATCGCAAATGTCGAAATCCCAAAAGTCAAAATCCCAATAGCCGACATCCCAAAGGCCGAAATCCCAAAGGCTGAAATTACCAAGCCCGACATCCAAAAGCCGAAATCCCAAAGGCCGAAATCCCAAAGGTCGAAATCCCAAAGGTCGAAATCCCAAAGGCCGAAATCCCAAATGTCGAAATCCCAAAGGTCAAAATCCCAAATACCGAAATCCCAAAGGCCGAAATCTCAAGGGCTGAAATCCAAAAGGCCGAAATACCAAAGGTCGATATCCCAAAGGTGGAAATCCCAAAGGCCGAAATCCCAAAGGCCGAAATCCCAAAGGCCGAATTTCCAAAGGCCGAAATCCCAAATTCCGAAATCCCAAAGGCCGAAATCACCAAATGTCGAAATCCCAAAGGTCAAAATCCCAATAGCCGACATCCCAAAGACCGAAATCCGAAAGGCCGAAATACCAAAGGCCGAAATCCCAAAGGTCGAAATCCCAAAGGCCGAAATCCCAAATGTCGAAATCCCAAAGGTCAAAATCCCAAATACCGAAATCCCAAAGGCCGAAATCTCAAGGGCCGAAATCCAAAAGGCCGAAATACCAAAGGTCGATATCCCAAAGGTGGAAATCCCAAAGGTGGAAATCCCAAAGGTCGAAATCCAAAAGGCCGAAATCCCAAAGGCCGAAATCCCAAAGGGCGAAATCCCAAAGGCCGAAATCCCAAGGGCAGAAATCCAAAAGGCCGAAATACCAAAGGTCGATATCCCAAAGGTGGAAATCCCAAAGGCCGAATTTCCAAAGACCGAAATCCCAAAGGCCGAAATCCCAAAGGCCGAAATCTCAAAGGCCGAAATCCCAAATGTCGAAATCCCAAAGGTCAGAATCCCAATAGCCGACATCCCAAAGACCGAAATCCCAAAGGTCGAAATCCCAAGGCCGATATCCCAAAGTTCGCCATCCCAAAAGCCGATATCCTAAAGGCGGAAATTCCAAAGGCCGACATCCCAAAGGCCGATATCCCAAAGGCCGAATTCCGAAAGGTCGAAAACCCAAAGGCCGAAATCCCAAAGGCCGAAATCCCAAAGGCTGAAATTCCAAAGGCCGACATCCAAAAGACCGAAATCCCAAAGGCCGAAATCCCAAAGGCCGGATTTCCAAAAGCCGAAATCCCAAAAGCAGAAATCCCAAAGGCCGAAATCACCAAATGTCGAAATCCCAAAGGTCAAAATCCCAATAGCCGACATCCCAAAGACCGAAATCCGAAAGGCCGAAATACCAAAGGCCGAAATCCCAAAGGTCGAAATCCCAAAGGCCGAAATCCCAAATGTCGAAATCCCAAAGGTCAAAATCCCAAATACCGAAATCCCAAAGGCCGAAATCTCAAGGGCCGAAATCCAAAAGGCCGAAATACCAATGGTCGATATCCCAAAGGTGGAAATCCCAAAGGTGGAAATCCCAAAGGTCGAAATCCAAAAGGCCGAAATCCCAAAGGCCGAAATCCCAAAGGCCGAAATCCCAAAGGCCGAAATCCCAAGGGCAGAAATCCAAAAGGCCGAAATACCAAAGGTCGATATCCCAAAGGTGGAAATCCCAAAGGCCGAATTTCCAAAGGCCGAAATCCCAAAGGCCGAAATCCCAAAGGCCGAAATCTCAAAGGCCGAAATCCCAAATGTCGAAATCCCAAAGGTCAGAATCCCAATAGCCGACATCCCAAAGACCGAAATCCCAAAGGTCGAAATCCCAAGGCCGATATCCCAAAGTTCGCCATCCCAAAAGCCGATATCCTAAAGGCGGAAATTCCAAAGGCCGACATCCCAAAGGCCGATATCCCAAAGGCCGAATTCCGAAAGGTCGAAAACCCAAAGGCCGAAATCCCAAAGGCCGAAATCCCAAAGGCCGAAATCCCAAAGGCTGAAATTCCAAAGGCCGACATCCAAAAGACCGAAATCCCAAAGGCCGAAATCCCAAAGGCCGGATTTCCAAAAGCCGAAATCCCAAAAGCAGAAATCCCAAAGGCCGAAATCCCAAAGGCCGAAATCCCAAAGGCCGAAATCGCAAAAGCCGATATCTTAAAGGTCGAAATCCTAAAGGCCGAAATCCCAAAGGTCGACATTCCAAAGGCCGAAATCCCAAATGTCGAAATCCCCAAGGTCAAAATCCCAAATACCGAAATCCCAAAGGCCGAAATCCTAAAGGCCGAAATCCCAAAGGTCGAAATCCCAAGGCCGATATCCCAGAGCTGGTCATCCCAAAAGCCGATATCCTAAAGGCTGAAATTCCAAAGGCTGACATCCCAAATGCCGATATCCCAAAGGCCGAAATCCCAAAGGCCGAAATCCCAAAGGCCGAAATCCCAAAGGCCGAAATCCCAAATGTCGAAATCCCAAAGGTCAAAATCCCAATAGCCGACATCCCAAAGACCGAAATCCCAAAGGTCGAAATCCCAAGGCCGATATCCCAAAGTTCGCCATCCCAAAGGCCGATATCCTAAAGGCTGAAATTCCAAAGGCCGACATTCCAAATGCCGATATCCCAAAGGCCGAAATCCGAAAGGTCGAAAACCCAAAGGCCGAAATCCCAAAGGCCGAAATCCCAAATGTCGAAATCCCAAAGTTCGAAATCCCAAAGGTCGAAATCCCAAAGGCCGAAATCCCAAAGGTCAAAATCCCAAATACCGAAATCCCAAAGGCCGAAATCTCAAGGGCCGAAATCCAAAAGGCCGAAATACCAAAGGTCGATATCCCAAAGGTGGAAATCCCAAAGGTCGAAATCCCAAAGGCCGAAATCCCAAAGGCCGAAATCCCAAAGGCCGAAATCCCTAAGGCCGAAATCCCAAGGGCAGAAATCCAAAAGGCCGAAATACCAAAGGTCGATTTCCCAAAGGAGGAAATCCCAAAGGCCGAATTTCCAAAGGCCGAAATCCCAAAGGCCGATATCCCAAAGGCCGAAATCTCAAAGGCCGAAATCCCAAATGTCGAAATCCCAAAGGTCAAAATCCCATTAGCCGACATCCCAAAGACCGAAATCCCAAAGGTCGAAATCCCAAGGCCGATATCCCAAAGTTCGCCATCCCAAACGCCGATATCCTAAAGGCTGAAATTCCAAAGGCCGACATCCCAAATCCCGATATCCCAAAGGCCGAAATCCGAAAGGTCGAAAACCCAAAGGCCGAAATCCCAAAGGCCGAAATCCCAAATGTCGAAATCCCAAAAGTCAAAATCCCAATAGCCGACATCCCAAAGGCCGAAATCCCAAAGGCTGAAATTACAAAGCCCGACATCCAAAAGACCGAAATCCCAAAGGCCGAAATCCCAAAGGCCGAAATCCCAAAGGCCGAAATCCCAAAGGCCGAAATCCCAAAGGTCCAAATCCCAATAGCCGACATCCCAAAGGCCGAAATCCCAAAGGCCGAAATCCCAAAGGCTGAAATTCCAAAGGCCGACATCCATAAGACCGAAATCCCAAAGGCCGAAGTCCCAAAGGTCGAAATCCCAAAGGCCGAAATCCCAAAGGCTGAAATTCCAAAGGCCGAAATCCCAAATGTCGAAATCCCAAAGGTCAAAATCCCAAATACCGAAATCCCAAAGGCCGAAATCTCAAGGGCCGAAATCCAAAAGGCCGAAATACCAAAGGTCGATATCCCAAAGGTGGAAATCCCAAAGGCCGAAATCCCAAAGGCCGAAATCCCAAAGGCCGAATTTCCAAAGGCCGAAATCCCAAAGGCCGAAATCCCAAAGGCCGAAATCACCAAATGTCGAAATCCCAAAGGTCAAAATCCCAATAGCCGACATCCCAAAGACCGAAATCCGAAAGGCCGAAATACCAAAGGCCGAAATCCCAAAGGTCGAAATCCCAAAGGCCGAAATCCCAAATGTCGAAATCCCAAAGGTCAAAATCCCAAATACCGAAATCCCAAAGGCCGAAATCTCAAGGGCCGAAATCCAAAAGGCCGAAATACCAAAGGTCGATATCCCAAAGGTGGAAATCCCAAAGGTCGAAATCCCAAAGGACGAAATCACAAAGGCCGAAATCCCAAAGGCCGAAATCCCAAGGGCCGAAATCCAAAAGGCCGAAATACCAAAGGTCGATATCCCAAAGGTGGAAATCCCAAAGGCCGAATTTCCAAAGGCCGAAATCCCAAAGGCCGAAATCCCAAAGGCCGAAATCTCAAAGGCCGAAATCCCAAATGTCGAAATCCCAATAGCCGACATCCCAAAGACCGAAATCCCAAAGGTCGAAATCCCAAGGCCGATATCCCAACGTTCGCCATCCCAAAAGCCGATATCCTAAAGGCGGAAATTCCAAAGGCCGACATCCCAAATGCCGATATCCCAAAGGCCGAATTCCGAAAGGTCGAAAACCCAAAGGCCGAAATCCCAAAGGCCGAAATCGCAAATGTCGAAATCCCAAAAGTCAAAATCCCAATAGCCGACATCCCAAAGGCTGAAATTCCAAAGACCGACATCCAAAAGACCGAAATCCCAAAGGCCGAAATCCCCAAGGTCGAAATCCCAATAGCCGACATCCCAAAGGCCGAAATCCCAAAGGCCGAAATCCCAAAGGCTGAAATTCCAAAGGCCGACATCCAAAAGACCGAAATCCCAAAGGCCGAAATCCCAAAGGCCGGATTTCCAAAAGCCGAAATCCCAAAAGCCGAAATCCCAAAGGCCGAAATCCCAAAGGCCGAAATCCCAAAGGCCGAAATCGCAAAAGCCGATATCTTAAAGGTCGAAATCCTAAAGGCCGAAATCCCAAAGGTCGACATTCCAAAGGCCGAAATCCCAAATGTCGAAATCCCCAATGTCAAAATCCCAAATACCGAAATCCCAAAGGCCGAAATCCTAAAGGCCGAAATCCCAAAGGTCGAAATCCCAAGGCCGATATCCCAGAGCTGGTCATCCCAAAAGCCGATATCCTAAAGGCTGAAATTCCAAAGGCTGACATCCCAAATGCCGATATCCCAAAGGCCGAAATACCAAAGGCCGAAATCGCAAATGTCGAAATCCGAAAGGTCAAAATCCAAAATACCGAAATCCCAAGGCCGATATCCCAAAGTTCGCCATCCCAAACGCCGATATCCTAAAGGCTGAAATTCCAAAGGCCGACATCCCAAAGGCCGGATTTCCAAAAGCCGAAATCCCAAAAGCAGAAATCCCAAAGGCCGAAATCACCAAATGTCGAAATCCCAAAGGTCAAAATCCCAATAGCCGACATCCCAAAGACCGAAATCCGAAAGGCCGAAATACCAAAGGCCGAAATCCCAAAGGTCGAAATCCCAAAGGCCGAAATCCCAAATGTCGAAATCCCAAAGGTCAAAATCCCAAATACCGAAATCCCAAAGGCCGAAATCTCAAGGGCCGAAATCCCAAACGCCGAAATCCCAAAGGCCGAAATCCCAATGGTCAAAATCCCATAGGTTACAATTCCAAAGACCGACATCCCGATGACCGAAATCACAATGGTCGAAATCCCAAAGGCCGAAATCCCAAATACCGAAATCCCAAAGGCCGAAATCCCAAAGGCCGAAATCCCAAAGGCCGAAATCCCAAAGGCCGAAATACCAAAGGCCGAAATCCCAAAGGCCGAAATCCCAAAGGCCGAAATCCCAAAGGCCAAAATCCCAAAGGTCAAAATCCCAAATACCGAAATCCCAAAGGCCGAAATCCCAAATGTCGGCATCCGAAAGGCTGATATCCTAAATGCTAAAATTATAAAGGCCGAAATACCAAAGACCGAAATCCCAAAGGCCGAAATCCCAAAGGCCGACATCCCAAAGGTCAAAATTCCAAATACCGAAATCCCAAAGGCCGAAATCCCAAATGTCGACATCCGAATGGCCGATATCCTAAATGCTAAAATTACAAAGGCCGAGATCCCAAAGGCCGAAATCCCAAAGGCCGAAATCCCAAAGGCCGAAATCCCAAAGACCGAAATCCCAAAGACCGAATTTTACAAAGGCCGAAATCCCAAAGGTCGAAATCCCAAAGGCCAAAATCCCAAAGGCCGTAATCCCAAAGGCCGATATCCCTATGCCCGACATCCCAAAGGCCGAAATACCAAAAGCCAATATCTTAAAGGCCGAAATCCTAAAGGCCCAAATCCTAAAATGTCCAAAACCCAAAGTCCGACATTCCAAAGGCCGAAATCCCAAACGCCGAAATCCCAAAGGCTGAAATCCCAAATGTCGAAATCCCAAAGGTCGAAATCCCAAGGCCGAAATCCCAAAGTTGGACATCCCAAATGCCGATATCCTAAAGGCTGAAATTCCAAAGGCCGACATCCCAAAGGCCGACATCCCAAAGACCGACATCCCAAAGGCCGACATCCCAAAGGCCGACATCCCAAAGGCCGACATCCCAAAGGTCGACATCCCAAAGGCCGAAATCCCAAAGGTCGAAATCCCAAAGGCCGACATCTCAAAGGCCGATATCCTAAATCCTAAAATTCCAAAGGCCGACACCCCATAGGGCGGAATCTCAAAAGGTTAAAATCGCAAATGCCGATATCCCAAGGGCCGAAATCCCAAAGGCCGAAATCGCAAAGGCCGTTATCCCATAGGTTACAATTCCAAAGACCGACATCCCAAAGACCGAAATCACAATGGCCGAAATCCCAAAGGCCGAAATCCCAAAGGCCGAAATACCAAAAGCCGAAATACCAAAAGCCGATATCTTAAAGGCCGAAATCCTAAAGGCCGAAATCCTAAAGGCCGACATCCCAAAGACCGAAATCCCAAAGGCCGAAATCCCATAGGTTACAATTCCAAAGACCGACATCCCAAAGACCGAAATCACAATGGCCGAAATCCCAATGGCCGAAATCCCAAAGGTCGAAATCCCAAAAGCCGAAATCCCAAAAGCCGAAATCCCAAAGGCCGAAATCCCAAAGGCCGAAATCCCAAAGGCCGAAATCCCAAAGGCCGAAATCCCAAAGGCCAAAATCCCAAAGGCCGAAATCCCAAAGGTCAAAATCCCAAATACCGAAATCCCAAAGGCCGAAATCCCAAATGTCGACATCCGAAAGGCTGATATCCTAAATGCTAAAATTACAAAGGCCGAAATCCCAATGACCGAAATCACAATGGTCGAAATCCCAAAGGCCGAAATCCCAAAGGTCGAAATCCCAAAGGTCGAAATCCCAAGGCCGATATCCCAAAGTTCGCCATCCCAAAAGCCGATATCCTAAAATCTGAAATTCCAAAGGGCGACATCCCAAATGCCGACATCACAAAGGCCGAAATCCGAAAGGTCGAAATCCCAAAGGCCGAAATCCCAAAGGCCGAAGTCCCAAAGGCCGAAATCCCAAAGGCAGAAATCCCAAAGGCCGAAATACCAAAAGCCGATATCCTAAAGGTCGAAATCCCAAAGGCCGAAATCCCAAAGGCCGAAATCCCAAAGGCCGAAATCCCAAAGGCCGAAATCACCAAATGTCGAAATCCCAAAGGTCAAAATCCCAATAGCCGACATCCCAAAGACCGAAATCCGAAAGGCCGAAATACCAAAGGCCGAAATCCCAAAGGTCGAAATCCCAAAGGCCGAAATCCCAAATGTCGAAATCCCAAAGGTCAAAATCCCAAATACCGAAATCCCAAAGGCCGAAATCTCAAGGGCCGAAATCCAAAAGGCCGAAATACCAAAGGTCGATATCCCAAAGGTGGAAATCCCAAAGGTCGAAATCCCAAAGGCCGAAATCCCAAAGGCCGAAATCCCAAAGGCCGAAATCCCAAAGGCCGAAATCCCAAGAGCCGAAATCCAAAAGGCCGAAATACCAAAGGTCGATATCCCAAAGGTGGAAATCCCAAAGGCCGAATTTCCAAAGGCCGAAATCCCAAAGGCCGAAATCCCAAAGGCCGAAATCTCAAAGGCCGAAATCCCAAATGTCGAAATCCCAAAGGTCAAAATCCCAATAGCCGACATCCCAAAGACCGAAATCCCAAAGGTCGAAATACCAAGGCCGATATCCCAAAGTTCGCCATCCCAAAAGCCGATATCCGAAAGGCGGAAATTCCAAAGGCCGACCACCCAAATGCCGATATCCCAAAGGCCGAATTCCGAAAGGTCGAAAACCCAAAGGCCGAAATCCCAAAGGCCGAAATCGCAAATGTCGAAATCCCAAAAGTCAAAATCCCAATAGCCGACATCCCAAAGGCCGAAATCCCAAAGGCTGAGATTCCAAAGACCGACATCCAAAAGACCGAAATCCCAAAGGTCGAAATCCCAAGGCCGATATCCCAAAGTTCGCCATCCCAAAAGTCGATATCCTAAAGGCGGAAATTCCAAAGGCCGACATCCCAAAGGCCGATATCCCAAAGGCCGAATTCCGAAAGGTCGAAAACCCAAAGGCCGAAATCCCAAAGGCCGAAATCCCAAAGGCCGAAATCCCAAAGGCTGAAATTCCAAAGGCCGACATCCAAAAGACCGAAATCCCAAAGGCCGAAATCCCAAAGGCCGGATTTCCAAAAGCCGAAATCCCAAAAGCAGAAATCCCAAAGGCCGAAATCACCAAATGTCGAAATCCCAAAGGTCAAAATCCCAATAGCCGACATCCCAAAGACCGAAATCACAATGGCCGAAATACCAAAGGCCGAAATCCCAAAGGTCGAAATCCCAAAAGCCGAATTCCCAAAGGCCGAAATCCCAAAGGCCGAAATCCCAAAGGCCGAAATCCCAAACGCCGAAATCCCAAACGCCGAAATCCCAAAGGCCGAAATCCCAAAGGCCGAAATCCCAAAGGCCGAAATCCCAAAGGCCGAAATCCCAAAGGCCGAAATCCCAAAGGCCGAAATCCGAAAGGCCGACTTCCCAAAGACCGAAATCCCAAAGGCCGAAATCCCAAAGGTCAAAATCCCATAGGTTACAATTCCAAAGACCGACATCCCGATGACCGAAATCACAATGGTCAAAATCCCAAAGGCCGAATTACTAAAGGCCGAAATCCCAAAGACCGAAATACCAAAAGCCGAAATACCAAAAGCCGATATCTTAAAGGCCGAAATCCTAAAGGCCGAAATCCCAAAGGCCGTAATCCCAAAGGCCGAAATCCCAAACTCCGAAAACCCAAAGCCCGAAATCCCAAAGGCCGAAATCCCAAATGTCGAAGTCCCAAAGGTCAAAATCCCAATAGCCGACATCCCAAAGGCCGAAATCCCAAAGGCTGAAATTCCAAAGACCGACATCCAAAAGACCGAAATCCCAAAGGCCGAAATGCCAAAGGCCGAAATCCCAAAGGTCGAAATCCCAAGGCCGATATCCCAGAGTTGGTCATCCCAAAAACCGATATCCTAAAGGCCGAAATCCCAAAGGCTCAAATTCCAAAGACCGACATCCAAAAGACCGAAATCCCAAAGGCCGAAATCCCAAAGGCCGAAATCCCAAAGGCCGAAATCCCAAAGGCCGAAATCCCAAAGGTGGAAATCCCAATAGCCGACATCCCAAAGGCCGAAATCCCAAAGGCCGAAATCCCAAAGGCTGACATTCCAAAGACCGACATCCAAAAGACCGAAATCCCAAAGGCCGAAATCCCAAAGGCCGGATTTCCAAAAGCCGAAATCCCAAAAGCCGAAATCCCAAAGGCCGAAATCCCAAAGGCCGAAATCCCAAAGACCGAAATCGCAAAAGCCGATATCTTAAAGGTCGAAATCCTAAAGGCCGAAATCCCAAAGGTCGACATTCCAAAGGCCGAAATCCCAAATGTCAAAATCCCCAAGGTCAAAATCCCAAATACCGAAATCCCAAAGGCCGAAATCCTAAAGACCGAAATCCCAAAGGTCGATATCCCAAGGCCGATATCCCAGAGTTGGTCTTCCCAAAAGCCGATATCCTAAAGGCCGAAATCCCAAAGGCTCAAATTCCGAAGACCGACATCCAAAAGACCGAAATCCCAAAGGCCGAAATCCCAAAGGCCGAAATCCCAAAGGTGGAAATCCCAATAGCCGACATCCCAAAGGCCGAAATCCCAAAGGCTGAAATCCCAAAGACCGAAATCCCAAAGGCCGAAATCCCAAAGGCCGAAATCCCAAAGGTCAAAATCCCAAATACCGAAATCCCAAAGGCCGAAATCAAAAATGTCGACATCCGAATGGCCGATATCCTAAATGCTAAAATTACAAAGGCCGAAATCCCAAAGGCCGAAATCCCAAAGGCCGAAATCCCAAAGGACGTAATCCCAAAGACTGAAATTCCAAGGACCGACATCCTAAAGACCGAAATCCCAAAGGAAGAAATCCCAAAGGCCGAAATCCCAAATGTCGACATCCGAAAGGCTGATATCCTAAATGCTAAAATTACAAAGGCCGAAATCCCAAAGACCGAAATCCCAAAGGCCGAAATCCCAAAGGCCGAAATCCCAAAGGTCAAAATCCCAATAGCCGACATCCCAAAGGCTGAAATCCCAAAGGCCGAAATACCAAAGGCCGAAATCCCAAAGGCCGAAATCCCAAAGACCGAAATACCAAAAGCCGATATCTTAAAGGTCGAAATCCTAAAGGCCGAAATCCCAAATACCGAAATCCCAAAGGCCGATATCCCAATGCCAGACATCCCAAAGGCCGAAATACCAAAAGCCGATATCTTAAAGGCCGAAATCCTAAAGGCCCAAATCCTAAAATGTCCAAAACCCAAAGTCCGACATTCCAAAGGCCGAAATCCCAAACGCCGAAATCCCAAATGTCGAAATCCCAAAGGTCGAAATCCCAAGGCCGAAATCCCAAAGTTGGACATCCCAAATGCCGATATCCTAAAGGCTGAAATTCCATAGGCCGACATCCCAAAGGCCGACATCCCAAAGACCGACATCCCAAAGGCCGACATCCCAATGGCCGACATCCCAATGGCCGACATCCCAAAGGCCGACATCCCAAAGGTCGACATCCCAAAGGCCGAAATCATAAAGGTCGAAATCCCAAAGGCCGACATCTCAAAAGCCGATATCCTAAAGGCTGAAATTCCAAAGGCTGACATCCCAAATGCCGATATCCCAAAGGCCGAAATCCAAAAGGCCGAAATACCAAAGGCCGAAATCGCAAATGTCGAAATCCGAAAGGTCAAAATCCCAAATACCGAAATCCCAAAGGCCGAAATCCCCAAGGCCGAAATCCCAAACGCCGAAATCCCAAAGGCCGAAATCCCAAAGGCCGAAATCCCAAAGGCCGAAATCCCAAAGGCCGAAATACCAAAGGCCGAAATCCCAAAGGCCGAAATCCCAAAGGCCGAAATCCCAAAGGCCAAAATCCCAAAGGTCAAAATCCCAAATACCGAAATCCCAAAGGCCGAAATCCCAAATGTCGGCATCCGAAAGGCTGATATCCTAAATGCTAAAATTATAAAGGCCGAAATACCAAAGACCGAAATCCCAAAGGCCGAAATCCCAAAGGCCGACATCCCAAAGGTCAAAATTCCAAATACCGAAATCCCAAAGGCCGAAATCCCAAATGTCGACATCCGAATGGCCGATATCCTAAATGCTAAAATTACAAAGGCCGAGATCCCAAAGGCCGAAATCCCAAAGGCCGAAATCCCAAAGGCCGAAATCCCAAAGACCGAAATCCCAAAGACCGAATTTCCAAAGGCCGAAATCCCAAAGGTCGAAATCCCAAAGGCCAAAATCCCAAAGGCCGTAATCCCAAAGGCCGATATCCCTATGCCCGACATCCCAAAGGCCGAAATACCAAAAGCCAATATCTTAAAGGCCGAAATCCTAAAGGCCCAAATCCTAAAATGTCCAAAACCCAAAGTCCGACATTCCAAAGGCCGAAATCCCAAACGCCGAAATCCCAAAGGCTGAAATCCCAAATGTCGAAATCCCAAAGGTCCAAATCCCAAGGCCGAAATCCCAAAGTTGGACATCCCAAATGCCGATATCCTAAAGGCTGAAATTCCAAAGGCCGACATCCCAAAGGCCGACATCCCAAAGACCGACATCCCAAAGGCCGACATCCCAAAGGCCGACATCCCAAAGGCCGACATCCCAAAGGTCGACATCCCAAAGGCCGAAATCCCAAAGGTCGAAATCCCAAAGGCCGACATCTCAAAGGCCGATATCCTAAATCCTAAAATTCCAAAGGCCGACACCCCATAGGGCGGAATCTCAAAAGGTTAAAATCGCAAATGCCGATATCCCAAGGGCCGAAATCCCAAAGGCCGAAATCGCAAAGGCCGTTATCCCATAGGTTACAATTCCAAAGACCGGCATCCCAAAGACCGAAATCACAATGGCCGAAATCCCAAAGGCCGAAATCCCAAAGGCCGAAATACCAAAAGCCGAAATACCAAAAGCCGATATCTTAAAGGCCGAAATCCTAAAGGCCGAAATCCTAAAGGCCGACATCCCAAAGACCGAAATCCCAAAGGCCGAAATCCCATAGGTTACAATTCCAAAGACCGACATCCCAAAGACCGAAATCACAATGGCCGAAATCCCAATGGCCGAAATCCCAAAGGTCGAAATCCCAAAAGCCGAAATCCCAAAAGCCGAAATCCCAAAGGCCGAAATCCCAAAGGCCGAAATCCCAAAGGCCAAAATCCCAAAGGCCGTAATCCCAAAGGCCGATATCCCTATGCCCGACATCCCAAAGGCCGAAATACCAAAAGCCAATATCTTAAAGGCCGAAATCCTAAAGGCCCAAATCCTAAAATGTCCAAAACCCAAAGTCCGACATTCCAAAGGCCGAAATCCCAAACGCCGAAATCCCAAAGGCTGAAATCCCAAATGTCGAAATCCCAAAGGTCCAAATCCCAAGGCCGAAATCCCAAAGTTGGACATCCCAAATGCCGATATCCTAAAGGCTGAAATTCCAAAGGCCGACATCCCAAAGGCCGACATCCCAAAGACCGACATCCCAAAGGCCGACATCCCAAAGGCCGACATCCCAAAGGCCGACATCCCAAAGGTCGACATCCCAAAGGCCGAAATCCCAAAGGCCGAAATCCCAAAGGCCGAAATCCCAAAGGACGTAATCCCAAAGACTGAAATTCCAAGGACCGACATCCTAAAGACCGAAATCCCAAAGGAAGAAATCCCAAAGGCCGAAATCCCAAATGTCGACATCCGAAAGGCTGATATCCTAAATGCTAAAATTACAAAGGCCGAAATCCCAAAGACCGAAATCCCAAAGGCCGAAATCCCAAAGGCCGAAATCCCAAAGGTCAAAATCCCAATAGCCGACATCCCAAAGGCTGAAATCCCAAAGGCCGAAATACCAAAGGCCGAAATCCCAAAGGCCGAAATCCCAAAGACCGAAATACCAAAAGCCGATATCTTAAAGGTCGAAATCCTAAAGGCCGAAATCCCAAATACCGAAATCCCAAAGGCCGATATCCCAATGCCAGACATCCCAAAGGCCGAAATACCAAAAGCCGATATCTTAAAGGCCGAAATCCTAAAGGCCCAAATCCTAAAATGTCCAAAACCCAAAGTCCGACATTCCAAAGGCCGAAATCCCAAACGCCGAAATCCCAAATGTCGAAATCCCAAAGGTCGAAATCCCAAGGCCGAAATCCCAAAGTTGGACATCCCAAATGCCGATATCCTAAAGGCTGAAATTCCATAGGCCGACATCCCAAAGGCCGACATCCCAAAGACCGACATCCCAAAGGCCGACATCCCAATGGCCGACATCCCAATGGCCGACATCCCAAAGGCCGACATCCCAAAGGTCGACATCCCAAAGGCCGAAATCATAAAGGTCGAAATCCCAAAGGCCGACATCTCAAAAGCCGATATCCTAAAGGCTGAAATTCCAAAGGCTGACATCCCAAATGCCGATATCCCAAAGGCCGAAATCCAAAAGGCCGAAATACCAAAGGCCGAAATCGCAAATGTCGAAATCCGAAAGGTCAAAATCCCAAATACCGAAATCCCAAAGGCCGAAATCCCCAAGGCCGAAATCCCAAACGCCGAAATCCCAAAGGCCGAAATCCCAAAGGCCGAAATCCCAAAGGCCGAAATCCCAAAGGCCGAAATACCAAAGGCCGAAATCCCAAAGGCCGAAATCCCAAAGGCCGAAATCCCAAAGGCCAAAATCCCAAAGGTCAAAATCCCAAATACCGAAATCCCAAAGGCCGAAATCCCAAATGTCGGCATCCGAAAGGCTGATATCCTAAATGCTAAAATTATAAAGGCCGAAATACCAAAGACCGAAATCCCAAAGGCCGAAATCCCAAAGGCCGACATCCCAAAGGTCAAAATTCCAAATACCGAAATCCCAAAGGCCGAAATCCCAAATGTCGACATCCGAATGGCCGATATCCTAAATGCTAAAATTACAAAGGCCGAGATCCCAAAGGCCGAAATCCCAAAGGCCGAAATCCCAAAGGCCGAAATCCCAAAGACCGAAATCCCAAAGACCGAATTTCCAAAGGCCGAAATCCCAAAGGTCGAAATCCCAAAGGCCAAAATCCCAAAGGCCGTAATCCCAAAGGCCGATATCCCTATGCCCGACATCCCAAAGGCCGAAATACCAAAAGCCAATATCTTAAAGGCCGAAATCCTAAAGGCCCAAATCCTAAAATGTCCAAAACCCAAAGTCCGACATTCCAAAGGCCGAAATCCCAAACGCCGAAATCCCAAAGGCTGAAATCCCAAATGTCGAAATCCCAAAGGTCCAAATCCCAAGGCCGAAATCCCAAAGTTGGACATCCCAAATGCCGATATCCTAAAGGCTGAAATTCCAAAGGCCGACATCCCAAAGACCGACATCCCAAAGGCCGACATCCCAAAGGCCGACATCCCAAAGGCCGACATCCCAAAGGTCGACATCCCAAAGGCCGAAATCCCAAAGGTCGAAATCCCAAAGGCCGACATCTCAAAGGCCGATATCCTAAATCCTAAAATTCCAAAGGCCGACACCCCATAGGGCGGAATCTCAAAAGGTTAAAATCGCAAATGCCGATATCCCAAGGGCCGAAATCCCAAAGGCCGAAATCGCAAAGGCCGTTATCCCATAGGTTACAATTCCAAAGACCGGCATCCCAAAGACCGAAATCACAATGGCCGAAATCCCAAAGGCCGAAATCCCAAAGGCCGAAATACCAAAAGCCGAAATACCAAAAGCCGATATCTTAAAGGCCGAAATCCTAAAGGCCGAAATCCTAAAGGCCGACATCCCAAAGACCGAAATCCCAAAGGCCGAAATCCCATAGGTTACAATTCCAAAGACCGACATCCCAAAGACCGAAATCACAATGGCCGAAATCCCAATGGCCGAAATCCCAAAGGTCGAAATCCCAAAAGCCGAAATCCCAAAAGCCGAAATCCCAAAGGCCGAAATCCCAAAGGCCGAAATCCCAAAGGCCGAAATCCCAAAGGCCGAAATCCCAAAGGCCAAAATCCCAAAGGCCGAAATCCCAAAGGTCAAAATCCCAAATACCGAAATCCCAAAGGCCGAAATCCCAAATGTCGACATCCGAAAGGCTGATATCCTAAATGCTAAAATTACAAAGGCCGAAATCCCAATGACCGAAATCACAATGGTCGAAATCCCAAAGGCCGAAATCCCAAAGGTCGAAATCCCAAAGGTCGAAATCCCAAGGCCGATATCCCAAAGTTCGCCATCCCAAAAGCCGATATCCTAAAATCTGAAATTCCAAAGGGCGACATCCCAAATGCCGACATCACAAAGGCCGAAATCCGAAAGGTCGAAATCCCAAAGGCCGAAATCCCAAAGGCCGAAGTCCCAAAGGCCGAAATCCCAAAGGCAGAAATCCCAAAGGCCGAAATACCAAAAGCCGATATCCTAAAGGTCGAAATCCCAAAGGCCGAAATCCCAAAGGCCGAAATCCCAAAGGCCGAAATCCCAAAGGCCGAAATCACCAAATGTCGAAATCCCAAAGGTCAAAATCCCAATAGCCGACATCCCAAAGACCGAAATCCGAAAGGCCGAAATACCAAAGGCCGAAATCCCAAAGGTCGAAATCCCAAAGGCCGAAATCCCAAATGTCGAAATCCCAAAGGTCAAAATCCCAAATACCGAAATCCCAAAGGCCGAAATCTCAAGGGCCGAAATCCAAAAGGCCGAAATACCAAAGGTCGATATCCCAAAGGTGGAAATCCCAAAGGTCGAAATCCCAAAGGCCGAAATCCCAAAGGCCGAAATCCCAAAGGCCGAAATCCCAAAGGCCGAAATCCCAAGAGCCGAAATCCAAAAGGCCGAAATACCAAAGGTCGATATCCCAAAGGTGGAAATCCCAAAGGCCGAATTTCCAAAGGCCGAAATCCCAAAGGCCGAAATCCCAAAGGCCGAAATCTCAAAGGCCGAAATCCCAAATGTCGAAATCCCAAAGGTCAAAATCCCAATAGCCGACATCCCAAAGACCGAAATCCCAAAGGTCGAAATCCCAAGGCCGATATCCCAAAGTTCGCCATCCCAAAAGCCGATATCCGAAAGGCGGAAATTCCAAAGGCCGACCACCCAAATGCCGATATCCCAAAGGCCGAATTCCGAAAGGTCGAAAACCCAAAGGCCGAAATCCCAAAGGCCGAAATCGCAAATGTCGAAATCCCAAAAGTCAAAATCCCAATAGCCGACATCCCAAAGGCCGAAATCCCAAAGGCTGAGATTCCAAAGACCGACATCCAAAAGACCGAAATCCCAAAGGTCGAAATCCCAAGGCCGATATCCCAAAGTTCGCCATCCCAAAAGCCGATATCCTAAAGGCGGAAATTCCAAAGGCCGACATCCCAAAGGCCGATATCCCAAAGGCCGAATTCCGAAAGGTCGAAAACCCAAAGGCCGAAATCCCAAAGGCCGAAATCCCAAAGGCCGAAATCCCAAAGGCTGAAATTCCAAAGGCCGACATCCAAAAGACCGAAATCCCAAAGGCCGAAATCCCAAAGGCCGGATTTCCAAAAGCCGAAATCCCAAAAGCAGAAATCCCAAAGGCCGAAATCACCAAATGTCGAAATCCCAAAGGTCAAAATCCCAATAGCCGACATCCCAAAGACCGAAATCCGAAAGGCCGAAATACCAAAGGCCGAAATCCCAAAGGTCGAAATCCCAAAGGCCGAAATCCCAAATGTCGAAATCCCAAAGGTCAAAATCCCAAATACCGAAATCCCAAAGGCCGAAATATCAAGGGCCGAAATCCAAAAGGCCGAAATACCAAAGGTCGATATCCCAAAGGTGGAAATCGCAAAGGTGGAAATCCCAAAGGTCGAAATCCAAAAGGCCGAAATCCCAAAGGCCGAAATCCCAAAGGCCGAAATCCCAAAGGCCGAAATCCCAAGGGCAGAAATCCAAAAGGCCGAAATACCAAAGGTCGATATCCCAAAGGTGGAAATCCCAAAGGCCGAATTTCCAAAGGCCGAAATCCCAAAGGCCGAAATCTCAAAGGCCGAAATCCCAAATGTCGAAATCCCAAAGGTCAGAATCCCAATAGCCGACATCCCAAAGACCGAAATCCCAAAGGTCGAAATCCCAAGGCCGATATCCCAAAGTTCGCCATCCCAAAAGCCGATATCCTAAAGGCGGAAATTCCAAAGGCCGACATCCCAAAGGCCGATATCCCAAAGGCCGAATTCCGAAAGGTCGAAAACCCAAAGGCCGAAATCCCAAATGTCGAAATCCCCAAGGTCAAAATCCCAAATACCGAAATCCCAAAGGCCGAAATCCTAAAGGCCGAAATCCCAAATACCGAAATCCCAAGGCCGATATCCCAAAGTTCGCCATCCCAAAAGCCGATATCCTAAAGGCTGAAATTCCAAAGGCCGACATCCCAAATCCCGATATCCCAAAGGCCGAAATCCGAAAGGTCGAAAACCCAAAGGCCGAAATCCCAAAGGCCGAAATCCCAAATGTCGAAATCCCAAAAGTCAAAATCCCAATAGCCGACATCCCAAAGGCCGAAATCCCAAAGGCTGAAATTACAAAGCCCGACATCCAAAAGACCGAAATCCCAAATGCCGAAATCCCAAAGGCCGAAATCCCAAAGGTCCAAATCCCAATAGCCGACATCCCAAAGGCCGAAATCCCAAAGGCCGAAATCCCAAAGGCTGAAATTCCAAAGGCCGACATCCATAAGACCGAAATCCCAAAGGCCGAAGTCCCAAAGGTCGAAATCCCAAAAGCCGAAATCCCAAAGGCCGAAATCCCAAAGGTTGAAATCCCAAAGGTCGAAATCCCAAAGGCCGAAATCCCAAATGTCGAAATCCCAAAGGTCAAAATCCCAAATACCGAAATCCCAAAGGCCGAAATCTCAAGGGCCGAAATCCAAAAGGCCGAAATACCAAAGGTCGATATCCCAAAGGTGGAAATCGCAAAGGTGGAAATCCCAAAGGTCGAAATCCAAAAGGCCGAAATCCCAAAGGCCGAAATCCCAAAGGCCGAAATCCCAAAGGCCGAAATCCCAAGGGCAGAAATCCAAAAGGCCGAAATACCAAAGGTCGATATCCCAAAGGTGGAAATCCCAAAGGCCGAATTTCCAAAGGCCGAAATCCCAAAGGCCGAAATCTCAAAGGCCGAAATCCCAAATGTCGAAATCCCAAAGGTCAGAATCCCAATAGCCGACATCCCAAAGACCGAAATCCCAAAGGTCGAAATCCCAAGGCCGATATCCCAAAGTTCGCCATCCCAAAAGCCGATATCCTAAAGGCGGAAATTCCAAAGGCCGACATCCCAAAGGCCGATATCCCAAAGGCCGAATTCCGAAAGGTCGAAAACCCAAAGGCCGAAATCCCAAAGGCCGAAATCCCAAAGGCCGAAATCCCAATGGCTGAAATTCCAAACGCCGACATCCAAAAGACCGAAATCCCAAAGGCCGAAATCCCAAAGGCCGGATTTCCAAAAGCCGAAATCCCAAAAGCAGAAATCCGAAAGGTCGAAAACCCAAAGGCCGAAATCCCAAAGGCCGAAATCCCAAATGTCGAAATCCCAAAAGTCAAAATCCCAATAGCCGACATCCCAAAGGCCGAAATCCCAAAGGCTGAAATTACAAAGCCCGACATCCAAAAGACCGAAATCCCAAATGCCGAAATCCCAAAGGCCGAAATCCCAAAGGTCCAAATCCCAATAGCCGACATCCCAAAGGCCGAAATCCCAAAGGCCGAAATCCCAAAGGTTGAAATCCCAAAGGTCGAAATCCCAAAGGCCGAAATCCCAAATGTCGAAATCCCAAAGGTCAAAATCCCAAATACCGACATCCCAAAGGTCAAAATTCCAAATACCGAAATCCCAAAGGCCGAAATCCCAAATGTCGACATCCGAATGGCCGATATCCTAAATGCTAAAATTACAAAGGCCGAGATCCCAAAGGCCGAAATCCCAAAGGACGTAATCCCAAAGACTGAAATTCCAAGGACCGACATCCTAAAGACCGAAATCCCAAAGGCCGAAATCCCAAAGGCCGAAATCCCAAAGGCCGAAATCCCAAAGACCGAAATCCCAAAGACCGAATTTCCAAAGGCCGAAATCCCAAAGGTCGAAATCCCAAAGGCCAAAATCCCAAAGGCCGTAATCCCAAAGGCCGATATCCCTATGCCCGACATCCCAAAGGCCGAAATACCAAAAGCCAATATCTTAAAGGCCGAAATCCTAAAGGCCCAAATCCTAAAATGTCCAAAACCCAAAGTCCGACATTCCAAAGGCCGAAATCCCAAACGCCGAAATCCCAAAGGCTGAAATCCCAAATGTCGAAATCCCAAAGGTCGAAATCCCAAGGCCGAAATCCCAAAGTTGGACATCCCAAATGCCGATATCCTAAAGGCTGAAATTCCAAAGGCCGACATCCCAAAGGCCGACATCCCAAAGACCGACATCCCAAAGGCCGACATCCCAAAGGCCGACATCCCAAAGGCCGACATCCCAAAGGTCGACATCCCAAAGGCCGAAATCCCAAAGGTCGAAATCCCAAAGGCCGACATCTCAAAGGCCGATATCCTAAATGCTAAAATTCCAAAGGCCGACACCCCATAGGGCGGAATCTCAAAAGGTTAAAATCGCAAATGCCGATATCCCAAGGGCCGAAATCCCAAAGGCCGAAATCGCAAAGGCCGTAATCCCATAGGTTACAATTCCAAAGACCGACATCCCAAAGACCGAAATCACAATGGCCGAAATCCCAAAGACCGAAATCCCAAAGGCCGAAATACCAAAAGGCGATATCTTAAAGGCCGAAATCCTAAAGGCCGAAATCCTAAAGGCCGAAATCCCAAAGGCCGTAATCCCAAAGGCCGAAATCCCGAAGGCCGAAATCCCAAAGGCCGTAATGCCAAAGGCCGAAATCCCAAAGGCCGAATTTCCAAAGGCCGAAATCCCAAAGGCCGAAATCCCAAGGGCCGAAATACCAAAAGCCGAAATACCAAAAGCCGATATCTTAAAGGCCGAAATCCTAAAGGCCGAAATCCTAAAGGCCGACATCCCAAAGACAGAAATCCCAAAGGCCGAAATCCCATAGGTTACAATTCCAAAGACCGACATCCCAAAGACCGAAATCACAATGGCCGAAATCCCAATGGCCGAAATCCCAAAGGTCGAAATCCCAAAAGCCGAAATCCCAAAAGCCGAAATCCCAAAGGCCGAAATCCCAAAGGCCGAAATCCCAAAGGCCGAAATCCCAAAGGCCGAAATCCCAAAGGCCAAAATCCCAAAGGCCGAAATCCCAAAGGTCAAAATCCCAAATACCGAAATCCCAAAGGCCGAAATCCCAAATGTCGACATCCGAAAGGCTGATATCCTAAATGCTAAAATTACAAAGGCCGAAATCCCAATGACCGAAATCACAATGGTCGAAATCCCCAAGGCCGAAATCCCAAAGGTCGAAATCCCAAAGGTCGAAATCCCAAGGCCGATATCCCAAAGTTCGCCATCCCAAAAGCCGATATCCTAAAATCTGAAATTCCAAAGGGCGACATCCCAAATGCCGACATCACAAAGGCCGAAATCCGAAAGGTCGAAATCCCAAAGGCCGAAATCCCAAAGGCCGAAGTCCCAAAGGCCGAAATCCCAAAGGCAGAAATCCCAAAGGCCGAAATACCAAAAGCCGATATCCTAAAGGTCGAAATCCCAAAGGCCGAAATCCCAAAGGCCGAAATCCCAAAGGCCGAAATCCCAAAGGCCGAAATCCCAAAGGCCGAAATCACCAAATGTCGAAATCCCAAAGGTCAAAATCCCAATAGCCGACATCCCAAAGACCGAAATCCGAAAGGCCGAAATACCAAAGGCCGAAATCCCAAAGGTCGAAATCCCAAAGGCCGAAATCCCAAATGTCGAAATCCCAAAGGTCAAAATCCCAAATACCGAAATCCCAAAGGCCGAAATCTCAAGGGCCGAAATACCAAAGGCCGAAATCCCAAAGGTCGAAATCCCAAAGGCCGAAATCCCAAATGTCGAAATCCCAAAGGTCAAAATCCCAAATACCGAAATCCCAAAGGCCGAAATCTCAAGGGCCGAAATCCAAAAGGCCGAAATACCAAAGGTCGATATCCCAAAGGTGGAAATCCCAAAGGTGGAAATCCCAAAGGTCGAAATCCAAAAGGCCGAAATCCCAAAGGCCGAAATCCCAAAGGCCGAAATCCCAAAGGCCGAAATCCCAAGGGCAGAAATCCAAAAGGCCGAAATACCAAAGGTCGATATCCCAAAGGTGGAAATCCCAAAGGCCGAATTTCCAAAGGCCGAAATCCCAAAGGCCGAAATCCCAAAGGCCGAAATCCCAAAGGCCGAAATGTCAAAGGCCGAAATGTCAAAGGCCGAAATCCCAAATGTCGAAATCCCAAAGGTCAGAATCCCAATAGCCGACATCCCAAAGACCGAAATCCCAAAGGTCGAAATCCCAAGGCCGATATCCCAAAGTTCGCCATCCCAAAAGCCGATATCCTAAAGGCGGAAATTCCAAAGGCCGACATCCCAAATGCCGATATCCCAAAGGCCGAATTCCGAAAGGTCGAAAACCCAAAGGCCGAAATCCCAAAGGCCGAAATCCCAAAGGCCGAAATCCCAAAGGCTGAAATTCCAAAGGCCGAAATCCCAAAGGCCGAAATCCCAAAGGCCGAAATCGCAAAAGCCGATATCTTAAAGGTCGAAATCCTAAAGGCCGAAATCCCAAAGGTCGACATTCCAAAGGCCGAAATCCCAAATGTCGAAATCCCCAAGGTCAAAATCCCAAATGCCGAAATCCCAAAGGCCGAAATCCTAAAGGCCGAAATCCCAAAGGTCGAAATCCCAATGCCGATATCCCAGAGCTGGTCATCCCAAAAGCCGATATCCTAAAGGCTGAAATTCCAAAGGCTGACATCCATAAGACCGAAATCCCAAAGGCCGAAGTCCCAAAGGTCGAAATCCCAAAGGCCGAAATACCAAAGGTCGATATCCCAAAGGTGGAAATCCCAAAGGCCGAAATCCCAAAGGCCGAAATCCCAAATGTCGAAATCCCAAAAGTCAAAATCCCAAAAGCCGACATCCCAAAGGCCGAAATCCCAAAGGCTGAAATTACAAAGCCCGACATCCAAAAGACCGAAATCCCAAAGGCCGAAATCCCAAAGGCCGAAATCCCAATGGTCCAAATCCCAATAGCCGACATCCCAAAGGCCGAAATCCCAAAGGCCGAAATCCCAAAGGCTGAAATTCCAAAGGCCGACATCCATAAGACCGAAATCCCAAAGGCCGAAGTCCCAAAGGTCGAAATCCCAAAGGCCGAAATCCCAAAGGCTGAAATTCCAAAGGCCGAAATCCCAAATGTCGAAATCCCAAAGGTCAAAATCCCAAATACCGAAATCCCAAAGGCCGAAATCTCAAGGGCCGAAATCCAAAAGGCCGAAATACCAAAGGTCGATATCCCAAAGGTGGAAATCCCAAAGGCCGAAATCCCAAAGGCCGAAATCCCAAAGGCCGAATTTCCAAAGGCCGAAATCCCAAAGGCCGAAATCCCAAAGGCCGAAATCACCAAATGTCGAAATCCCAAAGGTCAAAATCCCAATAGCCGACATCCCAAAGACCCAAATCCGAAAGGCCGAAATACCAAAGGCCGAAATCCCAAAGGTCGAAATCCCAAAGGCCGAAATCCCAAATGTCGAAATCCCAAAGGTCAAAATCCCAAATACCGAAATCCCAAAGGCCGAAATCCCAAGGGCCGAATTTCCAAAGGCCGAAATCCCAAAGGCCGAAATCCCAAAGGCCGAAATCTCAAAGGCCGAAATCCCAAATGTCGAAATCCCAATAGCCGACATCCCAAAGACCGAAATCCCAAAGGCCGACATCCCAAATGCCGATATCCGAAAGGCCGAATTCCGAAAGGTCGAAAACCCAAAGGCCGAAATCCCAAAGGCCGAAATCGCAAATGTCGAAATCCCAAAAGTCAAAATCCCAATAGCCGACATCCCAAAGGCTGAAATTCCAAAGACCGACATCCAAAAGACCGAAATCCCAAAGGCCGAAATCCCCAAGGTCGAAATCCCAATAGCCGACATCCCAAAGGCCGAAATCCCAAAGGCCGAAATCCCAAAGGCTGAAATTCCAAAGGCCGACATCCAAAAGACCGAAATCCCAAAGGCCGAAATCCCAAAGGCCGGATTTCCAAAAGCCGAAATCCCAAAAGCCGAAATCCCAAAGGCCGAAATCCCAAAGGCCGAAATCGCAAAAGCCGATATCTTAAAGGTCGAAATCCTAAAGGCCGAAATCCCAAAGGTCGACATTCCAAAGGCCGAAATCCCAAATGTCGAAATCCCCAAGGTCAAAATCCCAAATACCGAAATCCCAAAGGCCGAAATCCTAAAGGCCGAAATCCCAAAGGTCGAAATCCCAAGGCCGATATCCCAGAGCTGGTCATCCCAAAAGCCGATATCCTAAAGGCTGAAATTCCAAAGGCTGACATCCCAAATGCCGATATCCCAAAGGCCGAAATACCAAAGGCCGAAATCGCAAATGTCGAAATCCGAAAGGTCAAAATCCCAAATACCGAAATCCCAAGGCCGATATCCCAAAGTTCGCCATCCCAAACGCCGATATCCTAAAGGCTGAAATTCCAAAGGCCGACATCCCAAATCCCGATATCCCAAAGGCCGAAATCCGAAAGGTCGAAAACCCAAAGGCCGAAATCCCAAAGGCCGAAATCCCAAATGTCGAAATCCCAAAAGTCAAAATCCCAATAGCCGACATCCCAAAGGCCGAAATCCCAAAGGCTGAAATTACAAAGCCCGACATCCAAAAGACCGAAATCCCAAAGGCCGAAATCCCAAAGGCCGAAATCCCAAAGGTCCAAATCCCTATAGCCGACATCCCAAAGGCCGAAATCCCAAAGGCCGAAATCCCAAAGGCTGAAATTCCAAAGGCCGACATCCATAAGACCGAAATCCCAAAGGCCGAAGTCCCAAAGGTCGAAATCCCAAAGCCCGAAATCCCAAAGGTCGAAATCCCAAAGGTCGAAATCCCAAATGTCGAAATCCCAAAGGTCAAAATCCCAAATACCGAAATCCCAAAGGCCGAAATCTCATGGGCCGAAATCCAAAAGGCCGAAATACCAAAGGTCGATATCCCAAAGGTGGAAATCCCAAAGGCCGAAATCCCAAAGGCCGAAATCCCAAAGGCCGAATTTCCAAAGGCCGAAATCCCAAAGGCCGAAATCCCAAAGGCCGAAATCACCAAATGTCGAAATCCCAAAGGTCAAAATCCCAATAGCCGACATCCCAAAGACCGAAATCCGAAAGGCCGAAATACCAAAGGCCGAAATCCCAAAGGTCGAAATCCCAAAGGCCGAAATCCCAAAGGCCGAAATCCCAAACGCCGAAATCCCAAAGGCCGAAATCCCAAAGGCCGAAATCCCAAAGGCCGAAATCCCAAAGGCCGAAATCCCAAAGTCCGAAATCCCAAAGGCCGAAATCCCAAAGGCCGACATCCCAAAGACCGAAATCCCAAAGGCCGAAATCCCAAAGGTCAAAATCCCATAGGTTACAATTCCAAAGACCGACATCCCAATGACCGAAATCACAATGGTCGAAATCCCAAAGGCCGAAATCCTAAAGGCCGAAATCCCAAAGGCCGTAATCCCAAAGGCCGAAATCCCAAACTCCGAAAACCCAAAGGCCGATATCCCAAAGGCCGAAATCCCAAAGGTCAAAATCCCAATAGCCGACATCCCAAAGGCCGAAATCCCAAAGGCTGAAATTCCAAAGACCGACATCCAAAAGACCGAAATCCCAAAGGCCGAAATCCCAAAGGTCGAAATCCCAATAGGCGACATCCCAAAGGCCGAAATCCCAAAGGCCGAAAACCCAAAGGTTGAAATTCCAAAGACCGACATCCAAAAGACCGAAATCCCAAAGGCCGAAATCCCAAAGGCCGAAATCCCAAAGGTCGAAATCCCAATAGCCGACATCCCAAAGGCCGAAATCCCAAAGGCCGAAATCCCAAAGGCCGAAATCCCAAAAGTCGACATTCCAAAGGCCGAAATCCCAAATGTCGAAATCCCCAAGGTCAAAATCCCAAATACCGAAATCCCAAAGACCGAAATCCTAAAGGCCGAAATCCCAAAGGTCGAAATCCCAAGGCCGATATCCCAGAGCTGCTCATCCCAAAAGCCGATATCCTAAAGACTGAAATTCCAAAGGCTGACATCCCAAATGCCGATATCCCAAAGGCCGAAATCCCAAAGGCCGAAATCCCAAAGGCCGAAATCCCAAAGGCCGACATCCCAAAGACCGAAATCCCAAAGGCCGAAATCCCAAAGGTGAAAATCCCATAGGTTACAATTCCAAAGACCGACATCCCAATGACCGAAATCACAATGGTCGAAATCCCAAAGGCCGGAATCCTAAAGGCCGAAATCCCAAAGACCGAAATACCAAAAGCCGAAATACCAAAAGCCGAGATCTTAAAGGCCGAAATCCTAAAGGCCGAAATCCCAAAGGCCGTATTCCCAAAGGCCGAAATCCCAAACTCCGAAAACCCAAAGGCCGAAATCCCAAATGTCGACATCCCAACGGCCGAAATCCCAAACGCCGATATCCCAAAGGCCGAAATCCCAAAGGCCGAAATCCCAAAGGCCGACATCCCAAAGACCGAAATCCCAAAGGCCGAAATCCCAAAGGCCGACATCCCAAAGACCGAAATCCCAAAGGCCGAAATCCCAAAGGTCAAAATCCCATAGGTTACAATTCCAAAGACCAACATCCCAATGACCGAAATCACAATGGTCGAAATCCCAAAGACCGAAATCCTAAAGGCCGAAATACCAAAGGCCGAAATCGCAAATGTCGAAATCCGAAAGGTTAAAATCCCAAATACCGAAATCCCAAAGGCCGAAATCCCAAAGGCCGAAATCCCAAAGGCCGAAATCCCAAAGGCCGAAATCCCAAAGCCCGAAATCCCAAAGGCCGACATCCCAAAGACCGAAATCCCAAAGGCCGAAATCCCAAAGGTCAAAATCCCATAGGTTACAATTCCAAAGACCGACATCCCGATGACCGAAATCACAATGGTCGAAATCCCAAAGGCCGGAATCCTAAAGGCCGAAATCCCAAAGACCGAAATACCAAAAGCCGAAATACCAAAAGCCGATATCTTAAAGGCCGAAAGCCTAAAGGCCGAAATCCCAAAGGCCGTAATCCCAAAGGCCGAAATCCCAAACTCCGAAAACCCAAAGGCCGAAATCCCAAATGTCGAAATCCCAAAGGTCATAATCCCAATAGCTGACATCCCAAAGGCCGAAATCCCAAAGGCTGAAATTCCAAAGACCGACATCCAAAAGACCGAAATCCCAAAGGCCGAAATCCCAAAGGTCGAAATCCCAATAGCCGACATCCCAAAGGCTGAAATCCCAAAGGCCGAAATCCCAAAGGCTGAAATTCCAAAGGCCGACATCCAAAAGACCGAAATCCCAAAGGCCGAAATCCCAAAGGCCGGATTTCCAAAAGCCGAAATCCCAAAAGCCGAAATCCCAAAGGCCGAAATCCCAAAGGCCGAAATCCCAAAGACCGAAATCGCAAAAGCCGATATCTTAAAGGACGAAATCCTAAAGGCCGAAATCCCAAAGGTCGACATTCCAAAGGCCGAAATCCCAAATGTCGAAATCCCCAAGGTCAAAATCCCAAATACCGAAATCCCAAAGGCCGAAATCCTAAAGGCCGAAATCCCAAAGGTCGAAATCCCAAGGCCGATATCCCAGAGTTGGTCATCCCAAAAGCCGATATCCTAAAGGCTGACATCCCAAATGCCGATATCCCAAAGGCCGCAATCCAAAAGGCCGAAATACCAAAGGCCGAAATCGCAAATGTCGAAATCCGAAAGGTCAAAATCCCAAATACCGAAATCCCAAAGGCCGAAATCCCAAAGGCCGAAATCCCAAAGGCCGAAATCCCAAACGCCGAAATCCCAAAGGCCGAAATCCCAAAGGCCGAAATCCCAAAGGCCGAAATCCCAAAGGCCGACATCCCAAAGACCGAAATCCCAAAGGCCGCAATCCCAAAGGTCAAAATCCCATAGGTTACAATTCCAAAGACCGACATCCCAATGACCGAAATCACAATGGTCGAAATCCCAAAGGCCGGAATCCTAAAGGCCGAAATCCCAAAGACCGAAATACCAAAAGCCGAAATACCAAAAGCCGATATCTTAAAGGCCGAAATCCTAAAGGCCGAAATCCCAAAGGCCGTAATCCCAAAGGCCGAAATCCCAAACTCCGAAAACCCAAAGGCCGAAATCCCAAACGCCGAAATCCCAAATGTCGAAATCCCAAAGGTCAAAATCCCAATAGCCGACATAACAAAGGCCGAAATCCCAAAGGCTGAAATTCCAAAGACCGACATCCAAAAGACCGAAATCCCAAAGGCCGAAATCCCAAAGGCCGAAATCCCAAAGGCCGAAATCCCAAAGGCCGAAATCCCAAAGGTGGAAATCCCAATAGCCGACATCCCAAAGGCCGAAATCCCAAAGGCCGAAATCCCAAAGGCTGAAATCCCAAAGGCCGAAATCCCAAAGGCTGAAATTCCACAGACCGACATCCAAAAGACCGAAATCCCAAAGGCCGAAATCCCAAAGGCCGAAATCCCAAATACCGAAATCCCAAAGGCCGAAATACCAAAAGCCGAAATACCAAAAGCCGATATCTTAAAGGCCGAAATCCTAAAGGCCGACATCCCAAAGACCGAAATCCCAAAGGCCGAAATCCCATAGGTTACAATTCCAAAGACCGACATCCCAAAGACCGAAATCACAATGGCCGAAATCCCAAAGGCCGAAATCCCAAAGGCCGAAATCCCAAAGGCCGAAATCCCAAAGGCCGAAATCCCAAAGGCCGAAATCCCAAAGGCCGAAATCCCAAAGGCCGACATCCCAAAGACCGAAATCCCAAAGGCCGAAATCCCAAAGGTCAAAATCCCATAGGTTACAATTCCAAAGACCGACATCCCGATGACCGAAATCACAATGGTCGAAATCCCAAAGGCCGAAATCCTAAAGGCCGAAATCCCAAAGACCGAAACACCAAAAGCCGATATCTTAAAGGCCGAAATCCTAAAGGCCGAAATCCCAAAGGCCGTAATCCCGAAGGTCGAAATCCCAAACTCCGAAAACCCAAAGGCCGAAATCCCAAAGGCCGAAATCCCAAATGTCGAAATCCCAAAGGTCAAAATCCCAATAGCCGACATCCCAAAGGCCGAAATCCCAAAGGTCGAAATCCCAAAGGCCGAAATCCCAAATGTCGAAATCCCAAAGGTCAAAATCCCAAATACCGAAATCCCAAAGGCCGAAATCTCAAGGGCCGAAATCCAAAAGGCCGAAATACCAAAGGTCGATATCCCAAAGGTGGAAATCCCAAAGGCCGAAATCCCAAAGGCCGAAATCCCAAAGGCCGAATTTCCAAAGGCCGAAATCCCAAAGGCCGAAATCCCAAAGGCCGAAATCACCAAATGTCGAAATCCCAAAGGTCAAAATCCCAATAGCCGACATCCCAAAGACCGAAATCCGAAAGGCCGAAATACCAAAGGCCGAAATCCCAAAGGTCGAAATCCCAAAGGCCGAAATCCCAAATGTCGAAATCCCAAAGGTCAAAATCCCAAATACCGAAATCCCAAAGGCCGAAATCTCAAGGGCCGAAATCCAAAAGGCCGACATACCAAAGGTCGATATCCCAAAGGTGGAAATACCAAAGGTCGATATCCCAAAGGTGGAAATCCCAAAGGCCGAATTTCCAAAGGCCGAAATCCCAAAGGCCGAAATCCCAAAGGCCGAAATCTCAATGGCCGAAATCCCAAATGTCGAAATCCCAATAGCCGACATCCCAAAGACCGAAATCCTAAAGGTCGAAATCCCAAGGCCGATATCCCAAAGTTCGCCATCCCAAAAGCCGATATCCTAAAGGCGGAAATTCCAAAGGCCGACATCCCAAATGCCGATATCCCAAAGGCCGAATTCCGAAAGGTCGAAAACCCAAAGGCCGAAATCCCAAAGGCCGAAATCGCAAATGTCGAAATCCCAAAAGTCAAAATCCCAATAGCCGACATCCCAAAGGCTGAAATTCCAAAGACCGACATCCAAAAGACCGAAATCCCAAAGGCCGAAATCCCCAAGGTCGAAATCCGAATAGCCGACATCCCAAAGGCCGAAATCCCAAAGGCCGAAATCCCAAAGGCTGAAATTCCAAAGGCCGACATCCAAAAGACCGAAATCCCAAAGGCCGAAATCCCAAAGGCCGGATTTCCAAAAGCCGAAATCCCAAAAG
This sequence comes from Megachile rotundata, assembly GCF_050947335.1. Classification (NCBI taxonomy): domain Eukaryota; kingdom Metazoa; phylum Arthropoda; class Insecta; order Hymenoptera; family Megachilidae; genus Megachile; species Megachile rotundata. The sequence goes on from NC_134986.1 coordinate 372,893, forward strand.
CCGAAATCCCAAAGGCCGAAATCCCAAACGCCGAAATCCCAAAGGCCGAAATCGCAAAAGCCGATATCTTAAAGGTCGAAATCCTAAAGGCCGAAATCCCAAAGGTCGACATTCCAAAGGCCGAAATCCCAAATGTCGAAATCCCCAAGGTCAAAATCCCAAATACCGAAATCCCAAAGGCCGAAATCCTAAAGGCCGAAATCCCAAAGGTCGAAATCCCAAGGCCGATATCCCAGAGCTGGTCATCCCAAAAGCCGATATCCTAAAGGCTGAAATTCCAAAGGCCGACATCCATAAGACCGAAATCCCAAAGGCCGAAGTCCCAAAGGTCGAAATCCCAAGGGCCGAAATCCAAAAGGCCGAAATACCAAAGGTCGATATCCCAAAGGTGGAAATCCCAAAGGCCGAAATCCCAAAGGCCGAAATCCCAAAGGCCGAATTTCCAAAGGCCGAAATCCCAAAGGCCGAAATCCCAAAGGCCGAAATCCCAAATGTCGAAATCCCAAAGGTCAAAATCCCAATAGCCGACATCCCAAAGGCCGAAATCCCAAAGGCTGAAATTCCAAAGGCCGAAATCCCAAAGGTCGAAATCCCAAAGGCCGAAATCCCAAAGGTCGAAATCCCAATAGCCGACATCCCAAAGGCCGAAATCCCAAAGGCCGAAAACCCAAAGGTTGAAATTCCAAAGACCGACATCCAAAAGACCGAAATCCCAAAGGCCGAAATCCCAAAGGCCGAAATCCCAAAGGTCGAAATCCCAATAGCCGACATCCCAAAGGCCGAAATCCCAAAGGCCGAAATCCCAAAGGCCGAAATCCCAAAGGCCGAAATCCCAAAGGTCGACATTCCAAAGGCCGAAATCCCAAATGTCGAAACCCCAAGGTCAAAATCCCAAATACCGAAATCCCAAAGGCCGAAATCCAAAAGGCCGAAATACCAAAGGCCGAAATCGCAAATGTCGAAATCCGAAAGGTCAAAATCCCAAATACCGAAATCCCAAAGGCCGAAATCCCAAACGCCGAAATCCCAAACGCCGAAATCCCAAAGGCTGAAATTCCAAAGGCCGAAATCCCAAAGGCCGAAATCCCAAAGGCCGACATCCCAAAGACCGAAATCCCAAAGGCCGAAATCCCAAAGGTGAAAATCCCATAGGTTACAATTCCAAAGACCGACATCCCAATGACCGAAATCACAATGGTCGAAATCCCAAAGGCCGGAATCCTAAAGGCCGAAATCCCAAAGACCGAAATACCAAAAGCCGAAATACCAAAAGCCGAGATCTTAAAGGCCGAAATCCTAAAGGCCGAAATCCCAAAGGCCGTATTCCCAAAGGCCGAAATCCCAAACTCCGAAAACCCAAAGGCCGAAGTCCCAAATGTCGAAATCCCAAAGGCCGAAATCCCAAACGCCGATATCCCAAAGGCCGAAATCCCAAAGGCCGAAATCCCAAAGGCCGAAATCCCAAAGGCCGAAATCCCAAAGGCCGAAATCCCAAAGGCCGACATCCCAAAGACCGAAATCCCAAAGGCCGAAATCCCAAAGGTCAAAATCCCATAGGTTACAATTCCAAAGACCAACATCCCAATGACCGAAATCACAATGGTCGAAATCCCGAAGACCGAAATCCTAAAGGCCGAAATACCAAAGGCCGAAATCGCAAATGTCGAAATCCGAAAGGTTAAAATCCCAAAAACCGAAATCCCAAAGGCCGAAATCCCAAAGGCCGAAATCCCAAAGGCCGAAATCCCAAAGGCCGAAATCCCAAAGCCCGAAATCCCAAAGGCCGACATCCCAAAGACCGAAATCCCAAAGGCCGAAATCCCAAAGGTCAAAATCCCATAGGTTACAATTCCAAAGACCGACATCCCGATGACCGAAATCACAATGGTCGAAATCCCAAAGGCCGGTATCCTAAAGGCCGAAATCCCAAAGACCGAAATACCAAAAGCCGAAATACCAAAAGCCGATATCTTAAAGGCCGAAAGCCTAAAGGCCGAAATCCCAAACGCCGTAATCCCAAAGGCCGAAATCCCAAACTCCGAAAACCCAAAGGCCGAAATCCCAAAGGCCGAAATCCCAAATGTCGAAATCCCAAAGGTCAAAATCCCAATAGCCGACATCCAAAAGGCCGAAATCCCAAAGGATGAAATTCCAAAGACCGACATCCAAAAGACCGAAATCCCAAAGGCCGAAATCCCAAAGGCCGAAATCCCAAAGGCCGAAATCCCAAAGGTGGAAATCCCAATAGCCGATATCCCAAAGGCCGAAATCCCAAAGGCCGAAATCCCGAAGGCTGAAATTCCAAAGACCGACATCCAAAAGACCGAAATCCCAAAGGCCGAAATCCCAAAGGCCGACATCCCAAAGACCGAAATCCCAAAGGCCGAAATCCCAAAGGTCAAAATCCCAATAGCCGACATAACAAAGGCCGAAATCCCAAAGGCTGAAATTCCAAAGACCGACATCCAAAAGACCGAAATCCCAAAGGCCGAAATCCCAAAGGCCGAAATCCCAAAGGCCGAAATCCCAAAGGTGGAAATCCCAATAGCCGACATCCCAAAGGCCGAAATCCCAAAGGCCGAAATCCCAAAGGCTGAAATCCCAAAGGCCGAAATCCCAAAGGCTGAAATTCCACAGACCGACATCCAAAAGACCGAAATCCCAAAGGCCGAAATCCCAAAGGCCGAAATCCCAAATACCGAAATCCCAAAGGCCGAAATACCAAAAGCCGAAATACCAAAAGCCGATATCTTAAAGGCCGAAATCCTAAAGGCCGACATCCCAAAGACCGAAATCCCAAAGGCCGAAATCCCATAGGTTACAATTCCAAAGACCGACATCCCAAAGACCGAAATCACAATGGCCGAAATCCCAATGGCCGAAATCCCAAAGGTCGAAATCCCAAAAGCCGAATTCCCAAAGGCCGAAATCCCAAAGGCCGAAATCCCAAAGGCCGAAATCCCAAAGGCCGAAATCCCAAACGCCGAAATCCCAAAGGCCGAAATCCCAAAGGCCGAAATCCCAAAGGCCGAAATCCCAAAGGCCGACATCCCAAAGACCGAAATCCCAAAGGCCGAAATCCCCAAGGTCGAAATCCGAATAGCCGACATCCCAAAGGCCGAAATCCCAAAGGCCGAAATCCCAAAGGCTGAAATTCCAAAGGCCGACATCCAAAAGACCGAAATCCCAAAGGCCGAAATCCCAAAGGCCGGATTTCCAAAAGCCGAAATCCCAAAAGCCGAAATCCCAAAGGCCGAAATCCCAAACGCCGAAATCCCAAAGGCCGAAATCGCAAAAGCCGATATCTTAAAGGTCGAAATCCTAAAGGCCGAAATCCCAAAGGTCGACATTCCAAAGGCCGAAATCCCAAATGTCGAAATCCCCAAGGTCAAAATCCCAAATACCGAAATCCCAAAGGCCGAAATCCTAAAGGCCGAAATCCCAAAGGTCGAAATCCCAAGGCCGATATCCCAGAGCTGGTCATCCCAAAAGCCGATATCCTAAAGGCTGAAATTCCAAAGGCCGACATCCATAAGACCGAAATCCCAAAGGCCGAAGTCCCAAAGGTCGAAATCCCAAGGGCCGAAATCCAAAAGGCCGAAATACCAAAGGTCGATATCCCAAAGGTGGAAATCCCAAAGGCCGAAATCCCAAAGGCCGAAATCCCAAAGGCCGAATTTCCAAAGGCCGAAATCCCAAAGGCCGAAATCCCAAAGGCCGAAATCCCAAATGTCGAAATCCCAAAGGTCAAAATCCCAATAGCCGACATCCCAAAGGCCGAAATCCCAAAGGCTGAAATTCCAAAGGCCGAAATCCCAAAGGTCGAAATCCCAAAGGCCGAAATCCCAAAGGTCGAAATCCCAATAGCCGACATCCCAAAGGCCGAAATCCCAAAGGCCGAAAACCCAAAGGTTGAAATTCCAAAGACCGACATCCAAAAGACCGAAATCCCAAAGGCCGAAATCCCAAAGGCCGAAATCCCAAAGGTCGAAATCCCAATAGCCGACATCCCAAAGGCCGAAATCCCAAAGGCCGAAATCCCAAAGGCCGAAATCCCAAAGGCCGAAATCCCAAAGGTCGACATTCCAAAGGCCGAAATCCCAAATGTCGAAACCCCAAGGTCAAAATCCCAAATACCGAAATCCCAAAGGCCGAAATCCAAAAGGCCGAAATACCAAAGGCCGAAATCGCAAATGTCGAAATCCGAAAGGTCAAAATCCCAAATACCGAAATCCCAAAGGCCGAAATCCCAAACGCCGAAATCCCAAACGCCGAAATCCCAAAGGCTGAAATTCCAAAGGCCGAAATCCCAAAGGCCGAAATCCCAAAGGCCGACATCCCAAAGACCGAAATCCCAAAGGCCGAAATCCCAAAGGTGAAAATCCCATAGGTTACAATTCCAAAGACCGACATCCCAATGACCGAAATCACAATGGTCGAAATCCCAAAGGCCGGAATCCTAAAGGCCGAAATCCCAAAGACCGAAATACCAAAAGCCGAAATACCAAAAGCCGAGATCTTAAAGGCCGAAATCCTAAAGGCCGAAATCCCAAAGGCCGTATTCCCAAAGGCCGAAATCCCAAACTCCGAAAACCCAAAGGCCGAAGTCCCAAATGTCGAAATCCCAAAGGCCGAAATCCCAAACGCCGATATCCCAAAGGCCGAAATCCCAAAGGCCGAAATCCCAAAGGCCGAAATCCCAAAGGCCGAAATCCCAAAGGCCGAAATCCCAAAGGCCGACATCCCAAAGACCGAAATCCCAAAGGCCGAAATCCCAAAGGTCAAAATCCCATAGGTTACAATTCCAAAGACCAACATCCCAATGACCGAAATCACAATGGTCGAAATCCCAAAGACCGAAATCCTAAAGGCCGAAATACCAAAGGCCGAAATCGCAAATGTCGAAATCCGAAAGGTTAAAATCCCAAAAACCGAAATCCCAAAGGCCGAAATCCCAAAGGCCGAAATCCCAAAGGCCGAAATCCCAAAGGCCGAAATCCCAAAGCCCGAAATCCCAAAGGCCGACATCCCAAAGACCGAAATCCCAAAGGCCGAAATCCCAAAGGTCAAAATCCCATAGGTTACAATTCCAAAGACCGACATCCCGATGACCGAAATCACAATGGTCGAAATCCCAAAGGCCGGAATCCTAAAGGCCGAAATCCCAAAGACCGAAATACCAAAAGCCGAAATACCAAAAGCCGATATCTTAAAGGCCGAAAGCCTAAAGGCCGAAATCCCAAACGCCGTAATCCCAAAGGCCGAAATCCCAAACTCCGAAAACCCAAAGGCCGAAATCCCAAAGGCCGAAATCCCAAATGTCGAAATCCCAAAGGTCAAAATCCCAATAGCCGACATCCAAAAGGCCGAAATCCCAAAGGATGAAATTCCAAAGACCGACATCCAAAAGACCGAAATCCCAAAGGCCGAAATCCCAAAGGCCGAAATCCCAAAGGCCGAAATCCCAAAGGTGGAAATCCCAATAGCCGATATCCCAAAGGCCGAAATCCCAAAGGCCGAAATCCCGAAGGCTGAAATTCCAAAGACCGACATCCAAAAGACCGAAATCCCAAAGGCCGAAATCCCAAAGGCCGACATCCCAAAGACCGAAATCCCAAAGGCCGAAATCCCAAAGGTCAAAATCCCAATAGCCGACATAACAAAGGCCGAAATCCCAAAGGCTGAAATTCCAAAGACCGACATCCAAAAGACCGAAATCCCAAAGGCCGAAATCCCAAAGGCCGAAATCCCAAAGGCCGAAATCCCAAAGGTGGAAATCCCAATAGCCGACATCCCAAAGGCCGAAATCCCAAAGGCTGAAATTCCAAAGGCCGAAATCCCAAATACCGAAATCCCAAAGGCCGAAATACCAAAAGCCGAAATACCAAAAGCCGATATCTTAAAGGCCGAAATCCTAAAGGCCGACATCCCAAAGACCGAAATCCCAAAGGCCGAAATCCCATAAGTTACAATTCCAAAGACCGACATCCCAAAGACCGAAATCACAATGGCCGAAATCCCAATGGCCGAAATCCCAAAGGTCGAAATCCCAAAAGCCGAATTCCCAAAGGCCGAAATCCCAAAGGCCGAAATCCCAAAGGCCGAAATCCCAAAGGCCGAAATCCCAAAGGCCGAAATCCCAAAGGCCGAAATCCCAAAGGCCGAAATCCCAAAGGCCGAAATCCCAAAGGCCGACATCCCAAAGACCGAAATCCCAAAGGCCGAAATCCCAAAGGTCAAAATCCCATAGGTTACAATTCCAAAGACCGACATCCCGATGACCGAAATCACAATGGTCGAAATCCCAAAGGCCGAAATCCTAAAGGCCGAAATCCCAAAGACCGAAACACCAAAAGCCGAAATACTAAAAGCCGATATCTTAAAGGCCGAAATCCTAAAGGCCAAAATCCCAAAGGCCGTAATCCCGAAGGCCGAAATCCCAAACTCCGAAAACCCAAAGGCCGAAATCCCAAAGGCCGAAATCCCAAATGTCGAAATCCCAAAGGTCAAAATCCCAATAGCCGACATCCCAAAGGCCGAAATCCCAAAGGCTGAAATTCCAAAGACCGACATCCAAAAGACCGAAATCCCAAAGGCCGAAATCCCAAAGGCCGAAATCCCAAAGGCCGAAATCCCAAAGGCCGACATCCCAAAGACCGAAATCCCAAAGGCCGAAATCCCAATGGTCAAAATCACATAGGTTACAATTCCAAAGACCGACATCCCGATGACCGAAATCACAATGGTCGAAATCCCAAAGGCCGAAATCCTAAAGGCCGAAATCCCAAAGACCGAAATACCAAAAGCCGAAATACCAAAAGCCGATATCTTAAAGGCCGAAATCCTAAAGGTCGACATCCCAAAGGCCGTAATCCCAAAGGCCGAAATCCCAAACTCCGAAAACCCAAAGGCCGAAATCCCAAAGGCCGAAATCCCAAATGTCGAAATCCCAAAGGTCAAAATCCCAATAGCCGACATCCCAAAGGCCGAAATCCCAAAGGCTGAAATTCCAAAGACCGACATCCAAAAGACCGAAATCCCAAAGGCTGAAATTCCAAAGGCCGACATCCAAAAGACCGAAATCCCAAAGGCCGGATTTCCAAAAGCCGAAATCCCAAAAGCCGAAATCCCAAGGGCCGAAATCCCAAAGGCCGAAATCCCAAAGGCCGAAATCCCAAAGACCGAAATCGCAAAAGCCGATATCTTAAAGGTCGAAATCCTAAAGGCCGAAATCCCAAAGGTCGACATTCCAAAGGCCGAAATCCCAAATGTCGAAATCCCCAAGGTCAAAATCCCAAATACCGAAATCCCAAAGGCCGAAATCCTAAAGGCCGAAATCCCAAAGGTCGAAATCCCAAGGCCGATATCCCAGAGTTGGTCATCCCAAAAGCCGATATCCTAAAGGCTGAAATTCCAAAGGCTGACATCCCAAATGCCGTTATCCCAAAGGCCGAAATCCAAAAGGCCGAAATACCAAAGGCCGAAATCGCAAATGTCGAAATCCGAAAGGTCAAAATCCCAAATACCGAAATCCCAAAGGCCGAAATCCCAAAGGCCGAAATCCCAAAGGCCGAAATCCCAAAGGCCGAAATCCCAAAGGCCGAAATTCCAAAGACCGAAATCCCAAAGGCCGAAATCCCAAAGGTCAAAATCCCATAGGTTACAATTCCAAAGACCGACATCCCAATGACCGAAATCACAATGGTCGAAATCCCAAAGGCCGGAATCCTAAAGGCCGAAATCCCAAAGACCGAAATACCAAAAGCCGAAATACCAAAAGCCGATATCTTAAAGGCCGAAATCCTAAAGGCCGAAATCCCAAAGGCCGTAATCCCAAAGGCCGAAATCCCAAACTCCGAAAACCCAAAGGCCGAAATCCCAAAGGCCGAAATCCCAAATGTCGAAATCCCAAAGTTCAAAATCCCAATAGCCGACATCCCAAAGGCCGAAATCCCAAAGGCTGAAATTCCAAAGACCGACACCCAAAAGACCGAAATCCCAAAGGCCGAAATCCCAAAGGCCGAAATCCCAAAGGTGGAAATCCCAATAGCCGACATCCCAAAGGCCGAAATCCCAAAGGCCGAAATCCCAAAGGCTGAAATTCCAAAGACCGACATCCAAAAGACCGAAATCCCAAAGGCCGAAATCCCAAAGGCCGAAATCCCAAAGGCCGAAATACCAAAGGCCGAAATCCCAAAGGCCGAAATCCCAAAGTCGGAAATACCAAAAGCCGATATCTTAAAGGTCGAAATCCTAAAGGCCGAAATCCCAAATACCGAAATCCCAAAGGCCGAAATACCAAAAGCCGAAATACCAAAAGCCGATATCTTAAAGGCCGAAATCCTAAAGGCCGAAATCCTAAAGGCCGACATCCCAAAGACCGAAATCCCAAAGGCCGAAATTCCATAGGTTACAATTCCAAAGACCGACATCCCAAAGACCGAAATCACAATGGCCGAAATCCCAATGGCCGAAATCCCAAAGGTCGAAATCCCAAAAGCCGAATTCCCAAAGGCCGAAATCCCAAAGGCCGAAATCCCAAAGGCCGAAATCCCAAACGCCGAAATCCCAAACGCCGAAATCCCAAACGCCGAAATCCCAAAGGCCGAAATCCCAAAGGCCGAAATCCCAAAGGCCGAAATCCCAAAGGCCGAAATCCCAAAGGCCGGAATCCCAAAGGCCGAAATCCCAAAGGCCGAAATCCCAAAGGCCGACATCCCAAAGACCGAAATCCCAAAGGCCGAAATCCCAAAGGTCAAAATCCCATAGGTTACAATTCCAAAGACCAACATCCCAATGACCGAAATCACAATGGTCGAACTCCCAAAGACCGAAATCCTAAAGGCCGAAATACCAAAGGCCGAAATCGCAAATGTCGAAATCCGAAAGGTTAAAATCCCAAATACCGAAATCCCAAAGGCCGAAATCCCAAAGGCCGAAATCCCAAAGGCCGAAATCCCAAAGCCCGAAATCCCAAAGGCCGACATCCCAAAGACCGAAATCCCAAAGGCCGAAATCCCAAAGGCCGAAATCCCAAAGGCCGAAATCCCAAAGACCGAAATACCAAAAGCCGAAATACCAAAAGCCGATATCTTAAAGGCCGAAAGCCTAAAGGCCGAAATCCCAAACGCCGTAATCCCAAAGGCCGAAATCCCAAACTCCGAAAACCCAAAGGCCGAAATCCCAAAGGCCGAAATCCCAAATGTCGAAATCCCAAAGGTCAAAATCCCAATAGCCGACATCCAAAAGGCCGAAATCCCAAAGGATGAAATTCCAAAGACCGACATCCAAAAGACCGAAATCCCAAAGGCCGAAATCCCAAAGGCCGAAATCCCAAAGGCCGAAATCCCAAAGGTGGAAATCCCAATAGCCGATATCCCAAAGGCCGAAATCCCAAAGGCCGAAATCCCGAAGGCTGAAATTCCAAAGACCGACATCCAAAAGACCGAAATCCCAAAGGCCGAAATCCCAAAGGCCGACATCCCAAAGACCGAAATCCCAAAGGCCGAAATCCCAAAGGTCAAAATCCCAATAGCCGACATAACAAAGGCCGAAATCCCAAAGGCTGAAATTCCAAAGACCGACATCCAAAAGACCGAAATCCCAAAGGCCGAAATCCCAAAGGCCGAAATCCCAAAGGCCGAAATCCCAAAGGTGGAAATCCCAATAGCCGACATCCCAAAGGCCGAAATCCCAAAGGCCGAAATCCCAAAGGCTGAAATCCCAAAGGCCGAAATTCCAAAGGCTGAAATTCCACAGACCGACATCCAAAAGACCGAAATCCCAAAGGCCGAAATCCCAAAGGCCGAAATCCCAAATACCGAAATCCCAAAGGCCGAAATACCAAAAGCCGAAATACCAAAAGCCGATATCTTAAAGGCCGAAATCCTAAAGGCCGACATCCCAAAGACCGAAATCCCAAAGGCCGAAATCCCATAGGTTACAATTCCAAAGACCGACATCCCAAAGACCGAAATCACAATGGCCGAAATCCCAATGGCCGAAATCCCAAAGGTCGAAATCCCAAAAGCCGAATTCCCAAAGGCCGAAATCCCAAAGGCCGAAATCCCAAAGGCCGAAATCCCGAAGGCCGAAATCCCAAACGCCGAAATCCCAAAGGCCGAAATCCCAAAGGCCGAAATCCCAAAGGCCGAAATCCCAAAGGCCGACATCCAAAAGACCGAAATCCCAAAGGCCGAAATCCCAAAGGTCAAAATCCCATAGGTTACAATTCCAAAGACCGACATCCCGATGACCGAAATCACAATGGTCGAAATCCCAAAGGCCGAAATCCTAAAGGCCGAAATCCCAAAGACCGAAACACCAAAAGCCGAAATACCAAAAGCCGATATCTTAAAGGCCGAAATCCTAAAGGCCGAAATCCCAAAGGCCGTAATCCCGAAGGTCGAAATCCCAAACTCCGAAAACCCAAAGGCCGAAATCCGAAAGGCCGAAATCCCAAATGTCGAAATCCCAAAGGTCAAAATCCCAATAGCCGACATCCCAAAGGCCGAAATCCCAAAGGTCGAAATCCCAAAGGCCGAAATCCCAAATGTCGAAATCCCAAAGGTCAAAATCCCAAATACCGAAATCCCAAAGGCCGAAATCTCAAGGGCCGAAATCCAAAAGGCCGAAATACCAAAGGTCGATATCCCAAAGGTGGAAATCCCAAAGGCCGAAATCCCAAAGGCCGAAATCCCAAAGGCCGAATTTCCAAAGGCCGAAATCCCAAAGGCCGAAATCCCAAAGGCCGAAATCACCAAATGTCGAAATCCCAAAGGTCAAAATCCCAATAGCCGACATCCCAAAGACCGAAATCCGAAAGGCCGAAATACCAAAGGCCGAAATCCCAAAGGTCGAAATCCCAAAGGCCGAAATCCCAAATGTCGAAATCCCAAAGGTCAAAATCCCAAATACCGAAATCCCAAAGGCCGAAATCTCAAGGGCCGAAATCCAAAAGGCCGAAATACCAAAGGTCGATATCCCAAAGGTGGAAATACCAAAGGTCGATATCCCAAAGGTGGAAATCCCAAAGGCCGAATTTCCAAAGGCCGAAATCCCAAAGGCCGAAATCCCAAAGGCCGAAATCTCAATGGCCGAAATCCCAAATGTCGAAATCCCAATAGCCGACATCCCAAAGACCGAAATCCTAAAGGTCGAAATCCCAAGGCCGATATCCCAAAGTTCGCCATCCCAAAAGCCGATATCCTAAAGGCGGAAATTCCAAAGGCCGACATCCCAAATGCCGATATCCCAAAGGCCGAATTCCGAAAGGTCGAAAACCCAAAGGCCGAAATCCCAAAGGCCGAAATCGCAAATGTCGAAATCCCAAAAGTCAAAATCCCAATAGCCGACATCCCAAAGGCTGAAATTCCAAAGACCGACATCCAAAAGACCGAAATCCCAAAGGCCGAAATCCCCAAGGTCGAAATCCGAATAGCCGACATCCCAAAGGCCGAAATCCCAAAGGCCGAAATCCCAAAGGCTGAAATTCCAAAGGCCGACATCCAAAAGACCGAAATCCCAAAGGCCGAAATCCCAAAGGCCGGATTTCCAAAAGCCGAAATCCCAAAAGCCGAAATCCCAAAGGCCGAAATCCCAAAGGCCGAAATCCCAAAGGCCGAAATCGCAAAAGCCGATATCTTAAAGGTCGAAATCCTAAAGGCCGAAATCCCAAAGGTCGACATTCCAAAGGCCGAAATCCCAAATGTCGAAATCCCCAAGGTCAAAATCCCAAATACCGAAATCCCAAAGGCCGAAATCCTAAAGGCCGAAATCCCAAAGGTCGTAATCCCAAGGCCGATATCCCAGAGCTGGTCATCCCAAAAGCCGATATCCTAAAGGCTGAAATTCCAAAGGCCGACATCCATAAGACCGAAATCCCAAAGGCCGAAGTCCCAAAGGTCGAAATCCCAAGGGCCGAAATCCAAAAGGCCGAAATACCAAAGGTCGATATCCCAAAGGTGGAAATCCCAAAGGCCGAAATCCCAAAGGCCGAAATCCCAAAGGCCGAATTTCCAAAGGCCGAAATCCCAAAGGCCGAAATCCCAAAGGCCGAAATCCCAAATGTCGAAATCCCAAAGGTCAAAATCCCAATAGCCGACATCCCAAAGGCCGAAATCCCAAAGGCTGAAATTCCAAAGGCCGAAATCCCAAAGGTCGAAATCCCAAAGGCCGAAATCCCAAAGGTCGAAATCCCAATAGCCGACATCCCAAAGGCCGAAATCCCAAAGGCCGAAAACCCAAAGGTTGAAATTCCAAAGACCGACATCCAAAAGACCGAAATCCCAAAGGCCGAAATCCCAAAGGCCGAAATCCCAAAGGTCGAAATCCCAATAGCCGACATCCCAAAGGCCGAAATCCCAAACGCCGAAATCCCAAAGGCCGAAATCCCAAAGGCCGAAATCCCAAAGGTCGACATTCCAAAGGCCGAAATCCCAAATGTCGAAACCCCAAGGTCAAAATCCCAAATACCGAAATCCCAAAGGCCGAAATCCAAAAGGCCGAAATACCAAAGGCCGAAATCGCAAATGTCGAAATCCGAAAGGTCAAAATCCCAAATACCGAAATCCCAAAGGCCGAAATCCCAAAGGCCGAAATCCCAAACGCCGAAATCCCAAAGGCTGAAATTCCAAAGGCCGAAATCCCAAAGGCCGAAATCCCAAAGGCCGACATCCCAAAGACCGAAATCCCAAAGGCCGAAATCCCAAAGGTGAAAATCCCATAGGTTACAATTCCAAAGACCGACATCCCAATGACCGAAATCACAATGGTCGAAATCCCAAAGGCCGGAATCCTAAAGGCCGAAATCCCAAAGACCGAAATACCAAAAGCCGAAATACCAAAAGCCGAGATCTTAAAGGCCGAAATCCTAAAGGCCGAAATCCCAAAGGCCGTATTCCCAAAGGCCGAAATCCCAAACTCCGAAAACCCAAAGGCCGAAATCCCAAATGTCGAAATCCCAAAGGCCGAAATCCCAAACGCCGATATCCCAAAGGCCGAAATCCCAAAGGCCGAAATCCCAAAGGCCGAAATCCCAAAGGCCGAAATCCCAAAGGCCGAAATCCCAAAGGCCGACATCCCAAAGACCGAAATCCCAAAGGCCGAAATCCCAAAGGTCAAAATCCCATAGGTTACAATTCCAAAGACCAACATCCCAATGACCGAAATCACAATGGTCGAAATCCCAAAGACCGAAATCCTAAAGGCCGAAATACCAAAGGCCGAAATCGCAAATGTCGAAATCCGAAAGGTTAAAATCCCAAATACCGAAATCCCAAAGGCCGAAATCCCAAAGGCCGAAATCCCAAAGGCCGAAATCCCAAAGGCCGAAATCCCAAAGCCCGAAATCCCAAAGGCCGACATCCCAAAGACCGAAATCCCAAAGGCCGAAATCCCAAAGGTCAAAATCCCATAGGTTACAATTCCAAAGACCGACATCCCGATGACCGAAATCACAATGGTCGAAATCCCAAAGGCCGGAATCCTAAAGGCCGAAATCCCAAAGACCGAAATACCAAAAGCCGAAATACCAAAAGCCGATATCTTAAAGGCCGAAAGCCTAAAGGCCGAAATCCCAAACGCCGTAATCCCAAAGGCCGAAATCCCAAACTCCGAAAACCCAAAGGCCGAAATCCCAAAGGCCGAAATCCCAAATGTCGAAATCCCAAAGGTCAAAATCCCAATAGCCGACATCCAAAAGGCCGAAATCCCAAAGGATGAAATTCCAAAGACCGACATCCAAAAGACCGAAATCCCAAAGGCCGAAATCCCAAAGGCCGAAATCCCAAAGGCCGAAATCCCAAAGGTGGAAATCCCAATAGCCGATATCCCAAAGGCCGAAATCCCAAAGGCCGAAATCCCGAAGGCTGAAATTCCAAAGACCGACACCCAAAAGACCGAAATCCCAAAGGCCGAAATCCCAAAGGCCGACATCCCAAAGACCGAAATCCCAAAGGCCGAAATCCCAAAGGTCAAAATCCCAGAGGTTACAATTCCAAAGACCGACATCCCGATGACCGAAATTACAATGGTCGAAATCCCAAAGGCCGAAATCCTAAAGGCCGAAATCCCAAAGACCGAAATACCAAAAGCCGAAATACCAAAAGCCGATATCTTAAAGGCCGAAATCCTAAAGGCCGAAATCCCAAAGGCCGTAATCCCAAAGGCCGAAATCCCAAACTCCGAAAACCCAAAGGCCGAAATCCCAAAGGCCGAAATCCCAAATGTCGAAATCCCAAAGGTCATAATCCCAATAGCTGACATCCCAAAGGCCGAAATCCCAAAGGCTGAAATTCCAAAGACCGACATCCAAAAGACCGAAATCCCAAAGGCCGAAATCCCAAAGGTCGAAATCCCAATAGCCGACATCCCAAAGGCTGAAATCCCAAAGGCTGAAATTCCAAAGGCCGACATCCAAAAGACCGAAATCCCAAAGGCCGAAATCCCAAAGGCCGGATTTCCAAAAGCCGAAATCCCAAAAGTCGAAATCCCAAAGGCCGAAATCCCAAAGGCCGAAATCCCAAAGACCGAAATCGCAAAAGCCGATATCTTAAAGGACGAAATCCTAAAGGCCGAAATCCCAAAGGTCGACATTCCAAAGGCCGAAATCCCAAATGTCGAAATCCCCAAGGTCAAAATCCCAAATACGGAAATCCCAAAGGCCGAAATCCTAAAGGCCGAAATCCCAAAGGTCGAAATCCCAAGGCCGATATCCCAGAGTTGGTCATCCCAAAAGCCGATATCCTAAAGGCTGACATCCCAAATGCCGATATCCCAAAGGCCGAAATCCAAAAGGCCGAAATACCAAAGGCCGAAATCGCAAATGTCGAAATCCGAAAGGTCAAAATCCCAAATACCGAAATCCCAAAGGCCGAAATCCCAAAGGCCGAAATCCCAAAGGCCGACATCCCAAAGACCGAAATCCCAAAGGCCGAAATCCCAAAGGTCAAGATCCCATAGGTTACAATTCCAAAGACCAACATCCCAATGACCGAAATCACAATGGTCGAAATCCCAAAGACCGAAATCCTAAAGGCCGAAATACCAAAGGCCGAAATCGCAAATGTCGAAATCCGAAAGGTTAAAATCCCAAATACCGAAATCCCAAAGGCCGAAATCCCAAAGGCCGAAATCCCAAAGGCCGAAATCCCAAAGGCCGAAATCCCAAAGCCCGAAATCCCAAAGGCCGACATCCCAAAGACCGAAATCCCAAAGGCCGAAATCCCAAAGGTCAAAATCCCATAGGTTACAATTCCAAAGACCGACATCCCGATGACCGAAATCACAATGGTCGAAATCCCAAAGGCCGGAATCCTAAAGGCCGAAATCCCAAAGACCGAAATACCAAAAGCCGAAATACCAAAAGCCGATATCTTAAAGGCCGAAAGCCTAAAGGCCGAAATCCCAAACGCCGTAATCCCAAAGGCCGAAATCCCAGACTCCGAAAACCCAAAGGCCGAAATCCCAAAGGCCGAAATCCCAAATGTCGAAATCCCAAAGGTCAAAATCCCAATAGCCGACATCCAAAAGGCCGAAATCCCAAAGGATGAAATTCCAAAGACCGACATCCAAAAGACCGAAATCCCAAAGGCCGAAATCCCAAAGGCCGAAATCCCAAAGGCCGAAATCCCAAAGGCCGAAATCCCAAAG
Organism: Megachile rotundata; assembly: GCF_050947335.1. Lineage (NCBI taxonomy): Eukaryota > Metazoa > Arthropoda > Insecta > Hymenoptera > Megachilidae > Megachile > Megachile rotundata. Next base: position 388,544 of record NC_134986.1, read on the forward strand.
GTGGAAATCCCAATAGCCGATATCCCAAAGGCCGAAATCCCAAAGGCCGAAATCCCGAAGGCTGAAATTCCAAAGACCGACATCCAAAAGACCGAAATCCCAAAGGCCGAAATCCCAAAGGCCGAAATCCCAAAGGCCGACATCCCAAAGACCGAAATCCCAAAGGCCGAAATCCCAAAGGTCAAAATCCCATAGGTTACAATTCCAAAGACCGACATCCCGATGACCGAAATTACAATGGTCGAAATCCCAAAGGCCGAAATCCTAAAGGCCGAAATCCCAAAGACCGAAATACCAAAAGCCGAAATACCAAAAGCCGATATCTTAAAGGCCGAAATCCTAAAGGCCGAAATCCCAAAGGCCGTAATCCCAAAGGCCGAAATCCCAAACTCCGAAAACCCAAAGGCCGAAATCCCATAGGCCGAAATCCCAAATGTCGAAATCCCAAAGGTCATAATCCCAATAGCTGACATCCCAAAGGCCGAAATCCCAAAGGCTGAAATTCCAAAGACCGACATCCAGAAGACCGAAATCCCAAAGGCCGAAATCCCAAAGGTCGAAATCCCAATAGCCGACATCCCAAAGGCTGAAATCCCAAAGCCCGAAATCCCAAAGGCTGAAATTCCAAAGGCCGACATCCAAAAGACCGAAATCCCAAAGGCCGAAATCCCAAAGGCCGGATTTCCAAAAGCCGAAATCCCAAAAGCCGAAATCCCAAAGGCCGAAATCCTAAAGGCCGAAATCCCAAAGACCGAAATCGCAAAAGCCGATATCTTAAAGGACGAAATCCTAAAGGCCGAAATCCCAAAGGTCGACATTCCAAAGGCCGAAATCCCAAATGTCGAAATCCCCAAGGTCAAAATCCCAAATACCGAAATCCCAAAGGCCGAAATCCTAAAGGCCGAAATCCCAAAGGTCGAAATCCCAAGGCCGATATCCCAGAGTTGGTCATCCCAAAAGCCGATATCCTAAAGGCTGACATCCCAAATGCCGATATCCCAAAGGCCGAAATCCAAAAGGCCGAAATACCAAAGGCCGAAATCGCAAATGTCGAAATCCGAAAGGTCAAAATCCCAAATACCGAAATCCCAAAGGCCGAAATCCCAAAGGCCAAAATCCCAAAGGCCGAAATCCCAAACGCCGAAATCCCAAAGGCCGAAATCCCAAAGGCCGAAATCCCAAAGGCCGAAATCCCAAAGCCCGACATCCCAAAGACCGAAATCCCAAAGGCCGAAATCCCAAAGGTCAAAATCCCATAGGTTACAATTCCAAAGACCGACATCCCAATGACCGAAATCACAATGGTCGAAATCCCAAAGGCCGGAATCCTAAAGGCCGAAATCCCAAAGACCGAAATACCAAAAGCCGAAATACCAAAAGCCGATATCTTAAAGGCCGAAATCCTAAAGGCCGAAATCCCAAAGGCCGTAATCCCAAAGGCCGAAATCCCAAACTCCGAAAACCCAAAGGCCGAAATCCCAAAGGCCGAAATCCCAAATGTCGAAATCCCAAAGGTCAAAATCCCAATAGCCGACATCCCAAAGGCCGAAATCTCAAAGGCCGAAATCCCAAAGGCTGAAATTTCAAAGACCGACATCCAAAAGACCGAAATCCCAAAGGCCGAAATCCCAAAGGCCGAAATCCCAAAGGCCAAAATACCAAAGGCCGAAATCCCAAAGGCCGAAATCCCAAAGACCGAAATACCAAAAGCCGATATCTTAAAGGTCGAAATCCTAAAGGCCGAAATCCCAAATACCGAAATCCCAAAGGCCGAAATACCAAAAGCCGAAATACCAAAAGCCGATATCTTAAAGGCCGAAATCCTAAAGGCCGAAATCCTAAAGGCCGACATCCCAAAGACCGAAATCCCAAAGGCCGAAATTCCATAGGTTACAATTCCAAAGACCGACATCCCAAAGACCGAAATCACAATGGCCGAAATCCCAATGGCCGAAATCCCAAAGTTCGAAATCCCAAAAGCCGAATTCCCAAAGGCCGAAATCCCAAAGGCCGAAATCCCAAAGGCCGAAATCCCAAACGCCGAAATCCCAAACGCCGAAATCCCAAAGGCCGAAATCCCAAAGGCCGAAATCCCAAAGGCCGAAATCCCAAAGGCCGAAATCCCAAAGGCCGAAATCCCAAAGGCCGAAATCCCAAAGGCCGAAATCCCAAAGGCCGAAATCCCAAAGGCCGAAATCCCAAAGGCCGACATCCCAAAGACCGAAATCCCAAAGGCCGAAATCCCAAAGGTCAAAATCCCATAGGTTACAATTCCAAAGACCGACATCCCGATGACCGAAATCACAATGGTCAAAATCCCAAAGGCCGAATTACTAAAGGCCGAAATCCCAAAGACCGAAATACCAAAAGCCGAAATACCAAAAGCCGATATCTTAAAGGCCGAAATCCTAAAGGCCGAAATCCCAAAGGCCGTAATCCCAAAGGCCGAAATCCCAAACTCCGAAAACCCAAAGCCCGAAATCCCAAAGGCCGAAATCCCAAATGTCGAAGTCCCAAAGGTCAAAATCCCAATAGCCGACATCCAAAAGGCCGAAATCCCAAAGGATGAAATTCCAAAGACCGACATCCAAAAGACCGAAATCCCAAAGGCCGAAATCCCAAAGGCCGAAATCCCAAAGGCCGAAATCCCAAAGGTGGAAATCCCAATAGCCGATATCCCAAAGGCCGAAATCCCAAAGGCCGAAATCCCAAAGGCTGAAATTCCAAAGACCGACATCCAAAAGACCGAAATCCCAAAGACCGAAATCCCAAAGGCCGAAATCCCAAAGGCCGAAATCCCAAAGGCCGACATCCCAAAGACCGAAATCCCAAAGGCCGAAATCCCAAAGGTCAAAATCCCATAGGTTACAATTCCAAAGACCGACATCCCGATGACCGAAATTACAATGGTCGAAATCCCAAAGGCCGAAATCCTAAAGGCCGAAATCCCAAAGACCGAAATACCAAAAGCCGAAATACCAAAAGCCGATATCTTAAAGGACGAAATCCTAAAGGCCGAAATCCCAAAGGTCGACATTCCAAAGGCCGAAATCCCAAAGGTCGAAATCCCAAGGCCGATATCCCAGAGTTGGTCATCCCAAAAGCCGATATCCTAAAGGCTGACATCCCAAATGCCGATATCCCAAAGGCCGAAATCCAAAAGGCCGAAATACCTAAGGCCGAAATCGCAAATGTCGAAATCCGAAAGGTCAAAATCCCAAATACCGAAATCCCAAAGGCCGAAATCCCAAAGGCCGAAATCCCAAACGCCGAAATCCCAAAGGCCGAAGTCCCAAAGCCCGACATCCCAAAGACCGAAATCCCAAAGGCCGAAATCCCAAAGGTCAAAATCCCATAGGTTACAATTCCAAAGACCGACATCCCAATGACCGAAATCACAATGGTCGAAATCCCAAAGGCCGGAATCCTAAAGGCCGAAATCCCAAAGACCGAAATACCAAAAGCCGAAATACCAAAAGCCGATATCTTAAAGGCCGAAATCCTAAAGGCCGAAATCCCAAAGGCCGTAATCCCAAAGGCCGAAATCCCAAACTCCGAAAACCCAAAGGCCGAAATCCCAAAGGCCGAAATCCCAAATGTCGAAATCCCAAAGGTCAAAATCCCAATAGCCGACATCCCAAAGGCCGAAATCCCAAAGGCCGAAATCCCAAAGGCTGAAATTTCAAAGACCGACATCCAAAAGACCGAAATCCCAAAGGCCGAAATCCCAAAGGCCGAAATCCCAAAGGCCAAAATACCAAAGGCCGAAATCCCAAAGGCCGAAATCCCAAGGGCCGAAATCCAAAAGGCCGAAATACCAAAGGTCGATATCCCAAAGGTGGAAATCCCAAAGGCCGAATTTCCAAAGGCCGAAATCCCAAAGGCCGAAATCCCAAAGGCCGAAATCTCAAAGGCCGAAATCCCAAATGTCGAAATCCCAATAGCCGACATCCCAAAGACCGAAATCCCAAAGGTCGAAATCCCAAGGCCGATATCCCAACGTTCGCCATCCCAAAAGCCGATATCCTAAAGGCGGAAATTCCAAAGGCCGACATCCCAAATGCCGATATCCCAAAGGCCGAATTCCGAAAGGTCGAAAACCCAAAGGCCGAAATCCCAAAGGCCGAAATCGCAAATGTCGAAATCCCAAAAGTCAAAATCCCAATAGCCGACATCCCAAAGGCTGAAATTCCAAAGACCGACATCCAAAAGACCGAAATCCCAAAGGCCGAAATCCCCAAGGTCGAAATCCCAATAGCCGACATCCCAAAGGCCGAAATCCCAAAGGCCGAAATCCCAAAGGCTGAAATTCCAAAGGCCGACATCCAAAAGACCGAAATCCCAAAGGCCGAAATCCCAAAGGCCGGATTTCCAAAAGCCGAAATCCCAAAAGCCGAAATCCCAAAGGCCGAAATCCCAAAGGCCGAAATCCCAAAGGCCGAAATCGCAAAAGCCGATATCTTAAAGGTCGAAATCCTAAAGGCCGAAATCCCAAAGGTCGACATTCCAAAGGCCGAAATCCCAAATGTCGAAATCCCCAATGTCAAAATCCCAAATACCGAAATCCCAAAGGCCGAAATCCTAAAGGCCGAAATCCCAAAGGTCGAAATCCCAAGGCCGATATCCCAGAGCTGGTCATCCCAAAAGCCGATATCCTAAAGGCTGAAATTCCAAAGGCTGACATCCCAAATGCCGATATCCCAAAGGCCGAAATACCAAAGGCCGAAATCGCAAATGTCGAAATCCGAAAGGTCAAAATCCCAAATACCGAAATCCCAAGGCCGATATCCCAAAGTTCGCCATCCCAAACGCCGATATCCTAAAGGCTGAAATTCCAAAGGCCGACATCCCAAAGGCCGGATTTCCAAAAGCCGAAATCCCAAAAGCAGAAATCCCAAAGGCCGAAATCACCAAATGTCGAAATCCCAAAGGTCAAAATCCCAATAGCCGACATCCCAAAGACCGAAATCCGAAAGGCCGAAATACCAAAGGCCGAAATCCCAAAGGTCGAAATCCCAAAGGCCGAAATCCCAAATGTCGAAATCCCAAAGGTCAAAATCCCAAATACCGAAATCCCAAAGGCCGAAATCTCAAGGGCCGAAATCCCAAACGCCGAAATCCCAAAGGCCGAAATCCCAATGGTCAAAATCCCATAGGTTACAATTCCAAAGACCGACATCCCGATGACCGAAATCACAATGGTCGAAATCCCAAAGGCCGAAATCCCAAATACCGAAATCCCAAAGGCCGAAATACCAAAAGCCGAAATACCAAAAGCCGATATCTTAAAGGCCGAAATCCTAAAGGCCGACATCCCAAAGACCGAAATCCCAAAGGCCGAAATCCCATAGGTTACAATTCCAAAGACCGACATCCCAAAGACCGAAATCACAATGGCCGAAATCCCAATGGCCGAAATCCCAAAGGTCGAAATCCCAAAAGCCGAATTCCCAAAGGCCGAAATCCCAAAGGCCGAAATCCCAAAGGCCGAAATCCCAAAGGCCGAAATCCCAAAGGCCGAAATCCCAAACGCCGAAATCCCAAAGGCCGAAATCCCAAAGGCCGAAATCCCAAAGGCCGAAATCCCAAAGGCCGAAATCCCAAAGGCCGACATCCCAAAGACCGAAATCCCAAAGGCCGAAATCCCAAAGGTCAAAATCCCATAGGTTACAATTCCAAAGACCGACATCCCGATGACCGAAATCACAATGGTCGAAATCCCAAAGGCCGAAATCCTAAAGGCCGAAATCCCAAAGACCGAGACACCAAAAGCCGAAATACCAAAAGCCGATATCTTAAAGGCCGAAATCCTAAAGGCCGAAATCCCAAAGGCCGTAATCCAGAAGGCCGAAATCCCAAACTCCGAAAACCCAAAGGCCGAAATCCCAAAGGCCGAAATCCCAAATGTCGAAATCCCAAAGGTCAAAATCCCAATAGCCGACATCCCAAAGGCCGAAATCCCAAAGGCTGAAATTCCAAAGACCGACATCCAAAAGACCGAAATCCCAAAGGCCGAAATCCCAAAGGCCGAACTCCCAAAGGCCGAAATCCCAAAGGCCGAAATCCCAAAGGCCGAAATCCCAAAGGCCGAAATCCCAAAGGCCGACATCCCAAAGACCGAAATCCCAAAGGCCGAAATCCCAATGGTCAAAATCCCATAGTTTACAATTCCAAAGACCGACATCCCGATGACCGAAATCACAATGGTCGAAATCCCAAAGGCCGAAATCCTAAAGGCCGAAATCCCAAAGACCGAAATACCAAAAGCCGAAATACCAAAAGCCGATATCTTAAAGGCCGAAATCCCAAAGGTCAAAATCCCAATAGCCGACATCCCAAAGGCCGAAATCCCAAAGGCTGAAATTCCAAAGACCGACATCCAAAAGACCGAAATCCCAAAGGCTGAAATTCCAAAGGCCGACATCCAAAAGACCGAAATCCCAAAGGCCGGATTTCCAAAAGCCGAAATCCCAAAAGCCGAAATCCCAAACGCCGAAATTCCAAAGGCCGAAATCCCAAAGACCGAAATCGCAAAAGCCGATATCTTAAAGGTCGAAATCCTAAAGGCCGAAATCCCAAAGGTCGACATTCCAAAGGCCGAAATCCCAAATGTCGAAATCCCCAAGGTCAAAATCCCAAATACCGAAATCCCAAAGGCCGAAATCCTAAAGGCCGAAATCCTAAAGGCCGAAATCCCAAAGGTCGAAATCCCAAGGCCGATATCCCAGAGTTGGTCATCCCAAAAGCCGATATCCTAAAGGCTGAAATTCCAAAGGCTGACATCCCAAATGCCGATATCCCAAAGGCCGAAATCCAAAAGGCCGAAATACCAAAGGCCGAAATCGCAAATGTCGAAATCCGAAAGGTCAAAATCCCAAATACCGAAATCCCAAAGGCCGAAATCCCAAAGGCCGAAATCCCAAACGCCGAAATCCCAAAGGCTGAAATTCCAAAGGCCGAAATCCCAAAGGCCGGAATCCCAAAGGCCGACATCCCAAAGACCGAAATCCCAAAGGCCGAAATCCCAAAGGTCAAAATCCCATAGGTTACAATTCCAAAGACCGACATCCCAATGACCGAAATCACAATGGTCGAAATCCCAAAGGCCGGAATCCTAAAGGCCGAAATCCCAAAGACCGAAATACCAAAAGCCGAAATACCAAAAGCCGATATCTTAAAGGCCGAAATCCTAAAGGCCGAAATCCCAAAGGCCGTAATCCCAAAGGCCGAAATCCCAAACTCCGAAAACCCAAAGGCCGAAATCCCAAAGGCCGAAATCCCAAATGTCGAAATCCCAAAGTTCAAAATCCCAATAGCCGACATCCCAAAGGCCGAAATCCCAAAGGCTGAAATTCCAAAGACCGACACCCAAAAGACCGAAATCCCAAAGGCCGAAATCCCAAAGGCCGAAATCCCAAAGGCCGAAATCCCAAAGGCCGAAATCCCAAAGGTGGAAATCCCAATAGCCGACATCCCAAAGGCCGAAATCCCAAAGGCCGAAATCCCAAAGGCTGAAATTCCAAAGACCGACATCCAAAAGACCGAAATCCCAAAGGCCGAAATCCCAAAGGCCGAAATCCCAAAGGCCGAAATACCAAAGGCCGAAATCCCAAAGGCCGAAATCCCAAAGACGGAAATACCAAAAGCCGATATCTTAAAGGTCGAAATCCTAAAGGCCGAAATCCCAAATACCGAAATCCCAAAGGCCGAAATACCAAAAGCCGAAATACCAAAAGCCGATATCTTAAAGGCCGAAATCCTAAAGGCCGAAATCCTAAAGGCCGACATCCCAAAGACCGAAATCCCAAAGGCCGAAATCCCATAGGTTACAATTCCAAAGATCGACATCCCAAAGACCGAAATCACAATGGCCGAAATCCCAATGGCCGAAATCCCAAAGGTCGAAATCCCAAAAGCCGAATTCCCAAAGGCCGAAATCCCAAAGGCCGAAATCCCAAAGGCCGAAATCCCAAACGCCGAAATCCCAAAGGCCGAAATCCCAAAGGCCGAAATCCCAAAGGCCGAAATCCCAAAGGCCGAAATCCCAAAGGCCGACATCCCAAAGACCGAAATCCCAAAGGCCGAAATCCCAAAGGTCAAAATCCCATAGGTTACAATTCCAAAGACCGACATCCCGATGACCGAAATCACAATGGTCGAAATCCCAAAGGCCGAAATCCTAAAGGCCGAAATCCTAAAGGCCGACATCCCAAAGACCGAAATCCCAAAGGCCGAAATTCCATAGGTTACAATTCCAAAGACCGACATCCCAAAGACCGAAATCACAATGGCCGAAATCCCAATGGCCGAAATCCCAACGGTCGAAATCCCAAAAGCCGAATTCCCAAAGGCCGAAATCCCAAAGGCCGAAATCCCAAAGGCCGAAATCCCAAACGCCGAAATCCCAAACGCCGAAATCCCAAAGGCCGAAATCCCAAAGGCCGAAATCCCAAAGGCCGAAATCCCAAAGGCCGAAATCCCAAAGGCCGAAATCCGAAAGGCCGACTTCCCAAAGACCGAAATCCCAAAGGCCGAAATCCCAAAGGTCAAAATCCCATAGGTTACAATTCCAAAGACCGACATCCCGATGACCGAAATCACAATGGTCAAAATCCCAAAGGCCGAATTACTAAAGGCCGAAATCCCAAAGACCGAAATACCAAAAGCCGAAATACCAAAAGCCGATATCTTAAAGGCCGAAATCCTAAAGGCCGAAATCCCAAAGGCCGTAATCCCAAAGGCCGAAATCCCAAACTCCGAAAACCCAAAGCCCGAAATCCCAAAGGCCGAAATCCCAAATGTCGAAGTCCCAAAGGTCAAAATCCCAATAGCCGACATCCCAAAGGCCGAAATCCCAAAGGCTGAAATTCCAAAGACCGACATCCAAAAGACCGAAATCCCAAAGGCCGAAATGCCAAAGGCCGAAATCTCAAAGGTCGAAATCCCAAGGCCGATATCCCAGAGTTGGTCATCCCAAAAACCGATATCCTAAAGGCCGAAATCCCAAAGGCTCAAATTCCAAAGACCGACATCCAAAAGACCGAAATCCCCAAGGCCGAAATCCCAAAGGCCGAAATCTCAAAGGCCGAAATCCCAAAGGCCGAAATCCCAAAGGTGGAAATCCCAATAGCCGACATCCCAAAGGCCGAAATCCCAAAGGCCGAAATCCCAAAGGCTGAAATTCCAAAGACCGACATCCAAAAGACCGAAATCCCAAAGGCCGAAATCCCAAAGGCCGGATTTCCAAAAGCCGAAATCCCAAAAGCCGAAATCCCAAAGGCCGAAATCCCAAAGGCCGAAATCCCAAAGACCGAAATCGCAAAAGCCGATATCTTAAAGGTCGAAATCCTAAAGGCCGAAATCCCAAAGGTCGACATTCCAAAGGCCGAAATCCCAAATGTCAAAATCCCCAAGGTCAAAATCCCAAATACCGAAATCCCAAAGGCCGAAATCCTAAAGACCGAAATCCCAAAGGTCGATATCCCAAGGCCGATATCCCAGAGTTGGTCTTCCCAAAAGCCGATATCCTAAAGGCCGAAATCCCAAAGGCTCAAATTCCGAAGACCGACATCCAAAAGACCGAAATCCCAAAGGCCGAAATCCCAAAGGCCGAAATCCCAAAGGTGGAAATCCCAATAGCCGACATCCCAAAGGCCGAAATCCCAAAGGCTGAAATCCCAAAGACCGAAATCCCAAAGGCCGAAATCCCAAAGGCCGAAATCCCAAAGGTCAAAATCCCAAATACCGAAATCCCAAAGGCCGAAATCAAAAATGTCGACATCCGAATGGCCGATATCCTAAATGCTAAAATTACAAAGGCCGAAATCCCAAAGGCCGAAATCCCAAAGGCCGAAATCCCAAAGGACGTAATCCCAAAGACTGAAATTCCAAGGACCGACATCCTAAAGACCGAAATCCCAAAGGAAGAAATCCCAAAGGCCGAAATCCCAAAGGCCGAAATCCGAAAGGCTGATATCCTAAATACCGAAATCCCAAAGGCCGAAATCCCAAATGTCGACATCCGAAAGGCTGATATCCTAAATGCTAAAATTACAAAGGCCGAAATCCCAAAGACCGAAATCCCAAAGGCCGAAATCCCAAAGGCCGAAATCCCAAAGGTCAAAATCCCAATAGCCGACATCCCAAAGGCTGAAATCCCAAAGGCCGAAATACCAAAGGCCGAAATCCCAAAGGCCGAAATCCCAAAGACCGAAATACCAAAAGCCGATATCTTAAAGGTCGAAATCCTAAAGGCCGAAATCCCAAATACCGAAATCCCAAAGGCCGATATCCCAATGCCAGACATCCCAAAGGCCGAAATACCAAAAGCCGATATCTTAAAGGCCGAAATCCTAAAGGCCCAAATCCTAAAATGTCCAAAACCCAAAGTCCGACATTCCAAAGGCCGAAATCCCAAACGCCGAAATCCCAAATGTCGAAATCCCAAAGGTCGAAATCCCAAGGCCGAAATCCCAAAGTTGGACATCCCAAATGCCGATATCCTAAAGGCTGAAATTCCAAAGGCCGACATCCCAAAGGCCGACATCCCAAAGACCGACATCCCAAAGGCCGACATCCCAATGGCCGACATCCCAATGGCCGACATCCCAAAGGCCGACATCCCAAAGGTCGACATCCCAAAGGCCGAAATCATAAAGGTCGAAATCCCAAAGGCCGACATCTCAAAAGCCGATATCCTAAAGGCTGAAATTCCAAAGGCTGACATCCCAAATGCCGATATCCCAAAGGCCGAAATCCAAAAGGCCGAAATACCAAAGGCCGAAATCGCAAATGTCGAAATCCGAAAGGTCAAAATCCCAAATACCGAAATCCCAAAGGCCGAAATCCCCAAGGCCGAAATCCCAAACGCCGAAATCCCAAAGGCCGAAATCCCAAAGGCCGAAATCCCAAAGGCCGAAATCCCAAAGGCCGAAATCCCAAAGGCCGAAATACCAAAGGCCGAAATCCCAAAGGCCGAAATCCCAAAGGCCGAAATCCCAAAGGCCAAAATCCCAAAGGTCAAAATCCCAAATACCGAAATCCCAAAGGCCGAAATCCCAAATGTCGGCATCCGAAAGGCTGATATCCTAAATGCTAAAATTATAAAGGCCGAAATACCAAAGACCGAAATCCCAAAGGCCGAAATCCCAAAGGCCGACATCCCAAAGGTCAAAATTCCAAATACCGAAATCCCAAAGGCCGAAATCCCAAATGTCGACATCCGAATGGCCGATATCCTAAATGCTAAAATTACAAAGGCCGAGATCCCAAAGGCCGAAATCCCAAAGGCCGAAATCCCAAAGGCCGAAATCCCAAAGACCGAAATCCCAAAGACCGAATTTTACAAAGGCCGAAATCCCAAAGGTCGAAATCCCAAAGGCCAAAATCCCAAAGGCCGTAATCCCAAAGGCCGATATCCCTATGCCCGACATCCCAAAGGCCGAAATACCAAAAGCCAATATCTTAAAGGCCGAAATCCTAAAGGCCCAAATCCTAAAATGTCCAAAACCCAAAGTCCGACATTCCAAAGGCCGAAATCCCAAACGCCGAAATCCCAAAGGCTGAAATCCCAAATGTCGAAATCCCAAAGGTCGAAATCCCAAGGCCGAAATCCCAAAGTTGGACATCCCAAATGCCGATATCCTAAAGGCTGAAATTCCAAAGGCCGACATCCCAAAGGCCGACATCCCAAAGACCGACATCCCAAAGGCCGACATCCCAAAGGCCGACATCCCAAAGGCCGACATCCCAAAGGTCGACATCCCAAAGGCCGAAATCCCAAAGGTCGAAATCCCAAAGGCCGACATCTCAAAGGCCGACATCTCAAAAGCCGATATCCTAAAGGCTGAAATTCCAAAGGCTGACATCCCAAATGCCGATATCCCAAAGGCCGAAATCCAAAAGGCCGAAATACCAAAGGCCGAAATCGCAAATGTCGAAATCCGAAAGGTCAAAATCCCAAATACCGAAATCCCAAAGGCCGAAATCCCCAAGGCCGAAATCCCAAACGCCGAAATCCCAAAGGCCGAAATCCCAAAGGCCGAAATCCCAAAGGCCGAAATCCCAAAGGCCGAAATACCAAAGGCCGAAATCCCAAAGGCCGAAATCCCAAAGGCCGAAATCCCAAAGGCCAAAATCCCAAAGGTCAAAATCCCAAATACCGAAATCCCAAAGGCCGAAATCCCAAATGTCGGCATCCGAAAGGCTGATATCCTAAATGCTAAAATTATAAAGGCCGAAATACCAAAGACCGAAATCCCAAAGGCCGAAATCCCAAAGGCCGACATCCCAAAGGTCAAAATTCCAAATACCGAAATCCCAAAGGCCGAAATCCCAAATGTCGACATCCGAATGGCCGATATCCTAAATGCTAAAATTACAAAGGCCGAGATCCCAAAGGCCGAAATCCCAAAGGCCGAAATCCCAAAGGCCGAAATCCCAAAGACCGAAATCCCAAAGACCGAATTTCCAAAGGCCGAAATCCCAAAGGTCGAAATCCCAAAGGCCAAAATCCCAAAGGCCGTAATCCCAAAGGCCGATATCCCTATGCCCGACATCCCAAAGGCCGAAATACCAAAAGCCAATATCTTAAAGGCCGAAATCCTAAAGGCCCAAATCCTAAAATGTCCAAAACCCAAAGTCCGACATTCCAAAGGCCGAAATCCCAAACGCCGAAATCCCAAAGGCTGAAATCCCAAATGTCGAAATCCCAAAGGTCCAAATCCCAAGGCCGAAATCCCAAAGTTGGACATCCCAAATGCCGATATCCTAAAGGCTGAAATTCCAAAGGCCGACATCCCAAAGGCCGACATCCCAAAGACCGACATCCCAAAGGCCGACATCCCAAAGGCCGACATCCCAAAGGCCGACATCCCAAAGGTCGACATCCCAAAGGCCGAAATCCCAAAGGTCGAAATCCCAAAGGCCGACATCTCAAAGGCCGATATCCTAAATCCTAAAATTCCAAAGGCCGACACCCCATAGGGCGGAATCTCAAAAGGTTAAAATCGCAAATGCCGATATCCCAAGGGCCGAAATCCCAAAGGCCGAAATCGCAAAGGCCGTTATCCCATAGGTTACAATTCCAAAGACCGGCATCCCAAAGACCGAAATCACAATGGCCGAAATCCCAAAGGCCGAAATCCCAAAGGCCGAAATACCAAAAGCCGAAATACCAAAAGCCGATATCTTAAAGGCCGAAATCCTAAAGGCCGAAATCCTAAAGGCCGACATCCCAAAGACCGAAATCCCAAAGGCCGAAATCCCATAGGTTACAATTCCAAAGACCGACATCCCAAAGACCGAAATCACAATGGCCGAAATCCCAATGGCCGAAATCCCAAAGGTCGAAATCCCAAAAGCCGAAATCCCAAAAGCCGAAATCCCAAAGGCCGAAATCCCAAAGGCCGAAATCCCAAAGGCCAAAATCCCAAAGGCCGTAATCCCAAAGGCCGATATCCCTATGCCCGACATCCCAAAGGCCGAAATACCAAAAGCCAATATCTTAAAGGCCGAAATCCTAAAGGCCCAAATCCTAAAATGTCCAAAACCCAAAGTCCGACATTCCAAAGGCCGAAATCCCAAACGCCGAAATCCCAAAGGCTGAAATCCCAAATGTCGAAATCCCAAAGGTCCAAATCCCAAGGCCGAAATCCCAAAGTTGGACATCCCAAATGCCGATATCCTAAAGGCTGAAATTCCAAAGGCCGACATCCCAAAGGCCGACATCCCAAAGACCGACATCCCAAAGGCCGACATCCCAAAGGCCGACATCCCAAAGGCCGACATCCCAAAGGCCGACATCCCAAAGGTCGACATCCCAAAGGCCGAAATCCCAAAGGCCGAAATCCCAAAGGCCGAAATCCCAAAGGACGTAATCCCAAAGACTGAAATTCCAAGGACCGACATCCTAAAGACCGAAACCCCAAAGGAAGAAATCCCAAAGGCCGAAATCCCAAATGTCGACATCCGAAAGGCTGATATCCTAAATGCTAAAATTACAAAGGCCGAAATCCCAAAGACCGAAATCCCAAAGGCCGAAATCCCAAAGGCCGAAATCCCAAAGGTCAAAATCCCAATAGCCGACATCCCAAAGGCTGAAATCCCAAAGGCCGAAATACCAAAGGCCGAAATCCCAAAGGCCGAAATCCCAAAGACCGAAATACCAAAAGCCGATATCTTAAAGGTCGAAATCCTAAAGGCCGAAATCCCAAATACCGAAATCCCAAAGGCCGATATCCCAATGCCAGACATCCCAAAGGCCGAAATACCAAAAGCCGATATCTTAAAGGCCGAAATCCTAAAGGCCCAAATCCTAAAATGTCCAAAACCCAAAGTCCGACATTCCAAAGGCCGAAATCCCAAACGCCGAAATCCCAAATGTCGAAATCCCAAAGGTCGAAATCCCAAGGCCGAAATCCCAAAGTTGGACATCCCAAATGCCGATATCCTAAAGGCTGAAATTCCATAGGCCGACATCCCAAAGGCCGACATCCCAAAGACCGACATCCCAAAGGCCGACATCCCAATGGCCGACATCCCAATGGCCGACATCCCAAAGGCCGACATCCCAAAGGTCGACATCCCAAAGGCCGAAATCATAAAGGTCGAAATCCCAAAGGCCGACATCTCAAAAGCCGATATCCTAAAGGCTGAAATTCCAAAGGCTGACATCCCAAATGCCGATATCCCAAAGGCCGAAATCCAAAAGGCCGAAATACCAAAGGCCGAAATCGCAAATGTCGAAATCCGAAAGGTCAAAATCCCAAATACCGAAATCCCAAAGGCCGAAATCCCCAAGGCCGAAATCCCAAACGCCGAAATCCCAAAGGCCGAAATCCCAAAGGCCGAAATCCCAAAGGCCGAAATCCCAAAGGCCGAAATACCAAAGGCCGAAATCCCAAAGGCCGAAATCCCAAAGGCCGAAATCCCAAAGGCCAAAATCCCAAAGGTCAAAATCCCAAATACCGAAATCCCAAAGGCCGAAATCCCAAATGTCGGCATCCGAAAGGCTGATATCCTAAATGCTAAAATTATAAAGGCCGAAATACCAAAGACCGAAATCCCAAAGGCCGAAATCCCAAAGGCCGACATCCCAAAGGTCAAAATTCCAAATACCGAAATCCCAAAGGCCGAAATCCCAAATGTCGACATCCGAATGGCCGATATCCTAAATGCTAAAATTACAAAGGCCGAGATCCCAAAGGCCGAAATCCCAAAGGCCGAAATCCCAAAGGCCGAAATCCCAAAGACCGAAATCCCAAAGACCGAATTTCCAAAGGCCGAAATCCCAAAGGTCGAAATCCCAAAGGCCAAAATCCCAAAGGCCGTAATCCCAAAGGCCGATATCCCTATGCCCGACATCCCAAAGGCCGAAATACCAAAAGCCAATATCTTAAAGGCCGAAATCCTAAAGGCCCAAATCCTAAAATGTCCAAAACCCAAAGTCCGACATTCCAAAGGCCGAAATCCCAAACGCCGAAATCCCAAGGCCGAAATCCCAAAGTTGGACATCCCAAATGCCGATATCCTAAAGGCTGAAATTCCAAAGGCCGACATCTCAAAGGCCGACATCCCAAAGACCGACATCCCAAAGGCCGACATCCCAAAGGCCGACATCCCAAAGGCCGACATCCCAAAGGTCGACATCCCAAAGGCCGAAATCCCAAAGGTCGAAATCCCAAAGGCCGACATCTCAAAGGCCGATATCCTAAATCCTAAAATTCCAAAGGCCGACACCCCATAGGGCGGAATCTCAAAAGGTTAAAATCGCAAATGCCGATATCCCAAGGGCCGAAATCCCAAAGGCCGAAATCGCAAAGGCCGTTATCCCATAGGTTACAATTCCAAAGACCGGCATCCCAAAGACCGAAATCACAATGGCCGAAATCCCAAAGGCCGAAATCCCAAAGGCCGAAATACCAAAAGCCGAAATACCAAAAGCCGATATCTTAAAGGCCGAAATCCTAAAGGCCGAAATCCTAAAGGCCGACATCCCAAAGACCGAAATCCCAAAGGCCGAAATCCCATAGGTTACAATTCCAAAGACCGACATCCCAAAGACCGAAATCACAATGGCCGAAATCCCAATGGCCGAAATCCCAAAGGTCGAAATCCCAAAAGCCGAAATCCCAAAAGCCGAAATCCCAAAGGCCGAAATCCCAAAGGCCGAAATCCCAAAGGCCGAAATCCCAAAGGCCGAAATCCCAAAGGCCAAAATCCCAAAGGCCGAAATCCCAAAGGCCGAAATCCCAAAGACCGAAATCCCAAAGACCGAATTTCCAAAGGCCGAAATCCCAAAGGTCGAAATCCCAAAGGCCAAAATCCCAAAGGCCGTAATCCCAAAGGCCGATATCCCTATGCCCGACATCCCAAAGGCCGAAATACCAAAAGCCAATATCTTAAAGGCCGAAATCCTAAAGGCCCAAATCCTAAAATGTCCAAAACCCAAAGTCCGACATTCCAAAGGCCGAAATCCCAAACGCCGAAATCCCAAAGGCTGAAATCCCAAATGTCGAAATCCCAAAGGTCGAAATCCCAAGGCCGAAATCCCAAAGTTGGACATCCCAAATGCCGATATCCTAAAGGCTGAAATTCCAAAGGCCGACATCCCAAAGGCCGACATCCCAAAGACCGACATCCCAAAGGCCGACATCCCAAAGGCCGACATCCCAAAGGCCGACATCCCAAAGGTCGACATCCCAAAGGCCGAAATCCCAAAGGTCGAAATCCCAAAGGCCGACATCTCAAAGGCCGATATCCTAAATGCTAAAATTCCAAAGGCCGACACCCCATAGGGCGGAATCTCAAAAGGTTAAAATCGCAAATGCCGATATCCCAAGGGCCGAAATCCCAAAGGCCGAAATCGCAAAGGCCGTAATCCCATAGGTTACAATTCCAAAGACCGACATCCCAAAGACCGAAATCACAATGGCCGAAATCCCAAAGACCGAAATCCCAAAGGCCGAAATACCAAAAGGCGATATCTTAAAGGCCGAAATCCTAAAGGCCGAAATCCTAAAGGCCGAAATCCCAAAGGCCGTAATCCCAAAGGCCGAAATCCCGAAGGCCGAAATCCCAAAGGCCGTAATGCCAAAGGCCGAAATCCCAAAGGCCGAATTTCCAAAGGCCGAAATCCCAAAGGCCGAAATCCCAAAGGCCGAAATACCAAAAGCCGAAATACCAAAAGCCGATATCTTAAAGGCCGAAATCCTAAAGGCCGAAATCCTAAAGGCCGACATCCCAAAGACAGAAATCCCAAAGGCCGAAATCCCATAGGTTACAATTCCAAAGACCGACATCCCAAAGGCCGAAATCATAAAGGTCGAAATCCCAAAGGCCGACATCTCAAAAGCCGATATCCTAAAGGCTGAAATTCCAAAGGCTGACATCCCAAATGCCGATATCCCAAAGGCCGAAATCCAAAAGGCCGAAATACCAAAGGCCGAAATCGCAAATGTCGAAATCCGAAAGGTCAAAATCCCAAATACCGAAATCCCAAAGGCCGAAATCCCCAAGGCCGAAATCCCAAACGCCGAAATCCCAAAGGCCGAAATCCCAAAGGCCGAAATCCCAAAGGCCGAAATCCCAAAGGCCGAAATACCAAAGGCCGAAATCCCAAAGGCCGAAATCCCAAAGGCCGAAATCCCAAAGGCCAAAATCCCAAAGGTCAAAATCCCAAATACCGAAATCCCAAAGGCCGAAATCCCAAATGTCGGCATCCGAAAGGCTGATATCCTAAATGCTAAAATTATAAAGGCCGAAATACCAAAGACCGAAATCCCAAAGGCCGAAATCCCAAAGGCCGACATCCCAAAGGTCAAAATTCCAAATACCGAAATCCCAAAGGCCGAAATCCCAAATGTCGACATCCGAATGGCCGATATCCTAAATGCTAAAATTACAAAGGCCGAGATCCCAAAGGCCGAAATCCCAAAGGCCGAAATCCCAAAGGCCGAAATCCCAAAGACCGAAATCCCAAAGACCGAATTTCCAAAGGCCGAAATCCCAAAGGTCGAAATCCCAAAGGCCAAAATCCCAAAGGCCGTAATCCCAAAGGCCGATATCCCTATGCCCGACATCCCAAAGGCCGAAATACCAAAAGCCAATATCTTAAAGGCCGAAATCCTAAAGGCCCAAATCCTAAAATGTCCAAAACCCAAAGTCCGACATTCCAAAGGCCGAAATCCCAAACGCCGAAATCCCAAAGGCTGAAATCCCAAATGTCGAAATCCCAAAGGTCCAAATCCCAAGGCCGAAATCCCAAAGTTGGACATCCCAAATGCCGATATCCTAAAGGCTGAAATTCCAAAGGCCGACATCTCAAAGGCCGACATCCCAAAGACCGACATCCCAAAGGCCGACATCCCAAAGGCCGACATCCCAAAGGCCGACATCCCAAAGGTCGACATCCCAAAGGCCGAAATCCCAAAGGTCGAAATCCCAAAGGCCGACATCTCAAAGGCCGATATCCTAAATCCTAAAATTCCAAAGGCCGACACCCCATAGGGCGGAATCTCAAAAGGTTAAAATCGCAAATGCCGATATCCCAAGGGCCGAAATCCCAAAGGCCGAAATCGCAAAGGCCGTTATCCCATAGGTTACAATTCCAAAGACCGGCATCCCAAAGACCGAAATCACAATGGCCGAAATCCCAAAGGCCGAAATCCCAAAGGCCGAAATACCAAAAGCCGAAATACCAAAAGCCGATATCTTAAAGGCCGAAATCCTAAAGGCCGAAATCCTAAAGGCCGACATCCCAAAGACCGAAATCCCAAAGGCCGAAATCCCATAGGTTACAATTCCAAAGACCGACATCCCAAAGACCGAAATCACAATGGCCGAAATCCCAATGGCCGAAATCCCAAAGGTCGAAATCCCAAAAGCCGAAATCCCAAAAGCCGAAATCCCAAAGGCCGAAATCCCAAAGGCCGAAATCCCAAAGGCCGAAATCCCAAAGGCCGAAATCCCAAAGGCCAAAATCCCAAAGGCCGAAATCCCAAAGGCCGAAATCCCAAAGACCGAAATCCCAAAGACCGAATTTCCAAAGGCCGAAATCCCAAAGGTCGAAATCCCAAAGGCCAAAATCCCAAAGGCCGTAATCCCAAAGGCCGATATCCCTATGCCCGACATCCCAAAGGCCGAAATACCAAAAGCCAATATCTTAAAGGCCGAAATCCTAAAGGCCCAAATCCTAAAATGTCCAAAACCCAAAGTCCGACATTCCAAAGGCCGAAATCCCAAACGCCGAAATCCCAAAGGCTGAAATCCCAAATGTCGAAATCCCAAAGGTCGAAATCCCAAGGCCGAAATCCCAAAGTTGGACATCCCAAATGCCGATATCCTAAAGGCTGAAATTCCAAAGGCCGACATCCCAAAGGCCGACATCCCAAAGACCGACATCCCAAAGGCCGACATCCCAAAGGCCGACATCCCAAAGGCCGACATCCCAAAGGTCGACATCCCAAAGGCCGAAATCCCAAAGGTCGAAATCCCAAAGGCCGACATCTCAAAGGCCGATATCCTAAATGCTAAAATTCCAAAGGCCGACACCCCATAGGGCGGAATCTCAAAAGGTTAAAATCGCAAATGCCGATATCCCAAGGGCCGAAATCCCAAAGGCCGAAATCGCAAAGGCCGTAATCCCATAGGTTACAATTCCAAAGACCGACATCCCAAAGACCGAAATCACAATGGCCGAAATCCCAAAGACCGAAATCCCAAAGGCCGAAATACCAAAAGGCGATATCTTAAAGGCCGAAATCCTAAAGGCCGAAATCCCAAAGGCCGTAATCCCAAAGGCCGAAATCCCGAAGGCCGAAATCCCAAAGGCCGTAATGCCAAAGGCCGAAATCCCAAAGGCCGAATTTCCAAAGGCCGAAATCCCAAAGGCCGAAATCCCAAAGGCCGAAATACCAAAAGCCGAAATACCAAAAGCCGATATCTTAAAGGCCGAAATCCTAAAGGCCGAAATCCTAAAGGCCGACATCCCAAAGACAGAAATCCCAAAGGCCGAAATCCCATAGGTTACAATTCCAAAGACCGACATCCCAAAGACCGAAATCACAATGGCCGAAATCCCAATGGCCGAAATCCCAAAGGTCGAAATCCCAAAAGCCGAAATCCCAAAAGCCGAAATCCCAAAGGCCGAAATCCCAAAGGCCGAAATCCCAAAGGCCGAAATCCCAAAGGCCGAAATCCCAAAGGCCAAAATCCCAAAGGCCGAAATCCCAAAGGTCAAAATCCCAAATACCGAAATCCCAAAGGCCGAAATCCCAAATGTCGACATCCGAAAGGCTGATATCCTAAATGCTAAAATTACAAAGGCCGAAATCCCAATGACCGAAATCACAATGGTCGAAATCCCCAAGGCCGAAATCCCAAAGGTCGAAATCCCAAAGGTCGAAATCCCAAGGCCGATATCCCAAAGTTCGCCATCCCAAAAGCCGATATCCTAAAATCTGAAATTCCAAAGGGCGACATCCCAAATGCCGACATCACAAAGGCCGAAATCCGAAAGGTCGAAATCCCAAAGGCCGAAATCCCAAAGGCCGAAGTCCCAAAGGCCGAAATCCCAAAGGCAGAAATCCCAAAGGCCGAAATACCAAAAGCCGATATCCTAAAGGTCGAAATCCCAAAGGCCGAAATCCCAAAGGCCGAAATCCCAAAGGCCGAAATCCCAAAGGCCGAAATCACCAAATGTCGAAATCCCAAAGGTCAAAATCCCAATAGCCGACATCCCAAAGACCGAAATCCGAAAGGCCGAAATACCAAAGGCCGAAATCCCAAAGGTCGAAATCCCAAAGGCCGAAATCCCAAATGTCGAAATCCCAAAGGTCAAAATCCCAAATACCGAAATCCCAAAGGCCGAAATCTCAAGGGCCGAAATACCAAAGGCCGAAATCCCAAAGGTCGAAATCCCAAAGGCCGAAATCCCAAATGTCGAAATCCCAAAGGTCAAAATCCCAAATACCGAAATCCCAAAGGCCGAAATCTCAAGGGCCGAAATCCAAAAGGCCGAAATACCAAAGGTCGATATCCCAAAGGTGGAAATCCCAAAGGTGGAAATCCCAAAGGTCGAAATCCAAAAGGCCGAAATCCCAAAGGCCGAAATCCCAAAGGCCGAAATCCCAAAGGCCGAAATCCCAAGGGCAGAAATCCAAAAGGCCGAAATACCAAAGGTCGATATCCCAAAGGTGGAAATCCCAAAGGCCGAATTTCCAAAGGCCGAAATCCCAAAGGCCGAAATCCCAAAGGCCGAAATCCCAAAGGCCGAAATGTCAAAGGCCGAAATGTCAAAGGCCGAAATCCCAAATGTCGAAATCCCAAAGGTCAGAATCCCAATAGCCGACATCCCAAAGACCGAAATCCCAAAGGTCGAAATCCCAAGGCCGATATCCCAAAGTTCGCCATCCCAAAAGCCGATATCCTAAAGGCGGAAATTCCAAAGGCCGACATCCCAAATGCCGATATCCCAAAGGCCGAATTCCGAAAGGTCGAAAACCCAAAGGCCGAAATCCCAAAGGCCGAAATCCCAAAGGCCGAAATCCCAAAGGCTGAAATTCCAAAGGCCGAAATCCCAAAGGCGGAAATCCCAAAGGCCGAAATCGCAAAAGCCGATATCTTAAAGGTCGAAATCCTAAAGGCCGAAATCCCAAAGGTCGACATTCCAAAGGCCGAAATCCCAAATGTCGAAATCCCCAAGGTCAAAATCCCAAATGCCGAAATCCCAAAGGCCGAAATCCTAAAGGCCGAAATCCCAAAGGTCGAAATCCCAAGGCCGATATCCCAGAGCTGGTCATCCCAAAAGCCGATATCCTAAAGGCTGAAATTCCAAAGGCTGACATCCCAATAGCCGACATCCCAAAGACCGAAATCCGAAAGGCCGAAATACCAAAGGCCGAAATCCCAAAGGTCGAAATCCCAAAGGCCGAAACCCCAAATGTCGAAATCCCAAAGGTCAAAATCCCAAATACCGAAATCCCAAAGGCCGAAATCTGAAGGGCCGAAATCCAAAAGGCCGAAATACCCAAGGTCGATATCCCAAAGGTGGAAATCCCAAAGGTCGAAATCCCAAAGGCCGAAATCCCAAAGGCCGAAATCCCAAAGGCCGAAATCCCAAAGGCCGAAATCCCAAAGGCCGAAATCCCAAGGGCAGAAATCCAAAAGGCCGAAATACCAAAGGTCGATTTCCCAAAGGTGGAAATCCCAAAGGCCGAATTTCCAAAGGCCGAAATCCCAAAGGCCGAAATCCCAAAGGCCGAAATCTCAAAGGCCGAAATCCCAAATGTCGAAATCCCAAAGGTCAAAATCCCAATAGCCGACATCCCAAAGACCGAAATCCCAAAGGTCGAAATCCCAAGGCCGATATCCCAAAGTTCGCCATCCCAAACGCCGATATCCTAAAGGCTGAAATTCCAAAGGCCGACATCCCAAATCCCGATATCCCAAAGGCCGAAATCCGAAAGGTCGAAAACCCAAAGGCCGAAATCCCAAAGGCCGAAATCCCAAATGTCGAAATCCCAAAAGTCAAAATCCCAAAAGCCGACATCCCAAAGGCCGAAATCCCAAAGGCTGAAATTACAAAGCCCGACATCCAAAAGACCGAAATCCCAAAGGCCGAAATCCCAAAGGCCGAAATCCCAATGGTCCAGATCCCAATAGCCGACATCCCAAAGGCCGAAATCCCAAAGGCCGAAATCCCAAAGGCTGAAATTCCAAAGGCCGACATCCATAAGACCGAAATCCCAAAGGCCGAAGTCCCAAAGGTCGAAATCCCAAAGGCCGAAATCCCAAAGGCTGAAATTCCAAAGGCCGAAATCCCAAATGTCGAAATCCCAAAGGTCAAAATCCCAAATACCGAAATCCCAAAGGCCGAAATCTCAAGGGCCGAAATCCAAAAGGCCGAAATACCAAAGGTCGATATCCCAAAGGTGGAAATCCCAAAGGCCGAAATCCCAAAGGCCGAAATCACAATGGCCGAAATCCCAATGGCCGAAATCCCAAAGGTCGAAATCCCAAAAGCCGAAATCCCAAAAGCCGAAATCCCAAAGGCCGAAATCCCAAAGGCCGAAATCCCAAAGGCCGAAATCCCAAAGGCCGAAATCCCAAAGGCCAAAATCCCAAAGGCCGAAATCCCAAAGGTCAAAATCCCAAATACCGAAATCCCAAAGGCCGAAATCCCAAATGTCGACATCCGAAAGGCTGATATCCTAAATGCTAAAATTACAAAGGCCGAAATCCCAATGACCGAAATCACAATGGTCGAAATCCCCAAGGCCGAAATCCCAAAGGTCGAAATCCCAAAGGTCGAAATCCCAAGGCCGATATCCCAAAGTTCGCCATCCCAAAAGCCGATATCCTAAAATCTGAAATTCCAAAGGGCGACATCCCAAATGCCGACATCACAAAGGCCGAAATCCGAAAGGTCGAAATCCCAAAGGCCGAAATCCCAAAGGCCGAAGTCCCAAAGGCCGAAATCCCAAAGGCAGAAATCCCAAAGGCCGAAATACCAAAAGCCGATATCCTAAAGGTCGAAATCCCAAAGGCCGAAATCCCAAAGGCCGAAATCCCAAAGGCCGAAATCCCAAAGGCCGAAATCACCAAATGTCGAAATCCCAAAGGTCAAAATCCCAATAGCCGACATCCCAAAGACCGAAATCCGAAAGGCCGAAATACCAAAGGCCGAAATCCCAAAGGTCGAAATCCCAAAGGCCGAAATCCCAAATGTCGAAATCCCAAAGGTCAAAATCCCAAATACCGAAATCCCAAAGGCCGAAATCTCAAGGGCCGAAATACCAAAGGCCGAAATCCCAAAGGTCGAAATCCCAAAGGCCGAAATCCCAAATGTCGAAATCCCAAAGGTCAAAATCCCAAATACCGAAATCCCAAAGGCCGAAATCTCAAGGGCCGAAATCCAAAAGGCCGAAATACCAAAGGTCGATATCCCAAAGGTGGAAATCCCAAAGGTGGAAATCCCAAAGGTCGAAATCCAAAAGGCCGAAATCCCAAAGGCCGAAATCCCAAAGGCCGAAATCCCAAAGGCCGAAATCCCAAGGGCAGAAATCCAAAAGGCCGAAATACCAAAGGTCGATATCCCAAAGGTGGAAATCCCAAAGGCCGAATTTCCAAAGGCCGAAATCCCAAAGGCCGAAATCCCAAAGGCCGAAATCCCAAAGGCCGAAATGTCAAAGGCCGAAATGTCAAAGGCCGAAATCCCAAATGTCGAAATCCCAAAGGTCAGAATCCCAATAGCCGACATCCCAAAGACCGAAATCCCAAAGGTCGAAATCCCAAGGCCGATATCCCAAAGTTCGCCATCCCAAAAGCCGATATCCTAAAGGCGGAAATTCCAAAGGCCGACATCCCAAATGCCGATATCCCAAAGGCCGAATTCCGAAAGGTCGAAAACCCAAAGGCCGAAATCCCAAAGGCCGAAATCCCAAAGGCCGAAATCCCAAAGGCTGAAATTCCAAAGGCCGAAATCCCAAAGGCGGAAATCCCAAAGGCCGAAATCGCAAAAGCCGATATCTTAAAGGTCGAAATCCTAAAGGCCGAAATCCCAAAGGTCGACATTCCAAAGGCCGAAATCCCAAATGTCGAAATCCCCAAGGTCAAAATCCCAAATGCCGAAATCCCAAAGGCCGAAATCCTAAAGGCCGAAATCCCAAAGGTCGAAATCCCAAGGCCGATATCCCAGAGCTGGTCATCCCAAAAGCCGATATCCTAAAGGCTGAAATTCCAAAGGCTGACATCCCAATAGCCGACATCCCAAAGACCGAAATCCGAAAGGCCGAAATACCAAAGGCCGAAATCCCAAAGGTCGAAATCCCAAAGGCCGAAACCCCAAATGTCGAAATCCCAAAGGTCAAAATCCCAAATACCGAAATCCCAAAGGCCGAAATCTGAAGGGCCGAAATCCAAAAGGCCGAAATACCCAAGGTCGATATCCCAAAGGTGGAAATCCCAAAGGTCGAAATCCCAAAGGCCGAAATCCCAAAGGCCGAAATCCCAAAGGCCGAAATCCCAAAGGCCGAAATCCCAAAGGCCGAAATCCCAAGGGCAGAAATCCAAAAGGCCGAAATACCAAAGGTCGATTTCCCAAAGGTGGAAATCCCAAAGGCCGAATTTCCAAAGGCCGAAATCCCAAAGGCCGAAATCCCAAAGGCCGAAATCTCAAAGGCCGAAATCCCAAATGTCGAAATCCCAAAGGTCAAAATCCCAATAGCCGACATCCCAAAGACCGAAATCCCAAAGGTCGAAATCCCAAGGCCGATATCCCAAAGTTCGCCATCCCAAACGCCGATATCCTAAAGGCTGAAATTCCAAAGGCCGACATCCCAAATCCCGATATCCCAAAGGCCGAAATCCGAAAGGTCGAAAACCCAAAGGCCGAAATCCCAAAGGCCGAAATCCCAAATGTCGAAATCCCAAAAGTCAAAATCCCAAAAGCCGACATCCCAAAGGCCGAAATCCCAAAGGCTGAAATTACAAAGCCCGACATCCAAAAGACCGAAATCCCAAAGGCCGAAATCCCAAAGGCCGAAATCCCAATGGTCCAGATCCCAATAGCCGACATCCCAAAGGCCGAAATCCCAAAGGCCGAAATCCCAAAGGCTGAAATTCCAAAGGCCGACATCCATAAGACCGAAATCCCAAAGGCCGAAGTCCCAAAGGTCGAAATCCCAAAGGCCGAAATCCCAAAGGCTGAAATTCCAAAGGCCGAAATCCCAAATGTCGAAATCCCAAAGGTCAAAATCCCAAATACCGAAATCCCAAAGGCCGAAATCTCAAGGGCCGAAATCCAAAAGGCCGAAATACCAAAGGTCGATATCCCAAAGGTGGAAATCCCAAAGGCCGAAATCCCAAAGGCCGAAATCCCAAAGGCCGAATTTCCAAAGGCCGAAATCCCAAAGGCCGAAATCCCAAAGGCCGAAATCACCAAATGTCGAAATCCCAAAGGTCAAAATCCCAATAGCCGACATCCCAAAGACCGAAATCCGAAAGGCCGAAATACCAAAGGCCGAAATCCCAAAGGTCGAAATCCCAAAGGCCGAAATCCCAAATGTCGAAATCCCAAAGGTCAAAATCCCAAATACCGAAATCCCAAAGGCCGAAATCCCAAGGGCCGAAATCCAAAAGGCCGAAATACCAAAGGTCGATATCCCAAAGGTGGAAATCCCAAAGGCCGAATTTCCAAAGGCCGAAATCCCAAAGGCCGAAATCCCAAAGGCCGAAATCTCAAAGGCCGAAATCCCAAATGTCGAAATCCCAATAGCCGACATCCCAAAGACCGAAATCCCAAAGGTCGAAATCCCAAGGCCGATATCCCAAAGTTCGCCATCCCAAAAGCCGATATCCTAAAGGCGGAAATTCCAAAGGCCGACATCCCAAATGCCGATATCCGAAAGGCCGAATTCCGAAAGGTCGAAAACCCAAAGGCCGAAATCCCAAAGGCCGAAATCGCAAATGTCGAAATCCCAAAAGTCAAAATCCCAATAGCCGACATCCCAAAGGCTGAAATTCCAAAGACCGACATCCAAAAGACCGAAATCCCAAAGGCCGAAATCCCCAAGGTCGAAATCCCAATAGCCGACATCCCAAAGGCCGAAATCCCAAAGGCCGAAATCCCAAAGGCTGAAATTCCAAAGGCCGACATCCAAAAGACCGAAATCCCAAAGGCCGAAATCCCAAAGGCCGGATTTCCAAAAGCCGAAATCCCAAAAGCCGAAATCCCAAAGGCCGAAATCCCAAAGGCCGAAATCGCAAAAGCCGATATCTTAAAGGTCGAAATCCTAAAGGCCGAAATCCCAAAGGTCGACATTCCAAAGGCCGAAATCCCAAATGTCGAAATCCCCAAGGTCAAAATCCCAAATACCGAAATCCCAAAGGCCGAAATCCTAAAGGCCGAAATCCCAAAGGTCGAAATCCCAAGGCCGATATCCCAGAGCTGGTCATCCCAAAAGCCGATATCCTAAAGGCTGAAATTCCAAAGGCTGACATCCCAAATGCCGATATCCCAAAGGCCGAAATACCAAAGGCCGAAATCGCAAATGTCGAAATCCGAAAGGTCAAAATCCCAAATACCGAAATCCCAAGGCCGATATCCCAAAGTTCGCCATCCCAAACGCCGATATCCTAAAGGCTGAAATTCCAAAGGCCGACATCCCAAATACCGATATCCCAAAGGCCGAAATCCGAAAGGTCGAAAACCCAAAGGCCGAAATCCCAAAGGCCGAAATCCCAAATGTCGAAATCCCAAAAGTCAAAATCCCAATAGCCGACATCCCAAAGGCCGAAATCCCAAAGGCTGAAATTACAAAGCCCGACATCCAAAAGACCGAAATCCCAAAGGCCGAAATCCCAAAGGCCGAAATCCCAAAGGTCCAAATCCCTATAGCCGACATCCCAAAGGCCGAAATCCCAAAGGCCGAAATCCCAAAGGCTGAAATTCCAAAGGCCGACATCCATAAGACCGAAATCCCAAAGGCCGAAGTCCCAAAGGTCGAAATCCCAAAGCCCGAAATCCCAAAGGTCGAAATCCCAAAGGTCGAAATCCCAAATGTCGAAATCCCAAAGGTCAAAATCCCAAATACCGAAATCCCAAAGGCCGAAATCTCATGGGCCGAAATCCAAAAGGCCGAAATACCAAAGGTCGATATCCCAAAGGTGGAAATCCCAAAGGCCGAAATCCCAAAGGCCGAAATCCCAAAGGCCGAATTTCCAAAGGCCGAAATCCCAAAGGCCGAAATCCCAAAGGCCGAAATCACCAAATGTCGAAATCCCAAAGGTCAAAATCCCAATAGCCGACATCCCAAAGACCGAAATCCGAAAGGCCGAAATACCAAAGGCCGAAATCCCAAAGGTCGAAATCCCAAAGGCCGAAATCCCAAAGGCCGAAATCCCAAACGCCGAAATCCCAAAGGCCGAAATCCCAAAGGCCGAAATCCCAAAGGCCGAAATCCCAAAGGCCGAAATCCCAAAGTCCGAAATCCCAAAGGCCGAAATCCCAAAGGCCGACATCCCAAAGACCGAAATCCCAAAGGCCGAAATCCCAAAGGTCAAAATCCCATAGGTTACAATTCCAAAGACCGACATCCCAATGACCGAAATCACAATGGTCGAAATCCCAAAGGCCGAAATCCTAAAGGCCGAAATCCCAAAGGCCGTAATCCCAAAGGCCGAAATCCCAAACTCCGAAAACCCAAAGGCCGATATCCCAAAGGCCGAAATCCCAAAGGTCAAAATCCCAATAGCCGACATCCCAAAGGCCGAAATCCCAAAGGCTGAAATTCCAAAGACCGACATCCAAAAGACCGAAATCCCAAAGGCCGAAATCCCAAAGGTCGAAATCCCAATAGGCGACATCCCAAAGGCCGAAATCCCAAAGGCCGAAAACCCAAAGGTTGAAATTCCAAAGACCGACATCCAAAAGACCGAAATCCCAAAGGCCGAAATCCCAAAGGCCGAAATCCCAAAGGTCGAAATCCCAATAGCCGACATCCCAAAGGCCGAAATCCCAAAGGCCGAAATCCCAAAGGCCGAAATCCCAAAAGTCGACATTCCAAAGGCCGAAATCCCAAATGTCGAAATCCCCAAGGTCAAAATCCCAAATACCGAAATCCCAAAGACCGAAATCCTAAAGGCCGAAATCCCAAAGGTCGAAATCCCAAGGCCGATATCCCAGAGCTGCTCATCCCAAAAGCCGATATCCTAAAGACTGAAATTCCAAAGGCTGACATCCCAAATGCCGATATCCCAAAGGCCGAAATCCCAAAGGCCGAAATCCCAAAGGCCGAAATCCCAAAGGCCGACATCCCAAAGACCGAAATCCCAAAGGCCGAAATCCCAAAGGTGAAAATCCCATAGGTTACAATTCCAAAGACCGACATCCCAATGACCGAAATCACAATGGTCGAAATCCCAAAGGCCGGAATCCTAAAGGCCGAAATCCCAAAGACCGAAATACCAAAAGCCGAAATACCAAAAGCCGAGATCTTAAAGGCCGAAATCCTAAAGGCCGAAATCCCAAAGGCCGTATTCCCAAAGGCCGAAATCCCAAACTCCGAAAACCCAAAGGCCGAAATCCCAAATGTCGACATCCCAACGGCCGAAATCCCAAACGCCGATATCCCAAAGGCCGAAATCCCAAAGGCCGAAATCCCAAAGGCCGACATCCCAAAGACCGAAATCCCAAAGGCCGAAATCCCAAAGGCCGACATCCCAAAGACCGAAATCCCAAAGGCCGAAATCCCAAAGGTCAAAATCCCATAGGTTACAATTCCAAAGACCAACATCCCAATGACCGAAATCACAATGGTCGAAATCCCAAAGACCGAAATCCTAAAGGCCGAAATACCAAAGGCCGAAATCGCAAATGTCGAAATCCGAAAGGTTAAAATCCCAAATACCGAAATCCCAAAGGCCGAAATCCCAAAGGCCGAAATCCCAAAGGCCGAAATCCCAAAGGCCGAAATCCCAAAGCCCGAAATCCCAAAGGCCGACATCCCAAAGACCGAAATCCCAAAGGCCGAAATCCCAAAGGTCAAAATCCCATAGGTTACAATTCCAAAGACCGACATCCCGATGACCGAAATCACAATGGTCGAAATCCCAAAGGCCGGAATCCTAAAGGCCGAAATCCCAAAGACCGAAATACCAAAAGCCGAAATACCAAAAGCCGATATCTTAAAGGCCGAAAGCCTAAAGGCCGAAATCCCAAAGGCCGTAATCCCAAAGGCCGAAATCCCAAACTCCGAAAACCCAAAGGCCGAAATCCCAAATGTCGAAATCCCAAAGGTCATAATCCCAATAGCTGACATCCCAAAGGCCGAAATCCCAAAGGCTGAAATTCCAAAGACCGACATCCAAAAGACCGAAATCCCAAAGGCCGAAATCCCAAAGGTCGAAATCCCAATAGCCGACATCCCAAAGGCTGAAATCCCAAAGGCCGAAATCCCAAAGGCTGAAATTCCAAAGGCCGACATCCAAAAGACCGAAATCCCAAAGGCCGAAATCCCAAAGGCCGGATTTCCAAAAGCCGAAATCCCAAAAGCCGAAATCCCAAAGGCCGAAATCCCAAAGGCCGAAATCCCAAAGACCGAAATCGCAAAAGCCGATATCTTAAAGGACGAAATCCTAAAGGCCGAAATCCCAAAGGTCGACATTCCAAAGGCCGAAATCCCAAATGTCGAGATCCCCAAGGTCAAAATCCCAAATACCGAAATCCCAAAGGCCGAAATCCTAAAGGCCGAAATCCCAAAGGTCGAAATCCCAAGGCCGATATCCCAGAGTTGGTCATCCCAAAAGCCGATATCCTAAAGGCTGACATCCCAAATGCCGATATCCCAAAGGCCGCAATCCAAAAGGCCGAAATACCAAAGGCCGAAATCGCAAATGTCGAAATCCGAAAGGTCAAAATCCCAAATACCGAAATCCCAAAGGCCGAAATCCCAAAGGCCGAAATCCCAAAGGCCGAAATCCCAAACGCCGAAATCCCAAAGGCCGAAATCCCAAAGGCCGAAATCCCAAAGGCCGAAATCCCAAAGGCCGACATCCCAAAGACCGAAATCCCAAAGGCCGCAATCCCAAAGGTCAAAATCCCATAGGTTACAATTCCAAAGACCGACATCCCAATGACCGAAATCACAATGGTCGAAATCCCAAAGGCCGGAATCCTAAAGGCCGAAATCCCAAAGACCGAAATACCAAAAGCCGAAATACCAAAAGCCGATATCTTAAAGGCCGAAATCCTAAAGGCCGAAATCCCAAAGGCCGTAATCCCAAAGGCCGAAATCCCAAACTCCGAAAACCCAAAGGCCGAAATCCCAAACGCCGAAATCCCAAATGTCGAAATCCCAAAGGTCAAAATCCCAATAGCCGACATAACAAAGGCCGAAATCCCAAAGGCTGAAATTCCAAAGACCGACATCCAAAAGACCGAAATCCCAAAGGCCGAAATCCCAAAGGCCGAAATCCCAAAGGCCGAAATCCCAAAGGTGGAAATCCCAATAGCCGACATCCCAAAGGCCGAAATCCCAAAGGCCGAAATCCCAAAGGCTGAAATCCCAAAGGCCGAAATCCCAAAGGCTGAAATTCCACAGACCGACATCCAAAAGACCGAAATCCCAAAGGCCGAAATCCCAAAGGCCGAAATCCCAAATACCGAAATCCCAAAGGCCGAAATACCAAAAGCCGAAATACCAAAAGCCGATATCTTAAAGGCCGAAATCCTAAAGGCCGACATCCCAAAGACCGAAATCCCAAAGGCCGAAATCCCAAAGGTCAAAATCCCATAGGTTACAATTCCAAAGACCGACATCCCGATGACCGAAATCACAATGGTCGAAATCCCAAAGGCCGAAATCCTAAAGGCCCAAATCCCAAAGACCGAAACACCAAAAGCCGATATCTTAAAGGCCGAAATCCTAAAGGCCGAAATCCCAAAGGCCGTAATCCCGAAGGTCGAAATCCCAAACTCCGAAAACCCAAAGGCCGAAATCCCAAAGGCCGAAATCCCAAATGTCGAAATCCCAAAGGTCAAAATCCCAATAGCCGACATCCCAAAGGCCGAAATCCCAAAGGTCGAAATCCCAAAGGCCGAAATCCCAAATGTCGAAATCCCAAAGGTCAAAATCCCAAATACCGAAATCCCAAAGGCCGAAATCTCAAGGGCCGAAATCCAAAAGGCCGAAATACCAAAGGTCGATATCCCAAAGGTGGAAATCCCAAAGGCCGAAATCCCAAAGGCCGAAATCCCAAAGGCCGAATTTCCAAAGGCCGAAATCCCAAAGGCCGAAATCCCAAAGGCCGAAATCACCAAATGTCGAAATCCCAAAGGTCAAAATCCCAATAGCCGACATCCCAAAGACCGAAATCCGAAAGGCCGAAATACCAAAGGCCGAAATCCCAAAGGTCGAAATCCCAAAGGCCGAAATCCCAAATGTCGAAATCCCAAAGGTCAAAATCCCAAATACCGAAATCCCAAAGGCCGAAATCTCAAGGGCCGAAATCCAAAAGGCCGAAATACCAAAGGTCGATATCCCAAAGGTGGAAATACCAAAGGTCGATATCCCAAAGGTGGAAATCCCAAAGGCCGAATTTCCAAAGGCCGAAATCCCAAAGGCCGAAATCCCAAAGGCCGAAATCTCAATGGCCGAAATCCCAAATGTCGAAATCCCAATAGCCGACATCCCAAAGACCGAAATCCTAAAGGTCGAAATCCCAAGGCCGATATCCCAAAGTTCGCCATCCCAAAAGCCGATATCCTAAAGGCGGAAATTCCAAAGGCCGACATCCCAAATGCCGATATCCCAAAGGCCGAATTCCGAAAGGTCGAAAACCCAAAGGCCGAAATCCCAAAGGCCGAAATCGCAAATGTCGAAATCCCAAAAGTCAAAATCCCAATAGCCGACATCCCAAAGGCTGAAATTCCAAAGACCGACATCCAAAAGACCGAAATCCCAAAGGCCGAAATCCCCAAGGTCGAAATCCGAATAGCCGACATCCCAAAGGCCGAAATCCCAAAGGCCGAAATCCCAAAGGCTGAAATTCCAAAGGCCGACATCCAAAAGACCGAAATCCCAAAGGCCGAAATCCCAAAGGCCGGATTTCCAAAAGCCGAAATCCCAAAAGCCGAAATCCCAAAGGCCGAAATCCCAAAGGCCGAAATCCCAAAGGCCGAAATCGCAAAAGCCGATATCTTAAAGGTCGAAATCCTAAAGGCCGAAATCCCAAAGGTCGACATTCCAAAGGCCGAAATCCCAAATGTCGAAATCCCCAAGGTCAAAATCCCAAATACCGAAATCCCAAAGGCCGAAATCCTAAAGGCCGAAATCCCAAAGGTCGAAATCCCAAGGCCGATATCCCAGAGCTGGTCATCCCAAAAGCCGATATCCTAAAGGCTGAAATTCCAAAGGCCGACATCCATAAGACCGAAATCCCAAAGGCCGAAGTCCCAAAGGTCGAAATCCCAAGGGCCGAAATCCAAAAGGCCGAAATACCAAAGGTCGATATCCCAAAGGTGGAAATCCCAAAGGCCGAAATCCCAAAGGCCGAAATCCCAAAGGCCGAATTTCCAAAGGCCGAAATCCCAAAGGCCGAAATCCCAAAGGCCGAAATCCCAAATGTCGAAATCCCAAAGGTCAAAATCCCAATAGCCGACATCCCAAAGGCCGAAATCCCAAAGGCTGAAATTCCAAAGGCCGAAATCCCAAAGGTCGAAATCCCAAAGGCCGAAATCCCAAAGGTCGAAATCCCAATAGCCGACATCCCAAAGGCCGAAATCCCAAAGGCCGAAAACCCAAAGGTTGAAATTCCAAAGACCGACATCCAAAAGACCGAAATCCCAAAGGCCGAAATCCCAAAGGCCGAAATCCCAAAGGTCGAAATCCCAATAGCCGACATCCCAAAGGCCGAAATCCCAAAGGCCGAAATCCCAAAGGCCGAAATCCCAAAGGCCGAAATCCCAAAGGTCGACATTCCAAAGGCCGAAATCCCAAATGTCGAAACCCCAAGGTCAAAATCCCAAATACCGAAATCCCAAAGGCCGAAATCCAAAAGGCCGAAATACCAAAGGCCGAAATCGCAAATGTCGAAATCCGAAAGGTCAAAATCCCAAATACCGAAATCCCAAAGGCCGAAATCCCAAACGCCGAAATCCCAAACGCCGAAATCCCAAAGGCTGAAATTCCAAAGGCCGAAATCCCAAAGGCCGAAATCCCAAAGGCCGACATCCCAAAGACCGAAATCCCAAAGGCCGAAATCCCAAAGGTGAAAATCCCATAGGTTACAATTCCAAAGACCGACATCCCAATGACCGAAATCACAATGGTCGAAATCCCAAAGGCCGGAATCCTAAAGGCCGAAATCCCAAAGACCGAAATACCAAAAGCCGAAATACCAAAAGCCGAGATCTTAAAGGCCGAAATCCTAAAGGCCGAAATCCCAAAGGCCGTATTCCCAAAGGCCGAAATCCCAAACTCCGAAAACCCAAAGGCCGAAATCCCAAATGTCGAAATCCCAAAGGCCGAAATCCCAAACGCCGATATCCCAAAGGCCGAAATCCCAAAGGCCGAAATCCCAAAGGCCGAAATCCCAAAGGCCGAAATCCCAAAGGCCGAAATCCCAAAGGCCGAAATCCCAAAGGCCGACATCCCAAAGACCGAAATCCCAAAGGCCGAAATCCCAAAGGTCAAAATCCCATAGGTTACAATTCCAAAGACCAACATCCCAATGACCGAAATCACAATGGTCGAAATCCCAAAGACCGAAATCCTAAAGGCCGAAATACCAAAGGCCGAAATCGCAAATGTCGAAATCCGAAAGGTTAAAATCCCAAATACCGAAATCCCAAAGGCCGAAATCCCAAAGGCCGAAATCCCAAAGGCCGAAATCCCAAAGGCCGAAATCCCAAAGCCCGAAATCCCAAAGGCCGACATCCCAAAGACCGAAATCCCAAAGGCCGAAATCCCAAAGGTCAAAATCCCATAGGTTACAATTCCAAAGACCGACATCCCGATGACCGAAATCACAATGGTCGAAATCCCAAAGGCCGGAATCCTAAAGGCCGAAATCCCAAAGACCGAAATACCAAAAGCCGAAATACCAAAAGCCGATATCTTAAAGGCCGAAAGCCTAAAGGCCGAAATCCCAAACGCCGTAATCCCAAAGGCCGAAATCCCAAACTCCGAAAACCCAAAGGCCGAAATCCCAAAGGCCGAAATCCCAAATGTCGAAATCCCAAAGGTCAAAATCCCAATAGCCGACATCCAAAAGGCCGAAATCCCAAAGGATGAAATTCCAAAGACCGACATCCAAAAGACCGAAATCCCAAAGGCCGAAATCCCAAAGGCCGAAATCCCAAAGGCCGAAATCCCAAAGGTGGAAATCCCAATAGCCGATATCCCAAAGGCCGAAATCCCAAAGGCCGAAATCCCGAAGGCTGAAATTCCAAAGACCGACATCCAAAAGACCGAAATCCCAAAGGCCGAAATCCCAAAGGCCGACATCCCAAAGACCGAAATCCCAAAGGCCGAAATCCCAAAGGTCAAAATCCCAATAGCCGACATAACAAAGGCCGAAATCCCAAAGGCTGAAATTCCAAAGACCGACATCCAAAAGACCGAAATCCCAAAGGCCGAAATCCCAAAGGCCGAAATCCCAAAGGCCGAAATCCCAAAGGTGGAAATCCCAATAGCCGACATCCCAAAGGCCGAAATCCCAAAGGCCGAAATCCCAAAGGCTGAAATCCCAAAGGCCGAAATCCCAAAGGCTGAAATTCCACAGACCGACATCCAAAAGACCGAAATCCCAAAGGCCGAAATCCCAAAGGCCGAAATCCCAAATACCGAAATCCCAAAGGCCGAAATACCAAAAGCCGAAATACCAAAAGCCGATATCTTAAAGGCCGAAATCCTAAAGGCCGACATCCCAATGACCGAAATCCCAAAGGCCGAAATCCCATAGGTTACAATTCCAAAGACCGACATCCCAAAGACCGAAATCACAATGGCCGAAATCCCAATGGCCGAAATCCCAAAGGTCGAAATCCCAAAAGCCGAATTCCCAAAGGCCGAAATCCCAAAGGCCGAAATCCCAAAGGCCGAAATCCCAAAGGCCGAAATCCCAAACGCCGAAATCCCAAACGCCGAAATCCCAAAGGCCGAAATCCCAAAGGCCGAAATCCCAAAGGCCGACATCCCAAAGACCGAAATCCCAAAGGCCGAAATCCCAAAGGTCAAAATCCCATAGGTTACAATTCCAAAGACCGACATCCCGATGACCGAAATCACAATGGTCGAAATCCCAAAGGCCGAAATCCTAAAGGCCGAAATCCCAAAGACCGAAACACCAAAAGCCGAAATACCAAAAGCCGATATCTTAAAGGCCGAAATCCTAAAGGCCGAAATCCCAAAGGCCGTAATCCCGAAGGTCGAAATCCCAAACTCCGAAAACCCAAAGGCCGAAATCCGAAAGGCCGAAATCCCAAATGTCGAAATCCCAAAGGTCAAAATCCCAATAGCCGACATCCCAAAGGCCGAAATCCCAAAGGTCGAAATCCCAAAGGCCGAAATCCCAAATGTCGAAATCCCAAAGGTCAAAATCCCAAATACCGAAATCCCAAAGGCCGAAATCTCAAGGGCCGAAATCCAAAAGGCCGAAATACCAAAGGTCGATATCCCAAAGGTGGAAATCCCAAAGGCCGAAATCCCAAAGGCCGAAATCCCAAAGGCCGAATTTCCAAAGGCCGAAATCCCAAAGGCCGAAATCCCAAAGGCCGAAATCACCAAATGTCGAAATCCCAAAGGTCAAAATCCCAATAGCCGACATCCCAAAGACCGAAATCCGAAAGGCCGAAATACCAAAGGCCGAAATCCCAAAGGTCGAAATCCCAAAGGCCGAAATCCCAAATGTCGAAATCCCAAAGGTCAAAATCCCAAATACCGAAATCCCAAAGGCCGAAATCTCAAGGGCCGAAATCCAAAAGGCCGAAATACCAAAGGTCGATATCCCAAAGGTGGAAATACCAAAGGTCGATATCCCAAAGGTGGAAATCCCAAAGGCCGAATTTCCAAAGGCCGAAATCCCAAAGGCCGAAATCCCAAAGGCCGAAATCTCAATGGCCGAAATCCCAAATGTCGAAATCCCAATAGCCGACATCCCAAAGACCGAAATCCTAAAGGTCGAAATCCCAAGGCCGATATCCCAAAGTTCGCCATCCCAAAAGCCGATATCCTAAAGGCGGAAATTCCAAAGGCCGACATCCCAAATGCCGATATCCCAAAGGCCGAATTCCGAAAGGTCGAAAACCCAAAGGCCGAAATCCCAAAGGCCGAAATCGCAAATGTCGAAATCCCAAAAGTCAAAATCCCAATAGCCGACATCCCAAAGGCTGAAATTCCAAAGACCGACATCCAAAAGACCGAAATCCCAAAGGCCGAAATCCCCAAGGTCGAAATCCGAATAGCCGACATCCCAAAGGCCGAAATCCCAAAGGCCGAAATCCCAAAGGCTGAAATTCCAAAGGCCGACATCCAAAAGACCGAAATCCCAAAGGCCGAAATCCCAAAGGCCGGATTTCCAAAAGCCGAAATCCCAAAAGCCGAAATCCCAAAGGCCGAAATCCCAAAGGCCGAAATCCCAAAGGCCGAAATCGCAAAAGCCGATATCTTAAAGGTCGAAATCCTAAAGGCCGAAATCCCAAAGGTCGACATTCCAAAGGCCGAAATCCCAAATGTCGAAATCCCCAAGGTCAAAATCCCAAATACCGAAATCCCAAAGGCCGAAATCCTAAAGGCCGAAATCCCAAAGGTCGTAATCCCAAGGCCGATATCCCAGAGCTGGTCATCCCAAAAGCCGATATCCTAAAGGCTGAAATTCCAAAGGCCGACATCCATAAGACCGAAATCCCAAAGGCCGAAGTCCCAAAGGTCGAAATCCCAAGGGCCGAAATCCAAAAGGCCGAAATACCAAAGGTCGATATCCCAAAGGTGGAAATCCCAAAGGCCGAAATCCCAAAGGCCGAAATCCCAAAGGCCGAATTTCCAAAGGCCGAAATCCCAAAGGCCGAAATCCCAAAGGCCGAAATCCCAAATGTCGAAATCCCAAAGGTCAAAATCCCAATAGCCGACATCCCAAAGGCCGAAATCCCAAAGGCTGAAATTCCAAAGGCCGAAATCCCAAAGGTCGAAATCCCAAAGGCCGAAATCCCAAAGGTCGAAATCCCAATAGCCGACATCCCAAAGGCCGAAATCCCAAAGGCCGAAAACCCAAAGGTTGAAATTCCAAAGACCGACATCCAAAAGACCGAAATCCCAAAGGCCGAAATCCCAAAGGCCGAAATCCCAAAGGTCGAAATCCCAATAGCCGACATCCCAAAGGCCGAAATCCCAAAGGCCGAAATCCCAAAGGCCGAAATCCCAAAGGCCGAAATCCCAAAGGCCGAAATCCCAAAGGTCGACATTCCAAAGGCCGAAATCCCAAATGTCGAAACCCCAAGGTCAAAATCCCAAATACCGAAATCCCAAAGGCCGAAATCCAAAAGGCCGAAATACCAAAGGCCGAAATCGCAAATGTCGAAATCCGAAAGGTCAAAATCCCAAATACCGAAATCCCAAAGGCCGAAATCCCAAAGGCCGAAATCCCAAACGCCGAAATCCCAAAGGCTGAAATTCCAAAGGCCGAAATCCCAAAGGCCGAAATCCCAAAGGCCGAAATCCCAAAGGCCGACATCCCAAAGACCGAAATCCCAAAGGCCGAAATCCCAAAGGCCGAAATCCCAAAGGTGAAAATCCCATAGGTTACAATTCCAAAGACCGACATCCCAATGACCGAAATCACAATGGTCGAAATCCCAAAGGCCGGAATCCTAAAGGCCGAAATCCCAAAGACCGAAATACCAAAAGCCGAAATACCAAAAGCCGAGATCTTAAAGGCCGAAATCCTAAAGGCCGAAATCCCAAAGGCCGTATTCCCAAAGGCCGAAATCCCAAACTCCGAAAACCCAAAGGCCGAAATCCCAAATGTCGAAATCCCAAAGGCCGAAATCCCAAACGCCGATATCCCAAAGGCCGAAATCCCAAAGGCCGAAATCCCAAAGGCCGAAATCCCAAAGGCCGAAATCCCAAAGGCCGAAATCCCAAAGGCCGAAATCCCAAAGGCCGACATCCCAAAGACCGAAATCCCAAAGGCCGAAATCCCAAAGGTCAAAATCCCATAGGTTACAATTCCAAAGACCAACATCCCAATGACCGAAATCACAATGGTCGAAATCCCAAAGACCGAAATCCTAAAGGCCGAAATACCAAAGGCCGAAATCGCAAATGTCGAAATCCGAAAGGTTAAAATCCCAAATACCGAAATCCCAAAGGCCGAAATCCCAAAGGCCGAAATCCCAAAGGCCGAAATCCCAAAGGCCGAAATCCCAAAGCCCGAAATCCCAAAGGCCGACATCCCAAAGACCGAAATCCCAAAGGCCGAAATCCCAAAGGTCAAAATCCCATAGGTTACAATTCCAAAGACCGACATCCCGATGACCGAAATCACAATGGTCGAAATCCCAAAGGCCGGAATCCTAAAGGCCGAAATCCCAAAGACCGAAATACCAAAAGCCGAAATACCAAAAGCCGATATCTTAAAGGCCGAAAGCCTAAAGGCCGAAATCCCAAACGCCGTAATCCCAAAGGCCGAAATCCCAAACTCCGAAAACCCAAAGGCCGAAATCCCAAAGGCCGAAATCCCAAATGTCGAAATCCCAAAGGTCAAAATCCCAATAGCCGACATCCAAAAGGCCGAAATCCCAAAGGATGAAATTCCAAAGACCGACATCCAAAAGACCGAAATCCCAAAGGCCGAAATCCCAAAGGCCGAAATCCCAAAGGCCGAAATCCCAAAGGTGGAAATCCCAATAGCCGATATCCCAAAGGCCGAAATCCCAAAGGCCGAAATCCCGAAGGCTGAAATTCCAAAGACCGACATCCAAAAGACCGAAATCCCAAAGGCCGAAATCCCAAAGGCCGACATCCCAAAGACCGAAATCCCAAAGGCCGAAATCCCAAAGGTCAAAATCCCATAGGTTACAATTCCAAAGACCGACATCCCGATGACCGAAATTACAATGGTCGAAATCCCAAAGGCCGAAATCCTAAAGGCCGAAATCCCAAAGACCGAAATACCAAAAGCCGAAATACCAAAAGCCGATATCTTAAAGGCCGAAATCCTAAAGGCCGAAATCCCAAAGGCCGTAATCCCAAAGGCCGAAATCCCAAACTCCGAAAACCCAAAGGCCGAAATCCCAAAGGCCGAAATCCCAAATGTCGAAATCCCAAAGGTCATAATCCCAATAGCTGACATCCCAAAGGCCGAAATCCCAAAGGCTGAAATTCCAAAGACCGACATCCAAAAGACCGAAATCCCAAAGGCCGAAATCCCAAAGGTCGAAATCCCAATAGCCGACATCCCAAAGGCTGAAATCCCAAAGGCCGAAATCCCAAAGGCTGAAATTCCAAAGGCCGACATCCAAAAGACCGAAATCCCAAAGGCCGAAATCCCAAAGGCCGGATTTCCAAAAGCCGAAATCCCAAAAGTCGAAATCCCAAAGGCCGAAATCCCAAAGGCCGAAATCCCAAAGACCGAAATCGCAAAAGCCGATATCTTAAAGGACGAAATCCTAAAGGCCGAAATCCCAAAGGTCGACATTCCAAAGGCCGAAATCCCAAATGTCGAAATCCCCAAGGTCAAAATCCCAAATACGGAAATCCCAAAGGCCGAAATCCTAAAGGCCGAAATCCCAAAGGTCGAAATCCCAAGGCCGATATCCCAGAGTTGGTCATCCCAAAAGCCGATATCCTAAAGGCTGACATCCCAAATGCCGATATCCCAAAGGCCGAAATCCAAAAGGCCGAAATACCAAAGGCCGAAATCGCAAATGTCGAAATCCGAAAGGTCAAAATCCCAAATACCGAAATCCCAAAGGCCGAAATCCCAAAGGCCGAAATCCCAAAGGCCGACATCCCAAAGACCGAAATCCCAAAGGCCGAAATCCCAAAGGTCAAGATCCCATAGGTTACAATTCCAAAGACCAACATCCCA
The DNA here is from genome assembly GCF_050947335.1 of Megachile rotundata. Lineage (NCBI taxonomy): Eukaryota > Metazoa > Arthropoda > Insecta > Hymenoptera > Megachilidae > Megachile > Megachile rotundata. The sequence continues at coordinate 429,131 of NC_134986.1, forward strand.
ATGACCGAAATCACAATGGTCGAAATCCCAAAGACCGAAATCCTAAAGGCCGAAATACCAAAGGCCGAAATCGCAAATGTCGAAATCCGAAAGGTTAAAATCCCAAATACCGAAATCCCAAAGGCCGAAATCCCAAAGGCCGAAATCCCAAAGGCCGAAATCCCAAAGGCCGAAATCCCAAAGCCCGAAATCCCAAAGGCCGACATCCCAAAGACCGAAATCCCAAAGGCCGAAATCCCAAAGGTCAAAATCCCATAGGTTACAATTCCAAAGACCGACATCCCGATGACCGAAATCACAATGGTCGAAATCCCAAAGGACGGAATCCTAAAGGCCGAAATCCCAAAGACCGAAATACCAAAAGCCGAAATACCAAAAGCCGATATCTTAAAGGCCGAAAGCCTAAAGGCCGAAATCCCAAACGCCGTAATCCCAAAGGCCGAAATCCCAGACTCCGAAAACCCAAAGGCCGAAATCCCAAAGGCCGAAATCCCAAATGTCGAAATCCCAAAGGTCAAAATCCCAATAGCCGACATCCAAAAGGCCGAAATCCCAAAGGATGAAATTCCAAAGACCGACATCCAAAAGACCGAAATCCCAAAGGCCGAAATCCCAAAGGCCGAAATCCCAAAGGCCGAAATCCCAAAGGCCGAAATCCCAAAGGTGGAAATCCCAATAGCCGATATCCCAAAGGCCGAAATCCCAAAGGCCGAAATCCCGAAGGCTGAAATTCCAAAGACCGACATCCAAAAGACCGAAATCCCAAAGGCCGAAATCCCAAAGGCCGACATCCCAAAGACCGAAATCCCAATGGCCGAAATCCCAAAGGTCAAAATCCCATAGGTTACAATTCCAAAGACCGACATCCCGATGACCGAAATTACAATGGTCGAAATCCCAAAGGCCGAAATCCTAAAGGCCGAAATCCCAAAGACCGAAATACCAAAAGCCGAAATACCAAAAGCCGATATCTTAAAGGCCGAAATCCTAAAGGCCGAAATCCCAAAGGCCGTAATCCCAAAGGCCGAAATCCCAAACTCCGAAAACCCAAAGGCCGAAATCCCAAAGGCCGAAATCCCAAATGTCGAAATCCCAAAGGTCATAATCCCAATAGCTGACATCCCAAAGGCCGAAATCCCAAAGGCTGAAATTCCAAAGACCGACATCCAGAAGACCGAAATCCCAAAGGCCGAAATCCCAAAGGTCGAAATCCCAATAGCCGACATCCCAAAGGCTGAAATCCCAAAGCCCGAAATCCCAAAGGCTGAAATTCCAAAGGCCGACATCCAAAAGACCGAAATCCCAAAGGCCGAAATCCCAAAGGCCGGATTTCCAAAAGCCGAAATCCCAAAAGCCGAAATCCCAAAGGCCGAAATCCCAAAGGCCGAAATCCCAAAGACCGAAATCGCAAAAGCCGATATCTTAAAGGACGAAATCCTAAAGGCCGAAATCCCAAAGGTCGACATTCCAAAGGCCGAAATCCCAAATGTCGAAATCCCCAAGGTCAAAATCCCAAATACCGAAATCCCAAAGGCCGAAATCCTAAAGGCCGAAATCCCAAAGGTCGAAATCCCAAGGCCGATATCCCAGAGTTGGTCATCCCAAAAGCCGATATCCTAAAGGCTGACATCCCAAATGCCGATATCCCAAAGGCCGAAATCCAAAAGGCCGAAATACCAAAGGCCGAAATCGCAAATGTCGAAATCCGAAAGGTCAAAATCCCAAATACCGAAATCCCAAAGGCCGAAATCCCAAAGGCCAAAATCCCAAAGGCCGAAATCCCAAACGCCGAAATCCCAAAGGCCGAAATCCCAAAGGCCGAAATCCCAAAGGCCGAAATCCCAAAGGCCGACATCCCAAAGACCGAAATCCCAAAGGCCGAAATCCCAAAGGTCAAAATCCCATAGGTTACAATTCCAAAGACCGACATCCCAATGACCGAAATCACAATGGTCGAAATCCCAAAGGCCGGAATCCTAAAGGCCGAAATCCCAAAGACCGAAATACCAAAAGCCGAAATACCAAAAGCCGATATCTTAAAGGCCGAAATCCTAAAGGCCGAAATCCCAAAGGCCGTAATCCCAAAGGCCGAAATCCCAAACTCCGAAAACCCAAAGGCCGAAATCCCAAAGGCCGAAATCCCAAATGTCGAAATCCCAAAGGTCAAAATCCCAATAGCCGACATCCCAAAGGCCGAAATCCCAAAGGCCGAAATCCCAAAGGCTGAAATTTCAAAGACCGACATCCAAAAGACCGAAATCCCAAAGGCCGAAATCCCAAAGGCCGAAATCCCAAAGGCCAAAATACCAAAGGCCGAAATCCCAAAGGCCGAAATCCCAAAGACCGAAATACCAAAAGCCGATATCTTAAAGGTCGAAATCCTAAAGGCCGAAATCCCAAATACCGAAATCCCAAAGGCCGAAATACCAAAAGCCGAAATACCAAAAGCCGATATCTTAAAGGCCGAAATCCTAAAGGCCGAAATCCTAAAGGCCGACATCCCAAAGACCGAAATCCCAAAGGCCGAAATTCCATAGGTTACAATTCCAAAGACCGACATCCCAAAGACCGAAATCACAATGGCCGAAATCCCAATGGCCGAAATCCCAAAGTTCGAAATCCCAAAAGCCGAATTCCCAAAGGCCGAAATCCCAAAGGCCGAAATCCCAAACGCCGAAATCCCAAACGCCGAAATCCCAAAGGCCGAAATCCCAAAGGCCGAAATCCCAAAGGCCGAAATCCCAAAGGCCGAAATCCCAAAGGCCGAAATCCCAAAGGCCGAAATCCCAAAGGCCGAAATCCCAAAGGCCGAAATCCCAAAGGCCGAAATCCCAAAGGCCGACATCCCAAAGACCGAAATCCCAAAGGCCGAAATCCCAAAGGTCAAAATCCCATAGGTTACAATTCCAAAGACCGACATCCCGATGACCGAAATCACAATGGTCAAAATCCCAAAGGCCGAATTACTAAAGGCCGAAATCCCAAAGACCGAAATACCAAAAGCCGAAATACCAAAAGCCGATATCTTAAAGGCCGAAATCCTAAAGGCCGAAATCCCAAAGGCCGTAATCCCAAAGGCCGAAATCCCAAACTCCGAAAACCCAAAGCCCGAAATCCCAAAGGCCGAAATCCCAAATGTCGAAGTCCCAAAGGTCAAAATCCCAATAGCCGACATCCAAAAGGCCGAAATCCCAAAGGATGAAATTCCAAAGACCGACATCCAAAAGACCGAAATCCCAAAGGCCGAAATCCCAAAGGCCGAAATCCCAAAGGCCGAAATCCCAAAGGTGGAAATCCCAATAGCCGATATCCCAAAGGCCGAAATCCCAAAGGCCGAAATCCCAAAGGCTGAAATTCCAAAGACCGACATCCAAAAGACCGAAATCCCAAAGGCCGAAATCCCAAAGGCCGAAATCCCAAAGGCCGAAATCCCAAAGGCCGACATCCCAAAGACCGAAATCCCAAAGGCCGAAATCCCAAAGGTCAAAATCCCATAGGTTACAATTCCAAAGACCGACATCCCGATGACCGAAATTACAATGGTCGAAATCCCAAAGGCCGAAATCCTAAAGGCCGAAATCCCAAAGACCGAAATACCAAAAGCCGAAATACCAAAAGCCGATATCTTAAAGGACGAAATCCTAAAGGCCGAAATCCCAAAGGTCGACATTCCAAAGGCCGAAATCCCAAATGTCGAAATCCCCAAGGTCAAAATCCCAAATACCGAAATCCCAAAGGCCGAAATCCTAAAGGCCGAAATCCCAAAGGTCGAAATCCCAAGGCCGATATCCCAGAGTTGGTCATCCCAAAAGCCGATATCCTAAAGGCTGACATCCCAAATGCCGATATCCCAAAGGCCGAAATCCAAAAGGCCGAAATACCTAAGGCCGAAATCGCAAATGTCGAAATCCGAAAGGTCAAAATCCCAAATACCGAAATCCCAAAGGCCGAAATCCCAAAGGCCGAAATCCCAAACGCCGAAATCCCAAAGGCCGAAGTCCCAAAGGCCGAAATCCCAAAGGCCGAAATCCCAAAGGCCGACATCCCAAAGACCGAAATCCCAAAGGCCGCAATCCCAAAGGTCAAAATCCCATAGGTTACAATTCCAAAGACCGACATCCCAATGACCGAAATCACAATGGTCGAAATCCCAAAGGCCGAAATCCCAAACGCCGAAATCCCAAAGGCCGAAATCCCAAAGGCCGAAATCCCAAACGCCGAAATCCCAAAGGCCGAAATCCCAAAGGCCGAAATCCCAAAGGCCGAAATCCCAAAGGCCGACATCCCAAAGACCGAAATCCCAAAGGCCGCAATCCCAAAGGTCAAAATCCCATAGGTTACAATTCCAAAGACCGACATCCCAATGACCGAAATCACAATGGTCGAAATCCCAAAGGCCGGAATCCTAAAGGCCGAAATCCCAAAGACCGAAATACCAAAAGCCGAAATACCAAAAGCCGATATCTTAAAGGCCGAAATCCTAAAAGCCGAAATCCCAAAGGCCGTAATCCCAAAGGCCGAAATCCCAAATGTCGAAATCCCAAAGGTCAAAATCCCAATAGCCGACATAACAAAGGCCGAAATCCCAAAGGCTGAAATTCCAAAGACCGACATCCAAAAGACCGAAATCCCAAAGGCCGAAATCCCAAAGGCCGAAATCCCAAAGGCCGAAATCCCAAAGGCCGAAATCCCAAAGGCCGACATCCCAAAGACCGAAATCCCAAAGGCCGCAATCCCAAAGGTCAAAATCTCATAGGTTACAATTCCAAAGACCGACATCCCAATGACCGAAATCACAATGGTCGAAATCCCAAAGGCCGAAATCCCAAACGCCGAAATCCCAAAGGCCGAAATCCCAAAGGCCGAAATCCCAAACGCCGAAATCCCAAAGGCCGAAATCCCAAAGGCCGAAATCCCAAAGGCCGAAATCCCAAAGGCCGAAATCCCAAAGGCCGAAATCCCAAAGGCCGAAATCCCAAAGGCCGACATCCCAAAGACCGAAATCCCAAAGGCCGCAATCCCAAAGGCCGCAATCCCAAAGGTCAAAATCCCATAGGTTACAATTCCAAAGACCGACATCCCAATGACCGAAATCACAATGGTCGAAATCCCAAAGGCCGGAATCCTAAAGGCCGAAATCCCAAAGACCGAAATACCAAAAGCCGAAATACCAAAAGCCGATATCTTAAAGGCCGAAATCCTAAAAGCCGAAATCCCAAAGGCCGTAATCCCAAAGGCCGAAATCCCAAACTCCGAAAACCCAAAAGCCGAAATCCCAAAGGCCGAAATCCCAAATGTCGAAATCCCAAAGGTCAAAATCCCAATAGCCGACATAACAAAGGCCGAAATCCCAAAGGCTGAAATTCCAAAGACCGACATCCAAAAGACCGAAATCCCAAAGGCCGAAATCCCAAAGGCCGAAATCCCAAAGGCCGAAATCCCAAAGGCCGAAATCCCAAAGGTGGAAATCCCAATAGCCGACATCCCAAAGGCCGAAATCCCAAAGGCCGAAATCCCAAAGGCTGAAATCCCAAAGGCCGAAATCCCAAAGGCTGAAATTCCACAGACCGACATCCAAAAGACCGAAATCCCAAAGGCCGAAACCCCAAATACCGAAATCCCAAAGGCCGAAATACCAAAAGCCGAAATACCAAAAGCCGATATCTTAAAGGCCGAAATCCTAAAGGCCGACATCCCAAAGACCGAAATCCCAAAGGCCGAAATCCCATAAGTTACAATTCCAAAGACCGACATCCCAAAGACCGAAATCACAATGGCCGAAATCCCAATGGCCGAAATCCCAAAGGTCGAAATCCCAAAAGCCGAATTCCCAAAGGCCGAAATCCCAAAGGCCGAAATCCCAAAGGCCGAAATCCCAAAGGCCGAAATCCCAAAGGCCGAAATCCCAAAGGCCGAAATCCCAAAGGCCGAAATCCCAAAGGCCGAAATCCCAAAGGCCGAAATCCCAAAGGCCGACATCCCAAAGACCGAAATCCCAAAGGCCGAAATCCCAAAGGTCAAAATCCCATAGGTTACAATTCCAAAGACCGACATCCCGATGACCGAAATCACAATGGTCGAAATCCCAAAGGCCGAAATCCTAAAGGCCGAAATCCCAAAGACCGAAACACCAAAAGCCGAAATACTAAAAGCCGATATCTTAAAGGCCGAAATCCTAAAGGCCAAAATCCCAAAGGCCGTAATCCCGAAGGCCGAAATCCCAAACTCCGAAAACCCAAAGGCCGAAATCCCAAAGGCCGAAATCCCAAATGTCGAAATCCCAAAGGTCAAAATCCCAATAGCCGACATCCCAAAGGCCGAAATCCCAAAGGCTGAAATTCCAAAGACCGACATCCAAAAGACCGAAATCCCAAAGGCCGAAATCCCAAAGGCCGAAATCCCAAAGGCCGAAATCCCAAAGGCCGACATCCCAAAGACCGAAATCCCAAAGGCCGAAATCCCAATGGTCAAAATCACATAGGTTACAATTCCAAAGACCGACATCCCGATGACCGAAATCACAATGGTCGAAATCCCAAAGGCCGAAATCCTAAAGGCCGAAATCCCAAAGACCGAAATACCAAAAGCCGAAATACCAAAAGCCGAAATCTTAAAGGCCGAAATCCTAAAGGTCGACATCCCAAAGGCCGTAATCCCAAAGGCCGAAATCCCAAACTCCGAAAACCCAAAGGCCGAAATCCCAAAGGCCGAAATCCCAAATGTCGAAATCCCAAAGGTCAAAATCCCAATAGCCGACATCCCAAAGGCCGAAATCCCAAAGGCTGAAATTCCAAAGACCGACATCCAAAAGACCGAAATCCCAAAGGCTGAAATTCCAAAGGCCGACATCCAAAAGACCGAAATCCCAAAGGCCGGATTTCCAAAAGCCGAAATCCCAAAAGCCGAAATCCCAAGGGCCGAAATCCCAAAGGCCGAAATCCCAAAGGCCGAAATCCCAAAGACCGAAATCGCAAAAGCCGATATCTTAAAGGTCGAAATCCTAAAGGCCGAAATCCCAAAGGTCGACATTCCAAAGGCCGAAATCCCAAATGTCGAAATCCCCAAGGTCAAAATCCCAAATACCGAAATCCCAAAGGCCGAAATCCTAAAGGCCGAAATCCCAAAGGTCGAAATCCCAAGGCCGATATCCCAGAGTTGGTCATCCCAAAAGCCGATATCCTAAAGGCTGAAATTCCAAAGGCTGACATCCCAAATGCCGTTATCCCAAAGGCCGAAATCCAAAAGGCCGAAATACCAAAGGCCGAAATCGCAAATGTCGAAATCCGAAAGGTCAAAATCCCAAATACCGAAATCCCAAAGGCCGAAATCCCAAAGGCCGAAATCCCAAAGGCCGAAATCCCAAAGGCCGAAATCCCAAAGGCCGAAATTCCAAAGACCGAAATCCCAAAGGCCGAAATCCCAAAGGTCAAAATCCCATAGGTTACAATTCCAAAGACCGACATCCCAATGACCGAAATCACAATGGTCGAAATCCCAAAGGCCGGAATCCTAAAGGCCGAAATCCCAAAGACCGAAATACCAAAAGCCGAAATACCAAAAGCCGATATCTTAAAGGCCGAAATCCTAAAGGCCGAAATCCCAAAGGCCGTAATCCCAAAGGCCGAAATCCCAAACTCCGAAAACCCAAAGGCCGAAATCCCAAAGGCCGAAATCCCAAATGTCGAAATCCCAAAGTTCAAAATCCCAATAGCCGACATCCCAAAGGCCGAAATCCCAAAGGCTGAAATTCCAAAGACCGACACCCAAAAGACCGAAATCCCAAAGGCCGAAATCCCAAAGGCCGAAATCCCAAAGGTGGAAATCCCAATAGCCGACATCCCAAAGGCCGAAATCCCAAAGGCCGAAATCCCAAAGGCTGAAATTCCAAAGACCGACATCCAAAAGACCGAAATCCCAAAGGCCGAAATCCCAAAGGCCGAAATCCCAAAGGCCGAAATACCAAAGGCCGAAATCCCAAAGGCCGAAATCCCAAAGTCGGAAATACCAAAAGCCGATATCTTAAAGGTCGAAATCCTAAAGGCCGAAATCCCAAATACCGAAATCCCAAAGGCCGAAATACCAAAAGCCGAAATACCAAAAGCCGATATCTTAAAGGCCGAAATCCTAAAGGCCGAAATCCTAAAGGCCGACATCCCAAAGACCGAAATCCCAAAGGCCGAAATTCCATAGGTTACAATTCCAAAGACCGACATCCCAAAGACCGAAATCACAATGGCCGAAATCCCAATGGCCGAAATCCCAAAGGTCGAAATCCCAAATGCCGAATTCCCAAAGGCCGAAATCCCAAAGGCCGAAATCCCAAAGGCCGAAATCCCAAACGCCGAAATCCCAAACGCCGAAATCCCAAACGCCGAAATCCCAAAGGCCGAAATCCCAAAGGCCGAAATCCCAAAGGCCGAAATCCCAAAGGCCGAAATCCCAAAGGCCGAAATCCCAAAGGCCGAAATCCCAAAGGCCGAAATCCCAAAGGCCGACATCCCAAAGACCGAAATCCCAAAGGCCGAAATCCCAAAGGTCAAAATCCCATAGGTTACAATTCCAAAGACCAACATCCCAATGACCGAAATCACAATGGTCGAAATCCCAAAGACCGAAATCCTAAAGGCCGAAATACCAAAGGCCGAAATCGCAAATGTCGAAATCCGAAAGGTTAAAATCCCAAATACCGAAATCCCAAAGGCCGAAATCCCAAAGGCCGAAATCCCAAAGGCCGAAATCCCAAAGGCCGAAATCCCAAAGCCCGAAATCCCAAAGGCCGAAATCCCAAAGGTGGAAATCCCAATAGCCGATATCCCAAAGGCCGAAATCCCAAAGGCCGAAATACCAAAAGCCGAAATACCAAAAGCCGATATCTTAAAGGCCGAAATCCTAAAGGCCGACATCCCAAAGACCGAAATCCCAAAGGCCGAAATCCCATAGGTTACAATTCCAAAGACCGACATCCCAAAGACCGAAATCACAATGGCCGAAATCCCAATGGCCGAAATCCCAAAGGTCGAAATCCCAAAAGCCGAATTCCCAAAGGCCGAAATCCCAAAGGCCGAAATCCCAAAGGCCGAAATCCCGAAGGCCGAAATCCCAAACGCCGAAATCCCAAAGGCCGAAATCCCAAAGGCCGAAATCCCAAAGGCCGAAATCCCAAAGGCCGACATCCCAAAGACCGAAATCCCAAAGGCCGAAATCCCAAAGGTCAAAATCCCATAGGTTACAATTCCAAAGACCGACATCCCGATGACCGAAATCACAATGGTCGAAATCCCAAAGGCCGAAATCCTAAAGGCCGAAATCCCAAAGACCGAAACACCAAAAGCCGAAATACCAAAAGCCGATATCTTAAAGGCCGAAATCCTAAAGGCCGAAATCCCAAAGGCCGTAATCCCGAAGGTCGAAATCCCAAACTCCGAAAACCCAAAGGCCGAAATCCGAAAGGCCGAAATCCCAAATGTCGAAATCCCAAAGGTCAAAATCCCAATAGCCGACATCCCAAAGGCCGAAATCCCAAAGGTCGAAATCCCAAAGGCCGAAATCCCAAATGTCGAAATCCCAAAGGTCAAAATCCCAAATACCGAAATCCCAAAGGCCGAAATCTCAAGGGCCGAAATCCAAAAGGCCGAAATACCAAAGGTCGATATCCCAAAGGTGGAAATCCCAAAGGCCGAAATCCCAAAGGCCGAAATCCCAAAGGCCGAATTTCCAAAGGCCGAAATCCCAAAGGCCGAAATCCCAAAGGCCGAAATCACCAAATGTCGAAATCCCAAAGGTCAAAATCCCAATAGCCGACATCCCAAAGACCGAAATCCGAAAGGCCGAAATACCAAAGGCCGAAATCCCAAAGGTCGAAATCCCAAAGGCCGAAATCCCAAATGTCGAAATCCCAAAGGTCAAAATCCCAAATACCGAAATCCCAAAGGCCGAAATCTCAAGGGCCGAAATCCAAAAGGCCGAAATACCAAAGGTCGATATCCCAAAGGTGGAAATACCAAAGGTCGATATCCCAAAGGTGGAAATCCCAAAGGCCGAATTTCCAAAGGCCGAAATCCCAAAGGCCGAAATCCCAAAGGCCGAAATCTCAATGGCCGAAATCCCAAATGTCGAAATCCCAATAGCCGACATCCCAAAGACCGAAATCCTAAAGGTCGAAATCCCAAGGCCGATATCCCAAAGTTCGCCATCCCAAAAGCCGATATCCTAAAGGCGGAAATTCCAAAGGCCGACATCCCAAATGCCGATATCCCAAAGGCCGAATTCCGAAAGGTCGAAAACCCAAAGGCCGAAATCCCAAAGGCCGAAATCGCAAATGTCGAAATCCCAAAAGTCAAAATCCCAATAGCCGACATCCCAAAGGCTGAAATTCCAAAGACCGACATCCAAAAGACCGAAATCCCAAAGGCCGAAATCCCCAAGGTCGAAATCCGAATAGCCGACATCCCAAAGGCCGAAATCCCAAAGGCCGAAATCCCAAAGGCTGAAATTCCAAAGGCCGACATCCAAAAGACCGAAATCCCAAAGGCCGAAATCCCAAAGGCCGGATTTCCAAAAGCCGAAATCCCAAAAGCCGAAATCCCAAAGGCCGAAATCCCAAAGGCCGAAATCCCAAAGGCCGAAATCGCAAAAGCCGATATCTTAAAGGTCGAAATCCTAAAGGCCGAAATCCCAAAGGTCGACATTCCAAAGGCCGAAATCCCAAATGTCGAAATCCCCAAGGTCAAAATCCCAAATACCGAAATCCCAAAGGCCGAAATCCTAAAGGCCGAAATCCCAAAGGTCGTAATCCCAAGGCCGATATCCCAGAGCTGGTCATCCCAAAAGCCGATATCCTAAAGGCTGAAATTCCAAAGGCCGACATCCATAAGACCGAAATCCCAAAGGCCGAAGTCCCAAAGGTCGAAATCCCAAGGGCCGAAATCCAAAAGGCCGAAATACCAAAGGTCGATATCCCAAAGGTGGAAATCCCAAAGGCCGAAATCCCAAAGGCCGAAATCCCAAAGGCCGAATTTCCAAAGGCCGAAATCCCAAAGGACGAAATCCCAAAGGCCGAAATCCCAAATGTCGAAATCCCAAAGGTCAAAATCCCAATAGCCGACATCCCAAAGGCCGAAATCCCAAAGGCTGAAATTCCAAAGGCCGAAATCCCAAAGGTCGAAATCCCAAAGGCCGAAATCCCAAAGGTCGAAATCCCAATAGCCGACATCCCAAAGGCCGAAATCCCAAAGGCCGAAAACCCAAAGGTTGAAATTCCAAAGACCGACATCCAAAAGACCGAAATCCCAAAGGCCGAAATCCCAAAGGCCGAAATCCCAAAGGTCGAAATCCCAATAGCCGACATCCCAAAGGCCGAAATCCCAAAGGCCGAAATCCCAAAGGCCGAAATCCCAAAGGCCGAAATCCCAAAGGTCGACATTCCAAAGGCCGAAATCCCAAATGTCGAAACCCCAAGGTCAAAATCCCAAATACCGAAATCCCAAAGGCCGAAATCCAAAAGGCCGAAATACCAAAGGCCGAAATCGCAAATGTCGAAATCCGAAAGGTCAAAATCCCAAATACCGAAATCCCAAAGGCCGAAATCCCAAAGGCCGAAATCCCAAACGCCGAAATCCCAAAGGCTGAAATTCCAAAGGCCGAAATCCCAAAGGCCGAAATCCCAAAGGCCGACATCCCAAAGACCGAAATCCCAAAGGCCGAAATCCCAAAGGTGAAAATCCCATAGGTTACAATTCCAAAGACCGACATCCCAATGACCGAAATCACAATGGTCGAAATCCCAAAGGCCGGAATCCTAAAGGCCGAAATCCCAAAGACCGAAATACCAAAAGCCGAAATACCAAAAGCCGAGATCTTAAAGGCCGAAATCCTAAAGGCCGAAATCCCAAAGGCCGTATTCCCAAAGGCCGAAATCCCAAACTCCGAAAACCCAAAGGCCGAAATCCCAAATGTCGAAATCCCAAAGGCCGAAATCCCAAACGCCGATATCCCAAAGGCCGAAATCCCAAAGGCCGAAATCCCAAAGGCCGAAATCCCAAAGGCCGAAATCCCAAAGGCCGAAATCCCAAAGGCCGACATCCCAAAGACCGAAATCCCAAAGGTCGAAATCCCAAAGGTCAAAATCCCATAGGTTACAATTCCAAAGACCAACATCCCAATGACCGAAATCACAATGGTCGAAATCCCAAAGACCGAAATCCTAAAGGCCGAAATACCAAAGGCCGAAATCGCAAATGTCGAAATCCGAAAGGTTAAAATCCCAAATACCGAAATCCCAAAGGCCGAAATCCCAAAGGCCGAAATCCCAAAGGCCGAAATCCCAAAGGCCGAAATCCCAAAGCCCGAAATCCCAAAGGCCGACATCCCAAAGACCGAAATCCCAAAGGCCGAAATCCCAAAGGTCAAAATCCCATAGGTTACAATTCCAAAGACCGACATCCCGATGACCGAAATCACAATGGTCGAAATCCCAAAGGCCGGAATCCTAAAGGCCGAAATCCCAAAGACCGAAATACCAAAAGCCGAAATACCAAAAGCCGATATCTTAAAGGCCGAAAGCCTAAAGGCCGAAATCCCAAACGCCGTAATCCCAAAGGCCGAAATCCCAAACTCCGAAAACCCAAAGGCCGAAATCCCAAAGGCCGAAATCCCAAATGTCGAAATCCCAAAGGTCAAAATCCCAATAGCCGACATCCAAAAGGCCGAAATCCCAAAGGATGAAATTCCAAAGACCGACATCCAAAAGACCGAAATCCCAAAGGCCGAAATCCCAAAGGCCGAAATCCCAAAGGCCGAAATCCCAAAGGTGGAAATCCCAATAGCCGATATCCCAAAGGCCGAAATCCCAAAGGCCGAAATCCCGAAGGCTGAAATTCCAAAGACCGACATCCAAAAGACCGAAATCCCAAAGGCCGAAATCCCAAAGGCCGACATCCCAAAGACCGAAATCCCAAAGGCCGAAATCCCAAAGGTCAAAATCCCATAGGTTACAATTCCAAAGACCGACATCCCGATGTCCGAAATTACAATGGTCGAAATCCCAAAGGCCGAAATCCTAAAGGCCGAAATCCCAAAGACCGAAATACCAAAAGCCGAAATACCAAAAGCCGATATCTTAAAGGCCGAAATCCTAAAGGCCGAAATCCCAAAGGCCGTAATCCCAAAGGCCGAAATCCCAAACTCCGAAAACCCAAAGGCCGAAATCCCAAAGGCCGAAATCCCAAATGTCGAAATCCCAAAGGTCATAATCCCAATAGCTGACATCCCAAAGGCCGAAATCCCAAAGGCTGAAATTCCAAAGACCGACATCCAAAAGACCGAAATCCCAAAGGCCGAAATCCCAAAGGTCGAAATCCCAATAGCCGACATCCCAAAGGCTGAAATCCCAAAGGCCGAAATCCCAAAGGCTGAAATTCCAAAGGCCGACATCCAAAAGACCGAAATCCCAAAGGCCGAAATCCCAAAGGCCGGATTTCCAAAAGCCGAAATCCCAAAAGTCGAAATCCCAAAGGCCGAAATCCCAAAGGCCGAAATCCCAAAGACCGAAATCGCAAAAGCCGATATCTTAAAGGACGAAATCCTAAAGGCCGAAATCCCAAAGGTCGACATTCCAAAGGCCGAAATCCCAAATGTCGAAATCCCCAAGGTCAAAATCCCAAATACGGAAATCCCAAAGGCCGAAATCCTAAAGGCCGAAATCCCAAAGGTCGAAATCCCAAGGCCGATATCCCAGAGTTGGTCATCCCAAAAGCCGATATCCTAAAGGCTGACATCCCAAATGCCGATATCCCAAAGGCCGAAATCCAAAAGGCCGAAATACCAAAGGCCGAAATCGCAAATGTCGAAATCCGAAAGGTCAAAATCCCAAATACCGAAATCCCAAAGGCCGAAATCCCAAAGGCCGAAATCCCAAAGGCCGACATCCCAAAGACCGAAATCCCAAAGGCCGAAATCCCAAAGGTCAAGATCCCATAGGTTACAATTCCAAAGACCAACATCCCAATGACCGAAATCACAATGGTCGAAATCCCAAAGACCGAAATCCTAAAGGCCGAAATACCAAAGGCCGAAATCGCAAATGTCGAAATCCGAAAGGTTATAATCCCAAATACCGAAATCCCAAAGGCCGAAATCCCAAAGGCCGAAATCCCAAAGGCCGAAATCCCAAAGGCCGAAATCCCAAAGCCCGAAATCCCAAAGGCCGACATCCCAAAGACCGAAATCCCAAAGGCCGAAATCCCAAAGGTCAAAATCCCATAGGTTACAATTCCAAAGACCGACATCCCGATGACCGAAATCACAATGGTCGAAATCCCAAAGGCCGGAATCCTAAAGGCCGAAATCCCAAAGACCGAAATACCAAAAGCCGAAATACCAAAAGCCGATATCTTAAAGGCCGAAAGCCTAAAGGCCGAAATCCCAAACGCCGTAATCCCAAAGGCCGAAATCCCAGACTCCGAAAACCCAAAGGCCGAAATCCCAAAGGCCGAAATCCCAAATGTCGAAATCCCAAAGGTCAAAATCCCAATAGCCGACATCCAAAAGGCCGAAATCCCAAAGGATGAAATTCCAAAGACCGACATCCAAAAGACCGAAATCCCAAAGGCCGAAATCCCAAAGGCCGAAATCCCAAAGGCCGAAATCCCAAAGGCCGAAATCCCAAAGGTGGAAATCCCAATAGCCGATATCCCAAAGGCCGAAATCCCAAAGGCCGAAATCCCGAAGGCTGAAATTCCAAAGACCGACATCCAAAAGACCGAAATCCCAAAGGCCGAAATCCCAAAGGCCGAAATCCCAAAGGCCGACATCCCAAAGACCGAAATCCCAAAGGCCGAAATCCCAAAGGTCAAAATCCCATAGGTTACAATTCCAAAGACCGACATCCCGATGACCGAAATTACAATGGTCGAAATCCCAAAGGCCGAAATCCTAAAGGCCGAAATCCCAAAGACCGAAATACCAAAAGCCGAAATACCAAAAGCCGATATCTTAAAGGCCGAAATCCTAAAGGCCGAAATCCCAAAGGCCGTAATCCCAAAGGCCGAAATCCCAAACTCCGAAAACCCAAAGGCCGAAATCCCAAAGGCCGAAATCCCAAATGTCGAAATCCCAAAGGTCATAATCCCAATAGCTGACATCCCAAAGGCCGAAATCCCAAAGGCTGAAATTCCAAAGACCGACATCCAGAAGACCGAAATCCCAAAGGCCGAAATCCCAAAGGTCGAAATCCCAATAGCCGACATCCCAAAGGCTGAAATCCCAAAGCCCGAAATCCCAAAGGCTGAAATTCCAAAGGCCGACATCCAAAAGACCGAAATCCCAAAGGCCGAAATCCCAAAGGCCGGATTTCCAAAAGCCGAAATCCCAAAAGCCGAAATCCCAAAGGCCGAAATCCTAAAGGCCGAAATCCCAAAGACCGAAATCGCAAAAGCCGATATCTTAAAGGACGAAATCCTAAAGGCCGAAATTCCAAAGGTCGACATTCCAAAGGCCGAAATCCCAAATGTCGAAATCCCCAAGGTCAAAATCCCAAATACCGAAATCCCAAAGGCCGAAATCCTAAAGGCCGAAATCCCAAAGGTCGAAATCCCAAGGCCGATATCCCAGAGTTGGTCATCCCAAAAGCCGATATCCTAAAGGCTGACATCCCAAATGCCGATATCCCAAAGGCCGAAATCCAAAAGGCCGAAATACCAAAGGCCGAAATCGCAAATGTCGAAATCCGAAAGGTCAAAATCCCAAATACCGAAATCCCAAAGGCCGAAATCCCAAAGGCCAAAATCCCAAAGGCCGAAATCCCAAACGCCGAAATCCCAAAGGCCGAAATCCCAAAGGCCGAAATCCCAAAGGCCGAAATCCCAAAGCCCGACATCCCAAAGACCGAAATCCCAAAGGCCGAAATCCCAAAGGTCAAAATCCCATAGGTTACAATTCCAAAGACCGACATCCCAATGACCGAAATCACAATGGTCGAAATCCCAAAGGCCGGAATCCTAAAGGCCGAAATCCCAAAGACCGAAATACCAAAAGCCGAAATACCAAAAGCCGATATCTTAAAGGCCGAAATCCTAAAGGCCGAAATCCCAAAGGCCGTAATCCCAAAGGCCGAAATCCCAAACTCCGAAAACCCAAAGGCCGAAATCCCAAAGGCCGAAATCCCAAATGTCGAAATCCCAAAGGTCAAAATCCCAATAGCCGACATCCCAAAGGCCGAAATCCCAAAGGCCGAAATCCCAAAGGCTGAAATTTCAAAGACCGACATCCAAAAGACCGAAATCCCAAAGGCCGAAATCCCAAAGGCCGAAATCCCAAAGGCCAAAATACCAAAGGCCGAAATCCCAAAGTCCGAAATCCCAAAGACCGAAATACCAAAAGCCGATATCTTAAAGGTCGAAATCCTAAAGGCCGAAATCCCAAATACCGAAATCCCAAAGGCCGAAATACCAAAAGCCGAAATACCAAAAGCCGATATCTTAAAGGCCGAAATCCTAAAGGCCGAAATCCTAAAGGCCGACATCCCAAAGACCGAAATCCCAAAGGCCGAAATTCCATAGGTTACAATTCCAAAGACCGACATCCAAAAGACCGAAATCCCAAAGGCCGAAATCCCAAAGGCCGAAATCCCAAAGGCCGAAATCCCAAAGGTGGAAATCCCAATAGCCGATATCCCAAAGGCCGAAATCCCAAAGGCCGAAATCCCAAAGGCTGAAATTCCAAAGACCGACATCCAAAAGACCGAAATCCCAAAGGCCGAAATCCCAAAGGCCGAAATCCCAAAGGCCGAAATCCCAAAGGCCGACATCCCAAAGACCGAAATCCCAAAGGCCGAAATCCCAAAGGTCAAAATCCCATAGGTTACAATTCCAAAGACCGACATCCCGATGACCGAAATTACAATGGTCGAAATCCCAAAGGCCGAAATCCTAAAGGCCGAAATCCCAAAGACCGAAATACCAAAAGCCGAAATACCAAAAGCCGATATCTTAAAGGACGAAATCCTAAAGGCCGAAATCCCAAAGGTCGACATTCCAAAGGCCGAAATCCCAAATGTCGAAATCCCCAAGGTCAAAATCCCAAATACCGAAATCCCAAAGGCCGAAATCCTAAAGGCCGAAATCCCAAAGGTCGAAATCCCAAGGCCGATATCCCAGAGTTGGTCATCCCAAAAGCCGATATCCTAAAGGCTGACATCCCAAATGCCGATATCCCAAAGGCCGAAATCCAAAAGGCCGAAATACCTAAGGCCGAAATCGCAAATGTCGAAATCCGAAAGGTCAAAATCCCAAATACCGAAATCCCAAAGGCCGAAATCCCAAAGGCCGAAATCCCAAACGCCGAAATCCCAAAGGCCGAAGTCCCAAAGGCCGAAATCCCAAAGGCCGAAATCCCAAAGGCCGACATCCCAAAGACCGAAATCCCAAAGGCCGCAATCCCAAAGGTCAAAATCCCATAGGTTACAATTCCAAAGACCGACATCCCAATGACCGAAATCACAATGGTCGAAATCCCAAAGACCGAAATCCCAAACGCCGAAATCCCAAAGGCCGAAATCCCAAAGGCCGAAATCCCAAACGCCGAAATCCCAAAGGCCGAAATCCCAAAGGCCGAAATCCCAAAGGCCGAAATCCCAAAGGCCGACATCCCAAAGACCGAAATCCCAAAGGCCGCAATCCCAAAGGTCAAAATCCCATAGGTTACAATTCCAAAGACCGACATCCCAATGACCGAAATCACAATGGTCGAAATCCCAAAGGCCGGAATCCTAAAGGCCGAAATCCCAAAGACCGAAATACCAAAAGCCGAAATACCAAAAGCCGATATCTTAAAGGCCGAAATCCTAAAAGCCGAAATCCCAAAGGCCGTAATCCCAAAGGCCGAAATCCCAAACTCCGAAAACCCAAAAGCCGAAATCCCAAAGGCCGAAATCCCAAATGTCGAAATCCCAAAGGTCAAAATCCCAATAGCCGACATAACAAAGGCCGAAATCCCAAAGGCTGAAATTCCAAAGACCGACATCCAAAAGACCGAAATCCCAAAGGCCGAAATCCCAAAGGCCGAAATCCCAAAGGCCGAAATCCCAAAGGCCGAAATCCCAAAGGTGGAAATCCCAATAGCCGACATCCCAAAGGCCGAAATCCCAAAGGCCGAAATCCCAAAGGCTGAAATCCCAAAGGCCGAAATCCCAAAGGCTGAAATTCCACAGACCGACATCCAAAAGACCGAAATCCCAAAGGCCGAAATCCCAAATACCGAAATCCCAAAGGCCGAAATACCAAAAGCCGAAATACCAAAAGCCGATATCTTAAAGGCCGAAATCCTAAAGGCCGACATCCCAAAGACCGAAATCCCAAAGGCCGAAATCCCATAAGTTACAATTCCAAAGACCGACATCCCAAAGACCGAAATCACAATGGCCGAAATCCCAATGGCCGAAATCCCAAAGGTCGAAATCCCAAAAGCCGAATTCCCAAAGGCCGAAATCCCAAAGGCCGAAATCCCAAAGGCCGAAATCCCAAAGGCCGAAATCCCAAAGGCCGAAATCCCAAAGGCCGAGATCCCAAAGGCCGAAATCCCAAAGGCCGAAATCCCAAAGGCCGAAATCCCAAAGGCCGACATCCCAAAGACCGAAATCCCAAAGGCCGAAATCCCAAAGGTCAAAATCCCATAGGTTACAATTCCAAAGACCGACATCCCGATGACCGAAATCACAATGGTCGAAATCCCAAAGGCCGAAATCCTAAAGGCCGAAATCCCAAAGACCGAAACACCAAAAGCCGAAATACCAAAAGCCGATATCTTAAAGGCCGAAATCCTAAAGGCCAAAATCCCAAAGGCCGTAATCCCGAAGGCCGAAATCCCAAACTCCGAAAACCCAAAGGCCGAAATCCCAAAGGCCGAAATCCCAAATGTCGAAATCCCAAAGGTCAAAATCCCAATAGCCGACATCCCAAAGGCCGAAATCCCAAAGGCTGAAATTCCAAAGACCGACATCCAAAAGACCGAAATCCCAAAGGCCGAAATCCCAAAGGCCGAAATCCCAAAGGCCGAAATCCCAAAGGCCGACATCCCAAAGACCGAAATCCCAAAGGCCGAAATCCCAATGGTCAAAATCACATAGGTTACAATTCCAAAGACCGACATCCCGATGACCGAAATCACAATGGTCGAAATCCCAAAGGCCGAAATCCTAAAGGCCGAAATCCCAAAGACCGAAATACCAAAAGCCGAAATACCAAAAGCCGATATCTTAAAGGCCGAAATCCTAAAGGTCGACATCCCAAAGGCCGTAATCCCAAAGGCCGAAATCCCAAACTCCGAAAACCCAAAGGCCGAAATCCCAAAGGCCGAAATCCCAAATGTCGAAATCCCAAAGGTCAAAATCCCAATAGCCGACATCCCAAAGGCCGAAATCCCAAAGGCTGAAATTCCAAAGACCGACATCCAAAAGACCGAAATCCCAAAGGCTGAAATTCCAAAGGCCGACATCCAAAAGACCGAAATCCCAAAGGCCGGATTTCCAAAAGCCGAAATCCCAAAAGCCGAAATCCCAAGGGCCGAAATCCCAAAGGCCGAAATCCCAAAGGCCGAAATCCCAAAGACCGAAATCGCAAAAGCCGATATCTTAAAGGTCGAAATCCTAAAGGCCGAAATCCCAAAGGTCGACATTCCAAAGGCCGAAATCCCAAATGTCGAAATCCCCAAGGTCAAAATCCCAAATACCGAAATCCCAAAGGCCGAAATCCTAAAGGCCGAAATCCCAAAGGTCGAAATCCCAAGGCCGATATCCCAGAGTTGGTCATCCCAAAAGCCGATATCCTAAAGGCTGAAATTCCAAAGGCTGACATCCCAAATGCCGTTATCCCAAAGGCCGAAATCCAAAAGGCCGAAATACCAAAGGCCGAAATCGCAAATGTCGAAATCCGAAAGGTCAAAATCCCAAATACCGAAATCCCAAAGGCCGAAATCCCAAAGGCCGAAATCCCAAAGGCCGAAATTCCAAAGACCGAAATCCCAAAGGCCGAAATCCCAAAGGTCAAAATCCCATAGGTTACAATTCCAAAGACCGACATCCCAATGACCGAAATCACAATGGTCGAAATCCCAAAGGCCGGAATCCTAAAGGCCGAAATCCCAAAGACCGAAATACCAAAAGCCGAAAGACCAAAAGCCGATATCTTAAAGGCCGAAATCCTAAAGGCCGAAATCCCAAAGGCCGTAATCCCAAAGGCCGAAATCCCAAACTCCGAAAACCCAAAGGCCGAAATCCCAAAGGCCGAAATCCCAAATGTCGAAATCCCAAAGTTCAAAATCCCAATAGCCGACATCCCAAAGGCCGAAATCCCAAAGGCTGAAATTCCAAAGACCGACACCCAAAAGACCGAAATCCCAAAGGCCGAAATCCCAAAGGCCGAAATCCCAAAGGTGGAAATCCCAATAGCCGACATCCCAAAGGCCGAAATCCCAAAGGCCGAAATCCCAAAGGCTGAAATTCCAAAGACCGACATCCAAAAGACCGAAATCCCAAAGGCCGAAATCCCAAAGGCCGAAATCCCAAAGGCCGAAATACCAAAGGCCGAAATCCCAAAGGCCGAAATCCCAAAGTCGGAAATACCAAAAGCCGATATCTTAAAGGCCGAAATCCTAAAGGTCGACATCCCAAAGGCCGTAATCCCAAAGGCCGAAATCCCAAACTCCGAAAACCCAAAGGCCGAAATCCCAAAGGCCGAAATCCCAAATGTCGAAATCCCAAAGGTCAAAATCCCAATAGCCGACATCCCAAAGGCCGAAATCCCAAAGGCTGAAATTCCAAAGACCGACATCCAAAAGACCGAAATCCCAAAGGCTGAAATTCCAAAGGCCGACATCCAAAAGACCGAAATCCCAAAGGCCGGATTTCCAAAAGCCGAAATCCCAAAAGCCGAAATCCCAAGGGCCGAAATCCCAAAGGCCGAAATCCCAAAGGCCGAAATCCCAAAGACCGAAATCGCAAAAGCCGATATCTTAAAGGTCGAAATCCTAAAGGCCGAAATCCCAAAGGTCGACATTCCAAAGGCCGAAATCCCAAATGTCGAAATCCCCAAGGTCAAAATCCCAAATACCGAAATCCCAAAGGCCGAAATCCTAAAGGCCGAAATCCCAAAGGTCGAAATCCCAAGGCCGATATCCCAGAGTTGGTCATCCCAAAAGCCGATATCCTAAAGGCTGAAATTCCAAAGGCTGACATCCCAAATGCCGTTATCCCAAAGGCCGAAATCCAAAAGGCCGAAATACCAAAGGCCGAAATCGCAAATGTCGAAATCCGAAAGGTCAAAATCCCAAATACCGAAATCCCAAAGGCCGAAATCCCAAAGGCCGAAATCCCAAAGGCCGAAATTCCAAAGACCGAAATCCCAAAGGCCGAAATCCCAAAGGTCAAAATCCCATAGGTTACAATTCCAAAGACCGACATCCCAATGACCGAAATCACAATGGTCGAAATCCCAAAGGCCGGAATCCTAAAGGCCGAAATCCCAAAGACCGAAATACCAAAAGCCGAAAGACCAAAAGCCGATATCTTAAAGGCCGAAATCCTAAAGGCCGAAATCCCAAAGGCCGTAATCCCAAAGGCCGAAATCCCAAACTCCGAAAACCCAAAGGCCGAAATCCCAAAGGCCGAAATCCCAAATGTCGAAATCCCAAAGTTCAAAATCCCAATAGCCGACATCCCAAAGGCCGAAATCCCAAAGGCTGAAATTCCAAAGACCGACACCCAAAAGACCGAAATCCCAAAGGCCGAAATCCCAAAGGCCGAAATCCCAAAGGTGGAAATCCCAATAGCCGACATCCCAAAGGCCGAAATCCCAAAGGCCGAAATCCCAAAGGCTGAAATTCCAAAGACCGACATCCAAAAGACCGAAATCCCAAAGGCCGAAATCCCAAAGGCCGAAATCCCAAAGGCCGAAATACCAAAGGCCGAAATCCCAAAGGCCGAAATCCCAAAGTCGGAAATACCAAAAGCCGATATCTTAAAGGTCGAAATCCTAAAGGCCGAAATCCCAAATACCGAAATCCCAAAGGCCGAAATACCAAAAGCCGAAATACCAAAAGCCGATATCTTAAAGGCCGAAATCCTAAAGGCCGAAATCCTAAAGGCCGACATCCCAAAGACCGAAATCCCAAAGGCCGAAATTCCATAGGTTACAATTCCAAAGACCGACATCCCAAAGACCGAAATCACAATGGCCGAAATCCCAATGGCCGAAATCCCAAAGGTCGAAATCCCAAAAGCCGAATTCCCAAAGGCCGAAATCCCAAAGGCCGAAATCCCAAAGGCCGAAATCCCAAACGCCGAAATCCCAAACGCCGAAATCCCAAACGCCGAAATCCCAAAGGCCGAAATCCCAAAGGCCGAAATCCCAAAGGCCGAAATCCCAAAGGCCGAAATCCCAAAGGCCGAAATCCCAAAGGCCGAAATCCCAAAGGCCGACATCCCAAAGACCGAAATCCCAAAGGCCGAAATCCCAAAGGTCAAAATCCCATAGGTTACAATTCCAAAGACCGACATCCCGATGACCGAAATCACAATGGTCAAAATCCCAAAGGCCGAATTACTAAAGGCCGAAATCCCAAAGACCGAAATACCAAAAGCCGAAATACCAAAAGCCGATATCTTAAAGGCCGAAATCCTCAAGGCCGAAATCCCAAAGGCCGTAATCCCAAAGGCCGAAATCCCAAACTCCGAAAACCCAAAGCCCGAAATCCCAAAGGCCGAAATCCCAAATGTCGAAGTCCCAAAGGTCAAAATCCCAATAGCCGACATCCCAAAGGCCGAAATCCCAAAGGCTGAAATTCCAAAGAACGACATCCAAAAGACCGAAATCCCAAAGGCCGAAATGCCAAAGGCCGAAATCCCAAAGGTCGAAATCCCAAGGCCGATATCCCAGAGTTGGTCATCCCAAAAGCCGATATCCTAAAGGCCGAAATCCCAAAGGCTCAAATTCCAAAGACCGACATCCAAAAGACCGAAATCCCAAAGGCCGAAATCCCAAAGGCCGAAATCCCAAAGGCCGAAATCCCAAAGGCCGAAATCCCAAAGGTGGAAATCCCAATAGCCGACATCCCAAAGGCCGAAATCCCAAAGGCCGAAATCCCAAAGGCTGAAATTCCAAAGACCGACATCCAAAAGACCGAAATCCCAAAGGCCGAAATCCCAAAGGCCGGATTTCCAAAAGCCGAAATCCCAAAAGCCGAAATCCCAAAGGCCGAAATCCCAAAGGCCGAAATCCCAAAGACCGAAATCGCAAAAGCCGATATCTTAAAGGTCGAAATCCTAAACGCCGAAATCCCAAAGGTCGACATTCCAAAGGCCGAAATCCCAAATGTCGAAATCCCCAAGGTCAAAATCCCAAATACCGAAATCTCAAAGGCCGAAATCCTAAAGACCGAAATCCCAAAGGTCGATATCCCAAGGCCGATATCCCAGAGTTGGTCATCCCAAAAGCCGATATCCTAAAGGCCGAAATCCCAAAGGCTCAAATTCCAAAGACCGACATCCAAAAGACCGAAATCCCAAAGGCCGAAATCCAAAAGGCCGAAATCCCAAAGGCCGAAATCCCAAAGGTGGAAATCCCAATAGCCGACATCCCAAAGGCCGAAATCCCAAAGGCTGAAATTCCAAAGACCGACATCCAAAAGACCGAAATCCCAAAGGCCGAAATCCCAAAGGCCGAAATACCAAAGGCCGAAATCCCAAAGGCCGAAATCCCAAAGACCGAAATACCAAAAGCCGATATCTTAAAGGTCGAAATCCTAAAGGCCGAAATCCCATATACCGAAATCCCAAAGGCCGAAATACCAAAAGCCGAAATACCATAAGCCGATATCTTAAAGGCCGAAATCCTAAAGGCCGAAATCCCAAAGGTCAAAATCCCAAATACCGAAATCCCAAAGGCCGAAATCCCAAATGTCGACATCCGAATGGCCGATATCCTAAATGCTAAAATTACAAAGGCCGAAATCCCAAAGGCCGAAATCCCAAAGGCCGAAATCCCAAAGGACGTAATCCCAAAGACTGAAATTCCAAGGACCGACATCCTAAAGACCGAAATCCCAAAGGAAGAAATCCCAAAGGCCGAAATCCCAAAGGCCGAAATCCCAAAGACCGAATTTCCAAAGGCCGAAATCCCAAAGGTCGAAATCCCAAAGGCCAAAATCCCCAAGGCCGTAATCCCAAAGTTCGAAATCCCGAAGGCCGACATCTCAAAGGCCGATATCCTAAATGCTAAAATTCCAAAGGCCGACACCCCATAGAGCGGAATCTCAAAAGGTTAAAATCGCAAATGCCGATATCCCAAGGGCCGAAATCCCAAAGGCCGAAATCCCAAAGGCCGAAATACCAAAAGCCGAAATACCAAAAGGCGATATCTTAAAGGCCGAAATCCTAAAGGCCGAAATCCCAAAGATCGAAATCCCAAGGCCGATATACCAGAGTTGGTCATCCCAAAAGCCGATATCCTAAAGGCTGAAATTCCAAAGGCTGACATCCCAAATGCCGATATCCCAAAGGCCGAAATCCAAAAGGCCGAAAAACCAAAGGCCGAAATCGCAAATGTCGAAATCCGAAAGGTCAAAATCCCAAATACCAAAATCCCGAAGGCCGAAATCCCAAAGGCCGAAATCCCAAAGGCCGAAATCCCAAACGCCGAAATCCCAAAGGCCGAAATCCCAAAGGCAGAAATCCCAAAGGCCGAAATCCCAAAGGCCGAAATCCCAAAGGCCGACATCCCAAAGACCGAAATCCCAAAGGCCGAAATCCCAAAGGTCAAAATCCCAAGGCCGATATCCCAAAGTTCGCCATCCCAAAAGCCGATATCCTAAAGCCTGAAATTCCAAAGGCCGACATCCCAAATGCCGATATCCCAAAGGCCGAAATCCGAAAGGTCGAAAACCCAAAGGCCGAAATCCCAAAGGCCGAAATCCCAAATGTCGAAATCCCAAAAGTCAAAATCCCAATAGCCGACATCCCAAAGGCCGAAATCCCAAAGGCTGAAATTACAAAGCCCGACATCCAAAAGACCGAAATCCCAAAGGCCGAAATCCCAAAGGCCGAAATCCCAAAGGTCCAAATCCCAATAGCCGACATCCCAAATGCCGATATCCCAAAGGCCGAAATCCAAAAGGTCGAAATCCCAAAGGCTGAAATCCCAAAGGCCGAAATCCCAAAGGCCGAAATCCCAAAGGCCGAAATCCCAAAGGCCGAAATCCCAAAGGCCGAAATCCCAAAGGCCGAAATCCCAAAGGCCGAAATCCCAAGGGCCGAAATCCAAAAGGCCGAAATACCAAAGGACGATATCCCAAATGTGGAAATCCCAAAGGCCGAAATCCCAAAGGCTGAAATTCCAAAGACCGACATCCAAAAGACCGAAATCCCAAAGGCCGAAATCCCAAAGGCCGAAATACCAAAGGCCGAAATCCCAAAGGCCGAAATCCCAAAGACCGAAATACCAAAAGCCGATATCTTAAAGGTCGAAATCCTAAAGGCCGAAATCCCATATACCGAAATCCCAAAGGCCGAAATACCAAAAGCCGAAATACCATAAGCCGATATCTTAAAGGCCGAAATCCTAAAGGCCGAAATCCTAAAGGCCGACATCCCAAAGACCGAAATCCCAAAGGCCGAAATCCCAAAGGCCGAAATCCCAAAGGCCGAAATCCGAAAGGCTGATATCCTAAATACCGAAATCCCAAAGGCCGAAATCCCAAATGTCGACATCCGAAAGGCTGATATCCTAAATGCTAAAATTACAAAGGCCAAAATCCCAAAGACCGAAATCCCAAAGGCCGAAATCCCAAAGGCCGAAATCCCAAAGGTCAAAATCCCAAATACCGAAATCCCAAAGGCCGAAATCCCAAATGTCGACATCCGAATGGCCGATATCCTAAATGCTAAAATTACAAAGGCCGAAATCCCAAAGGCCGAAATCCCAAAGGCCGAAATCCCAAAGGACGTAATCCCAAAGACTGAAATTCCAAGGACCGACATCCTAAAGACCGAAATCCCAAAGGAAGAAATCCCAAAGGCCGAAATCCCAAAGGCCGAAATCCCAAAGACCGAATTTCCAAAGGCCGAAATCCCAAAGGTCGAAATCCCAAAGGCCAAAATCCCCAAGGCCGTAATCCCAAAGTTCGAAATCCCGAAGGCCGACATCTCAAAGGCCGATATCCTAAATGCTAAAATTCCAAAGGCCGACACCCCATAGAGCGGAATCTCAAAAGGTTAAAATCGCAAATGCCGATATCCCAAGGGCCGAAATCCCAAAGGCCGAAATCCCAAAGGCCGAAATACCAAAAGCCGAAATACCAAAAGGCGATATCTTAAAGGCCGAAATCCTAAAGGCCGAAATCCCAAAGATCGAAATCCCAAGGCCGATATACCAGAGTTGGTCATCCCAAAAGCCGATATCCTAAAGGCTGAAATTCCAAAGGCTGACATCCCAAATGCCGATATCCCAAAGGCCGAAATCCAAAAGGCCGAAAAACCAAAGGCCGAAATCGCAAATGTCGAAATCCGAAAGGTCAAAATCCCAAATACCAAAATCCCGAAGGCCGAAATCCCAAAGGCCGAAATCCCAAAGGCCGAAATCCCAAACGCCGAAATCCCAAAGGCCGAAATCCCAAAGGCAGAAATCCCAAAGGCCGAAATCCCAAAGGCCGAAATCCCAAAGGCCGACATCCCAAAGACCGAAATCCCAAAGGCCGAAATCCCAAAGGTCAAAATCCCAAGGCCGATATCCCAAAGTTCGCCATCCCAAAAGCCGATATCCTAAAGCCTGAAATTCCAAAGGCCGACATCCCAAATGCCGATATCCCAAAGGCCGAAATCCGAAAGGTCGAAAACCCAAAGGCCGAAATCCCAAAGGCCGAAATCCCAAATGTCGAAATCCCAAAAGTCAAAATCCCAATAGCCGACATCCCAAAGGCCGAAATCCCAAAGGCTGAAATTACAAAGCCCGACATCCAAAAGACCGAAATCCCAAAGGCCGAAATCCCAAAGGCCGAAATCCCAAAGGTCCAAATCCCAATAGCCGACATCCCAAATGCCGATATCCCAAAGGCCGAAATCCAAAAGGTCGAAATCCCAAAGGCTGAAATCCCAAAGGCCGAAATCCCAAAGGCCGAAATCCCAAAGGCCGAAATCCCAAAGGCCGAAATTCCAAAGGCCGAAATCCCAAAGGCCGAAATCCCAAAGGCCGAAATCCCAAGGGCCGAAATCCAAAAGGCCGAAATACCAAAGGACGATATCCCAAATGTGGAAATCCCAAAGGCCGAAATCCCAAAGGCTGAAATTCCAAAGACCGACATCCAAAAGACCGAAATCCCAAAGGCCGAAATCCCAAAGGCCGAAATACCAAAGGCCGAAATCCCAAAGGCCGAAATCCCAAAGACCGAAATACCAAAAGCCGATATCTTAAAGGTCGAAATCCTAAAGGCCGAAATCCCATATACCGAAATCCCAAAGGCCGAAATACCAAAAGCCGAAATACCATAAGCCGATATCTTAAAGGCCGAAATCCTAAAGGCCGAAATCCTAAAGGCCGACATCCCAAAGACCGAAATCCCAAAGGCCGAAATCCCAAAGGCCGAAATCCCAAAGGCCGAAATCCCAAAGGCCGAAATCCGAAAGGCTGATATCCTAAATACCGAAATCCCAAAGGCCGAAATCCCAAATGTCGACATCCGAAAGGCTGATATCCTAAATGCTAAAATTACAAAGGCCAAAATCCCAAAGACCGAAATCCCAAAGGCCGAAATCCCAAAGGCCGAAATCCCAAAGGTCAAAATCCCAAATACCGAAATCCCAAAGGCCGAAATCCCAAATGTCGACATCCGAATGGCCGATATCCTAAATGCTAAAATTACAAAGGCCGAAATCCCAAAGGCCGAAATCCCAAAGGCCGAAATCCCAAAGGACGTAATCCCAAAGACTGAAATTCCAAGGACCGACATCCTAAAGACCGAAATCCCAAAAGAAGAAATCCCAAAGGCCGAAATCCCAAAGGCCGAAATCCCAAAGGCCGAAATCCCAAAGGCCGAAATCCCAAAGGCCGAAATCCCAAAGGCCGAAATCCCAAAGGCCGAAATCCCAAGGGCCGAAATCCAAAAGGCCGAAATACCAAAGGACGATATCCCAAATGTGGAAATCCCAAAGGCCGAAATCCCAAAGGCCGAATTTCCAAAGGCCGAAATCCCAAAGGCCGAAATCCCAAAGGCCGAAATCCCAAAGGCCGAAATCCCAAAGGCCGAAATCCCAAAGGCCGAAATCCCAAAGGCCGAAATCCCAAGGGCCGAAATCCAAAAGGCCGAAATACCAAAGGACGATATCCCAAATGTGGAAATCCCAAAGGCCGAAATCCCAAAGGCCGAATTTCCAAAGGCCGAAATCCCAAAGGCCGAAATCCCAAAGGCCGAAATCCCAAAGGCCGAAATCCCAAAGGCCGAAATCCCAAAGGCCGAAATCCCAAAGGCCGAAATCCCAAAGGCCGAAATCCCAAATGTCGAAATCCCAAAGGTCAAAATCCCAATAGCCGACATCCCAAAGACCGAAATTCCAAAGGTCGAAATCCCAAGGCCGATATCCCAAAGTTCGCCATCCCAAAAGCCGATATCCTAATGGCTGAAATTCCAAAGGCCGACATCCCAAATGCCGATATCCCAAAGGCCGAAATCCGAAAGGTCGAAATCCCTAAGGCCGAAATCCCAAAGGCCGAAATCCCAAAGGTCGAAATCCCAAAAGCCGAAATCCCAAAGGCCGAAATCCCAAAGGTCGAAATCCCAAAGGTCGAAATCCCAAAG
Source organism: Megachile rotundata (assembly GCF_050947335.1). Classification (NCBI taxonomy): domain Eukaryota; kingdom Metazoa; phylum Arthropoda; class Insecta; order Hymenoptera; family Megachilidae; genus Megachile; species Megachile rotundata. The sequence goes on from NC_134986.1 coordinate 457,964, forward strand.
GCCGAAATCCCAAATGTCGAAATCCCAAAGGTCAAAATCCCAAATACCGAAATCCCAAAGGCCGAAATCTCAAGGGCCGAAATCCAAAAGGCCGAAATACCAAAGGTCGATATCCCAAAGGTGGAAATCCCAAAGGCCGAATTTCCAAAGGCCGAAATCCCAAAGGCCGAAATCCCAAAGGCCGAAATCACCAAATGTCGAAATCCCAAAGGTCAAAATCCCAATAGCCGACATCCCAAAGACCGAAATCCGAAAGGCCGAAATACCAAAGGCCGAAATCCCAAAGGTCGAAATCCCAAAGGCCGAAATCCCAAATGTCGAAATCCCAAAGGTCAAAATCCCAAATACCGAAATCCCAAAGGCCGAAATCTCAAGGGCCGAAATCCAAAAGGCCGAAATACCAAAGGTCGATATCCCAAAGGTGGAAATCCCAAAGGTCGAAATCCCAAAGGCCGAAATCCCAAAGGCCGAAATCCCAAAGGCCGAAATCCCAAAGGCCGAAATCCCAAGGGCAGAAATCCAAAAGGCCGAAATACCAAAGGTCGATATCCCAAAGGTGGAAATCCCAAAGGCCGAATTTCCAAAGGCCGAAATCCCAAAGGCCGAAATCCCAAAGGTCGAAATCCCAAAGGCCGAAATCCCAAATGTCGAAATCCCAAAGGTCAAAATCCCAATAGCCGACATCCCAAAGACCGAAATCCCAAAGGTCGAAATCCCAAGGCCGATATCCCAAAGTTCGCCATCCCAAAAGCCGATATCCGAAAGGCGGAAATTCCAAAGGCCGATCACCCAAATGCCGATATCCCAAAGGCCGAATTCCGAAAGGTCGAAAACCCAAAGGCCGAAATCCCAAAGGCCGAAATCGCAAATGTCGAAATCCCAAAAGTCAAAATCCCAATAGCCGACATCCCAAAGGCCGAAATCCCAAAGGCTGAAATTCCAAAGACCGACATCCAAAAGACCGAAATCCCAAAGGCCGAAATCCCCAAGGTCGAAATCCCAATAGCCGACATCCCAAAGGCCGAAATCCCAAAGGCCGAAATCCCAAAGGCTGAAATTCCAAAGGCCGACATCCAAAAGACCGAAATCCCAAAGGCCGAAATCCCAAAGGCCGGATTTCCAAAAGCCGAAATCCCAAAAGCCGAAATCCCAAAGGCCGAAATCCCAAAGGCCGAAATTCCAAAGGTCGAAATCCCAAGGCCGATATCCCAAAGTTCGCCATCCCAAAAGCCGATATCCTAATGGCTGAAATTCCAAAGGCCGACATCCCAAATGCCGATATCCCAAAGGCCGAAATCCGAAAGGTCGAAATCCCTAAGGCCGAAATCCCAAAGGCCGAAATCCCAAAGGTCGAAATCCCAAAAGCCGAAATCCCAAAGGCCGAAATCCCAAAGGTCGAAATCCCAAAGGTCGAAATCCCAAAGGCCGAAATCCCAAATGTCGAAATCCCAAAGGTCAAAATCCCAAATACCGAAATCCCAAAGGCCGAAATCTCAAGGGCCGAAATCCAAAAGGCCGAAATACCAAAGGTCGATATCCCAAAGGTGGAAATCCCAAAGGCCGAATTTCCAAAGGCCGAAATCCCAAAGGCCGAAATCCCAAAGGCCGAAATCACCAAATGTCGAAATCCCAAAGGTCAAAATCCCAATAGCCGACATCCCAAAGACCGAAATCCGAAAGGCCGAAATACCAAAGGCCGAAATCCCAAAGGTCGAAATCCCAAAGGCCGAAATCCCAAATGTCGAAATCCCAAAGGTCAAAATCCCAAATACCGAAATCCCAAAGGCCGAAATCTCAAGGGCCGAAATCCAAAAGGCCGAAATACCAAAGGTCGATATCCCAAAGGTGGAAATCCCAAAGGTCGAAATCCCAAAGGCCGAAATCCCAAAGGCCGAAATCCCAAAGGCCGAAATCCCAAAGGCCGAAATCCCAAGGGCAGAAATCCAAAAGGCCGAAATACCAAAGGTCGATATCCCAAAGGTGGAAATCCCAAAGGCCGAATTTCCAAAGGCCGAAATCCCAAAGGCCGAAATCCCAAAGGTCGAAATCCCAAAGGCCGAAATCCCAAATGTCGAAATCCCAAAGGTCAAAATCCCAATAGCCGACATCCCAAAGACCGAAATCCCAAAGGTCGAAATCCCAAGGCCGATATCCCAAAGTTCGCCATCCCAAAAGCCGATATCCGAAAGGCGGAAATTCCAAAGGCCGATCACCCAAATGCCGATATCCCAAAGGCCGAATTCCGAAAGGTCGAAAACCCAAAGGCCGAAATCCCAAAGGCCGAAATCGCAAATGTCGAAATCCCAAAAGTCAAAATCCCAATAGCCGACATCCCAAAGGCCGAAATCCCAAAGGCTGAAATTCCAAAGACCGACATCCAAAAGACCGAAATCCCAAAGGCCGAAATCCCCAAGGTCGAAATCCCAATAGCCGACATCCCAAAGGCCGAAATCCCAAAGGCCGAAATCCCAAAGGCTGAAATTCCAAAGGCCGACATCCAAAAGACCGAAATCCCAAAGGCCGAAATCCCAAAGGCCGGATTTCCAAAAGCCGAAATCCCAAAAGCCGAAATCCCAAAGGCCGAAATCCCAAAGGCCGAAATCCCAAAGGCCGAAATCCCAAAGGCCGAAATCCCAAAGGCCGAAATCGCAAAAGCCGATATCCCAAAGGCCGAAATCCCAAAGGCCGAAATCCCAAAGGCCGAAATCCCAAAGGTCGAAATCCCAAGGCCGATATCCCAAAGTTCGCCATCCCAAATGCCGATATCCTAAAGGCTGAAATTCCAAAGGCCGACATCCCAAATGCCGATATCCCAAAGGCCGAAATCCGAAAGGTCGAAAACCCAAAGGCCGAAATCCCAAAGGCCGAAATCCCAAATGTCGAAATCCCAAAAGTCAAAATCCCAATAGCCGACATCCCAAAGGCCGAAATCCCAAAGGCTGAAATTACAAAGCCCGACATCCAAAAGACCGAAATCCCAAAGGCCGAAATCCCAAAGGTCCAAATCCCAATAGCCGACATCCCAAAGGCCGAAATCCCAAAGGCCGAAATCCCAAAGGCTGAAATTCCAATGGCCGACATCCATAAGACCGAAATCCCAAAGGCCGAAATCCCAAAGGTCGAAATCCCAAAAGCCGAAATCCCAAAGGCCGAAATCCCAAAGGTCGAAATCCCAAAGGTCGAAATCCCAAAGGCCGAAATCCCAAATGTCGAAATCCCAAAGGTCAAAATCCCAAATACCGAAATCCCAAAGGCCGAAATCTCAAGGGCCGAAATCCAAAAGGCCGAAATACCAAAGGTCGATATCCCAAAGGTGGAAACCCCAAAGGCCGAATTTCCAAAGGCCGAAATCCCAAAGGCCGAAATCTCAAAGGCCGAAATCCCAAATGTCGAAATCCCAAAGGTCAAAATCCCAATAGCCGACATCCCAAAGACCGAAATCCCAAAGGTCGAAATCCCAAGGCCGATATCCCAAAGTTCGCCATCCCAAAAGCCGATATCCTATAGGCGGAAATTCCAAAGGCCGACATCCCAAATGCCGATATCCCAAAGGCCGAATTCCGAAGGGTCGAAAACCCAAAGGCCGAAATCCCAAAGGCCGAAATCGCAAATGTCGAAATCCCAAAAGTCAAAATCCCAATAGCCGACATCCCAAAGGCCGAAATCTCAAAGGCTGAAATTCCAAAGACCGACATCCAAAAGACCGAAATCCCAAAGGCCGAAATCCCCAAGGTCGAAATCCGAATAGCCGACATCCCAAAGGCCGAAATCCCAAAGGCCGAAATCCCAAAGGCTGAAATTCCAAAGGCCGACATCCAAAAGACCGAAATCCCAAAGGCCGAAATCCTAAAGGCCGAAATCCCAAAGGTCGAAATCCCAAGGCCGATATCCCAGAGCTGGTCATCCCAAAAGCCGATATCCTAAAGGCTGAAATTCCAATGGCTGACATCCCAAATGCCGATATCCCAAAGGCCGAAATACCAAAGGCCGAAATCGCAAATGTCGAAATCCGAAAGGTCAAAATCCCAAATACCGAAATCCCAAGGCCGATATCCCAAAGTTCGCCATCCCAAAAGCCGATATCCTAAAGGCGGAAATTCCAAAGGCCGACATCCCAAATGCCGATATCCCAAAGGCCGAATTCCGAAAGGTCGAAAACCCAAAGGCCGAAATCCCAAAGGCCGAAATCGCAAATGTCGAAATCCCAAAAGTCAAAATCCCAATAGCCGACATCCCAAAAGCCGAAATCCCCAAGGTCGAAATCCCAATAGCCGACATCCCAAAGGCCGAAATCCCAAAGGCCGAAATCCCAAAGGCTGAAATTCCAAAGGCCGACATCCAAAAGACCGAAATCCCAAAGGCCGAAATCCTAAAGGCCGAAATCCCAAAGGCCGAAATCCCAAAGGTGGAAATCCCAATAGCCGACATCCCAAAGGCCGAAATCCCAAAGGCCGAAATCCTAAAGGCCGAAATCCCAAAGGTCGAAATCCCAAGGCCGATATCCCAGAGTTGGTCATCCCAAAAGCCGATATCCTAAAGGCTGAAATTCCAAAGGCTGACATCCCAAATGCCGATATCCAAAAGGCCGAAATCCAAAAGGCCGAAATACCAAAGGCCGAAATCGCAAATGTCGAAATCCGAAAGGTGAAAATCCCAAATACCGAAATCCCAAAGGCCGAAATCCCAAAGGCCGAAATCCCAAACGCCGAAATCCCAAAGGCCGAAATCCCTAAGGCCGAAATCCCAAAGGCCGAAATCCCAAAGGCCGACATCCCAAAGACCGAAATCCCAAAGGCCGAAATCCCAAAGGTCAAAATCCCATAGGTTACAATTCCAAAGACCGACATCCCAATGACCGAAATCACAATGGTCGAAATCCCAAAGGCCGGAATCCTAAAGGCCGAAATCCCAAAGACCGAAATACCAAAAGCCGAAATACCAAAAGCCGATATCTTAAAGGCCGAAATCCTAAAGGCCGAAATCCCAAAGGCCGTAATCCCAAAGGCCGAAATCCCAAACTCCGAAAACCCAAAGGCCGAAATCCCAAAGGCCGAAATCCCAAATGTCGAAATCCCAAAGGTCAAAATCCCAATAGCCGACATCCCAAAGGCCGAAATCCCAAAGGCTGAAATTCCAAAGACCGACATCCAAAAGACCGAAATCCCAAAGGCCGAAATCCCAAAGGCCGAAATACCAAAGGCCGAAATCCCAAAGGCCGAAATCCCAAAGACCGAAATACCAAAAGCCGATATCTTAAAGGTCGAAATCCTAAAGGCCGAAATCCCAAATACCGAAATCCCAAAGGCCGAAATACCAAAAGCCGAAATACCAAAAGCCGATATCTTAAAGGCCGAAATCCTAAAGGCCGAAATCCTAAAGGCCGACATCCCAAAGACCGAAATCCCAAAGGCCGAAATTCCATAGGTTACAATTCCAAAGACCGACATCCCAAAGACCGAAATCACAATGGTCAAAATCCCAAAGGCCGAATTACTTAAGGCCGAAATCCCAAAGACCGAAATACCAAAAGCCGAAATACCAAAAGCCGATATCTTAAAGGCCGAAATCCTAAAGGCCGAAATCCCAAAGGCCGTAATCCCAAAGGCCGAAATCCCAAACTCCGAAAACCCAAAGCCCGAAATCCCAAAGGCCGAAATCCCAAATGTCGAAGTCCCAAAGGTCAAAATCCCAATAGCCGACATCCCAAAGGCCGAAATCCCAAAGGCTGAAATTCCAAAGACCGACATCCAAAAGACCGAAATCCCAAAGGCCGAAATGCCAAAGGCCGAAATCCCAAAGGTCGAAATCCCAAGGCCGATATCCCAGAGTTGGTCATCCCAAAAGCCGATATCCTAAAGGCCGAAATCCCAAAGGCTCAAATTCCAAAGACCGACATCCAAAAGACCGAAATCCCAAAGGCCGAAATCCCAAAGGCCGAAATCCCAAAGGCCGAAATCCCAAAGGCCGAAATCCCAAAGGTGGAAATCCCAATAGCCGACATCCCAAAGGCCGAAATCCCAAAGGCCGAAATCCCAAAGGCTGAAATTCCAAAGACCGACATCCAAAAGACCGAAATCCCAAAGGCCGAAATCCCAAAGGCCGGATTTCCAAAAGCCGAAATCCCAAAAGCCGAAATCCCAAAGGCCGAAATCCCAAAGACCGAAATCGCAAAAGCCGATATCTTAAAGGTCGAAATCCTAAAGGCCGAAATCCCAAAGGTCGACATTCCAAAGGCCGAAATCCCAAATGTCGAAATCCCCAAGGTCAAAATCCCAAATACCGAAATCTCAAAGGCCGAAATCCTAAAGACCGAAATCCCAAAGGTCGATATCCCAAGGCCGATATCCCAGAGTTGGTCATCCCAAAAGCCGATATCCTAAAGGCCGAAATCCCAAAGGCTCAAATTCCAAAGACCGACATCCAAAAGACCGAAATCCCAAAGGCCGAAATCCAAAAGGCCGAAATCACAAAGGCCGAAATCCCAAAGGTGGAAATCCCAATAGCCGACATCCCAAAGGCCGAAATCCCAAAGGCTGAAATTCCAAAGACCGACATCCAAAAGACCGAAATCCCAAAGGCCGAAATCCCAAAGGCCGAAATACCAAAGGCCGAAATCCCAAAGGCCGAAATCCCAAAGACCGAAATACCAAAAGCCGATATCTTAAAGGTCGAAATCCTAAAGGCCGAAATCCCATATACCGAAATCCCAAAGGCCGAAATACCAAAAGCCGAAATACCATAAGCCGATATCTTAAAGGCCGAAATCCTAAAGGCCGAAATCCTAAAGGCCGACATCCCAAAGACCGAAATCCCAAAGGCCGAAATCCCAAAGGCCGAAATCCCAAAGGCCGAAATCCGAAAGGCTGATATCCTAAATACCGAAATCCCAAAGGCCGAAATCCCAAATGTCGACATCCGAAAGGCTGATATCCTAAATGCTAAAATTACAAAGGCCAAAATCCCAAAGACCGAAATCCCAAAGGCCGAAATCCCAAAGGCCGAAATCCCAAAGGCCGAAATCCCAAAGGACGTAATCCCAAAGACTGAAATTCCAAGGACCGACATCCTAAAGACCGAAATCCCAAAGGAAGAAATCCCAAAGGCCGAAATCCCAAAGGCCGAAATCCCAAAGACCGAATTTCCAAAGGCCGAAATCCCAAAGGTCGAAATCCCAAAGGCCAAAATCCCCAAGGCCGTAATCCCAAAGTTCGAAATCCCGAAGGCCGACATCTCAAAGGCCGATATCCTAAATGCTAAAATTCCAAAGGCCGACACCCCATAGAGCGGAATCTCAAAAGGTTAAAATCGCAAATGCCGATATCCCAAGGGCCGAAATCCCAAAGGCCGAAATCCCAAAGGCCGAAATACCAAAAGCCGAAATACCAAAAGGCGATATCTTAAAGGCCGAAATCCTAAAGGCCGAAATCCCAAAGATCGAAATCCCAAGGCCGATATACCAGAGTTGGTCATCCCAAAAGCCGATATCCTAAAGGCTGAAATTCCAAAGGCTGACATCCCAAATGCCGATATCCCAAAGGCCGAAATCCAAAAGGCCGAAAAACCAAAGGCCGAAATCGCAAATGTCGAAATCCGAAAGGTCAAAATCCCAAATACCAAAATCCCGAAGGCCGAAATCCCAAAGGCCGAAATCCCAAAGGCCGAAATCCCAAACGCCGAAATCCCAAAGGCCGAAATCCCAAAGGCAGAAATCCCAAAGGCCGAAATCCCAAAGGCCGAAATCCCAAAGGCCGACATCCCAAAGACCGAAATCCCAAAGGCCGAAATCCCAAAGGTCAAAATCCCAAGGCCGATATCCCAAAGTTCGCCATCCCAAAAGCCGATATCCTAAAGCCTGAAATTCCAAAGGCCGACATCCCAAATGCCGATATCCCAAAGGCCGAAATCCGAAAGGTCGAAAACCCAAAGGCCGAAATCCCAAAGGCCGAAATCCCAAATGTCGAAATCCCAAAAGTCAAAATCCCAATAGCCGACATCCCAAAGGCCGAAATCCCAAAGGCTGAAATTACAAAGCCCGACATCCAAAAGACCGAAATCCCAAAGGCCGAAATCCCAAAGGCCGAAATCCCAAAGGTCCAAATCCCAATAGCCGACATCCCAAATGCCGATATCCCAAAGGCCGAAATCCAAAAGGTCGAAATCCCAAAGGCTGAAATCCCAAAGGCCGAAATCCTAAAGGCCGAAATCCCATATACCGAAATCCCAAAGGCCGAAATACCAAAAGCCGAAATACCATAAGCCGATATCTTAAAGGCCGAAATCCTAAAGGCCGAAATCCTAAAGGCCGACATCCCAAAGACCGAAATCCCAAAGGCCGAAATCCCAAAGGCCGAAATCCCAAAGGCCGAAATCCGAAAGGCTGATATCCTAAATACCGAAATCCCAAAGGCCGAAATCCCAAATGTCGACATCCGAAAGGCTGATATCCTAAATGCTAAAATTACAAAGGCCAAAATCCCAAAGACCGAAATCCCAAAGGCCGAAATCCCAAAGGCCGAAATCCCAAAGGCCGAAATCCCAAAGGACGTAATCCCAAAGACTGAAATTCCAAGGACCGACATCCTAAAGACCGAAATCCCAAAGGAAGAAATCCCAAAGGCCGAAATCCCAAAGGCCGAAATCCCAAAGACCGAATTTCCAAAGGCCGAAATCCCAAAGGTCGAAATCCCAAAGGCCAAAATCCCCAAGGCCGTAATCCCAAAGTTCGAAATCCCGAAGGCCGACATCTCAAAGGCCGATATCCTAAATGCTAAAATTCCAAAGGCCGACACCCCATAGAGCGGAATCTCAAAAGGTTAAAATCGCAAATGCCGATATCCCAAGGGCCGAAATCCCAAAGGCCGAAATCCCAAAGGCCGAAATACCAAAAGCCGAAATACCAAAAGGCGATATCTTAAAGGCCGAAATCCTAAAGGCCGAAATCCCAAAGATCGAAATCCCAAGGCCGATATACCAGAGTTGGTCATCCCAAAAGCCGATATCCTAAAGGCTGAAATTCCAAAGGCTGACATCCCAAATGCCGATATCCCAAAGGCCGAAATCCAAAAGGCCGAAAAACCAAAGGCCGAAATCGCAAATGTCGAAATCCGAAAGGTCAAAATCCCAAATACCAAAATCCCGAAGGCCGAAATCCCAAAGGCCGAAATCCCAAAGGCCGAAATCCCAAACGCCGAAATCCCAAAGGCCGAAATCCCAAAGGCAGAAATCCCAAAGGCCGAAATCCCAAAGGCCGAAATCCCAAAGGCCGACATCCCAAAGACCGAAATCCCAAAGGCCGAAATCCCAAAGGTCAAAATCCCAAGGCCGATATCCCAAAGTTCGCCATCCCAAAAGCCGATATCCTAAAGCCTGAAATTCCAAAGGCCGACATCCCAAATGCCGATATCCCAAAGGCCGAAATCCGAAAGGTCGAAAACCCAAAGGCCGAAATCCCAAAGGCCGAAATCCCAAATGTCGAAATCCCAAAAGTCAAAATCCCAATAGCCGACATCCCAAAGGCCGAAATCCCAAAGGCTGAAATTACAAAGCCCGACATCCAAAAGACCGAAATCCCAAAGGCCGAAATCCCAAAGGCCGAAATCCCAAAGGTCCAAATCCCAATAGCCGACATCCCAAATGCCGATATCCCAAAGGCCGAAATCCAAAAGGTCGAAATCCCAAAGGCTGAAATCCCAAAGGCCGAAATCCCAAAGGCCGAAATCCCAAAGGCCGAAATCCCAAAGGCCGAAATCCCAAAGGCCGAAATCCCAAAGGCCGAAATCCCAAGGGCCGAAATCCAAAAGGCCGAAATACCAAAGGACGATATCCCAAATGTGGAAATCCCAAAGGCCGAAATCCCAAAGGCCGAATTTCCAAAGGCCGAAATCCCAAAGGCCGAAATCCCAAAGGTCGAAATCCCAAAGGCCGAAATCCCAAATGTCGAAATCCCAAAGGTCAAAATCCCAATAGCCGACATCCCAAAGACCGAAATCCCAAAGGTCGAAATCCCAAGGCCGATATCCCAAAGTTCGCCATCCCAAAAGCCGATATCCGAAAGGCGGAAATTCCAAAGGCCGATCACCCAAATGCCGATATCCCAAAGGCCGAATTCCGAAAGGTCGAAAACCCAAAGGCCGAAATCCCAAAGGCCGAAATCGCAAATGTCGAAATCCCAAAAGTCAAAATCCCAATAGCCGACATCCCAAAGGCCGAAATCCCAAAGGCTGAAATTCCAAAGACCGACATCCAAAAGACCGAAATCCCAAAGGCCGAAATCCCCAAGGTCGAAATCCCAATAGCCGACATCCCAAAGGCCGAAATCCCAAAGGCCGAAATCCCAAAGGCTGAAATTCCAAAGGCCGACATCCAAAAGACCGAAATCCCAAAGGCCGAAATCCCAAAGGCCGGATTTCCAAAAGCCGAAATCCCAAAAGCCGAAATCCCAAAGGCCGAAATCCCAAAGGCCGAAATCCCAAAGGCCGAAATCCCAAAGGCCGAAATCGCAAAAGCCGATATCCCAAAGGCCGAAATCCCAAAGGCCGAAATCCCAAAGGCCGAAATCCCAAAGGTCGAAATCCCAAGGCCGATATCCCAAAGTTCGCCATCCCAAAAGCCGATATCCTAAAGGCTGAAATTCCAAAGGCCGACATCCCAAATGCCGATATCCCAAAGGCCGAAATCCGAAAGGTCGAAAACCCAAAGGCCGAAATCCCAAAGGCCGAAATCCCAAATGTCGAAATCCCAAAAGTCAAAATCCCAATAGCCGACATCCCAAAGGCCGAAATCCCAAAGGCTGAAATTACAAAGCCCGACATCCAAAAGACCGAAATCCCAAAGGCCGAAATCCCAAAGGTCCAAATCCCAATAGCCGACATCCCAAAGGCCGAAATCCCAAAGGCCGAAATCCCAAAGGCTGAAATTCCAATGGCCGACATCCATAAGACCGAAATCCCAAAGGCCGAAATCCCAAAGGTCGAAATCCCAAAAGCCGAAATCCCAAAGGCCGAAATCCCAAATGTCGAAATCCCAAAGGTCAAAATCCCAAATACCGAAATCCCAAAGGCCGAAATCTCAAGGGCCGAAATCCAAAAGGCCGAAATACCAAAAGTCGATATCCCAAAGGTGGAAACCCCAAAGGCCGAATTTCCAAAGGCCGAAATCCCAAAGGCCGAAATCCAAAAGGCCGAAATCTCAAAGGCCGAAATCCCAAATGTCGAAATCCCAAAGGTCAAAATCCCAATAGCCGACATCCCAAAGACCGAAATCCCAAAGGTCGAAATCCCAAGGCCGATATCCCAAAGTTCGCCATCCCAAAAGCCGATATCCTATAGGCGGAAATTCCAAAGGCCGACATCCCAAATGCCGATATCCCAAAGGCCGAATTCCGAAGGGTCGAAAACCCAAAGGCCGAAATCCCAAAGGCCGAAATCACAAATGTCGAAATCCCAAAAGTCAAAATCCCAATAGCCGACATCCCAAAGGCCGAAATCTCAAAGGCTGAAATTCCAAAGACCGACATCCAAAAGACCGAAATCCCAAAGGCCGAAATCCCCAAGGTCGAAATCCGAATAGCCGACATCCCAAAGGCCGAAATCCCAAAGGCCGAAATCCCAAAGGCCGGATTTCCAAAAGCCGAAATCCCAAAAGCCGAAATCCCAAAGGCCGAAATCCCAAAGACCGAAATCGCAAAAGCCGATATCTTAAAGGTCGAAATCCTAAAGGCCGAAATCCCAAAGGTCGACATTCCAAAGGCCGAAATCCCAAATGTCGAAATCCCCAAGGTCAAAATCCCAAATACCGAAATCTCAAAGGCCGAAATCCTAAAGACCGAAATCCCAAAGGTCGATATCCCAAGGCCGATATCCCAGAGTTGGTCATCCCAAAAGCCGATATCCTAAAGGCCGAAATCCCAAAGGCTCAAATTCCAAAGACCGACATCCAAAAGACCGAAATCCCAAAGGCCGAAATCCAAAAGGCCGAAATCCCAAAGGCCGAAATCCCAAAGGTGGAAATCCCAATAGCCGACATCCCAAAGGCCGAAATCCCAAAGGCTGAAATTCCAAAGACCGACATCCAAAAGACCGAAATCCCAAAGGCCGAAATCCCAAAGGCCGAAATCCCAAAGGTCCAAATCCCAATAGCCGACATCCCAAATGCCGATATCCCAAAGGCCGAAATCCAAAAGGTCGAAATCCCAAAGGCTGAAATCCCAAAGGCCGAAATCCTAAAGGCCGAAATCCCATATACCGAAATCCCAAAGGCCGAAATACCAAAAGCCGAAATACCATAAGCCGATATCTTAAAGGCCGAAATCCTAAAGGCCGAAATCCTAAAGGCCGACATCCCAAAGACCGAAATCCCAAAGGCCGAAATCCCAAAGGCCGAAATCCCAAAGGCCGAAATCCGAAAGGCTGATATCCTAAATACCGAAATCCCAAAGGCCGAAATCCCAAATGTCGACATCCGAAAGGCTGATATCCTAAATGCTAAAATTACAAAGGCCAAAATCCCAAAGACCGAAATCCCAAAGGCCGAAATCCCAAAGGCCGAAATCCCAAAGGCCGAAATCCCAAAGGACGTAATCCCAAAGACTGAAATTCCAAGGACCGACATCCTAAAGACCGAAATCCCAAAGGAAGAAATCCCAAAGGCCGAAATCCCAAAGGCCGAAATCCCAAAGACCGAATTTCCAAAGGCCGAAATCCCAAAGGTCGAAATCCCAAAGGCCAAAATCCCCAAGGCCGTAATCCCAAAGTTCGAAATCCCGAAGGCCGACATCTCAAAGGCCGATATCCTAAATGCTAAAATTCCAAAGGCCGACACCCCATAGAGCGGAATCTCAAAAGGTTAAAATCGCAAATGCCGATATCCCAAGGGCCGAAATCCCAAAGGCCGAAATCCCAAAGGCCGAAATACCAAAAGCCGAAATACCAAAAGGCGATATCTTAAAGGCCGAAATCCTAAAGGCCGAAATCCCAAAGATCGAAATCCCAAGGCCGATATACCAGAGTTGGTCATCCCAAAAGCCGATATCCTAAAGGCTGAAATTCCAAAGGCTGACATCCCAAATGCCGATATCCCAAAGGCCGAAATCCAAAAGGCCGAAAAACCAAAGGCCGAAATCGCAAATGTCGAAATCCGAAAGGTCAAAATCCCAAATACCAAAATCCCGAAGGCCGAAATCCCAAAGGCCGAAATCCCAAAGGCCGAAATCCCAAACGCCGAAATCCCAAAGGCCGAAATCCCAAAGGCAGAAATCCCAAAGGCCGAAATCCCAAAGGCCGAAATCCCAAAGGCCGACATCCCAAAGACCGAAATCCCAAAGGCCGAAATCCCAAAGGTCAAAATCCCAAGGCCGATATCCCAAAGTTCGCCATCCCAAAAGCCGATATCCTAAAGCCTGAAATTCCAAAGGCCGACATCCCAAATGCCGATATCCCAAAGGCCGAAATCCGAAAGGTCGAAAACCCAAAGGCCGAAATCCCAAAGGCCGAAATCCCAAATGTCGAAATCCCAAAAGTCAAAATCCCAATAGCCGACATCCCAAAGGCCGAAATCCCAAAGGCTGAAATTACAAAGCCCGACATCCAAAAGACCGAAATCCCAAAGGCCGAAATCCCAAAGGCCGAAATCCCAAAGGTCCAAATCCCAATAGCCGACATCCCAAATGCCGATATCCCAAAGGCCGAAATCCAAAAGGTCGAAATCCCAAAGGCTGAAATCCCAAAGGCCGAAATCCCAAAGGCCGAAATCCCAAAGGCCGAAATCCCAAAGGCCGAAATCCCAAAGGCCGAAATCCCAAAGGCCGAAATCCCAAGGGCCGAAATCCAAAAGGCCGAAATACCAAAGGACGATATCCCAAATGTGGAAATCCCAAAGGCCGAAATCCCAAAGGCCGAATTTCCAAAGGCCGAAATCCCAAAGGCCGAAATCCCAAAGGTCGAAATCCCAAAGGCCGAAATCCCAAATGTCGAAATCCCAAAGGTCAAAATCCCAATAGCCGACATCCCAAAGACCGAAATCCCAAAGGTCGAAATCCCAAGGCCGATATCCCAAAGTTCGCCATCCCAAAAGCCGATATCCGAAAGGCGGAAATTCCAAAGGCCGATCACCCAAATGCCGATATCCCAAAGGCCGAATTCCGAAAGGTCGAAAACCCAAAGGCCGAAATCCCAAAGGCCGAAATCGCAAATGTCGAAATCCCAAAAGTCAAAATCCCAATAGCCGACATCCCAAAGGCCGAAATCCCAAAGGCTGAAATTCCAAAGACCGACATCCAAAAGACCGAAATCCCAAAGGCCGAAATCCCCAAGGTCGAAATCCCAATAGCCGACATCCCAAAGGCCGAAATCCCAAAGGCCGAAATCCCAAAGGCTGAAATTCCAAAGGCCGACATCCAAAAGACCGAAATCCCAAAGGCCGAAATCCCAAAGGCCGGATTTCCAAAAGCCGAAATCCCAAAAGCCGAAATCCCAAAGGCCGAAATCCCAAAGGCCGAAATCCCAAAGGCCGAAATCCCAAAGGCCGAAATCGCAAAAGCCGATATCCCAAAGGCCGAAATCCCAAAGGCCGAAATCCCAAAGGCCGAAATCCCAAAGGTCGAAATCCCAAGGCCGATATCCCAAAGTTCGCCATCCCAAAAGCCGATATCCTAAAGGCTGAAATTCCAAAGGCCGACATCCCAAATGCCGATATCCCAAAGGCCGAAATCCGAAAGGTCGAAAACCCAAAGGCCGAAATCCCAAAGGCCGAAATCCCAAATGTCGAAATCCCAAAAGTCAAAATCCCAATAGCCGACATCCCAAAGGCCGAAATCCCAAAGGCTGAAATTACAAAGCCCGACATCCAAAAGACCGAAATCCCAAAGGCCGAAATCCCAAAGGTCCAAATCCCAATAGCCGACATCCCAAAGGCCGAAATCCCAAAGGCCGAAATCCCAAAGGCTGAAATTCCAATGGCCGACATCCATAAGACCGAAATCCCAAAGGCCGAAATCCCAAAGGTCGAAATCCCAAAAGCCGAAATCCCAAAGGCCGAAATCCCAAATGTCGAAATCCCAAAGGTCAAAATCCCAAATACCGAAATCCCAAAGGCCGAAATCTCAAGGGCCGAAATCCAAAAGGCCGAAATACCAAAAGTCGATATCCCAAAGGTGGAAACCCCAAAGGCCGAATTTCCAAAGGCCGAAATCCCAAAGGCCGAAATCCAAAAGGCCGAAATCTCAAAGGCCGAAATCCCAAATGTCGAAATCCCAAAGGTCAAAATCCCAATAGCCGACATCCCAAAGACCGAAATCCCAAAGGTCGAAATCCCAAGGCCGATATCCCAAAGTTCGCCATCCCAAAAGCCGATATCCTATAGGCGGAAATTCCAAAGGCCGACATCCCAAATGCCGATATCCCAAAGGCCGAATTCCGAAGGGTCGAAAACCCAAAGGCCGAAATCCCAAAGGCCGAAATCACAAATGTCGAAATCCCAAAAGTCAAAATCCCAATAGCCGACATCCCAAAGGCCGAAATCTCAAAGGCTGAAATTCCAAAGACCGACATCCAAAAGACCGAAATCCCAAAGGCCGAAATCCCCAAGGTCGAAATCCGAATAGCCGACATCCCAAAGGCCGAAATCCCAAAGGCCGAAATCCCAAAGGCCGGATTTCCAAAAGCCGAAATCCCAAAAGCCGAAATCCCAAAGGCCGAAATCCCAAAGACCGAAATCGCAAAAGCCGATATCTTAAAGGTCGAAATCCTAAAGGCCGAAATCCCAAAGGTCGACATTCCAAAGGCCGAAATCCCAAATGTCGAAATCCCCAAGGTCAAAATCCCAAATACCGAAATCTCAAAGGCCGAAATCCTAAAGACCGAAATCCCAAAGGTCGATATCCCAAGGCCGATATCCCAGAGTTGGTCATCCCAAAAGCCGATATCCTAAAGGCCGAAATCCCAAAGGCTCAAATTCCAAAGACCGACATCCAAAAGACCGAAATCCCAAAGGCCGAAATCCAAAAGGCCGAAATCCCAAAGGCCGAAATCCCAAAGGTGGAAATCCCAATAGCCGACATCCCAAAGGCCGAAATCCCAAAGGCTGAAATTCCAAAGACCGACATCCAAAAGACCGAAATCCCAAAGGCCGAAATCCCAAAGGCCGAAATACCAAAGGCCGAAATCCCAAAGGCCGAAATCCCAAAGACCGAAATACCAAAAGCCGATATCTTAAAGGTCGAAATCCTAAAGGCCGAAATCCCATATACCGAAATCCCAAAGGCCGAAATACCAAAAGCCGAAATACCATAAGCCGATATCTTAAAGGCCGAAATCCTAAAGGCCGAAATCCTAAAGGCCGACATCCCAAAGACCGAAATCCCAAAGGCCGAAATCCCAAAGGCCGAAATCCCAAAGGCCGAAATCCGAAAGGCTGATATCCTAAATACCGAAATCCCAAAGGCCGAAATCCCAAATGTCGACATCCGAAAGGCTGATATCCTAAATGCTAAAATTACAAAGGCCAAAATCCCAAAGACCGAAATCCCAAAGGCCGAAATCCCAAAGGCCGAAATCCCAAAGGCCGAAATCCCAAAGGACGTAATCCCAAAGACTGAAATTCCAAGGACCGACATCCTAAAGACCGAAATCCCAAAGGAAGAAATCCCAAAGGCCGAAATCCCAAAGGCCGAAATCCCAAAGACCGAATTTCCAAAGGCCGAAATCCCAAAGGTCGAAATCCCAAAGGCCAAAATCCCCAAGGCCGTAATCCCAAAGTTCGAAATCCCGAAGGCCGACATCTCAAAGGCCGATATCCTAAATGCTAAAATTCCAAAGGCCGACACCCCATAGAGCGGAATCTCAAAAGGTTAAAATCGCAAATGCCGATATCCCAAGGGCCGAAATCCCAAAGGCCGAAATCCCAAAGGCCGAAATACCAAAAGCCGAAATACCAAAAGGCGATATCTTAAAGGCCGAAATCCTAAAGGCCGAAATCCCAAAGATCGAAATCCCAAGGCCGATATACCAGAGTTGGTCATCCCAAAAGCCGATATCCTAAAGGCTGAAATTCCAAAGGCTGACATCCCAAATGCCGATATCCCAAAGGCCGAAATCCAAAAGGCCGAAAAACCAAAGGCCGAAATCGCAAATGTCGAAATCCGAAAGGTCAAAATCCCAAATACCAAAATCCCGAAGGCCGAAATCCCAAAGGCCGAAATCCCAAAGGCCGAAATCCCAAACGCCGAAATCCCAAAGGCCGAAATCCCAAAGGCAGAAATCCCAAAGGCCGAAATCCCAAAGGCCGAAATCCCAAAGGCCGACATCCCAAAGACCGAAATCCCAAAGGCCGAAATCCCAAAGGTCAAAATCCCAAGGCCGATATCCCAAAGTTCGCCATCCCAAAAGCCGATATCCTAAAGCCTGAAATTCCAAAGGCCGACATCCCAAATGCCGATATCCCAAAGGCCGAAATCCGAAAGGTCGAAAACCCAAAGGCCGAAATCCCAAAGGCCGAAATCCCAAATGTCGAAATCCCAAAAGTCAAAATCCCAATAGCCGACATCCCAAAGGCCGAAATCCCAAAGGCTGAAATTACAAAGCCCGACATCCAAAAGACCGAAATCCCAAAGGCCGAAATCCCAAAGGCCGAAATCCCAAAGGTCCAAATCCCAATAGCCGACATCCCAAATGCCGATATCCCAAAGGCCGAAATCCAAAAGGTCGAAATCCCAAAGGCTGAAATCCCAAAGGCCGAAATCCTAAAGGCCGAAATCCCATATACCGAAATCCCAAAGGCCGAAATACCAAAAGCCGAAATACCATAAGCCGATATCTTAAAGGCCGAAATCCTAAAGGCCGAAATCCTAAAGGCCGACATCCCAAAGACCGAAATCCCAAAGGCCGAAATCCCAAAGGCCGAAATCCCAAAGGCCGAAATCCGAAAGGCTGATATCCTAAATACCGAAATCCCAAAGGCCGAAATCCCAAATGTCGACATCCGAAAGGCTGATATCCTAAATGCTAAAATTACAAAGGCCAAAATCCCAAAGACCGAAATCCCAAAGGCCGAAATCCCAAAGGCCGAAATCCCAAAGGCCGAAATCCCAAAGGACGTAATCCCAAAGACTGAAATTCCAAGGACCGACATCCTAAAGACCGAAATCCCAAAGGAAGAAATCCCAAAGGCCGAAATCCCAAAGGCCGAAATCCCAAAGACCGAATTTCCAAAGGCCGAAATCCCAAAGGTCGAAATCCCAAAGGCCAAAATCCCCAAGGCCGTAATCCCAAAGTTCGAAATCCCGAAGGCCGACATCTCAAAGGCCGATATCCTAAATGCTAAAATTCCAAAGGCCGACACCCCATAGAGCGGAATCTCAAAAGGTTAAAATCGCAAATGCCGATATCCCAAGGGCCGAAATCCCAAAGGCCGAAATCCCAAAGGCCGAAATACCAAAAGCCGAAATACCAAAAGGCGATATCTTAAAGGCCGAAATCCTAAAGGCCGAAATCCCAAAGATCGAAATCCCAAGGCCGATATACCAGAGTTGGTCATCCCAAAAGCCGATATCCTAAAGGCTGAAATTCCAAAGGCTGACATCCCAAATGCCGATATCCCAAAGGCCGAAATCCAAAAGGCCGAAAAACCAAAGGCCGAAATCGCAAATGTCGAAATCCGAAAGGTCAAAATCCCAAATACCAAAATCCCGAAGGCCGAAATCCCAAAGGCCGAAATCCCAAAGGCCGAAATCCCAAACGCCGAAATCCCAAAGGCCGAAATCCCAAAGGCAGAAATCCCAAAGGCCGAAATCCCAAAGGCCGAAATCCCAAAGGCCGACATCCCAAAGACCGAAATCCCAAAGGCCGAAATCCCAAAGGTCAAAATCCCAAGGCCGATATCCCAAAGTTCGCCATCCCAAAAGCCGATATCCTAAAGCCTGAAATTCCAAAGGCCGACATCCCAAATGCCGATATCCCAAAGGCCGAAATCCGAAAGGTCGAAAACCCAAAGGCCGAAATCCCAAAGGCCGAAATCCCAAATGTCGAAATCCCAAAAGTCAAAATCCCAATAGCCGACATCCCAAAGGCCGAAATCCCAAAGGCTGAAATTACAAAGCCCGACATCCAAAAGACCGAAATCCCAAAGGCCGAAATCCCAAAGGCCGAAATCCCAAAGGTCCAAATCCCAATAGCCGACATCCCAAATGCCGATATCCCAAAGGCCGAAATCCAAAAGGTCGAAATCCCAAAGGCTGAAATCCCAAAGGCCGAAATCCCAAAGGCCGAAATCCCAAAGGCCGAAATCCCAAAGGCCGAAATCCCAAAGGCCGAAATCCCAAAGGCCGAAATCCCAAGGGCCGAAATCCAAAAGGCCGAAATACCAAAGGACGATATCCCAAATGTGGAAATCCCAAAGGCCGAAATCCCAAAGGCCGAATTTCCAAAGGCCGAAATCCCAAAGGCCGAAATCCCAAAGGTCGAAATCCCAAAGGTCGAAATCCCAAAGGCCGAAATCCCAAATGTCGAAATCCCAAAGGTCAAAATCCCAATAGCCGACATCCCAAAGACCGAAATTCCAAAGGTCGAAATCCCAAGGCCGATATCCCAAAGTTCGCCATCCCAAAAGCCGATATCCGAAAGGCGGAAATTCCAAAGGCCGATCACCCAAATGCCGATATCCCAAAGGCCGAATTCCGAAAGGTCGAAAACCCAAAGGCCGAAATCCCAAAGGCCGAAATCGCAAATGTCGAAATCCCAAAAGTCAAAATCCCAATAGCCGACATCCCAAAGGCCGAAATCCCAAAGGCTGAAATTCCAAAGACCGACATCCAAAAGACCGAAATCCCAAAGGCCGAAATCCCCAAGGTCGAAATCCCAATAGCCGACATCCCAAAGGCCGAAATCCCAAAGGCCGAAATCCCAAAGGCTGAAATTCCAAAGGCCGACATCCAAAAGACCGAAATCCCAAAGGCCGAAATCCCAAAGGCCGGATTTCCAAAAGCCGAAATCCCAAAAGCCGAAATCCCAAAGGCCGAAATCCCAAAGGCCGAAATCCCAAAGGCCGAAATCCCAAAGGCCGAAATCGCAAAAGCCGATATCCCAAAGGCCGAAATCCCAAAGGCCGAAATCCCAAAGGCCGAAATCCCAAAGGTCGAAATCCCAAGGCCGATATCCCAAAGTTCGCCATCCCAAAAGCCGATATCCTAAAGGCTGAAATTCCAAAGGCCGACATCCCAAATGCCGATATCCCAAAGGCCGAAATCCGAAAGGTCGAAAACCCAAAGGCCGAAATCCCAAAGGCCGAAATCCCAAATGTCGAAATCCCAAAAGTCAAAATCCCAATAGCCGACATCCCAAAGGCCGGAATCCCAAAGGCTGAAATTACAAAGCCCGACATCCAAAAGACCGAAATCCCAAAGGCCGAAATCCCAAAGGTCCAAATCCCAATAGCCGACATCCCAAAGGCCGAAATCCCAAAGGCCGAAATCCCAAAGGCTGAAATTCCAATGGCCGACATCCATAAGACCGAAATCCCAAAGGCCGAAATCCCAAAGGTCGAAATCCCAAAAGCCGAAATCCCAAAGGCCGAAATCCCAAATGTCGAAATCCCAAAGGTCAAAATCCCAAATACCGAAATCCCAAAGGCCGAAATCTCAAGGGCCGAAATCCAAAAGGCCGAAATACCAAAAGTCGATATCCCAAAGGTGGAAACCCCAAAGGCCGAATTTCCAAAGGCCGAAATCCCAAAGGCCGAAATCCAAAAGGCCGAAATCTCAAAGGCCGAAATCCCAAATGTCGAAATCCCAAAGGTCAAAATCCCAATAGCCGACATCCCAAAGACCGAAATCCCAAAGGTCGAAATCCCAAGGCCGATATCCCAAAGTTCGCCATCCCAAAAGCCGATATCCTATAGGCGGAAATTCCAAAGGCCGACATCCCAAATGCCGATATCCCAAAGGCCGAATTCCGAAGGGTCGAAAACCCAAAGGCCGAAATCCCAAAGGCCGAAATCACAAATGTCGAAATCCCAAAAGTCAAAATCCCAATAGCCGACATCCCAAAGGCCGAAATCTCAAAGGCTGAAATTCCAAAGACCGACATCCAAAAGACCGAAATCCCAAAGGCCGAAATCCCCAAGGTCGAAATCCGAATAGCCGACATCCC
This sequence comes from Megachile rotundata, assembly GCF_050947335.1. NCBI lineage: Eukaryota > Metazoa > Arthropoda > Insecta > Hymenoptera > Megachilidae > Megachile > Megachile rotundata. Next base: position 479,101 of record NC_134986.1, read on the forward strand.
AAAGGCCGAAATCCCAAAGGCCGAAATCCCAAAGGCTGAAATTCCAAAGGCCGACATCCAAAAGACCGAAATCCCAAAGGCCGAAATCCTAAAGGCCGAAATCCCAAAGGTCGAAATCCCAAGACCGATATCCCAGAGCTGGTCATCCCAAAAGCCGATATCCTAAAGGCTGAAATTCCAATGGCTGACATCCCAAATGCCGATATCCCAAAGGCCGAAATACCAAAGGCCGAAATCGCAAATGTCGAAATCCGAAAGGTCAAAATCCCAAATACCGAAATCCCAAGGCCGATATCCCAAAGTTCGCCATCCCAAAAGCCGATATCCTAAAGGCGGAAATTCCAAAGGCCGACATCCCAAATGCCGATATCCCAAAGGCCGAATTCCGAAAGGTCGAAAACCCAAAGGCCGAAATCCCAAAGGCCGAAATCGCAAATGTCGAAATCCCAAAAGTCAAAATCCCAATAGCCGACATCCCAAAAGCCGAAATCCCCAAGGTCGAAATCCCAATAGCCGACATCCCAAAGGCCGAAATCCCAAAGGCCGAAATCCCAAAGGCTGAAATTCCAAAGGCCGACATCCAAAAGACCGAAATCCCAAAGGCCGAAATCCCAAAGGCCGAAATCCCAAAGGCCGAAATCCCAAAGGCCGAAATCCCAAATGTCGAAATCCCAAAGGTCAAAATCCCAATAGCCGACATCCCAAAGACCGAAATTCCAAAGGTCGAAATCCCAAGGCCGATATCCCAAAGTTCGCCATCCCAAAAGCCGATATCCTAACGGCTGAAATTCCAAAGGCCGACATCCCAAATGCCGATATCCCAAAGGCCGAAATCCGAAAGGTCGAAATCCCTAAGGCCGAAATCCCAAAGGCCGAAATCCCAAAGGTCGAAATCCCAAAAGCCGAAATCCCAAAGGCCGAAATCCCAAAGGTCGAAATCCCAAAGGTCGAAATCCCAAAGGCCGAAATCCCAAATGTCGAAATCCCAAAGGTCAAAATCCCAAATACCGAAATCCCAAAGGCCGAAATCTCAAGGGCCGAAATCCAAAAGGCCGAAATACCAAAGGTCGATATCCCAAAGGTGGAAATCCCAAAGGCCGAATTTCCAAAGGCCGAAATCCCAAAGGCCGAAATCACCAAATGTCGAAATCCCAAAGGTCAAAATCCCAATAGCCGACATCCCAAAGACCGAAATCCGAAATGCCGAAATACCAAAGGCCGAAATCCCAAAGGTCGAAATCCCAAAGGCCGAAATCCCAAATGTCGAAATCCCAAAGGTCAAAATCCCAAATACCGAAATCCCAAAGGCCGAAATCTCAAGGGCCGAAATCCAAAAGGCCGAAATACCAAAGGTCGATATCCCAAAGGTGGAAATCCCAAAGGTCGAAATCCCAAAGGCCGAAATCCCAAAGGCCGAAATCCCAAAGGCCGAAATCCCAAAGGCCGAAATCCCAAAGGCCGAAATCCCAAGGGCAGAAATCCAAAAGGCCGAAATACCAAAGGTCGATATCCCAAAGGTGGAAATCCCAAAGGCCGAATTTCCAAAGGCCGAAATCCCAAAGGCCGAAATCCCAAAGGTCGAAATCCCAAGGCCGATATCCCAAAGTTCGCCATCCCAAAAGCCGATATCCGAAAGGCGGAAATTCCAAAGGCCGATCACCCAAATGCCGATATCCCAAAGGCCGAATTCCGAAAGGTCGAAAACCCAAAGGCCGAAATCCCAAAGGCCGAAATCGCAAATGTCGAAATCCCAAAAGTCAAAATCCCAATAGCCGACATCCCAAAGGCCGAAATCCCAAAGGCTGAAATTCCAAAGACCGACATCCAAAAGACCGAAATCCCAAAGGCCGAAATCCCCAAGGTCGAAATCCCAATAGCCGACATCCCAAAGGCCGAAATCCCAAAGGCCGAAATCCCAAAGGCTGAAATTCCAAAGGCCGACATCCAAAAGACCGAAATCCCAAAGGCCGAAATCCCAAAGGCCGGATTTCCAAAAGCCGAAATCCCAAAAGCCGAAATCCCAAAGGCCGAAATCCCAAAGGCCGAAATCCCAAAGGCCGAAATCCCAAAGGCCGAAATCCCAAAGGCCGAAATCCCAAAGGCCGAAATCGCAAAAGGCGATATCCCAAAGGCCGAAATCCCAAAGGCCGAAATCCCAAAGGCCGAAATCCCAAAGGTCGAAATCCCAAGGCCGATATCCCAAAGTTCGCCATCCCAAAAGCCGATATCCTAAAGGCTGAAATTCCAAAGGCCGACATCCCAAATGCCGATATCCCAAAGGCCGAAATCCGAAAGGTCGAAAACCCAAAGGCCGAAATCCCAAAGGCCGAAATCCCAAATGTCGAAATCCCAAAAGTCAAAATCCCAATAGCCGACATCCCAAAGGCCGAAATCCCAAAGGCTGAAATTACAAAGCCCGACATCCAAAAGACCGAAATCCCAAAGGCCGAAATCCCAAAGGTCCAAATCCCAATAGCCGACATCCCAAAGGCCGAAATCCCAAGGGCCGAAATCCCAAAGGCTGAAATTCCAAAGGCCGACATCCATAAGACCGAAATCCCAAAGGCCGAAATCCCAAAGGTCGAAATCCCAAAAGCCGAAATCCCAAAGGCCGAAATCCCAAAGGTCGAAATCCCAAAGGTCGAAATCCCAAAGGCCGAAATCCCAAATGTCGAAATCCCAAAGGTCAAAATCCCAAATACCGAAATCCCAAAGGCCGAAATCTCAAGGGCCGAAATCCAAAAGGCCGAAATACCAAAGGTCGATATCCCAAAGGTGGAAACCCCAAAGGCCGAATTTCCAAAGGCCGAAATCCCAAAGGCCGAAATCCCAAAGGCCGAAATCTCAAAGGCCGAAATCCCAAATGTCGAAATCCCAAAGGTCAAAATCCCAATAGCCGACATCCCAAAGACCGAAATCCCAAAGGTCGAAATCCCAAGGCCGATATCCCAAAGTTCGCCATCCCAAAAGCCGATATCCTATAGGCGGAAATTCCAAAGGCCGACATCCCAAATGCCGATATCCCAAAGGCCGAATTCCGAAGGGTCGAAAACCCAAAGGCCGAAATCCCAAAGGCCGAAATCGCAAATGTCGAAATCCCAAAAGTCAAAATCCCAATAGCCGACATCCCAAAGGCCGAAATCTCAAAGGCTGAAATTCCAAAGACCGACATCCAAAAGACCGAAATCCCAAAGGCCGAAATCCCCAAGGTCGAAATCCGAATAGCCGACATCCCAAAGGCCGAAATCCCAAAGGCTGAAATTCCAAAGGCCGAGATCCAAAAGACCGAAATCCCAAAGGCCGAAATCCTAAAGGCCGAAATCCCAAAGGTCGAAATCCCAAGGCCGATATCCCAGAGCTGGTCATCCCAAAAGCCGATATCCTAAAGGTTGAAATTCCAATGGCTGACATCCCAAATGCCGATATCCCAAAGGCCGAAATACCAAAGGCCGAAATCGCAAATGTCGAAATCCGAAAGGTCAAAATCCCAAATACCGAAATCCCAAGGCCGATATCCCATAGTTCGCCATCCCAAAAGCCGATATCCTAAAGGCGGAAATTCCAAAGGCCGACATCCCAAATGCCGATATCCCAAAGGCCGAATTCCGAAAAGTCGAAAACCCAAATGTCGAAATCCCAAAGGTCAAAATCCCAAATACCGAAATCCCAAAGGCCGAAATCTCAAGGGCCGAAATCCAAAAGGCCGAAATACCAAAAGTCGATATCCCAAAGGTGGAAACCCCAAAGGCCGAATTTCCAAAGGCCGAAATCCCAAAGGCCGAAATCCAAAAGGCCGAAATCTCAAAGGCCGAAATCCCAAATGTCGAAATCCCAAAGGTCAAAATCCCAATAGCCGACATCCCAAAGACCGAAATCCCAAAGGTCGAAATCCCAAGGCCGATATCCCAAAGTTCGCCATCCCAAAAGCCGATATCCTATAGGCGGAAATTCCAAAGGCCGACATCCCAAATGCCGATATCCCAAAGGCCGAATTCCGAAGGGTCGAAAACCCAAAGGCCGAAATCCCAAAGGCCGAAATCACAAATGTCGAAATCCCAAAAGTCAAAATCCCAATAGCCGACATCCCAAAGGCCGAAATCTCAAAGGCTGAAATTCCAAAGACCGACATCCAAAAGACCGAAATCCCAAAGGCCGAAATCCCCAAGGTCGAAATCCGAATAGCCGACATCCCAAAGGCCGAAATCCCAAAGGCCGAAATCCCAAAGGCTGAAATTCCAAAGGCCGACATCCAAAAGACCGAAATCCCAAAGGCCGAAATCCTAAAGGCCGAAATCCCAAAGGTCGAAATCCCAAGACCGATATCCCAGAGCTGGTCATCCCAAAAGCCGATATCCTAAAGGCTGAAATTCCAATGGCTGACATCCCAAATGCCGATATCCCAAAGGCCGAAATACCAAAGGCCGAAATCGCAAATGTCGAAATCCGAAAGGTCAAAATCCCAAATACCGAAATCCCAAGGCCGATATCCCAAAGTTCGCCATCCCAAAAGCCGATATCCTAAAGGCGGAAATTCCAAAGGCCGACATCCCAAATGCCGATATCCCAAAGGCCGAATTCCGAAAGGTCGAAAACCCAAAGGCCGAAATCCCAAAGGCCGAAATCGCAAATGTCGAAATCCCAAAAGTCAAAATCCCAATAGCCGACATCCCAAAAGCCGAAATCCCCAAGGTCGAAATCCCAATAGCCGACATCCCAAAGGCCGAAATCCCAAAGGCCGAAATCCCAAAGGCTGAAATTCCAAAGGCCGACATCCAAAAGACCGAAATCCCCAAGGCCGAAATCCCAAAGGCCGAAATCCCAAAGGCCGAAATCCCAAAGGCCGAAATCCCAAAGGCCGAAATCCCAAATGTCGAAATCCCAAAGGTCAAAATCCCAATAGCCGACATCCCAAAGACCGAAATTCCAAAGGTCGAAATCCCAAGGCCGATATCCCAAAGTTCGCCATCCCAAAAGCCGATATCCTAACGGCTGAAATTCCAAAGGCCGACATCCCAAATGCCGATATCCCAAAGGCCGAAATCCGAAAGGTCGAAATCCCTAAGGCCGAAATCCCAAAGGCCGAAATCCCAAAGGTCGAAATCCCAAAAGCCGAAATCCCAAAGGCCGAAATCCCAAAGGTCGAAATCCCAAAGGTCGAAATCCCAAAGGCCGAAATCCCAAATGTCGAAATCCCAAAGGTCAAAATCCCAAATACCGAAATCCCAAAGGCCGAAATCTCAAGGGCCGAAATCCAAAAGGCCGAAATACCAAAGGTCGATATCCCAAAGGTGGAAATCCCAAAGGCCGAATTTCCAAAGGCCGAAATCCCAAAGGCCGAAATCCCAAAGGCCGAAATCACCAAATGTCGAAATCCCAAAGGTCAAAATCCCAATAGCCGACATCCCAAAGACCGAAATCCGAAATGCCGAAATACCAAAGGCCGAAATCCCAAAGGTCGAAATCCCAAAGGCCGAAATCCCAAATGTCGAAATCCCAAAGGTCAAAATCCCAAATACCGAAATCCCAAAGGCCGAAATCTCAAGGGCCGAAATCCAAAAGGCCGAAATACCAAAGGTCGATATCCCAAAGGTGGAAATCCCAAAGGTCGAAATCCCAAAGGCCGAAATCCCAAAGGCCGAAATCCCAAAGGCCGAAATCCCAAAGGCCGAAATCCCAAGGGCAGAAATCCAAAAGGCCGAAATACCAAAGGTCGATATCCCAAAGGTGGAAATCCCAAAGGCCGAATTTCCAAAGGCCGAAATCCCAAAGGCCGAAATCCCAAAGGTCGAAATCCCAAAGGCCGAAATCCCAAATGTCGAAATCCCAAAGGTCAAAATCCCAATAGCCGACATCCCAAAGACCGAAATCCCAAAGGTCGAAATCCCAAGGCCGATATCCCAAAGTTCGCCATCCCAAAAGCCGATATCCGAAAGGCGGAAATTCCAAAGGCCGATCACCCAAATGCCGATATCCCAAAGGCCGAATTCCGAAAGGTCGAAAACCCAAAGGCCGAAATCCCAAAGGCCGAAATCGCAAATGTCGAAATCCCAAAAGTCAAAATCCCAATAGCCGACATCCCAAAGGCCGAAATCCCAAAGGCTGAAATTCCAAAGACCGACATCCAAAAGACCGAAATCCCAAAGGCCGAAATCCCCAAGGTCGAAATCCCAATAGCCGACATCCCAAAGGCCGAAATCCCAAAGACCGAAATCCCAAAGGCTGAAATTCCAAAGGCCGACATCCAAAAGACCGAAATCCCAAAGGCCGAAATCCCAAAGGCCGGATTTCCAAAAGCCGAAATCCCAAAAGCCGAAATCCCAAAGGCCGAAATCCCAAAGGCCGAAATCCCAAAGGCCGAAATCCCAAAGGCCGAAATCCCAAAGGCCGAAATCGCAAAAGCCGATATCCCAAAGGCCGAAATCCCAAAGGCCGAAATCCCAAAGGCCGAAATCCCAAAGGTCGAAATCCCAAGGCCGATATCCCAAAGTTCGCCATCCCAAAAGCCGATATCCTAAAGGCTGAAATTCCAAAGGCCGACATCCCAAATGCCGATATCCCAAAGGCCGAAATCCGAAAGGTCGAAAACCCAAAGGCCGAAATCCCAAAGGCCGAAATCCCAAATGTCGAAATCCCAAAAGTCAAAATCCCAATAGCCGACATCCCAAAGGCCGAAATCCCAAAGGCTGAAATTACAAAGCCCGACATCCAAAAGACCGAAATCCCAAAGGCCGAAATCCCAAAGGTCCAAATCCCAATAGCCGACATCCCAAAGGCCGAAATCCCAAAGGCCGAAATCCCAAAGGCTGAAATTCCAAAGGCCGACATCCATAAGACCGAAATCCCAAAGGCCGAAATCCCAAAGGTCGAAATCCCAAAAGCCGAAATCCCAAAGGCCGAAATCCCAAAGGTCGAAATCCCAAAGGTCGAAATCCCAAAGGCCGAAATCCCAAATGTCGAAATCCCAAAGGTCAAAATCCCAAATACCGAAATCCCAAAGGCCGAAATCTCAAGGGCCGAAATCCAAAAGGCCGAAATACCAAAGGTCGATATCCCAAAGGTGGAAACCCCAAAGGCCGAATTTCCAAAGGCCGAAATCCCAAAGGCCGAAATCCCAAAGGCCGAAATCTCAAAGGCCGAAATCCCAAATGTCGAAATCCCAAAGGTCAAAATCCCAATAGCCGACATCCCAAAGACCGAAATCCCAAAGGTCGAAATCCCAAGGCCGATATCCCAAAGTTCGCCATCCCAAAAGCCGATATCCTATAGGCGGAAATTCCAAAGGCCGACATCCCAAATGCCGATATCCCAAAGGCCGAATTCCGAAGGGTCGAAAACCCAAAGGCCGAAATCCCAAAGGCCGAAATCGCAAATGTCGAAATCCCAAAAGTCAAAATCCCAATAGCCGACATCCCAAAGGCCGAAATCTCAAAGGCTGAAATTCCAAAGACCGACATCCAAAAGACCGAAATCCCAAAGGCCGAAATCCCCAAGGTCGAAATCCGAATAGCCGACATCCCAAAGGCCGAAATCCCAAAGGCTGAAATTCCAAAGGCCGAGATCCAAAAGACCGAAATCCCAAAGGCCGAAATCCTAAAGGCCGAAATCCCAAAGGTCGAAATCCCAAGGCCGATATCCCAGAGCTGGTCATCCCAAAAGCCGATATCCTAAAGGCTGAAATTCCAATGGCTGACATCCCAAATGCCGATATCCCAAAGGCCGAAATACCAAAGGCCGAAATCGCAAATGTCGAAATCCGAAAGGTCAAAATCCCAAATACCGAAATCCCAAGGCCGATATCCCATAGTTCGCCATCCCAAAAGCCGATATCCTAAAGGCGGAAATTCCAAAGGCCGACATCCCAAATGCCGATATCCCAAAGGCCGAATTCCGAAAAGTCGAAAACCCAAAGGCCGAAATCCCAAAGGCCGAAATCGCAAAGTCGAAATCCCAAAAGTCAAAATCCCAATAGCCGACATCCCAAAGGCCGAAATCCCAAAGGCTGAAATTCCAAAGACCGACATCCAAAAGACCGAAATCCCAAAGGCCGAAATCCCCAAGGTCGAAATCCCAATAGCCGACATCCCAAAGGCCGAAATCCCAAAGGCCGAAATCCCAAAGGCTGAAATTTCAAAGGCCGACATCCAAAAGACCGAAATCCTAAAGGCCGAAATCCCAAAGGCCGATATCCCAAAGGCCGAAATCCCAAAGGCCGAAATCCCAAAGCCGAAATCGCAAAAGCCGATATCTTAAAGGTCGAAATCCTAAAGGACGAAATCCCAAAGGTCGACATTCCAAAGGCCGAAATCCCAAATGTCGAAATCCCCAAGGTCAAAATCCCAAATACCGAAATCCCAAAGGCCGAAATCCCAAAGGCCGACATCCCAAAGACCGAAATCCCAAAGGCCGAAATCCCAAAGGTCAAAATCCCATAGGTTACAATTCCAAAGACCAACATCCCAATGACCGAAATCACTATGGTCGAAATCCCAAAGACCGAAATCCTAAAGGCCGAAATACCAAAGGCCGAAATCGCAAATGTCGAAATCCGAAAGGTCAAAATCCCAAATACCGAAATCCCAAAGGCCGAAATCCCAAAGGCCGAAATCCCAAACGCCGAAATCCCAAAGGCCGAAATCCCAAAGGCCGAAATCCCAAAGGCCGAAATCCCAAAGGACGAAATCCCAAAGGCCGAAATCCCAAAGGCCGAAATCCCAAAGGCCGAAATCCCAAAGGCCGAAATCCCAAAGGCCGACAACCCAAAGACCGAAATCCCAAAGGCCGAAATCCCAATGGTCAAAATCCCATAGGTTACAATTCCAAAGACCGACATCCCGATGACCGAAATCACAATGGTCGAAATCCCAAAGGCCGAAATCCTAAAGGCCTAAATCCCAAAGACCGAAATACCAAAAGCCGAAATACCAAAAGCCGATATCTTAAAGGCCGAAATCCTAAAGGCCGAAATCCCAAAGGCCGTAATCCCAAAGGCCGAAATCCCAAACTCCGAAAACCCAAAGGCCGAAATCCCAAAGGCCGAAATCCCAAATGTCGAAATCCCAAAGGTCAAAATCCCAGTAGCCGACATCCCAAAGGCCGAAATCCCAAAGGCTGAAATTCCAAAGACCGACATCCAAAAGACCGAAATCCCAAAGGCCGACATCCAAAAGACCGAAATCCCAAAGGCCGAAATCCCAAAGGCCGGATTTCCAAAAGCCGAAATCCCAAAAGCCGAAATCCCAAAGGCCGAAATCCCAAAGGCCGAAATCCCAAAGACCGAAATCGCAAAAGCCGATATCTTAAAGGTCGAAATCCTAAAGGCCGAAATCCCAAAGGTCGACATTCCAAAGGCCGAAATCCCAAATGTCGAAATCCCAAGGCCGATATCCCAGAGTTGGTCATCCCAAAAGCCGATATCCTAAAGGCTGAAATTCCAAAGGCTGACATCCCAAATGCCGATATCCCAAAGGTCGAAATCCAAAAGGCCGAAATACCAAAGGCCGAAATCGCAAATGTCGAAATCCGAAAGGTCAAAATCCCAAATACCGAAATCCCAAAGGCCGAAATCCCAAAGGCCGAAATCCCAAACGCCGAAATCCCAAATGTCAAAATTCTAAAGGTCGAAATCCCAAGGCCGAAATCCCAAAGTTGGACATCCCAAATCCCGATATCTTAAAGGCTGAAATTCCAAAGGCCGACATCCCAAAGGCCGACATCCCAAAGACCGACATCCCAAAGGCCGAAATCCCAAAGGCCGAATTTCCAAAGGCCGAAATCCCAAAGGCCAAAATCCCAAAGGCCGAAATCACCAAATGTCGAAATCCCAAAGGTCAAAATTCCAATAGCCGACATCCCAAAGACCGAAATCCCAAAGGCCGAAATCCCAAAGGCCGAAATCCCAAAGGCCGAAATCCCAAAGGCCGAAATCGCAAAGGCCGAAATCCCAAATGTCGAAATCCCAAAGGTCAAAATACCAATAGCCGACATCCCAAGGACCGAAATCCCAAAGGTCGAAATCCCAAGGCCGATATCCCAAAGTTCGCCATCCCAAAAGCCGATATCCTAAAGGCTGAAATTCCAAAGGCCGGCATCCCAAATGCCGATATCCCAAAGGCCGAAATCCGAAAGGTCGAAAACCCAAAGGCCGAAATCCCAAAGGCCGAAATCCCAAATGTCGAAATCCCAAAAGTCAAAATCCCAATAGCCGACATCCCAAAGGCCGAAATCCCAAAGGCTGAAATTACAAAGCCCGACATCCAAAAGACCGAAATCCCAAAGGCCGAAATCCCAAAGGCCGAAATCCCAAAGGTCCAAACCCCAATAGCCGACGTCCCAAAGGCCGAAATCCCAAAGGTCAAAATCCCAAATACCGAAATCCCAAAGGCCGAAATCTCAAGGGCCGAAATCCAAAAGGCCGAAATACCAAAGGTCGATATCCCAAAGGTGGAAATCCCAAAGGCCGAATTATCAAAGGCCGAAATCCCAAAGGCCGAATTTCCAAAGGCCGAAATCCCAAAGGCCGAAATCCCAAAGGCCGAAATCCCAAAGGCCGAAATCACCAAATGTCGAAATCCCAAAGGTCAAAATTCCAATAGCCGACATCCCAAAGACCGAAATCCGAAAGGCCGAAATACCAAAGGCCGAAATCCCAAAGGTCGAAATCCCAAAGGCCGAAATCCCAAATGTCGAAATCCCAAAGGTCAAAATCCCAAATACCGAAATCCCAAGGGCCGAAATCTCAAGGGCCGAAATCCAAAAGGCCGAAATACCAAAGGTCGATATCCCAAAGGTGGAAATCCCAAAGGTCGAAATCCCAAAGGCCGAAATCCCAAAGGCCGAAATCCCAAAGGCCGAAATCCCAAAGGCCGAAATCCCAAAGGCCGAAATCCCAAGGGCCGAAATCCAAAAGGCCGAAATACCAAAGGTCGATATCCCAAAGGTGGAAATCCCAAAGGCCGAATTTCCAAAGGCCGAAATCCCAAAGGCCGAAATCCCAAAGGCCGAAATCTCAAAGGCCGAAATCCCAAATGTCGAAATCCGAAAGGTCAAAATCCCAATAGCCGACATCCCAAAGACCGAAATCCCAAAGGTCGAAATCCCAAGGCCGATATCCCAAAGTTCGCCATCCCAAAAGCCGACATCCCAAAGGCCGAAATCCCAAAGGCTGAAATTCCAAAGACCGACATCCAAAAGACCGAAATCCCAAAGGCCGAAATCCCCAAGGTCGAAATCCCAATAGCCGACATCCCAAAGTTCGCCATCCCAAAAGCCGACATCCCAAAGGCCGAAATCCCAAAGGCTGAAATTCCAAAGACCGAAATCCGAAAGGCCGAAATACCAAAGGCCGAAATCCCAAAGGTCGAAATCCCAAAGGCCGAAATCCCAAATGTCGAAATCCCAAAGGTCAAAATCCCAAATACCGAAATCCCAAAGGCCGAAATCTCAAGGGCCGAAATCCAAAAGGTCGAAATCCCAAGGCCGATATCCCAGAGCTGGTCATCCCAAAAGCCGATATCCTAAAGGCTGAAATTCCAATGGCTGACATCCCAAATGCCGATATCCCAAAGGCCGAAATACCAAAGGCCGAAATCGCAAATGTCGAAATCCGAAAGGTCAAAATCCCAAATACCGAAATCCCAAGGCCGATATCCCATAGTTCGCCATCCCAAAAGCCGATATCCTAAAGGCGGAAATTCCAAAGGCCGACATCCCAAATGCCGATATCCCAAAGGCCGAATTCCGAAAAGTCGAAAACCCAAAGGCCGAAATCCCAAAGGCCGAAATCGCAAAGTCGAAATCCCAAAAGTCAAAATCCCAATAGCCGACATCCCAAAGGCCGAAATCCCAAAGGCTGAAATTCCAAAGACCGACATCCAAAAGACCGAAATCCCAAAGGCCGAAATCCCCAAGGTCGAAATCCCAATAGCCGACATCCCAAAGGCCGAAATCCCAAAGGCCGAAATCCCAAAGGCTGAAATTTCAAAGGCCGACATCCAAAAGACCGAAATCCTAAAGGCCGAAATCCCAAAGGCCGATATCCCAAAGGCCGAAATCCCAAAGGCCGAAATCCCAAAGCCGAAATCGCAAAAGCCGATATCTTAAAGGTCGAAATCCTAAAGGACGAAATCCCAAAGGTCGACATTCCAAAGGCCGAAATCCCAAATGTCGAAATCCCCAAGGTCAAAATCCCAAATACCGAAATCCCAAAGGCCGAAATCCCAAAGGCCGACATCCCAAAGACCGAAATCCCAAAGGCCGAAATCCCAAAGGTCAAAATCCCATAGGTTACAATTCCAAAGACCAACATCCCAATGACCGAAACCACTATGGTCGAAATCCCAAAGACCGAAATCCTAAAGGCCGAAATACCAAAGGCCGAAATCGCAAATGTCGAAATCCGAAAGGTCAAAATCCCAAATACCGAAATCCCAAAGGCCGAAATCCCAAACGCCGAAATCCCAAAGGCCGAAATCCCAAAGGCCGAAATCCCAAAGGCCGAAATCCCAAAGGCCGAAATCCCAAAGGCCGAAATCCCAAAGGCCGAAATCCCAAAGGCCGAAATCCCAAAGGCCGACAACCCAAAGACCGAAATCCCAAAGGCCGAAATCCCAATGGTCAAAATCCCATAGGTTACAATTCCAAAGACCGACATCCCGATGACCGAAATCACAATGGTCGAAATCCCAAAGGCCGAAATCCTAAAGGCCTAAATCCCAAAGACCGAAATACCAAAAGCCGAAATACCAAAAGCCGATATCTTAAAGGCCGAAATCCTAAAGGCCGAAATCCCAAAGGCCGTAATCCCAAAGGCCGAAATCCCAAACTCCGAAAACCCAAAGGCCGAAATCCCAAAGGCCGAAATCCCAAATGTCGAAATCCCAAAGGTCAAAATCCCAGTAGCCGACATCCCAAAGGCCGAAATCCCAAAGGCTGAAATTCCAAAGACCGACATCCAAAAGACCGAAATCCCAAAGGCCGACATCCAAAAGACCGAAATCCCAAAGGCCGAAATCCCAAAGGCCGGATTTCCAAAAGCCGAAATCCCAAAAGCCGAAATCCCAAAGGCCGAAATCCCAAAGGCCGAAATCCCAAAGACCGAAATCGCAAAAGCCGATATCTTAAAGGTCGAAATCCTAAAGGCCGAAATCCCAAAGGTCGACATTCCAAAGGCCGAAATCCCAAATGTCGAAATCCCAAGGCCGATATCCCAGAGTTGGTCATCCCAAAAGCCGATATCCTAAAGGCTGAAATTCCAAAGGCTGACATCCCAAATGCCGATATCCCAAAGGTCGAAATCCAAAAGGCCGAAATACCAAAGGCCGAAATCGCAAATGTCGAAATCCGAAAGGTCAAAATCCCAAATACCGAAATCCCAAAGGCCGAAATCCCAAAGGCCGAAATCCCAAACGCCGAAATCCCAAATGTCAAAATTCTAAAGGTCGAAATCCCAAGGCCGAAATCCCAAAGTTGGACATCCCAAATGCCGATATCCTAAAGGCTGAAATTCCAAAGGCCGACATCCCAAAGGCCGACATCCCAAAGACCGACATCCCAAAGGCCGAAATCCCAAAGGCCGAATTTCCAAAGGCCGAAATCCCAAAGGCCAAAATCCCAAAGGCCGAAATCACCAAATGTCGAAATCCCAAAGGTCAAAATTCCAATAGCCGACATCCCAAAGACCGAAATCCCAAAGGCCGAAATCCCAAAGGCCGAAATCCCAAAGGCCGAAATCCCAAAGGCCGAAATCGCAAAGGCCGAAATCCCAAATGTCGAAATCCCAAAGGTCAAAATCCCAATAGCCGACATCCCAAGGACCGAAATCCCAAAGGTCGAAATCCCAAGGCCGATATCCCAAAGTTCGCCATCCCAAAAGCCGATATCCTAAAGGCTGAAATTCCAAAGGCCGGCATCCCAAACGCCGATATCCCAAAGGCCGAAATCCGAAAGGTCGAAAACCCAAAGGCCGAAATCCCAAAGGCCGAAATCCCAAATGTCGAAATCCCAAAAGTCAAAATCCCAATAGCCGACATCCCAAAGGCCGAAATCCCAAAGGCTGAAATTACAAAGCCCGACATCCAAAAGACCGAAATCCCAAAGGCCGAAATCCCAAAGGCCGAAATCCCAAAGGTCCAAACCCCAATAGCCGACATCCCAAAGGCCGAAATCCCAAAGGTCAAAATCCCAAATACCGAAATCCCAAAGGCCGAAATCTCAAGGGCCGAAATCCAAAAGGCCGAAATACCAAAGGTCGATATCCCAAAGGTGGAAATCCCAAAGGCCGAATTATCAAAGGCCGAAATCCCAAAGGCCGAATTTCCAAAGGCCGAAATCCCAAAGGCCGAAATCCCAAAGGCCGAAATCCCAAAGGCCGAAATCACCAAATGTCGAAATCCCAAAGGTCAAAATTCCAATAGCCGACATCCCAAAGACCGAAATCCGAAAGGCCGAAATACCAAAGGCCGAAATCCCAAAGGTCGAAATCCCAAAGGCCGAAATCCCAAATGTCGAAATCCCAAAGGTCAAAATCCCAAATACCGAAATCCCAAAGGCCGAAATCTCAAGGGCCGAAATCCAAAAGGCCGAAATACCAAAGGTCGATATCCCAAAGGTGGAAATCCCAAAGGTCGAAATCCCAAAGGCCGAAATCCCAAAGGCCGAAATCCCAAAGGCCGAAATCCCAAAGGCCGAAATCCCAAAGGCCGAAATCCCAAGGGCCGAAATCCAAAAGGCCGAAATACCAAAGGTCGATATCCCAAAGGTGGAAATCCCAAAGGCCGAATTTCCAAAGGCCGAAATCCCAAAAGCCGAAATCCCAAAGGCCGAAATCTCAAAGGCCGAAATCCCAAATGTCGAAATCCGAAAGGTCAAAATCCCAATAGCCGACATCCCAAAGACCGAAATCCCAAAGGTCGAAATCCCAAGGCCGATATCCCAAAGTTCGCCATCCCAAAAGCCGACATCCCAAAGGCCGAAATCCCAAAGGCTGAAATTCCAAAGACCGACATCCAAAAGACCGAAATCCCAAAGGCCGAAATCCCCAAGGTCGAAATCCCAATAGCCGACATCCCAAAGGCCGAAATCCCAAAGGCCGAAATCCCAAAGGCTGAAATTCCAAAGGCCGACATCCAAAAGACCGAAATCCCAAAGGCCGAAATCCCAAAGGCCGGATTTCCAAAAGCCGAAATCCCAAAAGCCGATATCCCAAAGGTCGAAATCCCAAAGGCCGAAATCCCAAAGGCCGAAATCCCAAAGGCCGAAATCGCAAAAGCCGATATCTTAAAGGTCGAAATCCTAAAGGCCGAAATCCCAAAGGTCGACATTCCAAAGGCCGAAATCCCAAATGTCGAAATCCCCAAGGTCAAAATCCCAAATACCGAAATCCCAAAGGCCGAAGTCCTAAAGGCCGAAATCCCAAAGGTCGAAATCCCAAGGCCGATATCCCAGAGTTGGTCATCCCAAAAGCCGATATCCTAAAGGCTGAAATTCCAAAGGCTGACATCCCAAATGCCGATATCCCAAAGGCCGAAATCCAAAAGGCCGAAATACCAAAGGCCGAAATCGCAAATGTCGAAATCCGAAAGGTCAAAATCCCAAATACCGAAATCCCAAAGGCCGAAATCACAAAGGCCGACATCCCAAAGACCGAAATCCCAAAGGCCGAAATCCCAAAGGTCAAAATCCCATAGGTTACAATTCCAAAGACCGACATCCCGATGACCGAAATCACAATGGTCGAAATCCCAAAGGCCGAAATCCTAAAGGCCTCAATCCCAAAGACCGAAATACCAAAAGCCGAAATACCAAAAGCCGATATCTTAAAGGCCGAAATCCTAAAGGCCGAAATCCCAAAGGCCGTAATCCCAAAGGCCGAAATCCCAAACTCCGAAAACCCAAAGGCCGAAATCCCAAAGGCCGAAATCCCAAAGGCCGAAATCCCAAATGTCGAAATCCCAAAGGTCAAAATCCCAGTAGCCGACATCCCAAAGGCCGAAATCCCAAAGGCTGAAATTCCAAAGACCGACATCCAAAAGACCGAAATCCCAAAGGCCGACATCCAAAAGACCGAAATCCCAAAGGCCGAAATCCCAAAGGCCGGATTTCCAAAAGCCGAAATCCCAAAAGCCGAAATCCCAAAGGCCGAAATCCCAAAGGCCGAAATCCCAAAGACCGAAATCGCAAAAGCCGATATCTTAAAGGTCGAAATCCTAAAGGCCGAAATCCCAAAGGTCGACATTCCAAAGGCCGAAATCCCAAATGTCGAAATCCCCAAGGTCAAAATCCCAAATACCGAAATCCTAAAGGCCGAAATCCTAAAGGCCGAAATCCCAAAGGTCGAAATCCCAAGGCCGATATCCCAGAGTTGGTCATCCCAAAAGCCGATATCCTAAAGGCTGAAATTCCAAAGGCTGACATCCCAAATGCCGATATCCCAAAGGCCGAAGTCCAAAAGGCCGAAATACCAAAGGCCGAAATCGCAAATGTCGAAATCCGAAAGGTCAAAATCCCAAATACCGAAATCCCAAAGGCCGAAATCCCAAACGCCGAAATCCCAAATGTAAAAATTCGAAAGGTCGAAATCCCAAGGCCGAAATCCCAAAGTTGGACATCCCAAATGCCGATATCCTAAAGGCTGAAATTCCAAAGGCCGACATCCCAAAGGCCGACATCCCAAAGACCGACATCCCAAAGGCCGACATCCCAAAGGCCGACATCCCAAAGGTCGACATCCCAAAGGCCGAAATCCCAAAGGTCGAAATCCCAAAGGCCGACATCTCAAAGGCCGATATCCTAAATGCTAAAATTCCAAAGGCCGACACCCCATATGGCGGAATCTCAAAAGGTTAAAATCGCAAATGCCGATATCCCAAGGGCCGAAATCACAAAGGCCGAAATCCCAAAGGCCGAAATCGCAAAGGCCGTAATCCCATAGGTTACAATTTCAAAGAACGACATCCCAAAGACCGAAATCACAATGGCCGAAATCCCAAAGACCGAAATCCCAAAGGCCGAAATACCAAATGCCGAAATACCAAAAGGCGATATCTTAAGGGCCGAAATCCTAAAGGCCGAAATCCGAAAGGCCGAAATCCCAAAGGCCGTAATTCCAAAGGCCGAAATCCCAAAGGCCGAAATCCCAAAGGCCGAAATGCCAAAGGCCGAAATCCCAAAGGCCGAATTTCCAAAGGCCGAAATCCCAAAGGCCGAAATCTCAAAGGCCGAAATCCCAAAGGTCGGAATCCCAAAGGTCGAAATCCCAGAGGTGGAAATCCCAAAGGCCGAAATCCGAAATCCCGAAATCCGAAAGGCCGAATTTCCAAAGGCCGAAATCCCAAAGGCCGGAATCCCAAAGGCCGAAATCCCAAAGGCCGAAATACCAAAGGCCGATATCCTAAAGGCGGAAATTCCAAAGGCCGAAATCCCAAACGCCGAAATCCCAAACGCCGAAATCCTAAAGGCCGAAACCCAAAAGGTGGAATTTCCAAAGGCCGAAATCCCATAGGTTACAATTCCAAAGATCGAAATCCCATAGACCGATATCACAATGGCCGAAATCCCAAAGGCCGAAATCCCACAGGCCGAAATCCCAAATGTCGACATCCGAAAGGCTGATATCCTAAATGCTAAAATTACAAAGGCCGAAATCCCAAAGGCCGAAATCGCAAAGGCCGAAATCCCAAAGGACGTAATCCCAAAGACTGAAATTCCAAGCACCGACATCCTAAAGACCGACATCCCAAACACCGAAATCACAGTGGCCGAAATCCCAATGGCCGAAATCCCAAAGGTCGAAATCCCAGAAGCCGAAATCCCAAAGGCCGAAATCCCAAAGGCCGAAATCCCAAAGGCCGAAATCCCAAAGGCCGAAATCCCAAAGGCCGAAATCCCAAAGGCCGAAATCCCAAAGGTCAAAATCCCAATAGCCGACATCCCAAAGGCGAAATCCCAAAGGCCGAAATCCCAAAGGCCGACATCCCAAAGGCCGACATCCCAAAGGCCGACATCCCAAAGGCCGACATCCCAAAGGCCGACATCCCAAAGGCCGACATCCCAAAGGCCGACATCCCAAAGGCCGAAATCCCAAAAGCCGATATCTTAAAGGCCGAAATCCCAAATGTCGAAATCCCAAAGGTTAAAATCCCAATAGCCGACGTCCCAAAGGCGAAATCCCAAAGGCCGAAATCCCAAAGGCCGACATCCCAAAGGCCGACATCCCAAAGGCCGACATCCCAAAGGCCGACATCCCAAAGGCCGACATCCCAAAGGCCGACATCCCAAAGGCCGACATCCCAAAGGCCGACATGCCAAAGGCCGACATCCCAAAGGCCGAAATCCCAAAAGCCGATATCTTAAAGGCCGAAATCCTAAAACGTCTAAAACCCAAAGTCCGAAATCCCAAAGGTCCAAATCCCAACGGTCGACATATCAAAGGCCGACATCCCAAAGGCCGACATCCCAAAGGCCGACATCCCAAGGGCCGACATCCCAAAGACCGAAATCCTGACGGCCGAAATCCCAAAGGCCGAAATCCCAAAGGCGGAAATCCCAAAGGTCGAAACCCCAAAGACCGAAATCCCAAAGGCCGAAACCCCAAAGACGGAAATCCCAAAGGCCGAAACCGCAAAGGCCGAAATCCCAAGAGCCCATATCTTAAAGGCCGAAATCCTAAAGGCCGAAATCGTAAAGTGTCCGAAACCCAAAGCCCGATATCCCAAAGGCCGACATCGCAAAGGCCGACATCCCAAAGGCCGACATCCCGATGGCCGACATCCCGATGGCCGACATTCCAAAGGCCGAAATCCCAAACGCCGAAGTCCCAAAGGCCGAATTTCAAAAGGCCGAAATCCCAAAGGCCGAATTCCCAAAGACCGAAATCCCAAAGGCCGAAATACCAAAATCCGAAATCCCATAGGTTACAATTCCAAAGACCAGCATCCCGAAGACCGAAATCCCAAAGGCGGAAATCCCAAAGGCCGACATCCCAAAGGCCGATATCCTAAAGGCGGAAATTCCAAAGGCCGAAATCCCAAAGGCCGAAATCCCAAAGGCCGAAATCCCAAAGGCCGAAATCCCATAAGTCGACATCCCAGAGGCCGACATCCCAAAGGCCGACATCCCAAAGGCCGACATCACAAAGGCCGACATCCCAAAGACCGAAATCCCAAAGGCCGAAATCCCAAAGGCCGAAATCCCAAAGGCCGAAATCCCAAAGGCGGAAATCCCAAAGGCCGAAACCCCAAAGGCCGAAATCCCAAGAGCCCATATCTTAAAGGCCGAAATCCTAAAGGCCGAAATCGTAAAGTGTCCGAAACCCAAAGTCCGATATCCCAAAGGTCGACACCCCAAAGGCCGACATCCCAAAGTCCGACATCCCAAAGGCGGACATCCCAAGGGCCGACATCCCAAAGACCGAAATCCTGACGGCCGAAATCCCAAAGGCCGAAATCCCAAAGGCCGAAATCCCAAAGGCGGAAATCCCAAAGGCCGAAACCCCAAAGGCCGAAATCCCAAGAGCCCATATCTTAAAGGCCGAAATCCTAAAGGCCGAAATCGTAAAGTGTCCGAAACCCAAAGCCCGATATCCCAAAGGTCGACATCCCAAATGCCGATATCCTAAAGGCGGAATTTCCAAAGGCGGAAATCCCAATAGCCGAAATCCCAAAGGCGGAAATCCCAAAGGCCGAAATCCCAAATGTCGAAACCCCATAGGTCAAAATCCCAATAGCCGACATCCCAAAGGCGAAATCCCAAAGGCCGAAATCCCAAAGGCCGACATCTCAGAGGCCGACATCCCAAAGGCCGAAATCCCAAAGACCGAAATCCCAAAAGCCGTTATCTTAAAGGCCGAAACCCCAAAGGTCGCCATCCCAAAGGCCGACATCGCAAAGGCCGACATCACAAAGGCCGACATCCAAAAGGCCGACATCCCAAAGGCCGACATCCCAAAGGCCGACATCCCGATGGCCGACATCCCGATGGCCGACATCCCAAAGGCCGACATCCCAAAGGCCGACATCCCAAAGGCCGACATCCCAAAGGCCGACATCCCAAAGGCCGACATGACAAAGGCCGACATCCCAAAGGCCGATATCTTAAAGGCGGAAATCCC
Source organism: Megachile rotundata (assembly GCF_050947335.1). Classification (NCBI taxonomy): domain Eukaryota; kingdom Metazoa; phylum Arthropoda; class Insecta; order Hymenoptera; family Megachilidae; genus Megachile; species Megachile rotundata. Next base: position 499,205 of record NC_134986.1, read on the forward strand.
AATAGCCGAAATTCCAAAGGCCGAAATCCCAAAGGCCGAAACCCCAAAGGCCGAAATACCAAAAGCCGAAATCCCATAGGTTACAATTCCAAAGTCCAGCATCCCGAAGACCGAAATCCCAAAGGCCGAAATCCCAAAGGCGGAAATCCCAAAGGCCGACATCCCATAGGTTACAATTCCAAAGACCAGCATCCCGAAGACCGAAATCCCAAAGGCGGAAATCCCAAAGGCCGACATCCCAAAGGCCGACATCCCAAAGGCCGACATCCCAAAGGCCGATATCCTAAAGGCGGAAATTCCAAAGGCCGAAATCCCAAAAGCCGAAATACCAAAGGCCGAAATCCCAATGGCCGAAATCCCAAATGTCAAAATCCTAAAGGCCAAAATCCCAATAGCCGACATCCCAGAGGCCGAAATCCCAAATGTCGAAATCCCAAAGGTCAAAATCCCAATAGCCGACATCCCAAAGGCCGAAATCCCAAAGGCCGAAATCCCATAGGCCGAAATCCCAAATGTCGAAATCCCAAAGGTTAAAATCCCAATAGCCGACATCCCAAAGGCGAAATCCCAAAGGCCGAAATCCCAAAGGCCGACATCCCAAAGGCCGACATCCCAAAGGCCGACATCCCAAAGGCCGACATCCCAAAGGCCGACATCCCAAAGGCCGACATCCCAAAGGCCGACATCCCAAAGGCCGACATCCCAAAGGCCGACATGCCAAAGGCCGACATCCCAAAGGCCGAAATCCCAAAAGCCGATATCTTAAAGGCCGAAATCCTAAAACGTCTAAAACCCAAAGTCCGAAATCCCAAGGGTCCAAATCCCAACGGTCGACATATCAAAGGCCGACATCCCAAAGGCCGACATCCCAAAGGCCGACATCCCAAGGGCCGACATCCCAAAGACCGAAATCCTGACGGCCGAAATCCCAAAGGCCGAAATCCCAAAGGCGGAAATCCCAAAGGTCGAAACCCCAAAGACCGAAATCCCAAAGGCCGAAACCCCAAAGACGGAAATCCCAAAGGCCGAAACCGCAAAGGCCGAAATCCCAAGAGCCCATATCTTAAAGGCCGAAATCCTAAAGGCCGAAATCGTAAAGTGTCCGAAACCCAAAGCCCGATATCCCAAAGGCCGACATCGCAAAGGCCGACATCCCAAAGGCCGACATCCCGATGGCCGACATCCCGATGGCCGACATTCCAAAGGCCGAAATCCCAAACGCCGAAGTCCCAAAGGCCGAATTTCAAAAGGCCGAAATCCCAAAGGCCGAATTCCCAAAGACCGAAATCCCAAAGGCCGAAATACCAAAAGCCGAAATCCCATAGGTTACAATTCCAAAGACCAGCATCCCGAAGACCGAAATCCCAAAGGCGGAAATCCCAAAGGCCGACATCCCAAAGGCCGACATCCCAAAGGCCGATATCCTAAAGGCGGAAATTCCAAAGGCCGAAATCCCAAAGGCCGAAATCCCAAAGGCCGAAATCCCAAAAGTCGACATCCCAGAGGCCGACATCCCAAAGGCCGACATCCCAAAGGCCGACATCACAAAGGCCGACATCCCAAAGACCGAAATCCCAAAGGCCGAAATCCCAAAGGCCGAAATCCCAAAGGCCGAAATCCCAAAGGCGGAAATCCCAAAGGCCGAAACCCCAAAGGCCGAAATCCCAAGAGGCCATATCTTAAAGGCCGAAATCCTAAAGGCCGAAATCGTAAAGTGTCCGAAACCCAAAGTCCGATATCCCAAAGGTCGACACCCCAAAGGCCGACATCCCAAAGTCCGACATCCCAAAGGCGGACATCCCAAGGGCCGACATCCCAAAGACCGAAATCCTGACGGCCGAAATCCCAAAGGCCGAAATCCCAAAGGCCGAAATCCCAAAGGCCGAAATCCCAAAGGCCGAAATCCCAAAGGCGGAAATCCCAAAGGCCGAAACCCCAAAGGCCGAAATCCCAAGAGCCCATATCTTAAAGGCCGAAATCCTAAAGGCCGAAATCGTAAAGTGTCCGAAACCCAAAGCCCGATATCCCAAAGGTCGACATCCCAAATGCCGATATCCTAAAGGCGGAATTTCCAAAGGCGGAAATCCCAATAGCCGAAATCCCAAAGGCGGAAATCCCAAAGGCCGAAATCCCAAATGTCGAAACCCCATAGGTCAAAATCCCAATAGCCGACATCCCAAAGGCGAAATCCCAAAGGCCGAAATCCCAAAGGCCGACATCTCAGAGGCCGACATCCCAAAGGCCGAAATCCCAAAGACCGAAATCCCAAAAGCCGTTATCTTAAAGGCCGAAACCCCAAAGGTCGCCATCCCAAAGGCCGACATCGCAAAGGCCGACATCACAAAGGCCGACATCCAAAAGGCCGACATCCCAAAGGCCGACATCCCAAAGGCCGACATCCCGATGGCCGACATCCCGATGGCCGACATCCCAAAGGCCGACATCCCAAAGGCCGACATCCCAAAGGCCGACATGACAAAGGCCGACATCCCAAAGGCCGATATCTTAAAGGCGGAAATCCCAATAGCCGAAATTCCAAAGGCCGAAATCCCAAAGGCCGAAACCCCAAAGGCCGAAATACCAAAAGCCGAAATCCCATAGGTTACAATTCCAAAGTCCAGCATCCCGAAGACCGAAATCCCAAAGGCCGAAATCCCAAAGGCGGAAATCCCAAAGGCCGACATCCCAAAGGCCGACATCCCAAAGGCCGACATCCCAAAGGCCGACATCCCAAAGGCCGACATCCCAAAGGCCGACATCCCAAAGGCCGACATCCCAAAGGCCGACATCCCAAAGGCCGACATCCCAAAGGCCGAAATCCCAAAGGCCGAAATCCCAGAGGCCGAAATCCCAAATGTCGAAATCCCAAAGGTCAAAATCCCAATAGCCGACATCCCAAAGGCCGAAATCCCAAAAGCCGAAATCCTATAGGCCGAAATCCCAAATGTCGAAATCCCAAAGGTCAAAATCCCAATAGCCGACATCCCTAAGGCGAAATCCCAAAGGCCGAAATCCCAAAGGCCGACATCCCAAAGGCCGACATCCCAAAGGCCGACATCCCAAAGGCCGACATCCCAAAGGCCGAAATCCCAAAAGCCGATATCTTAAAGGCCGAAATCCTAAAACGTCTAAAACCCAAAGTCCGAAATCCCAAAGGTCGAAAAGCCAACGGTCGACATATCAAAGGCCGACATCCCAAAGGCCGACATCCCAAAGTCCGACATCCCAAAGGCCGACATCCCAAGGGCCGACATCCCAAAGGCGGAAATCCCAAAGGTCGAAACCCCAAAGACCGAAATCCCAAAGGCCGAAACCCCAAAGACGGAAATCCCAAAGGCCGAAACCGCAAAGGCCGAAATCCCAAGAGCCCATATCTTAAAGGCCGAAATCCTAAAGGCCGAAATCGTAAAGTGTCCGAAACCCAAAGCCCGATATCCCAAAGGCCGACATCGCAAAGGCCGACATCCCAAAGGCCGACATCCCGATGGCCGACATCCCGATGGCCGACATTCCAAAGGCCGACAGCCCAAAGGCCGACAGCCCAAAGGCCGACATTCCAAAGGCCGACTTGACAAAGGCCGACATCCCAAAGGCCGATATCTTAAAGGCGTAAATCCCAATAGCCGAAATTCCAAAGGCCGAAATCCCAAACGCCGAAGTCCCAAAGGCCGAATTTCCAAAGGCCGAAATCCCAAAGGCCGAATTCCCAAAGTCCGAAATCCCAAAGGCCGAAATACCCAAAGCCGAAATCCCATAGGTTACAATTCCAAAGACCAGCATCCCGAAGACCGAAATCCCAAAGGCGGAAATCCCAAAGGCCGACATCCCAAAGGCCGACATCCCAAAGGCCGATATCCTAAAGGCGGAAATTCCAAAGGCCGAAATCCCAAAAGCCGAAATACCAAAGGCCGAAATCCCAAAGGCCGAAATCCCAAATGTCAAAATCCTAAAGGCCAAAATCCCAATAGCCGACATCCCAGAGGCCGAAATCCCAAATGTCGAAATCCCAAAGGTCAAAATCCCAATAGCCGACATCCCAAAGGCCGAAATCCCAAAGGCCGAAATCCCATAGGCCCAAATCCCAAATGTCGAAATCCCAAAGGTTAAAATCCCAATAGCCGACATCCCAAAGGCGAAATCCCAAAGTCCGAAATCCCAAAGGCCGACATCCCAAAGGCCGACATCCCAAAGGCCGACATCCCAAAGGCCGACATCCCAAAGGCCGACATCCCAAAGGCCGACATCCCAAAGGCCGACATGCCAAAGGCCGACATCCCAAAGGCCGAAATCCCAAAAGCCGATATCTTAAAGGCCGAAATCCTAAAACGTCTAAAACCCAAAGTCCGAAATCCCAAAGGTCCAAATCCCAACGGTCGACATATCAAAGGCCGACATCCCAAAGGCCGACATCCCAAAGGCCGACATCCCAAGGGCCGACATCCCAAAGACCGAAATCCTGACGGCCGAAATCCCAAAGGCCGAAATCCCAAAGGCGGAAATCCCAAAGGTCGAAACCCCAAAGACCGAAATCCCAAAGGCCGAAACCCCAAAGACGGAAATCCCAAAGGCCGAAACCGCAAAGGCCGAAATCCCAAGAGCCCATATCTTAAAGGCCGAAATCCTAAAGGCCGAAATTGTAAAGTGTCCGAAACCCAAAGCCCGATATCCCAAAGGCCGACATCGCAAAGGCCGACATCCCAAAGGCCGACATCCCGATGGCCGACATCCCGATGGCCGACATTCCAAAGGCCGAAATCCCAAACGCCGAAGTCCCAAAGGCCGAATTTCAAAAGGCCGAAATCCCAAAGGCCGAATTCCCAAAGACCGAAATCCCAAAGGCCGAAATACCAAAAGCCGAAATCCCATAGGCTACAATTCCAAAGACCAGCATCCCGAAGACCGAAATCCCAAAGGCGGAAATCCCAAAGGCCGACATCCCAAAGGCCGACATCCCAAAGGCCGATATCCTAAAGGCGGAAATTCCAAAGGCCGAAATCCCAAAGGCCGAAATCCCAAAGGCCGAAATCCCAAAAGTCGACATCCCAGAGGCCGACATCCCAAAGGCCGACATCCCAAAGGCCGACATCACAAAGGCCGACATCCCAAAGACCGAAATCCCAAAGGCCGAAATCCCAAAGGCCGAAATCCCAAAGGCCGAAATCCCAAAGGCGGAAATCCCAAAGGCCGAAACCCCAAAGGCCGAAATCCCAAGAGGCCATATCTTAAAGGCATAAATCCTAAAGGCCGAAATCGTAAAGTGTCCGAAACCCAAAGTCCGATATCCCAAAGGTCGACACCCCAAAGGCCGACATCCCAAAGGCCGATATCCTAAAGGCGGAAATTCCAAAGGCCGAAATCCCAAAGGCCGAAATCCCAAAGGCCGAAATCCCAAAAGTCGACATCCCAGAGGCCGACATCCCAAAGGCCGACATCCCAAAGGCCGACATCACAAAGGCCGACATCCCAAAGACCGAAATCCCAAAGGCCGAAATCCCAAAGGCCGAAATCCCAAAGGCCGAAATCCCAAAGGCGGAAATCCCAAAGGCCGAAACCCCAAAGGCCGAAATCCCAAGAGCCCATATCTTAAAGGCCGAAATCCTAAAGGCCGAAATCGTAAAGTGTCCGAAACCCAAAGTCCGATATCCCAAAGGTCGACACCCCAAAGGCCGACATCCCAAAGTCCGACATCCCAAAGGCGGACATCCCAAGGGCCGACATCCCAAAGACCGAAATCCTGACGGCCGAAATCCCAAAGGCCGAAATCCCAAAGGCCGAAATCCCAAAGGCGGAAATCCCAAAGGCCGAAACCCCAAAGGCCGAAATCCCAAGAGCCCATATCTTAAAGGCCGAAATCCTAAAGGCCGAAATCGTAAAGTGTCCGAAACCCAAAGCCCGATATCCCAAAGGTCGACATCCCAAATGCCGATATCCTAAAGGCGGAATTTCCAAAGGCGGAAATCCCAATAGCCGAAATCCCAAAGGCGGAAATCCCAAAGGCCGAAATCCCAAATGTCGAAACCCCATAGGTCAAAATCCCAATAGCCGACATCCCAAAGGCGAAATCCCAAAGGCCGAAATCCCAAAGGCCGACATCTCAGAGGCCGACATCCCAAAGGCCGAAATCCCAAAGACCGAAATCCCAAAAGCCGTTATCTTAAAGGCCGAAACCCCAAAGGTCGCCATCCCAAAGGCCGACATCGCAAAGGCCGACATCACAAAGGCCGACATCCAAAAGGCCGACATCCCAAAGGCCGACATCCCAAAGGCCGACATCCCGATGGCCGACATCCCGATGGCCGACATCCCAAAGGCCGACATCCCAAAGGCCGACATCCCAAAGGCCGACATCCCAAAGGCCGACATGACAAAGGCCGACATCCCAAAGGCCGATATCTTAAAGGCGGAAATCCCAATAGCCGAAATTCCAAAGGCCGAAATCCCAAAGGCCGAAACCCCAAAGGCCGAAATACCAAAAGCCGAAATCCCATAGGTTACAATTCCAAAGTCCAGCATCCCGAAGACCGAAATCCCAAAGGCCGAAATCCCAAAGGCGGAAATCCCAAAGGCCGACATCCCATAGGTTACAATTCCAAAGACCAGCATCCCGAAGACCGAAATCCCAAAGGCGGAAATCCCAAAGGCCGACATCCCAAAGGCCGACATCCCAAAGGCCGATATCCTAAAGGCGGAAATTCCAAAGGCCGAAATCCCAAAAGCCGAAATACCAAAGGCCGAAATCCCAAAGGCCGAAATCCCAAATGTCGAAATCCCAAAGGTCAAAATCCCAATAGCCGACATCCCTAAGGCGAAATCCCAAAGGCCGAAATCCCAAAGGCCGACATCCCAAAGGCCGACATCCCAAAGGCCGACATCCCAAAGGCCGACATCCCAAAGGCCGACATCCCAAAGGCCGACATCCCAAGGGCCGACATCCCAAAGGCGGAAATCCCAAAGGTCGAAACCCCAAAGACCGAAATCCCAAAGGCCGAAACCCCAAAGACGGAAATCCCAAAGGCCGAAACCGCAAAGGCCGAAATCCCAAGAGCCCATATCTTAAAGGCCGAAATCCTAAAGGCCGAAATCGTAAAGTGTCCGAAACCCAAAGCCCGATATCCCAAAGGCCGACATCGCAAAGGCCGACATCCCAAAGGCCGACATCCCGATGGCCGACATCCCGATGGCCGACATTCCAAAGGCCGACAGCCCAAAGGCCGACAGCCCAAAGGCCGACAGCCCAAAGGCCGACATTCCAAAGGCCGACTTGACAAAGGCCGACATCCCAAAGGCCGATATCTTAAAGGCGTAAATCCCAATAGCCGAAATTCCAAAGGCCGAAATCCCAAACGCCGAAGTCCCAAAGGCCGAATTTCCAAAGGCCGAAATCCCAAAGGCCGAATTCCCAAAGTCCGAAATCCCAAAGGCCGAAATACCCAAAGCCGAAATCCCATAGGTTACAATTCCAAAGACCAGCATCCCGAAGACCGAAATCCCAAAGGCGGAAATCCCAAAGGCCGACATCCCAAAGGCCGACATCCCAAAGGCCGATATCCTAAAGGCGGAAATTCCAAAGGCCGAAATCCCAAAAGCCGAAATACCAAAGGCCGAAATCCCAAAGGCCGAAATCCCAAATGTCAAAATCCTAAAGGCCAAAATCCCAATAGCCGACATCCCAGAGGCCGAAATCCCAAATGTCGAAATCCCAAAGGTCAAAATCCCAATAGCCGACATCCCAAAGGCCGAAATCCCAAAGGCCGAAATCCCATAGGCCCAAATCCCAAATGTCGAAATCCCAAAGGTTAAAATCCCAATAGCCGACATCCCAAAGGCGAAATCCCAAAGTCCGAAATCCCAAAGGCCGACATCCCAAAGGCCGACATCCCAAAGGCCGACATCCCAAAGGCCGACATCCCAAAGGCCGACATCCCAAAGGCCGACATCCCAAAGGCCGACATGCCAAAGGCCGACATCCCAAAGGCCGAAATCCCAAAAGCCGATATCTTAAAGGCCGAAATCCTAAAACGTCTAAAACCCAAAGTCCGAAATCCCAAAGGTCCAAATCCCAACGGTCGACATATCAAAGGCCGACATCCCAAAGGCCGACATCCCAAAGGCCGACATCCCAAGGGCCGACATCCCAAAGACCGAAATCCTGACGGCCGAAATCCCAAAGGCCGAAATCCCAAAGGCGGAAATCCCAAAGGTCGAAACCCCAAAGACCGAAATCCCAAAGGCCGAAACCCCAAAGACGGAAATCCCAAAGGCCGAAACCGCAAAGGCCGAAATCCCAAGAGCCCATATCTTAAAGGCCGAAATCCTAAAGGCCGAAATCGTAAAGTGTCCGAAACCCAAAGCCCGATATCCCAAAGGCCGACATCGCAAAGGCCGACATCCCAAAGGCCGACATCCCGATGGCCGACATCCCGATGGCCGACATTCCAAAGGCCGAAATCCCAAACGCCGAAGTCCCAAAGGCCGAATTTCAAAAGGCCGAAATCCCAAAGGCCGAATTCCCAAAGACCGAAATCCCAAAGGCCGAAATACCAAAAGCCGAAATCCCATAGGCTACAATTCCAAAGACCAGCATCCCGAAGACCGAAATCCCAAAGGCGGAAATCCCAAAGGCCGACATCCCAAAGGCCGACATCCCAAAGGCCGATATCCTAAAGGCGGAAATTCCAAAGGCCGAAATCCCAAAGGCCGAAATCCCAAAGGCCGAAATCCCAAAAGTCGACATCCCAGAGGCCGACATCCCAAAGGCCGACATCCCAAAGGCCGACATCACAAAGGCCGACATCCCAAAGACCGAAATCCCAAAGGCCGAAATCCCAAAGGCCGAAATCCCAAAGGCCGAAATCCCAAAGGCGGAAATCCCAAAGGCCGAAACCCCAAAGGCCGAAATCCCAAGAGCCCATATCTTAAAGGCCGAAATCCTAAAGGCCGAAATCGTAAAGTGTCCGAAACCCAAAGTCCGATATCCCAAAGGTCGACACCCCAAAGGCCGACATCCCAAAGTCCGACATCCCAAAGGCGGACATCCCAAGGGCCGACATCCCAAAGACCGAAATCCTGACGGCCGAAATCCCAAAGGCCGAAATCCCAAAGGCCGAAATCCCAAAGGCGGAAATCCCAAAGGCCGAAACCCCAAAGGCCGAAATCCCAAGAGCCCATATCTTAAAGGCCGAAATCCTAAAGGCCGAAATCGTAAAGTGTCCGAAACCCAAAGTCCGATATCCCAAAGGTCGACATCCCAAAGGCCGACATCGCAAAGGGCGACATCCCAAAGGCCTATATCCCAAAGACCGACATCCCAAAGGCCGACATTCCAAAGTCCGAAATCCCAAAGACCGAAATCCCAAAAGCCGATATCTTAAAGGCCGAAATCCTAAAACGTCCAAAACCCAAAGTCCGAAATCCCAAAGGTCGAAATCCCAACGGTCGACATACCAAAGGCCGACATCCCAAATGCCGACATCCCAAAGGTCGACATCCCAAAGGCCGACATCCGAAAGGCCGACATCCAAAAGGCCGACATCCCAAAGGCCGAAAATCCCAATACCGAAATCCCAAAAGCCGATATCTTAAAGGCCGAAATCCCAAAGGTCGAAATCCCAACGGTCGACATGCCAAAGGCCGAAATCCCAAAGGCCGAAATCCCAAAGGCCGAAATCCCAAAGGCCGAAATCCCAAAGGCGGAAATCCCAAAGGCCGAAACCGCAAAGGCCGAAATCCCAAGAGCCCATATCTTAAAGCCCGAAATCCTAAAGGCCGAAATCGTAAAATGTCCGAAACCCAAAGCCCGATATCCCAAAGGTCGACATCCCAAAGACCGACATCCCTAAGACCGAAATCCCAAAGGCCGAAATCCCAAAGGCGGAAATCCCAAAGGCCGAAATCCCAAAGGCCGGAATCCCAAAGGCCGAAATCCCAAAGGCCGAAATCCCAAAGTCCGAAATCCCAAAGGCCGAAATCCCAAAGGCGGAAATCCCAAAGTGTGAAATCCCAAAGGCGGAAATCCCAAAGGCTGAAATCCCAAAGGCCGAAATCCCAAAGGCCGATATCTTAAAGGCCGAAATCCTAAAGGCCGAAATCCTAAAATGTCCGAAACCCAAAGTCCGATATCCCAAAGGTCGACATCCCAAAGGCCGACATCCCAAAGGCCGACATCCTAAAGGCGGAAATTCCAAAGGCCGAAATCCCAAAGCCCGAAATCCGAAAGGCCGAAATCCCAAATGTCAAAATCCTAAAGGTCAAAATCCCAATAGCCGACATCCCAGAGGCCGAAATCCCAAAGGCCGAAATCCCAAAGGTCAAAATCCCAATAGCCGACATCCCAAAGGCGAAATCCCAAAGGCCGACATCCCAAAGGCCGACATCCCAAAGGCCGACATCCCAAAGGCCGACATCCCAAAGGCCGACATCCCAAAGGCCGAAATCCCAAAAGCCGTTATCTTAAAGGCCGAAATCCCAAAGGTCGACATCCCAAAGGCCGACATCGCAAAGGCCGACATCCCAAAGGCGAAATCCCAAAAGCAGTTATCTTAAAGGCCGAAATCCCAAAGGTCGACATCCCAAAGGCCGACATCGCAAAGGCCGACATTCCAAAGTCCGAAATCCCAAAGACCGAAATCCCAAAAGCCGATATCTTAAAGGCCGAAATCCTAAAACGTCCAAAACCCAAAGTCCGAAATCCCAAAGGTCGAAATCCCAACGGTCGACATATCAAAGGCCGACATCCCAAAGGCCGACATCCCAAAGTCCGACATTACAAAGGCCGACATCCCAAGGGCCGACATCCCAAAGACCGAAATCCTGACGGCCGAAATCCCAAAGGCCGAAATCCCAAAGGCGGAAATCCTAAAGGCCGAAACCCCAAAGACCGAAATCCCAAAGGCCGAAATCCCAAAGACGGAAATCCCAAAGGCCGAAACCGCAAAGGCCGAAATCCCAAGAGCCCATATCTTAAAGCCCGAAATCCTAAAGGCCGAAATCGTAAAATGTCCGAAACCCAAAGCCCGATATCCCAAAGGTCGACATCCCAAAGACCGACATCCCTAAGACCGAAATCCCAAAGGCCGAAATCCCAAAGGCGGAAATCCCAAAGGCCGAAATCCCAAAGGCCGGAATCCCAAAGGCCGAAATCCCAAAGGCCGAAATCCCAAAGTCCGAAATCCCAAAGGCCGAAATCCCAAAGGCGGAAATCCCAAAGTGTGAAATCCCAAAGGCGGAAATCCCAAAGGCTGAAATCCCAAAGGCCGAAATCCCAAAGGCCGATATCTTAAAGGCCGAAATCCTAAAGGCCGAAATCCTAAAATGTCCGAAACCCAAAGTCCGATATCCCAAAGGTCGACATCCCAAAGGCCGACATCCCAAAGGCCGACATCCTAAAGGCGGAAATTCCAAAGGCCGAAATCCCAAAGCCCGAAATCCGAAAGGCCGAAATCCCAAATGTCAAAATCCTAAAGGTCAAAATCCCAATAGCCGACATCCCAGAGGCCGAAATCCCAAAGGCCGAAATCCCAAAGGTCAAAATCCCAATAGCCGACATCCCAAAGGCGAAATCCCAAAGGCCGACATCCCAAAGGCCGACATCCCAAAGGCCGACATCCCAAAGGCCGACATCCCAAAGGCCGACATCCCAAAGGCCGACATCCCAAAGGCCGAAATCCCAAAAGCCGTTATCTTAAAGGCCGAAATCCCAAAGGTCGACATCCCAAAGGCCGACATCGCAAAGGCCGACATCCCAAAGGCGAAATCCCAAAAGCAGTTATCTTAAAGGCCGAAATCCCAAAGGTCGACATCCCAAAGGCCGACATCGCAAAGGCCGACATTCCAAAGTCCGAAATCCCAAAGACCGAAATCCCAAAAGCCGATATCTTAAAGGCCGAAATCCTAAAACGTCCAAAACCCAAAGTCCGAAATCCCAAAGGTCGAAATCCCAACGGTCGACATATCAAAGGCCGACATCCCAAAGGCCGACATCCCAAAGTCCGACATTACAAAGGCCGACATCCCAAGGGCCGACATCCCAAAGACCGAAATCCTGACGGCCGAAATCCCAAAGGCCGAAATCCCAAAGGCGGAAATCCTAAAGGCCGAAACCCCAAAGACCGAAATCCCAAAGGCCGAAATCCCAAAGACGGAAATCCCAAAGGCCGAAACCGCAAAGGCCGAAATCCCAAGAGCCCATATCTTAAAGGCCGAAATCCCAAAGGCCGAAATCCCAAAGGCCGAAATCCCAAAGGCGGAAATCCCAAAGGCCGAAACCCCAAAATCCGAAATCCCAAGAGCCCATATCTTAATGGCCGAAATCCTAAAAGCCGAAATCGTAAAGTGTCCGAAACCCAAAGTCCGATACCCCAAAGGTCGACACCCCAAAGGCCGACATCCCAAAGTCCGACATCCCAAAGGCCGACATCCCAAGGGCCGACATCCCAAAGACCGAAATCCTGACGGCCGAAATCCCAAAGGCCGAAATCCCAAAGGCGGAAATCCCAAAGGCCGAAACCCCAAAGGCCGAAATCCCAAGAGCCCATATCTTAAAGGCCGAAATCCTAAAGGCCGAAATCGTAAAGTATCCGAAACCCAAAGTCCGATATCCCAAAGGTCGACATCCCAAAGGCCGACATCGCAAAGGGCGACATCCCAAAGGCCTATATCCCAAAGACCGACATCCCAAAGGCCGACATTCCAAAGTCCGAAATCCCAAAGACCGAAATCCCAAAAGCCGATGTCTTAAAGGCCGAAATCCTAAAACGTCCAAAACCCAAAGTCCGAAATCCCAAAGGTCGAAATCCCAACGGTCGACATACCAAAGGCCGACATCCCAAATGCCGACATCCCAAAGGTCGACATCCCAAAGGCCGACATCCGAAAGGCCGACATCCAAAAGGCCGACATCCCAAAGGCTGAAAATCCCAAGACCGAAATCCCAAAAGCCGATATCTTAAAGGCCGAAATCCCAAAGGTCGAAATCCCAAAGGTCGAAATCCCAACGGTCGACATACCAAAGGCCGACATCCCAAATGCCGACATCCCAAAGGTCGACATCCCAAAGGCCGACATCCGAAAGGCCGACATCCAAAAGGCCGAAATCCCAAAGGCCGAAATCCCAAAGTCCGAAATCCCAAAGGCCGAAATCCCAAAGGCGGAAATCCCAAAGGGTGAAATCCCAAAGGCGGAAATCCCAAAGTCTGAAATCCCAAAGGCAGAAATCCCAAAGGCCGATATCTTAAAGGCCGAAATCCTAAAGGCCGAAATCCTAAAATGTCCGAAACCCAAAGTCCGATATCCCAAAGGTCGACAACCCAAAGGCCGACATCCCAAAGGCCGACATCCTAAAGGCGGAAATTCCAAAGGCCGAAATCCCAAAAGCCGAAATCCCAAATGTCGAAATCCTAAAGGTCAAAATCCCAATAGCCGACATCCCAGAGACCGAAATCCCAAATGTCGAAATCCCAATAGCCGACATCCCAAAGGCGAAATCCCAAAGGCCGATATCCCAAAGGCCGACATCCCAGAGGCCGACATCCCAAAGGCCGAAATCCCAAAGACCGAAATCGCAAAAGCCGTTATCTTAAAGGCCGAAACCCCAAAGGTCGACATCCCAAAGGCCGACATCGCAAAGGCCGACATCCCAAAGGCCGACATCACAAAGGCCGACATCCCAAAGGCCGACATCCCGATGGCCGACCTCCCAAAGGCCGAAACCCCAAAGGCCGAAATCCCAAGAGCCCATATCTTAAAGGCCGAAATCCTAAAGGCCGAAATCGTAAAGTGTCCGAAACCCAAAGTCCGATATCCCAAAGGTCGACACCCCAAAGGCCGACATCCCGAAGTCCGACATCCCAAGGGCCGACATCCCAAAGACCGAAATCCTGACGGCCGAAATCCCAAAGGCCGAAATCCCAAAGGCCGAAATCCCAAAGGCGGAAATCCCAAAGGCCGAAACCCCAAAGGCCGAAATCCCAAGAGCCCATATCTTAAAGGCTGAAATCCTAAAGGCCGAAATCGTAAAGTGTCCGAAACCCAAAGTCCGATATCCCAAAGGTCGACATCCCAAAGGCCGACATCGCAAAGGGCGACATCCCAAAGGCCTATATCCCAAAGACCGACATCCCAAAGGCCGACATTCCAAAGTCCGAAATCCCAAAGGTCGAAATCCCAACGGTCGACATACCAAAGGCCGACATCCCAAATGCCGACATCCCAAAGGTCGACATCCCAAAGGCCGACATCCGAAAGACCGACATCCAAAATGCCGACATCCCAAAGGCCGAAAATCCCAAAGGTCGAAATCCCAACGGTCGACATGCCAAAGGCCGAAATCCCAAAGGCCGAAATCCCAAAGGCCGAAATCCCAAAGGCCGAAATCCAAAAGCCCGAAATCCCAAAGGCGGAAATCCCAAAGGCCGAAACCGCAAAGGCCGAAATCCCAAGAGCCCATATCTTAAAGGCCGAAATCCTAAAGGCCGAAATCGTAAAGTGTCCGAAACCCAAAGCCCGATATCCCAAAGGTCGACATCCCAAAGACCGACATCCCAAAGACCGAAATCCCAAAGGCCGAAATCCCAAAGGCGGAAATCCCAAAGGGTGAAATCCCAAAGGCGGAAATCCCAAAGGCTGAAATCTCAAAGGCCGAAATCCCAAAGGCCGAAATCCCAAAGGCCGACATCCCAGAGGCCGAAATCCCAAAGGCCGAAATCCCAAAGACCGAAATCGCAAAAGCCGTTATCTTAAAGGCCGAAACCCCAAAGGTCGACATCCCAAAGGCCGACATCGCAAAGGCCGACATCCCAAAGGCCGACATCACAAAGGCCGACATCCCAAAGGCCGACATCCCAAAGGCCGACATCCCAAATGCCGACATCCCAAAGGCCGACATCCCAAAGGCCGACATCCCGATGGCCGACATCCCGATGGCCGACATCCCAAAGGCCGACATCCCAAAGGCCGACATCCCTAAGGCCGACATCCCAAAGGCCGATATCTTAAAGGCGGAAATCCCAATAGCCGAAATTCCAAAGGCCGAAATCCCAAACGCCGAAATCCCAAAGGCCGAATTTCCAAAGGCCGAAATCCTAAAGGTCAAAATCCCAATAGCCGACATCCCAGAGACCGAAATCCCAATAGCCGACATCCCAAAGGCGAAATCCCAAAGGCCGAAATCCCAAAGGCCGACATCCCAGAGGCCGACATCCCAAAGGCCGAAATCCCAAAGACCGAAATCGCAAAAGCCGTTATCTTAAAGGCCGAAACCCCAAAGGTCGACATCCCAAAGGCCGACATCGCAAAGGCCGACATCCCAAAGGCCGACATCACAAAGGCCGACATCCCAAAGGCCGACATCCCGATGGCCGACATCCCAAAGGCCGAAACCCCAAAGGCCGAAATCCCAAGAGCCCATATCTTAAAGGCCGAAATCCTAAAGGCCGAAATCGTAAAGTGTCCGAAACCCAAAGTCCGATATCCCAAAGGTCGACACCCCAAAGGCCGACATCCCGAAGTCCGACATCCCAAAGGCCGACATCCCAAGGGCCGACATCCCAAAGACCGAAATCCTGACGGCCGAAATCCCAAAGGCCGAAATCCCAAAGCCCGAAATCCCAAAGGCGGAAATCCCAAAGGCCGAAACCCCAAAGGCCGAAATCCCAAGAGCCCATATCTTAAAGGCCGAAATCCTAAAGGCCGAAATCGTAAAGTGTCCGAAACCCAAAGTCCGATATCCCAAAGGTCGACATCCCAAAGGCCGACATCGCAAAGGGCGACATCCCAAAGGCCTATATCCCAAAGACCGACATCCCAAAGGCCGACATTCCAAAGTCCGAAATCCCAAAGGTCGAAATCCCAACGGTCGACATACCAAAGGCCGAAATCCCAAAGGTCGAAATCCCAACGGTCGACATGCCAAAGGCCGAAATCCCAAAGGCCGAAATCCCAAAGGCCGAAATCCCAAAGGCCGAAATCCAAAAGGCCGAAATCCCAAAGGCGGAAATCCCAAAGGCCGAAACCGCAAAGGCCGAAATCCCAAGAGCCCATATCTTAAAGGCCGAAATCCTAAAGGCCGAAATCGTAAAGTGTCCGAAACCCAAAGCCCGATATCCCAAAGTTCGACATCCCAAAGACCGACATCCCAAAGACCGAAATCCCAAAGGCCGAAATCCCAAAGGCGGAAGTCCCAAAGGGTGAAATCCCAAAGGCGGAAATCCCAAAGGCTGAAATCCCAAAGGCCGAAATCCCAAAGGCCGAAATCCCAAAGGCCGACATCCCAGAGGCCGAAATCCCAAAGGCCGAAATCCCAAAGACCGAAATCGCAAAAGCCGTTATCTTAAAGGCCGAAACCCCAAAGGTCGACATCCCAAAGGCCGACATCGCAAAGGCCGACATCCCAAAGGCCGACATCACAAAGGCCGACATCCCAAAGGCCGACATCCCAAATGCCGACATCCCAAAGGCCGACATCCCAAAGGCCGACATCCCGATGGCCGACATCCCGATGGCCGACATCCCAAAGGCCGACATCCCAAAGGCCGACATCCCAAAGGCCGACATCCCAAAGGCCGATATCTTAAAGGCGGAAATCCCAATAGCCGAAATTCCAAAGGCCGAAATCCCAAACGCCGAAATCCCAAAGGCCGAATTTCCAAAGGCCGAAATCCTAAAGGTCAAAATCCCAATAGCCGACATCCCAGAGACCGAAATCCCAAATGTCGAAATCCCAATAGCCGACATCCCAAAGGCGAAATCCCAAAGGCCGAAATCCCAAAGGCCGACATCCCAGAGGCCGACATCCCAAAGGCCGAAATCCCAAAGACCGATATCGCAAAAGCCGTTATCTTAAAGGCCGAAACCCCAAAGGTCGACATCCCAAAGGCCGACATCGCAAAGGCCGACATCCCAAAGGCCGACATCACAAAGGCCGACATCCCAAAGGCCGACATCCCGATGGCCGACATCCCAAAGGCCGAAACCCCAAAGGCCGAAATCCCAAGAGCCCATATCTTAAAGGCCGAAATCCTAAAGGCCGAAATCGTAAAGTGTCCGAAACCCAAAGTCCGATATCCCAAAGGTCGACACCCCAAAGGCCGACATCCCGAAGTCCGACATCCCAAAGGCCGACATCCCAAGGGCCGACATCCCAAAGACCGAAATCCTGACGGCCGAAATCCCAAAGGCCGAAATCCCAAAGCCCGAAATCCCAAAGGCGGAAATCCCAAAGGCCG
This sequence comes from Megachile rotundata, assembly GCF_050947335.1. Classification (NCBI taxonomy): domain Eukaryota; kingdom Metazoa; phylum Arthropoda; class Insecta; order Hymenoptera; family Megachilidae; genus Megachile; species Megachile rotundata. The sequence goes on from NC_134986.1 coordinate 516,424, forward strand.
AAACCCCAAAGGCCGAAATCCCAAGAGCCCATATCTTAAAGGCCGAAATCCTAAAGGCCGAAATCGTAAAGTGTCCGAAACCCAAAGTCCGATATCCCAAAGGTCGACATCCCAAAGGCCGACATCGCAAAGGGCGACATCCCAAAGGCCTATATCCCAAAGACCGACATCCCGAAGGCCGACATTCCAAAGTCCGAAATCCCAAAGGTCGAAATCCCAACGGTCGACATACCAAAGGCCGACATCCCAAATGCCGACATCCCAAAGGTCGACATCCCAAAGGCCGACATCCGAAAGGCCGACATCCAAAAGGCCGACATCCCAAAGGCCGAAAATCCCAAGACCGAATCCCAAAAGCCGATATCTTAAAGGCCGAAATCCCAAAGGTCGAAATCCCAACGGTCGACATGCCAAAGGCCGAAATCCCAAAGGCCGAAATCCCAAAGGCCGAAATCCCAAAGGCCGAAATCCAAAAGGCCGAAATCCCAAAGGCGGAAATCCCAAAGGCCGAAACGGCAAAGGCCGAAATCCCAAGAGCCCATATCTTAAAGGCCGAAATCCTAAAGGCCGAAATCGTATAGTGTCCGAAACCCAAAGCCCGATATCCCAAAGGTCGACATCCCAAAGACCGACATCCCAAAGACCGAAATCCCAAAGGCCGAAATCCCAAAGGCGGAAATCCCAAAGGGTGAAATCCCAAAGGCGGAAATCCCAAAGGCTGAAATCCCAAAGGCCGAAATCCCAAAGGCCGAAATCCCAAAGGCCGACATCCCAGAGGCCGAAATCCCAAAGGCCGAAATCCCAAAGACCGAAATCGCAAAAGCCGTTATCTTAAAGGCCGAAACCCCAAAGGTCGACATCCCAAAGGCCGACATCGCAAAGGCCGACATCCCAAAGGCCGACATTCCAAAGTCCGAAATCCCAAAGGTCGAAATCCCAACGGTCGACATACCAAAGGCCGACATCCCAAATGCCGACATCCCAAAGGTCGACATCCCAAAGGCCGAAATCCCAAAGGCCGAAATCCCAAAGTCCGAAATCCCAAAGGCCGAAATCCCAAAGGCGGAAATCCCAAAGGGTGAAATCCCAAAGGCGGAAATCCCAAAGTCTGAAATCCCAAAGGCAGAAATCCCAAAGGCCGATATCTTAAAGGCCGAAATCCTAAAGGCCGAAATCCTAAAATGTCCGAAACCCAAAGTCCGATATCCCAAAGGTCGACAACCCAAAGGCCGACATCCTAAAGGCGGAAATTCCAAAGGCCGAAATCCCAAAAGCCGAAATCCCAAATGTCGAAATCCTAAAGGTCAAAATCCCAATAGCCGACATCCCAGAGACCGAAATCCCAAATGTCGAAATCCCATAAGCCGACATCCCAAAGGCGACATCCCAAAGGCGAAATCCCAAAGGCCGAAATCCCAAAGGCCGACATCCCAGAGGCCGACATCCCAAAGGCCGAAATCCCAAAGACCGAAATCGCAAAAGCCGTTATCTTAAAGGCCGAAACCCCAAAGGTCGACATCCCAAAGGCCGACATCGCAAAGGCCGACATCCCAAAGGCCGACATCACAAAGGCCGACATCCCAAAGGCCGACATCCCGATGGCCGACATCCCAAAGGCCGAAACCCCAAAGGCCGAAATCCCAAGAGCCCATATCTTAAAGGCCGAAATCCTAAAGGCCGAAATCGTAAAGTGTCCGAAACCCAAAGTCCGATATCCCAAAGGTCGTCACCCCAAAGGCCGACATCCCGAAGTCCGACATCCCAAAGGCCGACATCCCAAGGGCCGACATCCCAAAGACCGAAATCCTGACGGCCGAAATCCCAAAGGCCGAAATCCCAAAGGCCGAAATCCCAAAGGCGGAAATCCCAAAGGCCGAAACCCCAAAGGCCGAAATCCCAAGAGCCCATATCTAAAAGGCCGAAATCCTAAAGGCCGAAATCGTAAAGTGTCCGAAACCCAAAGTCCGATATCCCAAAGGTCGACATCCCAAAGGCCGACATCGCAAAGGGCGACATCCCAAAGGCCTATATCCCAAAGACCGACATCCCAAAGGCCGACATTCCAAAGTCCGAAATCCCAAAGGTCGAAATCCCAACGGTCGACATGCCAAAGGCCGACATCCCAAATGCCGACATCCCAAAGGTCGACATCCCAAAGGCCGACATCCGAAAGGCCGACATCCAAAAGGCCGACATCCCAAAGGCCGAAAATCCCAAGACCGAATCCCAAAAGCCGATATCTTAAAGGCCGAAGTCCCAAAGGTCGAAATCCCAACGGTCGACATGCCAAAGGCCGAAATCCCAAAGGCCGAAATCCCGAAGGCCGAAATCCCAAAGGCCGAAATCCAAAAGGCCGAAATCCCAAAGGCGGAAATCCCAAAGGCCGAAACCGCAAAGGCCGAAATCCCAAGAGCCCATATCTTAAAGGCCGAAATCCTAAAGGCCGAAATCGTAAAGTGTCCGAAACCCAAAGCCCGATATCCCAAAGGTCGACATCCCAAAGACCGACATCCCAAAGACCGAAATCCCAAAGGCCGAAATCCCAAAGGCGGAAATCCCAAAGGGTGAAATCCCAAAGGCGGAAATCCCAAAGGCTGAAATCCCAAAGGCCGAAATCCCAAAGGCCGAAATCCCAAAGGCCGACATCCCAGAGGCCGAAATCCCAAAGGCCGAAATCCCAAAGACCGAAATCGCAAAAGCCGTTATCTTAAAGGCCGAAACCCCAAAGGTCGACATCCCAAAGGCCGACATCGCAAAGGCCGACATCCCAAAGGCCGACATCACAAAGGCCGACATCCCAAAGGCCGACATCCCAAAGGCCGACATCCCAAAGGCCGACATCCCAAAGGCCGACATCCCGATGGCCGACATCCCCATGGCCGACATCCCAAAGGCCGACATCCCAAAGGCCGACATCCCAAAGGCCGATATCTTAAAGGCGGAAATCCCAATAGCCGAAATTCCAAAGGCCGAAATCCCAAACGCCGAAATCCCAAAGGCCGAATTTCCAAAGGCCGAAATCCTAAAGGTCAAAATCCCAATAGCCGACATCCCAGAGGCCGAAATCCCAAATGTCGAAATCCCAATAGCCGACATCCCAAAGGCGAAATCCCAAAGGTCGAAATCCCAAAGGCCGACATCCCAGAGGCCGACATCCCAAAGGCCGAAATCCCAAAGACCGAAATCGCAAAAGCCGTTATCTTAAAGGCCGAAACCCCAAAGGTCGACATCCCAAATTCCGACATCGCAAAGGCCGACATCCCAAAGGCCGACATCACAAAGGCCGACATCCCAAAGGCCGACATCCCGATGGCCGACATCCCAAAGGCCGAAACCCCAAAGGCCGAAATCCCAAGAGCCCATATCTTAAAGGCCGAAATCCTAAAGGCCGAAATCGTAAAGTGTCCGAAACCCGAAGTCCGATATCCCAAAGGTCGACACCCCAAAGGCCGACATCCCGAAGTCCGACATCCCAAAGGCCGACATCCCAAGGGCCGACATCCCAAAGACCGAAATCCTGACGGCCGAAATCCCAAAGGCCGAAATCCCAAATGCGGAAATCCCAAAGGCCGAAACCCCAAAGGCCGAAATCCCAAGAGCCCATATCTTAAAGGCCGAAATCCTAAAGGCCGAAATCGTAAAGTGTCCGAAACCCAAAGTCCGATATCCCAAAGGTCGACATCCCAAAGGCCGACATCGCAAAGGGCGACATCCCAAAGGCCTATATCCCAAAGACCGACATCCCAAAGGCCGACATTCCAAAGTCCGAAATCCTAAAGGTCGAAATCCCAACGGTCGACATACCAAAGGCCGACATCCCAAATGCCGACATCCCAAAGGTCGACATCCCAAAGGCCGACATCCGAAAGGCCGACATCCAAAAGGCCGACATCCCAAAGGCCGAAAATCCCAAGACCGAATCCCAAAAGCCGATATCTTAAAGGCCGAAATCCCAAAGGTCGAAATCCCAACGGTCGACATGCCAAAGGCCGAAATCCCAAAGGCCGAAATCCCAAAGGCCGAAATCCCAAAGGCCGAAATCCAAAAGGCCGAAATCCCAAAGGCGGAAATCCCAAAGGCCGAAACGGCAAAGGCCGAAATCCCAAGAGCCCATATCTTAAAGGCGGAAATCCTAAAGGCCGAAATCGTAAAGTGTCCGAAACCCAAAGCCCGATATCCCAAAGGTCGACATCCCAAAGACCGACATCCCAAAGACCGAAATCCCAAAGGCCGAAATCCCAAAGGCGGAAATCCCAAAGGCCGAAATCCCAAAGGCCGAAATCCCAAAGGCCGAAATCCCAAAGGCCGAAATCCCAAAGGCCGAAATCCCAAAGTCCGAAATCCCAAAGGCCGAAATCCCAAAGGCGGAAATCCCAAAGGGTGAAATCCCAAAGGCGGAAATCCCAAAGGCTGAAATCCCAAAGGCCGAAATCCCAAAGGCCGATATCTTAAAGGCCGAAATCCTAAAGGCCGAAATCCTAAAATGTCCGAAACCCAAAGTCCGATATCCCAAAGGTCGACATCCCAAAGGCCGACATCCTAAAGGCGGAAATTCCAAAGGCCGAAATCCCAAAGGCCGAAATCCCAAATGTCGAAATCCTAAAGGTCAAAACCCCAATAGCCGACATCCCAAAGGCGAAATCCCAAAGGCCGAAATCCCAAAGGCCGACATCCCAGAAGCCGACATCCCAAAGGCCGAAATCCCAAAGACCGAAATCGCAAAAGCCGTTATCTTAAAGGCCGAAACCCCAAAGGTCGACATCCCAAAGGCCGACATCGCAAAGGCCGACATCCCAAAGGCCGACATCCCGATGGCCGACATCCCGATGGCCGACATCCCAAAGGCCGACATCCCAAAGGCCGACATCCCAAAGGGCGACATCCCAAAGGCCGATATCTTAAAGGCGGAAATCCCAAAGGCCGAATTCCCAAAGGCCGAAATCCCAAAGGCCGAAATCCCAAAAGCCGAAATCCCATAGGTTACAATTCCAAAGACCAGCATCCCGAAGACCGAAATCCCAAAGGCCGAAATCCCAAAGGCGGAAATCCCAAAGGCCGACATCCCAAAGGCCAACATCTCAAAGGCCGACATCCCAAAGGCCGACATCCCAAAGGCCGATATCCTAAAGGCGGAAATTCCAAACGCCGAAATCCCAAAGGCCGAAATCCCAAAGGCCGAAATCCCAAAGGCCCAAATCCCAAAGGCCGAGATGCCAAAGGCCGAAATCCCAAAGGCCGAAATCCCAAAGGCCGAAATCCCAAAGGCCGAAATCCCAAAGACCGAAATCCCAAAGGCCGGCATCCCAAAGGCCGACATCCCAAAGGTCGACATCCCAAAGGCCGACATCCCAAAGGCCGACATCCCAAAGGCCGACATCCCAAAGGCCGACATCCCAAAGGCCGACATCGAAAAGGCCGACATCCGAAAGGCCGACATCCGAAAGGCCGACATCCCAAAGGCCGACATCCCAAAGGCCGATATCCTAAAGGCGGAAATTCCAAAGGCCGAAATCCCAAAAGCCGAAATCCCGAAGGCTGAAATCCCAAATGTCGAAATCCCAAAGGCCGACATCCTAAAGGCCGACATCCCAAATGCCGACATCCCAAAGGCCGACATCCCAAAGGCCGATATCCTAAAAGCGGAAATTCCAAAGGCCGAAATCCCAAAGCCCGAAATCCCAAAGGTTGACATCCCAAAGGCCGACATCCCAAAGGGCGACATCCCAACGGCCGACATCCCAAAGACCGACATCCCAAAGGCCGATATCCTAAAGGCGGAAATTCCAAAGGCCGAAATCCTAAAGCCCAAAATCCCAAATGCCGAAATCCCAAATGTCGAAATCCCAAATGTAAAAATCCCAATAGCCGACATCCCAAAGGCCGAAATCCGAAATGCCGAAATCCCAAGGCCGAAATTCCAAAGGCTGAATTCCCAAAAGGCCGAAATCCCAAAGTCCGTATTTCCAAAGGCCGAAATCAGAAAGGCCGAATTTCCAAAGGCCGAAATCCCAAAGGTCGAAATCTCAAAGGCCAAAATCCCAAAGGCCGACATCCCAAAGGCCGACATCCTAAAGGCCGACATCACAAAGGCCGACATCCCAAAGGCCGACATCCCAAAGGCCGACATCCCAAAGGCCGACATCCCAAAGGCCGACATACCAAAGGCCGACATCCCAAAGGCCGACATCGGAAAGGCCGACATCCGAAAGGCCGACATCCCAAAGGTCGACATCCCAAAGGCCGACATCCCAAAGGCCGACATCCCAAATGCCGATATCCTAAAGGCGGAAATCCCAATAGCCGAAATCCCAAAGGCGGAAATCCCAAAGGCAGAAATCCCAAATGTCGAAATCCCAATAGCCGACATCCCAAAGGCGAAATCCCAAAGGCCGACATCCCAGAGGCCGACATCCCAAAGACCGAAATCCCAAAGACCGAAATCCCAAAAGCCGTTATCTTAAAGGCCGAAACCCCAATGGTCGACATCCCAAAGGCCGACATCGCAAAGGCCGACATCCCAAAGGCCGACATCACAAAGGCCGACATCCCAAAGGCCGATATACCAAAAGCCGACATCCCAAAGGCCGATATCCTAAAGGCGGAAATTCCAAAGGCCGAAATCCCAAAGGCCGAAATCCCAAAGGCCGAAATCCCAAAGGCCGAAATCCCAAAGGCCGAAATCCCAAAGGCGGAAATCCGAAAGGCCGAAACCGCAAAGGCCGAAATCCCAAGAGCCCATATCTTAAAGGCCGAAATCCTAAAGGCCGAAATCGTAAAGTGTCCGAAACCCAAAGCCCGATATCCCAAAGGTCGACATCCCAAAGACCGACATCCCAAAGACCGAAATCCCAAAGGCCGAAATCCCAAAGGCCGAAATCCCAAAGGCTGAAATCCCAAAGGCCGAAATCCCAAAGGCCGAAATCCCAAAGGCCGAAATCCCAAAGTCCGAAATCCCAAAGTCCGAAATCCCAAAGGCGGAAATCCCAAAGGGTGAAATCCCAAAGGCGGAAATCCCCAAGGCTGAAATCCCAAAGGCCGAAATCCCAAAGGCCGATATCTTAAAGGCCGAAATCCTAAAGGCCGAAATCCTAAAATGTCCGAAACCCAAAGTCCGATATCCCAAAGGTCGACATCCCAAAGGCCGACATCCCAAAGGCCGACATCCTAAAGGCGGAAATTCCAAAGGCCGAAATCCCAAAGGCCGAAATCCCAAATGTCGAAATCCTAAAGGTCAAAATCCCAATAGCCGACATCCCAGAGGCCGAAATCCCAAATGTCGAAATCCCAATAGCCGACATCCCAAAGGCGAAATCCCAAAGGCCGTAATCCCAAAGGCCGACATCCCAAGGGCCGACATCCCAAAGACCGAAATCCTGACGGCCGAAATCCCAAAGGCCGAAATCCCAAAGGCCGAAATCCCAAAGGCGGAAATCCCAAAGGCCGAAACCCCAAAGGCCGAAATCCCAAGAGCCCATATCTTAAAGGCCGAAATCCTAAAGGCCGAAATCGTAAAGTGTCCGAAACCCAAAGTCCGATATCCCAAAGGTCGACATCCCAAAGGCCGACATCCCAAAGGCCGACATCCTAAAGGCGGAAATTCCAAAGGCCGAAATCCCAAAGGCCGAAATCCCAAAGGCGGAAATCCCAAAGGCCGAAATCCCAAAGGCCGAAATCCCAAAGGCCGAAATCCCAAAGGCCGAAATCCCAAAGTCCGAAATCCCAAAGGCCGAAATCCCAAAGGCGGAAATCCCAAAGGGTGAAATCCCAAAGGCGGAAATCCCAAAGGCTGAAATCCCAAAGGCCGAAATCCCAAAGGCCGATATCTTAAAGGCCGAAATCCTAAAGGCCGAAATCCTAAAATGTCCGAAACCCAAAGTCCGATATCCCAAAGGTCGACATCCCAAAGGCCGACATCCCAAAGGCCGACATCCTAAAGGCGGAAATTCCAAAGGCCGAAATCCCAAAGGCCGAAATCCCAAATGTCGAAATCCTAAAGGTCAAAATCCCAATAGCCGACATCCTAGAGGCCGAAATCCCAAATGTCGAAATCCCAAAGGTCATTATCCCAATAGCCGACATCCCAAAGGCCGAAATCCGAAATGCCGAAATCCCAAATGTCGAAATCCCAAGGCCGAAATTCCAAAGGCTGAATTCCCAAAAGGCCGAAATCCCAAAGTCCGTATTTCCAAAGGCCGAAATCCGAAAGGCCGAATTTCCAAAGGCCGAAATCCCAAAGGTCGAAATCTCAAAGGCCAAAATCCCAAAGGCCGACATCCCAAAGGCCGACATCCCAAAGGCCGATATCCTAAAGGCGGAAATTCCAAAGGCCGAAATCCCAAAGGCCGAAATCCCAAAGGCCGAAATCCCAAAGGCCGAAATCCCAAAGGCCGAAATCCCAAAGGCCGAAATCCCAAATGTCGAAATCTCAAAGGTCGACATCCCAAAGGTCGACATTCTAAAGGCCGACATCCCAAAGGCCGACATCCCAAAGGCCGGCATCCCAAAGGCCAACATCCGAAAGGCCGACATCCAAAAGGCCGAAAATCCCAAGACCGAAATCCCAAAAGCCGATATCTTAAAGGCCGAAATCCCAAAGGTCGAAATCCCAACGGTCGACATGCCAAAGGCCGAAATCCCAAAGGCCGAAATCCCAAAGGCCGAAATCCCAAAGGCCGAAATCCCAAAGGCCGAAATCCCAAAGGCCGAAATCCCAAAGGCCGAAATCCCAAAGGCGGAAATCCCAAAGGCCGAAACCGCGAAGGCCGAAATCCCAAGAGCCCATATCTTAAAGGCGGAAATCCTAAAGGCCGAAATCGTAAAGTGTCCGAAACCCAAAGCCCGATATCCCAAAGGTCGACATCCCAAAGACCGACATCCCAAAGACCGAAATCCCAAAGGCCGAAATCCCAAAGGCGGAAATCCCAAAGGCCGAAATCCCAAAGGCCGAAATCCCAAAGGCCGAAATCCCAAAGGCCGAAATCCCAAAGTCCGAAATCCCAAAGGCCGAAATCCCAAAGGCGGAAATCCCAAAGGGTGAAATCCCAAAGGCTGAAATCCCAAAGGCCGAAATCCCAAAGGCCGATATCTTAAAGGCCGAAATCCTAAAGGCCGAAATCCTAAAATGTCCGAAACCTAAAGTCCGATATCCCAAAGGTCGACATCCCAAAGGCCGACATCGCAAAGGCCGACATCCCAAAGGCCGACATCCCGATGGCCGACATCCCGATGGCCGACATCCCAAAGGCCGGCATCCCAAAGGCCGACATCCGAAAGGCCGACATCCAAAAGGCCGACATCCCAAAGGCCGAAAATCCCAAGACCGAAATCCCAAAAGCCGATATCTTAAAGGCCGAAATCCCAAAGGTCGAAATCCCAACGGTCGACATGCCAAAGGCCGAAATCCCAAAGGCCGAAATCCCAAAGGCCAAAATCCCAAAGGCCGAAATCCCAAAGGCGGAAATCCCAAAGGCCGAAATCCCAAGAGCCCATATCTTAAAGGCCGAAATCCTAAAGGCCGAAATCGTAAAGTGTCCGAAACCCAAAGCCCGATATCCCAAAGGTCGACATTCCAAAGACCGACATCCCAAAGACCGAAATCCCAAAGGCCGAAATCCCAAAGGCGGAAATCCCAAAGGCCGAAATCCCAAAGGCCGAAATCCCAAAGGCCGAAATCCCAAAGGCCGAAATCCCAAAGTCCGAAATCCCAAAGGCCGAAATCCCAAAGGCGGAAGTCCCAAAGGGTGAAATCCCAAAGGCGGAAATCCCAAAGGCTGAAATCCCAAAGGCCGAAATCCCAAAGGCCGATATCTTAAAGGCCGAAATCCTAAAGGCCGAAATACTAAAATGTCCGAAACCCAAAGTCCGATATCCCAAAGGTCGACATCCCAAAGGCCGACATCCCAAAGGCCGACATCCCAAAGGCCGATATCTTAAAGGCGGAAATCCCAATAGCCGAAATTCCAAAGGCCGAAATCCCAAACGCCGAAATCCCAAAGGCCGAACTTCCAAAGGCCGAAATCCCAAAGGCCGAATTCCCAAAGGCCGAAATCCCAAAGGCCGAAATCCCAAAGGCCGAATTCCCAAAGGCCGAAATCCCAAAGGCCGAAATCCCAAAAGCCGAAATCCCATAGGTTACAATTCCAAAGACCAGCATCCCGAAGACCGAAATCCCAAAGGCCGAAATCCCAAAGGCCGCAATCCCAAAGGCCGAAATCCCAAATGTCGAAATCCCAAAGGTCGACATCCCAAAGGTCGACATCCTAAAGGCCGACATCCCAAAGGCCGGCATCCCAAAGGCCGACATCCAAAAGGCCGACATCCCAAAGGCCGAAAATCCCAAGACCGAAATCCCAAAAGCCGATATCTTAAAGGCCGAAATCCCAAAGGTCGAAATCCCAACGGTCGACATGCCAAAGGCCGAAATCCCAAAGGCCGAAATCAGAAAGGCCGAAATCCCAAAGGCCGAAATCCCAAAGGCGGAAATCCCAAAGGCCGAAACCGCAAAGGCCGAAATCCCAAGAGCCCATATCTTAAAGGCCGAAATCCTAAAGGCCGAAATCGTAAAGTGTCCGAAACCCAAAGCCCGATATCCCAAAGGTCGACATTCCAAAGACCGACATCCCAAAGACCGAAATCCCAAAGGCCGAAATCCCAAAGGCGGAAATCCCAAAGGTCGACATCCCAAAGGCCGACATCCCAAAGGCCGACATCCTAAAGGCGGAAATTCCAAAGGCCGAAATCCCAAAGGCCGAAATCCCAAATGTCGAAAACCTAAAGGTCAAAATCCCAATAGCTGACATCCCAGAGGCCGAAATCCCAAATGTCGAAATCCCAATAGCCGACATCCCAAAGGCGAAATCCCAAAGGCCGAAATCCCAAAGGCCGACATCCCAGAGGCCGACATCCCAAAGGCCGAAATCCCAAAGACCGAAATCGCAAAAGCCGTTATCTTAAAGGCCGAAACCCCAAAGGTCGACATCCCAAAGGCCGACATCGCAAAGGCCGACATCCCAAAGGCCGACATCACAAAGGCCGACATCCCAAAGGCCGACATCCCAAAGGCCGACATCCCGATGGCCGACATCCCGATGGCCGACATCCCAAAGGCCGACATCCCAAAGGCCGACATCCCAAAGGCCGATATCTTAAAGGCGGAAATCCCAATAGCCGAAATTCCAAAGGCCGAAATCCCAAACGCCGAAATCCCAAAGGCCGAATTTCCAAAGGCCGAAATCCCAAAGGCCGAATTCCCAAAGGCCGAAATCCCAAAGGCCGAAATCCCAAAAGCCGAAATCCCATAGGTTACAATTCCAAAGACCAGCATCCCGAAGACCGAAATCCCAAAGGCCGAAATCCCAAAGGCGGAAATCCCAAAGGCCGACATCCCAAAGGCCGACATCCCAAAGGCCAACATCCCAAAGGCCGACATCCCAAAGGCCGATATCCTAAAGGCGGAAATTCCAAAGGCCGAAATCCCAAAGGCCGAAATCCCAAAGGCCGAAATCCCAAAGGCCGAAATCCCAAAGGCCGAAATCCCAAATGTCGAAATCCCAAAGGTCGACATCCCAAAGGTCGACATCCTAAAGGCCGACATCCCAAAGGCCGACATCCCAAAGGCCGACATCCCAAAGGCCGACATCCGAAAGGCCGACATCCGAAAGGCCGACATCCGAAAGGCCGACATCCCAAAGGTCGACATCCCAAAGGCCGACATCCCAAAGGCCGACATCCCAAATGCCGATATCCTAAAGGCGGAAATCCCAACAGCCGAAATCCCAAAGGCGGAAATCCCAAATGTCGAAATCCCAAAGGTCGACATCCCAAAGGTCGACATCCTAAAGGCCGACATCCCAAAGGCCGACATCCCAAAGGCCGACATCCCAAAGGCCGACATCCCAAAGGCCGACATCCCAAAGGCCGACATCCCAAAGGCCGACATCCCAAAGGCCGAAATCCCAAAAGCCGTTATCTTAAAGGCCGAAATCCCAAAGGTCGACATCCCAAAGGCCGACATCCGAAAGGCCGACATCCCAAAGGTCGACATCCCAAAGGCCGACATCCCAAAGGCCGACATCCCAAATGCCGATATCCTAAAGGGGGAAATCCCAATAGCCGAAATCCCAAAGGCGGAAATCCCAAATGTCGAAATCCCAAAAGTCGACATCCCAAAGGTCGACATCCTAAAGGCCGACATCCCAAAGGCCGACATCCCAAAGGCCGTCATCCGAAAGGCCGACATCCAAAAGGCCGACATCCCAAAGGCCGAAAATCCCAAGACCGAAATCCCAAAAGCCGATATCTTAAAGGCCGAAATCCCAACGGTCGACATGCCAAAGGCCGAAATCCCAAAGGCCGAAATCCCAAAGGCCGAAATCCCAAAGGCGGAAATCCCAAAGGCCGAAACCGCAAAGGCCGAAATCCCAAGAGCCCATATCTTAAAGGCCGAAATCCTAAAGGCCGAAATCGTAAAGTGTCCGAAACTCAAAGCCCGATATCCCAAAGGTTGACATCCCAAAGACCGACATCCCAAAGACCGAAATCCCAAAGGCCGAAATCCCAAAGGCGGAAATCCCAAATGCCGAAATCCCAAAGGCCGAAATCCCAAAGGCCGAAATCCCAAAGGCCGAAATCCCAAAGGCCGAAATCCCAAAGTCCGAAATCCCAAAGGCGGAAATCCCAAAGGGTGAAATCCCAAAGGCGGAAATCCCAAAGGCTGAAATCCCAAAGGCCGAAATCCCAAAGGCCGATATCTTAAAGGCCGAAATCCTAAAGGCCGAAATCCTAAAATGTCCGAAACCCAAAGTCCGATATCCCAAAGGTCGACATCCCAAAGGCCGACATCCCAAAGGCCGACATCCTAAAGGCGGAAATTCCAAAGGCCGAAATCCCAAAGGCCGAAATCCCAAATGTCGAAATCCTAAAGGTCAAAATCCCAATAGCCGACATCCCAGAGGCCGAAATCCCAAATGTCGAAATCCCAATAGCCGACATCCCAAAGGCGAAATCCCAAAGTCCGATATCCCAAACGTCGACATCCCAAAGGCCGACATCCCAAAGGCCGACATCCTAAAGGCGGAAATTCCAAAGGCCGAAATCCCAAAGGCCGAAATCCCAAATGACGAAATCCTAAAGGTCAAAATCCCAATAGCCGATATCCTAGAGGCCGAAATCCCAAATGTCGAAATCCCAAAGGTCAAAATCCCAATAGCCGACATCCCAAACGCCGAAATCCGAAACGCCGAAATCCCAAATGTCGAAATCCCAAGGCCGAAATTCCAAAGGCTGAATTCCCAAAAGGCCGAAATCCCAAAGTCCGTATTTCCAAAGGCCGAAATCCCAAAGGCCGAAATCCCAAAGGCCGAAATCCCAAAGGCCGAAATCCCAAATGACGAAATCCTAAAGGTCAAAATCCCAATAGCCGACATCCTAGAGGCCGAAATCCCAAATGTCGAAATCCCAAAGGTCAAAATCCCAATAGCCGACATCCCAAAGGCCGAAATCCGAAATGCCGAAATCCCAAATGTCGAAATCCCAAGGCCGAAATTCCAAAGGCTGAATTCCCAAAAGGCCGAAATCCCAAAGTCCGTATTTCCAAAGGCCGAAATCCGAAAGGCCGAATTTCCAAAGGCCGAAATCCCAAAGGCCAAAATCCCAAAGGCCGAAATCCCAAATGTCGAAATCCCAAAGGTCGACATCCCAAAGGCCGACATCCCAAAGGCCGACATCCCAAAGGCCGACATCCCAAAGGCCGACATCCCAAAGGCCGACATCCCAAAGGCCGACATCCCAAAGGCCGACATTCCAAAGGCCGAAATCCCAAAAGCCGTTATCTTAAAGGCCGAAATCCCAAAGGTCGACATCCCAAAGGCCGACATCGCAAAGGCCGACATCCCAAAGGCCGACATCCCAAAGGCCGACATCCCAAAGGCCGACATCCCAAAGGTCGCCATCCTAAAGGCCAACATCCCAAAGGCCGACATCCCAAAGGCCGAAATCCCATAGGTTACAATTCCAAAGACCGAAATCTCAAAGGCCGAAATCCCAAAGGCCGAAATCCCAAAGGTCGACATCCTAAAGGCCAACATCCCAAAGGCCGACATCCCAAAGGCCGACATCCCAAAGGCCGACATCCCAAAGGCCGATATCCTAAATTCGGAAATTCCAAAGGCCGAAATACCAAAGCCCGAAATCCCAAAGTCCGACATCCCAAAGTCGACATCCCAAAGGCCGACATCCCAAAGGCCGACATCCCAAAGGCCGACATCCCAAAGACCGAAATCCCAAAAGCCGTTATCTTAAAGGCCGACATCGCAAAGGCCGACATCCCAAAGGCCGACATCCCAAAGGCCGACATCCCAAAGGCCGACATCCCAAAGGCCGATATCCTAAAAGCGGAAATTCCAAAGGCCGAAATCCCAAAGCCCGAAATCCCAAAGGTTGACATCCCAAAGGCCGACATCCCAAAGGGCGACATCCCAACGGCCGACATCCCAAAGACCGACATCTCAAAGGCCGATATCCTAAAGGCGGAAATTCCAAAGGCCGAAATCCTAAAGCCCAAAATCCCAAATGCCGAAATCCCAAATGTCGAAATCCCAAAGGTAAAAATCCCAATAGCCGACATCCCAAAGGCCGAAATCCGAAATGCCGAAATCCCAAGGCCGAAATTCCAAAGGCTGAATTCCCAAAAGGCCGAAATCCAAAGTCCGTATTTCCAAAGGCCGAAATCCGAAAGGCCGAATTTCCAAAGGCCGAAATCCCAAAGGTCGAAATCTCAAAGGCCAAAATCCCAAAAGGCCGACATCCCAAAGGCCGACATCCCAAAGGCCGATATCCTAAAGGCGGAAATTCCAAAGGCCGAAATCCCAAAGGCCGATATCCTAAATGCGGAAATTCCAGAGGCCGAAATCCCAAAGGCCGAAATCCCAAAGGCCGAAATCCCAAATGTCGAAATCCCAAAGGTCGACATCCCAAAGGCCGACATCCCAAAGGCCGACATCCCAAAGGCCGACATCCCAAAGGCCGACATCCCAAAGGCCGACATCCCAACGGCCGACATCCTAAAGGCGGAAATTCCAAAGGCCGAAATCCCAAAGCCCGAAATCGCAAAGGCCGAAATCCCAAATGTCGAAACCCCAAAGGTCAAAATCCCAATAGCCGAAATCCCAAAGGCCGAAATCCCAAAGGCCGACATCCCAAAGGCCGACATCCCTAAGGCCGACATCCCAAAGGCCGACATCCCAAAGGCCGAACATCCCAAAGGCCGACATCCCAAAGGCCGACATTCCAAAGGCCGAAATCCCAAAAGCCGTTATCTTAAAGGCCGAAATCCCAAAGGTCGACATCCCAAAGGCCGACATCGCAAAGGCCGACATCCCAAAGGCCGACATCCCAAAGGTCGACATCCCAAAGGCCGACATCCCAAAGGCCGAAATCAGAAATGCCGAAATCCCAAATGTCGAAATCCCAAGGCCGAAATTCCAAAGGCTGAATTCCCAAAATGCCGAAATCCCAAAGTCCGTATTTCCAAAGGCCGAAATCCGAAAGGCCGAATTTCCAAAGGCCGAAATCCCAAAGGCCGAAATCCCAAAGGTCGACATCCCAAAGGCCGACATCGCAAAGGCCGACATCCCAAAGGCCGGCATCCCAAAGGCCGATATCCCAAAGGCCGACATCCCAAAGGCCGACATCCCAAAGGCCGACAACCCAAAGACCGAAATACCAAAAGCCGTTATCTTAAAGACCGAAATCCCAAAGGTCGACATCCCAAAGGCCGACATCGCAAAGGCCGACATGCCAAAGGCCGACGTCCCAAAGGCCGATATCCTACAAGCGGAAATACCAAAGGCCGAACTCCCGAAGGCCGAAATCCCAAAAGCCGAAATCCTAAATGTCGAAATCGCAAGGCCGACATCCCAAAGGCCGAAATCCCAAAGGCCGAAATCCCAAAGGCCGTAATCCCAAAGGCCGATATCCCAATGGCCGACATCCCAAAGGCCGAAATCCCAAAGGCCGATATCTTAAAGGCCGAAATCCCAAAGGTCGAAATCCCAACGGTCGATATGCCAAAGGCCGACATCCATAAGGCCGACATCCCAAATGCCGGCATCCCAAAGGCCGACATCCCAAAGGCCGATATCCTAAAGGCGGAAATTCCAAAGGCCGAAATCCCAAAAGCCGAAATCCCAAAGGCCGACATCCCAAAGGCCGACATCCCAAAGGCCGACATCCCAAAGGCCGACATCCCAAAGGCCGACATCCCAAAGGCCGACATCCCAAAGGCCGACATCCCAAAGGCCGACATCCCAAAGGCCGACATCCCAAAGGCCGACATCCCAAAGGCCGACATCCCAAAGGCCGACATCCCAAAGGCCGACATTCCAAAGGCCGAAATCCCAAAAGCCGTTATCTTAAAGGCCGAAATCCCAAAGGTCGACATCCCAAAGGCCGACATCGCAAAGGCCGACATCCCAAAGGCCGACATCCCAAAGGTCGACATCCCAAAGGCCGACATCCCAAAGGCCGAAATCAGAAATGCCGAAATCCCAAATGTCGAAATCCCAAGGCCGAAATTCCAAAGGCTGAATTCCCAAAATGCCGAAATCCCAAAGTCCGTATTTCCAAAGGCCGAAATCCGAAAGGCCGAATTTCCAAAGGCCGAAATCCCAAAGGTCGAAATCTCAAAGGCCAAAATCCCAAAGGCCGACATCCCAAAGGCCGACATCCCAAAGGTCAACATCCCAAAGGCCGATATCCTAAAGGCGGAAATTCCAAAGGCCGAAATCCCAAAGGCCGAAATCCCAAAGGCCGAAATCCCAAAGGCCGAAAGCCCAAAGGCCGACATCCCAAAGGCCGACATCCCAAAGGCCGACATCCCAACGGCCGATATCCTAAAGGCGGAAATTCCAAAGGCCGAAATCCCAAAGGCCGAAATCCCAAAGGCCGAAATCCCAAAGGCCGAAATCCCAAATGTCGAAATCCCAAAGGCCGACATCCCAAAGGCCGACATCCCAAAGGCCGACAACCCAAAGACCGAAATACCAAAAGCCGTTATCTTAAAGACCGAAATCCCAAAGGTCGACATCCCAAAGGCCGACATCGCAAAGGCCGACATGCCAAAGGCCGACGTCCCAAAGGCCGATATCCTACAAGCGGAAATACCAAAGGCCGAACTCCCGAAGGCCGAAATCCCAAAAGCCGAAATCCTAAATGTCGAAATCGCAAGGCCGACATCCCAAAGGCCGAAATCCCAAAGGCCGAAATCCCAAAGGCCGTAATCCCAAAGGCCGATATCCCAATGGCCGACATCCCAAAGGCCGAAATCCCAAAGGCCGATATCTTAAAGGCCGAAATCCCAAAGGTCGAAATCCCAACGGTCGATATGCCAAAGGCCGACATCCATAAGGCCGACATCCCAAATGCCGGCATCCCAAAGGCCGACATCCCAAAGGCCGATATCCTAAAGGCGGAAATTCCAAAGGCCGAAATCCCAAAAGCCGAAATCCCAAAGGCCGACATCCCAAAGGCCGACATCCCAAAGGCCGACATCCCAAAGGCCGACATCCCAAAGGCCGACATCCCAAAGGCCGACATCCCAAAGGCCGACATCCCAAAGGCCGACATCCCAAAGGCCGACATCCCAAAGGCCGACATCCCAAAGGCCGACATCCCAAAGGCCGACATCCCAAAGGCCGACATTCCAAAGGCCGAAATCCCAAAAGCCGTTATCTTAAAGGCCGAAATCCCAAAGGTCGACATCCCAAAGGCCGACATCGCAAAGGCCGACATCCCAAAGGCCGACATCCCAAAGGCCGACATCCCAAAGGTCGACATCCCAAAGGCCGACATCCCAAAGGCCGAAATCAGAAATGCCGAAATCCCAAATGTCGAAATCCCAAGGCCGAAATTCCAAAGGCTGAATTCCCAAAATGCCGAAATCCCAAAGTCCGTATTTCCAAAGGCCGAAATCCGAAAGGCCGAATTTCCAAAGGCCGAAATCCCAAAGGTCGAAATCTCAAAGGCCAAAATCCCAAAGGCCGACATCCCAAAGGCCGACATCCCAAAGGTCAACATCCCAAAGGCCGATATCCTAAAGGCGGAAATTCCAAAGGCCGAAATCCCAAAGGCCGAAATCCCAAAGGCCGAAATCCCAAAGGCCGAAAGCCCAAAGGCCGACATCCCAAAGGCCGACATCCCAAAGGCCGACATCCCAACGGCCGATATCCTAAAAGCGGAAATTCCAAAGGCCGAAATCCCAAAGGCCGAAATCCCAAAGGCCGAAATCCCAAAGGCCGAAATCCCAAATGTCGAAATCCCAAAGGTCGACATCCCAAAGGCCGACATCCCAAAGGCCGACATCCCAAAGGCCGACATCCCAAAGGCCGACATCCCAACGGCCGATATCCTAAAGGCGGAAATTCCAAAGGCCGAAATCCCAAAGCCCGAAATCCCAAAGGCCGAAATCCCAAAGCCCGAAATCCCAAAGGCCGAAATCCCAAAGCCCGAAATCCCAAAGGCCGAAATCCCAAAGGCCGAAATCCCAAAGGCCGAAATCCCAAAGGCCGAAATCCCAAAGGCCGAAATCCCAAATGTCGAAATCCCAAAGGTCGACATCCCAAAGGCCGACATCCCAAAGGCCGACATCCCAAAGGCCGACATCCCAAAGGCCGACATCCCAAAGGCCGACATCCCAACGGCCGATATCCTAAAGGCGGAAATTCCAAAGGCCGAAATCCCAAAGCCCGAAATCCCAAAGGCCGAAATCCCAAAGCCCGAAATCCCAAAGGCCGAAATCCCAAATGTCGAAATCCCAAAGGTCAAAATCCCAATAGCCGAAATCCCAAAGGCCGAAATCCTAAAGGCCGACATCCCTAAGGCCGACATCCCAAAGGCCGACATCCCAAAGGCCGACATTCCAAAGGCCGAAATCCCAAAAGCCGTTATCTTAAAGGCCGAAATCCCAAAGGTCGACATCCCAAAGGCCGACATCGCAAAGGCCGACATCCCAAAGGCCGACATCCCAAAGGCCGAAATCCCGAAGGCCGACATCCCAAAGGCCGACATCCCAAAGGCCGACATCCCAAAGGCCGACATCCCAAAGGACGACATCCCAAAGGCCGACATCCCAAAGGCCGACATCCCAATGGCCGACATCCCAAAGGCCGACATCCCAAAGGCCGACATACCAAAGGCCGACATCCCAAAGCCCGACATCCCAAAGGCCGACATCCCAAAGGCCGACATCACAAATGCCGATATCCTAAAGGCGGAATTTCCAAAGGCGGAAATCCCAATAGCCGAAATCCCAAAGGCGGAAATCCCAAAAGCCGAATTTCCAAAGGCCGAAATCCCAAAGCCCGAAATCCCAAAGCCCGAAATCCCATAGGTTACAATTCCAAAGACCAACATCCCAAAGACCGAAATCCCAAAGGCCGAAATCCCAAAGGCGGAAATCCCAAAGGCCGAAATCCCAAAGGCCGAAATCCCAAATGTCGAAATCCCAAAGGTCGACATTCTAAAGGCCGACATCCCAAAGACCGACATCCCAAAGGCCGACATCCCAAAGTCGACATCCCAAAGGCCGACATCCCAAAGACCGACATCCCAAAGGCCGAAATCCCAAAAGCCGTTATCTTAAAGGCCGAAATCCCAAAGGTCGACATCCCAAAGGCCGACATCCCAAAGGCCGACATCCCAAAGGCCGAAATCCCATATGTTACAATTCCAAAGAAGGACATCCCAAAGACCGAAATCCCAAAGGCCGAAATCCCAAAGGCTGAAATCCCAAAGGCCGACATCCCAAAGGGCGACATCCCAACGGCCGACATCCCAAAGACCGACATCCCAAAGGCTGATATCCTAAAGGCGGAAATTCCAAAGGGCGAAATCCTAAAGCCCGAAATCCCATATGCCGAAATCCCAAATGTCGAAATCCTAAAGGTCAAAATCCCAATAGCCGACATCCCAAAGGCCGAAATCCCAAATGTCGAAACCCCAAAGGTCAAAATCCCAATAGCCGACATCCCAAAGGCCGAAATGCCAAAGGCCGAAATCCGAAATGCCGAAATCCCAAATGTCGAAATCCCAAGGCCGAAATTCCAAAGGCTGAATTCCCAAAAGGCCGAAATCCCAAAAGCCGTTATCTTAAAGGCCGAAATCCCAAAGGTCGACATCCCAAAGGCCGACATCCGAAAGGCCGACATCCCAAAGGTCGACATCCCAAAGGCCGACATCCCAAAGGCCGACATCCCAAAGTCGACATCCCAAAGGCCGACATCCCAAAGGCCGACATCCCAAAGGCCGACATCCCAAAGGCCGACATCCCAAAGGCCGACATCCCAAAGGCCGACATCCCAAAGGCCGACATCCCAATGGCCGACATCCCAAAGGCCGACATCCCAAAGGCCGACATACCAAAGGCCGACATCCCAAAGGCCGACATCCCAATGGCCGACATCCCAAAGGCCGACATCCCAAAGGCCGGCATCCCAAAGGCCGACATCCCAAAGGCCGAAATCCCAAAGGCCGAAATCCCAAATGTCGAAATCCCAAAGGTCAAAATCCCAATAGCCGAAATCCCAAAGGCCGACATCCCAAAGGCCGAAATCCCAAAAGCCGAAATCCCAAAGGCCGAAATCCCAAAGGCCGACATCCCAAAGGCCGACATCCCAAAGGCCGACATCCCAAAGGCCGACATCCCAAAGGCCGACATCCCAAAGGCCGACATTCCAAAGGCCGAAATCCCAAAAGCCGTTATCTTAAAGGCCGAAATCCCAAAGGTCGACATCCCAAAGGCCGACATCGCAAAGGCCGACATCCCAAAGGCCGACATCCCAAAGGCCGACATCCCAAAGGCCGACATCCCAAAGGCCGACATCCCAAAGGCCGACATCCCAAAGGACGACATCCCAAAGGCCGACATCCCAAAAGCCGACATCCCAATGGCCGACATCCCAAAGGCCGACATCCCAAAGGCCGACATACCAAAGGCCGACATCCCAAAGCCCGACATCCCAAAGGCCGACATCCCAAAGGCCGACATCACAAATGCCGAAATCCTAAAGGCGGAATTTCCAAAGGCGGAAATCCCAAAGGTCGAAATCTCAAAGGCCAAAATCCCAAAGGCCGACATCCCAAAGGCCGACATCCCAAAGGTCAACATCCCAAAGGCCGATATCCTAAAGGCGGAAATTCCAAAGGCCGAAATCCCAAAGGCCGAAATCCCAAAGGCCGAAATCCCAAAGGCCGAAAGCCCAAAGGCCGACATCCCAAAGGCCGACATCCCAAAGGCCGACATCCCAAAGGCCGACATCCCAACGGCCGATATCCTAAAGGCGGAAATTCCAAAGGCCGAAATCCCAAAGGCCGAAATCCCAAAGGCCGGAATCCCAAAGGCCGAAATCCCAAATGTCGAAATCCCAAAGGTCGACATCCCAAAGGCCGACATCCCAAAGGCCGACATCCCAAAGGCCGACATCCCAAAGGCCGACATCCCAACGGCCGATATCCTAAAGGCGGAAATTCCAAAGGCCGAAATCCCAAAGCCCGAAATCCCAAAGGCCGAAATCCCAAAGCCCGAAATCCCAAAGGCCGAAATCCCAAATGTCGAAATCCCAAAGGTCAAAATCCCAATAGCTGAAATCCCAAAGGCCGAAATCCCAAAGGCCAACATCCCAAAGGCCGACATCCCAAAGGCCGACATCCCAAAGGCCGACATCCCAAAGGCCGACATCCCAAAGGCCGACATTCCAAAGGCCGAAATCCCAAAAGCCGTTATCTTAAAGGCCGAAATCCCAAAGGTCGACATCCCAAAGGCCGACATCGCAAAGGCCGACATCCCAAAGGCCGACATCCCAAAGGCCGACATCCCAAAGGCCGACATCCCAAAGGCCGGCATCCCAAAGGCCGACATCCCAAAGGCCGACATCCCAAAGGACGACATCCCAAAGGCCGACATCCCAAAGCCCGACATCCCAATGGCCGACATCCCAAAGGCCGACATCCCAAAGGCCGACATACCAAAGGCCGACATCCCAAAGCCCGACATCCCAAAGGCCGACATCCCAAAGGCCGACATCACAAATGCCGATATCCTAAAGGCGGAATTTCCAAAGGCGGAAATCCCAATAGCCGAAATCCCAAAGGCGGAAATCCCAAAAGCCGAATTTCCAAAGGCCGAAATCCCAAAGCCCGAAATCCCAAAGCCCGAAATCCCATAGGTTACAATTCCAAAGACCAACATCCCAAAGACCGAAATCCCAAAGGCCGAAATCCCAAAGGCGGAAATCCCAAAGGCCGAAATCCCAAAGGCCGAAATCCCAAATGTCGAAATCCCAAAGGTCGACATTCTAAAGGCCGAAATCCCAAAGACCGACATCCCAAAGGCCGACATCCCAAAGTCGACATCCCAAAGGCCGACATCCCAAAGACCGACATCCCAAAGGCCGAAATCCCAAAAGCCGTTATCTTAAAGGCCGAAATCCCAAAGGTCGACATCCCAAAGGCCGACATCCCAAAGGCCGACATCCCAAAGGCCGAAATCCCATATGTTACAATTCCAAAGAAGAACATCCCAAAGACCGAAATCCCAAAGGCCGAAATCCCAAAGGCTGAAATCCCAAAGGCCGACATCCCAAAGGGCGACATCCCAACGGCCGACATCCCAAAGACCGACATCCCAAAGGCTGATATCCTAAAGGCGGAAATTCCAAAGGGCGAAATCCTAAAGCCCGAAATCCCATATGCCGAAATCCCAAATGTCGAAATCCTAAAGGTCAAAATCCCAATAGCCGACATCCCAAAGGCCGAAATCCCAAATGTCGAAACCCCAAAGGTCAAAATCCGAATAGCCGACATCCCAAAGGCCGAAATGCCAAAGGCCGAAATCCGAAATGCCGAAATCCCAAATGTCGAAATCCCAAGGCCGAAATTCCAAAGGCTGAATTCCCAAAAGGCCGAAATCCCAAAAGCCGTTATCTTAAAGGCCGAAATCCCAAAGGTCGACATCCCAAAGGCCGACATCCGAAAGGCCGACATCCCAAAGGTCGACATCCCAAAGGCCGACATCCCAAAGGCCGACATCCCAAAGTCGACATCCCAAAGGCCGACATCCCAAAGGCCGACATCCCAAAGGCCGACATCCCAAAGGCCGACATCCCAAAGGCCGACATCCCAAAGGCCGACATCCCAAAGGCCGACATCCCAAAGGCCGACATCCCAATGGCCGACATCCCAAAGGCCGACATCCCAAAGGCCGACATCCCAAAGGCCGACATCCCAAAGGCCGAAATCCCAAAGGCCGAAATCCCAAATGTCGAAATCCCAAAGGTCAAAATCCCAATAGCCGAAATCCCAAAGGCCGACATCCCAAAGGCCGAAATCCCAAAAGCCGAAATCCCAAAGGCCGAAATCCCAAAGGCCGACATCCCAAAGGCCGACATCCCAAAGGCCGACATCCCAAAGGCCGACATCCCAAAGGCCGACATCCCAAAGGCCGACATTCCAAAGGCCGAAATCCCAAAAGCCGTTATCTTAAAGGCCGAAATCCCAAAGGTCGACATCCCAAAGGCCGACATCCCAAAGGCCGAAATCCCATATGTTACAATTCCAAAGAAGAACATCCCAAAGACCGAAATCCCAAAGGCCGACATCCCAAAGGCCGAAATCCCAAAAGCCGAAATCCCAAAGGCCGAAATCCCAAAGGCCGACATCCCAAAGGCCGACATCCCAAAGGCCGACATCCCAAAGGCCGACATCCCAAAGGCCGACATCCCAAAGGCCGACATTCCAAAGGCCGAAATCCCAAAAGCCGTTATCTTAAAGGCCGAAATCCCAAAGGTCGACATCCCAAAGGCCGACATCGCAAAGGCCGACATCCCAAAGGCCGACATCCCAAAGGCCGACATCCCAAAGGCCGACATCCCAAAGGCCGACATCCCAAAGGCCGACATCCCAAAGGCCGACATCCCAAAGGCCGACATCCCAAAGGCCGACATTCCAAAGGCCGAAATCCCAAAAGCCGTTATCTTAAAGGCCGAAATCCCAAAGGTCGACATCCCAAAGGCCGACATCGCAAAGGCCGACATCCCAAAGGCCGACATCCCAAAGGTCGACATCCCAAAGGCCGACATCCCAAAGGCCGAAATCAGAAATGCCGAAATCCCAAATGTCGAAATCCCAAGGCCGAAATTCCAAAGGCTGAATTCCCAAAATGCCGAAATCCCAAAGTCCGTATTTCCAAAGGCCGAAATCCGAAAGGCCGAATTTCCAAAGGCCGAAATCCCAAAGGTCCAAATCTCAAAGGCCAAAATCCCAAAGGCCGACATCCCAAAGGCCGACATCCCAAAGGCCGATATCCTAAAGGCGGAAATTCCAAAGGCCGAAATCCCAAAGCCCGAAATCCCAAAGGTCGACATCCCAAAGGCCGACATCCCTAAGGCCGACATCCCAAAGGCCGACATCCCAAAGGCCGACATCCCAAAGGCCGACATCCCAAAGGCCGACATCCCAAAGGCCGACATCCCAAAGGCCGACATCCCAAAGGCCGACATCCCAAAGGCCGACATCCCAAAGGCCGACATCCCAAAGGCCGACATCCCAAATGCCGATATCCTAAAAGCGGAATTTCCAAAGGCGGAAATCCCAATAGCCGAAATCCCAAAAGCCGACATCCCAAAGGCCGACATCCCAATGGCCGATATCCTAAAGGCGGAAATCCCAAAGGCCGAAATCCCAATTGTCGAAATCCCAAAGGTCGACATCCCAAAGGCCGACATCCCAAAGGCCGACATCCCAAAGGCCGACATCCCAAAGGCCGACATCCGAAAGGCCGACATCCCAAAGGTCGACATCCCAAAGGTGGACATCCCAAATGCCGATATCCTAAAGGCGGAATTTCCAAAGGAGGAAATCCCAATAGCCGAAATCCCAAAGGCCGACATCCCAAAGGCCGACATCCCAAAGGCCGACATCCCAAAGGCCGACATCCCAAAGGCCGACATCCCAAAGGCCGACATCACAAATGCCGATATCCTAAAGGCGGAATTTCCAAAGGCGGAAATCCCAACAGCCGAAATCCCAAAGGCGGAAATCCCAAAAGCCGAATTTCCAAAGGCCGAAATCCCAAAGGCCGAAATCCCAAAGCCCGAAATCCCAAAGCCCGAAATCCCATAGGTTACAATTCCAAAGACCAACATCCCAAATACCGAAATCCCAAAGGCCGAAATCCCAAAGGCGGAAATCCCAAAGGCCGAAATCCCAAAGACCGAAATCCCAAAAGCCGATATCTTAAAGGCCGAAATCGTAAAGGCCGAAATCCTAAAATGTCCGAAACCCAAAGTCCGAAATCCCAAAGGTCGACATCCTAATGGCCGACATCCCAAAGGCCGAAATCCCAAAGGTCGACATCCCAAAGGCCGACATCCCAAAGACCGACATCCCAAAGGCCGACATCCCAATGGCCGATATCCTAAAGGCGGAAATTCCAAAGGCCGAAATCCCAAAGGCCGAAATCCCAAATGTCGAAATCCCAAAGGTCAAAATCCCAATAGCCGAAATCCCAAAGGCCGAAATCCCAAAGGCCGACATCCCAAAGGCCGACATCCCAAAGGCCGACATCCCAAAGGCCGACATCCCAAAGGCCGACATCCCAAAGGCCGACATCCCAAAGGCCGACATCCCAAAGGCCGACATCCCAAAGGCCGACATCCCAAAGGCCGAAATCCCAAAAGCCGTTATCTTAAAGGCCGAAATCCCAAAGGTGGACATCCTAAAGGCCGACATCGCAAAGGCCGACATCCCAAAGGCCGGCATCCCAAAGGCCGATATCCCAAAGGCCGACATCCCAAAGGCCGACATCCCAAAGGCCGACAACCCAAAGACCGAAATACCAAAAGCCGTTATCTTAAAGGCCGAAATCCCAAAGGCCGACATCGCAAAGGCCGACATCCCAAAGGCCGACATCCCAAAGGCCGATATCCTACAAGCGGAAATACCAAAGGCCGAACTCCCGAAGGCCGAAATCCCAAAAGCCGAAATCCTAAATGTCGAAATCGCAAGGCCGACATCCCAAAGGCCGAAATCCCAAAGGCCGAAATCCCAAAGGCCGTAATCCCAAAGGCCGATATCCCAATGGCCGACATCCCAAAGGCCGAAATCCCAAAGGCCGATATCTTAAAGGCCGAAATCCCAAAGGTCGAAATCCCAACGGTCGATATGCCAAAGGCCGACATCCATAAGGCCGACATCCCAAATGCCGGCATCCCAAAGGCCGACATCCCAAAGGCCGATATCCTAAAGGCGGAAATTCCAAAGGCCGAAATCCCAAAAGCCGATATCCCAAAGGCTGAAATCCCAAATGTCGAAATCCCAAAGGCCGACATCCCAAAGGCCGACATCGCAAATGCCGATATCCTAAAGGCGGAATTTCCAAAGGCCGAAATCCCAAAGCCCGAAATCCCATAGGTTACAATTCCAAAGACCAACATCCCAAAGGCCGAAATCCCAAAGGCGGAAATCCCAAAGGCCGAAATACCAAAGACCGAAATCCCAAAAGCCGATATCTTAAAGGCCGAAATCCTAAAGGCCGAAATCCTAAAATGTCCGAAACCCAAAGTCCGAAATCCCAAAGGTCGACATCCTAAAGGCCGACATCCAAAAGGCCGACATCACAAAGGCCGACATCCCAAAGGCCGATATCCTAAAGGCGGAAATTCCAAAGGCCGAAATCCCAAAGCCCGAAATCCCAAAGGCCGAAATCCCAAATGTCGAAATCCCAAAGGTCAAAATCCCAATAGCCGAAATCCCAAAGGCCGAAATCCCAAAGGCCGACATCCCTAAGGCCGACATCCCAAAGGCCGACATCCCAAAGGCCGACATTCCAAAGGCCGAAATCCCAAAAGCCGTTATCTTAAAGGCCGAAATCCCAAAGGTCGACATCCCAAAGGCCGACATCGCAAAGGCCGACATCCCAAAGGCCGACATCCCAAAGGCCGACATCCCAAAGGCCGACATCCCAAAGGCCGACATCCCAAAGGCCGACATCCCAAAGGCCGACATCCCAAAGGCCGACATCCCAAAGGACGACATCCCAAAGGCCGACATCCCAAAGGCCGACATCCCAATGGCCGACATCCCAAAGGCCGACATCCCAAAGGCCGACATACCAAAGGCCGACATCCCAAAGCCCGACATCCCAAAGGCCGACATCCCAAAGGCCGACATCACAAATGCCGATATCCTAAAGGCGGAATTTCCAAAGGCGGAAATCCCAATAGCCGAAATCCCAAAGGCGGAAATCCCAAAAGCCGAATTTCCAAAGGCCGAAATCCCAAAGCCCGAAATCCCAAAGCCCGAAATCCCATAGGTTACAATTCCAAAGACCAACATCCCAAAGACCGAAATCCCAAAGGCCGAAATCCCAAAGGCGGAAATCCCAAAGGCCGAAATCCCAAAGGCCGAAATCCCAAATGTCGAAATCCCAAAGGTCGACATTCTAAAGGCCGACATCCCAAAGACCGACATCCCAAAGGCCGACATCCCAAAGTCGACATCCCAAAGGCCGACATCCCAAAGACCGACATCCCAAAGGCCGAAATCCCAAAAGCCGTTATCTTAAAGGCCGAAATCCCAAAGGTCGACATCCCAAAGGCCGACATCCCAAAGGCCGACATCCCAAAGGCCGAAATCCCATATGTTACAATTCCAAAGAAGGACATCCCAAAGACCGAAATCCCAAAGGCCGAAATCCCAAAGGCTGAAATCCCAAAGGCCGACATCCCAAAGGGCGACATCCCAACGGCCGACATCCCAAAGACCGACATCCCAAAGGCTGATATCCTAAAGGCGGAAATTCCAAAGGGCGAAATCCTAAAGCCCGAAATCCCATATGCCGAAATCCCAAATGTCGAAATCCTAAAGGTCAAAATCCCAATAGCCGACATCCCAAAGGCCGAAATCCCAAATGTCGAAACCCCAAAGGTCAAAATCCCAATAGCCGACATCCCAAAGGCCGAAATGCCAAAGGCCGAAATCCGAAATGCCGAAATCCCAAATGTCGAAATCCCAAGGCCGAAATTCCAAAGGCTGAATTCCCAAAAGGCCGAAATCCCAAAAGCCGTTATCTTAAAGGCCGAAATCCCAAAGGTCGACATCCCAAAGGCCGACATCCGAAAGGCCGACATCCCAAAGGTCGACATCCCAAAGGCCGACATCCCAAAGGCCGACATCCCAAAGTCGACATCCCAAAGGCCGACATCCCAAAGGCCGACATCCCAAAGGCCGACATCCCAAAGGCCGACATCCCAAAGGCCGACATCCCAAAGGCCGACATCCCAAAGGCCGACATCCCAAAGGCCGACATCCCAAAGGCCGACATCCCAAAGGCCGACATCCCAAAGGCCGACATCCCAAAGGCCGACATCCCAATGGCCGACATCCCAAAGGCCGACATCCCAAAGGCCGGCATCCCAAAGGCCGACATCCCAAAGGCCGAAATCCCAAAGGCCGAAATCCCAAATGTCGAAATCCCAAAGGTCAAAATCCCAATAGCCGAAATCCCAAAGGCCGACATCCCAAAGGCCGAAATCCCAAAAGCCGAAATCCCAAAGGCCGAAATCCCAAAGGCCGACATCCCAAAGGCCGACATCCCAAAGGCCGACATCCCAAAGGCCGACATCCCAAAGGCCGACATCCCAAAGGCCGACATTCCAAAGGCCGAAATCCCAAAAGCCGTTATCTTAAAGGCCGAAATCCCAAAGGTCGACATCCCAAAGGCCGACATCGCAAAGGCCGACATCCCAAAGGCCGACATCCCAAAGGCCGACATCCCAAAGGCCGACATCCCAAAGGCCGACATCCCAAAGGCCGACATCCCAAAGGCCGACATCCCAAAGGCCGACATCCCAAAGGCCGACATCCCAAAGGCCGACATCCCAAAAGCCGACATCCCAATGGCCGACATCCCAAAGGCCGACATCCCAAAGGCCGACATACCAAAGGCCGACATCCCAAAGCCCGACATCCCAAAGGCCGACATCCCAAAGGCCGACATCACAAATGCCGATATCCTAAAGGCGGAATTTCCAAAGGCGGAAATCCCAAAGGTCGAAATCTCAAAGGCCAAAATCCCAAAGGCCGACATCCCAAAGGCCGACATCCCAAAGGTCAACATCCCAAAGGCCGATATCCTAAAGGCGGAAATTCCAAAGGCCGAAATCCCAAAGGCCGAAATCCCAAAGGCCGAAATCCCAAAGGCCGAAAGCCCAAAGGCCGACATCCCAAAGGCCGACATCCCAAAGGCCGACATCCCAAAGGCCGACATCCCAACGGCCGATATCCTAAAGGCGGAAATTCCAAAGGCCGAAATCCCAAAGGCCGAAATCCCAAAGGCCGGAATCCCAAAGGCCGAAATCCCAAATGTCGAAATCCCAAAGGTCGACATCCCAAAGGCCGACATCCCAAAGGCCGACATCCCAAAGGCCGACATCCCAAAGGCCGACATCCCAACGGCCGATATCCTAAAGGCGGAAATTCCAAAGGCCGAAATCCCAAAGCCCGAAATCCCAAAGGCCGAAATCCCAAAGCCCGAAATCCCAAAGGCCGAAATCCCAAATGTCGAAATCCCAAAGGTCAAAATCCCAATAGCTGAAATCCCAAAGGCCGAAATCCCAAAGGCCGACATCCCAAAGGCCGACATCCCAAAGGCCGACATCCCAAAGGCCGACATCCCAAAGGCCGACATCCCAAAGGCCGACATCCCAAAGGCCGACATTCCAAAGGCCGAAATCCCAAAAGCCGTTATCTTAAAGGCCGAAATCCCAAAGGTCGACATCCCAAAGGCCGACATCGCAAAGGCCGACATCCCAAAGGCCGACATCCCAAAGGCCGACATCCCAAAGGCCGACATCCCAAAGGCCGGCATCCCAAAGGCCGACATCCCAAAGGCCGACATCCCAAAGGACGACATCCCAAAGGCCGACATCCCAAAGCCCGACATCCCAATGGCCGACATCCCAAAGGCCGACATCCCAAAGGCCGACATACCAAAGGCCGACATCCCAAAGCCCGACATCCCAAAGGCCGACATCCCAAAGGCCGACATCACAAATGCCGATATCCTAAAGGCGGAATTTCCAAAGGCGGAAATCCCAATAGCCGAAATCCCAAAGGCGGAAATCCCAAAAGCCGAATTTCCAAAGGCCGAAATCCCAAAGCCCGAAATCCCAAAGCCCGAAATCCCATAGGTTACAATTCCAAAGACCAACATCCCAAAGACCGAAATCCCAAAGGCCGAAATCCCAAAGGCGGAAATCCCAAAGGCCGAAATCCCAAAGGCCGAAATCCCAAATGTCGAAATCCCAAAGGTCGACATTCTAAAGGCCGAAATCCCAAAGACCGACATCCCAAAGGCCGACATCCCAAAGTCGACATCCCAAAGGCCGACATCCCAAAGACCGACATCCCAAAGGCCGAAATCCCAAAAGCCGTTATCTTAAAGGCCGAAATCCCAAAGGTCGACATCCCAAAGGCCGACATCCCAAAGGCCGACATCCCAAAGGCCGAAATCCCATATGTTACAATTCCAAAGAAGAACATCCCAAAGACCGAAATCCCAAAGGCCGAAATCCCAAAGGCTGAAATCCCAAAGGCCGACATCCCAAAGGGCGACATCCCAACGGCCGACATCCCAAAGACCGACATCCCAAAGGCTGATATCCTAAAGGCGGAAATTCCAAAGGGCGAAATCCTAAAGCCCGAAATCCCATATGCCGAAATCCCAAATGTCGAAATCCTAAAGGTCAAAATCCCAATAGCCGACATCCCAAAGGCCGAAATCCCAAATGTCGAAACCCCAAAGGTCAAAATCCCAATAGCCGACATCCCAAAGGCCGAAATGCCAAAGGCCGAAATCCGAAATGCCGAAATCCCAAATGTCGAAATCCCAAGGCCGAAATTCCAAAGGCTGAATTCCCAAAAGGCCGAAATCCCAAAAGCCGTTATCTTAAAGGCCGAAATCCCAAAGGTCGACATCCCAAAGGCCGACATCGCAAAGGCCGACATCCCAAAGGCCGACATCCCAAAGGCCGACATCCCAAAGGCCGACATCCCAAAGGCCGACATCCCAAAGGCCGACATCCCAAAGGCCGACATCCCAAAGGCCGACATTCCAAAGGCCGAAATCCCAAAAGCCGTTATCTTAAAGGCCGAAATCCCAAAGGTCGACATCCCAAAGGCCGACATCGCAAAGGCCGACATCCCAAAGGCCGACATCCCAAAGGTCGACATCCCAAAGGCCGACATCCCAAAGGCCGAAATCAGAAATGCCGAAATCCCAAATGTCGAAATCCCAAGGCCGAAATTCCAAAGGCTGAATTCCCAAAATGCCGAAATCCCAAAGTCCGTATTTCCAAAGGCCGAAATCCGAAAGGCCGAATTTCCAAAGGCCGAAATCCCAAAGGTCGAAATCTCAAAGGCCAAAATCCCAAAGGCCGACATCCCAAAGGCCGACATCCCAAAGGCCGATATCCTAAAGGCGGAAATTCCAAAGGCCGAAATCCCAAAGCCCGAAATCCCAAAGGTCGACATCCCAAAGGCCGACATCCCTAAGGCCGACATCCCAAAGGCCGACATCCCAAAGGCCGACATCCCAAAGGCCGACATCCCAAAGGCCGACATCCCAAAGGCCGACATCCCAAAGGCCGACATCCCAAAGGCCGACATCCCAAAGGCCGACATCCCAAAGGCCGACATCCCAAAGGCCGACATCCCAAATGCCGATATCCTAAAAGCGGAATTTCCAAAGGCGGAAATCCCAATAGCCGAAATCCCAAAAGCCGACATCCCAAAGGCCGACATCCCAATGGCCGATATCCTAAAGGCGGAAATCCCAAAGGCCGAAATCCCAATTGTCGAAATCCCAAAGGTCGACATCCCAAAGGCCGACATCCCAAAGGCCGACATCCCAAAGGCCGACATCCCAAAGGCCGACATCCGAAAGGCCGACATCCCAAAGGTCGACATCCCAAAGGTGGACATCCCAAATGCCGATATCCTAAAGGCGGAATTTCCAAAGGCGGAAATCCCAATAGCCGAAATCCCAAAGTCCGACATCCCAAAGGCCGACATCCCAAAGGCCGACATCCCAAAGGCCGACATCCCAAAGGCCGACATCCCAAAGGCCGACATCCCAAAGGCCGACATCCCAAAGGCCGACATCACAAATGCCGATATCCTAAAGGCGGAATTTCCAAAGGCGGAAATCCCAACAGCCGAAATCCCAAAGGCGGAAATCCCAAAAGCCGAATTTCCAAAGGCCGAAATCCCAAAGGCCGAAATCCCAAAGCCCGAAATCCCATAGGTTACAATTCCAAAGACCAACATCCCAAATACCGAAATCCCAAAGGCCGAAATCCCAAAGGCGGAAATCCCAAAGGCCGAAATCCCAAAGACCGAAATCCCAAAAGCCGATATCTTAAAGGCCGAAATCGTAAAGGCCGAAATCCTAAAATGTCCGAAACCCAAAGTCCGAAATCCCAAAGGTCGACATCCTAATGGCCGACATCCCAAAGGCCGACATCCCAAAGGCCGACATCCCAAAGGCCGACATCCCAAAGGCCGACATCCCAAAGGCCGATATCATAAACGCAGAAATTCCAAAGGCCGAAATCCCAAAGGTCGACATCCCAAAGGCCGACATCCCAAAGACCGACATCCCAAAGGCCGACATCCCAATGGCCGATATCCTAAAGGCGGAAATTCCAAAGGCCGAAATCCCAAAGGCCGAAATCCCAAATGTCGAAATCCCAAAGGTCAAAATCCCAATAGCCGAAATCCCAAAGGCCGAAATCCCAAAGGCCGACATCCCAAAGGCCGACATCCCAAAGGCCGACATCCCAAAGGCCGACATCCCAAAGGCCGACATCCCAAAGGCCGACATCCCAAAGGCCGACATCCCAAAGGCCGACATCCCAAAGGCCGAAATCCCAAAAGCCGTTATCTTAAAGGCCGAAATCCCA
The DNA here is from genome assembly GCF_050947335.1 of Megachile rotundata. NCBI lineage: Eukaryota > Metazoa > Arthropoda > Insecta > Hymenoptera > Megachilidae > Megachile > Megachile rotundata. The sequence continues at coordinate 549,435 of NC_134986.1, forward strand.
AAGGTGGACATCCTAAAGGCCGACATCGCAAAGGCCGACATCCCAAAGGCCGGCATCCCAAAGGCCGATATCCCAAAGGCCGACATCCCAAAGGCCGACATCCCAAAGGCCGACAACCCAAAGACCGAAATACCAAAAGCCGTTATCTTAAAGGCCGAAATCCCAAAGGCCGACATCGCAAAGGCCGACATCCCAAAGGCCGACATCCCAAAGGCCGATATCCTACAAGCGGAAATACCAAAGGCCGAACTCCCGAAGGCCGAAATCCCAAAAGCCGAAATCCTAAATGTCGAAATCGCAAGGCCGACATCCCAAAGGCCGAAATCCCAAAGGCCGAAATCCCAAAGGCCGTAATCCCAAAGGCCGATATCCCAATGGCCGACATCCCAAAGGCCGAAATCCCAAAGGCCGATATCTTAAAGGCCGAAATCCCAAAGGTCGAAATCCCAACGGTCGATATGCCAAAGGCCGACATCCATAAGGCCGACATCCCAAATGCCGGCATCCCAAAGGCCGACATCCCAAAGGCCGATATCCTAAAGGCGGAAATTCCAAAGGCCGAAATCCCAAAAGCCGATATCCCAAAGGCTGAAATCCCAAATGTCGAAATCCCAAAGGCCGACATCCCAAAGGCCGACATCGCAAATGCCGATATCCTAAAGGCGGAATTTCCAAAGGCCGAAATCCCAAAGCCCGAAATCCCATAGGTTACAATTCCAAAGACCAACATCCCAAAGGCCGAAATCCCAAAGGCGGAAATCCCAAATGTCGAAATCCCAAAGGTCAAAATCCCAATAGCCGAAATCCCAAAGGCCGAAATCCCAAAGGCCGACATCCCAAAGGTCGACATCCTAAAGGCCGACATCCAAAAGGCCGACATCACAAAGGCCGACATCCCAAAGGCCGATATCCTAAAGGCGGAAATTCCAAAGGCCGAAATCCCAAAGCCCGAAATCCCAAAGGCCGAAATCCCAAATGTCGAAATCCCAAAGGTCAAAATCCCAATAGCCGAAATCCCAAAGGCCGAAATCCCAAAGGCCGACATCCCAAAGGCCGACATCCCAAAGGCCGACATCCCAAAGGCCGACATCCCAAAGGCCGACATCCCAAAGGCCGACATCCCAAAGGCCGACATCCCAAAGGCCGACATCCCAAAGGCCGACATCCCAAAGGCCGACATCCCAAAGGCCGACATCCCAAAGGCCGACATCCCAAAGGCCGACATCCCAAAGGCCGACATCCCAAAGGCCGACATCCCAAAGGCCGACATCCCAAAGGCCGACATCCCAAAGGCCGACATCCCAAAGGCCGACATCCCAAAGGCCGACATCCCAAAGGCCGACATCCCAAAGGCCGACATCCCAAAGGCCGACATCCCAAAGGCCGACATCCCAAAGGCCGACATCCCAAAGGCCGACATCCCAAAGGCCGACATCCCAAAGGCCGACATCCCAAAGGCCGACATCCCAAAGGCCGACATCCCAAAGGCCGACATCCCAAAGGCCGACATCCCAAAGGCCGACATCCCAAAGGCCGACATCCCAAAGGCCGACATCCCAAAGGCCGACATCCCAAAGGCCGACATCCCAAAGGCCGACATCCCAAAGGCCGACATCCCAAAGGCCGACATCCCAAAGGCCGACATCCCAAAGGCCGACATCCCAAAGGCCGACATCCCAAAGGCCGACATCCCAAAGGCCGACATCCCAAAGGCCGACATCCCAAAGGCCGACATCCCAACGGCCGACATCCCAAAGGCCGACATCCCAAAGGCCGACATCCCAAAGGCCGACATCCCAAAGGCCGACATCCCAAAGGCCGGCATCCCAAAGGCCGGCATCCCAAAGGCCGGCATCCCAAAGGCCGGCATCCCAAAGGCCGGCATCCCAAAGGCCGGCATCCCAAAGGCGGACATCCCAAAGGCGGACATCCCAAAGGCCGACATCCCAACGGCCGACATCCCAAAGGCCGACATCCCAAATGCCGATATCCCAAAGGCGGAATTTCCAAAGGCGGAAATCCCAATAGCCGAAATCCCAAAGGCGGAAATCCCAAAAGCCGACATCCCAAAGGCCGACATCCCAAAGGCCGACATCCCAATGGCCGATATCCTAAAGGCGGAAATCCCAAAGGCCGAAATCCCAATTGTCGAAATCCCAAAGGTCGACATCCCAAAGGCCGACATCCCAAAGGCCGACATCCCAAAGGCCGACATCCCAAAGGCCGACATCCCAAAGGCCGACATCCCAAAGGCCGACATCCCAAAGGCCGACATCCCAAAGGCCGACATCCCAAAGGCCGACATCCCAATGGCCGACATCCCAAAGGCCGACATCCCAAAGGCCGACATCCCAAAGGCGGACATCCCAAATCCCGATATCCTAAAGGCGGAATTTCCAAAGGCGGAAATCCCAATAGCCGAAATCCCAAAGGCCGACATCCCACAGGCCGACATCCCAGAGGCCGACATCCCAAAGGCCGACATCCCAAAGGCCGACATCCCAAAGGCCGACATCCCAAAGGCCGACATCCCAAAGGCCGAAATCCCAAAAGCCGTTATCTTAAAGGCCGAAATCCCAAAGGTCGACATCCTAAAGGCCGACATCGCAAAGGCCGACATCCCAAAGGCCGACATCCCAAAGCCCGACATCCCACAGGCCGACATCCCAAAGGCCGACATCCCAAAGTCGACATCCCAAAGGCCGACATCCCAAAGGCCGACATCCCAAAGGCCGACATCCCAAAGGCCGACATCCCAAATGCCGATATCCCAAAGGCGGAATTTCCAAACGCGGAAATCCCAATAGCCGAAATCCCAAAGGCGGCAATCCCAAAAGCCGACATCCCAAAGGCCGACATCCCAATGGCCGATATCCTAAAGACGGAAATCCCAAAGGCCGAAATCCCAATTGTCGAAATCCCAAAGGTCGACATCCCAAAGGCCGACATCCCAAAGGCCGACATCCCAAAGGCCGACATCCCAAAGGCCGACATCCCAAAGGCCGACATCCCAAAGGCCGACATCCCAAAGGCCGACATCCCAATGGCCGACATCCCAAAGGCCGACATCCCAAAGGCCGACATCCCAAAGGCCGACATCCCAAAGGCCGACATCCCAAATGCCGATATCCTAAAGGCGGAATTTCCAAAGGCGGAAATCCCAATAGCCGAAATCCCAACGGCCGACATCCCAAAGGCCGACATCCCAAAGGCCGACATCCCAAAGGCCGACATCCCAAAGGCCGAAATCCCAAAAGCCGTTATCTTAAAGGCCGAAATCCCAAAGGTCGACATCCTAAAGGCCGACATCGCAAAGGCCGACATCCCAAAGGCCGACATCCCAAAGCCCGACATCCCAAAGCCCGGCATCCCAAAGGCCGACATCCCAAAGGCCGACATCCCAAAGGCCGACATCCCAAAGTCGACATCCCAAAGGCCGACATCCCAAAGGCCGACATCCCAAAGGCCGACATCCCAATGGCCGATATCCTAAAGGCGGAAATCCCAAAGGCCGAAATCCCAATTGTCGAAATCCCAAAGGTCGACATCCCAAAGGCCGACATCCCAAAGGCCGGCATCCCAAAGGCCGATATCCTAAAGGCGGAATTTCCAAAGGCGGAAATCCCAATAGCGGAAATCCCAAAGGCCGACATCCCAAAGGCCGACATCCCAAAGGCCGAAATCCCAAAAGCCGTTATCTTAAAGGCCGAAATCCCAAAGGTCGACGTCCTAAAGGCCGACATCGCAAAGGCCGAAATCCCAAAGGTCGACATCCTAAAGGCCGACATCGCAAAGGCCGACATCCCAAAGGCCGACATCCCAAAGCCCGACATCCCAAAGGCCGACATCCCAAAGGCCGACATCCCAAAGGCCGACATCCCAAAGTCGACATCCCAAAGGCCGACATCCCAAAGGCCGACATCCCAAAGGCCGACATCCCAAAGGCCGACATCCCAAATGCCGATATCCCAAAGGCGGAATTTCCAAACGCGGAAATCCCAATAGCCGAAATCCCAAAGGCGGCAATCCCAAAAGCCGACATCCCAAAGGCCGACATCCCAATGGCCGATATCCTAAAGACGGAAATCCCAAAGGCCGAAATCCCAATTGTCGAAATCCCAAAGGTCGACATCCCAAAGGCCGACATCCCAAAGGCCGACATCCCAAAGGCCGACATCCCAAAGGCCGACATCCCAAAGGCCGACATCCCAAAGTCGACATCCCAAAGGCCGACATCCCAAAGGCCGACATCCCAAAGGCCGACATCCCAAAGGCCGACATCCCAAAGGCCGACATCCCAAAGGCCGACATCCCAATGGCCGACATCCCAAAGGCCGACATCCCAAAGGCCGACATCCCAAAGGCCGAAATCCCAAAGGCCGAAATCCCAAATGTCGAAATCCCAAAGGTCAAAATCCCAATAGCCGAAATCCCAAAGGCCGACATCCCAAAGGCCGACATCCCAAAGGCCGAAATCCCAAAAGCCGTTATCTTAAAGGCCGAAATCCCAAAGGTCGACATCCTAAAGGCCGACATCGCAAAGGCCGACATCCCAAAGGCCGACATCCCAAAGCCCGACATCCCAAAGCCCGGCATCCCAACGGCCGACATCCCAAAGGCCGACATCCCAAAGGCCGACATCCCAAAGTCGACATCCCAAAGGCCGACATCCCAAAGGCCGACATCCCAAAGGCCGACATCCCAAATGCCGATATCCTAAAGGCGGAATTTCCAAAGGCGGAAATCCCAATAGCCGAAAACCCAAAGGCGGAAATCCCAAAAGCCGACATCCCAAAGGCCGACATCCCAATGGCCGATATCCTAAAGGCGGAAATCCCAAAGGCCGAAATCCCAATTGTCGAAATCCCAAAGGTCGACATCCCAAAGGCCGACATCCCAAAGGCCGACATCCCAAAGGCCGACATCCCAAAGGCCGACATCCGAAAGGCCGACATCCCAAAGGCCGACATCCCAAAGGCCGACATCCCAAAGGCCGACATCCCAAAGGCCGACATCCCAAAGGCCGGCATCCCAAAGGCCGATATCCTAAAGGCCGGCATCCCAAAGGCCGACATCCCAAAGGCCGACATCGCAAAGGCCGACATCCCAAAGGCCGATATCCTAAACGCAGAAATTCCAAAGGCCGACATCCCAAAGGCCGAAATCCCAAAGGCTGAAATCCCAAATGTCGAAATCCCAAAGGCCGACATCCCAAAGGCCGACATCGCAAATGCCGATATCCTAAAGGCGGAATTTCCAAAGGCCGAAATCCCAAAGCCCGAAATCCCATAGGTTACAATTCCAAAGACCAACATCCCAAAGGCCGAAATCCCAAAGGCGGAAGTCCCAAAGGCCGAAATACCAAAGACCGAAATCCCAAAAGCCGATATCTTAAAGGCCGAAATCCTAAAGGCCGAAATCCTAAAATGTCCGAAACCCAAAGTCCGAAATCCCAAAGGTCGACATCCTAAAGGCCGACATCCAAAAGGCCGACATCACAAAGGCCGACATCCCAAAGGCCGAAATCCCAAAGGCGGAAATCCCAAAAGCCGAATTTCCAAAGGCCGAAATCCCAAAGCCCGAAATCCCAAAGCCCGAAATCCCATAGGTTACAATTCCAAAGACCAACATCCCAAAGACCGAAATCCCAAAGGCCGAAATCCCAAAGGCGGAAATCCCAAAGGCCGAAATCCCAAAGGCCGAAATCCCAAATGTCGAAATCCCAAAGGTCGACATTCTAAAGGCCGACATCCCAAAGATCGACATCCCAAAGGCCGACATCCCAAAGTCGACATCCCAAAGGCCGACATCCCAAAGACCGACATCCCAAAGGCCGAAATCCCAAAAGCCGTTATCTTAAAGGCCGAAATCCCAAAGGTCGACATCCCAAAGGCCGACATCCCAAAGGCCGACATCCCAAAGGCCGAAATCCCATATGTTACAATTCCAAAGAAGAACATCCCAAAGACCGAAATCCCAAAGGCCGAAATCCCAAAGGCTGAAATCCCAAAGGCCGACATCCCAAAGGGCGACATCCCAACGGCCGACATCCCAAAGACCGACATCCCAAAGGCTGATATCCTAAAGGCGGAAATTCCAAAGGGCGAAATCCTAAAGCCCGAAATCCCATATGCCGAAATCCCAAATGTCGAAATCCTAAAGGTCAAAATCCCAATAGCCGACATCCCAAAGGCCGAAATCCCAAATGTCGAAACCCCAAAGGTCAAAATCCCAATAGCCGACATCCCAAAGGCCGAAATCCCAAAGCCCGAAATCCCAAAGGCCGAAATCCCAAATGTCGAAATCCCAAAGGTCAAAATCCCAATAGCCGAAATCCCAAAGGCCGAAATCCCAAAGGCCGACATCCCAAAGGCCGACATCCCAAAGGCCGACATCCCAAAGGCCGACATCCCAAAGGCCGACATCCCAAAGGCCGACATACCAAAGGCCGACATCCCAAAGGCCGACATCCCAAAGGCCGACATCCCAAAGGCCGGCATCCCAAAGGCCGGCATCCCAAAGGCCGATATCCTAAAGGCGGAATTTCCAAAGGCGGAAATCCCAATAGCGGAAATCCCAAAGGCCGACATCCCAAAGGCCGACATCCCAAAGGCCGAAATCCCAAAAGCCGTTATCTTAAAGGCCGAAATCCCAAAGGTCGACGTCCTAAAGGCCGACATCGCAAAGGCCGACATCCCAAAGGCCGACATCCCAAAGCCCGACATCCCAAAGCCCGGCATCCCAAAGGCCGACATCCCAAAGGCCGACATCCCAAAGGCCGACATCCCAAAGTCGACATCCCAAAGGCCGACATCCCAAAGGCCGACATCCCAAAGGCCGACATCCCAACGGCCGACATCCCAAAGGCCGACATCCCAAATGCCGATATCCTAAAGGCGGAATTTCCAAAGGCGGAAATCCCAATAGCCGAAAACCCAAAGGCGGAAATCCCAAAAGCCGACATCCCAAAGGCCGACATCCCAATGGCCGATATCCTAAAGGCGGAAATCCCAAAGGCCGAAATCCCAATTGTCGAAATCCCAAAGGTCGACATCCCAAAGGCCGACATCCCAAAGGCCGACATCCCAAAGGCCGACATCCCAAAGGCCGACATCCGAAAGGCCGACATCCCAAAGGCCGACATCCTAAAGGCCGACATCCCAAAGGCCGACATCCCAAAGGCCGGCATCCCAAAGGCCGGCATCCCAAAGGCCGGCATCCCAAAGGCCGGCATCCCAAAGGCCGACATCCCAAAGGCCGACATCGCAAAGGCCGACATCCCAAAGGCCGATATCCTAAACGCAGAAATTCCAAAGGCCGACATCCCAAAGGCCGAAATCCCAAAGGCTGAAATCCCAAATGTCGAAATCCCAAAGGCCAACATCCCAAAGGCCGACATCGCAAATGCCGATATCCTAAAGGCGGAATTTCCAAAGGCCGAAATCCCAAAGCCCGAAATCCCATAGGTTACAATTCCAAAGACCAACATCCCAAAGGCCGAAATCCCAAAGGCGGAAGTCCCAAAGGCCGAAATACCAAAGACCGACATTCCAAAGGCCGAAATCCCAAAAGCCGTTATCTTAAAGGCCGAAATCCCAAAGGTCGACATCCCAAAGGCCGACATCGCAAAGGCCGACATCCCAAAGGCCGACATCCCAAAGGCCGACATCCCAAAGGCCGACATCCCAAAGGCCGACATCCCAAAGGCCGACATCCCAAAGGCCGACATCCCAAAGGCCGACATCCCAAAGGCCGACATTCCAAAGCCCGAAATCCCAAAAGCCGTTATCTTAAAGGCCGAAATCCCAAAGGTCGACATCCCAAAGGCCGACATCGCAAAGGCCGACATCCCAAAGGCCGACATCCCAAAGGTCGACATCCCAAAGGCCGACATCCCAAAGGCCGAAATCAGAAATGCCGAAATCCCAAATGTCGAAATCCCAAGGCCGAAATTCCAAAGGCTGAATTCCCAAAATGCCGAAATCCCAAAGTCCGTATTTCCAAAGGCCGAAATCCGAAAGGCCGAATTTCCAAAGGCCGAAATCCCAAAGGTCGAAATCTCAAAGGCCAAAATCCCAAAGGCCGACATCCCAAAGGCCGACATCCCAAAGGTCAACATCCCAAAGGCCGATATCCTAAAGGCGGAAATTCCAAAGGCCGAAATCCCAAAGGCCGAAATCCCAAAGGCCGAAATCCCAAAGGCCGAAAGCCCAAAGGCCGACATCCCAAAGGCCGACATCCCAAAGGCCGACATCCCAAAGGCCGACATCCCAACGGCCGATATCCTAAAGGCGGAAATTCCAAAGGCCGAAATCCCAAAGGCCGAAATCCCAAAGGCCGAAATCCCAAAGGCCGAAATCCCAAATGTCGAAATCCCAAAGGTCGACATCCCAAAGGCCGACATCCCAAAGGCCGACATCCCAAAGGCCGACATCCCAAAGGCCGACATCCCAACGGCCGATATCCTAAAGGCGGAAATTCCAAAGGCCGAAATCCCAAAGCCCGAAATCCCAAAGGCCGAAATCCCAAAGCCCGAAATCCCAAAGGCCGAAATCCCAAATGTCGAAATCCCAAAGGTCAAAATCCCAATAGCCGAAATCCCAAAGGCCGAAATCCCAAAGGCCGACATCCCAAAGGCCGACATCCCAAAGGCCGACATCCCAAAGGCCGACATCCCAAAGGCCGACATCCCAAAGGCCGACATCCCAAAGGCCGACATCCCAAAGGCCGACATTCCAAAGGCCGAAATCCCAAAAGCCGTTATCTTAAAGGCCGAAATCCCAAAGGTCGACATCCCAAAGGCCGACATCGCAAAGGCCGACATCCCAAAGGCCGACATCCCAAAGGCCGACATCCCAAAGGCCGACATCCCAAAGGCCGACATCCCAAAGGCCGACATCCCAAAGGCCGACATCCCAAAGGCCGACATCCCAAAGGCCGACATCCCAAAGGACGACATCCCAAAGGCCGACATCCCAAAGGCCGACATCCCAATGGCCGACATCCCAAAGGCCGACATCCCAAAGGCCGACATACCAAAGGCCGACATCCCAAAGCCCGACATCCCAAAGCCCGACATCCCAAAGGCCGACATCCCAAAGGCCGACATCACAAATGCCGATATCCTAAAGGCGGAATTTCCAAAGGCGGAAATCCCAATAGCCGAAATCCCAAAGGCGGAAATCCCAAAAGCCGAATTTCCAAAGGCCGAAATCCCAAAGCCCGAAATCCCAAAGCCCGAAATCCCATAGGTTACAATTCCAAAGACCAACATCCCAAAGACCGAAATCCCAAAGGCCGAAATCCCAAAGGCGGAAATCCCAAAGGCCGAAATCCCAAAGGCCGAAATCCCAAATGTCGAAATCCCAAAGGTCGACATTCTAAAGGCCGACATCCCAAAGATCGACATCCCAAAGGCCGACATCCCAAAGTCGACATCCCAAAGGCCGACATCCCAAAGACCGACATCCCAAAGGCCGAAATCCCAAAAGCCGTTATCTTAAAGGCCGAAATCCCAAAGGTCGACATCCCAAAGGCCGACATCCCAAAGGCCGACATCCCAAAGGCCGAAATCCCATATGTTACAATTCCAAAGAAGAACATCCCAAAGACCGAAATCCCAAAGGCCGAAATCCCAAAGGCTGAAATCCCAAAGGCCGACATCCCAAAGGGCGACATCCCAACGGCCGACATCCCAAAGACCGACATCCCAAAGGCTGATATCCTAAAGGCGGAAATTCCAAAGGGCGAAATCCTAAAGCCCGAAATCCCATATGCCGAAATCCCAAATGTCGAAATCCTAAAGGTCAAAATCCCAATAGCCGACATCCCAAAGGCCGAAATCCCAAATGTCGAAACCCCAAAGGTCAAAATCCCAATAGCCGACATCCCAAAGGCCGAAATGCCAAAGGCCGAAATCCGAAATGCCGAAATCCCAAATGTCGAAATCCCAAGGCCGAAATTCCAAAGGCTGAATTCCCAAAAGGCCGAAATCCCAAAAGCCGTTATCTTAAAGGCCGAAATCCCAAAGGTCGACATCCCAAAGGCCGACATCCGAAAGGCCGACATCCCAAAGATCGACATCCCAAAGGCCGACATCCCAAAGGCCGACATCCCAAAGTCGACATCCCAAAGGCCGACATCCCAAAGGCCGACATCCCAAAGGCCGACATCCCAAAGGCCGACATCCCAAAGGCCGACATCCCAAAGGCCGACATCCCAAAGGCCGACATCCCAATGGCCGACATCCCAAAGGCCGACATCCCAAAGGCCGACATCCCAAAGGCCGACATCCCAAAGGCCGAAATCCCAAAGGCCGAAATCCCAAATGTCGAAATCCCAAAGGTCAAAATCCCAATAGCCGAAATCCCAAAGGCCGACATCCCAAAGGCCGAAATCCCAAAAGCCGAAATCCCAAAGGCCGAAATCCCAAAGGCCGACATCCCAAAGGCCGACATCCCAAAGGCCGACATCCCAAAGGCCGACATCCCAAAGGCCGACATCCCAAAGGCCGACATTCCAAAGGCCGAAATCCCAAAAGCCGTTATCTTAAAGGCCGAAATCCCAAAGGTCGACATCCCAAAGGCCGACATCGCAAAGGCCGACATCCCAAAGGCCGACATCCCAAAGGCCGACATCCCAAAGGCCGACATCCCAAAGGCCGACATCCCAAAGGCCGACATCCCAAAGGACGACATCCCAAAGGCCGACATCCCAAAGGCCGACATCCCAATGGCCGACATCCCAAAGGCCGACATCCCAAAGGCCGACATACCAAAGGCCGACATCCCAAAGCCCGACATCCCAAAGGCCGACATCCCAAAGGCCGACATCACAAATGCCGATATCCTAAAGGCGGAATTTCCAAAGGCGGAAATCCCAATAGCCGAAATCCCAAAGGCGGAAATCCCAAAAGCCGAATTTCCAAAGGCCGAAATCCCAAAGCCCGAAATCCCAAAGCCCGAAATCCCATAGGTTACAATTCCAAAGACCAACATCCCAAAGACCGAAATCCCAAAGGCCGAAATCCCAAAGGCGGAAATCCCAAAGGCCGAAATCCCAAAGGCCGAAATCCCAAATGTCGAAATCCCAAAGGTCGACATTCTAAAGGCCGACATCCCAAAGACCGACATCCCAAAGGCCGACATCCCAAAGTCGACATCCCAAAGGCCGACATCCCAAAGACCGACATCCCAAAGGCCGAAATCCCAAAAGCCGTTATCTTAAAGGCCGAAATCCCAAAGGTCGACATCCCAAAGGCCGACATCCCAAAGGCCGACATCCCAAAGGCCGACATCCCAAAGGCCGACATCCCAAAGGACGACATCCCAAAGCCCGACATCCCAAAGGCCGACATCCCAAAGGCCGACATCACAAATGCCGATATCCTAAAGGCGGAATTTCCAAAGGCGGAAATCCCAATAGCCGAAATCCCAAAGGCGGAAATCCCAAAAGCCGAATTTCCAAAGGCCGAAATCCCAAAGCCCGAAATCCCAAATGTCGAAATCCCAAAGGTCGACATTCTAAAGGCCGACATCCCAAAGACCGACATCCCAAAGGCCGACATCCCAAAGTCGACATCCCAAAGGCCGACATCCCAAAGACCGACATCCCAAAGGCCGAAATCCCAAAAGCCGTTATCTTAAAGGCCGAAATCCCAAAGGTCGACATCCCAAAGGCCGACATCCCAAAGGCCGACATCCCAAAGGCCGAAATCCCATATGTTACAATTCCAAAGAAGAACATCCCAAAGACCGAAATCCCAAAGGCCGAAATCCCAAAGGCTGAAATCCCAAAGGCCGACATCCCAAAGGGCGACATGCCAACGGCCGACATCCCAAAGACCGACATCCCAAAGGCTGATATCCTAAAGGCGGAAATTCCAAAGGGTGAAATCCTAAAGCCCGAAATCCCAAATGCCGAAATCCCAAATCTCGAAATCCTAAAGGTCAAAATCCCAATAGCCGACATCCCAAAGGCCGAAATCCCAAATGTCGAAACCCCAAAGGTCAAAATCCCAATAGCCGACATCCCAAAGGCCGAAATGCCAAAGGCCGAAATCCGAAATGCCGAAATCCCAAATGTCGAAATCCCAAGGCCGAAATTCCAAAGGCTGAATTCCCAAAAGGCCGAAATCCCAAAGTCCGTATTTCCAAAGGCCGAAATCCGAAAGTCCGAATTTCCAAAGGCCGAAATCCCAAAGGCCGACATCCCAAAGGCCGACATCCCAAAGGCCGACATTCCAAAGGCCGACATCCCAAAGGCCGAAATCCCAAAGGCCGACATCCCAAAGGCCGATATCCTAAAGGCGGAAATTCCAAAGGCCGAAATCCCAAACCCCGAAATCCCAAAGGTCGACATCCCAAAGGCCGACATCCCTAAGGCCGAATCCCAAAGGCCGACATCCCAAAGTCGACATCCCAAAGGCCGACATCCCAAAGGCCGACATCCCAAAGGCCGACATCCCAAAGGCCGACATCCCAAAGGCCGACATCCCAAAGGCCGACATCCCAAAGGCCGACATCCCAATGGCCGACATCCCAAAGGCCGACATCCCAAAGGCCGACATCCCAAAGGCCGAAATCCCAAAGGCCGAAATCCCAAATGTCGAAATCCCAAAGGTCAAAATCCCAATAGCCGAAATCCCAAAGGCCGACATCCCAAAGGCCGAAATCCCAAAAGCCGTTATCTTAAAGGCCCAAATCCCAAAGGTCGACATCCCAAAGGCCGACATCCCAAAGGCCGACATCCCAAAGGCCGACACCCAAAGCCCGACATCCTAAAGGCCGACATCCCAAAGGCCGAAATCCCATAGGTTACAATTCCAAAGACCAACATCCCAAAGACCGAAATCCCAAAGGCCGAAATCCCAAAGGTCGACATCCTAAAGGCCAACATCCCAAAGGTCGACATCCCAAAGGCCGACATCCCAAAGGCCGAAATCCCATAGTTTACAATTCCAAAGACCAACATCCCAAAGACCGAAATCTCAAAGGCCGAAATCCCAAAGGCCGAAATCCCAAAGGTCGACATCCTAAAGGCCAACATCCCAAAGGCCGACATCCCAAAGGCCGACATCCCAAAGGCCGACATCCCAAAGGCCGATATCCTAAAGGCGGAAATTCCGAAGGCCGAAATACCAAAGCCCGAAATCCCAAAGGCCGACATCCCTAAGGCCGACATCCCAAAGGCCGACATCCCAAAGGCCGACATCCCAAAGTCGACATCCCAAAGGCCGACATCCCAAAGGCCGACATCCCAAAGGCCGACATCCCAAAGGCCGACATCCCAAAGGCCGACATCCCAAAGACCGAAATCCCAAAAGCCGTTATCTTAAAGGCCGAAATCCCAAAGGTCGACATTCCAAAGGCCGACATCGCAAAGGCCGACATCCCAAAGTCCGACATCCCAAAGGCCGACATCCCAAAGGCCGACATCCCAAAGGCCGACATCCCAAAGGCCGACATCCCAAAGGCCGATATCCTACAGGCGGAAATACCAAAGGCCGAAATCCCAAAGGCTGAAATCCCAAAAGCCGAAATCCTAAATGTCGAAATCGCAAGGCCGACATCCCAAAGGCCGAAATCCCAAAGGCCGAAATCCCAAAGGCCGTAATCCCAAAGGCCGTAATCCCAAAGGCCGATATCCCAATGGCCGACATCCCAAAGGCCGAAATCCCAAAGGCCGATATCTTAAAGGCCGAAATCCCAAAGGTCGAAATCCCAACGGTCGATATGCCAAAGGCCGACATCCCAAATGCCGGCATCCCAAAGGCCGACATCCCAAAGGCCGATATCCTAAAGGCGGAAATTCCAAAGGCCGACATCCCAAAGGCCGATATCCTAAAGGCGGAAATTCCGAAGGCCGAAATACCAAAGCCCGAAATCCCAAAGGCCGACATCCCTAAGGCCGACATCCCAAAGGCCGACATCCCAAAGGCCGACATCCCAAAGTCGACATCCCAAAGGCCGACATCCCAAAGGCCGACATCCCAAAGGCCGACATCCCAAAGGCCGACATCCCAAAGGCCGACATCCCAAAGACCGAAATCCCAAAAGCCGTTATCTTAAAGGCCGAAATCCCAAAGGTCGACATTCCAAAGGCCGACATCGCAAAGGCCGACATCCCAAAGTCCGACATCCCAAAGGCCGACATCCCAAAGGCCGACATCCCAAAGGCCGACATCCCAAAGGCCGATATCCTACAGGCGGAAATACCAAAGGCCGAAATCCCAAAGGCTGAAATCCCAAAAGCCGAAATCCTAAATGTCGAAATCGCAAGGCCGACATCCCAAAGGCCGAAATCCCAAAGGCCGAAATCCCAAAGGCCGTAATCCCAAAAGGCCGTAATCCCAAAGGCCGATATCCCAATGGCCGACATCCCAAAGGCCGAAATCCCAAAGGCCGATATCTTAAAGGCCGAAATCCCAAAGGTCGAAATCCCAACGGTCGATATGCCAAAGGCCGACATCCCAAATGCCGGCATCCCAAAGGCCGACATCCCAAAGGCCGATATCCTAAAGGCGGAAATTCCAAAGGCCGAAATCCTAAAGCCCAAAATCCCAAATGCCGAAATCCCAAATGTCGAAATCCTAAAGGTCAAAATCCCAATAGCCGACATCCCAAAGGCCGAAATCCCAAATGTCGAAATCCCAAAGGTCAAAATCCCAATAGCCGACATCCCAAAGGCCGAAATCCCAGAGGCCGAAATCCGAAATGCCGAAATCCCAAATGTCGAAATCCCAAGGCCGAAATTCCAAAGGCTGAATTCCCAAAAGGCCGAAATCCCAAAGTCCGTATTTCCAAAGGCCGAAATCCGAAAGGCCGAATTTCCAAAGGCCGAAATCCCAAAGGTCGAAATCTCAAAGGCCAAAATCCCAAAGGCCGACATCCCAAAGGCCGACATCCCAAAGGCCGATATCCTAAAGGCGGAAATTCCAAAGGCCGAAATCCCAAAGCCCGAAATCCCAAAGGTCGACATCCCAAAGGCCGACATCCCTAAGGCCGACATCCCAAAGGCCGACATCCCAAAGGCCGACATCCCAAAGGCCGACATCCCAAAGGCCGACATCCCAAAGGCCGACATCCCAAAGGCCGACATCCCAAAGGCCGACATCCCAAAGGCCGACATCCCAAAGGCCGACATCCCAAAGGCCGACATCCCAAAGGCCGACATCCCAAATGCCGATATCCTAAAAGCGGAATTTCCAAAGGCGGAAATCCCAATAGCCGAAATCCCAAAAGCCGACATCCCAAAGGCCGACATCCCAATGGCCGATATCCTAAAGGCGGAAATCCCAAAGGCCGAAATCCCAATTGCCGAAATCCCAAAGGTCGACATCCCAAAGGCAGACATCCCAAAGGCCGACATCCCAAAGGCCGACATCCCAAAGGCCGACATCCGAAAGGCCGACATCCCAAAGGTCGACATCCCAAAGGTGGACATCCCAAATGCCGATATCCTAAAGGCGGAATTTCCAAAGGCGGAAATCCCAATAGCCGAAATCCCAAAGGCCGACATCCCAAAGGCCGACATCCCAAAGGCCGACATCCCAAAGGCCGACATCCCAAAGGCCGACATCCCAAAGGCCGACATCCCAAAGGCCGACATCCCAAAGGCCGACATCACAAATGCCGATATCCTAAAGGCGGAATTTCCAAAGGCGGAAATCCCAACAGCCGAAATCCCAAAGGCGGAAATCCCAAAAGCCGAATTTCCAAAGGCCGAAATCCCAAAGGCCGAAATCCCAAAGCCCGAAATCCCAAAGCCCGAAATCCCATAGGTTACAATTCCAAAGACCAACATCCCAAATACCGAAATCCCAAAGGCCGAAATCCCAAAGGCGGAAATCCCAAAGGCCGAAATCCCAAAGACCGAAATCCCAAAAGCCGATATCTTAAAGGCCGAAATCGTAAAGGCCGAAATCCTAAAATGTCCGAAACCCAAAGTCCGAAATCCCAAAGGTCGACATCCTAATGGCCGACATCCCAAAGGCCGACATCCCAAAGGCCGACATCCCAAAGGCCGACATCCCAAAGGCCGACATCCCAAAGGCCGATATCATAAACGCAGAAATTCCAAAGGCCGAAATCCCAAAGGTCGACATCCCAAAGGCCGACATCCCAAAGACCGACATCCCAAAGGCCGACATCCCAATGGCCGATATCCTAAAGGCGGAAATTCCAAAGGCCGAAATCCCAAAGGCCGAAATCCCAAATGTCGAAATCCCAAAGGCCGACATCCCAAAGGCCGACATCCCAAAGTCGACATCCCAAAGGCCGACATCCCAAAGGCCGACATCCCAAAGGCCGACATCCCAAAGGCCGACATCCCAAAGGCCGACATCCCAAAGGCCGACATCCCAAAGGCCGACATCCCAAAGGCCGACATCCCAAAGGCCGACATCCCAATGGCCGACATCCCAAAGGCCGACATCCCAAAGGCCGACATCCCAAAGGCCGACATCCCAAAGGCCGAAATCCCAAATGTCGAAATCCCAAAGGTCAAAATCCCAATAGCCGAAATCCCAAAGGCCGACATCCCAAAGGCCGAAATCCCAAAAGCCGAAATCCCAAAGGCCGAAATCCCAAAGGCCGACATCCCAAAGGCCGACATCCCAAAGGCCGACATCCCAAAGGCCGACATTCCAAAGGCCGAAATCCCAAAAGCCGTTATCTTAAAGGCCGAAATCCCAAAGGTCGACATCCCAAAGGCCGACATCGCAAAGGCCGACATCCCAAAGGCCGACATCCCAAAGGCCGACATCCCAAAGGCCGACATCCCAAAGGCCGACATCCCAAAGGACGACATCCCAAAGGCCGACATCCCAAAGGCCGACATCCCAATGGCCGACATCCCAAAGGCCGACATCCCAAAGGCCGACATACCAAAGGCCGACATCCCAAAGCCCGACATCCCAAAGGCCGACATCCCAAAGGCCGACATCACAAATGCCGATATCCTAAAGGCGGAATTTCCAAAGGCGGAAATCCCAATAGCCGAAATCCCAAAGGCGGAAATCCCAAAAGCCGAATTTCCAAAGGCCGAAATCCCAAAGCCCGAAATCCCAAAGCCCAAAATCCCATAGGTTACAATTCCAAAGACCAACATCCCAAAGACCGAAATCCCAAAGGCCGAAATCCCAAAGGCGGAAATCCCAAAGGCCGAAATCCCAAAGGCCGAAATCCCAAATGTCGAAATCCCAAAGGCCGACATCCCAAAGGCCGACATCCCAAAGGCCGACATCCCAAAGGACGACATCCCAAAGCCCGACATCCCAAAGGCCGACATCCCAAAGGCCGACATCACAAATGCCGATATCCTAAAGGCGGAATTTCCAAAGGCGGAAATCCCAATAGCCGAAATCCCAAAGGCGGAAATCCCAAAAGCCGAATTTCCAAAGGCCGAAATCCCAAAGCCCGAAATCCCAAAGCCCGAAATCCCATAGGTTACAATTCCAAAGACCAACATCCCAAAGACCGAAATCCCAAAGGCCGAAATCCCAAAGGCGGAAATCCCAAAGGCCGAAATCCCAAAGGCCGACATCCCAAAGGCCGACATCCCAAAGGCCGACATCCCAAAGGCCGACATCCCAAAGGCCGACATTCTAAAGGCCGACATCCCAAAGATCGACATCCCAAAGGCCGACATCCCAAAGTCGACATCCCAAAGGCCGACATCCCAAAGACCGACATCCCAAAGGCCGAAATCCCAAAAGCCGTTATCTTAAAGGCCGAAATCCCAAAGGTCGACATCCCAAAGGCCGACATCCCAAAGGCCGACATCCCAAAGGCCGAAATCCCATATGTTACAATTCCAAAGAAGAACATCCCAAAGACCGAAATCCCAAAGGCCGAAATCCCAAAGGCTGAAATCCCAAAGGCCGACATCCCAAAGGGCGACATCCCAACGGCCGACATCCCAAAGACCGACATCCCAAAGGCTGATATCCTAAAGGCGGAAATTCCAAAGGGCGAAATCCTAAAGCCCGAAATCCCATATGCCGAAATCCCAAATGTCGAAATCCTAAAGGTCAAAATCCCAATAGCCGACATCCCAAAGGCCGAAATCCCAAATGTCGAAACCCCAAAGGTCAAAATCCCAATAGCCGACATCCCAAAGGCCGAAATGCCAAAGGCCGAAATCCGAAATGCCGAAATCCCAAATGTCGAAATCCCAAGGCCGAAATTCCAAAGGCTGAATTCCCAAAAGGCCGAAATCCCAAAAGCCGTTATCTTAAAGGCCGAAATCCCAAAGGTCGACATCCCAAAGGCCGACATCCGAAAGGCCGACATCCCAAAGATCGACATCCCAAAGGCCGACATCCCAAAGGCCGACATCCCAAAGTCGACATCCCAAAGGCCGACATCCCAAAGGCCGACATCCCAAAGGCCGACATCCCAAAGGCCGACATCCCAAAGGCCGACATCCCAAAGGCCGACATCCCAAAGGCCGACATCCCAAAGGCCGACATCCCAATGGCCGACATCCCAAAGGCCGACATCCCAAAGGCCGACATCCCAAAGGCCGACATCCCAAAGGCCGAAATCCCAAAGGCCGAAATCCCAAATGTCGAAATCCCAAAGGTCAAAATCCCAATAGCCGAAATCCCAAAGGCCGACATCCCAAAGGCCGAAATCCCAAAAGCCGAAATCCCAAAGGCCGAAATCCCAAAGGCCGACATCCCAAAGGCCGACATCCCAAAGGCCGACATCCCAAAGGCCGACATCCCAAAGGCCGACATTCCAAAGGCCGAAATCCCAAAAGCCGTTATCTTAAAGGCCGAAATCCCAAAGGTCGACATCCCAAAGGCCGACATCGCAAAGGCCGACATCCCAAAGGCCGACATCCCAAAGGCCGACATCCCAAAGGCCGACATCCCAAAGGCCGACATCCCAAAGGACGACATCCCAAAGGCCGACATCCCAAAGGCCGACATCCCAATGGCCGACATCCCAAAGGCCGACATCCCAAAGGCCGACATACCAAAGGCCGACATCCCAAAGCCCGACATCCCAAAGGCCGACATCCCAAAGGCCGACATCACAAATGCCGATATCCTAAAGGCGGAATTTCCAAAGGCGGAAATCCCAATAGCCGAAATCCCAAAGGCGGAAATCCCAAAAGCCGAATTTCCAAAGCCCGAAATCCCAAAGCCCGAAATCCCATAGGTTACAATTCCAAAGACCAACATCCCAAAGACCGAAATCCCAAAGGCCGAAATCCCAAAGGCGGAAATCCCAAAGGCCGAAATCCCAAAGGCCGAAATCCCAAATGTCGAAATCCCAAAGGTCGACATCCCAAAGGCCGACATCCCAAAGGCCGACATCCCAAAGGCCGACATCCCAAAGGCCGACATCCGAAAGGCCGACATCCCAAAGGTCGACATCCCAAAGGTGGACATCCCAAATGCCGATATCCTAAAGGCGGAATTTCCAAAGGCGGAAATCCCAATAGCCGAAATCCCAAAGGCCGACATCCCAAAGGCCGACATCCCAAAGGCCGACATCCCAAAGGCCGACATCCCAAAGGCCGACATCCCAAAGGCCGACATCCCAAAGGCCGACATCCCAAAGGCCGACATCACAAATGCCGATATCCTAAAGGCGGAATTTCCAAAGGCGGAAATCCCAACAGCCGAAATCCCAAAGGCGGAAATCCCAAAAGCCGAATTTCCAAAGGCCGAAATCCCAAAGGCCGAAATCCCAAAGCCCGAAATCCCAAAGCCCGAAATCCCATAGGTTACAATTCCAAAGACCAACATCCCAAATACCGAAATCCCAAAGGCCGAAATCCCAAAGGCGGAAATCCCAAAGGCCGAAATCCCAAAGACCGAAATCCCAAAAGCCGATATCTTAAAGGCCGAAATCGTAAAGGCCGAAATCCTAAAATGTCCGAAACCCAAAGTCCGAAATCCCAAAGGTCGACATCCTAATGGCCGACATCCCAAAGGCCGACATCCCAAAGGCCGACATCCCAAAGGCCGACATCCCAAAGGCCGACATCCCAAAGGCCGATATCATAAACGCAGAAATTCCAAAGGCCGAAATCCCAAAGGTCGACATCCCAAAGGCCGACATCCCAAAGACCGACATCCCAAAGGCCGACATCCCAATGGCCGATATCCTAAAGGCGGAAATTCCAAAGGCCGAAATCCCAAAGGCCGAAATCCCAAATGTCGAAATCCCAAAGGTCAAAATCCCAATAGCCGAAATCCCAAAGGCCGAAATCCCAAAGGCCGACATCCTAATGGCCGACATCCCAAAGGCCGGCATCCCAAAGGCCGATATCCCAAAGGCCGACATCCCAAAGGCCGACATCCCAAAGGCCGACAACCCAAAGACCGAAATACCAAAAGCCGTTATCTTAAAGGCCGAAATCCCAAAGGTCGACATCCCAAAGGCCGACATCGCAAAGGCCGACATCCCAAAGGCCGACATCCCAAAGGCCGATATCCTACAAGCGGAAATACCAAAGGCCGAACTCCCGAAGGCCGAAATCCCAAAAGCCGAAATCCTAAATGTCGAAATCGCAAGGCCGACATCCCAAAGGCCGAAATCCCAAAGGCCGAAATCCCAAAGGCCGTAATCCCAAAGGCCGATATCCCAATGGCCGACATCCCAAAGGCCGAAATCCCAAAGGCCGATATCTTAAAGGCCGAAATCCCAAAGGTCGAAATCCCAACGGTCGATATGCCAAAGGCCGACATCCATAAGGCCGACATCCCAAATGCCGGCATCCCAAAGGCCGACATCCCAAAGGCCGATATCCTAAAGGCGGAAATTCCAAAGGCCGAAATCCCAAAAGCCGATATCCCAAAGGCTGAAATCCCAAATGTCGAAATCCCAAAGGCCGACATCCCAAAGGCCGACATCGCAAATGCCGATATCCTAAAGGCGGAATTTCCAAAGGCCGAAATCCCAAAGCCCGAAATCCCATAGGTTACAATTCCAAAGACCAACATCCCAAAGGCCGAAATCCCAAAGGCGGAAATCCCAAAGGCCGAAATACCAAAGACCGAAATCCCAACAGCCGATATCTTAAAGGCCGAAATCCTAAAGGCCGAAATCCTAAAATGTCCGAAACCCAAAGTCCGAAATCCCAAAGGTCGACATCCTAAAGGCCGACATCCAAAAGGCCGACATCACAAAGGCCGACATCCCAAAGGCCGATATCCTAAAGGCGGAAATTCCAAAGGCCGAAATCCCAAAGCCCGAAATCCCAAAGCCCGAAATCCCAAAGGCCGAAATCCCAAATGTCGAAATCCCAAAGGTCAAAATCCCAATAGCCGAAATCCCAAAGGCCGAAATCCCAAAGGCCGACATCCCAAAGGCCGACATCCCAAAGGCCGACATCCCAAAGGCCGACATCCCAAAGGCCGACATCCCAAAGGCCGACATCCCAAAGGCCGACATCCCAAAGGCCGACATCCCAAAGGCCGACATCCCAAAGGCCGACATCCCAAATGCCGATATCCTAAAAGCGGAATTTCCAAAGGCGGAAATCCCAATAGCCGAAATCCCAAAAGCCGACATCCCAAAGGCCGACATCCCAATGGCCGATATCCTAAAGGCGGAAATCCCAAAGGCCGAAATCCCAATTGTCGAAATCCCAAAGGTCGACATCCCAAAGGCAGACATCCCAAAGGCCGACATCCCAAAGGCCGACATCCCAAAGGCCGACATCCGAAAGGCCGACATCCCAAAGGTCGACATCCCAAAGGTGGACATCCCAAATGCCGATATCCTAAAGGCGGAATTTCCAAAGGCGGAAATCCCAATAGCCGAAATCCCAAAGGCCGACATCCCAAAGGCCGACATCCCAAAGGCCGACATCCCAAAGGCCGACATCCCAAAGGCCGACATCCCAAAGGCCGACATCCCAAAGGCCGACATCACAAATGCCGATATCCTAAAGGCGGAATTTCCAAAGGCGGAAATCCCAACAGCCGAAATCCCAAAGGCGGAAATCCCAAAAGTCGAATTTCCAAAGGCCGAAATCCCAAAGGCCGAAATCCCAAAGCCCGAAATCCCAAAGCCCGAAATCCCATAGGTTACAATTCCAAAGACCAACATCCCAAATACCGAAATCCCAAAGGCCGAAATCCCAAAGGCGGAAATCCCAAAGGCCGAAATCCCAAAGACCGAAATCCCAAAAGCCGATATCTTAAAGGCCGAAATCGTAAAGGCCGAAATCCTAAAATGTCCGAAACCCAAAGTCCGAAATCCCAAAGGTCGACATCCTAATGGCCGACATCCCAAAGGCCGACATCCCAAAGGCCGACATCCCAAAGGCCGACATCCCAAAGGCCGATATCATAAACGCAGAAATTCCAAAGGCCGAAATCCCAAAGGTCGACATCCCAAAGGCCGACATCCCAAAGACCGACATCCCAAAGGCCGACATCCCAATGGCCGATATCCTAAAGGCGGAAATTCCAAAGGCCGAAATCCCAAAGGCCGAAATCCCAAATGTCGAAATCCCAAAGGTCAAAATCCCAATAGCCGAAATCCCAAAGGCCGAAATCCCAAAGGCCGACATCCCAAAGGCCGACATCCCAAAGGCCGACATCCCAAAGGCCGACATCCCAAAGGCCGACATCCCAAAGGCCGACATCCCAAAGGCCGACATCCCAAAGGCCGACATCCCAAAGGCCGAAATCCCAAAAGCCGTTATCTTAAAGGCCGAAATCCCAAAGGTGGACATCCTAAAGGCCGACATCGCAAAGGCCGACATCCCAAAGGCCGGCATCCCAAAGGCCGATATCCCAAAGGCCGACATCCCAAAGGCCGACATCCCAAAGGCCGACAACCCAAAGACCGAAATACCAAAAGCCGTTATCTTAAAGGCCGAAATCCCAAAGGTCGACATCCCAAAGGCCGACATCGCAAAGGCCGACATCCCAAAGGCCGACATCCCAAAGGCCGATATCCTACAAGCGGAAATACCAAAGGCCGAACTCCCGAAGGCCGAAATCCCAAAAGCCGAAATCCTAAATGTCGAAATCGCAAGGCCGACATCCCAAAGGCCGAAATCCCAAAGGCCGAAATCCCAAAGGCCGTAATCCCAAAGGCCGATATCCCAATGGCCGACATCCCAAAGGCCGAAATCCCAAAGGCCGATATCTTAAAGGCCGAAATCCCAAAGGTCGAAATCCCAACGGTCGATATGCCAAAGGCCGACATCCATAAGGCCGACATCCCAAATGCCGGCATCCCAAAGGCCGACATCCCAAAGGCCGATATCCTAAAGGCGGAAATTCCAAAGGCCGAAATCCCAAAAGCCGATATCCCAAAGGCTGAAATCCCAAATGTCGAAATCCCAAAGGCCGACATCCCAAAGGCCGACATCGCAAATGCCGATATCCTAAAGGCGGAATTTCCAAAGGCCGAAATCCCAAAGCCCGAAATCCCATAGGTTACAATTCCAAAGACCAACATCCCAAAGGCCGAAATCCCAAAGGCGGAAATCCCAAAGGCCGAAATACCAAAGACCGAAATCCCAACAGCCGATATCTTAAAGGCCGAAATCCTAAAGGCCGAAATCCTAAAATGTCCGAAACCCAAAGTCCGAAATCCCAAAGGTCGACATCCTAAAGGCCGACATCCAAAAGGCCGACATCACAAAGGCCGACATCCCAAAGGCCGATATCCTAAAGGCGGAAATTCCAAAGGCCGAAATCCCAAAGCCCGAAATCCCAAAGCCCGAAATCCCAAAGGCCGAAATCCCAAATGTCGAAATCCCAAAGGTCAAAATCCCAATAGCCGAAATCCCAAAGGCCGAAATCCCAAAGGCCGACATCCCAAAGGCCGACATCCCAAAGGCCGACATCCCAAAGGCCGACATCCCAAAGGCCGACATCCCAAAGGCCGACATCCCAAAGGCCGACATCCCAAAGGCCGACATCCCAAAGGCCGACATCCCAAAGGCCGACATCCCAAAGGCCGACATCCCAAAGGCCGACATCCCAAAGGCCGACATCCCAAAGGCCGACATCCCAAAGGCCGACATCCCAAAGGCCGACATCCCAAAGGCCGACATCCCAAAGGCCGACATCCCAAAGGCCGACATCCCAAAGGCCGACATCCCAAAGGCCGACATCCCAAAGGCCGACATCCCAAAGGCCGACATCCCAAAGGCCGACATCCCAAAGGCCGACATCCCAAAGGCCGACATCCCAAAGGCCGACATCCCAAAGGCCGACATCCCAAAGGCCGACATCCCAAAGGCCGACATCCCAAAGGCCGACATCCCAAAGGCCGACATCCCAAAGGCCGACATCCCAAAGGCCGACATCCCAAAGGCCGACATCCCAAAGGCCGACATCCCAAAGGCCGACATCCCAACGGCCGACATCCCAAAGGCCGACATCCCAAAGGCCGACATCCCAAAGGCCGACATCCCAAAGGCCGACATCCCAAAGGCCGACATCCCAAAGGCCGACATCCCAAAGGCCGACATCCCAAAGGCCGACATCCCAAAGGCCGACATCCCAAAGGCCGGCATCCCAAAGGCCGGCATCCCAAAGGCCGGCATCCCAAAGGCGGACATCCCAAAGGCGGACATCCCAAAGGCCGACATCCCAAAGGCCGACATCCCAAATGCCGATATCCCAAAGGCGGAATTTCCAAAGGCGGAAATCCCAATAGCCGAAATCCCAAAGGCGGAAATCCCAAAAGCCGACATCCCAAAGGCCGACATCCCAAAGGCCGACATCCCAATGGCCGATATCCTAAAGGCGGAAATCCCAAAGGCCGAAATCCCAATTGTCGAAATCCCAAAGGTCGACATCCCAAAGGCCGACATCCCAAAGGCCGACATCCCAAAGGCCGACATCCCAAAGGCCGACATCCCAAAGGCCGACATCCCAAAGGCCGACATCCCAATGGCCGACATCCCAAAGGCCGACATCCCAAAGGCGGACATCCCAAATGCCGATATCCTAAAGGCGGAATTTCCAAAGGCGGAAATCCCAATAGCCGAAATCCCAAAGGCCGACATCCCACAGGCCGACATCCCAAAGGCCGACATCCCAAAGGCCGACATCCCAAAGGCCGACATCCCAAAGGCCGACATCCCAAAGGCCGAAATCCCAAAAGCCGTTATCTTAAAGGCCGAAATCCCAAAGGTCGACATCCTAAAGGCCGACATCGCAAAGGCCGACATCCCAAAGGCCGACATCCCAAAGGCCGACATCCCAAAGGCCGACATCCCAAAGGCCGACATCCCAAAGGCCGAAATCCCAAAAGCCGTTATCTTAAAGGCCGAAATCCCAAAGGTGGACATCCTAAAGGCCGACATCTCAAAGGCCGACATCCCAAAGGCCGGCATCCCAAAGGCCGATATCCCAAAGGCCGACATCCCAAAGGCCGACATCCCAAAGGCCGACATCCCAAAGGCCGACAACCCAAAGACCGAAATACCAAAAGCCGTTATCTTAAAGGCCGAAATCCCAAAGGTCGACATCCCAAAGGCCGACATCGCAAAGGCCGACATCCCAAAGGCCGACATCCCAAAGGCCGATATCCTACAAGCGGAAATACCAAAGGCCGAACTCCCGAAGGCCGAAATCCCAAAAGCCGAAATCCTAAATGTCGAAATCGCAAGGCCGACATCCCAAAGGCCGAAATCCCAAAGGCCGAAATCCCAAAGGCCGTAATCCCAAAGGCCGATATCCCAATGGCCGACATCCCAAAGGCCGAAATCCCAAAGGCCGATATCTTAAAGGCCGAAATCCCAAAGGTCGAAATCCCAACGGTCGATATGCCAAAGGCCGACATCCATAAGGCCGACATCCCAAATGCCGGCATCCCAAAGGCCGACATCCCAAAGGCCGATATCCTAAAGGCGGAAATTCCAAAGGCCGAAATCCCAAAAGCCGATATCCCAAAGGCTGAAATCCCAAATGTCGAAATCCCAAAGGCCGACATCCTACAGGCGGAAATACCAAAGGCCGAAATCCCAAAGCCCGAAATCCCAAAGGCCGAAATCCCAAATGTCGAAATCCCAAAGGTCAAAATCCCAATAGCCGAAATCCCAAAGGCCGAAATCCCAAAGGCCGACATCCCAAAGGCCGACATCCCAAAGGCCGACATCCCAAAGGCCGACATCCCAAAGGCCGACATCCCAAAGGCCGACATCCCAAAGGCCGACATCCCAAAGGCCGACATCCCAAAGGCCGACATCCCAAAGGCCGACATCCCAAAGGCCGACATCCCAAAGGCCGACATCCCAAAGGCCGACATCCCAAAGGCCGACATCCCAAAGGCCGACATCCCAAAGGCCGACATCCCAAAGGCCGACATCCCAAAGGCCGACATCCCAAAGGCCGACATCCCAAAGGCCGACATCCCAAAGGCCGACATCCCAAAGGCCGACATCCCAAAGGCCGACATCCCAAAGGCCGACATCCCAAAGGCCGACATCCCAAAGGCCGACATCCCAAAGGCCGACATCCCAAAGGCCGACATCCCAAAGGCCGACATCCCAAAGGCCGACATCCCAAAGGCCGACATCCCAAAGGCCGACATCCCAAAGGCCGACATCCCAAAGGCCGACATCCCAAAGGCCGACATCCCAACGGCCGACATCCCAAAGGCCGACATCCCAAAGGCCGACATCCCAAAGGCCGACATCCCAAAGGCCGACATCCCAAAGGCCGACATCCCAAAGGCCGACATCCCAAAGGCCGACATCCCAAAGGCCGACATCCCAAAGGCCGACATCCCAAAGGCCGGCATCCCAAAGGCCGGCATCCCAAAGGCCGGCATCCCAAAGGCGGACATCCCAAAGGCGGACATCCCAAAGGCCGACATCCCAAAGGCCGACATCCCAAATGCCGATATCCCAAAGGCGGAATTTCCAAAGGCGGAAATCCCAATAGCCGAAATCCCAAAGGCGGAAATCCCAAAAGCCGACATCCCAAAGGCCGACATCCCAAAGGCCGACATCCCAATGGCCGATATCCTAAAGGCGGAAATCCCAAAGGCCGAAATCCCAATTGTCGAAATCCCAAAGGTCGACATCCCAAAGGCCGACATCCCAAAGGCCGACATCCCAAAGGCCGACATCCCAAAGGCCGACATCCCAAAGGCCGACATCCCAAAGGCCGACATCCCAATGGCCGACATCCCAAAGGCCGACATCCCAAAGGCGGACATCCCAAATGCCGATATCCTAAAGGCGGAATTTCCAAAGGCGGAAATCCCAATAGCCGAAATCCCAAAGGCCGACATCCCACAGGCCGACATCCCAAAGGCCGACATCCCAAAGGCCGACATCCCAAAGGCCGACATCCCAAAGGCCGACATCCCAAAGGCCGAAATCCCAAAAGCCGTTATCTTAAAGGCCGAAATCCCAAAGGTCGACATCCTAAAGGCCGACATCGCAAAGGCCGACATCCCAAAGGCCGACATCCCAAAGGCCGACATCCCAAAGGCCGACATCCCAAAGGCCGACATCCCAAAGGCCGAAATCCCAAAAGCCGTTATCTTAAAGGCCGAAATCCCAAAGGTGGACATCCTAAAGGCCGACATCTCAAAGGCCGACATCCCAAAGGCCGGCATCCCAAAGGCCGATATCCCAAAGGCCGACATCCCAAAGGCCGACATCCCAAAGGCCGACATCCCAAAGGCCGACAACCCAAAGACCGAAATACCAAAAGCCGTTATCTTAAAGGCCGAAATCCCAAAGGTCGACATCCCAAAGGCCGACATCGCAAAGGCCGACATCCCAAAGGCCGACATCCCAAAGGCCGATATCCTACAAGCGGAAATACCAAAGGCCGAACTCCCGAAGGCCGAAATCCCAAAAGCCGAAATCCTAAATGTCGAAATCGCAAGGCCGACATCCCAAAGGCCGAAATCCCAAAGGCCGAAATCCCAAAGGCCGTAATCCCAAAGGCCGATATCCCAATGGCCGACATCCCAAAGGCCGAAATCCCAAAGGCCGATATCTTAAAGGCCGAAATCCCAAAGGTCGAAATCCCAACGGTCGATATGCCAAAGGCCGACATCCATAAGGCCGACATCCCAAATGCCGGCATCCCAAAGGCCGACATCCCAAAGGCCGATATCCTAAAGGCGGAAATTCCAAAGGCCGAAATCCCAAAAGCCGATATCCCAAAGGCTGAAATCCCAAATGTCGAAATCCCAAAGGCCGACATCCCAAAGGCCGACATCGCAAATGCCGATATCCTAAAGGCGGAATTTCCAAAGGCCGAAATCCCAAAGCCCGAAATCCCATAGGTTACAATTCCAAAGACCAACATCCCAAAGGCCGAAATCCCAAAGGCGGAAATCCCAAAGGCCGAAATACCAAAGACCGAAATCCCAAAAGCCGATATCTTAAAGGCCGAAATCCTAAAGGCCGAAATCCTAAAATGTCCGAAACCCAAAGTCCGAAATCCCAAAGGTCGACATCCTAAAGGCCGACATCCAAAAGGCCGACATCACAAAGGCCGACATCCCAAAGGCCGATATCCTAAAGGCGGAAATTCCAAAGGCCGAAATCCCAAAGCCCGAAATCCCAAAGGCCGAAATCCCAAATGTCGAAATCCCAAAGGTCAAAATCCCAATAGCCGAAATCCCAAAGGCCGAAATCCCAAAGGCCGACATCCCAAAGGCCGACATCCCAAAGGCCGACATCCCAAAGGCCGACATCCCAAAGGCCGACATCCCAAAGGCCGACATCCCAAAGGCCGACATCCCAAAGGCCGACATCCCAAAGGCCGACATCCCAAAGGCCGACATCCCAAAGGCCGACATCCCAAAGGCCGACATCCCAAAGGCCGACATCCCAAAGGCCGACATCCCAAAGGCCGACATCCCAAAGGCCGACATCCCAAAGGCCGACATCCCAAAGGCCGACATCCCAAAGGCCGACATCCCAAAGGCCGACATCCCAAAGGCCGACATCCCAAAGGCCGACATCCCAAAGGCCGACATCCCAAAGGCCGACATCCCAAAGGCCGACATCCCAAAGGCCGACATCCCAAAGGCCGACATCCCAAAGGCCGACATCCCAAAGGCCGACATCCCAAAGGCCGACATCCCAAAGGCCGACATCCCAACGGCCGACATCCCAAAGGCCGACATCCCAAAGGCCGACATCCCAAAGGCCGGCATCCCAAAGGCCGGCATCCCAAAGGCCGGCATCCCAAAGGCCGGCATCCCAAAGGCCGGCATCCCAAAGGCCGGCATCCCAAAGGCCGGCATCCCAAAGGCCGACATCCCAAAGGCCGACATCCCAAAGGCCGACATCCCAAATGCCGATATCCCAAAGGCGGAATTTCCAAAGACGGAAATCCCAATAGCCGAAATCCCAAAGGCGGAAATCCCAAAAGCCGACATCCCAAAGGCCGACATCCCAAAGGCCGACATCCCAAAGGCCGACATCCCAAAGGCCGACATCCCAATGGCCGATATCCTAAAGGCGGAAATCCCAAAGGCCGAAATCCCAATTGTCGAAATCCCAAAGGTCGACATCCCAAAGGCCGACATCCCAAAGGCCGACATCCCAAAGGCCGACATCCCAAAGGCCGACATCCCAAAGGCCGACATCCCAAAGGCCGACATCCCAAAGGCCGACATCCCAAAGGCCGACATCCCAAAGGCCGACATCCCAATGGCCGACATCCCAAAGGCCGACATCCCAAAGGCCGACATCCCAAAGGCGGACATCCCAAATGCCGATATCCTAAAGGCGGAATTTCCAAAGGCGGAAATCCCAATAGCCGAAATCCCAAAGGCCGACATCCCACAGGCCGACATCCCAAAGGCCGACATCCCAAAGGCCGACATCCCAAAGGCCGACATCCCAAAGGCCGACATCCCAAAGGCCGACATCCCAAAGGCCGACATCCCAAAGGCCGAAATCCCAAAAGCCGTTATCTTAAAGGCCGAAATCCCAAAGGTCGACATCCTAAAGGCCGACATCGCAAAGGCCGACATCCCAAAGGCCGACATCCCAAAGCCCGACATCCCAAAGGCCGACATCCCAAAGGCCGACATCCCAAAGGCCGACATCCCAAAGGCCGACATCCCAAAGTCGACATCCCAAAGGCCGACATCCCAAAGGCCGACATCCCAAATGCCGATATCCCAAAGGCGGAATTTCCAAACGCGGAAATCCCAATAGCCGAAATCCCAAAGGCGGCAATCCCAAAAGCCGACATCCCAAAGGCCGACATCCCAATGGCCGATATCCTAAAGACGGAAATCCCAAAGGCCGAAATCCCAATTGTCGAAATCCCAAAGGTCGACATCCCAAAGGCCGACATCCCAAAGGCCGACATCCCAAAGGCCGACATCCCAAAGGCCGACATCCCAAAGGCCGACATCCCAAAGGCCGACATCCCAAAGGCCGACATCCCAAAGGCCGACATCCCAAAGGCCGACATCCCAATGGCCGACATCCCAAAGGCCGACATCCCAAAGGCCGACATCCCAAAGGCCGACATCCCAAAGGCCGACATCCCAAAGGCCGACATCCCAAAGGCCGACATCCCAAAGGCCGACATCCCAAAGGCCGAAATCCCAAAAGCCGTTATCTTAAAGGCCGAAATCCCAAAGGTCGACATCCTAAAGGCCGACATCGCAAAGGCCGACATCCCAAAGGCCGACATCCCAAAGCCCGACATCCCAAAGCCCGGCATCCCAAAGGCCGACATCCCAAAGGCCGACATCCCAAAGGCCGACATCCCAAAGTCGACATCCCAAAGTCGACATCCCAAAGGCCGACATCCCAAAGGCCGACATCCCAAAGGCCGACATCCCAAAGGCCGACATCCCAAATGCCGATATCCTAAAGGCGGAATTTCCAAAGGCGGAAATCCCAATAGCCGAAAACCCAAAGGCGGAAATCCCAAAAGCCGACATCCCAAAGGCCGACATCCCAATGGCCGATATCCTAAAGGCGGAAATCCCAAAGGCCGAAATCCCAATTGTCGAAATCCCAAAGGTCGACATCCCAAAGGCCGACATCCCAAAGGCCGACATCCCAAAGGCCGACATCCCAAAGGCCGACATCCGAAAGGCCGACATCCCAAAGGCCGACATCCCAAAGGCCGACATCCCAAAGGCCGACATCCCAAAGGCCGACATCCCAAAGGCCGGCATCCCAAAGGCCGATATCCTAAAGGCCGGCATCCCAAAGGCCGACATCCCAAAGGCCGACATCGCAAAGGCCGACATCCCAAAGGCCGATATCCTAAACGCAGAAATTCCAAAGGCCGACATCCCAAAGGCCGACATCCCAAAGGCCGACATCCCAAATGCCGATATCCTAAAGGCGGAATTTCCAAAGGCGGAAATCCCAATAGCCGAAAACCCAAAGGCGGAAATCCCAAAAGCCGACATCCCAAAGGCCGACATCCCAATGGCCGATATCCTAAAGGCGGAAATCCCAAAGGCCGAAATCCCAATTGTCGAAATCCCAAAGGTCGACATCCCAAAGGCCGACATCCCAAAGGCCGACATCCCAAAGGCCGACATCCGAAAGGCCGACATCCCAAAGGCCGACATCCCAAAGGCCGACATCCCAAAGGCCGACATCCCAAAGGCCGACATCCCAAAGGCCGGCATCCCAAAGGCCGATATCCTAAAGGCCGGCATCCCAAAGGCCGACATCCCAAAGGCCGACATCGCAAAGGCCGACATCCCAAAGGCCGATATCCTAAACGCAGAAATTCCAAAGGCCGACATCCCAAAGGCCGAAATCCCAAAGGCTGAAATCCCAAATGTCGAAATCCCAAAGGCCGACATCCCAAAGGCCGACATCGCAAATGCCGATATCCTAAAGGCGGAATTTCCAAAGGCCGAAATCCCAAAGCCCGAAATCCCATAGGTTACAATTCCAAAGACCAACATCCCAAAGGCCGAAATCCCAAAGGCGGAAGTCCCAAAGGCCGAAATACCAAAGACCGAAATCCCAAAAGCCGATATCTTAAAGGCCGAAATCCTAAAGGCCGAAATCCTAAAATGTCCGAAACCCAAAGTCCGAAATCCCAAAGGTCGACATCCTAAAGGCCGACATCCAAAAGCCCGACATCACAAAGGCCGACATCCCAAAGGCCGATATCCTAAAGGCGGAAATTCCAAAGGCCGAAATCCCAAAGCCCGAAATCCCAAAGGCCGAAATCCCAAATGTCGAAATCCCAAAGGTCAAAATCCCAATAGCCGAAATCCCAATGGCCGAAATCCCAAAGGCCGACATCCCAAAGGCCGACATCCCAAAGGCCGACATCCCAAAGGCCGACATACCAAAGGCCGACATCCCAAAGGCCGACATCCCAAAGGCCGACATCCCAAAGGCCGACATCCCAAAGGCCGACATCCCAAAGGCCGACATCCCAAAGGCCGACATCCCAAAGGCCGACATCCCAAAGGCCGGCATCCCAAAGGCCGGCATCCCAAAGGCCGGCATCCCAAAGGCCGGCATCCCAAAGGCCGGCATCCCAAAGGCGGACATCCCAAAGGCCGACATCCCAATGGCCGATATCCTAAAGGCGGAAATCCCAAAGGCCGAAATCCCAATTGTCGAAATCCCAAAGGTCGACATCCCAAAGGCCGACATCCCAAAGGCCGACATCCCAAAGGCCGACATCCCAAAGGCCGACATCCCGAAGGCCGACATCCCCAAGGCCGACATCCCAAAGGCCGACATCCCAAAGGCCGACATCCCAAAGGCGGACATCCCAAATGCCGATATCCTAAAGGCGGAATTTCCAAAGGCGGAAATCCCAATAGCCGAAATCCCAAAGGCCGACATCCCACAGGCCGACATCCCAAAGGCCGACATCCCAAAGGCCGACATCCCAAAGGCCGACATCCCAAAGGCCGAAATCCCAAAGGCCGACATCCCAAAGGCCGACATCCCAAAGGCCGACATCCCAAAGGCCGACATCCCAAAGGCCGACATCCCAATGGCCGACATCCCAAAGGCCGACATCCCAAAGGCCGACATCCCAAAGGCCGACATCCCAAATGCCGATATCCTAAAGGCGGAATTTCCAAAGGCGGAAATCCCAATAGCGGAAATCCCAAAGGCCGACATCCCAAAGGCCGACATCCCAAAGGCCGACATCCCAAAGGCCGACATCCCAAAGGCCGAAATCCCAAAAGCCGTTATCTTAAAGGCCGAAATCCCAAAGGCCGACATCCTAAAGGCCGACATCGCAAAGGCCGACATCCCAAAGGCCGACATCCCAAAGCCCGACATCCCAAAGCCCGGCATCCCAAAGGCCGACATCCCAAAGGCCGACATCCCAAAGGCCGACATCCCAAAGTCGACATCCCAAAGGCCGACATCCCAAAGGCCGACATCCCAAAGGCCGACATCCCAAATGCCGATATCCTAAAGGCGGAATTTCCAAAGGCGGAAATCCCAATAGCCGAAAACCCAAAGGCGGAAATCCCAAAAGCCGACATCCCAAAGGCCGACATCCCAATGGCCGATATCCTAAAGGCGGAAATCCCAAAGGCCGAAATCCCAATTGTCGAAATCCCAAAGGTCGACATCCCAAAGGCCGACATCCCAAAGGCCGACATCCCAAAGGCCGACATCCCAAAGGCCGACATCCGAAAGGCCGACATCCCAAAGGCCGACATCCCAAAGGCCGACATCCCAAAGGCCGACATCCCAAAGGCCGGCATCCCAAAGGCCGGCATCCCAAAGGCCGGCATCCCAAAGGCCGGCATCCCAAAGGCCGACATCCCAAAGGCCGACATCGCAAAGGCCGACATCCCAAAGGCCGATATCCTAAACGCAGAAATTCCAAAGGCCGACATCCCAAAGGCCGAAATCCCAAAGGCTGAAATCCCAAATGTCGAAATCCCAAAGGCCGACATCCCAAAGGCCGACATCGCAAATGCCGAAATCCTAAAGGCGGAATTTCCAAACGCCGAAATCCCAAAGCCCGAAATCCCATAGGTTACAATTCCAAAGACCAACATCCCAAAGGCCGAAATCCCAAAGGCGGAAGTCCCAAAGGCCGAAATACCAAAGACCGAAATCCCAAAAGCCGATATCTTAAAGGCCGAAATCCTAAAGGCCGAAATCCTAAAATGTCCGAAACCCAAAGTCCGAAATCCCAAAGGTCGACATCCTAAAGGCCGACATCCAAAAGGCCGACATCACAAAGGCCGACATCCCAAAGGCCGATATCCTAAAGGCGGAAATTCCAAAGGCCGAAATCCCAAAGCCCGAAATCCCAAAGGCCGAAATCCCAAATGTCGAAATCCCAAAGGTCAAAATCCCAATAGCCGAAATCCCAAAGGCCGAAATCCCAAAGGCCGACATCCCAAAGGCCGACATCCCAAAGGCCGACATCCCAAAGGCCGACATCCCAAAGGCCGACATCCCAAAGGCCGACATCCCAAAGGCCGACATCCCAAAGGCCGACATCCCAAAGGCCGACATCCCAAAGGCCGACATCCCAAAGGCCGACATCCCAATGGCCGACATCCCAAAGGCCGACATCCCAAAGGCCGACATCCCAAAGGCCGACATCCCAAAGGCGGACATCCCAAATGCCGATATCCTAAAGGCGGAATTTCCAAAGGCGGAAATCCCAATAGCCGAAATCCCAAAGGCCGACATCCCACAGGCCGACATCCCAAAGGCCGACATCCCAAAGGCCGACATCCCAAAGGCCGACATCCCAAAGGCCGACATCCCAAAGGCCGAAATCCCAAAAGCCGTTATCTTAAAGGCCGAAATCCCAAAGGTCGACATCCTAAAGGCCGACATCCCAAAGGCCGACATCCCAAATGCCGATATCCTAAAGGCGGAATTTCCAAAGGCGGAAATCCCAATAGCCGAAATCCCAAAGGCCGACATCCCAAAGGCCGACATCCCAAAGGCCGACATCCCAAAGGCCGACATCCCAAAGGCCGAAATCCCAAAAGCCGTTATCTTAAAGGCCGAAATCCCAAAGGTCGACATCCTAAAGGCCGACATCGCAAAGGCCGACATCCCAAAGGCCGACATCCCAAAGCCCGACATCCCAAAGCCCGGCATCCCAAAGGCCGACATCCCAAAGGCCGACATCCCAAAGGCCGACATCCCAAAGTCGACATCCCAAAGGCCGACATCCCAAAGGCCGACATCCCAAAGGCCGACATCCCAAATGCCGATATCCTAAAGGCGGAATTTCCAAAGGCGGAAATCCCAATAGCCGAAAACCCAAAGGCGGAAATCCCAAAAGCCGACATCCCAAAGGCCGACATCCCAATGGCCGATATCCTAAAGGCGGAAATCCCAAAGGCCGAAATCCCAATTGTCGAAATCCCAAAGGTCGACATCCCAAAGGCCGACATCCCAAAGGCCGACATCCCAAAGGCCGACATCCCAAAGGCCGACATCCGAAAGGCCGACATCCCAAAGGCCGACATCCCAAAGGCCGACATCCCAAAGGCCGACATCCCAAAGGCCGACATCCCAAAGGCCGGCATCCCAAAGGCCGATATCCTAAAGGCCGGCATCCCAAAGGCCGACATCCCAAAGGCCGACATCGCAAAGGCCGACATCCCAAAGGCCGATATCCTAAACGCAGAAATTCCAAAGGCCGACATCCCAAAGGCCGACATCCCAAAGGCCGACATCCCAAATGCCGATATCCTAAAGGCGGAATTTCCAAAGGCGGAAATCCCAATAGCCGAAAACCCAAAGGCGGAAATCCCAAAAGCCGACATCCCAATGGCCGATATCCTAAAGGCGGAAATCCCAAAGGCCGAAATCCCAATTGTCGAAATCCCAAAGGTCGACATCCCAAAGGCCGACATCCCAAAGGCCGACATCCCAAAGGCCGACATCCCAAAGGCCGACATCCGAAAGGCCGACATCCCAAAGGCCGACATCCCAAAGGCCGACATCCCAAAGGCCGACATCCCAAAGGCCGGCATCCCAAAGGCCGATATCCTAAAGGCCGGCATCCCAAAGGCCGACATCCCAAAGGCCGACATCGCAAAGGCCGACATCCCAAAGGCCGATATCCTAAACGCAGAAATTCCAAAGGCCGACATCCCAAAGGCCGAAATCCCAAAGGCTGAAATCCCAAATGTCGAAATCCCAAAGGCCGACATCCCAAAGGCCGACATCGCAAATGCCGATATCCTAAAGGCGGAATTTCCAAAGGCCGAAATCCCAAAGCCCGAAATCCCATAGGTTACAATTCCAAAGACCAACATCCCAAAGGCCGAAATCCCAAAGGCGGAAGTCCCAAAGGCCGAAATACCAAAGACCGAAATCCCAAAAGCCGATATCTTAAAGGCCGAAATCCTAAAGGCCGAAATCCTAAAATGTCCGAAACCCAAAGTCCGAAATCCCAAAGGTCGACATCCTAAAGGCCGACATCCAAAAGGCCGACATCACAAAGGCCGACATCCCAAAGGCCGATATCCTAAAGGCGGAAATTCCAAAGGCCGAAATCCCAAAGCCCGAAATCCCAAAGCCCGAAATCCCAAAGGCCGAAATCCCAAATGTCGAAATCCCAAAGGTCAAAATCCCAATAGCCGAAATCCCAAAGGCCGAAATCCCAAAGGCCGACATCCCAAAGGCCGACATCCCAAAGGCCGACATCCCAAAGGCCGACATCCCAAAGGCCGACATCCCAAAGGCCGACATCCCAAAGGCCGACATCCCAAAGGCCGACATCCCAAAGGCCGACATCCCAAAGGCCGACATCCCAAAGGCCGACATCCCAAAGGCCGACATCCCAAATGCCGATATCCTAAAAGCGGAATTTCCAAAGGCGGAAATCCCAATAGCCGAAATCCCAAAAGCCGACATCCCAAAGGCCGACATCCCAATGGCCGATATCCTAAAGGCGGAAATCCCAAAGGCCGAAATCCCAATTGTCGAAATCCCAAAGGTCGACATCCCAAAGGCAGACATCCCAAAGGCCGACATCCCAAAGGCCGACATCCCAAAGGCCGACATCCGAAAGGCCGACATCCCAAAGGTCGACATCCCAAAGGTGGACATCCCAAATGCCGATATCCTAAAGGCGGAATTTCCAAAGGCGGAAATCCCAATAGCCGAAATCCCAAAGGCCGACATCCCAAAGGCCGACATCCCAAAGGCCGACATCCCAAAGGCCGACATCCCAAAGGCCGACATCCCAAAGGCCGACATCCCAAAGGCCGACATCACAAATGCCGATATCCTAAAGGCGGAATTTCCAAAGGCGGAAATCCCAACAGCCGAAATCCCAAAGGCGGAAATCCCAAAAGTCGAATTTCCAAAGGCCGAAATCCCAAAGGCCGAAATCCCAAAGCCCGAAATCCCAAAGCCCGAAATCCCATAGGTTACAATTCCAAAGACCAACATCCCAAATACCGAAATCCCAAAGGCCGAAATCCCAAAGGCGGAAATCCCAAAGGCCGAAATCCCAAAGACCGAAATCCCAAAAGCCGATATCTTAAAGGCCGAAATCGTAAAGGCCGAAATCCTAAAATGTCCGAAACCCAAAGTCCGAAATCCCAAAGGTCGACATCCTAATGGCCGACATCCCAAAGGCCGACATCCCAAAGGCCGACATCCCAAAGGCCGACATCCCAAAGGCCGATATCATAAACGCAGAAATTCCAAAGGCCGAAATCCCAAAGGTCGACATCCCAAAGGCCGACATCCCAAAGACCGACATCCCAAAGGCCGACATCCCAATGGCCGATATCCTAAAGGCGGAAATTCCAAAGGCCGAAATCCCAAAGGCCGAAATCCCAAATGTCGAAATCCCAAAGGTCAAAATCCCAATAGCCGAAATCCCAAAGGCCGAAATCCCAAAGGCCGACATCCCAAAGGCCGACATCCCAAAGGCCGACATCCCAAAGGCCGACATCCCAAAGGCCGACATCCCAAAGGCCGACATCCCAAAGGCCGACATCCCAAAGGCCGACATCCCAAAGGCCGAAATCCCAAAAGCCGTTATCTTAAAGGCCGAAATCCCAAAGGTGGACATCCTAAAGGCCGACATCGCAAAGGCCGACATCCCAAAGGCCGGCATCCCAAAGGCCGATATCCCAAAGGCCGACATCCCAAAGGCCGACATCCCAAAGGCCGACAACCCAAAGACCGAAATACCAAAAGCCGTTATCTTAAAGGCCGAAATCCCAAAGGTCGACATCACAAAGGCCGACATCGCAAAGGCCGACATCCCAAAGGCCGACATCCCAAAGGCCGATATCCTACAAGCGGAAATACCAAAGGCCGAACTCCCGAAGGCCGAAATCCCAAAAGCCGAAATCCTAAATGTCGAAATCGCAAGGCCGACATCCCAAAGGCCGAAATCCCAAAGGCCGAAATCCCAAAGGCCGTAATCCCAAAGGCCGATATCCCAATGGCCGACATCCCAAAGGCCGAAATCCCAAAGGCCGATATCTTAAAGGCCGAAATCCCAAAGGTCGAAATCCCAACGGTCGATATGCCAAAGGCCGACATCCATAAGGCCGACATCCCAAATGCCGGCATCCCAAAGGCCGACATCCCAAAGGCCGATATCCTAAAGGCGGAAATTCCAAAGGCCGAAATCCCAAAAGCCGATATCCCAAAGGCTGAAATCCCAAATGTCGAAATCCCAAAGGCCGACATCCCAAAGGCCGACATCGCAAATGCCGATATCCTAAAGGCGGAATTTCCAAAGGCCGAAATCCCAAAGCCCGAAATCCCATAGGTTACAATTCCAAAGACCAACATCCCAAAGGCCGAAATCCCAAAGGCGGAAATCCCAAAGGCCGAAATACCAAAGACCGAAATCCCAACAGCCGATATCTTAAAGGCCGAAATCCTAAAGGCCGAAATCCTAAAATGTCCGAAACCCAAAGTCCGAAATCCCAAAGGTTGACATCCTAAAGGCCGACATCCAAAAGGCCGACATCACAAAGGCCGACATCCCAAAGGCCGATATCCTAAAGGCGGAAATTCCAAAGGCCGAAATCCCAAAGCCCGAAATCCCAAAGCCCGAAATCCCAAAGGCCGAAATCCCAAATGTCGAAATCCCAAAGGTCAAAATCCCAATAGCCGAAATCCCAAAGGCCGAAATCCCAAAGGCCGACATCCCAAAGGCCGACATCCCAAAGGCCGACATCCCAAAGGCCGACATCCCAAAGGCCGACATCCCAAAGGCCGACATCCCAAAGGCCGACATCCCAAAGGCCGACATCCCAAAGGCCGACATCCCAAAGGCCGACATCCCAAAGGCCGACATCCCAAAGGCCGACATCCCAAAGGCCGACATCCCAAAGGCCGACATCCCAAAGGCCGACATCCCAAAGGCCGACATCCCAAAGGCCGACATCCCAAAGGCCGACATCCCAAAGGCCGACATCCCAAAGGCCGACATCCCAAAGGCCGACATCCCAAAGGCCGACATCCCAAAGGCCGACATCCCAAAGGCCGACATCCCAAAGGCCGACATCCCAAAGGCCGACATCCCAAAGGCCGACATCCCAAAGGCCGACATCCCAAAGGCCGACATCCCAAAGGCCGACATCCCAAAGGCCGACATCCCAAAGGCCGACATCCCAAAGGCCGACATCCCAAAGGCCGACATCCCAAAGGCCGACATCCCAAAGGCCGACATCCCAAAGGCCGACATCCCAAAGGCCGACATCCCAAAGGCCGACATCCCAAAGGCCGACATCCCAAAGGCCGACATCCCAAAGGCCGACATCCCAACGGCCGACATCCCAAAGGCCGACATCCCAAAGGCCGACATCCCAAAGGCCGACATCCCAAAGGCCGACATCCCAAAGGCCGACATCCCAAAGGCCGACATCCCAAAGGCCGACATCCCAAAGGCCGACATCCCAAAGGCCGACATCCCAAAGGCCGGCATCCCAAAGGCCGGCATCCCAAAGGCCGGCATCCCAAAGGCCGGCATCCCAAAGGCCGGCATCCCAAAGGCGGACATCCCAAAGGCGGACATCCCAAAGGCCGACATCCCAAAGGCCGACATCCCAAAGGCCGACATCCCAAATGCCGATATCCCAAAGGCGGAATTTCCAAAGGCGGAAATCCCAATAGCCGAAATCCCAAAGGCGGAAATCCCAAAAGCCGACATCCCAAAGGCCGACATCCCAAAGGCCGACATCCCAATGGCCGATATCCTAAAGGCGGAAATCCCAAAGGCCGAAATCCCAATTGTCGAAATCCCAAAGGTCGACATCCCAAAGGCCGACATCCCAAAGGCCGACATCCCAAAGGCCGACATCCCAAAGGCCGACATCCCAAAGGCCGACATCCCAAAGGCCGACATCCCAAAGGCCGACATC
This sequence comes from Megachile rotundata, assembly GCF_050947335.1. NCBI lineage: Eukaryota > Metazoa > Arthropoda > Insecta > Hymenoptera > Megachilidae > Megachile > Megachile rotundata. The sequence continues at coordinate 589,703 of NC_134986.1, forward strand.
CCAATGGCCGACATCCCAAAGGCCGACATCCCAAAGGCGGACATCCCAAATGCCGATATCCTAAAGGCGGAATTTCCAAAGGCGGAAATCCCAATAGCCGAAATCCCAAAGGCCGACATCCCACAGGCCGACATCCCAAAGGCCGACATCCCAAAGGCCGACATCCCAAAGGCCGACATCCCAAAGGCCGACATCCCAAAGGCCGAAATCCCAAAAGCCGTTATCTTAAAGGCCGAAATCCCAAAAGCCGACATCCCAAAGGCCGACATCCCAAAGGCCGACATCCCAAAGGCCGACATCCCAAAGGCCGACATCCCAATGGCCGATATCCTAAAGGCGGAAATCCCAAAGGCCGAAATCCCAATTGTCGAAATCCCAAAGGTCGACATCCCAAAGGCCGACATCCCAAAGGCCGACATCCCAAAGGCCGACATCCCAAAGGCCGACATCCCAAAGGCCGACATCCCAAAGGCCGAAATCCCAAAAGCCGTTATCTTAAAGGCCGAAATCCCAAAGGTCGACATCCTAAAGGCCGACATCGCAAAGGCCGACATCCCAAAGGCCGACATCCCAAAGCCCGACATCCCAAAGGCCGACATCCCAAAGGCCGACATCCCAAAGGCCGACATCCCAAAGGCCGACATCCCAAAGTCGACATCCCAAAGGCCGACATCCCAAAGGCCGACATCCCAAATGCCGATATCCCAAAGGCGGAATTTCCAAACGCGGAAATCCCAGTAGCCGAAATCCCAAAGGCGGCAATCCCAAAAGCCGACATCCCAAAGGCCGACATCCCAATGGCCGATATCCTAAAGACGGAAATCCCAAAGGCCGAAATCCCAATTGTCGAAATCCCAAAGGTCGACATCCCAAAGGCCGACATCCCAAAGGCCGACATCCCAAAGGCCGACATCCCAAAGGCCGACATCCCAAAGGCCGACATCCCAAAGGCCGACATCCCAAAGGCCGACATCCCAAAGGCCGACATCCCAAAGGCCGACATCCCAATGGCCGACATCCCAAAGGCCGACATCCCAAAGGCCGACATCCCAAAGGCCGACATCCCAAAGGCCGACATCCCAAATGCCGATATCCTAAAGGCGGAATTTCCAAAGGCGGAAATCCCAATAGCCGAAATCCCAAAGGCCGACATCCCAAAGGCCGACATCCCAAAGGCCGACATCCCAAAGGCCGACATCCCAAAGGCCGAAATCCCAAAAGCCGTTATCTTAAAGGCCGAAATCCCAAAGGTCGACATCCTAAAGGCCGACATCGCAAAGGCCGACATCCCAAAGGCCGACATCCCAAAGCCCGACATCCCAAAGCCCGGCATCCCAAAGGCCGACATCCCAAAGGCCGACATCCCAAAGGCCGACATCCCAAAGTCGACATCCCAAAGTCGACATCCCAAAGGCCGACATCCCAAAGGCCGACATCCCAAAGGCCGACATCCCAAAGGCCGACATCCCAAAGGCCGATATCCTAAAGGCGGAAATTCCAAAGGCCGAAATCCCAAAGCCCGAAATCCCAAAGGCCGAAATCCCAAATGTCGAAATCCCAAAGGTCAAAATCCCAATAGCCGAAATCCCAAAGGCCGAAATCCCAAAGGCCGACATCCCAAAGGCCGACATCCCAAAGGCCGACATCCCAAAGGCCGACATCCCAAAGGCCGACATCCCAAAGGCCGACATCCCAAAGGCCGACATCCCAAAGGCCGACATCCCAAAGGCCGACATCCCAAAGGCCGACATCCCAAAGGCCGACATCCCAAAGGCCGACATCCCAAAGGCCGACATCCCAAAGGCCGACATCCCAAAGGCCGACATCCCAAAGGCCGACATCCCAAAGGCCGACATCCCAAAGGCCGACATCCCAAAGGCCGACATCCCAAAGGCCGACATCCCAAAGGCCGACATCCCAAAGGCCGACATCCCAAAGGCCGACATCCCAAAGGCCGACATCCCAAAGGCCGACATCCCAAAGGCCGACATCCCAAAGGCCGACATCCCAAAGGCCGACATCCCAAAGGCCGACATCCCAAAGGCCGACATCCCAAAGGCCGACATCCCAAAGGCCGACATCCCAAAGGCCGACATCCCAAAGGCCGACATCCCAAAGGCCGACATCCCAAAGGCCGACATCCCAACGGCCGACATCCCAAAGGCCGACATCCCAAAGGCCGACATCCCAAAGGCCGGCATCCCAAAGGCCGGCATCCCAAAGGCCGGCATCCCAAAGGCCGGCATCCCAAAGGCCGGCATCCCAAAGGCCGGCATCCCAAAGGCGGACATCCCAAAGGCGGACATCCCAAAGGCCGACATCCCAAAGGCCGACATCCCAAATGCCGATATCCCAAAGGCGGAATTTCCAAAGGCGGAAATCCCAATAGCCGAAATCCCAAAGGCGGAAATCCCAAAAGCCGACATCCCAAAGGCCGACATCCCAAAGGCCGACATCCCAAAGGCCGACATCCCAAAGGCCGACATCCCAATGGCCGATATCCTAAAGGCGGAAATCCCAAAGGCCGAAATCCCAATTGTCGAAATCCCAAAGGTCGACATCCCAAAGGCCGACATCCCAAAGGCCGACATCCCAAAGGCCGACATCCCAAAGGCCGACATCCCAAAGGCCGACATCCCAAAGGCCGAAATCCCAAAAGCCGTTATCTTAAAGGCCGAAATCCCAAAGGTCGACATCCTAAAGGCCGACATCGCAAAGGCCGACATCCCAAAGGCCGACATCCCAAAGCCCGACATCCCAAAGGCCGACATCCCAAAGGCCGACATCCCAAAGGCCGACATCCCAAAGGCCGACATCCCAAAGTCGACATCCCAAAGGCCGACATCCCAAAGGCCGACATCCCAAATGCCGATATCCCAAAGGCGGAATTTCCAAACGCGGAAATCCCAATAGCCGAAATCCCAAAGGCGGCAATCCCAAAAGCCGACATCCCAAAGGCCGACATCCCAATGGCCGATATCCTAAAGACGGAAATCCCAAAGGCCGAAATCCCAATTGTCGAAATCCCAAAGGTCGACATCCCAAAGGCCGACATCCCAAAGGCCGACATCCCAAAGGCCGACATCCCAAAGGCCGACATCCCAAAGGCCGACATCCCAAAGGCCGACATCCCAAAGGCCGACATCCCAAAGGCCGACATCCCAATGGCCGACATCCCAAAGGCCGACATCCCAAAGGCCGACATCCCAAAGGCCGACATCCCAAAGGCCGACATCCCAAATGCCGATATCCTAAAGGCGGAATTTCCAAAGGCGGAAATCCCAATAGCCGAAATCCCAAAGGCCGACATCCCAAAGGCCGACATCCCAAAGGCCGACATCCCAAAGGCCGACATCCCAAAGGCCGAAATCCCAAAAGCCGTTATCTTAAAGGCCGAAATCCCAAAGGTCGACATCCTAAAGGCCGACATCGCAAAGGCCGACATCCCAAAGGCCGACATCCCAAAGTCGACATCCCAAAGTCGACATCCCAAAGGCCGACATCCCAAAGGCCGACATCCCAAAGGCCGACATCCCAAAGGCCGACATCCCAAATGCCGATATCCTAAAGGCGGAATTTCCAAAGGCGGAAATCCCAATAGCCGAAAACCCAAAGGCGGAAATCCCAAAAGCCGACATCCCAAAGGCCGACATCCCAATGGCCGATATCCTAAAGGCGGAAATCCCAAAGGCCGAAATCCCAATTGTCGAAATCCCAAAGGTCGACATCCCAAAGGCCGACATCCCAAAGGCCGACATCCCAAAGGCCGACATCCCAAAGGCCGACATCCGAAAGGCCGACATCCCAAAGGCCGACATCCCAAAGGCCGACATCCCAAAGGCCGACATCCCAAAGGCCGACATCCCAAAGGCCGGCATCCCAAAGGCCGATATCCTAAAGGCCGGCATCCCAAAGGCCGACATCCCAAAGGCCGACATCGCAAAGGCCGACATCCCAAAGGCCGATATCCTAAACGCAGAAATTCCAAAGGCCGACATCCCAAAGGCCGACATCCCAAAGGCCGACATCCCAAATGCCGATATCCTAAAGGCGGAATTTCCAAAGGCGGAAATCCCAATAGCCGAAAACCCAAAGGCGGAAATCCCAAAAGCCGACATCCCAAAGGCCGACATCCCAATGGCCGATATCCTAAAGGCGGAAATCCCAAAGGCCGAAATCCCAATTGTCGAAATCCCAAAGGTCGACATCCCAAAGGCCGACATCCCAAAGGCCGACATCCCAAAGGCCGACATCCGAAAGGCCGACATCCCAAAGGCCGACATCCCAAAGGCCGACATCCCAAAGGCCGACATCCCAAAGGCCGACATCCCAAAGGCCGGCATCCCAAAGGCCGATATCCTAAAGGCCGGCATCCCAAAGGCCGACATCCCAAAGGCCGACATCGCAAAGGCCGACATCCCAAAGGCCGATATCCTAAACGCAGAAATTCCAAAGGCCGACATCCCAAAGGCCGAAATCCCAAAGGCTGAAATCCCAAATGTCGAAATCCCAAAGGCCGACATCCCAAAGGCCGACATCGCAAATGCCGATATCCTAAAGGCGGAATTTCCAAAGGCCGAAATCCCAAAGCCCGAAATCCCATAGGTTACAATTCCAAAGACCAACATCCCAAAGGCCGAAATCCCAAAGGCGGAAGTCCCAAAGGCCGAAATACCAAAGACCGAAATCCCAAAAGCCGATATCTTAAAGGCCGAAATCCTAAAGGCCGAAATCCTAAAATGTCCGAAACCCAAAGTCCGAAATCCCAAAGGTCGACATCCTAATGGCCGACATCCAAAAGCCCGACATCACAAAGGCCGACATCCCAAAGGCCGATATCCTAAAGGCGGAAATTCCAAAGGCCGAAATCCCAAAGCCCGAAATCCCAAAGGCCGAAATCCCAAATGTCGAAATCCCAAAGGTCAAAATCCCAATAGCCGAAATCCCAATGGCCGAAATCCCAAAGGCCGACATCCCAAAGGCCGACATCCCAAAGGCCGACATCCCAAAGGCCGACATACCAAAGGCCGACATCCCAAAGGCCGACATCCCAAAGGCCGACATCCCAAAGGCCGACATCCCAAAGGCCGACATCCCAAAGGCCGACATCCCAAAGGCCGACATCCCAAAGGCCGGCATCCCAAAGGCCGGCATCCCAAAGGCCGGCATCCCAAAGGCCGGCATCCCAAAGGCCGGCATCCCAAAGGCCGGCATCCCAAAGGCGGACATCCCAAAGGCCGACATCCCAAAGGCCGACATCCCAAAGGCCGACATCCCAAATGCCGATATCCCAAAGGCGGAATTTCCAAAGGCGGAAATCCCAATAGCCGAAATCCCAAAGGCGGAAATCCCAAAAGCCGACATCCCAAAGGCCGACATCCCAAAGGCCGACATCCCAATGGCCGATATCCTAAAGGCGGAAATCCCAAAGGCCGAAATCCCAATTGTCGAAATCCCAAAGGTCGACATCCCAAAGGCCGACATCCCAAAGGCCGACATCCCAAAGGCCGACATCCCAAAGGCCGACATCCCGAAGGCCGACATCCCCAAGGCCGACATCCCAAAGGCCGACATCCCAAAGGCCGACATCCCAAAGGCGGACATCCCAAATGCCGATATCCTAAAGGCGGAATTTCCAAAGGCGGAAATCCCAATAGCCGAAATCCCAAAGGCCGACATCCCACAGGCCGACATCCCAAAGGCCGACATCCCAAAGGCCGACATCCCAAAGGCCGACATCCCAAAGGCCGAAATCCCAAAGGCCGACATCCCAAAGGCCGACATCCCAAAGGCCGACATCCCAAAGGCCGACATCCCAAAGGCCGACATCCCAATGGCCGACATCCCAAAGGCCGACATCCCAAAGGCCGACATCCCAAAGGCCGACATCCCAAATGCCGATATCCTAAAGGCGGAATTTCCAAAGGCGGAAATCCCAATAGCGGAAATCCCAAAGGCCGACATCCCAAAGGCCGACATCCCAAAGGCCGACATCCCAAAGGCCGACATCCCAAAGGCCGAAATCCCAAAAGCCGTTATCTTAAAGGCCGAAATCCCAAAGGCCGACATCCTAAAGGCCGACATCGCAAAGGCCGACATCCCAAAGGCCGACATCCCAAAGCCCGACATCCCAAAGCCCGGCATCCCAAAGGCCGACATCCCAAAGGCCGACATCCCAAAGGCCGACATCCCAAAGTCGACATCCCAAAGGCCGACATCCCAAAGGCCGACATCCCAACGGCCGACATCCCAAAGGCCGACATCCCAAATGCCGATATCCTAAAGGCGGAATTTCCAAAGGCGGAAATCCCAATAGCCGAAAACCCAAAGGCGGAAATCCCAAAAGCCGACATCCCAAAGGCCGACATCCCAATGGCCGATATCCTAAAGGCGGAAATCCCAAAGGCCGAAATCCCAATTGTCGAAATCCCAAAGGTCGACATCCCAAAGGCCGACATCCCAAAGGCCGACATCCCAAAGGCCGACATCCCAAAGGCCGACATCCGAAAGGCCGACATCCCAAAGGCCGACATCCCAAAGGCCGACATCCCAAAGGCCGACATCCCAAAGGCCGGCATCCCAAAGGCCGGCATCCCAAAGGCCGGCATCCCAAAGGCCGGCATCCCAAAGGCCGACATCCCAAAGGCCGACATCGCAAAGGCCGACATCCCAAAGGCCGATATCCTAAACGCAGAAATTCCAAAGGCCGACATCCCAAAGGCCGAAATCCCAAAGGCTGAAATCCCAAATGTCGAAATCCCAAAGGCCGACATCCCAAAGGCCGACATCGCAAATGCCGAAATCCTAAAGGCGGAATTTCCAAACGCCGAAATCCCAAAGCCCGAAATCCCATAGGTTACAATTCCAAAGACCAACATCCCAAAGGCCGAAATCCCAAAGGCGGAAGTCCCAAAGGCCGAAATACCAAAGACCGAAATCCCAAAAGCCGATATCTTAAAGGCCGAAATCCTAAAGGCCGAAATCCTAAAATGTCCGAAACCCAAAGTCCGAAATCCCAAAGGTCGACATCCTAAAGGCCGACATCCAAAAGGCCGACATCACAAAGGCCGACATCCCAAAGGCCGATATCCTAAAGGCGGAAATTCCAAAGGCCGAAATCCCAAAGCCCGAAATCCCAAAGGCCGAAATCCCAAATGTCGAAATCCCAAAGGTCAAAATCCCAATAGCCGAAATCCCAAAGGCCGAAATCCCAAAGGCCGACATCCCAAAGGCCGACATCCCAAAGGCCGACATCCCAAAGGCCGACATCCCAAAGGCCGACATCCCAAAGGCCGACATCCCAAAGGCCGACATCCCAAAGGCCGACATCCCAAAGGCCGACATCCCAAAGGCCGACATCCCAAAGGCCGACATCCCAAAGGCCGACATCCCAATGGCCGACATCCCAAAGGCCGACATCCCAAAGGCCGACATCCCAAAGGCCGACATCCCAAAGGCGGACATCCCAAATGCCGATATCCTAAAGGCGGAATTTCCAAAGGCGGAAATCCCAATAGCCGAAATCCCAAAGGCCGACATCCCACAGGCCGACATCCCAAAGGCCGACATCCCAAAGGCCGACATCCCAAAGGCCGACATCCCAAAGGCCGACATCCCAAAGGCCGAAATCCCAAAAGCCGTTATCTTAAAGGCCGAAATCCCAAAGGTCGACATCCTAAAGGCCGACATCCCAAAGGCCGACATCCCAAATGCCGATATCCTAAAGGCGGAATTTCCAAAGGCGGAAATCCCAATAGCCGAAATCCCAAAGGCCGACATCCCAAAGGCCGACATCCCAAAGGCCGACATCCCAAAGGCCGACAACCCAAAGGCCGAAATCCCAAAAGCCGTTATCTTAAAGGCCGAAATCCCAAAGGTCGACATCCTAAAGGCCGACATCGCAAAGGCCGACATCCCAAAGGCCGACATCCCAAAGCCCGACATCCCAAAGCCCGGCATCCCAAAGGCCGACATCCCAAAGGCCGACATCCCAAAGGCCGACATCCCAAAGTCGACATCCCAAAGGCCGACATCCCAAAGGCCGACATCCCAAAGGCCGACATCCCAAAGGCCGACATCCCAAATGCCGATATCCTAAAGGCGGAATTTCCAAAGGCGGAAATCCCAATAGCCGAAAACCCAAAGGCGGAAATCCCAAAAGCCGACATCCCAAAGGCCGACATCCCAATGGCCGATATCCTAAAGGCGGAAATCCCAAAGGCCGAAATCCCAATTGTCGAAATCCCAAAGGTCGACATCCCAAAGGCCGACATCCCAAAGGCCGACATCCCAAAGGCCGACATCCCAAAGGCCGACATCCGAAAGGCCGACATCCCAAAGGCCGATATCCTAAACGCAGAAATTCCAAAGGCCGACATCCCAAAGGCCGACATCCCAAAGGCCGACATCCCAAATGCCGATATCCTAAAGGCGGAATTTCCAAAGGCGGAAATCCCAATAGCCGAAAACCCAAAGGCGGAAATCCCAAAAGCCGACATCCCAATGGCCGATATCCTAAAGGCGGAAATCCCAAAGGCCGAAATCCCAATTGTCGAAATCCCAAAGGTCGACATCCCAAAGGCCGACATCCCAAAGGCCGACATCCCAAAGGCCGACATCCCAAAGGCCGACATCCCAAAGGCCGACATCCGAAAGGCCGACATCCCAAAGGCCGACATCCCAAAGGCCGACATCCCAAAGGCCGACATCCCAAAGGCCGGCATCCCAAAGGCCGATATCCTAAAGGCCGGCATCCCAAAGGCCGACATCCCAAAGGCCGACATCGCAAAGGCCGACATCCCAAAGGCCGATATCCTAAACGCAGAAATTCCAAAGGCCGACATCCCAAAGGCCGAAATCCCAAAGGCTGAAATCCCAAATGTCGAAATCCCAAAGGCCGACATCCCAAAGGCCGACATCGCAAATGCCGATATCCTAAAGGCGGAATTTCCAAAGGCCGAAATCCCAAAGCCCGAAATCCCATAGGTTACAATTCCAAAGACCAACATCCCAAAGGCCGAAATCCCAAAGGCGGAAGTCCCAAAGGCCGAAATACCAAAGACCGAAATCCCAAAAGCCGATATCTTAAAGGCCGAAATCCTAAAGGCCGAAATCCTAAAATGTCCGAAACCCAAAGTCCGAAATCCCAAAGGTCGACATCCTAAAGGCCGACATCCAAAAGGCCGACATCACAAAGGCCGACATCCCAAAGGCCGATATCCTAAAGGCGGAAATTCCAAAGGCCGAAATCCCAAAGCCCGAAATCCCAAAGGCCGAAATCCCAAATGTCGAAATCCCAAAGGTCAAAATCCCAATAGCCGAAATCCCAAAGGCCGAAATCCCAAAGGCCGACATCCCAAAGGCCGACATCCCAAAGGCCGACATCCCAAAGGCCGACATCCCAAAGGCCGACATACCAAAGGCCGACATCCCAAAGGCCGACATCCCAAAGGCCGACATCCCAAAGGCCGACATCCCAAAGGCCGACATCCCAAAGGCCGACATCCCAAAGGCCGACATCCCAAAGGCCGACATCCCAAAGGCCGACATCCCAAAGGCCGACATCCCAAAGGCCGACATCCCAAAGGCCGACATCCCAAAGGCCGACATCCCAAAGGCCGACATCCCAAAGGCCGACATCCCAAAGGCCGACATCCCAAAGGCCGACATCCCAAAGGCCGACATCCCAAAGGCCGACATCCCAAAGGCCGACATCCCAAAGGCCGACATCCCAAAGGCCGGCATCCCAAAGGCCGGCATCCCAAAGGCCGGCATCCCAAAGGCCGGCATCCCAAAGGCCGGCATCCCAAAGGCCGGCATCCCAAAGGCGGACATCCCAAAGGCCGACATCCCAAAGGCCGACATCCCAAAGGCCGACATCCCAAATGCCGATATCCCAAAGGCGGAATTTCCAAAGGCGGAAATCCCAATAGCCGAAATCCCAAAGGCGGAAATCCCAAAAGCCGACATCCCAAAGGCCGACATCCCAAAGGCCGACATCCCAATGGCCGATATCCTAAAGGCGGAAATCCCAAAGGCCGAAATCCCAATTGTCGAAATCCCAAAGGTCGACATCCCAAAGGCCGACATCCCAAAGGCCGACATCCCAAAGGCCGACATCCCAAAGGCCGACATCCCGAAGGCCGACATCCCCAAGGCCGACATCCCAAAGGCCGACATCCCAAAGGCCGACATCCCAAAGGCGGACATCCCAAATGCCGATATCCTAAAGGCGGAATTTCCAAAGGCGGAAATCCCAATAGCCGAAATCCCAAAGGCCGACATCCCACAGGCCGACATCCCAAAGGCCGACATCCCAAAGGCCGACATCCCAAAGGCCGACATCCCAAAGGCCGACATCCCAAAGGCCGACATCCCAAAGGCCGAAATCCCAAAGGCCGACATCCCAAAGGCCGACATCCCAAAGGCCGACATCCCAAAGGCCGACATCCCAAAGGCCGACATCCCAATGGCCGACATCCCAAAGGCCGACATCCCAAAGGCCGACATCCCAAAGGCCGACATCCCAAAGGCCGACATCCCAAATGCCGATATCCTAAAGGCGGAATTTCCAAAGGCGGAAATCCCAATAGCGGAAATCCCAAAGGCCGACATCCCAAAGGCCGACATCCCAAAGGCCGACATCCCAAAGGCCGACATCCCAAAGGCCGAAATCCCAAAAGCCGTTATCTTAAAGGCCGAAATCCCAAAGGTCGACATCCTAAAGGCCGACATTGCAAAGGCCGACATCCCAAAGGCCGACATCCCAAAGCCCGACATCCCAAAGCCCGGCATCCCAAAGGCCGACATCCCAAAGGCCGACATCCCAAATGCCGATATCCTAAAGGCGGAATTTCCAAAGGCGGAAATCCCAATAGCCGAAAACCCAAAGGCGGAAATCCCAAAAGCCGACATCCCAAAGGCCGACATCCCAATGGCCGATATCCTAAAGGCGGAAATCCCAAAGGCCGAAATCCCAATTGTCGAAATCCCAAAGGTCGACATCCCAAAGGCCGACATCCCAAAGGCCGACATCCCAAAGGCCGACATCCCAAAGGCCGACATCCGAAAGGCCGACATCCCAAAGGCCGACATCCCAAAGGCCGACATCCCAAAGGCCGACATCCCAAAGGCCGGCATCCCAAAGGCCGGCATCCCAAAGGCCGGCATCCCAAAGGCCGGCATCCCAAAGGCCGACATCCCAAAGGCCGACATCGCAAAGGCCGACATCCCAAAGGCCGATATCCTAAACGCAGAAATTCCAAAGGCCGACATCCCAAAGGCCGAAATCCCAAAGGCTGAAATCCCAAATGTCGAAATCCCAAAGGCCGACATCCCAAAGGCCGACATCGCAAATGCCGATATCCTAAAGGCGGAATTTCCAAAGGCCGAAATCCCAAAGCCCGAAATCCCATAGGTTACAATTCCAAAGACCAACATCCCAAAGGCCGAAATCCCAAAGGCGGAAGTCCCAAAGGCCGAAATACCAAAGACCGACATCCCAAAGGCCGACATCCCAAAGGCCGACATCCCAAAGGCCGACATCCCAAAGGCCGACATCCCAAAGGCCGACATCCCAAAGGCCGACATCCCAAAGGCCGACATCCCAAAGGCCGACATCCCAAAGGCCGACATCCCAAAGGCCGACATCCCAATGGCCGACATCCCAAAGGCCGACATCCCAAAGGCCGACATCCCAAAGGCGGACATCCCAAATGCCGATATCCTAAAGGCGGAATTTCCAAAGGCGGAAATCCCAATAGCCGAAATCCCAAAGGCCGACATCCCACAGGCCGACATCCCAAAGGCCGACATCCCAAAGGCCGACATCCCAAAGGCCGAAATCCCACAAGCCGTTATCTTAAAGGCCGAAATCCCAAAGGTCGACATCCTAAAGGCCGACATCGCAAAGGCCGACATCCCAAAGGCCGACATCCCAAAGCCCGACATCCCAAAGCCCGACATCCCAAAGGCCGACATCCCAAAGGCCGACATCCCAAAGGCCGACATCCCAAAGTCGACATCCCAAAGGCCGACATCCCAAAGGCCGACATCCCAAAGGCCGACATCCCAAAGGCCGACATCCCAAATGCCGATATCCCAAAGGCGGAATTTCCAAAGGCGGAAATCCCAATAGCCGAAATCCCAAAGGCGGCAATCCCAAAAGCCGACATCCCAAAGGCCGACATCGCAATGGCCGATATCCTAAAGGCGGAAATCCCAAAGGCCGAAATCCCAATTGTCGAAATCCCAAAGGTCGACATCCCAAAGGCCGACATCCCAAAGGCCGACATCCCAAAGGCCGACATCCCAAAGGCCGACATCCCAATGGCCGATATCCTAAAGGCGGAAATCCCAAAGGCCGAAATCCCAATTGTCGAAATCCCAAAGGTCGACATCCCAAAGGCCGACATCCCAAAGGCCGACATCCCAAAGGCCGACATCCCAAAGGCCGACATCCCAAAGGCCGACATCCCAAAGGCCGACATCCCAAAGGCCGAAATCCCAATAGCCGAAATCCCAAAGGCGGAAATCCCAAAAGCCGACATCCCAAAGGCCGACATCCCAAAGGCCGACATCCCAAAGGCCGACATCCCAAAGGCCGACATCCCAATGGCCGATATCCTAAAGGCGGAAATCCCAAAGGCCGAAATCCCAATTGTCGAAATCCCAAAGGTCGACATCCCAAAGGCCGACATCCCAAAGGCCGACATCCCAAAGGCCGACATCCCAAAGGCCGACATCCCAAAGGCCGACATCCCAAAGGCCGACATCCCAAAGGCCGACATCCCAAAGGCCGACATCCCAAAGGCCGACATCCCAATGGCCGACATCCCAAAGGCCGACATCCCAAAGGCCGACATCCCAAAGGCGGACATCCCAAATGCCGATGTCCTAAAGGCGGAATTTCCAAAGGCGGAAATCCCAATAGCCGAAATCCCAAAGGCCGACATCCCACAGGCCGACATCCCAAAGGCCGACATCCCAAAGGCCGACATCCCAAAGGCCGACATCCCAAAGGCCGACATCCCAAAGGCCGACATCCCAAAGGCCGAAATCCCAAAAGCCGTTATCTTAAAGGCCGAAATCCCAAAGGTCGACATCCTAAAGGCCGACATCGCAAAGGCCGACATCCCAAAGGCCGACATCCCAAAGCCCGACATCCCAAAGGCCGACATCCCAAAGGCCGACATCCCAAAGGCCGACATCCCAAAGGCCGACATCCCAAAGGCCGACATCCCAAAGTCGACATCCCAAAGGCCGACATCCCAAAGGCCGACATCCCAAATGCCGATATCCCAAAGGCGGAATTTCCAAACGCGGAAATCCCAATAGCCGAAATCCCAAAGGCGGCAATCCCAAAAGCCGACATCCCAAAGGCCGACATCCCAATGGCCGATATCCTAAAGACGGAAATCCCAAAGGCCGAAATCCCAATTGTCGAAATCCCAAAGGTCGACATCCCAAAGGCCGACATCCCAAAGGCCGACATCCCAAAGGCCGACATCCCAAAGGCCGACATCCCAAAGGCCGACATCCCAAAGGCCGACATCCCAAAGGCCGACATCCCAAAGGCCGACATCCCAAAGGCCGACATCCCAATGGCCGACATCCCAAAGGCCGACATCCCAAAGGCCGACATCCCAAAGGCCGACATCCCAAAGGCCGACATCCCAAATGCCGATATCCTAAAGGCGGAATTTCCAAAGGCGGAAATCCCAATAGCCGAAATCCCAAAGGCTGACATCCCAAAGGCCGACATCCCAAAGGCCGACATCCCAAAGGCCGACATCCCAAAGGCCGAAATCCCAAAAGCCGTTATCTTAAAGGCCGAAATCCCAAAGGTCGACATCCTAAAGGCCGACATCGCAAAGGCCGACATCCCAAAGGCCGACATCCCAAAGCCCGACATCCCAAAGCCCGGCATCCCAAAGGCCGACATCCCAAAGGCCGACATCCCAAAGGCCGACATCCCAAAGTCGACATCCCAAAGGCCGACATCCCAAAGGCCGACATCCCAAAGGCCGACATCCCAAAGGCCGACATCCCAAAGGCCGACATCCCAAATGCCGATATCCTAAAGGCGGAATTTCCAAAGGCGGAAATCCCAATAGCCGAAAACCCAAAGGCGGAAATCCCAAAAGCCGACATCCCAAAGGCCGACATCCCAATGGCCGATATCCTAAAGGCGGAAATCCCAAAGGCCGAAATCCCAATTGTCGAAATCCCAAAGGTCGACATCCCAAAGGCCGACATCCCAAAGGCCGACATCCCAAAGGCCGACATCCCAAAGGCCGACATCCGAAAGGCCGACATCCCAAAGGCCGACATCCCAAAGGCCGACATCCCAAAGGCCGACATCCCAAAGGCCGGCATCCCAAAGGCCGATATCCTAAAGGCCGGCATCCCAAAGGCCGACATCCCAAAGGCCGACATCGCAAAGGCCGACATCCCAAAGGCCGATATCCTAAACGCAGAAATTCCAAAGGCCGACATCCCAAAGGCCGACATCCCAAAGGCCGACATCCCAAATGCCGATATCCTAAAGGCGGAATTTCCAAAGGCGGAAATCCCAATAGCCGAAAACCCAAAGGCGGAAATCCCAAAAGCCGACATCCCAAAGGCCGACATCCCAATGGCCGATATCCTAAAGGCGGAAATCCCAAAGGCCGAAATCCCAATTGTCGAAATCCCAAAGGTCGACATCCCAAAGGCCGACATCCCAAAGGCCGACATCCCAAAGGCCGACATCCCAAAGGCCGACATCCGAAAGGCCGACATCCCAAAGGCCGACATCCCAAAGGCCGACATCCCAAAGGCCGACATCCCAAAGGCCGACATCCCAAAGGCCGGCATCCCAAAGGCCGATATCCTAAAGGCCGGCATCCCAAAGGCCGACATCCCAAAGGCCGACATCGCAAAGGCCGACATCCCAAAGGCCGATATCCTAAACGCAGAAATTCCAAAGGCCGACATCCCAAAGGCCGAAATCCCAAAGGCTGAAATCCCAAATGTCGAAATCCCAAAGGCCGACATCCCAAAGGCCGACATCGCAAATGCCGATATCCTAAAGGCGGAATTTCCAAAGGCCGAAATCCCAAAGCCCGAAATCCCATAGGTTACAATTCCAAAGACCAACATCCCAAAGGCCGAAATCCCAAAGGCGGAAGTCCCAAAGGCCGAAATACCAAAGACCGAAATCCCAAAAGCCGATATCTTAAAGGCCGAAATCCTAAAGGCCGAAATCCTAAAATGTCCGAAACCCAAAGTCCGAAATCCCAAAGGTCGACATCCTAAAGGCCGACATCCAAAAGCCCGACATCACAAAGGCCGACATCCCAAAGGCCGATATCCTAAAGGCGGAAATTCCAAAGGCCGAAATCCCAAAGCCCGAAATCCCAAAGGCCGAAATCCCAAATGTCGAAATCCCAAAGGTCAAAATCCCAATAGCCGAAATCCCAAAGGCCGAAATCCCAAAGGCCGACATCCCAAAGGCCGACATCCCAAAGGCCGACATCCCAAAGGCCGACATACCAAAGGCCGACATCCCAAAGGCCGACATCCCAAAGGCCGACATCCCAAAGGCCGACATCCCAAAGGCCGACATCCCAAAGGCCGACATCCCAAAGGCCGACATCCCAAAGGCCGACATCCCAAAGGCCGGCATCCCAAAGGCCGGCATCCCAAAGGCCGGCATCCCAAAGGCCGGCATCCCAAAGGCCGGCATCCCAAAGGCGGACATCCCAAAGGCCGACATCCCAAAGGCCGACATCCCAAAGGCCGACATCCCAAATGCCGATATCCCAAAGGCGGAATTTCCAAAGGCGGAAATCCCAATAGCCGAAATCCCAAAGGCGGAAATCCCAAAAGCCGACATCCCAAAGGCCGACATCCCAATGGCCGATATCCTAAAGGCGGAAATCCCAAAGGCCGAAATCCCAATTGTCGAAATCCCAAAGGTCGACATCCCAAAGGCCGACATCCCAAAGGCCGACATCCCAAAGGCCGACATCCCAAAGGCCGACATCCCGAAGGCCGACATCCCCAAGGCCGACATCCCAAAGGCCGACATCCCAAAGGCCGACATCCCAAAGGCGGACATCCCAAATGCCGATATCCTAAAGGCGGAATTTCCAAAGGCGGAAATCCCAATAGCCGAAATCCCAAAGGCCGACATCCCACAGGCCGACATCCCAAAGGCCGACATCCCAAAGGCCGACATCCCAAAGGCCGACATCCCAAAGGCCGAAATCCCAAAGGCCGACATCCCAAAGGCCGACATCCCAAAGGCCGACATCCCAAAGGCCGACATCCCAAAGGCCGACATCCCAATGGCCGACATCCCAAAGGCCGACATCCCAAAGGCCGACATCCCAAAGGCCGACATCCCAAATGCCGATATCCTAAAGGCGGAATTTCCAAAGGCGGAAATCCCAATAGCGGAAATCCCAAAGGCCGACATCCCAAAGGCCGACATCCCAAAGGCCGACATCCCAAAGGCCGACATCCCAAAGGCCGAAATCCCAAAAGCCGTTATCTTAAAGGCCGAAATCCCAAAGGCCGACATCCTAAAGGCCGACATCGCAAAGGCCGACATCCCAAAGGCCGACATCCCAAAGCCCGACATCCCAAAGCCCGGCATCCCAAAGGCCGACATCCCAAAGGCCGACATCCCAAAGGCCGACATCCCAAAGTCGACATCCCAAAGGCCGACATCCCAAAGGCCGACATCCCAACGGCCGACATCCCAAAGGCCGACATCCCAAATGCCGATATCCTAAAGGCGGAATTTCCAAAGGCGGAAATCCCAATAGCCGAAAACCCAAAGGCGGAAATCCCAAAAGCCGACATCCCAAAGGCCGACATCCCAATGGCCGATATCCTAAAGGCGGAAATCCCAAAGGCCGAAATCCCAATTGTCGAAATCCCAAAGGTCGACATCCCAAAGGCCGACATCCCAAAGGCCGACATCCCAAAGGCCGACATCCCAAAGGCCGACATCCGAAAGGCCGACATCCCAAAGGCCGACATCCCAAAGGCCGACATCCCAAAGGCCGACATCCCAAAGGCCGGCATCCCAAAGGCCGGCATCCCAAAGGCCGGCATCCCAAAGGCCGGCATCCCAAAGGCCGACATCCCAAAGGCCGACATCGCAAAGGCCGACATCCCAAAGGCCGATATCCTAAACGCAGAAATTCCAAAGGCCGACATCCCAAAGGCCGAAATCCCAAAGGCTGAAATCCCAAATGTCGAAATCCCAAAGGCCGACATCCCAAAGGCCGACATCGCAAATGCCGATATCCTAAAGGCGGAATTTCCAAACGCCGAAATCCCAAAGCCCGAAATCCCATAGGTTACAATTCCAAAGACCAACATCCCAAAGGCCGAAATCCCAAAGGCGGAAGTCCCAAAGGCCGAAATACCAAAGACCGAAATCCCAAAAGCCGATATCTTAAAGGCCGAAATCCTAAAGGCCGAAATCCTAAAATGTCCGAAACCCAAAGTCCGAAATCCCAAAGGTCGACATCCTAAAGGCCGACATCCAAAAGGCCGACATCACAAAGGCCGACATCCCAAAGGCCGATATCCTAAAGGCGGAAATTCCAAAGGCCGAAATCCCAAAGCCCGAAATCCCAAAGGCCGAAATCCCAAATGTCGAAATCCCAAAGGTCAAAATCCCAATAGCCGAAATCCCAAAGGCCGAAATCCCAAAGGCCGACATCCCAAAGGCCGACATCCCAAAGGCCGACATCCCAAAGGCCGACATCCCAAAGGCCGACATCCCAAAGGCCGACATCCCAAAGGCCGACATCCCAAAGGCCGACATCCCAAAGGCCGACATCCCAAAGGCCGACATCCCAAAGGCCGACATCCCAATGGCCGACATCCCAAAGGCCGACATCCCAAAGGCCGACATCCCAAAGGCCGACATCCCAAAGGCGGACATCCCAAATGCCGATATCCTAAAGGCGGAATTTCCAAAGGCGGAAATCCCAATAGCCGAAATCCCAAAGGCCGACATCCCACAGGCCGACATCCCAAAGGCCGACATCCCAAAGGCCGACATCCCAAAGGCCGACATCCCAAAGGCCGACATCCCAAAGGCCGAAATCCCAAAAGCCGTTATCTTAAAGGCCGAAATCCCAAAGGTCGACATCCTAAAGGCCGACATCCCAAAGGCCGACATCCCAAATGCCGATATCCTAAAGGCGGAATTTCCAAAGGCGGAAATCCCAATAGCCGAAATCCCAAAGGCCGACATCCCAAAGGCCGACATCCCAAAGGCCGACATCCCAAAGGCCGACATCCCAAAGGCCGACATCCCAAAGGCCGAAATCCCAAAAGCCGTTATCTTAAAGGCCGAAATCCCAAAGGTCGACATCCTAAAGGCCGACATCGCAAAGGCCGACATCCCAAAGGCCGACATCCCAAAGCCCGACATCCCAAAGCCCGGCATCCCAAAGGCCGACATCCCAAAGGCCGACATCCCAAAGTCGACATCCCAAAGGCCGACATCCCAAAGGCCGACATCCCAAAGGCCGACATCCCAAATGCCGATATCCTAAAGGCGGAATTTCCAAAGGCGGAAATCCCAATAGCCGAAAACCCAAAGGCGGAAATCCCAAAAGCCGACATCCCAAAGGCCGACATCCCAATGGCCGATATCCTAAAGGCGGAAATCCCAAAGGCCGAAATCCCAATTGTCGAAATCCCAAAGGTCGACATCCCAAAGGCCGACATCGCAAATGCCGATATCCTAAAGGCGGAATTTCCAAACGCCGAAATCCCAAAGCCCGAAATCCCATAGGTTACAATTCCAAAGACCAACATCCCAAAGGCCGAAATCCCAAAGGCGGAAGTCCCAAAGGCCGAAATACCAAAGACCGAAATCCCAAAAGCCGATATCTTAAAGGCCGAAATCCTAAAGGCCGAAATCCTAAAATGTCCGAAACCCAAAGTCCGAAATCCCAAAGGTCGACATCCTAAAGGCCGACATCCAAAAGGCCGACATCACAAAGGCCGACATCCCAAAGGCCGATATCCTAAAGGCGGAAATTCCAAAGGCCGAAATCCCAAAGCCCGAAATCCCAAAGGCCGAAATCCCAAATGTCGAAATCCCAAAGGTCAAAATCCCAATAGCCGAAATCCCAAAGGCCGAAATCCCAAAGGCCGACATCCCAAAGGCCGACATCCCAAAGGCCGACATCCCAAAGGCCGACATCCCAAAGGCCGACATCCCAAAGGCCGACATCCCAAAGGCCGACATCCCAAAGGCCGACATCCCAAAGGCCGACATCCCAAAGGCCGACATCCCAAAGGCCGACATCCCAATGGCCGACATCCCAAAGGCCGACATCCCAAAGGCCGACATCCCAAAGGCCGACATCCCAAAGGCGGACATCCCAAATGCCGATATCCTAAAGGCGGAATTTCCAAAGGCGGAAATCCCAATAGCCGAAATCCCAAAGGCCGACATCCCACAGGCCGACATCCCAAAGGCCGACATCCCAAAGGCCGACATCCCAAAGGCCGACATCCCAAAGGCCGACATCCCAAAGGCCGAAATCCCAAAAGCCGTTATCTTAAAGGCCGAAATCCCAAAGGTCGACATCCTAAAGGCCGACATCCCAAAGGCCGACATCCCAAATGCCGATATCCTAAAGGCGGAATTTCCAAAGGCGGAAATCCCAATAGCCGAAATCCCAAAGGCCGACATCCCAAAGGCCGACATCCCAAAGGCCGACATCCCAAAGGCCGACATCCCAAAGGCCGACATCCCAAAGGCCGAAATCCCAAAAGCCGTTATCTTAAAGGCCGAAATCCCAAAGGTCGACATCCTAAAGGCCGACATCGCAAAGGCCGACATCCCAAAGGCCGACATCCCAAAGCCCGACATCCCAAAGCCCGGCATCCCAAAGGCCGACATCCCAAAGGCCGACATCCCAAAGTCGACATCCCAAAGGCCGACATCCCAAAGGCCGACATCCCAAAGGCCGACATCCCAAATGCCGATATCCTAAAGGCGGAATTTCCAAAGGCGGAAATCCCAATAGCCGAAAACCCAAAGGCGGAAATCCCAAAAGCCGACATCCCAAAGGCCGACATCCCAATGGCCGATATCCTAAAGGCGGAAATCCCAAAGGCCGAAATCCCAATTGTCGAAATCCCAAAGGTCGACATCCCAAAGGCCGACATCCCAAAGGCCGACATCCCAAAGGCCGACATCCCAAAGGCCGACATCCGAAAGGCCGACATCCCAAAGGCCGACATCCCAAAGGCCGACATCCCAAAGGCCGACATCCCAAAGGCCGACATCCCAAAGGCCGGCATCCCAAAGGCCGATATCCTAAAGGCCGGCATCCCAAAGGCCGACATCCCAAAGGCCGACATCGCAAAGGCCGACATCCCAAAGGCCGATATCCTAAACGCAGAAATTCCAAAGGCCGACATCCCAAAGGCCGACATCCCAAAGGCCGACATCCCAAATGCCGATATCCTAAAGGCGGAATTTCCAAAGGCGGAAATCCCAATAGCCGAAAACCCAAAGGCGGAAATCCCAAAAGCCGACATCCCAATGGCCGATATCCTAAAGGCGGAAATCCCAAAGGCCGAAATCCCAATTGTCGAAATCCCAAAGGTCGACATCCCAAAGGCCGACATCCCAAAGGCCGACATCCCAAAGGCCGACATCCCAAAGGCCGACATCCGAAAGGCCGACATCCCAAAGGCCGACATCCCAAAGGCCGACATCCCAAAGGCCGACATCCCAAAGGCCGGCATCCCAAAGGCCGATATCCTAAAGGCCGGCATCCCAAAGGCCGACATCCCAAAGGCCGACATCGCAAAGGCCGACATCCCAAAGGCCGATATCCTAAACGCAGAAATTCCAAAGGCCGACATCCCAAAGGCCGAAATCCCAAAGGCTGAAATCCCAAATGTCGAAATCCCAAAGGCCGACATCCCAAAGGCCGACATCGCAAATGCCGATATCCTAAAGGCGGAATTTCCAAAGGCCGAAATCCCAAAGCCCGAAATCCCATAGGTTACAATTCCAAAGACCAACATCCCAAAGGCCGAAATCCCAAAGGCGGAAGTCCCAAAGGCCGAAATACCAAAGACCGAAATCCCAAAAGCCGATATCTTAAAGGCCGAAATCCTAAAGGCCGAAATCCTAAAATGTCCGAAACCCAAAGTCCGAAATCCCAAAGGTCGACATCCTAAAGGCCGACATCCAAAAGGCCGACATCACAAAGGCCGACATCCCAAAGGCCGATATCCTAAAGGCGGAAATTCCAAAGGCCGAAATCCCAAAGCCCGAAATCCCAAAGGCCGAAATCCCAAATGTCGAAATCCCAAAGGTCAAAATCCCAATAGCCGAAATCCCAAAGGCCGAAATCCCAAAGGCCGACATCCCAAAGGCCGACATCCCAAAGGCCGACATCCCAAAGGCCGACATCCCAAAGGCCGACATACCAAAGGCCGACATCCCAAAGGCCGACATCCCAAAGGCCGACATCCCAAAGGCCGACATCCCAAAGGCCGACATCCCAAAGGCCGACATCCCAAAGGCCGACATCCCAAAGGCCGACATCCCAAAGGCCGACATCCCAAAGGCCGACATCCCAAAGGCCGACATCCCAAAGGCCGACATCCCAAAGGCCGACATCCCAAAGGCCGACATCCCAAAGGCCGACATCCCAAAGGCCGGCATCCCAAAGGCCGGCATCCCAAAGGCCGGCATCCCAAAGGCCGGCATCCCAAAGGCCGGCATCCCAAAGGCCGGCATCCCAAAGGCCGGCATCCCAAAGGCGGACATCCCAAAGGCCGACATCCCAAAGGCCGACATCCCAAAGGCCGACATCCCAAATGCCGATATCCCAAAGGCGGAATTTCCAAAGGCGGAAATCCCAATAGCCGAAATCCCAAAGGCGGAAAACCCAAAAGCCGACATCCCAAAGGCCGACATCCCAAAGGCCGACATCCCAATGGCCGATATCCTAAAGGCGGAAATCCCAAAGGCCGAAATCCCAATTGTCGAAATCCCAAAGGTCGACATCCCAAAGGCCGACATCCCAAAGGCCGACATCCCAAAGGCCGACATCCCAAAGGCCGACATCCCGAAGGCCGACATCCCCAAGGCCGACATCCCAAAGGCCGACATCCCAAAGGCCGACATCCCAAAGGCGGACATCCCAAATGCCGATATCCTAAAGGCGGAATTTCCAAAGGCGGAAATCCCAATAGCCGAAATCCCAAAGGCCGACATCCCACAGGCCGACATCCCAAAGGCCGACATCCCAAAGGCCGACATCCCAAAGGCCGACATCCCAAAGGCCGACATCCCAAAGGCCGAAATCCCAAAGGCCGACATCCCAAAGGCCGACATCCCAAAGGCCGACATCCCAAAGGCCGACATCCCAAAGGCCGACATCCCAATGGCCGACATCCCAAAGGCCGACATCCCAAAGGCCGACATCCCAAAGGCCGACATCCCAAAGGCCGACATCCCAAATGCCGATATCCTAAAGGCGGAATTTCCAAAGGCGGAAATCCCAATAGCGGAAATCCCAAAGGCCGACATCCCAAAGGCCGACATCCCAAAGGCCGACATCCCAAAGGCCGACATCCCAAAGGCCGAAATCCCAAAAGCCGTTATCTTAAAGGCCGAAATCCCAAAGGTCGACATCCTAAAGGCCGACATTGCAAAGGCCGACATCCCAAAGGCCGACATCCCAAAGCCCGACATCCCAAAGCCCGGCATCCCAAAGGCCGGCATCCCAAAGGCCGACATCCCAAAGGCCGACATCGCAAAGGCCGACATCCCAAAGGCCGATATCCTAAACGCAGAAATTCCAAAGGCCGACATCCCAAAGGCCGAAATCCCAAAGGCTGAAATCCCAAATGTCGAAATCCCAAAGGCCGACATCCCAAAGGCCGACATCGCAAATGCCGATATCCTAAAGGCGGAATTTCCAAAGGCCGAAATCCCAAAGCCCGAAATCCCATAGGTTACAATTCCAAAGACCAACATCCCAAAGGCCGAAATCCCAAAGGCGGAAGTCCCAAAGGCCGAAATACCAAAGACCGAAATCCCAAAAGCCGATATCTTAAAGGCCGAAATCCTACAGGCCGAAATCCTAAAATGTCCGAAACCCAAAGTCCGAAATCCCAAAGGTCGACATCCTAAAGGCCGACATCCAAAAGGCCGACATCACAAAGGCCGACATCCCAAAGGCCGATATCCTAAAGGCGGAAATTCCAAAGGCCGAAATCCCAAAGCCCGAAATCCCAAAGGCCGAAATCCCAAATGTCGAAATCCCAAAGGTCAAAATCCCAATAGCCGAAATCCCAAAGGCCGAAATCCCAAAGGCCGACATCCCAAAGGCCGACATCCCAAAGGCCGACATCCCAAAGGCCGACATCCCAAAGGCCGACATCCCAAAGGCCGACATCCCAAAGGCCGACATCCCAAAGGCCGACATCCCAAAGGCCGACATCCCAAAGGCCGACATCCCAAAGGCCGACATCCCAAAGGCCGACATCCCAAAGGCCGACATCCCAATGGCCGACATCCCAAAGGCCGACATCCCAAAGGCCGACATCCCAAAGGCGGACATCCCAAATGCCGATATCCTAAAGGCGGAATTTCCAAAGGCGGAAATCCCAATAGCCGAAATCCCAAAGGCCGACATCCCACAGGCCGACATCCCAAAGGCCGACATCCCAAAGGCCGACATCCCAAAGGCCGACATCCCAAAGGCCGACATCCCAAAGGCCGACATCCCAAAGGCCGAAATCCCAAAAGCCGTTATCTTAAAGGCCGAAATCCCAAAGGTCGACATCCTAAAGGCCGACATCGCAAAGGCCGACATCCCAAAGGCCGACATCCCAAAGCCCGACATCCCAAAGCCCGACATCCCAAAGGCCGACATCCCAAAGGCCGACATCCCAAAGGCCGACATCCCAAAGTCGACATCCCAAAGGCCGACATCCCAAAGGCCGACATCCCAAAGGCCGACATCCCAAAGGCCGACATCCCAAATGCCGATATCCCAAAGGCGGAATTTCCAAAGGCGGAAATCCCAATAGCCGAAATCCCAAAGGCGGCAATCCCAAAAGCCGACATCCCAAAGGCCGACATCCCAATGGCCGATATCCTAAAGGCGGAAATCCCAAAGGCCGAAATCCCAATTGTCGAAATCCCAAAGGTCGACATCCCAAAGGCCGACATCCCAAAGGCCGACATCCCAAAGGCCGACATCCCAAAGGCCGACATCCCAAAGGCCGACATCCCAAAGGCCGACATCCCAAAGGCCGACATCCCAATGGCCGACATCCCAAAGGCCGACATCCCAAAGGCCGACATCCCAAAGGCCGACATCCCAAATGCCGATATCCTAAAGGCGGAATTTCCAAAGGCGGAAATCCCAATAGCCGAAATCCCAAAGGCCGACATCCCAAAGGCCGACATCCCAAAGGCCGACATCCGAAAGGCCGACATCCCAAAGGCCGAAATCCCAAAAGCCGTTATCTTAAGGGCCGAAATCCCAAAGGTCGACATCCTAAAGGCCGACATCGCAAAGGCCGACATCCCAAAGGCCGACATCCCAAAGGCCGACATCCCAAAGCCCGGCATCCCAAAGGCCGACATCCCAAAGGCCGACATCCCAAAGGCCGACATCCCAAAGTCGACATCCCAAAGGCCGACATCCCAAAGGCCGACATCCCAAAGGCCGACATCCCAAATGCCGATATCCTAAAGGCGGAATTTCCAAAGGCGGAAATCCCAATAGCCGAAAACCCAAAGGCGGAAATCCCAAAAGCCGACATCCCAAAGGCCGACATCCCAATGGCCGATATCCTAAAGGCGGAAATCCCAAAGGCCGAAATCCCAATTGTCGAAATCCCAAAGGCCGACATCCCAAAGGCCGACATCCCAAAGGCCGACATCCCAAAGGCCGACATCCCAAAGGCCGACATCCGAAAGGCCGACATCCCAAAGGCCGACATCCCAAAGGCCGACATCCCAAAGGCCGACATCCCAAAGGCCGACATCCCAAAGGCCGGCATCCCAAAGGCCGGCATCCCAAAGGCCGGCATCCCAAAGGCCGACATCCCAAAGGCCGACATCGCAAAGGCCGACATCCCAAAGGCCGATATCCTAAACGCAGAAATTCCAAAGGCCGACATCCCAAAGGCCGAAATCCCAAAGGCTGAAATCCCAAATGTCGAAATCCCAAAGGCCGACATCCCAAAGGCCGACATCGCAAATGCCGATATCCTAAAGGCGGAATTTCCAAAGGCCGAAATCCCAAAGCCCGAAATCCCATAGGTTACAATTCCAAAGACCAACATCACAAAGGCCGAAATCCCAAAGGCGGAAGTCCCAAAGGCCGAAATACCAAAGACCGAAATCCCAAAAGCCGATATCTTAAAGGCCGAAATCCTAAAGGCCGAAATCCTAAAATGTCCGAAACGCAAAGTCCGAAATCCCAAAGGTCGACATCCTAAAGGCCGACATCCAAAAGGCCGACATCACAAAGGCCGACATCCCAAAGGCCGATATCCTAAAGGCGGAAATTCCAAAGGCCGAAATCCCAAAGCCCGAAATCCCAAAGGCCGAAATCCCAAATGTCGAAATCCCAAAGGTCAAAATCCCAATAGCCGAAATCCCAAAGGCCGAAATCCCAAAGGCCGACATCCCAAAGGCCGACATCCCAAAGGCCGACATCCCAAAGGCCGACATCCCAAAGGCCGAAATCCCATATGTTACAATTCCAAAGAAGAACATCCCAAAGACCGAAATCCCAAAGGCCGAAATCCCAAAGGCTGAAATCCCAAAGGCCGACATCCCAAAGGGCGACATCCCAACGGCCGACATCCCAAAGACCGACATCCCAAAGGCCGATATCCTAAAGGCGGAAATTCCAAAGGCCGAAATCCTAAAGCCCGAAATCCCAAATGCCGAAATCCCAAATGTCGAAATCCTAAAGGTCAAAATCCCAATAGCCGACATCCCAAAGGCCGAAATCCCAAATGTCGAAACCCCAAAGGTCAAAATCCCAATAGCCGACATCCCAAAGGCCGAAATCCCAAAGGCCGAAATCCGAAATGCCGAAATCCCAAATGTCGAAATCCCAAGGCCGAAATTCCAAAGGCTGAATTCCCAAAAGGCCGAAATCCCAAAGTCCGTATTTCCAAAGGCCGAAATCCGAAAGGCCGAATTTCCAAAGGCCGAAATCCCAAAGGCCGACATCCCAAAGGCCGATATCCTACAAGCGGAAATACCAAAGGCCGAACTCCCGAAGGCCGAAATCCCAAAAGCCGAAATCCTAAATGTCGAAATCGCAAGGCCGACATCCCAAAGGCCGAAATCCCAAAGGCCGAAATCCCAAAGCCCGAAATCCCAAAGCCCGAAATCCCATAGGTTACAATTCCAAAGACCAACATCCCAAATACCGAAATCCCAAAGGCCGAAATCCCAAAGGCGGAAATCCCAAAGGCCGAAATCCCAAAGACCGAAATCCCAAAAGCCGATATCTTAAAGGCCGAAATCCTAAAGGCCGAAATCCTAAAATGTCCGAAACCCAAAGTCCGAAATCCCAAAGGTCGACATCCTAATGGCCGACATCCCAAAGGCCGACATCCCAAAGGCCGATATCCTAAAGGCGGAAATTCCAAAGGCCGAAATCCCAAATGTCGAAATCCCAAAGGTCGACATTCTAAAGGCCGACATCCCAAAGGCCGACATCCCAAAGGCCGTCATCCCAAAGGCCGATATCCTAAACGCAGAAATTCCAAAGGCCGAAATCCCAAAGGTCGACATCCCAAAGGCCGATATCCCAAAGACCGACATCCCAAAGGCCGACATCCCAATGGCCGATATCCTAAAGGCGGAAATTCCAAAGGCCGAAATCCCAAAGCCCGAAATCCCAAAGGCCGAAATCCCAAATGTCGAAATCCCAAAGGTCAAAATCTCAATAGCCGAAATCCCAAAGGCCGAAATACCAAAGGCCGACATCCCAAAGGCCGAAATCCCAAAGGCCGACATCCGAAAGGCCGACATCCGAAAGGCCGACATCCGAAAGGCCGACATCCGAAAGGCCGACATCCGAAAGGCCGACATCCCAAAGGCCGACATCCCAAAGGCCGACATCCCAAAGGCCGACATCCCAAAGGCCGACATCCCAAAGGCCGGCATCCCAAAGGCCGGCATCCCAAAGGCCGGCATCCCAAAGGCCGACATCCCAAAGGCCGACATCGCAAAGGCCGACATCCCAAAGGCCGATATCCTAAACGCAGAAATTCCAAAGGCCGACATCCCAAAGGCCGAAATCCCAAAGGCTGAAATCCCAAATGTCGAAATCCCAAAGGCCGACATCCCAAAGGCCGACATCGCAAATGCCGATATCCTAAAGGCGGAATTTCCAAAGGCCGAAATCCCAAAGCCCGAAATCCCATAGGTTACAATTCCAAAGACCAACATCACAAAGGCCGAAATCCCAAAGGCGGAAATCCCAAAGGCTGAAATCCCAAAGGCCGACATCCCAAAGGGCGACATCCCAACGGCCGACATCCCAAAGACCGACATCCCAAAGGCCGATATCCTAAAGGCGGAAATTCCAAAGGCCGAAATCCTAAAGGCCGAAATCCTAAAATGTCCGAAACCCAAAGTCCGAAATCCCAAAGGTCGACATCCTAAAGGCCGACATCCAAAAGGCCGACATCACAAAGGCCGACATCCCAAAGGCCGATATCCTAAAGGCGGAAATTCCAAAGGCCGAAATCCCAAAGCCCGAAATCCCAAAGGCCGAAATCCCAAATGTCGAAATCCCAAAGGTCAAAATCCCAATAGCCGAAATCCCAAAGGCCGAAATCCCAAAGGCCGACATCCCAAAGGCCGACATCCCAAAGGCCGACATCCCAAAGGCCGACATCCCAAAGGCCGACGTCCCAAAGGCCGAAATCCCAAAAGCCGTTATCTTAAAGGCCGAAATCCCAAAGGTCGACATCCTAAAGGCCGACATCGCAAAGGCCGACATCCCAAAGGCCGACATCCCAAAGCCCGACATCCCAAAGGCCGACATCCCAAAGGCCGACATCCCAAAGGCCGACATCCCAAAGGCCGACATCCCAAAGGCCGAAATCCCATATGTTACAATTCCAAAGAAGAACATCCCAAAGACCGAAATCCCAAAGGCCGAAATCCCAAAGGCTGAAATCCCAAAGGCCGACATCCCAAAGGGCGACATCCCAACGGCCGACATCCCAAAGACCGACATCCCAAAGGCCGATATCCTAAAGGCGGAAATTCCAAAGGCCGAAATCCTAAAGCCCGAAATCCCAAATGCCGAAATCCCAAATGTCGAAATCCTAAAGGTCAAAATCCCAATAGCCGACATCCCAAAGGCCGAAATCCCAAATGTCGAAACCCCAAAGGTCAAAATCCCAATAGCCGACATCCCAAAGGCCGAAATCCCAAAGGCCGAAATCCGAAATGCCGAAATCCCAAATGTCGAAATCCCAAGGCCGAAATTCCAAAGGCTGAATTCCCAAAAGGCCGAAATCCCAAAGTCCGTATTTCCAAAGGCCGAAATCCGAAAGGCCGAATTTCCAAAGGCCGAAATCCCAAAGGCCGACATCCCAAAGGCCGATATCCTACAAGCGGAAATACCAAAGGCCGAACTCCCGAAGGCCGAAATCCCAAAAGCCGAAATCCTAAATGTCGAAATCGCAAGGCCGACATCCCAAAGGCCGAAATCCCAAAGGCCGAAATCCCAAAGCCCGAAATCCCAAAGCCCGAAATCCCAAAGCCCGAAATCCCAAAGCCCGAAATCCCATAGGTTACAATTCCAAAGACCAACATCCCAAATACCGAAATCCCAAAGGCCGAAATCCCAAAGGCGGAAATCCCAAAGGCCGAAATCCCAAAGACCGAAATCCCAAAAGCCGATATCTTAAAGGCCGAAATCCTAAAGGCCGAAATCCTAAAATGTCCGAAACCCAAAGTCCGAAATCCCAAAGGTCGACATCCTAATGGCCGACATCCCAAAGGCCGACATCCCAAAGGCCGATATCCTAAAGGCGGAAATTCCAAAGGCCGAAATCCCAAATGTCGAAATCCCAAAGGTCGACATTCTAAAGGCCGACATCCCAAAGGCCGACATCCCAAAGGCCGTCATCCCAAAGGCCGATATCCTAAACGCAGAAATTCCAAAGGCCGAAATCCCAAAGGTCGACATCCCAAAGGCCGACATCCCAAAGACCGACATCCCAAAGGCCGACATCCCAATGGCCGATATCCTAAAGGCGGAAATTCCAAAGGCCGAAATCCCAAAGCCCGAAATCCCAAAGGCCGAAATCCCAAATGTCGAAATCCCAAAGGTCAAAATCTCAATAGCCGAAATCCCAAAGGCCGAAATACCAAAGGCCGACATCCCAAAGGCCGAAATCCCAAAGGCCGACATCCGAAAGGCCGACATCCGAAAGGCCGACATCCGAAAGGCCGACATCCGAAAGGCCGACATCCCAAAGGCCGACATCCCAAAGGCCGACATCCCAAAGGCCGACATCCCAAAGGCCGACATCCCAAAGGCCGACATCCCAAAGGCCGACATCCCAAAGGCCGATATCCTAAACGCAGAAATTCCAATGGCCGAAATCCCAAAGGCCGACATCCCAAAGGCCGACATCCCAAAGGCCGATATCCTACAAGCGGAAATACCAAAGGCCGAAATCCCAAAAGCCGAAATCCTAAATGTCGAAATCGCAAGGCCGACATCCCAAAGGCCGAAATCCCAGAGGACGAAATCCCAAAGGCCGTAATCCCAAAGGCCGATATCCCAATGGCCGACATCCCAAAGGCCGAAATCCCAAAGGCCGATATCTTAAAGGCCGAAATCCCAAAGGTCGAAATCCCAACGGTCGATATGCCAAAGGCCGACATCCATAAGGCCGACATCCCAAATGCCGGCATCCCAAAGGCCGACATCCCAAAGGCCGATATCCTAAAGGCGGAAATTCCAAAGGCCGAAATCCCAAAAGCCGAAATCCCAAAGGCTGAAATCCCAAATGTCGAAATCCCAAAGGCCGACATCCCAAAGGCCGACATCGCAAATGCCGATATCCTAAAGGCGGAATTTCCAAAGGCCGAAATCCCAAAGCCCGAAATCCCATAGGTTACAATTCCAAAGACCAACATCCCAAAGGCCGAAATCCCAAAGGCGGAAATCCCAAAGGCCGAAATACCAAAGACCGAAATCCCAAAAGCCGATATCTTAAAGGCCGAAATCCTAAAGGCCGAAATCCTAAAATGTCCGAAACCCAAAGTCCGAAATCCCAAAGGTCGACATCCTAAAGGCCGACATCCAAAAGGCCGACATCACAAAGGCCGACATCCCAAAGGCCGATATCCTAAAGGCGGAAATTCCAAAGGCCGAAATCCCAAAGCCCGAAATCCCAAAGGCCGAAATCCCAAAGGCCGAAATCCCAAAGGCCGACATCCCAAAGGCCGACATCCCAAAGGCCGGCATCCCAAAGGCCGGCATCCCAAAGGCCGGCATCCCAAAGGCCGGCATCCCAAAGGCCGGCATCCCAAAGGCCGGCATCCCAAAGGCCGGCATCCCAAAGGCCGGCATCCCAAAGGCCGGCATCCCAAAGGCCGGCATCCCAAAGGCCGGCATCCCAAAGGCCGGCATCCCAAAGGCCGGCATCCCAAAGGCCGGCATCCCAAAGGCCGGCATCCCAAAGGCCGGCATCCCAAAGGCCGGCATCCCAAAGGCCGGCATCCCAAAGGCCGGCATCCCAAAGGCCGGCATCCCAAAGGCCGGCATCCCAAAGGCCGGCATCCCAAAGGCCGGCATCCCAAAGGCCGGCATCCCAAAGGCCGGCATCCCAAAGGCCGACATCCCAAAGGCCGACATCCCAAAGGCCGACATCCCAAAGGCCGACATCCCAAAGGCCGACATCCCAAAGGCCGACATCCCAAAGGCGGAATTTCCAAAGGCGGAAATCCCAATAGCCGAAATCCCAAAGGCGGTAATCCCAAAAGCCGACATCCCAAAGGCCGACATCCCAAAGGCCGACATCCCAATGGCCGATATCCTAAAGGCGGAAATCCCAAAGGCCGAAATCCCAATTGTCGAAATCCCAAAGGTCGACATCCCAAAGGCCGACATCCCAAAGGCCGACATCCCAAAGGCCGACATCCCAAAGGCCGACATCCCAAAGGCCGACATCCCAAAGGCCGACATCCCAAAGGCCGACATCCCAATGGCCGACATCCCAAAGGCCGACATCCCAAAGGCCGACATCCCAAAGGCCGACATCCCAAAGGCCGACATCCCAAAGGCCGACATCCCAAAGGCGGACATCCCAAATGCCGATATCCAAAAGGCGGAATTTCCAAAGGCGGAAATCCCAATAGCCGAAATCCCAAAGGCCGACATCCCAAAGGCCGACATCCCAAAGGCCGACATCCCAAAGGCCGACATCCCAAAGGCCGACATCCCAAAAGCCGTTATCTTAAAGGCCGAAATCCCAAGGGTCGACATCCTAAAGGCCGACATCGCAAAGGCCGACATCCCAAAGGCCGACATCCCAAAGCCCGACATCCCAAAGGCCGACATCCCAAAGGCCGACATCCCAAAGGCCGACATCCCAAAGGCCGACATCCCAAAGGCCGACATCCCAAAGTCGACATCCCAAAGGCCGACATCCCAAAGGCCGACATCCCAAAGGCCGACATCCCAAAGGCCGTCATCCCAAAGGCCGATATCCTAAACGCAGAAATTCCAAAGGCCGAAATCCCAAAGGTCGACATCCCAAAGGCCGACATCCCAAAGACCGACATCCCAAAGGCCGACATCCCAATGGCCGATATCCTAAAGGCGGAAATTCCAAAGGCCGAAATCCCAAAGCCCGAAATCCCAAAGGCCGAAATCCCAAATGTCGAAATCCCAAAGGTCAAAATCTCAATAGCCGAAATCCCAAAGGCCGAAATACCAAAGGCCGACATCCCAAAGGCCGAAATCCCAAAGGCCGACATCCGAAAGGCCGACATCCGAAAGGCCGACATCCGAAAGGCCGACATCCGAAAGGCCGACATCCCAAAGGCCGACATCCCAAAGGCCGACATCCCAAAGGCCGACATCCCAAAGGCCGACATCCCAAAGGCCGACATCCCAAAGGCCGATATCCTAAACGCAGAAATTCCAATGGCCGAAATCCCAAAGGCCGACATCCCAAAGGCCGACATCCCAAAGGCCGATATCCTACAAGCGGAAATACCAAAGGCCGAAATCCCAAAAGCCGAAATCCTAAATGTCGAAATCGCAAGGCCGACATCCCAAAGGCCGAAATCCCAGAGGACGAAATCCCAAAGGCCGTAATCCCAAAGGCCGATATCCCAATGGCCGACATCCCAAAGGCCGAAATCCCAAAGGCCGATATCTTAAAGGCCGAAATCCCAAAGGTCGAAATCCCAACGGTCGATATGCCAAAGGCCGACATCCATAAGGCCGACATCCCAAATGCCGGCATCCCAAAGGCCGACATCCCAAAGGCCGATATCCTAAAGGCGGAAATTCCAAAGGCCGAAATCCCAAAAGCCGAAATCCCAAAGGCTGAAATCCCAAATGTCGAAATCCCAAAGGCCGACATCCCAAAGGCCGACATCGCAAATGCCGATATCCTAAAGGCGGAATTTCCAAAGGCCGAAATCCCAAAGCCCGAAATCCCATAGGTTACAATTCCAAAGACCAACATCCCAAAGGCCGAAATCCCAAAGGCGGAAATCCCAAAGGCCGAAATACCAAAGACCGAAATCCCAAAAGCCGATATCTTAAAGGCCGAAATCCTAAAGGCCGAAATCCTAAAATGTCCGAAACCCAAAGTCCGAAATCCCAAAGGTCGACATCCTAAAGGCCGACATCCAAAAGGCCGACATCACAAAGGCCGACATCCCAAAGGCCGATATCCTAAAGGCGGAAATTCCAAAGGCCGAAATCCCAAAGCCCGAAATCCCAAAGGCCGAAATCCCAAAGGCCGAAATCCCAAAGGCCGACATCCCAAAGGCCGACATCCCAAAGGCCGACATCCCAAAGGCCGGCATCCCAAAGGCCGGCATCCCAAAGGCCGGCATCCCAAAGGCCGGCATCCCAAAGGCCGGCATCCCAAAGGCCGGCATCCCAAAGGCCGGCATCCCAAAGGCCGGCATCCCAAAGGCCGGCATCCCAAAGGCCGGCATCCCAAAGGCCGGCATCCCAAAGGCCGGCATCCCAAAGGCCGGCATCCCAAAGGCCGGCATCCCAAAGGCCGGCATCCCAAAGGCCGGCATCCCAAAGGCCGGCATCCCAAAGGCCGGCATCCCAAAGGCCGGCATCCCAAAGGCCGGCATCCCAAAGGCCGGCATCCCAAAGGCCGGCATCCCAAAGGCCGGCATCCCAAAGGCCGACATCCCAAAGGCCGACATCCCAAAGGCCGACATCCCAAAGGCCGACATCCCAAAGGCCGACATCCCAAAGGCCGACATCCCAAAGGCGGAATTTCCAAAGGCGGAAATCCCAATAGCCGAAATCCCAAAGGCGGTAATCCCAAAAGCCGACATCCCAAAGGCCGACATCCCAAAGGCCGACATCCCAATGGCCGATATCCTAAAGGCGGAAATCCCAAAGGCCGAAATCCCAATTGTCGAAATCCCAAAGGTCGACATCCCAAAGGCCGACATCCCAAAGGCCGACATCCCAAAGGCCGACATCCCAAAGGCCGACATCCCAAAGGCCGACATCCCAAAGGCCGACATCCCAAAGGCCGACATCCCAATGGCCGACATCCCAAAGGCCGACATCCCAAAGGCCGACATCCCAAAGGCCGACATCCCAAAGGCCGACATCCCAAAGGCCGACATCCCAAAGGCGGACATCCCAAATGCCGATATCCAAAAGGCGGAATTTCCAAAGGCGGAAATCCCAATAGCCGAAATCCCAAAGGCCGACATCCCAAAGGCCGACATCCCAAAGGCCGACATCCCAAAAGCCGTTATCTTAAAGGCCGAAATCCCAAGGGTCGACATCCTAAAGGCCGACATCGCAAAGGCCGACATCCCAAAGGCCGACATCCCAAAGCCCGACATCCCAAAGGCCGACATCCCAAAGGCCGACATCCCAAAGGCCGACATCCCAAAGGCCGACATCCCAAAGGCCGACATCCCAAAGTCGACATCCCAAAGGCCGACATCCCAAAGGCCGACATCCCAAAGGCCGACATCCCAAAGGCCGACATCCCAAATGCCGATATCCTAAAGGCGGAATTTCCAAAGGCGGAAATCCCAATAGCCGAAATCCCAAAGGCCGACATCCCAAAGGCCGACATCCCAAAGGCCGACATCCCAAAGGCCGACATCCCAAAGGCCGGCATCCCAAAGGACGGCATCCCAAAGGCCGACATCCCAAAGGCCGACATCCCAAAGGCGGACATCCCAAAGGCCGACATCCCAAAGGCCGACATCCCAAAGGCCGACATCCCAAAGGCCGACATCCCAAAGGCCGACATCCCAAAGGCCGACATCCCAAAGGCCGACATCCCAAAGGCCGACATCCCAAAGGCCGATATCCTAAACGCAGAAATTCCAAAGGCCGAAATCCCAAAGGTCGACATCCCAAAGGCCGACATCCCAAAGACCGACATCCCAAAGGCCGACATCCCAATGGCCGATATCCTAAAGGCGGAAATTCCAAAGGCCGAAATCCCAAAGCCCGAAATCCCAAAGGCCGAAATCCCAAATGTCGAAATCCCAAAGGTCAAAATCCCA
The DNA here is from genome assembly GCF_050947335.1 of Megachile rotundata. NCBI lineage: Eukaryota > Metazoa > Arthropoda > Insecta > Hymenoptera > Megachilidae > Megachile > Megachile rotundata. Next base: position 624,513 of record NC_134986.1, read on the forward strand.
ATAGCCGAAATCCCAAAGGCCGAAATCCCAAAGGCCGACATCCCAAAGGCCGACATCCCAAAGGCCGACATCCCAAAGGCCGACATCCCAAAGGCCGACATCCCAAAGGCCGAAATCCCAAAAGCCGTTATCTTAAAGGCCGAAATCCCAAAGGTCGACATCCTAAAGGCCGACATCGCAAAGGCCGACATCTCAAAGGCCGACATCCCAAAGCCCGACATCCCAAAGGCCGACATCCGAAAGGCCGACATCCCAAAGGCCGACATCCCAAAGGCCGACATCCCAAAGGCCGACATCCCAAAGTCGACATCCCAAAGGCCGACATCCCAAAGGCCGACATCCCAAAGGCCGACATCCCAAAGGCCGGCATCCCAAAGGCCGGCATCCCAAAGGCCGACATCCCAAAGGCCGACATCCCAAAGGCCGACAACCCAAAGACCGAAATACCAAAAGCCGTTATCTTAAAGGCCGAAATCCCAAAGGTCGACATCCCAAAGGCCGACATCGCAAAGGCCGACATCCCAAAGGCCGACATCCCAAAGGCCGATATCCTACAAGCGGAAATACCAAAGACCGAACTCCCGAAGGCCGAAATCCCAAAAGCCGAAATCCTAAATGTCGAAATCGCAAGGCCGACATCCCAAAGGCCGAAATCCCAAAGGCCGAAATCCCAAAGGCCGAAATCCCAAAGGCCGTAATCCCAAAGGCCGATATCCCAATGGCCGACATCCCAAAGGCCGAAATCCCAAAGGCCGATATCTTAAAGGCCGAAATCCCAAAGGTCGAAATCCCAACGGTCGATATGCCAAAGGCCGACATCCATAAGGCCGACATCCCAAATGCCGGCATCCCAAAGGCCGACATCCCAAAGGCCGACATCCCAAAGGCCGATATCCTAAAGGCGGAAATTCCAAAGGCCGAAATCCCAAAAGCCGAAATCCCAAAGGCTGAAATCCCAAATGTCGAAATCCCAAAGGCCGACATCCCAAAGGCCGACATCGCAAATGCCGATATCCTAAAGGCGGAATTTCCAAAGGCCGAAATCCCAAAGCCCGAAATCCCATAGGTTACAATTCCAAAGACCAACATCCCAAAGGCGGAAGTCCCAAAGGCCGAAATACCAAAGACCGAAATCCCAAAAGCCGATATCTTAAAGGCCGAAATCCTAAAGGCCGAAATCCTAAAATGTCCGAAACCCAAATTTCGAAATCCCAAAGGTCGACATCCTAAAGGCCGACATCCAAAAGGCCGACATCACAAAGGCCGACATCCCAAAGGCCGATATCCTAAAGACGGAAATTCCAAAGGCCGAAATCCCAAAGCCCGAAATCCCAAAGGCCGAAATCCCAAATGTCGAAATCCCAATAACCGAAATCCCAGAGGCCGACATCCCAAAGGCCGACATCCCAAAGGCCGACATCCCAAAGGCCGACATCCCAAAGGCCGACATCCCAAAGGCCGACATCCCAAAGGCCGACATCCCAAAGGCCGACATCCCAAAGGCCGACATCCCAAAGGCCGACATCCCAAAGGCCGACATCCCAAAGGCCGACATCCCAAAGGCCGACATCCCAAAGGCCGACATCCCAAAGGCCGAAATCCCAAAAGCCGTTATCTTAAAGGCCGAAATCCCAAAGGTCGACATCCTAAAGGCCGACATCGCAAAGGCCGACATCCCAAAGGCCGACATCCCAAAGCCCGACATCCCAAAGCCCGACATCCCAAAGGCCGACATCCCAAAGGCCGACATCCCAAAGGCCGACATCCCAAAGTCGACATCCCAAGGGCCGACATCCCAAAGGCCGACATCCCAAAGGCCGAAATCCCATATGTTACAATTCCAAAGAAGAACATCCCAAAGACCGAAATCCCAAAGGCCGAAATCCCAAAGGCTGAAATCCCAAAGGCCGACATCCCAAAGGGCGACATCCCAACGGCCGACATCCCAAAGACCGACATCCCAAAGGCCGATATCCTAAAGGCGGAAATTCCAAAGGCCGAAATCCTAAAGCCCGAAATCCCAAATGCCGAAATCCCAAATGTCGAAATCCTAAAGGTCAAAATCCCAATAGCCGACATCCCATCGGCCGAAATCCCAAATGTCGAAACCCCAAAGGTCAAAATCCCAATAGCCGACATCCCAAAGGCCGAAATCCCAAAGGCCGAAATCCGAAATGCCGAAATCCCAAATGTCGAAATCCCAAGGCCGAAATTCCAAAGGCTGAATTCCCAAAAGGCCGAAATCCCAAAGTCCGTATTTCCAAAGGCCGAAATCCGAAAGGCCGAATTTCCAAAGGCCGAAAACCCAAAGGCCGACATCCCAAAGGCCGAAATCCCAAAAGCCGTTACCTTAAAGGCCGACATTCCTAAGGCCGACATCCCAAAGGCCGACATCCCAAAGGCCGATATCTTACAAGCGGAAATACCAAAGGCCGAACTCCCGAAGGCCGAAATCCCAAAAGCCGAAATCCTAAATGTCGAAATCGCAAGGCCGACATCCCAAAGGCCGAAATCCCAAAGGCCGAAATCCCAAAGGCCGTAATCCCAAAGGCCGATATCCCAATGGCCGACATCCCAAAGGCCGAAATCCCAAAGGCCGATATCTTAAAGGCCGAAATCCCAACGGTCGATATGCCAAAGGCCGACATCCATAAGGCCGACATCCCAAATGCCGGCATCCCAAAGGCCGACATCCCAAAGGCCGACATCCCAAAGGCCGACATCCCAAAGGCCGATATCCTAAAGGCGGAAATTCCAAAGGCCGAAATCCCAAAAGCCGAAATCCCAAAGGCTGAAATCCCAAATGTCGAAATCCCAAAGGCCGACATCCCAGTGGCCGACATCCCAAAGGCCGACATCCCAAAGGCCGATATCCTAAACGCAGAAATTCCAAAGGCCGAAATCCCAAAGGTCGACATCCCAAAGGCCGACATCCCAAAGACCGACATCCCAAAGGCCGACATCCCAATGGCCGATATCCTAAAGGCCGAAATCCGAAAGGCCGAATTTCCAAAGGCCGAAAACACAAAGGCCGACATCCCAAAGGCCGAAATCCCAAAAGCCGTTATCTTAAAGGCCGACATTCCTAAGGCCGACATCCCAAAGGCCGACATCCCAAAGGCCGATATCTTACAAGCGGAAATACCAAAGGCCGAACTCCCGAAGGCCGAAATCCCAAAAGCCGAAATCCTAAATGTCGAAATCGCAAGGCCGACATCCCAAAGGCCGAAATCCCAAAGGCCGAAATCCCAAAGGCCGTAATCCCAAAGGCCGATATCCCAATGGCCGACATCCCAAAGGCCGAAATCCCAAAGGCCGATATCTTAAAGGCCGAAATCCCAACGGTCGATATGCCAAAGGCCGACATCCATAAGGCCGACATCCCAAATGCCGGCATCCCAAAGGCCGACATCCCAAAGGCCGACATCCCAAAGGCCGATATCCTAAAGGCGGAAATTCCAAAGGCCGAAATCCCAAAAGCCGAAATCCCAAAGGCTGAAATCCCAAATGTCGAAATCCCAAAGGCCGACATCCCAAAGGCCGACATCGCAAATGCCGATATCCTAAAGGCGGAATTTCCAAAGGCCGAAATCCCAAAGCCCGAAATCCCATAGGTTACAATTCCAAAGACCAACATCCCAAAGGCCGAAATCCCAAAGGCGGAAATCCCAAAGGCCGAAATACCAAAGACCGAAATCCCAAAAGCCGATATCTTAAAGGCCGAAATCCTAAAGGCCGAAATCCTAAAATGTCCGAAACCCAAAGTCCGAAATCCCAAAGGTCGACATCCTAAAGGCCGACATCCAAAAGGCCGACATCACAAAGGCCGACATCCCAAAGGCCGATATCCTAAAGGCGGAAATTCCAAAGGCCGACATCCCAAATGCCGATATCCCAAAGGCGGAAATCCCAAAGGCGGAAATCCCAAAAGCCGAAATCCCAAAGGTCGACATCCCAATGGCCGATATCCTAAAGGCGGAAATCCCAAAGGCCGAAATCCCAATTGTCGAAATCCCAAAGGTCGACATCCCAAAGGCCGACATCCCAAAGGCCGACATCCCAAAGGCCGACATCCCAAAGGCCGACATCCCAAAGGCCGACATCCCAAAGGCCGACATCCCAAAGGCCGACATCCCAAAGGCCGACATCCCAGTGGCCGACATCCCAAAGGCCGACATCCCAAAGGCCGACATCCCAAAGGCCAATATCCTAAACGCAGAAATTCCAAAGGCCGAAATCCCAAAGGTCGACATCCCAATGGCCGATATCCTAAAGGCGGAAATTCCAAAGGCCGAAATCCCAAAGCCCGAAATCCCAAAGGCCGAAATCCCAAATGTCGAAATCCCAAAGGTCAAAATCCCAATAGCCGAAATCCCAAAGGCCGAAATCCCAAAGGCCGACATCCCAAAGGCCAATATCCTAAACGCAGAAATTCCAAAGGCCGAAATCCCAAAGGCCGACATCCCAATGGCCGATATCCTAAAGGCGGAAATTCCAAAGGCCGAAATCCCAAAGCCCGAAATCCCAAAGGCCGAAATCCCAAATGTCGAAATCCCAAAGGTCAAAATCCCAATAGCCGAAATCCCAAAGGCCGAAATCCCAAAGGCCGACATCCCAAAGGCCGGCATCCCAAAGGCCGGCATCCCAAAGGCCGACATCCCAAAGGCCGACATCCCAAAGGCCGACATCCCAAAGGCCGACAACCCAAAGACCGAAATACCAAAAGCCGTTATCTTAAAGGCCGAAATCCCAAAGGTCGACATCCCAAAGGCCGACATCGCAAAGGCCGACATCCCAAAGGCCGACATCCCAAAGGCCGATATCCTACAAGCGGAAATACCAAAGGCCGAACTCCCGAAGGCCGAAATCCCAAAAGCCGAAATCCTAAATGTCGAAATCGCAAGGCCGACATCCCAAAGGCCGAAATCCCAAAGGCCGAAATCCCAAAGGCCGTAATCCCAAAGGCCGATATCCCAATGGCCGACATCCCAAAGGCCGAAATCCCAAAGGCCGAAATCCCAAAGGCCGATATCTTAAAGGCCGAAATCCCAAAGGTCGAAATCCCAACGGTCGATATGCCAAAGGCCGACATCCATAAGGCCGACATCCCAAATGCCGGCATCCCAAAGGCCGACATCCCAAAGGCCGATATCCTAAAGGCGGAAATTCCAAAGGCCGAAATCCCAAAAGCCGAAATCCCAAAGGCTGAAATCCCAAATGTCCAAATCCCAAAGGCCGACATCCCAAAGGCCGACATCGCAAATGCCGATAGCCTAAAGGCGGAATTTCCAAAGGCCGAAATCCCAAAGCCCGAAATCCCATAGGTTACAATTCCAAAGACCAACATCCCAAAGGCCGAAATCCCAAAGGCGGAAGTCCCAAAGGCCGAAATACCAAAGACCGAAATCCCAAAAGCCGACATCTTAAAGGCCGAAATCCTAAAGGCCGAAATCCTAAAATGTCCGAAACCCAAAGTCCGAAATCCCAAAGATCGACATCCTAAAGGCCGACATCCAAAAGGCCGACATCACAAAGCCCGACATCCCAAAGGCCGATATCCTAAAGGCAGAAATTCCAAAGGCCGAAATCCCAAAGCCCGAAATCCCAAAGTCCGAAATCCCAAATGTCGAAATCCCAAAGGTCAAAATCCCAATAGCCGAAATCCCAAAGGCCGAAATCCCAGAGGCCGACATTCCAAAGGCCGACATCCCAAAGGCCGACATCCCAAAGGCCGACATCCCAAAGGCCGACATCCCAAAGGCCGAAATCCCATATGTTACAATTCCAAAGAAGAACATCCCAAAGACCGAAATCCCAAAGGCCGAAATCCCAAAGGCTGAAATCCCAAAGGCCGACATCCCAAAGGGCGACATCCCAACGGCCGACATCCCAAAGACCGACATCCCAAAGGCCGATATCCTAAAGGCGGAAATTCCAAAGGCCGAAATCCTAAAGCCCGAAATCCCAAATGCCGAAATCCCAAATGTCGAAATCCTAAAGGTCAAAATCCCAATAGCCGACATCCCAAAGGCCGAAATCCCAAAGGCCGAAATCCGAAATGCCGAAATCCCAAATGTCGAAATCCCAAGGCCGAAATTCCAAAGGCTGAATTCCCAAAAGGCCGAAATCCCAAAGTCCGTATTTCCAAAGGCCGAAATCCGAAAGGCCGAATTTCCAAAGGCCGAAATCCCAAAGGCCGACATCCCAAAGGCCGAAATCCCAAAAGCCGTTATCTTAAAGGCCGACATTCCTAAGGCCGACATCCCAAAGGCCGACATCCCAAAGGCCGATATCCTACAAGCGGAAATACCAAAGGCCGAAATCCCAAAGGCCGAAATCCCAAAGGCCGTAATCCCAAAGGCCGATATCCCAATGGCCGACATCCCAAAGGCCGAAATCCCAAAGGCCGATATCTTAAAGGCCGAAATCCCAAAGGTCGAAATCCCAACGGTCGATATGCCAAAGGCCGACATCCATAAGGCCGACGTCCCAAATGCCGGCATCCCAAAGGCCGACATCCCAAAGGCCGATATCCTAAAGGCGGAAATTCCAAAGGCCGAAATCCCAAAAGCCGAAATCCCAAAGGCTGAAATCCCAAATGTCGAAATCCCAAAGGCCGACATCGCAAATGCCGATATCCTAAAGGCGGAATTTCCAAAGGCCGAAATCCCAAAGCCCGAAATCCCATAGGTTACAATTCCAAAGACCAACATCCCAAAGGCCGAAATCCCAAAGGCGGAAATCCCAAAGGCCGAAATACCAAAGACCGAAATCCCAAAAGCCGATATCTTAAAGGCCGAAATCCTAAAGGCCGAAATCCTAAAATGTCCGAAACCCAAAGTCCGAAATCCCAAAGGTCGACATCCTAAAGGCCGACATCCAAAAGGCCGACATCAAAAAGGCCGACATCCCAAAGGCCGATATCCTAAAGGCGGAAATTCCAAAGGCCGACATCCCAAATGCCGATATCCCAAAGGCGGAATTTCCAAAGGCGGAAATCCCAAAGGCGGAAATCCCAAAAGCCGACATCCCAAAGGCCGACATCCCAATGGCCGATATCCTAAAGGCGGAAATCCCAAAGGCCGAAATCCCAATTGTCGAAATCCCAAAGGTCGACATCCCAAAGGCCGACATCCCAAAGGCCGACATCCCAAAGGCCGACATCCCAAAGGCCGACATCCCAAAGGCCGACATCCCAAAGGCCGACATCCCAAAGGCCGACATCCCAAAGGCCGACATCCCAAAGGCCGACATCCCAAAGGCCGACATCCCAAAGGCCGACATCCCAAAGGCGGACATCCCAAATGCCGATATCCTAAAGGCGGAATTTCCAAAGGCGGAAATCCCAATAGCCGAAATCCCAAAGGCCGACATCCCAAAGGCCGACATCCCAAAGGCCGACATCCCAAAGGCCGACATCCCAAAGGCCGAAATCCCAAAGGCCGACATCCCAAAGGCCGACATCCCAAAGGCCGACATCCCAAAGGCCGAAATCCCAAAAGCCGTTATCTTAAAGGCCGAAATCCCAAAGGTCGACATCCTACAGGCCGACATCGCAAAGGCCGACATCCCAAAGGCCGACATCCCAAAGCCCGACATCCCAAAGGCCGACATCCCAAAGGCCGACATCCCAAAGGCCGACATCCCAAAGGCCGACATCCCAAAGGCCGACATCCCAAAGGCCGACATCCCAAAGGCCGACATCCCAAAGGCCGACATCCCAAAGGCCGACATCCCAAAGGCCGACATCCCAAATGCCGATATCCTAAAGGCGGAATTTCCAAAGGCGGAAATCCCAATAGCCGAAATCCCAAAGGCCGACATCCCAAAGGCCGACATCCCAAAGGCCGACATCCCAAAGGCCGGCATCCGAAAGGCCGGCATCCCAAAGGCCGGCATCCCAAAGGCCGACATCCCAAAGGCCGACATCCCAAAGGCCGACATCCCAAAGGCCGACATCCCAAAGGCCGACATCCCAAAGGCCGACATCCCAAAGGCCGACATCCCAAAGGCCGACATCCCAAAGGCCGATATCCTAAACACAGAAATTCCAAAGGCCGAAATCCCAAAGGTCGACATCCCAAAGGCCGACATCCCAAAGACCGACATCCCAAAGGCCGACATCCCAATGGCCGATATCCTAAAGGCGGAAATTCCAAAGGCCGAAATCCCAAAACCCGAAATCCCAAAGGCCGAAATCCCAAATGTCGAAATCCCAAAGGTCAAAATCCCAATAGCCGAAATCCCAAAGGCCGAAATCCCAAAGGCCGACATCCCAAAGGCCGACATCCCAAAGGCCGACATCCCAAAGGCCGACATCCCAAAGGCCGAAATCCCAAATGCCGTTATCTTAAAGGCCGAAATCCCAAAGGTCGACATCCTAAAGGCCGACATCGCAAAGGCCGACATCCCAAAGGCCGACATCCCAAAGCCCGACATCCCAAAGGCCGACATCCGAAAGGCCGACATCCCAAAGGCCGACATCCCAAAGGCCGACATCCCAAAGGCCGACATCCCAAAGTCGACATCCCAAAGGCCGACATCCCAAAGGCCGACATCCCAAAGGCCGACATCCCAAAGGCCGACATCCCAAAGGCCGGCATCCCAAAGGCCGGCATCCCAAAGGCCGACATCCCAAAGGCCGACATCCCAAAGGCCGACAACCCAAAGACCGAAATAGCAAAAGCCGTTATCTTAAAGACCGAAATCCCAAAGGCCGAAATCCCAAAGGCTGAAATCCCAAAGGCCGACATCCCAAAGGGCGACATCCCAACGGCCGACATCCCAAAGACCGACATCCCAAAGGCCGATATCCTAAAGGCGGAAATTCCAAAGGCCGAAATCCTAAAGCCCGAAATCCCAAATGCCGAAATCCCAAATGTCGAAATCCTAAAGGTCAAAATCCCAATAGCCGACATCCCAAAGGCTGAAATCCCAAATGTCGAAACCCCAAAGGTCAAAATCCCAATAGCTGACATCCCAAAGGCCGAAATCCGAAAAGGCCGAAATCCGAAATGCCGAAATCCCAAATGTCGAAATCCCAAGGCCGAAATTCCAAAGGCTGAATTCCCAAAAGGCCGAAATCCCAAAGTCCGTATTTCCAAAGGCCGAAATCCGAAAGGCCGAATTTCCAAAGGCCGAAAACCCAAAGGCCGACATCCCAAAGGCCGAAATCCCAAAAGCCGTTATCTTAAAGGCCGACATTCCTAAGGCCGACATCCCAAAGGCCGACATCCCAAAGGCCGATATCCTACAAGCGGAAATACCAAAGGCCGAACTCCCGAAGGCCGAAATCCCAAAAGCCGAAATCCTAAATGTCGAAATCGCAAGGCCGACATGCCAAAGGCCGAAATCCCAAAGGCCGAAATCCCAAAGGCCGTAATCCCAAAGGCCGATATCCCAATGGCCGACATCCCAAAGGCCGAAATCCCAAAGGCCGATATCTTAAAGGCCGAAATCCCAAAGGTCGAAATCCCAACGGTCGATATGCCAAAGGCCGACATCCATAAGGCCGACATCCCAAATGCAAGCATCCCAAAGGCCGACATCCCAAAGGCCGATATCCTAAAGGCGGAAATTCCAAAGGCCGAAATCCCAAAAGCCGAAATCCCAAAGGCTGAAATCCCAAATGTCGAAAACCCAAAGGCCGACATCCCAAAGGCCGACATCGCAAATGCCGATATCCTAAAGGCGGAATTTCCAAAGGCCGAAATCCCAAAGCCCGAAATCCCATAGGTTACAATTCCAAAGACCAACATCCCAAAGGCCGAAATCCCAAAGGCGGAAATCCCAAAGACCGAAATACCAAAGACCGAAATCCCAAAAGCCGATATCTTAAAGGCCGAAATCCTAAAGGCCGAAATCCTAAAATGTCCGAATCCCAAAGTCCGAAATCCCAAAGGTCGACATCCTAAAGGCCGACATCCAAAAGGCCGACATCACAAAGGCCGACATCCCAAAGGCCGATATCCTAAAGGCGGAAATTCCAAAGGCCGAAATCCCAAAGCCCGAAATCCCAAAGGCCGAAATCCCAAATGTCGAAATCCCAAAGGTCAAAATCCCAATAGCCGAAATCCCAAAGGCCGAAATCCCAAAGGCCGACATCCCAAAGGCCGACATCCCAAAGGCCGACATCCCAAAGGCCGACATCCCAAAGGCCGACATCCCAAAGGCCGACATCCCAAAGGCCGACATCCCAAAGGCCGACATCCCAAAGGCCGACATCCCAAAGGCCGACATCCCAAAGGCCGACATCCCAAATGCCGATATCCTAAAGGCGGAATTTCCAAAGGCGGAAATCCCAATAGCCGAAATCCCAAAGGCCGGCATCCCAAAGGCCGGCATCCCAAAGGCCGGCATCCCAAAGGCCGACATCCCAAAGGCCGACATCCCAAAGGCCGACATCCCAAAGGCCGACATCCCAAAGGCCGACATCCCAAAGGCCGATATCCTAAACGCAGAAATTCCAAAGGCCGAAATCCCAAAGGTCGACATCCCAAAGGCCGACATCCCAAAGACCGACATCCCAAAGGCCGACATCCCAATGGCCGATATCCTAAAGGCGGAAATTCCAAAGGCCGAAATCCCAAAACCCGAAATCCCAAAGGCCGAAATCCCAAATGTCGAAATCCCAAAGGTCAAAATCCCAATAGCCGAAATCCCAAAGGCCGAAATCCCAAAGGCCGACATCCCAAAGGCCGACATCCCAAAGGCCGACATCCCAAAGGCCGACATCCCAAAGGCCGACATCCCAAAGGCCGACATCCCAAAGGCCGACATCCCAAAGGCCGACATCCCAAAGGCCGAAATCCCAAAAGCCGTTATCTTAAAGGCCGAAATCCCAAAGGTCGACATCCTAAAGGCCAACATCGCAAAGGCCGACATCCCAAAGCCCGACATCCCAAAGGCCGACATCCGAAAGGCCGACATCCCAAAGGCCGACATCCCAAAGGCCGACATCCCAAAGGCCGACATCCCAAAGTCGACATCCCAAAGGCCGACATCCCAAAGGCCGACATCCCAAAGGCCGACATCCCAAAGGCCGGCATCCCAAAGGCCGGCATCCCAAAGGCCGACATCCCAAAGGCCGACATCCCAAAGGCCGACATCCCAAAGGCCGACAACCCAAAGACCGAAATACCAAAAGCCGTTATCTTAAAGGCCGAAATCCCAAAGGTCGACATCCCAAAGGCCGACATCGCAAAGGCCGACATCCCAAAGGCCGACATCCCAAAGGCCGATATCCTACAAGCGGAAATACCAAAGGCCGAACTCCCGAAGGCCGAAATCCCAAAAGCCGAAATCCTAAATGTCGAAATCGCAAGGCCGACATCCCAAAGGCCGAAATCCCAAAGGCCGAAATCCCAAAGGCCGTAATCCCAAATGCCGATATCCCAATGGCCGACATCCCAAAGGCCGAAATCCCAAAGGCCGATATCTTAAAGGCCGAAATCCCAAAGGTCGAAATCCCAACGGTCGATATGCCAAAGGCCGACATCCATAAGGCCGACATCCCAAATGCCGGCATCCCAAAGGCCGACATCCCAAAGGCCGATATCCTAAAGGCGGAAATTCCAAAGGCCGAAATCCCAAAAGCCGAAATCCCAAATGTCGAAATCCCAAAGGCCGACATCCCAAAGGCCGACATCGCAAATGCCGATATCCCAAAGGCCGACATCGCAAATGCCGATATCCTAAAGGCGGAATTTCCAAAGGCCGAAATCCCAAAGCCCGAAATCCCATAGGTTACAATTCCAAAGACCAACATCCCAAAGGCCGAAATCCCAAAGGCGGAAATCCCAAAGACCGAAATACCAAAGACCGAAATCCCAAAAGCCGATATCTTAAAGGCCGAAATCCTAAAGGCCGAAATCCTAAAATGTCCGAAACCCAAAGTCCGAAATCCCAAAGGTCGACATCCTAAAGGCCGACATCCAAAAGGCCGACATCCCAAAGGCCGAAATCCCAAAAGCCGTTATCTTAAAGGCCGAAATCCCAAAGGTCGACATCCTAAAGGCCGACATCGCAAAGGCCGACATCCCAAAGGCCGACATCCCAAAGCCCGACATCCCAAAGGCCGACATCCCAAAGGCCGACATCCCAAAGGCCGACATCCCAAAGGCCGACATCCCAAAGGCCGACATCCCAAAGTCGACATCCCAAAGGCCGACATCCCAAAGGCCGACATCCCAAAGGCCGAAATCCCATATGTTACAATTCCAAAGAAGAACATCCCAAAGACCGAAATCCCAAAGGCCGAAATCCCAAAGGCTGAAATTCCAAAGGCCGACATCCCAAAGGTTGATATCCTAAAGGCGGAATTTCCAAAGGCGGAAATCCCAATAGCCGAAATCGCAAAGGCGGAAATCCCAAAAGCCGAATTTCCAAAGGCCGAAATCCCAAACGCCGAAATCCCAAAGCCCGAAATCCCATAGGTTACAATTCCAAAGACCAACATCCCAAAGACCGAAATCCCCAAGGCCGAAATCCCAAATGTCGAAATCCCAAAGGTCAAAATCCAAATAGCCGACATCCCAAAGGCCGAAATCCCAAAGGCCGTAATCCCTAATGTCGAAATCCCAAAAGTCGACATTCTAAAGGCCGACATCCCAAAGGCCGATATCCTAAAGGCGGAAATTCCAAAGGCCGAAATCCCAAAGGCCGAAATCCCAAAGGCCGAAATCCCAAATGTCGAAATCCCAAAGGTCGACATTCTAAAGGCCGACATCCCAAAGGCCGACATCCCAAAGGCCGACATCCCAAGGGCCGTCATCCCAAAGGCCGATATCCTAAAGGCAGAAATTCCAAGGCCGAAATCCCAAAGGTCGACATCCCAAAGGCCGACATCCCAAAGACCGACATCCCAAAGGCCGACATCCCAATGGCCGATATCCTAAAGGCGGAAATTCCAAAGGCCGAAATCCCAAAGCCCGAAATCCCAAAGGCCGAAATCCCAAATGTCGAAATCCCAAAGGTCAAAATCCCAATAGCCGAAATCCCAAAGGCCGAAATCCCAAAGGCCGACATCCCAAAGGCCGACATCCCAAAGGCCGACATCCCAAAGGCCGACATCCCAAAGGCCGACATCCCAAAGGCCGACATCCCAAAGGCCGACATCCCAAAGGCCGACATCCCAAAGGCCGAAATCCCAAAAGCCGTTATCTTAAAGGCCGAAATCCCAAAGGTCGACATCCTAAAGGCCGACATCGCAAAGGCCGACATCCCAAAGGCCGACATACCAAAGCCCGACATCCCAAAGGCCGACATCCCAAAGGCCGACATCTCAAAGGCCGACATCCCAAAGTCGACATCCCAAAGGCCGACATCCCAAAGGCCGACATCCCAAAGGCCGACATCCCAAAGGCCGACATCCCAAAGGCCGACATCCCAAAGGCCGACATCCCAAAGGCCGAAATCCCATAGGTTACAATTCCAAAGACCAACATCCCAAAGACCGAAATCCCAAAGGCCGAAATCCCAAAGGTCGACATCCTAAAGGCCAACATCACAAAGGCCGACATCCCAAAGGCCGACATCCCAAAGGCCGACATCCCAAAGGCCGACATCCCAAAGGCCGACATCCCAAAGGCCGACATCCCAAAGGCCGACATCCCAAAGGCCGACATCCCAAAGTCGACATCCCAAAGGCCGACATCCCAAAGGCCGACATCCCAAAGGCCGACATCCCAAAGGCCGACATCCCAAAGGCCGACATCCCAAAGACCGACATCCCAAAGGCCGACATCCCAAAGGCCGACATCCCAAAGGCCGACATCCCAAAGGCCGACATCCCAAAGGCCGACATCCCAAAGGCCGACATCCCAAAGGCCGAAATCCCAAAAGCCGTTATCTTAAAGGCCGAAATCCCAAAGGTCGACATCCAAAAGGCCGACATCGCAAAGGCCGAAATCCCAAAGGCCGACATCCCAAAGCCCGACATCCCAAAGGCCGACATACCAAAGGCCGACATCCCAAAGGCCGACATCCCAAAGGCCGACATCCCAAAGGCCGACATCCCAAAGGCCGACATCCCAAAGGCCGACATCCCAAAGGCCGACATCCCAAATGCCGATATCCTAAAGGCGGAATTTCCAAAGGCGGAAATCCCAATAGACGAAATCCCAATGGCGGAAATCCCAAAAGCAGAATTTCCAAAGGCCGAAATCCCAAAGCCCGAAATCCCATAGGTTACAATTCCAAAGACCAACATCCCAAAGGCCGAAATCCCTACGGCCGAAATCCCAAAGGCCGAAATCCCAAAGGCCGAAATCCCAAAGGCCGAAATCCCAAAAGCCGATATCTTAAAGGCCGAAATCCTAAAGGCCGAAATCCTAAAATGTCCGAAACCCAAAGTCCGAAATCCCAAAGGTCGACATCCTAAAGGCCGAAATCCCAAATGTCGAAATCCCAAAGGTCAAAATCCCAATAGCCGACATCCCAAAGGCCGAAATCCCAAAGGCCGTAGTCCCAAATGTCGAAATAGAAAAGGTCAAAATCCCAATAGCCGACATCCCAAAGGCGAAATCCCAAAGGCCGAAATCCCAAAGGCCGAAATCCCAAAGGCCGAATTTCCAAAGGCCGAAATCCCAAAGGCCGAAATACCAAAAGCCGATATCCTACAGGCGGAAATACCAAGGCCGAAATCCCTACGGTCGAAATCCCAAAGGCCGAAATCCCAAAGGCCGAAATACCAAAGGCCGATATCCTACAGGCGGAAATACCAAAGGCCGAAATCCCAAAGGCCGAAATCCCAAAAGTCGAAATCCCAAATTTCGAAATCGCAAGGCCGACATCCCAAAGGCCGAAATCCCAAATGCCGAAATCCCAAAGGCCGAAATCCCAAAGGCCGTAATCCCAAAGGCCGATATCCCAATGGCCGACATCCCAAAGGCCGAAATCCCAAAGGCCGATATCCCAAAGGCCGAAATCCCAAAGCCCGAAATCCCATAGGTTACAATTCCAAAGACCAACATCCCAAAGACCGAAATCCCAAAGGCCGACATCCCAAAGGCCGATGTCTTAACGGCGGAAATGCCAATAGCCGAAATTCCAAAGGCCGAAATTCCAAAGGCCGAAATCCCAAACGCCGAAATCCCAACGGCCGAATTTCCAAAGGCCGAAATCCCAAAGGCCGAAATACCAAAAGCCGATATCCTACAGGCGGAAATACCAAGGCCGAAATCCCTACGGCCGAAATCCCAAAGGCCGAAATCCCAAAAGCCGATATCTTAAAGGCCGAAATCCTAAAGGCCGAAATCCTAAAATGTCCGAAACCCAAAGTCCGAAATCCCAAAGGTCGACATCCTAAAGGCCGAAATCCCAAATGTCGAAATCCCAAAGGTCAAAATCCCAATAGCCGACATCCCAAAGGCCGAAATCCCAAAGGCCGTAGTCCCAAATGTCGAAATAGAAAAGGTCAAAATCCCAATAGCCGACATCCCAAAGGCGAAATCCCAAAGGCCGACATCCCAAAGGCCGACATCCCAAAGGCCGACATCCCAAAGGCCGACATCCCAAAGGCCGACATCCCAAAGGCCGACATCCCAAAGGCCGACATCCCAAAGGCCGACATCCCAAAGGCCGACATCCCAAAGGCCGACATCCCAAAGGCCGACATCCCAAAGGCCGACATCCCAAAGGCCGACATCCCAAAGGCCGACATCCCAAAGACCGACATCCCAAAGGCCGACATCCCAAAGGCCGACATCCCAAAGGCCGACATCCCAAAGGCCGACATCCCAAAGGCCGACATCCCAAAGGCCGAAATCCCAAAAGCCGTTATCTTAAAGGCCGAAATCCCAAAGGTCGACATCCAAAAGGCCGACATCGCAAAGGCCGAAATCCCAAAGGCCGACATCCCAAAGCCCGACATCCCAAAGGCCGACATACCAAAGGCCGACATCCCAAAGGCCGACATCCCAAAGGCCGACATCCCAAAGGCCGACATCCCAAAGGCCGACATCCCAAAGGCCGACATCCCAAAGGCCGACATCCCAAATGCCGATATCCTAAAGGCGGAATTTCCAAAGGCGGAAATCCCAATAGACGAAATCCCAATGGCGGAAATCCCAAAAGCAGAATTTCCAAAGGCCGAAATCCCAAAGCCCGAAATCCCATAGGTTACAATTCCAAAGACCAACATCCCAAAGGCCGAAATCCCTACGGCCGAAATCCCAAAGGCCGAAATCCCAAAGGCCGAAATCCCAAAGGCCGAAATCCCAAAAGCCGATATCTTAAAGGCCGAAATCCTAAAGGCCGAAATCCTAAAATGTCCGAAACCCAAAGTCCGAAATCCCAAAGGTGGACATCCTAAAGGCCGAAATCCCAAATGTCGAAATCCCAAAGGTCAAAATCCCAATAGCCGACATCCCAAAGGCCGAAATCCCAAAGGCCGTAGTCCCAAATGTCGAAATAGAAAAGGTCAAAATCCCAATAGCCGACATCCCAAAGGCGAAATCCCAAAGGCCGAAATCCCAAAGGCCGAAATCCCAAAGGCCGAATTTCCAAAGGCCGAAATCCCAAAGGCCGAAATACCAAAAGCCGATATCCTACAGGCGGAAATACCAAGGCCGAAATCCCTACGGTCGAAATCCCAAAGGCCGAAATCCCAAAGGCCGAAATACCAAAGGCCGATATCCTACAGGCGGAAATACCAAAGGCCGAAATCCCAAAGGCCGAAATCCCAAAAGTCGAAATCCCAAATTTCGAAATCGCAAGGCCGACATCCCAAAGGCCGAAATCCCAAATGCCGAAATCCCAAAGGCCGAAATCCCAAAGGCCGTAATCCCAAAGGCCGATATCCCAATGGCCGACATCCCAAAGGCCGAAATCCCAAAGGCCGATATCCCAAAGGCCGAAATCCCAAAGCCCGAAATCCCATAGGTTACAATTCCAAAGACCAACATCCCAAAGACCGAAATCCCAAAGGCCGACATCCCAAAGGCCGATGTCTTAACGGCGGAAATGCCAATAGCCGAAATTCCAAAGGCCGAAATTCCAAAGGCCGAAATCCCAAACGCCGAAATCCCAACGGCCGAATTTCCAAAGGCCGAAATCCCAAAGGCCGAAATACCAAAAGCCGATATCCTACAGGCGGAAATACCAAGGCCGAAATCCCTACGGCCGAAATCCCAAAGGCCGAAATCCCAAAAGCCGATATCTTAAAGGCCGAAATCCTAAAGGCCGAAATCCTAAAATGTCCGAAACCCAAAGTCCGAAATCCCAAAGGTCGACATCCTAAAGGCCGAAATCCCAAATGTCGAAATCCCAAAGGTCAAAATCCCAATAGCCGACATCCCAAAGGCCGAAATCCCAAAGGCCGTAGTCCCAAATGTCGAAATAGAAAAGGTCAAAATCCCAATAGCCGACATCCCAAAGGCGAAATCCCAAAGGCCGAAATCCCAAAGGCCGACATCCCAAAGGCCGACATCCCAAATGCCGATATCTTAAAGGCCGAAATCCCAACGGTCGATATGCCAAAGGCCGACATCCATAAGGCAGACATCCCAAATGCCGATATCCTAAAGGCGGAATTTCCAAAGGCGGAAATCCCAATAGCCGAAATCGCAAAGGCGGAAATCCCAAAAGCCGAATTTCCAAAGGCCGAAATGCCAAAGGCCGAAATCCCCAAGCCCGAAATCCCATAGGTTACAATTCCAAAGACCAACATCCCAAAGACCGAAATCCCAAAGGCCGAAATCCCAAAGGCGGAAATCCCAAAGGCCGAAATCCCAAAGACCGAAATCCCAAAAGCCGATATCTTAAAGGCCGAAATCCTAAAGGCCGAAATCCTAAAATGTCCGAAACCCAAAGTCCGAAATCCCAAAGGTCGACATCCTAAAGGCCGACATCCAAAAGGCCGACATCACAAAGGCCGACATCCCAAAGGCCGATATCCTAATGGCGGAAATTCCAAAGGCCGAAATCCCAAAGGCCGAAATCCGAAATGCCGAAATCCCAAATGTCGAAATCCCAAGGCCGAAATTCCAAAGGCTGAATTCCCAAAAGGCCGAAATCCCAAAGTCCGTATTTCCAAAGGCCGAAATCCGAAAGGCCGAATTTCCAAAGGCCGAAATCCCAAAGGCCGACATCCCAAAGGCCGACATCCCAAAGGCCGAAATCCCAAAAGCCGTTATCTTAAAGGCCGAAATCCCAAAGGCCGACATTCCTAAGGCCGACATCCCAAAGGCCGACATCCCAAAGGCCGACATCCCAAAGGCCGACATCCCAAAGGCCGACATCCCAAAGGCCGACATCCCAAAGGCCGACATCCCAAAGGCCGACAACCCAAAGACCGAAATACCAAAAGCCGTTATCTTAAAGGCCGAAATCCCAAAGGTCGACATCCCAAAGGCCGACATCGCAAAGGCCGACATCCCAAAGGCCGACATCCCAAAGGCCGACATCCCAAAAGCCGACATCCCAAAGGCCGATATCCTACAAGCGGAAATACCAAAGGCCGAACTCCCGAAGGCCGAAATCCTAAATGTCGAAATCGCAAGGCCGACATCCCAAAGGCCGAAATCCCAAAGGCCGAAATCCCAAAGGCCGTAATCCCAAAGGCCGATATCCCAATGGCCGACATCCCAAAGGCCGAAATCCCAAAGGCCGATATCTTAAAGGCCGAAATCCCAACGGTCGATATGCCAAAGGCCGACATCCCAAAGGCCGACATCCCAAATGCCGATATCCTAAAGGCGGAATTTCCAAAGGCGGAAATCCCAATAGCCGAAATCGCAAAGGCGGAAATCCCAAAAGCCGAATTTCCAAAGGCCGAAATCCCAAAGGCCGAAATCCCAAAGCCCGAAATCCCAAAGCCCGAAATCCCATAGGTTACAATTCCAAAGACCAACATCCCAAAGACCGAAATCCCAAAGGCCGAAATCCCAAAGGCGGAAATCCCAAAGGCCGAAATCCCAAAGACCGAAATCCCAAAAGCCGATATCTTAAAGGCCGAAATCCTAAAGGCCGAAATCCTAAAATGTCCGAAACCCAAAGTCCGAAATCCCAAAGGTCGACATCCTAAAGGCCGACATCCCAAAGGCCGACATCCCAAAGGCCGAAATCCCAAAGGCCGAAATCCCAAAGCCCGAAATCCCATAGGTTACAATTCCAAAGACCAACATCCCAAAGACCGAAATCCCAAAGGCCGACATCCCAAAGGCCGATGTCTTAACGGCGGAAATGCCAATAGCCGAAATTCCAAAGGCCGAAATTCCAAAGGCCGAAATCCCAAACGCCGAAATCCCAAAGGCCGAAATCCCAACGGCCGAATTTCCAAAGGCCGAAATCCCAAAGGCCAAAATACCAAAAGCCGATATCCTACAGGCGGAAATACCAAGGCCGAAATCCCTACGGCCGAAATCCCTACGGCCGAAATCCCAAAGGCCGAAATCCCAAAGGCCGAAATCCCAAAAGCCGATATCTTAAAGGCCGAAATCCTAAAATGTCCGAAACCCAAAGTCCGAAATCCCAAAGGTCGACATCCTAAAGGCCGAAATCCCAAATGTCGAAATCCCAAAGGTCAAAATCCCAATAGCCGACATCCCAAAGGCCGAAATCCCAAAGGCCGTAATCCCAAATGTCGAAATAGAAAAGGTCAAAATCCCAATAGCCGACATCCCAAAGGCGAAATCCCAAAGGCCGAAATCCCAAAGGCCGACATCCCAAAGGCCGACATCCCAAAGGCCGACATCCCAAAGGCCGACATCCCAAAGGCCGACATCCCAAAGGCCGACATCCCAAAGGCCGACATCCCAAAGGCCGACATCCCAAAGGCCGATGTCTTAACGGCCGATGTCTTAACGGCGGAAATTTCAATAGCCGAAATTCCAAAGGCCGAAATCCCAAACGCCGAAATCCCAAAGGCCGAAATCCCAAAGGCCGAAATCCCAAAGGCCGAAATACCAAAAACCGATATCCTACAGGCGGAAATACCAAGGCCGAAATCCCTACGGCCGAAATCCCAAAGGCCGATATCTTAAATGCCGAAATCCTAAAGGCCGAAATCCTAAAATGTCCGAAACCCAAAGTCCGAAATCCCAAAGGTCGACATCCTAAAGGCCGAAATCCCAAATGTCGAAATCCCAAAGGTCAAAATCCCAATAGCCGACATCCCAAAGGCCGAAATCCCAAAGGCCGTAATCCCAAATGTCGAAATAGAAAAGGTCAAAATCCCAATAGCCGGCATCCCTAAGGCGAAATCCCAAAGGCCGAAATCCCAAAAGCCGAAATCCCAAATGTCGAAATCGCAAGGCCGACATCCCAAAGGCCGAAATCCCAAAGGCCGAAATCCCAAAGGCCGAAATCCCAAAGGCCCAAATCCCAAAGGCCGTAATCCCAAAGGCCGATATCCCAATGGCCGACATCCCAAAGGCCGAAATCCCAAAGGCCGATATCTTAAAGGCCGAAATCCCAACGGTCGATATGCCAAAGGCCGACATCCATAAGGCCGACATCCCAAAGGCAGACATCCCAAATGCCGATATCCTAAAGGCGGAATTTCCAAAGGCGGAAATCCCAATAGCCGAAATCGCAAAGGCGGAAATCCCAAAAGCCGAATTTCCAAAGGCCGAAATCCCAAAGGCCGAAATCCCAAAGCCCGAAATCCCATAGGTTACAATTCCAAAGACCAACATCCCAAAGACCGAAATCCCAAAGGCCGAAATCCCAAAGGCGGAAATCCCAAAGGCCGAAATCCCAAAGACCGAAATCCCAAAAGCCGATATCTTAAAGGCCGAAATCCTAAAGGCCGAAATCCTAAAATGTCCGAAACCCAAAGTCCGAAATCCCAAAGGTCGACATCCTAAAGGCCGACATCCAAAAGGCCGACATCACAAAGGCCGACATCCCAAAGGCCGACATCCCAAAGGCCGATATCCTAATGGCGGAAATTCCAAAGGCCGAAATCCCATAGGCCGAAATCCGAAATGCCGAAATCCCAAATGTCGAAATCCCAAGGCCGAAATTCCAAAGGCTGAATTCCCAAAAGGCCGAAATCCCAAAGTCCGTATTTCCAAAGGCCGAAATCCGAAAGGCCGAATTTCCAAAGGCCGAAATCCCAAAGGCCGACATCCCAAAGGCCGACATCCCAAAGGCCGAAATCCCAAAAGCCGTTATCTTAAAGGCCGAAATCCCAAAGGCCGACATTCCTAAGGCCGACATCCCAAAGGCCGACATCCCAAAGGCCGACATCCCAAAGGCCGACATCCCAAAGGCCGACATCCCAAAGGCCGACATCCCAAAGGCCGACATCCCAAAGGCCGACAACCCAAAGACCGAAATACCAAAAGCCGTTATCTTAAAGGCCGAAATCCCAAAGGTCGACATCCCAAAGGCCGACATCGCAAAGGCCGACATCCCAAAGGCCGACATCCCAACGGCCGACATCCCAAAGGCCGACATCCCAAAGGCCGACATCCCAAAGGCCGATATCCTACAAGCGGAAATACCAAAGGCCGAACTCCCGAAGGCCGAAATCCTAAATGTCGAAATCGCAAGGCCGACATCCCAAAGGCCGAAATCCCAAAGGCCGAAATCCCAAAGGCCGTAATCCCAAAGGCCGATATCCCAATGGCCGACATCCCAAAGGCCGAAATCCCAAAGGCCGATATCTTAAAGGCCGAAATCCCAACGGTCGATATGCCAAAGGCCGACATCCCAAAGGCCGACATCCCAAATGCCGATATCCTAAAGGCGGAATTTCCAAAGGCGGAAATCCCAATAGCCGAAATCGCAAAGGCGGAAATCCCAAAAGCCGAATTTCCAAAGGCCGAAATCCCAAAGGCCGAAATCCCAAAGCCCGAAATCCCAAAGCCCGAAATCCCATAGGTTACAATTCCAAAGACCAACATCCCAAAGACCGAAATCCCAAAGGCCGAAATCCCAAAGGCGGAAATCCCAAAGGCCGAAATCCCAAAGACCGAAATCCCAAAAGCCGATATCTTAAAGGCCGAAATCCTAAAGGCCGAAATCCTAAAATGTCCGAAACCCAAAGTCCGAAATCCCAAAGGTCGACATCCTAAAGGCCGACATCCAAAAGGCCGACATCACAAAGGCCGACATCCCAGAGGCCGATATCCTAATGGCGGAAATTCCAAAGGCCGAAATCCCAAAGCCCGAAATCCCGAAGGCCGAAATCCCAAATGTCGAAATCCCAAAGGTCAAAATCCCAATAGCCGACATCCCAAAAGGCCGAAATCCCAAAGGCCGAAATCCCAAAGGCCGAAATCCCAAAGGCCGTAATCCCAAAGGCCGATATCCCAATGGCCGACATCCCAAAGGCCGAAATCCCAAAGGCCGATATCTTAAAGGCCGAAATCCCAAAGGTCGAAATCCCAACGGTCGATATGCCAAAGGCCGACATCCCAAAGTCGAAATCCCAAAGGCCGACATCCCGAAGGCCGACATCCCAAAGGCCGACAACCCAAAGACCGAAATACCAAAAGCCGTTATCTTAAAGGCCGAAATCCCAAAGGTCGACATCCCAAAGGCCGACATCGCAAAGGCCGACATCCCAAAGGCCGACATCCCAAAGGCCGACATCCCAAAGGCCGACATCCCAAAGGCCGATATGCTACAAGCGGAAATACCAAAGGCCGAACTCCCGAAGGCCGAAATCCCAAAAGCCGAAATCCTAAATGTCGAAATCGCAAGGCCGACATCCCAAAGGCCGAAATCCCAAAGGCCGAAATCCCAAAGGCCGTAATCCCAAAGGCCGATATCCCAATGGCCGACATCCCAAAGGCCGAAATCCCTAAAGGCCGATATCTTAAAGGCCGAAATCCCAAAGGTCGAAATCCCAACGGTCGATATGCCAAAGGCCGACATCCATAAGGCCGACATCCCAAATGCCGGCATCCCAAAGGCCGACATCCCAAAGGCCGATATCCTAAAGGCGGAAATTCCAAAGGCCGAAATCCCAAAGCCCGAAATCCCAAAGGCCGAAATCCCAAATGTCGAAATCCCAAAGGTCAAAATCCCAATAGCCGATATCCCAAAGGCCGTAATCCCAAATGTCGAAATAGAAAAGGTCAAAATCCCAATAGCCGACATCCCAAAGGCGAAATCCCAAAGGCCGAAATCCCAAAGGCCGACATCCCAAAGGCCGACATCCCAAAGGTCGACATCCCAAAGGCCGACATCCCAAAGGCCGACATCCCAAAGGCCGACATCCCAAAGGCCGATGTCTTAACGGCGGAAATGCCAATAGCCGAAATTCCAAAGGCCGAAATTCCAAAGGCCGAAATCCCAAACGCCGAAATCCCAAAGGCCGAAATCCCAACGGCCGAATTTCCAAAGGCCGAAATCCCAAAGGCCGAAATACCAAAAGCCGATATCCTACAGGCGGAAATACCAAGGCTGAAATCCCTACGGCTGAAATCCCAAAGGCCGAAATCCCAAAGGCCGACATCCCAAAGGCCGACATCCCAAAGGCCGAAATCCCAAAAGCCGTTATCTTAAAGGCCGAAATCCCAAAGGTCGACATCCTAAAGCCCGACATCGCAAAGGCCGACATCCCAAAGGCCGACATCCCAAAGCCCGACATCCCAAAGGCCGACATCCCAAAGGCCGACATCCCAAAGGCCGACATCCCAAAGTCGACATCCCAAAGGCCGACATCCCAAAGGCCGAAATCCCATATGTTACAATTGCAAAGAAGAACATCCCAAAGACCGAAATCCCAAAGGCCGAAATCCCAAAGGCTGAAATCCCAAAGGCCGACATCCCAAAGGGCGACATCCCAACGGCCGACATCCCAAAGACCGACATCCCAAAGGCCAATATCCTAAAGGCGGAAATTCCAAAGGCCGAAATCCTAAAGCCCGAAATCCCAAATGCCGACATCCCAAAGGCCGACATCCCAAAGGCCGACATCCCAAAGGCCGACATCCCAAAGGCCGACATCCCAAAGGCCGAAATCCCAAAAGCCGTTATCTTAAAGGCCGAAATCCCAAAGGTCGACATCCAAAAGGCCGACATCGCAAAGGCCGAAATCCCAAAGGCCGACATCCCAAAGCCCGACATCCCAAAGGCCGACATACCAAAGGCCGACATCCCAAAGGCCGACATCCCAAAGGCCGACATCCCAAAGGCCGACATCCCAAAGGCCGACATCCCAAATGCCGATATCCTAAAGGCGGAATTTCCAAAGGCGGAAATCCCAATAGACGAAATCCCAATGGCGGAAATCCCAAAAGCAGAATTTCCAAAGGCCGAAATCCCAAAGCCCGAAATCCCATAGGTTACAATTCCAAAGACCAACATCCCAAAGGCCGAAATCCCTACGGCCGAAATCCCAAAGGCCGAAATCCCAAAGGCCGAAATCCTAAAGGCCGAAATCCCAAAAGCCGATATCTTAAAGGCCGAAATCCCAACGGCCGAATTTCCAAAGGCCGAAATCCCAAAGGCCGAAATACCAAAAGCCGATATCCTACAGGCGGAAATACCAAGGCTGAAATCCCTACGGCTGAAATCCCAAAGGCCGAAATCCCAAAGGCCGACATCCCAAAGGCCGACATCCCAAAGGCCGACATCCCAAAGGCCGAAATCCCAAAAGCCGTTATCTTAAAGGCCGAAATCCCAAAGGTCGACATCCTAAAGCCCGACATCGCAAAGGCCGACATCCCAAAGGCCGACATCCCAAAGCCCGACATCCCAAAGGCCGACATCCCAAAGGCCGACATCCCAAAGGCCGACATCCCAAAGTCGACATCCCAAAGGCCGACATCCCAAAGGCCGAAATCCCATATGTTACAATTGCAAAGAAGAACATCCCAAAGACCGAAATCCCAAAGGCCGAAATCCCAAAGGCTGAAATCCCAAAGGCCGACATCCCAAAGGGCGACATCCCAACGGCCGACATCCCAAAGACCGACATCCCAAAGGCCAATATCCTAAAGGCGGAAATTCCAAAGGCCGAAATCCTAAAGCCCGAAATCCCAAATGCCGACATCCCAAAGGCCGACATCCCAAAGGCCGACATCCCAAAGGCCGACATCCCAAAGGCCGACATCCCAAAGGCCGAAATCCCAAAAGCCGTTATCTTAAAGGCCGAAATCCCAAAGGTCGACATCCAAAAGGCCGACATCGCAAAGGCCGAAATCCCAAAGGCCGACATCCCAAAGCCCGACATCCCAAAGGCCGACATACCAAAGGCCGACATCCCAAAGGCCGACATCCCAAAGGCCGACATCCCAAAGGCCGACATCCCAAATGCCGATATCCTAAAGGCGGAATTTCCAAAGGCGGAAATCCCAATAGACGAAATCCCAATGGCGGAAATCCCAAAAGCAGAATTTCCAAAGGCCGAAATCCCAAAGCCCGAAATCCCATAGGTTACAATTCCAAAGACCAACATCCCAAAGGCCGAAATCCCTACGGCCGAAATCCCAAAGGCCGAAATCCCAAAGGCCGAAATCCCAAAAGCCGATATCTTAAAGGCCGAAATCCTAAAGGCCGAAATCCTAAAATGTCCGAAACCCAAAGTCCGAAATCCCAAAGGTCGACATCCTAAAGGCCGAAATCCCAAATGTCGAAATCCCAAAGGTCAAAATCCCAATAGCCGACATCCCAAAGGCCGAAATCCCAAAGGCCGTAGTCCCAAATGTCGAAATAGAAAAGGTCAAAATCCCAATAGCCGACATCCCAAAGGCGAAATCCCAAAGGCCGAAATCCCAAAGGCCGAAATCCCAAAGGCCGAATTTCCAAAGGCCGAAATCCCAAAGGCCGAAATACCAAAAGCCGATATCCTACAGGCGGAAATACCAAGGCCGAAATCCCTACGGTCGAAATCCCAAAGGCCGAAATCCCAAAGGCCGAAATACCAAAGGCCGATATCCTACAGGCGGAAATACCAAAGGCCGAAATCCCAAAGGCCGAAATCCCAAAAGTCGAAATCCCAAATTTCGAAATCGCAAGGCCGACATCCCAAAGGCCGAAATCCCAAATGCCGAAATCCCAAAGGCCGAAATCCCAAAGGCCGTAATCCCAAAGGCCGATATCCCAATGGCCGACATCCCAAAGGCCGAAATCCCAAAGGCCGATATCCCAAAGGCCGAAGTCCCAAAGCCCGAAATCCCATAGGTTACAATTCCAAAGACCAACATCCCAAAGACCGAAATCCCAAAGGCCGACATCCCAAAGGCCGATGTCTTAACGGCGGAAATGCCAATAGCCGAAATTCCAAAGGCCGAAATTCCAAAGGCCGAAATCCCAAACGCCGAAATCCCAACGGCCGAATTTCCAAAGGCCGAAATCCCAAAGGCCGAAATACCAAAAGCCGATATCCTACAGGCGGAAATACCAAGGCCGAAATCCCTACGGCCGAAATCCCAAAGGCCGAAATCCCAAAGGCCGAAATGCCAAAAGCCGATATCTTAAAGGCCGAAATCCTAAAGGCCGAAATCCTAAAATGTCCGAAACCCAAAGTCCGAAATCCCAATTGTCGACATCCTAAAGGCCGAAATCCCAAATGTCGAAATCCCAAAGGTCAAAATCCCAATAGCCGACATCCCAAAGGCCGAAATCCCAAAGGCCGTAGTCCCAAATGTCGAAATAGAAAAGGTCAAAATCCCAATAGCCGACATCCCAAAGGCGAAATCCCAAAGGCCGAAATCCCAAAGGCCGACATCCCAAAGGCCGACATCCCAAAGGCCGACATCCCAAAGGCCGACATCCCAAAGGCCGACATCCCAAAGGCCGACATCCCAAAGGCCGACATCCCAAAGGCCGACATCCCAAAGGCCGACATCCCAAAGGCCGACATCCCAAAGGCCGACATCCCAAAGGCCGACATCCCAAAGGCCGACATCCCAAAGGCCGACATCCCAAAGGCCGACATCCCAAAGGCCGAAATCCCAAAAGCCGTTATCTTAAAGGCCGAAATCCCAAAGGTCGACATCCAAAAGGCCGACATCGCAAAGGCCGAAATCCCAAAAGCCGAAATCCCAAATGTCGAAATCGCAAGGCCGACATCCCAAAGGCCGAAATCCCAAAGGCCGAAATCCCAAAGGCCCAAATCCCAAAGGCCGTAATCCCAAAGGCCGATATCCCAATGGCCGACATCCCAAAGGCCGAAATCCCAAAGGCCGATATCTTAAAGGCCGAAATCCCAACGGTCGATATGCCAAAGGCCGACATCCATAAGGCAGACATCCCAAATGCCGATATCCTAAAGGCGGAATTTCCAAAGGCGGAAATCCCAATAGCCGAAATCGCAAAGGCGGAAATCCCAAAAGCCGAATTTCCAAAGGCCGAAATGCCAAAGGCCGAAATCCCCAAGCCCGAAATCCCATAGGTTACAATTCCAAAGACCAACATCCCAAAGACCGAAATCCCAAAGGCCGAAATCCCAAAGGCGGAAATCCCAAAGGCCGAAATCCCAAAGACCGAAATCCCAAAAGCCGATATCTTAAAGGCCGAAATCCTAAAGGCCGAAATCCTAAAATGTCCGAAACCCAAAGTCCGAAATCCCAAAGGTCGACATCCTAAAGGCCGACATCCAAAAGGCCGACATCACAAAGGCCGACATCCCAAAGGCCGATATCCTAATGGCGGAAATTCCAAAGGCCGAAATCCCAAAGGCCGAAATCCGAAATGCCGAAATCCCAAATGTCGAAATCCCAAGGCCGAAATTCCAAAGGCTGAATTCCCAAAAGGCCGAAATCCCAAAGTCCGTATTTCCAAAGGCCGAAATCCGAAAGGCCGAATTTCCAAAGGCCGAAATCCCAAAGGCCGACATCCCAAAGGCCGACATCCCAAAGGCCGAAATCCCAAAAGCCGTTATCTTAAAGGCCGAAATCCCAAAGGCCGACATTCCTAAGGCCGACATCCCAAAGGCCGACATCCCAAAGGCCGACATCCCAAAGGCCGACATCCCAAAGGCCGACATCCCAAAGGCCGACATCCCAAAGGCCGACAACCCAAAGACCGAAATACCAAAAGCCGTTATCTTAAAGGTCGAAATCCCAAAGGTCGACATCCCAAAGGCCGACATCGCAAAGGCCGACATCCCAAAGGCCGACATCCCAAAGGCCGACATCCCAAAGGCCGACATCCCAAAGGCCGATATCCTACAAGCGGAAATACCAAAGGCCGAACTCCCGAAGGCCGAAATCCTAAATGTCGAAATCGCAAGGCCGACATCCCAAAGGCCGAAATCCCAAAGGCCGAAATCCCAAAGGCCGTAATCCCAAAGGCCGATATCCCAATGGCCGACATCCCAAAGGCCGAAATCCCAAAGGCCGATATCTTAAAGGCCGAAATCCCAACGGTCGATATGCCAAAGGCCGACATCCCAAAGGCCGACATCCCAAATGCCGATATCCTAAAGGCGGAATTTCCAAAGGCGGAAATCCCAATAGCCGAAATCGCAAAGGCGGAAATCCCAAAAGCCGAATTTCCAAAGGCCGAAATCCCAAAGGCCGAAATCCCAAAGCCCGAAATCCCAAAGCCCGAAATCCCATAGGTTACAATTCCAAAGGCCAACATCCCAAAGACCGAAATCCCAAAGGCCGAAATCCCAAAGGCGGAAATCCCAAAGGCCGAAATCCCAAAGACCGAAATCCCAAAAGCCGATATCTTAAAGGCCGAAATCCTAAAGGCCGAAATCCTAAAATGTCCGAAACCCAAAGTCCGAAATCCCAAAGGTCGACATCCTAAAGGCCGACATCCAAAAGGCCGACATCACAAAGGCCGACATCCCAAAGGCCGATATCCTAATGGCGGAAATTCCAAAGGCCGAAATCCCAAAGCCCGAAATCCCGAAGGCCGAAATCACAAATGTCGAAATCCCAAAGGTCAAAATCCCAATAGCCGACATCCCAAAAGGCCGAAATCCCAAAGGCCGTAATCCCAAATGTCGAAATAGCAAAAGTCAAAATCCCAATAGCCGACATCCCAAAGGCGAAATCCCAAAGGCCGAAATCCCAAAGGCCGACATCCCAAAGGCCGACATCCCAAAGGCCGAAATCCCAAAGGCCGAAATCCCAAAGCCCGAAATCCCATAGGTTACAATTCCAAAGACCAACATCCCAAAGACCGAAATCCCAAAGGCCGACATCCCAAAGGCCGACATCCCAAAGGCCGATGTCTTAACGGCGGAAATGCCAATAGCCGAAATTCCAAAGGCCGAAATTCCAAAGGCCGAAATCCCAGACGCCGAAATCCCAAAGGCCGAAATCCCAACGGCCGAATTTCCAAAGGCCGAAATATCAAAGGCCAAAATACCAAAAGCCGATATCCTACAGGCGGAAATACCAAGGCCGAAATCCCTACGGCCGAAATCCCTACGGCCGAAATCCCAAAGGCCGAAATCCCAAAAGCCGATATCTTAAAGGCCGAAATCCTAAAATGTCCGAAACCCAAAGTCCGAAATCCCAGAGGTCGACATCCTAAAGGCCGAAATCCCAAATGTCGAAATCCCAAAGGTCAAAATCCCAATAGCCGACATCCCAAAGGCCGAAATCCCAAAGGCCGTAATCCCAAATGTCGAAATAGAAAAGGTCAAAATCCCAATAGCCGACATCCCAAAGGCCGAAATCCCAAAGCCCGAAATCCCATAGGTTACAATTCCAAAGACCAACATCCCAAAGACCGAAATCCCAAAGGCCGACATCCCAAAGGCCGACATCCCAAAGGCCGATGTCTTAACGGCGGAAATGCCAATAGCCGAAATTCCAAAGGCCGAAATTCCAAAGGCCGAAATCCCAAACGCCGAAATCCCAAAGGCCGAAATCCCAACGGCCGAATTTCCAAAGGCCGAAATCCCAAAGGCCAAAATACCAAAAGCCGATATCCTACAGGCGGAAATACCAAGGCCGAAATCCCTACGGCCGAAATCCCTACGGCCGAAATCCCAAAGGCCGAAATCCCAAAAGCCGATATCTTAAAGGCCGAAATCCTAAAATGTCCGAAACCCAAAGTCCGAAATCCCAAAGGTCGACATCCTAAAGGCCGAAATCCCAAATGTCGAAATCCCAAAGGTCAAAATCCCAATAGCCGACATCCCAAAGGCCGAAATCCCAAAGGCCGTAATCCCAAATGTCGAAATAGAAAAGGTCAAAATCCCAATAGCCGACATCCCAAAGGCGAAATCCCAAAGGCCGAAATCCCAAAGGCCGACATCCCAAAGGCCGACATCCCAAAGGCCGACATCCCAAAGGCCGACATCCCAAAGGCCGACATCCCAAAGGCCGACATCCCAAAGGCCGACATCCCAAAGGCCGACATCCCAAAGGCCGACATCCCAAAGGCCGACATCCCAAAGGCCGATGTCTTAACGGCCGATGTCTTAACGGCGGAAATTTCAATAGCCGAAATTCCAAAGGCCGAAATCCCAAACGCCGAAATCCCAAAGGCCGAAATCCCAAAGGCCGAAATACCAAAAGCCGATATCCTACAGGCGGAAATACCAAGGCCGAAATCCCTACGGCCGAAATCCCAAAGGCCGATATCTTAAAGGCCGAAATCCTAAAGGCCGAAATCCTAAAATGTCCGAAACCCAAAGTCCGAAATCCCAAAGGTCGACATCCTAAAGGCCGAAATCCCAAATGTCGAAATCCCAAAGGTCAAAATCCCAATAGCCGACATCCCAAACGCCGAAATCCCAAAGGCCGTAATCCCAAATGTCGAAATAGAAAAGGTCAAAATCCCAATAGCCGGCATCCCTAAGGCGAAATCCCAAAGGCCGAAATCCCAAAAGCCGAAATCCCAAATGTCGAAATCGCAAGGCCGACATCCCAAAGGCCGAAATCCCAAAGGCCGAAATCCCAAAGACCGAAATCCCAAAGGCCCAAATCCCAAAGGCCGAAATCCCAAAGGCCGACATCCCAAAGGCCGAAATCCCAAAGGCCGAAATCCCAAAGGCTGAAATCCCAAAGGCCGACATCCCAAAGGGCGACATCCCAACGGCCGACATCCCAAAGACCGACATCCCAAAGGCCAATATCCTAAAGGCGGAAATTCCAAAGGCCGAAATCCTAAAGCCCGAAATCCCAAATGCCGAAATCCCAAATGTCGACATCCCAAAGGCCGAAATCCCAAAGGCCGTAATCCCAAATGTCGAAATAGAAAAGGTCAAAATCCCAATAGCCGGCATCCCAAAGGCGAAATCCCAAAGGCCGAAATCCCAAAAGCCGAAATCCCAAATGTCGAAATCGCAAGGCCGACATCCCAAAGGCTGAAATCCCAAAGGCCGAAATCCGAAAGGCCGAAATCCCAAAGGCCGTAATCCCAAAGGCCGATATCCCAATGGCCGACATCCCAAAGGCAGAAATCCCAAAGGCCGATATCTTAAAGGCCGAAATCCCAAAGGTCGAAATCCCAACGGTCGATATGCCAAAGGCCGACATCCATAAGGCCGACATCCCAAAAGCCGACATCCCAAATGCCGATATCCTAAAGGCGGAATTTCCAAAAGCGGAAATCCCAATAGCCGAAATCGCAAAGGCGGAAATCCCAAAAGCCGAATTTCCAAAGGCCGATATCCCAAACGTCGAAATCCCAAAGCCCGAAATCCCATAGGTTACAATTCCAAAGACCAACATCCCAAAGACCGAAATCCCCAAGGCCGAAATCCCAAATGTCGAAATCCCAAAGGTCGACATTCTACAGGCCGACATCCCAAAGGCCGATATCCTAAAGGCGGAAATTCCAAAGGCCGAAATCCCAAAGGCCGAAATCCCAAAGGCCGTAATCCCAAATGTCGAAATCCCAAAGGTCGACATTCTAAAGGCCGACATCCCAAAGGCCGATATCCTAAAGGCGGAAATTCCAAAGGCCGAAATCCCAAAGGCCGAAATCCCAAATGTCGAAATCCCAAAGGTCGACATTCTAAAGGCCGACATCCCAAAGGCCGACATCCCAAAGGCCGACATCCCAAACGCCGTCATCCCAAAGGCCGATATCCTAAAGGCAGAAATACCAAGGCCGAAATCGCAAAGGTCGACATCCCAAAGGCCGACATCCCAAAGACCGACATCCCAAAGGCCGACATCCCAATGGCCGATATCCTAAAGGCGGAAATTCCAAAGGCCGAAATCCCAAAGCCCGAAATCCCAAAGGCCGAAATCCCAAATGTCGAAATCCCAAAGGTCAAAATCCCAATAGCCGAAATCCCAAAGGCCGAAATCCCAAAGGCCGACATCCCAAAGGCCGACATCCCAAAGGCCGACATCCCAAAGGCCGACATCCCAAAGGCCGACATCCCAAAGGCCGACATCCCAAAGGCCGACATCCCAAAGGCCGACATCCCAAAGGCCGAAATCCCAAAAGCCGTTATCTTAAAGGCCGAAATCCCAAAGGTCGACATCCTAAAGGCCGACATCGCAAAGGCCGACATCCCAAAGGCCGACATCCCAAAGGCCGACATCCCAAAGGCCGACATCCCAAAGGCCGACATCCCAAAGGCCGACATCCCAAAGTCGACATCCCAATGGCCGACATCCCAAAGGCCGACATCCCAAAGGCCGACATCCCAAAGGCCGACATCCCAAAGGCCGACATCCCAAAGGCCGAAATCCCATAGGTTACAATTCCAAAGAAGAACATCCCAAAGACCGAAATCCCAAAGGCCGAAATCCCAAAGGCCGAAATCCCAAAGGCCGAAATCCCAAAGGCCGAAATCCCAAAGGCCGACATCCTAAAGGTCAAAATCCCAATAGCCGACATCCCAAAGGCCGAAATCCCAAAGGCCGAAATCCGAAACGCCGAAATCCCAAATGTCGAAATCCCGAGGCCGAAATTCCAAAGGCTGAATTCCCAAAAGGCCGAAATCCCAAAGTCCGTATTTCCAAAGGCCGAAATCCGAAAGGCCGAATTTCCAAAGGCCGAAATCCCAAAGGCCGACATCCCAAAGGCCGACATCCCAAAGGCCGACATCCCAAAGGCCGAAATCCCAAAAGCCGTTATCTTAAAGGCCGAAATCCCAAAGGTCGACATCCCAAAGGCCGACATCGCAAAGGCCGACATCCCAAAGGCCGACATCCCAAAGGCCGACATCCCAAAGGCCGACATCCCAAAGGCCGACATCCCAAAGGCCGACATCCCAAAGTCGACATCCCAAAGGCCGACATCCCAAAGGCCGACATCCCAAAGGCCGAAATCCCATAGGTTACAATTCCAAAGACCAACATCCCAAAGACCGAAATCCCAAAGGCCGAAATCCCAAAGGTCGACATCCTCAAGGCCAATATCCCAAAGGCCGACATCCCAAAGGCCGACATCCCAAAGGCCGACATCCCAAAGACCGACATCCCAAAGGCCGAAATCCCAAAAGCCGTTATCTTAAAGGCCGAAATCCCAAAGGTCGACATCCTAAAGGCCGACATCGCAAAGGCCGACATCCCAAAGGGCGACATCCCAACGGCCGACATCCCAAAGACCGACATCCCAAAGGCCGATATCCTAAAGGCGGAAATTCCAAAGGCCGAAATCCTAAAGCCCGAAATCCCAAATGCCGAAATCCCAAATGTCGAAATCCTAAAGGTCAAAATCCCAATAGCCGACATCCCAGAGGCCGATATCCCAAATGTCGAAATCCCAAAGGTCAAAATCCCAATAGCCGACATCCCAAAGGCCGAAATCCGAAACGCCGAAATCCCAAATGTCGAAATCCCAAGGCCGAAATTCCAAAGGCTGAATTCCCAAAAGGCCGAAATCCCAAAGTCCGTATTTCCAAAGGCCGAAATCCGAAAGGCCGAATTTCCAAAGGCCGAAATCCCAAAGGCCGACATCCCAAAGGCCGAAATCCCAAAAGCCGTTATCTTAAAGGCCGAAATCCCAAAGGTCGACATCCCAAAGGCCGACATCCCAAAGGCCGATGTCTTAACGGCGGAAATGCCAATAGCCGAAATTCCAAAGGCCGAAATTTCAAAGGCCGAAATCCCAAACGGCGAAATCCCAAAGGCCGAAATCCCAAAGGCCGAATTTCCAAAGGCCGAAATCCCAAAGGCCGAAATACCAAAAGCCGATATCCTACAGGCGGAAATACCAAGGCCGAAATCCCTACGGTCGAAATCCCAAAGGCCGAAATCCCAAAGGCCGAAATCCCAAAGGCCGAAATCCCAAAGGCCGAAATACCAAAGGCCGATATCCTACAGGCGGAAATACCAAAGGCCGAAATCCCAAAGGCCGAAATCCCAAAAGTCGAAATCCCAAATGTCGAAATCGCAAGGCCGACATCCCAAAGGCCGAAATCCCAAATGCCGAAATCCCAAAGGCCGTAATCCCAAAGGCCGATATCCCAATGGCCGACATCCCAAAGGCCGATATCTTAAAGGCCGAAATCCCAAAGGTCGAAATCCCAACGGTCGATATGCCAAAGGCCGACATCCCAAATGTCGAAATCCCAAAGGTCAAAATCCAAATAGCCGACATCCCAAAGGCCGAAA
The DNA here is from genome assembly GCF_050947335.1 of Megachile rotundata. Taxonomy (NCBI): domain Eukaryota; kingdom Metazoa; phylum Arthropoda; class Insecta; order Hymenoptera; family Megachilidae; genus Megachile; species Megachile rotundata. The sequence continues at coordinate 658,901 of NC_134986.1, forward strand.
TCCCAAAGGCCGTAATCCCAAATGTCGAAATCCCAAAGGTCGACATTCTAAAGGCCGACATCCCAAAGGCCGATATCCTAAAGGCGGAAATTCCAAAGGCCGAAATCCCAAAGGCCGAAATCCCAAATGTCGAAATCCCAAAGGTCGACATTCTAAAGGCCGACATCCCAAAGGCCGACATCCCAAAGGGCGACATCCCAAAGGCCGTCATCCCAAAGGCCGATATCCTAAAGGCAGAAATTCCAAGGCCGAAATCCCAAATGTCGACATCCCAAAGGCCGACATCCCAAAGACCGACATCCCAAAGGCCGACATCCCAATGGCCGATATCCTAAAGGCGGAAATTCCAAAGGCCGAAATCCCAAAGCCCGAAATCCCAAAGGCCGAAATCCCAAATGTCGAATTCCCAAAGGTCAAAATCCCAATAGCCGAAATCCCAAAGGCCGAAATCCCAAAGGCCGACATTCTAAAGGCCGACATCCCAAAGGCCGACATCCCAAAGGGCGACATCCCAACGGCCGACATCCCAAAGGCCGATATCCTAAAGGCGGAAATTCCAAAGGCCGAAATCCTAAAGCCCGAAATCCCAAATGTCGAAATCCTAAAGGTCAAAATCCCAATAGCCGACATCCCAGAGGCCGAAATCCCAAATGTCGAAATCCCAAAGGTCAAAATCCCAATAGCCGACATCCCAAAGGCCGAAATCCCAAAGGCCGAAATCCGAAACGCCGAAATCCCAAATGTCGAAATCCCAAGGCCGAAATTCCAAAGGCTGAATTCCCAAAAGGCCGAAATCCCAAAGTCCGTATTTCCAAAGGCCGAAATCCGAAAGGCCGAAATTCCAAAAGGCCGAAATCCCAAAGGCCGACATCCCAAAGGCCGACATCCCAAAGGCCGAAATCCCAAAAGCCGTTATCTTAAGGGCCGAAATCCCAAAGGTCGACATCCCAAAGGCCGACATCACAAAGGCCGACATCCCAAAGGCCGACATCCCAAAGGCCGACATCCCAAAGGCCGACATCCCAAAGGCCGAAATCCCATAGGTTACAATTCCAAAGACCAACATCCCAAAGACCGAAATCCAAAAGGCGGAAATCCCAAAGGCCGACATCCCAAAGGCCGACATCCCAAAGGCCGAAATCCCAAAAGCCGTTATCTTAAAGGCCGAAATCCCAAAGGTCGACATCCCAAAGGCCGACATCGCAAAGGCCGACATCCCAAAGGCCGACATCCCAAAGGCCGACATCCCAAAGGCCGACATCCCAAAGGCCGACATCCCAAAGGCCGACATCCCAAAGTCGACATCCCAAAGGCCGACATCCCAAAGGCCGACATCCCAAAGGCCGAAATCCCATAGGTTACAATTCCAAAGACCAACATCCCAAAGACCGAAATCCCAAAGGCCGAAATCCCAAAGGTCGACATCCTCAAGGCCAATATCCCAAAGGCCGACATCCCAAAGGCCGACATCCCAAAGGCCGACATCCCAAAGACCGACATCCCAAAGGCCGAAATCCCAAAAGCCGTTATCTTAAAGGCCGAAATCCCAAAGGTCGACATCCTAAAGGCCGACATCGCAAAGGCCGACATCCCAAAGGGCGACATCCCAACGGCCGACATCCCAAAGACCGACATCCCAAAGGCCGATATCCTAAAGGCGGAAATTCCAAAGGCCGAAATCCTAAAGCCCGAAATCCCAAATGCCGAAATCCCAAATGTCGAAATCCTAAAGGTCAAAATCCCAATAGCCGACATCCCAGAGGCCGATATCCCAAATGTCGAAATCCCAAAGGTCAAAATCCCAATAGCCGACATCCCAAAGGCCGAAATCCGAAACGCCGAAATCCCAAATGTCGAAATCCCAAGGCCGAAATTCCAAAGGCTGAATTCCCAAAAGGCCGAAATCCCAAAGTCCGTATTTCCAAAGGCCGAAATCCGAAAGGCCGAATTTCCAAAGGCCGAAATCCCAAAGGCCGACATCCCAAAGGCCGAAATCCCAAAAGCCGTTATCTTAAAGGCCGAAATCCCAAAGGTCGACATCCCAAAGGCCGACATCCCAAAGGCCGATGTCTTAACGGCGGAAATGCCAATAGCCGAAATTCCAAAGGCCGAAATTTCAAAGGCCGAAATCCCAAACGGCGAAATCCCAAAGGCCGAAATCCCAAAGGACGAATTTCCAAAGGCCGAAATCCCAAAGGCCGAAATACCAAAAGCCGATATCCTACAGGCGGAAATACCAAGGCCGAAATCCCTACGGTCGAAATCCCAAAGGCCGAAATCCCAAAGGCCGAAATCCCAAAGGCCGAAATCCCAAAGGCCGAAATACCAAAGGCCGATATCCTACAGGCGGAAATACCAAAGGCCGAAATCCCAAAGGCCGAAATCCCAAAAGTCGAAATCCCAAATGTCGAAATCGCAAGGCCGACATCCCAAAGGCCGAAATCCCAAATGCCGAAATCCCAAAGGCCGTAATCCCAAAGGCCGATATCCCAATGGCCGACATCCCAAAGGCCGATATCTTAAAGGCCGAAATCCCAAAGGTCGAAATCCCAACGGTCGATATGCCAAAGGCCGACATCCATAAGGCCGACATCCCAAAGGCCGACATCCCAAATGCCGATATCCTAAAGGCGGAATTTCCAAAGGCGGAAATCCCAATAGCCGAAATCGCAAAGGCGGAAATCCCAAAAGCCGAATTTCCAAAGGCCGAAATCCCAAACGCCGAAATCCCAAAGCCCGAAATCCCATAGGTTACAATTCCAAAGACCAACATCCCAAAGACCGAAATCCCCAAGGCCGAAATCCCAAATGTCGAAATCCCAAAGGTCAAAATCCAAATAGCCGATATCCCAAAGGCCGAAATCCCAAAGGCCGTAATCCCAAATGTCGAAATCCCAAAGGTCGACATTCTAAAGGCCGACATCCCAAAGGCCGATATCCTAAAGGCGAAAATTCCAAAGGCCGAAATCCCAAAGGCCGAAATCCCAAATGTCGAAATCCCAAAGGTCGACATTCTAAAGGCCGACATCCCAAAGGCCGACATCCCAAAGGCCGACATCCCAAAGGCCGACATCCCAAAGGCCGACATCCCAAAGGCCGACATCCCAAAGGCCGACATCCCAGGGCCGACATCCCAAAGGCCGAAATCCCAAAGGCCGAAATCCCAAAGGCCGAAATCCCAAAGCCCGAAATCCCATAGGTTACAATTCCAAAGACCAACATCCCAAAGACCGAAATCCCAAAGGCGGACATCCCAAAGGCCGACATCCCAAAGGCCGATGTCTTAACGGCGGAAATGCCAATAGCCGAAATTCCAAAGGCCGAAATCCCAAACGCCGAAATCCCAAAGGCCGAAATCCCAACGGCCGAATTTCCAAAGGCCGAAATCCCAAAGGCTGAAATACCAAAAGCCGATATCCTACAGGCGGAAATACCAAGGCCGAAATCCCTACGGCCGAAATCCCAAAGGCCGAAATCCCAAAGGCCGAAATCCCAAAGGCCGAAATCCCAAAAGCCGATATCTTAAAGGCCGAAATCCTAAAGGCCGAAATCCTAAAATGTCCGAAACCCAAAGTCCGAAATCCCAAAGGTCGACATCCTAAAGCCCGAAATCCCAAATGTCGAAATCCCAAAGGTCAAAATCCCAATAGCCGACATCCCAAAGGCCGAAATCCCAAAGGCCGTAATCCCAAATGTCGAAATAGAAAAGGTCAAAATCCCAATAGCCGACATCCCAAATCGAAATCCCATAGGCCGAAATCCCAAAGGCCGACATTCCAAATGTCGACATCCCAAAGGCCGACATCCCAAAGGCCGACATCCCAAAGGCCGACATCCCAAAGGCCGATATCCCAAGGGCCGACATCCCAAAGGCCGACATCCCAAAGGCCGACATCCCAAAGGCCGACATCCCAAAGGGCGACATCCCAAAGGCCGTAATCCCAAATGTCGAAATAGAAAAGGTCAAAATCCCAATAGCCGGCATCCCAAAGGCGAAATCCCAAAGGCCGAAATCCCAAAAGCCGAAATCCCAAATGTCGAAATCGCAAGGCCGACATCCCAAAGGCCGAAATCCCAAGGGCCGAAATCCCAAAGGCCGAAATCCCTAAGGCCGTAATACCAAAGGCCGATATCCCAATGGCCGACATCCCAAAGGCCGAAATCCCAAAAGCCGATATCTTAAAGGCCGAAATCCTAAAGGCCGAAATCCTAAAATGTCCGAAACCCAAAGTCCGAAATCCCAAAGGTCGACATCCTAAAGCCCGAAATCCCAAATGTCGAAATCCCAAAGGTCAAAATCCCAATAGCCGACATCCCAAAGGCCGAAATCCCAAAGGCCGTAATCCCAAATGTCGAAATAGAAAAGGTCAAAATCCCAATAGCCGACATCCCAAATCGAAATCCCATAGGCCGAAATCCCAAAGGCCGACATTCCAAATGTCGACATCCCAAAGGCCGACATCCCAAAGGCCGACATCCCAAAGGCCGATATCCCAAGGGCCGACATCCCAAAGGCCGACATCCCAAAGGCCGACATCCCAAAGGCCGACATCCCAAAGGGCGACATCCCAAAGGCCGTAATCCCAAATGTCGAAATAGAAAAGGTCAAAATCCCAATAGCCGGCATCCCAAAGGCGAAATCCCAAAGGCCGAAATCCCAAAAGCCGAAATCCCAAATGTCGAAATCGCAAGGCCGACATCCCAAAGGCCGAAATCCCAAGGGCCGAAATCCCAAAGGCCGAAATCCCTAAGGCCGTAATACCAAAGGCCGATATCCCAATGGCCGACATCCCAAAGGCAGAAATCCCAAAGGCCAATATCTTAAAGGCCGAAATCCGAAAGGTCGAAATCCCCAAGGCCGAAATCCCAAATGTCGAAATCCCAAAGGTCAAAATCCAAATAGCCGACATCCCAAAGGCCGAAATCCCAAAGGCCGTAATCCCAAATGTCGAAATCCCAAAGGTCGACATTCTAAAGGCCGACATCCCAAAGGCCGATATCCTAAAGGCGGAAATTCCAAAGGCCGAAATCCCAAAGGCCGAAATCCCAAATGTCGAAATCCCAAAGGTCGACATTCTAAAGGCCGACATCCCAAAGGCCGACATCCCAAAGGGCGACATCCCAAAGGCCGTCATCCCAAAGGCCGATATCCTAAAGGCAGAAATTCCAAGGCCGAAATCCCAAATGTCGACATCCCAAAGGCCGACATCCCAAAGACCGACATCCCAAAGGCCGACATCCCAATGGCCGATATCCTAAAGGCGGAAATTCCAAAGGCCGAAATCCCAAAGCCCGAAATCCCAAAGGCCGAAATCCCAAATGTCGAATTCCCAAAGGTCAAAATCCCAATAGCCGAAATCCCAAAGGCCGAAATCCCAAAGGCCGACATTCTAAAGGCCGACATCCCAAAGGCCGACATCCCAAAGGGCGACATCCCAACGGCCGACATCCCAAAGGCCGATATCCTAAAGGCGGAAATTCCAAAGGCCGAAATCCTAAAGCCCGAAATCCCAAATGTCGAAATCCTAAAGGTCAAAATCCCAATAGCCGACATCCCAGAGGCCGAAATCCCAAATGTCGAAATCCCAAAGGTCAAAATCCCAATAGCCGACATCCCAAAGGCCGAAATCCCAAAGGCCGAAATCCGAAACGCCGAAATCCCAAATGTCGAAATCCCAAGGCCGAAATTCCAAAGGCTGAATTCCCAAAAGGCCGAAATCCCAAAGTCCGTATTTCCAAAGGCCGAAATCCGAAAGGCCGAAATTCCAAAAGGCCGAAATCCCAAAGGCCGACATCCCAAAGGCCGACATCCCAAAGGCCGAAATCCCAAAAGCCGTTATCTTAAGGGCCGAAATCCCAAAGGTCGACATCCCAAAGGCCGACATCACAAAGGCCGACATCCCAAAGGCCGACATCCCAAAGGCCGACATCCCAAAGGCCGACATCCCAAAGGCCGAAATCCCATAGGTTACAATTCCAAAGACCAACATCCCAAAGACCGAAATCCAAAAGGCGGAAATCCCAAAGGCCGACATCCCAAAGGCCGACATCCCAAAGGCCGAAATCCCAAAAGCCGATATCTTAAAGGCCGAAATCCTAAAATGTCCGAAACCCAAAGTCCGAAATCCCAAAGGTCGACATCCTAAAGGACGACATCCAAAAGGCCGACATCACAAAGGCCGACATCCCAAAGGCCGATATCCTAAAGGCCGAAATTCCAAAGGCCGAAATCCCAAAGCCCGAAATCCCAAAGGCCGAAATCCCAAATGTCGAAATCCCAAATGTCAAAATCCCAATAGCCGACATCCCAAAGGCCGACATCCCAAAGGCCGACATCCGAAAGGCCGACATCCCAAAGGTCGACATCCCAAAGGCCGACATCCCAAAGGCCGATGTCTTAACGGCGGAAATGCCAATAGCCGAAATTCCAAAGGCCGACATCCCAAAGGCCGAAATCCCAAATGCCGAAATCCCAAAGGCCGAAATCCCAAAGCCCGAAATCCCAAAGGCCGAAATCCCAAAGCCCGAAATCCCATAGGTTACAATTCCAAAGACCAACATCCCAAAGACCTAAATCCCAAAGGCCGACATCCCAAAGGCCGATGTCTTAACGGCGGAAATGCCAATAGCCGAAATTCCAAAGGCCGAAATTCCAAAGGCCGAAATCCCAAACGCCGAAATCCCAAAGGCCGAAATCCCAACGGCCGAATTTCTAAAGGCCGAAATCCCAAAGGCCGAAATACCAAAAGCCGATATCCTACAGGCGGAAATACCAAGGCCGAAATCCCTACGGCCGAAATCCCAAAGGCCGAAATCCCAAAGGCCGAAATCCCAAAGGCCGAAATCCCAAAGGCCGAAATCCCAAAGGCCGAAATCCCAAAAGCCGATATCTTAAAGGCCGAAATCCTAAAGGCCGAAATCCTAAAATGTCCGAAACCCAAAGTCCGATATCCCAAAGATCGACATCCTAAAGGCCGAAATCCCAAATGTCGAAATCCCAAAGGTCAAAATCCCAATAGCCGACATCCCAAAGGCCGAAATCCCAAATGCCGAAATCCAAAAGGCCGAAATCCCAAAGGCCGTAATCCCAAAGGCCGATATCCCAATGGCCGACATCCCAAAGGACGAAATCCCAAAGGCCGATATCTTAAAGGCCGAAATCCCAAAGGTCGAAATCCCAACGTTCGATATGCCAAAGGCCGACATCCATAAGGCCGACATCCCAAAGGCCGACATCCCAAAGACCGAAATCCCCAAAGCCGTTATCTTAAAGGCCGAAATCCCAAAGGTCGACATCGCAAAGGCCGACATCCCAAAGGCCGACATCCCAAAGGCCGACATCCCAAAGGCCGACATCCCAAAGGCCGACATCCCAAAGGCCGATGTCTTAACGGCGGAAATGCCAATAGCCGAAATTCCAAAGGCCGAAATTCCAAAGGCCGAAATCCCAAACGCCGAAATCCCAAAGGCCGAAATCCCAACGGCCGAATTTCCAAAGGCCGAAATCCCAAAGGCCGAAAAACCAAAAGCTGATATCCTACAGGCGGAAATACCAAGGCCGAAATCCCAAAGGCCGAAATCCCAAAGGCCGAAATCCCAAAGGCCGAAATCCCAAAGGCCGAAATCCCAAAGGCCGAAATCCCAAAGGCCGAAATCCCAAAAGCCGATATCTTAAAGGCCGAAATCCTAAAGGCCGAAATCCTAAAATGTCCGAAACCCAAAGTCCGATATCCCAAAGATCGACATCCTAAAGGCCGAAATCCCAAATGTCGAAATCCCAAAGGTCAAAATCCCAATAGCCGACATCCCAAAGGCCGAAATCCCAAAGGCCGTAATCCCAAATGTCGATATCCCAACGGTCGATATGCCAAAGGCCGACATCCATAAGGCCGATATCCTAAAGGCGGAAATTCCAAAGGCCGAAATCCCAAAGCCCGAAATCCCAAAGGCCGAAATCCCAAATGTCGAAATCCCAAATGTCAAAATCCCAATAGCCGACATCCCAAAGGCCGACATCCCAAAGGCCGACATCCGAAAGGCCGACATCCCAAAGGTCGACATCCCAAAGGCCGACATCCCAAAGGCCGATGTCTTAACGGCGGAAATGCCAATAGCCGAAATTCCAAAGGCCGAAATTCCAAAGGCCGAAATCCCAAACGCCGAAATCCCAAAGGCCGAAATCCCAAAGGCCGAATTTCCAAAGGCCGAAATCCCAAAGGCCGAAATACCAAAAGCCGATATCCTACAGGCGGAAATACCAAGGCCGAAATCCCTACGGCCGAAATCCCAAAGGCCGAAATCCCAAAGGCCGAAATCCCAAAGGCCGAAATACCAAAGGCCGATATCCTAAAGGCGGAAATTCCAAAGGCCGACATCCCAAAGGCCGAAATCCCAAATGCCGAAATCCCAAAGGCCGAAATCCCAAAGCCCGAAATCCCAAAGGCCGAAATCCCAAAGCCCGAAATCCCATAGGTTACAATTCCAAAGACCAACATCCCAAAGACCTAAATCCCAAAGGCCGACATCCCAAAGGCCGATGTCTTAACGGCGGAAATGCCAATAGCCGAAATTCCAAAGGCCGAAATTCCAAAGGCCGAAATCCCAAACGCCGAAATCCCAAAGGCCGAAATCCCAACGGCCGAATTTCTAAAGGCCGAAATCCCAAAGGCCGAAATACCAAAAGCCGATATCCTACAGGCGGAAATACCAAGGCCGAAATCCCTACGGCCGAAATCCCAAAGGCCGAAATCCCAAAGGCCGAAATCCCAAAGGCCGAAATCCCAAAGGCCGAAATCCCAAAAGCCGATATCTTAAAGGCCGAAATCCTAAAGGCCGAAATCCTAAAATGTCCGAAACCCAAAGTCCGATATCCCAAAGATCGACATCCTAAAGGCCGAAATCCCAAATGTCGAAATCCCAAAGGTCAAAATCCCAATAGCCGACATCCCAAAGGCCGAAATCCCAAATGCCGAAATCCAAAAGGCCGAAATCCCAAAGGCCGTAATCCCAAAGGCCGATATCCCAATGGCCGACATCCCAAAGGACGAAATCCCAAAGGCCGATATCTTAAAGGCCGAAATCCCAAAGGTCGAAATCCCAACGTTCGATATGCCAAAGGCCGACATCCATAAGGCCGACATCCCAAAGGCCGACATCCCAAAGACCGAAATCCCCAAAGCCGTTATCTTAAAGGCCGAAATCCCAAAGGTCGACATCGCAAAGGCCGACATCCCAAAGGCCGACATCCCAAAGGCCGACATCCCAAAGGCCGACATCCCAAAGGCCGACATCCCAAAGGCCGATGTCTTAACGGCGGAAATGCCAATAGCCGAAATTCCAAAGGCCGAAATTCCAAAGGCCGAAATCCCAAACGCCGAAATCCCAAAGGCCGAAATCCCAACGGCCGAATTTCCAAAGGCCGAAATCCCAAAGGCCGAAAAACCAAAAGCTGATATCCTACAGGCGGAAATACCAAGGCCGAAATCCCAAAGGCCGAAATCCCAAAGGCCGAAATCCCAAAGGCCGAAATCCCAAAGGCCGAAATCCCAAAGGCCGAAATCCCAAAAGCCGATATCTTAAAGGCCGAAATCCTAAAGGCCGAAATCCTAAAATGTCCGAAACCCAAAGTCCGATATCCCAAAGATCGACATCCTAAAGGCCGAAATCCCAAATGTGGAAATCCCAAAGGTCAAAATCCCAATAGCCGACATCCCAAAGGCCGAAATCCCAAAGGCCGTAATCCCAAATGTCGATATCCCAACGGTCGATATGCCAAAGGCCGACATCCATAAGGCCGACATCCCAAATGTCGAAATCCCAAAGGCCGACATCCCAAAGGCCGACATCCCAAAGGCCGACATCCCAAAGGCCGACATCCCAAAGGCCGATATCCCAAAGGCCGACATCCCAAAGGCCGACATCCCAAAGGCCGACATCCCAAAGGCCGACATCCCAAAGGCCGACATCCCAAAGGCCGACATCCCAAAGGCCGACATCCCAAAGGCCGATGTCTTAACGGCGGAAATGCCAATAGCCGAAATTCCAAAGGCCGAAATTCCAAAGGCCGAAATCCCAAACGCCGAAATCCCAACGGCCGAATTTCCAAAGGCCGAAATCCCAAAGGCCGAAATACCAAAAGCCGATATCCTACAGGCGGAAATACCAAGGCCGAAATCCCTACGGCCGAAATTCCAAAGGCCGAAATCCCAAACGCCGAAATCCCAAAGGCCGAAATCCCAAAGGCCGAATTTCCAAAGGCCGAAATCCCAAAGGCCGAAATACCAAAAGCCGATATCCTACAGGCGGAAATACCAAGGCCGAAATCCCTACGGCCGAAATCCCAAAGGCCGATATCTTAAAGGCCGAAATCCTAAAGGCCGAAATCCTAAAATGTCCGAAACCCAAAGTCCGAAATCCCAAAGGTCGACATCCTAAAGGCCGAAATCCCAAATGTCGAAATCCCAAAGGTCAAAATCCCAATAGCCGACATCCCAAAGGCCGAAATCCCAAAGGCCGTAATCCCAAATGTCGAAATAGAAAAGGTCAAAATCCCAATAGCCGGCATCCCAAAGGCGAAATCCCAAAGGCCGAAATCCCAAAGGCCGACATCCCAAAGGCCGACATCCCAAAGGTCGACATCCCAAAGGCCGACATCCCAAAGGCCGACATCCCTAAGGCCGACATCCCAAAGGCCGACATCCCAAAGGCCGACATCCCAAATTCGACATCCCAAAGGCCGACATCCCAAAGGCCGACATCCCAAAGACCGAAATACCAAAAGCCGTTATCTTAAAGGCCGAAATCCCAAAGGTCGACATCCCAAAGGCCGACATCGCAAAGGCCGACATCCCAAAGGCCGACATCCCAAAGGCCGACATCCCAAAGGCCGACATCCCAAAGGCCGATATCCTACAGGCGGAAATACCAAAGGCCGAACTCCCAAAGGCCGAAATCCCAAAGGTCGAAATCCCAACGGTCGATATGCCAAAGGCCGACATCCATAAGGCCGACATCCCAAATGTCGAAATCCCAAAGGCCGACATCCCAAATGCCGATATCCTAAAGGCGGAATTTCCAAAGGCGGAAATCCCAATAGACGAAATCCCAATGGCGGAAATCCCAAAAGCAGAATTTCCAAAGGCCGAAATCCCAAAGCCCGAAATCCCATACGTTACAATTCCAAAGACCAACATCCCAAAGGCCGAAATCCCAAAGGCGGAAATCCCAAAGGCCGAAATCCCAAAGGCCGAAATCCCAAAGACCGAAATCCCAAAAGCCAATATCTTAAAGGCCGAAATCCTAAGGGCCGAAATCCTAAAATGTCCGAAACCCAAAGGCCGAAATCCCAAATGCCGAAATCCCAAAGGCCGAAATCCCAAAGCCCGAAATCCCAAAGGCCGAAATCCCAAAGCCCGAAATCCCATAGGTTACAATTCCAAAGACCAACATCCCAAAGACCTAAATCCCAAAGGCCGACATCCCAAAGGCCGACATCCCAAAGGCCGATGTCTTAACGGCGGAAATGCCAATAGCCGAAATTCCAAAGGCCGAAATTCCAAAGGCCGAAATCCCAAACGCCGAAATCCCAAAGGCCGAAATCCCAACGGCCGAATTTCCAAAGGCCGAAATCCCAAAGGCCGAAATACCAAAAGCCGATATCCTACAGGCGGAAATACCAAGGCCGAAATCCCTACGGCCGAAATCCCAAAGGCCGAAATCCCAAAGGCCGAAATCCCAAAGGCCGAAATCCCAAAAGCCGATATCTTAAAGGCCGAAATCCTAAAGGCCGAAATCCTAAAATGTCCGAAACCCAAAGTCCGATATCCCAAAGATCGACATCCTAAAGGCCGAAATCCCAAATGTCGAAATCCCAAAGGTCAAAATCCCAATAGCCGACATCCCAAAGGCCGAAATCCCAAATGCCGAAATCCAAAAGGCCGAAATCCCAAAGGCCGTAATCCCAAAGGCCGATATCCCAATGGCCGACATCCCAAAGGACGAAATCCCAAAGGCCGATATCTTAAAGGCCGAAATCCCAAAGGTCGAAATCCCAACGTTCGATATGCCAAAGGCCGACATCCATAAGGCCGACATCCCAAAGGCCGACATCCCAAAGACCGAAATCCCCAAAGCCGTTATCTTAAAGGCCGAAATCCCAAAGGTCGACATCGCAAAGGCCGACATCCCAAAGGCCGACATCCCAAAGGCCGACATCCCAAAGGCCGACATCCCAAAGGCCGACATCCCAAAGGCCGATGTCTTAACGGCGGAAATGCCAATAGCCGAAATTCCAAAGGCCGAAATTCCAAAGGCCGAAATCCCAAACGCCGAAATCCCAAAGGCCGAAATCCCAACGGCCGAATTTCCAAAGGCCGAAATCCCAAAGGCCGAAAAACCAAAAGCTGATATCCTACAGGCGGAAATACCAAGGCCGAAATCCCAAAGGCCGAAATCCCAAAGGCCGAAATCCCAAAGGCCGTTATCTTAAGGGCCGAAATCCCAAAGGTCGACATCCCAAAGGCCGACATCACAAAGGCCGACATCCCAAAGGCCGACATCCCAAAGGCCGACATCCCAAAGGCCGACATCCCAAAGGCCGAAATCCCATAGGTTACAATTCCAAAGACCAACATCCCAAAGACCGAAATCCAAAAGGCGGAAATCCCAAAGGCCGAAATCCCAAGGCCGAAATTCCAAAGGCTGAATTCCCAAAAGGCCGAAATCCCAAAGTCCGTATTTCCAAAGGCCGAAATCCGAAAGGCCGAAATTCCAAAAGGCCGAAATCCCAAAGGCCGACATCCCAAAGGCCGACATCCCAAAGGCCGAAATCCCAAAAGCCGTTATCTTAAGGGCCGAAATCCCAAAGGTCGACATCCCAAAGGCCGACATCACAAAGGCCGACATCCCAAAGGCCGACATCCCAAAGGCCGACATCCCAAAGGCCGACATCCCAAAGGCCGAAATCCCATAGGTTACAATTCCAAAGACCAACATCCCAAAGACCGAAATCCAAAAGGCGGAAATCCCAAAGGCCGACATCCCAAAGGCCGACATCCCAAAGGCCGAAATCCCAAAAGCCGTTATCTTAAAGGCCGAAATCCCAAAGGTCGACATCCCAAAGGCCGACATCGCAAAGGCCGACATCCCAAAGGCCGACATCCCAAAGGCCGACATCCCAAAGGCCGACATCCCAAAGGCCGACATCCCAAAGGCCGACATCCCAAAGTCGACATCCCAAAGGCCGACATCCCAAAGGCCGACATCCCAAAGGCCGAAATCCCATAGGTTACAATTCCAAAGACCAACATCCCAAAGACCGAAATCCCAAAGGCCGAAATCCCAAAGGTCGACATCCTCAAGGCCAATATCCCAAAGGCCGACATCCCAAAGGCCGACATCCCAAAGGCCGACATCCCAAAGACCGACATCCCAAAGGCCGAAATCCCAAAAGCCGTTATCTTAAAGGCCGAAATCCCAAAGGTCGACATCCTAAAGGCCGACATCGCAAAGGCCGACATCCCAAAGGGCGACATCCCAACGGCCGACATCCCAAAGACCGACATCCCAAAGGCCGATATCCTAAAGGCGGAAATTCCAAAGGCCGAAATCCTAAAGCCCGAAATCCCAAATGCCGAAATCCCAAATGTCGAAATCCTAAAGGTCAAAATCCCAATAGCCGACATCCCAGAGGCCGATATCCCAAATGTCGAAATCCCAAAGGTCAAAATCCCAATAGCCGACATCCCAAAGGCCGAAATCCGAAACGCCGAAATCCCAAATGTCGAAATCCCAAGGCCGAAATTCCAAAGGCTGAATTCCCAAAAGGCCGAAATCCCAAAGTCCGTATTTCCAAAGGCCGAAATCCGAAAGGCCGAATTTCCAAAGGCCGAAATCCCAAAGGCCGACATCCCAAAGGCCGAAATCCCAAAAGCCGTTATCTTAAAGGCCGAAATCCCAAAGGTCGACATCCCAAAGGCCGACATCCCAAAGGCCGATGTCTTAACGGCGGAAATGCCAATAGCCGAAATTCCAAAGGCCGAAATTTCAAAGGCCGAAATCCCAAACGGCGAAATCCCAAAGGCCGAAATCCCAAAGGCCGAATTTCCAAAGGCCGAAATCCCAAAGGCCGAAATACCAAAAGCCGATATCCTACAGGCGGAAATACCAAGGCCGAAATCCCTACGGTCGAAATCCCAAAGGCCGAAATCCCAAAGGCCGAAATCCCAAAGGCCGAAATCCCAAAGGCCGAAATACCAAAGGCCGATATCCTACAGGCGGAAATACCAAAGGCCGAAATCCCAAAGGCCGAAATCCCAAAAGTCGAAATCCCAAATGTCGAAATCGCAAGGCCGACATCCCAAAGGCCGAAATCCCAAATGCCGAAATCCCAAAGGCCGTAATCCCAAAGGCCGATATCCCAATGGCCGACATCCCAAAGGCCGATATCTTAAAGGCCGAAATCCCAAAGGTCGAAATCCCAACGGTCGATATGCCAAAGGCCGACATCCATAAGGCCGACATCCCAAAGGCCGACATCCCAAATGCCGATATCCTAAAGGCGGAATTTCCAAAGGCGGAAATCCCAATAGCCGAAATCGCAAAGGCGGAAATCCCAAAAGCCGAATTTCCAAAGGCCGAAATCCCAAACGCCGAAATCCCAAAGCCCGAAATCCCATAGGTTACAATTCCAAAGACCAACATCCCAAAGACCGAAATCCCCAAGGCCGAAATCCCAAATGTCGAAATCCCAAAGGTCAAAATCCAAATAGCCGACATCCCAAAGGCCGAAATCCCAAAGGCCGTAATCCCAAATGTCGAAATCCCAAAGGTCGACATTCTAAAGGCCGACATCCCAAAGGCCGATATCCTAAAGGCGAAAATTCCAAAGGCCGAAATCCCAAAGGCCGAAATCCCAAATGTCGAAATCCCAAAGGTCGACATTCTAAAGGCCGACATCCCAAAGGCCGACATCCCAAAGGCCGACATCCCAAAGGCCGACATCCCAAAGGCCGACATCCCAAAGGCCGACATCCCAAAGGCCGACATCCCAGGGCCGACATCCCAAAGGCCGAAATCCCAAAGGCCGAAATCCCAAAGGCCGAAATCCCAAAGCCCGAAATCCCATAGGTTACAATTCCAAAGACCAACATCCCAAAGACCGAAATCCCAAAGGCGGACATCCCAAAGGCCGACATCCCAAAGGCCGATGTCTTAACGGCGGAAATGCCAATAGCCGAAATTCCAAAGGCCGAAATCCCAAACGCCGAAATCCCAAAGGCCGAAATCCCAACGGCCGAATTTCCAAAGGCCGAAATCCCAAAGGCTGAAATACCAAAAGCCGATATCCTACAGGCGGAAATACCAAGGCCGAAATCCCTACGGCCGAAATCCCAAAGGCCGAAATCCCAAAGGCCGAAATCCCAAAGGCCGAAATCCCAAAAGCCGATATCTTAAAGGCCGAAATCCTAAAGGCCGAAATCCTAAAATGTCCGAAACCCAAAGTCCGAAATCCCAAAGGTCGACATCCTAAAGCCCGAAATCCCAAATGTCGAAATCCCAAAGGTCAAAATCCCAATAGCCGACATCCCAAAGGCCGAAATCCCAAAGGCCGTAATCCCAAATGTCGAAATAGAAAAGGTCAAAATCCCAATAGCCGACATCCCAAATCGAAATCCCATAGGCCGAAATCCCAAAGGCCGACATTCCAAATGTCGACATCCCAAAGGCCGACATCCCAAAGGCCGACATCCCAAAGGCCGACATCCCAAAGGCCGATATCCCAAGGGCCGACATCCCAAAGGCCGACATCCCAAAGGCCGACATCCCAAAGGCCGACATCCCAAAGGGCGACATCCCAAAGGCCGTAATCCCAAATGTCGAAATAGAAAAGGTCAAAATCCCAATAGCCGGCATCCCAAAGGCGAAATCCCAAAGGCCGAAATCCCAAAAGCCGAAATCCCAAATGTCGAAATCGCAAGGCCGACATCCCAAAGGCCGAAATCCCAAGGGCCGAAATCCCAAAGGCCGAAATCCCTAAGGCCGTAATACCAAAGGCCGATATCCCAATGGCCGACATCCCAAAGGCCGAAATCCCAAAAGCCGATATCTTAAAGGCCGAAATCCTAAAGGCCGAAATCCTAAAATGTCCGAAACCCAAAGTCCGAAATCCCAAAGGTCGACATCCTAAAGCCCGAAATCCCAAATGTCGAAATCCCAAAGGTCAAAATCCCAATAGCCGACATCCCAAAGGCCGAAATCCCAAAGGCCGTAATCCCAAATGTCGAAATAGAAAAGGTCAAAATCCCAATAGCCGACATCCCAAATCGAAATCCCATAGGCCGAAATCCCAAAGGCCGACATTCCAAATGTCGACATCCCAAAGGCCGACATCCCAAAGGCCGACATCCCAAAGGCCGACATCCCAAAGGCCGATATCCCAAGGGCCGACATCCCAAAGGCCGACATCCCAAAGGCCGACATCCCAAAGGCCGACATCCCAAAGGGCGACATCCCAAAGGCCGTAATCCCAAATGTCGAAATAGAAAAGGTCAAAATCCCAATAGCCGGCATCCCAAAGGCGAAATCCCAAAGGCCGAAATCCCAAAAGCCGAAATCCCAAATGTCGAAATCGCAAGGCCGACATCCCAAAGGCCGAAATCCCAAGGGCCGAAATCCCAAAGGCCGAAATCCCTAAGGCCGTAATACCAAAGGCCGATATCCCAATGGCCGACATCCCAAAGGCAGAAATCCCAAAGGCCAATATCTTAAAGGCCGAAATCCGAAAGGTCGAAATCCCCAAGGCCGAAATCCCAAATGTCGAAATCCCAAAGGTCAAAATCCAAATAGCCGACATCCCAAAGGCCGAAATCCCAAAGGCCGTAATCCCAAATGTCGAAATCCCAAAGGTCGACATTCTAAAGGCCGACATCCCAAAGGCCGATATCCTAAAGGCGGAAATTCCAAAGGCCGAAATCCCAAAGGCCGAAATCCCAAATGTCGAAATCCCAAAGGTCGACATTCTAAAGGCCGACATCCCAAAGGCCGACATCCCAAAGGGCGACATCCCAAAGGCCGTCATCCCAAAGGCCGATATCCTAAAGGCAGAAATTCCAAGGCCGAAATCCCAAATGTCGACATCCCAAAGGCCGACATCCCAAAGACCGACATCCCAAAGGCCGACATCCCAATGGCCGATATCCTAAAGGCGGAAATTCCAAAGGCCGAAATCCCAAAGCCCGAAATCCCAAAGGCCGAAATCCCAAATGTCGAATTCCCAAAGGTCAAAATCCCAATAGCCGAAATCCCAAAGGCCGAAATCCCAAAGGCCGACATTCTAAAGGCCGACATCCCAAAGGCCGACATCCCAAAGGGCGACATCCCAACGGCCGACATCCCAAAGGCCGATATCCTAAAGGCGGAAATTCCAAAGGCCGAAATCCTAAAGCCCGAAATCCCAAATGTCGAAATCCTAAAGGTCAAAATCCCAATAGCCGACATCCCAGAGGCCGAAATCCCAAATGTCGAAATCCCAAAGGTCAAAATCCCAATAGCCGACATCCCAAAGGCCGACATCCCAAACGCCGAAATCCCAAAAGCCGTTATCTTAAGGGCCGAAATCCCAAAGGTCGACATCCCAAAGGCCGACATCACAAAGGCCGACATCCCAAAGGCCGACATCCCAAAGGCCGACATCCCAAAGGCCGACATCCCAAAGGCCGAAATCCCATAGGTTACAATTCCAAAGACCAACATCCCAAAGACCGAAATCCAAAAGGCGGAAATCCCAAAGGCCGACATCCCAAAGGCCGACATCCCAAAGGCCGAAATCCCAAAAGCCGATATCTTAAAGGCCGAAATCCTAAAATGTCCGAAACCCAAAGTCCGAAATCCCAAAGGTCGACATCCTAAAGGACGACATCCAAAAGGCCGACATCACAAAGGCCGACATCCCAAAGGCCGATATCCTAAAGGCCGAAATTCCAAAGGCCGAAATCCCAAAGCCCGAAATCCCAAAGGCCGAAATCCCAAATGTCGAAATCCCAAATGTCAAAATCCCAATAGCCGACATCCCAAAGGCCGACATCCCAAAGGCCGACATCCGAAAGGCCGACATCCCAAAGGTCGACATCCCAAAGGCCGACATCCCAAAGGCCGATGTCTTAACGGCGGAAATGCCAATAGCCGAAATTCCAAAGGCCGACATCCCAAAGGCCGAAATCCCAAATGCCGAAATCCCAAAGGCCGAAATCCCAAAGCCCGAAATCCCAAAGGCCGAAATCCCAAAGCCCGAAATCCCATAGGTTACAATTCCAAAGACCAACATCCCAAAGACCTAAATCCCAAAGGCCGACATCCCAAAGGCCGATGTCTTAACGGCGGAAATGCCAATAGCCGAAATTCCAAAGGCCGAAATTCCAAAGGCCGAAATCCCAAACGCCGAAATCCCAAAGGCCGAAATCCCAACGGCCGAATTTCTAAAGGCCGAAATCCCAAAGGCCGAAATACCAAAAGCCGATATCCTACAGGCGGAAATACCAAGGCCGAAATCCCTACGGCCGAAATCCCAAAGGCCGAAATCCCAAAGGCCGAAATCCCAAAGGCCGAAATCCCAAAGGCCGAAATCCCAAAGGCCGAAATCCCAAAAGCCGATATCTTAAAGGCCGAAATCCTAAAGGCCGAAATCCTAAAATGTCCGAAACCCAAAGTCCGATATCCCAAAGATCGACATCCTAAAGGCCGAAATCCCAAATGTCGAAATCCCAAAGGTCAAAATCCCAATAGCCGACATCCCAAAGGCCGAAATCCCAAATGCCGAAATCCAAAAGGCCGAAATCCCAAAGGCCGTAATCCCAAAGGCCGATATCCCAATGGCCGACATCCCAAAGGACGAAATCCCAAAGGCCGATATCTTAAAGGCCGAAATCCCAAAGGTCGAAATCCCAACGTTCGATATGCCAAAGGCCGACATCCATAAGGCCGACATCCCAAAGGCCGACATCCCAAAGACCGAAATCCCCAAAGCCGTTATCTTAAAGGCCGAAATCCCAAAGGTCGACATCGCAAAGGCCGACATCCCAAAGGCCGACATCCCAAAGGCCGACATCCCAAAGGCCGACATCCCAAAGGCCGACATCCCAAAGGCCGATGTCTTAACGGCGGAAATGCCAATAGCCGAAATTCCAAAGGCCGAAATTCCAAAGGCCGAAATCCCAAACGCCGAAATCCCAAAGGCCGAAATCCCAACGGCCGAATTTCCAAAGGCCGAAATCCCAAAGGCCGAAAAACCAAAAGCTGATATCCTACAGGCGGAAATACCAAGGCCGAAATCCCAAAGGCCGAAATCCCAAAGGCCGAAATCCCAAAGGCCGAAATCCCAAAGGCCGAAATCCCAAAGGCCGAAATCCCAAAAGCCGATATCTTAAAGGCCGAAATCCTAAAGGCCGAAATCCTAAAATGTCCGAAACCCAAAGTCCGATATCCCAAAGATCGACATCCTAAAGGCCGAAATCCCAAATGTCGAAATCCCAAAGGTCAAAATCCCAATAGCCGACATCCCAAAGGCCGAAATCCCAAAGGCCGTAATCCCAAATGTCGATATCCCAACGGTCGATATGCCAAAGGCCGACATCCATAAGGCCGATATCCTAAAGGCGGAAATTCCAAAGGCCGAAATCCCAAAGCCCGAAATCCCAAAGGCCGAAATCCCAAATGTCGAAATCCCAAATGTCAAAATCCCAATAGCCGACATCCCAAAGGCCGACATCCCAAAGGCCGACATCCGAAAGGCCGACATCCCAAAGGTCGACATCCCAAAGGCCGACATCCCAAAGGCCGATGTCTTAACGGCGGAAATGCCAATAGCCGAAATTCCAAAGGCCGAAATTCCAAAGGCCGAAATCCCAAACGCCGAAATCCCAAAGGCCGAAATCCCAAAGGCCGAATTTCCAAAGGCCGAAATCCCAAAGGCCGAAATACCAAAAGCCGATATCCTACAGGCGGAAATACCAAGGCCGAAATCCCTACGGCCGAAATCCCAAAGGCCGAAATCCCAAAGGCCGAAATCCCAAAGGCCGAAATACCAAAGGCCGATATCCTAAAGGCGGAAATTCCAAAGGCCGACATCCCAAAGGCCGAAATCCCAAATGCCGAAATCCCAAAGGCCGAAATCCCAAAGCCCGAAATCCCAAAGGCCGAAATCCCAAAGCCCGAAATCCCATAGGTTACAATTCCAAAGACCAACATCCCAAAGACCTAAATCCCAAAGGCCGACATCCCAAAGGCCGATGTCTTAACGGCGGAAATGCCAATAGCCGAAATTCCAAAGGCCGAAATTCCAAAGGCCGAAATCCCAAACGCCGAAATCCCAAAGGCCGAAATCCCAACGGCCGAATTTCTAAAGGCCGAAATCCCAAAGGCCGAAATACCAAAAGCCGATATCCTACAGGCGGAAATACCAAGGCCGAAATCCCTACGGCCGAAATCCCAAAGGCCGAAATCCCAAAGGCCGAAATCCCAAAGGCCGAAATCCCAAAGGCCGAAATCCCAAAGGCCGAAATCCCAAAGGCCGAAATCCCAAAAGCCGATATCTTAAAGGCCGAAATCCTAAAGGCCGAAATCCTAAAATGTCCGAAACCCAAAGTCCGATATCCCAAAGATCGACATCCTAAAGGCCGAAATCCCAAATGTCGAAATCCCAAAGGTCAAAATCCCAATAGCCGACATCCCAAAGGCCGAAATCCCAAATGCCGAAATCCAAAAGGCCGAAATCCCAAAGGCCGTAATCCCAAAGGCCGATATCCCAATGGCCGACATCCCAAAGGACGAAATCCCAAAGGCCGATATCTTAAAGGCCGAAATCCCAAAGGTCGAAATCCCAACGTTCGATATGCCAAAGGCCGACATCCATAAGGCCGACATCCCAAAGGCCGACATCCCAAAGACCGAAATCCCCAAAGCCGTTATCTTAAAGGCCGAAATCCCAAAGGTCGACATCGCAAAGGCCGACATCCCAAAGGCCGACATCCCAAAGGCCGACATCCCAAAGGCCGACATCCCAAAGGCCGACATCCCAAAGGCCGATGTCTTAACGGCGGAAATGCCAATAGCCGAAATTCCAAAGGCCGAAATTCCAAAGGCCGAAATCCCAAACGCCGAAATCCCAAAGGCCGAAATCCCAACGGCCGAATTTCCAAAGGCCGAAATCCCAAAGGCCGAAAAACCAAAAGCTGATATCCTACAGGCGGAAATACCAAGGCCGAAATCCCAAAGGCCGAAATCCCAAAGGCCGAAATCCCAAAGGCCGAAATCCCAAAGGCCGAAATCCCAAAGGCCGAAATCCCAAAAGCCGATATCTTAAAGGCCGAAATCCTAAAGGCCGAAATCCTAAAATGTCCGAAACCCAAAGTCCGATATCCCAAAGATCGACATCCTAAAGGCCGAAATCCCAAATGTGGAAATCCCAAAGGTCAAAATCCCAATAGCCGACATCCCAAAGGCCGAAATCCCAAAGGCCGTAATCCCAAATGTCGATATCCCAACGGTCGATATGCCAAAGGCCGACATCCATAAGGCCGACATCCCAAATGTCGAAATCCCAAAGGCCGACATCCCAAAGGCCGACATCCCAAAGGCCGACATCCCAAAGGCCGACATCCCAAAGGCCGATATCCCAAAGGCCGACATCCCAAAGGCCGACATCCCAAAGGCCGACATCCCAAAGGCCGACATCCCAAAGGCCGACATCCCAAAGGCCGACATCCCAAAGGCCGACATCCCAAAGGCCGATGTCTTAACGGCGGAAATGCCAATAGCCGAAATTCCAAAGGCCGAAATTCCAAAGGCCGAAATCCCAAACGCCGAAATCCCAACGGCCGAATTTCCAAAGGCCGAAATCCCAAAGGCCGAAATACCAAAAGCCGATATCCTACAGGCGGAAATACCAAGGCCGAAATCCCTACGGCCGAAATTCCAAAGGCCGAAATCCCAAACGCCGAAATCCCAAAGGCCGAAATCCCAAAGGCCGAATTTCCAAAGGCCGAAATCCCAAAGGCCGAAATACCAAAAGCCGATATCCTACAGGCGGAAATACCAAGGCCGAAATCCCTACGGCCGAAATCCCAAAGGCCGATATCTTAAAGGCCGAAATCCTAAAGGCCGAAATCCTAAAATGTCCGAAACCCAAAGTCCGAAATCCCAAAGGTCGACATCCTAAAGGCCGAAATCCCAAATGTCGAAATCCCAAAGGTCAAAATCCCAATAGCCGACATCCCAAAGGCCGAAATCCCAAAGGCCGTAATCCCAAATGTCGAAATAGAAAAGGTCAAAATCCCAATAGCCGGCATCCCAAAGGCGAAATCCCAAAGGCCGAAATCCCAAAGGCCGACATCCCAAAGGCCGACATCCCAAAGGTCGACATCCCAAAGGCCGACATCCCAAAGGCCGACATCCCTAAGGCCGACATCCCAAAGGCCGACATCCCAAAGGCCGACATCCCAAATTCGACATCCCAAAGGCCGACATCCCAAAGGCCGACATCCCAAAGACCGAAATACCAAAAGCCGTTATCTTAAAGGCCGAAATCCCAAAGGTCGACATCCCAAAGGCCGACATCGCAAAGGCCGACATCCCAAAGGCCGACATCCCAAAGGCCGACATCCCAAAGGCCGATATCCTACAGGCGGAAATACCAAAGGCCGAACTCCCAAAGGCCGAAATCCCAAAGGTCGAAATCCCAACGGTCGATATGCCAAAGGCCGACATCCATAAGGCCGACATCCCAAATGTCGAAATCCCAAAGGCCGACATCCCAAATGCCGATATCCTAAAGGCGGAATTTCCAAAGGCGGAAATCCCAATAGACGAAATCCCAATGGCGGAAATCCCAAAAGCAGAATTTCCAAAGGCCGAAATCCCAAAGCCCGAAATCCCATACGTTACAATTCCAAAGACCAACATCCCAAAGGCCGAAATCCCAAAGGCGGAAATCCCAAAGGCCGAAATCCCAAAGGCCGAAATCCCAAAGACCGAAATCCCAAAAGCCAATATCTTAAAGGCCGAAATCCTAAGGGCCGAAATCCTAAAATGTCCGAAACCCAAAGGCCGAAATCCCAAATGCCGAAATCCCAAAGGCCGAAATCCCAAAGCCCGAAATCCCAAAGGCCGAAATCCCAAAGCCCGAAATCCCATAGGTTACAATTCCAAAGACCAACATCCCAAAGACCTAAATCCCAAAGGCCGACATCCCAAAGGCCGACATCCCAAAGGCCGATGTCTTAACGGCGGAAATGCCAATAGCCGAAATTCCAAAGGCCGAAATTCCAAAGGCCGAAATCCCAAACGCCGAAATCCCAAAGGCCGAAATCCCAACGGCCGAATTTCCAAAGGCCGAAATCCCAAAGGCCGAAATACCAAAAGCCGATATCCTACAGGCGGAAATACCAAGGCCGAAATCCCTACGGCCGAAATCCCAAAGGCCGAAATCCCAAAGGCCGAAATCCCAAAGGCCGAAATCCCAAAAGCCGATATCTTAAAGGCCGAAATCCTAAAGGCCGAAATCCTAAAATGTCCGAAACCCAAAGTCCGATATCCCAAAGATCGACATCCTAAAGGCCGAAATCCCAAATGTCGAAATCCCAAAGGTCAAAATCCCAATAGCCGACATCCCAAAGGCCGAAATCCCAAATGCCGAAATCCAAAAGGCCGAAATCCCAAAGGCCGTAATCCCAAAGGCCGATATCCCAATGGCCGACATCCCAAAGGACGAAATCCCAAAGGCCGATATCTTAAAGGCCGAAATCCCAAAGGTCGAAATCCCAACGTTCGATATGCCAAAGGCCGACATCCATAAGGCCGACATCCCAAAGGCCGACATCCCAAAGACCGAAATCCCCAAAGCCGTTATCTTAAAGGCCGAAATCCCAAAGGTCGACATCGCAAAGGCCGACATCCCAAAGGCCGACATCCCAAAGGCCGACATCCCAAAGGCCGACATCCCAAAGGCCGACATCCCAAAGGCCGATGTCTTAACGGCGGAAATGCCAATAGCCGAAATTCCAAAGGCCGAAATTCCAAAGGCCGAAATCCCAAACGCCGAAATCCCAAAGGCCGAAATCCCAACGGCCGAATTTCCAAAGGCCGAAATCCCAAAGGCCGAAAAACCAAAAGCTGATATCCTACAGGCGGAAATACCAAGGCCGAAATCCCAAAGGCCGAAATCCCAAAGGCCGAAATCCCAAAGGCCGAAATCCCAAAGGCCGAAATCCCAAAGGCCGAAATCCCAAAGGCCGAAATCCCAAAAGCCGATATCTTAAAGGCCGAAATCCTAAAGGCCGAAATCCTAAAATGTCCGAAACCCAAAGTCCGATATCCCAAAGATCGACATCCTAAAGGCCGAAATCCCAAATGTCGAAATCCCAAAGGTCAAAATCCCAATAGCCGACATCCCAAAGGCCGAAATCCCAAAGGCCGTAATCCCAAATGTCGATATCCCAACGGTCGATATGCCAAAGGCCGACATCCATAAGGCCGACATCCCAAATGTCGAAATCCCAAAGGCCGACATCCCAAAGGCCGACATCCCAAAGGCCGACATCCCAAAGGCCGACATCCCAAAGGCCGATATCCCAAAGGCCGACATCCCAAAGGCCGACATCCCAAAGGCCGACATCCCAAAGGCCGACATCCCAAAGGCCGACATCCCAAAGGCCGATGTCTTAACGGCGGAAATGCCAATAGCCGAAATTCCAAAGGCCGAAATTCCAAAGGCCGAAATCCCAAACGCCGAAATCCCAACGGCCGAATTTCCAAAGGCCGAAATCCCAAAGGCCGAAATACCAAAAGCCGATATCCTACAGGCGGAAATACCAAGGCCGAAATCCCTACGGCCGAAATTCCAAAGGCCGAAATCCCAAACGCCGAAATCCCAAAGGCCGAAATCCCAAAGGCCGAATTTCCAAAGGCCGAAATCCCAAAGGCCGAAATACCAAAAGCCGATATCCTACAGGCGGAAATACCAAGGCCGAAATCCCTACGGCCGAAATCCCAAAGGCCGATATCTTAAAGGCCGAAATCCTAAAGGCCGAAATCCTAAAATGTCCGAAACCCAAAGTCCGAAATCCCAAAGGTCGACATCCTAAAGGCCGAAATCCCAAATGTCGAAATCCCAAAGGTCAAAATCCCAATAGCCGACATCCCAAAGGCCGAAATCCCAAAGGCCGTAATCCCAAATGTCGAAATAGAAAAGGTCAAAATCCCAATAGCCGGCATCCCAAAGGCGAAATCCCAAAGGCCGAAATCCCAAAGGCCGACATCCCAAAGGCCGACATCCCAAAGGTCGACATCCCAAAGGCCGACATCCCAAAGGCCGACATCCCTAAGGCCGACATCCCAAAGGCCGACATCCCAAAGGCCGACATCCCAAATTCGACATCCCAAAGGCCGACATCCCAAAGGCCGACATCCCAAAGACCGAAATACCAAAAGCCGTTATCTTAAAGGCCGAAATCCCAAAGGTCGACATCCCAAAGGCCGACATCGCAAAGGCCGACATCCCAAAGGCCGACATCCCAAAGGCCGACATCCCAAAGGCCGACATCCCAAAGGCCGATATCCTACAGGCGGAAATACCAAAGGCCGAACTCCCAAAGGCCGAAATCCCAAAGGTCGAAATCCCAACGGTCGATATGCCAAAGGCCGACATCCATAAGGCCGACATCCCAAATGTCGAAATCCCAAAGGCCGACATCCCAAATGCCGATATCCTAAAGGCGGAATTTCCAAAGGCGGAAATCCCAATAGACGAAATCCCAATGGCGGAAATCCCAAAAGCAGAATTTCCAAAGGCCGAAATCCCAAAGCCCGAAATCCCATACGTTACAATTCCAAAGACCAACATCCCAAAGGCCGAAATCCCAAAGGCGGAAATCCCAAAGGCCGAAATCCCAAAGGCCGAAATCCCAAAGACCGAAATCCCAAAAGCCAATATCTTAAAGGCCGAAATCCTAAGGGCCGAAATCCTAAAATGTCCGAAACCCAAAGTCCGAAATCCCAAAGGTCGACATCCTAAAGGCCGACATCCAAAAGGCCGACATCACAAAGGCCGACATCCCAAAGGCCGATATCCTAAAGGCGGAAATTCCAAAGGCCGAAATCCCAAAGCCCGAAATCCCAAAGGCCGAAATCCCAAATGTCGAAATCCCAAATGTCAAAATCCCAGTAGCCGACATCCCAAAGGCCGAAATCCCAAAGGCCGTAATCCCAAATGTCGAAATAGAAAAGGTCAAAATCCCAATAGCCGACATCAAAAAGGCGAAATCCCAAAGGCCGAAATCCCAAAGGCCGACATCCGAAAGGCCGACATCCCAAAGGTCGACATCCCAAAGGCCGAATTTCCAAAGGCCGAAATCCCAAAGGCCGAAATACCAAAGGCCGATATCCTACAGGCGGAAATTCCAAAGGCCGAAATCCCAAAGGCCGAAATCCCAAAAGTCGAAATCCCAAATGTCGAAATCGCAAGGCCGACATCCCAAAGGCCAAAATCCCAAGTGCCGAAATCCCAAAGGCCGAAATCCCAAAGGTCGAAATCCCAACGTTCGATATGCCAAAGGCCGACATCCATAAGGCCGACATCCCAAAGGTCGACATCCCAAAGGCCGACATCGCAAAGGCCGACATCCCAAAGGCCGACATCCCAAAGGCCGACATCCCAAAGGCCGATATCCTAAAGGCGGAAATCCCAAAGCCCGAAATCCCAAACGTCGACATCCCAAAGGCCGACATCCCAAAGGCCGACATCCCAAAGACCGATATCCTAAAGGCGGAAATCCCAAAGGACGAAATCCCAAAGACCGAAATCCCAAAAGCCGATATCTTAAAGGCCGAAATCCTAAAGGCCGAAATCCTAAAATGTCCGAAACCCGAAGTCCGAAACCCCAAAGGTCGACATCCTAAAGGCCGACATCCCAAAGGCCGATATCCTAAAGGCGGAAATTCCAAAGGCGGAAATCCCAGTAGCCGAAATCCCAAAGCATGAAATCCCAAAGGCGGAAATCCCAAAAGCCGAATTTCCAAAGGCCGAAATCCCAAAGGCCGAAATCTCAAAGGCCGACATCCCAAAGGCCGACATCCCAAAGGCCGACATCCCAAAGGCCGACATCCCAAAGGCCGACATCCCAAAGGCCGACATCCCAAAGGCCGACATCCCAAAGGCCGACATCCCAAAGGCCGACATCCCAAAGGCCGACATCCCAAAGGCCAAAATCCCAAAAGTCGAAATTCCAAAGCCCGAAATCCCAAACGCCGAAATCCCAAAGGCCGAATTCCCAAAGGCCGAAATCCCAAAGGCCGAAATCCCAAAGGCCGAAATCCCAAAGCCGGAAATCCCAAAGGCCGAAATACCAAAAGCCAATATCCTACAGGCGGAAATACCAAAGGCCGAAATCCCTAAGGCCGAAATCCCAAAGGCCGAAATCCCAAAGGCCGAAATCGCAAAGGCCGAAATCCCAAATGCCGAAATCCCAAAGGCCGGTATCCTACAGGCGGAAATACCAAAGGCCGAAATCCCAAAAGCCGAAATCCCAAATGTCGAAATCGCAAGGCCGAAAACCCAAAGGCCGAAATCCCAAAAGCCGGTATCCTACAGGCGGAAATCTCAAAGTCCGTATTTCCAAAGGCCGAAATCCGAAAGGCCGAATTTCCAAAGGCCGAAATCCGAAAGTTCGAAATCCCAAAGGCCAAAATCCCAAAGGCCGTAATCCCAAAGGCCGAAAACCCAAAGGCCGATATCGTACAGGCGGAAATACCAAAGGCCGAAATCCCAAAAGCCGAAACCCCATATGTCGAAATCCCAAGGCCGAACTCACAAAGGTCGACATCCCAAAGGCTGACATCCCAAAGGCCGATATCCCAAATGCCGATATCCTAAAGGCGGAAATTCCAAAGGCGGAAATCCCAGCAGCCGAAATCCCAAAGCATGAAATCCCAAAGGCGGAAATCCCAAAAGCCGAATTTCCAAAGGCCGAAATCCCAAAGGCCGAAATCCCAAAGGCCGACATCCCAGAGGCCGACATCCCAAAGGCCGATATCCTAAAGGCGGAAATTCCAAAGGCGGAAATCCCAGTAGCCGAAATCCAAAAGCATGAAATCCCAAAGGCGGAAATCCCAAAAGCCGAATTTCCAAAGGCCGAAATCCCAAAGGCCGACATCCCAAAGGCCGACATCCCAAAGGCCGACATCCCAAAGGCCGACATCCCAAAGGCCGACATCCCAAAGGCCGACATCCCAAAGACCAAAATCCCAAAGACCAAAATCCCAAAAGTCGAAATCCCAAAGGCCGAAATCCCAGTAGCCGAAATCCCAAAGCATGAAATCCCAAAGGCGGAAATCCCAAAAGCCGAATTTCCAAAGGCCAAAATCCCAAAGGTCGAAATCCCAGAGGCGGAAATTCCAAAGGCCACAATCCCAAAGGCCGAAATCCCAAAGGCCGAAATCCCAAAAGCCGAAATCCCAAATGTCGAAATTCCAAAGCCCGAAATCCCAAACGCCGAAATCCCAAAGGCCGAAATCCCAAAGGCCGAATTTCCAAAGGCCGAAATTCCAAAGGCTGAATTCCCAAAAGGCCGAAATCCCAATGTCTGTATTTCCAAAGACCGGAATCCGAAAGGCCGAATTTCCAAAGGCCGAAATCCCAAAGGTCGAAATCGCAAAGGCCGAAATCCCAATGGCCGAAATCCCAAAGGTCGAAATCACAAAGGCCGACATCCTAAAAGGTCCAAATCACAAAGGCCGAAATCACAAAGGCTGAAATCCCAAAGGCCGAAATCCAAAAGGCCGAAATCCAAAACGCCGAAATCCAAAAGGCCGAAATCCCAATGGGCGAAATCCCAAGGCCGAAATCACAAAGGTCGACATCCCAAAGGCTGACATCCCAAAGGCTGACATCCCAAAGGCCGATATCCCAAATGCCGATATCCTAAAGGCGGAAATTCCAAAGGCGGAAATCCCAGCAGCCGAAATCCCAAAGCATGAAATCCCAAAGGCGGAAATCCCAAAAGCCGAATTTCCAAAGGCCGAAATCCCAAAGGCCGAAATCCCAAAGGCCGAAATCCCAAAGGCCGACATCCCAAAGGCCGACATCCCAGAGGCCGACATCCCAAAGGCCGATATCCTAATGGCGGAAATTCCAAAGGCGGAAATCCCAGTAGCCGAAATCCAAAAGCATGAAATCCCAAAGGCGGAAATCCCAAAAGCCGAATTTCCAAAGGCCGAAATCCCAAAGGCCGAAATCCCAAAGGCCGACATCCCAAAGGCCGACATCCCAAAGGCCGACATCCCAAAGGCCGACATCCCAAAGGCCGACATCCCAAAGGCCGACATCCCAAAGGCCGACATCCCAAAGGCCGACATCCCAAAGGCCGACATCCCAAAGGCCGACATCCCAAAGACCAAAATCCCAAAAGTCGAAATCCCAAAGGCCGAAATCCCAGTAGCCGAAATCCCAAAGCATGAAATCCCAAAGGCGGAAATCCCAAAAGCCGAATTTCCAAAGGCCAAAATCCCAAAGGTCGAAATCCCAGAGGCGGAAATTCCAAAGGCCAAAATCCCAAAGGCCGAAATCCCAAAGGCCGAAATCCCAAAAGCCGAAATCCCAAATGTCGAAATTCCAAAGCCCGAAATCCCAAACGCCGAAATCCCAAAGGCCGAAATCCCAAAGGCCGAATTTCCAAAGGCCGAAATTCCAAAGGCTGAATTCCCAAAAGGCCGAAATCCCAATGTCTGTATTTCCAAAGGCCGAAATCCGAAAGGCCGAATTTCCAAAGGCCGAAATCCCAAAGGTCGAAATCGCAAAGGCCGAAATCCCAATGGCCGAAATCCCAAAGGTCGAAATCACAAAGGCCGACATCCTAAAAGGTCCAAATCACAAAGGCCGAAATCACAAAGGCTGAAATCCCAAAGGCCGAAATCCAAAAGGCCGAAATCCAAAACGCCGAAATCCAAAAGGCCGAAATCCCAATGGGCGAAATCCCAAGGCCGAAATCACAAAGGTCGACATCCCAAAGGCCGAAATACCAAAAGCCAATATCTTAAAGGTCGAAATCGTAAAGGCCGAAATCCTAAAGGCCGAAATCCTAAAGGCCGAAATCCTAAAGGCCGAAATCCCAAAGGCCGAAATATCAAAAGCCAATATCCAACAGGCGGAAATACCAAAGGCCGAAATCCCTAAGGCCGAAATCCCAAAGGCCGAAATCCCAAAGGCCGAAATCCCAAAGGCCGATATCCTACAGGCGGAAAAACCAAAGGCCGAAATCCCAAAGGCCGAAATCCCAAAAGCCGAAATCCCAAATGTCGAAATCGCAAGGCCGACATCCCAAAGGCCTAAATCCCAAAGGCCGAAATCCCAAAGCCCGCAATCCCAAAGGCCGATATCCCAATGGCCGACATCCCAAAGGCCGAAATCCCAAAGGCCGATATCTTAAAGGCCGAAATCCCAAAGGTCGAAATCCCAACGGTCGATATGCCAAAGGCCGACATCCATAAGGCCGACATCCCAAAGGCCGACATCCCGAAGGCCGACATCCCAAAGGCCGACATCCCATTGGCCGATATCCTGAAGGCGGAAATTCCAAAGGCCGAAATCCCAAAGGCCGACGTCCGAAAGGCCGACGTCCCAAAGGCCGACATCCCAAAGGCCGACATGACAAAGGCCGACATCCCAAAGGCCGACATCCCAAAGGCCGACATCCCAAAGGCCGACATCCCAAAGGCCGACATCCCAAAGGCCGAAATCCCAAAGGTCGAAATCCCAAAGGCCGAAATCCCAAATGCCGATATCCCAAAGGCGGAAATTCCAAAGGCCGAAATCCCAAACGCCGAAATCCCAAAGGCCGAAATCCCAAAGGACGAAATCCCAAAGACCGAAATCCCAAAAGCCGATATCTTAAAGGCCGAAATCCTAAAGGCCGAAATCCTAAAATGTCCGAAACCCGAAGTCCGAAATCCCAGAGGTCGACATCCTAAAGGCCGACATCCCAAAGGCCGACATCCCAATGGCCGACATCCCAAAGGCCGAAATCCCAAAGGTCGAAATCCCAAAGGCCGAAATCCCAAATGCCGATATCCCAAAGGCGGAAATTCCAAAGGCCGAAATCCCAAACGCCGAAATCCCAAAGGCCGAAATCCCAAAGGACGAAATCCCAAAGACCGAAATCCCAAAAGCCGATATCTTAAAGGCCGAAATCCTAAAGGCCGAAATCCTAAAATGTCCGAAACCCGAAGTCCGAAATCCCAAAGGTCGACATCCTAAAGGCCGACATCCCAAAGGCCGACATCCCAAAGGCCGATATCCTAAAGGCGGAAATTCCAAAGGCCGAAATCCCAAAGGCCGAAATCCCAAAGTCCGAAACACAAATGTCGAAATCCCAAAGGTCGACATCCGAAAGGCCGACATCCCAAAGGCCGACGTCCCAAAGGCCGACGTCCCAAAGGCCGACGTCCCAAAGGCCGACGTCCCAAAGGCCGACGTCACAAAGGCCGACGTCCCAAAGGCCGACGTCCCAAAGGCCGACATCCCAAAGGCCGACATGACAAAGGCCGACATCCCAAAGACCGATATCTTAAAGGCGGAAATCCCAATAGTCGAAATTCCAAAGGCCGAAATTCCAAAGCCCGAAATCCCAAACGCCGAAATCCCAAAGGCCGAATTCCCAAAGGCCGAAATCCCAAAGGCCGAAATCCCAAAGCCGGAAATCCCAAAGGCCGAAATACCAAAAGCCGATATCCTACAGGCGGAAATACCAAAGGCCGAAATCCCTAAGGCCGAAATCCCAAAGGCCGAAATCCCAAAGGCCGAAATCGCAAAGGCCGAAATCCCAAATGCCGAAATCCCAAAGGCCGGTATCCTACAGGCGGAAATACCAAAGGCCGAAATCCCAAAAGCCGAAATCCCAAATGTCGAAATCGCAAGGCCGAAAACCCAAAGGCCGAAATCCCAAAAGCCGGTATCCTACAGGCGGAAATCTCAAAGTCCGTATTTCCAAAGGCCGAAATCCGAAAGGCCGAATTTCCAAAGGCCGAAATCCCAAAGTTCGAAATCCCAAAGGCCAAAATGCCAAAGCCCGTAATCCCAAAGGCCGAAAACCCAAAGGCCGATATCGTACAGGCGGAAATACCAAAGGCCGAAATCCCAAAAGCCGAAACCCCATATGTCGAAATCCCAAGGCCGAAATCACAAAGGTCGACATCCCAAAGGCTGACATCCCAAAGGCCGATATCCCAAATGCCGATATCCTAAAGGCGGAAATCCCAGCAGCCGAAATCCCAAAGCATGAAATCCCAAAGGCGGAAATCCCAAAAGCCGAATTTCCAAAGGCCGAAATCCCAAAGGCCGAAATCCCAAAGGCCGACATCCCAAAGGCCGACATCCCAAAGGCCGACATCCCAAAGGCCGACATCCCAAAGGCCGACAACCCAAAGGCCGACATCCCAAAGGCCGACATCCCAAAGACCAAAATCCCAAAAGTCGAAATCCCAAAGGCCGAAATCCCAGTAGCCGAAATCCCAAAGCATGAAATCCCAAAGGCGGAAATCCCAAAAGCCGAATTTCCAAAGGCCAAAATCCCAAAGGTCGAAATCTCAGAGGCGGAAATTCCAAAGGCCAAAATCCCAAAGGCCGAAATCCAAAAGGCCGAAATCCAAAACGCCGAAATCCAAAAGGCCGAAATCCCAATGGGCGAAATCCCAAAGGCCGAAATTAAAAAGGTCGAAATCCCAAAGGCCGAAATCCCAAACGCCGATATCCCAAAGGTTCAAATCCCAAAGGCCGAAAACCCACAGGCCTAAATCCCAAAGGACGAAATCCCAAAGGCCGAAATCTCAAAGGCCGAAATCCCAAAAGCCGAAATCCCAAATGTCGAAATTCCAAAGCCCGAAATCCCAAACGCCGAAATCCCAAAGGGCGAAATCCCAAAGGCCGAAATCCCAAAGGTCGAAATACCAAAGGCCGATATCCTAAAGGCTGAAGACAAAAAGGTCCAAAACCCAAAGGCCAAAATCCCAAAGGCCGAAATACCAAAGGTCGAAATCGCAAACGCCGAAATCCCATAGGCCGAAATCCCAAAGGTCGAAATCCCAAAGGCCAAAATCCCAAAGGCCGTAACCCCAAAGGCCGAAAACCCAAAGGCCGATATCCTACAGGCGGAAATACCAAAGGCCGAAATCCCAAAAGCCGAAACCCCAAATGTCGAAATCCCAAGGCCGAAATCCCAAAGGTCGACATCCCAAAGGCTGACATCGCAAAGGCCGATATCCCAAATGCCGATATCCTAAAGGCGGAAATTCCAAGGCGGAAATCCCAGTAGACGAAATCCCAAACCATGAAATCCCAAAGGCGGAAATTCCAAAAGCCGAATTTCCAAAGGCCGAAATCCCAAATGCCGAAATCGCAAAGGCCGACACCCCAAAGGCCGAAATACCAAAAGCCAATATCTTAAAGGTCGAAATCGTAAAGGCCGAAATCCTAAAGGCCGAAATCCTAAAGGCCGAAATCCTAAAGGCCGAAATCCCAAAGGCCGAAATACCAAAAGCCAATATCCAACAGGCGGAAATACCAAAGGCCGAAATCCCTAAGGCCGAAATCCCAAAGGCCGAAATCCCAAAGGCCGAAATCCCAAAGGCCGAAAACCCAAAGGCCGATATCGTACAGGCGGAAATACCAAAGGCCGAAATCCCAAAAGCCGAAACCCCATATGTCGAAATCCCAAGGCCGAAATCACAAAGGTCGACATCCCAAAGGCTGACATCCCAAAGGCCGATATCCCAAATGCCGATATCCTAAAGGCGGAAATTCCAAAGGCGGAAATCCCAGCAGCCGAAATCCCAAAGCATGAAATCCCAAAGGCGGAAATCCCAAAAGCCGAATTTCCAAAGGCCGAAATCCCAAAGGCCGAAATCCCAAAGGCCGAAATCCCAAAGGCCGACATCCCAAAGGCCGACATCCCAGAGGCCGACATCCCAAAGGCCGATATCCTAATGGCGGAAATTCCAAAGGCGGAAATCCCAGTAGCCGAAATCCAAAAGCATGAAATCCCAAAGGCGGAAATCCCAAAAGCCGAATTTCCAAAGGCCGAAATCCCAAAGGCCGAAATCCCAAAGGCCGACATCCCAAAGGCCGACATCCCAAAGGCCGACATCCCAAAGGCCGACATCCCAAAGGCCGACATCCCAAAGGCCGACATCCCAAAGGCCGACATCCCAAAGGCCGACATCCCAAAGGCCGACATCCCAAAGACCAAAATCCCAAAAGTCGAAATCCCAAAGGCCGAAATCCCAGTAGCCGAAATCCCAAAGCATGAAATCCCAAAGGCGGAAATCCCAAAAGCCGAATTTCCAAAGGCCAAAATCCCAAAGGTCGAAATCCCAGAGGCGGAAATTCCAAAGGCCAAAATCCCAAAGGCCGAAATCCCAAAGGCCGAAATCCCAAAAGCCGAAATCCCAAATGTCGAAATTCCAAAGCCCGAAATCCCAAACGCCGAAATCCCAAAGGCCGAAATCCCAAAGGCCGAATTTCCAAAGGCCGAAATTCCAAAGGCTGAATTCCCAAAAGGCCGAAATCCCAATGTCTGTATTTCCAAAGGCCGAAATCCGAAAGGCCGAATTTCCAAAGGCCGAAATCCCAAAGGTCGAAATCGCAAAGGCCGAAATCCCAATGGCCGAAATCCCAAAGGTCGAAATCACAAAGGCCGACATCCTAAAAGGTCCAAATCACAAAGGCCGAAATCACAAAGGCTGAAATCCCAAAGGCCGAAATCCAAAAGGCCGAAATCCAAAACGCCGAAATCCAAAAGGCCGAAATCCCAATGGGCGAAATCCCAAGGCCGAAATCACAAAGGTCGACATCCCAAAGGCCGAAATACCAAAAGCCAATATCTTAAAGGTCGAAATCGTAAAGGCCGAAATCCTAAAGGCCGAAATCCTAAAGGCCGAAATCCTAAAGGCCGAAATCCCAAAGGCCGAAATATCAAAAGCCAATATCCAACAGGCGGAAATACCAAAGGCCGAAATCCCTAAGGCCGAAATCCCAAAGGCCGAAATCCCAAAGGCCGAAATCCCAAAGGCCGATATCCTACAGGCGGAAAAACCAAAGGCCGAAATCCCAAAGGCCGAAATCCCAAAAGCCGAAATCCCAAATGTCGAAATCGCAAGGCCGACATCCCAAAGGCCTAAATCCCAAAGGCCGAAATCCCAAAGCCCGCAATCCCAAAGGCCGATATCCCAATGGCCGACATCCCAAAGGCCGAAATCCCAAAGGCCGATATCTTAAAGGCCGAAATCCCAAAGGTCGAAATCCCAACGGTCGATATGCCAAAGGCCGACATCCATAAGGCCGACATCCCAAAGGCCGACATCCCGAAGGCCGACATCCCAAAGGCCGACATCCCATTGGCCGATATCCTGAAGGCGGAAATTCCAAAGGCCGAAATCCCAAAGGCCGACGTCCGAAAGGCCGACGTCCCAAAGGCCGACATCCCAAAGGCCGACATGACAAAGGCCGACATCCCAAAGGCCGACATCCCAAAGGCCGACATCCCAAAGGCCGACATCCCAAAGGCCGACATCCCAAAGGCCGAAATCCCAAAGGTCGAAATCCCAAAGGCCGAAATCCCAAATGCCGATATCCCAAAGGCGGAAATTCCAAAGGCCGAAATCCCAAACGCCGAAATCCCAAAGGCCGAAATCCCAAAGGACGAAATCCCAAAGACCGAAATCCCAAAAGCCGATATCTTAAAGGCCGAAATCCTAAAGGCCGAAATCCTAAAATGTCCGAAACCCGAAGTCCGAAATCCCAGAGGTCGACATCCTAAAGGCCGACATCCCAAAGGCCGACATCCCAATGGCCGACATCCCAAAGGCCGAAATCCCAAAGGTCGAAATCCCAAAGGCCGAAATCCCAAATGCCGATATCCCAAAGGCGGAAATTCCAAAGGCCGAAATCCCAAACGCCGAAATCCCAAAGGCCGAAATCCCAAAGGACGAAATCCCAAAGACCGAAATCCCAAAAGCCGATATCTTAAAGGCCGAAATCCTAAAGGCCGAAATCCTAAAATGTCCGAAACCCGAAGTCCGAAATCCCAAAGGTCGACATCCTAAAGGCCGACATCCCAAAGGCCGACATCCCAAAGGCCGATATCCTAAAGGCGGAAATTCCAAAGGCCGAAATCCCAAAGGCCGAAATCCCAAAGTCCGAAACACAAATGTCGAAATCCCAAAGGTCGACATCCGAAAGGCCGACATCCCGAAGGCCGACGTCCCAAAGGCCGACGTCCCAAAGGCCGACGTCCCAAAGGCCGACGTCCCAAAGGCCGACGTCACAAAGGCCGACGTCCCAAAGGCCGACGTCCCAAAGGCCGACATCCCAAAGGCCGACATGACAAAGGCCGACATCCCAAAGATTGATATCTTAAAGGCGGAAATCCCAATAGTCGAAATTCCAAAGGCCGAAATTCCAAAGCCCGAAATCCCAAACGCCGAAATCCCAAAGGCCGAATTCCCAAAGGCCGAAATCCCAAAGGCCGAAATCCCAAAGCCGGAAATCCCAAAGGCCGAAATACCAAAAGCCGATATCCTACAGGCGGAAATACCAAAGGCCGAAATCCCTAAGGCCGAAATCCCAAAGGCCGAAATCCCAAAGGCCGAAATCGCAAAGGCCGAAATCCCAAATGCCGAAATCCCAAAGGCCGGTATCCTACAGGCGGAAATACCAAAGGCCGAAATCCCAAAAGCCGAAATCCCAAATGTCGAAATCGCAAGGCCGAAAACCCAAAGGCCGAAATCCCAAAAGCCGGTATCCTACAGGCGGAAATCTCAAAGTCCGTATTTCCAAAGGCCGAAATCCGAAAGGCCGAATTTCCAAAGGCCGAAATCCCAAAGTTCGAAATCCCAAAGGCCAAAATGCCAAAGGCCGTAATCCCAAAGGCCGAAAACCCAAAGGCCGATATCGTACAGGCGGAAATACCAAAGGCCGAAATCCCAAAAGCCGAAACCCCATATGTCGAAATCCCAAGGCCGAAATCACAAAGGTCGACATCCCAAAGGCTGACATCCCAAAGGCCGATATCCCAAATGCCGATATCCTAAAGGCGGAAATCCCAGCAGCCGAAATCCCAAAGCATGAAATCCCAAAGGCGGAAATCCCAAAAGCCGAATTTCCAAAGGCCGAAATCCCAAAGGCCGAAATCCCAAAGGCCGACATCCCAAAGGCCGACATCCCAAAGGCCGACATCCCAAAGGCCGACATCCCAAAGGCCGACAACCCAAAGGCCGACATCCCAAAGGCCGACATCCCAAAGACCAAAATCCCAAAAGTCGAAATCCCAAAGGCCGAAATCCCAGTAGCCGAAATCCCAAAGCATGAAATCCCAAAGGCGGAAATCCCAAAAGCCGAATTTCCAAAGGCCAAAATCCCAAAGGTCGAAATCTCAGAGGCGGAAATTCCAAAGGCCAAAATCCCAAAGGCCGAAATCCAAAAGGCCGAAATCCAAAACGCCGAAATCCAAAAGGCCGAAATCCCAATGGGCGAAATCCCAAAGGCCGAAATTAAAAAGGTCGAAATCCCAAAGGCCGAAATCCCAAACGCCGATATCCCAAAGGTTCAAATCCCAAAGGCCGAAAACCCACAGGCCTAAATCCCAAAGGACGAAATCCCAAAGGCCGAAATCTCAAAGGCCGAAATCCCAAAAGCCGAAATCCCAAATGTCGAAATTCCAAAGCCCGAAATCCCAAACGCCGAAATCCCAAAGGGCGAAATCCCAAAGGCCGAAATCCCAAAGGTCGAAATACCAAAGGCCGATATCCTAAAGGCTGAAGACAAAAAGGTCCAAAACCCAAAGGCCAAAATCCCAAAGGCCGAAATACCAAAGGTCGAAATCGCAAACGCCGAAATCCCATAGGCCGAAATCCCAAAGGTCGAAATCCCAAAGGCCAAAATCCCAAAGGCCGTAACCCCAAAGGCCGAAAACCCAAAGGCCGATATCCTACAGGCGGAAATACCAAAGGCCGAAATCCCAAAAGCCGAAACCCCAAATGTCGAAATCCCAAGGCCGAAATCCCAAAGGTCGACATCCCAAAGGCTGACATCGCAAAGGCCGATATCCCAAATGCCGATATCCTAAAGGCGGAAATTCCAAGGCGGAAATCCCAGTAGACGAAATCCCAAACCATGAAATCCCAAAGGCGGAAATTCCAAAAGCCGAATTTCCAAAGGCCGAAATCCCAAATGCCGAAATCGCAAAGGCCGACACCCCAAAGGCCGAAATACCAAAAGCCAATATCTTAAAGGTCGAAATCGTAAAGGCCGAAATCCTAAAGGCCGAAATCCTAAAGGCCGAAATCCTAAAGGCCGAAATCCCAAAGGCCGAAATACCAAAAGCCAATATCCAACAGGCGGAAATACCAAAGGCCGAAATCCCTAAGGCCGAAATCCCAAAGGCCGAAATCCCAAAGGCCGAAATCCCAAAGGCCGAAAACCCAAAGGCCGATATCGTACAGGCGGAAATACCAAAGGCCGAAATCCCAAAAGCCGAAACCCCATATGTCGAAATCCCAAGGCCGAAATCACAAAGGTCGACATCCCAAAGGCTGACATCCCAAAGGCCGATATCCCAAATGCCGATATCCTAAAGGCGGAAATTCCAAAGGCGGAAATCCCAGCAGCCGAAATCCCAAAGCATGAAATCCCAAAAGCCGAATTTCCAAAGGCCGAAATCCCAAAGGCCGAAATCCCAAAGGCCGACATCCCAAAGGCCGACATCCCAAAGGCCGACATCCCAAAGGCCGACATCCCAAAGGCCGAAATCCCAAAGGTCGACATCCCAAAGGCTGACATCGCAAAGGCCGATATCCCAAATGCCGATATCCTAAAGGCGGAAATTCCAAGGCGGAAATCCCAGTAGACGAAATCCCAAACCATGAAATCCCAAAGGCGGAAATTCCAAAAGCCGAATTTCCAAAGGCCGAAATCCCAAATGCCGAAATCGCAAAGGCCGACACCCCAAAGGCCGAAATACCAAAAGCCAATATCTTAAAGGTCGAAATCGTAAAGGCCGAAATCCTAAAGGCCGAAATCCTAAAGGCCGAAATCCTAAAGGCCGAAATCCCAAAGGCCGAAATACCAAAAGCCAATATCCAACAGGCGGAAATACCAAAGGCCGAAATCCCTAAGGCCGAAATCCCAAAGGCCGAAATCCCAAAGGCCGAAATCCCAAAGGCCGAAAACCCAAAGGCCGATATCGTACAGGCGGAAATACCAAAGGCCGAAATCCCAAAAGCCGAAACCCCATATGTCGAAATCCCAAGGCCGAAATCACAAAGGTCGACATCCCAAAGGCTGACATCCCAAAGGCCGATATCCCAAATGCCGATATCCTAAAGGCGGAAATTCCAAAGGCGGAAATCCCAGCAGCCGAAATCCCAAAGCATGAAATCCCAAAGGCGGAAATCCCAAAAGCCGAATTTCCAAAGGCCGAAATCCCAAAGGCCGAAATCCCAAAGGCCGACATCCCAAAGGCCGACATCCCAAAGGCCGACATCCCAAAGGCCGACATCCCAAAGGCCGACAACCCAAAGGCCGACATCCCAAAGGCCGACATCCCAAAGACCAAAATCCCAAAAGTCGAAATCCCAAAGGCCGAAATCCCAGTAGCCGAAATCCCAAAGCATGAAATCCCAAAGGCGGAAATCCCAAAAGCCGAATTTCCAAAGGCCAAAATCCCAAAGGTCGAAATCTCAGAGGCGGAAATTCCAAAGGCCAAAATCCCAAAGGCCGAAATCCAAAAGGCCGAAATCCAAAACGCCGAAATCCAAAAGGCCGAAATCCCAATGGGCGAAATCCCAAAGGCCGAAATTAAAAAGGTCGAAATCCCAAAGGCCGAAATCCCAAACGCCGATATCCCAAAGGTTCAAATCCCAAAGGCCGAAAACCCACAGGCCTAAATCCCAAAGGACGAAATCCCAAAGGCCGAAATCTCAAAGGCCGAAATCCCAAAAGCCGAAATCCCAAATGTCGAAATTCCAAAGCCCGAAATCCCAAACGCCGAAGTCCCAAAGGGCGAAATCCCAAAGGCCGAAATCCCAAAGGTCGAAATACCAAAGGCCGATATCCTAAAGGCTGAAGACAAAAAGGCCCAAAACCCAAAGGCCAAAATCCCAAAGGCCGAAATACCAAAGGTCGAAATCGCAAACGCCGAAATCCCATAGGCCGAAATCCCAAAGGTCGAAATCCCAAAGGCCAAAATCCCAAAGGCCGTAATCCCAAAGGCCGAAAACCCAAAGGCCGATATCCTACAGGCGGAAATACCAAAGGCCGAAATCCCAAAAGCCGAAACCCCAAATGTCGAAATCCCAAGGCCGAAATCCCAAAGGTCGACATCCCAAAGGCTGACATCGCAAAGGCCGATATCCCAAATGCCGATATCCTAAAGGCGGAAATTCCAAGGCGGAAATCCCAGTAGACGAAATCCCAAACCATGAAATCCCAAAGGCGGAAATTCCAAAAGCCGAATTTCCAAAGGCCGAAATCCCAAATGCCGAAATCGCAAAGGCCGACACCCCAAAGGCCGAAATACCAAAAGCCAATATCTTAAAGGTCGAAATCGTAAAGGCCGAAATCCTAAAGGCCGAAATCCTAAAGGCCGAAATCCTAAAGGCCGAAATCCCAAAGGCCGAAATACCAAAAGCCAATATCCAACAGGCGGAAATACCAAAGGCCGAAATCCCTAAGGCCGAAATCCCAAAGGCCGAAATCCCAAAGGCCGAAATCCCAAAGGCCGAAATCCCAAAGGCCGATATCCTACAGGCGGAAAAACCAAAGGCCGAAATCCCAAAGGCCGAAATCCCAAAATCCGAAATCCCAAATGTCGAAATCGCAAGGCCGACATCCCAAAGGCCTAAATCCCAAAGGCCGAAATCCCAAAGCCCGTAATCCCAAAGGCCGATATCCCAATTGCCGACATCCCAAAGGCCGAAATCCCAAAGGCCGATATCTTAAAGGCCGAAATCCCAAAGGTCGAAATCCCAACGGTCGATATGCCAAAGGCCGACATCCATAAGGCCGACATCCCAAAGGCCGACATCCCGAAGGCCGACATCCCATTGGCCGATATCCTGAAGGCGGAAATTCCAAAGGCCGAAATCCCAAAGGCCGACATCCCAAAGGCCGATATCCCAAAGGCCGACATCCCAAAGGCCGACATCCCAAAGGCCGACGTCCCAAAGGCCGACATCCCAAAGGCCGACATGACAAAGGCCGACATCCCAAAGGCCGAGATCCCAAAGGCCGACATCC
Source organism: Megachile rotundata (assembly GCF_050947335.1). NCBI lineage: Eukaryota > Metazoa > Arthropoda > Insecta > Hymenoptera > Megachilidae > Megachile > Megachile rotundata. The sequence continues at coordinate 700,230 of NC_134986.1, forward strand.
CAAAGGCCGACATCCCAAAGGCCGACATCCCAAAGGCCGACATCCCAAAGGCCGAAATCCCAAAGGTCGAAATCCCAAAGGCCGAAATCCCAAATGCCGAGATCCCAAAGGCGGAAATTCCAAAGGCCGAAATCCCAAACGCCGAAATCCCAAAGGCCGAAATCCCAAAGGACGAAATCCCAAAGACCGAAATTCCAAAAGCCGATATCTTAAAGGCCGAAATCCTAAAGGCCGAAATCCTAAAATGTCCGAAACCCGAAGTCCGAAATCCCAGAGGTCGACATCCTAAAGGCCGACATCCCAAAGGCCGACATCCCAATGGCCGACATCCCAAAGGCCGAAATCCCAAAGGTCGAAATCCCAAAGGCCGAAATCCCAAATGCCGATATCCCAAAGGCGGAAATTCCAAAGGCCGAAATCCCAAACGCCGAAATCCCAAAGGCCGAAATCCCAAAGGACGAAATCCCAAAGACCGAAATCCCAAAAGCCGATATCTTAAAGGCCGAAATCCTAAAGGCCGAAATCCTGAAATGTCCGAAACCCGAAGTCCGAAATCCCAAAGGTCGACATCCTAAAGGCCGACATCCCAAAGGCCGACATCCCAAAGGCCGATATCCTAAAGGCGGAAATTCCAAAGGCCGAAATCCCAAAGGCCGAAATCCCAAAGTCCGAAACACAAATGTCGAAATCCCAAAGGTCGACATCCTAAAGGCCGACATCCCAAAGGCCGACATCCCAAAGGCCGACATCCCAAAGGCCGATATCCTAAAGGCGGAAATTCCAAAGGCCGAAATCCCAAAGCCCGAATTCCCAAAGGTCGACATCCCAAAGGCCGACATCCCAAAGGCCGACATCCCAAAGGCCGACATCCCAATGGCCGATATCCTAAAGGCGGAAATTCCAAAGGCCGAAATCCCAAAGCCCGAAATCCCAAAGGCCGAAATCCCAAATGTCGAAATCCCAAAGGTCAAAATCCCAATAGCCGACATCCCAAAGGCCGAAATCCCAATGGCCGAAATCCCAAATGTCGAAATCCCAAAGGTCAAAATCCCAATAGCCGACATCCCAAAGGCGAAATGCCAAAGGCCGAAATCCCAAAGGCCGACTTCCCAAAGGCCGACATCCCAAAGGCCGACATCCCAAAGGCCGACATCCCAAAGGCCGACATCCCAAAGGCCGAAATCCCAAAGACCGAAATCCCAAAAGCCGTTATCTTAAAGGCCGAAATCCCAAAGGTCGACATCCCAAAGGCCGACATCGCAAAGGCCGACATCCCAAAGGCCGACGTCCCAAAGGCCGACGTCCCAAAGGCCGACGTCCCAAAGGCCGACGTCCCAAAGGCCGACGTCCCAAAGGCCGACGTCACAAAGGCCGACGTCCCAAAGGCCGACATCCCAAAGGCCGACATGACAAAGGCCGACATCCCAAAGGCCGATATCTTAAAGGCGGAAATCCCAATAGTCGAAATTCCAAAGTCCGAAATTCCAAAGCCCGAAATCCCAAACGCCGAAATCCCAAAGGCCGAATTTCCAAAGGCCGAAATCCCAAAGGCCGAAATCCCAAAGCCGGAAATCCCAAAGGCAGAAATACCAAAAGCCGATATCCTACAGGCGGAAATACCAAAGGCCGAAATCCCTAAGGCCGAAATCCCAAAGGCCGAAATCCCAAAGGCCGAAATCGCAAAGGCCGAAATCCCAAATGCCGAAATCCCAAAGGCCGAAATCCCAAAGGCCGGTATCCTACAGGCGGAAATACCAAAGGCCGAAATCCCAAAAGCCGAAATCCCAAATGTCGAAATCGCAAGGCCGAAAACCCAAAGGCCGAAATCCCAAAATCCGGTATCCTACAGGCGGAAATCTCAAAGTCCGTATTTCCAAAGGCCGAAATCCGAAAGGCCGAATTTCCAAAGGCCGAAATCCCAAAGTTCGAAATCCCAAAGGCCAAAATCCCAAAGGCAGTAATCCCAAAGGCCGAAAACCCAAAGGCCGGTATCCTACAGGCGGAAATACCAAAGGCCGAAATCCCAAAAGCCGAAATCCCAAATGTCGAAATCCGAAGGCCGAAATCCCAAAGGTCGACATCCCAAATGCTGACATCCCAAAGGCCGATATCCCAAATGCCGATATCCTAAAGGCGGAAATTCCAAAGGCGGAAATCCCAGTACCCGAAATCCCAAAGCATGAAATCCCAAAGGCGGAAATCCCAAAAGCCGAATTTCCAAAGGCCGAAATCCCAAAGGCCGAAATCCCAAAGGCCGACATCCCAAAGGCCGACATCCCAAAGGCCGACATCCCAAAGGCCGACATCCCAAAGGCCGATATCCTAAAGGCGGAAATTCCAAAGTCGGAAATCCCAGTAGCCGAAATCCCAAAGGCGGAAATCCCAAAAGCCGAATTTCCAAAGGCCGAAATCCCAAAGGCCGAAATCCCAAAGGCCGACATCCCAAAGGCCGACATCCCAAAGGCCGACATCCCAAAGGCCGATATCCTAAAGGCGGAAATTCCAAAGTCGGAAATCCCAGTAGCCGAAATCCCAAAGGCGGAAATCCCAAAAGCCGAATTTCCAAAGGCCGAAATCCCAAAGGCCGAAATCCCAAAGGCCGACATCCCAAAGGCCGATATCCCAAATGCCGATATCCTAAAGGCGGAAATTCCAAAGGCGGAAATTCCAAAGGCGGAAATCCCAGTAGCTGAAATCCCAAAGCATGAAATCCCAAAGGCGGAAATCCCAAAAGCCGAATTTCCAAAGGCCAAAATCCCAAAGGTCGAAATCCCAGAGGCGGAAATTCCAAAGGCCGAAATCCCAAACGCCGAGATCCCAAATGTCGAAATCCCAAGGCCGAAATCCCAAAGGTCGACATCCCAAAGGCTGACATCCCAAAGGCCGATATCCCAAATGCCGATATCTTAAAGGCGGAAATCCCAATAGCCGAAATTCGAAAGGCCGAAATTCCAAAGCCCGAAATCCCAAACGCCGAGATCCCAAATGTCGAAATCCCAAGGCCGAAATCCCAAAGGTCGACATCCCAAAGGCCGACATCCCAAAGGCCGATATCTTAAAGGCGGAAATCCCAATAGCCGAAATTCGAAAGGCCGAAATTCCAAAGCCCGAAATCCCAAACGCCGAAATCCCAAAGGACGAAATCCCAAAGGCCGAATTTCCAAAGGCCGAAATCCCAAAGGCCGAAATCCCAAAGCCCGAAATCCCAAAGGCCGAAATACCAAAAGCCGATATCCTACAGGCGGAAATACCAAAGGCCGAAATCCCTAAGGCCGAAATCCCAAAGGCCGAAATCCCAAAGGCCGAAATCGCAAAGGCCGAAATCCCAAAGGCCGAAATCCCAAGGGCCGGTATCCTACAGGCGGAAATACCAAAGGCCGAAATCCCAAAAGCCGAAATCCCAAATGTCGAAATCGCAAGGCCGAAAACCCAAAGGCCGAAATCCCAAAAGCCGGTATCCTACAGGCGGAAATCCCGAAGTCCGTATTTCCAAAGGCCGAAATCCGAAAGGCCGAATTTCCAAAGGCCGAAATCCCAAAGGCCGATATCGTACAGGCGGAAATACCAAAGGCCGAAATCATAAAAGCCGAAACCCCCAATGTCGAAATCCCAAGGCCGAAATCCCAAAGGTCGACATCCCAAAGGCTGACATCCCAAAGGCCGATATCCCAAATGCCGATATCCTAAAGGCGGAAATTCCAAAGGCGGAAATCCCAGTAGCCGAAATCCCAAAGCATGAAATCCCAAAGGCGGAAATCCCAAAAGCCGAATTTCCAAAGGCCGAAATCCCAAAGGCCGAAATCCCAAAGGCCGAAATCCCAAAGGCCGACATCCCAAAGGCCGACATCCCAAAGGCCGACATCCCAAAGGCCGACATCCCAAAGGCCGATATCCTAAAGGCGGAAATTCCAAAGGCGGAAATCCCAGTAGCCGAAATCCCAGTAGCCGAAATCCCAAAGCATGAAATCCCAAAGGCGGAAATCCCAAAAGCCGAATTTCCAAAGGCCGAAATCCCAAAGGCCGAAATCCCAAAGGCCGACATCCCAAAAGCCGAATTTCCAAAGGCCGAAATCCCAAAGGCCGAAATCCCAAAGGCCGACATCCCAAAGGCCGACATCCCAAAGGCCGACATCCCAAAGGCCGACATCCCAAAGGCCGACATCCCAAAGGCCGACATCCCAAAGGCCGACATCCCAAAGGCCGACATCCCAAAGGCCGAAATCCCAAAGGACGAAACCCCAAAGACCGAAATCCCAAAAGCCGATATCTTAAAGGCCGAAATCCTAAAGTCCGAAATCCTAAAATGTCCGAAACCCGAAGTCCGAAATCCCAAAGGTCGACATCCTAAAGGCCGACATCCCAAAGGCCGACATCCCAAAGGCTGACATCCCAAAGGCCGATATCCCAAATGCCGGTATCCTAAAGGCGGAAAATCCAAAGGCGGAAATTCCAAAGGCGGAAATCCCAGTAGCCGAAATCCCAAAGCATGAAATCCCAAAGGCGGAAATCCCAAAAGCCGAATTTCCAAAGGCCAAAATCCCAAAGGTCGAAATCCCAGAGGCGGAAACTCCAAAGGCCGAAATCCCAAACGCCGAGATCCCAAATGTCGAAATCCCAAGGCCGAAATCCCAAAGGTCGACATCCCAAAGGCTGACATCCCAAAGGCCGATATCCCAAATGCCGATATCCTAAAGGCGGAAATTCCAAAGGCGGAAATCCCAGTAGCCGAAATCCCAAAGCATGAAATCCCAAAGGCGGAAATCCCAAAAGCCGAATTTCCAAAGGCCGAAATCCCAAAGGCCGAAATCCCAAGGGCCGACATCCCAAAGGCCGACATCCCAAAGGCCGACATCCCAAAGGCCGACATCCCATAGGCCGACATCCCAAAGGCCGACATCCCAAAGGCCAAAATCCCAAAGGTCGAAATCCCAAAGGTCGAAATCCCAAAGGCCGAAATCCCAAATGCCGATATCCCAAAGGCGGAAATTCCAAAGGCCGAAATCCCAAACGCCGAAATCCCAAAGGCCGAAATCCCAAAGGTCGACATCCTAAAGGCCGACATCCCAAAGGCCGAAATTCCAAAGGCCGACATCCCAAAGGCCGACATCCCAAAGGCCGACATCCCAAAGGCCGACATCCCAAAGGCCGACATCCCAAAGGCCGATATCCTAAAGGCGGAAATTCCAAAGGCGGAAATCCCAGTAGCCGAAATCCCAAAGCATGAAATCCCAAAGGCGGAAATCCCAAAAGCCGAATTTCCAAAGACCAAAATCCCAAAGGTCGAAATCCCAGAGGCGGAAATTCCAAAGGCCGAAATCCCAAATGCCGAGATCCCAAATGTCGAAATCCCAAGGCCGAAATCCCAAAGGTCGACATCCCAAAGGCTGACATCCCAAAGGCCGATATCCCAAATGCCGATATCCTAAAGGCGGAAATTCCAAAGGCGGAAATCCCAGTAGCCGAAATCCCAAAGCATGAAATCCCAAAGGCGGAAATCCCAAAAGCCGAATTTCCAAAGGCCGAAGTCCCAAAGGCCGAAATCCCAAAGGCCGACATCCCAAAGGCCGACATTCCAAAGGCCGACATCCCAAAGGCCGACATCCCAAAGGCCGACATCCCAAAGGCCGACATCCCAAAGGCCGACATCCCAAAGGCCGATATCCTAAAGGCGGAAATTCCAAAGGCCGAAATCCCAAAGCCCGAAATCCCAAAGGTCGACATCCCAAAGGCCGACATCCCAAAGGGCGACATCCCAAAGGCCGACATCCCAAAGACCGACATCCCAAAGGCCGACATCCCAATGGCCGATATCCGAAAGCGGAAATTCCAAAGGCCGAAATCCCAAAGCCCGAATTCCCAAATGTCGAAATCCTAAAGGTCAAAATCCAAATAGCCGACATCCCAAAGGCCGAAATCCCAAAGGCCGAAATCCCAAATGTCGAAATCCCAAAGGTCAAAATCCCAATAGCCGACATCCCAACGGCCGAAATCCCAAAGGCCGAAATCCCAAATGTCGAAATCCCAAAGGTCAAAATCCCAACAGCCGACATCCCAAAGGCGAAATGCCAAAGGCCGAAATCCCAAAGGCCCAATTTCCAAAGGCCGAAATCCCAACGGCCGAAATCCCAAAGCCCGAAATCCCAAAGGCCGAAATACCAAAAGCCGATATCCTACAGGCGGAAATACCAAAGGCCGAAATCCCTAAGGCCGAAATCCCAAAGGCCGAAATCCCAAAGGCCGAAATCGCAAAGACCGAAATCCCAAAGGCCGAAATCCCAAGGGCCGGTATCCTACAGGCGGAAATACCAAAGGCCGAAATCCCAAATGTCGAAATCGCAAGGCCGAAAACCCAAAGGCCGAAATTCCAAAAGCCGGTATCCTACAGGCGGAAATCCCAAAGTCCGTATTTCCAAAGGCCGAAATCCGAAAGGCCGAATTTCCAAAGGACGAAATCCCAAAGGCCGATATCGTACAGGCGGAAATACCAAAGGCCGAAATCCCAAAAGCCGAAACCCCAAATGTCGAAATCCCATGGCCGAAATCCCAAAGGTCGACATCCCAAAGGCTGACATCCCAAAGGCCGACATCCCAAAGGCCGACATCCCATAGGCCGACATCCCAAAGGCCGACATTCCAAAGGCCAAAATCCCAAAGGCCGACATCCCAAAGGCCGACATCCCATAGGCCGACTCCCAAAGGCCGATATCCTAAAGGCGGAAATTCCAAAGGCGGAAATCCCAGTAGCCGAAATCCCAAAGCATGAAATCCCAAAGGCGGAAATCCCAAAAGCCGAATTTCCAAAGGCCGAAATCCCAAAGGCCGAAATCCCAAAGGCCGAAATCCCAAAGGCCGACATCCCAAAGGCCGACATCCCAAAGGCCGACATCCCAAAGGCCGACATCCCAAAGGCCGATATCCTAAAGGCGGAAATTCCAAAGGCGGAAATCCCAGTAGCCGAAATCCCAAAGCATGAAATCCCAAAGGCGGAAATCCCAAAAGCCGAATTTCCAAAGGCCGAAATCCCAAACGCCGAAATCCCAAAGGCCGAAATCCCAAATGCCGAATTTCCAAAGGCCGAAATCCCAAAGGCCGAAATCCCAAAGCCCGAAATCCCAAAGGCCGAAATACCAAAAGCCGATATCCTACAGGCGGAAATACCAAAGGCCGAAATCCCTAAGGCCGAAATCCCAAAGGCCGAAATTCCAAAGGCCGAAATCCCAAAGCCCGAAATCCCAAAGGCCGAAATCCCAAATGTCGAAATCCCAAAGGTCAAAATCCCAATAGCCGACATCCCAAAGGCCGAAATCCCAAAGGCCGAAATCCCAAATGTCGAAATCCCAAAGGTCAAAATCCCAATAGCCGACATCCCAAAGGCGAAATGCCAAAGGCCGAAATCCCAAAGGCCGACTTCCCAAAGGCCGACATCCCAAAGGCCGACATCCCAAAGGCCGACATCCCAAAGGCCGAAATCCCAAAGGCCGAAATCCCAAGGGCCGGTATCCTACAGGCGGAAATACCAAAGGCCGAAATCCCAAATGTCGAAATCGCAAGGCCGAAAACCCAAAGGCCGAAATTCCAAAAGCCGGTATCCTACAGGCGGAAATCCCAAAGTCCGTATTTCCAAAGGCCGAAATCCGAAAGGCCGAATTTCCAAAGGACGAAATCCCAAAGGCCGATATCGTACAGGCGGAAATACCAAAGGCCGAAATCCCAAAAGCCGAAACCCCAAATGTCGAAATCCCATGGCCGAAATCCCAAAGGTCGACATCCCAAAGGCTGACATCCCAAAGGCCGACATCCCAAAGGCCGACATCCCATAGGCCGACATCCCAAAGGCCGACATCCCAAAGGCCAAAATCCCAAAGGCCGACATCCCAAATGCCGACATCCCATAGGCCGACTCCCAAAGGCCGATATCCTAAAGGCGGAAATTCCAAAGGCGGAAATCCCAGTAGCCGAAATCCCAAAGCATGAAATCCCAAAGGCGGAAATCCCAAAAGCCGAATTTCCAAAGGCCGAAATCCCAAAGGCCGAAATCCCAAAGGCCGAAATCCCAAAGGCCGACATCCCAAAGGCCGACATCCCAAAGGCCGACATCCCAAAGGCCGACATCCCAAAGGCCGACATCCCAAAGGCCGACATCCCAAAGGCCGACATCCCAAAGGCCGATATCCTAAAGGCGGAAATTCCAAAGGCGGAAATCCCAGTAGCCGAAATCCCAAAGCATGAAATCCCAAAGGCGGAAATCCCAAAAGCCGAATTTCCAAAGGCCGAAATCCCAAACGCCGAAATCCCAAAGGCCGAAATCCCAAATGCCGAATTTCCAAAGGCCGAAATCCCAAAGGCCGAAATCCCAAAGCCCGAAATCCCAAAGGCCGAAATACCAAAAGCCGATATCCTACAGGCGGAAATACCAAAGGCCGAAATCCCTAAGGCCGAAATCCCAAAGGCCGAAATTCCAAAGGCCGAAATCCCAAAGCCCGAAATCCCAAAGGCCGAAATCCCAAATGTCGAAATCCCAAAGGTCAAAATCCCAATAGCCGACATCCCAAAGGCGAAATGCCAAAGGCCGAAATCCCAAAGGCCGACTTCCCAAAGGCCGACATCCCAAAGGCCGACATCCCAAAGGCCGACATCCCAAAGGCCGAAATCCCAAAGACCGAAATCCCAAAAGCCGTTATCTTAAAGGCCGAAATCCCAAAGGTCGACATCCCAAAGGCCGACATCGCAAAGGCCGACATCCCAAAGGCCGACGTCCCAAAGGCCGACGTCCCAAAGGCCGACGTCCCAAAGGCCGACGTCCCAAAGGCCGACGTCCCAAAGGCCGACGTCACAAAGGCCGACGTCCCAAAGGCCGACATCCCAAAGGCCGACATGACAAAGGCCGACATCCCAAAGGCCGATATCTTAAAGGCGGAAATCCCAATAGTCGAAATTCCAAAGTCCGAAATTCCAAAGCCCGAAATCCCAAACGCCGAAATCCCAAAGGCCGAATTTCCAAAGGCCGAAATCCCAAAGGCCGAAATCCCAAAGCCGGAAATCCCAAAGGCAGAAATACCAAAAGCCGATATCCTACAGGCGGAAATACCAAAGGCCGAAATCCCTAAGGCCGAAATCCCAAAGGCCGAAATCCCAAAGGCCGAAATCGCAAAGGCCGAAATCCCAAAGTCCGAAATCCCAAGGGCCGGTATCCTACAGGCGGAAATACCAAAGGCCGAAATCCCAAAAGCCGAAATCCCAAATGTCGAAATCGGAAGGCCGAAAACCCAAAGGCCGAAATCCCAAAAGACGGTATCCTACAGGCGGAAATCCCAAAGTCCGTATTTCCAAAGGCCGAAATCCGAAAGGCCGAATTTCCAAAGGCCGAAATCCCAAAGGCCGATATCGTACAGGCGGAAATACCAAAGGCCGAAATCCCAAAAGCCGAAACCCCAAATGTCGAAATCCCAAGGCCGAAATCCCAAAGGTCGACATCCCAAAGGCTGACATCCCAAAGGCCGATATCCCAAATGCCGATATCCTAAAGGCGGAAATTCCAAAGGCGGAAATCCCAGTAGCCGAAATCCCAAAGCATGAAATCCCAAAGGCGGAAATCCCAAAAGCCGAATTTCCAAAGGCCGAAATCCCAAAGGCCGAAATCCCAAAGGCCGACATCCCAAAGGCCGACATCCCAAAGGCCGACATCCCAAAGGCCGATATCCTAAAGGCGGAAATTCCAAAGGCGGAAATCCCAGTAGCCGAAATCCCAAAGCATGAAATCCCAAAGGCGGAAATCCCAAAAGCCGAATTTCCAAAGGCCAAAATCCCAAAGGTCGAAATCCCAGAAGCGGAAATTCCAAAGGCCGAAATCCCAAACGCCGAAATCCCAAAGGCCGACATCCCAAAGGCCGACATCCCATAGGCCGACATCCCAAAGGCCGACATCCCATAGGCCGACATCCCAAAGGCCAAAATCCCAAAGGTCGAAATCCCAAAGGCCGAAATCCCAAATGCCGATATCCCAAAGGCGGAAATTCCAAAGGCCGAATTCCCAAACGCCGAAATCCCAAAGGCCGAAATCCCAAAGGTCGACATCCCAAAGGCCGACATCCCAAAGGCCGACATTCCAAAGGCCGACATACCAAAGGCCGACATCCCAAAGGCCGACATCCCAAAGGCCGACATCCCAAAGGCCGATATCCTAAAGGCGGAAATTCCAAAGGCCGAAATCCCAAAGCCCGAAATCCCAAAGGTCGACATCCCAAAGGCCGACATCCCAAAGGGCGACATCCCAAAGGCCGACATCCCAAAGACCGACATCCCAAAGGCCGACATCCCAATGGCCGATATCCGAAAGCGGAAATTCCAAAGGCCGAAATCGAAAAGCCCGAATTCCCAAATGTCGAAATCCTAAAGGTCAAAATCCAAATAGCCGACATCCCAAAGGCCGAAATCCCAAAGGCCGAAATCCCAAATGTCGAAATCCCAAAGGTCAAAATCCCAATAGCCGACATCCCAAAGGCCGAAATCCCAAAGGCCGAAATCCCAAATGTCGAAATCCCAAAGGTCAAAATCCCAACAGCCGACATCCCAAAGGCGAAATGCCAAAGGCCGAAATCCCAAAGGCCGACTTCCCAAAGGCCGACATCCCAAAGGCCGACATCCCAAAGGCCGAAATCCCAAAGACCGAAATCCCAAAAGCCGTTATCTTAAAGGCCGAAATCCCAAAGGTCGACATCCCAAAGGCCGACATCGCAAAGGCCGACATCGCAAATTCCGACGTCCCAAAGGCCGACGTCCCAAAGGCCGACGTCCCAAAGCCCGACGTCCCAAAGCCCGACGTCCCAAAGCCCGACGTCCCAAAGGCCGACGTCCCAAAGGCCGACGTCCCAAAGGCCGGCGTCCCAAAGGCCGACGTCACAAAGGCCGACGTCCCAAAGGTCGACGTCACAAAGGCCGACGTCCCAAAGGCCGACATCCCAAAGGCCGACATGACAAAGGCCGACATCCCAAAGGCCGATATCTTAAAGGCGGAAATCCCAATAGCCGAAATTCGAAAGGCCGAAATTCCAAAGCCCGAAATCCCAAACGCCGAAATCCCAAAGGCCGAAATCCCAAAGGCCGAATTTCCAAAGGCCGAAATCCCAAAGGCCGAAATCCCAAAGCCCGAAATCCCAAAGACCGAAATACCAAAAGCCGATATCCTACAGGCGGAAATACCAAAGGCCGAAATCCCTAAGGCCGAAATCCCAAAGGCCGAAATCCCAAAGGCCGAAATCGCAAAGGCCGAAATCCCAAAGGCCGAAATCCCAAGGGCCGGTATCCTACAGGCGGAAATACCAAAGGCCGAAATCCCAAAAGCCGAAATCCCAAATGTCGAAATCGCAAGGCCGAAAACCCAAAGGCCGAAATCCCAAAAGCCGGTATCCTACAGGCGGAAATCCCAAAGTCCGTATTTCCAAAGGCCGAAATCCGAAAGGCCGAATTTCCAAAGGCCGAAATCCCAAAGGCCGATATCGTACAGGCGGAAATACCAAAGACCGAAATCCCAAAAGCCGAAACCCCAAATGTCGAAATCCCAAGGCCGAAATCCCAAAGGTCGACATCCCAAAGGCTGACATCCCAAAGGCCGATATCCCAAATGCCGATATCCTAAAGGCGGAAATTCCAAAGGCGGAAATCCCAGTAGCCGGAATCCCAAAGCATGAAATCCCAAAGGCGGAAATCCCAAAAGCCGAATTTCCAAAGGCCGAAATCCCAAAGGCCGAAATCCCAAAGGCCGAAATCCCAAAGGCCGACATCCCAAAGGCCGACATGCCAAAGGCCGACATCCCAAAGGCCGACATCCCAAAGGCCGATATCCTAAAGGCGGAAATTCCAAAGGCGGAAATCCCAGTAGCCGAAATCCCAGTAGCCGAAATCCCAAAGCATGAAATCCCAAAGGCGGAAATCCCAAAAGCCGAATTTCCAAAGGCCGAAATCCCAAAGGCCGAAATCCCAAAGGCCGACATCCCAAAAGCCGAATTTCCAAAGGCCGAAATCCCAAAGGCCGAAATCCCAAAGGCCGACATCCCAAAGGCCGACATCCCAAAGGCCGACATCCCAAAGGCCGACATCCCAAAGGCCGACATCCCAAAGGCCGACATCCCAAAGGCCGACATCCCAAAGGCCGACATCCCAAAGGCCGACATCCCAAAGGCCGACATCCCAAAGGCCGAAATCCCAAAGGACGAAACCCCAAAGACCGAAATCCCAAAAGCCGATATCTTAAAGGCCGAAATCCTAAAGTCCGAAATCCTAAAATGTCCGAAACCCGAAGTCCGAAATCCCAAAGGTCGACATCCTAAAGGCCGACATCCCAAAGGCCGACATCCCAAAGGCCGACATCCCAAAGGCCGACATCCCAAAGGCCGATATCCCAAATGCCGATATCCTAAAGGCGGAAAATCCAAAGGCGGAAATTCCAAAGGCGGAAATCCCAGTAGCCGAAATCCCAAAGCATGAAATCCCAAAGGCGGAAATCCAAAAAGCCGAATTTCCAAAGGCCAAAATCCCAAAGGTCGAAATCCCAGAGGCGGAAACTCCAAAGGCCGAAATCCCAAACGCCGAGATCCCAAATGTCGAAATCCCAAGGCCGAAATCCCAAAGGTCGACATCCCAAAGGCTGACATCCCAAAGGCCGATATCCCAAATGCCGATATCCTAAAGGCGGAAATTCCAAAGGCGGAAATCCCAGTAGCCGAAATCCCAAAGCATGAAATCCCAAAGGCGGAAATCCCAAAAGCCGAATTTCCAAAGGCCGAAATCCCAAAGGCCGAAATCCCAAGGGCCGACATCCCAAAGGCCGACATCCCAAAGGCCGACATCCCAAAGGCCGACATCCCATAGGCCGACATCCCAAAGGCCGACATCCCAAAGGCCAAAATCCCAAAGGTCGAAATCCCAAAGGCCGAAATCCCAAATGCCGATATCCCAAAGGCGGAAATTCCAAAGGCCGAAATCCCAAACGCCGAAATCCCAAAGGCCGAAATCCCAAAGGTCGACATCCTAAAGGCCGACATCCCAAAGGCCGAAATTCCAAAGGCCGACATCCCAAAGGCCGACATCCCAAAGGCCGACATCCCAAAGGCCGACATCCCAAAGGCCGACATCCCAAAGGCCGACATCCCAAAGGCCGACATCCCAAAGGCCGATATCCTAAAGGCGGAAATGTCAAAGGCGGAAATCCCAGTAGCCGAAATCCCAAAGCATGAAATCCCAAAGGCGGAAATCCCAAAAGCCGAATTTCCAAAGGCCAAAATCCCAAAGGTCGAAATCCCAGAGGCGGAAATTCCAAAGGCCGAAATCCCAAACGCCGAGATCCCAAATGTCGAAATCCCAAGGCCGAAATCCCAAAGGTCGACATCCCAAAGGCTGACATCCCAAAGGCCGATATCCCAAATGCCGATATCCTAAAGGCGGAAATTCCAAAGGCGGAAATCCCAGTAGCCGAAATCCCAAAGCATGAAATCCCAAAGGCGGAAATCCCAAAAGCCGAATTTCCAAAGGCCGAAGTCCCAAAGGCCGAAATCCCAAAGGCCGACATCCCAAAGGCCGACATCCCAAAGGCCGACATCCCATAGGCCGACATCCCAAAGGCCGACATCCCAAAAGCCGAATTTCCAAAGGCCGAAATCCCAAAGGCCGAAGTCCCAAAGGCCGACATCCCAAAGGCCGACATCCCAAAGGCCGACATCCCAAAGGCCGACATCCCAAAGGCCGACATCCCAAAGGCCGACATCCCAAAGGCCGACATCCCAAAGGCCGACATCCCAAAGGCCGACATCCCAAAGGCCGACATCCCAAAGGCCGACATCCCAAAGGCCGACATCCCAAAGGCCGACATCCCAAAGGCCGACATCCCAAAGGCCGACATCCCAAAGGCCGACATCCCAAAGGCCGAAATCCCAAAGGACGAAACCCCAAAGACCGAAATCCCAAAAGCCGATATCTTAAAGGCCGAAATCCTAAAGGCCGAAATCCTAAAATGTCCGAAACCCGAAGTCCGAAATCCCAAAGGTCGACATCCTAAAGGCCGACATCCCAAAGGCCGACATCCCAAAGGCCGACATCCCAAAGGCCGATATCGTACAGGCGGAAATACCAAAGGCCGAAATCCCAAAAGCCGAAACCCCAAATGTCGAAATCCCAAGGCCGAAATCCCAAAGGTCGACATCCCAAAGGCTGACATCCCAAAGGCCGATATCCCAAATGCCGATATCCTAACGGCGGAAATTCCAAAGGGGGAAATCCCAGTAGCCGAAATCCCAAAGCATGAAATCCCAAAGGCGGAAATCCCAAAAGCCGAATTTCCAAAGGCCGAAATCCCAAAGGCCGAAATCCCAAAGGCCGACATCCCAAAAGCCGAATTTCCAAAGGCCGAAATCCCAAAGGCCGAAATCCCAAAGGCCGACATCCCAAAGGCCGACATCCCAAAGGCCGACATCCCAAAGGCCGACATCCCAAAGGCCGACATCCCAAAGGCCGACATCCCAAAGGCCGACATCCCAAAGGCCGAAATCCCAAAGGCCGACATCCCAAAGGCCGAAATCCCAAAGGACGAAACCCCAAAGGCCCACATCCCAAAAGCCGAAATCCCAAAGGCCGACGTCCCAAAGGCCGACGTCCCAAAGGCCGACGTCCCAAAGGCCGACGTCCCAAAGGCCGACGTCCCAAAGGCCGACGTCCCAAAGGCCGACGTCCCAAAGGCCGACGTCCCAAAGGCCGACGTCCCAAAGGCCGACGTCCCAAAGGCCGACGTCCCAAAGGCCGACGTCCCAAAGGCCGACGTCCCAAAGGCCGACGTCCCAAAGGCCGACGTCCCAAAGGCCGACGTCCCAAAGGCCGACGTCCCAAAGGCCGACGTCCCAAAGGCCGACGTCCCAAAGGCCGACGTCCCAAAGGCCGAAATCCCAAAGGCCGACATCCCAAAAGCCGAATTTCCAAAGGCCGAAATCCCAAAGGCCGAAATCCCAAAGGCCGAAATCCCAAAGGCCGACATCCCAAAGGCCGACATCCCAAAGGCCGACATCCCAAAGGCCGAAATCCCAAAGGACGAAACCCCAAAGACCGAAATCCCAAAAGCCGATATCTTGAAGGCCGAAATCCTAAAGGCCGAAATCCTAAAATGTCCGAAACCCGAAGTCCGAAATCCCAAAGGTCGACATCCTAAAGGCTGACATCCCAAAGGCCGACATCCCAAAGGCCGATATCCCAAATGCCGATATCCTAAAGGCGGAAATTCCAAAAGCGGAAATTCCAAAGGCGGAAATCCCAGTAGCCGAAATCCCAAAGCATGAAATCCCAAAGGCGGAAATCCCAAAAGCCGAATTTCCAAAGGCCAAAATCCCAAAGGTCGAAATCCCAGAGGCGGAAATTCCAAAGGCCGAAATCCCAAACGCCGAGATCCCAAATGTCGAAATCCCAAGGCCGAAATCCCAAAGGTCGACATCCCAAAAGCTGACATCCCAAATGCCGATATCCTAAAGGCGGAAATCCCAGTAGCCGAAATCCCAAAGCATGAAATCCCAAAGGCGGAAATCCCAAAAGCCGAATTTCCAAAGGCCGAAGTCCCAAAGGCCGAAATCCCAAAGGCCGACATCCCAAAGGCCGACATCCCAAAGGCCGACATCCCAAAGGCCGACATCCCATAGGCCGACATCCCAAAGGCCGACATCCCAAAAGCCGAATTTCCAAAGGCCGAAATCCCAAAGGCCGAAATCCCAAAGGCCGACATCCCAAAGGCCGACATCCCAAAGGCCGACATCCCAAAGGCCGACATCCCAAAGGCCGACATCCCAAAGGCCGACATCCCAAAGGCCGACATCCCAAAGGCCGACATCCCAAAGGCCGACATCCCAAAGGCCGACATCCCAAAGGCCGACATCCCAAAGGCCGACATCCCAAAGGCCGACATCCCAAAGGCCGACATCCCAAAGGCCGACATCCCAAAGGCCGACATCCCAAAGGCCGACATCCCAAAGGCCGACATCCCAAAGGCCGAAATCCCACAGGACGAAACCCCAAAGACCGAAATCCCAAAAGCCGATATCTTAAAGGCCGAAATCCTAAAGGCCGAAATCCTAAAATGTCCGAAACCCGAAGTCCGAAATCCCAAAGGTCGACATCCTAAAGGCCGACATCCCAAAGGCCGACATCCCAAAGGCCGACATCCCAAAGGCCGATATCGTACAGGCGGAAATACCAAAGGCCGAAATCCCAAAAGCCGAAACCCCAAATGTCGAAATCCCAAGGCCGAAATCCCAAAGGTCGACATCCCAAAGGCTGACATCCCAAAGGCCGATATCCCAAATGCCGATATCCTAACGGCGGAAATTCCAAAGGGGGAAATCCCAGTAGCCGAAATCCCAAAGCATGAAATCCCAAAGGCGGAAATCCCAAAAGCCGAATTTCCAAAGGCCGAAATCCCAAAGGCCGAAATCCCAAAGGCCGACATCCCAAAAGCCGAATTTCCAAAGGCCGACATCCCAAAGGCCGACATCCCAAAGGCCGACATCCCAAAGGCCGACATCCCAAAGGCCGACATCCCAAAGGCCGACATCCCAAAGGCCGACATCCCAAAGGCCGACATCCCAAAGGCCGACATCCCAAAGGCCGACATCCCAAAGGCCGACATCCCAAAGGCCGACATCCCAAAGGCCGAAATCCCAAAGGACGAAACCCCAAAGACCGAAATCCCAAAAGCCGATATCTTAAAGGCCGAAATCCTAAAGTCCGAAATCCTAAAATGTCCGAAACCCGAAGTCCGAAATCCCAAAGGTCGACATCCTAAAGGCCGACATCCCAAAGGCCGACATCCCAAAGGCTGACATCCCAAAGGCCGATATCCCAAATGCCGGTATCCTAAAGGCGGAAAATCAAAAGGCGGAAATTCCAAAGGCGGAAATCCCAGTAGCCGAAATCCCAAAGCATGAAATCCCAAAGGCGGAAATCCCAAAAGCCGAATTTCCAAAGGCCAAAATCCCAAAGGTCGAAATCCCAGAGGCGGAAACTCCAAAGGCCGAAATCCCAAACGCCGAGATCCCAAATGTCGAAATCCCAAGGCCGAAATCCCAAAGGTCGACATCCCAAAGGCTGACATCCCAAAGGCCGATATCCCAAATGCCGATATCCTAAAGGCGGAAATTCCAAAGGCGGAAATCCCAGTAGCCGAAATCCCAAAGCATGAAATCCCAAAGGCGGAAATCCCAAAAGCCGAATTTCCAAAGGCCGAAATCCCAAAGGCCGAAATCCCAAGGGCCGACATCCCAAAGGCCGACATCCCAAAGGCCGACATCCCAAAGGCCGACATCCCATAGGCCGACATCCCAAAGGCCGACATCCCAAAGGCCAAAATCCCAAAGGTCGAAATCCCAAAGGCCGAAATCCCAAATGCCGATATCCCAAAGGCGGAAATTCCAAAGGCCGAAATCCCAAACGCCGAAATCCCAAAGGCCGACATCCCAAAGGCCGACATCCCAAAGGCCGACATCCCAAAGGCCGACATCCCAAAGGCCGATATCCTAAAGGCGGAAATTCCAAAGGCGGAAATCCCAGTAGCCGAAATCCCAAAGCATGAAATCCCAAAGGCGGAAATCCCAAAAGCCGAATTTCCAAAGACCAAAATCCCAAAGGTCGAAATCCCAGAGGCGGAAATTCCAAAGGCCGAAATCCCAAATGCCGAGATCCCAAATGTCGAAATCCCAAGGCCGAAATCCCAAAGGTCGACATCCCAAAGGCTGACATCCCAAAGGCCGATATCCCAAATGCCGATATCCTAAAGGCGGAAATTCCAAAGGCGGAAATCCCAGTAGCCGAAATCCCAAAGCATGAAATCCCAAAGGCGGAAATCCCAAAAGCCGAATTTCCAAAGGCCGAAGTCCCAAAGGCCGAAATCCCAAAGGCCGACATTCCAAAGGCCGACATCCCAAAGGCCGACATCCCAAAGGCCGACATCCCAAAGGCCGACATCCCAAAGGCCGACATCCCAAAGGCCGATATCCTAAAGGCGGAAATTCCAAAGGCCGAAATCCCAAAGCCCGAAATCCCAAAGGTCGACATCCCAAAGGCCGACATCCCAAAGGGCGACATCCCAAAGGCCGACATCCCAAAGACCGACATCCCAAAGGCCGACATCCCAATGGCCGATATCCGAAAGCGGAAATTCCAAAGGCCGAAATCCCAAAGCCCGAATTCCCAAATGTCGAAATCCTAAAGGTCAAAATCCAAATAGCCGACATCCCAAAGGCCGAAATCCCAAATGTCGAAATCCCAAAGGTCAAAATCCCAATAGCCGACATCCCAACGGCCGAAATCCCAAAGGCCGAAATCCCAAATGTCGAAATCCCAAAGGTCAAAATCCCAACAGCCGACATCCCAAAGGCGAAATGCCAAAGGCCGAAATCCCAAAGGCCCAATTTCCAAAGGCCGAAATCCCAACGGCCGAAATCCCAAAGCCCGAAATCCCAAAGGCCGAAATACCAAAAGCCGATATCCTACAGGCGGAAATACCAAAGGCCGAAATCCCTAAGGCCGAAATCCCAAAGGCCGAAATCCCAAAGGCCGAAATCGCAAAGACCGAAATCCCAAAGGCCGAAATCCCAAGGGCCGGTATCCTACAGGCGGAAATACCAAAGGCCGAAATCCCAAATGTCGAAATCGCAAGGCCGAAAACCCAAAGGCCGAAATTCCAAAAGCCGGTATCCTACAGGCGGAAATCCCAAAGTCCGTATTTCCAAAGGCCGAAATCCGAAAGGCCGAATTTCCAAAGGACGAAATCCCAAAGGCCGATATCGTACAGGCGGAAATACCAAAGGCCGAAATCCCAAAAGCCGAAACCCCAAATGTCGAAATCCCATGGCCGAAATCCCAAAGGTCGACATCCCAAAGGCTGACATCCCAAAGGCCGACATCCCAAAGGCCGACATCCCATAGGCCGACATCCCAAAGGCCGACATCCCAAAGGCCAAAATCCCAAAGGCCGACATCCCAAAGGCCGACATCCCAAAGGCCGACATCCCATAGGCCGACTCCCAAAGGCCGATATCCTAAAGGCGGAAATTCCAAAGGCGGAAATCCCAGTAGCCGAAATCCCAAAGCATGAAATCCCAAAGGCGGAAATCCCAAAAGCCGAATTTCCAAAGGCCGAAATCCCAAAGGCCGAAATCCCAAAGGCCGAAATCCCAAAGGCCGACATCCCAAAGGCCGACATCCCAAAGGCCGACATCCCAAAGGCCGACATCCCAAAGGCCGACATCCCAAAGGCCGACATCCCAAAGGCCGACATCCCAAAGGCCGACATCCCAAAGGCCGACATCCCAAAGGCCGACATCCCAAAGGCCGACATCCCAAAGGCCGAAATCCCAAAGGACGAAACCCCAAAGACCGAAATCCCAAAAGCCGATATCTTAAAGGCCGAAATCCTAAAGTCCGAAATCCTAAAATGTCCGAAACCCGAAGTCCGAAATCCCAAAGGTCGACATCCTAAAGGCCGACATCCCAAAGGCCGACATCCCAAAGGCTGACATCCCAAAGGCCGATATCCCAAATGCCGGTATCCTAAAGGCGGAAAATCCAAAGGCGGAAATTCCAAAGGCGGAAATCCCAGTAGCCGAAATCCCAAAGCATGAAATCCCAAAGGCGGAAATCCCAAAAGCCGAATTTCCAAAGGCCAAAATCCCAAAGGTCGAAATCCCAGAGGCGGAAACTCCAAAGGCCGAAATCCCAAACGCCGAGATCCCAAATGTCGAAATCCCAAGGCCGAAATCCCAAAGGTCGACATCCCAAAGGCTGACATCCCAAAGGCCGATATCCCAAATGCCGATATCCTAAAGGCGGAAATTCCAAAGGCGGAAATCCCAGTAGCCGAAATCCCAAAGCATGAAATCCCAAAGGCGGAAATCCCAAAAGCCGAATTTCCAAAGGCCGAAATCCCAAAGGCCGAAATCCCAAGGGCCGACATCCCAAAGGCCGACATCCCAAAGGCCGACATCCCAAAGGCCGACATCCCAAAGGCCGACATCCCAAAGGCCGACATCCCATAGGCCGACATCCCAAAGGCCGACATCCCAAAGGCCAAAATCCCAAAGGTCGAAATCCCAAAGGTCGAAATCCCAAAGGCCGAAATCCCAAATGCCGATATCCCAAAGGCGGAAATTCCAAAGGCCGAAATCCCAAACGCCGAAATCCCAAAGGCCGAAATCCCAAAGGTCGACATCCTAAAGGCCGACATCCCAAAGGCCGAAATTCCAAAGGCCGACATCCCAAAGGCCGACATCCCAAAGGCCGACATCCCAAAGGCCGACATCCCAAAGGCCGACATCCCAAAGGCCGACATCCCAAAGGCCGACATCCCAAAGGCCGATATCCTAAAGGCGGAAATTCCAAAGGCGGAAATCCCAGTAGCCGAAATCCCAAAGCATGAAATCCCAAAGGCGGAAATCCCAAAAGCCGAATTTCCAAAGACCAAAATCCCAAAGGTCGAAATCCCAGAGGCGGAAATTCCAAAGGCCGAAATCCCAAATGCCGAGATCCCAAATGTCGAAATCCCAAGGCCGAAATCCCAAAGGTCGACATCCCAAAGGCTGACATCCCAAAGGCCGATATCCCAAATGCCGATATCCTAAAGGCGGAAATTCCAAAGGCGGAAATCCCAGTAGCCGAAATCCCAAAGCATGAAATCCCAAAGGCGGAAATCCCAAAAGCCGAATTTCCAAAGGCCGAAGTCCCAAAGGCCGAAATCCCAAAGGCCGACATCCCAAAGGCCGACATTCCAACGGCCGACATCCCAAAGGCCGACATCCCAAAGGCCGACATCCCAAAGGCCGACATCCCAAAGGCCGACATCCCAAAGGCCGACATCCCAAAGGCCGATATCCTAAAGGCGGAAATTCCAAAGGCCGAAATCCCAAAGCCCGAAATCCCAAAGGTCGACATCCCAAAGGCCGACATCCCAAAGGGCGACATCCCAAAGGCCGACATCCCAAAGACCGACATCCCAAAGGCCGACATCCCAATGGCCGATATCCGAAAGCGGAAATTCCAAAGGCCGAAATCCCAAAGCCCGAATTCCCAAATGTCGAAATCCTAAAGGTCAAAATCCAAATAGCCGACATCCCAAAGGCCGAAATCCCAAAGGCCGAAATCCCAAATGTCGAAATCCCAAAGGTCAAAATCCCAATAGCCGACATCCCAACGGCCGAAATCCCAAAGGCCGAAATCCCAAATGTCGAAATCCCAAAGGTCAAAATCCCAACAGCCGACATCCCAAAGGCGAAATGCCAAAGGCCGAAATCCCAAAGGCCCAATTTCCAAAGGCCGAAATCCCAACGGCCGAAATCCCAAAGCCCGAAATCCCAAAGGCCGAAATACCAAAAGCCGATATCCTACAGGCGGAAATACCAAAGGCCGAAATCCCTAAGGCCGAAATCCCAAAGGCCGAAATCCCAAAGGCCGAAATCGCAAAGACCGAAATCCCAAAGGCCGAAATCCCAAGGGCCGGTATCCTACAGGCGGAAATACCAAAGGCCGAAATCCCAAATGTCGAAATCGCAAGGCCGAAAACCCAAAGGCCGAAATTCCAAAAGCCGGTATCCTACAGGCGGAAATCCCAAAGTCCGTATTTCCAAAGGCCGAAATCCGAAAGGCCGAATTTCCAAAGGACGAAATCCCAAAGGCCGATATCGTACAGGCGGAAATACCAAAGGCCGAAATCCCAAAAGCCGAAATCCCATGGCCGAAATCCCAAAGGTCGACATCCCAAAGGCTGACATCCCAAAGGCCGACATCCCAAAGGCCGGCATCCCATAGGCCGACATCCCAAAGGCCAAAATCCCAAAGGCCGACATCCCAAAGGCCGACATCCCATAGGCCGACTCCCAAAGGCCGATATCCTAAAGGCGGAAATTCCAAAGGCGGAAATCCCAGTAGCCGAAATCCCAAAGCATGAAATCCCAAAGGCGGAAATCCCAAAAGCCGAATTTCCAAAGGCCGAAATCCCAAAGGCCGAAATCCCAAAGGCCGAAATCCCAAAGGCCGACATCCCAAAGGCCGACATCCCAAAGGCCGACATCCCAAAGGCCGACATCCCAAAGGCCGACATCCCAAAGGCCGATATCCTAAAGGCGGAAATTCCAAAGGCGGAAATCCCAGTAGCCGAAATCCCAAAGCATGAAATCCCAAAGGCGGAAATCCCAAAAGCCGAATTTCCAAAGGCCGAAATCCCAAACGCCGAAATCCCAAAGGCCGAAATCCCAAATGCCGAATTTCCAAAGGCCGAAATCCCAAAGGCCGAAATCCCAAAGCCCGAAATCCCAAAGGCCGAAATACCAAAAGCCGATATCCTACAGGCGGAAATACCAAAGGCCGAAATCCCTAAGGCCGAAATCCCAAAGGCCGAAATTCCAAAGGCCGAAATCCCAAAGCCCGAAATCCCAAAGGCCGAAATCCCAAATGTCGAAATCCCAAAGGTCAAAATCCCAATAGCCGACATCCCAAAGGCCGAAATCCCAAAGGCCGAAATCCCAAAGGCCGAAATCCCAAAGGTCAAAATCCCAATAGCCCACATCCCAAAGGCGAAATGCCAAAGGCCGAAATCCCAAAGGCCGACTTCCCAAAGGCCGACATCCCAAAGGCCGACATCCCAAAGGCCGACATCCCAAAGGCCGACATCCCAAAGGCCGAAATCCCAAAGGCCGAAATCCCAAGGGCCGGTATCCTACAGGCGGAAATACCAAAGGCCGAAATCCCAAATGTCGAAATCGCAAGGCCGAAAACCCAAAGGCCGAAATTCCAAAAGCCGGTATCCTACAGGCGGAAATCCCAAAGTCCGTATTTCCAAAGGCCGAAATCCGAAAGGCCGAATTTCCAAAGGACGAAATCCCAAAGGCCGATATCGTACAGGCGGAAATACCAAAGGCCGCAATCCCAAAAGCCGAAACCCCAAATGTCGAAATCCCATGGCCGAGTCCCAAAGGTCGACATCCCAAAGGCTGACATCCCAAAGGCCGACATCCCAAAGGCCGACATCCCATAGGCCGACATCCCAAAGGCCGACATCCCAAAGGCCAAAATCCCAAAGGCCGACATCCCAAAGGCCGACATCCCATAGGCCGACTCCCAAAGGCCGATATCCTAAAGGCGGAAATTCCAAAGGCGGAAATCCCAGTAGCCGAAATCCCAAAGCATGAAATCCCAAAGGCGGAAATCCCAAAAGCCGAATTTCCAAAGGCCGAAATCCCAAAGGCCGAAATCCCAAAGGCCGAAATCCCAAAGGCCGACATCCCAAAGGCCGACATCCCAAAGGCCGACATCCCAAAGGCCGACATCCCAAAGGCCGATATCCTAAAGGCGGAAATTCCAAAGGCGGAAATCCCAGTAGCCGAAATCCCAAAGCATGAAATCCCAAAGGCGGAAATCCCAAAAGCCGAATTTCCAAAGGCCGAAATCCCAAACGCCGAAATCCCAAAGGCCGAAATCCCAAATGCCGAATTTCCAAAGGCCGAAATCCCAAAGGCCGAAATCCCAAAGCCCGAAATCCCAAAGGCCGAAATACCAAAAGCCGATATCCTACAGGCGGAAATACCAAAGGCCGAAATCCCTAAGGCCGAAATCCCAAAGGCCGAAATTCCAAAGGCCGAAATAACAAAGCCCGAAATCCCAAAGGCCGAAATCCCAAATGTCGAAATCCCAAAGGTCAAAATCCCAATAGCCGACATCCCAAAGGCCGAAATCCCAAAGGCCGAAATCCCAAATGTCGAAATCCCAAAGGTCAAAATCCCAATAGCCGACATCCCAAAGGCGAAATGCCAAAGGCCGAAATCCCAAAGGCCGACTTCCCAAAGGCCGACATCCCAAAGGCCGACATCCCAAAGGCCGACATCCCAAAGGCCGACATCCCAAAGGCCGAAATCCCAAAGACCGAAATCCCAAAAGCCGTTATCTTAAAGGCCGAAATCCCAAAGGTCGACATCACAAAGGCCGACATCGCAAAGGCCGACATCCCAAAGGCCGACGTCCCAAAGGCCGACGTCCCAAAGGCCGACGTCCCAAAGGCCGACGTCCCAAAGGCCGATATCTTAAAGGCGGAAATCCCAATAGTCGAAATTCCAAAGTCCGAAATTCCAAAGCCCGAAATCCCAAACGCCGAAATCCCAAAGGCCGAATTTCCAAAGGCCGAAATCCCAAAGGCCGAAATCCCAAAGCCGGAAATCCCAAAGGCAGAAATACCAAAAGCCGATATCCTACAGGCGGTGAATACCAAAGGCCGACATCCCATAGGCCGACTCCCAAAGGCCGATATCCTAAAGGCGGAAATTCCAAAGGCGGAAATCCCAGTAGCCGAAATCCCAAAACATGAAATCCCAAAGGCGGAAATCCCAAAAGCCGAATTTCCAAAGGCCGAAATCCCAAAGGCCGAAATCCCAAAGGCCGAAATCCCAAAGGCCGACATCCCAAAGGCCGACATCCCAAAGGCCGACATCCCAAAGGCCGACATCCCAAAGGCCGACATCCCAAAGGCCGACATCCCAAAGGCCGATATCCTAAAGGCGGAAATTCCAAAGGCGGAAATCCCAGTAGCCGAAATCCCAAAGCATGAAATCCCAAAGGCGGAAATCCCAAAAGCCGAATTTCCAAAGGCCGAAATCCCAAACGCCGAAATCCCAAAGGCCGAAATCCCAAATGCCGAATTTCCAAAGGCCGAAATCCCAAAGGCCGAAATCTCAAAGCCCGAAATCCCAAAGGCCGAAATACCAAAAGCCGATATCCTACAGGCGGAAATACCAAAGGCCGAAATCCCTAAGGCCGAAATCCCAAAGGCCGAAATTCCAAAGGCCGAAATCCCAAAGCCCGAAATCCCAAAGGCCGAAATCCCAAATGTCGAAATCCCAAAGGTCAAAATCCCAATAGCCGACATCCCAAAGGCCGAAATCCCAAAGGCCGAAATCCCAAATGTCGAAATCCCAAAGGTCAAAATCCCAATAGCCGACATCCCAAAGGCGAAATGCCAAAGGCCGAAATCCCAAAGGCCGACTTCCCAAAGGCCGACATCCCAAAGGCCGACATCCCAAAGGCCGACATCCCAAAGGCCGAAATCCCAAAGACCGAAATCCCAAAAGCCGTTATCTTAAAGGCCGAAATCCCAAAGGTCGACATCCCAAAGGCCGACATCGCAAAGGCCGACATCCCAAAGGCCGACGTCCCAAAGGCCGACGTCCCAAAGGCCGACGTCCCAAAGGCCGACGTCCCAAAGGCCGACGTCCCAAAGGCCGACGTCACAAAGGCCGACGTCCCAAAGGCCGACATCCCAAAGGCCGATATCTTAAAGGCGGAAATCCCAATAGTCGAAATTCCAAAGTCCGAAATTCCAAAGCCCGAAATCCCAAACGCCGAAATCCCAAAGGCCGAATTTCCAAAGGCCGAAATCCCAAAGGCCGAAATCCCAAAGCCGGAAATCCCAAAGGCAGAAATACCAAAAGCCGATATCCTACAGGCGGAAATACCAAAGGCCGAAATCCCTAAGGCCGAAATCCCAAAGGCCGAAATCCCAAAGGCCGAAATCGCAAAGGCCGAAATCCCAAAGGCCGAAATCCCAAGGGCCGGTATCCTACAGGCGGAAATACCAAAGGCCGAAATCCCAAAAGCCGAAATCCCAAATGTCGAAATCGGAAGGCCGAAAACCCAAAGGCCGAAATCCCAAAAGACGGTATCCTACAGGCGGAAATCCCAAAGTCCGTATTTCCAAAGGCCGAAATCCGAAAGGCCGAATTTCCAAAGGCCGAAATCCCAAAGGCCGATATCGTAAAGGCGGAAATACCAAAGGCCGAAATCCCAAAAGCCGAAACCCCAAATGTCGAAATCCCAAGGCCGAAATCCCAAAGGTCGACATCCCAAAGGCTGACATCCCAAAGGCCGATATCCCAAATGCCGATATCCTAAAGGCGGAAATTCCAAAGGCGGAAATCCCAGTAGCTGAAATCCCAAAGCGTGAAATCCCAAAGGCGGAAATCCCAAAAGCCGAATTTCCAAAGGCCGAAATCCCAAAGGCCGAAATCCCAAAGGCCGACATCCCAAAGGCCGACATCCCAAAGGCCGACATCCCAAAGGCCGACATCCCAAAGGCCGATATCCTAAAGGCGGAAATTCCAAAGGCGGAAATCCCAGTAGCCGAAATCCCAAAGCATGAAATCCCAAAAGCGGAAATCCCAAATGCCGAATTTCCAAAGGCCAAAATCCCAAAGGTCGAAATCCCAGAAGCGGAAATTCCAAAGGCCGAAATCCCAAACGCCGAAATCCCAAAGGCCGACATCCCAAAGGCCGACATCCCATAGGCCGACATCCCAAAGGCCGACATCCCATAGGCCGACATCCCAAAGGCCAAAATCCCAAAGGTCGAAACCCCCAAGGCCGAAATCCCAAATGCCGATATCCCAAAGGCGGAAATTCCAAAGGCCGAATTCCCAAACGCCGAAATCCCAAAGGCCGAAATCCCAAAGGTCGACATCCCAAAGGCCGACATCCCAAAGGCCGACATTCCAAAGGCCGACATACCAAAGGCCGACATCCCAAAGGCCGACATCCCAAAGGCCGACATCCCAAAGGCCGATATCCTAAAGGCGGAAATTCCAAAGGCCGAAATCCCAAAGCCCGAAATCCCAAAGGTCGACATCCCAAAGGCCGACATCCCAAAGGGCGACATCCCAAAGGCCGACATCCCAAAGACCGACATCCCAAAGGCCGACATCCCAATGGCCGATATCCGAAAGCGGAAATTCCAAAGGCCGAAATCCCAAAGCCCGAATTCCCAAATGTCGAAATCCTAAAGGTCAAAATCCAAATAGCCGACATCCCAAAGGCCGAAATCCCAAAGGCCGAAATCCCAAATGTCGAAATCCCAAAGGTCAAAATCCCAATAGCCGACATCCCAAAGGCCGAAATCCCAAAGGCCGAAATCCCAAATGTCGAAATCCCAAAGGTCAAAATCCCAACAGCCGACATCCCAAAGGCGAAATGCCAAAGGCCGAAATCCCAAAGGCCGACTTCCCAAAGGCCGACATCCCAAAGGCCGACATCCCAAAGGCCGAAATCCCAAAGACCGAAATCCCAAAAGCCGTTATCTTAAAGGCCGAAATCCCAAAGGTCGACATCCCAAAGGCCGACATCGCAAAGGCCGACATCGCAAATTCCGACGTCCCAAAGGCCGACGTCCCAAAGCCCGACGTCCCAAAGCCCGACGTCCCAAAGCCCGACGTCCCAAAGGCCGACGTCCCAAAGGCCGGCGTCCCAAAGGCCGACGTCACAAAGGCCGACGTCCCAAAGGTCGACGTCACAAAGGCCGACGTCCCAAAGGCCGACATCCCAAAGGCCGACATGACAAAGGCCGACATCCCAAAGGCCGATATCTTAAAGGCGGAAATCCCAATAGCCGAAATTCGAAAGGCCGAAATTCCAAAGCCCGAAATCCCAAACGCCGAAATCCCAAAGGCCGAAATCGCAAAGGCCGAAATCCCAAAGGCCGAAATCCCAAGGGCCGGTATCCTACAGGCGGAAATACCAAAGGCCGAAATCCCAAAAGCCGAAATCCCAAATGTCGAAATCGCAAGGCCGAAAACCCAAAGGCCGAAATCCCAAAAGCCGGTATCCTACAGGCGGAAATCCCAAAGTCCGTATTTCCAAAGGCCGAAATCCGAAAGGCCGAATTTCCAAAGGCCGAAATCCCAAAGGCCGATATCGTACAGGCGGAAATACCAAAGACCGAAATCCCAAAAGCCGAAACCCCAAATGTCGAAATCCCAAGGCCGAAATCCCAAAGGTCGACATCCCAAAGGCTGACATCCCAAAGGCCGATATCCCAAATGCCGATATCCTAAAGGCGGAAATTCCAAAGGCGGAAATCCCAGTAGCCGAAATCCCAAAGCATGAAATCCCAAAGGCGGAAATCCCAAAAGCCGAATTTCCAAAGGCCGAAATCCCAAAGGCCGAAATCCCAAAGGCCGAAATCCCAAAGGCCGACATCCCAAAGGCCGACATGCCAAAGGCCGACATCCCAAAGGCCGACATCCCAAAGGCCGATATCCTAAAGGCGGAAATTCCAAAGGCGGAAATCCCAGTAGCCGAAATCCCAGTAGCCGAAATCCCAAAGCATGAAATCCCAAAGGCGGAAATCCCAAAAGCCGAATTTCCAAAGGCCGAAATCCCAAAGGCCGAAATCCCAAAGGCCGACATCCCAAAAGCCGAATTTCCAAAGGCCGAAATCCCAAAGGCCGAAATCCCAAAGGCCGACATCCCAAAGGCCGACATCCCAAAGGCCGACATCCCAAAGGCCGACATCCCAAAGGCCGACATCCCAAAGGCCGACATCCCAAAGGCCGACATCCCAAAGGCCGACATCCCAAAGGCCGACATCCCAAAGGCCGAAATCCCAAAGGACGAAACCCCAAAGACCGAAATCCCAAAAGCCGATATCTTAAAGGCCGAAATCCTAAAGTCCGAAATCCTAAAATGTCCGAAACCCGAAGTCCGAAATCCCAAAGGTCGACATCCTAAAGGCCGACATCCCAAAGGCCGACATCCCAAAGGCCGACATCCCAAAGGCCGACATCCCAAAGGCCGATATCCCAAATGCCGATATCCTAAAGGCGGAAAATCCAAAGGCGGAAATTCCAAAGGCGGAAATCCCAGTAGCCGAAATCCGAAAGCATGAAATCCCAAAGGCGGAAATCCCAAAAGCCGAATTTCCAAAGGCCAAAATCCCAAAGGTCGAAATCCCAGAGGCGGAAACTCCAAAGGCCGAAATCCCAAACGCCGAGATCCCAAATGTCGAAATCCCAAGGCCGAAATCCCAAAGGTCGACATCCCAAAGGCTGACATCCCAAAGGCCGATATCCCAAATGCCGATATCCTAAAGGCGGAAATTCCAAAGGCGGAAATCCCAGTAGCCGAAATCCCAAAGCATGAAATCCCAAAGGCGGAAATCCCAAAAGCCGAATTTCCAAAGGCCGAAGTCCCAAAGGCCGAAATCCCAAAGGCCGACATCCCAAAGGCCGACATCCCAAAGGCCGACATCCCAAAGGCCGACATCCCATAGGCCGACATCCCAAAGGCCGACATCCCAAAAGCCGAATTTCCAAAGGCCGAAATCCCAAAGGCCGAAATCCCAAAGGCCGACATCCCAAAGGCCGACATCCCAAAGGCCGACATCCCAAAGGCCGACATCCCAAAGGCCGACATCCCAAAGGCCGACATCCCAAAGGCCGACATCCCAAAGGCCGACATCCCAAAGGCCGACATCCCAAAGGCCGACATCCCAAAGGCCGAAATCCCAAAGGACGAAACCCCAAAGACCGAAATCCCAAAAGCCGATATCTTAAAGGCCGAAATCCTAAAGGCCGAAATCGTAAAATGTCCGAAACCCGAAGTCCGAAATCCCAAAGGTCGACATCCTAAAGGCCGACATCCCAAAGGCCGACATCCCAAAGGCCGACATCCCAAAGGCCGACATCCCAAAGGCCGACATCCCAAAGGCCGATATCGTACAGGCGGAAATACCAAAGGCCGAAATCCCAAAAGCCGAAACCCCAAATGTCGAAATCCCAAGGCCGAAATCCCAAAGGTCGACATCCCAAAGGCTGACATCCCAAAGGCCGATATCCCAAATGCCGATATCCTAACGGCGGAAATTCCAAAGGGGGAAATCCCAGTAGCCGAAATCCCAAAGCATGAAATCCCAAAGGCGGAAATCCCAAAAGCCGAATTTCCAAAGGCCGAAATCCCAAAGGCCGAAATCCCAAAGGCCGACATCCCAAAAGCCGAATTTCCAAAGGCCGAAATCCCAAAGGCCGAAATCCCAAAGGCCGACATCCCAAAGGCCGACATCCCAAAGGCCGACATCCCAAAGGCCGACATCCCAAAGGCCGACATCCCAAAGGCCGACATCCCAAAGGCCGACATCCCAAAGGCCGACATCCCAAAGGCCGACATCCCAAAGGCCGACATCCCAAAGGCCGAAATCCCAAAGGCCGACATCCCAAAGGCCGAAATCCCAAAGGACGAAACCCCAAAGGCCCACATCCCAAAAGCCGAAGTCCCAAAGGCCGACGTCCCAAAGGCCGACGTCCCAAAGGCCGACGTCCCAAAGGCCGACGTCCCAAAGGCCGACGTCCCAAAGGCCGACGTCCCAAAGGCCGACGTCCCAAAGGCCGACGTCCCAAAGGCCGACGTCCCAAAGGCCGACGTCCCAAAGGCCGACGTCCCAAAGGCCGACGTCCCAAAGGCCGCCGTCCCAAAGGCCGACGTCCCAAAGGCCGACGTCCCAAAGGCCGACGTCCCAAAGGCCGACGTCCCAAAGGCCGACGTCCCAAAGGCCGACGTCCCAAAGGCCGACGTCCCAAAGGCCGAAATCCCAAAGGCCGACATCCCAAAAGCCGAATTTCCAAAGGCCGAAATCCCAGAGGCCGAAATCCCAAAGGCCGAAATCCCAAAGGCCGAAATCCCAAAGGCCGACATCCCAAAGGCCGACATCCCAAAGGCCGACATCCCAAAGGCCGAAATCCCAAAGGACGAAACCCCAAAGACCGAAATCCCAAAAGCCGATATCTTAAAGGCCGAAATCCTAAAGGCCGAAATCCTAAAATGTCCGAAACCCGAAGTCCGAAATCCCAAAGGTCGACATCCTAAAGGCTGACATCCCAAAGGCCGACATCCCAAAGGCCGATATCCCAAATGCCGATATCCTAAAGGCGGAAATTCCAAAAGCGGAAATTCCAAAGGCGGAAATCCCAGTAGCCGAAATCCCAAAGCATGAAATCCCAAAGGCGGAAATCCCAAAAGCCGAATTTCCAAAGGCCAAAATCCCAAAGGTCGAAATCCCAGAGGCGGAAATTCCAAAGGCCGAAATCCCAAACGCCGAGATCCCAAATGTCGAAATCCCAAGGCCGAAATCCCAAAGGTCGACATCCCAAAAGCTGACATCCCAAATGCCGATATCCTAAAGGCGGAAATCCCAGTAGCCGAAATCCCAAAGCATGAAATCCCAAAGGCGGAAATCCCAAAAGCCGAATTTCCAAAGGCCGAAGTCCCAAAGGCCGAAATCCCAAAGGCCGACATCCCAAAGGCCGACATCCCAAAGGCCGACATCCCAAAGGCCGACATCCCATAGGCCGACATCCCAAAGGCCGACATCCCAAAAGCCGAATTTCCAAAGGCCGAAATCCCAAAGGCCGAAATCCCAAAGGCCGACATCCCAAAGGCCGACATCCCAAAGGCCGACATCCCAAAGGCCGACATCCCAAAGGCCGACATCCCAAAGGCCGACATCCCAAAGGCCGACATCCCAAAGGCCGACATCCCAAAGGCCGACATCCCAAAGGCCGAAATCCCAAAGGACGAAACCCCAAAGACCGAAATCCCAAAAGCCGATATCTTAAAGGCCGAAATCCTAAAGGCCGAAATCCTAAAATGTCCGAAACCCGAAGTCCGAAATCCCAAAGGTCGACATCCTAAAGGCCGACATCCCAAAGGCCGACATCCCAAAGGCCGACATCCCAAAGGCCGACATCCCAAAGGCCGATATCGTACAGGCGGAAATACCAAAGGCCGAAATCCCAAAAGCCGAAACCCCAAATGTCGAAATCCCAAGGCCGAAATCCCAAAGGTCGACATCCCAAAGGCTGACATCCCAAAGGCCGATATCCCAAATGCCGATATCCTAACGGCGGAAATTCCAAAGGGGGAAATCCCAGTAGCCGAAATCCCAAAGCATGAAATCCCAAAGGCGGAAATCCCAAAAGCCGAATTTCCAAAGGCCGAAATCCCAAAGGCCGAAATCCCAAAGGCCGACATCCCAAAAGCCGAATTTCCAAAGGCCGAAATCCCAAAGGCCGAAATCCCAAAGGCCGACATCCCAAAGGCCGACATCCCAAAGGCCGACATCCCAAAGGCCGACATCCCAAAGGCCGACATCCCAAAGGCCGACATCCCAAAGGCCGACATCCCAAAGGCCGACATCCCAAAGGCCGACATCCCAAAGGCCGACATCCCAAAGGCCGACATCCCAAAGGCCGAAATCCCAAAGGCCGACATCCCAAAGGCCGAAATCCCAAAGGCCGACATCCCAAAGGCCGAAATCCCAAAGGACGAAACCCCAAAGGCCCACATCCCAAAAGCCGAAATCCCAAAGGCCGACGTCCCAAAGGCCGACGTCCCAAAGGCCGACGTCCCAAAGGCCGACGTCCCAAAGGCCGACGTCCCAAAGGCCGACGTCCCAAAGGCCGACGTCCCAAAGGCCGACGTCCCAAAGGCCGACGTCCCAAAGGCCGACGTCCCAAAGGCCGACGTCCCAAAGGCCGACGTCCCAAAGGCCGACGTCCCAAAGGCCGACGTCCCAAAGGCCGAAATCCCAAAGGCCGACATCCCAAAAGCCGAATTTCCAAAGGCCGAAATCCCAAAGGCCGAAATCCCAAAGGCCGAAATCCCAAAGGCCGACATCCCAAAGGCCGACATCCCAAAGGCCGACATCCCAAAGGCCGAAATCCCAAAGGACGAAACCCCAAAGGCCGACATCCCAAAAGCCGAATTTCCAAAGGCCGAAATCCCAAAGGCCGACGACCCAAAGGCCGACGTCCCAAAGGCCGACGTCCCAAAGGCCGACGTCCCAAAGGCCGACGTCCCAAAGGCCGAAATCCCAAAGGCCGACATCCCAAAGGCCGACATCCCAAAGGCCGACATCCCAAAGGCCGAAATCCCAAAGGACGAAACCCCAAAGACCGAAATCCCAAAAGCCGATATCTTAAAGGCCGAAATCCTAAAGGCCGAAATCCTAAAATGTCCGAAACCCGAAGTCCGAAATCCCAAAGGTCGACATCCTAAAGGCCGACATCCCAAAGGCCGACATCCCAAAGGCCGACATCCCAAAGGCCGATATCCCAAATGCCGATATCCTAAAGGCGGAAAATCCAAAGGCGGAAATTCCAAAGGTGGAAATCCCAGTAGCCGAAATCCCAAAGCATGAAATCCCAAAGGCGGAAATCCCAAAAGCCGAATTTCCAAAGGCCAAAATCCCATAGGTCGAAATCCCAGAGGCGGAAACTCCAAAGGCCGAAATCCCAAACGCCGAGATCCCAAATGTCGAAATCCCAAGGCCGAAATCCCAAAGGTCGACATCCTAAAGGCTGACATCCCAAAGGCCGATATCCCAAATGCCGATATCCTAAAGGCGGAAATTCCAAAGGCGGAAATCCCAGTAGCCGAAATCCCAAAGCATGAAATCCCAAAGGCGGAAATCCCAAAAGCCGAATTTCCAAAGGCCGAAATCCCAAAGGCCGAAATCCCAAGGGCCGACATCCCAAAGGCCGACATCCCAAAGGCCGACATCCCAAAGGCCGACATCCCATAGGCCGACATCCCAAAGGCCGACATCCCAAAGGCCGACATCCCAAAGGCCAAAATCCCAAAGGTCGAAATCCCAAAGGCCGAAATCCCAAATGCCGATATCCCAAAGGCGGAAATTCCAATGGCCGAAATCCCAAACGCCGAAATCCCAAAGGCCGAAATCCCAAAGGTCGACATCCTAAAGGCCGACATCCCAAAGGCCGAAATTCCAAAGGCCGATATCCCAAAGGCCGACATCCCAAAGGCCGACATCCCAAAGGCCGACATCCCAAAGGCCGACATCCCAAAGGCCGACATCCCAAAGGCCGACATCCCAAAGGCCGATATCCTAAAGGCGGAAATTCCAAAGGCGGAAATCCCAGTAGCCGAAATCCCAAAGCATGAAATCCCAAAGGCGGAAATCCCAAAAGCCGAATTTCCAAAGGCCAAAATCCCAAAGGTCGAAATCCCAGAGGCGGAAATTCCAAAGGCCGAAATCCCAAACGCCGAGATCCCAAATGTCGAAATCCCAAGGCCGAAATCCCAAAGGTCGACATCCCAAAGGCTGACATCCCAAAGGCCGATATCCCAAATGCCGATATCCTAAAGGCGGAAATTCCAAAGGCGGAAATCCCAGTAGCCGAAATCCCAAAGCATGAAATCCCAAAGGCGGAAATCCCAAAAGCCGAATTTCCAAAGGCCGAAGTCCCAAAGGCCGAAATCCCAAAGGCCGACATGCCAAAGGCCGACATCCCAAAGGCCGACATCCCATAGGCCGACATCCCAAAGGCCGATATCCTAAAGGCGGAAATTCCAAAGGCCGAAATCCCAAAGCCCGAAATCCCAAAGGTCGACATCCCAAAGGCCGACATCCAAAAGGGCGACATCCCAAAGGCCGACATCCCAAAGACCGACATCCCAAAGGCCGACATCCCAATGGCCGATATCCGAAAGCGGAAATTCCAAAGGCCGAAATCCCAAAGCCCGAATTCCCAAATGTCGAAATCCTAAAGGTCAAAATCCAAATAGCCGACATCCCAAAGGCCGAAATCCCAAAGGCCGAAATCCCAAATGTCGAAATCCCAAAGGTCAAAATCCCAATAGCCGACATCCCAACGGCCGAAATCCCAAAGGCCGAAATCCCAAATGTCGAAATCCCAAAGGTCAAAATCCCAACAGCCGACATCCCAAAGGCGAAATGCCAAAGGCCGAAATCCCAAAGGTCGACACCCCAAAGGCCGACATCGCAAAGGCCGACATCGCAAAGGCCGACGTCCCAAAGGCCGACGTCCCAAAGGCCGACGTCCCAAAGGCCGACGTCCCAAAGGCCGACGTCCCAAAGGCCGACGTCCCAAAGCCCGACGTCCCAAAGGCCGACGTCCCAAAGGCCGGCGTCCCAAAGGCCGGCGTCCCAAAGGCCGACGTCACAAAGGCCGACGTCCCAAAGGCCGACGTCACAAAGGCCGACGTCCCAAAGGCCGACATCCCAAAGGCCGACATGACAAAGGCCGACATCCCAAACGTCGAAATCCCAAAGGCCGAAATCCCAAAGGCCGAATTTCCAAAGGCCGAAATCCCAAAGGCCGAAATCCCAAAGCCCGAAATCCCAAAGGCCGAAATACCAAAAGCCGATATCCTACAGGCGGAAATACCAAAGGCCGAAATCCCTAAGGCCGAAATCCCAAAGGCCGAAATCCCAAAGGCCGAAATCGCAAAGACCGAAATCCCAAAGGCCGAAATCCCAAGGGCCGGTATCCTACAGGCGGAAATACCAAAGGCCGAAATCCCAAAAGCCGAAATCCCAAATGTCGAAATCGCAAGGCCGAAAACCCAAAGGCCGAAATCCCAAAAGCCGGTATCCTACAGGCGGAAATCCCAAAGTCCGTATTTCCAAAGGCCGAAATCCGAAAGGCCGAATTTCCAAAGGACGAAATCCCAAAGGCCGATATCGTACAGGCGGAAATACCAAAGGCCGAAATCCCAAAAGCCGAAACCCCAAATGTCGAAATCCCAAGTCCGAAATCCCAAAGGTCGACATCCCAAAGGCTGACATCCCAAAGGCCGATATCCCAAATGCCGATATCCTAAAGGCGGAAATTCCAAAGGGGGAAATCCCAGTAGCCGAAATCCCAAAGCATGAAATCCCAAAAGCCGAATTTCCAAAGGCCGAAATCCCAAAGGCCGAAATCCCAAAGGCCGAAATCCCAAAGGCCGACATCCCAAAGGCCGACATCCCAAAGGCCGACATCCCAAAGGCCGATATCCTAAAGGCGGAAATTCCAAAGGCGGAAATCCCAGTAGCCGAAATCCCAGTAGCCGAAATCCCAAAGCATGAAATCCCAAAGCATGAAATCCCAAAGGCGGAAATCCCAAAAGCCGAATTTCCAAAGGCCGAAATCCCAAAGGCCGAAATCCCAAAGGCCGACATCCCAAAAGCCGAATTTCCAAAGGCCGAAATCCCAAAGGCCGACATCCCAAAGGCCGAAATCCCAAAGGCCGACATCCCAAAGGCCGACATCCCAAAGGCCGACATCCCAAAGGCCGACATCCCAAAGGCCGACATCCCAAAGGCCGACATCCCAAAGGCCGACATCCCAAAGGCCGACATCCCAAAGGCCGACATCCCAAAGGCCGACATCCCAAAGGCCGACATCCCAAAGGCCGACATCCCAAAGGCCGACATCCCAAAGGCCGAAATCCCAAAGGACGAAACCCCAAAGGCCGACATCCCAAAAGCCGAATTTCCAAAGGCCGAAGTCCCAAAGGCCGACGTCCCAAAGGCCGACGTCCCAAAGGCCGACGTCCCAAAGGCCGACGTCCCAAAGGCCGACGTCCCAAAGGCCGACGTCCCAAAGGCCGACGTCCCAAAGGCCGACGTCCCAAAGGCCGACGTCCCAAAGGCCGACGTCCCAAAGGCCGACGTCCCAAAGGCCGACGTCCCAAAGGCCGACGTCCCAAAGGCCGACGTCCCAAAGGCCGAAATCCCAAAGGCCGACATCCCAAAAGCCGAATTTCCAAAGGCCGAAATCCCAAAGGCCGAAATCCCAAAGGCCGAAATCCCAAAGGCCGACATCCCAAAGGCCGACATCCCAAAGGCCGACATCCCAAAGGCCGACATCCCAAAGGCCGAAATCCCAAAGGACGAAACCCCAAAGACCGAAATCCCAAAAGCCGATATCTTAAAGGCCGAAATCCTAAAGGCCGAAATCCTAAAATGTCCGAAACCCGAAGTCCGAAATCCCAAAGGTCGACATCCTAAAGGCTGACATCCCAAAGGCCGACATCCCAAAGGCCGATATCCCAAATGCCGATATCCTAAAGGCGGAAATTCCAAAAGCGGAAATTCCAAAGGCGGAAATCCCAGTAGCCGAAATCCCAAAGCATGAAATCCCAAAGGCGGAAATCCCAAAAGCCGAATTTCCAAAGGCCAAAATCCCAAAGGTCGAAATCCCAGAGGCGGAAATTCCAAAGGCCGAAATCCCAAACGCCGAGATCCCAAATGTCGAAATCCCAAGGCCGAAATCCCAAAGGTCGACATCCCAAAAGCTGACATCCCAAATGCCGATATCCTAAAGGCGGAAATTCCAAAGGCGGAAATCCCAGTAGCCGAAATCCCAAAGCATGAAATCCCAAAGGCGGAAATCCCAAAAGCCGAATTTCCAAAGGCCGAAATCCCAAAGGCCGAAATCCCAAAGGCCGACATCCCAAAGGCCGACATCCCAAAGGCCGACATCCCAAAGGCCGACATCCCATAGGCCGACATCCCAAAGGCCGACATCCCAAAGGCCAAAATCCCAAAGGCCGACATCCCAAAGGCCGACATCCCAAAGGCCGACATCCCAAAGGCCGACATCCCAAAGGCCGATATCCTAAAGGCGGAAATTCCAAAGGCGGAAATCCCAAACGTCGAAATCCCAAAGGCCGAAATCCCAAAGGCCGAATTTCCAAAGGCCGAAATCCCAAAGGCCGAAATCCCAAAGCCCGAAATCCCAAAGGCCGAAATACCAAAAGCCGATATCCTACAGGCGGAAATACCAAAGGCCGAAATCCCTAAGGCCGAAATCCCAAAGGCCGAAATCCCAAAGGCCGAAATCGCAAAGACCGAAATCCCAAAGGCCAAAATCCCAAGGGCCGGTATCCTACAGGCGGAAATACCAAAGGCCGAAATCCCAAAAGCCGAAATCCCAAATGTCGAAATCGCAAGGCCGAAAACCCAAAGGCCGAAATCCCAAAAGCCGGTATCCTACAGGCGGAAATCCCAAAGTCCGTATTTCCAAAGGCCGAAATCCGAAAGGCCGAATTTCCAAAGGACGAAATCCCAAAGGCCGATATCGTACAGGCGGAAATACCAAAGGCCGAAATCCCAAAAGCCGAAACCCCAAATGTCGAAATCCCAAGGCCGAAATCCCAAAGGTCGACATCCCAAAGGCTGACATCCCAAAGGCCGATATCCCAAATGCCGATATCCTAAAGGCGGAAATTCCAAAGGGGGAAATCCCAGTAGCCGAAATCCCAAAGCATGAAATCCCAAAGGCCGAAATCCCAAAGGCCGAATTTCCAAAGGCCGAAATCCCAAAGGCCGAAATCCCAAAGGCCGAAATCCCAAAGGCCGAAATCCCAAAGGCCGAAATCGCAAAGGCCGAAATCCCAAAGGCCGAAATCCCAAGGGCCGGTATCCTACAGGCGGAAATATGAAAGGCCGAAATCCCAAAAGCCGAAATCCCAAATGTCGAAATCGCAAGGCCGAAAACCCAAAGGCCGAAATCCCAAAAGCCGGTATCCTACAGGCGGAAATCCCAAAGTCCGTATTTCCAAAGGCCGAAATCCGAAAGGGCGAATTTCCAAAGGCCGAAATCCCAAAGGCCGATATCCTACAGGCGGAAATACCAAAGGCCGAAATCCCAAAAGCCGAAACCCCAAATGTCGAAATCCCAAGGCCGAAATCCCAAAGGCCGACATCCCAAAGGCCGACATCCCAAAGGCCGACATCCCAAAGGCCGACATCCCAAAGGCCGACATCCCAAAGGCCGACATCCCAAAGGCCGACATCCCAAAGGCCGACATCCCAAAGGCCGACATCCCAAAGGCCGACATCCCAAAGGCCGACATCCCAAAGGCCGATATCCTAAAGGCGGAAATTCCAAAGGCCGAAATCCCAAAGCCCGAAATCCCAAAGGTCGACATCCCAAAGGCCGACATCCCAAAGGCCGACATCCCAATGGCCGATATCCGAAAGCGGAAATTCCAAAGGCCGAAATCCCAAAGCCCGAATTCCCAAATGTCGAAATCCTAAAGGTCAAAATCCAAATAGCCGACATCCCAAAGGCCGAAATCCCAAAGGCCGAAATCCCAAATGTCGAAATCCCAAAGGTCAAAATCCCAATAGCCGACATCCCAAAGGCCGAAATCCCAAAGGCCGAAATCCCAAATGTCGAAATCCCAAAGGTCAAAATCCCAACTGCCGACATCCCAAAGGCGAAATGCCAAAGGCCGAAATCCCAAAGGCCGACTTCCCAAAGGCCGACATCCCAAAGGCCGACATCCCAAAGGCCGACATCCCAAAGGCCGAAATCCCAAAGACCGAAATCCCAAAAGCCGTTATCTTAAAGGCCGAAATCCCAAAGGTCGACATCCCAAAGGCCGACATCGCAAAGGCCGACATCGCAAAGGCCGACGTCCCAAAGGCCGACGTCCCAAAGGCCGACGTCCCAAAGGCCGACGTCCCAAAGGCCGACGTCCCAAAGGCCGACGTCCCAAAGGCCGACGTCCCAAAGCCCGACGTCCCAAAGGCCGACGTCCCAAAGGCCGGCGTCCCAAAGGCCGGCGTCCCAAAGGCCGACGTCACAAAGGCCGACGTCCCAAAGGCCGACGTCACAAAGGCCGACGTCCCAAAGGCCGACATCCCAAAGGCCGACATGACAAAGGCTGACATCCCAAAGGCCGATATCTTAAAGGCGGAAATCCCAATAGCCGAAATTCCAAAGGCCGAATTTCCAAAGGCCGAAATCCCAAAGGCCGAAATCCCAAAGCCCGAAATCCCAAAGGCCGAAATACCAAAAGCCGATATCCTACAGGCGGAAATACCAAAGGCCGAAATCCCTAAGGCCGAAATCCCAAAGGCCGAAATACCAAAGGCCGAAATCGCAAAGGCCGAAATCCCAAAGGCCGAAATCCCAAGGGCCGGTATCCTACAGGCGGAAATACCAAAGGCCGAAATCCCAAAAGCCGAAATCCCAAATGTCGAAATCGCAAGGCCGAAAACCCAAAGGCCGAAATCCCAAAAGCCGGTATCCTACAGGCGGAAATCCCAAAGTCCGTATTTCCAAAGGCCGAAATCCGAAAGGCCGAATTTCCAAAGGCCGAAATCCCAAAGGCCGATATCGTACAGGCGGAAATACCAAAGGCCGAAATCCCAAAAGCCGAAACCCCAAATGTCGAAATCCCAAGGCCGAAATCCCAAAGGTCGACATCCCAAAGGCTGACATCCCAAAGGCCGATATCCCAAATGCCGATATCCTAAAGGCGGAAATTCCAAAGGGGGAAATCCCAGTAGCCGAAATCCCAAAGCATGAAATCCCAAAGGCGGAAATCCCAAAAGCCGAATTTCCAAAGGCCGAAATCCCAAAGGCCGAAATCCCAAAGGCCGAAATCCCAAAGGCCGACATCCCAAAGGCCGACATCCCAAAGGCCGCCATCCCAAAGGCCGATATCCTAAAGGCGGAAATTCCAAAGGCGGAAATCCCAGTAGCCGAAATCCCAGTAGCCGAAATCCCAAAGCATGAAATCCCAAAGGCGGAAATCCCAAAAGCCGAATTTCCAAAGGCCGAAATCCCAAAGGCCGAAATCCCAAAGGCCGACATCCCAAAGGCCGACATCCCAAAGGCCGACATCCCAAAGGCCGACATCCCAAAGGCCGACATCCCAAAGGCCGACATCCCAAAGGCTGACATCCCATAGGCCGACATCCCAAAGGCCGACATCCCAAAGGCCAAAATCCGAAAGGTCGAAATCCCAAAGGCCGAAATCCCAAATGCCGATATCCCAAAGGCGGAAATTCCAAAGGCCGAAATCCCAAACGCCGAAATCCTAAAGGCGGAAATTCCAAAGGCCGAAATCCCAAAGCCCGAAATCCCAAAGGTCGACATCCCAAAGGCCGACATCCCAAAGGGCGACATCCCAAAGGCTGACATCCCAAAGACCGACATCCCAAAGGCCGATATCCCAATGGCCGATATCCGAAAGGCGGAAATTCCAAAGGCCGAAATCCCAAAGCCCGAATTCCCAAATGTCGAAATCCTAAAGGTCAAAATCCAAATAGCCGACATCCCAATGGCCGATATCCGAAAGCGGAAATTCCAAAGGCCGAAATCCCAAAGCCCGAATTCCCAAATGTCGAAATCCTAAAGGTCAAAATCCAAATAGCCGACATCCCAAAGGCCGAAATCCCAAAGGCCGAAATCCCAAATGTCGAAATCCCAAAGGTCAAAATCCCAACAGCCGACATCCCAAAGGCGAAATGCCAAAGGCCGGTATCCTACAGGCGGAAATCCCAAAGTCCGTATTTCTAAAGGCCGAAATCCGAAATGCCGAATTTCCAAAGGCCGAAATCCCAAAGGCCGATATCGTACAGGCGGAAATACCAAAGGCCGAAATCCCAAAGGCCGAAATCCCAAAGGCCGACATCCCAAAGGCCGACATCCCAAAGGCCGACATCCCAAAGGCCGATATCCTAAAGGCGGAAATTCCAAAGGCGGAAATCCCAGTAGCCGAAATCCCAGTAGCCGAAATCCCAAAGCATGAAATCCCAAAGGCGGAAATCCCAAAAGCCGAATTTCCAAAGGCCGAAATCCCAAAGGCCGAAATCCCAAAGGCCGACATCCCAAAGGCCGACATCCCAAAGGCCGACATCCCAAAGGCCGACATCCCAAGGGCCGACATCCCAAAGGCCGACATCCCAAAGGCTGACATCCCATAGGCCGACATCCCAAAGGCCGACATCCCAAAGGCCAAAATCCGAAAGGTCGAAATCCCAAAGGCCGAAATCCCAAATGCCGATATCCCAAAGGCGGAAATTCCAAAGGCCGAAATCCCAAACGCCGAAATCCTAAAGGCGGAAATTCCAAAGGCCGAAATCCCAAAGCCCGAAATCCCAAAGGTCGACATCCCAAAGGCCGACATCCCAAAGGGCGACATCCCAAAGGCTGACATCCCAAAGACCGACATCCCAAAGGCCGATATCCCAATGGCCGATATCCGAAAGGCGGAAATTCCAAAGGCCGAAATCCCAAAGCCCGAATTCCCAAATGTCGAAATCCTAAAGGTCAAAATCCAAATAGCCGACATCCCAATGGCCGATATCCGAAAGCGGAAATTCCAAAGGCCGAAATCCCAAAGCCCGAATTCCCAAATGTCGAAATCCTAAAGGTCAAAATCCAAATAGCCGACATCCCAAAGGCCGAAATCCCAAAGGCCGAAATCCCAAATGTCGAAATCCCAAAGGTCAAAATCCCAACAGCCGACATCCCAAAGGCGAAATGCCAAAGGCCGGTATCCTACAGGCGGAAATCCCAAAGTCCGTATTTCTAAAGGCCGAAATCCGAAATGCCGAATTTCCAAAGGCCGAAATCCCAAAGGCCGATATCGTACAGGCGGAAATACCAAAGGCCGAAATCCCAAAAGCCGAAACCCCAAATGTCGAAATCCCAAGGCCGAAATCCCAAAGGTCGACATCCCAAAGGCTGACATCCCAAAGGCCGAAATCCCAAAGCATGAAATCCCAAAGGCGGAAATCCCAAAAGCCGAATTTCCAAAGGCCGAAATCCCAAAGGCCGACATCCCAAAGGCCGACATCCCAAAGGCCGACATCCCAAAGGCCGACATCCCAAAGGTCGACATTCCAAAGGCCGACATCCCATAGGCCAAAATCCCAAAGGTCGAAATCCCAAAGGCCGAAATCCCAAATGCCGATATCCCAAAGGCGGAAATTCCAAAGGCCGAAATCCCAAACGCCGAAATCCCAAAGGCCGAAATCCCAAAGGACGAAATCCCAAAGACCGAAATCCCAAAAGCCGATATCTTAAAGGCCGAAATCCTAAAATGTCCGAAACCCGAAGTCCGAAATCCCAAAGGTCGACATCCTAAAGGCCGACATCCCAAAGGCCGACATCCCAAAGGCCGACATCCCAAAGGCCGATATCCCAAAGGCCGGCATCCCAAAGGCCGACATCCCAAAGGCCGACATCCCAAAGGCCGACATCCCAAAGGCCGACATCTCAAAGGCCGACATCCCAAAGGCCGACATCCCAAAGGCCGATATCCTAAAGGCGGAAATTCCAAAGGCCGACATCCCAAAAGCCGAATTTCCAAAGGCCGAAATCCCAAAGGCCGAAATCCCAAAGGCCGACATCCCAAAGGCCGACATCCCAAAGGCCGATATCCTAAAGGCGGAAATTCCAAAGGCCGAAATCCCAAAGGTCGACATCCCAAAGGCCGACATCCCAAAGGCCGACATCCCAAAGGCCGAAATCCCAAAGACCGAAATCCCAAAAGCAGTTATCTTAGAGGCCGAAATCCCAAAGGTCGACATCCCAAAGGCCGAAATCCCAAAGGCCGAAATCCCAAAGTCCGAAATCCCAAAGGCCGAAATCCCAAGGGCCGAAATCCCAAAGGCCGATATCCTACAGGCGGAAATACCAAAGGCCGAAATCCCAAAGGCCGAAATCCCAAAAGCCGAAATCACAAAGGCCGAAATCCGAAAGGCTGAAATCCCAAAGGTCAAAATCCAAAAGGCCGAAATCCAAAACGCCGAAATCCAAAAGGCCGAAATCCCAAAGGCAGAAATCCCAAAGGCCGAAATTACAAAGGTCGAAATCCCAAACGTCGACATCCCATATGCCGATATCCTAAAGGTCGTCATCCCAAAGTCCGATATCCAAAACGCCGACATCCAAAACGCCGACATCCCAAAGGCCGATATCCTAAAGGCGGAAATTCCAAAGGCCGAAATCCCGAAGGTCCAAATCCCAAAGGCCGAAATCCCAAAGCCTGCAAACCCAATGGCCGAAATCCCAAAGGCCGAAATCCCCAAGGTCGAAATCCCAAAGGCCGATATCCTAAAAGCTTAAATCCCAAAGATCCAAAATGCATATGCCGAAAGCCCAAAGGCCGAAATCACAAAGGCCGAAATCCCAAAGGCTGAAATCCCAAAGGCCGAAATCTCAAAGGTCGACAACCCCAAAGGACGATATCCTAAAGGCCGAAAACCCAAAGGCCGAAATCCCAAAGGCCGACATCCCACAGGTCGAAATCCCAAAGGCCGATATCCTAAAGGCTTAAATCCCAAAGGTCCAAAACGCATATGCCGAAAGCCCAAAGGCCGAAATCACAGAGGCCGAAATCCCAAAGGCTGAAAACCCAAAGGCCGAAATCCCAAATGCCGAAACCCAAAAGGCCGAAGACCCAAAGGGTGAAATCGCAAAGCCCGAAATCGCAAAGGTCGAAATACCAAAGGACGATATCCTAAAGTCAGAAGACCCAAAGGTCCAAAAACGCAAAGCCCGAAATCCCACAGGCCGAAATCCCAAAGGTCGAAATCGCAAATGCCGAACTCCCAAATACCGAAATCCCAACAGTCGAAATCCGAAAGGCCGATATCGTAAAGCCTGAAGTCCCAAAGGTTCAAAACACAGATGCCAAAATCCCAAAGTCCGAATTCCCAAAGGCCGAAATCTCAAAGTCTGAAGTCCCAAACGCTGAAATCCCAAAGGTCGACATCCCCAAAGGCCGATATCCCAAAGTCCGAAATCCCAAAGTCTGAAATCCCAATGGTCGTAATCCCAAAGGTCGACATCATGAAGGTCGATATCCCAAAGGCCGATATCCCAAAGGCCGATATCCTAAAGGCTGCAATTCCAAAGGCCGACATCCCAAAGGCCGAAATCCCCAAGGTCGAAATCCCAAAGACCGAAATCCCAAAGGCCGAAACCCCAAAGGCCGAAATCCCAAAGGCCGAAATCCCAAAGGCCGAAATCCCAAAGGCCGAAATCTCAAAGGTCGACAACCCCAAAGGCTGATATCCTGAAGGCCGAAAACCCAAAGGCCGAAATCCCAAAGGCCGAAATAACAAAGACCGAAATCCCAAAAGTCGAAGATCCAAAGGCCGAAATCCCAGAGGCCGACATCCCACAGATCGAAATCCCAAAGTCGACATCCCACAGGTCGAAATCCCAAAGGACGACAACCCAAAGGCCGATATCCCAAAGGCCGAAATAACAAAGACCGAAATCCCAAAGATCGAAGATCCAAAGGCCGAAATCCCAGAGGCCGATATCCCACAGGTCGAAATCCCAAAGTCGACATCCCACAGGTCGAAATCCCAAAGGTCGACATCACAAAGGCCGATATCCAAAAA
This sequence comes from Megachile rotundata, assembly GCF_050947335.1. NCBI lineage: Eukaryota > Metazoa > Arthropoda > Insecta > Hymenoptera > Megachilidae > Megachile > Megachile rotundata. Next base: position 745,021 of record NC_134986.1, read on the forward strand.
GCCGAAATCCCAAAGGCCGAAATCCCAAAAGCCGAAATCCCAAAGGCCGAAATCCCAAAGGCCGAAATTCCAAAGGCCGAAATCCGAAAAGCCGAAATCCCAAAGGCCGAAATCAAAAAGGTCGACATCCCAAAAGGCCCAAATCGTATAAGATCCAAATCCCAAAGCTCGAAATCCCAAAGGACAAAATGCCAACGGTCGACACCCCAAAGACCGAAATCCCACAGGTCGAAAACCCAAAGGCCGAATTCCCCAAGGCCAAAATCCCACAGGCCGAAACCCCACTTGCCGATATCCCAAAGGCCGAAATCCCACAAGTCAAAATTCCAATGCCCGAATTCCCAAAGGCCAAAATCCCACAGGCCGAAACCCCACTTGCCGAAATCCCAGAGGCCGCAATCCCAAAGGCCGAAACCCCAAAGGCCGAGATACCAAAGACCGAAATCCCAAAGGTCGAAGATCCAAGGGCCGAAATCCCAAAGGCCGATATCCTACAGGTCGAAATCCCAAAGGTCGATATTCCAAAGGTCGAAATCCCAGAGGACGACAATCCCAAGGCCGATATCCCAAAGGCCGAAATCCCACAGGTCGATATCCCAAAGGTCGACATCCCAAAGACCGAAATCCTAAAGGTCGAATTTGCAATGGCCGAATTCCCAAAGGCCAAAATCCCACAGGACGAAATCCCAAAGGTCGACATCCCAAAGGTCGAAATCCCAAAGGACGACATCCCAAAGACCGATATCCCAAAGGCCAAAATCCCAAAGGTCGAAGACCCAAAGGCCGAAATCCTAAAGGCCGACATCCCAAAGACCGATATCCCAAAGGCCGAAACACCACAGGTCGAAATCCCAAAGGACGACAACCCAAAGCCCGATATACCAAAGGCCGAAATCCCACAGGTCGAAATACCGATGGTCGAAATCCCAAAGGACGACAACCCAAAGGCCGTAATCCCAAAGGCCGAAATCCCACAGGTCGAAATCCCAAAGGTCGACATCCCAAAGGCCGATATCCAAGAGGCCGAAATCCCAAAGGCCGAAATCCCAAAGGCCGAAATCCCAAAGTCCGAAATCCCAAAGGCCGAGATCCCAAAGGTCGAAATCCCAAAAGGCCGATATCGTATAAGGTCCAAATCCCAAAGCTCGAAATCCCAAAAGGCCGATATCGTATAAGGTCCAAATCCCAAAGCTCGAAATCCCAAAGAACGAAATGCCAAAGGTCGACATCCCAAAGGTCGAAATCGCAAAGACCGAAACCCCAAATGCCGACATCCCAAAGTCGGAAATCCCAAAGGTCCAAATCACAAAGGTCGAAATCCCAAAGGCCGATATCCCAAAGGCCGATATCCTAGACGCCAAAATCCCAAATGTCGAAATCTCAAAGGCCGAAATCCCAAAGGTCGAAATCCCAAAGATCGAAATCCCAAGGGTCAACATCCCAAAGACCGAAATCCTAAAGGCCCACATCCCAGAGACCGATATCCCAAAGGCCGAAACCCCACAGGTCGATATCCCAGAGGTCGACATCTCAAAGGCCGAAATCCCAAAGGCCGAAATCCCAAAGGCCGAAGACCCAAAGGTCGAAATCCTAAAAGGCGGAAATCCGAAAGGCCGAAATCCAAAAGGCCGAAATCCCAAAAGTTCCAAATCCCAAAGGCCGAAATTCCACAGGTCCAAATTCCAAAGGTCGAAATCCAAAAACGGAAACCCCAAAGGCCGAAATCCCAAACGTCCAAATCCCCAAGGTCGAAATCCCAAAGGCCGATATTCTAAATTCTGAAATTCCAAAGGCCGACATCCAAAAGCGCGAGACCCAAATGACAACATCCCATCGGCCGATATCCGGAAGGCCGGAAACCCAACTGCCGAAATCCCAAAGGTCGAAGATCCAAAGGCCGAAATCCCAAAGGCCGATATCCCACAGGTCGAAATCCCAAAGTCGACATCCCACAGGTCGAAATCCCAAAGGACGACAACCCAAAGGCCGATATCCCAAAGGCCGATATCCCAAAGGCTGAAATCCCACAGGTCGAAATCCCAAGGGTCAACATCCCAAAGACCGAAATCCTAAAGGCCCACATCCCGAAGACCAAAATCCCAAAGGCCGAAACCCCACAGGTCGAAATCCAAAAGGACGACAACACAAGGGCCGATATACCGAAGGCCGAAATCCCACAGGTGGAAATCCCAAAGGTCGACATCCCAAAGGCCGAAAGCCCAAAGGCCGAAATCCCAAAGGCCGAAGTCCCAAAGGTCGAAACCCTAACAGGCGGAAATCCGAAAGGCCGAAATCCAAAAGGCCGAAATCCCAAAAGTTCCAAATCCCACAGGCCGAAATTCCACTGGTCCAAATTCCAAAGGTCGAAATCCAAAAACCGAAACCCCAAAGGCCGAAATCCCACAGGTCGAAATCCCAAAGGACGACAACACAAAGGCCGATATACCGAAGGCCGAAATCCTACAGTTTGAAATCCCAAAGGTCGAAATACCAAAGGCCGCAATCCCAATGGCCGAAATCCCAAAGGCCGATATCCTAAAGGCCGATATCCTAGACGCCAATATCCCAAAGGCTGATATCCCAAAGGCCGATATCCTAAACGCCGAAATCCCAAAGACCGAAATCCCAAAGGCCGAAATACCAAAGGACGAAATCCCAAAGTCCAAATTCCCAAAGGCCGAAATACCAAAGGCCGAATTCCAAAAGTTTGAAATCCGAAAAGGTCGATATCCCAGAGGCCGAAATCCCAATGGTCGACATCCCAAAGCCCGCAATTCCAAAGGCCGAAGACCCAAAGGCCGAAATCCCAAAGACCGAAATCCCAAAGACCGAAATCCCAAGAGTCGAAGATCCAAAGGCCGAAATCCCAAAGGCCGAAATCCCAATGGTCCTAATCCCAAAGCTCGAAATCCCTAAGGCCGAAATACTAAAGGCTGAAATTCCAAAAGGCGACATCCCAAAGGCCAGAATCTCAAAGGCCCGAAATCCCAAAGGTCCAAATCCCAAAGGTCGAAATCCAAAAGGTCCAAATCCCAAAGGCCGGTGTCCTAAAGTCCGAAATCACAAAGGCCGGAATCTCAAAGGGCCGCAATCCCAAATGCCGACATCCCAAAGTTCGACATCCCAAAGGCCGATATCCTAAAGGGTGGAATTCGAAAGGCCGTCGTCCCAAAGGCCGAAATCCCAAAGGTCGAAATCCCAAAGGCCGATATCCTAAAGGCTGAAATTCCAAAGGCCGACAGCCCAAAGGAATCCCAAAGGTCCAAATCCCAAAGCTCCAAATCCCTAAGGCGGAAATCCTAAAGGCTGAAATTCTAAAAGGCGACATCCCAAAGGCCGGAATCTCAAAGGGCCGAAATCCTAAAGACCGATATCCCAAGTGCCGATATCCCAAAGGTCGACATCCCAAAGGCCGCAATCCTAAAGGCTGAAATCCCAAATGCCGACATCCCAAAGGCCGATATCCTAAGGGGTGGAATTCGAAAGGCCATCGTCCAAAAGGCCGAAATCCCAAAGTTCGACATCCCAAAGGCCGATATCCTAAAGGGTGGAATTCGAAAGGCCGTCGTCCCAAAGGCCGAAATCCCAAAGGTCGAAATCCCAAAGGCCGATATCCTAAAGGCTGAAATTCCAAAGGCCGACAGCCCAAAGGCCGGAATCCCAAAGGTCCAAATCCCAAAGCTCCAAATCCCTAAGGCGGAAATCCTAAAGGCTGAAATTCCAAAGGCCGACATCCCAAAGCCGGAATCTCAAGGGGCCGAAATCCCAAAGGCCGATATCCCAAGGGCAGAAATCCCAAAGGTCGACATCTCAAAGGCCGACATCCCAAAGGCCGACATCCCAAAGGCCGACATCCCAAAGGCCGACATCCCAAAGGCCGACATCCCAAAGGCCGACATCCCAAAGGCCGACATCCCAAAGGCCGACATCCCAAAGGCCGACATCCCAAAGCCCGGAGTCTCAAAGTGGACTGAGGCGATCAAGGCCGAATTACGTGCACACTAGGATAACATTACCTAGACTGTGGTGCAGAGAACCCAAGACCGACGGCCGATTGACTCAAAATGGATTTTCAAGATCCAGCGGACGACAGCGGGAGACGTCCAGCGATATAAAGCGCGTTTATGCGCACGAGGATTCAGACAAAAAGAGGGGCTGGACTATACGGAAACATTTTCCCCTGTCGTGCGGTACCCCGGACCTCGAACTGGTCCAGTTTGACGTAAAGACAGCTTTTCTGCATGGAGAGCTCACTGAAGAATTGTTCATGGAAGTACCTGAAGGGCTGAACATTGACAACGCTGAAGGCCAGGTGTACAAATTAAATAAATCGATTTATGGTTTGAAACAATCTTCCAGGTGCTAGAACCATAGGTTCTCTAGTTTTCTTAAGAAATTCAACCTAACGGAAAGTACTGCCGACCCATGCATCTTTCACGGGCACATTGGAGGAGTTGCAGTCTACTTGGCACTATATGTCGACGATGGACATATAGCTGCCGAGTCCCAGAATGTGCTCGGCACGATAATGTGTTCCTTGCGAGAGATTTTTAATATCACACTAGGAGACGCAAGCTCCTTTATTGGACTGCAGATCAAGCGAAACAGGGAAGATCGTGCCGTTTTTATTTGTCAAGAGGCTCATGTTAATAGATTAATTGATAAGTTCTTCATGACTGAGGCTAAGAGCGTATATATACCGGCCAATCCACATGCGCCGCTGACTCCGGCGGAAAATAATGAGTTTTGCGATACAGTACCGTTTCGCGAAGCGGTTGGATCGCTCATGTTTCTGACCACTGTTTCTCGCCCAGATATCATGTTCTCAGTAAGCGCAGTAAATCGATATTTGAATTGTTATAATAATACTCATTGGCAGACCGTTAAAAGAATTTTCAGATACTTGCGAGGCACAGCTGATCTAGGTATCGTGTATAAAGGCGGCGAGAGTGAATTTAGACGAGGGATACTCTGATGCGGATTATGCCAGCGACCTCGCAACTAGGAGATCAACTACAGGGTACTCTTTCATTCTGGCTAGAAGGCCAGTATCTTGGGCATCCAATCGGCAGAAATTAGTCATCTTGCGTACGACTGAAGCAGAATATGTCGCTGCTACGGCAGCTACAAAAGAAACCATGTGGCTTCGAAGATTGTTAGGCGACCTCGGATGTCGATGTCAAAGTGCTACTACGTTGTATGTAGACAATCAAAGCGCTATTCGCTTAGCAAAGAATCTAGAATTTCACCGAAGGACTAAATATATTGACATCCGATACCACTACATTCGGGAGAGAGTTCAAGACTCAGAGATTTATGTTAATTGCATTCCGACTGCTTCCCAACGAGCAGATATTTTTACAAAAGCTTTGCCAAGATAGCGTTTTTAAGCCCTTATATCACACTTAGGATTAGTACGCGTTCATAAAGCACTCAAACGGTGAGAGTGTTAAGGCTATTCGTTTTTCGCACTTTTTATATCGACGTTGCGATTTTCTTTTCTTTAATTAATACTCTTTTGTTTTGTCCAACGCGTCTTCTTCCCAGTCGCCGTTAGCACGTGAACGTGATGTGATCGTTTTGTAAAAGCAATAAAGTTTTCTTTTAATAGTGTTTCGCCAGTTCGTTTAGTTTTGCCTGAATCTCTCATCCTTGCGTATTAGATACCAGACAATTTCACCTCAACAATTTCCTTTTTCAGTAAGACAATACTCTGTCCAATAAAAATCGTAGAATTCATCAGTAAATAAGTTTCTAAATTGATAACTACAAATCCAGATTTGAAACCTCTAGACCGTACTGGATAAAGTGGTACCACTTGCGAGTAAAATGAATAAAAGAAATCTTAGAATATTTACGAAAGAGCAGGAACTAAAATAACATCAGAGACTTAGTCAGTAGCACCAATAGCCGATTAAACTTAATTATTAAAGCTATTGTTAATTAATAAAGTATATAAAAGATAATGGTATCCACTTAATTTTATTTCGTTTTGACAGGTAAATATTTTTATTTAAGGAAAACCATTTTATGTAACTATTGGCGAAATTTGCCGACAAACACGTAAACTAATAAATATATTATTAATTAAGAAAATTAATTAAATTTAATTGGTCTAATCTACTGTGCCCATTTAATTTTGTCCCTGGCTGTTTATAAAAAAGTACATTTTCATTTATTTTTTCATAGTGGAACTACATATTTCTTCCTATATAAACCGGTTTTATTGAACATTCTACACAAGACGGTATTAGAGTGTAACAGATAAAAATTAACAATCCATGAGCTGTTTCAAATTTTTTTATAAAATTCCTGAACTGTGTATTTAAAATGTCTTATAGATCGTTATTTTTTAACGTTATGCCTTAATACTTTTTTACATAGACTATTTTGAAAAACCAATCTAATAAAAAAAAAATATATAGTTGCAATTAAAAAAATTACGATTTTCATGTGTCTCTTACGCGTTCACTAGTGAAAAAATCTGCCATTTATTTAATTATTTACTAATTCCTTATAAATAATATAATTATTCAATTAAGTGGGATGTCTTATAAAGAATATACATGAACACACAGTAACATTTTGAAAAATATAAAAAACAATATTGGTTATTTTAAACAATAAATGTTCCACAATACTAAAATTTATACAAAAATATTTGTAAGAATATACGTATACACGTATGTTCTTACAAATATTTTAAATAGACAGTGGTGTCTATTTCATAATAAGCTATACGATATTTTACAATTTCTGTTTAATACCATATTATTTATTCCGTCATATCCTTATTTATTTACTTGAAAATATTATATTTTAAATATTCCTTTTACTATTAAACAAATACAATCAGATTAAAATATTACAAACTAAAAACTTCAGTGTTACTCATAACGTATACCAATAAAACCACGCTTTCTGTTCGTAACAAACATTAGTAGTAACTAACATTTCATGAATTTCGCTGCAGTCCTAAATGTGCTATTTTTAATCTCTTCTGGTTCATACGCTTTGTGGCAGTGGTCACTCACAATAGCTTGATCGCTAAGGCAGTATTTGAAGGAAAGGAGGCAGAATATTTTTCGACAGGAGAGTATTGACATAACTAAGTAAAGGCTAAGGTGGACCTGCCCCTTCTCTTCCAAATATTATCTAATCTACCGTCGAAAAAATTAGTAGAATAAGTAAAAGAACATTTGCTGACTCGAAAAATTTTATTGTAAGTAGAAATGAACGATTTAGCCCAAATATAATGTGGAATAGGGGTACAAAATATAATCTACTTATTATTATATTTTATAATTATTATCCGGCCCACCCTAGATCAAAATCTTAGTTACGTCAATGAAAAATCTCTCCGCCCGTATGAAGTTCATTTATCTTCCAGCTGAAGTATACATAAAATAAATTCCACGTTACTTTTGATAACACTCATTTCACTCGCACGAGTCAAACTAATATGAACACCTCGTCTTTTAAGAGGAAACTACTGTTTATAAAATATGTGTGCATATAACGATTCTGAAAACATTGATATGAAATTACTAAAATAAATAAAAAAATTGTATCGACCATTTTAGATTTTATTAAATATTTCGACTTGCATCGATAATCATTAAATCTAATATTTTGACGTAAAATTTCTTTAATCATTTCGAATTTTATAAAATGGAAATCTGTTAGATCTTCTTCTGTGAATACCATAATCGAGACGTTAATATTTTGTAATTATCATTTTTTCTAAAATATACTGAATACTATCAAATTATTATTACTAAATTTCTATACAGTGTTTCATGATAAATAACGTAATAGCTGTATAAGCAATTAATAAGTGTAATAAAATTAAACGAAAAAAATCTAGCACATTGAACAATGTATTTATGATTTCTTTTTTCTTCAAACAGTAAAAATTAGAAATTCACAGAGCACACAATTATCTGATTAACTTTTATAGATATTTATTTATAAGACCATATTAAGAAAATAATTCCTTTAACAATTACTGTACATATCGTAAAGTAAAATCGTACGAGTATTAAAATAACAGAAATTATAAACTACTGACTCCCATAAATAATAAGTAGAATTAATTACGTACATATTTGTAGTTACTAACAGTATCTGCTTAAAAACTGTTTACAAACTTTTGAATCTAATCATCCTAAAAACAAAGCTTCAGTGAAAAATTTGATCATTTATTTTATTTGATAGAAAATTATCACTCATTCTTTCATATCATTCGTTCCAAAACACATGATATAATAACGGAATATTTATAGTTTCAATAATATAGTAATGCCAATGTAGTTCCTAACACATATCTTCTTAAATGTATTTTTCGTTATTTTCAAGCCCATTATTCTGCTGTCAAAATATCAAATTTGTAAGAAGAGAATTTGAACATATTAAACATATCTTATAAGAAGCTAAAGAAGTATAGAATAAAAATACGTAGATTAGTCATTTTTTATCATGATAACCTGCACAAAAGAAAAACAAGCAATGAACGGTAAAAATTGATAATATCAAAAACTATGTACAGCGGTTCACACTGAGAATAGTCCATTGCTTTTACTTATCTAATTTTTTCTAAAAAATAAGTATCTATTAACATGGTATTTGTGAAACAAACCTCGCAATATTTCATATGTGTTGTTGCTTGCTTGAAAAGAAGAAATAGTATAAAAGTTTTTTAAAATAATTGTTAAGCACGTAATAGACGTTATGATATCTAGAAAAGATAGTTCGGGTTAAAAATCATCCATCTATGATATGAAAAAGCTATGCAAACGGAATTATTTACAATAAATTATATTTTAAAGCATTTTGTTTAATAAATATATTACATTATTTCACTAACAGTTATTGAACGTATATAAGTAATTTTATTCCGATCAGGCAAATTACAATGCAATTACAGTGCAATTTATAAGTATGAACTTTGTCGAAGTATAATATAACCTTAAAAGGTATTAAAATGAAAATGATATATAAAATAAAGTAAAAGAAGTAATGAAATGTCGTAAATAATCAGAAGGAGCAATATATCTTCTAACTAATTATTAAGATATAATATTACTTATTTTTTGTAATTATATTGAGATGATTTAAACACCACTCCACAGTACATTAAAATGCAGTAAAAACTAAATTGCGTCCAGAAGGTTTTAATGTGTCAAATTTTACCATGATAATTGTGATTAAAAATCGAAATGTTATCATAACATTTATCTGATTAATTAATATATCATATAATGCATAATAAATATAATACATCTACTTCTTTACATTAAAATTATTATAAAAACCAGGGTAGGCCTTGTATTTATATGAAAAATATATCAAAAGTATTTTTCTCCATGCACTGTATATATGTGATATAAGCCAAAAATTGAAAGCAATATCAACTTGCTAACGAAGATATATTACTAATGAAGAGATATTTAAAAGCTTAATAGTTCCGAAATAAAAATTTTAGTGTAATTAATATATAAGTTCTTGAAATTATGTAAATAATTTTTATTATGAGATTTTAAAGATATACATGTACTGTTACAATGTTCTTTTGTCATTATTATTCAGTATGAGCCTCTATAGCTTAAGTAATATTTTATCGTTTAATGAATTATTTAACTTTAGTACACTGTATACTTTTAAAAAATTATATAAGGATTTCATCCGTTTATGGATTAAAATATAAATTTGCTATTATAAAATAAGAACTACGAAGAAACAAATATGTATATATTCACAAGATTTGCTCAGTAATGAATTTTTTTACAAAAAGATAACTGAAGATTTTGAAAAACTGATACTATTTTAACTGTGGGTGAACTTGCAGGAGAACTACTTACTCTTCGATTTCGATGATTTTTAAATGTGTTAAGCAACCTTTTCCGATACACATCAGTGGCAGTTACTCTTAACTCATTACGGTGATAAATAGATAACAAAAATGCAAACAGGTTTTATAAAAAGAAGTGAATAAACATTATGAATTGATAAAACGTATAAACTGACAAAATTGTAACAACATCGTAACAACTAACATCGACATACGAGGTATACGAGTACACCACGGTGGATACATACCTATACATAGGCAGAATTCAATGTTTTAAAGCAACAGTTTTTCGCGAATAATTTCTGAGAAATTAAGCGAAATTGCCAGTTATGTGTACAGAAAGAATTGTCCCAATCGATTTTATCGATTTTTACAACATTAAAAAATCACCGAATTCAAAAAGAAAGTAACTCTTTTGTAAATTTACCCTTTATCTTTATCTTTATCTTCATATTATCCTTATATCTTCTTCAAGTCAAACAAATTTCCATCGAAAGCACACAACTGAGTATTATTTTTCTCAAGTTAAACTCATTAATCTAAAAAACGATGGTGTTCACTACTCAGAATTTGAATAAGTCACCAACGCTCGCGTTCATATAAATACATTTATCGAAACTAATGTGTATATACAGGGTGTCTCGTAACTAGTGTTACTCCCTGAAAGGGGTAGTAGAGGACATCATTCTGAACAAGATTTTCCTTTGCAAAAATGGGGTTTGAAGCTTCGTTTTTGACTTATTAAGCAAAAACGCGGACCAATCAGAGCGCGAGGATTTCGCGCGCTCAGACGCGAGAGCGACAGCTTCGAAAATGACAGTCGATCGTGATCGCGCACTAACACCTACTTCGCGGCGTGCTGTCGAGTTATATGTATAGAAAAAAAAATAGCTATACAAGCTTTGCCTATATTCGGCTGTCCAAAGGTTGACATGTTCAAGAAAATCTTTTAATTTTGCGCCGCCTCCGAAAAGGTTGAAATGTATTTACTATACTACCTAACGAGTAAATAGGTTTCATTCATATCTGTTTAGGATAACGTGAAGTAATTGTGACACGGGGTAACGGACAACAAATTATATTTAACAAAACAATAACAATAATAATAACAATAACGAATAACAATAATAATTCAGTACAAAACTGTGAACTTTAACTCGGTAGATAAGCGCGATGTGTATGCAGCAAAGGTGAGGACGATTCTGCCGAATTTTCCAACGACTCTTGCAAAAGAGAAAATAGCCACATGGCCCTAAAAAGGCAAACAAGGGCCTACGCGTACAAACGCTCGAGTAAGCCTAGGTCTTCAAGGACCTCCAAAACTTTCGACACGATTTATGGCTTTACTGCCACAGTACCCCCTTACCAGTGATTAACGCTAAGATAAAAAAAATAATAGGGAGTAAATACGATTAAATATCGAACGAATGGTTAATATAATGCTTACATGCTATAATCAAAATAACATCGCACTCAAAACCTATATATATAAATATTTACATCTTACATGTATAAATATTTATAACACACACACTTTAAATGAATTACAATACACTTAGAAAACATAATATTCATACGTTACAGAAAATATGGTCTAAACACGTTTGAATTTCTAAATATGTATTACTCTAGTCAAATACCAGCTTGCAATCGCTTTGGAAAATGAACGCGTCTGCCTGACCGCGTTTTAAAACTACCATCTGCTGTCTTAGTATTATTATTATCGGTGTCTGATTGAGATACTTGTATATCATCATTTGAATTGTGATCAGATATACGGTGAGTATCATCGTCAGCCAAAATGAAAGCAGGTTTTAACCTATCAATAGAAACTTTAACTTCTTTACCATTAATATCAATAACAAAAGTTTTGTCGCCACGTTGAATGACCTTAAACGGTCCGTCATATGGAGGTTGTAAAGGTCCTCTAGCTGCATCATGCCTCAAAAATACATGAGTACACGTAGCAAGGCCCTTGTAAATAAACGTTTTATGCGTACCATGACGAACAATGGCAGAGGGCCTAAGTTGACTCATACATTTCCGTAATTGAACTACAAAATCGGAAGTTCCCTCAATACCGCGAGAAATAAAAAATTCGCCAGGTAATCGTATACCTGCGCCGTAAAGTAATTCGGCCGGTGTCGCTTTTAAATCCTCCTTAAAGGCTGACCGAATACCGAGCAAAATAATAGGTAAAACCTCTGCCCAGTTTTCGGTAGCGTGGCATTTAATGGCTGCTTTAAGTTGACGATGAAACCTTTCTACCATACCATTTGCTTGCGGATGGTAGGCAGTTGTTCGTAAATGAACTGCACCGATTAAACGAGAAAGTTCTCTAAATAAATTTGATTCAAATTGTCGTCCTTGATCAGTTGTAATTCTCAACGGAACACCAAAACGAGCAATCCAAATATTAACGAAAGCTCTTGCAATAGTTTCCGCGTCAATTTCTGCAATAGGAACTACTTCCGGCCATCGAGAAAAACGGTCAATACAAGTCAGGCAGTATTTATTACCATTAGACATTGGTAATGGCCCTACGATGTCCAGATGGACATGGTCGAACCTACCAGAATTTTTAAAGTTGGTAATAGGAGTTCTAACGTGTTTATTGACCTTAGCACGCTGACAGGAAATGCAATGTTTAGCCCATTCACGACAATCCTTATTTATTGCTGGCCAAACGTATCGGTCTGTTAACAGCTTTTGTGTAGCACGGACTCCAGGATGAGAAAGTCCGTGAAGGGATTCAAAAACTGTCCTACGCAAAGAAGATGGGACAAAAGGTCTAACAGAACCACTCGAAACATCGCAATACAGGAAAACGTCGAAGTCTGGGAAATGTACTTTCTTAAGCTGAAGGGTACAAGTCTCGCTTTCTAACATCTGTTTTAAGTCTAGATCTTGTTTTTGTGCTTGTTTAAACGTTTTGTAATCAATAGACGAGGAAATAGTCTCTACTCGAGATAACGCATCTGCGACATTGTTTGCAATGCCTTTTATATGTCTAATATCTGTACTGAATTGACTAATATAATCTAGATATCTAAACTGTCGCGGGGAACACTTATCTAACTTTTGTCGAAATGCAAATATTAACGGTTTGTGATCGGTGTAAATAATAAAATTTCGTCCTTCTACAAAATATCGGAAACGTTTAACTGCGGTATAAATGGCAAACAATTCACGATCGTACGCACTATATTTACGCTGTGCAGCAGAAAGAGCCTTCGTATAAAAAGCAAGGGGTTGCCACATATTATTATTAAATTGTTGCAATACAGCTCCTACAGCATAATCTGATGCATCTACAGTAATACTAACTGGAGCATTAGGTATTGGATGAACTAATAAAGTAGCGTTTGCAAGACCCTCATTAATATTAGTAAACGATCTCTCTGCTGTTTCTGACCACGGTACAGGTGTATTACCTTTTTTCGAACCCTTTAACAGGTCATTCAAAGGTTGTAAGAGGTTCGCCGCGTCAGGTATAAAACGTCGGTAAAAATTGACCATTCCTAAAAATCTTCGCAGTAATTTTACAGTGCTAGGTTTCTCGAAATTCGAAATTGCTTCAACGCGTTCAGTCATTGGTTTAATACCATCGCGATTAACTGTATAGCCTAAAAACGAAATTTCGCTAACACCGAAAACGCACTTCGTCGGATTTATTACGATACCGTATTTGTTTAAGCGTTCAAAAAGTATTTTAGGATGTTTTTTATGTTCTGTTTCGTTCTCAGAAGCAATACGAAAGTCATCAATATACGCATAAACGAAATCTAAACCGCGAATAACATGGTCTACAAAACGCTGACAAGTTTGCGCCGCATTCCGCAAACCGAACGGCATAAAAATGAATTCAAATAACCCGAACGGCGTCGTTATAGCCGTTTTCTCACAATCTTGTGGCGCTACCGGAATCTGGTGAAATGCGCGGACTAAATCTATTTTTGAGAATATACGTTTGTTATGTAATGTCTGAGTAAAGTCCTCGATATGTGGGGGAGCATACCTGTCCGGAATCGTACGGACATTAAGTGCACGATAGTCACCGCATGGTCGAAGGTTATTTCCGTCCTTCTTCGTAACCAGGTGTAAAGGTGACGCCCACGGACTCTTCGATGGACGGATGATTCCTTGTCGTAACAGCAGGTCAAATTCTGCCTTAGCCACCTGCAAACGGTCCGGAGCGAGACGTCGAGGCTTGTTGAAAACAGGTGGGCCTGGAGTCGTCTCGATGAAGTGCTGAATGTCGTGCTTGACCGTTTCCCTGCGAAACACGGTCGGCCTAGTGAGGTCCGGATATTCTGCCAAAAGTTTATGGTAAACAGAATCACCCACTAAAGTTTTAACAGATGCCGCACTATCATTCACCAATCGACCACACACAAATAAGTTTGTTGTCGCGTCGATTAATTGTTTATTTCGCGGGTCCACTAAAAGGTTGTAATGCGACAAAAAATCAACTCCGATTATCGGTCCTTCCACATCGGCCACTACAAACCGCCACGGAAACTCGCGACGTAGCGATAAATTAAGGAACATCGTAATAGTGCCAAAAGTCGCGATAGGAGAACCGTTGGCTGCATACAGTTCATAGTCACTCCTATGCGATCGACCACACACACGCGAGCGTGGAAAAACACAAATGTCCGCACCAGTATCGATTAAATATTGTATTTTCGAAACCTGGTCCGTTACGTAAATGCGGCCTGTTTTAGGACCGCCAGGTACTGCCGCTTTAACGTGCGACGGTCCTACAAGTTTCCCGGCTTCGGACCTGACCACGAACACGGGGGTATACACTTCGCAGCTTTTTCGGCGTAATTGTGATGATACCAGCACAAATTACGCGGTACACTATTCGATCGCTGCCGATTCTTACTGCCTGACCGCTCACGGGACTTGAAACGCCTCCATGGTTTCCGACTACGACGTTCATCGGTCAAAGCCTTTAATTGCAGCTGTACCTGCTCTAAACTTTCGCGGAGCAATTGAATCTCCTGCGAACTCGTCGTAGATGTTGTAGACGCCGAAGTGGACGCTATCCTATGGCGGGCTGCCGGAATTTCATGCACTCGATCCGCGATTTCTGCCAATTTGGATCCCACTTTATCGGAAGTCGCAGCAAGAACAAGCTGCGTATTAGTAGGAAGGCGATTCTTCCAAATTTTGACGAGAAACTCTTCGTTCACCGCGGAGCCAGCAAGGTCTTTTAAGTGGCGCCAAAATTGAGTTGGCGTCCGATCGCCAATTTCTTCGGTTTCCAATAATTTCCGGATTCTCATTGTGTCCGAATCGGATAGTCTTTTTATTAACTCCGCCTTAAGTGTTTCGTACTTGTTTATTTCGGGCGGGTTACAAATAATATCCTCCACTTCAACAGCATATTTCCCATCTAACTGGGCGATCAGGTAACCAAATCTTGTTTCATCTTTGGTAATACGTCCGATAACAAACTGCGCTTCAAGTTGCTGAAACCACAAAGCAACTTTTTGTGGCCAAAAGGTAGGGCTTCTTAGAGTTGCAGAAGCAACATTTATTATCTCCTTATTGTCCAAATTATCCTCTTGATTGGCCATGATGATCACAATAGTCCAAAAATGTTCACTTTGTACACGTGTCACTACACAATCACTATCCCGGATACAAGATCACGTCGGGGTCACCAATTTAGGATAACGTGAAGTAATTGTGACACGGGGTAACGGACAACAAATTATATTTAACAAAACAATAGCAATAATAATAACAATAACGAATAACAATAATAATTCAGTACAAAACTGTGAACTTTAACTCGGTAGATAAGCGCGATGTATATGCAGCAAAGGTCAGGACGATTCTGCCGAATTTTCCAACGACTCTTGCAAGAGAGAAAATAGCCACATGGCCCTAAAAAGGCAAACAAAGGCCTACGCGTACAAACGCTCGAGTAAGCCTAGGTCTTCAAGGACCTCCAAAACTTTCGACACAATTTATGGCTTTACTGCCACATCTGTTACGTAATTGTATGATTGAATGAAATAGAAATTACTTCATTAGCAAATAGAAATTATTTTATACTTTTTAGTACATTTCGAAGTCGGCGTATTTTTTTTCTTAAAATTATTTTATTTCACGGTTTTTAGTGGAATGGGGAGAATTGTATAGGATACTGTGAGACATTTCTTACATAACAATACCAAAGAATAGGATTTTACAATAACAATAGTTATTATACATGTGTACTGATTTTCGGCCGACAAGACGTGTTTGTAGAAACAGTAGAAAATCGGCGACTGCATGTTGACTCATACACCATCAGAGACACGGAGGCATACGTAGAATTCCATATATTAGTAACAATAGTTTCTCGCTAATAACTCAAAAACTAAAGCTTCCTCTTAATTGCAGATAAGGAAAAAGTTATTCAGAATCGTGCCCCTGATAACATATTAAAAGGACATTAAAATCGTCCAAAGTTGATTTCAAAACTTTTCAACAATTTTTCGCTAATATCTCGAAAACTAAAGCTTTCCGCAAAATTTGTATATGAACAAAATTGTTCAGAATCATGTCCGTGATAAGATATTAAAAGCGCACTAAAATCGAGAAAAGTTTATTTCAAAAGTTGCCGGTTTTTTTGCAATAACAACACTTTGCAATTAAAAAATGAAAAATTTTTTGATAATGGTACCAATGAGGAGTCAGAACCTACCCGATGCAAAAGGTTTCATTCCGATCGGCCCATCCAGCTAGGCATAATCGGCGAACATACATAAAAAAAAAAGAGAAAAAAAAATATACTGATCGAATTGAGTAACCTCCTCCTTTTTCGAAGTCGGTTAAAAATGCATCTCTATCACCGGGTTGATTCACCGATTCTTACTGATAGCATAAATAAATCACCATACAGAAACTCGCAAAAAACGCTCAAGTAACTTCATTGTTATCTTTCATTATTAGTTTTTATTATCACTTTTCTCTGTCACTTTTTACTAATTTTCGCTAATTTTCAGTGTTAGTCCGGCACGTAAATAGGACGAATGAAAACACGTGAACGAATGTTCATAAATAATTTACACTATATTATCTTGAAAGCAAGAAAACAGAATTTTCGGTTAGAAACAACGATACATTTTATTTCGACACGTTTCTTTCGACAATAAACGACGACTGTCGATCGACGCCGCAGTCGTTCAACAGATCATCGTTGCATGGCAACCGTTCGCGACGTATGCCTCGCGATCAAGAACGAAACCGCGATCCGTGGCAAGTGTAACAATGTCTTCTAATAAAATATGTAATATAACTTCGATTTCTCAATTCGGCTACTTTATAATGGGAATATAGCGTATTGTCAAAAATACATATCTATGAATAATCGTTTACGCGTTTTCATTCGGTCCGTTTACCGGTCGTGCTTATATTGTGCAATTATTAGAAGGAGACAGTGAAATAAATTGAGAGTTCATTGACCCTGCTAGGACATCAGCTGTTGATACTCTGATCGGTGTATCTACCCGGTGACACAAATATTTTTTATCGAAGCTAGTTTCTTCATGAATCAATGGGTAAGTTTTATTTAAGATGTTTTTGTATTTTTTAAATTAAATGTACGCAGCAATTGATTTATTTCATTTCAATGAGATACTGCATTAGATATTCCATTCCAGTTTTATCCCATTTCATAGACAAGGTACTCATTCGTTTTGAAATGTGAATTTATTCGTTTGCTTCATTCGAAGAATCGAAAAATTAATTTTCTTGAATTTATTCTTTTTCCTTTTCGAAGGCGTAAAATAAATACAATATACTTAGTATGGGTAAACAACAACTAATTGGTTTATCTCTCATTCATGAATTACAAAGAATTTAATATTATTCTTAACTTCTTAATTCATTATTCGATTTAACTTTTACCTAATAGCTTCCTGTTATACCGACGATATACCGACGTTATACCGACGTGGTATCGATACGCTTGTTCACGATCACGATCGACTGTCATTTTCGAAGCTGTCGCTCTCGCGTCTGAGCGCGCGAAATCCTCGTGCTCCGATTGGTCCGTGTTTTTGCTTAATAATTCAAAAACGAATCTTCAAACCCCATTTTTGCAAAGGAAAATCTTGTATAGAATGACGTCCTCTACCACCTCTTTCAGGGAGTAACACTAGGTACGGAACACCCTGTATGTTACCGTGAAAGACCGAAATCTGGAGAATGTCGACTTTCACCGGTGAATGTCAACATTCACATAGTCGCTTGGTGTATGTCTGAAATACGAGGGTTGTCCGTAAAATAAGGTTCCCAATGATTTTTCACAATGAAAAGCATGTTTATTGGCATTGAGTAATATGTTTTTGGAAAGCTTAGACTTAACCCTATTTTTCGACGCAATCGCCGTTCAGATCAATGCATTTTTGCATGAGGTACACCATCTTTTTTATGCCCGCATCATAGAACTCTCCGCCACGCCGCGAAGGTAGCTTAGAACGGATGGCCGTCCGCAACGCTGTTCGTCATGGACATCTGTACGTCCGTCTTTGAATTTTCTGCACCATTTTCGCACGTGCTTTACGCTCATACACTTTTCTCCGTAGATTTCACATAATTGGCGATGAATGTCCACCGCTGCAATGTTTTTTGCACACAAAAAACGAATCACAGAGTGTAATTCGCACCTAGCGGGAGAAGCGAGTGGGAGCTCCATTTCTAGCGATTGTCATGCTAAAATGGAGAGTCGCAGATAGCTCGACGTGGCGCGGTCTGAAAGAGGAAGGACCAAGCTACACGTCAGTGCCGCCAGATTTCACGTAACACCGTTCCTCGCAACTACAGCTCTTTGGGAACCTTATTTTACGGACAACCCTCGTATTTGCTAAATACCCTTATTTCTGACTTACACCGGTAAATGTCGATATTCACCATGCACTAATAGTGAATGTTGAACATGTCGGAGATTTATATTTTCTTCTCGTAATTCAGTCGCTATAAAACATCACAAGGGTGACGTAACTTTTTCGCCTCTCTTTCTGAGAGGAGAGACCAAGAATTTAAAACACATAGTACATTCTAAGCATACGTGTTCTTCCTCCATGGCTTATTCTGGCATGAGTTTCATATAGTATACTGAACAATTCTTCATTGGTAACATAGTACTGTATATTCGTTTCCCCTGATTTTAATGGTACAATTAATTTCCTTTCATCATTAATTTTTAAAACGTCAAAACGTTTTAATCGTCTGTAATCCAAAGGTGTGTTGCACTTAGCTTTAGCAGAAACCACTTCAGAAAGTATTTTAGAGTACTTTTCTTGAGAAAAATAAAAACAATTGTCTTCTCGTTTACTCGCAATTAATGCATTTAACTTTTCAAGAAAAAGATCACGATTTACTGCTGTATCCATTCAGTATAAATTATGGTATTGGAAAAAGAAATTAAGAAAACGTTGCTCGCATCATCAAAGCTTGCATAAGATTGACAAAGCTGACTGACTCCAAGCAGAACACAGGATTTGGTGGGAGAGAGCCAGTCGCTTCTTTATAGGCTCCTCTCTTTTGGACCTCCACCAGAGCATATCTGTGATTGTCGACATACACCGGTGAGGGTCCGAATGTACAAGAATGTAATAAAATATTCGATCTTTCACCGACGTATTTGGTATGTGTTGACATTCACATAGTCGCTTGGTGTATGTCCGAAATATTTGCTAAATACCGCGATATAATTATGATACTAATTACTTATATAGCAAGCAATTAGAAGGAATTCGTATTTCTGCCATAAGTATGAAGTCTGCTGTAAATGTAAAGTCCAAAACTTTTATGACTTGCTACAAAGGTAATAACCGTTGTTATATCGAGCTTGGCATCATTTTCATCAGAAAAATGAGACGAACTTCAGTCCTTGTTTTTTTTTTTGTGTCTCTATTATTTTCTACGCTCGGTACATTACAAAAAATGTAGTACGTCTTCTAGAAATGTGAAACTGTAGATCTGAAATTTTTACACTTACAATTAGGGACCGTCTACACTATGCCAGTTACTGGTACTAGTAGCTTTGTCAGTAAGTAGTCGAATTCTTCTTGCGCTTCTTACTTTGCTTGTATCAGGTTTATCATTAGGAACAGATACTAAAAAAGGAAAGAAATCTTTTTCTGATTTCAGCGACAGACGTAGCACAGGTAAAGTGAGAAACACAAAAATGCGACTACCTACTGACAAGGCTACTAGCACTGACATAGTGTAAACTAGATACTGACATAGTGCAAACAGTCTCTTATGAAGAGAATACTGTATTAATAATTTTAAAAGTACCAAGTATTCAAATAAAATTAGTTGCAAAGTTGCTCCTATTATTACGGTAACCGTGAATTATAAGCATAAAAAGAAAGTTGTAGTTCATAATTCTTAGTTAATAATATTTTGTTACAATAATAATACAAATAGAATACTTATTACGTGACTTAATATATTATACTGTTAAAAATTATAAGGAGTTTTAGCCACTTAAAACACTATCAGTAATATATGTACATTGCAATGTAATATATATATATATATATCTCTATTACAAATAAAAGTGCAATTTTTTTATTCATCCAGTCATCAAAGAACGGTAAATTTGTAATTTTGGAAAATGATATAACCTTACATATTAAAATGTAAAATAAGTGTTGTTCTTTATATTGCCTTTGCGTGTAATTCATATACGTTTACAGAAATCTAATCTCACAGAATATGTGTAAAACAAATGATCAAATAATGGATACACATACACTTCACTCACGAATGCAAGTTTAAAAATGTCGAAACTTGTACGTAAATAAGAATTTGAAAGCCTGTTTAGATAATTAGCAAACGTTATTTAAAATTAAATTTTTCGTTTCGAACTAAAGTCTGCTAAATTTTTTCATTTACAATAAATATGCTTCCAAGACTGGTTTGTTTAATGTACTATTACTAATTTAAAAGATTCTATAATAATATTGCAAAATTTTTGACAAAAATTAGACAATTCAAAGTAACAAAATAATCTATTATTTCAAAAACTATAATATTGTATCTATGTCTCCCGGTGTTGATTTATTTTGCTTTAGAAACATTCTGCATATGTCTCGAAAATATTTATACTGCTGATAAAAAATTTGAGATTACTGCATTTCAATGCGTTAAATCATACTCTCATAAAAATTAATTAACTATATCAACTGAAATCTTTGTATTAGTCAGGTATGCATATGTTTTTTTTCTATGGGAAAAAAGAATAAACATTGTGTTAAATATATATTTTCCAAAATTTGCATTCAAATATTATTCTGTTTTGATAACTGTGAATAGTAGGATTGTATAAAATTACAGAATCATTAAAATTCTAACAGTATCAGTGAAACTATTTGCACCTACTATGCATGTACAATATATTGTGCTAAAAATTATTAAATATATAACTATTTAATTACTCAGTATCTGTCTTGTTTTATTCTTCATATAAATAATAATAGATATTGAAGTATATATGTGTAACTCATATTATTGGCGTGCTAATATGAAACAAAATTATCTCGTTCATGAGAGATACAAATTTATTTTAATCCAAATGTATAAAAAATATTTACATCGTATACATATACATACTTACAAGGGATCATTATTCCGAAGGGATAATGTCCGATTTTGATACAACTTATCTGCAATATAATTCTCGAGGAAATATTCGGCGCGTATGTTTTTGGAGCTACAGACATCCATGTTTAGGGGGTGAAAATAGCCCTTAAAGTGGAGAGTAAGAACATCTCGGCAACTAGCAGAGTTACAGGGATGGTATAAATTGCAATATTATGTATTTTTTATGATCATCCAAATATGAAAATGGGACTCACAGATTTTTACTTGTTTCGATAATATATTAAAAAAGTTATATCTTTGCTCATTAGTCCGTTCAAAACTTGATGTATTTCCTTGTAAATAACTTTTATCGAATTTTTGCGAGACGAAGTCCTTAAATATAAATGAGACCCTTTTTTATACATTTCCTATAACTTTCAACCCCTACCCCAAGAACTTCAACCACTGAGCACTTCACCTGGAGTTAACATCTCTTATGGAAAGCTATACAAGGAAACCGAAATAATTTTCATCGTAGTTAAATACTGCACAGATCGACAATAATATCAGCTCTTTTGAGAGCTCCACATACTTATAAAACATGGAATACCTTGATTTCAGTTGTCAAAAAGTTGAAACAATTTGGGCGTAATAACCTCGCTTAATAAAGGGCTTGCAATCGCGAAAGAAAGTCTCAAGTTTCTTTGTAGTTTCATTGGAAACAAATTTGTAAAGTTCAATATAATAGAGTTACCAGTAAAAACTTAGGAGTTTTTTACCTTCCTGGGAATATGTATTTAAGGATTGCATCTCGCAAAAATATGAAAAAAATTCAGCCACGTTAACTATATTTACAATATGAAAATGAAGTATACAGAAAATTCTGTTTAGTTATTGAACAGAAAAATTAACACAAAAGCGTTATTTTTGAATATATTATTCAAACAAATGCGAATGTTTAAAACCTATTTCCATATTTGGATTCTTCATAAAAAATATACAAACTTGCATCTTACATAATCCTCTAGCTTTGCTGATTTCTGAAATATTCGACAAATATGATTTTCATTATAGACTTTGCGGGCTATTTTCACCCTTTTAACATGAATGTCGACATCTACAAAAAATACGCACCAAATATTTTTTCGAAAACTATATTATACATAAATTCCATCAAAATCGGATATGATCATTTCAGGATGGTCTCTTATTAGAGCCAAATAGAATTATAACTATAAAATGATAAATTTGTGTATATGTGTACATTAACCTATTCATTTTCTTAATGAACTTTTCCAAACTCAAATGCTCAAGTGTATTCATTATCATTTGCTTTTTAAGGATTAGTCAAAGGTTATAGCCGGATAAGGCGGTCAAAAGTGCCTTTAGACGAAAATATACCGTTAGAAGGAAATCATTTTTGCTAAGTTTGAAGCCTCTATCACTACTTACTTGCAAGATAGTTACAAGACGACACGGAATTTATGGTTTAAGCTTTATATCTTTTGTTGTGCATACGGAAAGAAAAAAATCAGGGATATTCTACTCCATGGCGTACGTGTTTGAGAATTTTTCCAGTTTGTTTGAATAAAAAAATTAATTTTTAAAGTATTTTAAAAGTTAAACAATATTTTTTTAATAGAAATTGTCAAATGATCATGTTTACATTGGTACAGTAGACGTGCTTTTTAATGATTATTAATCTGTACCTTTTTCACATTTTTTGAAGCGGTGGAACACAGTAGCAAAAATCAAAAACGGATATCTGCTTATATTATTATTATCTTAATGTTTCACGAAACCATGTTGATATTTTTATAGTTTTAATAGTTCTTATCCGGCTATAGCCTTATTTCAAAACTTAATGATACTTAAGGTTAAGAATAATCGAGATTATTCTTAAAATTAGTCTTAAATTTAATATAAATTAAGTTTTTAATGATAAGTGTTAATGAGCACTCAGATGTTAGATCTCCTTAAATAAAAACAGTGGAAAATGATGAATCAACTTTACGTTACACTGACAAATACAAACAATTTCATTTACATGCTGCATGTTTATAGATACTTATAATATATGTTTTGTAGTTGGATTTTTGGTTATACAGCGAATTTCTTTCATCTTTAGTATTCTTATATATCTGCATATTTGCACTTAAATATCATAATTAATAAAATAACAACATAACAGAAGAATTAAAGATTCGTGACACATTTGCTGTTTATTTAAGATTTACAAAATAATTATGAGCCAATTTTCTCCAAATACAGCTGATTTATCTGTAAAATTCGTGCAAGAAATAAAACTATTTTTTATATCAAATTTGCCTTTACAAATGCGCATATGCATTTACGTCTTTCTGTGTTTATATTTCTGAAATAAAATTATACTATTACTGAAGTAGAATGAGCTATTTACATTATAAAGTATATTTTTAAATTTATACACAATTTAGTATTCACAATTTTCACATAACATTTTAGTAATCAATCAACGTGACGATTTTGCATTCATCTGCCGTGTAATCACGAGGCACTCATCCCGGAAAATTAAATGCCTTAAAATTCACTTTGGCAAAATTAATTTAATTCAGTAGGGCTTTAAGTAATCTCAAACTTTTTAACAAGATATATTTTATCTAATAAATAACCGTTAGAGGTTAAAATTACGTTGAGGTTATATAACACGTATAACTGGTATAGACACAGATATAGACTGCATGTTCCACTAAAAAAGTTGTATGTGACATCTGAATGATGAAGATATTTGGAAATTAAGTGTATACATATAATATTAGAAAATAAAAAACTAGCGTCAACCGTTGTTCATTTTCTTTTGTGTTAAATTCATCATTTCTCACAGATTGCGCAGTCTATTTCTATATTCCTACATCAACTAATCATCAATTTTATACAAGGTATTAAATAATATGAAAGCATTCTATTTGCCTAATACCAGTTAGTAGCGGATGAAAGTCTAAGAAAAAGTCAAATACCACATTTTCATAGGATGCATACTTTTGCCGCAACTAATTATTAGGGATTAACATAATCAACCAATTGACGTGAAATTACAGCGCAAGTCACTGCCATAGTTTCTATTTCGCACGTTACATCACTAAACCAC
Source organism: Megachile rotundata (assembly GCF_050947335.1). NCBI lineage: Eukaryota > Metazoa > Arthropoda > Insecta > Hymenoptera > Megachilidae > Megachile > Megachile rotundata. The sequence goes on from NC_134986.1 coordinate 769,596, forward strand.
TGCTGTAGCTCTGTCAGATTGATTAATTGTATTCGTTTTTAATTAATAATTACAGCGAAACTGTGCATTCTTTCGAAGAATGGCATGAAACTTACTTTCATAAATTTTTTTCCTTCTATGGAAGAATATTAAGCAAATGCGATACTTTTTTAATACCCTGAATACTGTATAACCAATTTAATACGGAATTTTCCATCTCTCCGGTTCTTATTACTCATAGATTCATGGCAATGAAAGCATAATACAAATACCGAGTCCAAAATTAGGAAACTTTTTAAAATTTTGGGAGATGTCTTTTTGATTAAAATTAATTTTTATCTGTTTCAGATTAAAAGAAGTAAAAAAATGTATATTAAGACGTACAGTTTTTATTTATAAATTGTTTTTATACTTGAAACAGTTTTAACGAAAAAAGAAAAATACAAACCGTCCAAAGTACGTACAGTTACTCGATTTAATATTCGGACACTATGGTATTTGCGAAATTAAAGCTTTATGTACTTACTTACACCCAGTAACGTGAAAATTAGTGTAACGTAAACCGAATGAACAATTAACAATAAGTAACATGAGGCCGACGATGAAACACGGCGGTGGAGACTTGATAGTACATATGTGGCTGCATTTTTAGTGTTGGAGTAGGGGGGGGGGCTTATTTTTATTGAAGATATTTTGACAAGAACAAATATTTAAACACATTAATAAAAAATTTATTAAAAAATGCAACGAATATGGGTATACGCGACAGTTTTAAGTTCTACCAGGATAACGATCCGAAAAACAAATCGAGAATAGTTCAGGAATATTTATTATATGCTTGTCCGAAAGTGCTCCATCCTCCACCACTATCACCAGATTTAAATCCAATTGAAAATCTATGGGACTTATTGGATCGTAATGTTAAGACCACCCCTATAGAAACAAAAGACGAATTAAAAAATGCCACTGACGGAAGAGTGGAAACGCATTACTCAAAATTATTTAAATAAAATAATTTCAAACATGCCAACACGTTTGCAACACGTCATAAGACAAAAGGGATGTCCCAAAAAATATTAAATTAATATTAAAATTATAAGTTTGTTGTTACATACACTCTAAATAAGAAAACATTTTATGTAAAATTAAGTGTCCGAATATTTTTTCGACACCAATATCGGGTCTAATTTCATTTATCATTTATTATGTAGAAAACAATAAAAAATAAAGTATTTAATTTTATATATTTGTAAATTAGAATATGTGCTTTAACTCATTACAGATCAGAAAATTCGATAATCACATTGAAAGTAAGTACATAAAGCTTTAATTTCGCAAATACCATAGTATCCGAATATTAAATTGAGTAACTGTATCTTTTCTATCCACCTTTAAACTATAATTAATCAAACTGAATTGTAAGCAAAAAGACATACTCTATGTGCGTATTCATAAAGTTTCATAATATTTTGGAATTCTGAAAACACGTTTTTCATTTGTATGTTATGGGCTGGCTATAACGTCCAGCACATTGATAATCATCGATAAATACATAAGTTTCTGAATGAACAATTACATACCATAAACGATTCACAATTATTTTTACACAGCATATATTTAATTGAAAAAAATATTTCAGTTTTCTATTTCAAATATCTCACAAACTATTAATTTTTATAAAAAGAATCAATTCATATGAAAAATATGCCAACCTATTAAAACATTTAATTCATGTTTGCCTCTTTGTATTTTAACATATTCATCTGAAGTATTTGTTGTTTGTCATTTATATTTCTCAAAATATTTAGGCCACATATTGTATTAGTTCTATTCAGAGATTGCATTTTTGATTTGATATAAAATGTATCCACCTAATACGAAATTATGTAAATATTACAAAATCTCAATAAATAACTAAAATCACCAACAATCATTCAAATTATTTCACTATATATATAGAAGACACTCATATTGACCTTTGATGTCCAGTTACATATTCGCTGTAGAAATATTGTTTTTTTAAATTAATTTTTTTTATGTAAGTAAATATGAAACTATTATTTTTATCTAAACTTATTATTAAATATGCTTGTTTTGTGCATCGCAACTTATGAATTTCTAATCTAAGCATACTATTCGAATTGATAGCAAAACTACTTTTTGCAGATGAAAATCAAAAACGAAAGAAATGGTTGAAGAATTCAACAATTTTTTAACATAAATCATAATCATCAGACCATGTGATATATATAATATATTTTGAACGAAAAACAGCAAAAGTTAAAATATACTTCTTTTGAGTGGCATGTATTTTTTTATTTATTTTTCTTATTTGAATAATTTATTTATGTATTTCACTCCATATCCTCCGCTCTATAACAGACAATGAGTGTATAGGATAGAACTGATGTTTTCGTCATAGCATATTTGGGAAAAAAGGATATGGAGTAATTGAAACTTACAAGGAAAGGCACGGAAATGTCACCCTCCGATTTTGACGAAGCTTCATACATTTGTTAAATAGACAAAAATAAGAGATACATAATTTTTTATCAGCTAAGGTGTGATTATAAGGGGTGAAACAACCCCTTAAAATATCAACACACTTGTGCTCTCTCAAATTTTAATATACATATGTAGTATACATAGAGAGGACAACAAGCAGCAAAAGAATAGATTTCCCAAATATCTTTCACTTCACTTGAGTTCCTCTTATTTCCAATTTTTCACAGAGAAGTTGATACTCCAATAACGGTATAACTAAATGAGAAAACCCAAGATAAACCTTAGCGGAAGCTTAAGGATAGCCTAATCTAAATCATCAGTCTAAGATAATATTCTTAAGTAATTCTTAAATATCAATAACAAAATCTTACACGAATTACTGGACCTAAATGTAATTCAACAATAAACGCAATTAATGAAATGTATATAAGACTCAAATATATAAAACTCTCGTATACATACCTCCATTATTTGAATATCTTAATATAGACAAATATTCTCTATTATCGGTATGTTCTATTATCTGCACTACAATAATTATACAATGTATTTAGAAGTAATAAATGCTTTCCTGTGTTCAGCCAATTAAATATAACCATATCAATTCAGTCTGACGCAACAGCGAATGGTATCACGATGACAAGTTAACGAATACGTGTATTTTTAACTATTGGGAGAAGTACAAAATCGTTAAAGGTATTGAAAGCACTGACCATACAACGAAATTAGCAAGTACACACGGTGTTGCGAAATCTACAATCAATGATATTAAAAAAAAAAAAAAAACGCGAAATTAATAATTATGTACAGAATGTAGATTCCACGAATGCTTGTATTAGTAGGAAAAGTTTAACTATTCCAAAAAGTAAAAGTATAGGTGAGGCAGCCTTCTAACGATTTCGTTAACAAACAGACAAAGACATACTGATATTTAAAGATTAATGGGAAACATATTTAAAGCTAGTATTTATTGGTTAGCTACATTCAAAACATATTATCATATTCGACAGCTGAATATCTATGGAGAAAATTTCTCAGCGAATAGTACTGCTGCAGAAACTTTTAGTGCGGACTTTAAAAAATGATTAAATGATTGAAGAATACACTTTGAAAATGTATGCAATGCTGATAAAACAGGTTTAATTTTGAAGGCACTATCGCAGAAAACATTAGTTTTTCGTCATAAAAGATCAGCTCCCAATTACGAAGTTGGTAAAAGGCGCATTACTGCAGTTCTTTATACGAATGCTACCAGATTCCACATACATATATACATTTCTGATGATCAGAAGAAGTAAGCATCCACACTATTTTAAACATGCCAATATGAGCGCAATGCTAGTCATTTGTAAAAATCATATAAATGCTTGAATAAGCAGCACCATTTTTATTGAATGATTTGAAAATACAGTAAAACCCCGCTTAACGCTGTTTCGGTACTACACAGTAGTATTCGTCTTTCCCGAAATCGCACTCAATAGTGATACTTGTCGTATATGTCTGCAAATAAAGCAGGCATGCAATTTAAATTGACGATGAAGTTTGAACGCAACATGCCATTAAGTCAAGCAATTATAATAGAAAAAGCGAGAAGAATTTTTAAGCATATGTAGAATGAAAGAAATGACACCAGTGAACAATCCGTAGCTAGTCGAGAATGATTCCATCGATTTAAAAACAGATACAATCTTCATAACATACAGATTATTGGAGAAATGGCCAGTGGAGATACAAAAGCAGCTGCTGTATTTCCAGCGACATTAAAAGCAATCATTGAACAAGGGAATTTTCCTCCTGAATTAGTTTCCTAATTATTTCTTCTGAATATTTTTTTATAGACTTATTTTTCTAAATAAGTATAAATGTTACAAAATAAGACATACGATATCTTCCGAATCAAATAATGGTTACACTACCAAAGTCAAAAGCTAAGTACTTCTCATTTCCTCTTCTGTAAATTGAGTAAAAGACCTATTTAAAAAACTCAAAGTGACCTTGACTTTGCCAAGAGAACAAACTGTTTTCAAAATTTGCTTTAATAGTATCTATTGTGCACTTTATACCCTGCAAATATTGTTTTAAACTTTTTTTTCCTAAGGTGGCTGCAAGTGGGAGAAAAATCGTGAGTAGTGTTACAGGTAACAACCTGTATATATTTCAATATAAGAAATAATTATTCTCGTTTTATAATTATTTCTTAAAGAATTGTATTTCTTGACGATTATCAATGAACTCGACGTTCTATCACGATTACAGTCTTGTTAAAAATAATTGACACGAAGAGAGAGAATTCTAGAATAAGCGTAATCATTTTTGGAATAAAATCTCGTTAATGCTATGAAGAATAACTAATAAGTATCGCTATATATTCGGTCAATATAGTCATAAATCACAATCATTCAAATGAAATCAAGTATTAAAATTATTTATTGTAAAATATCTGGCCTAAAAAAACGTGCATCCAAATAAGTCGAATATATAGGATTTACAAAAAATGAAGACACTTACGGACTTAAAAGCAAGTGCCTTTATTTTTTTATACCTTTTTAATCGTTCTCGCATAAATCGACTATTTGTAGATACGCAACCAGATTCTAGATTCTACAATGTTCTAAATTCGATCTGTTTCCTCAAACGTATCTTTAATTCTTTCTTTCACCAACGGTTTTTCGGCAGTTTATAATACTTCTTTGAAGTTTCTCGTCGCTTTCCTTGTATGACTCTTTCACTTCAGGATTTTATTGTGGTCCTAGCCACGTACTAACGATTCTAACATTCGCGAAATTAAACGAAATTTGATTCAATCCGAGTCACTTAGATTCTGTATTCCTAATAATCGTTTACGGCCCCATAAATACGTCTACATAAAATTTTTGTTACCAATCGAAACGACACTTACGTGTGCCAGCAGACGTTCTACTTGACGTGTAACTAATCACAATTGAATTTTTGCTTCTCTTAGCTAATGTAACTTTAACGTTGTCTTTTATCTTGAAAGCTGAAGTTATTCGAGTTATCCGACTTGATGTACGGTGAAAATTCTGGTCACCATGCCTCCGTGTACCTTACATCAAACTCCTGTAGAGATGGCAAGCACTTCTTCAAAGATTCGAACGTTTGAACGGACAACTTCGTGCTATTTAGATTCAGCTTCCTTAAACTTGTCAGTGCTGCAAAACAGAAACAGAATTTATTTTAGCGAAAAAGTTATCATAACCACGTGAATAAGACGCAACATTGAAGTTTGGAGGTGGTCTTTTGAAAGATAATTTTATCCCACAAATTTAAGTAAACGCAGCTTAAACAAAGCATCTATTATGTTAGTCTATTGTATAAGCTTATGAAGTTTTACCGAGACCGGACATAGACATTTTGCAATTTCTTTTTAACTAAATTTAAGTTATATTTAGATTTGCTCCCTTTAAATTATTTGTATTATACTATTCAAAGCAAGCATTTTCGTAAATTTATTGACGAATGCCAAATGCTCAGTGATTGCAAAAGTAAAATCTGAATTGAAACAAATAAATGCAGGAAAAGAAAAAATAAGGAAACATCGATTACAAGTACCACACAATAATGAACGATAAAATGCAATGGAAAATGTAAAGGTTTGGTTAAAGAAAAATTATAGATAAAAAGTAAATAATGCAAAGAAAAGTTAAAACTGAATATAAAATAAGTAGGTAAATGAAGGAAGATGAAAGGAAACAAATAATAATAACTGAAGACGGCACAAAATTCAAAAATAGATCAGCGAATAATGGATACCAAAGCATAGAAGGATTAGTCCAAATTCAGAGAAATTATTGCAATTAGTAAAAAGCAGAAAATCACATATTTACTTATAATAAATACTATTATTGAAATATGTAACGAGAAAACGAAGCCCAGAATACTTATATACAGGGTGTCCCGCAATTAGTGTAGGACCCGAAAAGGGGTGGTAGGTGGGGCGATTCTGAACAACTTTTTCCTTTGCCAAAATATTGGTTGAGGCTCCATTTTCGAGTTATTAGCAAAAAACACTGACCAATGAGAGCGTGCATAGATCGGGCGCGCGAAAGCGTGAGCGACAGCTTCGAATATGACGGCCGATCGTCGTCGTGAACAAACGTATCGATACCGTCGGTATCACGTCGGTATAACGTCGGTATATCGTCGGTATAACAGGAAGCTATTAGGTGAAAGTTAAATTGAATAATGAATTAAGAAGTTAAAAATAATATTAAGTTCTTCGTAATTCGTGAATGGGAGATAAACCAATTAGTTGTTGTTTACCCAGACCAAGTATCTTGTATTTATTTTAAGCCTTCAAAAAGGAAAAAGAATAAATTCACGAAAATTCATTCTGTCGATTATTCTAATGAAGCAAATGAATAAATTCACGTTTCAAAACGAATGAGTACCTTCCCTACGAAATGGGATAAAATTGGAATAAAATATCTAATGCAGTACCTCATTGAAGTGAAATGAATCAATTGCTGCGTACGTATAATTTTAAAAATACGGAAACAACTTAAATAAAACTTACCCATTGATTCATGAAAAAACTAGCTTCGATAAAAAATATTTATGTCACCGGGTAGATCCACCGATCAGAGCATCAACAGCTGATATCCTGGCAGGGTCAATGAACTCTCAATTTATTTCACTGTCTCTTTCTAATAATTGCACAACGACCGGTAAACGGACCGAATGAAAACGCGTGCACGATTATTCATAGATATGTATGTTTAACGATACGCTATATTCTCATTATAAGGTATCCGAATTGAGGAATCGATATTATATTGTATTTTATTAGAAGACATTGTTAGACTGGCCACGGATCGCGGTTTCGTTCTCGATCGCGAGGCATACGTCGCGAACGGTTGCCATGCAACGATGATCTGTTGAACGACTGCGGCGTCGATCGACAGTCATCGTTTATTGTCGAAAGATACGTGTTGAAATAAAATGTATCGTTGTTTTTAATAAAAAATTATGTTTTCTTGCTTTCAAGATAATATAGTTTAAATTATTTCTGAATATTCGTTTATGTGTTTTCATTCGTCGTATTTATGTGTTGAACTCACAGTGAAAATTAGTGAAAATTAGTGAAAAATGACAGAAAAAAGTGATAATAAAAACTAATAATGAAAGATGACAGTGATAGGTGACAGTGAAGTTTCTTGAGAGTTTTTTCAGAGTTTCTATTATTTATGAGAACAGTAGGGATCGGTGGATTGGCCCAGTAACAGAGATGCATTTTCATTGTGATTATTTGCGGTTCAATGGGTGAGTTACATTTAAATTTATTAATTATTCAATTCAAATTTTTATTTATTGAATAGAAAAGAAATTTAATCTTTTAAAAATGAGAATTTGTTCTTTTTCATCATCACAATATCGAACGAAAATAATTTTCCATATTTTATCCATTATTTCTTTGCCATAACGAATAAACGTATCGAATAAATTCGATTTACTTTGATTACGTGAGTAGAGACTAATTTTGTTATTTCTTATTCATGAATAAATGATAATTCAACAATAATCCAGATTTTTTTATTCATTATTTAATGTAACTTTCATCTAACAGATTTCTATTATACCGACGTTATTCCGACGTTATACCGACGTTATACCGACAGTATCGATACATTTGTTCACGACGGCGATCGGCCGTCATATTCGAAGCTTTTGCTCACGCTTTCGTGCACCCGGTCTATGCGCGCTTTCATTGGTCAGTGTTTTTTGCTAATAACTCGAAAATGGAGCCTCAACCAATATTTTGGCAAAGGAAAAAGTTGTTCAGAATCGCCCCACCTACCACCCCTTTTCGGGTCCTACACTAATTGTGGGACACCCTGTATACATATATATAAATTTTGCGCCGCCTCCGAAAAAATTGAAATGTATTTAATATACTACCTAACGAGTAAATAAGTTTCATTCATATCTGTTACGTAATTGTATGACTGAATTAAATAGAAATTACATCATTAGGAAATAGAAATTATTTTATACTTTTTAGTGCATTTCGAAGTCGATGTATTTTTTTCTGAAAATTATTTTATTTCACGCTTTTTAGCGAAATGGGGAGAATTGTATAGGATACTGTGAGACAGTTCTTCCGTGCCTTTTTTTGTCTGCGTAAATGCCATGAGCATAATTAAGTAAAAGACAACATGGATATTCGTTTTTCAATTTTTTTTGCAACAATAATCCTTTGCAACTAAAAATTAAAAAAATTTTTGGTAATGGTACCAATGGGGAGTCAGACTCTACAAGATGCGAAAGGCTTTGTTCCGATCGGACCACCCACCTAGGAAAAAACCAGCGAACATGCATAAAAAAAAAATAAGGGAGACTCTTTCAGGGACAAGTACAAACTAATTACAACATGATTGAGGGTTCATCCATTTGTTCTTTGTTAACTTTCTTTGCAAAAATTTACTGCGCATATGTATCTCTTACGGTTTAGGACTGCGCAAGGGTCAAAGTATCCGTAAAATTATAGCAGATCCTGCGCAACGAATTTTCTGACAAATCAAATTGATGCATTTTTAGAACGATTCGGAGACTGTACCAAGCAATGGGAATAATACACCAACGTCAACGTGAACTCATCTTACTGTATAAGTCGCGTGTCAGAGCGGTAAAGCTTAGTTAGTGTTTTGGTACAGTGCATTGTAATAATTGCCCTTTCTTGTCTTTCCCGTGCATAGCACGGAGCGTTCCACTAATATTAATAACAATAGTTTTTCGCTACTATCACGAAAACTAGAGTTTTCCGTCAATTATGCATAAGGAAAAACTCGTTCAGAATCATGCCACTAATAACGTATTAGAAGGACATTAAAATCGTTCGAAGTTGGTTTCAAAAGTTAACAACAATTTTCGCTAATATCTTGAAAACAAAAGCTTTCCGTCAGTTATGCAAGCGGAAAAAGTTGTCCAGAACCACGCCCCTAACAACATATTCGAAGGATATTAAAATCGTTCGAAGTTGATTTCAAAAGTTAATAACAATTTTTCGCTAATATCTCGAAAACTAAAGCTTTCCGCGAAATTTGTATATGAACAAAATTGTTCAGAATCATGTCCGTGATAAGATATTAAAAGCGCACTAAAATCGAGAAAAGTTTATTTCAAAAGTTGCCGGTTTTTTTGCAATAACAACACTTTGCAATAAAAAATGAAAAATTTTTTGATAATGGTACCAATGGGGAGTCAGAACCTGCCCGATGCAAAAGGTTTCATTCCGATCGGCCCATCCAGCTAGGCGTAATCGGCGAACATACATAGAAAAAAAAATATACTGATCGAATTGAGTAACCTCCTCCTTTTTCGAAGTCGGTTAAAAACAGGTGCTGAGCGACGTGTTAATAACTCTCGTTGTTTACTTCTTTTCTGATAGATATTAGTATCTGAGTAAAACAATTATTTAAAGTCATCAAAGATATCACTCCTTTCAAGTTATAATATTACTTGTTGAACACCCTGCATATATCAATTGTAACATCGCTGGAAGAATTTTTTGTTTTCTTCACCATCATGGCAGTATTGTGTTCAGTTCATTTACCCACCGCAAGAATAGTTTAGTTATCGACAGAATTAGACAATTACCGACATTATGTATCAATTATTATCGTATGTATTAAATTCGACAGTTGGTAACCAAGTATATATACATATTTTTAATTTGCAATAATTATTTTATGTTTTCGATTTAAAAAGGATAATATGTTTCACAAAGTTAATTGAATATTAAGTTAGAACAATTAAAACAAGACTAATGTATTATTTCATGGTTATTCTAATAAATATAATATAGCTCTATATGGAAAATTCCGTAATGCTACGTGCCTACGTGCCGCGATGCTCGCCCCGAATTTCCTAGTATTCTCGCGTAATGTTAGAGAAGGATAGGAATATATTTTACAATTACGATATTATTAGTTATTAAAAACCATTAGTTAAACAAATTAATCAATACACATCGAACTTACTAGTATTATATTATTCGGAATCAAAGTCAAATGTTAGTTTATTGCAATGTATACTGTAAATTATAATATTACGTTATGTTCTAGAAGCATCGTATGCTGATACATTTAGATCAGATCCTTGTAGAATTCGTGCGTAGTATATAGCAGAAGATAGAAAATGTAATTTTCATTAAAACTCTACTAAATTACTATTTTTATATCAGGAACATAAACTACCGAGTAGAATGCAATATTAATAATGTAATTAAACCGTTCATTTTCATAATTAATGTCTAATTACGAGTTTATACGACAATTATATATTTCGACGTTATGGGGGTTTTCCAAGAAATCGACAGGCCTGCGAGTATAAAAGGCCGAGCGAAACCCGCCTAAATCGCAGAACAGTTTTCGAAGTCGAACGAGCTGGAAGTCTTCAGATAAGTATAAGCGGAACAGTTTTCGCTGTCAAGAGCCGAAACGATTCTTAATACTTGATTGGACAGCGGGTACAATACTGATTCGTAACAAGCAACAGTTTTGTGATTCGTAACAAGCAAATTTCTATCCCCTCTTCTTTGTTTGAAGTCGGCCGCTGAATGAGAGATCCGAGAAAGAGTGAGAGGTCCGTGAAACCGAAGAAGTCATAAATTTTCACGGACGACCGAACAGTTTAGTGGAAAGAGGACAGAACATATATATTCTTTTCTCATTCTGATGCATAGCGATTCTGTCGTTCATTCATCTAATTCTACATTGATTCGTAATAAGCCACTCGCTCGAGTCTGGCCAGTTGCTTGTTACGAATCTGGTATATTATTCCATTCACGAAAATTTGCTACTATTAAAAGGAGAAAGCATGCTATGTTCTGTCCTTGTCTGAAGAATAACATCGCTGCTCGACCGATTACATACTTTATAGTTTACCGCTACCGTCGTCGCGCTCGGGAACAAAGGCAAGCCGAAAATATACCTGATTCGTAACAAGCAACTCGCCAGACCCGAGCGAGTTACTTATTACGAATCAATACTCTATACGCCATTTCAATACTTAATCGCTGTGTCGTTCTAGTAGCCAGTGAACAACAGGCTCCCCCTTCAAGTGGTCTTCTATCTGAAACTCTGCTAGGAGAGTGCTATGCACAGCCACCAGAAAGGCTAAGCCATCAAAACGGGAGCTCTTCAGCTACTCATACACATATTATTTTTGTCGGATTACTAACGCGCCATCAAATTCTCGGAGTTCGCTCTGGGTAGTTTAGTAGCCAGCAAATAGCAGGCTCCCCATTTGAGCGGCTTGGTTTCTGAACCAAGTCTTTTGGCTGGCAGTTCAATAATTACGATTTATAATTAGAGTCAATTTTAATTTGATTCCCTGTTGGACGTATGCTGTTCATTTGATTCTGGTATCGTTGGGACGTTCTAGTAGCCAGTGAACAACAGGCTCCCCAATTAAGCGATAACGAGCGTATCTCGCGTAGCATCTCTTGTGTAGTCGACTATACAACCGATTAGAAAACCGATTTAAAGTATCAATCTTATTAATTTTTTAAAAGCGTATCTAGGTAAGCTTAAAAACAGAATCACACTTATTGTTAGGATTCATTGTAACGGTAGACTATAAACGTATTAATCTTGTTAATTTTTGTAACCGCGTTAGCTTTGGAAGAGTATCAAATCATAAGCATTTAGTATATCGAATCTCGTTGATTTTGTAAAAGCGTAGTTAGCTTTGAATGAGGATCACTCTTAGGTAGGATTCATCGTAACGCTAGGTTCCGAAGGTATTAACCAGCGAATTACATTTTTGTTAGATTCTATTAACCGACTATGTATTATTTAATTTATTGAATTTCTGCAATTATGCAATCAAAGTTTATTTAGTTCTTTTGATTTAGTCGTTCATTGTATTAATTTATAATCCAAATACCTTTCATGTTTTTGTTATAATTATTAATTGTAAAATTCATTATTCTCATCATTTAATTGAATAAACCCAATTGTTGAAAGGTATTGATCTGTGGATTTCACTCCTTAACCGAACACCACACGAACCCCACATCCTTGTAGATTTAGTTATTGTAGAAACGAGTCGTTCAGTAGGTAAACGCCGTTCTTTACCTCACGAACGCTGTTAACTTCTGAGCTTACTTAGTTCCAGAATCGTCAAATACACAAATACTTGTGTATTTGTTTATTATGGGTTCTTCATCCGAAAATTACTATCATTATTATGCGGAAAACATCAAATATGATAGTCACCCTTTTTACTTAATAATCTAATAGAGCAGGAACTGATATGCTCTTGTTGATTTTAGCGAGTAAACACGTTTTTACTTATCATACAACGATAGTATTCTTTAATTTTATATTATTAAACAAGAAGTCACTTTTTAAACACTATTTATAACTAATTAACGAAGTTTTAAATGTAAAATGTCCGCCCTTGATCTTTATTTTCTTTGAACCCATGCAATTAGTTCCGTTAATAAATTTATACTTATTATCAGCAGTGAATTTTATAACTATTTTTCGCCTGACACATAATCGAGGACGTTACTGATGAGGCGCAATTTGTTTGTTCACGACCAAGGTCAAGCTCGGACCGCCACACAGTGGCGAAAAATGGCGAAAACGTGGACAAAACTGCAGTAATATCTTCGATTCTGAGATAAATTATTTAAATGTTTTTTGATAAGATGATTATATTAATGTGACAAATTAATATTTTGTGTTGAAAATCGAATGTTGATTTGTTAGTTAACTAATACGGCGTACTTCACGTATGAATTTTTGTCTTGAAAATTATTTATCGAAATTAGTTAAATATTCTTTCATTTTAATCTTGAATGTTCGTACTATCATAATATTATTTTTTTCATTGACAAATTAATTTTTGGATATCAGAAATTGTAAATGAGTTTTTATTTTAAAAATATTTCTATAAAATTTAAATATTTATTTATATATTTTACATATTTGTAAACTAGAATATGTGCTTTAACTCATTGCGGATCAGAAAATTCGATAATCACATTGCAAGTAAGTACATAAAGCTTTAATTTTGCAAATACCATAGTGTCCGAATATTAAATCGAGTAACTGTATTTCAAGCGCATTGAAATCGATAAGGTTGTAGATCATCGTACAGGATTATTGATTTAATTATCTTTCTTTTTGAAGAAATGTCAAAACATGATTTTACTGGGAGAAAGTTACTATCATTTTTAACCCTTTCCTTACGGCAGTCCGCTCCGCTGAAGGGACGCCACTGAATGGGTCACCGCGCCGCGAAGTGTGCACTTTGCTCGTCAGTAGTCTTCGATATTCGGACTAACATTTTTCAACGCCACTTTGTGATTGTCTTGTATGTACACTTTTTTAAGAGCTACATAACAACTGTTTCATCGTATTATAGGAAAAACATGAAAATGAGTATATTGTATGAATATTCAGTTATTTACATATAACACCCGTACACACAGGTCGTCGCGCGGACGCCGCCTATAGGCGGCACCCGTAATGAAAGGGTTAAACCAATTGTAATAGTTGAAACTACATGATAATAAGATATTTATTCGCTATTCGTACAAAATTTAGGATAATAAAAGCGTTTTATTTTAATTAAATCAATAATGAATCAAAGTTGTCAACCGCTTGAAGTGGACAGTTTAAGATATGGCGCATCTCGTTTGATACGACTCTACTAGAATCTCTTTAAGTAACAAATACTATTTTAAACTCCTTATCTACGTTGAAATATTTCTATAACAATTGTATAATGTATCGATAATATGTTACAACATTTTTTTAACAAATAAAAGCATACTTACAGGCCAAAGTGGAGATTCCTTTATCTGAAACAGGAGTTTCACAGAGATTCAACACTTGCAGCTTTTGGAGATGTTCACTAATCATTTGTAAACCCGCGTCGCCGAACTGCGTTGCCCACAGATTGAGATATCTTAAAGCTGGTAATTTAATTAACTGTTCAGCACAAGCAGAAGTTACTGATGTAAAGGCCAAGCTAAGACATTCAAGATTGCCAAGAGCTCTCCCACCCAAAAGAAGCGCCACATCCGCATCAGTTGCTCGGACAGGTAGCGTCAGTTTCCGGGGACCTCCTTTTTGTTGCTGTACAGAATTTCGCAATCATTTAAGAATTTTTATTGAAATTGCAAGTACAATACTATGCAAATAATTAACAATCGTTAGATGTTCATCAGTTCTTTAAAAAGTAAATTTTCTTGACATTTCAGAAACATCGTAGGTAACTTTATTACGAATTGATATACGAATTAATATCCAACTACAATATATGTACCAGAGTTTTAAAAAAATATGATAGTTTTAAAGAAATATTTGTTAAAAATGAGGGTTGTTATTTATGTTAATAACTATATCAAAGAAACAAACAAATTATTTAGAGAAAAATCTATCTTGTAACTCTCTACTTTAATGGGTTTACAAAAACAAAAAAGAATGTTTTATGTATTGTATACGAAAAATAATATTCCTCTCTTCAGCAATGCTCCTTTGTATCAATTATTATGATTTATAATTTACTTACCAATTCTTGTAAATTCCTCTGCCTTTGACAAAGAGCAATATAGCGGTTCTTGCCCGATGTAGTCGACTCCAACGCGTTTACTATTTGCAGTCGAGCTTCCTCATTCGGCAGCAAATACCATTCTAGCATCAAGCAGAGGGCTTCTTGCGCAGCTTCACAGTTCCTCACTGCTAGAAGTATGCAATCATCTCTTGCCTGCTTCACCAGCGAAGCTATAAACCTTTTTCTCCGACAGCAACAATCCAGCAGTGTTGTCAACTTATTAGAAAACAACAAAAGTTATTTACTAACTAAAATAATGATAATTAGCGATTATATATTATGGAAATTTTACTTTTATTTTTATTTTTATTTTATTAAATTTTATTTTATTTCATCGAAATACTATTCAATGTCCGCTTAATCTGGTGATTAACAACCAAGAACTCTAGTTCCCATGCCATGTTGATTCCAAACATTCTATTATATTTCTATCAGAATATTTTAAATCCACATTCTTTCAACACATTTATACTTATATTATTGTGAAACCGGAGACTGCAGATACAATGAAAAAAGGTTATAAAATGAGAAATACCAACTATGGTAGCATGTCGTTTGAATTTCAGTAAAATGCTGTCAGTATTTTTTAGAAGCGTGCGAGTAACTGAATGTGTCAAGTTAGAAAGAATGCATCCCATCTCGACCATTCTCGACCATAATTACTCGAACATTCTTATATGGCGTAAGTTCAAAAAGTTTAGGTAGATACCATGGCGGCTCTAACTTGAAGAATGCGAATATAAAATAGAGAACAAGAAGAGTTGCACCAACAGTAATGCTGATACACTATCACAAGTGTACCCTATTGAACCTTCACCGATCACAATGGAAATTTCAAGCAAAGAACAAATTAACGCGACTATCGTACCCAAAGAGATAGTAGACCCAGAACAATACGTAGCTAAACTCAATCGAGAACCCAGTTTGGCAGATTTAATTCGTTTAAACAAATACCCATTAACGCCTCGTGTTACAATAGTCCTGACGGAAATAGAAACACTGAAATACAATTAAAGAAAATGTCTAATTTCCATTACCTTGTCGAAAGGAAACAAACTAGGAGATTTATTCGGTAACCTCCAAAGGATAAAGATTGCGGAACACCTAAAGGGCACCAATTACATTCCAATAGTTCACAAAGAGTTGTCCTAAACGAAGCAACAGAATTTGTACAACCTCGTTGATTTCATTTTCAGCGACACAGATATTTGCGTAAATACAGAGTGTCTCGTAACTAGTGCTACTGCCCAAAAAGGGTGGTAGAGGACGTCATTCTGAACAAGATTTTCCTTTGCAAAAATGGAGTTTGAAGCTTCGTTTTTGAATTATGAAGGAAAAACATGGACCAATCAGAGCGCAAAGATTACGCGCGCCCAGAAGCGAGAGCGATATCTTCGAGCCCTGCAGCTGAGCACGATCATGATCAAGTGCATATGACTATGATCAAGCATTCTATATGTATTCCTGCGGAACCTGGTTTAATATTAAATAAGAAATTGATTGCATGCGAGATGGATGTGCGTATACCTTATCGTGAAGCGGTTAGGTCACTTTTATTTGCTGGTAGAGCGTGCCGCCCAGATACATATTGAGTACTCTATACGTTGTGTATGTTGTTGAGTATGATTGTTGATTGAGTTGAGGAGCACAGGGTCTCGCTCAATGTTGTTACGATTCGTTTTATAATCCACATTGCATGAGATTGTTCACGATGATCTATTCGAGGAGTGTAGGGTCCCACTCGAATAGTGTGTGATTGCTCTGATACCACCCTACAATGGCCTATTCGAGGAGTGCAGGGTCCCGCTCGAATAGTGTTATGATTGATCTTAAGAACCACCCTGCAATTGTTATTCTACGTTACTCTACGCGAAACTTCTTGACTCTCGATCTGACCCGCACAAGATTCAATTACGTTAACAATTGCGTGTATAACGAGTGATTAAAGTTTTTAACATAAAAAAGGACGGCGAATGGAAAAGAAAGAGAAGCAGAAGGTTGACGCGTTCGGCAAACATGAAAGTTTCGTGCGTCTTCTGTCTTTTAAATTCAAAAATCAAAATTCTTTATTTTTGGGGTTTCATCAATGAAGCTTTGATTATCGTATTCGTCTCGTTTTTCTGATTAAAATGGTACCAAACACGGTATAATTAAAATCATAATTGCTTCTATAGAAAGCCTTTAGGAGGAATTCGCACCTCTACCGCAAATGTTACAATCGAGACCGGCAAAAGTAACATTTACGGAGTGTATACTGTATAAAGCTATTCATGGTGGTCTACGCGTTGAACTACTTGATCCTTGCAATAAATCCCTTAGTCGCGGCAAAGGTCTTTGTTCGCGGCCGAACACAGTAGGAGCACTGAAAGTGGACTTACTGATGCACATTATGCTGGATGTTTAGAGATTGCGAAGCGGTTTTATATTTTTATTAAATGGTGGATCTATCTGCTGGTCTAGCCAACGACAACCCATACTTTCGCTATCAACAGTGGAAGCTGAGTATATTGCGTTAACACGTGGAACGATAGAAGCTATAGTAAATATTCTATATACGCAAATCTTTCGGGTCTGAAGTTTTGCGTATATCGTACAGGTCCTACATTGATTGATGTTTTGCCGAACGTAGAAAGGGACAGAAGAGAAAAATAACACGGTGACTGCTGTTTGCGTATACCGTAAAGATACTAGATTTCGAGCGAAAGAGACTGAACGTAAACAAACAGTGATCTATCGGTAAGACACTTCTAATGCAAGAATAAAACCTTTTTATTTTAGATTTTTTTTATTTGAAATTTTTTCCATCATATTTGTAACATTTTTCTCATTAAAATGAGACCAAACACGACATACTTCGGGACATATTTACTTGTAATTTCAAATATTATGCGTACTGTCCAGAGTACGGAAGAAAACTAGCGGGACGGGAACGGGGCTAGAGGGACGAAAAGCGCATCGCAGTGGTCGGATTGTAATGTTGCCGCCTATTGTCACACGCATTTTCGGCAATAACACGCTATTTGTCGAGGCGCACACATACACTAATCGGTCGCGTGACGCGGAGAGTGGGTCAGATATATGTAGAACAAGCAAGACAGAACGAGCGATACGTTGAGCGGCATTCCATTGTCGTAGTGTCCAAAAGTTTTACGCATCGCGTAAGAGGAAAAAGATAGAGTTTTTTAACATATAGTAACAATATCTATTTCTACACCTATGTAAAACCACACCATTACGGATGAACGGTGGGAGCTACGCGTGAGTCGAAAAGTGGGGATTGGGTGGTCCTAGCGGCCTACCCTCTTTGCCCCGTTCCCGTCCCGCTACTTTTCTCTCGTGCTCTGGACAGTACATGGATGTTTGGCGGTTCAGCTAGCTAGAGTAGGGAGCTAGGAAAAGTAAAGGAGAGGGAGAACGTTTCATCCGGGACCTGCTGGTGGACTCATCCAGTAAGGCGTTCTAGCAGGCCCTTGCCTTAGACACAGGGATGTAAGGAAGGGATGAACAGGAACTATGTATATATATGAATAGGAAGGCTGTTTGAGTACTAGCGAGAAAGTCTAGGTCTCGATCCTATACGCCGTCTACTGGCGATGAGCGTGAGAGTGAAACCGCCACAGATGACTTTACTCCAATAAAAAAATTACGTCGTGTTTGGCCTCATTTTAGTCAGGACAATGTCACGAATATGATGGAAAAAGTTGTATATAAAAATGGATACAAAATAAAAAAGTTAGCAATGCTTAAGGGGGGAAATACCTTTAGACCGATGAAAATAGGCTGATTTTTGTAAATTTTTTTGTATAGGATATTTTTGTTTTGCGTTTTTGAAATTTCAGACATAATTTATTATAGCTATTGCCTATTACACAATATTTTTTGTTTTTAAATACATTTAAAAATGGCGAAATTATAACAGTCATTCCTGGAAGTGTTTGGCGCGTCTCGTGAATCAGTGTGGGTTCTAGCCTTAGATCCATTGGTCTGAAACAAGTTTGCAGACAATGTTTCGAAAACTAACATTCACAATTAGTAGATGAACCTCAGAAATGTGCAAAATGTGTAAAATTAAAGAAAAACTTTGAATTTTATTGAAAATTTTTGCACTATTTTGCAATAAAAAGGACTTTAATGTTCAATTTATTTCACACATTTAGGTTCATGTGTTAGATACTATTGTCATGGATATATGCAAAAAATTTGAGCGCGATTGATAAACTAGTTTTTGAGTTATCAGCCACACCAATTGTAAAAATGTAATTTTGAGAAAAACGCGTTTAAAGTTTCAGTCCTCCGCACTGAACGCGTGTATACCCGCGGCGCTAATCGGCCATAACTTCAAAAGGGCTTCGTATTTCACTTCCAAATTTTGAGACCATATTTTTAAGATGTTGCACTAACATTTTATGGAAAAAAAATTTTCAATTTTTTTTTAAGATTCTAAAGGTATTTCCCCCCTTAAGCATTGCAAACAATTGAACAGAATTTTGATCTTTGCCGATTACCACGGCCGCAGTGTCTCTTTCTTCTTCATTCGCTATCCTCCTCTGCGTTAGAAACTTTTATTGTCAATTAAACCAGTAAATATACTTGAAATTATTTCGTGTTTGGTCTTATTTTAATCAGCAAAATATGAAGAGTCTATTGGTAAAAATTTAATATCGGGAAAATCAAAACTAAAAAAGTTTTATATTTGTATATGTATTGCTTCACAGATATATCCCTACCCGGATCACGTTGCGTTTTTCGGTGATCGAGCTTCACGGCGTCTAAAGGGGTCTTTCCCCCAGTGGTGGAGATAACTTGGGTGCACATATCGTACAGATCATTTGTGCAGATATCGAATATTTACTGTAGAGGCATACCGGCGGGCGAATGGTGCCGGTGGGCGAATGGTGCCAGTGTGGCACAAGTCGGATCTCCCACCTCCTCGTGGTGTCCGCTGGGGTAGAGGCGCTCTATGCCCTTCGGTAGTACTTCGGTGCTACCCAAGGGTGAGTGCTTCTATGCTAACGGGAGAACGGCGGACCCCCTAGTGGGGTTTATGCTCACACCGTAAGCCTGTGGTCATGTTTCGCAGGAACGGGAGCCTTGCCTTAACCGGCTGGGCCGCGAGGATGTAAACCTCTATAAAAAATACCCTAACCCTAAGCTATGGTGCGTGGCGATGGGGCACCCCCCAGACTTGCGCTGGGGGGTGGGCTGGTGGGAGCACCAGCCATTAGCGGCCTCCTCAGGACACCTGGCGACCTCCTGAGCGTATGAGCCTTCTCCCCGGAAAGGGTGTCACCCGGGGAGTGACTGACGTTCGTCCCTGCTCGTGGGATTCAAATGGAATTCGTGAAACTTGATGATATGGGGGGGGGGGGGGGGGGTAAAGATGGTGGTGGTGTTGGAGTGCCGTCTAGTTCGCGTGGCCGCGCGCCCGCCGCTACAGGCAAGAAGTTTGGCTCTAGAAGCCTGAGTCCGCGAAAGCGGACAAGACAGGAGGAGGGGTCGATGGAAGAGGTGGTAATGGAGGAGGAAGGGGACAAGGAAATGAGGGCGATGCGGCGTGTTGGCGAGAAGCTACGGAAGTTTCTGCTTATGGAGACCAATCGCGTTTCAAAGATTGCGACGGAGTTTATTTTAAATTGTGTGAGTGGGTACGAAGAGTGTATGATGGGAATGATTGGGAGAAACGAGCGACTGGTTGGACGACTGGAAGAGAGCAGGAAAATTTTAGATGAACGTATGAGTGTGCCAGCAACGGTGAGTTATGCGAGTGTGGCTGGTAGGAGTGAGAGTGGTGTGGTTGAGAGAACGAAAAGTGTTAGTATGAGTGAGAAGCCTAAAGTGCGAACGTTTGCTGTGGTTGTAAAAGCGAAGGATGAGAGTGCGAAAATGACGAGTGAACAGGTGAAAGAGAAGGTAATGAGTGATATGAATAGTGGTTTGAATGTGCGAGTGAAAGCGGTGAGAAAGACGCGAAGTGGTGGTTTGGTGATAGAAGCAGCGAGTGCGAGAGAGATGGAAATGCTGAAACAGTATAAAAAGTTTGAAGAAGTGGGTCTCAAGGTAGAGACACCCAAGAGAGTGGGTCCGAAAGTGATTGTTTTTGATGTTGCGAATGAGATGACGAATGATGAGTTGATGAGTGAATTGTATGCGAAGAACTTGAAAGCGACTGGTGTGACTGAGATGAAATTTAAAGATAGAGCACAAATTGTGAGTCGAGTGAATAAGAAAGGTGCGAATGTGGGTAATGTGATACTCGAGGTGTCAAAAAGAATGCGGGATGTATTGGTGAGTGAGGAACGCGTATATGTTAAATGGAGAGCGTGTAAGGTGAGAGATTTCATTAATGTGATGCGTTGTTACAAATGTTTTGCCTTCGGGCACATGATGCGTGAATGTAGTGTGAAAGAGAGGCTGTGTAAGAAGTGTGGAGAGAGTGGACATTTGAAAGATAAATGTAAGAGTGCGTGTGTGTGCAGAAATTGCAAAATGAAAGGGAGAGTGAGTGATCATTCGGTTCTGTCGAGTGAATGCCCTGAATATGTGCGTATGTTAGAGAGAGAGAAGGCCAGGATAAGTGATGACTGATGTGTGTTTGAGAATATTGCAGTGTAATTGTCAGAGGTTGTATAGTGTGTTGTGTGATTTGGGTAATGTTATGAATGAGAAGAATGTGAGTGTGGCATTGTTGCAAGAGGTGTATGTGTCTCATGGATGTGTGAGAGGCTTGCCAAGTGGGTGGCAAGTGTATGTATGTACGGACGACCCTGCAAAAGCTGCAGTGGTTGTCCGGGATGTGAATGTGGAGGTGATGTGTGTACGTGAATATACAAATTAGTATGGTGTGTGTGTGTGGTTGAAAGGGGACTTTGGCGAGCTGTATGTGGTGTCTGTATATTGTAGGTGGGGCACGGATATTGAGCCCTACCTGGTGTATATGGAGAGTGTAAGAGAGTATGTAAGAGGGAAGCCTGTGTTATTCGGGATGGATGCGAATGCGACCTCGCCCTTGTGGTTTAGCAAGGGCGGAGAGCGCAGCAAAAAGAATGAGATGCGTGGAAAGATTTTGGAAGAATGGATATTGGCGAATGGATTGATTGTAATGAATGGACCGAGTGAGCATTATACTTTCTCGGGAGTGACAGGGCAGAGTGACATTGATGTCACTCTGATGAATGATTCATTAGCCAGGTGCCGCCTTGAATGGGAAGTGAAGAATGACTGGGGAATAACTGATCATAACGTGATTTTGATTAGAATGATGTGTAATGAGAGTGAACAGAATGCCTCAGATGAGCGAGTGGGATGGATATGCAAGGATGTGGACTGGGAAGAATATAAGAATGATTTGATGGAATATTCGTTGACGCATGGACAGGATGTGAGTGATGAGACAAATGTGGATAGAATGCTTGGAATTTTGATGGAATCGATCCAAGGTTCGAACGACAAGAGAATGAAACGGAGAGTGAGAGTGAATGACAAAAGGATGGTGTGGTGGACGGATGAATTGAAGAGAATGAAAGCTAAAGTGCGAAAGAGTAGAAATCTGTGGCAGAAAGCGAGAAGAAGAAGAAGCGTGG
The DNA here is from genome assembly GCF_050947335.1 of Megachile rotundata. Taxonomy (NCBI): domain Eukaryota; kingdom Metazoa; phylum Arthropoda; class Insecta; order Hymenoptera; family Megachilidae; genus Megachile; species Megachile rotundata. The sequence continues at coordinate 792,248 of NC_134986.1, forward strand.
ATGTAGATGCACGGCTCAGTACGTATAAAAGTCTGATGCGAGAATATAAGCGTGAGTTGTGCAGAGTGAAAGAAGAATGCTGGCGAAAGTTTGTGAGTGAGTCGTCGAACCTGGATCCATGGGATCTTGTATATAGGATATGCAGAGGTAAGGATGCGAGAGAGAGAATGAGTTCATTGAATGTTGATGGTGTGAATTATTCCACATGGAAAGAATGTGCGCAAGTGCTGCTAGAGAGATTCTTCCCAGTCTCGAGTGATTCGAGGGGTGTGACTGGTGCGGTTGAGAGTGTGAATGACGTGATAGAGTTTGATTGGGATGAAGTGAATGAGGCTGTGATGGCGTCGAAGTTGGGCAAGGCACCTGGCTTGGATGGTGTAACTGTGAAAATGTTAAGAATGATTTGGTGTGCGATTCCGGGATGGTTGTTGAGATTGTATAATGCTTGCTTGAGGACTGGATGTTTCCCGAATGAGTGGAAGAAAGCGTGTGTAGTGGTCTTGCTAAAGTCCCCTGAAAAGCCGCGAACGGACCCTGCGTCGTATAGACCGATAAGCCTGCTGTCAGTGTTTGGAAAGACATTAGAGCGAATGATGGTTAAAAGGCATGAACGGAGAGTGTGTGAGAGTATGGATGATGCACAGTATGACTTTCGCAGGGGCCGTTCGACGGAGAAGTCTTGGTTGAAAGTGAGAGAATATGTGCAAGAGAGTGAGAGGAAGTATGTATTAGGGATATTTGTGGATTTCAAGGGTGCATTTGATAATTTAGAATGGAACAGTATGATTGATTGGTTGAATGAGACGGGATGCGCGGAGTTGCCACTCTGGAAAAGCTATTTTCAAGGGAGGGCAGCGTGTATGTGTGGTGTGAAAGAGGTTGTATGGAGAAATGTTGAGCGTGGATGCCCGCAGGGGTCCGTGTCTGGCCCTTTCCTTTGGATTGGGCGGATGAATGGGCTCCTGCGGCGGTTGAGAGAGTGTGGGTGTAAATGTGTGGCCTTCGCGGATGATTTGTATTTGTTTGTTGAAGGACAGAGCCGAATGGAGATTGAGCGTATCGGAACTGAATGGATGGCAATAGTGTGTGAATGGGGTGCGGAAGTTGGTGTTATTGTGTCTGAAAGTAAAACTGTGACGATGTTGATGAAAGGTAGTATGGCTGCAAGCAGACGACCGATTGTGCGAATGAATGGGAAGGCTTTGAGATATGTGGAGCGAGTGAAATATTTGGGTATATGGGTGAGTGAGAGAATGCATTTTAAAGTACACCTCGAGTATCTGAGAAAGAAAGTGATGAATGTTGTGGGTGCGATGAGAAGAGTGATGAAGAGAGAATGGGGTATGAGAAGGAGAGCTGTGAGAGTGTTATATAAGGGTTTGTTTGTTGCGTGTGTGATGTATGGTGCGAGTGTATGGTATGACGTGATGCAGTATGGGTATGCAAGGGATTTGATGAATAGGTGTCAGCGTGTTGTGTTGCATGCATGTTTGAGTGTGTGTAGAACCGTCTCGACGGAAAGTATGCAAGTGTTGATGGGTGTCCTACCTTGGGACATAGAGTGCGTGAGACGAGGTATGTGTGCTAGATTGAAGAGTGGTGTGAATCTGTGTGAGAATGTAAACGTGCTCGCTGCTTCTGGATTGGATGGACGAGATGTGGATGAGTGTGTGGGAATTGTGGATGAAAGGGCGTATGAGTGTTGGCAGAATAGATGGAATTTGAGCGAGAAAGGTCGAGTCACGTATGAGTATATCAAGAATGTAAGGTTTGCTGAGAGTTGTGTGAATTTTGAACCGAGTGTGTTTGCGTGTTTTCTGCTGATTGGGCATGGTAGTATGAATGCGTATTTGTATAAATGTGGACGGAGTGAGACGGAGCAGTGTATGTGTGGAGCTGAGAGCGAGGATTGGAAACATGTATTAGTTGAGTGTAGGATGTATGACGACCTCCGGTGTCTGGATGAATGTGGTGTGATAAGGAGAGAGGATGGCAGTGTGGATGTGAATGGTGTGTTGGAATGCAAGGAGAAGTATGACTGTTTTTGTGCGTATGTGAGAAGTGTGTTTGTGAGAAGAAGAAGTATGAATGCGTAGTGTGTGTGTAGGGTGTGTGAGGATACGCAGGGTGGCTGCGAGGAGGTTAAAGACCTAAGGGTCGATTCCTACTCGCGGCCTTTGGAGGTTGGCGACTCCACGTACCCGATTCGCCAGCTGACCATTGCCGGGGGTTGCGGGACCCCCACAATGGAAGCGACCTTTGTCGCGCAGATCCCACCAGTGATCTCGACTGGTACCGCGGGGACCGAGGCGCTTACAGGGGCAACTCTGGCTCGGTCGTGGGTTGGACCATCGCGGGGGCAGTGGTTTAAAAGCCGCATGCTGGCTAGAGGGCCTGCTAGTCGGGCCTTCGGCGGGTGAGCTGCGTCCCAACAGCTCGGGTACCAGCCTGTCTTAGCTGGTAGAGTGTTGGAAAGTCACTCGGCCCCACCAGAGGTCGGTTACCGGGACCCGTAGAGCCTGGTGCCGTTTCTGGTAGTCCTTGCTTCGGCGAGGACGCGCTAATTGGGCGTATCCCAATTCCGCGCCCATGGGGGCCGTGTAGTAGAGCTGTGATGGCGGGTACTGCACGTTAAATAAACACAGACAATCTCTGTAGAGGCATACCCCTGCGAAGTAAATTGTGTAAGTAAACGATTAGCAGCTGGACATTGTTCAAAGAAAGCGAATCAAAACATTACGGAATGTTACTATGAAAAATTAGCATTACGTAATGTAAGACGTTGTGGAATTTTTCTGCGGCGGAACTGTCAGGACTACAGACAGGGCATGGACAACGTCAATTGTCACCCCCCACCCCCGTCTATAGGACTGATTGTGAGACGTACATTGCAGGGATAGCGGCACGGGACAGGCCCGCAGAGTCACTGGAACATTTAGAACGGACACATGACAAATAAAAACGCATTTCTACTAAAATAGAACGTGTATAGCTTTTTTGATAACCCGGTACACTAATTCCTTTGGGTCTTCCTTTTAGTTTTTTTGTTTTTCTCTAACAGTAATCAGGCTAATATGGATGATAAAGAGACAATTGAATGCATAGTTTAAAGATTGCACAACTTGCGGATTCGTGAATACTTAGGTCCTTTGGTAAAATACAGAAAGCCCAGTGAGTTATTAAGGGACCTGATAGGCACTAATTCATATTTTCAAGAACGACCATCACATAAAAATAACAAGGACACGAAAGGTCGATTGGAAGAAAAATCAGGTAAGACTTGTTTTAATTGCAAGAGAGAAAGTCGTACAGCATGGACCTGCGAAAAACCGAAATGAAACATATGTTTCTTATGTGACGAGGTCGATCATTATGCAAAATATTGTAAAAATAAAAAGGAAGCTCGTAAGTCTAATGAGAATGATACGCAATGTACAATGTTGTTTTTCATACACAAACGGGGCGAAGTCACGACAAATATTTTAAGGAAGCATTTATTAATAGAAAACATGTGAAATGTTATATAAATCTTGGCAGCTCTTCTGTTACCCTGCGCAAAGATATTGCCGACGAGATAGAATTTACATACCTTGAAGGAAGCTTTAAACGGTTGATAGACTACGGAAATGGCATCGTAAATCCGATCGGAAAGATGACGGGCAATCTTCGCATAAACAACGTGGAAGCCAAGGTCCCGATACACATAGTACCATCTGATTGCCAAGTAACTCCACTTATAGTTGCTCACCAATTTACCGAGCAGTCACATGTGGAAACTGTTAGTCGACCGAGCCAATTGACCATCAAAGAATTAGATGATTTACCTAACGTAACCTCTGACGACGCAGAGAAGAAAATCTTTTTATGGGCGAAGGAAGCCGCTGTGATTCCGAATAATTATTTGGGATGTATTGCGATTCATACGGAATTTTGAAAGAAAGATTTATGCATCGAAGGGAGACTGAAGGAGAGTGGACAACTAATACCCAGATGTATAATTTGTACCGACGACAAGGGAGAATCGATTTTACCTGTTCTTAATGTATCCGGAGGAGATGTGAAAATAATGGAAGGAGCGACGTTGACCAGAAGAGAGGCAGTTGTTCATAACCAAGAAGATAGCAAACGTGAAGTTAACACAGAGCCAGTGACGATGGGAGAAATAAATACGGAACTTCCGGAAAACGAGGCTCAATCGACTGTGAGTATTTTAAACAATTTCACATATCTAATAGCACGAAATATTTGATAGGTTGGATGTACAGATAAAACCGAAATGAATATCACATTGATGGATGGTAACCCGATAATCAATCGACCTTATCGAGTATAGCGATACGAGCAGGATAAAATTGACGCCATCGTGAAGGAACTTAAGGAAGCGAATATATTAGGTCGAGTCATAAGTAACTTCCGATGCAGCTAAACAGATTTTATTGTGTGTATGGTGAGATTATGAAGGTATAAGTCACCATGAGTTGTTGAAGTCAAATTTAGCGATTACTGCGGATAAATACATTCAGCAATTGCAAAGAGTGCAAGTGAAACTCCTAGAAAAGCGCCCTGCACTCGTCAATCGTAGAAATGTCATTTTTTTACACGACAACGCGCGACCGCATACAGCAAGGGTGTCTCAAGGAAAAATTCTTGAGCTTGGATGGTCTGTTTTACCACATCCACCTTACTCCTCAGATCATGCCCCGACAGACTACCACCTTTTCTGTTCCTTACAAAACTTTTTAAATGGAAAAATCTTCAATTCTGAAGAGCAAGTCAGACAGGCTGTTGAAAGCTTCTTCCAGTCCAAACCAACCACATTTTACAAGGAAAGAATTGATAAACTACCAGGAAAATGGGAGAAGGTTATAGAAAATAGTGGTGAATATATAATAAAATAATATAATTTTGTTGTTTAATGAGAACGAAATAAATGTCTGATAAAAAAACGGAAGTTACTTATGACTCGACCTAATAATAGAGGACAGCGATTCGCCGTTTGCCAGCCCAGTCCTGCTGATGAAGAAGTAGACGGGAGATGTAAGAATGTGCATCGATTTCCAAGCTCTCAATCGTAAAACGATAAAACAACAGTACCCTATGCCGCGAATTGATGATAATTTAGACGGACTACGAGGTATGATGTATTTTACTACCTTAGATCTTAATAACGGGTACTATCAAATACCCATGGCAGAAGAACCTAAGAAATTTACGGCGCTTAGTACTACGAGCAGGCACTATCAGTTTAAGAGAATGCCATTTGGTTTATACAACGCTCCGGCAATTTTTCAAAGGTTGATAAATAGAGTGTTAGAGTCATTGCGATATATGACGGCGTTGGCGTATTTAGATGACATTATTATTCTATCAAAACATGTAGACGAAGAAAAACGTAAAGCCATATCTGTATGTGTATTACAAGCCCTGCGGAATGCCAATTTAAAGGGGGGGGGGGGGGGGAGACCAGTATGATGCAACCTAAAACGAGCCTATCTTTAAAAGATCGTCGGAATTTTGTCGCTTAAGAAAAATCAAATCTTTTGATGAATTCGGTTAAAATGGACCTTTATTTATATATTTTAAAAAAAAATCAGTACAAATAAGGACGGTATAGTTAAAAACAAAAAAAGATAGATGGTCTACACTTCGGCGCACTTCCTCACTGTAACCAGGGTACAGATCAAAGCTATTGTTTCTGACGAGTCGTCAGAAATGCATAAAATAAAATTATAAGTAAAGGAAATCGATGCTGTTTTCGGTCTAACCTCCGACCTGATGTAATTATTCAACCCAATGGCATATAAAAATTATCAAAGTGGCAAAACACATAATTACGCAAATTTTTCCAACATTTTATTTTTTTTCTCCAAAATTAGATTTGTTTTCTGGGATGTTTTAGGTTAGGCCGATAGCCACTGATTTGAAATACTACCACAAAAAATTTCAAGGTGATCTGAACCTCCGTTTAGGCTGTAGGCTGATTGCAAGGTCCAAAAATTGTGTTCCGAGAAAAACGAGGTTAAAGTTACATGTGCATACGCGGGATAGTGCTATGTGCGATACGGAAACAGGTCTAGTGACGGGAGTTTTTCGAATTTTTAAACCCGGTTTTCGTCATTATACGCAGGAAATAAGGGAGAATTCTTTAAGATGATAAAAAATATCGATTTTTTTTAAGGTGTCATACTGGTCTCCCCCCTTAACGTTCCGATTGGACAAATGTTATTTTATCATGAGAAAAATAGAATATTTAGGATTTGAAATTAACCATGATGGGATAGCACCGGGAAAGAGAAAGTTGAAAAGTGTGTTGCAGTATCCAACACCGACAGATGTAAGAGGAGTACGTAGATTTGTTAGCCTGTGTAGTTATTTCAGGCGTCTCGTTAGAAATTTTGCTTTGATAGCCAAACCACTCACGGATTTACTTTCGAAAAACGCAAAATTCGAATGGAATGAAATGCATGGTCGAGCGTCGCATAGATTAAAGATGTATTTAGCGAGCGTGCCGGTTTTGAAAATATATGACCCCGAGCCAAAACAGTTGTTCATACAGATGCATGTGCGAAAGGGATAGGCAGCGTCTTGTTGTAGAAAAATCAGGATCGACAGCTGCATCCAGTATCTTATTTTAGCCGCAAAACTTCTAAAGATGAAGCTAAATATCATATGTACGAGCTAGAAGCCCTTGCGATTGTTTGTACGTTAGAGCGGTTTCGAGCATATTTTTAGGGATTTCATTTACCACTGTAACTGATTGCAACAGTCTTGAACTACTCGCGACGAAAAAGGATCTAAAAGGATCTAAATCCGACGATAGGTCGATGTTTTGTTAAACTGAGCGAATTTAATTATAGTATAGAGTATCAGCAAGGTACGAGTAATACGGTGGCGGATGCGTTAAGTCGAAATCTTGTCGAGGCCGCAAAGGAAGCTGAATTAATCGGATTACCCGTGTTAGAAATAAAAATTTCCACGGATTGGATTGCGGCGATGTAACGTAGTAGTAAAGAAATTATGAACGTTTGCGATAAATTAGACGAAGGGTGCTCCAAAACTCATGAGAAGTTTTCAATGAAGAATGCTCGAATTTACCGAATTACGAAAGGACGGTGGCGTTTATGTGTCTCAGAAAAACTGCGACACGAAATTGTGTCGGAAACACATAAAAAATTGTGTCACGTAGGTATAGATAAAACGTTAGCCGCGATTAAAGAAGCATATTATTTTCCACAAATGCGGAAAGTTGTGACTGAGTACGTAAATTGATGTACATATTAGTTGTTTGTATCATAAAAATCAGGTAAGCCTCAAGGGTTTTTGTTTCCGATAGATAAGGGTAACGCGCCCGTTGTTGATGTTCATATGGATCATTTTAGTCTTTTTATAAAAACCAAGCATGATAATGTCTATGTAATTGTAGTAATATGCGGATACAGTAAATATTGCATTTTGAAAGCAGTGCCGAATACAAGCGCCCAACAAGCAGTTTTGTTTGTTTGAGAATTTATATCTCATTACGTGACACCGAAGCGTATAATTACAAATAGAGGCACAACGTTTACAACGAGAGAGTTCGAATCCTTTGGTACCGAATACGAAGTCGAACATGTAAAGATTGCTACGGCGACACCGAAAGCAAATGGTCAGATAGAAAGACTAAACCGATTAATTTTAACTTGCTTGTCTACCGTGTGTAACAGCGATGGAGATTATTGGGATATTTATGTTAGTCAAATGCAATGGTCAATTAGTAATACCCAAGATAGCGTTACAAAACATGCACCGTACGTAATTATATTTCATAAGTAAGGAATAAGTATTCATACCGATCAATTAACACGCGAAATTCTAGAACTTAACGAAAGTTTAGACATTGTTGATGAAAAAAAGCTATTTCGGAATTGTTGACAGAAAATCGTATGAAATAGAAGGAATACTTTGATAAGCGACATAAACAGGCTGAGTCGTATGGAAAGGGCGACCTCATGATGGTTCACAGCGAACAATCTGCGACAGGCCAGAACAGAAAATTAGAAAGTAAATATAAAGGTCCGTACGAGATCGTTAAGGCGTTAGGGAACGACCGATATCTTGTTCAGGATATAGAAGGAGAACAACAGAGTAATGGATTCTACAAGGCACTAATAAAATTAAATTAGTGGCGAAAGCACCGTAGATATTAAAATTAGAATGTAAGCTACAATACAATGTTATATGTTAAAAGACATTTGCTTTGATAGCAGGGACGCTATCCAATTGTCAGGAAGAACCGAATTGATACCGATTTGTATTACGCACCGAAATTTATGATTGCGGCGCCGTGTCGCGCGCGAATTACAGTCGAGAAAGCCGAGCGTACAGAAAAAGAAGAGTTATTACTTATATGTAACTAATTTCTATTATAATAAAGTTAAGTTTTTATTTCGGCCATTTCAGTGGGAAATTTTTCAATGTGAAACTCTTGTGGAAAACTCATGAGTGAATCTCCGATTAGGAAATGTCCGAGAGTTGACGAGGTTAAATCATTAGGATCATTTGATAAAGTAAATAGTGGACAGGAATTACGGCAAGCTTCGGCTTGTGTTATTATCGTATAAAACTCTTCATATGTAAGACGTGTTTCCCCTATCACACTGCGCTTTCCGATAATCCACCAAAATGAGGTGCGTAAGGTGGAATAAAATGCCATTCAATTTGTTCATTAGATAAAAATTGAATTATTTCGCTTTCAAATCCCTCATTTATCGTAATTAATCTTACTAATTCATTTTTTGCACCAAAAAAGTTTTCCATTATCTGTATATGTTTACATGTACCGCAACGTGAAATGAATCTTCTAAGGCAATTAAGAAACGCTCGTGTAGATAAATCGCATGTTATCTCTATATGAACTGCCTTAGTAACAAAACAAACAAAAATGCAAATATAGGATTTAACTGAAACGCGTGCACGAGCCCCTTCTTTTAATAAAAAAAGCACCTGCATTGTCAATTCCACAATTGTAAAATGGACGTGCTGGTAGTACTCTAGGTGTCGGTAAACTACCCATAACATATTTAGAATCAATTGGGTTTGCTCGAAAACAAGTAATACATTCGCGTAGAATCTTCTTAACTAAATTCCGGCCAGCCAGATGCCAATATGTTCTTCTTATCGATGACAGCGCGGCTTGACATCCTGTATGTAATAATCGTTGGTGTTCATATTTAATTATCAAATTTGTCAATCTATGGTTTCCGGAAAGAATAACTGGGTGTTTTTGACTAAATGGGATGCCAGCGTTATTCAGTTGACCTCCTACTCTTATTGTACCATCCTTGTCAACAAATGGGTTTAAATGGATTAGCCTTGATAAATTGGTAATCTCTTTTGAAAATTCTTGTGATTGTGCGATTCTTACTACCTGTGTTATCGCTAACTTCAATTCCTCTGTTGACTTTCATAGATTCCAGCTTTACAATTCTTATAGAATCTCATTACATGTGTTGTTACACGAATAAGCCGAGTAAATGAAGAAAATCTATCAAAAAATTCTGAGGTATGTAATCCATTTTCATTTTGGTTCTTCTGCGTTCCCCTTTGAATTTCTTTCTTGGCCTCAATGCGCAGCACCTTTTGCCTTTGCTCTGGTGCATTTATTAATTGTATATCTTCAGTAACCGGCCATTTATCCTCTTCTTGTAATAAATATGTTGGACCATTCCACCAAATATTTGCCTTAATTAATTCAATCGCATTAACACTTCTGGAAATTAAGTCTGCTGGATTCATTGAAGACTCAACATGGTTCCAGTTGTCATTTGTGAGCTCGTGTATCTCAGAAATCCTATTGGCAACAAAGGTTCTCCATATATTGCTTGGCACCCTTATCCATGACAACACAATCGCTGAATCTGACCAATAATACCATTGGTCTGAATGCAAATTATATGCCTGCAAGACACTTTCTGTGCTAACTGTGCCAATAGTAAAGCACCAGAAAGCTCCAGACGAGACAATTTTGTCGCCTTTAACGGTGCTACTCTCGATTTTACACATAGTAGTCGAACTATAAATTTATTATTCTTCGTTTGTGTCCGAATATAAATACATGATCCATATGCAGATTCTGAAGCATAACAAAATCCATGAAACTATAACCTGTTCTTTCATTCTTACCTATAACATGCCGCTGCATACTTATACCGTTAATATTTTTTAATTGTTCATAAATACCTTGCAGCTCTTGAGGCAAAGATTCATCCCTATCGAGTCGCAGTTCCCATAATCTTTGCAATATTATTTTTGCTTTAATTACTGTTGGACCGACAAGTCCAAAAGGATCAAATGTCTGAGCTTTGTAATTCTCTTATAATCTGAGTACTTTACATTATATTTAAGTATATCAGTAACAGGATCCCAAAATAATCCTAATGTCTTGAGGTCTTTATCTAACAAAGGAATTGCCTACTTTATTGCGTTTTTATTCCCTGTTAGAAGTCGAAAGTCGTTACTGGCCCATTTCCGTAATTCGAACCCTGCAGAGTGTTCGACAAACTAGTTTTTAATTCAATTGCTTCATGAATGTTATCCGTATCAGTTAACAGATCATCCGCATTAAAACCATGACGTATAACGTGACTTGTAACCGGATCTTTTACCTTTAATTCATCGCTCAATTGTCGCAAACACCGTGTTGTTAGAAATGGTGCAGAAGCCGTACTATAAGTCACGGTATTTAATTCGTAACATTTTATTGGTGTATTACTGTGTCTGATCACCATAAAATTAATTGAAATGCTCTTTAAGCAAAATCTGCCTGTACATTTTTGCAATGTCCGCAGATAATACAAAACTGTGCTTTCTGAAACGTACCAATATTTTTAAAAAATCATCCTGTACAGTTGGTACATAAGGCAATCGATGAACTCCTCTTCGTCGACGGAGATATGGTTCGTCAATATGGTCTTCTGGTGGAGGTAATCGGCGAAGGTTTCGTCCCGGTGCCACGTTCTTTCCTCGAACTGCCGTCTTGCAGCCAGTCGAATGGTTCTGTGGAACATGGAGCCCATTAAGTCTAGTAACTGGTCCACTCTATGTATTCAGGTGGGGAATGGAACCAGTCTAGCACCTTCCCCTGGAGCTTCGAGACGACGAGGATGCGGCTGGCGTCGTCTTGGAGGCCGTACGTGTCCCGTAGTAAACGGAAATGGCCTAGGAGGTCTGCCACGGCTGTGATGTTCAGACGAAGGGGCTCCGAGGTTGCAGTTGTCACCTCCCGTCTCGCAGGTTGCGGTGCTTGACTTGCCTGCATTGCGCGCATTAGCTTCAATTCACGTCACGCCAGCTCTGCCTCTCGAATTGCCATCTCCTTTTCTTTCTCTAGGAGTTCGAGACGCAACCTCATTAACTCCATCTCGATTGATTGGGGCGCGATGGGTAGTGCCTGTACTATCTTGATATCGTCGTGTCCGGATGCTTCCCGTCCATCGAAAACACCTTGCAATTCATTTCGCGGGGGTCGCGAAATAATTATTTCGTTACACCAAGACAATAGGCAGGGCCGACTGCCGCGCCGCGCCAACATGGAGTATCACTGACAGCGGCGCGTGTTTTGCTGAACTATTTTTTTTATAAAAAGAAAGCAAAGGTGATTTTGTAACTTCGCTTGATGCTTTCTTCTGCAGAAATGTCTGCTCTGTCATGTGCGATGGTTAGATTTTCGCCTAGACCCATAGTTTTTTAAATAAATTGAAAAATATCAGAAAAAATTGGTGCGTTTTTGGTGTCTTTCTTACTTTGATTACCATTTAAACGTATTTAAATATTTACAATGTAATAACAATTTATATAATTTTATTCAAGATAATTCACAGATTCTTCTCGTGTAAAAAGCCACTGAATAGCTGCTACGGTAAAAGCACAAAAAATTTCCAAAGTTGAAAATTTGCAATTTTTCTTAAAATTAATTTTCTCCAAAACTGTGCGTCCTAGAGAAAAACGGATTTCAGATTCGTATTCAGCTCGCAAAAATACAAAAAAGTCAAAATTTGTTGTACAGTGTTATTAGAGATAAATATTTTCATTAAAATGTTTATAACATTAATAGGATTAACATTCATACTTATAAAAAATAAATTGTACAAATGTTCAAAAAGGGAAATTATAATACAATTACCATATATTTATTTATACCCACTTTCCTGCAACAGTATATTTTGGAATAATTTACTTACTTACCCTTGTTCGGATTACGACGACCAATACAAATTTCTGAAATTTCACACTTCCACTTTAGCAATGTATAAAGAACCAAGAAAGAACAGCAGCGCACTGCTCAAATCTCCAGCTCTGTTCAGAGATACCGAATCATTTAAACACGGAACATTTCGTTCAAATTATTAAAAGTCAAATAAATAAACTTATACGTTCAGCTAAAAGTTTCATTGGCCATAGAAATGTATGTTCTGTATTACGACGACTGGTACCGCGGCGGACTTATACTTGCCCGCTGGACTTTCCCTGGTTACCGATGGAACAATAAACATCTGATATTATCCAATTGTTGAAGATGTGACAAATTATCGTATAAAAATAGCTCATATGTAATAATAATTGCTAAATTGCAATAAACAAAAAATTCGAAAAACACGTATCCCCTATTTTGATGCATATTTTTCGTATATAAATCTGCAAAAAAGTCGAACTGCATTTAGGGTGAAAAATTGAAAAAAAAATCCAATTTTTTAATATATTATTTAAATAAATAATTTCTCCCAAAATTTTTGTCACTAATTAAATTCCTGACTAAAAACTACACAATTTAAAAAAAAATTCACCTTCCTACACCCTCTACTTTCCGAGATATTAAAGAAAATGAGTTTTCAACCCCGAAATTTGAGGGCTATTTCACCCCCTTAACATGCATGTCCGCAGATATAAAAAAATACATGTCAAATGATTCTTAAAAAGCTACCACATATGTCAATTTCATTAAAATCCGCGTGTGACACCTTGGTGATGTCCCTTGTCAGTGTATTTGCTTCGAATGAGTCAGGTCCGTGACATTCCCCTCCTTTTAGATTCGTTTTGGTCTCTCAAAACGTACGATTTTCTTCCGGATTGGGATGATAACTTGTTCTTCATTCAGGGGAGGGAGTTGTTGAATCAATTCACGAGCGCTTGGAATTGATAGTTGAGGTTCTGGTAATTGAATTTTTTATTCAGAAGTGTTTTTGCAACATAAAATATTGACACAGAAGGTGGTAGGAAAACAGGTCCTTATACATTCGAAGACCTTACATTTATACATTAAAAATATAGAACCTAACAGTAAGGCGCCATATCCAAGGTATTGAAGGGTTGTAAATCCATAGTTTTTCAAGGTTTTTAAACGATGTTCGTGTTCTAATTGTCCAATTTGTTGGTCGATATTATTCAAGGTAGTTTTATAATTATTGAAATCGTTTAGAATTTTAGGAGCGGATTCGATTTTATCAAAGAGAATTGTTAGATCTGTACTGTTTTGGTTTGGCGTGTTCTTAATTTTCACTTCAAATTCTATTTACTTGGATATGCCTCCTATTTTCATAAGGTTTGTTCCGTAAATTAAGCTACATGGTTCCTTAGAATAAATTAAACTAGGCTTAACAATTACAATTTTTGTGGGATTATGAGTGTTACAAATCGTGTCAATTATAATTTGTTCCTGTGGAATTACAATAAAATGATTTGCCTGTTGCAAACGAATGAAAGTTAATTCATTAATTTTGAAGATAACAAATTGACATATGGTTATTATGTTCCCGTGGTTCACAAGTTCAGTTGCGCAATCGTGAGTACTGAGTCTACTATGTGTTGGTTGATTCCTTTTGCATATATATAGATTTGTCGTTTCTCTACAACTTTTGTCAAAATATTCTTGATTTACCGTTAATAATAATTCGTTAGTAGTTATGAAGAAGGGATTTTCTATCAAAGGTGCCAAAAATACATTGTCTTTCTTGATCGGAATAGGATAAACACGCTGAATTGTCCATTCTGTACCTTCTAAAAGTAGAATAGAAATTTTGAAGAAGATTTTACTTTGAATTGTCCACAGAATTAATGAGCTGATGTCTAAAATAAATTGGAAATTTGATTCACTTGGTACAATTGTTGGGTTTATAAGTTTGATTCCTAAGATCCTTTTGTAAGTCCTGATAAATTGTTGGTGATCAATGATTTGTGGGCTAATTATTCCCTGTTTTCCTAATATTATTACGTTAAAAATTTCATCAATTTGTAAGTGTAAGTCATAAGCAGCATTTTCGATTCTTATAATCATATTAGTTAGAAGTTCGTTAAGATTATGTTTTCTTTCTTGATTAACGATATATTTATTTATTTCTGTAAGTTTCTCGAGGTTTTCCGAATCTATAATTTTTCGAATTAAAGCTGTCTGATTGTTAATCATTATTTTTACCTTATTATTTTCGTCAAAGAGTTTATTTATATTTTTATTTACTAACTCTAAATCATCATTGTCTAAAGTGCCGAACAAGGATTTGGAGGCGGAATCAATGATATTTAGAAGACCTCGTTTTGGACGATTGTGCGTACTTAGTTTTAAATGAAGAATTAAATTCTCGATTTTCTTAATTCTAGTATGAGGTCCACTAATTTCGTGTTGATAACCACAATTCTCTTTACAATATTGTTTAACTAATTCTAATTGTTGTTTTAAGTTTTCGGAAATCTTAAAGATATCCATAGTTTCTAACCCTATGGTTATATCTATTTTTTCGCTGTAGAGATAAGTAGTTCTTAATTTCTTGGTGAATATGTTAGAATCATCAAGAGGGATAATATTCAGGCAGTTTGTTCGTGAGAGATAGATGGCCCCAAGGAAGATGAATGTCCTGGAATAAAAGGTTTTAAACGGTTTCCATGCACTTTAACTTGTTTTTCATTGATCTCTAAAATATAAGTTGGAGGGTGTGCTTCTAAGATTTTATATGGTCCTAACCATTCGTGATCTAACTTATGCATTTTATGATCGTTATGTACCCAAACTGAATCATTTGTATTAAAAACTGTTTGTAATTTAATGATTCGTCTATTTTGTTCGCGTTGATATCTTTCCTTGTTTCTTTTAATAATTTTATGGGCTTCATTCAAATAAGTATCATGTCTATTTTTCCAAAGTTTAAAAAGTTGTTCATAAGTTATGGAAGGGGTTGTGGATATTGTTGAAGGCATGTTAGCTTGTCTTCCAAAAGTTAGTTCAAAAGGAGTTAGCCTGTTGTCTCGTGAACAGAGGTGTTGTAGCCCATGCAAATTAAATTTAGATTTTCGTCCCAGACGTTCTTTTTGTCATGCATACAAGTTTTTAAGAGGTCCTTTACTGTGGCGTGAGTTCTTTCAATTGAACCATTTGATTGAGGATGAAAACTAGTAGTCTTAATGTGTTTAATTTTAAAAGCTCTTTCAAACGTCTCCATCAATTTACTAACAAAATTTGTTCCTTGATCGGTCGAAATTGTTTTAGGTGCTGAAAAGATATAGACATAATGTTCTAGTAGATTGTCAATTATTGAATCGGCTTGTTGATTTTTCAAAGGGATGAGAATTAAATATTTGGTCAAGGTATCTTGGATCGAGAGAATGAATTGATTTCCCTTGCGGGTTTTTGTTAAGGGTCCGAAGATGTCCATTGCAATTTTGTCATTGGGATTCGTCGGTGTGTCGGGAATAACCGGTTGTTCCTTTCCACGAATTCTTGTTAATTTTTCGCGTTGACAAGTTTCGCAAGAGTTTACAAAATCTACGTCTTTAAGCATGTTAAACATTAATATGTTTTTCTTGTATTCTTTTGAGTGTTCGTTGAATACCTAAATGTCCTACGGTCTCATTATGATTCTCTTTCAAAATTGTAAGTCTTTCTTCTGTTGTATAATCTTTCGGTGGATCCAATGAATAAATTACTTTCAGAGGGTAACGCGTGGCTAAAAATCTAAGCATTAATTGAATGTTAACTTTCTCCAGAGTTGAATAGTTTACGTCGTTTATTCCAAAAGAAATTTCGTTTTCATTACAGTTTTGAAACAAGTTTTTTAAAATTTCTAACCATTTTTCTTCATCATATTCTCCTAGAATTTCTTGATTTAATTGAATGAAAGTGTCTCTATTGGTTTTTTGTAAAATTGGTTTTGAACTAACTATAGGGTTTTCTTTCCAAATTTGATAACCTCGTAAAGTTGAATTAAGTTCGGTTGAAGAGGAGTTTGGAGCGTAATTTTCAATTTCTTCGTGAAGGTTTAAGGGATAAATTCGCGAGAGAGCGTCAGCAGCTTTATTTTCTTTGCCTTTCTTATATTCGATTTCATATTCGTATTCCTCTAATCGTAGTCTCCATCGCATGAATCTTGAGGAGGGATCTTTACAATTCTTTAACCATTTTAAAGCCTGGTAGTCTGTTTGAATAATGAATTTCCTACCTAAAAGATACTGTCTAAGTCTTTTGATTGCCCAAACAATAGCTAAGAGTTCCTTTTCAGTTGTGCTATAATTTTTCTCAGGTGGATTCAAGGTTTTAGAAACGTAACAACATGGGTGTCCGTCTTGTGAGAGTATCGCGCCTAGGCCTTCATTACTAGCATCTGTTGTTAGAGTAAAAGTTTTAGAAAAATCGGGATATTGTAGAACAGGGGCTTCGCAAAGTTTTTGTTTTAGGCTTTCAAAACTAGTTTGATGGGCTTCAGTCCAGTGGAATGGAATATTTTTCTTAGTTAATTCTGTTAAAGGTTTTGCTATTTTGCTGAAAGTTCTGACAAATTTTCTATAGTAACCGGCTAGTCCGAGAAAAGATTTGATTTGAGCTGGAGTTTTGGGAATTCTAAAATTTTTCACTGCTTCTAACTTTTTAGAATTTGGTTTTATTCCTTCGGCTGTAACTAAATGTCCTAAATATTCTAATTCAGGTTTTAAAAATTCACACTTGTCTGGCTGAATTTTGAGTCCTAATTCTCTTAACCTTTGTAAAACAATAGCTAAGTTCGTGTTGTGTTCCTGAATGGTTGATCCGAGTATAATTATATCGTCTAAGTAAACGAAACAATATTTATTGATTAATTCGCGTAAGACCGTATCCATCATTCTTTGGAAAGTCGCGGACGCGTTTTTTAGACCGAATGGCATCCGATTGTAATGAAAGTGACCTTGTGGAGTACTAAAGGCAGTATATTTCTTAGAATTGTTATTCATTGGAATTTGATGGAAACCAGAAGATAAGTTAATACAGAGAAGAATTTTGCGTTTCCTAAGTGGTCTAAGATTTCATCAACGTTGGGTAAAGGATATGCGTCTTGGTCAGTGAATTCATTTAATTTTCTAAAATCAATAACTACTCACCACTTTTGTTTTCCGGAGGCGTCTAATTTTTTAGGCACAACCCAGACAGGTGCATTATATGGGCTGTCAGATTTTTCTATGATTTTCTTTTGGAGCATATCATTTACTTGGCGTTCGATTTCCTGTTTGTGACATTCGGGGGGTCTGTAGCTTTTAACGTTAATTGGTTTGTCTGTATTTAGTGTAATCGTATGTTCCGTCAAATTTGTGCAGGGATTTTCTCGATAGGATTTCGATAAGCAGATTCAATATGTTCTGTTTGAATAATTTTTGTGAACTTATCAATTTGTTCGAGATTATTAGATTGTTCGATTTCATTAGATATGTGATGGACACGCTTACCATTGTTGAAGAAACATACTGTTATCGCAATTCCGTCCAAATAAACAGTCTGGACCCTTGTTTCGCCTGGTTCAATTGGTTCTTTTCTAGGATTCTGGAATCGCACAGTTTTATTATCCAAAGTTAAACTTTCATTGGTGATTTCGTAATTGTATTTGGAAAGGAAAGGAAGTCCGATTAACCCATCTTCGATTATTGGAAAGTTAGAAAAAACTACATGAAAAATGTGATCTTTCCCTAAAACATTAATATTAGTAATTCGATTAACTGTGTGTTTTCCATTGCCCATGAAAAAGGTTTGTTCGTTGTGGTTTGTTATGTTTTTTGTTCGATTTTCCTTGATTAGGTTGATTCCTGCTCCTGTGTCGACGAGTACTCTTCGTTTCGTTCCATCTTGTTCTTGTAGAAACACTGAAAGGAGTCTTCCCCTTGTGCAATTAATTCTGATCGGTCCAGTGTCTCCTCGTTTTCTTCTATCTGGATTTGGTTTACATTCCTCGGTGGAGGTAGGTTCCTTTGGCTGATTTGGGGAAAATTTCGAGCAAAGCACCTATCAGCTGAGTGTCCCATTTTTCCGCACTTATGGCACTTTAAATTAGCACGTTCACTGAACATTCGATTTTCAACTTGACTAAATCTTCTTTCGCTATTGTCCTGTATCGGTCTGGTTACGATGGTGCTCGAGGCGAAGGCTGGGCGTTTGATTAGTGGGCCAGTTATTGAACGTGGATTTATTTTCCGTGAATGTCGTTCATTCACGTACATCGCCATTTCAGAAGCTAAGTTCTACGCCTTCAATAAAGTGTCGGGTTGACTTTGAATGACATATTGTCCCAAATCTTCACGTAAATTGAGCACATACGTTTTCACTGCGTCACTTGTTTCTTCTTCAATTGCAATTCGGCGGCTAAGGGGTTTTGTGTGCTTATTTTGAATTGCATATATTAATTCGTTCAGTTGCTGTCTAAACCATAAATTAAATGGTTGAACACTCTCAGTGTTCCCTTGTCTTATGTTTCGGAGTTTATCACGGCAATTCATCACAGTACTTGGTAATGAAACGTTTTGTCGAAGGGCAGTGTATAAATCTTCATAACTTTCGATTTGAAGAAATCTAATACTTCTTTTGGCACTTTCAGTTATTCTTTTAACGAGAATTAATTTCAGGAGTAAATTCCTTTTGTCGGAGAGTAAAATCGAAACCGCCGGAAAAACAACATCGAAACGCTCGGAGGAAAGGAACGCGATGTCCTTGCCTCAGTAACAGAAAAAGACAGTCGCTACGGGTCTACGGTCGCGATCGGTCGAGCAATCTCGCCATGTACCGGGTGATAAAAGTTTCTATATTTTTTCTCGCGACGACGATAATCCGCGGTTCGCGTTACTACTACTCGCGGGGCCCTGCCGGCAACAAACACACAATAGACATCGTTTACGACGACGCACACTGGCGAAAAACGGCGAAAACGTGGACAAAACTAATATCTTCGATTCTGAGATAAATTATTTAAATGTTTTTAGATAAAATGATTATATTAGTGTTACAAATTAATTTTTTGTATTAAAAATCGAATTTTGATTTGTTAGTTAACTAATACGGTTAGTTAACTAGTACGTATGAATTTTTATCTCGTAAACAATTTATCGAAATTAATTAAATCTTTTTGCATTTTAAACTTGAATGTTTGAACTATCATAATAATATTCTTTTCATTAGCAAATTCATTTTTTATTATCAGAAATTGCAAATAAATTTTTATTTTTTAAATTATTTAATAATGTTTAAATATCTAATATGTAATATATATATATGGGTGTGGATATTGAAATCTCACCTACAAAACAAGACATTTTGCAACGGTCAGCGACGACATATTTGAAAAACGTTCGAAACCGCTGTTGTCACGTATGATAATAGGGCGCGCGCGTGAACATAAATGTGAATAACTCAGAAAACCGCAAATTACCGCAAGATATCGTTACAGATTCTTGTTCCGGAAGCTTCCAGCTTTCAATTAAGCCTATTTGGTAGGTGAACCGAGGTGGAATTCACAACTTTTCCCTTACATAAACATTAAGTACGTTTATGGTTTATATCTCCTTTTTCAGTTTGTATCAGTGTTAAAGGTAAACCTTTTGATGTGCAACCTACATAATTATTATACTAAAGTACCTTAAAAAATGCCAATAAAAGTGGATGAATATAATAGTTAAATAATAATTAAGTAGTATTATGTTAAACTTTGTTAACTGTGAAACATCCGGGACTGCTGTTGTCGCGCGCGTTAATAGGGTGCGCATATGGACAAAAATGGGAATAACTCATAAGACCGCAAATTACCGCAAGATATTGTTATAGATTCTTGTTCGGGAAGCTTCCAGCTTTCATTTAAGCCTATTTGGTAGGTGAACCGAGGTGAAGATCACAACTTTTACCTTACACAAACATTAAATATGACTATGGTTTATATGTTTTTTCATATCAGTGTTAATAATAAACCACAATAACCATGTTGTGGATGAGTCAAGATCATATTTGACTGCAGATATCCCGGGTATTGACTATGATGAATCGGGTTCTTATCTGACTCGGTGTATTTGCTTCGAATGAGTCAGGCCCGTGACACGCTCGTCGGTAACGGCTTCGTCCGAACAGCTATTTAACCGCGTGTTGTTGTTTGCGTTCGCGATCTTTCTCGTATTTTCGCGGTGCGACCGTTACCGCTGTACTCCTACACTATCGATCTCAGAATTTTGCAAGAATTTAATAAGTCTTTCTAGAAAATTGCTAAACTCCTTGAAAGTTGGCTCTGTTGTTGAATTCGTTAATGTTCTTCCTCATTCGCGTTTCATTATTCAATTTTGATGTCAACAGATAAATGATTAACGGGTCCCAGTATTCAGTTCTCTTTCGCAAAGTCCTTAACCCTTTCGCTACGGCGCGGCGGTTCAGGCCGCCGTAGTGCTACTCTTGAACGGGACCTCCCGCCGAAAGTGTGCACATTGCGCGTGGATAGTGTATTTTGGAGGAAAAGGGATTTTTCTTTAAAACTCATATCTCCGTGAGATATAATCTTATTTAACGCGTAAAAAAGTCTCATTAATAATTGAAAAAAGTGAAGAAATAATATATAATATAGAGTAGAAAGCGATCATATGAATGTCGGATATATCCGGCGTTCGGCTCTGCGAGTTTTCATGTGGATGACGAATATATCCGTCGTTCGGAGCGAAAGGGTTAATGCAAGTAAATGATTATTGGTATTATCTAGCAACTGACGCAATTCCGAATATATCGAATCACGTGTCAAAATGGGTGCTCAGTCCCACATGCTCGTGTATTAATGATCTAAATATGTTGCGAAACTTTATTCAATTACTGACCGCACCATTAAAAATTGGTAATACTAGTTTCGGAAGACCGTTATTGGGCTAACCCTTATTGGGCCCGTTTCTGAATGCGTCGCTGGCGATTCGGTAACACTACGAGATACCGATCCCGAAAAAGGTACAATGGATTCCCTATTTCTTATAAATCCTTTTGCTTTACCAATTGCCTTATGGTAGCTATCTTCGAAAATCTTAATTTCTTCTTCTTTGCGTAGATGTTTTTCACGTTCGAAGTCTTCACGCGTTCGAACGATTTCATCTAAATCGACTTCATCAAGTGATTCTACTTCTTTTTGAATTGCTTCGAATTTATCTAATAACGGAATGGCTTTATCCAATCGTGACTGTAAGTCCTCAACATCTGACAACGGTGTAAACGTGTTTAAATATTAGGTTGGGGAATAAGTTCGTACCGTTTTGACATTTTCTTTTTTTTACAGCGACATTTTACAATTTGCAAGGGGTTATAATATTTATTCGATAGAACTCTTTCTGCTCTACAAAACTGTGTTAATCGTTTTTTTCAATAGTTTCATTCGTTATTCCTATTGAGGCTCAGAAATGGAATATCCAGGAGGTAAAAATTAGCACTTTCGACACCTGCTCTTCTTCGCTTTCCATCGCGGCCAAAAAGCTGCTGAAGCAGCCCGGGATATTTGCAATGTATACGGAGAAGGTGTCATAGGTGAATCGACAGCACAGAAATGGTTTGCAAAATTCAAAAATGGCGATTTTAACGTCGAAAACCCGCCTCGCAACGGAAGACCTTCTGAGTTCGACGAAGAGCGTCTCCGAGCATTTGTGAAGCAGGATGGTCCTCAAACTAGTCGTAAATTGGTCGAAAAAATGAACTGTGACCACAAAACTATTCTCAATCATCTCCATTCAATGGGATTTGTCGAAAAATTGGGAGCTTGGGTGCATCACGAAGTAAACACTACGAACTTATTGCCCAACCTTAGGTTAAATTTTGCAAACCATTTCCGTACTGTCGACTCACCTATGACACCTTCTCCGTATACATTACAAATATCCCGGCCTGTTTCAGCAACTTTTCACAACTTTTTGGTCGCGATGGAGAGCGAAGAAGAGCAGGTGTCGAAAATACTGCTTTTTACCTTCTTGATATTCCATTTCTGAACCTCAATAGTAATAACGAATGAAACTACTGCAAAAAACGATTAACACAGTTTTGTAGAGCAGAAAGAGCTCTATCGAATGAATATTATAACCCCTTGCAAATTGCAAAATGTCGCTGTAAAAGAAAAGAAAATGTCAGAACGCTACGAACTTATTCCCCAACCTAATAATTGTTGAAACGCGTTAAGGCTGATTTGATAATTGCCCTCTATTTCCTTAGAGCTTCCATTGTATACAATTTAATAACACAAGCGGCGGATTAGGAAAAAAGGAGAAGAAAGGAAATAAATCGGAGACTCACCGAGTTCTATGGATGGTGAAAATCAGGCTGACCTTGCCGCGGCCTTCTGATTCCTGCTACCTGCTGCGCTGCCTTTTATCCTCGTATAATAGGTTTGCAGAGTAGGTGCTGGATATGCTGATAATTTTATGTGTCTTGTCGTATCAATACAAGATTCAAATTCACTAATTTAAATCAAAGTTCATAAAAAGTCACAATCTTTTAAAACAGTTCAATTGTTGTACTATACAAAGTCTAATTGTGCACTTAAATCACTTATATTCTAGTGACTATCCTTGTGTCACAATATAATAATAATTTTTCGATAATAATCACTGATCACACACAGTTGATTCAAAGTTTGTTCTTTTCCTATCCAGCTCGAAGGATCAATGTTTGTGCACCAGGAAATTTGAAATAAATAACAAAGTGTACTGTGTAAAAAGTACTTGTAATTTTAACTATAAATTATGAAATTGAAAAATACAAATAAGTCTATGGGAATTATTACTTACTATTTGTCCGAGAGTTCGCTCGCACAAGATTCAAAGTTTACAGGAGTACGCCTGGATAAATATTGTATCGCAAGTCCGTACGACGTAGTTACAAAAATTCTGCCTGATTTTCAAAAAAACACTCGTTTTATTAACTTCGTTGGAGGACTGTCGATGGGGGTGATTTCCATGGTTGGACTATTTCTTGCGCTCTTAATGAGCAAGACGGCGGTCATCTTTTCTGCCATTCGCTTAAAAAATCCACACCTTCAAAGTCCTGGTTACCCTCAGGTAGAGTACGAGTGACGCGGCTGGAAAGTCTCAAAACTCTTAACCCTGAAGTCAACCACCCCATGATCCATCTTTATTGAGTGCCGACAGCTAGATTCATGGCACCACTAAAGTCATTTAGTTTTTGAAACGCTGTGTTTTTCCAAAGCAATAAATTATTTGTCACCAAGTCCTGGTTCCTGTGCTGCACGTGTAAATTTACAATACAATGATTTTCTAAGATATACAAGTCCAAACACTAACAAAGTATGACAACTCCGTTATGTACAAATTCAGAGTTTAAGGGATTTTAAGTGACGCATTGGATGACGTGTTCTTAGATGTGGCCGTTGTTACAAAAGATTGGTATTGTAACATCGTGCGACGACGTTTGATCTAGTTACTTAAGGATTATTTGTCTAAGGATTATTATTATTATTAAGTACATATGTATATATGTATATTGCGTTTCTGACATAATTAGTTATAAGACACAATCCCGCGTGCGTTATAAATAAGATAGCATAAGTTTCACATTCCTTTACTCCTAGGTCCTCAAGTTCACCCTTTATCTTAACCTAAACATCCTGCTATGTACATCCCTATCTAATTCCGCGAACCACTATTTACATCACGTAGTCTGCAGACAATAACAGATCATAACTGATCTCCCTTTATCTTCTCTTCTGACACCACCGGGCAATATAACAAGCCCAGTACGAATAGCTTCGCGAGCAGTAGCAGTCCGACTAGTCACAGGGTTCGATCCCCTCGTGCTGGTCTCTGCTAGTTCCCATTCTAATTCCACCTATTTCCTACCAACTCCAAACTACACGTTTCATTCATATTACAATTCTAAGTCCAGTTGTATCAGTTTATATTCTGACATCATCTTTAGTATCGAATATATTTTATATTTAGTTATATTCGCCTTTAATCATTTCCCATAAACCCGAGATCTCTTTAAGAGCTTTTGATTATTTAAAATACGTATACTCGATTACGCTGGATCTTGTGGTGTGAGACATAGCCGCACGAGATCCATTATATTGCGAAGTAGAGATAAATAATCCACATCGCCACGGTGGTGCGAGACATAGCCGCACGATGCGCATATGATGTGTTTGATGCCTTTGCATTTTTAGTCGGCTCATGGGGAGATAAAGACGAGGAGGTCGTACATACCAATTACGTAAGATCCTACGCACCCTATACCTACCCTGTCTAGCTCCTACTCCGCAACCAGTTATCCGCGAAATTAAGTGTCAGTTATTACCTATTGATATACCTGTGAAGAAGATCACAGCGAAGGATCTACTACCTAAGGATCCGAGACGAGAAATCTATTGTAAAAGTTAAGAAGGAAGCTTTGGGTAAGTACTGTGTCATACTTATACACCCTGGGATCCCTGACATACGACGGACGCACGTGCCGCGTGGCCTAAAAGATTGTCAATTCAAGAGCGATTCCGGACTTTCATATTGATATCAGCAAAGGTACCATCCGGGACGTAACAATATAGACTGAAAGCGACTTGGTTTGAACGAAGAAAAAAGATTTCAGGAGTTACTGTCCGTTATTGTTAATCGTAAAAGTCGGTCAAAGACCACTTTTCACGCGTTAATAAAAATTTAGAAAGGCATCAGCGAAATCGTGAATTCTCATTGACCTATGACGTACCTCATGCCATATATATATTCATTAATTCGATCCTCACATCATGCTCGCCCATCATGCATTCACCGAATTTTGCAATAGGGGATCAAGCTTTCACAGAACATCAAAATACTATTATGTTTTGCTTTTCCGTAATTCATTGCTTGCGTTAGAAAAATAGAAAATGACGAACAGTTGTAACAAGTCACGTGATCATGGTCACTTTCCTAAGGAAAGTTTCTTGAGGCCCAAGTACTCTAAAGAACGACCATGCTAACGGGGATGTCCCCAGGACGAATTTATATCTTTGAAGACATTCTTGTATTGGTTTTTACCAAGAGAGGATAAAATAAAAAAACCTTCAAATATTTTTGAACGCGCCCAGAAGGTGAACCCCATACTTTACCGAAATTTTAACTATTCCAGTTAAGAGTATAGCCGGATAAGGTAGTCAAATGTGCCCTTGAGTCGAATTAGAAACCCAATTCGTCAGTCGGTAGCATATCCAAAAAAAATCTCACACCAAGTGTCAACTCCCTATCTCATCCGTGGGGGTAGTAAAAGGGAAAAAACGAAATTCCGGTTTTTGACCTTTTTTGCGTACTTAATTTCGTACAAAAATTCTGAAAAAATTCTAAAACATTGGGATCTAGATAGCGCATATTATAGAATTTTTTTCAGATTTTTTGATCGCAAATTGTAGTCGTCAAAAATCAAAAACCGAAAAAAATCCGAAAAAATGCGCATTTTTTAGTGAAGATGTCGGAGCACTACTTTTATATTAATGTGGTAGTTAGATATTAGCACAACTATTATTCTCTAATTTTTTTAGATTTTTCGGTGAGGTGCACCGTAGTTTAAAAAATCAAAAACCGATTTTATCGCGCGAAAAAAAAACTTCTGCTGTGAATTTTTATGTCATTTTCCCATAAAAGATGCATTAAGTAATTTTAAGAGGATTCTCGTTCACACAATTGATTTGTGGATTGCAATAATGAAATTAACTTAATTAATTAGTTTTATGGTACGTTCTTTATGTACTTAAATGTTGAAAGGTTTTCCAATGACATCGGTGTGTAACGACTCTGGAACCTAGATTCAGATAGGTACTAGCGCTAGTAAGGTAAAGAGCGGCTTTTACCAACTGAACGACTCGTTTTGAAAAATAACTAAATGTAAAGATTGTGGGATTCGTATGATGCGCGGTTAAGGAGTGAAATCCACAGGTCAATATCTTTCTACAGTAAGGTTTATTCAATAGAATAATGAAGATAATGAATTTAACAAATAACAAGTAACAAATAACAACAAAGTATGAAAAGTATACTAGTTTGATCAAAAGGAACTAAATTGAGTTTGATATATTATTAATAATAGAAATGTAGCGGCTAGCTGTAAATCTGTAAATTTTGTAAATAGCTTTTAACGTGCAAACGGCTAGCACGGTTTATGACATGAACAACAGTGGAAATGTTTTTGAGGAAACCGTTTTTAGAATTTTTAGAGAAAGCATGACCGTACTTAGAATTTTTGCTAACGGTCTCAACAGTAAAACGCTTAGTGTCATAAACCCTGGGTTTCTCTTAGGGTCTGCATCGCGAGGTCAAGCGACCATCGGCTGGTCGCGTAGTTGACCTGGGCCTTGGGAAATTCCGCTGCGTTGCCACCTTCACCAGCAAACGCTACTCCCGTCAAATCATACCCCCGCTTCAAGGAAGCGTGCTTCGGGCACAAGAAGGAGGTTCTATGATTTGGCGGGACTTAGGTTAATGTCATTGGTTAACCCCACCTTTTAGGGAGTTGTCCATTAGACTTGGCAAAAATATAAAATAGGAAATCGAGCGCAAGCATAAGAGAACTTTGAGAACTTTGTTACCGAGAAAAGTCTTGACGTGTGCTCCTGTCCGAATTAAATAAGAAAAACGCAAATCACTGCAGTTATATTTTATATCCTACACGTAATCCTTCAGAAATAATAGAACTTGGCAAATTAAACAATACGTAATAGATAATTGTGAATCTAACAAAAATGACTCTCGCTAGTTAATGTTTTATATTACATCGTACCTAAATCTGATTTCGGATAAAGCTAACTTCGCTTTTATAAAATTAACTGAATTTGATATTCTATATTATATAATTCTAGTTTCGAACACTATCGCATTGACAAAATTTAACTTGATTAATACGTTTATAATTTATGTAATGAATACTCTTTTACGAAATTAATAATAGCGCGTTATAGTCTACCGCAGCGAGGAACACGACCTAAATGTGACTCTCTAAGTGTACCTAAATACGCCTTCGCAAAGTTAGACACATTAATGATTTTATCTGCTATCTAACGCGGTGTAGTCGACTACGGAAATTACGCTGATGACAGAACAATATTCTTTTACTAATTCAAGTTCAAAATTTGTTTGAATCTAAATGAATTACTTCCTCGGAAGAGTTACTCTTTTAATCTGACTCGACAACTAGTTGTCCATGGCCCTTTTTGTCAAAACGAACACTGACAGCCAAAACCAGATCGCTTAATTGGGAAGCCTGCGTTAGCTAGCTACTAGAACGACCCAACGATACAGGAAAAGGGTGAACAATATAAGTTTAACAGGGTAGCAAATCAATTGACTCTAATTATAAAATCGTTATTGCTGAACTACCACCCAAAAGACACGGGCTTCAGAGACCAAGCCGCTCAAATGGGGAGCCTGCGTTAGCTAGCTACGAAACAACCCAGAGCGAGCTCCGAGAATCTGATGACGCGTTAGCAATCCGATGAAAAATCAAATGTGACTAGCGGAAAGCTATCGTTTCGATATCTTAGCCTATCTTGGCGCCAAGTATAGCACTTTCCTAGCAGAGTTTCAGATACAAGACCGTTTGAATGGGGAGCCTGCGTTAGCTAGCTACTAGAACGACCCACGATCAAGTATCCAAATGGCGTATACCCGCTTTACCAGTCAAGTATTAAGAATCGTTGCGGCTCTTGACAGCGAAATCTGTTCCGGTTATACTTATCCAGGAGACTTCTAGCTTGCTCGACTTCGAAAACTGTTCTGCGATTTAGGCGAGTTTTTATACTCGTCAGCCTGGCAATTTCTTGGAAAACTCCCATAATGTCGAAATATATAATTGTCGTATAAATTCGCAATTAGACATTAATTATGAAAACGAACGATTTAATTACATTATCAATATCGCATTCTACATAATGGTTTATATTCCTGATATAAAAATAGTAATTTAATAGTGTTTTAATGAAAATTGCATTTTCTATCTCCTTCTATACACTACGCACGACTTCTATACGGATCGGAGCTAAATGTATAAGCATACGATGCTTCTAGAACACTCCATTGAATAATATTATAATTTACAATATATACTACAATAATCTAACGTTTGACTTTAGTTCAGAATAACATAATATTAGTACGCTTGATATATATTGACTGATTTGTTTCGCTAATGGTTTTTAATAACTAATAACGTCCTAATTGTAAAATGTATTCCTAACCTTCTCTAGGATAACGCGAGAATACTAGGAAATTCGGGACGAGCATCGCGGCACGTAGGCACATAGCATTGCGGAATTTTCCATACAAAACCATACATTTATTCGAATAACTATAAAATAATACATTAATCTTGTTTTAAATGAATTAACTTAACATTTGATTGATTTTATGAAACATATTACTCCTTTTAAATTGAAAACATAAAATAATTATTGATAATTATTGATTATATATATATATATATTTGATTACCAACTGTCGAAATTAATACATAAGGTAATTGATATATAATGTACTGTCGGTAATTGTCTAATATTGTCGGTAACTAAACTATTCTTACGGCGGGTAATTGAATTAGAGCACAGAACTGCCATATTAGTAACGAAAAGGAAAAAAAAACACTCTTGTAGGGATGTTACAGATGGCGCAGCGGTTAAGGTGTCGGACTCATAAACCGCTGCATACATTTTTTGGCGCAGGTTCGATCCCACATGAACTTATATATTTTTTTTCCTTTTTTTTTTCTTTAAATTGTTAATTTTTTAATTTCTAATTATAGAACAATGGATATTACGTATTTAAAAACATTTCTATCGCACTTTAGAAATATTTCAAGGTTTGTTTTTTTTTTTTAAAAACCTTGACAACTTTAAATTCATATAAAAATAATTACGGAACATTTTGACTATATATCTTAATTGTGCTACGAGTTTATATATTTGTAACATCCCTGAAGAATTTTCAAACTTTTATTGCAGTGTCATTTCTTCAATTATCGACTGTATTTCTCCCTTATCGACCGCGACATTAGACAAATCGAGTATCATAAGAATTCAGCAAACTGTCGGTAATAAATGCATAATTCTACATGGAAAATTCCGTAATGCTATGTGTTTACGTGCCGCGATGCTCGCCCCGAATTTCCTGGAATTCCTGCGTTATCCTAGAGAAGGATAGGAATACATTTTACAATTAGGACGTTATTAGTTATTAAAAACCATTAGCTAAACAAATCAGTCAATATATATCAAGCGTACTAATATTATGTTATTCTGAACTAAAGTCAAACGTTAGATTATTGTAGTATACAGGGTGTCCCGCAATTAGTGTAGGACCCGAAAAGGGGTGGTAGGTGGGGCAATTCTGAACAACTTTTTCCTTTGCCAAAATATTGGTTGAGGCTCCATTTTCGAGTTATTAGCAAAAAACACTGACCAATGAGAGCGTGCATAGACCGGGCGCGCGAAAGCGTGAGCGACAGCTTCGAATATGTCGGCCGATCGTCGTCGTGAACAAACGTATCGATACCGTCGGTATAACGTCGGTATATCGTCGGTATAACAGGAAGCTATTAGGTGAAAGTTAAATTGAATAATGAATTAAGAAGTTAAGAATAATATTAAGTTCTTCGTAATTCGTGAATAGGAGATAAACCAATTAGTTGTTGTTTACCCAGACCAAGTATCTTGTATTTATTTTAAGCCTTCAAAAAGGAAAAAGAATAAATTTACGAAAATTCATTCTGTCGATTATTCTAATGAAGCAAATGAATAAATTCACGTTTTAAAACGAATGAGTACCTTCCCTACGAAATGGGATAAAATTGGAATAAAATATCTAATGCAGTACCTCATTGAAGTGAAATAAATCAATTGCTGCGTACGTATAATTTTAAAAATATGGAAACAACTTAAATAAAACTTACCCATTGATTCATGAAAAAACTAGCTTCGATAAAAAATATTTATGTCACCGGGTAGATCCACCGATCAGAGCATCAACAGCTGATATCCTGGCAGGGTCAATGAACTCTCAATTTATTTCACTGTCTCTTTCTAATAATTTCTAATAATTGCACAACATAAGCACGACCGGTAAACGGACCGAATGAAAACGCGTGAACGATTATTCATAGATATGTATGTTTAACGATACGCTATATTCTCATTATAAGGTATCCGAATTGAGGAATCGATATTATATTGTATTTTATTAGAAGACATTGTTAGACTGGCCACGGATCGCGGTTTCGTTCTCGATCGCGAGGCATACGTCGCGAACGGTTGCCATGCAACGATGATCTGTTGAACGACTGCAGCGTCGATCGACAGTCATCGTTTATTGTCGAAAGATACGTGTTGAAATAAAATGTATCGTTGTTTTTAATCAAAAATTCTGTTTTCTTGCTTTCAAGATAATATAGTTTAAATTATTTCTGAATATTCGTTTATGTGTTTTCATTCGTCGTATTTATGTGTTGAACTCACAGTGAAAATTAGTGAAAATTAGTGAAAAATGACAGAAAAAAGTGACAATGAAAACTAATAATGAGAGATGACAGTGATAGGTGACAGTGAAGTTTCTTGAGAGTTTTTTCAGAATTTCTATTATTTATGAGAACAGTAAGGATCGGTGGATCGACCCAGTGACAGAGATGCATTTTCATCGTGATTATTTGCGGTTCAATGGGTGAGTTACATTTAAATTTATTAATTATTCAATTCAAATTTTTATTTGTTGAATAGAAAAGTTATTTAATTTTTTAAAAATGAGAATTTGTTCTTTTTCATCATCACAATATCGAACGAAAATAATTTTCCATATTTTATCCATTATTTCTTTGCCATAACGAATAAACGTATCGAATAAATTCGATTTACTTTGATTACGTGAGTAGAGACTAATTTTGTTATTTCTTATTCATGAATGAATGATAATTCAACAATAATCCAGATTTTTTTATTCATTATTCAACGTAACTTTCATCTAACAGCTTTCTATTATACCGACGTTATTCCGACGTTATACCGACGTTATACCGACGTTATACCGACAGTATCAATACATTTGTTCACGACGACGATCGGCCGTCATATTCGAAGCTTTTGCTCACGCTTTCGCGCACCCGGTCTATGCGCGCTCTCATTGGTCAGTGTTTTTTGCTAATAACTCGAAAATGGAGCCTCAACCAATATTTTGGCAAAGGAAAAAGTTGTTCAGAATCGCCCCACCTACCACCCCTTTTCGAGTCCTACACTAATTGCGGGACACCCTGTATATTGTAAATTATAATATTATTCAATGGAGTGTTCTAGAAGCATCGTATGCTTATACATTTAGCTCCGATCCGTATAGAAGTCGTGCGTAGTGTATAGAAGGAGATAGAAAATGCAATTTTCATTAAAACACTATTAAATTACTATTTTTATATCAGGAATATAAACCATTATGTAGAATGCGATATTGATAATGTAATTAAATCGTTCGTTTTCATAATTAATGTCTAATTGCGAATTTATACGACAATTATATATTTCGACATTATGGGAGTTTTCCAAGAAATTGCCAGGCTGACGAGTATAAAAACTCGCCTAAATCGCAGAACAGTTTTCGAAGTCGAGCAAGCTAGAAGTCTCCTGGATAAGTATAACCGGAACAGATTTCGCTGTCAAGAGCCGCAACGATTCTTAATACTTGACTGGTAAAGCGGGTATACGCCATTTGGATACTTGATCGTGGGTCGTTCTAGTAGCTAGCTAACGCAGGCTCCCCATTCAAACGGTCTTGTATCTGAAACTCTGCTAGGAAAGTGCTATACTTGGCGCCAAGATAGGCTAAGATATCGAAACGATAGCTTTCCGCTAGTCACATTTGATTTTTCATCGGATTGCTAACGCGTCATCAGATTCTCGGAGCTCGCTCTGGGTTGTTTCGTAGCTAGCTAACGCAGGCTCCCCATTTGAGCGGCTTGGTCTCTGAAGCCCGTGTCTTTTGGGTGGTAGTTCAGCAATAACGATTTTATAATTAGAGTCAATTGATTTGCTACCCTGTTAAACTTATATTGTTCACCCTTTTCCTGTATCGTTGGGTCGTTCTAGTAGCTAGCTAACGCAGGCTTCCCAATTAAGCGATCTGGTTTTGGCTGTCAGTGTTCGTTTTGACAAAAAGGGCCATGGACAACTAGTTGTCGAGTCAGATTAAAAGAGTAACTCTTCCGAGGAAGTAATTCATTTAGATTCAAACAAATTTTGAACTTGAATTAGTAAAAGAATATTGTTCTGTCATCAGCGTAATTTCCGTAGTCGACTACACCGCGTTAGATAGCAGATAAAATCATTAATGTGTCTAACTT
The DNA here is from genome assembly GCF_050947335.1 of Megachile rotundata. Taxonomy (NCBI): domain Eukaryota; kingdom Metazoa; phylum Arthropoda; class Insecta; order Hymenoptera; family Megachilidae; genus Megachile; species Megachile rotundata. Next base: position 824,847 of record NC_134986.1, read on the forward strand.
TGCGAAGGCGTATTTAGGTACACTTAGAGAGTCACATTTAGGTCGTGTTCCTCGCTGCGGTAGACTATAACGCGCTATTATTAATTTCGTAAAAGAGTATTCATTACATAAATTATAAACGTATTAATCAAGTTAAATTTTGTCAATGCGATAGTGTTCGAAACTAGAATTATATAATATAGAATATCAAATTCAGTTAATTTTATAAAAGCGAAGTTAGCTTTATCCGAAATCAGATTTAGGTACGATGTAATATAAAACATTAACTAGCGAGAGTCATTTTTGTTAGATTCACAATTATCTATTACGTATTGTTTAATTTGCCAAGTTCTATTATTATATTTCTATTATCAATATTATATCAAAGTCTATTTAGTTTCTTTTGTTCAAACGAATATACTTATCATATTTTGTTGTTCTTTGTTAAATTCATCATCTTCATTATTCTATTGAATAAACCTTATTGTTGCAAGGTATTGATCTGTGGATTTCACTCCTTAACCGCACACCACACGAATCCCACAATCTTCACATTTAGTTATTTTTCAAAACGAGTCGTTCAGTTGGTAAAAGCCGCTCTTTACCTTACTAGCGCTAGTAACTATCTGAATCTAGGTTCCAGAGTCGTTACATATTTTCAGTGTAGTACATATATCAGTCCAATTTTTAAATATTTCATTTCAATATCACATTTTTCGGATTTTTTTTCGGTTTTGATTTTTGATTTTTACGATTAAAAAATCTGAAAAAATTCTATAATATGCGCTATCTCGACCTCAATGTTTTAGAATTTTTTCAGAATTTTTGTACGAAATAAAATAGGCAAAAAGGGCCAAAAACCGGAATTTCGTTTTTTCCCTTTTACTACCCCCACGGATGAGATAGGGGGTTGAAACTTGGCGTGAGATGTTTTTTTTTGGATATGCTACCGACTGACGAAGGGTTGGGGGTGTCCCAATTGGACGTCGACCGATTGGACGGTCCCGATTCGACGCGTTCCAATTCGAAGCGGTGCCGATTGGACGCGTCCCAATTCGAAGCTGTTAAATTTGGTTAGGTTAGGTTCTATAAGCTCTGCTTAGAATTGGAACGCGTTCAATCGGCACCGCTTCGAATTGGAACGCGTCGAATCGGGACCGTCCAATCGGGACGCGTCCAATCGATCGGCGTCCAAGTGGGCATCACTCATTGGGTTTCTAATTCGACTCAAGGGCACATTTGACTACCTTATCCGGCTATATCCTTTACATTGTATCTCTTATACACATACATGTATACAAACACATCATTAATTTCAAATATGACAGCCAATTGAATCTCAGGTATCGTAGTAATAGACTCAATGAACTTTTTGAACTTACCGGATTGTTTCAAGATTGTTGTGAACAATCAATTTTATAACTGGCAATTATAATATAAATATAATATTAATAATACTTGTTTTATTTTATATATTTTAAGCACAATTAATTAGGACTAGGAAACAACTGAAAATAATTGGTTTTGATCGTGTTACTCTAAAAATTAATAAATCAATTTATCCATGTTTTTAACATTAGGTGTCTCGTAACTCTTCACGTTTTAGTAATTTGCGAAATAACAAAGTTGGAAACGATCATTTTCTGTTTTGTAGAACAACGTTATTCTGACTTGGCTAAATTTACTACAACTTATGGTATCCATATTGTATACTAAGAAGTTAATGTATGCAACAAATTTGATCATAATGATCGATATTATTCCATTTGACGAAAAATTTGAACGGAGATATCGAACATTTGTTTTTGATGATACAGATTAAACAGCCGTTTTTGAATCAATATATTTCGGATATTTCCAATATTTTAGTTTATTCAATGTTCTTGCGTTAAATTTAGATTTTATTTTCGCTTCGTCCTTTGCGATCGCTTATAAATTTGGTTATCCCGAAGTGTGACTTTATAAATGGTCATGATCAGACCTAACAGTATTTTCTGTTCACCAAATATTCCTTTATACAGGAAAAGCCAAGGCATTGTCGGACATTTAGGGTCCTCCCACAATTCACTGGGAACCCCACCATTCCTAAATGAAGGCATTCTAACAAAGCTAGGAACGATGGGTTCAATTTTCAAGGGGACATGCTGATTGGAATATTCAACTTTTAAACAAAGACCAATCAATGAGCGACCTTGAATCCTACGCCTGAGATATCCGGTTGGCGGTGAGTTGTCACTTTGTTTTCATCCACAATCGTAGTCACTTTCTTCTTTTTTAACTTCCTTCGTGATAGTTAAAGCGAACGAAATATTGGTATATTGAATATAATTCCTCATCCACGAATTAAGTCGAAATAATTTTGTCCACAACTTAATTTATGAAAACAACGAGTCGCGATTATTGACGAGTCCTAACGATAAGTTGAACCTTACAATTTCAGCTAAAGAATTCAATCCGCGTTAATAATCGTTGACTGGTAACAAAAATACGTGAGATTGCCATAAAACATTTGTAGTGATTGTTTTTGAATGGGTCTCTTATTTCTATTGACCTTTTGAACTTTTTTTCATTTAATATATGTTAAGATATAGAGTCACTAAGAAATATATAGAATATGATAAAATGTAAGAAAAATACCATTTCACCAAAGAGTTCTCCTTCATCAGGACAAGCTGGACTAGAAGGCGCTGCAATGTGAATCCAACCAGGTCGCGGTTCCCTAACCGGAAGTAGAACACGATGTACTATGCATCTTGAATCTTTGGCTAAACGTTTAATCACGCACATTAGTATTGACTGTTGGACCTCTTTTATAGCTAAAGCTTCCTCCGGAAACGGTACCGGTTGTAATAGTGCACCGAAACCTGGCCTCCAGTCGCTATATTCTGACCTAAAAGTAAATAAATAATCGTTAATGAAATTTGTTATTCCAATATATTTTTCTAGTAATTATGAATAAGAATAAGACTACAAATGTTGATGTATTTATTACAAGTAAAGTACACAGAACACGTTCAAAACTCTGGGGAGAAATTGGTATAACTCATTCAAAATATCAAAAATGTGTAGAGTGTATGATGAGGGAACATATTAATATGAATATACAGTATATGACAAAAGTATTCATACACGTAAAATATAGAAATAAAAAGAACAATATTTTCTACATTATTAAGTATGTTTAAATATATATAGTTGTATATTAAACATTCCACTTACAGCAACGAATGACCCAAAATCGAAGGCAATGACATCATGTAGTAACTTGAAATGACTTGAAATTCACAGGACCGTAAGAAATTGCTGGGACAAAACTATTAGCACATTATCCTTCATGTTGATAAATACAACAGTTGCAATGGCATCAGGACATTCTGATCAATGTAACCATTACATTAGATGATGTTATGTTAGTGTAGTCAGTAGTAGTCATGGCAAGTACACTTTGACACCAATATTTGCAATATGGGAAAAAAACGCAATGAAACAACATTAAAAGAAAGACAAATTTCTATACGGATACATGAAGAAGGTAAATCGTATAGAAATACAGGGTTTGTCCAATAAGTATCCGGATTGATGTCCTAAAATGAAGTGCGTTGAAGATATACGTACATTGAGTTAATAATCTTCAAAGTATGCCCCTCCTGCATCAATACACCGTTGCCAGCGAGTTTTCCATTGTTTATACGCTTCCTGGAAGTCGGCAAGCGTAAGACTGTTCAGGCACTCCGTCGAAGCCGCTTGAACCGCCTCAATCGTCCCGAAACGATGTCCTTTAAGGCTTCTTTTAATGCGAGGGAACAGAAAAAAATCAGAGGGTGCCATATCTGGACTGTAGGGTGGTTGGGGTAGTGTTGTGATGTTATGCTTCGTCAGTATCTGTCTCACAATTAACGACGTGTGACTTGGCGCGTTGTCGTGATGGAGCATCCAGGAATTCGCGATCTCCCTTCGTACGCGGCGTACTTTAAGTCTCAAACGTTCGAGCACTTCTGCGTAAAATTAGCCATTCACTGTTTGTCCAGCAGGCACAAACTCCTTGTGGATAACACGTTTTGCGTCAAAGAAGACAATAAGCATCGATTTTATCCTTGACTTGCTCATGCGAGCCTTTTTCGGTCGAGGAGAGCCGCTTGTGTGCCACTCAGCACTTTGCATTTTTGACTCCGGATCGTATTCAAAAATCCATGTTTCGTCACCGGTAATCACTCTGTCTAAAAGATTTGAATCCCTCTCCAAACATTCTAAAAGTTCACGAGAAATCGTCACACGGCGTTCTTTCTGTTTCTCTGTTAAAACCTTCGGAACCAATTTAGCGCACACTTTTCGCATTTGCAAATCCTCGGTTACGATAGAATGAATAGTGGATTTCGTTAAATTTAATTCCTGTGCAATTAAACGAATGCTTAAACGGCGATCGGAATTCAAAATTTCCCGTACTTTGTCGACATTCGTATCGGATCGGGACGACGATGGGCGTCGAACGCGTTGCTCGTCTTCAACGTCTTCACGGCCATCTTTGAAATTTTTGTGCCACTCAAAAACACTCGTTCTGGACATGGAATCATCCTTGTAGGCCTGACGAATCATATTAAATGTCTCCGTAGCAGATTTATTTAGCTTAACGCAAAATTTAATCGCACAACGCTGCTCGATGTTTCGTTGCATTTTGATTCTCGACGCGAACGTTAAATACGCTTCCACTTCAAGCACGATATAAACGAAACAAATGGTGGAAAACAAATGAACCTAGATTTTTATTATACATAACAACTTTCCGCATCGATCTAGCTAATAGAGATTGCTCCCTGACCTACCAAACTAGCAGAAAAAAATCAGTCCGGATACTTATTGGACAAACCCTGTATATCAAAAATACTAAAGAGAAGTCGATTGACTGCACAAAGGATTATAAACAAGAAATAAAAAAATTTTTATTCGCGGAATAAAAAAAGAACCCCGAAAATTAACTATGAGAAAAAGGCGTAAAATCGTCTGAACTATTAAAAAAAACAGATATCGGTGCATCTGAAATTGCATCACACCTTAAAGAATACAGGGTGTTACCTGTAACGCTACTCACGATTTTTCTCCCACTTGCAGCCACCTTACGAAAAAAAGTTTGGAACAATATTTGCAGGATATGAAGTGCACAATAGATATTAGTAAAGCAAATTTTGAAAACAGTTAATATAATACATTTCCGCCACTCGGAGACGTGCCCGAGGTTTTGCTTTCCACCCTGGCGCACCGCCGGCGCTCGCCTCGGCCGACACGACGGTGACAGGGTACCTTCGCGGTGTCACTGGAGGCTGTGCGGATCATGTGAGCGATTACACCTTCTGAGGTCGAAGAGAGGAGGGTTCAAACTTCGTGAGAGGCCAATCCGCGGGATGCCAACTGTTTCCAATAAGTCGTGGCTGCTAGGTGAACTTGGGGTTGAAAATCTCAAAATTTCCACTTTTTTGCATATCGCGCGAGAACGGTTCGAGTAATCAACTTGAAAATTTGTACAGAAATGCTCCAATGATCCCTCAATCGATCGCATGCACCCAATTTACCCGCCCACCCCCGGGGGTGGATTGAGAGGGTTGAAGGTAGGAACCCCCTCAGCGGGGGTTGGTTTCACACCAGGCCCAAACCATCAACAGGAACCATACCGTTGGCACGGAAACAAGTTTTTCCGTGAACTGCAGGTCCAAAATTGACTTTTAACTGTGAAAAAAATGAAAAAACAGCAAGGGGTGGTTTTTTGACAGCGTGTAGCGTCCAAGGGGTTGGTGCAAACGCGACCAAACTTTTACCAGGTATAACTGGAGTCGAGGGGAAGCTTCGGTTAAAGTTTGAGCAAAATCGAAAAAACCGCCCCTTTGGGAGGGGCGGAAAATTAGGGAGGGGGTTGGGGGTGTCGCAGGCGGCTGAGCCGGGCATTTTTGGAAAAGCCGCAACCTAAAGAACCTCATTCTGTAAAAAAATTTCGGATTTTTTCTTTTTTTCTGTCGAATTTAGAGCCTTTTTTTCGGTTTTTCGACCCCCTAGCATTCAAGGGGTCGCCGATACCGCAAGGGGGTGGCAGGCAACAATGGCACTCCTGGAGCATTGAGATAACCCATGGGCCCAACTATCCTCAAAATTTCAAAGTACTACCTCCAACAGAACGTAAAGAAAGAAACGGCTAAAGAAAGTGGTGCGTTAATTTTGGCCAGCAGTGTATTGCTGCTTCTGGAGGCGACAATTTAGTAATAATAGATAAAATAATGAATAAACATTTATATTTAAATATTTTAAAAGAAAATTTACAAAACAGTGCAGATGAATTAGAATGAATTAAATTTATCAATTAGAAGAATTTTATTTTCAGCAAGACTGTGCCGCGAAATATACAGCCTACATGTATATGTATAGTATGTCAGTGGTTATTAAGACTAATACTCCTCATTGGTTAGCAACTCCTTCACAATTGCTTGACTTAAATTCTATCGAACATGTATGGGCGAAACTAGAAAGAAACATAGAATGGTGTAATGTAGGACTGGATTTCGTTAAAACTTTGATGTTGAGAATGCCCTTTGGTGTTAATATATTACGTGAATTGATTTGCCGTAAGGATTATCATACAAAATATTAATTTGTAAAATGATTGTTGCAATAATTAAGTGTACAAACACTTTTGTACCGACGATTTCTTATAGTCTTGTGAATCTCAAGTCATTTCAAGTTATTACATGATGTTACTGCCTTCGATTTTGGGTCATTCGTTACTGTAAGTATAATGTTTAATATACAGTTATGTATGATTAAATATACTTAATAATGTAGAAAATATTGTTCCTTTTATTTCTATATTTCAAGTGTACGAATACTTTTATCCTCCATTGTATATATCCGCAAGTACTTCTGCTGCTGCTAGCATTTAATAGCATCTTAGTTAGCAAAAATAGATTTAATAATCATAATAGATTTTAGCAAATTAGTTAATATTTATTAATGTTTTATATTAATAGTATTTCTATAAATGTGACAAGTTCAAAGAAGACAGAATAATAATATTGTTTGTAATTTAGTAAGACTTACGCGACATTCAACACCAACAAATAGCAATCCAACGGAGGTAAAGTCGGTGATTTGTCTTTTTCTAATAAGGAACGTTTGGCTACTTCGAATCTGTAATTATTTAAACCAATATTAGTTAAAATATTTTTAATGATATTTTATTCTACTTTTTAGTAATTTAGTACACTATGACATATTTTCATGTCATGAAACAAACAAGTAATTATTGATCTCAGTATAAACTATCAACTATATTTTTAAAATCCAGAGAAAATTAACTACAAAATTTCTAATTTTGGACAATTTAGAGTAAACATCAAAACATCGACGTCCTTTCCAGATATAAATAAAAGGCAAATATTTTTTAATAATACTGTTGCATCATTTTAAAGCGCGTTACATCAATTCTAGATTTTATAAATATCTATACAAGAGTCGGAAGCATACTTTTAAAAGCCAGGTTCGGAATCTTTAATTTTATAAAGCTATTCGGACTCACTCTTAAAATCCTAAAACCATATTTTTATTTAGTTGGAATATTCTTAAGAAAATCACCGTTACCTTTGCAGCGGGCAATTTATAATTCCGAAATTTTTATATTTTTATTAAGACCCAGCATAATTTATGTTTATTACTGTCAAACCGTTAGGTGACGAGCGACGGCCTAGTCGACACTTCAGGTCAAAGTTGACCTCAGCTCAAACATTTTGTAAGGGCGGTTCTTGTCCCCTTCTTTCAATATTTTGTCGACCAATCTGATAGCCAATTTTCACAAGTCGCTTGTCTACCCCCAAATACATGCCGATCCCACTCTTCATTTTTAGTTTTCGTGGAAAATATTCTTTTTAAACAGGACAGATTCTCTCGTCAGTTCTTAACAAATAAACACTCTTAAAGTCCGTTATTACGTCGTGTTATTTTTCTAAGTATCAAAAATCTAATATTTGTTATTAAAATAAAGTTCAACTTATACCTCTTAAATCAGTTGTTTATTCATATTGTCGGAGTCGTGTCACTGATCCACAGCCTAAGTAACATGCGTATGCATTAAGTTGACGCGCAGCACAACAGCAACATTTATACATGATAAAATAATATCAAACATTCCGTATTTCAAAATCGGATACTTGATACGTACAAAAATATCTAAGAAATGTTAATATTAATACCTAACATGATGTTGTCATTTAACAATAAAATCTCTTCAAATTAAAGATATATTAATAATTTGTTTAACACAAGACAATCATGAAAGGACAATATTAAACAAAAGTTGAGATTATAAATAATATAACCTAATATACATCAAGATGTCTTCATCTAGATATACCGTTTAATACAAGGCCTGCATTTGTAAGCAAAAGGGTATGGATAAAGTTGTAGATAAAACTAGTTAAAATTGTTAGGTTATATACCGTACAGTAAGGAAAACTTTTTTGTTGTGGACAACATGAAAAGAAGTTGAAAATCATATTTTTTATACGACATACGAACAGATCTGCAATACTGCTGTCACTGTGTTTTGTTTTCAACACAGAAACGAAATGTAAGTACATGTAACAACCGTAGTTTTTAATACTAGTAGTCGCCATGCCCATAGTCTAATCTAATTATATGTAGTTGTATTTATAATAAATTATTGTATATGTGTAGAACATGATGTTCTTTTTTTAGGAAATATTTCTCGTGTCATGTGTTATTGTTTGTTCGAAAAGATGTAGGGTGGTAACATCCGTTAGGTACAAATTCAAAGATTAGTGTAGAATAAGATATTGCAACAATTTGAAGTTTGCAGGCTTGGCGGTGCAAAGAAGGCAACATGCCTCCTCTAACACATGTCGTAATATTTTTATATTCGGGGAAAACCTGTTGGAAAATGAAAATAGAAAGTAGAATAGAAAAGTGTGATAGGGAAAAGAGAGCACGATATTTGTGTAGATAATGTGAAAGAATAGTAGTGTGTGTAGAATAATCGCTACCCTAAATAACTCGACCACCTTAACAACTTTAATTTCACAAAGACATATTTTACAGGTCCTCCTCGTGTTTATTATTATTCAGTCATATTTAAATGTTTATCATGCAAGAACAGTTTATATTATTTCATACTATAGTTCGCAGAATAATTTGGTGTTAAAAGAAATTTTCAATTTTTGATAAAAATATTTATTATGTTTGTTACACAAGTACGCGTTTGTGCAGTATGTTTTTTAACTAAAATTAAGAAACGATTTTTAGTGTACGATTTTAGGTGTAACTAAAGGTAATGTTTTATGGCATACTTTTTTAACCGACTTCGAAAAAGGAGGAGGTTACTCAATTCGATCAGTATTTTTTTTCTTTTTTTTTTCTTTTTTAATATTATTTTCTATGTGTGCCCGCTGATTACGCCTAGCTGGATGCACCGATCGGAACGAAACCTTTTGCATCTAGTAGGTTCTGACTCCCCATTGGTACCATTATCAAAAACTTTTTCATTTTTTAATTGCAAAGTGTTGTTATTGCAAAAAAACCGACAACTTTTGAAATAAACTTTTCTCGATTTTAGTGCGCTTTTAATATCTCATCACGGACATGATTCTGAACAATTTTGTTCATATACAAATTTCGCGGAAAGCTTTAGTTTTCGAGATATTAGTGAAAAATTGTTGAAAATTTTTGAAATCAACTTTGGACGATTTTAATGTCCTTTTAATATGTTATCAGGGGCACGATTCTAAACAACTTTTTCCTTATCCGCAATTAAGGGGAAGCTTTAGTTTTTGAGTTATTAGCGAAAAACTATTGTTACTAATATATCGAATTCTGCGTACGTCTTCGTGTCTGTGGTGGTGTATGAGTCAACATGCAGTCGCCGATTTTCTACTGTTTCTACAAACACGTCTTGTCGGCCGAAAATCAGTATACATGTATAATAACTATTGTTATTGCAAAATCCTATTCTTTGGTATTGTTATGTAGGAAATGTCTCACAGTATCCTATACAATTCTCCCCATTCCACTAAAAAGCGTGAAATAAAATAATTTTAAGGAAAAAAATACGCCGACTTCGAAATGCACTAAAAAGTATAAAATAATCTCTATTTCCTAATGAAGTAATTTCTATTTCATTTAATCATACAATTACGTCACAGATATGAATGAAACCTATTTACTCGTTAGGTAGTGTATTAAATACATTTCCACCTTTTCGGAGGCGGCGCAAAATTAAAAATACCTCAGTAAACGTTGCTGCCAATAACCAGTTGATTGTGGTATGGCGTATTGGAAATTAATAAATCCTGAGAAAGAATACGAACCATTATAGATATATCTGGTAATATACGTAAATGTAACGACTGCATCTTCATTTCGCAACGTTTTTGATACAAATGAAATTGAATCGACTTCGTTCGCACGTGGAAGCCATGGATCTAAGAACCTATAAACGGAGCCCACGACGCGGGAATTACCAAATTTGTGTCAGATGGGCTCTATCTTTATAGTATATGCGGCGATCGAGTCTTTCCGTCGCATACCCTATGAATCTAGATAGACCATAGTTACATTCTATACGCACTAACACCTACATCGCGGCATGCTGTCGAGTTATATGTATAGAAAAAGAAATAGCTATACAAGCTTTGCCTACGTTCGGCTGTTCAAAGGTTAACATGTTCAAGAAAATCTTTTAATTTTGCGCCGCCTCCGAAAAGGTTGAAATGTATTTAATGTACTACCTAACGAGTAAATAGGTTTCATTCATATCTGGGACGTAATTGTATGATTGAATGAAATAGAAATTGCTTCATTAGGAAATAGAAATTATTTTATACTTTTTAGTGCATTTCGAAGTCGGCGTATTTTTTTTCTTAAAATTATTTTATTTCACGCATTTTAGTGGAATGGGAGGAATTGTATAGGATACTGTGAGACAGTTCTTCCGGGCTTTTTTTTTTGTCTGCGTAAATGCCATGAATATAATTATGTAAAAGACAACATGGATATTCGTTTTTCAATTTTTCGCTAATATCACAAAAACTCAAGTTTTCCGTCAATTATGCATAAGGAAAAACTCGTTCAGAATCATGCCACTAATAACGTATTAGAAGGACATAAAAATCGTGCGAAGTTGGTTTCAAAAGTTAACAACAATTTTTCGCTAATATCTCGAAAACTAAAGCTTTTCGCGAAATTTGTATAGGAACAAAATTGTTCAGAATCATGTCCGTGATAAGATATTAAAAGCGCACTGAAATCGAGAAAAGTTTATTTCAAAAGTTGCCGGTTGTCTTGCAATAACAATACTTTGCAATTAAAAAATGAAAAATTTTTGCTAATGGTACCAATGGGGTGTCAGAACCTACCAAATGCAAAAGGTTTCGTTCCGATCGGTCCACCCAGCTAGGCGCAATCGGTGAACACATATAGAAAGAAAAAAAAAAATATACTGATCGAATTGAGTAACCTCCTCCTTTTTCGAAGTCGGTTAAAAATTACTACACAACTTCATATAAAATTTCTTTTTATAATAGTTTTCATTCAACAAGTCAACAAATAACAAATTAAAATTAAAATAAGAAACAGATAAAGCAATAATGACTTTAAATAAAATATTTTCAAATCGATAAAATTGTACAATGCATGTTTCGTTATTATGTAAAGAAATAAAATTAAGAAGTATCTAGTTCCTTAATGATAATAGAACATATAGAAATACAAACAGAGTATTGTCGTTACACGTACGGGATTTTCAAATGGAACCTATGCATACAGCATTAAAAAGCATATGAGTACATGACTTAAAAAGGGATCCCAAAATAGAATTCTATTGTTATGATGTTATTATGTAATAGCAACGATTGTTAACAGAACCTTTGGTGCCTTTAGTATTAGAATAGAAAATAAAATATACAAATCCATATATCATTTCATCATCTGCTGTTTTCTTTTTCTGTTACCTTATTTTCTTTTCCAATTTTCTAAAATTGCTATGATTAAAATTAATCCATAGTTCAGTAATAGACTCACCTATGAAAAATTGCAGCAACACAAACGGACACTAAATTAGGAAGTACCCTCGGGTGAGGACAATCACTTCCAGGTCCGTGAACAGCAGCAACATAATCCCTAATTATTTGTTCACCCTCCGTGCTCGCATGCAGAGCAGCTAAAAATACCTGAAGCAGCCTTCTCATATCTGGAGATTTTCCAAAATCTACGGTATGCTTCAGGCATCTCGTGATAGCTGGACTGATAGAGAAGACTAAAGGCGATTGCGGATGTTGCTCAGCCAATTTTGCGAGAACCTTCGCCAGGCATGCTGGAAGAGCAACTTTGTCCAACAGAGGGGTGACTACGGAAAGAATGGCTTCTGCCCACTGTTTGCGATCATTTTGATATCGAGATATCTCTTCGTTCGATTTTTCAGACATCCTGTCCGAATCATCCGTGACGGAATCATCTAAAAGTTTTGCCGCAGCTTCCAATGGTGCTGCAGTCACTCTTTCGTCCTGAAGTGAAGTCCAAAGCGCAAAATCTACCATTGATTTTAGCTCCTTGATGATTGCTTCTTCTTGTGTGCTCAACGATACTAGAAGCTGATACTTGAAGATACTCCTCTGCGAATTAGAAAACAAAGAAAAGAAACAATTAAAAATTTTCAAAATGTATGCCGTGTTCCTTTCGAATCTAATATCCTAATTTAATGACATTAATATTATAATGATATAATATTATACTAACCAGGTAAACTAAGATCTCACTCAGAGAATTCTAAAGAAATTTTCGTAAGTATTTTACTTTTTAAATTGTTAAGTTCAGATGGTAGGATCTTTTTTAACAAAGAAAATTTACATCCTTATGAAATGGTCAATTATAATACACAGCATTTATGCTATAAGTTAGTGTAATAATATTATGAAACAAATATGAGGTCCGTCGAACCTCCATTGTAATAATGACATAACTTTATTCATAATTAAATATTAAAGTGCTATTTAATTGCAAATAATAACTATGTATTCATTTTCTCTATAGCACACTTTTACATAATTCGGTTAATACATTGCGCGTTATATGAATATCATGCTACAGGAAAATTTTTCTCACATAACACAAATAACTTATAATAACTTAATCATAATAATTATTATTATATCTATTATTTTCCAAGTTTTATTAAGTAAAGCAGTATTTTCGTGCATTTTATTACGTACAGTGTTATACAAAGAATAGCGCAGTATAAAAATAGTAATCTTTGACACATTATAAGAATTGAAGTTGTAGGAAGTCTAATGTCTGATACTGTAGTATTTGGAAACAAACATTTCATGAATAATCTTCTTTTTTAATTTTTGTATCTTTAGTAATATTTAGAGATCTTTATTTTTTTCGCGCTTCCGCACATCTTCTTTGAAAATAAATACATATGTATGTAACCACTACTTTTATTTCTATCTACTAAAAACACAAATTGTAAATTTTGTCACTAATTATAGTCTTTGAATCAATAACGAATATTCTTGTTAGTCAAAATCTATTGATTCTTATTTTTCTATGTCTACCTGTTTTTATTCGTAATTTTCTTTCCATCATTAATTTCGAAATTGCCATAACATTCTATTAAGAAAATTCTAATACGAAAAAATTGCAGACGGATTGAACAATATGAAAACATTTACTTTATACAATACGTACAAAGTATACTGTTAAGCCGCAGCAAGGAGACGTAATCAAACACTACCAAAATTACTACTTTCAAGGTTTATTCAAAAGGTCCGGGATCACAGAGCACTGTGGTAAAGATGGACAGACTCAGGATAACTGAACTGTTTTGGGGAAATGTCCGGGGTTTTTATGCCCTTCGAAATACAAACTATGACGCTTAGGTTGATAGGGCGGTTGTGACGCATGGAGGATGACGACGGTGTTGGTTTCGGTTATCGGTGCCCTTTGAAAGTATACGATGACTATGGAGGATGAGACATCGATGGTACTGTGTCATATCATAACAATACAATATGTACAATGAAAGTGCATAGTATTTCTTGTTGATCGATTTTTTAACTATTGTGTATAAAAAAAGGTACTAACAAGGAACATCACCCAAACGTTACACACCGATTTTAATAAAATTTTTGTTTTAAAACTTGCAAAGACATTTCACACGTACTTCTTTTAGGTACGAATATTTACTTTGAAATGGTGAAAATGTTCTTTAAAGTTGAGGCCGAAAAAGCTATTTTCTCAAATATATCTGAAACTATTAGCCGTAGATGTGTAAAATTTGACGAAAATAGTACAACGTTTTTAAGGAAAAATGTGAAAAATAATATTAATTTTTAACATATTACAAAAAAAATTTGGAAAAATTCGCTTGTGCCATATTATTGACCTTTTAAAATGAAAAAATTTACATTTCGAATTTTTCATTTAGAAATAACAGTTGCTGAGATATTTGAAAAAATAGTTTTTTCAACCTCAACTTTAGGGAATACTTGCACCACTTCAAAGTGGATATTCGCACGTAAAAAAAATACGTGCCAAATATTTCTTCAAGTTCTATAACACATACAAATTTTATACAAATCGATATATAACGTTTGATGAATGTCCTTTGTAAGAAATAAACTTAAAAAATCACAAGTTCATTTAAAATTCAAAAGTAAGATACTACACTGATCAAAAGTATAAGTTAGTTTCATTTCTAACTGATTTACTATTGTGAATAATATTCTTGCCAAAAAAAATAACTTCAATTTACATTAACTTAATTTCAATTGAATTAAATAGTTGTAAGTTACAGATAATATAATGATATGGGAAAGTTTCAATGCATCTGCGAAACTCTCAACTGTAAAGATAAACAATGAAAAGAATAAAGGAAGTTTGGAATCACAGTGGACTCGTTATTTTTAAGAACATGATGAAATATCATTCATATTTTTAAAAGATAATATTCCTATCGCGATGCAAAGACACAAATGTCGCTTAAAAGTTATAATATTGAAACTCCAAAATAGTCGAAAAAAAATATGTAACGGTTTAGGAATTCAAAGTTGTTGGGGTTATTGTTTGAAATAATTTTATACACTCTCTGTACGATTAATATATAAAATATTTAATATAAACTAGGGGGCGCTGCCCCCTGGCCACTTCGCGGCCCAACCCCTCGAGGCGCTTCGCGCCTATTTCGTGTGAATACGCTTCTAAAGTGACATGGTGAGTGGACCTTGGACTGTGGAGTAGAGGGGGTAGCGATCCGCGTTACAGCGTTACGCGTGACACCGTTACCTTATGATTTTATACTATAGAGATAGAGAATAGAGATATACTATAGAGATAGGGATATAGACTATAAAATAGATAGAAGATAGAGTAAGAATAGAGTAAGATAGAGTAAGATAATTGTAATCTCTCTCACGTGCTTTCACTCTCTATCACTCTCTCGATCGTACTACCTTCTCCCGCGTCTTTGGCTCGGCAACCCACATTATGTCCCCTTTCACGCACATCTAGCATTCATCTGTTTTCTAGCTCTCTTTCTCACTCTCACATTCTTTCTCTCTCTATCTCACGCTCGAACATTCTTTCTAGATTCTTCCAGAAATCTCTCGAACATTCACACACATAACAATAAATCCAATTACACTCTCACAAAAGTTATCAGTATTTTAAACAATTAATAAAAATTAAATTTAGAATGTTAATAAAGACATGGAAATTTAAATTTTTCAATTAATTAATCAAAATGGAGTAATAATTGATCCTTAAAAATAATGTTTGTTATAGTTAGTTGTTGAACAGATGATTTTCCTGTAAGTGAACTTATACTTCTATCGAATCTACAAGTAGCATTTTCAAAAAAAAGAAAAAGACAATTCATTGTGTATATAAAAATTGCAACATTTCTTTTCACATCGGAGCCTTTTTCCGAATTAAGTATGATGCATTAAGAGAAAAAATCGATATTACGATATTAAACGATAAGCTAACTTTAAAAAATGAACTTGTAATTTTGACCAGCCATATATTGTATTTTAATGGAATTGTGTATACAAGTTCAGAAAATTTGAGGCCTTTAGGT
This sequence comes from Megachile rotundata, assembly GCF_050947335.1. Lineage (NCBI taxonomy): Eukaryota > Metazoa > Arthropoda > Insecta > Hymenoptera > Megachilidae > Megachile > Megachile rotundata. Next base: position 840,949 of record NC_134986.1, read on the forward strand.
ATAGAAAGTGGTAAGAAAAGGCGAAAAAAATGAAACTCGTAGCTTATAAACGACGATTTATTCCTATTATACATATCAAATTCATAATAATCGGTTGCATAGTTGTTTAGTAACTGTCCGTTGCAGTTAACTTGCACATGTGACTTGGTGATTCTTAAAAACGAATGATTTATACAAAAGAAGAAATGTATAAAATTCTGTTTTAAGCTTAAGAAAACACTATTAAAAGTAACACTATTGCCTCGTAATGGCAGTTATTTATTTCGAAGGTGTATGCTATTCGACTTGCTTTTGTTTTTTGTATCTCTATGTGTTAGAGTGAGAAAATAATATACATGTTCTGTCTTCTTTTCACTAAACTGTTTGGTCAACCGTAAAAATGATTAGTTTTGGATATCTTACTCGACAGCCGACTTCAATCAAAGAAGCGAGGATAGAAATTTGCTAATTTCGAAGCTCGAAGCTATTGCTTGTTTCTAGGCAATATTGCACTAGCAGACATTTTTCTCTACTCTCGTCTCAAATAAATACTGAAAGAGTAATGTTTCGGTACTAAAAAGGACATAATTAAAAAGTCGCAGAACAGTTATAACAAAATCTGAAATCTGGCATATCAGAATGTATTCATAATTAGAATCAAAGTATTTTGTACGTACTGTTATAGGTTTTGTAAATTCAAATGTACAATATACAACAAAAGTTCCCGAATATCTTTTGAACACACCTTGTACATATTTTTTTAGCCAGATCATTTCTTCACGCTATTTTACATGAAAAAATATTAGGGTGGAATGTCCAAGGAATCAGTAATTTATGTAATATTTCAAATTTTGTGATTTCTGCAATTATACTCTTAACTTTTTAACAATTGAGAATTTATAAAATTATACCTTAACACTTTTTTACGTAGAATAGTTCGAAGACTGAATCTGCAATCCCCATAAAAAAATAATATGTACAATACTGATCAAAAGTTTCATATATGTAGGATGGGAGCAAGAAGATGAGAAACGGATTAAAGTTATAGTAAATATTTTAATAAATTGAAAGGAATACAAAATTTAATATATTGATGATAGTTCACGTTTCTACGGTTCGGCCAAGACTAGACTGTCCTTTCGACGCTGTCGCGCTTTTTTATACTACGCATTCACACTCTTTTGTTTCACACTCGTACATCACACACACTCATACCACGCAAAAATTAATTCCCCTTTACCGAATCCCACACTCGGCCGTTCCTGACCTATCTTCGGTCCCCGATGATAAATCTAAATACGGTTTCATATAATCTGAGGCGGTACTAGTTATTTTTGGTCCTTCATCGTCCCCTATTCGAATAACTTCGTATCTATTATTTCGTTTTACGCGCGATACCCGATACGGTCCTAGAAATTTCTTTTTAATTTTCAAGCCCAATCCAAACTGAGTGCGCTTGATCACTACAAGATCCCCTTCTTTATACTCTCTGACTTTCGTACATGTTTTATTGTGATTTCGCACGTTTTCCTCTTGAATCTTTATGATATTTTGTTTTGCTAATTGTCTTAATTGGTCTCGTTCTTCGTTATACAATTCTATTGCTTCTTGCTGGATCAGTCTCTGAACTTCTAAATCTTGTATATGCCGCATCCTCGTACCGATCAGTACTTCAAATGGGGTCATGCCTACGCTGCGTTGATATGTACTGTTTATCGCTTGTTGTACTTTTCTGACGTGTTTGTACCTTTTTTCCGGGGCTTCTATCGAAAGTTTTGTTAATATCGGTATAATAATTCGGTTTATACGCTCCACCTGTCCGTTACCTCTGGGTACGCCGACTGTTGTGAGAATATGTTCGATTCCTTCTGAGTCACAATAGTTCTTGAATTCTTTTGCCGTAAACGCAGTACCTCGATCGGATATTAGGCGTTGTGGGCTCCCAAAAGTTTGCTGTTGTATAGTTAATTTCTCGATGACTTCTTTGACGTCGGTGCTCTTCGTGGTGTACAGCCATACAAACTTGGAAAAATCGTCGACTACCACAAATAAGTATTTATATAATTTATTTGTTGCGGTCATTGGTCCTAAATGGTCTATATGGTACGTCGTCAATGGTTTTTCTCCCTTAGGTATGGGCGTCAATTCCCCTTCCTTCTTCCCTTTTTTCTTTTCAGCTAACACGCATGGTATACAGCAATTTATAAAATTCTGTAGCTTTTCCTCTAATTGAGATATGTAATAATCTTTTTTAAACTCTTCAGCCATCTTCCTAACACCGAAGTGTCCGTTATCATGAACTTTTCTGATTATCTCCTTGCATGCTCGTTGGGACGACAATGAGATCTCGTTCTCCCACCCTTCTCATTAAAATATCATTCTTGAGGAAATAATCTTCGTATGTTTCATTAGCGACTATTTTCTTAATAACCTTTAAACGTTCTTCCGCATCCTGCGCCTTGCGAATTACCGCTATCAATTTGTCTTCGATAACCATTACAGGGTATCGACTGAGAGCATCAGCATGTTTCAAACGCACTCCTGGACGATGTTCTATTTCGTACGAATATTCCTCTAATATCAATGCCCATCGCGCCACCTTCGGGGATAAATCTTTTTTATACAAGGTTTTTTTGAACGCTTCACAATCCGTAACGATTTTAAAATTTAAACCCAATAAATAAACGCGGAACTTCTTTAACGCATTGATAATTGCTAATATTTCTATTTCGTAGGAATGCATTTTTTTCTCGGCGTCTGATGTTTTCCGACTCACATAATGAACGGCGTGGAATTTTTTCTCTCCGTTTGATTTTTGTAATAATATAGCCCCGTACCCTTCTTTGCTACCGTCGGTATGAAGCTCCGTCGTCGCAAGCGGATCAAAGATCTTAAGCATCGGCTCTCGCGACAATGTATTCTTCAACGCATGAACGCCTGTCTTTGTAGTTCGCCGAAGCTAAATACGCACGAGTCTTTTAATATGTCCGACAAAGGTCGCGCCAATTTCGCGTAATCTTTTATAAATTTTCGGAAATATCCCGTTAAACCTAAGAAACTTTGTATGTCTTTTTTGTGTTTCGGCACCGGAAAGCGCTGCACGGCTTTTATCTTTTCTTTTGCCGGATTAATGTAACCGTTTTCTATTTCATATCCGAGAAATTCAATACGTCTTTTTAGAAAACTACTTTTCTTCCAATTGATTTTTAACCCGTTTATACTAGCGACCTTCAAAGTTTCCTCAAGTTTAGAAAACGCATCTATTTCGTCTGTACCCGGAATAATTAAATCGTCTATATATACAAGTACAACTCCTCTACGTATCAAATCTCCAAATACTTCGTTAACAAATCTAACAAAACTAGCAGGGCTGTTGCATAACCCAAACGGTGTCTTATTGAATTCATATTGTCCCAGAGGAGAGACAAACGCAGTATATTTTCGTGATTCCTCCGCAACCGGAACGTGCAAAAATCCATTTTCCAAATCTAACACCGAGAAGACACGAGCATTGGCTAACGCGTCTATGCAATCGTCTATTAACGGCATTGGGAATCTATCTTTTACAACTCTCTTATTAAGTTCTCTATAATCAATACACACGCGATATTTTCCATTTTTCTTAGGCACAATTACAACCGGACTCGCGTACTCACTCTTACTCGCACGGATAATACCATTCTCTAACCATTCGTCGATTTGGATACGCAAAATTTCTTTCTCTTTTGGTGCCAATCTTCGCGGTCTTTGGCATACTATTTCGTCAGTCGTTAACGTTATTTTAGTTGTTACATTCGTTGTTACGCGCTCTGCTGATTTGTAATTACAAATAATATCCTGTATTTTAGTTTTAAACGGCTCAATCGCATCGATTTCATCTTGTACAATTTCGGTGAGTTTCATTAGCTCGGTAACCTGCTCTGCTTCTGTTTCCTCGCGGATCGCCTCGCCACCGGTTTCGCTACCGTTCGAAGAATTACTGTCGCGCGTCTCATTTGTCGGCAGTACTTTGATCGTAATGTTACCGCGCTGTATACATACTTCAACGTTCTTTAAGAATTCGCCGCCTAATATAATTTTCGAGTTTGTCGTACAGGATGGGACTACAAAAGTTTCCGTGCGGCATGATTGACCGTGTACTTTGATGTCTAAATACAATTTTCCTATCGGCGCGGTTATAGCGTTACCGAAACCTGCGAACGTTCTGTTTGTTTTTTCTAATCGCGGAGAACCGATTTCGACGTATACGTCTCGCCTGATTAGATTTACTTCGCTGCCCGTATCTATTAATGCAGAATATGATATTCCGTTAATGTCTACCGAAATTAAATTATCGCTCGAGCTAACCACTGAATTTACTTTCTCGCTATTTTCGTCGTTTCTTTTCGCGTTTGTCGGCATTCCGCCGCGCGATGACCGAATTCGTTACACGAGAAGCATTTCGGACCCTTTTCTTTATTCGGACAATCTTTTAATTCATGTTCTCTAGAACCACACACGAAACAACGCAATTTCTTATTTAATATCACTTTTTTGTCTTGGATCGTATCTTGTTTAACAATTTTTCCTTTCCGACTACCCGCTTCTTTCATTCTATCATATTTTTCGAACGCTTTTCTTAATTCATACAACGTATTCGCGCCGTACAAAATCGCTTTGTTTGACTCTTCGTCCGGTACACCTCTTATTATATATTCTATTAATGAATCGTCGTCAATATTTCCCTGACTTGCAATTCCTTGCATCGCGTACATATACGTTCGTGCGCTTTCACCGGGTTGTCGCTTCCGATTTATTAATTGTTTATGAATTGTTGCGCTACTAACTTTAGTCTGAAATTCTCGTATTAAACGCCTTTTTAATTTGGACCACGATTTAATATCCTTTTGAAAACTAATAAATTGTTTCGCAGACCCCTTAAGTAGCCGTTTCGCGTATATTAAATTTTGTAAATCGTCCCACTCTAATAATTGACTTGTGTCCTCGAATTCTTCGATCCATTTATTTATTTCTAATTTATCGTCTCCGGAAAAATGTGACATACTTTCCTCTACATCTTTAATTGTGAATCTGTCTCTCGTTCGCATATAATTATTTTCTGACCTACCGTCGGACTGCCGTCGGCCGCTTCGCGCAATACCTGCCGGTTTTCGCCTGATAGCTTCTTCTTCCTCTGCTTCGCCTTCGGTATCTTCTTCGGATGATTCGTCTTGTTTATCCTGTATTGCTACCATCGTCTCGTCCGCTTCCTCGTCGCTGGACGTCTCCTCTTCGGTTTCCGTATGAGTCCTGCTATACCGTGTCAGCCTGTCTCGTAATTCTTGTTTTTTCCCCTGCGTAGATAATTGCATCTTCTTCAATTCATCCCTTAATTCGGCTACTTTCATCTTGTCGATTTTGTCCCGCGGCACTGTTTCCCGCACTGGACACATTTCATTTTCCTGCACCTTTTCTTCATTCAACTTAATAACTTGTTCTGTGGCCATTGTCTTCCTTCCGAATTTCACTATGCTACGTAATACAACTGTTCAATCCCGATGCTTCGGTCGCGTCACCACCGTTTTCCTTTTTTCCTTTAACCGTTATTCGTTCACAACTTTACAACTGATGACGAGTGCCAACATACACTTCGCCTACACCGTGTTGAACGTCACAATCTACCGGAAAAGTACGCACCGAACAAACACCGCAACTTTATCAACTTTACACCGTTACTATTACTTCCGTTTCTTCTTCGCTCACAGCTCTCTATCCCGGACGAGCCCCCAAATGTAGGATGGGAGCAAGAAGATGAGAAACGGATTAAAGTTATAGTAAATATTTTAATAAATTGAAAGGAATACAAAATTTAATATATTGATGATAGTTCACGTTTCTGGTTCGGCCAAGACTAGACTGTCCTTTCGACGCTGTCGCGCTTTTTTAACAGACTTCGAAAAAGGAGGAGGTTACTCAATTCGATCAGTATTTTTTTTTTTTTTTTATTTTTTTTTATTTTCTATGTGTGCCCGCCGATTACGCCTAGCTGGATGCACCGATCGGAACGAAACCTTTAGCATCTGGTAGGTTCTGACTCCCCATTGGTACCATTGTCAAAAAATTTTTCATTTTTTAATTGCAAAGTGTTGTTATTGCAAAAAAACCGACAACTTTTGAAATAAACTTTTCTCGATTTTAGTGCGCTTTTCATATCTTATCACGGACATGATTCTGAACAATTTTGTTCATATAAAAATTTCGCGGAAAGCTTTAGTTTTCGAGATATTAGCGAAAATTGTTGAAAAGTTTTGAAATCAACTTTGGACGATTTTAATGTCCTTTTAATATGTTATCAGGGGCACAATTCTGAACAACTTTTTCCTTATCCGCAATTAAGGGGAAGCTTTAGTTTTCGAGTTATTAGCGAAAAACTATTGTTATTAATGTATTGAATTCTACGTATGCCTCCGTGTCTCTGGTGGTGTATGAGTCAACATGCAGTCGCTGATTTTCTACTGTTTCTACAAACACGTCTTGTCGGCCGATAAAAAGCGTGAAATAAAATAATTTTAAGAAAAAAAATACACCGACTTCGAAATGCACTAAAAAGTATAAAATAATTTCTATTTCCTAATGAAGTAATTTCTATTTCATTCAATCATACAATTACGTAACAGATATGAATGAAACCTATTTACTCGTTAGGTATTATATTAAATACATTTCAACCTTTTCGGAGGCGGCGCAAAATTAAAAGATTATTTTGAATATGTTATTTAATTTTGCGCCGCCTCCGAAAAGGTTGAAATGTATTTAATATAATACCTAACGAGTAAATAGGTTTCATTCATATCTGTTACGTAATTGTATGATTGAATGAAATAGAAATTACTTCATTAGGAAATAGAAATTGTTTTATACTTTTTAGTGCATTTCGAAGTCGGTGTATTTTTTTTCTTAAAATTATTTTATTATACTACGCATTCACACTCTTTTGTTTCACACTCGTACATCACACACACTCATACCACGCAAAAATTAATTCCCCTTTACCGAATCCCACATATATGTACAGTCACTTACACTATCGGCGCTGAAATATCCTGTATGTTTAACAAGAACAATAAAAAGTTAGCTGATTATGATAAAATGTAAAGAGAAAAAAAAATTTTATATACATATTTGAAAGATATAAATTTGATATGGGAAAAGAAAAATTAAAATACAGTATTCTTTACATAAATGTGAAAAAGTGTTGGAGGTCTCAACCATATGCTTCGCAAAATACGTTCTTTACCATGCTGTTCCTATTTCCTTGTCCTTAACCTTGGGTCCCTTCCTGTCATCAGTCCTAGCCCACTCAAGTACCCATAAATTACCACCTCTCGAAATCCACTTTCCTTCAATATTTTGTCCAATCCCTGTTCTTTTCCTCCACCCTCGTTAAATAGTTTCAACCAATAAGCATTTTCCTAAAAGGTTTCTTTTTCACGATTTTTACTCCGTCTCGTGAGAATTCATTCGCAACTCAACCGTGTTAGTTCATAAACTCGTTACAGTATTCACTCCGTAAATGTTAAAAAGATCTCTACCGTAAATGTTAAAATTCTATCCCCACTACTGGGGGATCCCCATCGAAATCAGTCAAGAATGAAATACGATCGGTCGCCGAAACGACGACGATCGAATATCGATGAGACATACTAATGCAAGCAAAGGAAAAGATTGTAACTTTTTTATTTCTTACTATTTTTTCATGAAACTTTTACTGTTGTATTTGTCTAGATTTCCTGATTAAAATGACACCAAACATGATATAATTACGTTAACAATTGTGTGTGTAACGAGTGATTAAAGTTTTTAACATAAAAGAGGACGGCGAATAGGAAAGAAAGAGAAGCAGAAGGTTGACGCGTTCGGCAAACATGAAACACTCGTGCGTCTTCTGTCTTTTAAATTCAAAAATCAAAATTCTTTATTTTTGGGGTTTCATCAATGAAGCTTTAATTATCGTATTCGTCTCGTTTTTCTGATTAAAATGGTACCAAACACGGTATAATTAAAATCATAATTATTTGTATAGCAAGCCTTTAGAAGGAATTCGCACCTCTACCGTAAATGTTACATCCCAAACTTTTATGGCTTGTTACATAAGTAATTACGATCGTAATCATATCGTGTTTGGTGTCATTTTAATTAGAAAAACGAGACAAATACGATGGTAAAAGTTCCATTGACGAGAAACCAAAAATAAAGAATTTTAATTTTTAAATTTAAAAGACAGAACACGCACGAGTCTTTCATGTTTGTCGAACGCTCGAAACTCTATCCCTCTTTGTCTTTTGTATGGCTATCTCTTTCTACGTTCGGCACACTACAAAGAATGTAGGACCTCTACCGTAAATGTTACAATCGAGACCGGCAAAAGTAACATTTACGGAGTGAATACTGTAGTTAACTGTTGTAAGATATTTGTGCGGAAATAAAATTAACTATTTAAAGTTAATCCCGAATTATCTGAATCTGGTTTTCCAACATAATTTTTGGTGTCAGAAGTGGGATATTCGGTCGTTACTCACGTAAACAGTCGAAACTTTTGAATTCGTGGATTCAACGCTGTACGTGAGAAGCAATTTTAATTGCAAAGCTGATCGTTCATCCAAGGAAATTCTTCGAAGGCGGATCGCAAATTGTCTAGGAATTCCTGGAGATCAGAGTCAATCCAGCGGCAATTGTGACATCGGATAAGAAGAGGAATTGGCACGGTAAGTACTGGAATTCTAATATTTCTTCAATTTCTGACATTCGCAAGGTCGATATTTTAAGTCCTTTTCCAAATCCTATGAAGTAAGGTCGAATCCTAATTGTTTAGTAAATTCAGTTTTAAAATTGCAATTTCAAAATGACATCACCGACAACATCTTTAGTTCAAGAATCGGAGAGGCTCAGTTTAGAATTTTTGATACGCTTAATTTCGGACACCTTTGACGGCGACAGATTCAAGCTCCGTAGTTTTATTAAGCAGACAGATGGTGTATTTGAATTAGCTAGACCGGAACAACACGCAGCATTAATATTATTTATTAAAAGTAGAATTATTGGTAAAGCTAGGGAACAGATTGATGTGCATTGTAATTTGACTACCTGGCCTGAGATCCCGGGATTATTAATGCGTTTATATCAGGATAAAAAATCAGCTGATCAAATGTTCGAGGAATTGAGTAGCATTAGGCAAGAGCGCAATGATAGTGTTTCTCAATTTTATCAGAGACTGGAAGATTTGTCTTCTAGAATCTTAGGCTCCATTCATACAAATAGTTCTAATGACGACACATTAAGGGAACGTTTAGCAATGATAGAGGAATTAACATTAAATAGATTTGTGTATCATAGTCACCCTTCTATTTCGCAAATGTCAAGATATCGACAGTTCGATAAAATCAATGATGCTCTTACGGCCGCAGTTATGGAGGAGAAGGCTTTAAGAATGTCTTGTGGTCATTCACAATCTCGTTTTGAAAATAAAGGTCAGAATAATTCATATTATACCCCGCGTGGAATTAACTATAGTAGCCATTTGAGACCAATACATTCAAGTAATTCTTATAGATCAAATCAGCAATTTCGGAGTACGTCAGGGCCAATTAATCACTTTAATCAAACTCAAAGATATCAGCAACCACAAAGATTTAGTCAAGCTCCAAATTCTGCCGTTAAACAATGCAATTATTGTAAAAATTTCGGGCATCTAATGAATGAATGACGTAAGAGGCAATATAATAATAACATTAGACAATCCCAGCGTAAATAATAGAAATGTACATTTCCAAAATCAGGATTTTCATGAAGTTCGACACGAACTCAATCCCCCGCCTCCGCGCACATCTCAACCTCAAACAACGAGCATCCCATCAGTAGATCAAATTATTCAGGAATTCAACAATTTCCTTTGCTAAAAATTAATATTCCGTCTTATGAGGGTGATTTGATTAATGTGCTATTCGAGTCTAATTCGTAAAAATCTGAAGATAAAATTCTTAAATTTCTAATTGATACTGGCGCCTCTGTATCTCTTATAAAAGCATCTAGTTTTAAAAGCTTTGAAATTCTAGATTCAACAACTATCTCATTAAATGGAATTTCGCCTAATTCACCTATTAGTACTCTTGGTGAGACAGAGATAAAACTAGAAATTCATAAAAAGGGAATTATCGCGAAACTTCAAGTCCTTTCGTCTAACACAAATATTCCATTCGATGGTTTAATCGGTACAGATTTTCTTAAATCTCGTAATTGCAAAATCGACTATTCTAATCTTACAATTTCAATTTCTTCAATTCCATTTCCAGTACCGATTTATTTGAATGTACCGCAACCTTCTAGTTCATTTATTTTATTAAAACTTAGAGCAGAGATGGTTATTAAATTAAACGTTTTAAATCCTTTAGAATTAGAGGAAGGAATAATTTCATCACAGGAGTTAGATGAGGGGTCAGTACTAATTCCTAATGCGATTGTAAAAGTTCAGAATCGAAATAGTTGTATTATCACGATCGTAAATACTTCATCAGTAACCAAGCAAATTCCAATTCCTCAGATTTCGCTTGAGCAAGTATCAAAACAAGCTCAAATTTTTAAATTAGCTCCGGAACAAGATACTAATAGTTTAAGTCAAAGATTAAAAGTACTTAATGAAAAACTTTCCCTTGATCATTTAAACTTAGAAGAACGTGATTCTGTTAGTAAAATTTGTGAAGAATTTAATGATATATTTCATTTGCCTACGGATTTATTCACTTGTACTAATACGATGTCTTATAATATAATTACTACTGATGAACAGCCAATTAGCGTAAAATCTTATCGATATCCGGAAATTCATAAAAATGAGGTTAATAAACAAATGGAAATCATGCTTCAACAAGATATTATTAAACCCTCTATTAGCCCCTGGTCTAGTCCTTTATGGGTCGTTCCAAAAAAATCGGACTCCGCAGGTAATCGTAAGTGGCGCATTGCCATAGATTATAGGAAACTAAATGAGAAGACGGTAGGTGACGCTTACCCACTTGCAAACATAGAAGACATCCTTGACCAGTTGGGGCATGCTCAGTATTTTACAGTTTTAGACTTAGCTAGCGGGTTCCACCAAATACCGATGGACCCTTCCGACGGTCCCAAAACAGCTTTTACGACACCCCAGGGTCATTTTGAATTCACCCGAATGCCTTTTGGGCTTAAAAATGCACCTAAAAGATTTCAAAGACTAATGAATGCCGTTTTAGCAGGATTAATAGGTACTCAATGTTTTGTTTATATAGACGATATTGTTGTGTATGCCGCGAATTTGCAAGATCACAATCGGAAATTGAAAAATGTATTCTCTAGGCTCCGCGAAAATAATCTCAAACTACAGCCAGATAAATGTAACTTTTTGCAGCATTCTTGTGAATATTTAGGACATGTGATCACAGATAAGGGTATTGAGCCAAATCCAAAAAAAGTAGAAGCAATTGTAAATTTGCCGCGTCTTCAAAATCAAAAGCATATAAAAATGTTTCTAGGTATGATTGGTTATTATAGGAAGTTCATTTCCAATTTTTCCACTATTGCTAAACCTTTAACGCAGTTATTAAAAAAAGATTCTAATTTTGTATAGTTAAACGAACAAGAGGAGGCATTTCAAGTCTTAAAGCAAAATCTAATCGAAAAGCCTATATTGCAATATCCGAGATTTACTGAACCTTTTATTTTAACTACCGATGCATCAAATGTGGGGATCAGTGCAGTTTTTTCCCAGGTCAAAGATGGTCATGATTTACCGATTTCGTATTTTTCAAGAACCCTTAATAAAGCAGAGGAAAATTATTCGACAATTGAAAAAGAGCTATTAGCGATCGTAAATTCTGTTGAGCATTTCCGTCCTTATTTGTATGGTCGAAGGTTTACGATTTATACTGACCATCGACCTTTACAGTGGTTGTTTAGTTGTAAAAATCCTACTTCTAAGCTAGTTCGTTGGCGTCTTAGGCTGAGTGAGTACGAGTATGATATAAAATACAAGCCGGGTCGCGTAAATTGTAATGCAAATGGTCTCTCTAGACTTGTTTCAGATCCAAATCCAAGACAAGAGGTTGTTAATTTAACTGTTACTCCAACCTATCAGGATTTCATTAAATTTCACTACACGAATCAGGACGTAATAATTTTCGAAAAAGAGAATAGTCCTTTCTGTGAAATAACAGATCCTAATGTTTTAATTTGGTCGCAAGATTTAGATGAATCTAACCCCTATTCTGATTTGGTACGCTCAAATTTTGATATAACAAATCTCAATCCAAGCATCAATGGTATAGTAGAATTAAAAAATCAGAAGCAAATTCTTTATTTAATTTTTCCGCTAAATTTACATTTTGATAGATTGGAATATAAGAATATTTTTGAAACATTACTAAAGCTGAAACAAATTATTAAGGATAGCAATTTTGTATTAATACCTCCGGAAAAACACACCAATATAAAGAAACCACAATTGCACGAAATGGTTAAATTCATATTTCTTCAAAATAAAGTTAAAATCTATAATACCGCAAAAATCATTCCGAAAAATCAGGACGAAATTAAGAAAATTTTAGAAGAGAATCACGATAGCAAGCTAGCGGGACACTATGGTTTTCATAAGACGTATTCTAGAGTAAAGGAGAATTATTATTGGCCAAATATAAAATCGGATATTAGGAAGTACATAGAAACTTGCCATTCGTGGCAAATGAATAAAACGAATTTTAAACCGACGAAACAGCCTATGGAAATTACGACCACTTCTGAAGTTCCGTTTGAAAGAATAGTCATTGATATTGTAGGACCATTGCCGCTTACCGAAAATGGCAATAAATACATTCTCGCAATTCAGGACGATTTAACGAGATATTGCTTTGGTAAACCAATTCCTAACCACGAGTCTTTAACTATTGCTAGGGTTTTAACAGAGTTATTTACAACTTTCGGCATTCCAAAAACATTTTTAGCCGATCAGGGACCTGATTTCATGTCAAATTTAATTAAAGAATTAAGTAAAATATTTAAAACTAAACATTTAACCACAACACCATATCACCCGCAAACGAATGGTGCGCTTGAGCGTTATCATTTAACACTTAAGGACTATTTAAAGCATTATATTAAATCAAATCAGGTAGATTGGGATGAATATGTCTCATTTGCAATATTCAGTTACAATGTCTCAATCCAGAAATCAACAAATTACACTCCGTATGAGCTTTTCTTTGGTCGTAAACCATACCTGCCTTCTTCAATAGTACAAGAACCTCAATTTCGATATACTTATGACGACTATTTACAATCTTTACAGTATAGATTGAACACATCATTTAAAATAGCTCGGGATAATTTATTACAATCTAAAGTTAAAAGTAAAGAATATTATGATAAAAAAGCTAATCCAGTAAAATTTAAGGTAGACGATTTAGTATGCATTTATCAGAAACAAACAAAGGTCGGATTAAATAAGAAGTTAAGTCCCAATTTCAAAGGTCCATATAAAATAAATCGTGTTTTCCCTGATGGTACGGTAGAAATTCAAATAGGAAGTCAAAGTCGGAAGTATCATTCTAACCTCTTAAAACATTATGTTGCAGATGAAGTATCTGACAATACTGCAATTCCTAGCACTTCCAATTCCCATAATTAGTTATTATTTCATGAATACTCCCATACGCCATTCTAGTGGATTATTTTATAATAAGATTGGTGAGGCACGGATTTCTAATACGGAATTATCTCTGTTGGCACATAGGAGCATAAGATATTTGAAAGAAGCTAGAGTTATATTAAAATCAAACTTCCAGAAAACACAAAATCTGTGTATTTTAGCTTTAAAATCTCTGTCAGAACATAATGAAACCAGTCTTAAATGTGACCAAATTTTACAATTGTTAGAATTAGAATTGCAGAGCATTGATAGGAAACATGAAATTTTATTTAATCTATTAGGTCAAAAGTTAAATAAAAGGAAGGAGCGAGGTTTGGTTAATGGAGCGTCGTATGTATTTACTTGGATTTTTGGGACGCCTGACGCTGATGATGCTCAATTCTATGCGAATAGCATTAAATGATAATAAAAAAACACAAAATATATTAAAATCCCAAGTTCAGGTAGTTTCTAGTGCGATACGGAATTTCAATGAATCCTCTCGGACACTTAAAGTTAATGAAAACCTTTTAAATGAAAATATTAAATTAGTCAATGTGTTTGCTAGTGATACCAATTTGCATTTGCACCAGTTAAAAATTGAATCTTTAATTATCCAACAAATAAGGTTTTTGTCCGCCTTCACATATAAGGTATTACATGAATATAACGAAAATATAGAAGCCATTAATTTAGGCATTCATAATATAGTCTCACCCTTTATAATAATACCTAATGATTTATGTAAAGAATTGCAGCAATATAGCGGTGATCTCGAATTAATTTTAGAGCCGAAGTACGAAAACATGTGGATTTTTTTTAAATTATTGAAATTGCAAATAGTATTGGCCGATGAAATAATAGTTTATGTGTTAAAATTTCCACTGACCAAACAATCGGTATTCGATCTTTTCGATCTTATTTCGTTTCCAATTCAACATGGAAACACTTCTTTATTATCCTATATTGAACCCAGATCACGTTACCTTCTTCTATCCCAATCCAAAACCGTATATTCGACCATGCATGTATTGTCAGATTGCGAGGAGTATTTAGAAGGAAAGTACTTGTGCACCAACATCCATGTCAGCAAAGTACTGGAGGAAGCGGCTTGCGAGATTCGATTATTGGCTCCATCAACTATGCGAATCCCTGATGACTGCATTGTGCGAACAATAAAGGCTGAAGATGAAATTTGGAAGTATATCGGTCATAATAGTTGGATTTATTCTCTACAGAAATCAACAACTGTTACTATTCTTTGTGGAGGGGATACAGACCACATGGAAGATGCCATTGTATATAAGAACGGTATATTTCAAATCCAAGGTCAATGCAAAGGTTATACGAGTCAATATCTTCTGGAACCAACGAAACTCTTGGAGAAGAATATTACTTATATTGTTCCTGAAATTAATATAACTGAAGATGATTGTTGTATTCCTATTTCTGAATTTCACAAAACTAATCCGATGGTGTTAAAACCAATCCGTCTATCAAGTGCAGATCAGTCTGATTTACGATTTGCGAACAAGAAGCTGGAAGAAATTGACAAATTATTGGTAGATAGAGCAAGGGAACCGTTTATGATGACTCATACAAAATGGTATATTGTAGCAATGTATATCCTAGGAAGTTTTGTATTTTTGGTTGTCTGCACAAATTTCTGCCGTTGGTTGAGCTGTTGGAGAATTATGCAGCGAATTTTCTGTTTTATGAAGAGTTCAAATGCTGAAAGATCATTACCAGCCATCAAGAATTACGTTAATTGTACCTTTGATTCTGAAATCCGAAGGGAATATCGAGAAGCTTCACGTGACCTCATAGTCTACAGGAGCGGAGGAGCTAACATAGGAGCTACCGAAGAGGCTGCATACCTGGACGAGGACATTGTAGAGGCTGAGTTTAACAATTTGCCGTCTCAATCAACTCGCAGTTTTAATCAAGGCATAAAATACCGAAGAAGTACGACACCGTTATAAATTATAGTTTGACTCTGTGTCTTTTTTTCTTCCTTTTATATATATATTTGTGTGTATTAGTATGTATTATTTTGTTTAAGCTCATATTGCCATAATATTAAGTCGCTAGTATTAATATCAACAATGATAAAATAATATTTCATTCCATTGTAATCTCTATAATTAAGTATTTTAGGATAACGTGAAGTAATTGTGACACGGGGTAACGGACAACAAATTATATTTAACAAAACAATAACAATAATAATAACAATAACGAATAACAATAATAATTCAGTACAAAACTGTGAACTTTAACTCGGTAGATAAGCGCGATGTGTATGCAGCAAAGGTGAGGACGATTCTGCCGAATTTTCCAACGACTCTTGCAAAAGAGAAAATAGCCACATGGCCCTAAAAAGGCAAACAAGGGCCTACGCGTACAAACGCTCGAGTAAGCCTAGGTCTTCAAGGACCTCCAAAACTTTCGACACGATTTATGGCTTTACTGCCACAGTACCCCCTTACCAGTGATTAACGCTAAGATAAAAAAAATAATAGGGAGTAAATACGATTAAATATCGAACGAATGGTTAATATAATGCTTACATGCTATAATCAAAATAACATCGCACTCAAAACCTATATATATAAATATTTACATCTTACATGTATAAATATTTATAACACACACACTTTAAATGAATTACAATACACTTAGAAAACATAATATTCATACGTTACAGAAAATATGGTCTAAACACGTTTGAATTTCTAAATATGTATTACTCTAGTCAAATACCAGCTTGCAATCGCTTTGGAAAATGAACGCGTCTGCCTGACCGCGTTTTAAAACTACCATCTGCTGTCTTAGTATTATTATTATCGGTGTCTGATTGAGATACTTGTATATCATCATTTGAATTGTGATCAGATATACGGTGAGTATCATCGTCAGCCAAAATGAAAGCAGGTTTTAACCTATCAATAGAAACTTTAACTTCTTTACCATTAATATCAATAACAAAAGTTTTGTCGCCACGTTGAATGATCTTAAACGGTCCGTCATATGGAGGTTGTAAAGGTCCTCTAGCTGCATCATGCCTCAAAAATACATGAGTACACGTAGCAAGGCCCTTGTAAATAAACGTTTTATGCGTACCATGACGAACAATGGCAGAGGGCCTAAGTTGACTCATACATTTCCGTAATTGAACTACAAAATCGGAAGTTCCCTCAATACCGCGAGAAATAAAAAATTCGCCAGGTAATCGTATACCTGCGCCGTAAAGTAATTCGGCCGGTGTCGCTTTTAAATCCTCCTTAAAGGCTGACCGAATACCGAGCAAAATAATAGGTAAAACCTCTGCCCAGTTTTCGGTAGCGTGGCATTTAATGGCTGCTTTAAGTTGACGATGAAACCTTTCTACCATACCATTTGCTTGCGGATGGTAGGCAGTTGTTCGTAAATGAACTGCACCGATTAAACGAGAAAGTTCTCTAAATAAATTTGATTCAAATTGTCGTCCTTGATCAGTTGTAATTCTCAACGGAACACCAAAACGAGCAATCCAAATATTAACGAAAGCTCTTGCAATAGTTTCCGCGTCAATTTCTGCAATAGGAACTACTTCCGGCCATCGAGAAAAACGGTCAATACAAGTCAGGCAGTATTTATTACCATTAGACATTGGTAATGGCCCTACGATGTCCAGATGGACATGGTCGAACCTACCAGAATTTTTAAAGTTGGTAATAGGAGTTCTAACGTGTTTATTGACCTTAGCACGCTGACAGGAAATGCAATGTTTAGCCCATTCACGACAATCCTTATTTATTGCTGGCCAAACGTATCGGTCTGTTAACAGCTTTTGTGTAGCACGGACTCCAGGATGAGAAAGTCCGTGAAGGGATTCAAAAACTGTCCTACGCAAAGAAGATGGGACAAAAGGTCTAACAGAACCACTCGAAACATCGCAATACAGGAAAACGTCGAAGTCTGGGAAATGTACTTTCTTAAGCTGAAGGGTACAAGTCTCGCTTTCTAACATCTGTTTTAAGTCTAGATCTTGTTTTTGTGCTTGTTTAAACGTTTTGTAATCAATAGACGAGGAAATAGTCTCTACTCGAGATAACGCATCTGCGACATTGTTTGCAATGCCTTTTATATGTCTAATATCTGTACTGAATTGACTAATATAATCTAGATATCTAAACTGTCGCGGGGAACACTTATCTAACTTTTGTCGAAATGCAAATATTAACGGTTTGTGATCGGTGTAAATAATAAAATTTCGTCCTTCTACAAAATATCGGAAACGTTTAACTGCGGTATAAATGGCAAACAATTCACGATCGTACGCACTATATTTACGCTGTGCAGCAGAAAGAGCCTTCGTATAAAAAGCAAGGGGTTGCCACATATTATTATTAAATTGTTGCAATACAGCTCCTACAGCATAATCTGATGCATCTACAGTAATACTAACTGGAGCATTAGGTATTGGATGAACTAATAAAGTAGCGTTTGCAAGACCCTCTTTGCATATAAACCTACAGTAGGCAATTGTCTTCTGAAAGTATCAGTAGTTTTTATCAGAGATTATTAACCTTATCGTCTAGAGCACTCAGTGCAATTCAACAATACGCGACTGACCCCCTAGAAATACCGGGAAAGAAAAAATCAGTAGAGGAAACAACCCTAAATCGCTTCGTTTATCAAAGTCATCCACAAATCTCGCAGATGCTTAGATGGAAGGATTTTGATAATTTAAATTCTGCTTATTCTGCCGCGATCTCAGAAGGAAGAGCCTTAAATATGCACAAACACAATAGACAAAGGTCGTGTAACATTTGCGGTCGAATTAATCATGATACATCCCAATGCAGATTAAAATCATCTACTTCAGATCGCGTGAGAACTGTTAACAATATCCAAGTTCCAAACCAAAATCAATATCAAAACAATTTTCGAAATCAACATCCACACCAATTCCATAATGAATCCCAACGTTTCCGCACGCAAAATCATTTTCAACAAAATCAAGTAAATTCAAATACGAGACCCGACACCCCTAAACTTTGTAATTATTGCAAAAAACCAGGTCACTTAATCGCCGAGTGTAGGAAAAGACAGTACAATAATAGTCGAAGGGACCAATTAACAAATCAGAGCACTTCTCGGTCAGAAAACGCCGCGGTACATTTAAACTCCCAAGAATCCCCAGCGACGAACACCACGCTGGAGGATCGAATTGCGCAACTTACGGTGTTCGAGAACTAAACGTTTCAATCCCCAACAATAATCTAGATTTTATTAAAGCTTCCTCACTATATTCAAAAAACACGGATAAAACATTCAAATTTGTAGTGGATACCGGTGCAAACGTCTCTCTCATAAAAGCATGCAAATTAGACCCAAATACACCCTTTAATTCAAAGGATAAATTAATATTGCACGGTCTTAGTCCAAATATCCCAGTCGAGACAGTAGGTAGTTGTCTAATTCCAGTTCAGTTTCAAGATTGCGCGATAAAAATTAAATTCTATATCCTAAATCAAGCAACAAACGTCCCATTTGACGGCTTGTTAGGAAAAGATTTTTTGCAACAAGAATCTGCAACAATCGATTATCAATCTCACACATTAACGCTTAAATCATTGCCAATTCCAATTGAACTTCGTTCTCAAAAATCCAAAAATCCGGCAATAAATCTAATTAAACTCAAAGCGCGAACCGAGACCCTCATCGAAATTAAAATAAAAAACCCCGAAATTCAAGAAGGTATCATTCCGGAATTAGTATTACCAAAAGGAATTTACTTGTCAAAAGCAATAACCAAAGTACGCGAAAGCCTTTGCAACTATTTTAAATACGCGAATTATAGATCAGGAAATAGATTCAATTTCTGTATGTTTAGAACGCTTACCGCAAGAAGCTACTATAATGTCATTTAATAATTCAAATACCTTTCGACCAAATCGTAATAAACTTTTACAGGAAAATCTAAGATTAGATCATTTAAATTCGGATGAAAAAGCATCAGTGTTAGATATTTGCACAGAATTCAACGATATATTCCATTTGCCAGACGATATTTTAACCGCGACTAGTGCTATTGAACACGAAATCAATGTAACCAATCCGACTCCGATTTGCACGAAATTATATAGATACCCAGAAATTCACAAGACCGAAGTTAATAAGCAGATCGATAAAATGTTAAAACAGGGAATAATACGGCCTTCTGTATCTCCATGGTCAGCCCCTCTGTGGGTAGTACCCAAAAAATTAGATTCGTCGGGCGAACGTAAGTGGAGAATCGTAATTGATTATAGACGTTTAAACGAGGTGACGGTCGGTAACGCATTCCCACTGCCTAACATTGACGATATTCTAGACCAGGTAGGCCATGCCAAATACTTTACGACCTTAGATTTAGCCTCTGGGTTCCATCAGGTTCCAATGCGGGATTCCGACAAACGGAAAACAGCTTTTTCAACACCGTCAGGTCATTACGAATTTACGAGAATGCCATTCGGGCTTAGAAACACTCCGGCAACTTTTCAGCGATTAATGAATACAATTTTAATGGGATTGCAAGGTCTGCAATGTTTTATTTACATTGACGATATCGTTATTTGTGCATCTTCGATTCAGGAACACTCCGGAAAATTAAAAGCAATTTTTGATCGTCTCAGAAAAAATAATCTCAAGCTTCAACCCGATAAATGCGAATTTATGCGACGAGAAGTGGCATACTTAGGTCACGTTATTTTAGATAAAGGCGTACAACCTAATCCAGAAAAAATTAAAGCTATTGATAAATTCCCCGTTCCAAAAAATCAAAAAGATATTAAAGTTTTCTTAGGACTTATCGGGTACTATAGAAAATTGATAAAAGATTTTGCAAAAATAGCTAAACCATTAACAATTTTACTTCAAAAAGACACCCCTTTCACATGGACTTCAGAACAATCTAACTCATTCAATGAATTTCGACGAATACTAGTTACACAACCGATCCTCCAATATCCCGATTTTAATAAAGAATTCATTCTCACAACTGACGCATCTAATTACGCGATAGGCTCGATTCTAAGTCAAGGTACAATCGGGAAAGACCTCCCCGTCGCGTATGCTTCCCGTACCCTGAACAAAAGCGAGCAGAATTATAGCACTACCGAAAAAGAGTTACTCGCTATCGTGTGGAGTGTTAGTCATTTTAGGCCCTATTTGTACGGTCGACAGTTTACCGTAATAACCGACCATAAACCTTTAACTTGGTTGTTTAATTGCAAAGACCCAGGTAGTCGGCTAGTACGCTGGCGATTGAAACTTGAGGAATACGACTACAAAATAATATACAAAGCAGGAAAACTTAACTCAAACGCAGATACACTGTCCCGTTATCCGGTAATAAACATAGTTCACAACACGCATTCTTTCGAAAATTTTATAGAGTTCCATTACAAAAATTTTGACATCCCAAAAATCAAATCCGTTCCCTGTGATAAATTTAAATACTTTCCTAATGCGTTGTTTTACTCAAAAGATCTAGATGATAGTAACTTGTTCTCGGAAACACTACGAAACCTATACGACATGTCCAAAATCAAAGAACCCGATGAATTGCGTTCGTTTGTTAAACTTGCTAAAGACTCTCAGGACACATATCTCTGTATTTGTAAACCGTTCCACTTTGATAAATTAGAATATAAAGAAATATTTTACTCATTACAAACCTTATTTAAGCACCTACAAGAATCTAATTATGCCGGAAATCTCTATATTCACGATGTTACCATTAATAATAAAAATATAAAGTAGGAAATGTTCTGTGAAATTTTATACTTCATCTTCAAAGATTCGAATATCATTCCCGTAATTTTAAATGTCGAACGAATCACTCCTAACTCTCAAAACGAAATCGTAGAAATCTTGCGCGAAAATCACGATTCCAAATTAGCGGGCCATTCCGGTTTTCTTAGAACTTATAAGAGAATTAAAGAATATTATAAATGGGACACCATGAAAAAAGATATCAAAAATTATATTAAGAAATGCCCCTCTTGTCAGGCTAATAAAACTAATTTTCGACCCTCGAAAGCCCCGATGGAAATAACAACAACCTCCAGTAAACCTTTCGAAAGATTGGCCATCGACATTGTCGGGCCTTTACCTCAAACCGTAAACGACAACCGTTACATCCTAACAATACAAGATGATCTTATCAAATTTTCATATGCCGTACCTGTACAAAATCACGAAGCACAAACCATTGCCACAGAACTATCTAAATTTATGACACTATTTGGAATACCTAAAACCATACTCTCTGATTAAGGAACCGATTTTATGTCACAGTTAATAAAAGACCTTACGAAATTATTCAATACAAAACACCTAGAAAGATCGCATTTGACTCTTAAAAATTATCTTAAACACTACATAAATGACAGACAGACAGACTGGGACGAGTTTGTAATTTTCGCAATGCTAGCTTACAACACGCACGTACATAAATCAACTGGTTTTACTCCATATGAGACACTTTTCGGAAATAAACCATATTTACCAAGTAAATTAACACAGGAACCAACATTAAGCTATAATTACGACGATTATATTGTTAACTTAAAACAGAAACTAAATTACACACAAAAAATAGCAAGAGACAACTTAATACAAGCCAAAACTAAGTCAAAAACGTATTACGATAATGTAGGAGTATAAGCCGTTAGTATTTAAACCAGCGACAGTTAGGATGTAAACAACGGCAATGAGAAATACAAATACCAGCTGTCGTTAGGGCCACCGACGAACTGTCAAAACACCGCAAACTAGCGACAGGTGAATGACCGAGAGAGAGTGAAAGAGAGTGCGAATGATAATAAAAGTGAGAAAGAGATAATGAGTGCGATAACCTGAGAGTCTGTGTATGTGAGAATGTGGGTGAACGAGGGGTATATTTGCGAAGGATGCATGAGGACGAGAAGAGTAGCGAGAACAGAGAGCGAAAGTAATTTTTGGCGCGACGTGTGAGATTGTAAAGAAGCGAGACAGACAGTATTATATTAAAATTATTAAAAACATCAAATCGAGTTAATTCCAATCCTACAATTTTGGGGGCTCGTCCAAACAAACAAAAAAAAAAACAAAAAAAAAAAACAACCGAATCGTAAGGTCTAAATCGAGAGTTATAGTTAATCGTAGCAATTGTGTCTAAACGTGATGGCAACAAAAAGTGCAATTGAGTTTTCGGTACAAGAACTAAAGGAAAAGCTCAGGAACCGCGGTCTAACCACCGGTGGCGTGAAAAGTGAGCTCATCGGCAGACTGATGGAAGCAGATCCATCCGGGTTATGGGTCCTAGATGAGGAAACCCCAGGCAATATCAACGAACCAGTGGTGCAACCAGAAATTACCCCATTGCGCGAAAGTGTGAGCGAATTGGAATCTATGCGTCGCGAAATGGAGCTCATACGCAGAGAAGAAGCAGTTGCCAAACGTGAGCTTGAGCTCGCACGAAAAGAAATAGAAATTTTACGTAAGCAGCAACTACCAAATTTAAACACGCAATCACAGGAACCGGTAGCTCAAACAACATCAAGGGAACAAACCACCGGGACAAATCAAGCAAATGTCATTGCGATTTCAGAATTGTTGAGTTACTTTGACGGAAGAGGCGAATTATATGATACGTGGGAAAGGCAGGTGTTATTTTTGCAAACTGCGTATCAATTGTCAGATGACCTCACAAAAGTGATGATTGGTTTGCGTCTCAAAGGGAGTGCGCATGAGTGGTTCCATTCAAAATCTCAGTATGTCACCATGTCGGTAAATGAATTGCTAAGAAACATCAAGAAGACGTTCCAGAGACGGCAGAATAGAATCCAACTCCGGAGACAGTTTGAGCAACGGATCTGGAGACGGGAAGAAACGTTTAATGCGTACCTCCACGAGAAACTGATATTGGCCAACTACATCGACATGGATGAAGAAGAAGCAGTGGAATACGCCATAGAGGGAATTCCAGATGCAGTATTGCGAGACCAAGCGAGAGTGCAGCGCCTGAAGACGAAGGAAGACCTGTTGGAAGCCTTCGAGCTGATAAGGTTACGTGGACGAGGATTCCAGAGTAACATCCCTACAAATCTCAGCAGTGGTCCAATGCAGCGGCGGGATGCGACCCAGGACAGAGCGGAAGTCCGGTGTCATAATTGTGGTATGCGGAACCACTATGCGGCCGATTGCCCAATGCGTAACAGAGGTATGAAATGCTTTGAATGTCGTGAGTTTGGTCATATTGCGGCGAAATGTCCAAGAAAAAACGCGATCGAAAAAGATGCATGTAATGTTTCGGAAATAACGAATGGTAAATATCATAAAGAAGTTACGATCAATAATCAAAAAATGTCCGCTCTCATAGACACGGGTAGCGATTTATCATTAATGAGCGCGGATCAGTATGTCAGAATAGGCTCGCCTAGATTAATACAAAATGAGATTAGCTTTTGCGGGATTGGGTTGGAAAGTAATAAAACATTAGGAGAATTTACAATACATATTGAAATAGACGGAAATTGGTATCCGATTCTAATACGTATAGTATCAAACGAGTTGATGAGACATGAATTATTGATTGGAGCTGATTTTTTGCGCAACGTCGAATTAAATATTAAGAACGGCGAAATTTCAATTATGAAATCCTCGAAAAACTCAGTAAACACGAGCGCGCTGCCCGAAATATTTAGAATCGAGGTCGAATATGAAAACAGTCCAACAGACTTTACACACATCGAGAACAAAGAGCATAGGGAAACAGTTCGGCAGTTAATCGAGTCATACAGCCCAAACAAAATACGCGAAGCGAAGGTTGAAATGACTATTGTACTAACAGATAACGAACCGATATACCAAAGAGCGAGAAGGTTAGCACCCTCCGAGCGGGAAGAAGTAAACCGTCATATAACCGAATGGTTGCGTAACGGTATAATTCAACCGTCTCTATCCGAATATACGAGTCCAGTAGTGTTAGTAAGAAAAAAGAACGGGGATTCAAGATTATGCATCGATTACCGTCAATTGAACAAAAAGATAGTTAAGATCCGGTTTCCACTCCCAATAATAGAAGACCAAATAAACGCATTAGAAAGCGCAAAAGTATTCACGACCCTTGACCTGAAAAACGGATTTTTTCACGTCCCCATCGAAGCAAAAAGCAGAAAATATACTTCGTTCATTATACCTGATGGACAATACGAGTTTTTGTACGCTCCCTTCGGCTTGTGCAATTCCCCGGCAATTTTTCAAAAATTTATAAATACAATTTTCGCAGACCTGATTAAACAAGAGAAGGTATTAATCTATATTGATGATTTTATCATTGCATCGCGAGACCATAATACGGGATTAGAAATATTACGAGAAGTATTACAAGTCGCTTCAGATTACGGATTAAAGTTTAACTGGGGAAAATGTTGTTTTTTGCAGACGCGAATACAGTTTCTGGGTCACATAATCGAGAATGGAACAGTTCGTCCTTCCGAAGATAAAATAGAGGCAGTAGTGAAGTTTAAACAACCCGAAAACATTAGACAAGTGCAAAGTTTTTTAGGGCTTACAGGATATTTTAGAAAATATATACCCGGATATTCGATGATTGCGCGCCCGTTAACTGACCTTCTTAAAAAGGACGCGAAGTTTCAATTCGATGAGAAAACAAAAGTTGCCTTTAACCACCTAAAACAATCATTATGTAACAAACCCATCTTAAGATTATATCGAGTCAAAGCAGAGACAGAGTTACATACAGACGCATCGACATACGGTTACGGGGCAATATTATTTCAGCGAGATAATTCCGATAACGCCTTTCATCCAGTTTATTTCGCGAGCGGACGAACAACAGAAGCCGAAATGAAATATACGAGTTACGAATTAGAGGTATTAGCAATAATAAAAGCGTTGAAGAAATTTCGAGTTTATGTATTAGGTATACCATTCAAAATAATAACAGACTGCCAGGCATTCGCGCAAACCATGGCCAAACGAGACTTATGTGTGCGTGTAGCTAGATGGGCTTTGACATTAGAAGAGTATCAATATACAATCGAACATCGCGCCGGTAAAAATATGATGCATGTCGATGCATTGAGCCGGAACCCGTTACCGTCAGTTATGTTAGTCAAAGAGTGTGAGGATAGCATCATCGCGAGAATACGGAAAGCACAACAGAGCGATGCGACGTTAAAAAATTTTTTTGAGGCAGCGAGTCTTGGCCAATGCGAAGGATTCACGGTGCGAAACGGTCTGTTATATAAGGAAGATGAAAGCGAAGTACAATTAGTATTACCTAAAGCAATGCAGCCTCAAATAATTGGGCAGACACACGAGATAGGACACTTTTCGGTAGCTAAGACTGAAAATTTGTTAAAACATGAATATTGGTTTCCGAATATGCGCGCGATCATAGAGAAAGTGGTACGAAATTGCATCAACTGCATTTTAGCAGAGAGGAAACACGGGAAACAAGAAGGTTTTCTAAACGTGATCGATAAAGGAATAGTCCCACTCGACACGTATCATATTGACCATGTAGGCCCCTTACCGTCAACCAAAAAGAGTTACCAACATGTATTAGTAGTAGTTGATGCGTTTGCGAAATTTGTGTGGCTGTATGCAACTCGTTCCACAACGACGGCGGAAGTAATTATTAGATTAAAAAAGCAGGCAGATATATTTGGCAACCCTAGACGGATCATTTCAGATCGCGGAACAGCATTTACATCGCGAGAATTTGAATCATACTGCAAGGACGAACACATCCAGCACGTTCTAATAACGACTGGCGTACCAAGGGCAAACGGACAGGTAGAACGAGTAAATCGCACTTTGATTGAGGTTTGCCAAAAATATCTAAATGCTACACCAAGCAGAAGCACAAACACAACCCCATTCCAATTGTTATTCGGCGTCCCGATGCGTATGCGGGAAGATCCCAAAATAAAAGAACTAGTTGAGAATGAATGGATTACAATGTTTAGCGAACAGCGGGATGAGATGCGCGACCAAGCTAGGGAAAACATAGAGAAAATTCAACAAGAAAACCGACGTAATTATAATAAAAAGAGAAAACGCCCAAATTCGTATTGCAATGATGATTTAGTCGCTATAAAAAGAACGCAAACGGCACCCGGTTCTAAGTTAGCAGCGAAATATTACGGTCCATATCAAATTATAAAAGTACTGCGCCACGATAGATATATAGTTAAAAAAATCGGGGAACACGGTGGGCCACTACAAACAACAACATCCGCTGACCACATGAAGCCATGGCTGGAAAATGTATCAGACTATTCTTACTCGACGGAGGAGGAAGATGCTGATACTGCAGCTCCTGGGGACAGGAGCATTGTTCAGGATGGCCGAATGTAGGAGTATAAGCCGTTAGTATTTAAACCAGCGACAGTTAGGATGTAAACAACGGCAATGAGAAATACAAATACCAGCTGTCGTTAGGGCCACCGACGAACTGTCAAAACACCGCAAACTAGCGACAGGTGAATGACCGAGAGAGAGTGAAAGAGAGTGCGAATGATAATAAAAGTGAGAAAGAGATAATGAGTGCGATAACCTGAGAGTCTGTGTATGTGAGAATGTGGGTGAACGAGGGGTATATTTGCGAAGGATGCATGAGGACGAGAAGAGTAGCGAGAACAGAGAGCGAAAGTAATTTTTGGCGCGACGTGTGAGATTGTAAAGAAGCGAGACAGACAGTATTATATTAAAATTATTAAAAACATCAAATCGAGTTAATTCCAATCCTACAATAATAAAATCATTGTTCATAATTACAAAGTTGGTGATTTAGTTTATGTCCAAAATAAACAAACAACTACTGGATTGAATAGGAAACTGATACCAAATTACAAAGGTCCATATAAAATAACAAAAATTAATCCTAATCACACCATTCAAGTTTTAAATAATAAAAAATTAATAACATACCACACTAACTTACTGAAACCTTCTGTTTCAGGAGATGAAAACAACTAAAAAACGGCATTACCTGTCTATCCTGTTAACACTAATAGTATTCACTTCCATTTCTCCAAACCATGCTTACAAAATTAGCGAACCATATTACGAACTTTTCCAACTACACGTTCACCAAGGGTTATATTACAATGAATTAGGAAATGTAAAAATATCGAATTCCCAATACACCATATTAACGCACATTAATCTAGTTATATCAGACCAAAACTACGACCTATTATTTAAATTTTATACCAAATCTCTCACTATGTGTACACACATTTCCGAACAAATTTCACACAACGCATATTTCTGTCAAAGCTCTTTGAAAACCATACGTTTGCGCATCTCAGCAATTAAAAGTAAAATCGAGACCATAAAGCATATGACGAATAACCAACCGAACGTAGGGAAAAAATTAGTAAAGAGAGGATTATTTGACGGCGCATCTCACGTTTTACGCTGGGTATTCAATACACCTAACGATGGAGACGCCAAATTTTACAAAGAAGCAATAAATTCAATCGTCCTCGAAAATAGAAATGTTCACTTATTGATGAAACAGCAAATAGCGGTAATAAGCAACACTATTCAAAACTTTAATTCTTCCATCCAAAGTCTCCGTGCAGATGAAGATAAACTTAATGAAAACATAAAGTTAGTTAATAGCTTTTCCAACTCAACAACAAATTATTTAAACGATATTTTTACACGACACCTTATTTTAGAACAATTATTCTCACTAACGCAGTTACTTTCGGAATTAGACGAATACTGTAATTTAATTACTTCTTCCATTTCTTTAGCAAAACAAAACATACTACATCCGCAATTAGTAACTCCTCAGAATCTTTTTGACGAATTGAGCAATGTTGTCCTCCAGAATGGATTAAATTGGCCAATTCCATTAAAATATTCTAACATGTACAAGTTTGATAAACTACACTACTCAAAAAAATTAAGGGAACAAAAAAATTTCTTAAAATTTTAGGTCATTTTCAGATTGCTGTATCTCCGTTGGTATTAATCACAGAAGAATTCCAGAACAGTCATTTTGAAGCTTCAGGTCTCTAGTTTTCGGCCCTTAGTCTCAAAAGTATTTTGCGCCTATTTTCATTAACAAAATATGCAAAAAATCACGATGAAAAAATTAAAAAATTTTTTTTCTTTTTTGTACGGTTTGCACTGACGCAGATAAATTTTTTTGAATAATGCCATTTATAGGGCGCTATTCTTTGTTTCTTCCCCTATAATTTGCATGTCCAGGAAGTCGATTTCGACGTTTGGTTACAAAGTTATGAGCTACCAAAGCAAAAATGACGCTTTTTCCTTTGATAGTCATTATTTCATGAACCCAGCATCGAACAAAAATTCTGAATACGGTTCCAGAAAGCAGAGAGTATACCCTTTAAGATGGCTATCTCAGTTTTTCACTAAATGTTTTCTTTTTATGCTTAATATTGATGTAAAGAAACGTCAAAAAACGGTGTTTTTTCCTCAAATTACAAAAGTTACGATATCTTTGTAAATAAGTATTGTAATGATTACGCCTATGTTTTTTTTTTAAGCTCATATTGCCCACTAAATGTATGCGAAGTTTCAAATCGCTCCGATTCGTTGTTCCCTATGACCCAATGGATCAAACTTTGACATTTGAACGAAAAGAGGTAAGGAAACGTCATTACTGTTCCGATACGCGACTAGTGCGCTTGATGGATAAAAATGTTTGTGCCTTTACATTTACCGGTACTATTGCGGAATTTTTAAAGAATGCTTTGATTTGAGAAGGCCGGATTACGCTTTTTCTTCCATGTGTGTGTACCGCGTATGTGCCGGTATGAACGTGGGCCCGTGCAGTCAAATGTGAGCGCGCAGTGCAGCATGCGCGCGCATCTAAGTATGCGCGCGCATCCAAGTATGCGCAGCTAACTGTGCGCCGTTAAATATGCGCGCCTGTGCATACGACGCTTACATTTCACGTTCAGGTCCCTGCGCATTCATTGGCAATAGCGAACTCATTAACGATACGTCGTACGTTCACGTATTGCTAATTGAACCCACATTAAACCGACCCATACTTCTCATTTTTCCTAAGGCATTTTGTTTTCTCGGCAGGAAAAATTTTAAATTGCTAAATTTAAAAAATTTTGGTAAATTTGAAAAATTTTTAATTGGTAAATTTTAAATTTTAAATTTAATTTGGTAAATTGGAAAATTTTAAATTGGTAAATTTTAAATTTAATTTGGTAAATTGGAAAATTTTAAATTGGTAAATTTTAAATTTAATTTGGTAAATTGGAAAATTTTAAATTGGTGAATTTAAAATTTACTTAAAAATTCTTGCTTACGGAATAAAAATTTTATAAAATTTTTTTTTTGATTATGGCTCGACGTCATTTGAGTGAGGCGGATGTTGCTCGTCTCGTAACCCTCGTCGAGGGGGGCTATCGTTACCGCGAAATCGGGAACATGATGGGTATAAGTCTGTCGGTCGTTTGTCGAACTTATGCACGATACCAACAGACTGGCAGATACGGTCGACGTCCAGGTCAAGGTCGGGCACGTATCACTACCCCAAGAGATGATAGGGCAATAGTAAGACACGTAAGAGTTGAACCCTTTGCCCATGCGGATGCTATTGCCCTGCGATTTCGAAACCGCCGCCATCAACAATCTCAGCGCACCATTTCAGGTCAAACTGTTCGAAATCGTTTGAGGCAGGTTGGATTACGAGCGAGACAACCTGTTCGCGTACCAATGCTTACGCCTAGACATCGCTGCAATCGTTTAACGTATGCACGTTAGCACGTTAATAGGCGGACACACCAATGGAACAATGTGTTGTTCACAGACGAATCGAGATTTTGCCGCCACGGAAACGATCGGCGTCCTCAAGTTTGGCGTTATCGCGGAGAGCGAAATCGTCAGAGAAACACTGTTCCTGTAGCAGCGTATAATGGTGATTCGGTAATGGTTTGGGCAGGTATTTCGCGGTTTAACCGGACGTAATTGGTAATCGTACGTGGTAGGTTGAATGCTAGCCGGTATATCAATGAAATTTTACGTCCACATGTCCTACCTTTTCGTCAACGAATTGGAAACCGATTTCGATTAGTCCAAGATAATGCTCGGCCACATACAGCGAACATTACAAGACGGTTCCTGTCGCAACACCGAATTAATGCGCTACCACATCCAGCAATGAGTCCAGATCTAACTCCAATTGAACACGTTTGGGATATGATGGGACGTCGATTGCGAACGGAGTATCCGCATTTAAGGAATTTACGTGCGCTGGAAAATGCGTTTCTTCGAATTTGGGACCAAATTCCACAAACCATGATACGGCGATGTATTAATATGCGTGAACGATTGCAGGATGTGATTAACAACCGTGGTGGTAATACTGGATATCAAATTTACAAGTACTGGAGAAAACAAAATTCGCTCGACGACCTGTGGGTACGAGCGCCGCATATAGCGACATCCATATCATGACATTTGGGTATGAGTGTTCTGTTCAGTGACGGTACTTCGGCGGACGGTGCTGCCGTAGCGAAAGAGTTAAGCTCATAGTGTCCACAAAATGTAGGTGAAGTTTCAAATGGCACCGATTCTTTGTTCTCTATGAATCGATGGATGGCGGCGGTTTCGAAATCGCAGGGCAATAGCATCCGCATGGGCAAAGGGTTCAACTCTTACGTGTCTTACTATTGCCCTATCATCTCTTGGGGTAGTGATACGTGCCCGACCTTGACCTGGACGTCGGCCGTATCTGCCAGTCTGTTGGTATCGTGCATAAGTTCGACAAACGACCGACAGACTTATACCCATCATGTTCCCGATTTCGCGGTAACGATAGCCCCCCTCGACGAGGGTTACGAGACGGGCAACTTCCGCCTCACTCAAATGACGTCGAGCCATAATCGAATAAAAAATTTTATAAAATTTTTATTCCGTAAGCAAGAATTTTTAAGTAAATTTTAAATTTGTTAATTTAAAATGCGCGCGCACACATTCATACCTGCATATACACGGCACACATACACACTAACTTTCACACACAAGAGAAAGCGTAACCCGATCTTCTCAAATCAAAGCATTCTTTAAAAATTCCGCAATAGTACCGGTAAATGTAAAGGCACAAACATTTTTATCCATCAAGCGCACTAGTCGCGTATCGGAACAGTAATGACGTTTCCTTACCTCTTTTCGTTCAAATGTCAAAGTTTGATCCATTGGGTCATAGGGAACAACGAATCGGAGCGATTTGAAACTTCGCATACATTTAGTGGGCAATATGAGCTTAAAAAAAAAACATAGGCGTAATCATTACAATACTTATTTACAAAGATATCGTAACTTTTGTAATTTGAGGAAAAAACACCGTTTTTTGACGTTTCTTTACATCAATATTAAGCATAAAAAGAAAACATTTAGTGAAAAACTGAGATAGCCATCTTAAAGGGTATACTCTCTGCTTTCTGGAACCGTATTCAGAATTTTTGTTCGATGCTGGGTTCATGAAATAATGACTATCAAAGGAAAAAGCGTCATTTTTGCTTTGGTAGCTCATAACTTTGTAACCAAACGTCGAAATCGACTTCCTGGACATGCACATTATAGGGGAAGAAACAAAGAATAGCGCCCTATAAATGGCATTATTCAAAAAAATTTATCTGCGTCAGTGCAAACCGTACAAAAAAGAAAAAAAATTTTTTAATTTTTTCATCGTGATTTTTTGCATATTTTGTTAATGAAAATAGGCGCAAAATACTTTTGAGACTAAGGGCCGAAAACTAGAGACCTGAAGCTTCAAAATGACTGTTCTGGAATTCTTCTGTGATTAATACCAACGGAGATACAGCAATCTGAAAATGACCTAAAATTTTAAGAAATTTTTTTGTTCCCTTAATTTTTTTGAGTAGTGTATATAAATTAAATGTAGCTCGCATTAATGACATACTAGTGTTCATCATAAAAATACCATTAGTAAAAGTAATGCAATTTAAGCTTTATAAAATGTTACCGTTTCCTATCCCTCATAATATACCAAATACCTACCTCTATATTCAACCCAGTTTCCCTTACATGCTACTGAGTTCCAACGAGGTGTATTACGCAATGCTTCAAAATCTCGAAGTATGTTTTGCAGCCGATAAGAACGAGCGCATCTATCTGATACACCACATAATGCGGACAACCGGACAATCAACATGCGAGACAAAATTATTCACATCCAACACGAAAGGAATAGATCCATCATGAAGAAGATTGCTGTCCGAAGAACCGTGAAAACTCCACAATTGTACCAATACTGTTAGAGCCTGTTAAAATTACTGGTATTAATACCGAAGAGTTGAAATATTCAAATCATAAGCTTGCTCGGTTGGATAATCTACTACAAGAAGAACTAAACAAACCCGTTATCATCCAGCACAATTCGTGGTCCACTATTATATTGAATGTACTAATGTTTATTGTTGGTATTATATTCGCAGTATTTCTCTTACGACGGTGTGGCGTATTACGCTCAACAGTCAGGCGCTTGTATTCTGTGAAGTATCCAAGACCAACAAACGACGCTTGCAGTCTTAAAATTGTTAACACAAATGTCAACGCCGGCCCATTAACAAGGAGACAGTTATTGAAACTCCTGGAGGAAGACAGACCAATACTAGAGGAAGGATTACTTGACCAACCCCCAACCTATTCCGCCGATAGACAACAGAGAGACGAACTCGTAACCAGACCTGCTGGACAACATGGATTAAGAAGGTCAATCACCCTCCATAATTATGGATTGACACCATTGTTTCAAAGAAAATAATATTATTATAACCTAATATTTTAATACAGTCCCTTATTACTTGGTAACGAATAGAATAAGCGTAGATACACGTAACGATATGTATTCTTTAGATTAATTGAATGCGCTTCATTACCATCGATCTCATAAGTAGGTTATTAAGTTAACTCTTACCTCCTTAAATTATATCTTTATATACTCTATGCTATTTTAGAAAAAACTCCCTAACCTTATCAAATAATTCTAACATTTTATAAATAATTTACAATGTATACTTATAATTTAACTACAGAAAGCGATCTTAAACATCATAGGAATTAATTAATTTACGTTTTTGTGAAACCGTAAATTTCTTTATGGATGGGAGGTGTCAGATACTCTTACCGCCTGTAAATTTTAACGTATTTTCTACGCCTAAAAATAAAACATCTGTGTCCTTTCCCAAACATTTTCCGTTCCTATAACCCCAAAACAGGCAAACCCACGGTCCTCAAGTCCTTCAAAACATAAATCACCGCCTTCCTAAGTCCCAAACTTTCTCCTCGAGCACTTCCGCCACCCTCTCACTGACCAGCCTAAACCTTAACATCCCCTCTCAGTCCTTAGCCCCCACCTTAATTTTTTCCTTCGTCGAACTCGCACCCTTACTCTAAAGGCAGAATTATCTTATCCCTCATCCAGTCAACATCAAAAAGTCAAAAGTCTAATAAAGTTCTGTTTTTATAAAAATCTATATCGACTTCGAATATTTCTTTTGCCTCCGGGATCACGACATGACTTGTTATGCCGTAAATTATGTCTTTCAAGAACTTGGTATTAATTGTACCGGTATTTAATCTTTTAACTAATTTTCGCTTTCCACTATTATCTTATAAACTCTACGGTATAATTCATTCGACAAATTTTTAATTGGACCATTAGAATTCTGAAGAGGGTTACAATACCATTGCACAATTCTGAAGTAAATATTCTTCATGCTTTTCGAAATATTTAAATATTCATTTTTAACCGACTTCGAAAAAGGAGGAGGTTACTCAATTTGATCAGTATATATATTTTTTTTTTTTTCTATGTATGTTCGCCGATTACGCCTAGCTGGATGGACCGATCGGAACGAAACCTTTTGCATCTGGTAGGTTCTGACTCCCCATTGGTACCATTATCAAAAAATTTTTCATTTTTTAATTGCAAAGTATTGTCATTGCAAAAAAAACCGGCAACTTTTGAAATAAACTTTTCTCGATTTTAGTGCGCTTTTAATATCTTATCACGGACATGATTCTGAACAATTTTGTTCATATACAAATTTCGCGGAAAGCTTTAGTTTTCGAGATATTAGCGAAAAATTGTTATTAACTTTTGAAATCAACTTCGAACGATTTTAATGTCCTTCGAATATGTAGTTAGGGGCGTGGTTCTGGACAACTTTTTTCTCTTGCATAATTGACGGAAAGCTTTTGTTTTCGAGATATTAGCGAAAAACTATTGTTATTAATATTAGTCGAACACCCCGTGCTACGCACGGGAAAGACAAGAAAGGGCAATTATTACAATGCACTGTACCAAAACACTAACTAAGCTTTACCGCTCTGACACGCGACTTATACAGTAAGATGAGTTCACGTTGACGTTGGTGTATTATTCCCATTGCATGGTACAGTCTCCGAATCGTTCTAAAAATGCATCAATTTGATTTGTTAGAAAATTTGTTGCGCAGGATCTGCTATTATTTTACGGATACTTTCACCTTTGCGCAGTTCTAAACCGTAAGAGATACACATGCGCAGTAAATTTTTGCAAAGAAAGTTAACAAAGAACAAATGGATGAAGCACCCTCAATCATGACGTAATTAGTTTGTACTTGTCCCTGAAAGAGTGTCCCTTATTTTTTTTTCTATGCATGTTCGCCGGTTTTTTCCTAGGTGGGTGGTGCGATCGGAACAAAGCCTTTCGCATCTTGTAGAGTCTAACTCCCCATTGGTACCATTACCAAAAAGTTTTTCATTTTTTAGTTGCAAAGGATTATTGTTGCAAACAAAATTGAAAAACGAATATCCATGTTGTCTTTTAGTTAATTATGCTCATGGCATTTACGCAGACAAAAAAAAAAGCCCGGAAGAACTGTCTCACAGTATCTTATACAATTCTCCCCATTCCACTAAAAAGTGAAATAAAATAATTTTAAGAAAAAAAAAAAAGAAAAAGAATTCATTCAATTATACAATTACGTCACAGATATGAATGAAACCTATTTACTCGTTAGGTAGTATATTAAATACATTTCAACCTTTTCGGAGGCGGCGCAAAATTAAAAATACCTCAGTAAACGTTGCTGCCAATAACCAGGTGATTGTGGTATGGCGCACTGGAAATTAATAAGTCCTGCGAAAGAATACGAACCATTATACATATATCTGGTAATATACGTAAATGTAACGACTGTATCTTCATTTCGCAACGTTTCTGATATAAATGAAATTGAATCGACTTTGTTCACATGTGGAAGCCATGGATCTAAGAACCTATAAATGGAGCCCACGAC
The DNA here is from genome assembly GCF_050947335.1 of Megachile rotundata. NCBI lineage: Eukaryota > Metazoa > Arthropoda > Insecta > Hymenoptera > Megachilidae > Megachile > Megachile rotundata. The sequence goes on from NC_134986.1 coordinate 876,973, forward strand.
GCGGGGATTACCAAATTTGCGGCAGATGGGCTCTATCTTTATAGTATATGCGGCGATCGAGTCTTTCCGTCGCATACTCTATGAATCTAGATAGACCGTAGTTACATTCTATACGCACTAGCACCTACTTCGCGGCGTGCTGTCGAGTTATAAGTATAGAAAAAAAAAATAGCTATACAAGCTTTGCCTATGTTCGGCTGTCCAAAGGTTGACATGTTCAAGAAAATCTTTTAATTTTGCGCCGCCTCCGAAAAGGTTGAAATGTATTTAATATACTACCTAACGAGTAAATAGGTTTCATTCATATCTGTGACGTAATTGTATGATTGAATGAAATAGAAATTATTTTATACTTTTTAGTGCATTTCGAAGTCGGTGTATTTTTTTTCTTAAAATTATTTTATCATCTTCCACCACAGTTTCATTCTTTCATTGCTACTATAAATATTAAACTTACTTTCGCATTACAAAATATTCAAATAAGTCGGATAAATAATGGCACAGAGTCAACACAGATTTTTGGAAAAAATAATTCATTACATGCCCACCCCTTCAAGAGAAGTTATGAAAATTGTAAAATACCCAACGAAACATTGAAGAGTTATTATTAGCGTAAATAGCATTTTTTTTTTAAATAATATAAATTCATAAAATGTTTAAATATTTTTGTGCTAGATTGCAAATATATTGAAACCCTGATTTATTTTAATAAATAGAGTAAAACAAGATGTTCCATTAGGGAGAAAGTAAAAATCGTAACAGGTGAACGTTCTAATAATTGGACACTTTCACGAATTTTTTATATTATTAAAATTAAAAAGCAATAGTGATAATTATTTAAAAAATTAAGGATGCCGATTTTATTTATATTTTTAAATATGTTATGAAATTCAACATTTTACATAAGTTTTTCTTATGTACATAATCGCCATTCGGTATTAATTTCTGAGATATTTGCGGAAAACTATCAGTGTTGCAATGGTAAAGTGTCAACGTATTCTATGTGCAAAAATAAGAAAGAAATATTATAAAAATGTCAACTAATAGGCTTAATTACAAAATTGTAATATGAATATAAAATTGCCTAATTTTTGTATTCAAAGTACTGCTATAGCACAGTGTTTGTAACACGCCGAGTTTCTTGCGAATTTCTTTTAATATCTGTAACTGCATCCTTAATTTTTTTTCCAATATATCACGTATAACTATTTCAGTTGCATAAACTTTTTCAGCCAATGTTGCGCACAAATAAAAATCTGAAAACATAAGGTCAAAAAATTTGGATAGCCGGGCAACTCATTTAATCCACCTTTCAGGATAATGATGAGTCATTTTTTGTTTATTTGATCCGAAAGTGAACAATGTAATTATTAGCGCCATCAAGTTATAGATGGTGTTCATATAAAATAAAAATTCGATAAGAAAGTGGATATTACTTTTAATAACCACGTCAGTTCAGAAAAGCAAAGCACAATATCATATTGATAAAATCTATAAATACACATATTCCTTATTTGGTTTAACTTTATCGTAGAGGTTTCCTGTTGTGCAATTTTTCTGTTATGTTGCCATTGCGCTTATTCACGAGCATAGTCAACCGTCTCGCTCGAGCTCATCGCTTTCGCACCTGGGCGCACTCTATTCTTGTGCTTTGATTGATCCATATTTTGCATTAATAATTCAAAAACTAATTTGATTATTTGTTTATATATTTTCTTTCATAAACATTTATTGTTTACCCCCTGTAACGTCATCCGATCTTGATGTCACTTGTATTTGTAATTTTTAGTTTAATTTCATTTGTTTACCGCAGCAAAGAGTAATGTCTTATTATTGCACTATTTCTTTGTAATCAAGAAATTCATTTATAGATTTACAATTCCTGCTTTCATATCAGAATTGTACGAAAAGTGCGTATACAATGATTCTTTTTTTAATTGCGTCTAACAAGGGACATCACCAAGGTGTCACACGCGGATTTTAATGAAATTGACATATGTTGTAGCTTTTTAAAAATCATTTGACACGTATTTTTTTATATCTGCGGACATCTATGTTGAGGGGGTGAAAATAGCCCTCAAAGTTCGGGGTTGAAAACACATTTTCTTTAATATCTCGGAAACTAGAGGGTGTAGGAAGGTGAATTTTTTTTTAAATTGTGTAGGTTTTAGTCAGGAACTTAGTTAGTGACAAATATTTCGGGAGAAATTATTTATTTAAATAATATATTAAAAAATTGGACTTTTTTTTCAATTTTTCACCCTAAATGCAGTTCGACTTTTTTGTAGATTTATATTCGAAAAATATGCATCAAAATAGGGGATACGTGTTTTTGAAATTTTTTATTCATTTTGTTTAGCAATAATTATTATATATACAATTTTCTCCTACTTTTTACGGAGAAATGATTTGAGATTTGTTTTCGAAGAAGGTGAGCCCTTTTTATACGATAATTTGTCACGTTTTTAACAATTAGACAATATCAAATGTTTATTGTTCCATCGGTAGCCACGAAAGGTCCAGCGGGCAGGTATAAATCCATCGCGGTACCAATCGTCGCTATACAGAACATAGATTTCTATCGGCAATAAAACTTTTAGCCGAACGTACAAGTTTATTTATATGACTTTTAATAATTTGGACGGAAATGTTTAGATGATTCGGTATCTCTGAAAAGAGCTGGAGATTTGAGCAGTGCGCTGCTGTTCTTTCTTGGTTTTTTATACGTTGCTAAAGTGGAAGTGGGAAATTTCAGAAATTTGTATTGGTCGTCGTAATCCGAACAAGTGTAACGACTCTGGAACCTAAGTTCAGATAGTTACTAGCGCTAAGAAGGTAAAGAGCGGCTTTTACCAATTAAACGACTCGTTTTGGAAAATAACTAAATCTAAAGATTGTGGGATTCGTGTGGTGTGCGGTTAAGGAGTGAAATCCACAGGTCAATATCTTTCAACAATAAGGGTTTATTCAATAAAATAACGAAGATGATGAATTTAACAAATAACAAGTAACAAATAACAAAATATGAAAAGTATACTGGTTTGATTAAAGAAACTAGAATAGACTTGATATAATATTAATAATAGAAATAACAGAACTTGGCAAATTGAGCAATACGTAATAGATAATTATGAATCTAACTAAATGACTCTCGCTAGGTAATACTTTATATTAGATCGTACCTAAGTCTGTTTTCGGATGAAGCTAACTTCGCTTTTATATAATTAATTGAATTCGATATTCTATATTATTCAGTTCTCGTCTTGAACGCTATCGTAATTACAAAGTTTATATTGATTAATACGTTTATAATTTATATAATGAAAAGTCTTTTACGAAATTATTAATACTAGCGCGTGATAGTCTACCGCAGCGAGGAACACTACCTAAGTGTGATTCTCTAAGTGTACCTAAATACGCTTTCGCAAAGTTAGACAGATTAATGATTTTATCTGATATCTAACGCGGTGTAGTCGACTACTGAGATTACGCTGATGACAGAACAATATTCTTTTATTAATTCAAGTTCAAAATTTGTTTGAATCTAAATGAATTATTACCTCGGAACAGTTACTCTTTCTTAATTTGTCTCGACAACTAATTGTCCATGACCCTTTTTGTCAAAACGAACACTGACAGCCAAAACCAGATCGCTTAATTGGGGAGCCTGTTGTTCACTGGCTACTAGAACGACCCAACGATACAGGAAAAGGGTGAACAGTATAAGTTCAACAGGGTAGCAAATCAATTGATTCTAATATAAAATCGTAATTGCTGAACTGCCACCCAAAAGACACGGGCTTCAGAGACCAAGCCGCTCAAATGGGGAGCCTGCGTTAGCTGGCTACGAAACTACCCAGAGCGAACTCCGAGAATCTGACGGCGCGTTAGCAATCCGACGAAAAATCAAATTTGAGTAGCTGAGAGCTATCGTTTCGATATCTTAGCCTTTCTTGGCGCTAAGTATAGCACTCTCCTAAAGGAGTTTCAGATACGAGACCGTTTGAATGGGGAGCCTGTTGTTCACTGGCTACTAAAACGACCCACGACCAAGTATCCAAATGGCGTATACCCGCTTTACCAGTCAAGTATTAAGAATCGTTGCGGCTCTTCACAGCGAAAACTGTTCCGGTTATACTTATCTGTAGACTTCTAGTTCGCTCGACTTCGAAAACTGTTCTGCGATTTAGGCGAGTTTCGCTCGGCCTTTTATACTCGCCAGTCTGGCAATTTCTCGGAAAACCCCCATAACGTCGAAATATATAATTATCGTATAAATTCGCAATTAGGCATTAATTATGAAAACGAACGATTTAATTACATTATTAATATCGCATTCCACATAATGATTTATATTCCTGATATAAAAATAGTAATTTAATAGTGTTTTAATGAAATTGCATTTTCTATCCTTTTCTATGTACTACGCACGACTTCTATACGGATCGGAGCTACATGTATAAGCATACGGTGTTTCTAGAACATTCCATTTAACAATATTATAATTTACAATATTCACTGCAATAAACTAACATCTGACTCTATTTCCGGATAACATAATATTAGTACGCTCGATCTGTATTGATTGATTTGTTTAACTAATAGTTTTTAATAATTAATAATGTCTGAATTGTAAAATGTATTGCTATCCTTCTCTAGGATTACGCGAGAATACTAGGAAATTCGGGGCGAACATCGCGGCACGTAGGCACATCGCATTACGGAATTTTCCATATAGAATTATACATTTATTCGAATGACTATAAAATAATACATTAATTTTGTTTTTAATTGTTCTAACTTAACTTGATTGTCTTTGTAAATTACATTATTCTTTCTAAATTGAAAATATAAAATAATTATTGAAAATAAAATAAATATATATGTACTGGTTACCGACCGCTGAACTGAATACATAAGGTAATTGGTATATAATGTACTGTCGGTAATAGTCTATTATCGTCGGTAACTAAACTATTTTCACAGTGGGTAATGAAATTGAACATAGTAATGCCACTTTTAAAAAAAAAACTCTTCCCGGGATGTTACACAAGGGTAAGTAAATTATTTCAAAATATACTGTTGCAGGAAAGTGTGTATAAATGAGTATATGGCAATTGCATTATTGTTTTCCTTTTTGAACATTTGTAAAATTTATTTTTTATAAGTGTGAATGTTAATCCCATTAATGTTATTAACATTTTAATGAAAATATTTAACTCTAATAAGCAGGAAGCACACATAAATCGAAACAAAGTTAAACTGGATCAAAACATAATAGATGCAATTCATATGTATAAAGAATGGGCATATACAGATATATAAATGCAGTAAGAGATTATATTTAATGACTGGACGTATGTCTAAATCTTGCCAATTTTTGCGAATTAAGAGGAAATAGAACAAGCTTTTCCTTAAGAACCTGCCAATATATTTTTGTTCCGTGTGAATCAGAAAATACTGTTTTGCTTCTTGATTCATGGAAAAGATATACCGAGAACAAGTTATGTCGATCCTAGGTCAAAAACAGTTAAAAATACCAAAAAATACCCTATCGTTTGTTCAACTATTTGACGTCGATAGGTTTCGAAGTTAAAAAAATTTTGTTCGAAAAGTTTCTAATCCTTTAGTTTTATTGAATTTAGATACAAGTTTACTCACAAAAGACAATGTAATACAAATTGATAAAGCTAAAGTTGAATGCTTGCTTCTGGAGATTATGCTATATAGTGTGCACAATAATCAAATTCAATGAAGAAATTCATTATTAAAAGTCAAATAAATAAACGTATACCTCCGGCTAAAAGTTTCATTGGCCATAGAAATCTATGTTCCGTATTACGACGACTGGTACCGCGGCGGACTTATACCTGCCCGCTGGACCTTCCCTGGCTACCGATGGAACAATAAACATCTGATATTATCCAATTGTTAAAGACGTAACAAATTATCGTATAAAAAGGGTTCACCCTCTTCGAAAACAAATCTCAATTCATTTCTTCGTAAAAGGTAAGAGAAAATTGTATATGTAGTAATTATTGCTAAATTACAATAAACAAAAAATTCCAAAAACACGTATCCCCTATTTTGATCCATATCTTTAGTATACAAAGCTGCAAAAAAATCGAACTGCATTTAGGGTGAAAAACTGAAAAAAAAAGTCCAATTTTTTAATATATTATTTAAATAAATAATTTCTCCCGAAATATTTGTCACTAACTAAGTTCCTGACTAAAAACTACACAATTTAAAAAAAAATTCACCTTCCTACACCCTCTAGTTTCCGAGATATTAAAGAAAATGTGTTTTCAACCCTCAACTTTGAGGGCTATTTTCACCCCCTCAACATGGATGTCCGCAGATATAAAAAAATACGTGTCAAATGATTTTTAAAAAGCTACAACATATGTCAATTTCATTAAAATCCGCGTGTGACACCTTGGTGATGTCCCTTGTAAGTCATGATGATATTGTTATTTTTATATAATGTAGATACGGGATTTCCATATCATATTAAATTATTGATGATAACATATCGATTCACTTCTACAATATTTATGTTCTCCTTCCATATTATAAGCGTCACACATGGTAAATGAAAGATTGTACACAAAGCTTGGGGCAGGAAAGTAAATAATATTTGTAACTATATGTGTATTAATCGAATTATTCTCTATTAGACTCTCATTCAAGCGATTAGCAATCTATAATACATTATTCGCCCACTGTCACATAAGTTTTATAGGTGCTAATAGTGAATGTAGTAATAAATATTTATTAAAGAATATTAAGAGAAATCTAAAAAAAAGTCCTGTGAAAAGAACTCTTTGATTATGTAAGTATTCTTGATGTTAAGAAAGTTGTTCTTTTTCAAGACTCTAAAACATTTTAGTCTATCATTTTCTATTTTTATGGATTATTTAATGAAAAAATTATAAAAAACATGTGAAATTATATTATATATAATCCAAATATTGTATTCCATTTTACTGTAGAAATATTAATCATTCCTGTTATTTTTTTTAATTTATAAATTAATCATTAAATTTGAAGATTAAAGTTTACTAATTTCATACTACAATTTCAAAAAATTAAGCAAATATGTGTACATATGAAACATTAGGTTATAAGGTTCATCATTATAGTAAATTTAATAAAATATTTGCAGTTTCAAATTAAAAAAAAATCTATAGAATGATAAAAATGAAGTAACAGAAAAAATAATTTACCTTCCATAATATTGAATGATACCATTGGTCCCTCGTGTATGCATTATTGGCTTGCAGAAGAAGTGAACTATCTGACAGAACTATACTAATACAGTTCTTATAAGTAGGATCCCATCGAGCAACAGCGTACTTCCGTATGTCTGACATGTTGCTGTACGGTATTGGTTGTTGAAGAAATCCTGTTTGCTGAAAGCATATTATTTGTTATAATTAATTTTATATTCTAATAAAACATATCATATTCTTCATTAAAAGTTTATTTTGTATTATGAGATGTGAAATTCAAATTTGTTTAAATGTGACAAAAACTTTTAGTTAACTAGGGAATACTAATTGTAAGTTCTAAAATTAAGAATTAGAAATGGAATTGATTGGACATTAAATTATTTTTTAATATTATGAAAAGGCTCCACCCAGAGGAGCTACTTCTTGTTAAAATGTATGTAATTAAGATATTTTGTAATTTATGGTATTCTGAGTCAAAAAATCAATTGGCAACAATTTTTAAGAAGTGCAGTGTTTGTTCTAACACTCGCCAGTAATCACAACAAAACATACAAATTAAAAATTAAAAATAATTAATACTTTTTTTTTTTAGAAAAGATTAAATGTAACTGAAAATGTAGGAAAGATCACTTTAAAAATATAGAATATCAACGTTTGGTATAATTTATTTTGTTTTCACTCATATGATGAAAAGAACGTATTATTTCAAAGTATCGTTTTGAGCTTAATAGAGCCACAGTAGTACATTAATACAGTAAATATTCGATATCTGCACAAATGATTTGTACGATATGTGCACCAAAGTTATCCCCACCACTGGGGGGAAGACCCCTCTAGACGCCACGAAGCTCTTTCGCCGAAAAATGTAACGGGTAGGGGTATATCCGTGAAGCAATACATATACAAATATAAAACTTTTTTATTTTTGATTTTCTCAATATTAAACTTTTACCAATAGATTCTTCATATTTTTCTGATTAAAATGAGACCAAACAAGACGTAATTTGAGTTATATTTACTTGCAATATCTTATTGGAGTAAAGTCATCGATGTACGCGTAACATTTGAAATTACAAGTAAATATGTCCCGAAATACGTCGTGTTTGGTCTCATTTTTATGCAAAAATGTTACAAATATGATGGAAAAAATTTCAAAAAAAAAAAAAAAAATTAAAAATAAACAAGTTTTATTCTTGCATTAGAAGTGTCCTACCGATAGGTCACTGTTTGTTTACGTTCAATCTCCTTCGCTCGAAATGTAGGACCTGTACGATATCTGCATCAGTTCGGACCCGAGAATCGTGCAGATATCGAATATTTACTGTAGATGTAAAACATACATCAAATGAGAACTGAATATGTACATACAGTGGATGACAAAAGTATTCGTACACATGAAATATAAAAATAAAAAGAACAATATTTTCTATGTTATTAAGTTTATTTAAACATATATAGCTGTATATTAAACATTACACTTACAGCAACAAATGTCAAAAATCGAAGGCAACGACATCATGTAGTAACTTGAAATGATTTGAAGTTCACGAGACCGTAAGAAATCGCCGGGACAAAAGTATTCGTACACGTAATTATTGCTACAATCATTAATATTTTGTATGATAATCCTTACGGCAAATCAATTCACGTAATATATCGGGCATTCACAATACCAAATTTTTAACGAAATCTGGTCCTACATTACACCATTCTCTTTTTAATATTTATTTCAAGTGTTAGTAAATAGAAATCGACGAACGACCGACACAGACCATGTGCCTTCTCACTTTTCTCATTGCATTTCCCCTTCCTCAGGGAACTTCGCTGGGCCTAAGGGCCCTAAACAGCCATGCTAGCGGGAGTGTCCTCAAGACGAGATCGTGTCTAGGAAGACATTCTTGTATTGGCATTTGCCGCGAGACGTTATTAGTAAAGCATTCAATATTCTATATAAAAACGCCCACCGCTTTATTTAGTAAAAACCTCACAATTACTTTTATTTCTTCTAAGTATCTTACACAAATATTATATCATGTTTCGCCTATACATGTTCGATAGAATTTAAGTCAAGCAATTGTGAAGAAGTTGCTAACCTATGGGGAGTATTGGTATTAATAACCATTGACATATTATACATATAAGCTGTATACTTCGCGGCACAGTCTTGCTGAAAATAAAATTCTTCTAATTGATAAATTTAATTCATTCTAATTCAACTGCACTGTTTTGTAAATTTTGTTTTAAAATATTTAAATATAAATGTTTATCCATTATTTTATCTATTATTACTAAATTGTCGTCTCCAGAAGCAGCAATACATCCCCACACCATCACAGTTCCACCCTCGTGTTTCGTCGTCGGTTGCATATTTTTGACCCAATTCAGTATTCCGCCATACTTTTTTACTACCGTCCGACTCAAAAATATTAAATATTAACTCGTCGGAAAATACTACGTTTACCCAGAAGTCGTCGCTAGCATTTATGTATTATACTGCAAATTCCAATCTCCTTTTTTAATTTACTTTGCTTATGAGTTGCTTCTTCCTTGCAACTTTACTGTTATACGAGGTCTGTCCCAAAAGTATCCGACCTTCTTTCATATTTCCCTGCTGGTGTTATCCTGCGTCATCAGGCTGGTGGCATTCTTCGAAGTAGGCCCCATTTGATTGTAGAATACTCTGCCAACGACCTTTCTACTTATGGAAACAGTCCTGGAACTCGTTTTTCGGAATAGCCTTTAGAGCGTTCATCGTATTAGTTTCGACCGTTTCTTTATCGTCGAATCGGTGTTCTTTGAGTGGCATTTTCAATTTTGGAAACAACCAAAAATCGCAAAAAGCTACATCAGGACTGTACGGAGGCTGACGGAGCTGTATGACTTTGTGCTTTGTCAAATATTGCTGCACAAGATTCGATGCATGCGCTGGTGCGTTATCGTGATGAAGAAGCCAATCACCACTTGACCAAAACTGAGGCCAAAACTAGTTATCGGTATTCCAAGATCACATTCTAGTTCTCGCACAGTCAATCGACGATTTTCGTTGATCGCAAATCGCACACGTTCAATATTATTAAGTCTTGTTGTCGTGGAAGGCCGCCCAGAGCGTGGGTTACTATCAACAGATGTGCGGCCATCTTTGAACCGCTTATACCACTCTTTGATTTGTGTGTTGCTCATATACTCATCCCCAAATGCCTTCTTCATCATATCGATGGTTTCCGCACAACTCTTTTCGAGTTTTAAGGAAAATTTGATGCAAATTTGTTGCTCCGATCCTTCCCTTATTTTTCACAACAGCAGAATGCGATAAACGTAAAAAACACTTCGTAAAAGAATGCACGTTGCACATGAACTAAGGCGTCCCGACGAAAACTACGATATTGTGGGAGTTCGTAAAGCTTTGCAGTTGATACTCATACCCGGCAAATGACGCTAAAATTGTGAGGTGCGAAGAAATTAAAGAAGGTCGGATACTTTTGGGACAGACCTTGTATATGGTCCGATGCAGCACTCTTCATACTGTTTTAGAGTGAACTTATTTCAGCATACATATTCTTTAAAGTATAATGCAGTTTGAGATGCACTGGTATCTGATTCTTTTTTAATAGTTCAGATGATTTTACGCTTTTCTCTTGTAGTTAATTTTCGGAGTTTACCGGTTCTTTCTTTATTCCGCAATATTCCTTCTTTTTTATACTTGTTTATAATACTTTGTACAGTCGATCGACTTCTGCTTAGTATTTCTGATATATTCCTACATGATTTTCCTTCTTTATGTAACCATATCACAATTTTTCTTTTTTTCAATGTTGTTTCTTTGCCTTTCCTCCTCATATTGTACATATTAGTGTTAATGTGTACTCGCGACAATTACTACTGACTACATTAACATAACATCATCTAATATAATAGTTACATTGATATAGAATGTCCTGATACAATCGTATCTGTTCTATTTATCAACATAAATGATAATGTACGAATACTTTTGTCCCGGCGATTTCTTACAGTCTCGTGAATTTCAAGTCATTTCAAGTTATGTTGTCATTGCACTTCCCCTTCCTAAGGGAAACTTCGCTGCGCCTAACAAGGAAACATATCAAACCGCGACACACCGATTTTAATGAAACTTATGTGAAAGATAGTTCTCAAAAAAATATTTGACACGTATTTTTTTTTATCGGCCATCGTTCACATTGAAGGGGTGAAAATAGCCCTCGAAGTTGGGGGTTGGAATCATAGCGTCACAGGTATGAGCGTGACGCGGTTACAATCATCGCCGTAAGGAACATAGGCTTTTATGGCCAATATTGTTAAAAAATAATTTAATTTATTTTTATTTTCTGAGTTTCTTAAAAAAAACAAATGTTTCCAAAAGTTCTAAATATTTTATTTAGAATGAAGTCTTTACGCCTGTAAAAGTATAAAAGCAGTATTGGCCATAAAAGCCTATGTTCCTTATGGCGCGGCGTTAATCATAACCGCGACACGCTCATACCTGCGACACTTGCAATAATTATTCAGAAATCAATTAACGGCATATGAAGAGGTATAAAATCGCTAAAATAATGTAAAAGATTGTAAAAATAATGATATTTTTAATAAAAATGGTGATTGCCCCTCTTCACAGGAGGTGATGTTAAATTATATATCTAATAAACATTGCAACAAACAACAAATTCCAAAAACACGTATCCTCTATTTTTGTCCATAGTTTACGTACACGAAGTTGCAAAAAAATAGATCAACATTTAGTGCAAAAATTTAAACAAAAATGATAAATTTTTTAAATATTATTTAAACAAATAAAGTTTCTTGAAATTTTTTTACGCACAAAAATTGCCTATTAAAAGACCAACAATTTACAAAAAAAAGAATCCAATTATCTTCTTTAATTCCGGAGATATTCCCAAAAATATGATTCCAACCCCCAACTTCGAGGGCTATTTTCACCCCTTCAATGTGAACGATGGCCGATAAAAAAAAATACGTGTCAAATATTTTTTTGAGAACTATCTTTCACATAAGTTTCATTAAAATCGGTGTGTAGCGTGCCGAATGTATCGCTACTACGTCACGATAAAATTTGAAGTTAAAAGATACCGCAACGCGATTTGCTTCTAACACTAAATATTACAAGCAATGGTTCAAGTTCTCCCGACTGTTGGAGGTTTGTAATGTTCGCAACGACTGCAAAGCGAATAGGTGAGATGTTTCTTTCAATAATGCGTGAGTGAATCTGACGACTCGCTGTCGTCTTGACTCCAACGTCGACGATGGAGTCAGAGGTCGTACCCTGATTGGCTTTTCGCCTTTTTTAGGAAATTCCAATCAGCGTGTCCTTTGGGAATGGGCCCACCCTTCAAGCTCCCTTAGAGCGTCTTCGTCTAGGAAGGGTGGGGTATCCGGTGAGTTGGCGGGAGGACCCCGAACGTCCGGCAATGCCGCGATTTTTTCTTCTAGGTACATTTGGCGACCATAAGTTCCCGTTAGGTCCGTGCGTGACCGTTCCTAAAGTACCCTTCGGAAAAAAACCGTGTTTATGATCGGAAAATGACCGTTGAGGATGAAGCGAAAATTAACTCTAAATTTATGGCAAGACATGTAGTAAAATTAACAACTAGAAAAAACCCGAAATATTCTAACTCAAAAACGGCTGCCTAACGGACCGATCATAAATAAACTTTCGAAATCCTCACCCAGATGTACCGTCGTACGGAACACTGTCGTTATAACGTCGGTATAACAGGAAGCTATTAGGTAAAAGTTAAATCGAATAATGAATTAACAAGTTCAGAATAATATTAAATTCTTCGTAATTCGTGAATGAGAAATAAACCAATTAGTTGTTATTTACAACAACCAGACGAAGTATATTGTATTTATTTTATGCCTTCAAAAAGGAAAAAGAATAAATTCACGAAAATTAATTTTGTCAACTATTCTAATGAAGCAAACGAATAAATTCACGTTTCAAAACGAATGAGTGCCTTGCCTATGAAATGAGATCGAACTGGAATAGAATATCTAATGCAGTACCTCATTGAAGTGAAATAAATCTATTGCTGCGTACGTTTAATTATAAAAATACAGAAGTAACTTAAATAACACTTACTCATTGATTCATGGAAAAACTAGCTTCGATAAAAAATATTTGTGTCACCGGGTAGATCCACCGATCAGAGCATCAACAGCTGATGTCCTGGCAGGGTTAATGAACTCTCAGTTTATTTCACTGTCTTTTTCTAATAATAATTGCACAACATAATCACGACCGGTAAACGGACCGAATGAAAACTCGTGAACGATTATTCATATGTATGTTTAACGATACACTATTCTCATTATAAGATATCCGAATTCAGGAATCGAAATTATATTATATTTTATTAGAAGACATTGTTAGACTGGCTACGGATCGCGGTTTTGTTCTCGACCTCGAAGCAACGTAGCGAACGGTTGCCATGCAACGATGATCTGTTGAACGACTGCGGCGTCGATCGACAGTCATCGTTTATTGTCGAAAGAAACGTGTCGAAATAAAACGTATCGTTGTTTTTAATCGAAAATTCCGTTTTCTTGCTTTCAAGATAGTATAGTTTCAATTATTTATGAATATTCGTTCACGTGTTTTCATTCGTCTTATTTACGTGTCGGGCTTACAGTGAAAATTAGTGAAAAATGACAGAGAAAAGTGATAATGAAAACTAATAATGAAAGATGAAAGTGATAGGTGACAATGAAGTTGCTTGAGAGTTTTTTGAGATTTTCTGTATGGTGATAGATTTATATTAACAATAAGGACCGATGGATCGGACCGGTGACAGAGACGCATTTTTAATCGACTTCGAAAAAGGAGGAGGTTACTCAATTCGATCAGTATATATTTTTTTTTTCCTTATGTGTGCCCGCCGATTACGCCTAGCTGGATGGGACCGATCGGAACGAAACCTTTTGCATCTGGTAGGTTCTAACTCCCCATTGGTACCATTATCAAAAAACTTTTCATTTTTTAATTGCAAAGTATTGTCATTGCAAAAAAAACCGGCAACTTTTGAAATAAACTTTTCTCGATTTTAGTGCGCTTTTAATATCTTATCACGGACATGATTCTGAACAATTTTGTTCATATACAAATTTCGCGGAAAGCTTTAGTTTTCGAGATATTAGCGAAAAATTGTTGAAAAGTTTTGAAATCAACTTTGGACGATTTTAATGTCCTTTTAATATGTTATCAGGGGCATGGTTCTGAACAATTTTGTTCATATACAAATTTCGCGGAAAGCTTTAGTTTTCAAGATATTAGCGGAAAATTGTTATTAACTTTTGAAATTAACTTCGAACGATTTTAATGTCCTCCGAATATGTTGTTAGGTGCGTGGTTCTGGACAACTTTTTCCTCTTGCATAGTTGACGAAAAGCTTTTGTTTTCGAGATATTAGCGAAAATTATTGTTAACTTTTGAAACCAACTTTGAACGATTTTTGTGTCCTTCTAATACGTTATTAGTGGCATGATTCTGAACGAGTTTTTCCTTATGCATAATTGACGGAAAACTTTAATTTTCGTTAATTATGTTCATGGCATTTACGCAGACAAAAAAAAGCACGGAAGAACTGTCTCACAGTATCCTATGCAATTCTCCCCATTCCACTAAAAAGCGTGAAATAAAATAATTTTAAGAAAAAAAATACACCGACTTCGAAATGCACTAAAAAATATAAAATAATTTCTATTTCATTCAATCATACAATTACGTCACAGATATGAATGAAACCTATTTACTCGTTAGGTAGTATATTAAATACATTTCAACCTTTTCGGAGGCGGCGCAAAATTAAAAGATTTTCTTGAACATGTCAACCTTTGGACAGCCGAACATAGGCAAAGCATGTATAGCTATTTCGTTTTCTGTACATATAACTCGACAGCATGCCGCGAAGTAGGTGTTAGTGCGTATAGAATGTAACTATGGTCTATCTAGATTCATAGAGTATGCGACGGAAAGACTCGATCGCCGCATATACTATTAAGATAGAGCCCATCTGCCGCAAATTTGGTAATTCCCGCGTCGTGGGCTCCGTTTATAGGTTCTTAGATCCATGGCTTCCGCATGCGAACGAAGTCGATTCAATTTCATTTATATCAGAAACGTTGCGAAATGAAGATGCAGTCGTTACATTTACGTATATTACCAGATATATGTATAATGGTTCGTATTCTTTCGCAGGATTTATTAATTTCCAATGCGCCATACCACAATCACCTGGTTATTGGCAGCAACGTTTACTGAGGTATTTTTAATTTTGCGCCGCCTCCGAAAAGGTTGAAATATATTTAATATACTACCTAACGAGTAAATAGGTTTCATTCATATCTGTGACGTAATTGTATGATTGAATGAAATAGAAATTACTTCATTAGGAAATAGAAATTATTTTATACTTTTTAGTGCACTTCAAAGTCGGTGTATTTTTTTTCTTAAAATTATTTTCATCATTACAATATCTAACGAAAATAATTTTCCATATTTTATCTATTACATATTTTTTTGCGATAACGAATAAACGTATTGAATAAATTCGATTTATTTTGATTACGTGAGTAGAGACTAATTTTGTTATTTCTTATTCATGAATGAATGATAATTCAATGTAACTTTCATCTAACAGCTTTCTATTATACCGACGTTATAGCGACAGTATCGATACATTTGTTCACGACGACGATCGGCCGTTATATTCGAAGCTGTCGCTCACGCTGTCGCGCGACCGGTCTATACGTGCTCTCATTGGTCAGTGTTTTTCATTAATAATTCAAAAACTAAGCTTTAACCAGCATTTTGGTAAAGGAAAAAGTTGTTCAGAATCACTTCAGCTACCACCCCCTAAAATTATGCCCACCAGTAGCCGAACACCCTGTATTTTCCTAGGTCTGCCCGATTTTCCTGTCCTTTCAATTCGTGGACGTCCTCTTCTTTTAATTGAAGCTCCCTGGTCAATTTGATCCTGATTCATTGACAGCTCTTCTTCCTCCTGTTGAGCAGAATCCTCCCGTGATTCTTTAATTATTTCCATTGGGCAAAATTCAGGTTGCTGCTGCCCTTCGTTTGCGACAATATTCTGTTCTTCAATGAATCGTACATCTCTTTCAATTATTACCATTTTTGTTCCTTGTTCCCATAAACGGTAAGCCTTAGACTCGGTAAAGTGTCCCACCAACACATATTCTTTTCCTCTTGGCTCAAATTTGTGTCCTTTCCTAGGACCCTTTTTGAGTGCTATTACTCGACTTCCTATTTTCCTCAAAAATCCTATGTACGGTTTTTGTCCAGTCCATTCTTCATATGGCGTTGTATCTTGATTTATTTTTGTTGGGCACCTATTTCTTAAGTAAACGGAAGTATTTATGGCTTTGACCCACAGGGCATTTGTTAATTTACCCTGTAATATCAGGCAACGTGCCATTTCCACCATGGCATGATTTCGTTTATTTGATTCGCTACTTGTTTTATGCGTATCGTTTGACCTATTATGGGATTTAGAATAGCAATTTTTTGCACTATGGCCATACCTGTTGCAATTATAACAATTTCCTTGAAATTCACGTGACATCTCCTGTGTATTCCTTGTCCTGTTGGTGTATTTTGGATATGTCGAAAAACCTTTATTTGTGTCTGTTGTCTTTAGTCCTGTTTCTTTGTTTTCTTCTTCATCATTATTACTTCTTCGTATTTTCTCTTCCATTGGTTTGACCTTCAATTCATCCATTGTTGGTAATAATTCCCTAGATTCTATTGCTACGCAAAAAGTTTCGTATTCTTTAGACAACAAATTTAATAACATTATCGGTATTACTTCATCTGGAAGTCTTATTCAGGCCTTATTTAATTTTTGTACCGCATGAGTAAATTCATTTACATAATCCGTCATAGATATATCCATGTCCTTTTTCATACGATACAGTCGCTTGAACAGTAAGTATTATTTTATCGGTCCCTTAGACGCATAAATTTTCTTTAACGTTTCCCAAGCGTCGAAAGAGGTACTCACGTTGTCGAGATGTGTATATTGATCGGTTTGAACGCACAGCATAATCAGATCCAAGGCCTTACCATCTCTAATATCCCACGCTGCACTGTTTTCTTGGGTTTTTATTATGTCCCTTGTTACATATCCCCATAAGTCATTATATCGTAAAAGGAAATTCATCTGAACTTTCCAAGTTTCATAATTTGCGTTCTTCAGCTCCTTCACGTGTTGCACGTTCAAAATGTTGGCGGCCATCCTTTTCTTTTGATTTTTAACGAAGCACGTGTTCACAGGGCTATTTTTCCTATTTTATTTAATTATATTGGTTTCGCGCACTAGAACCGTTCTCTGGGCCCATAACCTGTTGCGATTTATTGTATTTTATTATAAAACTCAAAAGAACATATTACGATTACGACCGATTATATGAAACATTTTCGACGCTCTGTTCCACGCGGTCGCTTCGCACGCACAGATACGTTTGTGAACAACCGCGAATCGGTTCCGACTCGGTACGAACTCCTCCGAATCTTCCCGAATGCACACGAGGCATGCAGTTGTATTTCCAACATTGACGAAATTAGAAAAAATATTTTAAAATAGTCCAATCTTTCACGAATGAAATAAAAAAGAATTTAGCTAAATCGGTTGCGCAGTTTCTGAAAAAAAAATTCGTAAATAAAGCCTATTTTCGCAAAAATGAGCAAAAATTACAAACTTTAAAGACTTGTTATGTATTCATTAAATTCGAAACCGGCAAAATGATGACTTAAACCTCCCCCAATTTCACATGGACGATAACATATTTTGATTAGAGCAAAGTCGCAGATGTTAACATCTAAAAATGATCGATTTGGCGTGGAATGACCCTATACTTTATTAATACACCTGAATATTAAAATAGAGCAGCTGTTACATTCTTGTGCTGCGTAACACAATATTCTTTGGTCAAGTCACAAAATATTCTTTAACTAAACATGTTCGAATTTAAGAATTTTTTAAGATCTTAGCTTTCTATTTCCGTCTGCCTAACTGTTAACTAAGATATTTAACATGTTATTGATTATATACCTTTTTCAGAAACTAAAGGGACTCTGACGTGTATATTATATTTTCAAAATTTTAGATTTTATTATATGCGTAATATATCATATATTTCTCCGCTCTAAAAACCATAGTCGAAGTAACGCTCTTCCTTTCATACTCAGCAATTTATGACCTGCTTCTGTTTAACATTTCTATCTTGTTCTACTCTATTTCCATCTTGTGTCGCATTATTTACAATGTCTTTGAAATTCTTCAATAAACACCAACCGTTGATGTATGACAACTATTCTGGAATATTCTAACGAGTATATAAAAGGAATGTTTTAACTCTAACTTTAATTTTAAATATTGATTGCAATTTTAATAGCAAAAGTACAATTATATTTCAGATAAATAAAAACATAGCATATGATGTTAACGAATTATTAAAAGAATGTATATGTATACATACATATGCTTGTACATTCTTTCCGAATGTCCTGTGGAGGTTGAGGCCGTTGTAACCTCTTTCACTTTTTGCGTCATAATACGTTGACCCTTAACAATGAGAGGAAAATAAATAAAAGGAAAAAAGGCAAGCTTGAAACTAAGAACTCACATATATAACTGTTATACGAAGTCTTAATTAATCGCGAGCTTGAGTGCGAAAACTTTGACATATGATTAGTAAAAATGTTGCCAATTGGTAACGATCAGTCCTGGCCACGATCATTCAATGCGTAGCCACCATCGAAAATCAATTATTTATCGATGTACAATTGCAAAACGTGTGCCGGTATAGCCCTGTTATCGTTAAAGCAGAAATTGGATATGTCTTATAATAGGTAGCAGACTCCGTAATTACGTTAAAAAACTGGTTTTATCCATCCTTTTTGCTTTTTTTAATCAGGAATCGTTATCAATGAAAAACTAAAGAAAAAGAAAAAGAAATGCGAAGAAGAAAATGTGAAGATATTTGAAGTGCCCGCGTAACGCGAGTCCTTTTTCTACAACCGCGTTCGTCTTTTGTCCCCCTTCTCTTTCCGGTACGTTTGAGAGAGCACGTTGTAATCCTGTGTATCGCGCGTGGTTTTTGTATCACGGAATATGTCCAATATATTAATATAGTTATTAATACTTCCTATCGCTGTGTTTCTCCTGCCCACATCCCCAAACTCAACAGGTTATGGGCCCAGGAGCGAAGTAAGTGTAGCAAATAGATAAAAAAGAAAAAAAAGAAAAGTGAGGTTAGAAGTGACCAGCCACCACGTATCGCCATGAGCATCGCAAATATGCAACAAATCGAGAAATTAGGAGATGGTAACTATGAATCATGGAAAATTCAAATGAAAAGTATTTTGCGATACAATGAGTTATGGGATTACGTAAATGGGATGATTATTAAGACAGAAAACGGAAAAAGCGCTAGATTTAATTATATTGAGTTTGCAGAAAATACAGTACAATCACATTAAAAAGGCTGAAACTTCACTGGAAGCATGGGAAGCATTGAAAAAGGTGTATGAGTCACAGGGACCCATGAGGTAGTGCATTTTATTTAAACAATTATATACAGAGAAACCAGACCATGGCACAGTATGTAGATGATTTTGTACACAAGGTAGAACAACTTACAGAAGCAGGCATCAAATTACCTGAAACAGTTATACCGATAATGTTGTTAACTTCCTTATCATCTGAGTATGAGACATTCTGTATAGCCATTGAGTCAAGAGAAATAATGCCCACTCTAGATGAACTTAAGGTAAAGTTACTTGAGGAGGAAATTCGAAAGGCAGATAACGATTTATTGAAAGACGTTGACAAAGAGACGGCTTTACTATCAAACAAGAGAACGTTTCAAGAGAAGAAACCGCAGAAGCAACCCTTCCAAAAGCATAGGCCTGAGTATACTCACAATAGGAAATATAATGATAAGTGTTTTATATGTGGTAAAGCAGGACATTTAGCCAGATTTTGTAAGAGCAAGCAGAAGGTTGTTACATCAAAAAACAACACAGAAGAGGCAATGTTTGCAAGTGCATTCAACAGTGGTCCTAGTACATCAGGTGATTGGTATCTAGACAGCAGAGCAACTGCACACATGTGCAATGACAAAAAGATGTTTGAAACCCTCAATGAAGAACGCAAGGAAAAGGTATATACAGCCACGGATAGCAGCACTTGGTCCCTAGGTAAAGGAGAAGTAAAACTAAGCCTCGATTCAAAGAACAAACAGGTCAGTAACATTAAATTATTGGACGTAATGTGGGTACCAGAATTTAGAAGTAATCTAATGTCAGTCCCTAGCATAGCTAAAAATGGATATAGCGTAACATTTAAAGGAGAATGAGCTGTTATAAAGCGAAAGGATGGAACTGTAGTACTAATAGCACAGAAACAAAATGATTTGTATATTGTTAAGCCCTCAAGTATGCAACAAGGCATGTTAACAGAAAAACCAGATGACAGAATGGTGAGGTGGCATCAGAGATTAGGCCATCTAAACTTTAAGGATGTGAGGAAAATGTATAATAAAGGCATGGTAAATGGAATGCAGATGCTTGACCATGCTACCCTGAATGAATCAAGATGTGAGGTATGTGATCTCAGTAAAATTCATCAATTACCATACTCGTGTTCAAATGACATAGAGAACGACACATTAGCGCTAGTACATACGGACATATGTGGTCCTATGAAAACATCATCCTTAGGGGGAGCAAGGTATTTTGCGACCTTCATTGATGACAAAACAAAATATACAGAAGTAGTCATTTTGAAGGAGAAATCCGAAAAATTTAACGCCTTCAAAGTATATAAAGCTCGTGTCGAAAAGCAAACTGGTAAACCGATAAGAAAGATACGCAGTGACAATGCGAGAGAATATCTCTCAAAAGAATTTACTGAGTACCTGGAAAAAGAAGGGATAGTACGCCAGTTATCAACTCCGTATACGCCTCAGCAAAATGGAGCGGCGGAACGCGTCAATAGGACGATTGTGGAAATGGCACGTACAATGTTGATACAATCAAAATTACCTATGAGCCTATGGGCAGAAGCTGTAAATGCGGCTGTTTTCATAAGGAATAGATATCCAACTGGAAAATTGAAAGATTCGACATCATTTGAAGAATGGACAGGACGAAAACCGTGCGTTGGTTTCCTGAGAATCTTTGGAAGCAAAGCAATCGCTTTGGGAAAGCATAGGAGAGTGAACAAATTTATGCCAAAGGGTAAGGAATACATACTAGTAGGATATTCACAAACGTCTAAAGCGTATAGGTTATGGGAACGTGGAACAAGAAACGTTGTGGTGAGAAGAGACGTCCGATTTCACGAAAACATTGAATACCACACAACAGAAAATGAAGATATGTTCGTAGTTCCGACCGAAAATGAGTTTAATACCACTGCAAGAGATGAAGAAAAGGAAGTGGAAGAAGACTATGAAGAAGAGTCAGATGAGAATGTTTCGGAACATGATACCTTGGCAGAAGAAGCTACGCTTGAAGAAACTATGGATGAAAATGAAATGCCAATCAGCAGAACAAGAGGTCGTCCGAATTTAATACGAACCGGAAAAAGAGGTAGGCCAAGGAAATTATTCCATCATATAGCAAATTTTAGCCAGTTACAGGTGATAGAGCCAAAAACGGTTTCCCAAGCCATGAAGAGCGATCAATGTCAGTTGTGACTAGCCGCCATGAAACAAGAGTATGAATCTCTCATGAAAAATGGAACATGGGAACTAGTGGATAAGCCAAAAAATTCAAAGATACTCACTAACAGATGGGTGTTTAAAGTTAAGCAGAATCAATATGGTACCATAAACAAATTTAAAGCAAGGCTTGTAGCTCGTGGTAATGAGCAAAAGCAGGGTATCGACTTCGACGAGGTTTTCGCACTCGTTGCTCGTTATGAAATAATTCGAACTTTGCTAGCAGCAGCAGTAGAGCACAGAATGCATGTGCATCACATCGACGTCATTTCTGCGTATGTACAGGGTGATCTGACGGATACCATCTATATGCACCAACCTGAGATGTTTGTAAAATCAGGAAAAGAAGACAAAGTCTGTAAATTGAATAGACCATTATATGGGCTGAAGCAGGCAGGTAGGAACTGGTATCAAACTTTGAATAATTACTTGACAACCATTGGTTTAAAGAGATCACCGATTAATCCATGTGTATATACGAAAAAAGTAAATAATACAGGCATCATAATATTGGTTTATGTTGATGACATATTGATAGCGGCAAAGGATTTAGAAGAATTAGAGAAAGTCAAGAAATTAATACAGAAGAAATTTAAAATTAATGACTTAGGAAAAGTGACAAATATCCTCGGCATACATGTCAACAGAGAAGGCAATACAGGAAGCATCAAACCGAATCAACGGAAATACATAGAGGAAACTTTAGAAAAGTTTGGGATGAAAAATTGCAAGCCAACGTCTACGCCTTTGATACCAGGCGAAACATTCGATCACGAAGCTATAAATGAACAAGAACAAACTGAAGCGCCATATAGAGAACTCATAGGAGCTCTTATATACATATCAAATGCGACGCGACCTGATATAGCGTTCGCTGCGAATGCTCTAAGTCAATTCAATGGAAAAACGAATAATTACTACTGGAAGGCGGCGAAGCATGTTCTAAGGTATTTAAAAGGTACTATTAATTATAGTATAAAGTATTCTGTTTCAAGTGAACCGGTAAAAATATATGTTGACTCGGACTGGGCGGCTGATGGAAGAGAGAGAAGATCACGATCCGGTTATGTTTCCATGCTAGCCAACGGCCCTATCAGCTGGCAATCCCAAAAGCAAAAATCGGTCGCTTTATCTACTATGGAGGCAGAATACATGGCAATGTCCGAGACAGCCAAAGAAGCAATTTATTTAAAAAGATTATTAGCGTATATGAACTTTAATGATTTAGTTTGCGGAAAATTAGATATATTTTGTGATAATCAGAGCGCTATTCAGTTAAGCAAAAATAATACGTATCACAGTAGAAGCAAACACATAGACATACGATATCACTACACTAGGGAGATGCAGGAAATGGGTGAGATAAGCATGCAATATGTGAGCACAAATGAAATGATGGCAGATATATTAACTAAATCTCTTCCAAAGATTAAATTAGAAAAATGCGTCCAAATGTTAAATTTAAGAGACTAGTGTACGATTATAAAGTATAAGTTTTAGTAAAAACAGACCAAAGATGTTTATATATAAGATATGAATTCATAGAGCACTTCGAAAGGGGGAGTGTTAAGATATTCGAAGTGCCCGCGTAACGCGAGTCCTTTTTCTGCAACCGCGTTCGTCTTTTGTCCCCCTTCTCTTTCCGGTACGTTTGAGAGAGCACGTTGTAATCCTGTGTATCGCGCGTGGTTTTTGTATCACGGAATATGTCCAATATATTAATATAGTTATTAATACTTCCTATCGCTGTGTTTCTCCTGCCCACATCCCCAAACTCAACAGATAAAATAATTTTAAGAAAAAAAATACACCGACTTCGAAATGCACTAAAAAGTATAAAATAATTTCTATTTCATTCAATCATACAATTACGTCACAGATATGAATGAAACCTATTTACTCGTTAGGTAGTGTATTAAATACATTTCAACCTTTTCGGAGGCGGCGCAAAATTAAAAGATCTTCTTGAACATGTCAACCTTTGGACAGCCGAACATAGGCAAAGCTTGTATAGCTATTTTTTTTTCTATACATATAACTCGACAGCACGCCGCGAAGTAAGTGTTAGTGCGTATAGAATGTAACTATGGTCTATCTAGATTCATAGAGTATGCGATGGAAAGACTCGATCGCCGCATATACTATAAAGATAGAGCCCATCTGCCGCAAATTTGGTAATTCCCGCGTCGTGGGCTCCGTTTATAGGTTCTTAGATCCCTGGCTTCCGCATGCGAACGAAGTCGATTCAATTTTATTTATATCAGAAACGTTCCGAAATGAAGATGCAGTCGTTACATTTACGTATATTACCAGATATATCTATAATGGTTCGTATTCTTTCTCAGGATTTATTAATTTCCAATACGCATACCACAATCAACTGGTTATTGGCAGCAACGTTTACTGAGGTATTTTTAATTTTGCGCCGCCTCCGAAAAGGTTGAAATGTATTTAATACACTACCTAACGAATAAATAGGTTTCATTCATATCTGTGGCGTAATTGTATGATTGAATGAAATAGAAATTATTTTATACTTTTTAGTGCATTTCGAAGTCGGTGTATTTTTTTTCTTAAAATTATCTTATTTCACGCTTTTTAGTGAAATGGGGAGAATTTTATAGGATACTGTGAGACAGTTCTTCCGGGCTTTTTTTTTGTCCGCGTAAATGCCATGAACATAATTAAGTAAAAGACAACATGGGTATTCGTTTTTCAATTTTTTTTTTTATTAATTGTAAAATTGGTAAATAAAATCGGCGATTGCATGTTGACTCATACACCACCAGAGGCACGGAGGCATACGTAGAATTCAATATACAGTATTCACTCCGTAAATGTTAAAAAGATCTCTACCGTAAATGTTAAAATTGTATCCCCACTATTGGGGGGATCCCCCTCGAAATCAGTCAAGAATGAAACACGATCGGTCGCCGAAACGACGAGGATCGAATGTCGGCGAGACACATACTAATGCAAGCAAAGGAAAAGATTGTAACTTTCTTATTTCTTACTATTTTTTCATGAAACTTTTATTGTTGTATTTGTCTAGATTTCCAAACATGATATAATTACGTTAACAATTGCGTGTATAACGAGTGATTAAAGTTTTTAACATAAAAGAAGACGGCGAATGGAAAAGAAAGAGAAGCAGAAGGTTGACGCGTTCAGCAAACATGAAAGTCTCGTGTGTCTTCTGTCTTTTAATTTCAAAAATCAAAATTCTTTATTTTTGGGGTTTCATCAATGAAGCTTTGATTATCGTATTCGTCTCGTTTTTCTGATTAAAATGGTACCAAACACGGTGTAATTAAAATCATAATTAATTGTATAGCAAGCCTTTAGAAGGAATTCGCACCTCTACCGTAAATGTTACATCCCAAACTTTTATGGCTTGTTACATAAGTAATTACGATCGTAATCATATTGTGTTTGGTGTCATTTTAATCAAAAAAACGAGAAATACAATGGTAAAAGTTCCATTGATGAAAAACCAAAAATAAAGAATTTTAATTTTTAAATTTAAAAGACAGAACACGCACGAGTCTTTCATGTTTGCCGAACACTCAAAATTCTATCCCTCCTTGACTTTTGTATTGCTGTCTCTTTCTACGTTCGGCACACTACAAAAAATGTAAGACCTCTACCGTAAATGTTACAATCGAGACCGGCAAAAGTAACATTTACGGAGTGAATACTGTAATAGGAAATAGCATTGACCGTTTACAGATGTTTAGGTACAGGCAATTAAGTCTATCCTGAAATTTGAAATTATTGCGTGTACTGCGTAACAACTGTGAAGAAAATAACGGTTAATTCCAGGCCCGTTACCGTCATCCTCATAATGTAAATTTTATACATTATTTTCTATCCATCTTTAGATAATCATTTGTCCATCAAAACAATTTGGACCTCGACATAAAGTTCTGTTCCGTTCGTGCCGCATACTCATATGTGATCATTTCAATATCAGTGTTACGGCAAGGCAAACATCAAATTGTCAGTTATAATTGCAGTCTCGATCATCGAGTCCCTAACCATCTGATTTTTATAGCTTTAACAATCGCATGCATTTTTACCGCTATAGCCAAGTGTTTTTCCCGCCAAAAGGGCACATGTAGCCATAGCGGTACTTAGCGACCAGGGGCCTTGGAAATTCCCAAAGTGGCCAGACTTCAAACACAAATGCTGACTAACTCCCACCTTCAACCCACCCTGTCCAATTTAGTCGTGGAAGGGAGGAGGCAACCATTTTCTTGCGAGCTCCAAAAAGGATTAGAATTGACACAACTTTCAAACTGTTTACGTGAACATAGTTAACCTAGCACTTATAGAAGATTAGCAGCAAAATAGTAATAGTTTTTGTCTTGAACAACCAAAGTTCCATCGAGTATTTATCATTGGTCATTCGAGTCGGATCCGATATCAGTTACGTAGTTAGCGGCTACTTGCCTGGAAGACAACGAGGCTGTCGTGAGCAGCTTGATCTTGAAAACAATCTCAGCTGCCGGTGGACACAGTTGAACAAGTGACAGCAAAGGCATAGAAGACGGAAGAGGTTCATCTGCAGTGCAGCATCCTGAGTAGCGACCGTGCGAGCGGAGTGGTACAACATCGCACCTTCCCTGGACGAGATAGTAGCAATGCAGAAAAGCGGGTTGGCAATTTTGGCGATCCATTATAAAGGGCAACGAGCCGGGACCACTGAGAAGCGGTCCAATTTCTAGTGAAATTGTTGACTTAGTAGTCAACCCCGTCATTCTCCACATGAGTTTATTTGCTTGTTTTTACTTGTATGAATCATATATAAAATGGGGGCACCATTGAAACCCCTAGTAGCCGAGCGTCAGGCAATTAAGGCTAAGTTAACGATCTTCAAAAAATTTGTAGAAACGGCGGATTTCGAAGTAGCTAGTATGGCTTTTGAAAAGCGTGTCAAGGCAAATGACGTATCTTTATGACCGGTTTGATCGCGTTCAGTCACAAATTAAAATAAATGTTGTAGGCTCTGAACTAGAAGCAGTGCAGTTATAAGAATACGAATCTTTTGAAAGCATATATTTCGGTGTAAATGTTTGAGCAGCGGTTGTGTTACGCAATTGCCAATAAATAATGGGGCAGCTAGATCGGACGATTCGCATACTACACCGCGTCTTCCATTAATTAAGGTTCCGGTCTTTGACGATGATTTTGAACAGTGGATTCGCTTTCGAGACACGTTTACATCACTAGTTCAAGACATAGAAAAATTGACAGATATTGACTATTTTAATTACTTATATTCGACATTGACAGGTCTAACAGCACGCGTTATTGAATCATTAATATATCCGCTGCCAACTATAAGCTTTCTTGGTTAAGATTGGAAGAACATTACGAAGACCCCACGGCCTTGATAGATCATCATACCAACTTCCTTCTTGCGATAGCTCCGCTTCAAAAACTCGACGGTAAGGCGATAGCCGAATTCATTGACAGAACCGTGAATAATGTACAAGCGTTAGAATCGCTATTAAAACCGGAGGAATTGAGTGATGCCTTGTTTCGGTAAGTTTACTTTACTCGCGAAGGCCAATAGTAAAAATTCGTATGTCATAGCTCCTCATATTGCTAGCTGTTCAAATAAATGTTTGCTTTGTTACGGTGATCACGCGTTGAAGAATTGTTTTCGGCTATTAGCCATGGCTTTCTCGAAAGCGATTACAAGTTTGCTTCAATTGCCTCTTTATGGGACATAGTATAAGAAACTGCACACGTGGCAAGTTTAGAAAGTGTGGGAATAAGCATCAGATCGTATTAAATCGCGAAAATTCGATTGCAACAAACGGAGTACTGGCGGAAACTCCTGGTCTACAATCGTCTCATATAGTGTGTATCTCGAATTTAGCTGCTAACGAATGCACCATTTTGTCTATCGCGTTGGTGTACATTATCGAAAGTAGAGGTAAAAGACATGAATGTCGTCCACTATAAGGCCCATTTTGTAATCAATGAACTTTGTGATAAATTAGCTCTTACGCCCACTCCTATTAACACGGTAGTTACTGGTTTAGGAGAAAGAAGTAGTCCAATCCAATCCAACGTATCGCTACCGAATGTAATACATTTGTAGCAGACCTCGCATGTTTAGTATTAGGAAATATCATTGAGGAAATGCCAAATATCCCACTAGCAGGGGTAAACATCCTAATACCTCCAAACGTCACTCCGGCTGATCCCAGCTTCCAGTATCCGGACCGCACAGATCTTTTGATTGGTGCCGGCTGGTTTTGGAAACTATTGTGTGTGGGACAGCACAGAATGGGCTCAGGAAGCTTAGCATGGCAGAAAACGCACCTTGGATGGGTTTTAGGTGGCAGTTTGTTTTAACCGAATAGCGAAAAGTGTTTTGTGCGGACGTGCCACGCGGTGACAAACGCCCAACTACACAACTCAATTTCGAGATTTTGAGAAATCGAGGAGATTAGTTTGTGCACAAGATCCACTGTCAATGACGAATATGAACGGCACCTTAAAGAAACGACGAGATGAAAGCGGCCGATACATTGTTGCTGTTCCTTTCAATAAGAAAATACGCAAATTGGGTAACTCACGCCGACAAGCAGAAAGACGTTTTCTTAACTTAAAGCGAAAATTTAGAACCGACCGTAATGCTCGTCTTCACTTCGGTAATTTTATGCGCGAATATTTGAATTTACGACATATATCATTAGCTGATATTGATTCCGATGCTGAAATGGGTTACTATTTTTCACATCACGCTGTGCTCAAGGATTCCAGTATAACCACGAAAATTCGCGTTGTATTTGATGGTTCAGCTAAAACGACTTCCGGTATGTCAGTAAACGATTCTCAGATAGTTGGTCCTGTTGTGCAGAACGATCTCTTTTCCATTTTACTTAGATTTAGAAAGCATCGAATCATTTTATCCTCAGATATCAAGAAAATGTACAGGCAGGTTTTAGTAAAAAAGGCCAATCGCGATTATCAGCGCAGCATACTTTGAAATCACCCACTGGAAGGAGGAGTTATCCTCCAGCGGGGCCGTGGGGAAGCGTGCTGTCGGGGCGGTCCTTCCGCGAATGGAGCAGTGGAGACCGCGGCCACGGGCGGCTCTCGTTCCGGATCACGCAGGTGCTCACCGGGCATGGTTGCTTCGGGGAGTACCTGTGCCGGATCGGAAGGGAACGGACACCGATGTGTCATGAGTGTGGTGGTGCTGGGCCCCACGACGCCCAGCACGTGCTAGGTAGGTGCCCTGCATTTGCGTTGCAGAGGCACCACCTAGAGTGTGAGTTGGAATGTGATGCTGCGTGCCTGGGAGATGTGGTAGAGAGAATGCTAAAAAGTGACGAGGGATGGAAGGCTGTCGCCTCCTTCTGCGAGACGGTGATCTCGCGGAAGGAGGAGGCAGAGCGTGAAAGAGAAAGACGCGGAGTGAATGGCAGAAGGAGAGGGAGAGGGCAACCCGCCTCACGGGCGCCCTCTTGAGGGTAGTGGGGCGGCGCGGCTTCTTCGCGTCGTCCCCACGGTGTGAAAGGCGAGTGACCGGGTGTGTGTGTGTGTGTGTTGGTGGTGTGTCTGTGTGAGTGTTTGCGTAGTTTTAAGTGGAGAGAAGTGGAGGGACGGGGATCGCGCCGCCCTCCCCGGCGTCGGTCCTCGTCCCCTTGTGCAAGTGTCGGCGGTTCTCGGTCCGGGGTGTCGGAGTTCCCGGGATTGACCGAGGCCGCCATGGCCGCAGGTGTCACGGGCGGGAACCCGGGGCACCATTGCACGCGGCCAGGTGTATGGAGCCGACGGCGGGCGTGATTACGTTCATTCTGAATAAGATTTTCCATTGCAAAAGTGAAGTTTGAAGCTTCATTTTTGAATTATTATTTTTAGGAAAAACATGGATCAATGGAGCGCGAGGATTACGCGCGCCCAAAAGCAAGAGCGATAACTTCAAGTCTAGCAGTTGAACGCGATCATGATCAAGTGCCTATGCGCTGATAGAGTGTAAACGTTTAATAAGAAGCCCTTATGTCAAATCTCACTTAAATAATGGTCAAAACACTTACAAATAATGTTGACTTATTCGTTTATCATGAGTAAGAAACATAATTAGTTATGTGTAATTAACAGAAGTCGACCAAATGAAATTTCTGTAACTTTAAATTTACATAAAATTTATTAATCATTAAAATAAGACTCACCAATTGTTTAAAATAATTCTGCTTGATTGAAAATGTATTCTCGTAACTAAAGCGCTCTATCGATCGTAACTATTCATAAACATAATACACAACTCACAATAGATGCCATCGCAGCCGGTTTACTTCACTATCATTTTTTATTATCATTTCTCACTGTAATATCTTTTTGCCGCTTGCCACTAATTTCCTGACATAATAGCGATGGATAAATAAACGAAAACGGGTGAACGATTATCCGAAAGTAACTTTTGTGATTTTTTTCCCTTCAACGTTTCGCTTTGAACGTTCTGTCCTAACCTGCCGATTGTAACTCCATATGTTTCGAGTCTAGAGAAAGCGAGAGTTTTGGATAACATCTTCGGCCGTTCTGACCATTGCGTTAAAGAATCACAAAACAATTATATAAAAGAATCATAAAACAATCGTAGGCATCTAAGAAAACCGTTGTCCCCCTCCCTTTCTAAAAGCCAAAAACGATTTTCGCCTTTTTCTAAAGAAAGGTATACTCTCACTTTCGTTCGAGTGTCAAACGTCTTTGTTGCAAGGGACTGTTGTCTAAATTTTTCGTCGAAGATGTTCATCGCGTTGCGTTCAGTAATTTAGGACAGATCATCGGGTGTTCAACATCAAAGAGAGAGTAAAAAGTTGCCAAAATTATTTATGAATACTGTTCACATATTTTCATTCGCATTCTTTATCTGTGATTATTTCATTAGGAAATTAATGAACAGTGGTAGCCAAATATTACAGTTAAAAATACCAATTAGAAGTGCAGTAAAATAAGATAACTGACCAGGTTGTGACATTAGATATTGTGCAGTGTGTCTTTTTACGAAAGGTTAGGATCGATGAAGTCACGAGAACACAATTTTACTGGAACAGGATTATTTTTAAGCAATAGGTGAGCCTGATTCAAATTTGCTTATCACATATTCACGAAAAATGAATAAGTGAACATTATTTGTAACTGTTCTCTTCATTATTTAACTGAGCTTTGACGTAAATGCTTCTCATAAAATATTTACCCTGTCCCGGCGCATGGGCACTTGATTATTATCATGCTCAGTTACAAAACTCAAAGCAGTCGCTCTCACTTTTGGGCGCGTGTAATCCTCGCACTCTTATTGGTTCGTGTGTTTCCTTAATAATTCAAAAACGAAGCTTCAAACATCATTTTTGCAAAGGAAAATCTCGTTCAAAATGACGTCCTCTACTATCCCTTTCAGGGAGTAACACTAGTTATCAGACTCTCTGTAAAATTAGCATCGGATCTTACAATTAGCACGGACGCGTTTCTTAGCTGCTTACATAGATTTATTTTGCGTGGAGGGCGATGTCAAGCTATCTACTCGGACAATGGTCAAATCTATATAGGACAACGAAATGAATTGCGAGATTTAGGAATTTTATTACACTCTATGCACATGAGAAACAGATAATAGGCACCTTAACAAAGGAGGGTATAGAGTGGCATTTTTATCCCTCCAATCACCGTTCCCATAGTTAGAAAGTCAGGAGATCGAACAGTACAATATACATGAAAAAAAGAAAGATCAAAGAGTATTTTATAGTACCGTCTCCTGTTCAATACGAATTCCAATTTGTCAATCATTTTTTTTTAATATCTACAGTGTTTAAATAAATCGATTCTAAATAAAAATTCCAAATTTCTAACTTTAAACATGTTTTGTAGATTTACATAGTGATTTAGTTTCTTCTTATACCAAATTATTCCATAGTCTATGTCGAATATTAATTATACAAATTCTTATTACAATATGAACATTCAAATATGTTTAAATCATGGTCAACGTGAAAAGGACATCGAACACGCAAAGAACTTTGCTAATATTTTTCAATCTATTTAGGAAACTATGAATCCAGAAAAAAATCTAATCGTAACATACGGCGAAGAAAACAATTGTATTGTTAGCACTAATTGTAAGTAAAGGAAAATACATGTTGTCTTGAAAATTTAATTACATACGGAAATTTCAATTAGATAATAAATTTCTCGGTAACTTGAACAAAATACCGAATACTTTACTAATTTTCCGTACATACAAATTAAATTATTATACCAATTTGTAGAATAATATTTATTTTTTTCTATTCAAGACGCCAAAGCATTAAAGATTAACCTAAGCAAAATTTTTTGTTGACAAAGATATCATCAACCTACCCTACTTTTTAACTATAACTATCACACTGCGTGGCTATATTAACTATAGCTATCATATTGCGTTACTTGTTTTAACATTGATTAGAACTTCTAACCACATCGTAGCGGTCAATACAAAATTTAATCAAATATTTAATTATACACATGATAATGTTATCCATATCCTGATAGTAGAAATAAATTGGTATCCACTAAAATGGTGACAAACGATATTGTTTTTTTAATTCTTGTAATTCTTTGACACTAGATAATATCTAATTCGGATGATATCGATGGGTTATAACTAATATATAAAATGTCTACTTTTAGTATTTTTAGGAAGACCAGGTGTAAAGATTTAATAGTACTTTCCATAGTATGATATTGTATTGTACTTATTATTTTATATATGTAATATAACCATAATTCGAAGTATATAATTGTCAATATGCGTAATAATTTGTGAAATTAAAAACGGTTGAACAACTGAAATAATTGCATAAAAAAATATTATAATTTACAACAAAATATAAGAAATATTATTTACGATACTATTTTTAATAAATTTATAATGTAGATACAAATTTAGTTGTCATATAACATAGACACAATTAACAATTATTTATTAGACATAAAAATTAAAATTTTACAAAAAGTGGACATAAAGTTTTTGTGCATTAAGTAATCGATATATGTATTTATAAAACCTATAAGTTCGAATTCTACTTGGGAAAATACTATTTTGTGTTTTCTAAGATAAAGTTCCACCTATAACTGTTGTTAACTGCTCGTGATTACCTTGAAGGTGTACGAACCTTGTAGGTGTTTTGCACGCTTGTGCCAACGAAAAACTATAGACTGTATTCGGAGGACCACACAATAGTTCGTGAAAAATTCTAAGTGTTTATTTTGTAATTATATATTTAACCATATTTCTTCTAAGTGATCTACGATTTCTAAGTGTCACTATCTATTTTCTACAATGTTCTATTGTTTGCTATGGCCGACATAACCTCAGCATAGACGTTCCTGACGGGGGAGGAGTATTCTGATGCGTCCAAAAAATATAAGATCTATGGAAGGGAGGTGGAAGGTTTCCGCCCTTCTTTACTTTTTCCCACTCGCCAAATCTTACTAATTCAACCATTGACCGTGGCAAGCAATAAAGTCAAGCAGTGTGCTGACTCGCGCACGTTTATTCAACAGAAATTAATCCGTTGAATAATAATTGAATATGAGTCCGAACGGTTGACTCGAAGACGTCCTAAACGGTGGACTCGTGAAATTGATAAGTCCGTCGCGAATGACTCGTAAAATTTCTAAGTCCGTAATCGAATGACTCGTAAAATTTCTAAGTCCGACTTAGGTGACTTTACTTGAGATTCTTTTTAGTCCGACTCGGATGACTAATGTTGGAATTCTGACGAGACGTTCCGTCGTTACTTCCTCGAAACGTCGGAAGTGCAAGGAGGCATGCTGATTGGTTCTCATTAGAAACGTTGATTTTCCAATCAACATGCCCCTTGACTTGGGCCCACCCTCTCTTGCGCCCTGAGCGCGCCTTTTTTGGAAGAGGGTGGGAAAAGATACCGATGAGTACGGGAGGATCTCGAAGGCCGGCAACGCCGGGGTTTTTCCCTCCAGGTGACACGCACGTTGTCCTAAAAAGTACCGCTAGGACGGAACCGAGGCCCATCCTCGGTGACCCTTCGGGAAAAACCCTGTTTATGACGGAGTAGTTATTGAAGACTAAATGAAACTTAGAAATTCTAAAGGCATTGTTCGAAAAAATGTAAAACTAAATTGCCGTCGATGGCTAAAAATCTGTCTTTCAAAAATAACTGTTACCCGGACCCATCATAAACTACCTACGAAATCCTCGCGTATTGTGTTCCGTAGCACGTTCGGAACAAGCAGCGTGCTGACCGCGGTAAAACATGCTAGAAATAACGGATTAGGAAGTTGAAATGTTGGTACCTGGCGTCCAAATGTAATCAATAAACGAAAAAAACTACGGTAAGAATCGCGGGTCTTTATGGCTTCGTGAGTTTACTGCTACCACGGAACGGTTTACAAAATTCCCGAAGGGACCGATTATAAATTACATATATGGAAAGTTAAATACTATGAATTTACAAACCTAAGACTAAGCTAAATTATATAGTTAAATCTATGGCAGGCTTTAACAACTGTAGTAAACCTAATAATTTTCATTTGCACTATCTGCTTTCGATGAAATTTTCTGCATGCACATATCTTATTCACATTTGCAAAAAGTACATTTTGAATTTTCATTATAGGCTTCAATAAAAAAATTGTAAAAAGTGATATTTATTCTTTTGTTTGCTGCATCGACTGAAGCTATTAATCCAATTTTTAAAAAATTGTATTATTCATTGTATTATTCTATTAACTGAAGAAGTGACATACAAACCACGGAGAGCTAAATTAAGCAGATATGTCCAATTAATCAGCATCATTGGACCGTATTTCATTAATAGATCCTTACCGGGTCAAACGTATTCCACTTTTTTGTCCAAGATATTACCAGATTTGCTAGCAGATGTACCGTTTTTAATACGTTTCTAAATTAAATATTCACATAAAACTTAACAAACACAGCGAATATTAAACAGAATACTTCGCACTCACTAGATCGAATGCACTTAATTATTTCCTCTGAATGGTACTAACAATGAATTTTATTGAGAACTACCGACGACAATCGAATATATATATGTATACAAGAATAAATTATTCTCGCATATTATTATTCTACTTAAAAATGTCTATCAATCGTTCATAATCAAATTAAACAAGTGTATTAAATAAATGGTTAAACTTCTGTATAGGACGTACCTGTATAGTGAAAATTGGTGGAAATTAGATTTTCATGGCGTAGTCTTCACGCCTCTGAAAACCACGTAACTTTCGTTTAAAGAATTTTTGCCAGCAGTGAATAATTTTGGAGTTATTTAACGTCGTCACCTTACGAGACCCACCCTTTATATTGATCACGTAAGGTTTCCATTAGTCATAGTTGAATTTCGCGCGAAAAAAGACCAGACGACCGCGTTGACCCATCTCTGAAATGTGGGCGACGCGCCATGAACGCGTCGCAGTCGCGGCGATGACGTCAGTTGTGACGTTAGAAACCAACCAGGACGATCAAGTACAGCCCAAGGAAAAAAGATAGCATATGCTTATCCATATGTTTATTAGTGTTTATGTATGTAATGTAATTATAACTTACAAGTAGACCTACCGAAGTGTCACTCTGATTTTTCTAAAATTTGGATATGTTATAGTACATAGAAAATTAAGAAACACGTATTTTTTCGTATCTGCGGAAAAACATATTTAGGGTATGAAACAACCCCCAAAATGTGAGGGTAAAATGGAAAAATTGCGATATCTTTAAGACCAATGAAGCAATTTTGATGATTTTTGGTATGAAAGTATTTTTCGATAAAAGACAAAAATTGGCCTACGTTGGAATGGGAGTGAAAATTAGGGAGGTGGGGGGAATACCCCTAAGGTGACCAAATTCTTGCTGCAAAAAGTCAGTTTTGATCTGAACGAAGTAAAATCTATTAAAACTTCAAGAGAAAAACTAGTTAGTACAAACGTTTTTCGTTTTTAAACATGAAATAAAAATCTGTAAAGGAAAAACTGCTATTTAAAAATATCATTTGTGTGTTTTGATGGGATCTAAAATGGAAATAGTTATTTACGGAACTACTGTATGTATCAAACGAAAAATTAGTATATACAACATCTTATATTTCGAAACATAAAGACAAAATCAGAAACGAAAAAATATGGAGTTTCATTCCTGTTCCTGTCAAATCCCAAATAACATTTTTAAATAACACCTTTCTTTCTTATGCAAATTTTCATTCTACTTTTAATAATGAAAGTAGCATTTAACCCTTTCGCTTCGAGCGCCGCTTATAAGCGGCGCACACAATATGACCTGTGGGTACGAGCGCCGCTTATAAGCGGCGCACACAATATGACTTGTGGGTACGAGCGTCGCTTAACAAAATTTAGCATACGTGCTTATACTATTAATCATTTCACATTAATATATTAACTTGTTTGCGCATCATAATTAATTCATAATTAAAATATTGTAAATATTGTGAATATTGTAAAATACTGTAGCTTTGTAAGTTATAAATGTAAGTTATAAATGTTTATAAGTTACAAAAGTTATAATTGTACGTTATAAATGTTTTCATATCAAAGATCTAAATTATACTCATTATATTGTAGCAAAGATTGTTTTATTCAGCAAATTAGTCATTTAAGACTTAAGAAAAACGTATATACAGCACCAACGCGAACTGCACGTATTCACGGCGCGCGCTTCCGTTCAGTTGCAGTACTTCGGCGGACTGGACAGTCAAAGCGAAAGGATTAAAGTTAAGGTTATCTAAAGTTAGAGCTATTTTTGGTCTCGTGGAAGTAGCTAGCAGAAAGATCTGGCTTGATAGAACACCTGTTTATTTTAAAGTATTGAATTAAAATATGGAATAAAAATAAAATCTTATTTATAAGTGGATCATGAGTCTTATAGAGTCAAAAATTAGATCTTATTTAGAGCCATAATGACATCAGTGGATTTTTAAAATCCTGTCAACTTTTAAGTAGAAGAACTTTCTCTAAAATATCGTATTTTATCCATAATATTTTAGTGACTCGTTCCTTTGGAACTCATTCCTATATAAATCAGTTATTTTTAATCGTTTCAATAAATAATCAGGGATTAGTAAACCAAGCAGTTTTCCATTCAGCTGTAATACATTCATAGTATCATACAATTCTCATAAC
This sequence comes from Megachile rotundata, assembly GCF_050947335.1. NCBI lineage: Eukaryota > Metazoa > Arthropoda > Insecta > Hymenoptera > Megachilidae > Megachile > Megachile rotundata. Next base: position 914,181 of record NC_134986.1, read on the forward strand.
AATTAAGTACAAATTACAGGGATATCAGACATAAAGTCTTTTTTATTTTAAGAAGTTGCACTTCATAATTGTTTAAAATTATTATTTTTAGTATTCTCTATAATTATGCAAAATTTAAATGAAATTAGTGCATTAAAGGTTACGAAGTCCCCTTTTAAATGAAGAAAGTTATAGCTTCGTTACATGTATGAGAAATATTAAAAAGTGTATTATCTTGTAAAGTATTGGCGCAGTTAATGTCTAAAGCATAGAATCGCATGTAACGTAGACAAAATACTATAGTATACTATATTTTTTTTACATACGAGTAAATAGGTAGAAAAACATGCAATCCCAAAGCATGCAACGCATTCTTCCTTCCAACGGTGTTCCTTCAATTCCTTTTCTTTGAGCGGGAATAAAATTCATATTATTATAGCTGATGGAGAAACATTGAAACAGAAGGTGCACCACATGCTTTGTAAATGTTTGTACTGCATAATAATTTATTCCCAAAGCTTCATTGTTATGCTACCACCCCTATTCAAATGACAAAAAGTAAACTTTTCACTTCTTATTTTTATATAGATATCTTTGAAAAATCATAATCTGTTTTTGTCATGTAATTAAACTTGAAAATTTCTCTTAAGAGAAAACTTCACGTTACAGCGTCGTCAGTTGCTGGCATTACAGATTACTGGCAATATCGCAGGTCAGTTCTATTATCTAATGTATTTTATTGTTTAATTTATAGACTTTTAGGACTCCATAACAGGTCATGTCGCTCAGAATTTAAGCGCTCCAAATACTCATTGCATGGATCAATACACTTATATAATAATTACAGCATAGCATAATCTGTACACTTCCTTTGTACAATGAGTTCTTTTGTCTACACGCTCACGCTCCACAGAGATCCGATCTTTTTGTTACTATTTTTTACTTCACTTTTTAAATTAATCTTTTATTTTATTAATTTATTAATGCTGTAATTTCATTAATCGTATATAGCAATTTTCTTTCAATTTGTAGAAGAATACTAACTGCTTTTCTTTGAAGCACATTACTTTTGTATTTATTATTTTTTGCGAATTCAAGGCTTAAAGAATTTGTACAATTTTTTTTTCACTTTTTCATCCCCTTTAATTTCGTTTCTAAAAATTAACTAAAGTACAGACATTTCTAACCTCTAATAACAGAAATTAAATGAAAAAATTGTTTTGATATTTACTTAAATTTTTTATTAAATGAAAGAAAATTTATAGTTTCTTTTTTCATTATTTTAACTCCTGCAGTTTCGCCATTATAAAAACATCATTCATCGGCCTTACGCATCTTTTATAAAATATATGTAGCTTCATGTTATTATTATTATTGATATATAAATCTCCTAGTAAACAATTAATGAAAACCATATGCAATATGTTTCATTTCAACAAATCCATTTAATTATTACGTATCGAGACTTTTCTATACGTTGATTATCCGAAAATATATTTCGTAAGTTCGCAAATTCGTGTATTACTAAATCATATTGACACAAATTTGTACATATTTATGTGATATAGATATAGATGCTTAATAAGATAAAAGATATTTAATTTTTAAATTTCATTAGTGTTTATCTGAATTTCTATAACAGATATTTTAAACAAAAATATCCCACAATAAGGAATTACGTGTTAACCATTTGAGTGCGTTCGACGTGTATACACGTCTGACCAAATCTCTACTGCGGTGCGTTTGACGTGTATACTCGTCGTGTAAAATAAAAAATTACCATTCACTATAAAAACTCGAAGTCTCAATAAAATGTAATAAGAATATTATTTGGTGGTATGTTCCCTTTACATTATCAATACGACCGCTACGTATTAGGTCTACCGGAAAGTTCTGTCCGTTTTAGAATGGTTAGGTTAATTCTGAAAACAGACAAAACTTTCCGGTGGACCTAATATTTCATATGAATTGGGGCTCGTGTATCAAAACTAATTACATACCTAACTCGCGACTTGGACGGCCAGTGTTGATTTGCGGAGAAACTGCGTCAGCAGTTACCAGAGCCAATAATGGCACGTTGCTCTGTGAGGTAAATCTTATACATTTTTACACAAGACTTGTTTATATATAGTATTATTTCTTGACAATTTTCAAACTTTTAATAAGAATAGCGTATTCAGAAACGAATTGTTAGTTTTTTTGACGCATAAAAATGTAATCCTTCCTAGTTTTTCGTAAAATGTATAATAGTACCACTTGCCCTGCGTTCGACGTGTATTGTGTATATATAGTGGCCCATGAAAGTATTCGAACGCTTACATGTACAAACTTGAATGGCCGAAATAATGTACATTCTAGCAATTTACTAAAACAAGTAGATGTCAATAGGAAGATAGAAGTCTTAAGATTATGCCAGTAAAATTTGAAAAAGATTCAATAACGTAAAAAGGAGTTATGATACATTTATTAGAAACTCGCATAAGTGACTCACAAAAGTATTCGAACGCTGTAACACTGTTGATAGTTTTTCATCTTCCTTTGCACCAAATGTAAACATCATTGCCAAATGAAAATATTGGTACGTTCACTTGATGTTAGGAAATCGTTTCAGTAATAGTAACGTAAAAGTGTGCACAATAGTATTTAAAATGAACACGAAAAAGTCTGAAACCAAAAAGTGTGAAAGAGAAATAATATTACGATTGCATGAGGACGGCAAATCGTATAACGAGATTGCCGGGATTGTGAACAGAAATAAGTCTACAGTACATTATATCATAAAAAAGTCAAAGAATGAGGGAACATTTGCAAAAAAGCTCGATCAGGTCGACCAAAGAAATTGACTGGAAGAGAGGAGAAAGTTATCATTCGCGAATTAAAAAAGAATCCTACTATATCCGCTCCTCAACTCGCAACTATGGTAGCTGATATGTTTCATAAAGAAGTTCACCCGGAATTATGTCGACGAATCTTACGAAACAATAATTTTCATGGCAGAGTACCACGAAAGAAGCCATATATTAATGCGGTAAATCGTAAAGAAAGATTGACTTTTGCGAAAACCTACATTAATAAAGATCATTTTTTTGGGGATAAAGTCATCTTTTCGGACGAGTCAGAAAACCAAATACAGAACTGGAAATTCGACATTTACATCAAATAATGAAACACGGAGGTGGACACGCTCGGGCCTTTCCGACTTTCCCAGAATTCTACCCTTATCTATCATAGCGGCTTTACTCCTAGACCAGCCTAAAGGTCCCGGAAGAGCCAAGCGGTTCTCCGTCCATTGCCCCTTATTACCGGAGATGTTCGACATCTCCTACTGTGGGTCATACCGGCCTCAGGGCGGTACATACAGTACCTCCCCTAGCCGTGGCCTGAACGGCCCCAGGTTAGCTGAAGCACCCCTGTGCACGCAAGATCGCCAGCTAGGCATCGTTTCTAAGAAATCTACAAATGCTATCTCGCTCGCTCTTACTTCGCTCTTCGATACAAATAAACTTAGCGCTACCTTCGCTATTACAATGTAATATCACACAATTCGCAACATTACGCATAACGAATAACCATGGTTATTTTACATTTAATCACCCATAACCCGTACTTATACAATTTCACTTAAAATTCTAAATGAAACTAAATAATTCTACAATAAGTATTTAACAATTACCTTACCGCTATCATTGCTTGATCATATGTTAGATATTTTTCGAAAAGAGAACCGTTCCCAATTAAGGTGCTGGGGTAAGTGTCAAGGGGTCAAACTCAGTCCTCTTACCAAAGCCATCCTTGCCTTCCCACTACGTGGCCAGATCCTCAAGGAACAACGTCCCTATTCGACTAAGCAATTCAATAACAAACTATCTATCTTTTTCTACAATCTCAGAAACTAACAAAACACACAGTCCTGCGACATCTGATGATCATACGACTCCAAGTCAATAGCCATCGTCTATCGTCTCACTTGGACTCTCATAAACAACCTTTCGCTTAGACTTCACACAGGCTATCCCTATCATAAATCGTTCAAAGGCAAAATAGCACAGTCTAATTGCCCTCGACGACCCTCCAAAATAAGATGACGCTAACACATATGTATTGTTTAACGCACGCATTATGTAGTTACTTTTATTGTCAGGCATATATCCATAAGACCAACATGTATTGACGACGTTATCGGACAAATACCTTACTAGGTGCTTAATCAACCGAATCATATGAAAAACGCGAAAAATGTTCAATTTAAAATATTTTAACTTTCTCGAAATTCCGATATAACTTTTTCTTTTTTTATCATTATGAACACTCTGTCAAATCATATATTTTCTGTTTTCCTTCAACGTAAATTTTTTGATCGCTTGATCACCATCGATTTTCTGTTCTACAATTTTTCCAGTTCTGATTTTGTACATTTTTAATTATAGACAATTTACTGAATAAATAATTCCATAGAAATTAAACGTTGCGATATTAATTTAAATGTTTATTCTGTTGTGCCTTTATTATGATAAAAATATCGGCGTGCTTCTATTTTGATTAAAAAACGCGATTTTATAAATAACTATCATAATTACTTATTGAAACGGATCACTGCACAGTACTATGTAACTACATAAGATATATTTACTTTTCGTAATTTATGTCATAAAAAAAAAATAAGTACATATTTGATTTATTATTTTTTTTTATGTAATTATAGTCAACAAATTGTGAGTGGAAGAAAGGTTTGATACATTGTTCTGAACCTAAAGACATTGTTTTAAGACGCTATTAAAAAGAAAAAACAAAACTTCAACTACAACTTGCTACTTAAGATTGGATAAAAATATTAAATCAAGAATTTATGTTTTTGTATTCATTGAATAAACCGAGTCATATAATAGTCCGTTTTGCCCAAACTTTTATTATTTGTGCTAATATATAGTTGGATTTTATAGGACACTCTACATACAAAGCTGTTAGGATGCGATATTAAAGTAAATCAACAATTTTTGTGAGATACTTCGAAGTTTTATATGAAATGCCTACGATTTAAATTTAAAATATCTCACTAATTGTTGACCTATTATTTCCCACTTAGTGCTGCTATTCAAGATGTTGCAACTATTAATAAACAATGACAGCCATTTGTTTATACGATAATTTTAATTTACTTCTACTCATTTAGCATTAATGTTGAGCTTCATACCACAAATGAACAACATACATATTTCTTTTATTCGATTTTTGTACATATTTTTTTTATTTTCACTATTGATAGTAAAGAATGTATTATTATTAAACGTATAAATTAAAATCGAAATACATAAATAATATACAAATCTATAATATTGTTAAACAAACATCTATTATTATTAATTTTACTTGAGTTGTGTTTTATTGATTATTTTTATTTAAACTAGACTACTGTTGATAACAGTGAAGTCTGAGCGTGCGTATATAGATTGATTGTGCTACACCAATAAAAATCAATCGTTCATTCTATGATTTGAAAAGATATAAATAGCATTAGCCTCGAGCTTTTTTTTTCATTTTATGCTGTTAAAAACTTCTATAACTTTGATAATATTTAGTTTGTTTATTTTATCGATTATGCTTCATGTAAATTATGTCAATTGTATTAAGTTTTAAAATTTTTTTATTTTTGTGGATGAAATTTGTGATATGTGAAAATTATGGAATCAATTCAAGCAATTTATGCGGAAAACAATATGAAAAGATAATTTACAACTTATATTCAAAGTAGGATGTATTTAAAAACTACAAATTTCTTGATGCCATAAATCTTCTCCTTTCAACAACGGATGGTTTCCTTTGAATATTGTCAAGAGAACTAATTTTGTCAAAGTGGGCCAATCTCAACCAAATTTTCATCTGCAATGCCCCATGCCATGAGGATGCTAAGTTCAAAATTTGGTTGATTGGTCCAGTAGTTTTGGCCCTAGCGTGGGTAATTTCCCTACATTTTTCATCTTATAGCCTTCGCTAACGCTCAGACAAATATGTAAAATATTTTAACGAATTCCTTGATACTGACGTAATACTCAATGAAATAATGATTTACATTATACAACTAATAAAAATGTAGTTATCAATTACATTTTATATAAATAGTTCAGACGTGAATAAAATATATTTGTAGTGTAAGTAATTAAGGTTCTGTCAGTAAAAGAACACAGTATAATAATGGTTTCAACGATTTAAAAAAGGCAATGAATCATTTGAAAACAGGCCATATTTCGTAAAAAACAGTGCACCACATAATTAGAGATAATGATTCGGACAAAAGCTTCAAACTTTGCTCGAAATCGGTTAATGAAGACAATATATTTTTCTTTGCTCCTTTGATTTGCTATAAAATAAACAAGATTGGATGAGAAAATTTACCTCGTTTTCATAGATCAAATCTGTCTTCTTATAGCTATCATGGAAGTATATCAGTTTAAATATTGTCAAAAAAGAGTTATAAATGGTAATTACTTGGTCTAATAAAATTATAAGTAAGTTCAAATTGCTGAAATCTTTTACTATAAATCTATACGAACTTGTTCCGGCATATAATATTCTAATCTTGATGGTGTGTCATTAAACTTCGCAACGAATTTTTCGAGCAATCTAATATTAAAGAAAAATTATCTACGATGAGGGAGATTTTAGATGTGGATAAATCTAAAAATGGACCAGATAAGAGGTACACTCCATCCACGAATGCTGCGATTAGTACAGTTCCGTCCTCTCGTATGTATACATGAAAAACCAGACAGACTCCGTTTGTCATTACTACATTGGAAATCGATTTATTAAAACAGCCATTTAAAAAACTTTTGATTACAGTAAAAAGTGCAGATAGCATTTTACAAATTCTATTTTTAAAATTATAATCTGAGAAACTTTTTGGTTTTTATAAAGTCTCATCAAATAAAACTTTTATATAAAATGTAGTATAATTATTGAGAACATACCTATACCATCGCTAGTATGAAGTTCACCAGACTAAGACTATTCATAATTTATTAAAATACCTTTTTCGAACAAATTTTGTTCATCTATAAACGGTGTTATAAGCCAAATGCAAATAAAATGAAAGCCATAAAATCCTGGCCAGATAAAGATAATTGCAAATGTTATGAAAAACAAGGAAATGAAAACCTGCAATCAGAATGTTATCATACATATATTTAATTACTTTTCATTCTTTTCCAAAATAGAATCATAATTATAAAATATTTATTTTTAATAACTTAGGTTGCTACAATTTTCAAATAAAAGAGAATAAAAATCCTGTATCGTCGAAATCTGTCCAACATGGAGAAATTTCGTGTTTCAAGGAATATATGAATTCGATTGAGGAAGAGGGTAAATAAAAATTGTTTAGACACAATTGAGCCTGAAAAATCGTGATCGTTTATTGGCTCTATCGATTCGAATTAGGGGAAAAAGCCTTGCGGCATAAAAAACCCCTTACAAAAATATGTGTTCGTTAATGATTCTACGGTGAAAATGTGTACGAGTATGTGTACGTTGTGTTGATTGCGTATTGAATGAGAATCGTTTTGAGGAGAACAAGGTCTCGCTCAATGTCGTTCGATTTGAGGAGAACAGAGTCTCGCTCAGCGTTGTTCGTTTTGAGTGATAATTCACGTTGCGTGAGATTATTCACAATGATCGAGTTGAGAATGTAGGACTCACTCGGATCATGTTGATGTGTACGTTTAACCACCCTACCGTGGCCTGTTCGAGGGTGTAGGGCTCGCCCGAACAGTGTACAGTGTATGTACGTTAACCACCCTACCGTGGCCCGTTCGAGGGTGTAGGACTCGCACGAACAGTATACAGTGTGTGACTTAACCACCCTACCGTGGCCCATTCGAGGAGTGCAGGGTCTCACTCGAATGGCGTCGTGAATGATTTCCGAACCACCCTGCATTGGCTATGCTACGTCGCGTTACGCGGAAACTTCTAAGTCACGATTGACGTCTTCGACTCTCGATCCGAACCGTGTAAGCTTCAACGTTCGACTGTGTTTTTCGTTGTACGAAAAATCGCCTAAATACCCTCGCGTTTCCGAAGGTAACGGTTAGGAAGAACTCTATGCTTTTGTTCGTCAAAAACTGTTTAAGCGAGAGATACAGCTGTAGCTGGATTATGATACGTACATGTCTACGGTAAGATTCGTTCGGACCGGATCTGATAGACAATAGGGTACTCGGTGACCCGTACTCCGAAGTAAAAACTATTGACGGTGGCCTACGTGCCGACCGCTTGGGCCCTGGAATAAATTGCTTAGCCGCGGCATAGGTTTCGGTTCGCGGCCGAACAAATCCTATTAAGATTCATACCGCCAAAAAAATAATAAACAATAATTAAAGATGTCTAACGAAGTGATAAGAGAAGTAATCACAAACAAATTTTTGTAAGTTCAAATAAACCCTCGGTCATGTGCTGTCCGTTGCGTACAACGTTTTATGGAATACAACATATTTGTATATTTAATGGTCTAACAAATCTGTGTAAAAAATATAACGCACTGTTAACTTAAAAAATAGCTCTCGATATTCAATATTTCTTTGAAAACTTGAAATAATATTAAGGTAAAAGAATTATTTTTAATATATCGATCCAAATTTTTAATTCCCTAATTCTTAGGAATTGTATTCAGTAATAAAAAGACAGATTTCATTCTTTTATTAAAATTATGTTATTTTTGTAAGTCTTTAAATGTAAATATCGATCACTGATAAACCACAATTCACCTTATATCTACACCCATGAATGAAAATTAATCTGTCGATAATATCTATAGTGTTAAATGCACGGACAACTTCAATATTTAACAACATGCGATGTTCAATTATTGTAAACGTTTAAAATTGAATATGTGAATTTATGTAACAAATTAATTAGTTTATTAGTTTTAATTATAGCCTCCTCAGGTGTATTTCGTTAAAATGTTAATATGTAGGAAAGAACATTATATTCTAACATTCCATGTCACTACTTATTTAATATTTACGTATTATCTGAAAAAAAAGAATATAATTACACATGTACATTGCAAAATTCATGTGATCTTTTCTAATGACAGTTAGATAATACACTAGTCAAAAAAATTAAGGGAACAAAAAAATTCCTTAAATTTTTAGGTCATTTTCAAATTGCTCTGCCTCCGTTGAAATGCATCACAGAAGACATCCAGAATAGTCATTTTGAAGCTTGAGGTCTCTAGTTTTCGACCCTTTATCTCAAAAATTTTTTGAGTCCATTATCATTAACAAAATATACAAAAAATCGCGATGAAAAAATTTTAGATTTTTTTTTCTTTTTTTTAAGGCTTGTAAAGACATGGAAAAATTTTTTTGATTAATGCCACTTCCAGATTGCTGTTCCTTGTTCCTTCCCCTATAATTTGCATGTCCATGAAGTTCAGTTCGATGATCGGTCGCAAAATTATGAGCTACCAAAGCCGAAATGACGCTTTTTCCTTTGATAGTCATTATCTCATGAACCCACCATCGAACAAAAATTGTAAATACGGTTCCAGAAAGCGGAGAGTGTACCCTTTAAGATGGGTATATCAGTTTTTGATTAAATGTTTTTTTTATGCTTAATATTGATGTAAAACAATGTCAAAAAACGGTGTTTTTTCCTCAAATTACAAAAGTTGCGGTATCTTTGTAAATAAATATTGCAATGATTACGCCTAGGTTTTTTTTTTAAGCTCATATTACCTACAAAATGTGTGCGAAGTTTCAAATGGCTCCGATTCTTTGTTTCCTATGAAAAGATGTATCAAACTTTGAAATTTGAACGAAAAGTGTTAAGGAAACGTCATTATTGCTCCTATCCGCGACTAATCCGTTTGTTCGGTAAAAAAGTTTGTGTCTCTGCATTTACCGGTACTTTTGCTGAATTTTTAAAGAATGCTTTGGTCTGAGAAGGTCGGATTTACGCTTCCTTTTTGTGTGTGAGTTCGTGCGTATGTGTGTCGTGTATATGCAGGTATATGAAGGTGGGAGCGCGCAGGTATGCGCGCCCGCAGCAATGTCTGCGCGGGTGAGTTTAATTTTATTTTTTGAATAAAAATTCGAGGGCTTGTAAATTTAATATCGAGTATTACCACCACGGTTGTTAATTACATCTTGCAAACGTTGACGCATATTAATGCATCGCCGTATCATGGCTTGGGGAATTTGTTTCTAAATTCGAAGAAACGCATTTTCCAGCGCACGTAAATTCGGTAAATGCAGATAAAATATACCCTTTTTACCAGATATTAAACATTCTGGTATTGCACACGGTTTTCTGTCCACTGGTCACATACCGTTCGTCAATACCTGGCCAGATAGCACGAAAGTACAAAGCAGTCGGTACGAGAAATGGACTGTTTTACGGCTCCGAACATTGTTTTGTAAAACGGCTGCTGCTACGTGCTATACCAGAATGTTTAATATCTGATAAAAAGGGTCATCTGAGGTAATTAGCTTTTCGTTAGTTCGCCTTCGCACAATTTATTGCACGGTCAAGCCTAAACGGGACAATGGGCAATCCAGGTGAATTCGAGTCTCGCAACTATCAGCTGTCGTATAATTGATTGTTTCGAAAAACCCGTGGGGACGTTCAAAAATGGCAATCAGGCTCGGGGAAGTCGTTCAAACAATATGCACACTTTTGTTAAAATATCTAGCCATCAGGGAAAGGCTGAGTGTGTTTTGGAAAGAAAACTATGTTTGACCCGTGAGCATTTTCGTGAGAGCTGCCGGACAGTAACCATCGAAATGTCTCTGCAAAGGACTAACGCAGAATTTTATATTTTTTATATTTACGTCGAGTGCAAAAGGAACGCAAGGTAGTCAAAGAGTTCCATGAAGATGGAACGCTAAGCATGGGAGACGTCGCTCGCCGTTTAGGGTAAGTAATGTTAATAGTATTTAAACGTTAATATTAAAGTATCCTTCTTCATTTATTAATACATTTCTGTATTTTATTTCAGTATGCATCGCTCCGCGGTACATCGAATTCTTCAAGAGAACGAGATGCACCCGTATAAGTTTATACGGCCGCATAATCTAAATTCTGAGGACTTTTCACAGCACCTGCAGTTTTCAACATGGATCTTGGGGGATTATTATTAATCACAGGAGCAGTCCAGGACAATATTAAAATAATCGGCCCCTTTCGGACACCCTCGGAGGCATCGGGAGGGACAATACCTTTTACCAGGGATTCTCCAGAAAGTGAAAGTGAAAACAAAAGTGTTTTGAAATAAAGACAGTGCAGTGACCTGTGAGTGCCACCAGCTGTGTTATAAGATGCCAATGTCTGCGACAGGTCAACATCGGCGGGACGACCCAGTGGCAATTATCCCATTACTTTCACTCTCGGATTATTAACAAACAGGATTATTTTCAAAGAATGGGTGAGTCTTATTTTAATAAATTTCCTTTAATACATTTGTTAGATCTCACATTGAAACTCTTTTTTATCACAAACAGAATAAGTATTTCCTATTAAAATACGTAAATTCGTTTGCCAATATTATTGTCGGAAATAAAACGAAAAAATTTCGATATTTAATGTCATATTCCTTGTCGATAACGAATTGCAGTATTCAATAAATTCCATTTGCATACTTTATGTCAATTACACATTACTAATTCCGATCCTCCTTCATGAGGAATGAATAAATGAACATTACTTTTAATTATTCTGTTCGTTATTTAACTGAGTTTCGATGTAAAGACTTCTTATTAGACGTTAAGACAGTTCCGAGGAAAACTCAGTTGACCGCGCTCGCACTCCGGCGACCGGCTCGAAGTTTTCGCTCCCGCTTCTCGGCGCGCGTAATCCCGGCGCTCTGATTGGTCCGTGTTTTTCGTTAATAACTCAAAAACGACGCTTCAAACCCGATTTTTGCAAAGGGAAATCTTGCTTAGAATCACGTCAGCTACCCCCCATTTCAGGGACCTACACAAGTTGTGAGACACCCTGTATATAAATACAGATATTGGTTCTCAAATTATAAAGCTATAACAAGCGAGACAATTTATTCAGCTAATGGTGATACAGCGAATAATCTTAAAGCAATAGGTGTAGGTGACGTTATGATAGAAACCTATGTAAATCAAAACGTGTTTAGCATAATTTTGCATAATGTATATTGTTAAGAGTTGTCATATATTTCACTGTAAATATTTAGCTTATCCTTAGTTTGTAAATTCATAGTATTAGTTTTTAGTTGATTTATAGCCGGTCCCTTGAAATTTTGTAAAACGTTCCGTGGCAGCAGTAAACTCATGAAGCCATAAAGACCCGCGATTCTTGCCGTAGCTTTTTTCGTTCCTTTGTTTAGCATATGGTCACCAGGTACCATCATTTCTAACTTTCTAATCCGTTATTTCTCGAATGTTTTACCACGGTCAGCGCGCTGCTTGACTTTATTACTTGCCACGGTCAAGGGCCAAAATTAGTCATACATAGCGACTGGGAAAAACCCAAGAAGGGCGTTAACTTTCACCTCCCTTCCCCGGTTTTCATAATTTTTGTCACCTAATCGGAACATTCCTCCCCCGCCAAGTACATCCTTACCGAGGTTACCTCGGATATAGTTTTACGCATTTTAGACAGATAGAACCTTGATAGAAACTACAGTATTCACTCCGTAAATGTTAAAAAGATCTCTACCGTAAATGTTAAAATTGTATCCCCACTACTGGAGGGATCCCCCTCGAAATCAGTCATGAATGAAACACGATCAGTCGCCGAAACGACGAGGATCGAATATCGGTGAGACACATACTAATGCAAGCAAAGGAAAAGATTATAACTTTCTTATTTCTTACTATTTTTTCATGAAACTTTTACTGTTGCATTTGTCTAGATTTCCTGATTAAAATGACACCAAACATGATATAATTACGTTAACAATTGTGTGTGTAACGAGTGATTAAAGTTTTTAACATAAAAGAGGACGGCGAATGGAAAAGAAAGAGAAGCAGAAGGTTGACGCATTCGGCAAACATGAAACACTCGTGCGTCTTCTGTCTTTTAAATTCAAAAATCAAAATTCTTTATTTTTGGGGTTTCATCAATGAAGCTTTGATTATCGTATTCGTCTCGTTTTTCTGATTAAAATGGTACCAAACACGGTATAATTAAAATCATAATTACTTGTATAGCAAGCCTTTAGAAGGAATTCGCACCTCTACCGTAAATGTTACATCCCAAACTTTTATGGCTTGTTACATAAGTAATTACGATCGTAATCATATCGTGTTTGGTGTCATTTTAATCAGAAAAACGAGACAAATACGATGGTAAAAGTTCCATTGACGAAAAACCAAAAATAAAGAATTTTAATTTTTAAATTTAAAAGACAGAACACGCACGAGTCTTTTATGTTTGCCGAACGCTCGAAACTCTATTCCTTTTTGTCTTTTGTATGGCTGTCTCTTTCTACGTTCGGCACACTACAAAGAATGTAGGACCTCTACCGTAAATGTTACAATCGAGACCGGCAAAAGTAACATTTACGGAGTGAATACTGTAGATAGAAACTGGATAGAAACTTGATACAGTGGATATTCTATATAAGCAAATCTTTCGGGAGTGAGGTTTTGCGTATATCGTACAGGTCCTACATTGATTGATGTCTTGCCGAACGTAGAAAAGGACAGAAGAGAAAAATATCACGGTCGCCGCTTGCGTATATCGTAAAGGTGCTACATTTCGAGCGAAGGAGACTGAACGTAAACAAACAGTGACCTACTAGAAGGACACTCCTAATACAAGAATAAAACTTTTTTATTTTTGACTTTTTCGTTACTAAACTTTTACCAATTAATTCTTGACATTTTTCCGATTAAAATGAGACCAAACACGACATACTTCGGGACATATTTACTTGTAATTTCAAGTGTTGCGCGTACATCGATGATTTTACTCTAATAAGATATTGCAAGTAAATATAACTCAAATTACGTCGTGTTTGGTCTCATTTTAATCTGGAAAACGTTGCGAATATGATGGAAAAAGTTATATAAAAAAATGGATGAAAAATAAAAAAATTAGCAATGCTCAAGTATTACAAACAATCGAGCAGACTTTTGATCTTTGCCGACTGCCACGATCGCAGCGTCTCTTTCTTTTCGACTCGCTATCCTCCTCTGCGTTAGAAACTTTTATCGTCAATTAAACCAGTAAATAAAGTCCAAATTATACCGTGTTTGATCTCATTTTAATCGGAAAAATGTAAAGAATTAATTGGTAAAAGTTTGATAACGAAAAAGTTAAAAATAAAAAAGTTTTATATTTGCATTGGTATTGTCTCACGGATACACTAATACCCGGGTCACGTTACATTTCCCGGCGAGCGAACCTCGGGCGTCTCGAGGGGTCTTCCCCCCAGTGGTGGGGATAACATTTTTGCTTATATCGGAAAGGGCATTTTTGCTTATATGGAATGAACACTGTAGAAGGCAACATAGATATTGGACTTAGAAATAAACTAGCACATTTTCAAACCTAGACACTTAGATTTTTTCCCGAAGTATCGGGTGGTCCTTCGAGTGTTAGAACATTAGCTTTCGTTGGCACAAACGTGCATAACGCCTACAAAGCTCGACTATCGTTACGGTGGACACGAGCAATTAACATATATCATGTTCCTAATGTTAGAAGAAATTTATTATCTGCGTCACAAATAGAATGTAAACAAAAGCGTTTAATTATAGATAATCATAGATTAAGAATAGTGAATAAGAAAACTAACATGATAGTGGGGGAAGCTGTTTGCAGGAATGAATTATATATTGTTAAAGCAAAAGTTATAAAGAATTGTTCAAATCAGGTTGAAATGCATGCAGTTAGTAATAAGTTAGAAGAAAGCGATAAATGGCACAAGAGATTTTGTCATGTAAGTATGCGAAGCATTCAGGAATTAGCGAACAAAGAGCTGGTTAGAGGACTAGAGAAGGCCAATATAAAGGATATATATAGAGGATATATAAGCCAATATAAAGCTACATCAAAAATAGAGTTATACATTCCACAATTGGCGATAATACTCCAGAAGGTATATGGGAAGGATTGGGAATAAACCCAGCGTAAAACACTTAAAAACATATGGATGTCTAGCGTACGCGCACATCCCGAAGATGAGCAAAAATAAGCTTAATTATAGAGCTAAAGAATGTATATTTGTCGGGTACTCATCGCAAACCGAAGGATATAGGTTATATGACCCCACGAAAGACGATATAGTCCATACTAAGCATGTAAAGTTCGTAGAAGATTTGAATGGATTTGAATATAGTATGAAAAAAGAATGTATGACATACCAATCTACGAGAGCAGGAGTGACACGATAGAAGGAGAACTTGACACAGAGGAAAATGAAGAAGAATCAGAAGAAAAGAAAGAAGAAACACAGGAAAAGCAACCCTGCAAGACGGACATCCCAAAAATAAATGAGGATTCAGAAACGGAATCTGATACAAGGAAGGTAGATAAAACACGTGTCAATTCACCACAACGAAAAAAGGTTGTGAGAAACCCGTGGGGATGCAAAGGGAAACCCACGAATATTGAAATTAATTTAACAGAAGTAATTGAACCAACCACTTTTGAGCAAGCTATGTCAGTACCCCAACACGAAGAATGGAAGAAAGCCATGAATGAAGAACTACAAAGTCTAGAACAAAGAGACACTTGGGAAATGGTAGACAAAGTCGAAGGTATGAAATACATTGGTAGTAAGTGGGTATATAAAGTGAAAACAGATTCTGCAGGTAAAGTTGTGCGTTACAGAGCGCGATTAGTAGCGCAAGGATTTAATCAGAAAAAGGATGTAGACTATTTTGAATCGTATGCGCCAGTAACGAACATTTCAATTATTAGATTATTGCTAGCATTATCAGTTTGTAAGAATTGGATAGTACATCATCTAGATGTAAAATGTGCATATTTGTACGGCAAATTAAAAGAAGATATACTTATGAAGTTGCCACCAGGGCACAACGAAGCAGACAACAAAATAGCGAAGTTAAAGAAGCCGATATATGGTTTAAAATAGGCAGGGCGTAATTGGAACAATACACTTGATTCATTTCTAACCGAAAACGGATTTCAAAGATTAAAGACAAATAATTGCGTTTATGTATATAATAGCGGGCTTATATTAGCTACATATTTATGTCGACGATATTGTATTATTTTCGAAGGACGTACATGTATTGGAAAAGGTTAAGTTATTATTAATATCAAAATTCGAAATTAAAGACTTAGGGGAAGTATCTTATCTATTAGGTATAAATGTAATCAATACGGAACATAGTATGAAATTATCACAAGAACTATACATACAAAAACTTTTAGACGAGTATAACATGAATGAATGTAAACCATGTAAAACGCCTATTGAACTAGGCATACCATTGTCAAAGCGTGATAGTCCGTTAAACGAAGCTGAAAAATTAGAAATGAAAAATGTACCATATAGGCAATTGGTTGGATCATTAATGTACATAGCGTTGGCTACGCGACCAGATATAATGTATGCAGTTACGAAATTAGCACAATTTGTATCAAACCCAGGTGTCGACCCATTCCTATCGACACCTCCATCTAACTTAGAATTATCCAGTCCCTCTGCTCGTTAGGACCCATTGTTTCCCTTCAGGCCCTTTTTCCCAATCTTTACCCGTCCGATTTCCTCTTTCCAAGATTTATGTATCCGGACCTTTTCCCATCTCACATCCCATCTACTTGACCTATCTTTAGTTTTTCCTTCATCAAGACCTTACCGATAGAATCTCCTTGCAGCATCCCATTTTCCCACTCAACGAGTCAACCCGCAACCCCAAAGCCCAAGCGTCTCCCACCCTCCAAAAACCCCAGTATAAGAAGGGGACTAGGAGGACCCAAAAAAGCAGTCTAAGAAAAAACTTGAACGACATCGAACCTCTGTCGAAGTGTAAGAACATAATTATAATAAAAGTTATTGAAAACCACACAACACGGACTTCTTGAATACCTCGACGACACAGGCAAAGTACACTGGATGCAGGCTAAAAGAGTGTTAAGATATTTATATGCAACGAGAGAAAAAGGTTTACAATACAGTCGCGGTATTAATGAGATAGAAATGTATAGTGATGCGGATTGGGCAACAGACACTGACGATAGACATTCGCATAGTGGAATGATAGTGTTTTTGAGTGGTAATCCAATCGCATGGAAGTCTAGTAAACAGAAATCAATTTCTACTTCCACAATGGAAGCAGAATATATAGCGTTAGAGAATGTAGCGAAAGAAGCAATGTGGATGAGCATGTTATTTAATGAGTTACAAAATTTGTTAAACGTAGATGTACCGCGTGAACCTTATATAATTAGGTGTGACAACAAATCAGCTATCGATTTTACAATAAATAGAGTTGAGCGATCCAAATCTAAACACATAGATATCGCGTATCATATTAGTAGAGAAAAATACGAGGAAGGTCTCATACAGTTAAAATACGTTCCTTCTAGCGATAATATAGCGAACATATTCACTAAGGCGTTACCATATAATGTAATGTGCGTTCATGTAGATAATTTAAAATTGCGTTAGTTTAGAATGTAAAGGGATTCAAATGTGCTCCAAAAGTGGGGGATTGATGGATGTTTGTAACGCATTTGAATCACGCGCGATTGACCGGATAGGCGATCTTCGGCTGATCGACGATCGATAGATACGAAGTTATACACACGCCGTTTTTTTTCGTTCTTCTTTTTGTGTTTCCATTCGACGACGAATTGTAGTATGTTATAGTATGTATTATTAACCATTATCAATAAATATATTTAGTTTTTATAACAACATATTTTATATAGACTTTAGACTTGAATAGTAAAAATACATACGTATGTACGTAGTAGAGTTAGAGATATTAAAATGAGGGATATGAATAAAAGTTAATTATAAAATAATTGCATAACAGGTTTCATAAAAGATGCAATTAAATTTTTCACAATGTACCGTCAGTAAATAGCGCAGATACATGTTACTACAGTAACAATGATTTTAATAATTAACCAAAAATTTTTGTATTTTAACCATTATGAACTATTACAACTATTACTATTTTGTAATTAACTATTACTTACTTTCTACATGTTAATATTTCTATACCCTTTATATAAAAGTACTACGATTGGATACATGTCTATACTTTATACTCATACATTTATTCGCGAACGAAGAACAGACAAAAGAGAGGTGCATATGCGTGAGTGTGTTTCACTTACGTCAAAGCCGACCCTGAATGCATTTTGCGACCGCTTCAGATTACGCTTGCATCGTGAAAAAAAGATCGGTCGATTCATTTTTTAGCGATCACCCGTTGTAATTGTGCGTCTCGATGTAGTCTGTACATATATATGTACATATATATTTTGTTCCTTAAAAACGATATGTATCACTTAAGTCAATCAATTCAGGATACAATCACTTACGGAAGTCTATGTATATTCTATTAAAAAATCATTTTAGTTAAAAAAGAAAGTCAAGTACGTAAAGTTTTAATGCGGTTTTTTTCATCATCTCAAACTTTGAATTAAAATCCTTTACAACGTATTAGATTATTAAAAAAAAGGCATATTATAATAAATAAGAAAGGCTTGAAAATATTGTGACAAAAGAATTGAAAAAACATTGCATTAAGCTTCTTTACGAAATTAATATATTTTATACAAAAAAATCTCTAAATCTGTACCTACACTTTTACGAAGTGTTCAATTTATTTTTTACTCATTTATCCTATTATTCTGATAAAATTATACATTTTATTTTAAATCTGTTAATATTTCCTTATATGTTATTACATAAATTCATTATATATTTTAATTACAGTAGACTTACTATGAACTATGTGAAGAATTTCGTGATTGACTGTAAGTACAAACGTGATTACGTGACGAGTGAAACGTAATTCGTCTTTTTTTTTAACACATACGTACGGAAGTTTATTTATTTGAATGATTGGTGATAATTTTATAATTAGGTTAGATAATTTTGTATCGAGATAATTTCTGATTTTATTTGAAGAAATTGTATTGAATCTATTTTATAAAACTTTTGTATGAGAACCCAAAATGATAAATTTAAATAGTTAATAATTGGAGCCGTTAAATTCGATCATAAACATTTTATAGGGTATCGTAAGAATATTACTTTCTAAATTTTATTCGGAAAGAAAGCTTAGTATTAAACAAAGTTTGAAACTAGTAGAAGAATCGTATGGTTGTATTTATTATAAATAATAATAAGAAATATTTTACAATAGTGACTCAAAATAATAGTAAATAATAGTAACATAATAGTAAACTTTGAAAAATAATCAAAATTAAAAAATAACTAAAACTGAGACCTAATAATACTAATTTACTTTTTTGTTATCTACTTTCTATGAAATTCCATGAAAATTTCATTATAAGATATATAAAAATATTTATGCTAAAACTCTAGTGAAAATTGAGATTCAAGTTTTAAAATGAACTTGAAATCTGATGAAACTGGTGGATTAAATTAACATGATATCACTGTCGGTCTGACCTATCACATTTGGAATATCTCTTGCGTCAATTGTAAGTGTGACCCGTAATTATCAATTTCGAACTACTTTTAATATTGAGAAGACAGCGGCTAATGCACGAAACAACACTTCCGTCGGTGAGCACGAAACTATCGATATTCTATAGGAACAGAAATTAAAAAAACTTATTTTAATGTACAAGCGATTATCTATGAATATGAACCATTTACGATAATAATATATTAAAGACACAGTACTTTGCGTGAAGAACATTGCGTTCTAAGATAGAGTCTATTAGTCATGTTGAACTTTTAGTTCCTAGCACACCGAAGAGAATGAATCCAAATACTATCGAACAATAAATTCAATACGATCATTAATTGAATTTTCATTGTTTTCTACTTACTATATAATAATAAAAATCTTTTTCCCAAAAATTTCGAAGTCATCGATTAAAAGGTCATCCACATAAATAATAAGAACAAAGATATGTCAGTAGAACATAACCCATTAAGTTCTAAATACATAATGTAATTATAATAAACTGGTACAACTTACCGTTTTAGAAGAAATACAGGTGTCGTTCAAATAAAGATGATGCGTTTCCCATCTTCTCAAGAACTTGCTGGAGAGTATCTTTCTCACCAAAGTTTTCGTATGGTTCAAGAAGCACACCTGGATATCCCCTTCTTCTACGGGTTTAAACCTAGGCCCAACAGGCCCGGGACTGAGACTAGAACTAGAGGATCCGCTAATTGGTGAACAACCAGCACTTTGTCGTTCTAGATTCGGACACGATCTGGCGGCTGGTAAACAAAACGAAGTCTCCAAGCCCTCTGGCTTCAAGGTGTCCATCCGACAGTTCTTTTCGGAACTACAGATATCAGTTGATTCCGCGCTGGATCTGATGTTGCTACCCAAGGAAAGCTGTGGGGAACTGGTACTGGTCATCTCCTGACGCATTGCTCCGCCATTCACACATAAGAAGTTGTAGTAGGGTACAGTTGAAGAAGATAGACCGGTAGCCGATGGGCCCGCCGGGCTCAACGGCAACGATGATCCCTCCTCCGTCTCCGTTTCTGTCTCTTGATAAATATTCTCCTTCTGCAATTCGCTGAAGGTGTTCTGTAACGAGGATATATCATTCTCTGAAGTCGCTCGACAATTCTTGAGAGATTCCTCAGGTTCCACGGAATCGATAAGAACTGATGGCGAAGATTTCGTCAACAGGGTTGCGGTATTTCCGGTTTTGTATTCGTTCTCACGATCTCTAGAAGATCCGGGAGATTCAGTATCGATGGAATCGCTCGCCGGGGAGTGAGATGTGACAGAACAAGCTTCTTTGTTGCTGGAGCTGGAAGACTCGTTTGACCTAAGTCGCAGGAGCAGTTTTCTGCAACGTCTGTTGCTGTAGAACTTTTTCTTAGGAGATGCTTTCGTAGAGGATGACAATGGATAATTTTGATCTTTGTCTTCCAACAGTTTCTTGTAATCAATCTCTTCATTCACGCCGTTGGAAACAATCGCGGTAGGCGCAGTTAAAGAGTCTGGTCCTGGCGACAGAGACTCCGGATCTAAGTAATCTGCTTTTATATCAGGAAGCGTATCTGTACTGCTGCTCGCCGAAATCGAGGGTTCCTGA
Source organism: Megachile rotundata (assembly GCF_050947335.1). Taxonomy (NCBI): domain Eukaryota; kingdom Metazoa; phylum Arthropoda; class Insecta; order Hymenoptera; family Megachilidae; genus Megachile; species Megachile rotundata. The sequence goes on from NC_134986.1 coordinate 935,379, forward strand.
TCGATGTATCTGATAGACGAGCCAGAATCTTCGCTGGTCGCCTCAGAACCTCGTCTGTCGCATTTAGAAGCTGAAGACGATTTACTCATCGGCAGAATCATGCTCATAGAGGTGGTTTTCCCCTTGCTGGAAGACAGAGGAGATACCAACACGCGAGAAGCGCGTGTAAAAGGAGTTTGGAAACAAAACATGTCCAACGAATATCTTCCTTGAACGTTCACAAAACCATAGATCGTGCCTTTGTTCTTTCTCGATTGATGTCCTCTGTGCGGAAAAGCTGGCCACTGCTGTTGCCGTGCTATCCTACTGACCTAATTCGGTCCAGCCCGATCGACAACACGTTCGACCCGAATTTCGTAGAAACAGTTTTGCAGTTCGAAATTCGACCTCAAGGAAAAGTTAGCCTCGTCGTTCCACTTTTTCTTGCCTCGTTGTTCAAATCCCTCCGAAAAACGATCAATTAAGCACTCATGGAACTCTGGTCTGACCTAGAAACGGTCGTTCACCGCCTCCCTCATTCATATAAAGCAATTCAATGAGCAACGGGAAGTACTCACGTTAACTAGATCTTCGCTCATACTAATTCCACCATTGTGACAAGGAGATTCCGCGAAATGGTCAAGCCTCGTCGTCCACTTTTTTCTTCACGCGTTGTAACGGATCACGGCACATTTTGATTGTGAAAGCACTGTATCGACTGTCCACTTGCTTAATTCCTACTCACCTGGTCGGATCATGAATGTAGTACGAAACAACTGCATAACCACCATGGCACTTTTCCCTCTGGAAAAATCAGTCAAACCAAAACGTCGACGTATAGTACAGTTCCGTATCACTGAGCAGCTCGAATTTATCGCGGAGATGCCTGGAGTCGATGAACGAATCACGAAAAACAGCGAAGGAGAGAAGAACAAAGTGGGAGGAAGGAGAGAGCAAGAGAAAGAGGGAGGCGCGTTTCCAACGTGACGCTTAAATGTCTGATACGGTTGTGAACAGGGCAGGTGGGGACGCTGGGGTTAAGAAAAGGAGAGGGCGTCGCAGCGCTTGGCGTCTCCCGACCGATCAATGACTAGTCGTGAGTTTGCTTGAAATTATCACGTTTCCCGACGGCACGACTTTTCACTTTCTCTCTCGCTCTCTATCGCATAACAGACAGAATGGAAAAAATCACATTAAACTAAACTCAAATACCAAACTGCATACAGAATACGTTGAACATGTTAAAATAATTCAAAGGGTTTTTCTGAAGTTGAGGCGGAACCATTGAATTTTCGCACTGCGCATCCAAAGCGCTTCCCTTTTTCAAGCGGTTCTTTTTGAAACGAAATTCATGCACGGTAACCTCAACTTCTGAAATACGTCGTACTTTTCTTAACTTATGGAACCGATAATTGAATGAGCAAATGTTTAGACAATATAACTAATTGTAAGTAATTATTTGTTTTAACAGTGCTAAATTGTATAGTAATTTACTATCAATTGATTAATTAATTATTTAAATTTATAAACTTTTAGTTAGTTTTTATTTAATTTTATGAACATATTGTAATTAATTCTGTAAAAAGTTTATATCATTTTTTATTTCAATAACATTTTGACTATCTTTGGATCCCTCTTAGGCTAAATTATAAAAAGCATTAAAGTATTAACAAAAAATAAGCAGACACAGAATGCAATTATTAATCAAGTATCACGTACATATGGTATATGTACCTCTGATACAGCAAAAGATTACATTTTTTCATCTTAAGTAATACCTTACCGTACTAAAATATAAAATTAAAATTGGTTTCAATATGCAATTCAACTCCTTTAAAATCAGTTTTCAGTCATGAGGAAAAACAATTTACCAATGGATTTAGTTAATTTTTTAAATTTCAAAAAACGAAATAAACTTAATTTCATACGAAATTTAATATCTAAAGTGAGTTTACAACCAATTACGTGAATCACTGCTAGTGGATTTGCAATGGCTAAAGTTATAAGAAGTAAGAAATCATTTATCATCTAATAATAAACTTCCAAAATAATCCAAAAATATTAATGAGTTATACATTGCTTGTCGACATTATAACGAATATTGTTGTTTCTAATTTTTATGATGATTAGTGGAAATAATGGAATTTCGAGATAAGGTTGTAAACAGAAATTGTTTCATTTTATAGATAGACAGTAATAAAGACTCTTTTATAAAGAGTTAGTAAAGATTTTATAGGATGTTCCAAACAAAGGAAAAAAAGAGGCTAATTATAAAGTAAAATGACAGCTGCATAATACAGACACCATAAGCAGCAGTAAATTTGACAATTCTACTTTTGTACACAAAATATTCTTATGTATAATTTATAAAGTATATATGTATAGATTTTTTAATCCGTTAAAAACTTTTTTTACTACGTACAATTTTGTGCGAATTTCTGCTTTAAAAATTATACTTTTTTCTAAAGGTGATCATCGTTTCTGCAAATATAAATATTTGAATATATTCCTATGTGCTTATCATAAACACTGAAGAAATTCATACAAATCATTTAAGCATTCTAAACTAAAGACTGTAATGATATATTTCTTAAAAAATAGTTTATTTAAGTATGTATATCAATACTGAAAATGTGGTTGAAAAATTAAAATTTTTGAAAAAATTATTATTGACATAAGTCATGGATGGAATTCAAGTTACAGATATCGATAAAAAATATATGTTAAACTTATTGACCGGTTGATTAACGATACTGTACCGGATGTTTCTCATAACTGAATCAAATTATATTTTTAATGCGATTATAAATGAAAAGAAGCGATAGAACAAAAAGTTAAACAATAACAGAAGATCTATATTTCTATATTTTAAACTTCTTTATAAGCACAACGATGTGTATAAAAATTACATGTGTACCATTTCTTTTAATGGAATTAATTATCTATTTCTTTTTATGTTAATTAATTTCATGAAACATTCTGTATAAAATAGTGTTAAATATTACAGTGAAAAAATCATTTCTTCTCGAGTAGTTCTATAAATATTAGAGCACAAAGAAAAGAAATTTGAAATTAATGAAATATTTTAAATGTTTGTATAAAATATCCGACTTAAAAAATCTTATAAACTATTGATATTGTTACTATTATACTTTAACAGATTTTTATGCAGAATGTTCTAAAGAATCTATTGTATAAACAGAAGTGTCCAGTTTTATTTAAAAGAGAGATGCATTTGTATTTTTTATATGGATTGTTATGTTCGTGAACGATTTCGAATTATAAAAATATAGATCTGTTTATACTATTCAACTTCTTCCTATTCTGATTGTGAACCTTATTCGGGCTTTTCGAAATATTTGTCCTAATTATTACATATATCCTATACACCTAAATATACTTTAGTATAAGAAATCTACTTAGCTTTCGCAAAACAAAGCAAACATTAGTTTATAGGAATACCACTTCTCCGATCCAAATAACTGATAGGGAATGCGTTCACGTAAAAGTAGTAATTTACAATTCCTTAAATATTTTATAAAACGTATAAAGGAAAATATTTGAATCGGTAAAAATTTAAACCTTCGATTTTGTTGTACTTCTTTACATTTCCAAATCTCTTGAATCCAAATATGATAAAATGAAGTGTAAAAGTAGTACCTACATGTGCGTATATCTAGAATATACATACATATATATATATATATATACATATAGGTAGGTACTACTTATGTTAAAGACTTATCGTTGATTTATTTAGTTTATTTAGTTTTTAAGTGAAAATTGTATAAGTATGGGTTATGTGTGAGTGAATGTAAAATAACCATGGTTATTCGTTGTGCGAAATATTGTGAATTGCGAATATTATATTGTAAAGGCGAATGTAGCGTTAAGTTTATTTTGTATCGAAGAGCGAAATAAGAGCGAGCGAGCATTAGTAAACTTCTTAGAAACGATGCCTAGCTGGCGATCTCCTTACGTGCACAGGGGTGCTTCGACAAACCTGGGGCCGGTCAGGCCAACGGCTAGGGGAGGTACTGTATGTATCGCCCTGAGGCTGATAGTCCCACAGTAGGAGATGTCGAAAATCTCCGGTAATTAGGGACAGTGGACGGAGAACCGCTTGGCGGTTCTCCGGGACCTTCCGGCTGGTCTAGAAGGAAAGCCGCTATGGTAGATAAGGGTAGAATTCCAGGAAAGGCCCGAGCGCGTCGCGAACATTGCTCGAGCGAGGTCCGAATATTCATTATAAATTTGTCTGTTGAACGAGCAAGAACTATTTCGCTTGCGCTTTCATGAAACATTATATTTTGCGAATTGATTGTAATTTTCTGGTTTTGTTCGTCTATTACGGGTAATATTTTACGTTCTACAAATCCTGTTACTGTCATCAATTATTTTCATCTAACAAGTAAACCTACCCAAGTGTCACTCTCCGATTTTGATGAAATTTGGATATGTTATAGTACATTGAAAATTAGGGGACACGTATTTTTTTTTATCTGCGGTAAAACATATTTAGGGTATGAAACAACCCCCCAAAGTGTGAGGGTAAAATGGAAAAATTGTGATATTTTCGAGATCAGTGAAGCAATCTTGATGATTTTTGGTATGAAAGTATCTTTCGATAGAAGACAAAAATTGGCCTAGGTATGTTAGAAGGGGAGTGAAAATTAGGGGGTGAAATACCCTAAAGCGACCAATTTTTTGCAGCAAAAAAATCAGTTTTGATCTGATCGAAATAAAATCTATTAAAACTTGAAGAGGAAAGTTAATTAGGGAACACGTATTTTTTTTCTTTTTTATTACATAAATATTTGGGACGTAAATACTCCTAAATTACCGCGCTCGTTTGGCACTACGCATGAAACGCCTTGCAAAACTGTATCTCCTAACTGTTCGATCTTTTTAATATATCGGTTTTTTACGTTACTGAATGGAAATCTGAAATCAAAATTCAATATAACGGATCCATTATGGCGGACAAAACTCGAAAACCTACTTACATGGACTGTATTTGTGATATGCGATTTTCAAAATATAATACAATTTCTGACATTCATTGTTAGGTATGTAAGGTGCATCAAGCGTGTTAAGAACATATTGTAAATATATTGTTTATAACAAAATTGTTTGAACAATGTAGCTTAAAAATGAAATTTTTTAAAATCTGATGACAGCATTCATCGTATGCAAAAAATGTTTATGGAAACATTGATCACATATTTTATTAATTCCTTTGTTCAAACAATTTTGTTATAAACAATATATTTACAATATGTTCTTAACACGCTTGATGCACCTTACATACCTAACAATGAATGTCAGAAATTGTATTATATTTTGAAAATCGCATGTCACAAATACAGTCCATGTAAGTAGGTTTTCGAGTTTTCGTCCGCCATAATGGATCCGTTATATTGAATTTTGATTTCAGATTTCCATTCAGTAACGTAAAAAACCGATATATTAAAAAGATCGAACAGTTAGGAGATACAGTTTTGCAAGGCGTTTCATGCGTAGTGCCAAACGAGCGCGGTAATTTAGGAGTTATTTAGGTCCCAAATATTTATGTAATAAAAAAGAAAAAAAATACGTGTTCCCTAATTAACTTTCCTCTTCGAGTTTTAATAGATTTTATTTCGATCAGATCAAAACTGATTTTTTTGCTGCAAAAAATTGGTCGCTTTAGGGTATTTCACCCCCTAATTTTCACTCCCCTTCTAACGTACCTAGGCCAATTTTTGTCTTCTATCGAAAGATACTTTCATACCAAAAATCATCAAGATTGCTTCACTGATCTCGAAAATATCACAATTTTTCCATTTTACCCTCACACTTTGGGGGGTTGTTTCATACCCTAAATATGTTTTACCGCAGATAAAAAAAAATACGTGTCCCCTAATTTTCAATGTACTATAACATATCCAAATTTCATCAAAATCGGAGAGTGACACTTGGGTAGGTTTACTTGTAAGAATTTGTACAATTTGTATTTTAAATTATTTATATAAAATTATTAACCAATCCCGATTTTGCTTTCGTTTATTCAATGTTAGTTTATCAATTAACAACTTATGTATGATATTTTATTTATATATGTATGATATATATATGTATTTTTAATACTGGAGCTGTATACATGTATACATATATATATATATATATATATATATTAATAGATAATTCAATAATAGATCTTTCAGTTAAGCTTCGTCTGTGAGCATCATTTTCTTTTCCATTCTTTTTGTATGTATAATAATAAATATAAATGAAATACATATAATGATTTTTATTGTCGAAATCTATTGATTCAAAAGTTATGTTATTAAAGTTTTGTAGTTTTAGAGTACTGTATAGTATACTTCAATTTGGAAATAAGGTTAATTTTATTATTTAATAAAACTCGTTTTGTGTTCGGATTGCGTCTATTAAAAATGTCTGTAGGTCAATATTATTTCGCCATAATCGCTATAAATATGCACAGAATCAAAGTGGAAATTCATTGTCAGGAATACATCTCTTTATCCTGTCTTCTACAGGATGCCAATACGATTCTGTTTTATGAATATGCATACAGTCAATAATGTTTATGAAATTTCATTTAGTTAAAATTGATTTTCTCCGTAATATAATTCAAGTGCAAGATAAATTACACTTGTCTACAATCTGTCTATTATGATTAACATTTTTATGTGTAATAACTTCCTGCCTTAAGTTCTATACAGCATTTTAAATAGTCTGTATGAATATCACTACCAATATTAACGTCTTCTTTAATAACTAATAGTATAGTACATGTCTCACGATTCTCGATTACAATTATATGACAGTGTTACGTGCGGGAAAGGTTTGTTTGCCCTAACAAAATTAATTGTTAACGGGACTTAATGTTTTTGTGGATCCGGAGACACACTAGTCCCATACGGACCCTTTCACAAGAACGCAATGTTTAGAGGAAATGACGGAGGCAATTAAAGAAATGTAATTTAAACTAATTAAAATATTCAAAAGATTATATTTTATAAAATATGAAGCGATTAGAATGGTAGCGTATATAATATAATGTGAATTACAATGAACTGAACAAAAATATTGTAAATATCCGAGACGCGCAATTCAAAGGTTTGAAGGAGAAGCAATTACTCAAATACAAAATAAAATTATAATCCAGTGAGGGAAATCCCAAAGTTAAATAATTAACTACTGGCTTTACTTGCTGAAAAATTCATAAAATAGCTGGAAGAATAAAGGAAACAACTCACCAAAATATCTGTACTTGAATGAATTTAAAATTAACAACTCCCTTTGCAAAATGTGAAATGACGACTGCGCCTGGTTCCTGGGAAGAACACACACACATGTAAGGACTCAACCGATGAGAATTTTGAAACTGACCAATTGCTGAATTCAAATAAACTATAAAATAAAATTATACTTTAAAAATTAAAAAGAATAAAATTAAATATAATTGAATGAAAAAAAATAAAATAATATATTGAATTCAAAATTTAACGTGATTATTAACGCGAAAACTTTACGTGAAGATAGAGTCTTTGCATAAATTTTGCACTTTAACAAATTCAAGAACAAACTCGTCTCTAAACCACTTCACGGACCCTCGACACGCACCTCGCGATTATACACCGAAGAATGTCGCAACTTGCACCTCTCGGAGAAAACCAGAGTGGGCCTAGTCCGAAATTGTTTATGTTGCATTGATATACGCCTAACGAATTAGGCTGCGAGGCCAATGCGTAAGAGACCGTGATTCGTTAATTAGCTGGTGATGGTGGGTGCATATGTGTTCCTCCCTTGTCCAGCTCTTATCTCTCTCTCTCTTCCTATATAGTTTCCTTTACTCTTGAGCTATGGACTATTGATTAACTATTAAATAATTTTTACATGCATAACCAATACAGTATAAAATGTTAATCTGCACACATTATAAAAATTTAGAAAAAAAAAAATTTGGAAAAATTAGAAAGGTATTAACCTGTAGATTTCACTCTTTAACCACACGCCACCACGATCCTACATTCTTTTAGAATTAGTTATAGTAAAAACGAAGCCGCCCTTTGCTTCATAAGTGCTGTAAAATACCTGAGTCTAGTTGCAGGGACGTTACACTAACCAATACTACTCGTACTTCTCCATACTTAAATAAATGATATACTTGAACAACAACTGGAAAATTAGATTCTGAAATTCCTTTTAATATATAGATTTGGACAATCAAAATCGTTGTATTTCATCTATACACGTATTTATTGAATATTATCTGATTATACAAAAAGAGTTAAAAGAGAATCATACTTTAAAACGAAGTTTAGATATATTTCTCATTAGTTTAAACATTTTCATTGTCGAAAACTATGCTTTTGCATTATACTATTCTTCAAAATTTGAATATGTAGAAACAACAATTTAAACTCCGCAAAGTTAAGTTTCAATGGTATATTTTGTTGCATAAACCAAAAATGATTTATTGAAATTAACAATTACTGATGTACTATACACGTAGGCTGCATGTTTCGCGTCACAGTCTTGCTGAAAATAAAATTCATCTAATTCATCTGTGCTAATTCATTTGTAAAGGAAATAGCCGGATAAGGTAGTCAAATGTGCACTTGAGTCAAATAAGAAACCCAATACGTCAGTCGGTAGAATATCCAAAAAAAAAAACATCTCACATCAAACTTCAACCCCCTATCTCATCCGTGGGGGTAGTAAAAGGGAAAAAACGAAATTCCGGTTTTTGACCTTTTTTGCGTACTTAATTTCGTACAAAAATTCTGAAAAAATTCTAAAACATTGGGATCTAGATAGCGCATATTATAGAATTTTTTCAGATTTTTCGATCGCAAATTGTAGTCGTCAAAAATCAAAAAACGAAAAAAAATCCGAAAAAATGCGATTTTTTAGCGAAGATGACGGAGCACTACTTTTATATTAATGTGGTAGTTAGATATTAGTACAACTATTATTCTCTAATTTTTTCAGATTTTTCGGTGAGGTGCGCCGTAGTTAAAAAAATCAAAAACCGATTTTTTCGCGCGAAAAACAAACTTCTGCATTGAATTTTTATGTCATTTTCCCATAAAAGATGCATTAAATAATTTTAAGAGGATTCACGTTTACACAATTGATTTATGGATTACAACAATGAAATTAATTTAATTAATTAATTTGATGGTACGTTCGTTATACATATATTTAAATGTTTGAAGGTTATGGCGTATGACTAGTAAACCGCTGCATACTTTTTTTGACGCGGGTTCGATACCACCTGAACTTATATTTTTTTTCTTTTTTTTTTCTTTAAATTGTTAGTTTTTTTAATTCTAATTACAGAACAATGGATATTACTTATTTAAAAACATTTCTAATGCACTTTAGAAATATTTCAAGGTTTGTTTTTTTTTTTCGGTTGGGGAAAGATGTTTACGCACAGTCCTTATGTTTTTAGACTAGTGTGGGACTCCTACGTTAATCGCAGACTACCCACTAAAAACCCCACTACCTGTTGAAATAACAATAATTTTAAGTATTTTGATTACATGTCTTAATTGTGCTACAATTTTGTATACTTTTATTTCTAAACATTTTGTTTTTCGCGACTTATCACTTTCCATTGTTGAAGAAATACTATGTCGAGTGTATCAGTCGTCATTGCTGTCTTCATTTGTAACAGGTATCACTTGCTCTGTTTGATATATTTTGCTTAATATTGTACATCGCGATTATTTCAAAGATGAATTGAATTAACCATTTTTCAAACATCAAGTTTACAACATCTCGACGTATAATGGTCGGATACCTGAGTAGGAAAAAACCCAATTTTCAACTATTTAAGATTAATAAAATGCTTATAACAATATGTAATAGACAGACCTCTATTACTTAGTTACCAGAAATGAAATATTTAAAAATTGGACTGATATATGTACTCAACCGAAAATATATAAACTCGTAGCACAATTAATATAAATAGTCAAAATGTCCCGTAATTATTTTTATATGAATTTAAAGTTGTCAAAGTTTTTCAAGTTCAAAAAACAACAAACCTTGAAATATTTCTAAAGTGCATTAGAAATGTTTTTAAATAAGTAATATCCATTGTTCTGTAATTAGAATTAAAAAAACTAACAATTTAAAGAAAAAAAAAAGAAAAAAAATATAAGTTCAGGTGGTATCGAACCCGCGTCAAAAAAAGTATGCAGCGGTTTACTAGTCATACGCCATAACCTTCAAACATTTAAATATATAACGAACGTACCATCAAATTAATTAATTAAATTAATTTCATTGTTGTAATCCATAAATCAATTGTGTAAACGTGAATCCTCTTAAAATTATTTAATGCATCTTTTATGGGAAAATGACATAAAAATTCAATGCAGAAGTTTGTTTTTCGCGCGAAAAAATCGGTTTTTGATTTTTTTAACTACGGCGCACCTCGCCGAAAAATCTGAAAAAATTAGAGAATAATAGTTGTACTAATATCTAACTACCACATTAATATAAAAGTAGTGCTCCGACATCTTCACTAAAAAGTCGCATTTTTTCGGATTTTTTTTCGGTTTTTGATTTTTGACGACTACAATTTGCGATCGAAAAATCTGAAAAAATTCTATAATATGCGCTATCTAGATCCCAATGTTTTAGAATTTTTTCAGAATTTTTGTACGAAATTAAGTACGCAAAAAAGGTCAAAAACCGGAATTTCGTTTTTTCCCTTTTACTACCCCCACGGATGAGATAGGGGGTTGAAGTTTGGTGTGAGATGTTTTTTTTGGATATGCTACAGACTGACGAATTGGGTTTCGAATTCGACTCAAGGGCACATTTGACTACCTTATCCGGCTATACCTTTTCCAAATACCCAATAAGATTTGTTTTGCCGTTTATACATTACCAATAGCGTCAATTCCTTATGCTACAATAAAGAGTAATTTAAAAAGTGTTTGCTGACAGATATCTTATGGAGTGCAGCGAACGAATCAGTCTGTATATTGCGTATAGAGTAGTTGCGCAGTTATAATATCAAGAGTAATAATCTAATTAGTTTTTCGTAGTCACTATTATAGATTGACTAGTAGTTACGCATGAACGTAGAGGATTGTATCACAAAATTAGACTAATATATTACAATTATTAAGATTATTTATTATTAATTATTAATAAATTATATTAAGATTAATTCCGCGTGCCTCGCCGATCGCGGAAGCGCCGGACGTTCGCGAAGCCACGAGAGCAGTCCGAGCATAGCAACGCGACGTTGTTGACTGTCCGTGGACTCTAGCAACGCGGTAATATAAATATCGGTTTCGGAGCCGCGATCGCGGTAGATTCCTGCCTGCTGATTCGCAGCCTCGTGCTAAGTCGATTAAATTAATCGACATGCCGGCTAGCCTTCAGGCGAGTGGTACCCCCTCCAAGGAGGAGTTGAGTCGAATTCTCCTCGCGAATCGCGAGAAATTACCCATCTTGGCTGCTGCTAGCGGCGTTTCATCTAAATTCGAAAACCCCAACCGCGTGGCCCCCGTTAATTCATCAAACAAAATGGACGCCATCCCATGCGTCCCTACAAGTAACCGTTTCAGCGTTCTCGCTGACGCATTCGATTGTTTGGAGGCGGACACCAGCGCTCCCTTGCAGAATTTGTCCTCGGCCGGTACTAGAAGCGGCGGTCGCTCTAATACCGACACTGATAAACCGGTGGCGGAACCCAACAGTCACTCGCGCCGAACCTCGGAGAAGGTTCCGCCAATCTATGTCTCCCATTTTTCTTGCTCAGCCCCGGTTTTCGAGAGGCAACTCACCGACTTATGCGGCAAAACCTTCAAACTTAAGTTGCTCAAAGAAAGGATCCGCATCCAATTCGATAATCTCGACTCGCATAAAAAAATGATTAACTTCCTTAAAGAGAACAATAAGAATTTCTTTACTTTTACAAGGAACAGCGAGAAGATCCTTAGCGTTGTCCTTCGTGGCCTCCCTGCCACTCCTACGGACGCTGTCCTGTCCAAAATCAAGAACCACGGCTTGCTGCCAACCTCCATATCACAGATTGGCAAGTCGACTTCCAAGCCAATCTTCCGTGTCAACTTCCCTGCCGGTACTAGTCTCTCTCAAGTCAATAAAATTGGCTTCCTGTTTTCAACCAGAGTCTATTGGGTCAGATACATGGTGTGTTCCGAAAGTAATGCAATCGAAATTCCTGCGCCGCTCCTGTTGGTCGGAGGAGGATGGGCCCACATGGATTAGATGCGGGGGACCCTAAGCTTTCCAACGAACCCGGTCTCAAAGCTCTCCGAGCTGTGAAAGGGACAGGCCGTAAATTTTTGTGACCCCCTGTTTGGTGACCGTGTCACGGAAAAAGTGGCGTCGACGATTGGAACAACGTTACACGATAAAGCTTTTGTGCTAAACTAAACAAATCTCTTGAGGAGACAACCAAAATGATTCGTGAGGCTTATGGGGACTCTGTTCTGTCGTATTCACAAGTTTCGAGGTGGTTAAAAGCCTTTAAGGAAGGACGGGAAGAGGTTCACAACGATCAACGCTCTGGGCGGCCACCAACCAGCAAAACAGTCCGTCAAACAGTCCATAAAGAATTTCTTCTTGAAGAACAGATAGTTAACACCGCCTATTACGTGGATGTGTTGGAAAGACTGCGAAAAAGGGTCGGCAGGACGAGACAACACATCTCCGCTACGTGGATAGCGCATCACGACAACGCGCTTTGCCACAACGCGCTGCGAGTACGTAAGTTTCTGATCCAAAACAAGGTGTTAACGCTTCCCCAACCCCCCTATAGTCCTGACCTGGCCCCGGCAGACTTTTTTTTGTTCCCCCGGATCAAGGCACCCTTGAAAAGAACTCGTTTCTCATCGATACAAGAGATCCAAGCGACCGTAACCGAGGCCCTAAAAGAGGTTCCGGAAAACGCATTCCAGGACGCGTACCGTTCATGGCAGGGCCGCTGGTAAAAATGTGTAGAAGCCCAAGGGCAATACTTTGAAGAATTTTGAGTATTTGTAAAAATTGGTTCAATAAATTTCCTTAAAAAAAATCAATTGCATTACTTTCGGAACATACCATGTATTATTCCAATAAGAACCACACTCAGTGTTTCCGCTGCCAGGCCTTCGGGCACTCGGCGTCAAAGTGCAACATGCCCCCGAGGTGTGTTAAATGCGGTGCCAAACATCACACTGCGGATTGCTCCAAGACGCCCGATACCCCTGCGAGGTGCGCGAACTGGATTATCTTAGTCGTCGAAACTCCAAGAGGTCCAAGCCTCTTGCCCCTCCGTCGGCGATTGACTTTCCGGGCCTCAAAAACCGGCAAAATCTGAGTAGTTTGGCCTCCCCTCCTAGCCGTCCCGCCAGGCCATCCCGCCCCATGGGTCCTCTTTCGTTTGAGGAGCCCGCGCCCCGTGCGTTGTCATACGCTGATGCTGCTAGGTATGGGCCACTGCCCCGTATTCAGTCGGCTCCTTCCGACGAGGGGGCTAAGCTCAATGAATTAATGAGCGAGTTCCAGGCCCTCCACTCGCTGGTAGATGTTGACTTAATGTTGTCGACCGTCAAAACCCTCAATGCTCGCCTTCGTGGCTGTAATTCTGATGCACAAAAGTTTCAAGTCTTTATCTCAGTTCTTGGTAGCTTAAAATAAAATCTATGGCTTCCTTCCCAAACATTCTTCTTTGGAATATCAGGTCCTTCAAAAGGAACAGAAATGAGCTTCTCCTTCTCATCTCGAAGGAACAACCTGATATTGTGCTGATTACAGAAACTTTTCTGTCTCCCACTGATGTCGTCAGCATCCCAGGCTTTTCCATGGTTAGACAGGATAGAATCTCTGGCACTGGAGGCGGGGTTGCTATTCTTCTTAATAAAAATCTTGCTCACTCCGTGATCAACATGAATAGAGTTGACGGGTATGAGTTCTGCGCTGTTAAACTGAGGCATCCAAAATTCTATGTGGGGGTGGCCTACGTCCCACCCTCCACCACTCTCTCTCCCTCCCATTTGGATAATCTGACCAGTATTGGTTCTCCATTTGTCATCGGTGGGGACTTTAATGCCAAACACCCCCATTGGAACAATTCCAGGGCCAACCCCAGCGGGAAGATATTATATCAGCACTTCTCCAACAACAACTATGACGTGATTTTCCCAAAGCATTTCACCAGGTCGGCCCCTGGTGTGAGCCCCTCTACCTTAGACATCTTTCTGGTAGACTCGGACCTTTCATTCATATGTGACACCCGTGACCCGGGTCCCTTTGACCACTCTCTAGTGGTCCTTGCTGCATCTACGGAGAGCCCCTCCCGTGAGATTGATGTCGAGATTGATTGGGAGAAGTATCGATCTCTGACGGGCAACTTTAATATGCGTTCTGCCTTCGCTGGTCCGCGGGATATCGATGATGTTGTCCGGAGCATAGTCACCCTGATGCATTCCGCTAAAAGGGCTGCCACCCTGAAAATTGACACATCTCGCACTCGACACGCGTTTCTTCAAAATGATCCTTATCTCCTCTCGCTCATCAGGAAAAGGAGGCATTTTAGAAAGCACGCCCAGCGTTTTGGATCCTCCTTTTTACATCCGTTTGTTCGCGACCTCACTGCTTCCATCAGAAGACAAATTTCATATCTTAGACAAAAGGACTGGATTAATAAATTGGGTTCCTTCCAAAAACCTGACCCTACCTTTTGGCCTGTCTATAAATTTCTTGCCGGTAAATCTACAAGTACTCCGCTTCCTTTCTTGAGTAAGGGTGGCCAGCTTATTTCTAGTGCGTCTGAAAAAGCTGAGATTCTCGCGGACCAGTTTGAGTCAGTCTACATCGAGGCTAGTGCTGCTAGCTCTCCCCTTCAATCAACGGTCGACAACTTCATCATGGAGTTCTCCATGAACCAAACTCCCTTTCCAACGTTATGGGTTGATCTAACGTCGAGGGCTGTCTCTGATATAATCTCAAGCTTCAAAAATTCCAAAGCTCCTAGAAGGGATGGAGTTTCTGCTCTTATGCTCAAACACGCCTCCAAAAAACTCATTGTACAGATCTTCTACATTTTCAAGTTCTGTCTGATTAACTCCTATTTCCCTGTCGACTGGAAACAGGCGAAGGTCGTCCCCATTCACAAGCCCGGCAAACCTGCCGACCAGGCTTCGAGCTACAGGCCCATCAACCTGCTCCTTATTCTCGGGAAGACGCTTGAGATAATCATCTCCCGATCAATCAATAGTCATTTAAAAGAACAAAAAATTCTCATTGACCAACAGTTCGGTTTCAGGAAATCACATTCCACCCTACACCAGATTACTAGAATCTCCCAACGTATAATCCACGGGTTTAATACTAACAAGTCCTCTGTCATGGTCCTGCTTGACCTGGCAAAGGCTTTTGATTCTGTTTGGCACCATGCTTTAATTTTTAAACTTCACTGCCTTAAATTTAACCGGAATCTAATAATGCTCATTTTTAACTCTTTCCAATAGATCCTTTTTCGTCAAAGCTAATGGGTCCTGTTCCTCCCCTCGTCGGGTCTTTGCGGGCGTGCCTCAGGGGTCTGTTCTCGGCCCTGTTCTTTTCAATATATTCATCAACGACATTCCTTCTCTTTTTAACTGCATGCTTGCTTTATATGCTGACGATACCGCTTTACTCACTTCTTCCTCCAAGGTGCATGTGGCTTGTCTTCGCGTTCAATCTTACCTCAACCTTAATACTGATTTCTTCGCGAGATGGAAACTTTCTCTTAACGCTGATAAAACTGAAGCGATTGTTTTTTCCAGGAAGTGCGAGCCCGTTTGCACCACCCTTAAGGTGAACGGCATCTCGATTGAGTGGTCCAATTCTGTGAAATACCTTGGAGTCATACTTGATAATAGACTCAACTGAATCCCGGCCATTGACGACCGTATAGCCAAAACCTGGAAGGCTTTCGGAGTCCTTAACCTAACATCAGGTTGGCCTTGTACCGCATGTGCATCCGACCCGTGCTCACGTACGGGTCCGTGGTCTGGTGGGATTGTGTTTCAGACTCGCGCAAGCTTCTGTTTCAGCGTGTGCAAAACAAAATTATTAAATTTATCTTGAATATTCCCAAATTCCCATTCGTAATTAGAACAGCTGACCTATGTGCTATGGCTCACACTCCTTGTTTAGACGAATATGTCTTACGCCTTTCTGAAGGATTTAACATTGATGTTCCTGAAAATCTCCTTATACGCGACCTTAAAAACTTCAATATTCATAACATTCCATACAGAATTAAACATAGATTTCCTCTTATTAATAGGTTCAACCAACTAGTCAACCATGCTTAACCTAATTATCATCCTGAGTTTTATTCTTGCTTTGCTTCTCTTGAGTTTCTTCTATCTATTTTCCTCTGGAATGTTTTTCCTGTGAATTTCAAATCTCAGGTCGTTAACGACATTTTTATTTTCATGTCTGTCGGTAAGTCGGCTAAGGCTGGCAGGAACGACTCTTGAGGAGGCCTCCACCTATTGTACTTAGGGAGAACCATCACCTCGGGTTTGTGATTGCCCTACCTCAATATCTCATCGCCATCAAAAAAAACAAAAAAGAAAAAAGCGATCGCGGCAGATTCCTGCTGAGCTCTTTTGAGAGAGTACAAGGTAATTACCACAGTCGCCCTTTAGAGTCACGGGAGAGTACGGGGGGTCTTAACTGGCCGCCCTGGTATGGAGAGAACGACAGGATTTTACCGCCGGTCGCCTACCAGGGAATGGACGGTGGAACCACCCGGACGCCCGAGGGAATCCAGAGAGCATCTTCTGCTCTTCTCCTGGGTTGGAGAGAACAGCTGGAACCTACCGCCGGTCGCCATCCAGGGGGAGCAAGCGGAAGAATACTCTCTGGTTCGCGTTAATAGGAAAGAACGGCTGGAACTCGCCGCCGGTCGTCTAGTTTAGAGTCTTTCGGGAGAGAACGGTTGGAATTCGCCGCCGGTCACCCAGTTTATCGTATTTACGGGAAAGAACGGCTGGAACTCGCCGCCGGTCGCTTAGTTTATCGTATTTTCGGGAGAGAACGGCTGGAACTTGCCGCCGGTCGCCCAGTATATTGTATTTCGGGAGAGAACGGCTGGAACTTGCCGCCGGTCGTCTACTAATGAAGCCGGGCGCCTTCCAGGGAATGAATCTCGCATTCACGGAAGAATCTCCCGGACGCCTCTAGTATAAATTGTACAAAATTATTGTAAATTACGAAAACGACGTTTCCGTCCGATCCATTCTCCTTTGTTTAAAATTGTACTTGCATAATTGTGTAATTGACAGATTTTGGAATTTTATGTTGAGTTGTATAAAACAAAATATGAATAAATATTGTTATTTGTGTTTTCCACAGAATCCTTTGAGAAGTTTCCTTTGCGATTATCCTTGCAAAAATCCATCCTACAAACTATTAAATTAATGTTTAGCGATATAAATCGAAGCAGATATGACTTCTCTGTGTATAGTGTACAGTGTACATATATACACATACTTATATATAGGTGTTCACATATATTTCGTTAGATTGATAGATTAGTTTTTATTTTAATGAGTGAATAAAACGGAAAAGTTTGATGTGTATTTGTATGAATATTTATAATTAACACACTAACTATCATAGAGGTCTCCACTCATCAGCACATTATACATAGATATGTATGTTTCTACTGTTATATCAAGGAAGATATGTTTAGGACAAAGAAACGTGCTTATTTTAATTTTTCTAGCGTTGAGTGATAAACTTTATCCTGGGGAAAATGTGCCAAGCCTCAAGATGTGGTTTGTTAAGATGACAAAAATTAAGACAGAGTAGTTTTGGAAGTATAGAGAAAATGAACTAATGACTTAAATATTGCAATATTCGTTGAAAATTATATTAATAATGTTTACTGAAAATTATAAGGAAATTTGGAAAAGGTTATCTTTCATACATAGCAATTACAAGTACAAGTAAAACATTATCACACAACTTCACATAGAATTTAACGTATAAAACATACATTTGATATTTTATAACAATGTATTTTTTATACCATGATCTGAACAGAAAATGCAGCACAATAATTAAGCAAAAATTCTACTTCTTTATTTAAACCCAAAATTTTAATACACTTAACCGAAAAAAATGTGTTAATGATGAGAAAAAGTTAGGGAATCGACACAAACTTTGAACAAATTAAATGAAAATCAAATAATACGTTAATAAATTCATTATTACAAAAGTTCACTTATGAGGGGAATTCCTCAAAATGGTTAACAAAAATTGTTTTTCTTTATATATTTTAACTTCTACGTGTTATAAAAATACACTTTTTAAATTATATAAAAAATAACAAAATTAATAGGGATATAGCGAATTCCATAGATCAGGGTTAGCCTCGTGATCGCGCTTGGTAGAAGCTCAACCGACTTTTATAATCATATTTGTAAGAAAGTATTACATTAATATTTATCGAACGATGTTTAGGTGATTTTTATCAAAATAAAAATGAAAATTTAAATGGCATTAATTGAAAATTCGTATCAAAGGCATATAACAACTCTTTTAACCCTTTCATTACGGGTGCCGCCTATAGGCGGCGGCCGCGCGACGACCTGTGTGTACGGGTGTTATATGTAAATAACTGAATATTCATACAATATATTCATTTTCATGTTTTTCCTATAATACGATGAAACAGTTGTTATGTAGCTCTTAAAAAAGTGTACATACAAGACAATCACAAAGTGGCGTTGAAAAACGTTAGTCCGAATATCGAAGACTACTGACGAGCAAAGTGCACACTTCGCGGCGCGGTGACCCGTTCAGTGGCGACACTCCAGCGGAGCGGACTGCCGTAAGGAAAGGGTTCATACCAATTGAATTGCCGCTAATATTACTACCATGTTTTTTAACAACAAAACACAAAAGTCTTTATTGATACTGAGGGACTACAATATGGCGCAAGAATAAATGATTAGAAGTGAATTAATCAATTTTAATCCTATTTCTGTTATCCATTACTAATTGTAAGACCTTGAACCCGTCTGCCCAAAACCAATTGTTTTAAACTAAATGAATCAATAATTCGGTGAATATTTTTGTTTCAAATTTAAATAATAGAGCACAGAAAAGAGATGACACAAAGAGAACGTCTCAAATATTTTAAAAATGTGATCTATATCGCAATTTCATTATCTTATAACACTTGTCTTGACATCAACTACAACCCTATGATGTTGAAAATATATAATGCAATCCAAAAATTAGCAATGACCTTCAAGAAACATTGAAAACGACAACGGTCGGAAAATTTTATTATATCCTCATATTTGTTCCCTCAAACAGTACAACTTTTTCTTTAACATTTTCTTCTATCTTTAAACTGGACTGAAATAAAAAGGGTGTTCTATTTCCCGTGAATCACCTAGTATAGCCTGCAAAGCTTGGTAAAGTAAAAAATTATTTCTTTACACTCATGCATATAACTTAAGCTATTATATGAATTTTAAAAAAAAATGTTTATTTAGGAGCGACCCTAAGACATCTTTATGCTACAGTCAAGCGTTGAAATATGTAATATCGTAATTTCATTTATTAGTTATTTCTTTTGCATCGCCCGTACCATAATTTCGTTTATTACGTCAGTTCTATTGCTTAGTTTGGCAAAACGTTTTACAAGATCGTATCTCAAATGATCTTTTAGTAGTCAACACTTTCCACTCATTGATAAGTATAAACGGAAAAGTTTTCGCTGTCAAGAGCCGAAACGAATCTTGATACTTGATTGGTTAAGCGGGTATACGCCATTTAGACACTTGGTCGTGGGTCGTTCTAGTAGCACAGTGTGAGCGCTGATCAAGACTTTTTGCACCACCGATAAGTGTTTAGTTCTGCGATTTTCATCTGAAAGTTGAATCATTGTGTCAAGAAGATGCTTACATAAAATTTAAAACCAAAAAACAGTCGATTACATAAAATGACAGTTTAACTTTTTAATAAAATCGTAAAATATGACCGCAAAATGTGGAAGAAAAATACACGATAATTACGATGATTGCAATGACAAATTAACAGTAGCGACAATGAATTTGATTTCGGTGTTTCTACTGATAAAAATAAAAATCGGAGAAATATTATGTTTTAAAACGATAATGATACTGACAATAGCAGATAGTGAAATTTGAGTGAAATTTCACTAAAAAATAATTATTTTCTTTTCTATCCTTGCTATAAAGATGTTTAGTATTCAATTACTCTAATTGTTAGTATGAAAAATAGCTTGGATCTGGACCGTTAAGGGCTAATATAATGCTTTATGCTCATGTACATATAATTAAAATTGTCTGCTTCATCCTTGCGTGCTAATAATGCATAATCCACTATTTTTATGAATTACTGCATTGTTCATAGTTAGACTTGTATGTTTTTGAAATATCGTTAAAATTGCAAGCCTAAACAAGCGGCACAAGAATAGGACGTCGTAATTTCAGTTTATTGCGACGCATCGTAAAACAGCGTAAAAATTTGTGTTTTACGCTGAAAGATTACATTTTCGAAATCATACGGACGGACAACAGACATTTCTCCGAGCGAACTCCTGTAATTTTTAACCGACTTCGAAAAAGGAGGAGGTTACTCAATTCGATTTTTTTTTTTTTTTTCTATGTGTGCCCGCCGATTACGCCTAGCTGGATGAACCGATCGGAACAAAACCTTTTGCATCTGGTAGGTTCTGACTCCCCACTGGTACCATTATCAAAAAATTTTTCATTTTTTAATTACAAAGTATTGTTATTGAAAAAAAACCGGCAACTTTTGAAATAAACTTTTCTCGATTTTAGTGCGCTTTTAATATCTCATCACGGACATAATTCTGAACAATTTTGTTCATATACAAATGTAGCGGAAAGCTTTAGTTTTCGAGATACATGGCGTGTTCCGAAAGTAATGCGAACGAAATTCCTGCGCCGCTCCTGTTGGTCGGAGGGGGATCGGACCACATGTGCTAGGTTGGGGGGGGGGGGGGACCCTAAGCTTTCCAACAAACCCGGTCCCAGGGCTCTCCGAGCCGCGAAAGGGACAGGACATGAATTTTTGTGAACCCCTGTTTGGTGACCGTGTTACGGAAAAAGTGAAGTCGACGATCGGAACAACGATACGCGATAAAGCTTTTGTGCTAAACTAAACAAATCTCTTGAGGAGACAAATAAAATGATTCGTGAGGCTTATGGGGACTCTGTTCTGTCGTACTCACAAGTTTCGAGGTGGTTAAAGGCCTTTAAGGAAGGGCGGGAGGAGGTTCACGACGATCAACGCTCCGGGCGGCCACCAACCAGTAAAACAGTCCGTCAAACAGTCCATAAAGAATTTCTTCCTCAAGGGCAGACAGTTAACACCGCCTACTAACAATAAGTGAATATGCTGGAAGACTGCGAAGGTCAGGACGAGAAAACACATCTCCGGTACCTAGATACTGCATCACTACAACGCGCTGCGAGTACGTGAATTTCTGACACAAAACCAGATGTTGATGCTGCCCCAACCCCCCTATAGTCCTGACCTGGCATCCATAGACTTTTTTTTGTTCCCTCGGATCAAGACACCCCTAAAATGAACTCGTTTTTCGTCGATACAAGACATCCAAGCGGCCGTGACCGATCCCCTAAAAGAGGTTCCGGAAAACGCATTCCAGGATGCGTACCGTTCATGGCAGAGTAGCTGGCAAAAATATGTAGAAACGCAAGGGCAGTACTTTGAAGAATTTTGAGTATTTGTAAGAATTGGTTCAATAAATTCCTTTAAAAAAAATCATTCGCATTACTTTCGGAACACATCATGTATTAGCGAAAAATTGTTATTAACTTTTGAAATCAACTTCGAACGATTTTAATGTCCTTCGAATATGTTGTTATGGGCATAGTTCTGGACAACTTTTTCCTCTTGCATAATTAACGGAAAGCTTTTGTTTTCGAGATATTAGCGAAAATTGTTGTTAACTTTTGAAACCAACTTCGAACGATTTTAATGTCCTTCTAATACGTTAGTAGTGGCATGATTCTGAACGAGTTTTTCCTTATGCATAATTGACGGAAAACTCTAGTTTTCGTGATATTAGCGAAAAACTATTGTTATTAATATTAGTGGAACGCCCCGTGCTATGCACGGGAAAGACAAGAAAGGGCAATTACAATGCACTGTACCAAAACACTAACTAAGCTTTACCGCTCTGACACGTGACTTATACAGCAAGATGAGTTCACGTTGAGATTGGTGTATTATTCCCATTGCTTGGTACAGTCTCCGTATCGTTCTAAAAATGCATCAATTTGATTTGTTAGAAAATTTGTTGCGCAGGATCTGCTATTATTTTACGGATACTTTGACCCTTGCGCAGTCCTAAACCGTAAGAGATACACATGCACAGTAAATTTTTGCAACGAAAGTTAACAAAGAACAAACGGATGAAGCACCCTCAATCATGATGTAATTAGTTTGTACTTGTCCCTGAAAGAGTGTCCCTTATTTTTTTTTCTATGCATGTTCGCCGGTTTTTTTCTAGGTGGGTGGTCCGATTGGAACAAAGACTTTCGCATCTTGTAGAGTCTGACTCTCCATTGGTACCATTGCCAAAAATTTTTTCATTTTTTAGTTGCAAAAAAGATTGAAAAACGAATATCCATGTTGTCTTTTACTTAATTATGCTCATGGCATTTACGCAGACAAACAAAAAAAAGCCCGGAAGAACTGTCTCACAGTATCCTATACAATTCTCCCCATTCCACTAAAAAGCGTGAAATAAAATAATTTTCTGAAAAAAAATATACCGACTTCGAAATGCACTAAAAAGTATAAAATAATTTCTATTTCCTAATGAAGTAATTTCTATTTCATTCAATCATACAATTACGTAACAGATATGAATGAAACATATTTACTCGTTAGGTAGTATATTAAATACATTTCAACTTTTTCGGAGGCGGCGCAAAATTAAAAATACCTCAGTAAACGTTGCCGCCAATAACCAGTTGATTGTGGTATGGCGTATTGGAAATTAATAATTCCTGAGAAAGAATACGTACCATTATAGATATATCTGGTAATATACGTAAATGTAACGACTGCATCTTCATTTCGCAACGTTTCTGATATAAATGAAATTGAATTGACTTCGTTCGCATGTGGAAGCCATGGCTCTAATTGTAAGAACCTATAAACGGAGCCCACGACGCGGGAATTTCCAAATTTGCGGCAGATGGGTTCTATCATTATACTATATGCGGCGATCGAGTCCTTCCGTCGCATTCTCTATGAATCTAGCATATATGCGTTCTGCGTAAATCATCAAATTGGCCGAAGAACTCATATATGCGTTTGGCGAAAACAGTTGATTGAGCCGAGAAACGCATATATGTGTCCCACGTAAATGCGGGGCTATGGCCGAGAAACTTAAAACTATGCGTTCCGCGAAAACAACTGATAGAGCCGAGAAACGCGTACATGTGTGCATGCGCGTAAATCTGTGCATGTATATATAATATGTCCAGAATTTGACTTGGAATGCTATGAACGAAAACCGCGTTTAAGCAGAAATATGCGCTGGCAATTTTTAATGACTATCGCGGCAGGAGCTCGGCCCCACAGTACGGTTCACTTCGAACCGTTCCGTTCGCAAAGGGCTAGATGGACCATAATTACATTCTATACGCACTAACACCTACTTCGCGGCGTGCTATCGAGTTATATGTATAGAAAAAAAAATAGCTATACAAGCTTTGCCTATGTTCGGCTGTCCAAAGGTTGACATGTTCAAGAAAATCTTTTAATTTTGCGCCGCCTCCGAAAAGGTTGAAATGTATTTAATACACTACCTAACGAGTAAATATGTTTCATTCATATCTGTTACGTAATTTTATGATTGAATGAAATAGAAATTACTTCATTAGGAAATAGAAATTATTTTATACTTTTTAGTGCATTTCGAAGTCGGTATATTTTTTTTTCTGAAAATTATTTTATGTATTATAACTTGTCAATAAAACTTGTCAATTTAAAAGCCTATGTTAATATAATATTTGTTTCTTATTTTTGTATACGGAATATATTGGTAGGATTGCGTTGTAAAAAACGGAGATTTTTTGTATATTTCAATTCACACACAATGGATCACTAGCGAAAAATACCATGACATCTAGAGCACCACCATCCAAACCAATAGCATTCGAGAGATGCTACAACCTGGTCTTCTCAATTAACCAATAAGACTGATTGTCTATATTATGTCCAATTAAAAATGCATATCTTGTTCTTAATTACATTTTGCTTCAAAAAATGTTTCTTCTATATCCTAAATACAATGACTAATATATTCAAAAGTTAAAAAAAATACCATTTCCTATTAAACGCTTTTTACTGTTGTTCTTTAATTTCCATACAGTTTTCATTTATAAAATACTACCAGTAAGAAAAAATACGATTTTTCTAACAAACAGTAATTAAAGTGAACGAATAAATAAAATGGAATGCTATCGACTTCGTGATATTTCAATAAATTTTAAAAGCAACGAGAACTGTGCTTGCTGCGTCGTGGCCATGTGTGTTCAACACAAAGATATGTAGCGTATGCAGCATGTTCAACAGATTTTTCTAAATTATAATATACAGTTTCCTAGATTAAAGGAATATTTAGATTTTTGACGAACCAAAATATCTTCTGATTAAGAAAAGTGTACTGCTTTAAATATCTTTTGACCATGACCTATATTCTTAATATAGGTGACTTAAACTCGTAAGACATAGAAAATTCATATTTTTTTTAACAATCATCTATTACGTTGTCACGAAGCAGTCTATGCCCCGTCACAAAAAGCCAAAATGGCAGGGGAGCTTCATCCCTCCACTTTGGCGAGTCTTTGTCCGCCAGTCCGATAGGGCGAAGTGAATGTGTTTTTTTGTGTCCGGAATAAGTATAGCATTTCTTTTTGTACCCGACCTGCAGTCACCCACCACAACTCACCCGCACCTCCAGTCGCAGAAAATCTTCCCTGGGCAGGGGAAGTGCAGAATAGATCCACCTGAGAACCCAACTGCCCACCTGACCGGTCACCAACAACCACCCCTCAGCCTGCACGACAGCAGCCTGAAAGCAGCCTCCTGAGGAGAAGAGCCATCCATAAGCGCCATCACAAGAGGGCCCCAGGACTCGGGCAATCAACCAAGACACGGTGACTCATCTCCGATTTCAAAATCCCCGAGGAGGGGAAAGAACTGCGAACTACGCTTCAACTGTGCAGAGAAGAAGCAAGCAAGTCGCGAAACTAATTATACGGAAAGTTTTTGTTTTTTAATTTTGGTGTGTGTGTGCTCCTAGTGTAGACAACCCACGTCCAGAATAACTATGCCCGACTTAATATTCAACTTAGCGTTTTGTTTGTTGTATGCGAAAGCATGGAGAATATCGGTGTACCCCTGATCAACGTATGTATTACCGCACGACCGGACGACAGAATCGGACCCCGATGGCGAAGGCCCTGGAGATCCAAGCCCTTTTGCACGTTATCTCGTATAGCACTCCCTGATAACGTTTTCTTTTTGTTATATTTCGAACTCTAAAGTCATTGACCCCTTTTTGTACCCTAGAGCGAGCTTTTAACCCCTAGAGCAGGCCAACGCGTCATCGGTTCCTTGTGCCGCGACTTCACTTTTCTGTTTCCACCAATATTAAAAAGACTTTTCGGCAAAACTTGTGATAGCCGGAAAAACAGCTATCCCGAAAGAGTGCGTAAGCACTGGTGTCCGGCAGTCAATTTCCGTCTGTGGATTTGTGCACGTGCATACATGGAGGGCCACTTTCCTTCCTTTGGTCACCTTCCCCCACAGAGAACCCTTTCCATGTTCCCCTATCTTATACATCACAATTTATACATATTGTCGGGGAAAATGTGCCAATCATTTATCCCATAAGTTCATTATATGAAATAGTTCTATTTTCTTGATTTCTTAAATGAAACAAAATTTTATTTTGCATACTTTATACGTCTATTTGTTAAAACAGAATGATGGGTTATTTATAATATTTTGTAAGTAATCATTTTAACTATTAATAGACTGATTTTCTAATTCAAGATTAAACATTATTAGTACTCTTCACACAATAAAAGAATAAATTTATCTTTAAATGAATCTCGGACAAATAACAATTAATTTCTCTCTTTAATTGTAATATCTAAGAAGCACTAGTAGGGGGACCGGAAAGTAATGTCGTTTCTGCGCATGTCGATATTTAATTGTCATTTGTCATGCTAAGGGCAGAAGTGGAAGCAAATCTATATCAGACAATCGAGGAACTCTCAAACACCCTTAATTAACCTTGGTCGACCATCCAAGAACATTTGCAGCAGATTGGAAAAATAAGCAGAGCAGGTGTTTGGGTCCCCCATAATCTATCCGAAGAGAACAAAGCCAACCGATCAATCACATGCAACGTATTGCTTCAACGGCACCATACAGAACCGTTTTTTGATCGCTTGATCACTGGAGACGAAAAATGGGTCCTATATGATAATCCAAAACGCAAAAGGCAGTGGCTCTCTCCAAATGAATCACCACGAAGTACTGCGAAGCCGGGTTTACATCCCAAAAAGACGCTACTGTGTGTTTGGTGGACTATACGCGGAATTGTTCGTTTTGAAGTGCTGAAACCCGGACAAACTGTTAATGCAGATCTTTATTGTGAATAATTGAATCGAGTGAACCAATCTTTAATCGAAAAGTATTCGGCGATTGTCAACAGAAAAGGCGTTATTCTGCAATACGACATTGCAAGACCGCATTGTGCAAGACGAACTTTGGAAAAAATTAATGAATTGGGGCGGGAGGCACTGCCTCACCCGCCATATTCGCCCGATATCGCGCCCTCGGATTTCCATTTATTCCGATCGCTACAACTTTCTTAGTGGCAAAAAATTTGAAAATTTGGATGATGTCCAAAATGCCATCACGAGATATTTTACTCAAAAATCAATTGATTTTTATCGGTCCAGCATTGAAAATTTGCACACTAGATGGCAAAAGGTTGTTGATAACGAAGGTGATTTCATTACTGATTAAAAATAAAAACTTGTTAAAAATTTATTCGTCTGAATTTAATTTAAGAAAGCGACATTACTTTCCAGTCCCCCTAATAATAAAAACTGATTCTGAGTATACAAGATTATTAGTAATTCCCATCGACGTAACATTAATACGTATCGTATCAATTCAATCTCGTCACTAATTATATGTAATCATGCGATATACACTATTCAAAAGAATTAAGGGTACAGGAAAATTCCTGAAACTTTTAGGTCATATTTTTTAACAAATTTTTTGCCATCCACTATCAGCATTAAAATTACCTAAAGTATACCACATAGAAGTTGCATGGATGGATTTACATATCTTTTTGTATGTGTGAGTACGCTTTAGATAAGTCTAATTCTGACGGTATATAATACCGACAAAATGTACACAACGACTGTTTAAATGAATTTAATTTCTGCCCGACTTAAAAAAAAGTCTTCAATTTTGTGAATAAAACATTGATAAAACCTATAGTACTGATTTTCGTGCAATTTGTTACATTGGACTTGACTTTCTTCAACTTAGGTTTTTGCATGAAATTATAATCATCAAACTCGATTAATCAGTTTTGAAGTTATAACAAAAAGTCTGTTTCACATTATTACATCTGATAACTATTGAATGTATCCTGTTGTAACATTTACCATTATGTAAAGTGGTTTTCCTACTCCAAAATGTGCATTAAGTAAGTTAAATTTAGATTTTTAAAGTTCATGATTTAATCTTTGTTATCAAAAGGTACGCTCAAAAATAATCAAAATTTAACTTTTTTAATTGTACCACTGCAAATATTACATTACATAACACCATATTACCACTAAAAAATACAATTTATAATAAATATATTCTTTTTATTAAAAATATATAACTTTACGATAAAATTAATAACATTTGAAATATTAAATTAAGATAAGTATTGTTTGGACAAAGTAGAATCGAATTTAGAGAAACATTGAAAACAATAAAATAATAAAATTTAAGCAGAATTACCATCGAGCATTATTAGTGAGTTAATCTTTGCATTAATTTTAATCCCCTTTTATCCACCTGTTTGGAGTCAATCACAAATTTTAAGAAAATAAACTAATTA
Organism: Megachile rotundata; assembly: GCF_050947335.1. NCBI lineage: Eukaryota > Metazoa > Arthropoda > Insecta > Hymenoptera > Megachilidae > Megachile > Megachile rotundata. Next base: position 963,589 of record NC_134986.1, read on the forward strand.
ATTTCCCATAAAATACATATGCAAAAAATGCTTTACAACAGAATGAATTGGTAGTATCGATCGGTAACAAATCTACTTTAATTCTATTAATTTATTTTATTGTTCTGTTAAAATTGATTTTATTTTTTTTAACAAATATTATTTTCAACATAATTTAATTGATTAGAAATTTAGGAACCAATCTTTTGTTGTTTGTTACCATCTAATTCAATTCTTTTGGAAAAAAAACATCAGAAAATTTTCCAAAAACTCATTTTCTAATTAAAATGAATTCCCGTTAATGTTTTTATACTGTTTCTTCTACTTTTATACTATTTGCAAATTAGGTATAATGGATTAACTACTTATGATTTAATTAATAAATTTTATAAAAAAGAAAAAATCACCTCACGTAATATATCGGGCATTGACCACACCAAAATGTTTAACAAAGTCAGGTCCTATATTACACCATTCTTTTTTTAATATTTCTTTCCAATGTTCTTTGGACTTTATATCATGTTTTCGCACAATTTTTCTAGTTTCACCCATACATGTTCGATAGGATTTAAGTCAAGCAATTATGGAGGAGTTGCTAACCTGTGAAAATATTGGTATTAACAACCACTGACTCACTATACATATAAACTGTTTGTTCCGCGTCACAGTCTTGCTGAAAGTAAAATTCATCTAATTCATCTACACTAACTCATTTGTAAATTTTCTTTTGAAATATTTAAATATAAATGTTTATTCATTATTTTATCTATTATTACTAAATTACCGCCTCCAGAAGCAGCAGTACATCCCCACACCATCACAGTTCCACCTTCGTGTTTTATCGTCAGTTGCATATTTTTGAAATTCAATTCAATATTAGCTTTTCGCCATACTTTTTTACTACCCTCCGACTTAAAAATATTAAATTTTGACTCGTCGGAAAATACTGCGTTTTCCCAGAAGTTGTCGCTAGCATTTATGTATTGTTCTGTAAATTCTAATCCCTTTTTTCCATAGTTAATTTTTGGGTTCCACCGATTCTTTCTTTATTCCGTAATATTCTTTCTTTTTTATACTTGTTTATAATACTTTGTACAGTCGATCAACTTCTTTTTAGTATTTCTGATATATTCCTATATGATTTACCTTCTTTATGTAATCGTATAACAATGTTCCTATCTTCTAATATTATTTCTTTGCGTTTCTCCCCATACTGCAAATATTACTGTTAAAGTGTACTCGTCGCGATTACTACTGACTACACTAACGTAACATCTGCTAATACATTGATCAGAATTATCCTGATGCCATCACAACTGTTATATTTATTAATACAATTAATGTACGAATATATTTGTCCCGACGATTTCTTACGGTCTCATGAATTTCAAGTCATTTTAAGTTACTACATGATGTTATTGCCTTCGATTTTGTAAGTGTAAAGTTTAATATACAATTACATATGATTAAATATACCTAATACTATAGAAAATATTGTTCTTTTTATTTCTATATTTCAAGTGTATAAATACTTTCGTCCTCCACTGCATATATAATTAAAATGTTTGACTGTGTGAGATTAGCTTTATATTTTTAAAATTCGTAACTTCGAAATTTGATTTTCATCATATAACCACCTAAACTATAAAAATTAATATTTGTAGTTACTGATAAAATATATTACTCTTAAATCAAATTAAGATTAAATACACGTTTTCATATGGATTGTTAGAACGATGATTTAATCACAAGGGAAATGAGTATAATATTACATAATTACACTAATTAGTATAATATTATATATATTAACAAATTCACTCAAAATTGCAATTTTTGGGGAGCAAAAATATTAATTCTTGAAAATTTCAATAATTAATCATAAAAAGATCATAAATACTGATAACCAGATGAACGTTACTTAACACTAGAAAGACTGAAACTTTGATTCATTTTGACTGCTTTGGGGCAATATAGGTATAACACATATATATATAGATACCGGAAATGAAGGAGGGGGGAGGTAACTACAATTATTAATAAACGCATTTATATGTTGTACAAAAAGTCACAAAATTCTAAGAAGCTGTGTCATTCTATACACAATTGTTTTTCTAATTGAAATTGAAAAGCAGTCAAAATGACTGCCTTAGGAACGCCACTAGAATTTTGAAAAAATCGATTTTTTTTTTTGTTTTAATGATGCTTTATTATGTGTAGAATATGAGAAAAAAGTTTTAAGTGAGGGGCAGGTCGGAAACACGAATTTTTTTACAATTTTTGCCTACAAACCGACGCCCGATGCGTAGAGTTTTCAGAACGATCTTTGAATGAAGCTTCAAAAATGTCGAGATTGAATCTTAGATCCAATGAGAAGGAAAAGAACATGGAGCATGTTAATATAGAAGGCCAAATATATGGTGCAGGCATCGCTGATTAAAGTTATATAACAAATTTCTTATGCTGAATAGCAATCAAAACTTTAAACGCGTTTTTCTCGAAATCACTTTATTTGAACTGGGCGGACAAATAACTCGAAAAGTTTTTAACTAATCGACTTGAAATTTCGTGGAGAGGTGCAAAATAATATAAAGCAGTGAACATCGTACGGATTTTTTGATTAATTAACTACTTAACTTTTTATTAACAATTCAATGCGGCATTTTCTGCCGTTTTTGGAAACTTTTTGTTCATATCTACACCAAATTAACAATTATTAATATTTTTTAATTTCCGTACGATGTTCCATAGATTTTGGTGTATAATATGAGAAACTTTTTGATTTTTTGTCTTAGGACCATGCGTTAATGAAAAAACAGTCCGCCCGTGTAGCCCTTTCAAACAAATGGTGTTGTTGCTTACCAGCACCTACTGCCGCCATTTTTAATCCAAAATGTTTATAAAAATTTACAAACCATCTTCAAAACATATATAATAAGGCCTTTTTTATTCTGACCTTATAACTTGTACGATTATTACTTTAAAAATTCCTGAAAATCACCTTTTTTTCTGAGTTCTAGAGTGGCGTTACCCCTCAACATTGATAGTTAAAGTGAAAGGATGTTGAAACATGTTTTGAGGTAGGACATATGTGAGCATCAATAATTTTGTTTCCCTCCTTTTTTTAACCAATCTTAAAGGCAGAGGATTATTATTTTATCCGGTTTTAGTCTGCTCTCAATAATTTTGTTTTTTAAGAAAACTTTTATTGTTATATATTTTTTATTTACCACTGTATTTAGAAATAACGATATTGTTTTTTAAATTTATTAAATTATGTGTGAATGCAAATACATGTACCAGGTGCATCGGTTTTAGGGTTGTAACTTACAAAGTATAGAATGCGGAATGAAAAATGTTCAGAATGTCGTGAATAATCGATCAATGTGAAAAAGAACGTACACAGTTATGTTAAAAGAAAGTACATTTTCGTTTAATTTTGTATAAACCTTGTTTGGGTCTTCCAAATTTTGTACAAAATATCTTACTTTTGAATTTGACATATCTTAGAAATTGTTAATTTTTTATAAAATTATATCTTAATATTTTTTTTCATACGAAATGCTTTGAAAAATTAACTAGCATGAAAAGGTATGCAAATCTTTAAATAAAAAACTAAATTTGACCGTCATGAGTGCTCTGCGCGTTTAGTTACAAAAAATTTCTGGCATCGAATTATATTTCCTTCGATGCCATTAAACCTTTCTTTGAAACATTTTTTAATATTCATACTTTTCCTGTCATCCATTAGATGTAATCAAAATAAAAAACTATGTATGTATATATAGTTATTACTGTAAACTTACATAAGACCGACTGCGAAAATTTTAACTAAATCAGTTAAACCGTTTTAGAGATATTATCGAGACATTCAAATATACATACAAAAAATACCTAACTCAGCAATAAAATTTCTAATAATATTGGATAATGTAGGTAATAATATTTCCGATTGTAAATCAAAAACTATTAAAATAAGCTATTACGAACTATTTCTTTCATATTATAAAATGTATATAATACACGTGGCCATATTGACATATCAACGTGTTAACAATAAATATTTAAATGTACTTTAAACATGCTTAGTGCATGTAAAATAATAATTCACTGAAGGAGGAGGAGGAGAAGATAAATGGTTGATGGTATTATCGCATTTTCCTGAGGAATGACGTACAAATTAAGACTAAACTGTTCTTTGTTCCCCTCATTATACTATGTTCTCACAAAATGATGTTATTTCAGTTTCATGAAAGACATTTAAAACCAAAATTCTGGTTTTTGCACATAAAAGTAAATAACATTTACTTATATAAAAACAAATAAATACAATAGCTTAGATTAAACGAGGATAAAATATTTATAATTGTTAAATAAAATTTTATTTCTAATGTATTCATAAGTTGTTTTAAAAGTTCGAATTAATATGAGAGAAATCCTTAACTTCGTTGCTTTAACCACAATTTTCAATGTGTGCTTATTCATTTTTCAAATTATATTTGTTAGTTAATGACTCTCGGAATAAAGAGAGAGGAGGAACAATTAGTCTGATTATAGTAGTTGTCAAAATCATTGACAAACGATGGTGTGATCTAAAAGGTCAAGAATATACAAACACGTCACAAGGAAGATAAATTTGCATCAATTGCCTTAAATCGACAAATTTTTATTCCACGCTGATTATTTACCGTTTATTAACGATTTCATATTACTTTAATGAAATTTATATAAATAAATTGGCATTTTATTCAATGAATAGAATTAGTTATGATTCAGTATTTATAGCAATTAAATAAAATTTTCATAATTGTTGAATAATTAAAAAGGTAGCAACCAGTTACTAATAAATTATTTATGTTGTGTCAAATACACAAAAGATTGTTATTTTCGATCCTTGATTATTGATTTAACATCGATGATTGATCGTTCATTATAACTTATCTGATCTGGCGCCGGCGACGATTTCCTTCGAAAAATCAGTCCGTATCATAAGTTAAACCACTTTTGCTTTTAAAGACGATGATTGTTGACAAAAAATCAAGAGCACAAAAACTTCACGTAATTACCAGTAAATTTAGCACTGCAACATTGTAAAGAATGTATACTATATGTATATTATATACAATCTTCAAAACATCTTACCTAACACCATTAATATTCTATATGTTATACCTCATTGCCAAATCGATTAAAATCATCATCTTATATTCGTCTACAATATTTTCAGTGATTTCCTCCAAACTGTTTAGAATAATAAAAAAATACCTTCGAATGTACACTTAATATTCAAATTTAATTAATAAAGTATACAATGTACATACCACTAATACATATCTCGTAAAGAACCATTTGATGCAGAAAATGAGGTTCTACAAAAATGGAAACACTAGCCCTATTTTCGATCGTTTTCTTAAACGTTTTGCAAAGTAGTTGTAAAGAAGACTGCGCGCATTCACAACGTGGCCACGACTGTAACACCATACCCGATAATACTAGCACCCGAGTTCTCTTTCAATAAACGTAAGATATCGCATCCAAGGCTACACTTGACACTGTCTCCCCCTCTTCTCTCATTTAACGTCATACAAAATGTTACTGTACATTCAAATTTTCATCATGAAAATTCATATCTATTCAACAGCACTTTTCAACTTAAGATATCTGTATATGTTTAATATAAAATATATAATAATTATTTTTACTATAACTAAATAAAAATTGATGCAATACTTTGTTTTGTGATAAAAAGAAAACGATATTGATTCTTGTTGCAAAAGTATAAATATAATAGATTAGTAAAATAAAAAGTATCTTTGTTTTTATTTACGTATTTCTCTTTATATACAATTCATAAAGGATTGCTTTTAAGCCTTTATAATACTTGTTACTGCATTATATATATACTTTATATAAGAAGCCAGTGTAAAAATATTTTGTAACGATTCGCATCATATCACAACTGTTATATAACGAGAGAATAATATATCTATATCATTGGTCTGCTTGAATTTCGTTTCTTTGCCATTTTTAAATTTATCCTTGTAAAATCAACCTTAATTTTTTCGAGCAGCCATCCATTTCTCTATTTCCTCGACTCTGTAATTAAATTATACAATTATATTTTATAAAGTACAATGAGGCATGCAAAACTTAATAACAGTGAAACTATTCGTAATTTCCCATACTTGAAATTACATCAAATTTAATAAATATTAATCATAAAGGATCTAATTGAATAAGATGGTCAAAAATGCCCGTGAACCAAATAAAGCACCCAATACGTCAGTCGATAGCATATCTAAAAAAAACACCTCACACCAAGTTTCAACCCCTTTTTTCATCCGGAGGGGTCGTAAAAGGGAAAAATTTTAATTTCGATTTTTGGCCTATTTTTTCTATTGAATTCCGTATAAAAATTCTGAAAAAATTCTGAAACATTGAAGTTCATACAACGCAGGTTGTGGAATTTTTTCAGATTTTTTTTATCGCCAACTGTGGTTGTAAAAAATGAAAAGTCGAGAAGAATGCAATTTTTTATTGAAGATGTAGAAGTACTATTTTTATATAGTCTGTATTGTACTTTTTAACCGACTTTGAAAAAGGTAGAGGTTACTTAATTCGGTCAGTAATTTTTTTTTTTTTTTCCTATGTATGTTCGCCGATTACGCCTAGCTGGGTGGACCGATCGGAACGAAACCTTTTGCATCTGATAGGTTCTCACTCCCCATTGGTACCATTATCAAAAAATTTTTCATTTTTTAATTGCAAAGTATTGTTATTGCAAAACAACCGGCAACTTTTGAAATAAACTTTTCTCGATTTTAGTGCACTTTTTAATATCTTATCACGGACATGATTCTGAACAATTTTGTTCATATACAAATTTCGCGGAAAGGTTTAGTTTTCGAGATATTAGCGAAAAATTGTTATTAACTTTTGAAATCAACTTCGAACGATTTTAATGTCTTTTCAATATGTTGGCAGGGGCATGGTTCTGGACAACCTTTTCCTTATGCATAATTGACGGAAAGCTTTAGTTTTCGAGATATTAGCGAAAAAAAAAATTGAAAAACGAATATTCATGTTGTCTTTTATTTAATTATGTTCATGGCATTTACGCAGACAAAAAGAAATCCCGGAAGAACTGTCTCACAGTATCCTATAAAATTCTCCCCATTCCACTAAAAAGTGTGAAATAAAATAATTTTAAGAAAAAAAATACGCCGATTTCGATATGCACTAAAAAGTATAAAATAATTTCTATTTCCTAATGAAATAATTTCTATTTCATTCAATCATACAATTACGTAACAGATATGAATGAAACAAATTTGGTAATTCCCGCATCGTGGACTCCGTTTATAGGTTCTTAGATCCATGGCTTCCACATGCGAACGAAGTAGATTCAATTTCATTTATATCAGAAACGTTGCGAAATGAAGATGCAGTCGTTACATTTACGTATATTACCAGATATATCTATAATGGTTCGTATTCTATATCAGGATTTATTAATTTCCAATACGCCATACCACAATCAACTAGTTATTGGCAGCAACGTTTACTGAGGTATTTTTAATTTTGCGCCGCCTCCGAGAAGGTTGAAATGTATTTAATACACTACCTAACGAGTAAATAGGTTTCATTCATATCTGTTACGTAATTGTATGATTGAATGAAATAGAAATTACTTCATTAGCAAATAGAAATTATTTTATACTTTTTAGTGCATTTCGAAGTCGGCGTATTTTTTTTCTTAAAATTATTTTATATATTATACTTTTATAGATCCTTTAATGTAACCCTTTAATGACCTTTTAATTTTAGACCTTTTAATGTTTTCGGGAACTTACGTGCGTGGAACATCTGTCAAATTTCTTACTCCAGTTTCAGTTATAAGCACATCATCTTCAATCCTAACACCACCCCAACCACGAAATCTTTTCAATACTTCAGTAACGATAAATTTTGATTGATTCGAATTTTTTAAGGCCGCATCTAGCAACTAAAAAAATAAAAATTTCTTATGTATGAAAATACTAATTGGAGTTTATGATCTTATTTATATTTAAATCGTCTTTACATTTAAATGTTAATTTAAGGTCAAATGAAACACAATCTGCTAACTTACGGAATCAATGAAATAGCAACCTGGTTCAATTGTCAAAACCATACCAGGTTGCAAAATACGGCCAGTTCTTAATTTTCTTAATCCCGGAGCGGTAGAACGTTCTGGATAACCTGGGAGATATCCACCGACATCATGAACATCTAAGCCCATTAGGTGTCCAAGTCCATGAGGTTGAAAAACTTCGTTCAATCCTGCTTTCATCATATCATCAACATCACCCACTAGCAAACCACCAGATTTTAACGAAACTAACATTGTTTTATTTGCTAAAAGATGCATGTCTGTCCAAGCAACATTAGGTTTTGCGGTATTCATCACAGCATCACGAGCAGCAAGCACTGCATTGTATATCATTTTCTGATCATCAGTAAACTTTCCATTGGCTGGGAAACTGCATGTAATATCAGCTGCATATCCACAGTAATTTCCACCCATGTCGAAGAGACTTTTATAATACAAGAAAGTATTAGTCTTAGTATTATTGAAAACTTATAATGAACTACATAGACATAATAATTGTAATAATTACATTTTAATTAATACAGATAATAAAGAATGAAATTTAATATGTCTATAAGTAGTATAAAATTGGAAAGGGGTATTAAGACTTACCACATATCACCATCTTTTATTATTTTATTATTAGGAGCACCAGCATGTCCATAATGCAATATAGATGCATTATGTCCAGACCCACATATACAAGTATAAGACACGTGTCTACAGCCTCCATTAGAATATACATAATGCATAAAAGCTGCTTCCATTTGAAATTCTGCTAGCCCTGGCTTTATCATATGCATGACAGATTTGTGAGCATCTGAACTTATCTTAATCACATACTCTAGTACCTTAATTTCTTGTGGAGATTTTATAACTCGACTGCAAAAAATATTATATTATTTTCTTAAATTGTTTTAAAAGATTAATTCAACTGTTACCAAATCAAAATAGCAAAAATATATCTCTTTGATTTAAAAAAATCGATATATTTTTATTATTACTTTACAAAATCTTCTTTTGAGAAATATGTTATACATTGTGCAGTACATTTCAATGATTAAATTATGTCCATAATTTCTGCCGAAGAAAATAAGTTATTACTTTTAGTTGTTACAGCCTTCGTATTACAAGGCATCTTCTGCAGAATGTAAACATTCTAACAAATAAGTTGACAATTTATTGGACTGATTCCAGAGTTCTTGCAATGTTATATAGTCCAATATCATAACCCGGAAACCTAATTTTTTTATTTGTCTTTTCCTCATAATTTGAGGCCCTATTACATGACGCGTATTTCTACAATAATATTCAGGTAAATAAATCAAAACTGCAGTATTCACATTTTTTTTCTGCTCCAAATTTAAATGAAATACTGAATTTGACACTACATGCGGATGTATTAAAATATCAAGTACATAAAAATTTATAATTGGTAATTGATTTAGAATCACATTTTTGCTTAATTTTTTATCCCCACCTATCAACGAAGCTAATGGTTCATATATCACATTTATTGATCTTCTAATTCTTGCATCAAGAAATAAGGGTTTTTCTATTTTTCCTACAGGGAAATGCATAGTTTGATAATCCTTGCATTCCAAAAACATAGTGGCATCTAGCAGTTTTAACTTGTTCTTTATATGGTTAAAAGAAACAGTATGACTCTTTAAATAAAATTTATGAAACAATTGTGAAATAAATATTTTATCAAAAAATTTCATTGGGTATCTTTCTAAATAAGTACAAGAAAGAAGAATATCTAAAGCATCGTCTAATTTTAAGTCACGAAACTTGACTGACAATACATCATCAAATGTTTTCCAAAATTCAATTGAATTTGGTAATTTTATGTACAAAAATCCAAATGGTGTAAGAATCGAAGATAATAAAGGAGTTGGTATACTCATTGCATGTTTTAAAAAGTATTTTCCGCATTCTGACATAATATACTCATTCCTGACTTGTAAATTTTTACAATAATTCATAATTGTTGCTATTAACTTCGAGTTTTCAATTTGCAATATTTTAGATTTTAAATAATCTTGTAAACTGTATTCAATTTTATCATCAATATAATCTTTCGCATTTAAACTGCATATAAAATTAATTACATCTCTTTCAGTGGATGTATTCATATTTAACTCTGCCCATTTACTGGCACTAAGTAAACAATTCATTGCAGAAATATCATCATAAAAGCAATTTAGTATTTCCGCAATTTGTGTGCCTGTTAACTTTAACCAATAGGTAGAAAGTTTTCTTTCAAGAATAAGTTTTACCATGCTTTTACTCTGATTAAAATACTTTAATGATTTAAATAGTGCTACTAATGTGTGAGCATTAATATCATCTTGTCGAAGTACAATTCCAACCCATAAAGTATCTATTAATGCGTGATATTTAGTATCTTTAAAACAGGATAAAATTTTTATTAAATTTATTAACTGTGCTGGTGAAAATTCTCCATCTGTCGCTCGGCTTAAAGCTTCATCACATATCCAATCTCTACATATATTTCTAGAAGGACTAACTTTATCCTTTTTTAATACAATAAGTCCTTGAAGTATCGTTTCAGTATCATTGCTGCCAATAATTAATTTAATTAATTGTTTCATCACAATATCTCTAGCAGTGGTATCAGCCTCCATTCGTCTATGTTTTTGCATCTTATTAGATTTCTGCTTAGCCCAATTATTCTCCAATTCTATAATTTTTTTCAAACCTTCTAAAGCTACTCTACAATTTATTTCTTGTGTAATCTTATTTTCCAACATTGAATACAAATTATCAGCTGTATTAAATGATTGTAATTCTTGTAATGCTTTTTCTATGTCCACTTCTTTAAAAGAATTAAAATCAGAGCAAAATAATATTGCAGTTCCTTCATCTGTTTCAATATTTATTCTTCGACCTAACAATTTATTTTTGATTTTAGAATTACTCTGCAACTTTGATTCATTCTTATTATGTATGGTAACTTGATTATTCTTTTTAGGCGCATCAGGGAATTTGTAATCAGTTTTAACAATAGAGGTACTATGTTGATTCTTATCATTACATATTGCTTCGATATTATTAATCTTTCTAACAATTAAAGGAACTTCTTGTATCACCAATCCTTCTTCTACAAAAATACTAGTATGTGTTAGAATTTGTTGTCTGTTATATTCACCAGAATTGGATTCATACCATCGTTTCTTTAGCATAAAAATTAAAGCAGATGGTCGCACATGCATTTGCACTAGACACTTTGTCCAGATATGACCAACTGGTATCATCTAAATATATTTTTAGTTTAAACATCTAATAAAATTAAATGTACTAGTCAATCCATTTTCATTGTTTTAGTTAATGTACCTTTTTTAATTATAATATGAATTAATCAAACAGCGTGGGATAATTTTTATTTTATTTATATTATACCTTTATATGGCTTTGAAACTGTTTTCGGTAATACTATCAATTTAATGATTAAACTTTAATGTTACTCGATCATTATCAAAAAATTTCATACAAAACACTCGTGACAAATGTAAAAAAAATGACCATATATATCGATAACCGTACACATCGATATAACAAATCGTCAATTATACTACTTTTTGATCGATAACACTACTATATTTTTAGTTTTGTACGTAATAGTGAAATTTTATCTATTCAGAGATTAAAAAATGAAGTTGAATAGTTTTGATAAAATAAAATGATTTAAATTGTATCAATTTACATAATATAAAAATTTATTTTATTAACTTTCAACGAACAGAAGCGTTTTACTAATGACTCACAGGTAGGTTGGACTTTTCAGATAATTGCATATTTGACGTTTGACTAAAAAATAAAGCATTTTCAAATCAAATAAAAGCATTTTGTATTTAAAACCCATTTTCATAATTTTAATTGTTTTCCTTAGATTATTTATATTGAATAAACGTTTCTTTTATATTTAAAAGCAATGGATGTGAATCTTAAAACGGATTTTCGTCAGCATCGTTAATTTTGTAGAAACTTAATACTGAAAAAAAGTGTACAGTATAAAGCATTTTTATAGTTGAAAATTTTTAATTGTTCTTCCAGAACCTAAGAGTACTGGCAAGAATCAGTTTTCAATTTTATATTTAGTGCATAAAAATCTATAAGATACATCCATCAGACAATAATGATATAAATACATGTTAAAAGTGTAACGAGATCTTAATTTATTCAGTCACGTTATCTTTTATATAAGACATACCCTACAAGGAATATAGATCTAATAAAGATTAATTATTATTTTAATACTTACCATTCACATATTTCTGGATATAAAATTTTATTGTCCACTTTGAATCTATAAAATATTACAATATAAATAAAGCAGTTCTCATAGTATAAAATGAATTAAAAATAACTAATACTTACTCATTAATACCATCAAACGTTGCCTCTTGTGTTTGTAAACCACTATCACTGTTTTGACCATTCTATATGTATAAATACAAATATACAATACTTAAAACAATACTTCTGTAAAACAGTTTTCTCAGAAAATACATACCAAGGTAAGAAGAAGATGGGCTTGTTTTGTTTTTAAAATTTTGGCTATCTCATCAGTGTAATAAACTTCATCAACTGCATATCGACTTTTAAAATCTTCTAAAGTATGTAACTTTCCCTGCCAAATTGCGTATTCTGCTGGCAACCTTGGTACAAACAAAATTGAAGTTCCTGTTGCTGTCTCAATAGCACCATAACAATCTGGTTCTTCAACACCAAAACACCATTGAAAAAAAGATTCCTATCAAAACAAACATATAAAATATGTTTGTATTTGCTAATGTATTATATTAATAAAAATCTCTATACCTGTCTAAATGGCCAGTTTATGTCTGTATCATTAAACGGAATTTCAACTCCTCCTTGCAGTATAATATAACTTCCTGCAACTTTCCCTTTAATGCACGCAACTAATCGTTTGCGATTATCTTGGAAAAGTGACATAGGTACTTTCAAAGTATGATTACCTCTTTGAAAATAGGATACATTTCTGAAAATATTTGTAAATTAATTGTATATTAACAAAAACTGAAAGCATTAAATTAAAATTTTTTATAATAAATTAATGGAACAGCTAACTTGAGGACACTTTTAAAAATATAAATGCTTATCTGCAAACATACAAAAGAGGAAATTTTAAAAATAAACTTAATTTATTTTTATACAATTTTATTATTCAAAATAATATATACATTGATATTCGATAAGTGTAAAATCTAATAGAAAGTGTAATGTATTGTTTTATTTATTTCATTTTATAAAATTATAACTTGAAACAACATTAAAGAATATAATAATAATACTTAATAACAATAATAATTGTTGTTATAATTATTAAGTAAGAATTCAATATTTTTTAGTGTATAAGCAGTTTATTAACAAATTAATTTGTATTTTAAAAGTTGGTACTTCAAAATAAATTACTTTTATTTCTAAACAAAAACCATTATCTTTTGTTTCCTCTTATCTTTTATACTAACATTATCTCTTATATTAAATAAAAAAAATAATACAAATTTCACAATAATAACTATCTTAAACATGTGAGTCAAAAATATACATACTAGTAACTATGTTTCACGATAGATAAAATAGATAAAATTAAGTGTTACTGCTTGGAAAGAAATATTTCATTTTATTGTTTTATGTGGCATAAATATACTAATAAATGTAGACAAATATTGAGATTTAGCCATGAATAAGTATACATGATAATGGATGCAATACATTAGATTATACTGCATACATTTCATAAACTATGCAGATTTTCACATTTTCTATAAATATGTTGTAGCGCATCAGAGTCTACACATATGTATATTACCTGCTACTGATTGGAAGAAGCTTATAAATTTAAAGAAATAAAATTTTAATATTGGAATACAATATTTAAATATTTACATATGCTGATATGTAGCTCGTCATTTACCAAACATAATAATGATATAGATAAAATATATACTAACAATTAATAATTAATGCTCAGTTATACATATAAAATATTATAATACTTAATTAAATAAAATATTTCCAAATAATAATTAATATTCTTATTATGGCAAAATTGAAATATTGATTCAAAGATACTGTTAATGTACAACTATTAATTATTTAACGCAATCATTTTATGGAGAATACATTTATTATGAATTTATCAATATTAAGAAATTATGAAGAAAGTGAATAATTTACTTAGAATAGATTGTAAGTTGATAATATTAATAATATTGTTGATAATAATTGATAATAAGTAATAAGTAATCAATGAAATATTTAAGAAATTAATGGCAAAAGAATGCTTTTTATTACATGTAATATTTTATACAATACATTATAAGTCTTTAAAATAAATACACATATTTAATATATATTTCATAAAATAAAAGGAAAAACAGCAAAATCCTCTGATAAACCTAAAAACATTCTTCTCACTAACGTCAAAATTTATATAACCTTAAAATTTAACACAAAATAACCCTGTTCAAAAATACTATTTAAATATTGTGCCATATTTATCACATTATAGAAAGTAGTAAAATGTTAGTCAAATGTATATCATTATTAAATATATTATACAATATAATTTTAATGTAGTGCGATATAACAAAGGAAAATGGAGTAAAGAAAGTATTGAACAGCATATTTGAAATTCAACATGCAGTCAGTTTTTGGTTCTATTACAATGACTATCGATTTTATATCGATTAATAGTGAAAAAAAGTGAAGTAAATGAATTCCATACATACAAATGCGTGGCATCCGCCATAATGCTGTCAGTTGACAATTCACTAATAGAAAATTATACAAAAATTTTCTTGTGCCTAGGTCTGACTCTAGATCAGTATTTTCGTAATGTAATCGTTGATTCCTATAGTGTGCAAATAAAGAAAATTTCTTTAATATCTGTAACACCGTCTTTTATAAAAGCACACGTATCACTTCTTTGTTCAATATTGTTTGATGGTATATATAAGAGTGTTATCTTTACAATATGTCATGTGATTAATTCAAAGTAACCAATGACAATTAAGCAACATTTAATAACAATATATATTAGGTTATCGACTTTTTACAATAGTTATATACTTGTAGTATAACAGAATGTATTGCTTATAATAAACTTTATTCCAATTGAGAAAGCATAAAAATTAATTAACATTAAAAGTAGCCGATAATAAACATAAAAGTAGTTATTCCTAATTCTTTTCTCTACGATTGTTATTCAAATATATTTATATGTTCAGAGTATATTAACAATTTACATCACTTTATTTAATAGAGTCCATAGAATAGTTTGACGTTAAAAGAAACTAAATAGTGCAACCATAGTGTAAATACTGTACAAAACATATTAAAAATAAAAAATCTTCAATTTTCTTTTTAAATCGAATGTAAGATGCGGATTGCAAATACACGAGTGGGAGTGACTGTATAAAATCATCATTGTTTATGATTTTAAGCGATGAGTAAAGAATGACACAACAATTTTAATATTCGATCGCTTGATCATTTAGTTTACTACAGTTTAATTAACATATAATTAATGAATTAAAACTCTAATAAAATATAATTTACCATTAAAAATCTCAATTATACTAAAAAAGTATAACAATTCTATTAATTAAATATAAAACTGCGCGATAAAAAAAATCGGCTTTAAAGTTCTCACGTCTAATCTTTCGTTAATCTTTCAATTATTGTTTTACGTAACACGACTTAATACGTATTCCAATCGCTAAGATTCAATAGATATTTCTCGTTCATTTTTACATGTTAAATATGAATGTGCAACCAGTTTTTCGTCAATAATTTCAGTTTTTAAGCATTTTGCTCTAGAATTTATATGTAACGTAAGTCACCTTTTCTATTTTGACAAAAAATGTTATATGTTAATATAAGTGTTATACTTCTTTTAATATTAACATAATTTTTATGTCAGTAATTAATTTACTTAATAAGAACATTATTGTGTATCTTGTATTTACAATTAGTTGTATCGCATATTGTATCTTAATTCAAATAATTGTTCCTATCGATATAATATTTTATAACTCGACAGATATTTTTTACTTATTCCGATAATTTCTAAGATAAAAATTTCTTGAGTAGAAAAAATTCGCATTTTGAGAGAGATTGGCGGTCAATTTGCTCAGTGTGGAGTTGTAACAGCAAAGGCAAAGGTAAAATAAAAAATCATAAGTATTCCAAATAAAAGAATAATTTAAAAACAATCTCTATTTTCATTAAAATTTTGAGCAGCATAACAAAACAATAATAACATTTTTAGCTTTAAATAACAAATACGTGTATTTGAAGCGTGTTTACGCCTGGATTTGTTGGTCTCAATTCAGTTGTTTTTTAATCATTTGCTAAATAAATATATTTCAATTTTTTAAAGAATGAAATAAGCAGTTGATAGAAAACATTTTCGTCATATTATGTTACATAGAACGACATTTACAATTAGCATACTTAAAAGGTATGCTACCCGGCCTAAAATAGTTAAAAATACCATTAGAAATATTCATATGTAATCAAAAAAAATAAAAAATTGTAAAATGCTTATTATATTTTCGAGTATGAAATTTCACTCGTAATAAGATCTCAAATGTAGAGTGTTCCAAACATTCGACCTGGCTCGTACCCGGTTCGGTCCTGAACGGTCCTAGAGGTGAAAGATACAGCGAGAAGGTTAAATCAAAAGTTATACTGTTTTACATGGTTCATATTGTGGATGTGACACATTCTGAAACAAATTATTTTTCTTTAAGATTTATCCTCACAGCCCATACTATTTTGAAGCTTTATCTTTTACGTGTTTGTTACACGTGTACATAGTCTTTGAAAAATTTTTTACAAACATACAAATCGATTAAAATAACTGTTGATACGCAAAATGGAATAGTAATGAGTTTTTGTTCAACTCATGCAAATTATTTATGCTCATTAAAATATATGTATAGATAATTTCTTATATTTCTAAGCATAGGGATTTATTGCAATGTTCATTTCTTATCATCTTTTTGTACAATTTTTATTCTATTCGAAATAAGAATTTAATGTGTATATGTGTATTTTTTAAAATTGTTAAGATATTGTGTAAACAGTAAATAAATAATAAAAAAAGTGGTTAAACAGAACATTGTATGTTATATGCTAAATTACTATTTTGTTGTTTAGTTTATTACATAATTCGGGTTTTAAATTATTAAATTACAAAAAAATTAAGTTTTTAAAGGGTTGCATATAAGTTTATTTATTTATTTATAAGTTTATTTAAGAAATTCATTATTAAATGTCAAATAAATAAACTTATACCTTCGGCTGAAAGTTTCATTGGCCATAAAAATCTATATTCCGTATAGCGACGACTGGTACCGTAGCGGATTTATACCTGCCCGAGCTACCGATACAAACAATAAACATCAACATGGAACAATAAACATCTGATATTGTCCAATTGTTAAAAATATGACAAATTATCGTATAAAAAGGGCTCGTCCTCTTCGAAAACAAATCTCAAATTATTTCTCCGCAAAAAGTAGAAGAAAATTGTATATGTAATAATTATTGCTAAATTGCAATAAACAAAAAATTCCAAAAGCACGTATCCTCTATTTTGATCCATATTTTTAGTATACAAAGCTGCAAAAAAATCGAACTGCATTTAGGGTGAAAAATTGAAAAAAAAAGTGCATTTTTTTAATATATTATTTAAATAAATAATTTCTCCCGAAATTTTTGACACTAAGTAAATTCCTGACTAAAAACTACACAATTTAAAAAAAAATTCGCCTTCCTACACCCTCTAGTTTCCGAGATATTAAGGAAAATGTGTTTTCAACCCCGAACTTTGAGGGCTATTTTCACCCCCTCAACATGGATGTCCGCAGATATAAAAAAATACGTGTCAAATGATTTTTAAAAAACTACCACATATGTCAATTTCATTAAAATCGGCGTGTAACACCTTGGTGATGTCCCTTGTTAGTCGCGGCAAAAGTCTCGGTTCGCTGCCGAACACAGTGTATATTTTTCCACCGCTAAAAAAATGCGTGTCTCTTAATATTTCATGTATTATAATATATCCAAGTTTTAGAAAAATTAGAGAGTGATACTTCCGTAGGTTTGTTACAGCTAACAGTTAAAGTTTAAAATAGTCTTTACGTCCTTCACAGATATCATAATTTTTTATGCAAAAAAGATGTCAGAAATTCATTCAATTCGAAGCTAACAGCAACAATTATTGTCATATGTGTTCAGTGTGTACTCAAATCTCAATTTCATTCTCGTTTTAACCATATTATAAGCTCATTCTATCATATTAATAACCATATTATTTTATATTAATAAGTATATATTTATTACAAATTTTAGTATAAATTTTATTAGATTGTTACATATAAATTATCCGTTTTCAAAATATGCGAGGTTTTACACGATTTAATGCCATAAAAATACCGAAATAACTACACATTACAAAATGGTAATACAATTCATCTAATCAAACGAATTTATTTACAATTTACTGTTGTCCAGTAGTAAATATTCTCAACCGTTAATATCTTAAAGCAGTAAAGGAATTCTCAATTTATTTTTGAAATGTGTGACATTAAGAGAATAGAATTTAGAAACTAGATTTCAATTATTTACTTTCTTTTTGACTATCATACATAACTATTTTAACGAAGGTGTTCCAGCAAAAATGAATCTGTTAAACTTATATGTAAAAAAGTTACTAAGGAAAAAAAATATTGATTGTATTCAACTAATAGTATAAGAAAGAAAGCGGAACTTATCATGTACTATGTAATTAAACAACTCCGTAGTGATTCATAGTAAGTTTACAATAATTCTTATAAATTTATCACTAGCAAATGGTGTGTACTCTCGATTATAAACAATTTCTCGCTTCTTTCGATAACTAAATTGAATGATACTATTGCCGTCGTGTAAATATATCAATCTTTTTTGCAAATTTCGTCAGTTGCTTGAATATAAAGAAAATCATCGTCGACTGACAAATAGCGGATACCAAAAATAGCGGATATCACAGTATTGTTTCATAAGAATTACTAATTAAACAATTTAATAAGCAATATACATATGTACACTTGGGTGTCATGACCGATTTCTTTGGAACGCATATGAACCGTTTATTTTGAAAGTGGGGTAAGTCCAATTTTGACAATATTAAGATTATAACAAAACATTTGGGCGTTATAAAAGAATTAATAAAATTATCAATATTGTAAAAATAATATTTGGGCATTCAAAATTTGGGTGATTCACGATATTGAAAAGATGTTTATTTTGAAAATATTTCAAGTCCGCCTTAGATTTAAATTACTTTTAGTCAAATATATTACGATACAATTTAGTTTCGGAAAATTTTAATAATACATACTGTTAGTATGTTCGTTCAAAATACGCGGCAATCATCGCGTAGTGAATTAATATCGATATTGCGTTATTTTTTGTTTTTTTTTGGTGTTCGTCTCGTTGCACGTTGCATACATAGTTCCTTCTCCTCTTCCTGGCGATGACGCGGATCGGACGCGTTGACTACACTTCTGCATATAATAATTTTATATCTGCGTTTCACGACTCTTTTGTATATTTCAATATATATAAATCATAGTCCTTAACAGGTTATGGGCCCAGGCTATCGTGAAAAGTGTAAAAGTCGCGAAAAATATCCGAGAAACGCACGTGCACGTGGCTGCGAGTAGGTTAAAACATTTTTCGAATACGTGGAACATAACCGAAATGCAATAATGAATGCTGTACGTATCGAAACGCTTTCGAAAGACAATTATGACACATGGAAAATGCAAGTGGAAGCATTGCTAGTGAAAAATGATGCGTGGGGTTATGTGAGTGGCGAAAAATCGGAACCGAAGATCGTCGTAGGGGACGCCGCATCAGAAGCTGCCCGAGATGCATGGATCACAGGTGATAAAAAGGCCAAATCGGACCTGATTCTATCGATCAGTCCATCTGAGTTGAAGCAGATTAGAGGCTGCGAGACTGCAAAGGAGGTATGGTTAAAATTAGAGTCTATATACGCCTCGAAAGGGCCAGCGAGGAAGGCTACCCTTCTGAAGCAATTAACATTGCATTGTATGAAGGAAGAGGAGGATATTAAAGAGCACGTGTCAAAATTCTTCGACATTGTAGATAAATTGGAAGCGATGGATGTCGATATAAACTTACTTGCCATTATGTTACTGTATAGTTTGCCAGCGAGTTTTGAGAATTTCAGATGTGCGATTGAATCAAGAGATGAGCTTCCAAGTCCAGAGACTCTCAAAGTCACAATTATCGAGGAGAGCGATGCGCGTGCGCAGACAAATAAGTCAAATATTCAGGGCGCAATGGTGGCAAACCACGCAAAATGGAAGTCCAATATGAGATCTGACAAAAATGAATCGAGGAAGCCAAGAACAGGTAAATTCTCTTTTAAATGTTACAGATGCCATAAAGTAGGCCACAAGTCATCGGATTGCAAAGTCAGAGTAGACAAAAATCAGGATCAGTCGAATAAGGCAGACGAGAATTCGATTAGGTTTTACGCTGAAGCAATGTCGGTGGCTCGGAAGAATGAAATTAAGAGCGATAACACCGATCGAGTATGGATATTGGACAGTGGCTGTACATCGCATCTCTGTGAAGACATAAAACAATTTAGCAAGGTGAATATGTCTGAAAATGGAAAAATTAATTTGGCAAACTCGGCGTCTACCACAATACATGGAAAAGGACTTGTAAAAATTGCCATGCAAGACAAGGATAAAGTCAGGTCGGTAGAATTTAATGATACGTTATATGTCCCGGATTTGAGAGTCAATTTAATCTCTGTATCAAAGATCACGGAAAAGGGTTATAAAGTAACTTTTAAAAATAAATCAGCTGTTGTAACAGATAGAAAAAGGAACATCAGTTTGATAGCATACAGAGAAGGTGATTTGTATTACGTTCGAGAAAAGGTCGAATGTGCAAAGGTAGCTGATACGGAGAGATGCACTGATGCCTACAAGTGGCATAGGCGACTGGGACACCTGAACGGCCGAGATTTGGTAAAAATAATGGAGAGAACTGGACAAAATGGCAATACGATAAAAGAAACAAAAGGGTTAACCATATGTGAGGTCTGTATGGAAGGAAAAATGAAAAGTACCCCCTTTCCGACGGGAAATACACCGTGTAATGAGAAGTTAAGAATTATACATTCAGATGTGGTCGGTCCGATGAGAACTGTCTCGAATGGAGGTGCTAGATTTTTCGTAATGTTTATATATGATAGCACGAGATGGTGTACAGTATATTTCCTAAAGCATAAGGATGATGTACTTGATGTAAAGAATTTGATTGTTTTCTCAGGGATTCAGGGATCGAAAGGAGACTCATTATTGCACATACTCCACAGCAGAACGGAGTTGCAGAGAGGATAAATCGAACTCTTCAGGAAATGGCGAGATGTATGTTGATGGAATCAAAAATATCAACCTCATTTTGGGCCGAAGCTATAGCAACGGCGTGCCATGTTCGGAATCGATGCCCTATCAGCAATCTGAATGGTCAAATCCCATATGAGAAATGGACCGAGAAGAAATTAGTCATCTGAAAGTATTTGGATCAGAGGTGTATATTCTGGATAAGACCCCTGGCAAGGATAAGTTTGCAGCAAGATCTAAGAAAGGTATATTTGTTGGTTACCCGTGTGAATCAAAGGGATATCGTGTATGGGTACCGGTCGAGCATAAAGTAATTCTCGCACGTGATGTTAAGTTTCTCGAGGATAAAGAAGTTAAAAAGGGAAACAAAGTCAGAATTGATAGGCCTGATTTAGAAGATAAAATGAATGACCATAAGGAACCTAAACGAGAGGATTTTATAGAAATGGAGGAACGTATCTCGAGTGATAATGTATCATTACAGGAAGCAGATGAAGAAGATGGATATTCCTCAGGTCCGCAATTGCAGACTGAAATATATTCTAGGAAGGAATACCAGAAAACTGCGGATCCTGGCCCTAGTCGTGCAGAAGAGGAAAACGAAAGGGAAAATGAACAGGATGATACAGGCAATGAAGAATTTCTGGACTGTGCAGGTGTTGCTGAAGTATCAGTAGAAGAAGCAATCACCGGAGAACAAGGAGAGGAATGACAAGAGGCTATCATTTCTGAAGTAGTCAGTCTTATCAAACACGATTCACTAAAAATAATAAGGCGACAAGAAGAAGACAATCTGATCGGAAGTAGGCTAGTATCGACGAATAAGTATGGTCCAGATGGGAAGATCGAACGCAGGAAGGCAAGAATTGTGGCAAAAGGTTACAGCCAAGTTTATGGAATGGATTTCCATCATACTTTTGCTCCTGCGGCAAGACTAGGATCGGTACGTATTTTAATGGCTCTAGCGGCAAAAATGAAGTTATAGATCAGACAATTTGATATCGCTACGGCGTACCTGAATGGACATCTGGAGGAAAGGATCGTCATGGAGGTTCCTACATTATTTCGAGAGACTCTTTCAAAAATTGTACAACGAGAGGGAGAAGGATCCATGATTGGGAGGAAGGCGAAAGAGGTGCTAAGGAGTCTATCCTCTGGTGGGAATGCCTGTTTGTTGAAGAAGGCGTTTTATAGTTTGCGACAGGCTGATCGTCAATAGCATGCGAGGTTGGATGGTAAACTAAAGGAAATGAATTTAATTCCAACGGCAACAGAATCATGCTTGTATCACGCCAAGAGAAATGGTAACATATTATTAGTTATAATATATGTTGATGATATTCTTGTGGCTTCCCAGGATCCTGAATGGGTGGATGAGTTCAAAAGAGGTCTGCAGGAAGATTTTGAGATTAAAGATCTCGGTTTAGCTACGTATTGTCTAGGTCTAGAGATAAAACAGTAAGGGGGAGCAATCGAACTGTCTCAGAGAAGCTACATCCTAGACATTCTGAGGAAATTCAAAATGGAGTATTGTAGTCCAGTAGCGACGCCTGCAGTACTTGGAACTGTTTGGTCCACAAAAGAAGATTCAGAAGAGTCGAACATGGCCCTATAGAGAGCTGGTTGGAGCTCTGATGTATTTATCAGTCGCTACGAGGCCCGATATAGCAAATATGGTAGTAAAACTGTCGCAATTTAATACGAAACCGGAACACCAACATTGAATAGCTGTGAAAAGGGTATTAAGGTATTTAAAGGCGACGATGAACTTGAGTTTAGTCTATCGTGCAGGCGACGAATTAGTTGAGGGATATTCGATATTAATTCATAAAATGAATTAATATTTATATAAAATTACACAATTTTTTAGTTTTTAATATTGAAAGAAGTCTGCTATAGTTGAAACAATATTTATTTAATTAATGATTTCAATAATTTACTGATATAACAAGTCCATTTAGGTATAATAAAACCTTTATATTGTTTTATCCAGCACTTTAAGCGCTATTACATACATTATCTAACACCGCAAAATACAAAAAATTTGTGTATTAATGCTTATCAATATTTTTAAATTTATAGAAATGCAAGTCCTTAAATTTCTCGCAATAGCAAAAAATGGACTTGCTCCACTTTCAACATAAACGGCTCATATGTAAACATAAATTTTTCAATTTTTCAGGCTTTGAGTTTTCTAATCTTCAAGTCTTCGTATTTTTAAGGATTCAAATTTTCGTTTCCCAATTATTAAATTTTCAGATTTCTTTATTCTAAATTATACAACTCTGAAATTTTTAAATGACTTGAATTTACGAACATTCAAATATCTATGTTCCTACATTTTTCGAATTTTCAAACTTCTCAAATTGCTAGGTTTTTGACTATTCAAATCCACCAATTTTCTCATCTCTAAATTGGTCTCCGCTTTGTTAAAGTCATCACATCCCTAGGTCCTCAAGTACTTACCTATGTTTTCAAATTCATAAGAATCCTTACATTCTATTTCCCCAAATTCTTAGATTACCAAATCCCTACTCATAAATCTCTATTTCTCAAAGTCTCCAAATTCCAAAGTTCCCAACTTTTCATATCTGCAAAAATACCTAAGAGTCAGCGACTGAGACGTCTCTTTCTACTTGGTTGCTACGTTTTCCTAGGAAAATCAGTACTATCAATATCCATCATATAAAATCACTAGAACAGCTCGTGACACTTGACCGGTCCGCGCCGTAGTTGCAGTTAGACTGACGACACAGTCAGTTCTGTCAACATGTCGACACTAACAATAAACACTTGATTGTACACTTGATCTAGACAAGGAAGACCAAAGTAGCCTAGTTGTGATCACATGTATATTTACCTCTTTATTACTTATTTTTAATTGTTCATTCGGTTTACGTCACACTAATTTTTGTCTGTTACAACCAGTAACATGAAATTGATTTAACAGACGAAAATTAGTGTGACGTAAACCGAATGAACAATTAAAAATAAGTAATATGAGACCGACGATGAAACACGATGGTGGAAGCTTGATGTTATGGGGCTGCATTTTTAGTACTGGAGTAGTGGGGCTGGTTTTTATTGAAGATATTATGGACAAGAACAAATATTGAGACATATTAATAAAAAATTTATTAAAAAGTGGAACAAATATAGGTATACGCGACAGTTTTATGTTTTACCAGGATAACGATCCAAAACACAAATCGAGAATAATTCAGGAATATTTATTATATACTTGTCCCAAAGTGCTCCATCCTCCACCATAATCACCGAAATTTAATCCAATTGAAAATCTATGGGACTTATTATATCATAATATTAAAACCACCCCCATAAAAACAAAAGACGAATTAAAAAATGCGACTAACGGAAGAGTGGAAACTCATTACTCAAAATTATTTAAATAAAATAATTTCGAATATGCCAACACGTTTGCAACACGTCATCAGACGTAAGGGATGTCCCAAAAAATATTAGATTAATATTAAAATTATAACTTCGTTGTTGCATACACTCTAAATAAGAAAAAATTTTATGTAATATTAAGTATCCGAATATTTTTTCGACACCAATATCGGGTCTAATTTCATTTATCATTCATTATGTAGAAAACAATAAAAAATAAAGTATTTAATTTTACATATTTGTAAACTAAAATATGTGCTTTAACTCATTACGGATCAGAAAATTCAATAATTACATTGCAAGTAAGTACATAAAGCTTTAATTTTGCAAATACCATAGTGTCCGAATATTAAATCGAGTAACTGTATATTTCCTGATACCTAATATCAATGAACAAGTTGTTCTTCTGATTGACCACATCGCAATGATAGCTTTTGTTATGATTATAAATAGTAGAGATATAATGCTTAATCATACATAATTGGTATATGTAATTGCTATATTAATTTGTTGAAAACACTCTTTATTTAACGTACAAATTTCGAAGCGTATAGATACTCACTATTTCATTATGTTTAAAACTTTATATAATTTTTCTAAATATTTATTTGATGAAATTTTTAAATATATCTGACATTATAGACTCTACTCCAGCGACTAAAATAAATTAATATTAGTAAATTAACAATTCAGCTAAGGAAATAATATGGGCAACCGGAAGATAACCGAGTGACTAAATTTTTGAGACTTTCGTGTAAAGGAGTCGAACTCACGACACTCAAGATTACGCTCTTTTAGGATTGCTTTTGAAAGCGTTGCAGAAAGTACATTGTTAATTTATAAAACTTTTGCACAGCCCTAATCCGGCATTTTATATCCTTATTTGCTTCACATACGTACGCACCATAAGCGATAAAAGTATTCTACACTATTTTCAGCAGAATAATTTTCTTAAAATTGAAGCAAACCAGTCGAGGTTTGTCAGAAAGTCAAACAATTAGTTTTCTGAATGACCCACTTTTATCATTTTCAAAACATACCAATTTGTTAAAATCACGAAGAAAATAGTGAAGATCATTATTTGCATTTTTTTAATCTCAGCTTATAAAAAATTTAAAAGGTATACATATTTATGTATTTAAATAAGTTCAAAATTTCATCGAAATCAATTAACATAACTGTCAATTACAAACAATTACCAAAATACGTCATTGAGAAAAAAACTGCAAGCTATTTGATTAATTTTAGAAAAGGTATTCTGTTTGAAACGGGGTATAGATACCTTTTTCATTCATTATAGCTGATAAACTGTTGTTTTAAAGATCGGATTTTACGCCTAATTAATTTAACGACTGGTCAATACTTTTTCGGCAACTTTGATACTCTTTAATACTCTGATACTCTAATCTTTGATAGTTCTCTCATTTAATAGTGTCATTTGTGTTGACCGCATTAATGATTCGTCAATTTAAGAAATATCAAAATTGTTGTTTTTCATTTTGTTATTATGAAATTGGTTCAATCGAATAACTAAAATCCGTACGATAAAAGTAATACTAAACACAATATTATTTAAATAGTATACAGAGAAAATAATTAGTGGTAGTATTTCATTTTATCTTATCTGTCTTCAATGTATCTCATTCATTTATTCAAGAGGACTGCACAACTATCCATAACAAGAAAGAAATTTGCACTCGAAGTTTTTGTGATATTTATGTGCTTTGCTATCGTAAAATAGAATAAAACATTCATTGTAGACTAATCACTGGTGAAAAAGTTTTTTTAAGCCAAGAATCACGAGTTCGAAACTTATAACACATGCTGTTTTTTCATTTTTTAAACTTTTAATAGTTTTAAACCTTAATAAAAGAATTAATATAAACAAATTTTCTTTATTCATTAAACTTTTAAATACATTAAACTAGATATATTTATTTATAATAAAATTATTTACATTTTATTATTATGAAGTTTTAAAACAATTTGTGTTTAAACGAATTTTAACAAAAAATAAAAAACTGATAAAAAAAATATTTCGTTTCAATTTTCAAACAATTCTTAGAACATTTTTCATTCACATATACCTTTTTCTTTATTTTAAAGGGACGCGTGTTTTAGTTTTATATAATCATTACCTTTAGTATTTTCTACAATTATGAAAATTTCGGACGACAACAATATTTTGGAAGTTATACTAACAATTTTACTTATTAACCTGACTAAATAGCAGTCGAGATTGTCTATCGTCTGTGACTATTTACAAAGTACTACTTCTTTTTAAAACAGATAATGCAAAAGAGTGAAATTTATAGGTCATGTACTTTTTATTACTTCTCATTTTAATAAGATTGAAAATTTATATACACCTACTTATTGTGCAATCATTTCAACGTTTTAAATAATCTGCTTAAATTAATATTTTTTCGATAACTTAATAAATTATATTGATTATACTGTTTACATAGGGAGAGAACCATTATTGAATGATTTTATAAAAAACCAAATTTCAATTTTATGTATATATTATAATATAATTAATAGGATATACTTTCGAATGAACCCCATCGAGTTGAGTGCTAAAATTTTGTGTGCGTATACAACTTTTCATGAGAATTCTATATCTGTTTTCAGAATCAACGAGTCTCTGATGGTTCGTGATATATTCGTATTTTAATGTTTGAATTGCTTATATAATTGTTCATGGAAACACTAATGCGAAAGTAAAATACATATATCAAAACCTGACCTAACTGAACCTAATTTAATCTAACATAACCTACCATAACCTAACGTCATTAACACGCTGAGCGCGACGCCGCGCCGATTTGCTATGCTTTACGCTTAGCCAGCAGCAGGCGAATACTTGACGGCGCGAGTGCGATATTTGTGATGGGGAGGATAAACAGAGGATTATTTTGTTTTGCTTTATTATGTTTCTTTTTAACTAAAACAATGATGCCACTACAAGTAGAACTGTATACATACTTCAAAAGACAGGAGGAAAGGTGCATAAATGGTGCTCAACGTGTTAATATTGGAATTAACTTGAAATGTGAATATCTCGCGAATGGTAAGAGACCCGTTGATTCTGAAAGCGGATATGGAATTCTTGTGAAAAGTTGTGTATGCACACAAAATTCCAGCACTCAACTGGATGGGGGTCATTCGGAAGTACGACCAATTAATATATTAAACCGTTGTAAAAATATTAATTCAATGTACACATAAAGAGGAATTATTTCATTAATCTTTATATAAAACGGCTTAGCCGTTTCCAGTTGGCAATTATGTGAGAAGATAGCAAGGTACACCTCTACACGTATCAAAATGTTCATCTATGGCCACAGGTGTGCAAGTTTGTGTCATTTTTTTGATATCCACTATCACTGATGAACAAGGTGATGTCAAAGATGGCATATTATGTTAAAAAAGAAACTTAAAATATCTTAGAAATTATCATTTCTTTACCATTATACCCTAATACTTTTTTATTCAGAATATTTCAAAGAATCGATTTATCTAAGAAAAACTATATAGTTCCATTTAAAAAATTATGGGTCATTTTCGTTCTTCCAAAAATATTGCAAATATAAAAAAAGTGCACACACTATTATATCAGCAATAAAGAGCAATAAAACTTTTTCCTCTTTCATTTTGTTAAGACACTTATTATTAATGAGAAAAACGTTTAATAGTAACGAGATACCACCTCTGTCTGTCGAAATTCCATCAAACTTTCGGAACCAATTCCAAATTATCAAATCAAGACACATGACAACCGATTTGAAATTGAGACAGGATCGTTTAAAGTTACTTCTCACACTCAAACCATCAATGACAAAGAACAGCAGTGGCTAGATAATTGTGTGAAAGGCAATTCGATTTCCAATTTCGATAACTTTATCATTCCTCGCATTGATAAACAATAAACTCACTTTACTCGCGTAGCGAGTATACACTGCTAGTTAATACAATCCGTCAAAATATTATTAAATTACTAGAACGTTTATATTTGTATATTTTCTATCATAAAAATATTATGTGATATTAAAGCCATTTATTTTATGCCTATTAATACTTCACGTTTAATTACAGAAATGAAAGATATCACATTAATATGTTATTTAAACTAATTTAAAGCATCATTCGATGCTTCATGTTAAATAGAATAAGAAGGATTAATGTAAAAGGAAAAAATAGTCATCAATTATATATAAAAAGTAGCCTCTGATAAGCCTTTTATCTAAAGATTAATGCTTTTAATCAGTATTACAGTTTTGAATTTCGAAAGTGTACACGCATGAAATGTGAAGGCCGTTATACGTATTTATGTATATCAATGATGACTATACATCGCAGAATACTTGAGAGAAAAAATAATTCTTTCGGTCGTATTTTCTTCTATAAGGTGAGCTTAAAAAAGCCTTATAACAAATTATTAATATTTAATTTAAATTCAAATTATTGGTACAATAGCGATGGACATTAAAAAAAACTATTTATCCATAATAAATTTGGAAAATATTACAACTCAAAATTAAATGTTTTATTTCTTTATTCATAATTAAGGTTAGTCGGACAACAAATCCGACCATCACAACGAGGTACAACATCCTCAATTTACGCTTTAAGGGTAAATTTAAAGAGGTATCTCTCATTATCTACGCAGATATAACTGCATAGTTAGAACTTCACACGATATCAAAGAAAAACACACTAATTCACCATTCATTCATTCGTATAATCACACGTTCACCGGAATTATTGGTCTAACTCAACATTTGCAGTTAACTTATTAACGTTTGTACACTGCGTATAGGTAGCACACACGTGACTCTGCACACGTATGTATGTTTTTGGGCTATAGAATGTTACGTTTCTGTTACACAAATCAATTATTGCGTCGGTTCTTCGGTTCCCTTAAATGAATCACACTGTACCGTTAAGCCAGTCACGCATGTGCATGCAATATATTTTATTTACACAAATTTACACGCGCGTACAGCATTTGTTACGTCGCTAACAATCGATAATGGTAAATAACTATAGTCTACATATGCGGATAACCTACGTGTCAATCCTAAATATGCCCACACGCTTACACACTTTTTTTATAAGCCGGCTGTGCTGCCTATTTAAAGAAATTTACTATATTATTGACGCATGAAAACGATAAACTCGTGGGCAAAATTATGGAACTTAAACGAAAGTAATTTAACAATATCGTTTTCCGTTGCTCACAATCAGTCGAACCAAACAGGCCCTCTGTTCGTAACGCACAAGTAAAAACAAATAAATGAGATCACTATCCTTCAAATTGCAATGCTTGGACGCGTAAAGACGTTCTAATTCGTTGATTGATTTTCACAAAGAGAAATCGTGAATTAGATAAACGCTTCTTGAACGAAATTGGGTTAAAAATATAAAAACCAGTGTATATAACTAATTCCGAAAAAATTAGACGTTAACGCTTTATTTTCAGTATAAAAGGTTAAAGTTGAAATTTGTAAGTTATCTTCTACAGGTTAATAGGTAGCAATGGTTGCAAGTAAAACGTTTAAATTATTAGTTGAAAATTTTCAATTTCGCAGTAAGTAAATTTTTTTCATATTTAACTTTGAATTATATTTTACGTTTCGTAATTACTATTTATAATTACTAATTATATATACATATAAGTCAAAGTATACGTTTATTATATTATACCGTTTGCAACTTGTTTTAAAATAAAATGTGACTATTTGAAAACAAAGTTGTATGCTTATGTGAAATAAATAAAAAAATTTTTAATAATTAAGACCAGGTCGAATCATGAATGTACTCTCATCAATTTTTACTTCCGTTCCATGACCTGTTCTAATGTACTAAATAATAGGTTTCAACCTTGTATCTCCCACTCACTTATACTCAAATCCATCTCTATTTCAATAACTGACCAATCACAGCAATATCGAATTCAATACAGAAATGACATAACCGTGAGTATTATTTCATGAACCATCAGTCCAGACCAGGCCACATACACGATTACGCATAACCCTCTCACGTATTTTGTGTATCACGATATAGTGTTTGCTACATCGAATAAAACTTATGAATGGATTGAAACTGTTAATAATCTAATGTTATTGTTCACACCATCTTGAAAAGAAAAATAAAAAGAATTTCTATAATCAATCGCAAACAAATAAAAAAACAGCAATCTTTTTTTGAATTCACTATTTATCCATTCTCTACAATAACGTTCACAATGTAGAATAATGTTGAGAAAAAGATGAAAAATTAACACAGAATTCCAAACTATAATGAATAAGAAGTAATTTACTAGATTATTGCCAAATTTTATGTATTTAGAATTATTATATCACATAGAGTCAAATATGGAAAAAAAAATTATTCGTCAAATATTAAATCCAAAACTTCAAATTGATAACCAAAACCTTTTTCACTTGCAATTTAAAAATTACAATTTTCAAACCAATTTTTCTTTACTCAAAATTAAAAAGTTAATAATTGATTTGTTACATACTCGTTGTTTATATTTCAAACCCAATTTCGTCCAACACGCGTTCCCCCAAACTTTAACTTCTCCTTATTAGACGATTTATTATTTCTCTACTAGTAACTGGACCATATTATCCCGAATCGATCGAGCGAAATTGTTCAACTAATATCCTATAGGATACTTCTCGTTCATACACGTGCTCTTTTTTCGTATTTCGCGCTATTACAAGAGTTCTAATCATATAACAGAGGTAACAGATGAGCTTGCAAAGGTGTAGAGCTACTTGATTATATCGTCGTTTACGTCAAGTCATAATAGATACCGTCGTCTTTTTTTTAAACGTCTTTTTTATATTACACTATGTGTGTTTTCAAATTATTTATACAACTTCCAGAAAAACGTTAAAATAGAGAAAATAAATAAAAAAATTGCAAACTCGTTAATTGAAAAGTAATAATAAATAAATCATACAAGCGACTTTGTAATGTCATTGATGTGAGTTGCACTTCTGTTACCCTGGACGCGAATAGCACTCAGGAACTGTTTTTTATTAAAAGAGAGTTGAACCGGTAGTTAAAAAAACGATGAATGTTGTCATGTAAATCGAGTCAAGAGCTTGAATCGAGGCAGCCATGTCTTCCACGTAAGCTTCGTGGATTGTCGATATAGTGGCGATCTTTGCCGAAGTTGCACGAAGCCATGTGTGAAACTGCTTTGAATAACAACATACCATATTTACAAACACGGCCATGTAAGGCGGGTTCTTGGTTAATTACGTTTACCTCGTTGTACTTTCTTTCGATGTGACCTACGGTGCTCGAGACAAATATTCTCGCTTAACGACATTTTTCACACGCACATCGAAAGTAAATGAGGAAAAGAACGGCCGTTAAAGGAACACCGAAAGTTTTGACCCTGATCCATACTAAAAATTTCTCCTTCAAATTTAACACGGACGAAACCCACAAAATAATTTAATT
This sequence comes from Megachile rotundata, assembly GCF_050947335.1. NCBI lineage: Eukaryota > Metazoa > Arthropoda > Insecta > Hymenoptera > Megachilidae > Megachile > Megachile rotundata. The sequence continues at coordinate 996,091 of NC_134986.1, forward strand.
TCACAGCTCGAGTGGTTCGTATACCGGCGGTAATTGTTCATCTTCAGAGTCGTAAAAATACGGTTTTCTTCTGTATACCACAGACCGTTGATCATTTTCCTCCTCTTCAGACATATCCAATTTGTCGAGATTCGCTTGAAGTCTCTTCACAGCCTCTTTTATTAAACCACCTTCTCTGAGCAATTCCTGTAAAAGCTCGTAAGGATCGTCTTCCGTAGAAGTGGATCTTTTATGATGATGACTTATGTGATGACGATGATCGTGAGTTCCGGCATTCTTCGTGCCACATACTTCACAACTGTTTGGATCTGCCCACGATCTCGATGGTATTTGATAAGGTGAGGGTCGATTTTTGTAACTGATACTCGACTTAGCTTTCAAGCTGGACAATCGAAGATTCTCTTTTATCTGTGATACAAGGAGGTCCACGTCGCGAGAGAGGAAATCCTGCTTCGTGTTAGGCACTACTTCAAATAAGTATGTTGTTTCTTCGGCGCTCGGCATGGCGTACTTTCCCCCGTTTGCCGGGTACGAGAACAAAAGGACAATGGCACGAACGTCGTGTTTACACCTCCACGTCTGTGATACGAGCGAGTAGAGGCTACAATAAAACCGCTCTCGATCAACGTGTTATGACTCTCTCTCACTCTGTCTCTTCTTTTCGAAGATACACACAAATGCTCTTCACTACACGTACAACGTTTTCAAATTCTATTTTTTTTAACAAAACACTTATTTGGCACAGTTAGACAGGTAATTAAAACTGTTCGATCAGTGTGCTTAGCGTTTCTCTGACTCTTCGTGCACGTTGATGTTTACGAACATATTTAAAAACGTTCGTGTAAACATAGATGGCCTAAACTACCAACCGCGTCTCATAATCGCATGAAACGCGTGATTCACTGGGTAAATACGCACCATCTATCCTTCCCCTTCTCTTGAACCTTTCCTTTTCTCGAATGTTGAACGAATCATCAAGTTTTGTTTCGTACTTTGTTTCAAAGAATTGAATGAATGCACTCACGTTAACACATACACCGGTTCATTATATACGGTACTCTGTTCAATGTATGCAAATACTTCTTTATTCCTTCTACATTTGATCGTGATTACTTCGGCAACATTGTTTCTTGATCTTATTACATTTCAATGTGAACGCACGTTGCACAATAATACACGTTTTGACGCAAGTCTGGCTCTGGCTCAGGCAGCGTGTACGTTGAGAAGCGAGAAATATACACACGCAGTAAATATTTCAACGAGTACTAACTAAGTAGTCCGAAAAACGTTGAACTTGAACGTTTCGTTTAATCGAAGCTTGTACACGTACGAATTAAAAGTACGACAACGTTCGTACGCCCAAGCGAGCGACCGCTCATCCGCCAGCCACAAACCTTCTACTCTCTTATTATTGTTTTGGTTCTGCGGCGCATGCGTATTTTCCCCCACGCTCGTGTAAACAAACCGTTAACTCGTGAGCTCAGGCGAATCGATAATACCTATGCCACTTCCTTGTTCCTCGGTCCCCTGCCCCTTCAGAAAACTATAGTGAAACGTAAGCTGAAACAACTTTACTCTAATCGTCATTGGATTTGTAACAAACATAAATTCTGATATGAATTAATTGAATAAGTCTACTTATATGTGAAAAGTGTTGTTACTTCAGAAGTACGTGTTTCAGCTTTGGACAAAATTCCAGGATCAGGGATTGCAGGGTAAAGGGAGAGAAACTGCAATCTACGGATCAAGGTTACACTCGAGCCCGTGTGTTAATCTACGTCATCCTTTGCCAAGTTTATCGTGCGTGCGCACACGCGCGTGTTCTCGATTTCTAGTTGCGATATATATGTTTACTATACACATTTATCTGGAACTAGCGAATTATTCATTGTCCTAACCTGCAAGACAACGTTACCTGTTGTATAGGTATTTCAAAGGACTTATTAACTAAATATTACGAAATTCTAAGAAAGGTTACTCTAATCGCATCACCATGTATGTGTACTTTCTTACGTAGATAATTGCCTAAAAATCTATGCCGTATCGTTGAGCTAGATAATATTGTATTACGATAAATATATCCATATATTGTTAGTGAATGCCATGTGCAATAAAGTTACATAATTTGTAATCGCTTATGTAATTTTTTTTTGTTTTAAATGTCAGTAATATGTATAAGATGTATTTATATACACGTATTATATGATAAAGGTATTATTAATATATTAACCATAAAATTATGTTTTATGGAAATAATGAGGAATAGATTAATTAAAATTTATAAACAGATAGTTTATTTCTTAATATTTGACATAAGTAAGAAATATTATTTTTAAATCTAAAATAAAATAGATTCTTGTTGATCTTAATATGAAATATTATACATTAATATGGAATACTTTTAAAACATTTTTGACTGTTGATGCTTCTTATATTTTAATATTAAATACCTGAAGGTATTTTTAATAGATATTATTATTTTTAAAAGTTAATATTGACAAAATTTTGTATATTCTTGCTTGGTTACAGTACGCATTGCATATTATAGCTCTAATAACCTGTAAAAATAAAGATAAATTCGCATTTATATGATTTCTATATATAATGTGTTTAAAATAAAATAGGACGATATTTTGTGCATATATACATTTTTATTCCTTTCGTACAACAAATTTATTTCTTCTGGGAATACATTGTAGTTATAGACAGTTAGATGTCGCCACTATAGATTTTGCACAAATCAGCTGATTGTAAAGAATGTAAAATATTCGTATTCATTCGGTTTCGTCCAAGTATCTTTTTCTTCAATTATTTTTACTGAAGAATTATCACGTTATAAATTTTAAATATAAAAACAAACGAAGTTTAGCACGACCTATCGTAACAACTATGTTTGGTCGTGTGTTTATGTTAAATTTTCGTAATATTTCGGTAGGTACAAAACACGTTTTCATATAAAGTTTCTATATTATAAAAATTATACAATAAGTAAAATGTTCCTCATCTATATGCTTAATGCATTGAAGCCAGATCATTAAATGTTCAGTTTTTATATTCGAAGAAATATGCAATTTCTTTTTATTTCCCATGCATAAAACATAATAAATAAATTAATTAAATCTACTAAGAATGAGAAAGATGAATAAAATGAAAGTTTTGCAGCTTTTATCACGGGTATGGAATGGACCCAACAGAGTATTGGCTGGAAAACAGGCTGAACAAAAAATGATATCAATTTTAAAAAATAAATTTCCTAATGCAAAGCTTATTGAAGTAAATGATGTATCAGGTAAAAAAGCCATGAGAAGGGCTTAAAACATTTATATTAAAACTAATTATCAGTATTATAAAATAATCTTTATAATATGTGTCATAAATTAAAAATAATTGATTAACTTTAGAGAACTTTTCATTTTTTTTTTAAATATGTAACTATTATAAGGTTAAAGAATTGTGTTATTCCCAATAAAATTATTATTTTATTTGTACAATTATTTAGATAATATTCTGTGGCAGTCAATTGCTGTAACTTGTATAGTCTGATACTCTTGCTAGTAGACTCTAAAGCAAATGCAACCAAATACACTGCTCGACTGCTCTTTGCTGTGCCATAAAAGGTCGACATGGTCCAATATCAGCACTGGTTACCAAAACAGAAACAACTAAGTTATGTATACAACTATATATCCTAGAAGGTGGGAAAGAAAAGAGACCGAGTAGAGTAGTTGATGACACTTTCTTTGGAGTATACTAGTGAAAGAATCGTCCTGTATATGTATTATGTGAAAGTAATTAAAAAAGGCAAATCGAAATAAGTAAAAACTAATCCAAAATAAATTCTGAATTGTTTTTTATTATAATATAATATATACTTTTGTTAATTTAAAAAAATATTTTTATAATTTATTTTTTAGGAGGATGTGGTGCAATGTTTGAAATAAACGTTGTTGCTGCCGAATTTAAAGGGCTGAACACTATTAAACAACATCGAATGATTAATGAAGTAAAAATCTTTAGAAAAGTATAAGAAACCTAGTATTTGTATTAACAACTTATACTTTTATCATAATTATTTTTGTAGGCGCTTAAAAAGGAGATTAAAGACATGCATGGTATACGAATATACACAAGCGTTCCTGAACCATAGATGATTTTTAATTTTCTGAAGATTCATTTTTTAAATCTACAGTTATATGTATAAAGCATACACAGACTTGCATATTTTGTATACATATTTATATATATGTACAGCTGAAATATTTGCTATACAATTATCAAATAAATAATAAATATTAACTAATATTTACAATAATGTGAATCATATATAGGTAAATGTACATTGAACAACTTAGCAACAAACCTGTATATACAATAAATAATTCAAGCAGTATTTCAATAAATATAAATATAATTTTAATATACATTTTATTCTTGTGTATAAGATTATCTGAATTTTTATTATTAAAAATCTATCCATAAGTAATTAAAGTATTCAAAATATGTTTCATAATAAATATTTAAATAAAATAATATCAATTTTATCATTTTTTACTTAACCTTCAACCAGATCATATAAGAAACTATATGTATATATATTAATAAATATGTAATATTTACTACATTATAATTTATTATTTAATAAATATTTAAAATTTTATGATATTTTATAAAGCAATGTCCTAAAGATTTTTACATAATTTCGATATCTATGTTACTTGTTTCAGTATCAGCAGTTTTTAATAAAGTTTCCAGTACGCACACGATTTACATAAATTTACAAAAAATACTTCTTAAACTTTCGTTACAACCCTAGATAAAAGTATTATGAAACACAATTTCCACTGTTTTCATCGTAATTTCGACCATTAGATTCTTTTTCAAAACAATAAAATCACGTGATCTAGTAAATTAATGTTTCTAACTTCTGTAAAGAACTCAAATTATTTGGTTTAATTTTGATAAAGTTATTGTTTTAAACAGTATAGTAATATTTTTTAATACTGTGTGTATTTATCTATACATGCATATATATAAGTATGTAAAACATTAAACACGAAATGCCTTTTCTTAAAATGACCTTTGGTATAACTTCAGTCAAATCGTAGACGTTATATACTGATAAATGTTCTTTTTGCTTGCAAGAAAGAATCATTTTAGATAAGAGCGGCATAAATTGTTAGTCAGAAATAACCGTTCAATCTGTAGTCTCATTTACCATGAATTGTTTAATTGGTGAAACTGATCAACTCATCAGTAATGATATGTTATTATGTACTGCTCCAAATCCTTCATCTGTCCGCGATAATCAAACTGGCCGATCAGGTATATTGTATTTATTGTTTTAAAATCTCGTAAATTAGCGTTACGATAACATGTTATTATGAATCTTTTTTTATAATAGTTGAAATAAAAGTAAAATTGTAACAGCAATTACAATTCTTTTTAAAAGAATATATATATATATATACAATTTTATAAAACATAACATAATAAAATTCTACAAAAATTATTTGTAATTTTTGCAGGAACAAATATATTAAGCACAATATTTTTAATTACCAATGCTACCCTAGGAGCAGGTCTTCTAAATTTTCCACAAGCATTTGACAAAGCTGGAGGAGTAGCTACTTCCATTATTACACAAGCTCTTTTCCTAATTTTTATCACTGCTGCGCTTATAATTTTAGCAAATTGTAGTGATGTTACAAATACTTCCAGCATGCAAAATATGTTTTTAAAATTTTATGGACAGAAATCATTTTATTTATGTGCGATATCTATTACGCTATATAGTTTTGGAACTTGTTTGACATTTTTAATTCTTATTGGTGATCAGTTTGATAGAGTTTTAGCAACATATTATGGATTCAATTATTGTCACACTTGGTAAGTAAAATTTATTTATATAATGTTGTGAATATATTTAATATTACAAATGTATTTAATATTTCAGGTATTTGTCAAGACCATTTATCACAGCTGTAATGTGTAGCATATTTATATTACCCTTATGTTTTTTTAAAAAACTAGATGTTTTAAGTTATGCTAGTTATGTTGGTTGTATAACTATTTTGTATGTAATATGGTTAATTGTTTATAAAAGTTTTACAAAAATTGGATCTCCTATTAATCCCATGAAAATATGGCCAGATGATAATTTTGAAATACTTCAAATAATTCCAATAATTTGCTTTGCCTATCAGGTATTGTATTTTAGTAATATAAAAATGTTAACAGCAACAATTATATATTAATTAATACTAAATATGTAATTACATTATTTCTAAACTTCATTTACAGAGTCACATGACAGCAATACCAATGTATGCTTGTATGAAAGATAGAAAGCTTGGAAAATTTACATTTTGTGCTGTAGTAAGTATGATGATTTGTTTTGTTGCTTACACAGTGGTTGGAATATGTGGATATGCAACATTTGGTAGTGGAAAAGTTCCTAGTGATATACTTCAAGGATATGCAGAGAAAAGTATACTTATTACATTAGCTATTATATTTATAGCAATTAAAAATTTTACCACCTACCCAATTGTACTGTATTGTGGCCGTGATGCTCTTTTAAGTCTTTTTAAAATGGATATTAATGTAAATATTAAATTCAGAATTTTCATAACATTGATTTGGTATATATTATCTTTGTTAATAGCAATAATAGTACCAGATATTTCACCAGTTATTAATGTATTAGGAACATTATCAGCTTTTTTTATTTTCGTTTTTCCAGGCATTTGTTTGTTTCAAAATATTCTTTTAAAAGATTCAGAATTACATCTAAATAAAGATCGCTTGCTAATATTTTTTGCCATTTTTATTACTGGACTTGGTGCATTTGTATCTGGTGTTATTTTTATAGAAGTTATAGAAGATCTAATTTCGGTACCAGACAAACCATCATTAGTAACTGGTTTTAGGCAGCTAAAAGAAAATTTGTGTAAATGATTTTTTTCTGAAACTTAATGTTTCAAAAGTTAGTGAAAAAAATCATCAAAGATTTAACAGTAAACTGCCAATATTGAAGTCAACAAAATGTGTAAAGTTTACAATAATGAACTGCTTAAAAATTTGCTCAACATATAATTTTAGATTAACATTATAACATATACTCTTATAGAATTTTAATGATAGTATTAAGTCAGAAAAGACTGATGCATGTACAAAGTCATTGCCATATCTGATGCATTGTGTCAGAAAATTTTTTAAAACTAAAATTTGTAATCTTTTATTTTTGTATTACATTTATGTATTTTGCAACAAAGAATACTAAATAAATAGAACTTTATATGATATTTTTTACAATTTTCTTATTTTCCTGTAGAAATATTATTTAATTATTAGAAATTGTTTCAAAGGTGTAGAAATGAGAAAATTGTAAGCCAACAGATGGAGAGAGAAAAAGAGAGAGTCTGAATTTATAAGTACAGCTTAAGATGAGTGTATATTAAGAATAATCATTAAAAGCCCTGTAACATAATTAATAAAAATGATTTAAATTTTAATTAATTTGTGTTATTAATATATGTAGGTATGTATTATTATTATTATTATTACATATATATATATATATATATATATATATAATATATATATACCAAACATTTATATATATATACACACATAATATATATATATATATACACACCAAACATTTATGTTCAATATGTAATGTCTTAAATTCTTTAACAACAAGAATCTATATTAATCTTTACAAGAATTTATTCATAAAATTAATTTCATAACAATCGTAATTTACAATTCATTTATAACATTCGCATCAAGATAATTCTTCAGATTGCTTCACAAATGTAGTTTCATCACTAAAATCGTGCAATATGTTACCGGAAAGATCTACAACTTTATCAATTGTCGCTTTACAGAAAAAACATTCTCTAGCATTTAGGAGATGCCGATCAATACAAATACGACATGTTTGATGATGACAGGGTTCAAATGTTGCTGCGATAGGATACGCATAACATATCGTGCAAGTATTGTCGTCATCACTTAATATTTTTGAATCTGGCAAAATAGCACGACATTTGTCTAAATATTCAATCATATCTTTAACTTTTTTTATTTCTTCCTTTGTTACATCATCTGGATCTACAACAAACATTATATATTTATTAAATATTTAAAATTTTGTTATAACTATATACTCACAGTTCGAGAAAGAGAACGGCTTTATGTTTTTTTCCGTTTTAAGTTTTGTATCTCCTAACATGAAGTAAAGAGAACTTATTTGAAAACTAGGTTCCATCAGTAAAGTTTGAGTAACTTTTGGTACCTCGGTTAATGATTTTGCTAATGAAATTTATTTTCTTTGAATTAAATTATCTATTATGTATGTTCTATTAATACTTCAATTAAAAGCAATACTTACATTTAAAATTAGATATATCGTCATTAAGTAGAGCCAATAAGATACCGGCAACCGCTGCCAGTATTGGAAAATGATCTACTGATTCTAAATCTGGAATTTCCAATAATACAATATGTTGGAAACAGCTAGTTTGTGAACTCATTCTATTTAACACTTGACACAGTAACTGTAAAAATAATTTAATATTAATAATAGAGTTCTAAATAAAGTATAAAAATATTAACGATATGAAAACACGTACTTGGCATAATCTAGACAATAAATTTTCACTGGAAAATTGTGATGGATTGTTAAAAATACTAGGGGTCACTGTAGCAATCATCTCTAACACTCTTAACAGTGAAATAGCCAAGTCAAAACATGTAGCACAAATTTTTAGTTGTCTAGATTCAATGAAGACTCTTTCAGGTCTTGATGAAACATTATGTATTTCTTGCACCATTCCAATAAATTCAGAAAACGCCCAATTCAACTGATTTAGCAAAGAATTTAAAAGTTTTGTTGTAGCTTGTGGATTCTTTAGTAGTACGTCCCTCACGTGGTTTTGGTATACAGCAGATGGACATGGTTCTAAAAATTTAAAATTATTAAGTTTTCTGGATATTTAATTTTTCAAATATTTATTGAGAACAATGATTACATACTTGCAGGTTGAGAAATTGATTCTTGTAAAAGTAATTTCGGTCCAACTTTTTTTGAGAGATGCGGACTTTTTTCATACCGAAAAGCAAAACCATTGCCTTGCCAGAATCTAACTAGAATCCAATTTGATTCAGCCCATGCTCTATTATCATATGATTTTAATAAATTCATGACAACTTTTATTCTACTTTCTTCCGGTACATTTTCTAAAATTTCCAAAGTAAGTGGATTGAATACGAATCCAGCTAGCGTTAAAAGTAGTGTGCTTTTTGAGTTTGCGTTCACTATACGAGAATCCATAAAGTGTACGCACAGAAATTCAGCTATATCTAAAAGCATTTCTCGATAATCTGGAATTTGTTCGATGCGTGCTGTTGGGTGCATATGGTTCCGTAAACCAACACATAAATCAGCTAATGCATCCAAGTAGTAATCAGGTACAAAGCTAAACATGTTTCCTTTTACGCTGGCATTTTTTAAAGTTAACGTGACTACTTTCAGAAGCCACGCTAGCTGTGATTGTTTTTCTTCCGAATAAACAGCAGCTCGAATCCATGCCATATGTCTTGCTTGTTCTGTTAATTTAATATTGAAGACATTTATTGTCCTTAATAGTTCTTGTTGAACTGATTGAGATGTAAGATCTTTCTTTTTCTTTGCTATTTCCAATCTCGCTTTAGTATCTTGAATAGCAGTGATATATTCTGTCATGCTATTTCTAAGAATGGCTACCTTTGCTAGCTGTTTTTTTGCCACTACGTGATAAAATAAAATAATGTTGTCGAGTAGCTCAAGCAAAGAGGTCATTGGATCTAAGGGGCCTAAGCGGAGCGGACTTCTATCTTCCCTTGTATATGGAAAATATCTTACATCAAAGGTCATTGAATTTCCTTGACCTGATGTATTTGTGGCAGTCATTCGAGCAAATGTTGGAATAACTATAGGTATATCCATCAGTCTTGTTCTGTTGTGAACATTGGACGAATCTTGAGTTTGATCCATTGTACTAATTACTTCGTGATTGGGTCCTAACAATTGTAGTAATTCATTCCTGAATGTTTTATTCAAATGAGACAAGACTCCACCCAGTCTCTCAGTTCTAGAGTAATCGATCGATGCGTCGTAGAACGCCCTGCCCATTCCAATTTATAAGGAAATGCTATTACGTAAATTAAATACGGCTCAATAATGCTTACAAATATACATAAAGCAACATTTATTGTTTATCCCTTGTTTGAAATTAATTAAAATGCACGTATCAATAACGATTAAAGAAATGGTAAATATATTTAATGGAATTTTACCTGCAAGGCACATAAACAGGAGATGTTCCTACTTCAGCATCCCACAGAATTCTGAATGCAACCAAAAGTCGATGGAAACAACATAACGTGATTGGTAAAGTCTGAAATATTAATTACTATTTGTAGAAATACTGTTTAAAAGTAAAATACTAATAAAATAATTCAAAATTCAAGAGAAAATTTGGTAATCTTTGTACTCACGCGACTCGATTCAAGATTTTCTTGAACAGAGCGTTTAAATTTCCTTAAGAATATCGTTCTGGATGCTGGCCTTTTTTCATTGCCATCAGAATTATCAAGCAGAGTCACTAATAATTCTACTTGCAATGTTTCTACTTCTACAAAATATGGATTGTAAGCATAATAACTTTGTGAAATTAACTTTTAAAGTATATCAAATTTATCATACCGGATATAGCAGTCTTAATTTTCTCGCAGGCATTCAAATAACTTAGTTTATTAACTTCAATTGTTGGTTCTACAGGGTTCATTTCCCACCACACATCATTAACTACATCAGTTAAACCTTCTTCGTCCAGTGGTTTCACATGCATAAAATTTGCAAACCTTACTCGATCAAAAAGTAAATATTGTAATAAATATTGACGTGTCAATGAATGTTGACAAACTTTTGTTAACAGATGCAAACTTTTACATTGATCAGGATATTCAAGTAGTAAAGAAACATGTCTGAATGTAGACAACAAGTACAGAACTGTACTTTCTAAACATGCTTTCATTTCATCTTCTTCAAGAAATGTCCATAACAAGTCTAAACAAGTTAACAATATAGGAGGATCCGCTTTTGATTCAGAAAGTCGTAGCATGAATGGAACTAAAATATATTCTGTAATATATGGAACAGTAACAAGTGGTCCAATATATTTTAAAACAGATCTTGAAAGACACATTAAATAGGCCTGAACACTCATATTTCCATCGTATAATACACTTTGATCATTCACAGTTTGTCTTGTATTTATTACCTCTGTTATTCTTAAAAACCAATTAAATAAAAGTGTAGCTTGAGCTATATGTTGCTTGGGAGCTGCTTGTAAAGGTTCATATCCTTCAATAGGATAGCGTATGGGCGTAGAACCAAAATTGGCTGTTAAATTTTCCGTCAGTGCAAGGCTTACTGTAGGAAAATATGCAAAACCAGCACCTATAGTTATATTTTCAAATGCTCGACCTAAGTTTCTGCCATTTCTATAAAAATCAATAGTTCCATTATCCATATCTATAGCACATCCAATAATATCTCCTGGAAGCCATGATTCTCCATATTTATGTGTAGCTACATTCCATTTTCTAACACGATTTCCATCATACGCATAAGAATTAATAGTGTCTCCTACAAAAAAAATACATTTGTTAAAACTGATATATTAGTGAATTATTAGTGTACCTATTATTAATTATAATGAAAATCTATATAAAATAGATCTTAATAACACATAACAAATAATTACAGAAATATTGTTAAAAAATTCATATGTGTATATTATATTAAAACATTTCTCTTACCAACTCCCAATTGCTGATTGAATTCGCATTTAGCAGTACTCCAACCTACTTGCATAACACCTTTAGATCCCAATTGTAATTCATACATCCACTTTCCCTTGTATACTGCTACATTTGCCTTCATTGTACTAAAGCTACTATGAGAGTTAATACTAAGTCTATCTGGGGAAATTATATAAACTCCTTGATGCGTTGATATATCAAATCTGACCAAATTTGGACCTATTCGACCAACTCTATTATCTTGCACATTTTCCGTTAGAGCATTTTCCCCCAGAGTAGCTTCAATATATTGGTCTATCAAGTTTAAACTATTTGATATTCTAAAATATAAACATATATTTTAAGAAATAATAATTAAAAATTATGGAAAGCAAATTATTTTAAATACCTTGAATGTTTTGCACTTCCTTTCTTAGGCTTTGTATCTGTGCTCCCTAAGAGCACATCAGATCCAAAAATTTTTTTCACAATTTCATTGATCTCCATATCCAAACACTTTTATCAGCAGTTAGCATTGAAAGCATTTACTATAAACAAATTTCAGAATTCATGAAACTTTACTACATAATTTGTTCACAGAATGAAATTAAAAGTAATGATTTTTATCTGTTGCTCAGTATTCTATTTTCAATGCAAGAAGTGTACTAATCAACATTGTTATTTTCCTGACACTTTCAATTTGCTATATAATCTGCAAACAGTACAATGAATTCAGATAATCGCCGCAAACTATGTCTTAGTTAGGAAATCAACGGCAGCATTTAAATCGTAATTAAATTTGGAGAAAAGCATTTAAACACAACTGTGATACTCGATATGGGAACTGACAAAATTATTTTTATTGTTAATAAACATGTATACGCGTGAAATGCATTAGCATTCCTACCGTTTCTTGAACGACATTTACATCAGCTGACATCAGCTGATCTTAACCGTGCTTGTGTATTTGTGTTGAGTATAAATATACCTTTCCCCACTATCCTTTTAACTTCTATTTGTTCTGGATGTAGTAATGCACAAAAAATTATACGCCGTGCCAAAACGTTTGTAGTACTTGTAGTAACATCAAAAATGTTTATAAATAATCGGTGATATTAAGATCCAAATTTTATGTTTATTTTCTCACATTTTCTGTTAGATTTACTGTTACTTTTTGGGGCTGATTCTGAAACATTTTTCACGCATCAATAGTTTCTATCCAAAGAAAGTGAACGACTGAACAAAACATGGTTTTTAAAACATTTGAAAAACGTACTAAAATAAATTTTGAATTACACACATTAATCATATTTTCGCTTTATTTGATGATTAAAAAAGATAGTCATTTTAATTGTTTGTATTATTTATTTCGTTTATAACAAGATTTAAATAATCCTAAAAAAATAAGAGAAAATTTGCGAACATACTGTTTCATATTTACGCTCACGTGTATAGATTTAAATCCTTGATTATTCAAACCGACATAGCATTCTGTCGTAAAAAAGGGAAATGAAAGTAAATACTTACCTTGAATAGATTTAGATACTAAATTAGGAATGCTGAGAATTATTGCATGAAACGGCCAATGCAGCCTGCAAGTTTCTTTATTGAAATTAATATTAGTAATCCTAACGGAAAATCGTCAAATTAAGCTTTCGCTTCTACTTAATGGGTTAAATTGACATAAAGATGTAACAAGATTAAATTACGCATTAAATTATACTGCATTCTCTCAAAAATAACAATTCGATACAGTAGAGTATACGAAAACGATGATAAAAATGTAACTCTCGTTGTGGTATATAAAAACGAACGCATTGTAGAAAATTGAAGCTTTAGCGTGTTCTTTCAACAAATATGATGCAATCAAAAAGAGGGCAATAATTCATTGGCTTTGGTATTTCTTATTGCGGTGGGTATAATGCGATAATATTTAGTACTAATATTTAATCAGTAACTATAAAGTGTATTAAGTTAGTCACCCTAACTGCATTCGCAATTCTTGTTACTTTGGGCTGGGATCATTTATGCCCATTTCGAACAACTTTATTTTTTTTTGTTCCGAGTATAATTATAGAATACTTGCATATCGGATTACTGTACGCATATTATTTAATCGAGTATAATTTTTTTTTAATGGGTTATAAGGAAAAAGGGGCATGAATACGTCGAGGTGTTACATCGTTTTCTTCCTATTTCGTTGAATTTTTTATAGCAGAATTATCAGTAAATACCTAAAGCTGACGTCGAATCATTAAATATTCGTGCATTATTGTACACTTATTACTCTCGAATAAATCGAACATCATTGTCGTATAGTTCTTAATAAAGATGTCTGTGACATGTTATAATGTCCAATAATAATAATAATAATAATAATAATAATAATAATAATAATAATAATAATATAATGTAATAATAATAATGATAATGATAATGATAGTAATAACCCCGACTTTGGGTACCGAACTCATCTCATTCATTCCTCCTAAGAAATAAATTTCTGGAAAAAGTTATTTTTAAAATTCATGCTCATTCATGTGCATTTCAAAGGAACATCGAACACGTTTGTTGCAAACTTCATACTGATACACCTTGAGAAGAAATATTCCTTGCAATAAATTACATATTGTCCAACGTACAAAATCTTTTTCTCCCTCTCTCACACACTTTCTTCCTCACTCTCACTCTCATGGTAAACAACTATTTAACTTCGAAATTGTAATTGTTTTTTCGATGTATTTTTTCGCTCACGCATCGTTTATCAATCGTCGCTCGATGACTAGAAACATCGTTTCGCGGGTCATTTGGTAAAAAAATTCTGCGAAAATGGAAAATAGTTGTAGAAAAAATAAACTCGGCCCGGAGACAGCATCGAACCTCGTATGTAGCGTATTAGCATTTTTAACTCAAACGTTATCATATCAAGGAACTATACTGTCCGGCTTTTCTTTCTTCTTGGATACAGTAATTAACACACTTTGTTTATGTCCTTGCAATTGGGCGGAGTATCTGGTCAATGGAAAGTCAATGGCAAATCTACGCGTCTGGAAATCTTACTCAAACACGCATGGATTGCTAAAAATAAATACATTTTTCGCTGCTACACCTCTTCGATACTTTGGCAGCAATTAATTCGATTGTTCAGCGCTCTGCGCTTGTTTTTCGATCTTTCTTGCGAGCTCTGGACTCATATGCGAATGAGGAAATGGCAGCACCGGCTTCCTGAGAATCGTCGGCTTCACCTTCACCTGTGGTTTGAACGAGGACACCTGACTGCCACGGCTTAGGTGCATATCTGCGAATTTCGCAACAACCTTAGGTGTCGAACGCGAAGGAAGCGGAGACCTTAAAGATATTGAGTCTGTGATTTGATTCGAACTAGTCGATCTGACCATTTCCTCGATCTCCTGTTCAGGTTCGTGTTCAGGTTCCACGCGTTTTAATTTTGGCACGTCCGGATTTGTTTTCGTATTCTTTTTCAAGGTGCATTGATTTTGTTTAGCAAATCGTTCTGCAGCCGTGCTCATATCAGGAGATTCGGGTCCACCCGTGGGTGACGTAGCTGCTTCGGCTCGTGATGGTTGATTTAAGT
Source organism: Megachile rotundata (assembly GCF_050947335.1). Lineage (NCBI taxonomy): Eukaryota > Metazoa > Arthropoda > Insecta > Hymenoptera > Megachilidae > Megachile > Megachile rotundata. The sequence goes on from NC_134986.1 coordinate 1,011,539, forward strand.
TTGGGCTTTCCTCGTCAGAACTGCTCAGACTACTTGATGAAACAGATTTTTTGCTAGCATCTTGCGCGGACAAAGGTAGATCCATCACAAGATCCGGTGTATGTTTTTGGCGCATTTCACGAAATTCTTGAGAAGTGCGGAATATCTTATGATTCGGTGGCGCAGGTGGATTTAATTGTGTTTGTGACGTTGCACGTCTTTGCCATAGTTCTCGATTTGCCGAAAATGTTGGTTGTTCTTGCGGTTCTTCTTCTTGGGTAACCGTACTGCTTGTTTGTAGAGAGTTTACTGTCTGCTGTAAAGTGTCTCCCATGCTTTGAGATTTCCAATGTTGTTTCCTACTGGTTCCACGTTTTGCTCCACTATCTAAATTCATCAAGGAGATTCGTTCCGCTTCTTCACCGCCAGCTTCTTCATTGCGTTGTTGTTGTTGTATCGATGACTCACTAAAATCCGACATCTTTTCATTTTCCACATTATTACTAATAATGACTGGTGCGGTGTCTGTACGAAGATCTGAAGTAAAGATGTGTTTTTCTTTTTCAGGCGTTGATACCTTTATCACTCGAGATCCACATTCCTGAAAGCAATTTAATGAGATAAATTGAATATAAATTATGACGAAGGAACTTGTAGAAAGCTTTTGAAATGAAATGTTCTAGTACATAATAAAGGGAAAGCTGGTGATGTTTTCCAAGTACCAACCATGTTTGTTGCAACGAAGTGCAAATTATTTTCTGTTGTTATGCACATGTAGTGCCCTGGAACTTCCCTTCAGATTGTTACTTTTAGTAAAAAACAAAGGATGATTATTTGAAGTTTATTAGACTTTGGAAATATCCAACTTGCATGAAGATTTATAGATTCCTATTTTTAATTTTCCGAGTGTAATGATTAAGAAGAGTTACTATAAAAATTGAATATTTTAAAAAGTATGTAATTAAATGTTAATAATGAATAAATATAGGAAATTTGTTATTTCCAAAAACGGGTGATAGAATACAGAGAAGTATTGAAAAAATTCACCTGGAGCATGGCGAATAATTAACCCGTGTGAAATAATCTGTAAGCTCTAATTTGTATAGGATACAAAAATGAACAGACGATTAAGATTTAGATTTGCATGCATTAATATGGAAACAAGGACTGAATATACATAAATGCACAAGATTGATATTCAAGCCAGGGAGAGATTAAAAACTGCTCGTAAAATTGACAATGAACAGGATGAATATAAGCAGGCAAATATGTAAATATGACAATAACTATACATTTGATACCTATCTCTCTACAGATGCCAACGATGAAGTTAATATTAACTGGTCTGGGGGTGAGATGTATTTTTACTCACCTAGGCCAAAAGAATATCCACTGCTTAAGTAGGCTCTGCGAGTAGCATTCCTTTTTGGTTTCATCTATAGACTGAAATTGTTTTACAGAATACTAGGATTCACAAACCAATCGAACTGTTAAAAACAGATGCACTCCTTCAATGAAACGAAAAATACAAACGATAGAACCACACAACACTGGCGGCAATTTTATCGAACAGTTTTTAGTCCGTTTCACCCACTACCTATTTACGTGAAACTTTTCTTGTCAACTAAAGGCTGATTAAACGTATATCTGGAAAAACCATCCCAACTATTAACATCGAAACTCGTAATCAATACACAACAGAAAAAATGACGCAAGACTTAAAGGACACAGGCGGCACAAGACAAAGGGACAGAGGCACATGCAGCAACAAACATGTATATTTCTATTTTATTTACAAAAAAACATATCATACAAATTATTACAGTTAATTGAGATACAACTATCTCAATGTAAATTTAACTTAACATAGCCTTAGTGTCGTCTCCTGCCATTTGGTGAAAATAAGTTCGTGGAATCATAAAATCACAGATTATAGTCCAACAAAATTTATGTAAAAGATAAAAAATAACATGTTTTGGAAATATAGAAAAAGTTAAAATAACAGTCGTTCTCACGTATAAGATTGTCATTGTTCAAATTATTGCTGATTTATATTTGACTTTGATTCAAATAAATAAAAAAGGTTCGTTTGTAATAATAGATTTTAGTCCCATAAAATAAGCGATGCTGATTTCTATTAGGCATGGTGTACAGGCAACGAATCTGTGCCTTAAATGGCAATGTGCATTCTAATTTCTCATTGCTTTTTCACTTAAATAAAAAAAATAATAGCACAATACCCATGCACTTGTGCTATGAAATTTAAACCTTTTCAGTGCGTCGCAGAAGATGTACAAGCAGACAAATGTATGAAAAGAAAAGTCGGATAAGGTATTTATACTAAACGGTAGTTTCCAATACCTCTCGGCTGATGATTGGTTGCGCCGAAGAGATGCAAGGAACATTTGTCACAATCGTTGAGATCACACCGCTGTTACTGATATTGTCTGTTGCAATTATATTCGTGGTAGCCGGTGTGTCGGATGTGGTACTAGAGGACCAAGTAGTCGGATTGCCAGACGGTCCCATGAGTGGTGAATTGTTACTCGACAGAATACTATCAGCAGAACTGGAAGTTCTTCTTCGCATTGATTCTTCACTCGACGATTTTAGAAGTTCTTTTTCACGTTCTTCATCCCTGGACAAATAAATATCAAACTTTTTATAATACAGAAACGGTTGATGAAGTACGGTTTATTTATAAGAAAAAGCGTCAACACTTTTATAAAGAAGCTTCAATGTTTTACGTTAAAAAAGCTGTAATTAAAATTCTAATCTATAATAAGGCCTTAGAAAAATCTCTCTGCAGTAAATCTCTTTATTCAACAACATATTTGAATGTAATTATTACAGTAATAGAAACTGTAATTATTGCAGGCACCGTACAATATTATAATTGTACATAGTACATAGTATAATTGTACTCAGTTATAGAAATAACATATAATTTATTCATGTTAGTATAATCAAAATGCTTAAATATTTTTATGTTTTTGTCTTACTAGTAAGGCTTACGAGTAAGCCTTATGTATTGCTTGAATTATTAAATTGGATTGTAAACATTTTATGTCGTAGAGAGATTTTATTCATACACTGTAGTGAGATATTTTCATTTTTATGTTTTATATTTAGTTATTTTCGCAAGCAAATTATTTGCTTATAAATACTACTAGATTAAAATGTTATGTCCCAATGAAATATATGTACATTTTCTAGCTGTATATTTTAATAAAAAAATAGGTACATAGTAACTTGTATTTTTTACCCACCTTAAAGTTACGAATGTTTAAAATAGCAAAATAAATGATATTAAAAATAAAGCATTGTCGTCTAACGATTCCAAGTACCATAATAATATTGGTACATGCATTTTTATATTTATTGTTAAGATTCAAGGTATACATACATTTTATTAAGACATTTTGCAGAATAGAATGTGAAAAGCAGTAAACAATGGAAGGGATCATACAGGGAAAACGGTTTACTCCTTAGAAGTAATTATATTAAAGAAGTATTTTACGTGAAACCTAAACATTTTTTTGTTTTGATGTAGCAAAAATTTAGATTGATTGAAATTTTGTTCCCTTTGGATTATTAAATTCAGCCACTAGTTAAATAGCAGGCATTCTTTGAAAGAAATAATTCACCACTGCAAGTGATTAAATCACACTTACTTTATCTTGATCATAATATATTTATCAGGAATAAGCCCTTCTCTACCAGCCAAGGCACCTCGCCACCAATCATTACTGACTTGTGTGTATAGAGTTAAGGTATCCCCTTTTTTGAAGCTTAACTCTCTTTCGGACCTTGCATTGAAATCGAATTGCGCTGTGGCTTCGAGGTTTTCCGATTCTGGGAATACACAAAACGTACGTAGATCCCGCTCTGTTGATGGATTCTGAGCGATAAATTAAATTTTATTATCTCACTCACCATCCTCGGATGGATACACTTCGGAATCCATGTCTTCCTGGACCTGATCCGTCGGCGAATCTCCTACGTCTCTGTATTAAAAATTTTCTTTGATCAGTAACTATACGTTAGTAAACGATAAAATTAAGCTTTTCAAATGTACTTACACGTCATCTGGTTCTCTACTGATGTATTTTTCGTACTGAGTACCTCCAATATCTTCTGGGAATATTTCTTCACAGAACGTAATGATGTTTTTGATCAGTTCGTTTACTTGATTTTGGTATTGCACCTGATCTTTGTCCTCAGGAACAGGTACCAGAGTGGGACCAAAACAAATAGCTAAATTGTAGGGGTCCATCATGTTTTCGTCCGAAAATTCTGAAAGGCTATTTTACAACAAAGAAAAAAATAAATATTATAGAATATTAAAAATTCCGTTCTATTACATAACAATAGAATTGTACGTAAAATGGTTTCAAAGAGGGAACAACACAGTGACGTTCGAATACGTGTAGTTTTTTATGAGTAACATATAATCATCGAATTGTTACTGATAATGTATACATATGCACATATTTTGTACATGAGTAATAGTAGTTTTAGAGCAATGCGCATTCAATAGAACTTAATTTCTTGATTCATTTGTAGAATTAGGTCATGTTTGAAATTTATATTAGCATTGTTTCACTTATGTATTCGAAAATATAGTTATTAATAACTTTGGAAAAAGAAATAAACATTATTACTTTTAACTTTTCATAACTGAATACATTTTAATTCAGAATAAATGTGTATAAATAGAAGCTGCTTCCCTTAAAATTTGCGTAGAAAATGGTACAATCAGTTCGAGAAACATTTTCTCGAGCTTGATGTTTCAAATTTTTTTATATTTCGCTTATCAATAAAAAATTATTTCTGATTGTTGTATACTATAAATCCAAATTCCAATTTTTAAGCCACGGGCAGTATCTAAATAAGATGTCATTGCTATTATCAAATACACCAAATTGTTAAATGAGTTGCTATTTAGTATAATAGATAATGGTATTAAGTAGCAATGTGTTAAGAATTCATTTACTTTTTTTGTACATATCCATTCAAACAATATTTTAATAACATTATTTTGTATATTCAACGCGAGTTAGCATTATGTACCGATTCATATAGGAATCAATTTTTGTGTTCATATTCATACTATTTAGGCAAGCGCTCCTCCATATTAGCACTTAATATTTTAGAAATATAGTTTTGAAGCGCTTATTTCAAAATTATAGAAAAAAAATTTTTTCGAATTGACATCGGATTGTTCTCGTCAGGTAATTTCCATTAAATAATCTAAAATTTGGGATTGTTGTAAATACTAGGATACTAAATTTTCATTTGAAAGAAATATTGATGCTTACTGATTAAGGAAGGCGAAGAGATATCGCATTACAATGACGACTGGTCTTGGAAGACTTGAAATTAGTTCCTTCATCTTATTAACGAACTCCTGTTTCGATTCTAATTGTGCTAATTCCATTAAATGTTCAAAATAAATAATTGGAAAAAGTGGTTCTCTCAATTCTCTCAAATAAAGCTTCAAAACACCAGCAACACTATTAATGTCTGACGCATCCGTAACATCAGCCAAAGGATCTTCTCCTCGCTCGAACCATTCACGGAAGTTGTTGATCTCCACCTGGGATCCCGAGACACGAAAGATACCCTGATGATGAAGACCATATAGATTGATTACTCTGATGCAGCTCTTCATAATTAAAGGTATCTCTTGATTTGTGCTTTCTAAATATTCTTCTAATGAGCCGCCAAATAATTTTGGTTGACCATTCATCTGCAATCTACCAATTCGTTTTCTTCGGGCCTGTTTCTGTTTCGTTGCCGACATTGACGGGTTTGGGCTAGCAGTGGAGCCATCTAATAGGCTCTGTCGAATATATTCTTGCTTTGCATCTAACCTAGCTATTCTTGAGGTGCCAAGAAGGTATTCCCTGAATTTCTGTAAAATTTCAATAAACAGTATACTTCAACTTGATTATATGTATATTACAGTACACTGATAATAATTAATATTAGCTTGTAATTTTGTAAATCCCACAAAAATTGATAACAGCACATTTAATTTTTCTTAGTTGCAAAGAAAATATCCTAAAGGCAATTTATTTTAAAATTTTGCTAGTGAAATAAATTTTTTAACTTATTTCATGCCAGTTGAAATTTTAAAAATATTTAAATGAGTTAGTGAAATTAGTTTCATTTATGTGAGCTTGACGCGTTGAATACAATAGTAATCTTATTTTTAATCCTATATGTAAAGATTTATTCTAATTTAATTTTGAATATGGAATTGTGAGTACGTACGGTTTAACTGAAAATGGTAGAGTATCTCACAGTAAGTTAAAATTATTAAAAAAATACTATAAAAGTTATTTATATTGCACAGTGCAAATAACATTTTGTAAGTATAATAATAATAGAGAGAATGTCAAAATTAAATTAATGAAATAAAATTGGTTAGTTAACAGTCCTGCATTCTAGTTATAAAATACTACTACTTAAAACTCACCGTGAGGTAGAATTCTTCAGTTTCTTGTCTGTCGGCTCTAAGCTTGATCTGCACAGTTTCTGGAGGTCTAGATGTGGGTACAGCGTTCTCTCCAAAATATCTAGAGCAATCGTAATCTTTCGCAGTTAGCATTTCTAACAGACTAGCTTCTGCAGTTTCTAAAGTTTTCCACACTTCCTCAGATTCGGTCCTCAAAGACATTACTCTTTGCTGTAGTTGCGTCAATCGTTGTTCCATCTCAGCGTGTAACAACTTTTGCAATTCGGGTTCCGGAGTCTGGACAGTCCGATAAATTTTATGAAGTTTGTATGTATATTGCTACTTATTATAATATTTTAATATGTGTTTTAACAGTAAATCGTAGTAATCAATTTTTGCATTAAAGTACCTCGTCTCCTCGTTGTCCTTGGAACTCGAATTTTTTCGGTATCATGAAAGCAGAATGATGGGATTCTAGAAACCTTTGTTTATCTGCCCTCGAGTCTAAAGCACCGACACAGGCAGCCAATTGTTCAGCACCTGATTGCAAGGAACGTTGCCTACCCTCTTCTGCGCTGCAGTGCATTAGCAACGCTCTGGCAATGCAATTGTGAAAGCCAAAATCCATGCACTGGAAAAATGACACCAAAGATTATAGACGATTTTACAAGATATCGATGGTATCATGAAAGTTAAAAATACGCGAGTTAGATATAAAAGTAAATTACAGTGAACAAATTTAGAAGAATCTTTTAATTATTTATGTACAAGTTAGAATTAGATTAAAAGGTTTTTGATGTTTGCATACCTATAACATTCACATACTACATGCAGAACCAGGAAACTAGGTGGCCAAATTTTGGTAACATACTTTATTTTTTGTAAAGATAGAAAAAATTCTGAAGACTCTTTCTGAATTACGAATATTTTCTATTTGTATCAAGCTGTAAACATTTCGTAATATGAATAGCTCTTGTCATTTTGGTCTTTATTAGAAGTCAATAATGTAATAAAGTAGGTTCTCTTAATATTGCAAAGAACATGTATTGTTGCGCGGAGAATTTTTATTCGTTTTTAGATGCTTTTTCGAGTAAGTTTCAAGCATTTTTTCAACGCAGAATTTTCAACGATGAATGATGTTATGACTGTTTTAAATCGTCATACCACCTCCAACCTCTTAACAAAGAAGAGCTGCTAGTTATCATCAGATGTATAAGTCAATGAGTGATTGTTTGGAGCAACGATCACCAAAGGCGATTAACACTTTCAGGTGACTCAACCGATTCAGTGACCTACTATCAAGTCACGTGTACGGTATCAAGAAGCCAGATTAGTGCTGTTTCAAGTTGCCCTCAAACTAGTGCAACTTAGTTCATAGATATGCCTATCTTGACGTTAAATTGTTCTACTCTGTTTCAACAAGCAACATAATAACTGTTAAGCCAATTTTTTATGAAATTTTGAAGAAATAATTACTAAAATTGATTAATTTATGACTGAAACAATCAATACTAAAAAACTTATTATACACAAATTAAAATTCTCTAATTATCTAAGGAGAGATATTCAGTTATAAGGAAGGTAGTATTAATGAAACTTACATCAATGAGATCCGAAAGATCGTCCACAAAATATTTGTGTATTGTCGTATTTGATGCTTCGAGACACAAAATGTATTCGTTTCTTGCTTTCAACGCTTTCAGCTTCGCTTCCTGATATTTGCTCTTTCTCTAAAGGAAACAAAAAATCAATAATTTGCATCAATATTCAATTTAATCGTAGAATTTAATTGAAAATTTTCAAATCACATGCATAAAAAAATGATATGTATATATGTACAGGTATATTTGTAAGGACGATCAATGAGTTAGCGCCAAGTTATTTTAAACACATAAATGTTTCTAATATAATTTTCTTGAACTACATGGATACTATAAGCTTCGAAACTTAATAGTAACTAGAAAAGAATAATGTCATCGGAAACAGTATTAATTACAGGATGCTCAAATTTAATAATTCCAACTGAATTATAAAGGAATCATTAACGACTAAGGTACATTAATTGATTTCCAGACAATAACCGCTTGGCATCGAAAAGCCTATTAATAGACTTCCGGTTGGTGAAGTGGTAAGGTTCGAAGCATGCAAGTGATAGATCAACAGGGTTCTAAAATTGACGGAACGCCGTGATACTTGGACGTGAGATGAATGAAACCGTGCTTTATTCAACGAGACCTCTGTTCACGTGTTTTCAGCGGCGAGAGCTTTCGTGACGGAAATCGATACTTCGTGTCTTGAAGTACACTCGACCCTTCCAGGGTCAGCCAACAGAGTTGAATCGAAACATCAGAACACGGTTTACACTCAAGAATAACCTTGATGTTTCATTCTACCTTGTTCACTTCCTTCTCGATTAACTTGTACTTCTTGCTGCGTGCTAGCTTTTCGGGTGGGGCATTTGCCACTTCGAGTTTGCTACGCTGTTGTTCAGCAACCCGAAGCTTTGTTTCCGCTTGCCGGGATTCTGCCTGATAAGCTTGATAGGTTTTCATCGTTGTGTGCAATTCGTGCAATACCCGGAGGATCTCTTCGTGCGTCTCATATCCTATCTCACGGCACTAAAACAAAAACCAACCTGTATAAAAGATAATGTTAGGGAAAGACAGGCAAAGGATAATATCGGATATTTTTGTGTCTTTAGTAGTAAACCGTAAACGGTGTAGAAAAACAAATGACAAGCCTTACTTCAGAAGTAAAAATAATTAATAAATCTATTATTAAACGGTCAATTCTTGTATATTTATACGTTATTTTTATCTTGAAAATGAGTTCAATGATTTTTGTGACAGTAATCATTAAGTTAGATTTTTCTGTTTAGGAATTGTGCCACCGATAATTCTTCCCTGAATCCAAAACTTTTTGGTTCTCCATTTTTCAACATTCGAAATTCAAATTATCAGGTTTACTGTGGTCGATATAAATATAAATATTATATGTATATAGGAATCATGCCAACCTATGAATCTAAGAATATATGAACAGAGTCCACAGCTCATTTATAAAGAAATATATGGATGGAGCTTAAACTTGATAGTGATAGCTTAACAGCTTGACCATTTTATGTTTTATATATTTTCTCTTTCAGCATCATAAATTTCTCGATATTTTAATGCTTGCTATCCCGCCAATTATTAGTTATTCACTATAATTTCTTCCTTTTCGATAGACAGGCATGATCTCCTCTAAGATAAGAGTTTGTGCCTTGATGAAAAGATAGAAAGGTTTTGTCTTTTTGATTGTTTGATTCGCTGGATATCTTAGCAAGATAGAAACAGAGGAATCTGCAGCCAATTTAAAATATTTTTGTAATTTCTGTGAATTATATTTTTTTATTCATTCCGTCTTATAAATATAATTTTTTTCAACGCATATATATATAATACATATACTACCGTTCAAAAGTATCCGAACATTTGCTTTTGTTACATAAAACATAGTTGAACTTTGTACGAAAGGTATTTAGGGCTATTATATCATTTGTAATAATTATTATTATTTTTTTTGAGGTATCATAACGTAATAGAATTAATTTTTAAGTACAAATTATACAATGAGAGTACGGAAGTAAAATACCTGTCCAGAAGTACGATATCTAATGGAACGCTTTCGATGCTAAAAAGAGTCTCAATTTCTACTTTGTTTCATTTCCATGGTGTAGAACGAATTCAGAGAGTTCTTCGATATGTTTTAAGTGTTTGCAAATTGTTGATGAGATGTTTAGGTTCTCTGAATGGAGATAAGAATGGAGGTAACGCTATGCACTCGACAGTTTCGATTTAGTTCGTCTGTAGCTTCTTTTCCATCGAGACATGAGTTTCAAACGAGAATTATTAATCGAAAAACGTTCCAGTATTCTGACTCTTGCAGAATAAAAATCGATTTTAGTTACTGTTGGAAATATTGAAATAACTTTTATGCAACGCGAATGCATATTTCGCATGTGTCCGGATACTTTTGAGCGGTAGTGTGTTACCTGTAACGCTACTCACGATTTTTCTCCCACTTGAAGCCACCTTACGAAAAAAAGTTTAGAACAATATTTGCAGGGTATGAAGTGCACAATAGATATTAGTAAAGCAAATTTTGAAAACAGCTTTTTCTCTTGGCAAAGTCAAGGTCACCTTGGGTTTTTTAAATAGGAACATACATTTTTTTTTATTCATATCGTTAGAGGACATCGAGACGAATTCAAAACATATATTACATGATATTTTTATTAACATATTACTCGATTTACAGAAGTGGAAATGTGAAGTAAAAGACCGGAATATTACGTGATGGAAGCGGCATACATTTTGAACATGTAATTAAATAAAGTGTATTTTCTTACATTCTAGTCGCGTGTTTACATTCAGTAATCTTTTCGGAATCAAATAATGGTCACATTACCAAAGTCAAAAGCTAAGTACTTCATATTTCCACTCCTGTAAATCGAGTAATATGTTAATAGAAATATCAAGTAATATATGTTTTGAATTCGTCTCGATGTCCTCTAATGATATGAATAAAAAAAAATGTATGTTCCTATTTAAAAAACCCAAGGTGACCTTGACTTTGTCAAGAGAACAAACTGTTTTCAAAATTTGCTTTACTAATATCTATTGTACACTTTATACCTTGCAAATATTGTTTTAAACATTTTTTCGTAAGGTGACTGCAAGTGGGAGAAAAATCGTGAGTAGCGTTACAGGTGTAACATCCCTGAAGAATTTTTAAACTTTTATTGCAGTGTCATTTCTTCAATTATCGACTGTATTTCTCCCTTACCGACCGCGACATTAGACAAATCGAGTATCATAAGAATTCAGTAAACTGTCGGTAATAAATGTGTAATTCTATAAGGAAAATTCCGCAATGCTATATGTTTACGTGCCGCGAAGCTCGCCCCGAATTTCCTGGAATTCTCGCGTAGTCTTAGAGAAGGATAGAAATACATTTTACAATTGCGATATTATTAGTTATTAAAAACTATTAGCTAAACAAATCAGTTAATATATATCAAGCGTACTAATATTATGTTATCCGGAAATAGAGTCAGATGTTAGTTTATTGCAGTATATATTGTAAATTATAATATTGTTCAATGGAATGTTCTGGAAGCATCGTATGCTTATACATTTAGCTCCGATTCGTATAGAAGTCGTGCACAGCGTATAGAAAGAGATAGAAAATGCAATTTCATTAAAACACTATTAAATTACTATTTTTATATCAGAAATGTAAACCATAATGTAGAATGCGATATTAATAATGTAATTAAATCGGTTGTTTGTACAATTAATGTCTAATTACGAATTTATACGATAATTATATATTTCGACGTTATGGGGGGTTTCCAAGAATTCGCCAGGCTGGCCGAGCGGAGCTCGCCAAAATCGCAGAACAGTTTTCGAAGTCGAGCCAGCTAGAAGTCTTCAGATAAGTATAACCGGAACAGTTTTCGCTGTGAAGAGCCGCAACGATTCTTAATACTTGACTGGTAAAGCGGGTATACGCCATTTGGATACTTGGTCGTGGGTCGTTCTAGTAGCTAGCTAACGCAGGCTCCCCATTCAAACGGTCTCGTATCTGAAACTCCGCTAGGAGAGTGCTATACTTGGCGCCAAGAAAGGCTAAGATATCGAAAGGATAGCTCTCAGCTACTCATATTTGATTTTACATCGGATTGCTAACGCGCCATCAGATTCTCGGAGCTCGCTCTGGGTCGTTTCGTAGCTAGCTAACGCAGGCTCCCCATTTGAGCGGCTTGGTCTCTGAAGCCCGTGTCTTTTGGGTGGCAGTTCAGCAATTACGATTTTATATTAGAATCAATTGATTTGCTACCCTGTCAACTTATACTGTTCACCCTTTTCCTGTATCGTTGGGTCGTTCTAGTAGCTAGCTAACGCAGGCTCCCCAATTAAGCGATCTGGTTTTGGCTGTCAGTGTTCGTTTTGACGAAAAGGGTCATGGACAATTAGTTGTCGAGTCAGATTAAAAGAGTAACTGTTCCGAGTAATTAATTCATTTAGATTCAAATAAATTTTGAACTTGAATTAGTAAAAGAATATTGTTCTGTCATTAGCGTAATCTCAGTAGTCGACTACACCGCGTTAGATAATAGATAAAATCGTTAATCTGTCTAACTTTGCGAAAGCGTATTTAGGCACACTTAGAGAATCACACTTAGGTCGTGTTCCTCGCTGCGGTAGACTATCACGCGCTAATATTAATAATTCCGAAAAGAATATTCATTATATAAACTACAAACGTATTAATTAATATAAACTTTGTCATTGCGATAGCGTTCAAAACAAGAATTAAATAATATAGAATATCAAATTCAGTAATTATATAAAAGCGAAGTCAGACTTAGGTACGAAATAATATAAAGTATTAACTAGCGAGAATCAGATTTAGTTAGATTCACAATTATCTATTACATATTGTTTAATTTACCAAGTTCTATTATTTCTATTATCAATATTATATCAAAGTCTATTTAGTTTCTTTTGATCAAACCAGTATGCTTTTCATATTTTGTTGTTATTTGTTACTTGTTATTTGTTAAATTCATCATCTTCGTTATTTTATTGAATAAACCTTATTGTTGAAAGATATTGACCTGTGGATTTCACTCCTTAACCGCACACCACACGAATCCCACAATCTTTACATTTAGTTATTTTCCAAAACGAGTCGTTCAGTTGGTAAAAGCCGCTCTTTACCTTACTAGCGCTAGTAACTATCTGAATCTAGGTTCCAGAGTCGTTACACAGGTAACACGCTGTATATACAGGGTGTTCAGAGATTTACTAGCCAGCGTTTTTCTCGTAAACGACTGATACGAGAAAAAAATAAAAGAGGAAAAAGTGATAGTGTTTTTTATAATCAACATAACGAATTACATAAATTTTTCGTGTTTATATTATTTTTTGAGAAGTGAAAGTAACCTTCAGTTTTTTAAGTGGAATGTTATATATTTTTTTATATCATATGAAAGGGCGTATCGAAACGAATTCAACGATGTACCATATCATGACCTTGAGACCCATTCAGAGTCAAAAACAAACGAAATATTTCAAATATTTCGTATTATTGTACTTACTGGTATTTCTTACTGATATGTTTACATTTCGTGTTCAATGTGGTTTCCATTAGCTAGAAAGCACTTTTCGTGGTTTTATGTTATGATTAGGTAATGATAATGGTGTTATGATAATGGGAACCACATTGAACACGAAATGTAAACATATAAGTAAGAAATACTGGTAAGTACAGTAATATGAAATATTTGAAATATTTCGTTTGTTTTTGACTCTGAATGGGTCTCAAGGTCATGATATGGTACGTCGTTGAATTCGTTTCAATACGCCCTTTCATATGATATAAAAAAATATATACCATTCCATTTAAAAAACTGAAGGTTACCTTTACTTCTCAAAATATAATATAAACACAAAAAATTTATATACTTCGTTATGTTGATTATAAAAAACACTATCACTTTTTCCCTTTTCATTTTTTTCTCGTATCAGTCGTTTACGAGAAAAACACTGGCTAGTAAATCTCTGAACACCCTGTATATACGAGGTGCGATCATTAAGTTCCGGGATTGTGTCTGCTGTGATCAAACGGATCATACGATTGACTTCTGCTCACAGAACATATGAATAACAATCTTCGAGACATATGACACGAAATTTGGAAGCGATATTTTCATTGAATCCTGTGTTATACAAGTTTATAATAGCATACGCACGCTCTCCTTTGTGAAATCACGATGGACTCTAAATTGGAACAAAAGGACATAAAAAATGGAACATGGTTGTCCTTCCTTACCTTCCGTATTCACTATATTTGGAACCCTATGATTTCTTTTTGTTTTCTAAAATCAAATTAAGGCTCAAGAGTCGCCGATTTGACACGGTGGATGAGATTCAACGCGAATCGCAGCAGGTGCTTGACATGCTTCGACAAGAAGACTTCTAGGAAGCTTCCCAAAAATGGCAGAGGCGCTGGGATTGGTGCATAGCTGCCCAAGGGGTGTACTTTGAAGGGGATAGTAACCAAATTTGAAACAGGTGATTTTATCTGCATATAAGGGACCAGTCCCGGAACTTAATGATCGCACCTCGTACATACTTATACATATACATATATATATTTATTTATTTATTTATTTGTTTATTATACATAAGTTATGTCAGCACAGAATTTAAATTGAGATTATGAACTTAATGTCACCGCTGGAATTTATTATGAACGATACTCAATTTAAAGAATTTTAAATTGCGCGCAGTTTTTCGTACATGTCTTTGTTTCATCATTGTTCTCACATTTATATTAGTTATATTGGAACTACCATTTCGAAGATTACGATTCCAATATCAAATTCGATATCAACCTTTTCAAAAATCCCTTAGGGCTAAATTTTCTTCAATAAATTTTACTGAATTTGTCAACAGTTATAAAAAAGACGAATTGTTTTAAGCACTTGCAAAAATATACAATTAGCAGCAGATTCTAAACATTTGATTTAAAAACATTTAAAAAACTAATTCGAAAAGTTCTTAATGTACGTATTTATCTTTACAGCAGTTATTCCGAAATTTACACCTTTTCCATCTAAATGTATTCCATTATTCATGTGTAATAAAATTTTTTACATCACATGATGTTCCCCTTCTACATTAAACAACCTTCATAATAACAATTTTTCATATCTTCAATCGTTTGCGAGATATCAAGTCTTATGCAGTTATAACCTGATCTGGTAGTACTTTGGTCTCCATCTTGGTATAGCAATGTTTGCAAGTACATAGTTCTTAATATCATGTAATATGACCGAAAAATTTTTAGTCCTATTGATATGACGGTTTCCAACTATGAAATTTAACACCTCTAGGTGTACAATGATTTCAATTACACTGACATCAAACAGACTCGCATTTTCGTAGTTGAAAATTAATAATTTTGTTACTGAATAATTTCATGTAAAAACTTCCATCTTATAAAGGAAATGGGCGGCCTTCGAAATACGAATTTGGTATAAATCTAGAAGGGACATTACCCAATCGACACACGCCGATTTCGACGCACCTTAAATATGATATGGAACTCGAAAAAATATATGACACGTATTTTTTTTATCGGAAATCGTCTATGCTGAAGCGATGAAAATAGCCCCTAAAGTTGGGGTTGCAAAATATATTTTCTTGAATATCTCAGAAACTATTAAACGTAGGCGAAAAATTCAAAATGACATTTGTGTTTTTGGATTGGAAATTTTTCTGACCATTTTTTTGATAAATTTATTTATTTAAAAAGTATAATGAAAAATAATATATTTTTGCCATCCTGTTTTTGGCAAAATGTTGATCTGTTTTTATAAAAATTGGTATAAATAAATTATATATCTTTACAAAGAATGCGTCATTGTTATTACGTCGCAAATTGTACTCACATCTCGACTCTGCTGCCCCTCTATAACGATGTCTGCGTTGTGTTTCTATAATCTTATTTTAAAATTTAATATATTCACCTGATTTTTTTTCTGTTTTCAAGATATACGATGCAGGTAACTTACACCGTAATATTTCTTACTGTTTGGACCTGCCGTTCCGATCGTAGACCCTCGCTATTGGTTTCGGCAGGCAGAGTCAAACATGTGGCACTACAATAATGTTTTTATGACTTACTACTCAAATTCAGATGTTTCTGCTGAAAATCAGTAATTTTTAAGCGTTATATCTTGAAAACTAATAAAAATCGGTTGAATACATTAAATCTTAATATATTCATTTTGAAATGCACTTTCGCGTGATCGAAAAAAATAGTTCAAGGCCAATACATAGATCACATTTTATCCTGCAATTTTCGTGTAAATAATTTTTCGTGCTATCAATAGTTCTTGAAATCGGAGGTGGTTCCCTTATTTTCTTCATATGCATAGTTACCATTTCTTTTTCCTTTATACCCGTTAACTATTATCGCTCGTCAAGAAATGGTCACTAATTACTACGATTTATAATTGCCTAGTGCAAAACGATTACATTTCACAATAGTAAGAATACAATGGAAATTTTCGCGCCACAGTTAGAAACAAAAACACCTATACTAAAAGGTTTCCTGTTTTAAATAAGATTATTTAAGTATAAACTTTTATACATAAATATTGTTTAAATATATCTTTTTAATAAAGAATAGAAAGCCCTATGTTAATGTTATATTTTGTTATTATTTTCATGTATGCAATATGTTGGTAAGGTTTAGCTATAAAAAACTAGAGCACCCTATATGTATATATAATAAATATATAAATAAACAACCTGTTGTTATTTCGTTTTTTATCATAACTTTTTAAGAAAAAGTTTATGAGTATATGTTTTTATGATATTCGTTCATTCCTTTTATTAATAAAATATGTGGTACAACAAATGAAAAGGATTTGCTTCTACTAGTGTTTGTATTTATTATAACCATGAACAATATTATTATCTATTTCCTGTTACAGCATCACTATTCTCAGGCACTTTAATCTTTCGATAAGATTAAAAACATGTACATTTCATTTGATAAGTGACAAATGTTTTGGAAGATGGATACCAATGTTGGATTAGTCGTGGTTATACTGTAAAATGATCACTAAAAAGTCGTAATAATGCCGTAATAATAAAAGTTTGATTGGTACGTCACCCGTATTTACACATATAATGTCGGTTAAATTTTCATATAGTTCTACGTATCACCCATATTATTACGAACAACAAAAACAGGAAGTAAACTCCAGTAGAAGCAAGCTTGCAAAGATAAAGTTTATAAATAGTAGAAATGTATCAAACAAACCTTTAAGGTGGTTTTTTCGAACACAAAGTATTTATACGCAAAAATTTTACTACACATTTTCAACTTATTTTTTCACGAGAAATTATTTCCTGTTCGGTTATACTGTAAATGTCATATGCAATAAATTATTAACTTGACTCCGGGCAAAGAATAAGTAGATAATTTATTATGATGCTCATTTAATGGTTGCAATATTTAATATTATTTGAAGCGTTTAATGCAAAAGTAATGCAAAAATAAATGTCACTTTAGGGGCACTTTACCACCTAATTGTCACTTTCCTTCCAATATACCTAGGCCAATTTTTGTCTTCTATCGAAAGATAGATACTTTCATACTAAAAATCATCAAAATTGCTTCACTGGTCTCAAAGATAGCGCAATTTTATCCTCACATTTTGGGGGGTTGTTTCATACCCTAAATATATTTTTCTGTAGATAAAAAAAATACGTGTCCCTTATTTTTCCATATACTATAACATATCCAAATTTCAGAAAAATTGGAGAGTCACACTTCCGTAGGTTTACTTGTTAGCTTATTTGACTCACGCCATTTTTGCATTAAATGAATAGATTGCAACTGCTATTTTTGTAAGTAGATCCGGGAACTACTAGACATAATTTTTTTCCAACTTATTTATTTTTAAATGTATAATAGGCGAGAGTCGAAGACACTGGAAGTAGGTAAAATAGAATTATTATTATTTCTTATGAAATTTAGATGGAACGTCGCTTTTATTGATATAGAGTTATCAGTTTTTTAAACATTCAATATGATTCCGCTAGTTTGGTTCTGCCAACTTAAGATAGGTGCAACTTGATCTTCGATGTATCACAATTTTTTCAGACTTTTTTAAGTGTCAATAGAAGGGAAAAATAGGGCGCAAACTGAAATTTCGAATTTCACCTGTTACATTTGAAGTTTTCAAATTTATTTTTTCCGAAAGTGAAGTCACATAAAAAAAATTGCATTCTATATTTTTTACTTATTTTTTTATGCAACTTCACTCTCTTTTCGGTTGTATCACCGCTTCGAAAATATTTTGCAGAGGATACGGATACAGTAAAAAATATGACGCTGCAGTATTTCTGGCTAATGAAATATGTTTCTTAACACGATAACGTTTGACCACCACTGTTTTATGTGATTATTATGGTCAATCACTTGCTTCGTTATAAGGTTTGTTCCACACCTAACTGTACGCCTTATTAAGCACCATTGTAGATAACGGTTTTTTTGATCGCTGGATTTAAATTTGATGTTACAATGCATATTTAATAGGTCACAACTTAAAATATCACGTACAGGTTAGGTCATCTCGGGTCAATCAGTGACATCCTAAATCCTCTTTAAGTTTTAGATATTTTAACCTTCCTATTTTGAATATTGCCTTGCTGTGCTTTTGTGTCGGCCAAGCTACTGATAAGTTGATATGCATTAAGATTTTTAGAATCTGATATAATTGCTCATAGATTACGTTTTTTATGTTTACTTTATTTGTTAGATTTATGTTATAGAAGAATTAATAGTGGATTAATAGTTACTAACGAAGAAGTAATAATTTTTATATCTTTAATATCTTTAATATCTTTAATATAATATAATATCCATTATGTCCATGTAATATATGCGCCTGTCTTATTTAATTTAAATGGTGAAATTGATTTATTAATAAGTTTAATACGATATTTGAGAATATTTATAATTAATTTTATATTTTTTATTAAGATTTATATATTCCCTATATTTTTTGATATATCAATTTTTCATTTCAATGTTACTACGAATAGCGGAAAATTATGTAATTTTATCAATTTATTGATTTCCTTTCAATTTAATAATTGCAAATTAAAACTTTTTTATTTGATATACATGCATACAGACAACACTATAAACCAACAATTTTAATTGACAATTAATAAGGGAGAAATAATCATTTGAAAGGAATTCATCAAGTTTTTCAATTAGAAAGTTTTAGAGATGTTACCTGACAACCTGACAAAATGCTTATAAGTGCATAAAATAATTTTAAGAAAAAAAATACACCGACTTCGAAATGCACTAAAAAGTATAAAATAATTTCTATTTCATTCAATCATACAATTACGTCACAGATATGAATGAAACCTATTTACTCGTTAGGTAGTGTATTAAATACATTTCAACCTTTTCGGAGGCGGCGCAAAATTAAAAGATTTTCTTGAACATGTCAACCTTTAGACAGCCGAACATAGGCAAAGCTTGTATAGCTATTTTTTTTCTATATATATAACTCGACAGCACGCCGCGAAGTAGGTGTTAGTGCGTATAGAATGGAACTATGGTCTATCTAGATTCATAGAGTATGCGACGGAAAGACTCGATCGCCGCATATTCTATAAAGATAGAGCCGATCTGCCGCAAATTTGGTAATTCCTGCGTCGTGGGCTCCGTTCATAGGTTCTTAGATCCATGGCTTCCACACGCGAAAGAAGTAGATTCAATTTCATTTATATCAGAAACGTTACGAAATGAAGATGCAGTCGTTACATTTACGTATAGTCCCAGATATATCTATAATGAATCATATTCTTTCTCAGGATTTATTAATTTCCAATACGCCATACCACAATCAACTGATTATTGGCAGCAACGTTTACTGAGGTATTTTTAATTTTGCGCCGCCTCCGAAAAGGTTGAAATGTATTTAATACACTACCTAACGAGTAAATAGGTTTCATTCATATCTGTGACGTAATTGTATGATTGAATGAAATAGAAATTATTTTATACTTTTTAGTGCATTTCGAAGTCGGTGTATTTTTTTTCTTAAAATTATTTTATTTCACGCTTTTTAGTGGAATGGGGAGAATTTTATAGGATACTGTGAGACAGTTCTTCCGGGCTTTTTTTTTGTCCGCGTAAATGCCATGAACATAATTAAGTAAAAGACAACATGGATATTCGTTTTTCAATTTTTTTTTTTTTATTAATTGTTGTAAAATTGGTAAATAAAATCGGCGATTGCATGTTGACTCATACACTACCAGAGGCACGGAGGCATACGTAGAATTCAATATACAGTATTCACTCCGTAAATGTTAAAAAGATCTCTACCGTAAATGTTAAAATTGTATCCCCACTACTGGGGGATCCCCCTCGAAATCAGTCAAGAATGAAACACGATCGGTCGCCGAAACGATGAGGATCGAATATCGGTGAGACACAACTAATGCAAGCAAAGGAAAAGATTGTAACTTTCTTATTTCTTACTATTTTTTCATGAAACTTTTACTGTTGTATTTGTCTAGATTTCCTGATTAAAATGACACCAAACATGATATAATTACGTTAACAATTGTGTGTGTAACGAGTGATTAAAGTTTTTAACATAAAAGAGGACGGCGAATAGGAAAGAAAGAGAAGCAGAAGGTTGACGCGTTCGGCAAACGTGAAACACTCGTGCGTCTTCTGTCTTTTAAATTAAAAAATAAAAATTCTTTATTTTTGGGGTTTCATCAATGAAGCTTTGATTATCGTATTCGTCTTGTTTTTCTGATTAAGATTAAAATGGTACCAAACACGGTATAATTAAAATCATAATTACTTGTATAGCAAGCCTTTAGAAGAAATTCGCACCTCTACCGTAAATGTTACATCCCAAACTTTTATGGCTTGTTACATAAGTAATTACGATCGTAATCATATCGTGTTTGGTGTCATTTTAATCAGAAAAACGAGACAAATACGATGGTAAAAGTTCCATTGACAAAAAACCAAAAATAAAGAATTTTAATTTTTAAATTTAAAAGACACAACACGCAGTCTTTCATGTTTGCCGAACGCTCGAAACTCTATCCCTCTTTGTCTTTTGTATGGCTGTCTCTTTCTACGTTCGGCACACTACAAAGAATGTAGGACCTCTACCGTAAATGTACAATCGAGACCGGCAAAAGTAACATTTACGGAGTGAATACTGTATTAGTAACAATAGTTTTTCGCTAATAACTCAAAAACTAAAGCTTCCCCTTAATTGCGGATAAGGAAAAAGTTGTTCCGAATCGTGCCCCTGATAACATATTAAAAGGACATTAAAATCGTCCAAAGTTGATTTCAAAACTTTTCAACAATTTTTCGCTAATATCTCGAAAACTAAAGCTTTCCGCGAAATTTTTATATGAACAAAATTGTTCAGAATCATGTCCGTGATAAGATATTAAAAGCGCACTAAAATCGAGAAAAGTTTATTTCAAAAGTTGCCGGTTTTTTTGCAATAACAACACTTTGCAATTGAAAAATGAAAAATTTTTTGATAATGGTACCAATGGGGAGTCAGAACCTACCAGATGCAAAAGGTTTCGTTCCGATCGGTGCATTCAGCTAGGCGTAATAGGCGGGCACACATAGAAAATAAAAATAATAATAAAAAAAAAAAAAAAAAAAAAAAAATATACTGATCGAATTGAGTAACCTCCTCCTTTTTCGAAGTCGGTTAAAAAGTTTAATGAAATAGAACAGATAGTCGGTTTTTTTGTCTTGACAAATCGTCCTTCATATAAAGTTTGCGACGTTCCATCTAAATTTCATAAGTTTTATTTTTTTAAGGTAATATATTCAATGTAATGAATATATTTACGTTTCGATAATACTTGTGTCGCTTGAATAATATAAAATATAAAAATATAAAATTTTAATAACGAAAATACTTTATTAGGCTTTTTGATATATAAGATACATAATAACTTAGATTCAATATCTGTACAGGAATTTAATCTTGTTTTCCATTCGGCCTTAATAGCATTTACAAGATCTTTCTGTCCAATACACTGACAATTACTCGTATAAATTTATATGGATAGGTGCCTCTAAACACTTTCAGATATTGTTCAGAATCTATTAACAGTATTAGTCAATTTATATAAATTATTCTTTGATCATTATATTTGTTCTTAATTAACTCAACTGGCTGATCCCATTATCCCGATGATATATCCATTAATGATATTAGGTTATGTGAACAATTTTAGTTTTTGTTGATTTTCATATCTTGGAATATTTTATGCATCTTGTTGCCCTTTTCTTACTTTTAAACCAATGACTGAAATAAATTATTCAAATGTTTTTTGACAAGATGATTGTATTAATGTTACAAATTAATTTTTCGTGTTGAAAATCGAATTTTGACTTGTTAGTTAACGAATACGGTTAGTTAACTAATGCGTATGAATTTTTATCTCGGAAACTATTTTTCATTTTAATCTTTGTGGCGGTTTCACTCCCACGCTCATCGTTACTAGACGGCGCATAGAATCGAGACCTAGACTTTCTCGCTAGTACTCCAAAAGCCTTCCTATTCATATATATGTATAGTTCCTGTCCATCCCTTCCTTACATCCCCGCGTCTAAGGCAAGGGCCTGCTAGAACGCCTTACTGATGAGTCCACTAGCAGGCCCCGGACGAAACGTTCTCCCTCTCCTTTACTTTTCCTAGCTCCTTACCATAGCTTGCTGAACCGCCAAAATCTTGAATATTTAAACTATCATAATTATTTTTTTTCATTCTCAAATTAATTTTCTAATGTGGAGTGTGGAATTATTTGTAAATAGTTGTGAATATTGTGTTTGAGAGAATCGATTGTAAATAGTTGTGAATGTTGTGTTCGAGAGTTACCGATATGTTTAAAAATTGATAGCGAGACAAAGAAGCGCGGAGAAAAAAACGGCAATCTCTGAGCGAATTTCAGAGGCGAAAGACGTTTCGAGAAAGTTGTCGAGAATGAATAGAAATACGAGAAAGTTATCGAGAACAATTAGAAATAGCGTTTGAGTGTATTAATTTCGTTAAAAACAGTTAATTAAAAGTTTTGTTGTTATCCGTGTTAGTTTCGTTTTGTTAAAAATAAATTATTTTGTGTGTTTTGTTAAAACCTTTGATTTAATTCCCACACTAATATCAAAAATTCTAAATAAATTTTTATTTTTTAAACTTTTGTATAAAGTTTAAATATCTAATATGTAATATATATAAATGGATATGTAGCTAGAAGTATTACTTACAAAACAGGACCTTTTGCAAAGGTCAGCGACGACATATTTGAAAAACATCCGAAAATACTGTTGTCGCGAATGATAATAAAGCGCGTGTGTGAACAAAAATGTGAATAACTCAAAAACCTGCAAATTACCACAAGATATCGTTACAGATCCTTGCTCGGGAAGCTTCCAGCTTTCATTGGAGCCTATATAGTGGGTGAGTCGAGGTGAAAATCGCAACTGTTACCTTGAATAAACATTAAATATGTCTATAGCTTATATCTCTTTCTTTAGTTTATATCAGTGTTTAAAATAAACATTTTGATGTGCAACTTACATAATTATAATACTAAAGTATCATGTAAAAAGCCAATAATACTGGATGAACATAATATTTAAAAAATATTGAACAGTATTATGTTAAACTTTGCCCGGAAAACTTGACTTTAAAAAATGTTCAACTTTAGAGGCTCATATCTTCGAAATGGTAATAATAAAATCATTAAAAGAGAACATTACGCACAGATTCGTTATAAACTAGGTCCACTGAACGGGTCTCAAGAATTGCGATTTTCATTTTTTGACTTTTGTCCATGTTTTCGCCGTTTTTTGCCACTGTGCGACGACTACAAAATTTGTAGTTTTGCAAATCATTATTGATCATCTTCCATGTTATCTTCATGACGAAATCTTTTCTTTCCTCCCAAAATTGTGGAAGTAAAATAAGTATTCATTAGAGTTATCTAAATTAAATTTCTTTTCCTTAGTAAATACTAGATTGTCGTATACTTATTTCTTCTTTTCTTAGTTTTTAGATGTGAACGAATGATAATTTCGTTCTTCTAATATTTCAAAGCCTTTTTCCTTATAATATTTTAATAGTCTCGACGAAGGAAAAGAAAAGTAAGAAAGATAGATAGACAAAAAGATATTGTTTAATTGCTAGGCCACATGAATACTTTCAGATTTTAACTAACTTAAAGCTTTTTAAATAAAAAATTAAAAAAGCAAATATTCTGCCCTTTTGGATAAACGTGTTTAATTATAATTTTACATTGACTAATTATATAAGAAAGTTCAATGATCTTTTATAATCTTCTTAAATTGTAATTATCCTTACTTATTTGACCATTGGAAAATTTACCTCAACGAATAGGCTCTGGAGTGCATTCGCCATTAAAATTTTCCTATTATCAATTTTACTATTTGCTATCTTAAGATTATACTTACTCGTTTGTATATCCGCTGTACGTCTTCCATCACCTGGTTGAGACGACCAACGAGATGTGTGCTGTAGACCTCCGAAAGTGCTGCATGATCTCTGCTTAAGGACTTTGTTTCGTTGATAAGTTGTTGCCAGCAAGCGTAGCTGGAGAATAGGGGCCACTGTTCTCGCCTAGAAATTATTTAATTAATTAAAATGCCGGATACGAAATTTGTATAATATTAACACTTTTATGATTTTTGATAGAAAATGCATTTTTCCATTGTAAGGAAATAGAAAATCGACGAACGGTCGGCACGGGCCACGCGCTTTTTGTCAGTGCATTCCCCTTTCTCAGGGAAACTTTGCTGAGCCTAAGTGCCATAAACAGCCATGCTGACGGGGGTGTCCTCAAGACGGGATCATGTCTAGAAAGACATTCTTGTATTGGCTTTTGCCGCGAAACATCATTAGTAAAGCATTGCCAGTCTACTTTTAAAAATCGCCCACAAGTTATTTAGTATACCTCACCAATAACATTCCTGATTACCCTTACACCACTTTTACAAGTATGTAATATTAAGATAACAAGAACAAGCAAGTATTTTTTATTAAAAAAATTATTCAACGAAAAATGTTATTATATTGAATATTTGCAAGATTTTGTGAAAGAACAATGAAAAATTATGATTACGATAGATGAAAATTATTTGAAATAATTTCGAAATTCAAGACTTATTTATAGTTGATGAAATACAATAATTTTACAGTATATTATTTTATGTAGCATATTTACAACAAAATTCAACGAAGGGTTGAAGCAGTCATATACTATTATTATCAGATAATCAGCTATTAACTATTGTTCATAATCCTCGTGTATAACCTGCAATCTTATTAGTTCTGTTGAAAGAATTTAACGATTCTGTTTCCGAGTAAATTTTATTTGTACTTTAATCTTACTTGATGGAATTTTCTACACTACATCAAGTCAATCGTAAATTTTCTCCTAAAAGTATTCTCTTTTTGACAGATATTCAATGATTTAGATAACGAGATAGTTAACAATTTTTAAGCAAATTGAATAAGTCTTAAGTAGGTATACTTGATAGTATTTATAAAAATAATGTATGTATTTACAATCTTTTGACCGAAGAAAACTAAACGTTTTATTGTGAATGATCTACAAATGTACAGCTGTCGGAAATAATATTATATCTATAAAATAATATTATATCTATAAAAAATTATAGAGTTTAATTTCGCACATATTTTTGCCGAACGGTGCAGCGTCGCACTTGCTTGTTTACGGCCATCTTATTTGTTTACATTAGCATCTGTCTCAAACTTGCACCTTTCAAAATTCGACTTTCTTAAATATGAGATATTTATTGCTGTTCAAAAATACCTGACTACCCTGTAGTGTAGTCTAGTGGTGAGTGGTGTACTCATTAAAATTTATTTTTGAATAAAACGAGTTTATGAAATTGACCATGAAGCTCAATGATTAAAAAAATGGAGTTTTTATGAGTACAACACTCACTAGTAGACTTCATCACGTGGTAGTTAACTATTTTTGGGCAGCAATAAATATTCGCACATTTAAATTTGAAACAGATGCTAATGTAAATAAACAAGATTGACATTAACAAACAAGTGTGACTCTATGTCGCTAACATTCGACTGATTTGCGAGGGATTATGTGGATACATTTTCTAGTGTAAGGATGCCTATATTTTACACAGAAACTTTTACAAAAATTATTATCGTTCGATTTCTTTCTTCACGTTCTCTAAAAAAGTTGTCCACAGAATGCATTGTTCCCGTGCCTTCCCCAATGTTTTATGGGGAACGCATCCTCACTTTGCACTTTTGGAAAAAACACAAGCTTGCCTGTTAGCGTCAAGCCGTGTGCAAAAGTGGCACACGTGTCAGGGTCATCGTATCTCGGATTTTGACCCGGTTCTCAGGGGTCTTGGGATGACAATAATATAAACTTATGTCCGTCATCGAGCTAAGGATCGGTGGTGTGGTAACCGATATCTACGGACCGCGAAAAATTCTAAGAGTCGCGAATGTTATGGTTAGAGGTTGATGCCTTTTCCTTTGAGGATCACCGAAGGTGTCGTGCCTCGTGGCCGATGACCCGACGTCATGGTGCTGCGTGGCACATGCACAGAGATTAGGGTATTCTAGTAGGATCTGGTCACAGAGTGGGGAGGATATTGCATCCTTCGTTAAGAGGACTTTGAGAGACGGCAAGATACTTAACCCAGAACCGTGAAAGAATGCGCATCGCAGATTATTATAAGAACTACTATTTAACATGCCGTTACTACGGGCCTGGAAAACATCAAGTGGCAATGAGGTGAAAGTGACCGGGTCTTGCACGAACTTGGTCACAATCCTCACCGAAGGTCCTGATTTACCAGTGAATCAAAATTCATTACAGTATTCTCTCCGTAAGTGTGAAAAAAAATCTCTACCGTAAGCGTAAAAGTTTTATCCCCACTATTGGGGGAACCCCACGGAATGAGTCGACTGTCAAACACGATCAATTGCCGAAACGACGAGGATCGAATATCAGTGAGACACATACAGTAAGTAAAGGAAAAGATTGCAATTTTCATATTTCTTATTGTTTTTTCATGAAACTTGTACCATGGTATTCATCTTCTTTTTCTGATTAAGATGACTCACCAAACACAATATAATCATGTTCATAATTACTTGTGTAACGGGTGATTAAAGTTTTTAACGTGAAAGAGGATGGTGAATGGAAAAGAAAGAGAGGCAGAAGGTTGAAGCGTGCGACAAACATGAAAGACTCGTGCGTGTTCTGTCTTTAAAATGAAAAAGTTAAAATTCTTTATTGTTGGTTTTTCGTGAATGAAACTTTGATTATCTCATTCGCCTCGTTTTTCTGGTCAGAATGATACCAAACACGATGTAATTAAGACCATAATTACTTGTGTAACAAGCCGTTAGGAAAAATTCATATCGCTACCGTAAATGTAAAGTTTGTCGAACATGTGAAAGTCCAAAACTTTTATGGTTTGCAACACCAGTAATTATAATCGCAATTATATAGTGTTTGGTGTCATTTTAATCAAAAAGATGAGATGAATACGATGGTAAAAGTTTTGTTCATGAAAAAACCAAAACTAAAGGCTTTTGATTTTTTTATTTAAAAGACAGAATACACACGAGTTTTTCATGTTTGCCGAACATCCCGAACGTCAGTCCCTCTTTGTTTTTGTGTTGCTATCATTTTGTACGTTCGGCTCACTACAAACAATGTAGTGTATACATATTCTAAAATGTGAAACTCCAGACTCGAAGGTTTGACACTTGTGGAGAGAATACTATATTCAATCAAATTGTAAATTAGTACGAAACAATAAAAAGAAAGTCTATGCCAGTGGAAGTTGAATTACTTTGCGTAATTATATTTACATTTCTTAAAAAATTCATACGTAGAAATAGTATTTATTGAGACAACATTCTAAATTATATAAAAGAGGATAAAAAAAATTTAATACTTTCAAACATTTTTTGCGTAAAATTTTTGTTTAGCGCTTTAACCAAAGACATTTATTCAAGTAAATGTAAACAAAAATTAAAAATATCTATTCTAATTATCTTTCCTTCAAATCAAAACTAAATTCTAAAATAAACAATAAAATAGAAATTGGCTAAACTCGTATAAAAAGAAATTTAACTTATGTAGTTTGCGAGCTTTTCATATATGACTAGTACGCTTACAAAAAACATTGATGACATATGAAACATCAAATAGTATGCATTCAGAAAATATAGATTCTTGTATAGTATTTCATCATCTGTCCTAATAAATATCTACTAAATTATTGATACTTAAAAATATTTCATATAGAAGTTGAATGATTTCGAGAAGTATAAATACTTTGACATGCGTTGAACATTAAGAAATTGTTAATTATAATATGTTTCTATTAGATACTAATACTTGTATGCACAGAATATTCCGACGAACTGATCTATGTAAAAATAAGTATGAAGTTCATTAAGGGAACAAAAAACGTAAGTACATTTTCTTTTTTTAAATTGAACTGCGCAACAATGACACTTTTGTTTAAGGATACCGATTCTCCGTAGCTTTATATACTGATTCGTTAATCGTTTTTGGGGAAAAACATAATTTGTTGAAAACATTATATTATAGTAACATATACACTGCTCAAAAGAAATGTGGCATAGAAAAATTTTAGGCAAAAATTGGTCAAATTTGATTGATGATAACTCCGTGAAAAATCATCGCAAAGTTATGCTCCTTTTTTTAAATTAAAGCTTGAGATCTCTACTTTAAGACCCTGTAGTTTGATTGTAGATGTGATGCATCCCTACCACAATAACACCGTAAATGTGAGGTCATGTTTGCAATATTGAAAATTACAAAGTTTGACGAAATGCATGGACTTGCTACATTTTGTTTTGGTGATACTGTTTACAGCAGCATAAAGTCCAAAACTTCATCTTTAATTTCCAGTATGTGAAAAATCGCTACCATTTTTTCAGCAAAGATACAGAACTTTAAAGAAACCCTTGCATTTATGGCATATACCGCCGGCATTAGCATTATCCGATATGCACGGTTGAGGTTGCTGGACAGATTTTGCACATCATATGGCTCTGACAAGAGCCTTTTTTGTGTGTGTTTGTGTGTGTGAATTATCGTCGAGAAGCCTCGTTGAGAATCATTCTCGAATTTTGCAGACCCAATTCAATTCGATTGTTTCCACATCAATGTTAAATGATTATAACAGAAATGAATTTTTGTTCTTGTTCAGATTGAAAGATAAGAGCTGTTTAAAAGGCAAAATGGAAAAGATGAGAATTAGTTTAAATAGTACAAATTAATACAAATTTAGTACTGGATGTACCCGCTTTGTTTTTTCATTTTTTCAATTTTGATATTTAATCTTGCTAATTCAATATTAAGTTATTAGCACCACGATTTTTTCGAAAACGGTGTGAAGTACAAACTTACTTTTTGTAGTACAAATTAGTATAAAATAAGCCAGCTTAGGAGAGGTCTGTAAATCATTGACGCGATAAAGAAATTTCCATATATGTTATCCTCGACATGTACGTTGCAAATTCGTCACCATTAATATAGGATGTTGCATCAGATTAACTAAGTTAGGATTCACTTTAATCAGTTTTTACACTATCCTGATCAATTTTATCAGGTTTCACGTCAACTGGTTGGTAATATGTACCATGCGGAAGTCGGCTCAAATGATTAAATCTCGCACAGCTGAGGCAATCATCGCGTTTATGGTGAAAACAGTGCCGAATCAGTTGCAATAATACACATCTTATTTTTATATTAAATTCTTATTTTATTGCATATATTAGATCTAACTCGTAAATGGTAAGTAGAAAAACAAGAAAGTTCATCTATACTCTGATGTTGCTTTTTTTAATCTATGCATGAATCTTATTTATTACGGTGGTATTTATTTAGCAATTAAAAATTTACAAACAAGAATTAGACTGCTAATTAGATGAAACTTAAGTGCGCAATGGAAACTGCACCTCACTGGTTACAGATTATATTATGCTAACGCGAATTAGAGTAACATTACGTGGAAATAAAAGTGGAAAATATTAATCAATGAAACTGCCTCATATTTGAGATAATTGTGTTTCAAATTTTTTTAAATATTTATAGTAAGAATATGCTTATATCGTAGTATGATGAGTTTAATATTCTATCATAGCAACGCTTAAATTGCGGTAACACTTAATGGTATACGAAAATTAAATCTCTTTCTTCAATTCCTCAAAATATCGTCTTTAGATGTATATTTTTCTATAAGTATATGCTTATATTTTGATCTTCATATGAATGCTTTATATGAATATTCTTTAACCCATTAATTCAATTTTAATTGTTCACAAACAATATTATAATTTTAAAAGATAAACTACGCACTTTTGCTTTTGCTCTTTGTGTCTGAGCTGTATACTTCTGGCCATCTTGTCTAGAGACTTGCTGTAATCGAGCTCCAGCTCGGCTCTTCTTCGAAAAAAATCCTGAAGCTCCGCCACGAGGGCGACTTGGGCCTCCATCCTGATGTCGAGACATCTCAGCTGTTCGTTCAGCTGCAGCCGTATGTCTGAAAGAAAGAAAGAACATTATAAAGATGAAAGTCTTTTTTCAACCTTTCCTTTTCCGCTAAGATGGTTCTATCACAAACGTACTGCTTTAAAACTTAATTAGACGTAAATAGTATTGTTTTATAAAGATTAGTCAAATTTAAAATATTCTAACAATACCAAAACCGAGATATTTTAGAATAATAACATTTAACACGTAAAATATAGGAAAATCATTTTCTAAACGTACGTTTTTTATTACAACGTGAAAATGTTAATACACTAGTCAAAAAAATTAAGGGAACAGAAAAATTCCTTAAATTTTTAGGCCATTTTCAAATTGCTCTGCCTCCGTTGAAATTCATCACAGAAGACATCCAGAATAGTCATTTTGCAGCTTCAGGTCTTTAGTTTTCGACCCTTTATCTCAAAAATTTTTTGAGCCTATTATCATTAATAAAACATACAAAAAATCGCGATGAAAAAATTTTAGAATTTTTCTTCTTTTTTTTAAGGTTTGTACAGACGTAGAAAAATTTTGTTGATTAATGCCACTTCTAGACTGCTGTTCCCTGTTCCTTCCCCTATAATTTGCACGTCCATGAAATTCGTTTCGATGATCGGTCGCAAAGTTCCGAGCTATCAAAGCCGAAATGACGCTTTTTCCTTTGATAGTCATTATCTCATGAACCCACCATCGAACAAAAATTGTAAATACGGTTCCAGAAAACGGAGAGTGTACCCTTTAAGATGGGTATCAATATCACGCATCAAAAAAAAACTATCCAAAAACTGATATACCCATCTTAAAGGGTATATTCTTTGCTTTCTGGAACCGTCCTTAATTTTTGTTCGATGGTGGATTCATGAGATAATGACTATCAAAGGAAAAAGCGTCATTTCGGCTTTGATAGCTCGGAACTTTGCGACCGATCATCGAAACGAACTTCATGGACGTGCAAATTATAGGGGAAGGAACAGGGAACAGCAGTCTAGAAGTGGCATTAATCAACAAAATTTTTCTACGTCTGTACAAACCTTAAAAAAAAGAAGAAAAATTCTAAAATTTTTTCATCGCGATTTTTTGTATGTTTTATTAATGATAATAGGCTCAAAAAATTTTTGAGATAAAGGATCGAAAACTAGAGACCTGAAGCTTCAAAATGACTATTCTGGTTGTCTTCTGTGATGAATTTCAACGGAGGCAGAGCAATTTGAAAATGGCCTAAAAATTTAAGGAATTTTTCTGTTCCCTTAATTTTTTTGACTAGTGTATTTCACATATTACGTTTTTCTTAAAATACTAGTTTCAAGTAAAGGAGTATATAGAGTAAACAAATACATATAATATGAGTTAATTTTATAGATATCAAGATAATTGACCGCACTACATCAACAATAAAGTCATACGAAAATAGGAAGTATTTTCCTTATTACTATCCTGTATCCAATAATTGATAAGAAAAAAATACATACGTTTTGTTTATTTTATATAGGTCAGCTATTTTACGTACTTCTCATTAATATTATATTAAACGTGCTTTCTGTATTAAAATATCTGATTTAAATTAGTTTAGGTATCATATTTATCAATGTAGATTTGTTTTTTTCAATATAAACATCTTAATCACTTGAACACTTGGGTTCGTTTCGCGTTATAAATGAATAAATTATTGAGGAATATCGTCGGTTCATAAGGTCTATATTGCTATACTTTGACTAATGGATTTTTATTCGTTGTGATAAATTACAATTCAAAAATTAATCATGAATTACTTTTCATTAAAAGTAAGGATTATTTTTTTTTTTAAGACTGTACTATTTCTTATGAGTGTTATTGAATTAAAAATAGCTATATGTACGAGAATCAAATGAAAAAGCTAATAAAACAACATTTTTGTTATTTTCCTTAAGGAGAATTATAATAATAAATTATGAAATGTTTCAACAATAAAATTTAAAAGTAATTTTACAAGTTGCATAACATTTAAATTTTGTTATAAAATCGCTGTGAAGTTCTTAACATATATTTTTCTACAAAATTTTTAATTTATTTTGGCCCTTTAATCAGTTTACTGCTAAAATAAAATATAATGATAAATTTATCTTAACATTAAAGCTTTACATATTAAGTATAGGGTTGAATAAAGGTTAAATATAGATTAAATAACATTTATTGAAAATCAAAAATTATACAAAATAATAAATAATGTTTATTGTTACTCATAAAAGAATAAGAACGTAAAATTTAAACATATATAGATTAAGCAGAATTACAGAGTGAAGAACGTAAAAAGATGCATTTCTGTAGGAGTCATCATTGTTACGCCAAGGTCTGTATTTCACCCTTTGTCACTGACCCAGCTAAACAAAACTTGAACTCTAGTTTCTAGAGTTCCCTATAATTTGCATCTAATCAATAGATCAATGAAGGTCATTGTAACTCGAGGGAAAAGAACGAACCATTTGTACCGACCCCTTTCTCATGGATTAAACGATTCTCTTTATAGCATTCGAGAGAAGAAACGGCACAAAGAAGAAAAAAATTGGAATGGGACCACAAAAAGAGCAGAGAAATGTTGCCCATAAAAACTTAACGATCTATGGTATTTCCTGGCAATACAAAAGAGGAAACCATGGTGTTTCCTAGAAAACAAACTGTACACATGGTTTATCTATTTATATTCTAATTTGGCGGACATTAAACTGTTTTATTAAAAAATTGAATATAATTTTAAATATAAAAGAACATATTTCGAAAATTTCTAGAAATGTATATACTTTTTAAAACTCGATGTCTCAAAACTTAACTGCAAATATAAAAAAATCTATCTATTACAATTGGAGAAATTAACTGTGTACTTGAAAGATTAAAATTTAAATTGCGAAAAAGTATGGTTAAATATAATTTTGAAAATTTATAAATGTGTTTTCATTAATGAATTTATGAAGTTCATAAATTTTGGAAAGGATTTGTTTGCTTATTATTAGTGATAACGCTTTTCTTAAAAAACCGTATTTTCATAAAATGTCAAAACTAAATCTTATAAAACTAGTACAAAACCAAGTTAAACAAATTTAAGAAAGAAAAACACTGTAAGAAGATCCGATGGTTCCTCAAGTTTTTAAAAGGCAAACGAAATTTTTCCCTTGAACCTATGTCTCCCAAGATGAACTTGCACCATTTGTTACCGAATCCGCTTTGGAACGTATCGATTTTTCGTGCTTCCGTGGTGTGTGATTCATTTCCCAAGTGGCCACGAGATTCTCAACCCCCCATAGGGGCTGAAATATATGAATCGATCTAGCCACGTCCCTTAAGAAGGTAAATAAATGCACTCCGTTGCATGCTGGGACATGTTGTCGGAGTGCAAGCGTCGCGTCGATCAAAAGGCGAGTTAGGGCAACCATAGAATGAGGATATCCAATATCCACGTCCGTGATAATTTCCTCTAAAAAGCCGTTTGTTCGATCCCTCGCATACTTTCTTTTATCATATCGGATAGGTGATATTTTTACGATAAATCATTTTACGATTAATAATAGCTCAGGCCTTTATGCTCTACATGGTTACCGACATTATATTACATAATTGACCTTAATAATAATAATAATAATAATAATAATAATAATAATAATAATAATAATAATATGTAACACGCGTTTAATTTACGTGAACGAACAGTCAACAAGTTACGTCGTGCGTAGGTTACCGATAATCCGTTTTATGACTTTCAGTTGATTTTATCGGAATATGAAACGTATAGACGATACATTTTACACGATTGACTTTATAAGAAAGTCAATCATAGTGTGCCTGTAAAATGTAAACATACATTTGCATGTCATCTATCATATTATTACAAATCTCCTTATTAAGGTTTTGACCAGAGACAGTTAATGATGTATAATGTAACAGTTAGTTTCAAAGAATGCAATGTAAAATTATTCAGCTGTTAGATTGCTATTAGAAGGTTCTACATTTGCACGCGAATTTAAATTCTCACGGAGTAATTTCAATTTTTTTTATAATTATACAACTGTTTAAACCAGTTTATGTGGTATGTTGTAGGAACTTTATAATACGTGTAATACTGGTTTTCAGACACCTTTTTACGTGCCTTTGCAGATAAAATATTAAAGAGACTTTGATACGAGTTTATTACTCAAGTTTGTACTTAAAATTGTTTTGTACTTTTCACAATATATTCAATGTTTTCTATTTCTCTCTCTGTTACATATTTTATATAATTTTAACTTAAAACTATATGTTCAATAAATGTAGGCGAAAAATTTAAATACAGCAAAGATTCTGAAATTAATTCTTTACTATAATTGCATAATATAAACTGTAAAATTATTACAATGCAATGCATACAACTTGAGCATGCAATGATTTAAACCTATACACAAAATGGGAGTCTTTGTTCTTCGACAATTTACAAGCCTACCGATTATTCTACATTATATTCTTTAAAATTAGCTATAAAATACAACAGATACTATGCTGCACCGAAACTTCAATATTGAATATTTTTGAAATTACTGATTATCTGCTACCAAAATCATTGGAAGTATAGTCGGCCTTTTGAACAATATACCTGGATACTTTTTTTAAAACACTTCGAAGCTAGCCATGTTTTTATTTCAGAAAGACGAGATAAGTTCTAAATTATGGTAGTACGATAGACAACAGCAGTGTCGTCTATTGAAAAAAAGACAATAGAATTTTTATTTGACGTAATCAATATTTTGGCGAAGAGTCGTAACGTATCAAACATCATACAAAAGCTAGTTCTTTCTTTTACTGTTATTTGGACAAATTTGATAAATAAAAAAATAAATGAATATTATATTTTTTTTTCTTAAGTATTTCCAGTCTTCAGAAATATTTACATTGATGTTCTATACGAGTCATTTTTTATAGTTAACTTCTTATTTTTCAGGTAATGAAATTATGTTGTTATATTACGTAGATTATTCATAGACTAACAGGTACACAAGCTTTGGCTATTGTAATTTTCTTTGTATTATTCATAAAATCTAAGAATTTCTGCATATGCCTGTTGTGCACAGACCACTATGCAATCTTCAAGTACTAGTCAATCTTCCAGTTGACTGTTCAAAACTCTGGAATTCATTGTCATCACTTAATTTGCATATGTACCAATATTTCGTTTCAATCTTCTACATTGAACGTATCTTTTGAATTTACGAAAACTGTTAAAAATATTAGTCCCGCAAGTAATATTTTGGAATAAAGGATTGTAAGAAGAAAACGATGAACATAACAATTTGAAATCCTAACACCAGTATCTTTTATAGGAATTTAGAAAAAAAAAGAAAAA
The DNA here is from genome assembly GCF_050947335.1 of Megachile rotundata. NCBI lineage: Eukaryota > Metazoa > Arthropoda > Insecta > Hymenoptera > Megachilidae > Megachile > Megachile rotundata. The sequence continues at coordinate 1,047,576 of NC_134986.1, forward strand.
TAGTAGTAAAAAAAGCTGAGAAAGTAGAAGGGGAATCTGAAAAATCAAGATCGTAGAGTGGTTAAAATAATAAAGAAGGAAGTTTAACAAGTACGAAAATAGATTTTGACGAACAAGTCATCGAGCAAATCTTTCGCAAAAACTCATTTTATGAAGACTAGGTGCAGTGTATCAAATGTAAAGGTTGCGTTCATGTGTAATGCACTTACAGCTTAAAAAAATATCGATAATTTTATTTGTGATATTTGTAGATAAACGACAATTTTTTGTGCGCTGCAAATTGGAACTTCTGTATCTCTGTGCATTATTAATATTTACGATAAAATTTAAGAAAGATGATGCATTCCCTTATATCAAGTACTATAATATTACAAACTACTTCATCCAAAATTGACTTCTATTAAGTGTAATATACACTGACGTGCAAAATTTGAGGAAAACTAAATTTTGAAGTGTAATAACTCTGTAACAAAACATCCTACAACGATCATTCTGCACTCATTTTGAAGCTTACAAGGAAAGGCACGCAAGTGTCCCCCTCCGATTTTGATGAAACTTCGTAGGTTTGTTAAGCAGGCAAAAATAAGGGACACGTATTTTTTTTATCGGCTGAGACGCGGGTTTAAGGGGTGAAACGAGCCCTTAAAGTTTCGACCCCTTTTGGCTATCTTGAAAACCATACGAGATACATTAAAACTTCTAATAGAAAAGTTGTATGGTTTCTTGCGTATAATAACAGGATGTTAACGAATTTTGCAAAATACAATTTGTTTATAACAAAAAAATTTTTCATAACCTTATTTTACAATTTATTCAAATTTGTATAATGACAAAAAGCGTAGAGAATTTTATTACAAATCCATTGGTATATGTATATACGATATTGCCTCCTACAATTCCTCAGATTTTTAATATAAACGTTACGTGTGCGCGCCCGCGACGCGCCGCACGATACTAAATAGGATGAAATCGCACGATATTGCACTGTCAGTCAACATTATTTATAAGCATAAATGAGAAACAATTACATTTGCGTTATAATTAACATTTATCGTTAAAGTACAGAGGTATTCTATATGTTAATTTTATTAGGTAATGAATGTTTGAATAAGTATGGGAACATAATCACGGCAATGATGGTATTGCTCGAAGAAATGATTCAAACGGTTTTCGATGCACCATGCACATGAAATAATTGCTGCGTCACTACATATGTGGCATAGTGGTTCATTATGTGACGTTTAGCAAAATACGGGATTTTGAAAATGAGGCCTTGACGATATGTATCTACTTTATACCATGGAGTATTTGAACCTCGATTACAGCAGACCATGTTCAAGGCGATGAATATTTTTGTTATGGCATCGACATCCGGAAAACTTACAAAAGAAAATTTTAAAACCTGGTTAACAGAAGTTTATTCTCCAAATACAAACAACAAAACAGCTCTATTATTAGATTCTTGGAGCGCGTATTGTTGTCGTAGGGTTGACGAAGCTATTCCGATAAATAAAGAAATAATGTTATTTATGATTCTATCTGGAACTACAAAATATTTACAACTATTATACGTGTACGGATTTCGCGTATAGAAAAATTTTGTTTGTCGCTTTTCGAACATAGTTGTTATATTGCAATATGATATTAATCTCCACACACGAGATAGCATTCTAAAACTACAATGACTTGTTCATAATCAGTTTTCTTCACCACGATTTGAAAATTTCATTTTATGATATAAAAGTGGATTCATATCGTCAAAACCACCTCATTTTCCAAATACAGTAGAATTTTGCTATGCATCACATAATGAACCACTATGCCATATACATATGCCGTGACGTACCAATTATTACATATACTTAATGTCCGAAACCGTTGTGTTTGAAACATTTTTTCGAAGAATACCATTATTGCCACGATTATGTTCCCTAACTTATTCAAACTATTCGTTACGTATAAAATTGACATATACGTAGAATACCTATGTACTTTAACAACAAATGTTTTGTAATACAAATTTAATAAAATTAACAGTTATGTATAACGCAAATATAATTGTTTTTAATTTATGCTTAAAAATGACGTTGACTGGTAGTGTAATATCGTCCGATATGATCCGGTTTAGTATCATGCGGACGCTCGCGCGAACTTTTATGATAAAAATCTAAGGAATTGTAGGAGGCAATATCGTATATATATATATACCAATGGATTTGTAATAAAATTCTCTACACTTGTTGTCATTATACAAATTTGAATAAATTGTAAAATAAGGTTATGAAAAATTTTTTTGTTATAAACAAATTGTATTTTGCAAAATTCATTAAAATCCTGTTATTACACGCAAGAAACCATACAACTTTTCTATTAGAAGTTTTAATGTATTTCGTATGGTTTTCGAGATAGTCAAAAGGGGTCGAAACTTTAAGGGCTCGTTTCACCCCTTAAACTCGCGTCTCAGCCGATAAAAAAAAATACGTGTCCCTTATTTTTGCCTGCTTAACAATCCTACGAAGTTTCATCAAAATCGGAGGGGGACACTTGCGTGCCTTTCCTTGTTAGACCAATTTCCTTACATCAATTTTTTAATTGTTTGCATTATTCTACATTCTATACTTTATGTGCAGCATTGTATAACAGTCGTAGTACTTCCGTTACGTTTCTATTAAGGCTTTGTTTGAGAAGGACTTTTTTACATATTTTGTGGCGCCCTTGGCACCACATACGCCATTGCCTTTTCTGTTTTCTATATTCTTTCTGTTTTCTAAAATTCTGTTTCCTGTTTTCTATCTTCTTTAGCTTTACGTTCTCTAATTGTTTTCGCTTTCTATAGGGTCTCGCCGGGGCCTGGTCAGTGTGAACGCTCAGGCCCTTGCGAACCTCTTTACTCTCTGTTTTATGATTCTCTTCCGCTGTACCTCTCCTTTTCCGAACTTTCAACGGTTTTTCTGGATTTTCCCACTTTCTACATTTTCTCTCTTTCTAAACTATTCCTTTCTTCTTTTACTGATGAGTTTTCGAGGAGAGGTTTTAACCAGCGACGAGACAGTCCGTCAGAGTCGTTCGTATATCTTACATCGTTTTTCCTGCTCGTACGCATTTAATAAACTTGTGTGGAACGCAACTTAGTCTTGATTATTGTGTTAACCTTTATGCGAATCCCACAATTTATTTGAACGAGCATAGCTGAATAAAAGCATAAGAAATGTCTTTAAACGAAACTCAGTTTATATATGCCACTCGATAGCTTACCAAAGAAAAACATTTTATTCCAAATTTTAACATTGTATTTTAATTTGGAAAGGAATTTTAAAGGACAAAATAAAATTCACTGTATTGCGCAATTTCTTTCGACTTAAAACATGAATAAATTTTGAAAATTAAATTGGAAATTTATATCCAAAAATACATAAAAATCATAATTTTCTATTGAAGGAATTGTGGATCAATGTTTATATTTTTTGAGCGAATGGATATTATTGATATTATTATTATATAAATATTTATTTGAAAATTATTGGTTAGATGAACTATATGTAATTAGAAGAATCAAAAGTCGGCTTTTTTGTCGTTTTTCTTATGTAAATTGATGCAGTAACTCATGCAACGAATTGCCGTATGTTCTTTATAATTAGATAACAACATTCAAATCATTTTTGCACATTTCTTTGAATCTCACTTAGACTTATCTTTTTATGCAAGTTATATTTCTTTACTATCAAACTTTGTGATAATAATCAATATTTGCTTATAAATGATTCACGAGTGTTTTATCTTAATATTTTAATCTATGATACGAGTAAATACGATTGTAGAGTAAATTATAATTTTAAAAGTTGGCGGTTTAAAAATCTCCTTCATGTATTATTTAAATGTAGAAAATGTTAAATAATAACATAACTGACAGCATATGTGTTAAAAGAAAGAGTAGCATAAAAAGCCTTAAAATCTCATTTACATTTTAATACAGAATATCTCAATATTTTAGGGCATAAGCGGCACAATTTCATATTAATTCAATTTCCTTAGCTTTCTTAACTCTTGTGCTGAATTAGTGAGTGAAAAAATATTTAATATTGTGTAAAACATTTATTTCATAATTGACATAAGAAAGTTTGTCACTGGAATCACTGTAACACACAAAAAAATAACGGCAAATTGATTTACAATTTGCTTAATTACGGCGTACTTAATTAAAAAGTCTCAAACAAATATATATACAATAATAATGTCATTAATATATGTTTACTCAGAAAATATAAACAGTGATTAGTAGCTCTTTCAATATAAAATTGCTATTATTTATATCCTTGTTAGCCTTTTACAACCTTTTACAACTTCTATCTGCTGCGAAATCCAGCAGATGTGAAAAATCTATGTTTACATATTAAGAGGATTGTATGTCAACATACTATTGTATACGAATGTCGCATCATTGTAAAACCGAATGCGATAATATTTCCTTAACATATAACTTCTTAATCTTTAATAAATTCATCAATCACTTGCTCAATTAATCAATTACAGTTAAGCAATTATTCGTTTAATTTGTAGTTAATGAGGACTACTTTACTATTTTCTCTAGTAAAGTATAAGTTTTCGCAACGAATTTTTCAAAATATTTTACGTACGACTTTCTGCAGGGACAGTATAATTTCGTTACATCTTTGCATTGAATCTTAAATGCAAGTTACGCTCTGGTTGAGCTCAAAATGCGAAAACGCTACGTAAAGAGAAAACAATCAGAACGCATTGCAGTTTTACAGTGCATTTCATATTAGAGAATTCATTTCTAAAGAATTATAACAGATTCAAGCACATTAAAAACGCCATAATGCTAAATTCATGTTGTGAATGTCGGGGGAAATGGACAAAACGTGTTTCGGCCTTTTGAAAATAGCACAACGAGTTGTGATTATTATCATTTGTGTTCGTATTATGATGCGAAACAAGTTTATAACAGTATTCGAAAAAGGTAATAACAATCTAAATTCTTTACAAACTTACTTCTTTATTAATCAAATATGTATGTACGCAGAATAGATAAACTTACTTGTTGAATAAGAAAAGAAATTATATTTGTAAAGAAGTTATTTACAGATAATTAATTCATTTGTCTCCCCTTTGTAAATATGATTTAAATACAAGTATACTTGTAAACAGTTTACTGACAATTATGTTTTTTAAAACTTGTGGAGAAATTGCTTCACATCGCATCGTAATTGTAAAAAGTAACAACCATAACGCGTTGCAGTATTGTTTTCATAATACGAGAAAACGTGTTCTCGTTATTTTTTCGCTTATCTAACATTTTTCGTGCTTTCAGTTTAACACATAGACGGGACAATTCATTACTATTTTTATCACAAATTAATTAAACATCATTTTTCTATATATTAATTTATTAATTTATCTATTGATATAATTTATTCAGATGAAATATTTTAAAAATATACTAAATAGATATGTAGACAACAAGAGTTATATATATTTGTATGACATTAGGATTTCAGATTAGGATATTTCAGTTTTGAATTAAAAAATCTCGTAAACTACTGATTTTGTTATTTTTATATGATATTTTTTCACGCAGTGCATCTCAAAAAATAGATTTGCGCAAAAGAAGTATAATTCTATGTAAAGAATTAGTGATGAGTAACTGTGTGCATTTCTAGGTCATTCAATTTTCAATAAAAAAATTAAAAAATATCGTAATATTAAGGTGTTAACCTTTATAAAGTTGAAAATATGAAATTACTGAATTTTTAAATTTGAAATTCTGAATAATAATTAAAACTATAAATAATTATAAACTGTACAATAATAATTCTGATATTGTGGATGTTAAAAATTTGAGATGTCTGTGGATATGCAATATCTGATTACCGTATACATTCATCTCGGTACTCGAGAGCTCTTCGGTGGACACTCACTTTACCCACCACTGACCTAAACGAAAGTTATAACGATAATAAAGTGTTTCTTTCGAGACAGAATGACTTTAGTTTGAAACATTTGTTAGAAACTCACCAGTCCAGGAGATAACTGTATGGATAGGATAAAATGGAATACTTTGTATTCCATCTTGTTTCACTACCATACATGATTTAATATGATAATTAACAAATTTATAGCAATACATTTTACACAAACTCTTTTAAATAGTATGGGTATATTCAACTGTTGCGATTAATTAAAATAATCATACATATTAAGCATTGTATCTTATAAGTTCCTTTTGAAAATAAGATATGTTCATTAAAAATTCTTTTTAATATCATATACGAAATAAAAAAACTACGGAATAACATTTTGTAACAGAATTTAATTAATTATAGAGATATATTTAAAAATTTTAACAAATTGTGAATTGAAATAAGCAGGGTCACGTGAAGGTCATAGTAATACAGGCCGTTGGCTTCGTGTTGATCTCAGTTATCACGTCATGGTAATGAAAATATATTTCGTAAAAAAAATTTAATGGCCTTGAAATCTTGGAACAAATAACCTTGAAAAACATTTGAAAAATTGTCGAAAATTGTTTTCTTTTTTAAAAGTTTTTACAGTCGTAGGAAAATTTTTTTGATTAACGGCATTTTTGGACTGTTTTTCCTTGTTTCTTCCCCTACAATTTGCACGTCGATGAGGTTCGTTTCGATGATTGGTTGCAAAGTTACGAGCTACTGAAGCCAAAATGACACTTTTTTCTTTGATAGTCTTTATCTCATGAACGCACCATCGAACAGAAATTGTAAGGGCGATTCTGGAAACCTAAAAGTATACTCTCCAAGATAAATAAATATAGTTTTTGACAAAGTTTCAAATTGCTCTGATTCTTTGTTCCCTATGTCTCGAAGGATCAAATTTTGAGATTTGTGTGAAAAAATTCAAGAAACGTCATTATTGTTTTTAACACTGACTAATTCGTTTATTGGCTAAACAAATTTGTTCCTCTACATTCACCGGTACTCTTGCTGAATTTTCAACAAAATTTTTGGTTTGGGAAAAAAACGTAAACAAATTTTGTTTGTTTAAAGTACCGAAAGTATACCGTTAGTAGACGTTACATGAACGGATTTACGCTTTTTTTGTATGTGTGAGTATGCTTTAAGTAGTTCTAATGCTGATAATGGATGGTAAACAATTTTTTTACATTTTTTTTCTGAACACTCAACAATGCGAGCTATTTTAATTCGTACTTCAATAAATGTAATTGGATATAATATATAAATATTTACATTTCATTTTTAAAAAATACTGCATGTTAACTTGCGTTGTTTTATTTGATGTAGTTTGTATATTTACAGTATTTTGTATAACATTCTAATGTATCTGCTAATATTCTATTTGTATCTACTAAAACAATACATGGAAAAATAAGTCAAAAATATATAAGAAAATTTTGTCACACACGGTTTCGTTTTCAAGAGAATTAAATTCAAAGTTCTTCAAAATATTTGCACGATAATTTGTTACTACAAAAAAATATGACATCGTTAACAATTTATTCATTAATTTAACGATTAATACATGTAAGTAACGAATGTAATTTAACAAATGTAATTTAAAACTGCTGAAATATATTATCAGTTATCATACTTTGACGTTGTTGATACGTTAATGCATAGCGTAATACATGTAGATTTATTCGGGAGGCTAATAAATTCGTGCGTAAATAACAAAATTATGAAGAACACTGACTAATCTTATATTTTAGCAATATTAAAAGTTATCGAAATCGTGATTTTTTTACCGTAAATAAATGTTCGGATAAATACTTTGAAAAATATTTTAATTTAATTTACTAAAAAAGACAAATGATTTAGCCAAATGAAACACCCAATACATCAGTTGATAGCATATCCAAAAAAAGCATCTCACACCAAGTTTCAATCTCGTATCTCATCCGTGGGGGCAGTAAAAAGGAAAAATCGAAATTCCGGTTTTTGGCCCCTTTCTCCTATTTAATTTCGTACAAAAAATTTGAAACATTGACATCTACATACTGTATATGTATTATAGAATTTTTTCAAATTTTTTGATCGCAAACTGTAGTTGTAAAATGTGAAAAAGCACAAAAAAATTGTACATAATAGTATACATATATTAGGGGTACCGAAAAGTAATCAAAATTTCGTTTGCTTTCAAAAAACATTTATTTATTAAAGAAATCTTAAATGTTAATCAACAAAATAGTTTCTATCATTTTCAAAGCAATTGTTCGATTCCCTTCTTAAAATAAGTCCTTCGATATTTCATTAAAGAACTTTGAAGTCATCGAAGAAATTTTGAATACTTTTCGGTTCCCCTAATATAATATACTATCGACCAACGTATTGAATATTTCATTTGATTCAAGGGCATTTTTCGCCGTATTTTATTCGGCTAGGCCCTTTAATAAAATTTTCAACAGAGTTAGAATTCACATTATGTACAGTGTAAGTTCTATTAGGATTTCTAAATGAAATTCATGATAACGAGTTTTATGCAAGCAACACAACATGCAAACTGATCACTTTAATACTTTTGCAAATGTTTAAATTAGAAATTGGTAATATAGTATTTTGTATTGGAACAAAAAACTGTAATAATGAATTATAAAAGAATTATATTAATGTAATCTTCGATATGTCCTTGAAAAGGCTTTCCTTATCACTGCCCAGTGTGTTTATTAAAATATAATTATTCTTTTTTTTACATCTTTATATATAATGAAGTAACTAAAGACGACAAAAATTGTGATGACAAACTCTATAGCTTAATTTCTTAATCTAAACCTTATTCTATTCATAAAAATAAAAAAGGATGTTATATCGATGTAGGAGTCTAAACACTTTATTAAAAAGTCATAATAAAAACGTGAAATGATAACGGTCTGCTTTGTTATTCAAAATCTTATAAAGGGTATTTCAATTTTGACCGTGTAACTATCAGCATATTTTATAAACAAAATAAATAACGTAACAGTCTATATTTATATAATATTATTTAATCGTCTTTATTTGCAGAATATGATGGTGAAGTTTTATGTATCAAACTAGTACACACTGTACGTGGCATCGAAAAAGAAAGCAGTCCGAAGCCATTTTGTACTTTTTTTATAAGTTGGTAAAGTTTAGTGGTAAAAAACCGGGGTAACATGTATATTTGATTATTTGTTGTAATAGTAACAATAGTATACAAAATTACCCACCATTACGAAATTCAATTAGAACTTAAAGGCAGATATAACAAAATAAGATTGTCAAAGGAATCCCTAAACCAATTTTATTTGCTGATATACCGTTCAACAATCTACCCAAAAACATATCACACACCAAGTTTCGACTCTCTACTTAAACTGGAAGTTGTTACTGTATAAATTCGGATTGTCGGTTTACACCCTACATCACCTATTTGTAAATAGGTAAAAATGACATTCAACAATTCTATCATTGTAACAAAATATGTTACAATGATAACATATGATACACAATTTTTAAAAATGTTTTCGTCAAAAATTTTAAGTGCAAAGGATTAAAAATATGTAAATAATTCTGCAAAAGCAAATTTCATACTGAAAAATTAGAGTTGTTTTTACAATAACAAAGTATTGATTATGTTTTTGCAAAAAAATCAGTTTTTACTTGTCTTTAATTTTGGCACACCATATCAAACAATCTAAGAAAAACAGGATAATAATAGTCTTGTTTACGTGTTGCTACTTAGAAGAAGTTGTTACAATACTTTAAAATTTTAAACATCAATACGAAATTTATATTTTCCAATATTTTTTCCATTTTTTACACTTTGGAATTTTAAAGAAAATTTTACAATATTCCAAACTATTTTTTAAATTTCTGATTACAAATAAGTAAATAGAATATGTAAACTGATAATCCAAACTTACCTTGTATCTATTATTTCGATCGACTTAGAGGTTTGAAACTTTGTATACTTTGTTTGAAATATTGTTAGGTAACACCTTCATAATTTTTGTTTTTATTATAAAGTAGATGATTTACTACGAATTTAAATAGACGATTTACCGATTTTTTATCTAAAAAAACTCAAAGAATAAAAATAAAAACAAAGTAAAAATTAAAGACACGATAATGCTTATTCATTATCTAATAATAATTGATACATTAAAAAGGCAGAGGATTGATTTTGATCCTGTTATATTCCGTTCGTTATATGTATTTCGATAATAAAAACTCTTACTTTCCCATTATAAAAATTAATTGTAAAAAAATTGCAGATTTAAATATTCGTATGAGTATAAAGGTTAAACAGAATAACATTGATTCACTATGTGTTAAAAAAAATCATCTGATCGCGGAAATATCAAAACTTTTATCAGTTTCTTTTATTTGTCATTTGATTTCTGTAATTTGTAAATGTCTAATAATTTTTTCTTAATTAAGCTGTCATTTACTGATATAAATTGTTCAGCTAGGAGTATAATTATATAGAAATCCTTAAAAATTCCATTTTACAGTTGGTTTGGCTTCTTTCGTAAATGACAATATTAGCAGTTAATACCTTTAACATTTAATTTCTATACGAAAACGTACGTATTTAGTTTTATAAATTAAAGAAGGTTAATGACTTTTCAAATGGATTCAAAAGTATCTGTTTTTTAACTATATATGTATAACATATTTTGATTTTCTGTGTGAAGAACAAGAATTAATATGATTTTGCCAAATTTTTATTGCTATCTCATATTTTAAGTACAATTTTTTAGTTGGTATAAACATCAAGTGCTATTTCTTGCAGTATTTTTAATCATTTAATTTTGAATATTGCTAATACTTCGCTAAGAGTTTAAAAAATAATATGATATGTTATTCAAATATTCAAAATTATCTGTTATCTAAAGATTATATATAATATTATACATATATACATGATGATATAAAATTGTTATCATGTTGCAATTTTTTATTTGTTTGATATTCATAAAAATTGGCAGATTCAAGGTCGATTGTGTGCTTTTAAATAGCAATGCATATTTCTTCTTCTATTACATTAATTTTTTAGAACATTCTGTATAAAAACATGTTAGAGAAAATTTGTAAAATATTTCAAATTTGATGTTTTTTGCGATCAGATAGTTGTATTAACACAGAGTGTGACTTAATCTTTAAGCTATAACATTCGATTATAATATATATACAATGCATATTTATTGAGATCGACTTAAGCTCACAAAGAAAGTTTGCTAAGTAGGCAAAAATAAGGGACACGTATTTTTTTACACAATTCGATGACATCCTGTCATTATACGCAAAAAACCATACAACTTTCCTATTAGAAGTTTTAATGTATCTCGTATGGTTTTCGAGATAGCCAGAACGGGTCGAAACTTTAAGGGGTCGTTTCACCCCTTAAACCCGCGTCTCAGGCGATAAAAAAAATACGTGTTCCTTATTTTTGCCTACTTAACAAACGTACGAAGTTTCATCAAAATCGGAGGGGAACTCAAAATATGTAAGATTCATATTTTTCAATAATAAATAAGCAACAGGAAGTGAAGATAATCTAATATAAAATTGATAAAATCATCGTTAATAGTTATAAAATCAAGAAAGATAAACTCTAGAACGGATAGAAGAAAAAAATTAAAGTTAATTAAAAATCTGTTGATCATAAAAGAAAAAAATAATAAAAAAGGATATTCGCAACAAATACCATCTTTATACAGTAAATGTTGCACTAGTTTAGTCAGCACTATATACAATTAAAATCAATAGCTACGATTCTTACTGCATATTACACTCATTTTTCTTTCGACTACATTATTATATTATGTATCTCTTACCAATAATACTCAAAAATTCTTGAAAAGGAAAATGAAGGTTATCCAACTTTTTTCCTTCATGAATTTGCGCTATTCAACCAATATTTAATTATTACATAATGTAATACATAGTTAAAACAATATATTGTCTCTTTCTCCCTAATTTGTCCGGATCATAATGTATCAAATTGTTACAAAAAACTATACTGAGACTGCTTTTGGATTAATATAATGGAGCTTAGTGCATGGACATTCAATTGTGCCAGGACTGCATGACATTTGTATATGCAGGATCCATGCATCTATTATGCAGAGAAATCATTTAAGACGTTAACCTGAAATATCTTTAAAATTGTCGATCATACCGGAAACTGTTTCAAACAAAAATTAAACGGAGTCGTGAAAAACATATGCTGATACAATTAGTTAATTTTTTGAAGTAAACATACGAACATGTGAATAGTTGTTTTTTAACAGAATCCTGTACTCTTAATACGATAGAAAATTCCGTTTATTATTTCTGATAACAAAGTATGAAGTTATTTATGTGAGAAAATCGATTGTTTAAAGCTTGATATTTTGCTTGAAACATTACGTAGTGATATAGTACATCTACTTACATTACATTTTTGTTAACGAAAAGTGATGTCCTTTTTCTACAAAACAATAAAAGATGATGAGTTGAATTTATTAAGCAGCTTAATATATTTTTATGAGAAATAACAAATTGAATCAGTTAATGAATGATTCAATTTTGGAAAACAAATTCGTCCATCACAAAACCTCTATACGTTAATTCAAAGGAAAAAATGATCCTACGGAATTATATTTTCTATAGTATCCTTTTACCTGAAACATTTGTTAATACAGTCAAGAGTAAGCCTGGTTTTCTTAAGGAAAATGACGTTATGAAAGAAACTTCACGACTCATGTAGCTTTTATTGGAAAATTTTTAACTTTAGATGATTAGAAATTTTTTAATTTACTAATTTTTACATTTAAAAATTTGAGCATTTTCATATTTTGAGGTTTAGAAAATTAGAGATTTGAGACTTGTTGGGTCCGTAAATTTAGTTTGGAAATTTTTGAGTTTTGGAATTTTGGAATTTATTTATTTAAGAATTTAAGAGTGTAAGGATTTGAATATTCGGGAATTTATGGGTTTAGAAACCTGGGAATTTCTAGATTACATAATTTTGAAAATTTAGAATTAAAGATTTAAATAAAATGGTACGGAAATTAGTCGCTTTTACTTTTGAACATTTGTAAATTAGAAAATTTGACAATATAAACATTTGTAAATTGAAAAATTTGAATTTTAAAATTTGGAAGTTTACATATTTGATTCTTCTATAAGCGTATTGAACCAAAGTGTCTACGTTGCACGCAAGTGTACAATCAACAATTTCAAAAATACTTCAGGTTAAAATGTTCAATGATTCACCCTGTATGACTATATATGACCGCACTTCCCACTCAATATCCCCATTCAATACAACAGGCTCATATCCCGTGGGAATTGATAATGGTTACGATTTGTAAACGGCTATGCCATTTACCTTTCGTCCAAGCCTCCCATTCTTGACGTCCGGCGAGCTTGAACATTTTTCCCTGTGAATCCGTGAACCCTCCACTGATTTCCGTTGATGGCAATTGTCCTTGTCGTGCACAAATCACTTTTGCGTTACTCTCACGCGGCGAACAACACAACACGTGGTCACGTTTTATTTCACGCTACTCAACACGTCGTTAAACTACTTCCCATTTTACGAATCTGCCAGTTTCTCGAAGACGCCCGTGGTAGCACCTGGATCACTTTGTCTGATTTCTCACGTTCCTCGACTTCAATAGCCGATCGCATCTAGATTTCATTTGACATTAGTATAAAAAGCTATTAGATCTGGCACGCGAACATTGATGGAGTGGAGATGTAACGAGCAAAGCCGTAGAAACTACAATCTAATTATCAGTTGATTGCAGTAAATGCATCAATCTAATTCCGTTATTTGTCTCGATGATACGTTAGATAAGTATATTGTGAAGAGATCAGTGAAAAATAATAGTTATAAAATGGAAATGATAATATCTAATGGAAATGATAATATCTAATGAAAATGTTATGCGCTTCTACACAATGATTGGGAGTGAAAGAAGAAGGAAAGTGCTCGAAATCGCTCTCTAATACAGTACTGACTGTTAATGTGTTTTCGATGTAAATAAATTGATCGTTTACTGTGAAATTATAATAGTGATCAAGTAAATTTATAGCAGTGATTTGTATTCTTTTTGCAAGCAAAATATGTAAAGAACCTTGCTTCTTAAAAGACTGATATATGTACAGTGGCTCACGAAAGTATTCGAACGCTTACATATGCAAACTTGAATGACCAAAATAATGTACATTCTAGCAATTTACTAAAACAAGTAGATGTCAATAGGAAAATGGAAGTCTTAAGATTATGCCAGTAAAATTTGAAAAAGATTCAATAACGTAAAGAGGAGTTATGATACATTTATTAGAAACACGTATGATAAGAGACTCACAAAAGTATTCGAACGCTACATGTATTATTAAATTGTATATATTAATATTTTGTTGGACCACCTTTAGCTGCTATAATGTCTCTTAGCCGACGTTCCATACTATAAACCAATGATTTTGTAAAACTACACTCAATGGAGTTCCATATTTCTATAATTTTATATTTCAGTATTTGCTTCGAGGTTATTTGAAATTTATTTAATCTTTTTCCGATTTCAGCCCATAAATTTTCAATAGGATTTACGTCTTGACTTTGCGGTGGAGTAATTAACATGTGTGGTGTGTTGTATATGGTCCATTCTTTTACAATTCCAGCAGTATGCTTCGGATCATTATCTTGTTGGAAGTGGAAATCTTCCAATAATCCTAGTTTACTGGCACTTTCTTTAAGATTATTCTTTAGAATATTTAAATACTTATATTTATCAAGTATTTCGTCAATAAATATTAAAGTTCCGGTGCCACTGGCAGCCATACACCCCCATACCATGACCGATCCACCTCCGTGTTTCATTATTTGATGTAAATGTCGAATTTCCAATTCTGTATTTGGTTTTCTGACTCGTTCGAAAAGATAACTTTACCCCAAAAAAAATTATCTTTATTAATGTAGGTTTTCGCAAAAGTCAATCTTTCTTTACGATTTACCGCATTAATATAATATGGCTTCTTTCGCGGTACTCTGCCATGAAAATTATTGTTTCGTAAAATTCGTCGACATAATTCCGGGTGAACTTCTTTATGAAACATATCAGCTACCTAACCATAGTTGCGAGTTGAGGAGCGGATATAGTAGGATTCTTTTTTAATTCGCGAATGATAACTTTCTCCTCTCTTCCAGTCAATTTCTTTGGTCGACCTGATCGAGCTTTTTTGCAAATGTTCCCTTATTCTTTGACTTTTTTATGATATAATGTACTGTAGACTTACTTCTGTTCACAATCCCGGCAATCTCGTTATACGATTTGCCTCATGCAATCGTAATATTATTTCTCTTTCACACTTTTTGGTTTCAGACTTTTTCGTGTTCATTTTAAATACTATTGTACACACTTTTACGTTACTGTTACTGAAACGATTTCCTAACATCAAGTGAACGTACCAATATTTTCATTTGGCAATGATGTTTACATTTGGTGCAAAGGAAGATGAAAAACTATCAACAGTGTTACAGCGTTCGAATACTTTTGTGGCTCACTTATCATGCATGTTTCTAATAAATGTATCATAACTCCTCTTTACGTTATTGAATCTTTTTCAAATTTTACTGGCATAATCTTAAGACTTCTATCTTCCTATTGACATCTACTTGTTTGAGTAAATTGCTAGAATGTACATTATTTCGGCCATTCAAGTTTGTACATGTAAGCGTTCGAATACTTTCGTGAGCCACTGTAGAACATATTTAACAAATTTTTATCCAAATGACTAATTGTATAGGACACACTATGAGAAATATTTTAGAAACTTTTACAATTGCCTATAAGCGTCCATAAAAATAAGAAATAACAACGAAGTCAAATTAAGGATAACAGTTTCAAGAATAATTTTCTGCGATGATTATTCAAAATAATTCAAATCTTCTTTTAACACAAGCCTGATCTAAAATTATTAATTTTTCCCCTCATTCTACCGTTGCATTTATGTTAGACCTATGAATGTGCAAATTTTTACTTTTTGAATTAAAGCATACTAACTTTATGCGGTCGTTCATCAGTACTTAATGATGAAAATATTTTTGCTGTCTTGATCGTATGTCTCCTCTCAAACACCAAGACAAATAATTATTCTGATCATACATTACATCAAATCGACATTATGTTGGAGATACGGATACGGAGATAAAGATATGTACTGTCATATTCGAAATGTGATAATAGCATCCAAAAGAATAATCCATAAGTTATATAAACTCATGATACACCTGGACATCAATAACGTATATGAAGATTGTAATCTTCAGAAAAAGATAAAAAAAAATAATAATTTCTCATGTTTTCTTTTATACATATAGTAGTCTTCATATAATGATAAAGAGCGCTACATTATCCGACTTTGCAGTCTCTGATCTCTGTTCGTTATAACATTTTAAAAGCGAAATTGCAATATCGGATTCTGAAACACCTTCTACCACCATACAAAGGATATTTTTTAAAAAAAAACCATAAGAAAGTACTGTCTTTTCACTTCACATTCTTAGAATAATGAAGTCGTATCTTTCAATGCCAGAATGTTTACTGTCTGTATTTTTTCTGAGGTCCCTGAAGTCTAAAAATCTATAGTCCTGAAATCTAAACCCAACGTTCCTAAAATCTACAAATTAAAAAATGGAAGAGTTTCGGAATCCAAGAGTTCACGTTAGTCAATGCTTTGAAATACATATACCGTATACTATAAAAATGCTATTAGAATTAAGAACAAATACAGGGTGCACCAGTTTTACATAGCAATACTTCATTAACATATTCAATTTGTACAAATGCGAAATGACAGTGAAATGCTTTATTGTTTAATATCACATATAATACGTTTCAGTTTTATCTGTACAATGTTAGTAGTAAATTCTACAAATAATTATTTAAAAAAATGTTTACATAAGGGTCATTCCACGCCAAATCGATCATTTTTTGACGTCACCATCTACGATTTTGCTCTAATCAAAATATGTTGTAGTCCATGTGAAATTAGGGGGAGTCATCATTTCGTCGGTTTCGAATTTGTTAAGGAATAACAAGCCTTTAATGTTTGCAATTTTTGCCCATTTTTGCGAAAATAGACCTCACTTACGAATTTTTTTCTCAGAAACTACTCAATGGATTTAGCTAAATTCTTTTTTGTTTTATTTATGAAGGATTTGACTATTTAAGAGTCAACATTTATATAACATTTTTTAATCGATATCATTTATAGAACATGATGATGAAGTTTTACGTACAAAACTGAAACACACTGTACATGGCATCCAAAACTAAAACAGTCCAAAATTATTTCGTACTTTTCTTATAATTTTTTAATAAAGTGTTCAAAACTCTTCATTAATACACTATCTTTTTCTTAGTTTTGTATATGAAATATGTTGTTAAAATTTAGCGGTAAAAAACGGAAATTATGTATATTAATCGTAGTCCCAAAATTAACAAAAATAGTAACAGGTGTCAGAAGCTTAACCTATTATAGTCACAATTAACAAAGAAATGATGGATGGTCTATGAAAATCAACTTTTTAGTTTCTTCCGAGCGAAACTGTAACGAAAAATACATAACGTTTCTATATACATACGTAACATTTCACGATTAACAAAGCGTACAAAGATCTACTTTGCATCGCGTGCTAGAAAACTGAAAGTGCGGTGGCATAAAAAATTGCAACTCGTATGAGTTTCAGCGGCCATTATAACCCGAGAAAGGATTCTGTTAATAGAATGCAACGATCAGCCCTCGGTCTCGTTCCCTTGCAAGCTTTTGTTTTACGATTATCGGCTCTGATAGGTTAGATGATGCACGTTGTGCGTGAAGTTCTCAAAGAACGACCAGCCCTGTTTTCATAGTGCGATGGTTGTGCAAAAGACTATTTTTATGCTGCTTGTGAGAATGTCCTTAATAGGGCAAAACCGTCCTTATTAATAACTATTAAAAATTACATACATTTATCAATTATGCACAGAAACAGCCCTTATTCGTTAAAAGTAGTATATTTGTAAAATATAACGATTGAACGAGGTTATTCGCTGCAAAATATAATCTTATCAATTTTTTTTTGTTTGTTTCAATTAGCTGAGTAAAGAATTCCTTTAAAATAATAGTACTGATGATAATAGTAACTAAATTAATTTAAACTGATTAGACTGATAATGAAATTCGAGATTATATTGATAACGACTATCAATTTATCACAAATGCTAAGCACACAATACTGCTGAATACACAAACATGAATCATGTATAAGGATTATGACAATGAGTATATGTTTTTTGATAAAGCGTACAAAGAAACAGTATTATCGCTGTTTCAACAGATGTAGCTGTAAGTTTTGTATTTATTTGTTTAGTATTATATACGATTTCGCTTGTCAAACATTTTTTTTTAGCTTTCCTTTAAATAAAACAATTGCGATTACAAAACGAACTCGATTAAAATAGCATAGGAGTAAGTCGATGTACAATGCCACAATTAAATTTGTGATATCTCGAAAATATAAATACGTACAAGAAAAAAAGTAAAATTATATGATAATATGATTGAAAAGTGGTAGATACTTTAACATATTGTATACGGGTGACGAAATATCTTGCCATTAGCAACGTCGTGACCGGGCGACGAGATATCTCGTTTTCAGGTTTTTTTGACTCAATCAATGATTTAAGGAATTAAAAATAGATTTTCTTGTTACGTTACCAGGGCAACGAAGTCTCGCGAATTCTTTTAACAAATGGTTAGCGAAAGAAAATTAATGTCGACATTTCGAGAGTGCAAAACTCAGTCAAAGTCTTCCAAATACAATATAGGCTCTTGGGTAATACGAAACAACATACCCTTGAACCAATAATAGGCAAAGCCAAGAAGAAATTCCCAATAAAAAATGTAGTCTATGTGTCCAATGAAAAAAAGGAGCGAAACCAAATATAGTTGCAAATTGTGCCAAACACCATTGTACAAAGAAGAATGCTTCACCAAATAACATAATCTAAACAATTTTTCAAGTTTATAAAAGAAATAATAGTTAACATGTAAGAAATGTAAAAGATGTATAAAAAAATATGTAGTAATATTTAAGAATACCTTATGTGAATATTGTAACAAATGTGAAAGTGCATATGTATATGCATCGTACAAGATGTTTTTAGAGCACTTAAAAATGTGCAAGATCAAGAAAGTGAATGTAAAACTAGTGATTCAAAATTCATGAAAATCAACAATAGAGTAATCCAAACAATAGAGAGATGATTAAGGCCTGTAGAAGGACAATAGGTTATGGCGACATTTTACATATTAAATACAATATTAATTAAAAAACATTTAAGAAAAAAAAAGAAACAATAATAAAATTACCATGGCTGAAATTAATGTATAATTAATGAATAATGGTAAAAAAAGTCTTCGTAATTAGGTAAACGAACATGTATTAAAAAAAGAAATATCTATTTTGGGCAGGGCATACAAGAAAATTTAATAATCATTTTTTATTTCACTATAGCTTTCTGTAAACTTTCCTTTGACTAATAGTTTTGAAAAAAAAAATAGAGTACACAAAAATAAAAGGACATCACGATCCAACTGTTGTGGGTATGTTATTTGTAACACATTGTACTAACAAGCATTTTACCTCGCAACCCTATAAAAAAAAAAATTGAAAATTTCTTCTCAAAGTACCTGATTTTAGTGTATGCTTGAAAGGCTACATAATTTATTCGTAAATGTAATTTATTATAATATCTCAATTAACTGCCGTACTAATCGCACAAATGCATAATTAACACTTTAGTTAATAAATAAAGTCACAACTTCACTGGAACTGTTAGGCATAAACAGAAATAACTGCAAATATCTAATGTCGTATTACATTGCAGAACAATTAATTGCGAAACAAAATAAATACTTAAATGACATTTCTGAATGAATTAAGAACTTGTTAAAAAGTTGTCTATTGCATCGAGTTATTCTAATAAATTTCTCGATCAATTTTCTGTGCAGTAACTCAGGAAAGAGCTATAATCTGATCTAGTTTCCAACATCATTATATGCAAATCTACATGTAACGAATCCAATGGACGATTGTTCCGTAACCTTTAAATTATTCCTCTGCCTTAACGACTTCCTGTTTCAAATAAATAATTAAGTTGAACCTAATTTTATCTGAATATTCGATGCTGAACTAGAAGAAAAAAACACAAATTTTTTTATAGAAATCAACTTTTAACCTAAAAATATTCATGACTATTTAAATTAAAGAAATGTTTATGGAAAAAATGCTATCATTCGGAAATTAAACATTTTGGCCGTCACAATAAGAAGAAAACTTGAAAATTCATTTTTATTATTTATGACTTCACACAGTTAGTATAACATACAAGGACGAAGTATTTTCTCATTTTTGTTAAGTTTTATGACATTATAATAAGTTTATAATATACCTTCACTTTTTGCACTATTCTAACCAATTGACTTTTCTCTCAAAGTAACAGAAGTGTCATTCCACGCCAAATCGATCACTTTTGGAAGTCACCATCTCCGATTTTGCTCTAATCGAAATACATATGTAGTAGTCCACGTGAAATTAAGGGGGGTTTAAGTCATCATTTTGCCGGTTTCGATTTTGTTAAGGAATGACAAGCCTTCAAAGTTTGCAATTTTTACCCATTTTGGCGAAAATAGGGTTCACTCAGGAATTTTTTTCTCAGAAACTACTTAACCGATTGAGCTAAATTGTTTTTTGTTTTATTCATGAAGGATTGGGCTATTTTAAAATATTTTTTCTAATATTGTCAATTTGTTATAAAATGTTGGAAAATTTAAACAAATTCTTTTTTTGCGTTTTACTCAATGAGGGGCGTAAAGGGTTAAAATTAAAAAAAAATATGGTCATATTCTTTGAAGCTTCCCTTTTAAAATGAGCCCTTCAGAACGATGGACCCTCGAAAATTGACGTCCCTACAAGCTGGAAAAGGACGCGTGGTACCTCCGTTTCAGGTAGGTGGGTCGTGTGCTCCGATATTATGATCGGTTTTTTATACCACTGGTCTTAAAACAATACGACAAGACTTTCTATACGACTAAATGACTCTATTCATACCTAGTAATGTATACTAGCACTCACTTTTGGAGAATCACACATTTTTTAATCATAACTTCATTTATAGATAATAGTTCCTATATTTATTGCTTATATTTTAAAAAAGGCATCATTACTTGATAGAATCCGCGAAAAAGTGGTGGTTTCTTTCTATCGCAATGAGATAATGATGGGTTGTGATCAAAAGTATGGAAAGCATTGTGTGTAGTTGGAAAAAATATAATGACAGATAGTTCATACACTAATTGCAAGTGCAGAGCCATCATTATCGTACGAGCAAGCCCTACTTTATTTTCTTTATTTGATAATGACGCAAAGCTATAAAAACTTTTAGACCCTGTTATTGATAATGCTGTTGCCAAAGGAGCTTATAAATAATCGGTATATTTAATATATTCATTTTGTGTTACATAATTAAATGCTATGTTCGAAAAATTCTGCTCATTCAAATAAATCTTTAGAAGTGAGAAATTAATTTACTAACAGTCTTTGTAAACTAGCGTACATTGCAAGTTTTTTAATGCTCCCTTCAATAAAATAGCATGGCCCCTCTATCATGAGTTGTTGTACAAGAATGCCGTTTTGCAAAAACACCGAAATCACTTAAATGAATAGTTGAATTAATAAAACTCTTTTTGCTTTTATATTGCGTAGCTGTCTCGTCAGACATGTTTTCTAGAGAGTAATGACTTTTACGCTTTTATTATTTTCAAACCGATAACCAAACAAATAGTTCACTCTTATATCACTTTAGGATTAAATCTAACATAACTATAAGTGCATCATTGGCCAAGAGTACTCAACTTCCATGAAAATTTGTTTCGTAGTATTCGTAGTATTCGATTAATCATTGTCATTGGTGTATCAATACATATTGTGCAAAAGAGTGATTAAACGGAGCAAATTTAATAACATGCACCAGCGGAAGGGGAAGTCGTATGTCTGACAATAGAAGATAGAAGAAAATAGTTCGTCCGTAAGTTCGTTCATTCGTTTGTTCGTCAACGAATCAAACGCCCACGGTCGATTGAAAGCGTCTGACTGCGGCACAATTGCCCTTAAATTAAAATGTACTTTTGACCATACTGTTTCGTTTGATACACTTGAAGCAGTGACGGATTCAAAAGGGGCCATAAGGATTCTCAACTCCAAAAATGATGTATTCTTAATAATGTTAATTTATATTGTAAAATGATATTGTATTTGACAGTAAGATACATAGTGATCTCCAAACAACGAGTACCAAATCTCATGAAAATTTGTCAGTTCCTTTCCAAAAAAATCTTCAATCTTTTTAAATCTTTAAAGTTATTTTTTTAAATAAATATAAATATTTTTAGTTAGTATGGATATAAATAATTATAACATTTGGTTATGTGTATTATGGATCTTAATTATCAAAATAATATCTAAATAAACTTTGATTTGGCTGAATTTTGAAAATTGTGTAAACAGCGTACAATTAACCAGTTAACTGTGGCGATTTTTTTGCAAAGCGCGCACCAGTGTGTGTCGCGATAATCAAGCGTTGACGAGTTAGTTCTCAAGAATTTATGAATCCATCTCAAATCATTTACACTTTTTATGTGTTTATTTCATTTCGTGTTGACACCTAAACATTCTAAACATATTACAATTTACGAATATAATTTAGTTTTCGCCAAAATTACAATTTAAATATCAAATTGTAACAAAATTTTACGCATGACGGATATAGTCGTCATGACACAAAATTCTGCCACATCTCCATGACGGATACAGTCGTCAAACACACTTAACTGGTTAATAGTTGCCTCCAGTAACAATCTCTGGAATTTCAAACACAATTGACCGTCATATCATTATTAATAGCAATTTCGCTTGATTAATTTTGCATATTAATAATTAGCAATTATTTTTTGTATAAATAACTTGTTGAAACCTTGACATTGCTGTAAGGATATAAGGACCTATATTCCATATTTTACATATAATATACAGGAAAATTAGTGGTTTCTCCTTTTTTTCCATCTACATTTGTTTCTTTCGTTCAAAATATTTGAATATTAAATATAAAAGATATTTGAGTTATATACAATATCCATGTTGGCTAAAAATATTTACTAATTGTTTTGTAAGAAAAATACGAAAATAATGAATTTCGAGTCAAAAGAAAAATTGTAAAATTGTTGAAGTAATGACATTATGGAGAAAAAGTATCTATTTCGACGAAGATTTTGTTTCTTTATTGCGAAATAAAAACAATTTTATTATTGTTAGAACTTCATTATTTGAAGAGGGTAGAAATATATTTGAAGACAGAAGTAGATGAACTCGTGTCACATAACATTTTCACAAAAATTTGATTTTTTTGGCATAATAACATCATATTTTCCTGGTATCATTATTTCCTTTTATTTTTATGATAATAGTTTTATCTTTATCTTTTGAAAATTCACGCGACTACTTACGCAATTTTTTATTTTAAAAGAGAAAATGTATCTTTTCTATCAGTACAGTTAAATAAAAATAGAATGTATATAAAAATTTCGGTAAAAAGTCTAAATCAGCTTTATTCCTAATAACGAATTTATAATACGTTTTATATTTTTGTACCGATAAAAATGAATAAGTTAATTTCTTTCGGTTTATGTTGTATATTAGTTTCAAAATAGTAGTTTTAGGAGAAACGTGTTAAAAATTTATCATTAGAAATTTGTTAGCTAC
Source organism: Megachile rotundata (assembly GCF_050947335.1). Taxonomy (NCBI): domain Eukaryota; kingdom Metazoa; phylum Arthropoda; class Insecta; order Hymenoptera; family Megachilidae; genus Megachile; species Megachile rotundata. Next base: position 1,071,402 of record NC_134986.1, read on the forward strand.
CAACAACTGATTTAGTAATCTATTTATACTACATAGGTGCGCACAATAAACTCTTGAACAATGTTGAACTACTAAATTGCTAATTTATTATCAATTTAAATTCTCTAAATTATCTCTAAATTAATTTACAGATTTTTAGCTCTTAATACAGTAGTATAATTTTTTAATTGTTATTTTTTTTTACTGCAACCTTTTTGATCATATTAGTGAGGGTTTTCCAAATAAAATGAGACCAAACACGATATAATTTGGATAATATTTAACATTCATTAAAAAATTCTCATTTTGCAACGAAGAGCGCGTATCCCTCCTTAGATCGGTCCGAAAACACGTTCCAAATTCTCACTTTGCAACGAATCTACTCTAAATCCAATTCCCGTATTGTTTCTAGAAACACTGATGGAATATCATTAGGTATTTAAATGTAACCGCTTTAAAAAGCGTTAAAATTTCTAAATTAGTTACAAAGAAAATACACGAAATAATCTAATCATGACTAAATTTTCTTTTAGGGAATAGATGGATAGATAAAAAGGAACATGAAATACCGATTGCATTTGAATTGAATTTGTATAAGATATATGGAAATATACTTGGCTACACGAATCATTCTAAAATTGTTTGAAATTCAATTTAGTTTGAGTAGTGGTATTTCGCTTATCGATATGGACTATTTTGGAATACAAATTCCTATTTCCAACAAATAGGTTAAATATTGATTGTAACTGAACTTAATTTTAATCGACCCGTTCACTGTTTTTTCTCACTGTCCTGGATATAAACTTTATTAGTATAACAGTAACAACAAAATCGTTACAGATCGTTGTTACACAAAGCTATTAAATTTGAAGTATTAATTCTTGAAAATTTAATTAGTTTTTAAAATGGAATTCATTTTTTTTTATCGTAAAGAAATAAATATTGTGCCAATCATGTTCACTACTTCTATGAAATTAGAGTTTGTTATTTTATACGATCAGATAAAATTCATTTACATTTTGAAGTACTACTTAATACAGAATGTTTCATAGTGTGGAGATAAAATTTTGTCAGTATATTCTAGAAGTGAAATAAGAAAAAAAATGCATATACATAAGTCTACAAATACAGTGTCATTACTTTGCTTAAAAAAAAGTATCTGCAAAACATTTTTCATTGCTGAAAATGTATAGTTATATAACGTTTACAATTTTTAATAATATTACGTTAATATATGTTAATAATATTAGCGTTATGTAACCTTTATTAAAGCATTTTATTTATCCATTATTATATTTGATCTCTCCCTTCCTCTATTTAGTTATTATATGTCTAATTTTTTACCTAGTTTCACTTTATAACATTGTTGTGAATTTTATCATTGTTATCAAAAGATTAATTTTTCCACTACAAAAACACAATGAACAGTGAACGGATTGTTAAGAAATAGTGAAACAAAGTCACGACAAGATAAACAGAAAACGATATTATTCGCAATATTCCAAGTAAATTACTAGTGCATTATTTCTACTAAATGTTTCGCGTATGTTTTGTGAGCCAGTTACATATTCCTTCTTGGATATGCTGAACTAAGCAGTCAGCAATTTCAGCACTACGTAATTACAAAACGTACTTACACGAATATTTAAATATAATTTGCAAAGTATGTACGTGTGTTATGATAACAACATAAAATTGTCTAAATATATATAAAAATTTAAATTTATTAAAAAAAGATCTCGTAAAAATAGCTTGCTTTCCTTTCCTGTCACATTAGTTGCCCCCATAGAATATGTTTCCAAACGTTCAGTTACAAAATAAAAAATCAAAATGCAATGTTTCTGATGGTATACTTAATTTGAACCTATTAACCATTTCATTTTCATATTACAAGTTAAATTTAAATATGCAGTTGATTTTCGAACCTGCAGTGATACATAAATTAGGTTTTATGGTTAGCATGAACATTTAAAAACAAAATATTCATTCAAATTGAAGCACTTTTGCTTCTTCATATTTTTACTAAATCAGACGCGAAAGCTTACATTTACTAGCAGCAGTTTAAACATTATGACTTGTGAGTACATTTACTTAGCAGATTACTAACTGCATACATTGTACTCACAATCAGTGCATACTACATTGGATAAAATGTACAGTTTTATACATATTACATACATGCTTTGTTTACGTAATGCTAATATTGTCCATTTGCGATTAGGTAAAATACCAATACATTTATTATAACTCAAATTTCCATATGTCTTCATAAGTATTTTATTCTATTGTTACGCAAGTCAGCCGTCATAAAAAGTGGAATAGAAAATTTTATTGTAACAAACTAATTAATTTTGGATTTGCTAAGATTAGATTAGCAATAGGCTTGGATTGAGTTTGTAATTAAAAATAATTTCGATAAGTGTAATTTCTTTTACTTAAGTATACATATATGTGTATAATCTAGTACAGTTCTACTTCTATAAGTACTCGTTTATTTATTTCTTGAATAGATACGGAGAAAGAAATTACAAATTAAGTTTTGCCTGTTTAATGTTGGATCAATTAATGTAAATCATATGATACCAAATATCAAGCATATGAGCCATAATCATTAATTATGCATGGTAACATGTGATGCCGCTATTCAAAATAAGTACCAACAAAAATACAATATAATTAATTTGTCTGAAACAGTTCAAATAATGTATACCATAATTACGCAATATATGAACTGATAGTTTTAAACCATTATTAATTTCGTTATGATTTAATAATCGTACATATTGCATAGAATCTACGCATTGCTTATAATAGATACGTTTATCGAATTAATGCTTTTATTCACCATGCTAATTTATTAATTTGATGTTGATTTATTATTATTTCATCGAATTCAATTTAACTTATAATTATCTCTTTTAATCATGTAGAACTAACGGGGTTATAAATTCCCATTGTTTGCTGATGAGAACACAATTACTGAAAATAAACATGAATATAATAGTTGCGTACAGTATTTTTTATTTTATATCTTGACACTATAAAATTATTTTTTTTTTATTACAGCAACCTTAATGTAAAAATTAATTGATAGAAATTAACTTCGTAATCAAATATATACAAATACTAGGGGGCGGTGCCCCCTGGCCGCTTCGCGGCCCAACCCCCCGAGGCGCTTCGCGCCTATTTCGTGTGAATACGTTTCTAAAATGACATGGTGAGTGGACCTTGGACTGTGGAGTAGAGGGGGTAGCGATTCGCGTGACAGCGTTACGCGTTATGTTACGATTTTATATTATAGAGTATGAATAGAGTATGATTTGCAAAACCGTTAACGAAAATATAACAATGCGAGTTTATAATCGAATTAGCTGTATATGACTGAAACAAATAATTATATATTGAGATGAATACAATTAACTTTTTTACTGTGATTGTATACAGGGTGTTACCTGTAACGCTACTCACGATTTTTCTCCCACTTGCAGCCAACTTACGAAAAAAAGTTTGCAACAATATTTGCAGGGTATGAAGTGCACAATAGATATTAGTAAAGCAAATTTTGAAAACAGTTTGTTCTCTTGGCAAAGTCAAGGTCACCTTGGGCTTTTTAAATAGGAACATACATTTTTTTTTATTCATAGCTTTAGAGGACATCGAGACGAATTCAAAACATATATTACATGTTATTTTTATTAACATATTACTCGATTTACAGAAGTGGAAAAATGTAAAGTACTTAGCTTTTGACTTTGGTAGAGTAACCATTATTTAGTTCCAAAGAGATTACTGAATGTAAACACGCGACTAGAATATAAGAAAAATACACTTTATTTAATTACATGTTCAAAATGTATACCGCCTTCCATCACGTAATATTCCAGTCTTTTACTTCACATTTCCACTTCTGTAAATCGAGTAATATGTTAATAAAAATATCATGTAATATATATTTTGAATTCGTCTCGATGTCCTCTAAAGCTATGAATAAAAAAAAATGTATGTTCCTATTTAAAAACCCAAGGTGACCTTGATTTTGCCAAGAGAACAAACTGTTTTCAAAATTTGCTTTACTAATATCCATTGTGCACTTCATACCCTGCAAATTTTATTCTAAATTTTTTTCGTAAAGTGCCTGCAAGTGGGAGAAAAATCGTGAGTAGCGTTACAGGTAACACCCTGTATATATACATATATATATATTGTATATGTATATATACCTTCATACGTATATTTTAGATTACTGTTGACATAAAAATTACATAAATGTAATTTTCACGTATAATTGCAAATTAACAGTACAAAATTTTCAATGCCGCTTTATTGATAAGGCAAATGCACGTTTGTAAACTTGCTGATTTGGCTTAACCTCCCTACAATTATTAAAAGTGTAAAAATTAATAGTTTTGTGAAGTTATAATACACTTCTCCAGGAATGACCGAAATTCACGTTTTTTTCTGTATACATCTGTAATCAGCCACAAATTCAATTCTTTTCTAAAATTAAAATAATTATACTTTCAGAAGTATACATGAAAACTCGAAATTTAGTTATATTAGTACGAATTTTAATCTTAACTTCTGCTATACCATTGTTAATTTAGTCGACTGTGTTAATAGTGCATTTAAAATACACTCAATTTACCAAAACATAATTTTTTAAATATATCAGAAGTTAAATATAGAAGTAAACATAATAAAATTAAAATATACCGAAAATTATTTCTAAACATTTTATTGGCAAAGTGTTAAGAAGATAGATAACACTGTCCAACAAATTTTAACTTTTTTTCGACGTTTCTATTTTCGTTCAGTGATTCTTATAGCATTTTTCGCGCTGATTACGAATCTGCAACTCATTTTTGTCCAGCACGTACAGTTTTTGAGAAATTTGAGTTTGAAAAAACACATTTTTAAAATTTTAACCAATTTTGTAAGGTAACTATAAAAGATATTAAGATTCTGTTTGCATCAAAAGATTCTATAGACTTTCCCGAATACAACGATATCTGCGTTTTATGCATTCTGAATGTTTAAACATGTTTAAATGGTCATTGAACGCCGAGAGACACGGATTTTGCACCAATTTTTACGTACATTTTTCAATTTATCTTAAAAAGTAAGGGTCTAGTGGAAAATTGAACTATACTACGCGATAGAGCAGATTTTCACCTTTAAAATGCACCCATAGAAAGTTGCAGCGTCGTTTTTTTTTACGATGCCAGAAAGCAAAATAGCAACGCGCGAGACGAAGCAAGGGCGGTGGTGCTTCGCGCCAGGGCGCCATCGCGTTATTATTCGCGCGATATGGAACGGCCGCTCTAACATGATTCTAAAATTGCTTTACAATAGGAATTTTTTCCGTATTTTTTAAAGTACATTCTGATAATAGAAAATTAATTTTGAGAGGATGAATAATTATGCAAACTTAAAACCAAATCACCAAGTTTACACGCCTCCTTGTAAACTGTACACTACATTCTGGTAATAATAATACACGATAATAGGATTAATGTCTATGAATACATACTCTCAAGTACACAATAATTTTGAATAAAAAAATAATATTCAAATGGCGCTTGTGAACAATTCACAAATATACAACAAAATGCAATTCATTCTATCATTAATTCGTATTTCTCTTACCTAAAAGAAGCAAACACTTGAACAATTAATAATTTAAAAAATGATTTTTCAGTGGCAATCAACGATAATCGACATAGATTAGCGGTTTATGTGCTCGAGGGATTTTTGTCTCACCTTTTACCGCGTTCAATTCTAACGCAAACAGTTTCGCGACTAGTACGATATTTTTGTTGAAAACGTAAATATATATTTCTATGACTCAGTCGACTTTTATGCAAAAGATAAGGAAAGTTCAATACAGCTGGTGTCTTAAAGTTTTACTCCTACTACATATTACTATTATGTTATACATATTTCCACCATTACTGAACTGGTTCCTTTCAAATGCACACCTATAAAAATATTATGTTGCGAAACTTGTCGCATTTGCACAGACTTAATAAATGTTCATTTTAACTCACTCCACTAAAAAACGCGAGCGTTGAACTGTAAACGGGAATTACCGCAAATGTCATGCGTCTTTAACGGAAAAATATCATCGAGATCTCAAACACTATAAATATCGACGAGACACTGAACACCAAATCACCAAGCACGCGACATATAAAACCAGCATTGTTTTGATTACCGAGGTTTGTGTATTCACAAAGACGCGACATCCGGAACTTAAAGGAATTTAAGAGTCTGGTTATTGCGTCTTATGGTAATACAGTTGTCATATTAAGATGGTTGTATTATGAAATTCTTTTAAAATTTGACAAATAATAATATAATATATCGCTAAAATTTTAGAAAATCTCATGGTACCAAGCAAAGCCAAAATAACATTTGAAATTATAATATTTAATTTATACAAATGAAACAAGCATTTGTTAGAAGTGCATTTTTAATTACAATGCGAGAAAGTTATTTTTAATGTCTTTTTTAACTTTAAAATATTCTAAAAGGATATATGTTACTTCAAACAAACAAAAAATGATAGAGGAATATATGTATAGAAAGTAAGTACACTGCTCGAAAAAAAGTAAGTACACTCCTTGATAATAGCATGTGTCCGATGATAAGCATGAAAATATTTTCTGTTTATTCTATATTGTTAGGGTATACAACTCACTTCAGATCAATATTATAGTACATTAGAGGTTATATACTTTACTATTAAAATATCCGACCGTCAACAAGATTAACTTGATTTCTGTCGTATCTATCAAATGTCTAAACTTTTGAATTCGACTGTCACACTACAACCACCTTAAACTTCCTTTTTTTTCATTGACGATCATTTTTCGGCGAAGTACCTAATATATACAATCCGAAAGACCGTTTCCACAAAAGAGGCAACACTGTACTGAACGACTTCAACAGTTGACGAAACGAAACTGCGAATCGGACGAAACTCGATCGAGACCGTTTCCCGTCGATGCAATGGTTGACGTTAACTCGACTGAAACTGTTGTGCGTTCCGAGATAGCGGAGGATATCGTATCATAAAATTCGCGTTTTGAGATAAAAGCAAGCAATGCTACGAAATTAGCAAAGCGTTTCGCGTTCGTAGGCAAATCAGGACGGGCCTACACCAGACACATATCGATAGCAAATAACAGCGACGTGCGGTTTCGGTGACCGCGAGAGTATTGCACATTGACCGACCAGCCGAGAGGGACTTGGCCGCGTGAACTGACCAGTAAGGACAGCTAGCCGTTGCTTTGACTGTCGTTAAATTAACCACAATTACCAGCAAGGCCTACACGCACGCGCCTTCCTCTCTACGCCTACTGGTCTATACAGAGTCTTTCAATAATCATGCTACAACCAGTCAAAGCTGTAACCTAGGAAGGAACTGATTCATTCTTATCAGAAATATTTAGAATCGAATACACCTATTCTCCGATGTACAAGGTACTTTGTTTACGCAGTATTTGACATTAGATTTACAGAACTCGCCATAATAACGGAGCTTAGATGTTTTATTTTAAACTACCAAAATTATTAAGAGCTTTTGTCAAAATACATATAAACTTTTGTCAGGATAAAGAATCATTGTATAAGCTAGTTTACGTATTATACGTTATTTATCTATTTTTGTAGTTTAATTGTAATTTAAATATAAGTGGTAATTAATCATTGGTAAATGTAAAGTAAAATAACGAATTTAAAAAAAAAATAATGAAACTTTTAAGAATAAAACTTATTTTTTTTTTTATTATGAAACTTTTACCGACAGATTTTTGTCATTCTTTTTATTCAAATGACATTAACACGATTTAATTTAAACTATATTTTATTAACTAGTTTAATTAACAGGAAGAAATGTCGCTTAAAAATTTAAACAAATTTTTTACACTAAGATAATGGACACGCAATTTCAGTCATTTCATAATTAATTGTATTATTATTTTTTTTATTTTTTAAATATTTCTACTTATATTTTAAAGAGTACTTAAAATCAATTTTCTCGAAAATCATTTACTAAAATTTTCTCGAGGCTGGCGTAAATAGTACTCAATAATTTTTATTTATGCTCTGAATGAATAGCTCCTTTCTAATTCTGTCGAGATTATTTGGACACCATGTATTAGTGTACTGGGTGTCTTGTGTAAAATCGAACATTTAATATTTTATTTGTCTTTAATGATGATTTTTACCATAAAATTTAAATTTTGAATGATTTCGATGGAAAATATTTCATCAAGGAAACGACATTTTTTTTTGCCTTTTGTCAAAGTTATTAATATTTTTTTGCAGAATGTTACTTTTCTAAATTACTTTATAACATACAAAAAATTCTAATAGACAAGTTTGCATCGTAACTTTCAAATAACCTTGATGGTGATCAATGATGGTCATTTGATGATCATAACTCATAATTACCAGATGCAATGGAAAGAAATATATTTCTCTGCAGAAAAAAAACATAATAGGCCACCCGTGTTCGTGGATTCAATATTCGTTATTTCACTTATATGCAATTGACCAAGTTGATATACAGGGAAAGATGTCATTCTACTCCTTACTTTTCAAATTTAAAAATTTTTTCATTTTTAAATCTTGTAGTTCAGAAATGTTCAATTTTACAACTTCAGTAATTCGGAAATTTTGGGGGTTTAAAAATTTTGAAAAATTTCGAAATTTAGCACGTTTGAGAACTTAAAGATTTGACAAACTTAAAACTTAAATTTAAAAATTAAGAAGTTTAAAAATTAGAAAATTTGAGAACTTAACAGACTTGGCAATTTATAAAATTTTGTAATTTAAAATAAGACATTTATCAATCAGTTGATCGCTTTGGTAATTTTAATATCAAAACCAAAAATGATATTTAGGTGTTCAATTTCACGTGAGACACTCTGTAGTTTATATCCGCTCACGTATATACATCTATAAATACATCCGTTTTAATTTTGCTCGTTTGTGTGCATTTATGCTCTCGCAAAGACCATTAAATCAACCATACAATGAACTTTATGTAAAGCTATTAACAAGAAACATTGTCAATAATGATTTTCGTAAAAGGCAGAAAAAAACTGTTATTTCTAATTTTAGAAAGTTAGCAAATTTTTAATGATTTTTACACTTTGTACTCGGTTGCTCCCTCTGAAGGAACATTTTAAATGGTAGAATAAATTTACAAAGGGTTAATAATGTTAAAAATGACAACTGATGTTACGTATTAATGATTTTGATATGTGACGTTTCGTATAAACGATCTTTAGATTATTTCTATTTACTGTATTACGTATTAGTTTCAACTTGAGAGGTGATAATGTTCAAGAGTACATTATAGGCACTCTTCAAAGTATTTCACAAATTTGTTTTGTTGATATATAAGGAATTTAAAAATACACTGTTTTGACGCAATATACGACCATCAAGATATTAACATTTATACTTTCTTCAATGCAAAATAAGAAATTAAAGAAAATGTTTAAATTATTTCAAAGCCTTTACTTTAAACTAAAGCAACAATTATTAAACACAATTTAAGATTTAAAATAACAAGACTTAAATGTTAATGTTTGAACCACAGAGACCAATTATGTTTCATTCCTATTCTGTCTGCGGCTCCGCAACGTTTTATTTAAATATAATATCCTTGAAAATAATCAAGGCATACCTATAAGATGTATGGCATTTCTTTAGTACACAAAGTGAAACAAGCAACAGTTTCGAGCCTCGAAATTAGCAAAGTATCCCCACTTCTTTGATTGAAGTCCGCTGCCGAGTGAGAGATCCGAGGAGTGAGAAGTCCGCGAAACCGAAGAAGTCATAAATTTTCACGGTCGACTGAACAACTTAGTGAGTGGAAAGAGGACAGAACATATATAATATATTGTTTTCTCACTCTGATGCATGGCGATTCTGTCGTATTATGAAAAGTATATTCTCCGAAATTATATTATATCAATATGCTTTTTTTTTTATATTTAATGGCTGACAATGATCAATAATTTGAGGTACATTTATATCTATAATTTTAATTTATTTATTTAACAAAAATAAAAAAAAGTTGAAGGAAAAATTATTTAAGTGTAATACACTATATATAATATATAATACTATACAGGGTGTTACCTGTAACGCTACTCACGATTTTTCTCCCACTTGCAGCCAACTTACGAAAAAAAGTTTGCAACAATATTTGCAGGGTATGAGGGGCATAATAGATATTAGTAAATTTAAATTGGTAAGTACTTCTGTAAATCGAGTAATATGTTAATAAAAATATCATGTAATATATGTTTTGAATTCGTCTCGATGTCCTCTAAAGCTATGAATAAAAAAAAAGTGTATGTTCCTATTTAAAAAACCCAAGGTGACCTTGATTTTGCCAAGAGAACAAACTGTTTTCAAAATTTGCTTTACTAATATCCATTGTGCACTTCATACCCTGCAAATTTTATTCTAAATTTTTTTCGTAAAGTGCCTGCAAGTGGGAGAAAAATCGTGAGTAGCGTTACAGGTAACACCCTATATAAACCATGCACACTGCAATGGTAATAAAACTAGCTACTCATTTAACCAGTTGACTGTGTTCGACGTGTATACACGTGGAACCAAATCTCTACTGCGGTGCGTTTGACGTGTATACCCGTCGTGCAAAATAAAAAATTACCATTCACTATAAAAACTCGAAATCTCAATAAAATGTAATAAGAATATTATTTGGTGGTATGTTCCCTTTACATTACCAATACGACCGCTACGTATTAGGTCTAGCGGAAAGTTCTCTCCGTTTTAGAATGGTTAGGTTAATTCTAAAAACGGACAGAACTTTCCGGTAGACCTAATATTTCATATGGAAATATTCCATATACTGGAATGTGGGGCTCGCGTATCAAAACTAATTACATACCTAACCCGCGACTTGGACGGCCAGCGTTGACTTGCTGAAAAACTGCGTCAGTAGTTAGCAGGGCCAATAATGGCACGTTGCTCTGTGAGGTAAAGTCTTATACATTTTTACACAAGACTTGTTTATGTATAGTATTATTTCTTGACAATTTTCAAACTTTTAATAAGAATAACATATCCAGAAACGAATTGTTAGTTTTTTTGACGAATAAAAATGTATAATAGTACCATTTGCCCTGCGTTCGACGTGTATACACGTTTTTCCTTGATTTTAATTCCGCACCCTGTGGTGACCTTTTGAAAGTAAATTCCACCGTCAACTGGTTAACCGTAAATTTTTCCAAGTTGCTTTATTGTCGCAGTAAGGGCGATGACCTACCATTTGTGCACATGAATATTTTTTAAACTATTTTATTTCAACAAATAACAATAGCAATAATAACACAACACATACATATGTAGGTGTATGTTAATATTCACATAATTGTAAAAAAATATGGTGAAGTGTGACAAATTAGGAATTGGAGCATGTTCCATTCATCTGATTCTACATTGATGCTTAACTGTTATTGTCTGAACAAGGATAAAACATAATGCTTTCTCACTCGGCGGCGGACTTCTATCAAATTAGTGCGGATAAAAATTTGCTAATTTCGAAGCTCGAAACTGTTGCTTGTTTCGAGGCAATACTGTATTATGTACATGTTCCATTCATAAACTTTTACTAGTATTAAAAAGGGAAAGCATGTTATGTTCTGTCCTCGTCTAAAGAATAACATCGCTGCTCGACCGATTACTTTATAGTTTACCGCTACACCCAATCCCCTGTTTTTTTTACGCGATTGCCGTCATCGCGCTCGGTAACAAAGGCAAGCCGAATAGCATACCACCCTCAGAATAAGCAACTGGCCAGTCCCAACCGTGTTGCTTGTTTCAAGGCAATACTGTATAATTAATTAGTAAGAAAAACACCAAGAACGCACCAATTTTTCGTGATATTTTTCAATTTATTTAAAAAACTATGGGTCTAGGCGAAAATCTAACCATCGCACATGACAGAGTAGACATTTCTGCAGAAGAAAGCATCAAGCGAAGTTACAAAATCGCCTTTGCTTTCTTTTTATAAAAAAAATAGTTCAACAAAACACGCGCTGCTGTCAGTGATACTCAATGTTGGCGCAGCGCGGCAGTCGCCCTGCCTATTGTCTTGGAGTAACGAAATAATTATTTCGCGACTCCCGCGCCGCGCCAACATTGAGTACCACTGACAGGGCCCGTGGTTTGTTGAACTATTTTTTTTATAAAAAGAAAGCAAAGGCGATTTTGTAACTTCGCTTGATGCTTTCTTCTGCAGAAATGTCTACTCTGTCATGTGCGATGGTTAGATTTTCGCCTAGACCCATCGTTTTTTAAATAAATTGAAAAATATCAGAAAAAATTGGTGCGTTTTTGGTGTTTTTCTTATTTTGATCATCATTTAAACGTATTTAAATATTTACAATATAATAACAATTTATATAGTTTTATTCAGGATAATTCACAGATTCTTTTCGTGTAAAAAGCCACTGAATAGCTGCTACGGTAAAAGCACAAAAAATTTCCAAAGTTGAAAATTTGCAATTTTTTTAAAAATTAATTTTCTCCAAAACTGTACGTCCTAGAGAAAAACGGATTTCAGATTCGTATTCAGCTCGCAAAAATCTATAAGAATTTCATAGTAGCCGTTACGAAATCCAAAAAAAGTCAAAATTTATTGTACAGTGTTATCGTGGCAAAGCAACTGTTATCAGCAAAACCAAATCAAGAGCAAAATTCAGCGTGCACACTTATAGTTAGTAATAAGAATATTTTTTTATTTAAAATTATGTTATGCACATAATAAACGAAAATAGGGATAAAAATGAGAAACCATCGTATACGTATAACATAACCTATTCCCTTTCCACCTATGTTTTTTTTAGTTTGCTGACTAATAAATTTTAATTATTTCTACGTTTGCAAATCTCGACTCGAGTAATACTTGATTCTAGTAGGTTTTCATATGCCATTTATAAATTTGAAAACAGTTTTTTGTCACTTCCAGTTTCTAAATAATTTCAGTTTAAGGAAGAATGAAATTTTTAATTTTAAAATTTGATATACTTTAAAATTATGTAAGTACTTGTAATAGAAAAAGCGTTGATAAATTATGCTACATATAATGAACGTGTTTACATATTTATAGTATTACAAAAATGTATTATATTATTTGTCAAGAAAAATCATTTTCTACAAAAAATATTTTAACAAATTTAGCAACTGAAGCAATATTTTAAATTGAAAATTTTACGTCCTTTCTTAACAATGAATTATTTAAAGAATGAGAAAGAAAGAGGTCTCTCGGCTTACAATTAGTAAGCAGTATATATGAAAATCTACAAGAATCATTTATCAATTATTGTAAACAAAAATACGTGGCGATCGATGTGGAAAAAGAAATAATTCTAGTTGTATAATTATTAAAATTCTTCATACAATTAAACACGAAGAAGCAATTTTTCTGGATAAATCCTCCATTTTGAGAATTCAAATGGTGCTGAACAATATTTGAGGAGCAACCGATATGTGATTCAGTGACGGCAGATTTAGGAAGGAGGTGGCTATGGTAATTAACAAGTTAGTTGCCAATTACCACGGTATCGTTCGTGACACCGTCGCATGAGCAAACACGTCATGCGCAGAAGTTGATAGCTTTATTAAATTAAATTGTTTACAATTACGCCACCAGACGAAAAAGGAAACAGAAGGAAATGGACGATTTAAACGATTTTTACTGGATTATCAATTGTGTTTAGTTATCATTTTATATAAACATAGAAATCTAGCAATATTATTTATAACAAGAAGTTTCATTATAGAAATATTGATATATGTATTACCTTTTAAAGCTACTTATATATCAAGGCAATAGGAAGATAAAATTCCGAAAACAAATAAATTTCAAAGAGAGGTTTCAGGTATCCGTCGTGGTTTGCTCTGGTTTTCGTATATTTTCGAAAATTGAAAATTAAGAAGCATATATTTTGGTCCATTTCTATATTTCATGGTTTATATATAATACTTTATATACGTACATATGTATAATGATGCAACTTGTTTTAACGAAACCACTTGCAAACCAATAAATACACTAGTCAAAAGAATTAAGGGAACAGAAAAATTCCTTAAATTTTTAGGTCATATTCAAATTGCTCTGCCTCTGTTGAAATTCATCACAGAAGACATCCAGAATAGTCATTTTGAAGCTTCAGGTCTCTAGTTTTCGACCCTTTATCTCAAAAATTTTTTGAGCCTATTATCATTAATAAAACATACAAAAAATCGCGATGAAAAAAGTTTAGAATTTTTCTTCTTTTTTTTAAGGTTTGTACAGACGTAGAAAAATTTTGTTGATTAATGCCACTTCTAGACTGCCGTTCCCTGTTCCTTCCCCTATAATTTGCACGTCCATGAAGTTCGTTTCGATGATCGGTCGCAAAGTTCCGAGCTATCAAAGCCGAAATGACGCTTTTTCCTTTGATAGTCATTATCTCATGAACCCACCATCGAACAAAAATTAAGGACGGTTCCAGAAAGCAAAGAATATACCCTTTAAGATGGGTATATCAGTTTTTGGTTAAATAATTTTTTTTGATGCGTGATATTGATGTAAAGAAACGTCAAAAAACGGTGTTTTTTCCTCAAATTACAAAAGTTACGGTATCTTTATAAATAGGTATCGCAATGATTATGCCTAGGTTTTTTTTTAAGCTTATAGTGTCCATAAAAAGTATGCGAAGTTTCAAAATTTCCGATTCTTTGTTCCCTATGGCCTGATGGTTCAAACTTTGAAATTTGTACGAAAAGAGTTAAGGAAACGTCATTACTGCTCCTATCCGCGACTAATCCGTTTGTTGGCTAAAAAAATTTGTCTCTCTACATTTACCGATACTATTGATATCGGCAGAAAGTTTAAAAGAATTCACCAATTCAAAAATTCGGCAAAATTTGAGTGAATAAATCTGAAAAAAGTACATGTTACATATTAATAGAAATGTAAACTGATATATTATATATGTGCTGACTCGCGCACGTTTATTCAAAAGGAATTAACCTTAAGAATAATATTTTAATATGAGACCGAACGATTGACTCAGAAAATTTACTATAAGTCCGTAACGAATAGTTTTCGTAAAATTTCTAAGTCCGACTTAGATGACTTTGCTCAGGATTAACTTTGTGTCCGAAACGATTGGCACTACTCTGTTTATTTTTAAGTCCAACTCGGATGACTTGTATTTGAATTCTAACGATGCGTTTCGTCTTCGCTTCCCTGAAATGTCGGAAGTGCAAGGAGGCATGCTGATTGGTTCTCATTAGAAACGTTGATTTTCCAATCAACATGCCCCTTGACTTGGGCCCACCCTCTCTTGCGCTCTGAGCGCGCCCTTTTTGGAAGAGGGTTGGAAAAAATACCGATGAGTACGGGAGGATCTCGAAGGTCGACAACGCCGAGATTTTTCCCTCCAGGTGACACGTACGTTGTCCTAAAAAGTACCGCTAGGACGGAACCGAGGCCCATCCCCGGTGACCCTTCAGAAAAAACCCTGTTTATGACGGAGTAGTTATTGAAGACTAAATGAAACTTAAAAATTCTAAAGGAATTGTCCGAAAAAATGTAAAACTAAATTGCCGTCGATGGCTAAAAATCTGTCTTTCAAAAATAACTGTTGGACCCGGACCCATCATAGACTACCTACGAAATCCTCGCGTACTGTGTTCCGTCGCACGTTCGGAACAGTATATGTATATACATTTTTCAATAAGACTGTATTTAGAAAAGTGCCCTTAAATACATTTTTATCATGATATAATATTTGCAAATGATACAATATTAAAGAAGGAAATCACCCCTCAAATTTAATTACAATTATACAAAAAATTGATCAATAAAGCAAAATTCGAATAAAAAATTGTAAAGAAAAAATATGTTACGCATTAGTAGGTGAACAAGTTGACGCTTTTTAATCCTGTTTAACATTTGTTAGAAATAAAACTTTATCCCTTTTAAAACAGTATTTTGGAAGCGTGAAATTATTTGATTATTTCGGAACTCTACAAAATCATTACAAACAAAATATTCTCAAATTAAACCAAATAATGTTTTATTGAATCCTTTATGAAGTGCTGATTACCCTACGGAAAAGTTACATCCTCAAATAAAAATACTAGTAGGAACAAGTTGGACACAGGGTGTCTCCATTGATATTTACATCTTCATATCATTATAGATTTATGTCATTATTATTACCGGTAGCCGAAAACGTTTCAAATAAAGGTGGAATGGTTTCAAGAGGATATACATATTCTGATATTATTAATCTTTTTAGGTAAACGTTTAAAGGTCATGGAAATCAACTACATTGTTTTAAACTTTGGTTAATACATTAGTCAATGTAGCTGGATATTGTGCATAAAAGAATAGTAAACCATCATACGTAGACTGAAATGTTAGCTTTATTTACAGAAAAATTTCTGTCTCTGCAGACCTACAATATTTATGATTTTATCAATTTGTTGTAATCTAGATTATCGTTATATTGGACTAGGCACATTATATTAAACAACCAGATAATCTCATGTTGATAAAATACCTGTTTCAATAAGCTGCGATTTCATATTTGCTAAAATAGAACTATTTTTGCTAGGGCTTTATTTTTACTAGATTATAATACTTTTTATATTTATTCATTCTTTGTCAAACAAACCTGTCCTTTTCTAATAAAATAAAAGTTGTTACGTATAACACGTACTCGGTAAAATACACGTCCCTGCCAGTGATACTCAATGTTGGCGCGGTGCTGGTGATCGCCTACCTACTGTCTTGACGTAACGGAATAACTGAATGGCGCAACGCGTCACGTTGAGTACCTCTAGTAGCGATGAATGTTTTTCCGAACTATTTCCCTTATAAGATGTGATTTCGTAAGTTCGCTTGATATTTTCTGCAGCAAAAATGTTTGCTCAATAACCTACAATTTAAATTCTTGCCTAGACCCATAGTTTTTTAAATAAATTGAAAAATTTCAGCAAAAATTTGTACGCTTTTGGTGTCTTTCTTACTTTCATTATTATTTAAACATATTTACTTAAATGTTTACAATGTAACAATTTACATCCTTTTTCAAACAAGATACTTGACTTTCTTCTTGGACACGCTCTCTTTTTACTTCTGTTGATCACGTCACCGACACAAATTTTCTCTGACCTAAATTTAATTTTTTCTTAAATATTAAACAGTTCATTTATTTACCACATTTTGAAATTTTAAAATGTTCGCAACATTTTAATTTTTATTTATCTTTAGGAAGATATTCGTTAAAGAGAAATATGCATCATTTAATACGATTTCTGAGAAAAGAGCATATAAGTAGGTCAATATAACATGTGTAAGTACATCTACTCTTTTCCCATCCAATTTTACATATACATTTATATATACACAAATATATATGTATAAACGTTGAATCGACTAAAAACAGATTAAAATACATATATTTATACGATCAAGGACAAATATAACTTTCTCATGAAATTTAACAAAGTTTGAAATTTAGGGATTTAAAAATTTAGGAATACAGAAATTCATAATTCTCGAAATTTCGAAAATTTGCGAATTTTCGAATTTAGAAACGTAAAAATGTGGAAATTTTAAAATATGGCAAGTTAAGATTTGTGAATTGAGATTTGAAGATTTAGAAATTTATGATTTAAAAAATTTGACAATTTTAAATGTTGAAAGTTTTAACATCTAAAAATTTGCAAATGAAAACTGGAAAATATGCAAATTTTGTTTGGGAAATTTTGAAATATAATGATCTGGAAATTTAGAAATTTAACAAATTGAAAGAATAACTTAAAGAACTTGAGAATTTGGAATTTGGGGAATGTAGGAATTTAGGAATTGGAGATTTACAAAGTTGGAAATAGTTTACCATTCCTATACATATACATAGATTACCAAATTCCGAAAAATTCCGGAAACTAAATGATTTGTTACGATACTTTTATTAAAATCTGCGTATATTTATCAAAATATAAAATTAATGTGTATATTATTATGCTGTATCGTTTGTTTATTTATTTTTAAACTTCATTTTTAATTTCAAATTAAGCGTATGGTATACACCAGTAAGTTTAGTGTTAATTAACTGCGCAACAAAAATAAATTGACGCATATAAAATTTAATAAATAAAATTATTTGAATTAATATAATATTTCAACGTACTAGGTTATTGTACATGATCTTGTATTTTATTAACTTGAAACGTAAATTTGGTCTCAACTCAAAATTTATTCTAAAAGGTGTAACATTCATCAATGTCAGTATGACGACATTTTCTTACATGACAAAATTAGTTTTGCGAATACAAAGCAGTATCAAATAATGTAGAATTTTAAATCGATTTTATTGCTTTAATTGGTACATAATCACAACAGAAATGATTTCCTATTAAAGCTAAGTGATAGGAGTTGTTTAAAAGGTAAAATGTAAATGACCAGAATTAATTTAAGTAGTACAAATTAGTACAAATTCGATACTAAATGTTCTGTGTGCTTTGTTCTTTTAATTTTTGTTAATTTTGACGTTGGATCCTACTAACGCAAATGAAGCTGAAAGCGCCAAGATTTTTTTAAAACATCACGAGTTACAAAATTACTTTTTGTGGGATAAATTAGCACGCAATAACTACTAAAGTTAAAGTTAAAAATTTTTTTAAATACGTATACGAAAATTTATCTATAACAAGAAAGATAGCGATTTTGTACATTTGTTTGTTTGTTAAATTAACAATTACTGGTTATTATAATCTAATAAACATAACTTTTAGCATCATTAACGTTATTTAATTTGTAACATAGCAAATGATAGGAATGAATAACCTGTTAATGAAATGTAATCTTAATATCTTCGGCATAATTTACAGAGGAGTAAAACGTCTTTAGCAAGTGATCAATTGTTTTAATCGGTACTAAAATAGGTCGACGTTAAAGTAAATATTTTAATTTGCTCATTTGCATATTAACTTTATAGTTTTGTGTCAATTTTATGAACATTTGGAGTTTCGTTTCTACTTTCATTTGCTTACTGGACTGTACTACATCTGTGACGTCTGCCACCGCTCTATTTCATAGATTCAATGTGTTAAAATCACCTTTTGTTATTGATTAGTATTCTTTATTATGTTGCTACTTACGTACATTCTGATTGTACTTACAAGTAATTTCGTTACACTGTATACATATTAATGCACCAACAATGTCATGCATGACAATGACTAGACTGCGCATGTTTATGCATTTATGATATATCGAAATCTGCGAAGTAGTAAAGACCCGACAGATTAAATTGATTTATGTATATTTGACACATTTTTATATATCATAAATGAAAAACTTTTTCAGTAAAATGCAAAAAATCCCTCAGTGAAATATATAATAATACTCTGCATTTATAGTGTTTTATATCTAATACTATTTTACAACTTTTGTTCACATATGTTTGCTAAAAAAATTTCTGGGTAAAAAATAATAAATAAATCTTTTTATAGATGAAAAATACGTTACATAATTTAAAACGTTAAGTACTTAAAGATTACATAAAATAACCAAATTTTTGTGATGAGAGATTGTTTTTATTTACTAAAAACGATGTAGTAAATAAATAAATGCTATCAAAACATTTGTTATCAAAGGAAAACTATAACAATCGTTTTAAATTTTCATAAATATTTAAAAGTTAAAAAAAAACCAGAAACAAAAAAAGTTTTTAATGTGATCATATAATACCATAAACGAGATCGAAAAAATGTAATTAGGATGACATTGGAAGCAAGATGGAGGGAGAATCTTCATGCACGAATCACACACAAATTGATATGCAGTGCAATGTTTCTCTATCAGCTTCCTTCCTGTACGAATTGAAGGGAAGCGTTAAATGGTTATTGCGTCGTCGCTTCAGTTCGCTTTTCGTTATCTCAATTCTGAAGCACACCGACGAACTGTAATTGTGTCGAAGTTCATGTATATGTGACCAACTAGAAACAGTGCTGTAACAGAAGACCAAAACATAGTACGATGGCTTCTGAATAGTTTCGCGAAGAAAATTGCTCATTATGGTACCTGCATCAATTAGTCTGTGATTAAGGGAAATCATTGATCCATAAAATAACTATTAAATTACTTAACTTTGATTTTGTCCGCAAAAATCTATACTGATTTCCTTTGTTAAATATTTAAGTATTAAACATGTGGTCAAATGTGGTCAAAACCGATTCAGATAAAATTTTATTAACAAATTCTTTTTAGATAAAAAATATCCAAGGAAAGTACTTCCTGATAACTCAAAAAATACATTCAACATTTTTTCATTATACATATATGTATATGGACTTGCAACGTGGTGAATACGAACCTATCCTATTTTCAATGTTTTACTTAAATCAAAGTACAGCAAAGGCCGCGAACAATGTAAACAACATGCACTGTAAACGTCACGTCCTCTAGTCTACATTAAAATAAATGTCATAGAAATAATAGACATTAATAAGTATGGGAAAAATAAAAATATATTAGAAATATCTTGTTTTGTATCGTTTTGTATGCTTTCGTATCGTTTTTACCTACAACAAATTTATTATTATATTGAACAAAATTTATATTTCGTTTAAAAATTTTGGAAAAAATATTTTCTTATCCTTATTATGTACTAATGTTGTTCTTGGAACTGCGAATCTATCCGTGTATCCTTCCTCTCCCATATTATTAGCAAGCTTGTTTAGAATTGTATGCTTCTAATTAATATGGTACGTACTCTATGCTACACTACCTCACAACAATATTTTCTTTTTTTTTAATTTCGTTGGTCTAATTAGTGGCATAAATAAAAAGGACTTAATTATAAAAATAAAATATACGAATATTAAATTACGGAACAAAATTTTATCGCGAATGTAGTACATATTAAATTTTATAAAGCGTACTATAATATTAGCTAAATCATTACATAATACATTATTGAAACAAATATAAAATACAACATGTAAAATTATTATATAAAATTATTACAATAATACAGTTATACTGTTGAAATGATAAACGAGTATATTGATATTGAATAATATTTCATTTTTATATATAAAAAATATTAAACCTTTAACATCACTATTCATTTTATTAAATTAAATCGTTTTATAAAATAATTTGGAGAATATATGAATAAATAGATGCCTCAAGATGAAATAATTCCTTACTGTCCTACGGCCATTAATAATATAATCTCACAATACCGATCTGTAACGGTTTCTTGTCACGTATTGTTATTTGTCAGTCGAAGTATGTTGTATACTAGGGCTCCCTCTGTTATCCATAAAAGTTACGTCTTATCTGAGGCAATATGTTCTTTAATGATGTATTACATGCTGTGTAACTTTTGTTAGACACGGTTTAATATGAGCATTGTTTTATTCGTGAATTTAATCATAATTCTCTTTATTTTGAATTCTGTGTATGATATTTTTTATTCGCTGGTTATTCCAATAAATATATACAACTCTAAATTTAAAAGTTGTAAATACATACATTTTACAAGTCCGCATCTAATAACAAATTGTTTAATTTTTAAACAACATCAAAAAATACTTGTATCTGAGATTATATGCATAAATGTTTCAAATTAATCGAAGTTGGTGATAAATAAAAACTATTTGAAATGTATATCTTAAAACAAATGAATAAAAGTAATGCTTTTACTAAAAAGAAATTTTACTTTCTGCAACGTTTTATTCACCAAGGAGTCACTAATGCAACCGTTAGTTTCACGTATCGCAATAATAAAAATTAACATCGAATTTTAATTTTATTTATGTGCTTCCCCATGTCAAAGTTAAATTGCAAAAATGAAATAGAATAAGGTAACTGACTCAGTGATCAAATGATTAAAGAAGCAATTAAGATAACTGCAAGTTTTTTTATATTTAAATCATATAAAATTATAATAAAATGCGTTTATCCGAAAAGGTACAATTCCTGCTTTGAGATAAAATAATAAGAATCTGCATTTCAGAGAAAACAAGATTTTAAATTAATTAAAATCTGAAAATGTTCATACGACTCACTAACTGAATAGTTCTAATACCATGTTCTAGTTATTAATTATTATTGTTCCAAATATTGAACTCTATTAATTTAATTATTTTCATTATTTCGTACAAAAAAAGGCAAAATAGTAATGTTTTAGTAATTCACTTCATTTATTGTAATAGGATTTTTTTTCCTGGATTAGTTTTGGCACATAAAATTTTTCGCTGGCAATTAGTAATAAACTGTCTGTTCTTAAATAGTGTTATTGCTGTACGAACGTCTTTTTTTGTGCCATTTTTTTCCTCCTGCTTTTTCTTCGGCATTCTAATAAATTTATGATGGTTTATGAATTCATGATTTATGACTTCATAATGCAAGAAAAATGATTAAAGGTATGTTATACAATTTTAGGTCATGTCGATATTATGAAGAAGTTAAGAATAAATAAAATTATATTTCTGTATATTCATCATTAACATAAATGTACAGAATACAAAACATACTTATTTTAATGAAATAAATATTAACAATATAATAGAATCACTAAAACTGATTCATTCAACAATCCGGTCTCATGCGAAATCGTGTGTCTGTAGATGACATTTAATACTAAACCTACCGAAGTATAATGCACTTTATACTTTAAAGTTATAAATGGAACTAAAAAATAAATAAGCAAACGATAAGACATAATACACATCAATTTTTTTATACTTACGAAAATTAGTATACATTTCAAAAAAACTACCTTAACGAATTTCATAATTTAAAATAAAACGTTTATAAAGCGTTCAGTTAACTGTTTCGATAGTTTTAGTATTAATGAATTGTCAACACTATGTCAACATTACTGAAAACATAATATTTAATTTGAATATGTAGACAAAACGAATAAGAAATTAAATTAATTTAAATTCCCTACTATTTAATAAATTCAGAACAACTTTTTTTTTTATATATAAAATCATAGAACATTAAATAATTAGAACTTTAACAAAGCTACTCCCTTATTTTGCTTGTACTATTATAAAACGAATTTAAGAATATTAAAACCTGGAGTATTAAGAATTAGAAAGTTACAAATATATCCATGCAAAGCTAAAACAGTTTACTACTATATTTTGATTAGTAGAAATGTTTAAAGTAAACAGAAATATTATTAACGAAATTCCCACTCGACTATTAATTACGTGTACTCATTTGGGCACTAGGATATTTACCTAAATACCTTGAATAAAAATGAAAAATTACAGTAACTTAAAATTTTGACGAGTTAATGGTTCAAACAGATTACACAACTGCAAACGATCAGAAAGCCACATGGAACCCCGATTTTCCGTGCGACATGTTACTCGGGCCTTCACGAGCGTCTCAACCGGAAACTAGTTTGCTCACAGTTCGTAACGCCATATGGTAGGAACGAATTCGTTCACTAAACAGATATAATGTACAACACGTAACTCTGCTCGGAAACAGTGGCGTCACGGAAGCGTGACTTTAATCGTTTAAAGTTTAGAGTTTGGGAAATTCAAACTTTTGTGAAACTTAGAAGAATGTAGATTCGGCCGCGCCTCCTCCTCGAGTATTTCACCGTGATGCTTTGCAACGAAATCATTAAAACTAAATCATAATGGTTGACTCCGAGCCTTAAATAATAAGGAAAACTAAAGTAATAGTAAAACAAAATGCTGACGATGTCAGTAAATAA
This sequence comes from Megachile rotundata, assembly GCF_050947335.1. Classification (NCBI taxonomy): domain Eukaryota; kingdom Metazoa; phylum Arthropoda; class Insecta; order Hymenoptera; family Megachilidae; genus Megachile; species Megachile rotundata. The sequence goes on from NC_134986.1 coordinate 1,095,188, forward strand.
ATAAATGTATGCATATACACAGTAAAAGATAATTTTAATTTTTTACAATTACATTATAAGTTGACCAATCATTGTACAATTTAAAAAATAATAAACAACCGTTGAATATATTTCTTAAAAAACAGAGATCATCGGAGAAAGTGCTGTTTATAACGGAATAAATTTTTCATCGGCACTGCACATAATCGCATCATAATCATTAATATTTAATGCATTTTTTTAGTGGAAACATTACGAGAAATATAAATAAAATAAACTATTTTGTATATTATAAACTTCAAAGAATTAGAAGAATTAATATATTTAATACTACATACTAACATGTGTATATTACACAAATTTAAATGTTACACACATTATTATGCGTATATAATAAACTATCTTCATGTTCTAAATACAATTTAAAACACTTCTCCACGAAAACATTGAAATATTTATAAAAAGGAATCAATTCCGATTTCAATTATTTTTTAATACGTTGCTAAGTCCATCAGTCTTAGTAGTATTGTGAACATTTCATTTGAGTTCGCAGTTTTTTAGAAAATTATTGTCAAAAAATGTTTACCCAAAAGTACATAATTTTTTAAACACCGTTTGAATTTAATATAGTGCGCTTTAATGACATTTCTTTATTTATGCGCAATAACTCGTATAGCTTATCTTTGTGTACTATTTTTCATGAAATCTATGCTCACAATTTTTATGATTACGTCCTGTGCATTTGATTTTTATCTTACTTAAAAATATATTTGTATTAGACTAGATTTTTTTTAATAAGGCTCCTTCTTCAGTCCACCCATGTATTATACAAAGTCTTCATTAAAACCTTTTCAACACTATTATAGGGCGGTAGCCTTGACAACGTATTAAAGAATTACTGAAATTGGAAATGATTCCGCTTTTATAAATATTGATAGAATAAGATGTTCTAATTACGAACGAATAAAAAGTACGTTATAAACAAAATTTGTATTTTTTCTAATATTTTGTAAAATATATAGTTGTTGGAACAATACTTCAAAAACTGAATTTATCACAAAAAAGGGGTAATAACTTTGAACAATCAAAATTTAACACAGAAAAATAATGTACACAGGTACATGTATATTCGACGTTAAAATACGTAAGAATTTTAATAACGCTAATATGTTTGTTGTTATCAATTCATTGGGTTTCACCAAGATGTATACGTATATGTATACGATAGAAATTAAAAACAACAATGTACAACATTAAGCATAACTGCTTGTTTCTTATAATCATAAATAATAAACTACTTTTGTTCAGTGCAAATCAAATACCTTCCCAACGCGTAATTCTAACAATAATACAACCGTTCACATCGTTAAAACAGTAAATTCACGGCATAATTATTTTTCAATTAACTCGCCAAAGTAAGGATAAGCAAGAAGGAAAATAAACTGTATTCAATCTAACAATTAAATCGACACAAAAAGTAACTTAAGGAATCAAGAATGTCGTTTACAGTACATTCAACTCTAGAAAAGTTGCGCAAAGATCATGAGAACGCCACCCTTAACACGGCTTAAATTAATAACGCATCATACGTGTTTTATTTTATTTATTTAACTATACCTATAGCACGTCACACAGTGATGAAATGTTTCAAATATACGGCAAAATATCAGTCAAATAGTTTTTATCAATAAAAATAATAATCTTAACTCGAAAGCGATGATAAAGTAAGGTCTATTAAAACTTTGTAATATGTGAATATGTAAATATGTAAATTTTTAAATAAGGTAATCAATATGACACAATATACCTCACAGTACCATCTATTTTGCTGATGTTTTCAATTTATCTGTTTGTAAGGTTCTACTACATTTTCTGCGTAACCACGTGATTACCGTATTATTTAATAGTGGTATTACCACTTTTTTGATTCTACGAAAATTGATTTTTAATCAAATTTCTGATTTACAGTAAATTAATATTATATTAATAATTAGACGAAAATTATTGCTTATATTCCTCATATTATATTACTCATATTAAATCCTGCAGCTAACACAATAGTCAGTGTTATGTTGCTACGTTAGAAAAACTTACTTGCTCTTATTTTCTGTTGCTAACAAATAGATTTACTAATTAGAAATAAATTATTCATGAAACATTTTCTCCCACACTCGGTCCTACATACGCTATATAGGAAAATGTGTAAGAATTAAAGCTGATTTAAGGACAGAGTAAAAAATTATTAACTTACATGTTACAATCGATAAAACAAAATTTTGCTGTTTAATGATAGTTTTATTATAAAAATGTCACAGATGTGTTTAATAAATTTACATTAATAATTTAAAAGTAAGTCACAGTTAATTTTTAGAGCTGGACAGATCTCACGCTTAGAAACTGCCATACTTTTACCGATATTTAAAAAAAATGTAAATGACATCTGAAGCAAAGAAATATATAATTAGTTATTTTCAATTACATATGTTTAATAATTTTAGTTTAGGTATCGCATACTCTAAGAACGACTCTGATTCAAACAAAACACTATTTTTTCTATTCAAAGAAGTTATCCTTCAAAAACGCATTGCTGAAACTAAAATTGCTATTATTGATTTTCATTACAAAGTAAAACGAGTTACCTTTTGTTGTAACTTTTATCAGTATTGTGTTATTTGGTAATTAACAATTAATTTAAATGTCGTTTATTTATATTTCACATATTTATATTCCGCTTAATTTTGAATCTTATGTCGAATAAACATACTTAAAGATTTTTCTTTCTTTTCTTGTCAACGTTGTATAGCTTTTCGCGCATTCCGAGTAACACGAAGAGAGAAATTCTATACATTTAAACGAATGTTCACACGACTCTACATCAACCAGTGGCATTAGATGTCCTAACCTATCTAGAATTTCCAATATTGTATAACGCGTACACATTGTGTGAACACGATATACGCACAAAAACGAAAGAATGTGATGCATAGAAAGAAGTTTAGGGAACAAAAAACGTACGATGGTGATTTAAAATGAAAACGAGAAAATGAAGTCGACATAAGCAACATGAAACGAACAGAGCAAAGCGACAATTATCTAAACACAACGAATTTTAATAATTAACTAACTTGAGAGACTAGTGGCACTGACTCACGGTTTTGAATTATACATACAACTAACCACCGAAATTTTACTGAATTGATTACCATATGAAAAAAATGATATTGCTTCTTTTACGTTTAAATTTTATAGTCCTCAACTACTTCAGATGCAATGAAAAAAAATGTATTTGCATCTAATGAACCATACCTGGAAATACGTCCTTGGTGTCAGGATTATAAGGATGAATCCATCCGTTCCTTTGCTGAATAATACACTGGAACATGTTGCTGGCCTATACGTAGATTTCGATTCGCGTTGATCGGCTATAGCGAACGACCGAACAAGAGAAGGAGGAGGAAGAGAGATAGATAGAGAGAGAAAGAATAACGTCGAAAAAAAAGAAAGATGAGGAAATAGGATGAAAAAAGATATGAGATCCGTTATAGTTGGCAAGCTTTTTCAATGGGCCAACTTTCCTCCCTTTGTTCCTTTTAAGAATATCCCTAGAGCACTCGAATTGTTCGCGACATCAATTCAGTGAATCGATTTCTTTATCGATTATCGACTAATCTTATCGAATTGTAAAATCTATAACAAGCAAACGGCTATGCGCAATTTCTTGATAATGTTTTCAGTTTTCGGTTCTTTTCTAGAACATAATCGTTATTTTACTTCTTTCTCACTAATCAAAAAATCGATTCGGATCACAGAAGTAACCGACATCGATTCCAGCTATCATAACGCCGATGGCAGTTGTACGTGCAATATCGCATTTCGAAAATATTTCTTCAGTTATTTGTCGATTACGTTCCATCGAAGTACATCGAGATATTTGGCAATTTTTATTGCATAACGAAACTCACAAGGATCGAAGAACTTCATTTTTCTAGCAAAATTTTGCCGAACTTTTATCCCCTTATTGGTTTTACTCTACGTCAAACTCCTCTCTTCGATGCTCGGCTCTCTCCTTTCTTTTCGAACATGCGTGTGCATCCACACGCACACTTTCTTCTGTTTTTATCCCTGTATCGCTCGCTCGTTTTATCTCTCACCAACGAGGTTACTCTTCTTTCTTCCGTTTTTTATTCTCTTCCTTTCAACCGAGGCTTCCCCCGCGGTAGCCCATTCTAATGACCACTCTCATCATAGCAATAAAATGAAACACTGTCCTAAGCGATTGCACATTCGACACACAAACACGTTGCACGCAACGCACTCTCGATCGACCACTACGGCCGTGAAAGCAGCAGTTCTCTTCTCGAACTAACTGAAATCCATTACCATCCGAACGGTACAGCGAACCGACGTACTCTGTTAACACGAAAAACGGAGGGGGTTGAGCAAGAGACTATCCAGCGCAGCCTGGGGAAATAAAGGCGCGGCGGTGTAGAAAAGTTAAGAATGACAAGAAAAAGGAAACGAAGGCAGAAGGTAGTCGCCTTCTCTCGTTGCTCCTGCGTCCAGAGGGTGGCTGGTCGGCTGGCTGGGATCGAACTAGATGGCTCGTCGCCAGGCAACCGGATTTTCTTTCTCTCTCTATCAAGCCTCCCTCCCTTTACGCTCGTTCTCTCTTTGTCCAGCTCTCCCTTTCTCTCCCTGTTTCTCCGTCTCGGTTTCGTACCGGTGCTGGTGCTCTTCTCGTATCCGCCACTAACCTCCGCGCCCCACCTTCTCGCCCAGCTCTCTGTTGCTCTCTCTTCTTCCCATCAGAGCCGCAATACACCGGTTCCTCTTTTGCCAACTTGCCACCCCCTGCATCCTCCGGAACGCAGAGGATTCTCTTGTACCTTGGCCGATGACTTTAGGCCGACTGCACACCGATGCGCTGCGCCACCAAAATATATTGGATGAAACTTTTTAAAAAGTCACACTACACAATCGTTATGAAAAAAAAAAAACAAAGAAAAATTCTGTCAGTGGATTCCTTTATTCCGACCTTACTATAATTATTAAAGTGCCTTCAATTGTTTTTCACTTAACTGTTATTGTACATAAATTATGCATTTCTAATCATTTGCATAGTAGATTATCACATATATGTACACGATCGGTCGTGTCAAAAGGACTAACGTGGCGTGGCAATTCGATACGAGGTTAATCCGATGAAGTACCTTCAGCCCCGTATCTTGCACTGGGGACGTACTTTATGAAGAATTTGCAGAAGATGAAGAAATGTAAATGAAAATCTTTAATTGTGATATTCGATATCTGAACTACAGATAAATGTCTCAGGGATCAACTGCAAACACTTCATTTAGAATCGAGGATACCTGAAATACGGAAGATACGCTTGTTGGAAGCGAAATAGGCGTTTATTCTATTTCTTGACGCGTGTTGTTTTCTCCATTGCAAAACACTGGCACATCTTCAAAACAATTCTCACAACAGATACGACAATTCTAAGATATCAGCGAATCCCAGTCGTTATAGACGTAGGAAAAAAGAGAAAAGTCGAAGTTGTTAAGCCAAATAGCAGAGAACTTTCTACGTTGAAAGCGTTTCACTTGCAATCGGAAAAAGGGGACGGGTCTGTAGAAAACTGATTACCAAAGAAACTCCACCTCCCGATGCACCATTTCGAAATCAACTGAATCGCGTAATACCGTTGTGGAAGCATCGAGCGGAAAGTATATCGCGCATCCAAGTGAAAGAGAGAGACGATCATTTGCCGAGAGGGAAAGAGTTAATGAGAGGCCAAGTGAGAAAGAGACGTCACCAGAAAGAGATGAAACAATCGTAATAAAGCAAGTGGAACGGTGCAAAAGAGATGGCCGCATATGCTGGTAGGGGAATCAATGAGTTACTCGCGCTACGGCTTTTGTTTCTCTCCTCGGCCCCTCCGCTCGAATATACTCTGTACCGCCGGGGCTCCCATCGTGATGTCCTATATAGACTCATCCAACCCTCGAAGCGTGACCGTGACTGTGACTCTGATCAAACCGAGTGCACGTGTCCACCGTGTGTACGGTACTCCCTGTGCGATTCTGTTCTTCTTCGTCCTGCCACTCTATGACTCGTCTCTCCACGTGGAATCGCGTCATTCTTCCTTTCGTGGCCATTATTTAGTGCAACAACACACGAGCTAATAAACATCATAACTTTTGGCAAGCCCTTCGACGATCTCTTCAAAACTAATAAAATGCTGGATTTAACAAGTTCAGATCGTATTTACCTCCCATCTGATAAAATATGGATCTATTTTAACACCTTTTTTATTTTTTTAATTACCTTTACATTTGTAAACATCTTTATGGAGTTCTGACCACATTTTAGAGCGAGTATACATCGATTATAGGTTAACGAAATTCATAACAAAAAATATTTTCATAATGTCGGCAAAGTTGGACTTGCTATAATTTTTACTCAATACTAAAGATTAGATTTTTTAGTAAATTGGAAATGATCGACCTTCTTAATTGTCTTACAGTATTTATCGTTCCGAATCCAAAATAATCAGTTTTAATTTTTGACGTATATTGGATCAATACTGGAAAAATGTTTTACAAGAACAAGTTTAATTTATTTATACAAATATTTATGCTTAAACTACATCACTGTACATTGCACTATATATTTATAAAAAAAAAGGTGAGATAGCCCACAACAGCTGCACAAGAAAAAGAAACAAATATAAAGCAGTAAAACATGAAAATACAATGAAAAAAGAATAAAATGTATTTGTGTTTGGAAAACTACTAAACATTTCGAATGCACTGGAACAAAAAATAAAATATGGTATTCAAAATGAGTAGAAGCCAATAGGACGCCACCTAATCCATCAAATATGTTAAAAATGCTGAATTTTATGTATGATTTATTTTTAACCTGGCGGACTTTCAAACTTAAAACTTGTATTTTTTAATTCTATTCGTCAAATATTATCAGAATATGTAAAAAGCCGATAACAACATTTAGATTCCTTCAATAAAGTTTACCTCAAATAATCGATACATATGTGTATGTATAATACCATACTCCTACAATATGATTCGAAAATGGAAAAGATTTCGTCTAATTTTAAAATTAAATAATGTATCCTAAAAAGCATTCAGAATAGTAGTAATCTATCTAAAGCAAAAAATTTTACAAATATTTAATTCCATACTATAAAAAATGATGCCTTTTAGGCCATGTAACAAACACTAATGCGTTATACATTATTCATTGTGTAATGCTCAAATACAATTGCGAGATATAAAGATTAGGATCAAAGACTGTGAAGGCTAGGTCCTACGAGTAAGAAATATGGGAAGTTAAAAATCGAAAATCGTCCATAATCATTTATCATTTAGTGTACCCTAACATGTCAAACACAATAAAAATATTTTGTACGTGTTCAGAGGATGGCTTAGTGAATGTACTTCCAAATATCTTGCATATTTTAGGTACCGTATTGTTATTACAATATGGGCGTAGCATTCCATTGTGGAAACTGCATTTCTACAGGTAGGAATAGTAATGCACTTTTATTTACTTCTTTCAGACATACTATTTTGTTGTCTATTGTTTCTGTTTTACTGAGTTTACGAAATATAATCTAAATTGTTTAAGATGATCCATACTCTAATACATTTGACCTCCCATATCAGATATCTTACTGTACATTAAGCATAGATATGTATTTTAAAGCTGTTCGCAAATGGTTCAAAATCTATATTCTATAAATTAGGACACGATTCTTTGTCAAGAAAATGTAGGCGGCAGAAAATAATAGATTTTTTTTGAGAAAGCAGGACATATAATTTAAGATACTTGGAAAAAAATCAGACGATGAGAATATTTTGCTAGAACAGAAAGCGCTTTCATTTAAACCTTTAAATGTCACGGTTCATCACTAAAGGTGCACTCCACAGTGGCACGAATTTTTCATTACTGGTATATGTATACGGACAAAATGAGAGGAACCCTTCTCAAGCGCCCTCTCGTAAGAGAAAATAAATACAATACAATGGTATATGTATATGTTACATTATCTAGTCATTGTCGACATTAATTGACTAATGTTATTACAATGGGAAAATACTTTAGTTGAACTAATTAATGCTTACTTTAACAGACGAAATGCAGCTAATGTTCAAAAAATCGTTTAGTTATTATTTTTTTCCACTGCGATGCAATGTGAAACAAATTGTTGCTAGCTTTTAAACCAAAGTAACGGTAAATGAACTTTTCACAAATTTTTTTTAGAAATCTTAATGCATCAAGTAACAAGGAAAAGCGTCATTGCAAAAAACAAATCTACTTATAAGAGGACACAGATATATTGTAAGATAAACAAATAAATTTATTCATCTTACAAATAGATTTACTTTTTTTTTAACAATGGCAGATTTTAATAATTTTTGTATGACTGACAGTTACCATTGTCTTTGGTAATTTTTTAAAAATATTTATACTCTCATCGATGCAGTGTCAATTACAACAAAGCCTATTTGTTACAGAATTTTATTGTAAACACAAACAAACCTATTTGACAAGAAAATGAGTTTATACAAAATAAATCTATACTTCTTTTGCAATAAATTTGTTTGTTACATATGTATATTTAACTAACAAAGAAATAGACTAGTGTTGGATTTGCTATCTACTTGTCGGTTTTTGAAACACAAATGCTTCTTATAATGTATTTAAATATGGCATATTCTATTACTATGTGTCCACTACAACACTGCTTTTTTCAAGTATATTTTTGTATCATATTTATTTCAAGTAAACTATATTTCAATATGGTATATTTTACTATCATGTATTTACTAATCAAAACAACTGATATTTATCTAAGTTCATGCAACGGAGTATAAGTGATAATGACGATATATCGAAAGGTAATGTAAATAATTGAGTGCATCATACTTTTAACATTAGAACTACTAATCAGTAAAAATGACTGATTTCAAATTTTGCATTTTATATTACAAAATTTTATTGCTGTGTTTTTGTTGAAATATTTGTCATATTTTGTTGAGGTAAAGAATGGTTGCGTGTGTATGTTAGTTGATGTTTCAGTATTTACTTATTTAATTTTCAATTTTATTTTTAATTTAAATAAAAATGTTTTAACACTAGTAGTTTTAATGTTATAAAAACGATCGTATAGTGGATATGTATGTAATAGTAGAATATGTCATATTAAAATTTGTTATTCTATTTGTGTCATGATAACCTATAAGTACCAAGGATTTATTTATTTGTACTTCCTCCAGAAAATTAGCAAAAGCTTGTTTCATATCATATTGTGATGACAAAAATTAACAAGTACAACGCGTTGTAGTAACTTTTTACAACAGCCACCTGATATTTCCATTGGTTTATTTCGCTCATTAAGCATCTTCAAACTACGAATTTATACGTACATATACGAAATATTAGGTTGGGGAATAAGTTCGTGGCGTTTTGACATTTTCTTTTTTTTACAGCGACATTTTACAATTTGCAAGGGGTTATAATATTCATTCGATAGAGCTCTTTCTGCTGTACAAAACTATGTTAATCGTTTTTTTCAGTAGTTTCATTCGTTATTACTATTGAGGCTTAGAAATGGAATATCCAGGAGGTAAAAATTAGCACTTTCGACACCTGCTCTTCTTCGCTTTCTATCGCGGCCAAAAAGCTGCTGAAGCAGCCCGGGATATTTGCAATTTATACGGAGAAGGTGTCATAGGTGAGTCAACAGCACAGAAATGGTTTGCAAAATTCAAAAATGGCGACTTTAACGTCGAAAACCCGCCCCGCAGCGGAAGACCTTCTGAGTTCGACGATGAGCGTCTCCGAGAACTTGTGAAGTAGGTTGGTCTTCAAACTAGTCGTGAATTGGTCGAAAAAATGAACTATGATCACAAAACTATTCTCAATCATTTCCATTCAATGGGATTTGTCGAAAAATTGGGAGCCTGGGTGCCTCACGAAGTGAACGCTACGAACTTATTGCCCAACCTTAGGTTGAATTTTGCAAACCATTTCCGTGCTGTCGACTCACCTATGACACCTTCTCCGTATACATTGCAAATATCCCGGCCTGTTTCAGCAACTTTTCACAACTTTTCACAACTTTCTGGCCGCGATGAAAAGCGAAGAAGAGCAGGTGTCGAAAATGCTGCTTTTTACATTCTTGATATTCCATTTCTGAGCCTCAATAGTAATGACGAATGAATCTACTGAAAAAAACGATTAACACAGTTTTGTAGAGCAAAAAGAGCTCTATCCAATGAATATTATAACCCCTTGCAAATTGCAAAATGTCGCTGTAAAAAAAAGAAAATGCCAAAACGTCACGAACTTATTCCCCAACCTAATACATTGTGTAAAAAGAGGTTATATACGTACTCAATAGGTAGTTTTTGCGTACTTGATCTACATTTCTAATTTTAATGACGTGTAATTAATGTTTACAATAACTAGGTAGTATGCATATCCCCCAGTTAAAGTTGGGGCCACACTTCCATTTTTCCACTCAAACTGAAACACCCAGTTAATACTCTACTCTTACTTACCCTTACCCATCATTACCAACTGAATCCTCGTATTAATGGAATTTTCCACGTTAACATTAAGATATACATGTATCATAAATCATAACCGTTATTTGGAAAAAACATTTTACACGTTACAAAGAATATAATGTCCTTCGTAACTTGAGCATTTCGAATACCTTGCTTACTTCTTATGATAGAAAAAAATATCAGAGGGAAACATTATTTTGTTCAAAGAAACGAATATTGTGACGATTAAAAAATTTTTCTGCTGAAAACTTCATTTTTTCTCGTTTTTCAAGGAATTTTTTTTTAACGAAAAAGCATTATTTCGTTACCATGAGATAATATCCGAGGTTAAGAAGAATCCAGCGACCTATAATCTTCACATGACTTTGAGTACAAAAAATTCACAAAAAATACATAATTGATGAACAGAGTGAAATAACTAATAGAAAGATTAACGAAGAAAATTTTATCATAACAAGTTCTCGAAATGATGATCTGCAGAATGCCACAGTTTATACATTTAGATTCTTTTTTTTTAAGAGAAATAATATAAGTGAACAAGTTAGAAGAAACGCCGAAGACGTTAAACGTTTGTATTTTCTGTTAGTTATTTCACGTAAAAGTCATAGAATTATATGTCATTGGATTTGTCTTAACTCCAATAATTTATATCATAATGATGAAAACATGTTATCCTATTTAAAAAAATGACTTTGAAATCTCAAAAAAGATGACCTCAAGAATTGTCAACTTTCTTAATCATAATTTGCTTCTTTCAACAAAACAATACTTTCCTCTGATATTTTTCTCTATCATAAGAAGCAAGCAAGATATTCATGATGATCAAGTCAGATGTATGTAAAATGATACATTTTGAAGATTATTATTTTGCTGTGTACTTATTTTTTACATGGTGGATCTTTTTATATGAGGAAGTTTCCCTACAGATGATTTTTCATGCATATTACTGGTATTCCTCCAATATGATAACGTATAGAAATCCACGGAGACTGTCTGCTTTCGCTGTCTGCATTTTGTGTATTTTGTGCAGTCTCGATGGGATAGTGTGGTAAGTCATCAGTGATGGAACTAGTCAAGTTTGTATGGCCCTTTCCATAATTTTTCTGCCCTTACAATTCCTACAGCATTAAGGGGGGCAATACCTTTAGACCGATGAAAATAAGCTGATTTTTGTGAATTTTTTTGTATAGAATATCTTTGTTTTGCGTTTTTGAAATTTCAGGTATAATTTATTATAACTATTGTGTATTATACAATATTTTTTGTTTTTAAATACATTTAAAAATGGCGGAATTATAACAGTCCTTCCTGGAAGTGTTTGGGCGCGTCTCGTGAATCGGTGTGGGTTCTAGCTTTAGATATATTGGTCTGAAGCAAGTTTGCAGACAATATTTCGAAAACTAACATTCACAGTTAGTAGATGAACCTCAGAAATGTGCAAAATGTGTAAAATTAAAGTAATGGCACGCTTTTAAAGAAAAACTTTGAATTTTACTAAAAATTTTTGCAATATTTTGCAATAAAAAAGGACTTTAATGTTCAATTTATTTCATAAATTTAGGTTCATATGTTAGATAGTATTGTCATGGATATGTACAAAAAATTTGAGCGCGATTGATAAACTAGTTTTTGAGTTATCAGCCACACCAATTTTAAGAACGTAGTTTTGAGAAAAACACGATTAAAGTTTCAGTCCTCCGCACTGAACGCGTGTACGAGGTGTGACACAACAGTAACGAGACTAGTCCAATAAATCATTCTACCTGCAGAATCAGTTCTCCGTGACATTATCACCTTCAAAGTAGTCCCCTTCAGCATTCACACACTTATGCATTCGGCGCTGCTATTGCTGGTAACAATTCTGGAACGAGGTTTTTGGAAGTCCTTTCGGACGATTCTCCGTTTTTGCCTGAACCTCTTCAACTGAGGTGAAATGGGTTCCCTTTAAGCAAAATTTAATTTTAGGAAATAAAAAAAAGTCGCATGAAGCCAAATCAGGCGAATAAGGAGGATTCCCTATCACAATAATAATTTTGCTGGTCAGAAACTGCTTGACAGATAGTGCCGTGTGAGCGGGTGCTTTTGTAACGTCCCTGGGGAAAACTTTTTTTCTTTCTACCGGCATCATCGCGACAATCTTATATCCATCGATTAGAATAGTCAATTATCGACCATAGTTGCCAATTATCGACAGTACATTAGGTATCTATTACCATATCTATCAAATTCGACAGTCGGTAATCATAATATATATATATTATCATTTACATTAATTATCTTATAATTTTGAGTTAGAGTAGGTAATATTTTCCGCGAAAATAACTGAACATTAAGTTTGAATCATTAAAACAAAATTATGTATTATTTTATTTTATTTTCTAATAAATAGTTTGTACGAGAAATTTCCGTTACGCTATGATGTGCCTACGTGCCGCGATACTCGCCAGAAATCCTTGAGATCAGCGCTAATCCTAGAAAAGGATAGCGATACTATTTCTATTTTCGGCATTTTTGGACATTAAATTAATTAATTAATTAAATCAATTTATATACGTAAAATCAACCAGTGTTAAACTACTCATGGCCGGAACCACCTCTGATGGTTCTCGCCTCTGATAGAAAAGGACAGAAAATGTATTTTTCGTTAAAACACCATTAGAGTACCATTTTAGTATCGAAACGATAGCCAGAAATTAAAGAGCGACATTTAAATCATAATTAAACCGTTCGATTTTATAATTAATGTATAATAACGAAGTTATATGAAAATTTAGATATTCTGACGTCACAGAAATTCCAGGAATTCGGCGAACCTGCGAGTATAAAAGGGCGAGCGAAACCCATCTAAGCAGCAGAACAGTCTTCGAAGTCGAACTACTTACAACTCTCTGATAAGGAACAATTTTCGCTGTTAAAGGGCCAACAGATTCTTAATACTTGACTGGTCAAGCGGGTGTTTGCCATTCGGGTACTTGGTCGCTGGGTCGTTTAGTAGCCAGTGAACAACAGGCTCCCCGTTTAAGCGATCTTGTAACCGGAACTCCGTCAGGAAAGTGCGATACTTTGCGCCAGAAAAGATTAAAACATCGAGCGAAAAGCCCACAGTTACTCGTACTTGATTTTAGTCAAATTGCTGACGTGCCAGCGAGGGCAGTCTAGCAATTACAATTTCATAATTAGAGTCAAGTTTGATTTGCTACCCTGTTGGACGTATATTGTTCATCTGACTCTGGATCGTTGGGTCGTTTAGTAGCCAGTGAACAACAGGCTCCCCAATTAAGCGATCTGGTTTTGGGTGTCAGTGTGCGCTTTGACAAAAAGGGTCATGGACATTAGTTGTCGAGTCAAATCACAAGAGTAATTGTTCCGAATCATAATAATTCATTAGATTCAGATAATTTTTGGTAACTTGAATTAATAAAAGAATACTGTTCTCACTTAGCGTCTTTTCCGTAGTCGACTACACCGCGTTAGATAGTAGAATAAATCTGTCTAATTTTTGCGAAAGCGTATTTAGGTGCGTTTAGAGAATTTCACTTAGGTCGAATTCCTCGCGGCGGTAGATTGCGGAACGTTTAACATTATTAACTTTATAAAATTTCATTTATATAAATCTAGATACCGAATTGCTCTTAGATTATAGCGTCGAACACAAAAATCGTGCATCAAATTTAGTTAATATTACGAATGCGAAGTTTGCTTTATCAGAGACCCGATTCAGATACGGTCCAATATAAAGTATTACATAGCGAGTTTCATATCGTTAAATTCACAATTATCAATTACATATTGTTTAATTTATCAAATTATATTACTATTATTATTTCAAGATCTATTTAGTTTCTCTATTCTAATTAATCAATTATAATCTATATACTTTTCTTTATTTGTTGTTATTGTTATTTGTTAGTTTTATTTCTTTTTAATGAATAAATTTAATTGTTGAAAGATATTGATCTTTGGATTTCAATCCTTAACCGCGCACCACACGAATCCCACAATCTTAATTTGTAGAATCGAGTCGTTTAGAGGTAAAAGCCGCTCTTTACCTTTTAGCGCTTGTAACTAGCTGAACTTAGGTTCCAGGGTTGTTACACTTTGTCCCGGAGCAACAGCCATCCATCGCTTCACAACTGTGGCCTTTTTTTCCTAATTTTTTCACAAAGTCTTTTTAGTATTTCAATGTAATAGTGTTATTTAACAGTCTGACCACTGGGAAACCACTCAATCATTACAATTCCATTAATGTCGAATTTTGATTTTGACATGCGTTCTTTTTTGGATTTTGGGGATCCTGAAGACTTCCATTGCATCGACTGGCGCTTACTTTGTGAGTCATAGGTAAAAATACATGTCTCATCACATGTTACAAAAGATTTCAACAAATTTTACAAGAAACTTGATGTTTATTCGCTGTTCGGTTTTTACGTTAGACATTTTTCCGGCAGAATGCAGTTGCACGTGTTCACTAAATAACGCAATATTTCCAAATGGTATGACCGATTCAATCGAAATTGGCAACATGGATAGAGGAGGTATGTGGGATGATGCCACAAAAACAATTGCTGCTAATTCCATTGTTTTTTCAAGTTACAGACCTAGTCTCGTTACTTTTGTGTCACACCTCGTATATCCGTGGCGCTAATCGGCCATAACTTCAAAAGGGATTCGTATTTCACTTTAAAATTTTGAGACAATATTTTTAAGATGTTACACTAACATTTTATAGAAAAACAAAATTTTGTAATTTTTTAAGATTCTAAAGGTATTGCCCCTCTTAAAACAATATAGTGAGAACGTACACTCGACAAGAAATCTGACTTTCTTACAAATGATGAAAAACCTCTTACGTGTTTCTACTTAAATTTTATAGGTTTCTAAGTGTCTAGACCGAGAAATCCGTAAACTCCTAAACTCTTATACTCAAGTATTCTAAAATTTTCATATCCTTCAATCCCTACATTCCTGGAGCGCCAAATTTCTAGCTCCATGAATTCCTATGCCCTTCAATGTCTGTAATACTCGCAAATACCTAAATTTCTGTATCCATAGATCCCGAATAACTATAACTCCAAATTCCTGTATCCCGAAATCTGTAAATTCCAACTAACTCGAAAATCACATTTCTTGAGTTGTATAATTTTAAAATATATGTAAGACATATTATTTTATGATAAAATGATAATATACAGAACGTAACTCGTCTAGTAATGCAGTCAAAAACAAGATAATACAACATGAAAAGATAAGTAAAATAAGTAAGAAAAAAATGAATGAATTCAAAGGGTATAGCCGGATAAGATAGTCAAATGTGCCCTTGAGTCAAATCAAAAACTTAATACGTCAGACGGTAGGATATCCAAAAAAAACATCTCATATCAAGTTTCAGCCTCCTATCTCATCCATGGGGGTAGTAAAAGGGAAAAAACGAAATTCCGGTTTTGACCCATTTTGCCTATTTAATTTCGTAAAAAAATTTTGAAAAAATTCCGAGACATTGACTGAGACATGTTCTCGTAGCGCATATTATAGAATTTTTTCAGATTTTTTGATAGTAAATTGTAGTTGTAAAATATGAAAAAATAAAAAAAATCCGAAAAAATGCGATTTTTTTATGAAGATGTCGAAGCACTACTTTTATATTAATGTAGTAGTTACATATTAGCAGAACTGATATTTCCTACTTTTTTTAGATTTTTCGATGATATGCGACGTAGTTAAAAAAATGAAAAACCGATATATTCCTTCAAAACAGTACTTTCCACTTTGAATTTGCGTGCACTCGGTTACCTTTATTCATTAATTACCTAATATAATAACCACGAATAAAGAACGTAAAAAATATACTTTTCTAAAATTTTTGTTTTATTTTAATAAATTTTTTACATAATTTTACTGTCTGCAGTAGACAATTTTTTAAATTATGTAAGAAGATTGTATCGACAGTTCTTGCCTTTTTAATTGAGATTTTAAATGGTCAATGTTTAAGATAAGTAATTTTAATTTTAATTTTCTGACAGTGATGTAAGGGTTTAAAAGAATTGAAATAATAATACATTGTGGAAAATATTAAGCAACGAAGGGTGGGGAGTTGGAAACATAAAATCTTATGGATTCCTGTACCGAAGAGATAGTTTTTAGTAAACCTATAAGTTTATTGGTTCATTGTTAATTGCGTGGAATATTCTGTACATTATTTTTTAGTCACATTAGTTGCATTGTTTTCTTTTTATACGTTTCAATTTTTATTTTGATAAAACAAAGTAGTGCATGTTTCATTTCTATGTATTGCTTCTATGTATCTATCTTGAAGTTAGGAAAGAAAAGTATATGACTTTTTATAAACTCTGGTAAAAGTACACTTTTTGCTATTTATGCATCATTTTAATTTTAAGATTTTGTACTTGGAAAGTATTAATTGGAAATCTATTGCCCTTTTTTAAGAAATTAATAAAAATATAATGAAAGTATCTTGAACTTCATTTGAAAATTAAGTCAAAAAATGAAAAGACATCAAAATATATTAAACAAGCCGTAAAATACATAATTTGATCAGCTTGATACTTTTTCAGATTTTTAAATTTAAAAATTGGTATATAACTTCGGTGGATGATATTCTTATTTATTAATATTATTTTTAATTATGTTTATCACTTTCTAATGTTATGTAATTATTATTAACCGTGTCGTATTCCGATCGTAATAATTACATAAACATACAAAGTATTACGTTTCTAGTATTCAAATATTATGTCTAGTAAATGATAAATGCATTGTGTAATTAAACATATACAAGGTGATTCACCTAACTTTATCATCCTTAATTATTATATTATGTATAAAAATACAAAGAAACATGCTTTGAAATGAAATTATTTAACATTGCTTAACATTAACAAAAATTAGCAGTAGGTACATGACACATTTTGAATTTAGAAGTAAGAGATTTTATACAAACATCTGATATATTCTGCGAATCGTTGTCTTTTTTTTCATAAAATCTTAATACTTTTTTTGTTGAATGTTCACAAGAGTTTATCTGTGTTAGAAGAAATATACAATTTCAAATAAAAAAATGTGTATTTGTACTTCTTTTCTTTTTTGCTTAACGGAACTGTATACTTTTTTTACGTAAATCAATTCTTCAAAACATTTTACGTAAAAAATGTTAAGGTACAATCTAAAGGGAATAAGTTTACAAGGTATTTTAAACTTAAAAATGAGATATTTCCTATACAAATTTAAATGACATGAATTTTCAATTTAAAAAATTTTTTAAATGTTGCACACTAATATTTTTGTATGTAGAATATTTCAAAGATTAAAGCCATTTATAAGAGAAAATACTTCGCAGGACTACATATTAAAAAAAGAAAAAGGATCTTCAAATGATATCTGACCCCATCACCTAAGTACTTTTGCGCTTGAAACATCATAACTTTTGTTAAACATATTTTTGAGTATCTAAATAATCTCTTATGAAATTTTACAGTAATCGAAACTATTACTGATGTATAAATCTGCCCTAGATGTAAAAGGGACATACTAATCGACATTTCTGCATCGGAAATAACTATTTTAGCTTGACACGAATTTGATGGGTCAATGAAGATTTTCGAGTAAGTGCACAGTAAAAAGGCCAAGTGGTACTGAATTTGCACGCTTATCTAGACGAAGGTCGAAACTCCGAATGATCTGTGGCTTTAAAATAGCAGTGCTACGTAACGATCACATGCATAGAAGGTTCACTTTTAGAATAGTCACACGCTGAATGAACTTCATCTGCTATGCTTATCTAGCGATTCTTGTTTCCTATAAAAGCTAGTGCCCAAAATAATATTAACAATGATTTTGCGCCGCCTCCGAAAAGGTTGAAATGTATTTAATATACTATCTAACGAGTAAATAGGTTTCATTCGTATCTGTTACGTAATTGTATGATTGAATGAAATAGAAATTACTTCATTAAGAAATAGAAATTATTTAATACTTTTTAGTGCATTTCGAAGTCGGCGTATTTTTTTTCTTAAAATTATTTTATTTCACGCTTTTTAGTGGAATGGGGAGAATTGTACAGGATACTGTGAGACAGTTTTTCCGGGCTTTTTTTTTGTCTACGTAAATGCCATGAACATAATTAAGTAAAAGACAACATGGATATTCGTTTTTCAATTTTTTTTTTCGCTAATATATCAAAAACTAAAGCTTTGCATCAATTATGCATAAGGAAAAGGTTGTCCAGAACCATGTCCCTGACAACATATTAAAAGGACATTAAAATCGTTCGAAGTTGATTTCAAAAATTAATAACAATTTTTCGCTAATATATCGAAAACTAAAGCTTTCCACGAAATTCGTATATGAACAAAATTGTTTAGAATCATGTCCGTGATAAGATATTAAAAGCGCACTAAAATCGAGAAAAGTTTATTTCAAAAGTTGCCGGTTGTTTTGCAATAACAATACTTTGCAATTAAAAAATGAAAAATTCTTTGATAATGGTACCAATGGGGCCTACCACATGCAAAAGGTTTCGTTCCGATCGGTCCACCCAGCTAGGCGTAATCGGTGAACATACATAGAAAAAAAAAAATATATATACTGATCGAATTGAGTAACCTCCTCCTTTTTCGAAGTTGGATAAAAAACGCAATGAATGTAAAAGATACTTTTTAAAACAGAATATCGTTTTTAAAATCGGACCAGTCAACTATAACTTCCTTCAGAAGGTGGAAAGATTGATTTACAAAATGATGTACTTTTGTTATGGTGAGATAATCACAGTTGGTTGAAACCGGAAAGACAACGCAGGTCACCTTTTATCGCTCTTTTATGCGAGTTTGTAATGTTTAACAGATATTTTTGATCAATTTAAATAATTTCCGTGGATATTTTTATAAATTTAAATAATCTCATATACATATGCTGGAAATTCTGTTGAATTAATTAGCGTACTTATAACATACAGATATTTAAAAGCGGTGAAAATTTCAGTTTTTGACTCATTTCTGGAAAAATATATGTATAGGTTCTTTTATGTCTGTTTTTTATTACTACATCAATTGATTTCGATGAAATTTTCACACGCCAGTTTAATACACAATTCGAGGCTCTAGCGGCCTAAAATTCCAGGAACCATGCATTAAACGTGAGCCAATCACACGCGCAATTTCTTTATAGGCTGTTTGTTTATTAGTTGGACAAGCCACGCTTGTTAACAAAATAGGTTACGCGCATGCGTAAGTAAGGGTTATCGCCCATTAAACAGCGTAACATGAAAATAACACGAAACTGACATTAATATATTTATATTATTAACGCACATTTCGGTACAACAAAGGTTGTTTTTGGTTAACGATAAATGTAAATAGAGGAATTTCCTATCTTCCTCAAATCAACAACTATTAAAATGGTCATATGACCTCTTTACAAATGCCCTATGTTAAGTTACAAAATTTGTTAAAGTAGTTTTCTTGAAATCTATGTTGATTTTTATGAAGATAAAACATTATTATTTATAATTTCATCTTTAATTTAAAAAGAAATGTGCATTATACGTTAGTAGATTTAGTGTTAACTACCCATTTTCATAATCATTTGCAGGTTTTTAAATTTGCACATTTCCAAATTCGAGAATTTTAATATTTCTTAAATCCCAAATCTCTGAATTTCCAAATTTCCAACCTGCTAAGTTTAATAATTTCCTAATTCTTAAATCTGCAAATTCATAAATTTAATATTCTCCTTAGTTTGAAATGTTCACAGTCTCAAATTTTCAAATTTAAACATTTCCAAATCCCTATTTTTTCAAATCTACAAATCTCGAAAATTGTAAAAGATTCTAAACTTTCAAATTTCAAACTCTTCAAATTCCCAAATGTTCATATTTTCAAATTTCCAAAATTCCAAAATAATAATTTAGAAAAATGTTTAACTTTCGAAATCCTCGAATCAAATTTCTAAATAGCTATATTCTTAAATTCTTATATTAAAAACTCTTAAATTATGCTTATATTCCTAAATTCCCAAATTCCTACATTTCTGAATTTAAAATATTCTATATTTTTTAATTTTCTCCAAGGGAAATCAGATGTGCTCTCGAGTGTACGTGAGTAGTGAAGTTATTCTGCCAGTTGCAAATTATGTAATTATGTATGTATAATTACGAGGATGTATTGAAGTTGATCCGATACCGTTCAGGTGTCATGTTGTTAAGTGGACGATAATCCTTATAAGCATAAGCGATAGCAGTTCTTATCGTGTGTTGAGCGTGCGTTCCTTTAATTTACAAAAGATTATTTCTATATTTTTATTGCAGATTCGCATAAAAAAATTGTAAAAAGCACATTTTGTTATTTACTTAGCGGGTTTTTTTTTCTTTTTAAGTAACGACAGTATGTGATTAACTCGTTCAAAAAAATTTGAATCCTACAGTCTGTTTTTAAAGAAAGTTATTATTCAAATAATGCATGCATATTGAATATTTTTTTATCTCTTACATGTTTAATTAATAATTCCACTCATTCATTTAATAGTGTAAGGGATTCGAATTATAAAAATTTTATTGCTCAAGAAACAAAAAATGGTCACTGAACTATGTACAAAGAAAGACATATTGTGGGTGACACGATGGTACGCAATTTCTGCTCGAAAAGATAGACAGAACTATGGAAAATATTAATGACGTTATTGTATTTATTTAATGGATAATTTAAGATGAAATATGATCGAAGGTCTAAATTTTGGAGGAAGAATATACAGATGTGCATAAGTGGTATAAGAAATGGAACTATTTAAAAGGAACAGTTATAGCGAAATAACTCAATTGTTTGAAGAGTGACCGATGGCTTGAATTGTTATTTAAATGTATATACATATAATTAGCAAATATAATTTACGTTTGATAGTAATATCTAGTTTATTGATTATAATAATTTATTTAAATAACATATGAAGATCTTAATATTGAAAACATTAAGTAAATTATTGAAACTTTTTAAATATTTACAAATGCGTTAAAAATTAATCTTGTGTTGAAATTATAATGTCTTCTTTAAACTATTTGAATTAGTAATTTAAGTTTTGAGTAGAAATAATAATAATAATTTTAAAATAATAATAAAATAGAGCAAAGAATAATAAAATTAATCAATACACATATAAAAAAGAATATTAGATATTATATTCTTTCTATCTTCTAAGCCTTAGAATCTAAGGTGTTATATCAAGATATGATGAGATCAAATCGTAATTATTAAACGTCACTAGATAATGAACTTAAAAATCAGTACGGTAAAGGAACTTATGTTTTTCTAATCGTTTCTCGATACGTATGATGCAATAACTATCAAATTATCAAAGCGCATTTAAAATATAATAATACAAATAAAAAATATAATATACAAACAGTAATAATGTCTATGAAAAATTTTGAATATCTTGTTAACGCACTCAAAGCATTAAAAACTGTAAATAATTACAATGATAACAAAATCAGAAGTGCAAGTAAAATATAACAGTATAACAAATTACGCATAAGCTTATTATAAAAAATATTAATACTTTATATGTATTGATGTTAAAAAGAATCTGTATAGAGAGTATACCAACTTCTAAATCTTACTATATCTAACATCAAGGACAATATGCACATATATGCGATATAGTTTTTTTTTAAGATTTTCAAATTGTCAGTAAGTATTAAAAATGCATATATCGTTAATGATAATTATATATACTAGTAAAATAATTCAAAATTACTAGAAAATATTTGGAAAAGTCCAGTTAAAAATCTTGCAATACGTCACATTATGTAAACTTGATCATTTTCAGTGAAACATCCTTGATGCTAAATACTATAATACGATTACATAAGTAGCTATTAATTCAATTTTAAACATCATATAATTTCCCATTTAGACAAATCTTATTTAAACACGTTTAAATGTTAAAATGTTTTTATGTTGGAAAAATATATGCCATTTTATGTATAACATCTTGCATTTTCTATAACAAGAATTTGTACGAATTTTACAGTTAAACTACAAAAGATTCTTATAGCTAAAAGTTTGGCCCACTTTCAAAATAGAATTCGGATTTATAATCAATGCATGAAATCATATAATAATCAGTTAATCGATATTGCAAAATATTACAATTTACTATTCAATTGTAAATAATGTAATTTACAAATTCTTTAAACGTTATTTAGTATTCATTAACGTTCATTAAAATGTCGTGTTTTCACGTTATTGAGCTTTCAGAGATAATATAGAATTGATATTGAAATAAGAACGACATTGGTCGATAATTATTCACCACTACTGTAGCAGCGTCAATGAAATAATACATTATTCCATTGAACCATTTGGTTGACCTAGCCCACTTGCAAATAGGCAGAGTTCAGAATGCATTTTTTATACGTGCTTTTATAATACTTGCAGGCTTCATTCTCTGAACGAACCAGAACGATCTCTATTCTGTAGTCATTCTCTGGTGACCAGAACAAGTAATAGCCATACCTGTACAATAATGTATAAATTCTCTTAAGGCTAAAAATTAAAAAATTTTTATTTTCCAATTATAAATGAGTGCAACAAAAAATTAGGAAAATAGATTATATTATATTTTAATTTCATAGAGTGTAATGGAAGATAGTACAGAAATGTCAAAGTACAAAATACAATAAAAGAAAAATACGAGAAAGTATAAAGCACAATAAAAAGCAAAGAAAGTGAAAGTATAAAGATAGTTCTTTATAAAAAATATATATATTTTTTCTATGCTTAGAATACAGTAAAAATAAATGTGACATTCAGATATTTTTGGCAAATTACTTAAATTTTACTTTAGTTACTCAAATATAGTTTGGCATCATTTGATATTAGTATAGATAGAAATACTTTTAGGTGAGGACAAAAGTATTCTTACACTTGAAATATGGAAATAAAAATAACAATATTTTCTATATTATTAAGTATATACACTGCTCAAAAGAAATATGGCATAGAAAAATTTTAGGCAAAAATTGGCCAAATTTGACTGATGATAACTCCGTGAAAAATCATCGCAAAGTTATGCTCTTTTTTTTAAATTAAAGCTTGAGATCTCTACTTTAAGACCATGTAGTTTGATTTTAAATTTGATGCATCCCTACCACAATAACACCGTAAATGTGAGGTCATGTTTGCAATATTGAAAATTACAAAGTTTGACGAAATGCATGGACTTGCCACATTTTTTTGGGGCGATACTGTTTATAGCAGCATAAAGTACAAACCTTCATCTTTAATTTCCAGTATGTGAAAAACCGCTACCATTTTTTTCTGCAAAGATACAGAACTTTAAAGAAACCCTTGCATTTATGGCATATATCGCCGGCATTAGCATTACCCGATATGCACGTCGGAGAGGTTGCTGGACAGATTTTGCACATTATATGGCTCTGACAGGAGCCTTTTCTGTGTGTATTTCTTTTGATTTCCATATTTCTTTTGAGCAGTGTATTAAGTCATATATAGTTGTATATTAAACATTACACTTACAGCAACAAATGACCCAAAACAATAACATCATGTAGTAACTTGAAATGACTTGAAATTCACGAGATTATAAGAAATCGCCGGGACAGAAGTATTCATACATTATCATTTATATTGATAAATATAACAGTTGCGATGGCATCAGGATATTTTGATTAATGTAACCATTAGATTAGATGATGTTATGTTAGTGTAGCCAGTAGTAATCGTGGCAAACACACTTTAACACTAATATTTGCAACAAGAGGAGAAACCGCAATGAAACAACATTAGAAGAAAAAAAAATTGTTATACGGTTACATGAAAAAGGTAAATTACATAGAAATAAATCAGAAATACTAAAAAGAAGTCGATCGACTTCTAGTATAGATCGACGAACTAGTATAAAAAAGAAGGAATATTGCGGAATAAAGATTCGTCCAAACTATTAAAGAAAAACCAGATACCAATGCATCTAAAATTGCAGCACACCTTAAAGAATATATGTTGAAGGAAATTTACCCTAAAACAGTATAAAGAGTGCTGCATCAGGCCAGATACGAGGTGTGACACAAAAGTAACGAGACTAGTCCAATAAATCATTGTACCTTCAGAATCAGTTCTCCGTGACATTATCACCTTCAAAGTAGTCCCCTTCAGCATTCACACACTTTTGCATTCGGTGCTGCCATTGCTGGTAACAGTTCTGGAACGTGGTTTTTGGAAGTCCTTTCGGGAGATTCTCCGTTTCTGCCTGAACCTCTTCAACTGAGGTGAAATGGGTTCCCATTAAGCAAAATTTAACTTTAGGAAATAAAAAAAAGTCGCATGGAGCCAAATCAGGTGAATAAGGAAGATGCCCCAACACAGTAATATTTTTACTAGTCAGAAACTGCTTGGCAGACAGTGTCGTGTGAGCGGGTGCATTGTCCTGGTGCAACAGCCATCCATTGCTTCACTACTGTGGCCTTTTTTTCCTAATTTTTTCACGAAGTCTTTTTAGTATTTCAATGTAATAGTGTTAGTTAACAGTCTAACCACTGGGAAACCACTCAATCATTACAGTTCCATTAATGTTGAATTTTGATTTTGACATGCGTGCTTTTTTGGGTTTTGGGGATCCTGGAGACTTCCACTCCATTGACTGGCGCTTACTTTCTGGGTCATAGGTAAAAATACATGTCTCATCACATGTTACAAAAGATTTCAACAAATTTTACAAGCAACTTGATGTTTATTCGCTTTTCGGTTTTTACGTTAGACATTTTTCCGGCAAAATGCAGTTGCACGTGTTCACTAAACATCACAATACTTCCAAATGGTATGACCAATTCAATCGAAATTGGCAATATGGATAAAGGAGGCATGTGGGATGATGCCACAAAAACAATTGCTGCTAATTACATTGTTTTTTCAAGCTACAGACATAGTCTCGTTACTTTTGTGTCACACCTCGTATAACAGTAGAGTTGCGAGGAAGAAACCACTCAGAAGCAAAGTAAACGAAAAAAGGAAATTATAATTTTGAGAACAATACATAAATGCTAGCAAAGACTTTCGGAAAAACGTAATATTTTCCGACGAATCAAAATTTAATATTTTTGAGTCGAACGATAATAAAAAAGTTTGACGGAAAGCTAATACTCAATTGGATTTCCAAAATATGCAACCAACGACGAAACACGAAGACGGAAGTGTGATGGTGTGGGGACCTATTATTGCTTCTGGAGGCGGCAATTTAGTGATAATAGATCAAATAATGGATAAACATTTATATTTAAATATTTTAGAAGAAAATTTACGAAATAGTGTAGATGAATTAGAATGAATTAGATTTACAAATTACATGAATTTTATTTTCAGCAAGACTGTGATGCGAAACATACAGCCTATATGTATAGTACATTTGTGATTGTTAATACCAATACTCCCCACAGGTTAGCAACTCTTCCACAATTGCTTAACTTAAATGCTATTGAACATGTATGGGCGAAACTAGAAAACAATGTGCGAAATCATGATAATATAACGTTGAAAGAACACTTGAAAGAAATATTAAAAAAAGAGAATGGTGTAATATAGAACCTTACTTCATTAAAAGTTTAGTGTTGTCAATGCCTGATATATTACGTGAAGTGATTTGCCAGAAGGGTTATCATACAAAATATTAATTTATAAAATTCCTGCTAAAATAATTGTAACCATAATTAAATGTACGAATACTTTTATCCCGGCGATTTCTTCCAGTCTCGTGAATTTCAAGCTATTTCAAGTTACTACATGATGTTTAAATGTAATGTTTAATATACAGCTATATGTGATTAAATATACTTAATAATATAGAAAATATTGTCTCTTTTATTTCTATATTTCATGTGCACAAATACTTTTGTCTTCCACTGTATCTATGTGCATACATATAGATATAAAAGAAATGTGAATGATGAGATAATATTAATTTTGACGGAGAGACAAAATACATTTACAATCACCACGAAAAAATAAAAATTACAAAATTATGAGGTGAATGTTACAATATGTATAAATTCTACAATCAAGTCTATCAAAAACGTATATACGATGATTTAAATAAAAAAAATTCGAAAACGGAATTAAAGAAACATATTATAGTTCATTATTTAGAAGTAATTATTTTTTACCTATCCACGCATGCGTTGAATATTACGCGACAAAATAAGTATTCCAGAAAATTTTTGTTTTATTTCCATAAATTGAACTTATATATCGTCTAAATACTAGTGTGATATTGAAAGTGAGCAACTACATTGTTCTTCTCTAATTAAATAAATCGCTATACATAATAAATAATTTAATTTTTATATTTTATTATTTTTAATTGTTATATCTTTGTTCATTCAAGAATTAGAATACAATACAAAATTTTACATTTTTCTCATTTTGTGCAAATTTTCTTAAAATATAAAGCCTAATTGTTAGAAATTATGTGTCCGACTCAATGAAATAACACGCGTACAACGATACCGCTTTATTCACCTTATTTCATTAATAAACTCTTGGCAGTTTCTGAACAACATGTGACATTTTCCTTCTCAAGTTCATGACCTGTTTTATACATACTTATTAATATTTTTTCAGAATATAAGTGCAAACGGTTATATGTGAGAATAAAGTTCCAATACTCGAGTATAAATGTTTATTCAAGAAATATTTCGTTTATCAGCAATATTCTTTTACTTATATATTAGCTATATAGAATTTAACAATTAACATTAACAATAAACGTTATATCAGTTTCTGTTTTGAAATAAACTTTAAATTAATAAATTGAAAATTAAGATTTTAAGAATTATTATTTTTTCGTTTAAATTATTCATCCATTGTTTAAAACTTGAATATTTATATGTGTAGAAACATTTTCTTTACCAATTTAACAGTAGTGCATGTGGGTTTTATTTATATTTCAATTGCTACAAAAAACTTAAAATATTAGAGCAAATTTATCCACCAAATGAAAATTCCTTCCAAATTTTTACCTGATTGTATTTCCAACACAATCAGTATCAAAATAAATACTAACTTTGTAAAGCATAATACGTGATAATTCTCGAGTATGTATTATGTATATCGAACGACTACTTTTTCCCTACCACCATTTTAGCATGGAAGTCAATCGTCCTCGGTATTATACATATGTATAACAATTGATCATCATTACAAACGAATTACTCGACCAATTTCCAATCCATTTGTTTAAATTAATAGTTAGTTTGTAATCGTGCCATGTATCCACATTAAAGCTTATACACGCTACGAGTTAACTGATCTAACAATAATAAAGGATATACACTGTTCCTTCATAATGTCTTTGTTATATCCTATCGGAACTTCATCGTTAATGAGCTGAACTGAAAATGGATAGCTGGCACACACACACACACGTGTGAAAGAAATTACACCGCCCTAGACACGTATGTTACATCACATAACTAGGAAAGCTGGATAAATATTAGGGTTATATTTATAGACAACGAACACAGGTTAGTCATGTAGTAACAAAAATTATCAGGCTTAAAAAAATGATCTTTTCATTTTGAAATTGTATATGTAGTAATAATGTAACATTTGGAAAAGAATGTGTGACCATATAAGATAGATATTCGTTGAGTCTGAAAGTGGTACATGTGTTCGTAAAAACATCTGTCGCAGAAAGCAGGAAACGTGGTTCATTTTTAGTTCTTTGTTTCTTCCAGATTTCTCATGTAAATTTATCTCTAAAATAAGTTTAAAAAATATGTAACTTCCCTTCTTTATTCTTTCGCTAACATCAGTTTTCATGTTTATGAAATTGCAAATTACTGTAATTAATATTTGCTGAAATATTCAAAAAGATTGGTACTTCATGAACATAGAAAATGTACAAGCAAAAACTATTTAATTTGCTAACAAATGAATTCAAATTTAAAGAAAGAGATATTTAAATATTTATGCAAAAGCAATAGTTTAAAATATATCAAATATATGCTACAATCTGTGGTAACGAATGATTTAGAAGGCCGCCAAAAAAAAAAACACGAAAAAGCTATTAAAAAATTATTTTTCAATTGTTTTATAACCTGATTTTGAATGCGATGCAATATATTTTTCAAACTGTCTAATGTCAAAATTTATAAAAATCATTCACATAAACATATTTGCGCTTTTATAAGTATTACATTCCTGACTCCGAAAATATCTATCTAGTAAACAAAATTTGTAAACATGTTTAAAATCTATCACACCTAGCATGTCTACCTCTGCATTCTAACGCCTCGCACCGGTGAGACGCTAAAATCGATATTGAAACGGACAATGTTGCAACTGTGTGAACGGACATAAACACAAAAATCAAAATGCACAAAAGAAACGGTAGACGCAAGCACGCACGACACGTGGAGGGGGTTCCCTGTGAACAACACGAATGTACGCATGCGCGTAAGGGAATGAAAGAATACATAACCACACATTCAACACACGATATGCTGAAAATGTTTTCTAGCGTGTGCATGTATTCGCAGAACAGGGGAAGAGAGCAAAGAAAGAAAGAAAGGAATAACGTATATTAAAATAAAATCAACCGAAATTTTTTAAATGAAAATAGAGGGATGGGCATCGAGACACGTTCGTCTGAGAATTTTTAATCGAACCGAATAGGAGTGCCTGTAGCGTACAGAATGTGATGCGTAATTTTATCGTTCAAATCTATTTATTGCAATTTAAACTGAAGACAAAAACCAAATTTAGGTTACACTTGAAATTCAAACACGAATAAAAAGAATCGAATGAGAACATTAACTGTTACATTCTATTTTGACCGGCTCCTTTAGCAATAATATGTATCGGCAATTAATATCAATACCACTAATGCATAACATTCTTTATTTATAGTGATAAAGTAAATTTAATAAATTGTTGTCCCCAACAGTATTGGGTTCAATACATTAAATATTAAATATATAATATATTATGATTAATGTTGTTTATTGGTAATATAATTTTATTTGAGTCTCGATCCAGTACGCTAATAAACTACATTATTGATACTAAATATCACGAACGAGTACGTGTTTAAGACAAGGGATAATGGAATGATAGGTATAGTTGACAATGCAAAGTATGTATGTGAGAACGTAGAATGCCATGAAACCTATCCCTGTTACTTCCCACGACTTTAATATGCAGACGAGGCAATTTCAAGTATGGTGTGCCAACAGTTCAACTGAAAGACGTGCAAATACCTCAATTTATTCCATCGAAGGCAATTAGTGCTACACGATTATTCTATGATTTCGTAAAATATATTTTTCTTATAAACATGTCAATGGTAATTTTTTATTGGCATGATTAATATATAAATAAAAAAATGTAATATAAAAATTTACTATTTAAAACGAAATTTATTATACTAACAAAATTTTCTAAGCGGGTTATATGTTAATGATTTATATATATATCTGTGATAAATTGCTAATTCTTTATAGAAAAGTTGGAATCTCATAATTTACGCTATACGTTGGTATAACATCTTAACCATTACTTATTAAACCGCGAGTAAATAGGAATGTCTAACGCAACCTTTATAAGCATCAGCATTCCACAGAAGGTGTTATGTTATAGTATAGGCACCATTTACTTTTCAGTACAATGGTTTAAACTGATAACGACGAAAAAAACTACTAATATTTGTAAAACATTTTTATTCGCTAATAATATGCATTCTACATTTGTTATATGTCGTAAGTACAAATGCATCGTTTTTAAAAAAATAAATACATACATGATAAAATTTAGGAGAATAATTTTGGTCTCGTAATATCGGATGCTATGTTGCAAAAATATCGCTGCATTTCATACTTGCACGGGTATTTTCTAAGTAAATATTGCGTCGTGAAAGCAAAAAAATAAAATCTTTCTTCAAATAACACAATCGACATGTTCACGTTATTCCATGAAGCCTAGTACTACTGTACACGCACCATCGATTACGTGCTATAAGATTTTCTAACATCAAATTGCTAAGCTTTTCCTGCATTCCACATTTTATTTACATATAAAAAGATATGCATATTTTTTACACTACTAATGATCAATAAAAACAGAGATTATATCTGCTTTATCAATCAAATAAATACATACGCTCTGTATCCATTTAATGGATATTAATATATATTTTTTCAAATGAATTTTGACTTTGTTCAATCCACGACTAAATTTCCACGACCTTCCTTAAGCAAAGTGTATGTATAATTTGTATCGAATAATAAAGATGAAAAAAATGTTTATATTTTCGTAAAATAATCTTGAAAGCTTCTCTAACCATAAAAACATTTTGATCGCAATAAACTCTATAAATAAACAATAATTTAAAATCATTAAAATTAGACAAAGCAAGCTTGCGATCGGATATGTCAACAAACATATCACAGGATACGCCACTTACAGAAAAATAAACTTTCTTTGCAAGTAAAACAAGATAAAAATTAGTGTGTAGAATAAATAAAGGAAGAAAGAGAATGCGCGCGCGAGAATGCGAGAGAGAGAGAGAGAGAGAGAGAGAGAGAGAGAGAGAGATGACAAGAGCGCGATTGTAACTTACTGTTAAAGACGAGCAGCTTCCGCGTGGAGCCAAGCCTCTTGATGGGCGACTTCACACCGTCAATTTCTTCTTCGTCCATCACAATTACCAACACTACCAACAATTTCAACTCTGTTTGAACCTCACCGGATTGTTGATCCTGTTCACTAACGTACAAGCCGATAGTTTCTATAAACGTGAACACATAAAATACCTGTCACAGTTTTATAGCATTCTCGAGCACGAGGAGGTCACCGCTTCGTTGCGGTGAAACCGGTTTACTGTGCAGCGTGTACGCTATTCTATGATCTGCACTAGATGGGCTATCAACGAATACATGTGTCGACCGTATATACAGTAAACGTATTGAATAGAAAAGAAAAAAATGAAAAGATAACTAAGAAGAAATGCCAACACAACGAGCGGGCGAATGAGTGAACGGCGCGGCGGGTCGTTTATATGCGATGGAATAAATTGTAATGCTGCAGATAAACGTGGCTACAACACGACTTACTGTTGTAACATCAATTGCTTTCTGGCTATCCCAGAAGCACACTGAAGATATTCTTGGACTACTGTATATTAATTCGAGTTTGGAGGATCGGCGTCGCTACCGCCGTTACGGTCGCCGCGTCGTCACCATCGTGCATTTGCTACTTGATTGCCACACCGCGTCCCTTTTGTTGCTTAGCAACTGCCCCCAGCAAAATAGTAAAGCCTACTGCCATCTATCGTCACTTTGCATTTTACGTAATTTAAATTTTTTAAATGCATCTACTTTAAAAATCAATAAAAATGATTATGAATCATTTAAATTAAAAAATTAAGGTAAAAAAAAAGTAAAAATTAATTAAAACAATTGAGTGACATTAAATAATATTTCAATACAGAGGTGACGAAATGCAGTAACAGATCGAAGAGTTTCTTAAAAAATGATTAAATCTTGAAAAAATTTATTTGTATTATAAAATAAAATTGAAATAAAATTTTAATTTTACTGGATTTGAGTACTCATATTTTTTTTTTAAATAAAATATTGAATCATACATAATAATGATAATTGTTCCGTTTTTTATAATACATAAATAATTTATTTAGGTCACTATCGAATAGAAATTTTTAATGAATAAAATTCAAATCATACAAAACTGATTCCAAGAGATATTTTTACCATTATTACCATTATTACAAACATTTTATCTAAACATTAGACTTTTAAATTGACTTCACAGTGCAACTAAATCATAATTTGGTATAATATAATTTTCATGTTGTATATAACTAAGGTAAGAAAAAGTAATGTTCTTCAATTTTTGTAAAATTAAGTAGTACATTTTATTTTGCTACTTTCTATCTTGCCTTTAAAAAATGAAAATATATAGTATAAATTTTATTAGATTTTTAAAATTTTAAATTGCATCGGTTGTAATATATTATATAATTTAAATTTAAGAATAAAAAATTGAAAGAGATACCAATTGGTGGAAACCTCTGCTTTATTTTTATACATGTAAACAATAATAAGGAATAGTGACATATATAGAAACATCTGTTTACATGGTTTATTTGAACAAAGTACTTCTTTTCGATCATTAAACTCATAAAATTCAGTATTTTTTATATCTGAAGAAGTTATATATTAGTTAAGTTCAATGATTATGCAACAAAAATTGTAAGCTAAATTAAAATATAAAATAAAATGTATTTTGATAAAATTCTCAAGTTATTGAAATTGAAAACAAGCTCAGGATAGTACGATCATTGAACTCTGCATTTAGTGATTATCACACAATATATATATTTTACTAATATGTCCCTCCAGCGAAAAGTATTAATACTGTATCACTGATGGCAGATATTTAAAAATTTATAATAGTAAACTATTTCTTCCTTAGCTGTTATTCAATGTTTTTTGTTAATATTCTAATCAAATATATATAAAAATACAATTTATTTACATGTTATTTACATAAATTATTATTTATATTGCACTATTTTATATACAAATTTATCTCGTATTTTTCCTCATGCTAATTGTTACTTTCAAGAAATTACACTTATAGAAATTACATTTAGAAACTACATTTATTTTTAATTACACTATTCATAAGTGATATGTACAATTATTTTTAAAAAGAATGATGACAACTGCTTGCTCCTGATACTTGTGAAATAAAAACAATAAAAGCTTTTTTCAATTGAAACTTTTGTTACTCATTCATTTAACGAATGAAACAATTCATCAAAAAATATTATAATTATTACTGTTTCTTTAATCACAAAACATAATTTGTCATGATTCAAATTACATTTTAAATTATATTTGATATTATATTGCAGCTCTAATTTTCATACTTACTGCTGCGAAATATTTTTAATGCTATTTACATGTCCTTTATGATTGATTGGTTGATTAAATCCTGAATGCAAACAATAGCAACAACATATAAACCTGCGAGTAAATGTATGTATCAAAGATTATGTTATTTATTAATAAGTGAAGAAATATGCACTATTGTCTGCAAATAATCCTTTCATATTTGATATGAGTAAATTTTTCCTCAAGGCAAGATTCTTGATCACCAATTCTTTCTTTTTTAAATACTTACTATAGAGTTTAATAATCAATTTTGATTTAAGAAATCCATCTTTTCAGAAGTAATGTGTATATGAAGTTGAACATTTTTAGCATATTTGAAAGATTACTTTGACACTGCATTAACCCATAATTCGTCTAGTGAGTGATCTCGCTGCTTGTGTGCAAATTGAGGTAGTCCTACTGATTGCTACCCGAGGCGGCCGCCATAAGTGTCAAAGTCGGCCGAACAAGTAGCGCGTGGCAATAGAGCGATAATTTTCAAATGTTTCCGACTGTCCTATGTTGTTACAGTTCCTTACTCCGTGTGTTAGCATCAAGTCTTTTGCATTTCGTTAGTTCTGTTTAAATAAACCGAATATAATGTGTCGCAACGTGTTTTGATTCTCTCGTCCCTGCGAGATATTTTCTTTTAATAATTCTATTTCATTATATATTTCAACATTATGTTTATTTTTAAATGTATATTTAATAAACTGCATCAAATACTTTTACATTATAGCGTGATTTTGATGTTTTAAATTAAATATATCCAAAATACCTCAAAAACTAAGAAAATTTAGAAATCTTCCTTTTCTTTTCTCTCCCTTTTTTCCATTTTCTTGATTAAAACACATGTGCATTTATTACTACTTAGATGCGATTTGTGTATAAGTAATTACTTGACAAGACGCGTACACGTATTCGAATAAATGAATTCCTCAATTCAAAATTAACGTCATTAAATTCTATTCAATAAGTATTTTCAAAAAAAAAAAATTGCGACAGAAGAAAAGGTTTCTCAGCAGAATAGTTTACTTTTCTCTGCCATTAACTATTCGCTTTCTATGAATCATACCAGAGAGAGAACATATCTAACCATATACATATTTCTGTCCTTTAGGATTGTTACCAATTATCTTTGCAAAACACTCAGTCCACTATAAATATAAATATGCTATAGATAAAGTTGTTTCTATGGTAACCAATTTCAAAACAATAGGATACCAAATTTTTTAAATACGTTACATTAGTAAAGTTATTTAATTGTGTAATCGTTTATATCATTTATAATTAACAGTATTTGTTGAAACAAAAAAGTATTTTAGGTAAAGTGTTCATAATGCAAAGGCCACAAACGGGTAAAATTTGGTTTTAAAATGAAGTTGACAGATTTTATAAAGTAATGAAGATTAAATTAGAATCTTATATTGTTTCAGGAAGTAACTATCCAGCAACTTCTGGTCAAAATGTACTTACAAGACCATTGTCCGTTTCAATTTTACATAACCAAATGTCAACAGCTAATTCACGGTCAAATACAATTAGTACAAATAGTTCAGGGCATTTAAATGTAGGATTTCCCACAATTGGTTATATGAATATAAATGTTATGGAAAGACCAATTACACAACATGGGGTTGCAGCTATTAGGCCTGGAACTGGTAGGGGAATGCCAATAACAAGGTATATAAATTTACATAATGCTAAAAACTCATAATTATATTATTATTATATTATATTATGTAAGTAGCAGAAATAATAAAACTTAATATAGTCTGTTCACGTTGAGTCATAAATTATAAATAAACACATGCAACATTATTCATGTAGGATAAAGGCATTTTCATAATTTTCGTATATAGAAAAGTATGAATGTAGACTTGTTTTACAAAATTATATGAATTTGTTGTCTCTTCCATATGCAGTAATACATGAAAATTTTGTTTACAGCTGGTAACTTAACTCACAGTTTTTAAAACGATTCATAATTTAAATTTCTATTTATAGGCAAATTCAGGATAAGAGATACTATATTGGACTTGTGCAATTAAAAATAAGGGAATTAAATCAAGAAATTGCTGTTATTATGAAAGATATTGAAGATCAAAATAGAGAAAGGGCTACTTATATACATTATGACAAAAGGGCCAAAGACTTAGCAACTGAATTAACAATTTTGCAAGGGCAGCTAGCAGATTATAATATTGTTGTGGATAAGATGACTTCTGACATTGGAAAAGAAATCATTGAACAAGAAACTGAGGAGCTTGCAACAAAAAACGAACATAATCTATTAAAAATTGAAAATATGTATGAAGAAAGAAAGCAATTAGAGAACAAGTTAAGTAAAATAGAAGAACAATTAGAAAATGAGAAAAGAAAAACTGAACGACTTGTGGAAAGTATGAATGATAGTACAAGAGAAAAATATGAAGAATTATTAAAAGAAAAAGCAAGCTTACAAGAAAAAACAACTAAGATGCAACAAGAGTTAGATAAATCATATAAAGAACAACTTTATTTGGAAGAAGAAATAGCATTATCTCCTTTAAAACAGGAAGCAGTTAAATTACATCTCAAAATTATTGAAACAGAAGAGAAAAGGAATAAGTTGCAGGAGAAAGTAAAACATAGAATTTCACCAGATGAAGAAAGAGAAAAACTATTACAAAAAATAAAACAAGAAAATATGGACATAGCAGCAGCAGAAGCACAATTAACTGAAAAAAAGAAACAAATACAAGAAGCTGAACAAAAACTCGAACAATTGGAAACTGATATAGAAGATACTCAATCTGAAAAACAAATAAAGTATAAAGAACTTCGTAAACGAGAAGAAATTATAGAACAATTTATGATTACTTTTGAACAAAATAAACAGGATGAAACAATTAAATTGCATAAATTAGAAGAAACAATTGTTGAATATTTAGGAAATATTTCAAATATGATAAACGTTAATATTAATTTCAGAGGAAGCGACGAGATAGCTATCTTAAATAATTTACCTCCTTTTAATGAACATGAGTATATTAATAACGGACAAAGCTTTGAAAATTTATCAAAAGATAATTTGAGATTGCAACAAATTTTAAGTGAAATGGAGATGTTAGAAACAAAACTTAAAACAGAATCTGATGATCTTAATGAAAAAATGAAACAAGAGGAAAAGAAATTAATAACATTAGAGGATTTAGATAGCTTAAAAACTAAGTTGGCAATAAAACAAGGGCAACTAACAAAAGAATGCGAACAGTTAAAGCAGCAGCAGGCAATGCATGAACAAGAACTTAAAACAATTCAATTTGAGTATAATGAAATAAAACAACGATTAAAAAGCAATGATGAATACAATCAAATTAATATACTACAAAATACAGTGGAAAACTTAATAGAAGAACATAAAAAAATTGAAAATTTTATACAAAACCAAAGACAACGTAGCAATTATGGTCCAGTGAAAACAGATGTTTTGAATTCAATGAATAGCTATAATACTTTGTTAAAGCAAAACTTAAAACTTATTTATTAGATAAGATTTTTCTGTATGACTTTTTTTTATCGTACATTTGATGTTAATAATTTACATTTTATATCTTTTTCTTTCATCCATTTCTTTAATTCCATGGCACGTTCGTAATCATTCCGTTCATCTGCGTATTAATATAATCAGTTATAAAATTTTATATAAGTATTATAAATCAAACACGACATTACTTACCGCATATTTTTAGTGCTAAATGACATATGAACTCCAAATTTATTTTTGTCGTATCTTCAACACTTTCCAACATGTTCAATGTAAATGTTATAATCACATCAGTTTTTAAAAATTGAAGTTGATGCAATAAAAGATCCTCTCTTATATAGTTTTTCTAAGAGAAATAAATTATAACCTTTTTGTATATTTTGTGTATTTTTAAGATCAATGTGCTACATATAATTGCAATTAAAATAAATATTAATGTAATACCTTTAATAAAGATTGTAATTCTTTTATTTTGTTACATGCACCAAATGCTATTGCCAAATTCACATCTGCTATTTCTTTTCCACTCGCTTTTACTATGAGATCATAAATATTTTGCAGAAGATTCCAGTTTGGTGAAGAAGAGTCTGAAATCGATTCCAATATTTTTATTAAAAGTTCTTGTTTCGCAGGGGTTCTCTTTTGTTGTTCAGCACAAAGTTTGAAAACGTCTATAGCTGATTTTACATCATCTCTCAATATGTAAACAAGAATTAAATATTTGAGAATATTATCAGAGCCTGCACAATATCCTCGTTCCACAAGAAGATTTATCATTTTTGCAGTATAACTACTAGTATCTTTTGTGACTAATAAATCTAATAATTTTCTGATTGATGTCTCTGACTTTGGTTTTTGATTAACTGTACATGTATTTATGACATTAAGAGCTTCATCTATTTTATTGCACTCTATTAATAATGTAGCATAGTGTATAATCTTAAAATTATCAATTTGAAACTGTGGAAATTCAGATTGAAATTCACATAGTGTAAGTGAAGCTTCATCAAGCATTTTATTTCTTACAAAATAATCTAATAAACATAATTTCATTCCTGGTGTCCATTTAAAATTCTTGTCATTAAGTTCTGTTACAATTTCATTCACTCGTGTATCATTTTGATTACAAAACATCATTAATAATTTTCGTAGAACTCCTCTATAATTTTTTCCGTCAGACTTAAGTTCATGAAAATGCGAATATAATTGTTCTGGACTCATGAATTGTGGATGAATAAGGGTTTTATAATTATAATTATCCATAACAGTTGCAGCCATTTTAGAAATTAAGTTTAAAATATAATTCTTTTTAGAAAAAGGGTTTTCGATAATTTTATCTTTTATATATTGCATATCAGAAGGTGGTATTACTGTTTTATAATGACTCATTTCTATAATAAATGTAGCTATATCATTTAAGTCATTCGTACTATGGCTTAGGAGCTTTTTTAAAAATTCTACAGCAAACCCATTACCATTATAACATGACTGAAATAAAAAATCTATACAGGAATTAATGTCTTTTGATTTTGTATAACTAGAATATATAGAATCTAACAAATTGTTACAATGTATCTTTTTCTTGTAAAAAGAACATACAGTTGAACTTTCCTTCAATCTACCAGAATTTAATAAAAATGTTACAAAGGGCATTATTATATCTTTAACTGGCACTCCATTATTCAATAATTTTCGAACTGTAACAATTGGATCACTTGTATCAACGTATGGAAATATATAATCCGTAAGTGTTTCAGAGTCTATTTTGACATCTAGAGCTGTCATCAGCTTAATAATTGAATAAATATGAGTTTCTCTGTCATGTACATTTTCATTTAAAAAGGAAGGCCAAAAATAATTACAATTAATAAGAACTCCTCTTTTTTTCATTTCATTAAATATTGCAATGGTTAATGTTTCATTTCTTGTTCTCAAAGATAATAAAGCTGTTTTTTCCAAAATCTCTGAAATACACTGTTCTCTCATTCTCTCCAAATCATTTATAAATTGTAATATAATTTTTTGATCTATGTTTAATTTAATCATTTCTTCTAAGAGATAAAGTGTAAAAGTGTCCTTTATATGTTCAGCTTCATTTCTTATAGGAATATGAGTTACCACCTTGTAAGCATCTAAATAATGCCCTGCATGCACAAGTTGTACAATGACTGAAATGACATTATAATCTTCGACTGTTAATGGTTCCGAGAAAATTATAATATCTGGTATATGTATTCCATGTCCTGATAGACTAAGAAATTTAATAAGTTTCATAATATGTGCCCTAGATGGTTTGTAAGTTGATAGAATATGAGTTAAAGATTCAATATCATTATTTTTCGCATATGCATACATTAAATGTATGTAAGTTGTGGCAGATGGTTGAATGTTTCGTGTTCTCATTAATTTAATAATATCCTCAGCCTTTCTTGTATTTCCATTTATTGCATATGCATATACTAATGCATTATAGATTTTCTTATCATAATGTGAATCAGGTGTTTGTATATCTGCAATCAGACCTTCAGGTTCAGTACAATCAGTTGTGTTTGGTAATATTTGCAGCAAAAGGCAATAAGTATCATATTCCGGTTTAATTCTCATACATTTTAAAAACTCTTTTGTATCAATACGATAATCATTATCAATGTAAGTTTGTAGCAAGGCATGATAATGATCAATTGTTAAATTACAACTGTTTTTCAAGAGGTTCCAGACACGATTAGCTAATTCTTGTCGTATTTTTAAAGGTTCATTGTATAATACATGTCCACAACACTTAAGCAATTTTAAACTTAAAGTTTCTGGTATATCATAAGCATTATTTTCTAAATCTTCAATAACTGATGTTATCACTTTTATGTTTACATTATGGTTATAAATACTTTCATCCAATAAGTTTTCTTTCATTTGAATGCTTTGTACGTTGGTTACATAATTATTATAGTTTAAGGCATTAACGTTTTTCAAATTATATATATGTATAGGTATCTTTATTTTAGAACATAAACTATTACATTTGTAACATAAATCAATTATGCCGAATTGTGAGCCACTTATGTTATGAGCAATTATATATGATGTTTTAAACAATTTTCGCCATTTTATTATTGAAATCATTTTATCAATTTTAAGTTAATCGTGCTAATTTAATTTTTTAAAAGTATTATTATTATTCATTATTAATGTTTAATTTCTTTTAATGTGATGATATAAAAAGAACCGTAAAAATAATTGTAAAACACAATTTTTTCAAGTATATATATACATAAATATTTAAATTATATTTGGTAATATTTATATTTATAACTGTTATTTACTTGTTTATTTCTATTATTATATACTCGTAATAGAAACGATATGTATATTCCATTATTACATGTAGTGACTATAGCACAGTGTAGATCAGAGGCGACACTCTTTGTAGGTACTTTCGATCTCTCGAAAACGCTGTCCCTTTAAATTGCTTGTACAAACGAGCGGGAAAATGAAATCAAGCAAATCTACTTTCATGTCAATCTCTAATAATTTGGAATGTTACCGTGAAAGATCGAAATTGGAGAATGTCGACTTTCACCGGTGAATGTAAACACATACCAAATACGTCGGTGAAAGACCGACGTATTTTATTACATTCTTGTATATTCGGACCCTCACCGGTGTATGTCGACAATCACTGACTAAGTTTCCATCGAGGGTTCAAATCGGGTCAGAGTCGGGTTAGAGTCGGGTTTGAGTCGCGGGTTGGAGTTGCGGCAGGGTTGAACATTACCAACTGCACAAAGTCAACTACCATATTCTGACATGTAAAGGAGAGCAATATTAATTTTACAATATCAAAATAACATACAAAAATTATTTCTCAGATTACAAGATCACTGACAAAAAGTAATAATAACCTCTTCTACACCGATTAATACAACACGTGATACACAATGCAATTTGGATTTGTTATGTTGGCAACACGAACTCGACTCTTGTCGTTTCCATCGAACCCAATTGAACGCTACCCTAAAATTTTGTAGGGTAGAGTTCAACTAAACCTTTGGTGTTTCCACCGTAAAAGCGCTCACCCCAACCCGACTCTGACCCGATTTGAACCCTCGATGGAAACGTAGTCACAGATATGCTCTGGTGGAGGTCCAAAAGAGAGGAGCCGACAAAGAAGCGACTGGCTCTCTCCCGTCAAATCCTGTATTCTACGCGGAGTCAGTCAGCTTTGTCAATCTTATGCAAGCTTTGATGATGCGAGAAACGTTTTCTTAATTTTTTTTCCAATACCGTAATTTATACTGAATGGATACTGCAGTAAATCGTGATATTTTTCTTGAAAAGTTAAATGCATTAATTGCGAGAAAACGAGAAGACAATTGTTTTTATTTTTCTCAAGAAAAGTACTCTAAAATACTTTCTGAAGTGGTTTCTGCTAAAACTAAGTGCAACACATCTTTGGATTACAGACGATTAAAACGTTTTGACGTTTTAAAAATTAATGATGAAAGGAAATTAATTATACCATTAAAATCAGGGGAAATGAATATACAGTATTATGTTACCAATGAAAAATTGTTCAGTATACTATATGAAACTTACGCCAGAATAGGCCACGGAGGAAGAACACGTATGCTTAGAATGAACTATGTGTTTTAAATTCTTGGTTACTCCTCTCAGAAAAAGAGGCGAAAAAGTTATGTCACCCTTGTGACGTTTTATAGCGACTGAATTACGGAGAAGAAAATATAAATCTCCGACATGTTCAACATTCACCATTAGTACATGGTGAATGTCGACATTTACCGGTGTAAGTCAGAAATAAGGGCTTAAAGGGTATTTAGCAAATATTTCGGACATACACCAAGCGACTATGTGAATGTTGACATTCAGCGGTGAAAGTCGACATTCTCCAAATTTCAGTCTTTCACGGTAACATATATGTAATAAATTTTCTATATACATTATAATATTGTCTTTTAAGGTATTTGCATCAATTTGACGACGTTGCAAAGTTGAAAAAGAAAAGAATGTACTAAAATGATTACTCTACAAAATATATTTGAAGAATATGTATTACGGAAATGATTATTACAAATAACTTATAAGAAAATGGAAAACTATACATCACAAGAAATTACAGATGAATGTGTTACAAAGATATGACAAAATATTTATATACATAAAATTAAATTTAATATGTATGAAAGAAATTTTGACATCTAAATACAAAATAATAAAAAGGACAATAAAATATGATTTACAATTTAATCTTAAATAATATAAAATCCTAATATGAATGTATACATTTCGTGATACAAAGGTATGTTGGCGATACAATAGTAATATTGTTATATAATCTGGTTCTAACGCTGAATAGTTATATTTACGTACTACTTGTATTGACTGAAGGTAATCACTTCTACTTTATCAGCCTTACTCGTTTTTTTCGATTGTAGTTTCTAAATTTCCGTTCTGAAATATAGAGTGCACAGTAAGCGACGTCGGTATTTCAGATCTTACGATGCGAACAACAATCTCATGAGTACTTAGTTTCTTGCATGCGATATGTTAGGACATTCTTATTTTTCAGTACAGTGTATTTGGCTTCCGGTTGTACTTCTGAGGGTCTGCCACGCTTTGAAATTTTGCAAGTGAAATTTTGCATTATTATTTACTTTACAACAGTCAGGAACTATGTGTATAATAAAAGAATTTAAAAATCCAACTTTAATGGTTTTGAATTTCCGCTTGTATGGCTTTATTTCTGCTAACACTGTCTGCTCACTAGGAGTGCGACTCTCCCGCCATACTCCTGCTACATCTGGCAAATCATACTAATATCAATTCTTTTTTAAATTTTTTATAGGAAGTCGGTGACGTTATAGCTAATCTATAAACTAATCTTGTCTTTTTTATGTTAAATTATTTTCGCGTTTATGACAGTATCGTACGTTGGTAATATAGGGAATAGAAAATACTTTTTGTGATCATTATTTTTATCAATTTAGGAGCCACTTCTAAAATTTTTGTAAATTCGGTGCATAGAGTCTTCACAAGTAACATTATAACTTTATTTTGCATAAAATCAATATTTGGAAGAATAAATTTTGGCGACTGAAAGAAATTGTTGACGATTTTAATGTCATTCTCTATTTTACCGTTAGAGTATATAATATGTTTGAAATTCAGTATGAAGACAAGGTTTCCGCGAGATGGAGGATTGTGGCCAATTTTTGCAAACAAGCTTCTTTTTTCAAAAGGAAACATCTGTGAGAACGGGTTTTAGCGATTCGAACGAAAAATTTTTACGGAATACATTGCAACCAGCATTTTCATGTTGACAGTATATGCATTAATAGTATTCAGTATTGCTGCCTCCACCAAAAACTTCACCGAACCTAATCAGGCAGTATTTCTGTGTAGACAGCATTTACATTGACAGCATTCAATAAAACTAAACATGAATTTTCTATAATGTACATGTGCATATACATACACATACGTTTATTATACGCGACATCATTTTCAGAATATCGTCGGTACAGTAGGGAACAATACGAAAATGGCAAACAATTTTTTTTCGAGTTGCCAAAAACCGTCCTCACAGATGTTTTCTTTCTTAAAAGGGAGCTTATTTGCAAAGTTTGACGTGGTTTAGAGCATGACAGTTTTGCGAAGAGAAGTCGCGAGATGTAATACATCACGTAATAAAATTTGTTATGAAAACCGAAAATCGAAATTATATAATGGTTAAGGTTTGTTTGTTAGGTATATCTCTTCTAGTACAATGTATTCGAATACAATTTGTTCTGCATACCTATAGTTCGTGGCTACACTTCTGTTAATCTCCATGCACCGAGTTGGTTCAAATTTTAAAAATATGTAGACTTTAAACAAAATTTATCATATGAATGTTATTCCTTATTTTACCAGTACAGGATATTACGCTTTTTACAAAGCAATCGAGATAGTTAAAAATGAATAGACTTAAGTAGTGAATCTGATAAAAATTAATCGTTACTGATATCGATGCTTATAGTTGGCGTGGCCAGTCGCCGTGAGGCGACCGAAGTATTCATCTAAATCTAGCTTAAACTAATCTAATTCGCAGAAGTTAAAATTTGGATAATGTTTGCATGAAAGTTTGAATAGACCTTTCCCATTTTTTTTTGTTTGAAAACGCCACAGAAACTCATATATGTGATCAATGATAGTATTTTCTCCACTACTTCCTGTACCCAAAAAAGGCACCAGGATGATTCAATATTTTGTATATGTATAAACACTGCTATCTGTGTCTACAAAATTAGTGCTATGGTTTACAGTTTTATGAGCACAGTTATATTTATTTTTTACGTAAACCTTTCAGGCTGATATATGTTTCCTAATTAATAGAACGAGAGTATTTTCGTCTCGTTTGTTTCCAGTACATACTTCTAAATGATATTTTTGTCCTTCTGGCTCTATTATCCTTATTCCAAATTTTTAATATAAAATAAGAAATAAAAATGAAAAATATATATGTTGAAAACAACAATATCTATAAAAATTGTACCTAATATATATGTTCCTTCACACAAACATTCCCATTCAAACTTCTTACGTCTAATTTTGCACTCATCAATTTCAATTATTACACTAGGACCGCCGATTAATCTTCCGATTCATATTATATGTAAATGGCTAAGATACACATTTCCTCACATAATGAAAATTAATCAGCAATTGATTCTGTTGAAAGTGTTCCTCATGTTGAGTTTCATTAGATGG
The DNA here is from genome assembly GCF_050947335.1 of Megachile rotundata. NCBI lineage: Eukaryota > Metazoa > Arthropoda > Insecta > Hymenoptera > Megachilidae > Megachile > Megachile rotundata. The sequence continues at coordinate 1,140,030 of NC_134986.1, forward strand.
AAATCGCCATGCAAAAGCATAAGTTATTTATAAATTTATAAATAACACGTATGATACAACCATTATCTTAAAACAAGTTAAATAATAACTGCTAATAATTGTGTACAGCTGCATTACTATGGTCATACTTTCCTGATTTGTTAATGTTCGGAAATTACCTTCTGTTCCTATTTTATTAATGTAAAGCATCTTCCTTTCATTTTTTGCACACCACTTTTCCCTAGGAATTAAAGTTGCTTCTTGTAGTCATGTACTCATGCTCTCTCATGGACACTCATTTTCTCCATAAGAAAATATAATTTAATGTGATTCATTTTTGTACAATAAGCTTATTAGTAACGAAGTACAACGGATAGAGCTACATGTTACATTGTAATTCTATTATTTCTGATACATCGATACTTTTCGAAAAACAATTGAAATTGGTAGGTTTCATAGCATCAGAACCGCCTTCAAATCTGCTTCAAGTATTCTTGCTGGTACAATTGCGTCAGTAAAATAAGGAAGAACACCTAAATGACAACAAGATTTTTTCTCGAGTCATTATTTTTATTAAAAACAAACCTATACCCAAAATTCCAGCCAATTTGGAGCGTGGAGATTTTCGGAAATACAACCAGGTTTAACTCTTCTATATGCTGTGCATTCTACTATATAGTATAACAGATTGCAATCTAAACCTTCCATGTTATGATACCCGTAATACTGTCGAAATTTTGTAGCAATACCAAAAAGTATATTATGACGATAACATAATGAGTGATATTAAAATAACCGAAAAGTTTTATGTAAATTACTAAAAGACCTATTTGTAAATATTATTTTTATGCAAAATTGAACTATTTGTAACTCAATTTCATCAAAATTAGGTTTTTGTAAGTTAAACCTGATATCCTTTGTTCCCATTAAAAAAAATTGAAAATAGTAAGAATATTAAAGTTGATAAATGATGCGACTAGGAAATTGATCAGGATCAAAGGTATCTTGTATTACAAATCATAAGTGATTTTCATTTTTCCTATTTAAATGTTAGAAAATATACATTATATTAATGTATTATTGCCATATGAGGAGTAATGTGAATTACACAGTGATACCGTGTAAAGTATTATACCTTGTTATTAATTTTTCGCTTTAAAACAAATGTATTAAATGCAGTAGCTTATTACCTTAATGAGAAATTTCTTGTCATCTGCAGGATATAAGTTAAATAGGTACATACGTGTGACTTGCGCGTATAATATAAATATCCTAGTACTTGAACGCAATTATCTTTAAAAGAATTAGGAGCATGGAGAAAGTTATTTTTATAAATAGAAACTGTAGAAAAATTATTGTTGTTTAAACCAAATTTCGGTAAGATATATATAGTTCACCTAAAGCATCATGTGAAAATTCCAAAAGCACAATAAATTTTAAAATTTTATCAAATTTTTTATTGAGATACAGGAGGTGTTCCGATTGATTGATTTTATAAGGGCTTCGACTGCTATTGATATGTTAAACGGAATGGATCATAAAACAATTACAAATTATGTGTCTGTTGTCAGGAATTTTATTTATACAATTTTAATATATAGTTCAAGAATAAAGTTAAATATTTTTATAACACCAGTACGCTTGTCGGTCAAATTCATATTTGTTGACATTTTATATTGTAGTCAGTATTATTCCATTTTATGAAAAAAAAGCGAAATATTTATAGTATTGACATAACATATTTTATGTATAAATCACACGCGTCACACACAAATTTTTAAGTATATACTTGATGAATATATTTAAACAATCCCATAAATTGATATAAATATTATTATAATGAATAAATACTTGAAACGCACACACACACACACACACACATTGAAAGCCATAAATTATAAAAGGGATATATAGAAAGGAGTATATATTACATATGATAATCTTACGAATTAAAATAAATAAATTAAATGCGATTCATATGATACTCACATTGATCGCAAACTATTCTAAAGAGTGATAAATATGTAATTAAAGTATATACATATACAGTGTTATGCATCTTATCGTCAATATGATATAAATCAAACAAAATGAAATTTTCAATACGTAACTACATACACATATGTTTCCAGTCGTGTTCCGATATCGTAACCTTAATTATTTCGTTTCTTTCAAATTGTTATAGACTAGATTACTCACGGACTGAGATCAATTACTCTACTAAGTTTGCCAAATTGAATAGAGAAATAAATTACATAATAAAGATTAAAATTCCAGAATATATGATTAATATGATCGATGTACAATTTATACTTTCTTATTTTTTTTTTCTTTCTCATTCAGCTGGTTTAAACTGTTCGAGTTAATGTCCGTGAGTTCATTGACTAGATAGCACTCTTAATAATATACTTTATGTAGATAAATTATTTCTAATAAATAATGTTATATGCTCTTTGTTTTAGAAATCTTTGTAATTAAAATTACTATTGAGATCAAAGCTTTCTTTTTCTGACTTAGATCGATTTAGTCTAGATTTGCATCAAAAGATAAAGTAGGTATTCTTAAACGTAGTCGGTAAGATCAATACTCATTGTACCGCCAAATGTCAAGACAGAAGATAAATTACATAAATACAAAATATTATTTTTAATCATTAAACACAGCCCACTAATACTTTGTTAACTTGCATTTTCTCTCTGAAGCATACATAAATATATGTATTAATTTTTTAAACGTTACTTATTAATTTTTCCGTTTGAAAATTGTGTAAGTAGCTACCAACAAGGACATGTTTGCTTATTTGATTTGTTAAAATTAAGATTGTATGAACATGAATTAAAATAATCCAAAGAATAATGTATCCTGTGTTGGTAACATTTATTATTTTTTTCTAAAGATCATTTTGAAATTAATTAATTATTTTGCCAAAACCAGTTATTCTAACGACTACATTCTTTTATTCGATTATCTGCAATTGCCATGATTTTGAAGTTTTGAAACCTCTTATTTCAAAATTTCATACAATCGCAATATTAACATCAAACACACTGGCACATTTCCCAAAATAAATAAAAAAGTTATATTTACAATATTACATTTCTGACGTACATTGACTAGAATTACTTTTTAAAAATTATTGTACTTACATAAATCTACATCTGACAGTGTCATCTAGTGATTGTACCCTTTTACATTATAACTGATGATTGTTATATGTTTTGTGGCGTAAGTTTTGTATGGCATCTTATCCACGGACGATATTCCTTTTATAATGTATCTTACTATGCAAATAAATGACACAATTATGTTATACTTCAAAATAAAATTCAAAATTGCATTTATTTGTGGCCTGCATATTCTACTTTGAATATGAAACAATACTTATGATATTTATAGAAATGACTAGAAATACGAAGAAAAATTTACCACTAAAAATTAAAACTAAGACAAAATTTCTTGAATATGACTTTAAATTAGTTTACACGAATACACGATTAAAAGTCATTTACTCGGGACTCAAATCTGAATGACTAAATAGTACATGACTAGAATACAGTACTAAATTTCTTTCTGACTAGATTATGACTATACTTTTCTTTTGGTGACTAGATATTTTTATTCTGATTATTTGTATCGACTAGAAAATTCATATCACGTTTCGACTAGATTGTCATGTTGCTTTAACTTAAGTACTATTCCTACCGCTTATTTTAAGAGAATATTGTCTCCTGCATATAATTAAATAAATTAGAAAAAAGAAATAAAATTCAAATTTATAAGTAAAGTTGTTGTCTAATGTTTCGATATTTTTAAGAAAGTTATAAATTCTAACATAATATTTTGCTATCAAATAAAATTAAATATAATTCTAAGGTCCTAAATTTAATTGTATCTACATATAGTTAAATTAATATTAGTAAATATAACGCTAAAATCATTCATCACATATATTTACATTGGTATTAATAATTGGGGATTTGAATCGATAGATTTCATAATACGAAATTATTTTGTTTTTTTGATCTTATAACAGATGATGAGGAAATAAACATAATTTTAATTGTCACACCAATGGAGCTTCGAAGTTAAGAATAGCCGTGTATCAATGAGTTGTATCTTCATCCTGCTGGCGACATGGTTAATAAGTTTTTCTTTGTAAATAATTTACTTTTTAAAAATGGACTTTCATATTGTTTTCCAAATTGTGTTTACACAATACATTTATCCATTACTGAGTTCAAAATTAATTGTCATACTTTCAGGTTGCACTAATCGTTATTAGTGATCTACAATGTTGACTAGTGGTAAATAAAGAAAATTCTTATCCCCTGAACATAATTGATTTGAGTAGCGTTGTACTTTTGACATCAGTACTCTACATCTCTCTCTTTGTAGAAACATAAATAAATATGTAAATATGTATAAGTTTATTTACAGAAATCTTCGATAGTCGAAAACGATGACGATGGTCTTCATCAAAGAACAATTTTGTTTTTCTTGTCTTCTGGATTTCGACATCATTGACCATTCGTCGAATTAGGTGTCAATCGGATTTTCTAGATAAATGCGTATTGATCAGTGCATTTTGAAAAGCCTTGATATTTTTTCAGTGATGTCGATCATTATCTTTACATGAATTTTTACTTTCGTTATGGACATTGTCCTTGATTACAATATCTTTTAGCAGTACTCACAGTGATAGATGTCGGATTACTTTTCAGCAACTTTCACAAATTTGGCCTTGATGTCACTTTAGAATTTTGAAAAGTCTTGTTTCAGGTCCAATCCAATCTGAAGAGATTTGTATCAGTTTCAAGTGTGCTTGGGTAACGTTGATTGAATGATTGTTCCCGGTGATTTCAATTCAATGCGTCGAATCGGAATTTAAACAAAGCAAGGAGTTGTAGGCCCTCGGAGATTGAAGCAACTTTCAGGTAGCAAGAAAAGAGAAGAGACAGGATAATAAGTAAAAAAGAAAATATAAAACAAGGAAAAGAAAGGAGAATAAAAAAGGAATAAAGTTCTCCGAGGGCCACGCAAGCGCACACTTGCTCGCCTGCTTGTAGACTACCTCAAATTCTGTTCGATGCGCTCGAAGATGCATATTTCCCCTACTCTCTACTGTCCCCCCTCCACTACACGACAATTCGAAGTGTAAGTACAAGTTGGCACGTGCCCCACTTCCACGCTACCGTTTTGTAGCGTTGTTGCTTTTATTCCCCCCAAACGTTGCCTTTCCCCTCTTTGCCGGACTGTTTGTCACATCCTACAGAAACGTTTTCAGACATTCCGTTCAGGGATTCGCGCGGAGATTCCCCACTACCCAACCAATTTCGAAGATTTTTGCCCCACTGAATGTGCGCGTGCGCGTGTGCGCATGTGTCACGCCATTAACCGTCAGTGACATTGTGTTGCGAAGCAATGCCAAAGGATCTTTTCTCGGAGATTTCACTTTGCGCATGCGTCCGTAGAATCCGTACAGATTGCCACGTGCGATCTGTTATACATGTTGAACACTTACAGGTTACTGATTTTTATGAGTATTATAATAGAATTTTAAAGTATGAAAAAGTGAAGCGTAAGAGATCCGTTGATTTTAAAAACAGATATGGCATTCTCATAAAAAATTGTATATGCATATAAAATTTCAGCACTCAACTCGATAACGGGGCCATGCGGAAATATATCCAAATTTTTTATTACGCTTGAACGCGTATCAAATTTTATAAAACATTAGATTTAAGTAAAATACAGTCACACAAATATAAAATTATTCTATTCATATTGTATTATTATCATTTCTACATAGAACTGCTTCAACGGAGTGAACGTTTGAATTATGGACTCGATCATAATCGACGATGTCTCAATTAATTATCAATTATTAAAAATAAGAAAAATAAAGGCTTTTATTTAAATGTAGAGGTTATTTCAATAAAAATTATGTCTCTTTTTAACACTAGGCTTACGAGACGCGTCATTTTGACGCATTTCGAATTTTTTTTGGAAAATTACAAAAACTGTTCGCATTTTTATTTTATCTCTTGTATTGACTTTTATCCATCGAATGAGATAAATACAGTGAGTTCCAAAATTATTCGTACCCTCACAACTTCCAACTATAAATGATTATTCATATGTTTAACAAATCGTAACAAAAATGTTATTTATGCGGTAAGATAATATATTTAATAAGTTTTTATTTGATACCAATTTTATTAGAGAAGTAACAAATTAGTATTATATAAACGTGCCTTCTTACAAGTACATAGATAGAAAATCAAGGAAACAAAAGTATTCGTACTCTTCAAAATTAACATGATTTCTAAACATAACTGTTTAATTAATATTTAGTTGGATCTTCCTTAGCTTAAATAATACTACGGGGACGATCTGGTATGTTGTGAACGAGATTTGAAGTGTAATTGAGTTGAATATTATTCCAAATTTCTGCTAATTTTTCTTTTAACATTTCTTTATTTGTTATAACATTTTTTCTTAATCTTTTTCAATTTCGGCCCATAAATGTTCTATGGGATTAACGTCGGGACTCTGAGGAGGAGTAATCAACATGTGTGGAGTATTGTATAATATCCATTCATTAACAACGTGGGCCGTATGTTTGGGATCGTTGTCTTGTTGGAAATAAAAATTATTTTGTAACTGTTATTTTTGAGCACTAGATGGTAAATTTTCTTTCAAAATGTTTAAATATTTATTTTTGTCTATTATTCCATCAATAAAACTAAATTTCCAACACCACCTACTGCCATATACCCCCAAACGAGTACAAAGTCTTCTCCATGCTTTACGGTCGGTTTTGCATTTCTTAATTGTAGCTCTGTGTTCGCTCTTCTCCATACCATCGAACGTCCATCTGAACCGAACAGATTAAATATTGATTCGTTTGAGAATATTACATGGTCCCAGAACGTATCCTCTTTGTCCACGTGTTCTTTTGCAAATTGAAAGCGTTTGCGTTTATTAGTGTTACTAATAAAAGGCTTCTTCCGAGCTAGTCGTCCATTAAAACCTTGTCTCCTTAAAATTCTTCGACATGTTTTGCCACTAATATCCTTTTTGAAAGCTACATTAGCAATAGTAGCTAATTTTGGTCTACTAATTTAGGATTTTTTAATGAATTTTTTATGGGGTTTGGTATCCGATTTGTATTATATTAGGGTATTTTTGTTGCATTCATGTTATGTTTCTCACGTTTATTTCAGTGCACTCGTGGAGCGAGCAAACTAGTAATAGGTATGTTATGATTATGATGTTGCTCAAGCAGTATTGATAGATACTCAGTGGTGAAGTATTATGATATTTTAAGCATACAATATGAATGCGTATAGTGTGGATCACAAAAAATAAGTTGCGGAATGCTAAAAGGGCAAAAGAAGAGCTGTTATGCACGTTGTATGAGTATTTTGAGATACATAAGTTTATTAGTACTGTACTAATAGTAATTGTACTAATAGTTTCGTCTAATAGTAAATTGCGACCCGAATATACGTGTGTGTCGGGATGTACGTCTTCAATCTCATCAATCAAACCTGCATTTCTTTTATCAGACTTCTTGTGTGGGACGGTTCAACAAATTATTAGTCAAAGCGGCTACATAATTTAGTGTATCACAAAAACATAACGTGACGAGACGTACAACTAACATTTTCTGTGGATTCCAGTGTTAGCCACACACTGATTTGGGTCTGTGCCTAATTTCTAAAGGCTTCAAGTGTCATAACAATATTGGATCGACCACATGAACAAATTCCGTAACCTAATAAAGCTCCAGCTACGTAGGTGCCCTGTCTGGCTCGTAACACAGGCATGAGGAGAACCCTCGTTCACACCAACCGAGTCTCTCGAGTTACATAAGTTTATTAGTGAATGAGACTGTCACGGCAAACGATCAAAACACGCGAATCATATATGCACGATCGTGCCCCAAACAGGTGGGTTATATTATGATAGTATAACCAATAGAACCCGCACTTCTTTCATGTTTAATCTTTCCAGGTTTGAATCATATACAGGGTGTTCAGCGATTTACTAGCCAGCGTTTTTCTCGTAAATGACTGGTACTAGAAAAAAATGAAAGAGGAAAAAGTGATAGTGTTTTTTATAATCAACATAATGAAGTATGTATTTTTTCGTGTTTATACTATTTTTTAAGATATGAAGGTAACATTCAGTTTTTTTAATGGAATGGTATATATTTTTTTATATCACATGAAAGAGCGTGTTGAAACGAAGTCAACAATGTATTATATCGTGACCTTGAAATCCACTCTGAGTCAAAAGTAAACGAAATATTTCAAATATTTCGAATTACTATACTTACCGGTATTTCTTACTGATATATTTACATTTCGCGTTCAATGTGGTTTCCATTAGCTAGAAAGCACTTTTGGTGGTTTTATGTTATGATTAGGTCATGATAATAGTGTTATGATAATGCAAACCACATTGAACGCGAAATGTAAACATATCAGTAAGAAATACCGGTAAGTACAGTAATACGAAATATTTGAAATATTTCGTTTGCTTTTGACTCAGAATGGATTTCAAGATCATGATATAATACATTGTTGAATTCGTTTCAACACGCTCTTTCATGTGATATAAAAAAATATATACCATTCCATTAAAAAAACTGAATGTTACCTTCATATCTTAAAAAATAGTATAAACACGAAAAAAATACATACTTCATTATGTTGATTATAAAAAACACTATTACTTTTTCCTCTTTTATTTTTTTCTAGTACCAGTCATTTATGAGAAAAACGCTGGCTAGATAATTCGCTGAACACCCTGTATACATATACATATGTATATAATATTAATGTATGTGAAATAGTAGCTGTATACTCCTGGCCGGATTAAACCTTTTGGAGGCCGCTAACTTAGTAAGGTGCTGCTTGGGTCATTAACTTAACGGAGCCTTGATTTACAGATGAGCAGAAAAAATTTATAAGTAATTACTGATAAAATGTAATCAACTCAATGTTTTTATTACCTAATACGAAACATGTAATATGAATGCATTTTAACTTAAAATCTTTGATGTTTGCAGCGGTTTTAGTGGTACGCTCATTGCCACTAGATGGCGCATAACATTTCGAGACTCCCTGTCTCGCTAATGCTCAACGAGCCCTCTGGTTCGTACAAATAGTTCCTGTAAAAAGTTTTTTAAAAAGTAAAAATATAAAAGAACTTATTCTGATCTACCACCAGTATTAGAATTACCTGAAGCGCACAACACAGAAGTTGCTTGGTTGGATTTACGCTTCGTTGTGTGTGTGTGTCCCATTGATGGTGGATTAGAAATTTTTTTACATTTTTGTTTTTTAAAAAATATTTTTTACAAATTCGACAATAATATCTGCAAATGTCTAAAAACAAATTTTTGTTAATCAATAAAGGAATTAGCCATGGTTAGAAACAATTATGACGTTCTTTTAAGTCTCTTCACTCAAATTTCAAAGTCTGATCCTTTGGGCTGTAAAGAATCGAAGCGATTTGACACATTTTTAACCGACTTCGAAAAAGGAGGAGGTTACTCAATTCGATCAGTATTTTTTTTTTTTTCCTATGTATGTTCACCGATTACGCCTAGCTGGGTGGACCGATTGGAACGAAACCTTTTGAATCTGGTAGGTTCTGATTCCCCATTGGTACCATTATCAAAAAATTTTTCATTTTTTAATTGCAAAGTGTTGTTATTGCAAAAAAACCGGCAACTTTTGAAATAAACTTTTCTCGATTTTAGTGCGCTTTTAATATCATATCACGGACATGATTCTGAACAATTTTGTTCATATACAAATTTCGCGGAAAGCTTTAGTTTTCGAGATATTAGCGAAAAATTGTTATTAACTTTTGAAATCAATTTCGAACGATTTTAATGTCCTTTTAATATGTTGTCAGGGGCATGGTTCTGCACAACCTTTTTCTTATGCATAATTGACGGAAAGCTTTAGTTTTCGAGATATTAGCGAAAAAAAAATTGAAAAACGAATATCCATGTTGTCTTTTACTTAATTATGTTCATGGCATTTACGCAGACAATAGAAAGTCCGGAAGAACTGTCTCACAGTATCCTATATAATTCTCCCCATTCCACTAAAAAGCGTGAAATAAAATAATTTTAAGAAAAAAAATACGCCGACTTCGAAATGCACTAAAAAGTATAAAATAATTTCTATTTCCTAATGAAGTAATTTCTATTTCATTCAATCATACAATTACATAACAGATATGAATGAAACCTATTTACTTGTTAGGTAGTATAGTAAATACATTTCAACTTTTTCGGAGGCGGCGTAAAATTAAAAGATTTTCTTGAATAAGTCAACCTTCGGACAGCCGAACATAGGCAAAGCTTGTATATCTATTTTTTTTTTCTATACATATAACGCGACAGCACGCTGCGAAATAGGTGTTAGTGCGTATAGAATGTAATTATGGTCTATTTAGATTCATAGAGTATGCGACGGAAAGACGGAAATTTGGTAATTCCCGCGTCGTGGGCTCCGTTTATAGGTTCTTAGATCCATGGCTTCCACATGCGAACGAAGTCGATTCAATTTCATTCATATCAAAAACGTTGCGAAATGAAGATGCAGTCGTTACATTTACGTATATTACCAGATATATTTATAATGGTTCGTATTCTTTCTCAGGATTTATTAATTTCCAATACGCCATACCACAATCAAGTGGTTATTGGCAGCAACGTTTACTGCGGTATTTTTAATTATGGGCCGCCTCCGAAAAGGTTGAAATGTATTTAATATACTACCTAACGAGTAAATAGGTTGCATTCGTATCTGTTACGTAATTGTATGATTGAATGAAATAGAAATTACTTCATTAGGAAATAGAAATTATTTTATACTTTTTAGTGCATTTCGATGTCGGCGTATTTTTTTTCTAAAAATTATTTTATTTCACGCTTTTTATCGGCCGGCAAGACGTGTTTGTAGAAACAGTAGAAAATCGGCGACTGCATGTTGACTCACACCACCAGAGACACGGAGGCATACGTAGAATTCAATATATTAGTAACAATAGTTTTTCGCTAATAACTCGAAAACTAAAGCTTTCCCTTAATTGCGAATAAGGAAAAAGTTGTTCAGAATTGTGCCCCTGATAACATATTAAAAGGACATTAAAATCGTTCGAAGTTGATTTCAAAACTCTTCAACAATTTTCGCTAATATCTCGAAAACTAAAGCTTTCCGCGAAATTTGTATATGAACAAAATTGTTCAGAATCATGTCCGTGATAAGATATTAAAAGCGCACTAAAATCGAGAAAAGTTTATTTCAAAAGTTGCCGGTTTTTTTGCAATAACAACACTTTGCAATTAAAAAATGAAAAATTTTTTGATAATGGTACCAATGGGGAGTCAGAACCTACCAGGTGCAAAAGGTTTCGTTCCGATCGGTCCATCCAGCTAGGCGTAATCAGCGGGCACACATAGAAAATAATAATAAATAAAAAAAAAAAATATACTGATCGAATTGAGTAACCTCCTCCTTTTTCGAAGTGGGTAAAAAAATAGCGCACGTTGATAAAAATACCTGTTTTTAAATTGTCACATTTTCGTATGTTTGATATAATTTACTTTACTTAAATGCAATTTCTTTATGTTTTGGTCAATTACGGGTATGGGAGGTTTTACTATACCTTCGAACATTAATATGTTTCCAAACTGATTGATTGAACATAATGTAAATTAAATATTTTATGATAATTGATAGAATTGCAAATATTTAAGAGAGTAGTACCGTTTAAAACTTTTTGAAGATGTTCTTACAATAAGGTGTCTTAAAGTTAGGTTAAAGATTAAGTATATGGCCTCTCTAAAAATTGCAAAATACCTTGCAAAAAAAGATAGTCTAGGTCGCAATAATCATTATCGTAAGTGTCCGTGAATCGAATAGGGGTTTGACAATTGGCGAACAATTCTTAAAACATCACGTGTTGACGGTGAATATCAATGTCATGCCCGCATTGCAAGAATACGACGTGGTTTTCTGTAGTTAATTAAATGTTTTTAGATAGATGGTAATGTAGAAACGAGTTTTACAAAATTACAGACTGAAAATAGAACAACTACGAAATTTTCAGCTTGGAACACTCATGAATATAGAAATTTGATGAATATAATATGTATTTGTGAAATTCATAACGAGTGATGTTTTTTGTAAGATTTATTTAGAGCATTATTAAGGAAATAAAATTATCGCTATATAAAAATATTTTAATAAATATAACAATCATAATACTTCTTTTTCCAATTTAAACGGTATCTATAAATAATTATTAATAATTGATTCCATAAATTCGTGGAATCCAGATGGAATACATTTTCATTTCTTTAAGAAACATATTGTGTGCAATTAGGTTGTTAAATTTTGTAATGAATTTTTATGCTTAAAATTCTCTCACTAAATTTTCAATAATCAGTAAAAGTCTTTGATTTAATGATTATTTTAAATGAGTAGAATTATGTATTTAATTAGAGATTGAAACATAAAGTTTATTGCATTCTGATAAAATTGAATACATTGAATTTGATGATATGTATTAATGAGATTCCAGTTGTCTTTTGAAAAGTATAATGACTAAAACACAGTCGTGATTCTTTCGATATTTAATCACATATCGGATATACACAGTTGAAGACCACGTTTATCTTTTTATATATTCTATATTTGAACAAATTCGATATTAATCCAGGGTACTTTGTGGAACGTTGATTTTATATTTTGGGAATCAAATATTTTTAATGACACATTATTAATGTGCTATTTATTTGTATGATGCCTAACGTATCATTATATCTTTGAATTCTTTTCAGAAGATGTGAACATTAGTAATTATTGTAGACACATAACAGTTTATTCCACTTTGGAACAAACTGATACTTCTAATACTTCTATAAGTGACTGATACTTCTGTTGCCAATGTCTTAAGATAAAATTTGAAAAAATTTCCATATATTTTAAATATTGCCGATAATTAAAAAAATATACTACAATAAAATGCTGTTGTTTTATGAAGATTGAATGCCTTTTTGCTTTTGAAGGATCGCTCATAATCGTTCATATTAGGATTATGTAATTACAATATATTTTGAAAGACAATCTTTATTTTTATTCTTGGAGAATTACGTGTATACCGCATAACAATATAAGGTAATTATATGGAACATTAAACCACCTGCTGATATCACTGCCCTTGACATTAAGGTCATCAGTCTTGAGTAGTGTTAGGAAGGTTTTACTTACTTAGCGTTTCTTTCTTTTCGCGGTACATAATATAGATGTCAACCCATAAGTTGACGCGTGAGGAAGTCGATCAAAAATAAAAGAAACTACGCCTATCGTCATCGTGAACACTTTCAGCTTTACATTTCAACAAATAAAAATAATAATGACAATAACAACTTCATCACGCAATTCGAACTATCTCACTCATTCTCAAGTTGTTTTCCGACTAACTCAAGATTGTTTTTACTCTAATTGGTCTACGTGACCGTTCAAGCCAATTGTTCCTACCGCCGAAAATACGTGTGAGTCTAGGCTTCCATTTTTTTATTCTGACTAATTTGAGCTCTTTTAAACATTTAGGTCAGCCTTTTTATACGCTAACTCGTGCTTTGACATCGGTATATGTTTCGATATTTCTGAACTGTTGATATTTGCAAATTCAACATTGAAAAAGATGTTATGATGAATCAGTGTAGAAAAACTCGTTGTTCCCTTAACATTTAAGTATTACGAAATTAAATTTTACAATTTCATGTTAATCGAAGAATGTAATGCGTAAATAAATAAAATGACTACACTATAAAAATATTGGACAATTAAACTGTAATCAATCACTTATTATTTATTGCACATTCAGTAGTGTCAGGAAACCAAACGGCGTGAACGTCAACGAATACATAATTTATAATTGAAAAATAAGTGCTCTAAACGGAACTTGGTTTTTACACATTGTTTGTTGTTACATATTTACTACGTTTTCATGATGAATACTTCTCGACAAATATTTTTTAACCGACTTCGAAAAAGGAGGAGGTTACTCAATTCGATCAGTATATGTATATATATATATATATATATATTTTTTTTTTTTTCTATGTATGTTCGCGCATTACGCCTAGCTGGATGGACCGATCGGAATGAAACCTTTTGCATATGGAAGGTGCTGACTCCCCATTGGTACCATTATCAAAAAATTTTTCATTTTTTAATTGCAAAGTGTTGTTACTGCAAAAAAACCGGCAACTTTTTTCTTTTTCTATGTATGTTCGCCGATTACGCCTAGCTGGATGGACCGATCGGAATGAAACCTTTTGCATATGGTAGGTGCTGATTCCCCATTGGTACCATTATCAAAAAATTTTTCATCTTTTAATTGCAAGGTATTGTTATTGCAAAACAACCGGCAACTTTTGAAATAAACTTTTCTCGATTTTAGTGCGCTTTTAATATCTTATCGCGGACATGATTCTGTACAATTTTGTTCATATACAAATTTCGCGGAAAGGTTTAGTTTTCGAGATATTAGCGAAAAATTGCTATTAACTTTTGAAATCAACTTCGAACGATTTTAATGTCCTTCGAATATGTTGTTAGGGGCGTGGTTCTGGACAACTTTTTCCTCTTGCATAATTGACGGAAAGCTTTTGTTTTCAAGATATTAGCGAAAATTGTTGTTAACTTTTGAAACCAACTTCGAACGATTTTAATGTCCTTCTAATACGTTATTAGTGGCATGATTCTGAACGAGTTTTTCCTTATGCATAATTGACGGAAAACTCTAGTTTTCGTGATATTAACGAAAAACTATTGTTATTAATATTAGTGAAACGCCCCGTGCCATGCACGGGAAAGACAAGAACGGGCAATTACAATGCACTGTACCAAAACGCTAACTAAGCTTTACCGCTCTGACACGCGACTTATACAGCAAGATGAGTTCACGTTGACGTTGGTGTATTATTCTTATTGCTTGGTACAGTCTCCGTATCGTTCTAAAAATGCATCAATTTGATTTGTTAGAAAATTTGTTGCGCAGGATCTGCTATTATTTTACGAATACTTTCACCCTTGCGCAGTCCTAAACCGTAAGAGATACACATGTGCAGTAAATTTTTACAAAGAAAGTTAACAAAGAACAAATGGATGAAGCACCCTCAATCATGATGTAATTAGTTTGTACTTGTCCCTGATAGAGTGTCCCTGATTTTTTTTTCTATGCACTTTCGCCGGTTTTTTCCTAGGTGGGTGATCCGATCGGAACAAAGCCTTTCGCATCTTGTAGAGTCTGACTCCCCATTGGTACCATTACCAAAAATTTTTTTATTTTTTAGTTGCAAAGGATTATTGTTGCAAAAAAAATTGAAAAACGAATATCCATGTTGTCTTTTACTTAATTATGCTCATGGCATTTACGCAGACAAAAAAAAAGCCCAGAAGAACTGTCTCACAGTATCCTATACAATTCTCCCGATTCCACTAAAAAGCGTGAAATAAAATAATTTTAAGAAAAAAAATACGCCGACTTCGAAATACACTAAAAAGTATAAAATAATTTCTATTTCCTAATGAAGTAATTTCTATTTCATTCAATCATACAATTACGTAACAGATATGAATGAAACCTATTTACTCGTTAGGTAGCATATTAAATGCATTTCAACCTTTTCGGAGGCGAAAATACTGAGGTATTCTTAATTTTGCGCCGCCTCCGAAAAGGTTGAAATGCATTTAATATGCTACCTAACGAGTAAATAGGTTTCATTCATATCTGTTACGTAATTGTATGATTGAATGAAATAGAAATTACTTCATTAGGAAATAGAAATTATTTTATAGTTTTTAGTGCATTTCGAAGTCGGCGTATTTTTTTTCTTAAAATTATTTTATCTTAGTTAGACCGGAGACTTATTGAGTGACGTGTTATAGTAGTATAATTTACATCGCTGGAATATTCCAGAATATATTGTGCTACCGCGAAATAAACAAAAATCGGGCAACGACGTCGTCGCCCGGCGAATTATGTGCTTTTGTCAATAAATATCCGTACGGAATTAGTTTTCTTTTTTTTATGCTCGGAGCCTGACCTACTACATGTAAAAATTGTAATGTAAAATTTTACTTATGGTATCAATATTATGAAAAACTCACACAGATATTAGAGATATGTATACCAACCTTGCAAAGAAGATATTTTGTGATCGAATATTTTTGGCACTAGATATTTAATAAGTGCACTGACTCTATTAGTACAGTTTGCACTCTTCTTGGATCAACATCAACATAGCTATTTAGTCAAACCATTTATATGTAAATGGTTTGCGTGTAGGTAGATGATGGTATGAAGCCTCTTTTAATTCACGAGCCATTGTTTTGTCTTTCGGGACATTTAACTTGACACTTTTAATTATCTTACGATGTGCAATAGATCGATTCAATAATGTTTTACAATCCGATTATTCAGCATTTCTGAAGTACATCATTTATGACCATGTCACACTATTTGTTACGTACAAATTTTTGAAATGGCACTTTTGCAAATACTGAATTTTCAATGGCGATACCTTCATACAATCTTATAAACGATCAGAAATTATTAAATTATTAAAAGAAACTGAGTACCACTGTTCCTTTAAAATAAATATTAATTGATACAATCTATACATATTGTTGTATTTGGGTTGATCTCAATTCATTATAGACACTTAAAATTTCGAGTTTAAAGTTACAAAAGTAAAGTGATCTTTTACTTCTTCAATTTCGCATATTTATCATAGTAAGTACTGTGCAGTAATCTTCAGCCTTTGCATTATGTATTGTTGTGTTCTCCGATTCGATATCACATAAAAATATTATTGTGAAATTCTTCGAAATTCAACGTTATTAAACTTGTTTCATAATAACTCAAGCAAGCAAGGGAGTTCTTTTCTTAAAGTTATAATTAATTAATGTCATATAATTTGTTATCTAATAAAGTTATTTTAGATTTATTAAACAATAGCTAATGCAAATTAATCTTCGGTCTTGTTAATTTTGTTTATATATTAAAATTAACTATTGTGTTTGCAAACTTTTATTTTCGATTTTTGCATGTTAAGTTATTTCAAATAAATATAATTAATTTAAGTAATTAAATTATCAAAAAGTAGTTAAATGAATGTATTTAATTTCTTTCAAATTTTACATATATCAACAAAAAATAAATTAATATTGCTTCATTATTACTTCACTATCATTGTAGGTAAGTTAGAGTAGATTGATATAATTTAAAATAAGCTAATATTTGTAAAAATTATGCAAAATGACTTCTCTATTAGTTCTTAAATAATATAAATAATTTTTTGAATAGGTACCAGGTTTTATCCGTCTCTATGTGAAGAAACTGAGTTATGCATACTTCTAAAAAATCTTGTTTTCCTTTTGAGCCGAATATTATTTCTCAAAATCCTTATTTTCAGATCGTGAAAAGTCTAAGAAAGGTTTCTAAAAGCATATAAAGTTTGTACTATTTAACATCTTTTAATAGAAAAATACTTAAACTATTTAGGGGTACTTCATTTTCCTCTACTATTCAATTTCTCTTTGTCGTTCACATTCCAGATTTTTCTCTGGAAAAATTCTCTGTACATTATTTGCCGCACTCGAGTAATTTCTCCCTTTCGAAACTCTTAAAGTCTTTCTCACCCAATCATTCACGGATTTCACTTCATCGTACTCGTGATGAAATGTGAGTTACTTCATTAAGAGATATCTTCCATCTTTATTATAATGATTATAATAATTTAATTTTCGTTTATTTTTTACTGTTTGTTATATTATATCATAGATGCGTTAACTTTCTTCTCAAAGCTCTGGTTTTGAAGAACGAAGATAGAAAACGAAGATTTTGCCAGATATTAAATAAATATAAATGAATATTTGGCTATCGCAAATGAAACATTTCGTGATAGAATAGTATGATTCATGTCTAGCATATGGCGTATTTGACGAGCCAGGGCAGAGTTAGGTACTGATATTTAATCTTTTACAACTAGACATTTAATTTTATCGTGGAATAGTAATTTATAATCTCTGGCTCATTTAAAAATTTTTGTTACAGGTCGGTTTTTCGGTGCAAATATTTCTCTATACATCGATTATTGTATGCAGTTCAATTTTTAATAATGCTATGATGCAAATGGAGTCTATATTCATCTACAAATTGCGTTTTTCGAAGTTCGAAGAAATACTGTATCACTCATCTATACATCTAATATATTTGATTTATTTTTAAAAATGATTTTTTAATAAACGCAGAAATGACCGAAAAGAAGATTCTAGAACTTATTCATTATCTCGTGTATCTTCGAACAATTCCTCTTGACTGTTGAACTTCGCATGCTCTCTTGTAACCCAATCTTGAAATGAGTATCCTATACGATTTAATTAGCTAAGTATGCCTGCGGCGGGACATTATTACACCACATTTTACTACCCACCAGGCAATATTTCCATTCCCCTCTCTATCATTCTCATGCAAACAGCCGACCCGAAAGGGTACCCAGTCCCATACGAAATCTTCAGTCACGCTAATGTATGGAATAGATGTTATTGATACGCTTATTTCTGATACAGTCATATTTGTCCTCATTTCCGCTTAGCTTTTCAAGACAAATTCGCAATTTCGTTAAATATTTCTTTTTTATTTCTATAATTACGTTTTGTTAAATATATTAACTATTTTATTGCTGTTATTACTCCTACAATAATATTAAATATCTTCTTATACACGATGCTGTGGAAATATGGTTTAGTATGAGATGACAAGTATATTCATATGAAATTAAATATTTTTGTCAAGGTTGTGTATCTGAGATATCTATTAATGCCAGAGCGGTATTTGGATTGAGATAAATATTCCTATTCCGATAATATTAAAGTATTAAAGATTCAAATTCACCGAGATAAATATGTCGACCTTCCAAGGAATGTAAATAATAAAAAATTTTGTTTTTACGGTAGAAATGGAGACTGAATTGCGTATCATACACATATAGCACAAGAACTAGTGCAACGATTGGAACAGCTACTATCACACATGAATTAAAATCACTGATAGAAAATGTATTAACACTGATGATCATTACTGTGAACATTTATTTAAATTTTTTGAAGATTTAATAGTTTTAATTAGATAATTGCTTAATTTAGATTTAAAAATCTTTTACGGAATACGTAATTAAAATCGACTTGTTGAAAGCGTAAGGAAATAACAGAAAATAACAAACAGAATTGGGATTAATTAAATTATTTATTTACGAACACAAAAGTATACAATTCGAAATACAATAACGACGACGATAATTAACGAGAATAATTGACGATATATAATATACAATAAATATATAATATATAATATATATAATAAACAATTACAACACGTATTTGCAATAATATAACAATTAATAATCATACAATAAGGAATAAATATTAAATAATCGGCAATAATTGTGCAACAATTATGAAATAATCAATAATTATCGATAATAAGGAACGCAATATCTCAGCAATAATACTAGTGAAAATTGGAAAAGAAAATTAATTTTGTATCGTTTTGTAAATCAAGTACGAGACGCGTGAGTACGGAACGACTGAACCGAGCGGCGGCTATCGAAAGAGTGATAAGGGGTCTTAATCCATCGCGGCTCGGACCCCGCCTAGTCACGTGGACCTTCCCCCACTACGGAAAATATCGATCCGGAACCGATTCGAAAACCTGGTGGCTTTGCTCTTGGGTTAGCCTGTATGTCTTGGAAAATTACCGAAGTAATTTCCGTCCGTCGACCCTCACAACAGGAGATGCCTAGCATCTCCCGCACGGGGCTTCATGGAGGCCTCAGAGGGACGTTGTGAAGGCCCCCTCTAGCCACGGCTTGTCGGTCCCAGGTTCGCATAAAGCGCCCCCATGCACGCAAAGAGATCGCCCACCAGTCCATCAATTAACAATAAACTATAAGCAATTAACAATTTAACAATTTAAATGCCTCTCGTTTCGACTCGTTATTCCTTCGTACCCTTCACAAGCGTCTCCATAACTCAAATCATTATATATAATATCAAAATCGCAACAAAATTAATAAACATTGGTAATTAATAAACTAAACGAAGTATACGAGCGTTCCTGTATTCAACACGACTAGTGACACTTATGTAAGTAAGTACTTGGAATGAAGGGCAAATACTATAAAAATATTATAAATGTTATGAGAAAAGTAAGGCAAGACGAGAAGACATTACATTTTTACTCGATATAAAATTAACAATTCGTTACCGTTAAACGTAATAAAATACTGTTTTAAAATTAACGTGTATATACGTAGAATCCAGTTTAGTGGTTAATTATGTATATACTTATATACTGAAAAAAACACTGCTTATTCTATCATTTAACTCCGACTGCACAATTTTTGTCGCAAAAATATGATTTTTTTATATCAAAGTCATTTGGAATTTATCATATTTATCTAATTGAATTTTAATTTATTTAAGAAAAAATCGCTAAACTTAATACTTTGAATAATGGTCTTAATTAATGGACTCAAAGTGCAGTGGGGTATCAAGGGTATCAAGAAATATGGATGTTTGAAATAAGTCGAAAATCTCACAATAGTTTACGTAAAAAAGTATGAAAGTACAATTTGAAAAGAATACAAATTTTGGAATACATTTTAAATTGTTGCATGAAGTATTTCAGTATTGCAGTTAAAATATATTATCATTTTATGCTTTTTTATGCAAAATTTTTCGACGAATCAAATCAAGTAATAAGAATATATTGTTTAAACTTAAAAAAGTAGAACTGACTTCGAATTTTATAGAATGCCACTATTTCCGGAATCGTTACATGTATCACATCACATTCTAATCTATACAATTTAATTTTGCATAATAAAACTTTTTCTATCTTCCATTATTTTTAAGTTATAGCTTAGCCCCGTGGTGTAAAACAATTCTATAAATGCAAGTAGGTTTACACTAGAGGTGTTGGTTAGGTATATTTGTCATGGAAAACAGTGCTATTTTAGTATGGAAATATGTGGATATTGCGTGTTTCGCATTTTATTTTTGTTTGATCCAACTTCGATCGAATCAATATATAAGTTTCGAAGATAATTAAGTTACAGCATTGCTCGACCACTGACACAATAGATTGATAGAGTTCGATTAAAATAGTAACGTGGGACACAACGGTTGGGGAAGATCACTTTTTTCTTGATACGGGATAGAGGAAGGAAACGAGAAAGCAGATGTTGAAATGACTAGCAGAGTTATTTTTCAATTCTTTAATGGGATTCTATTATTAGAAGGCATAAAGAAGATTAATTCTTTCTGGAAAATAGTATTAATAATAACATTTTTACAAACTTAAATACAATTTAAGTTGTTACATATTAGTCAATTCTTTAATTATTTTTCTTACACTGTTAATGTAGGATATATCAAGAGAATAAAATGATTTTTGTGTTATTTATGCGGATAAGCAACAACGGTTAAATAATACAAGTGATGTAATAATATATTGCTATATTTTACATACTTACATTCGCCACTTTATACAATGTCAGATATACAAAATTATAAAAGATTACATGTAAGTCACTAAATAATAATTTGTTATAGATAGCCTGCTTACTTTTCCCTTGGATTCCTCATTTGATATTTAATTTTATTAGCTTATGTAGATATACATACATACATTTTTGACTAATGGTAATCCTCTAATTGTCGTTGCTTGCATAAGAATTTTATAAATGAAATTAATTGAAAGGATTAGAATAACTGTAACTTCAACCGTTCATTTTAGAAACTATGAAATATTATAAACTTTATATAAATTATTCTTAATTACGTTTTTAACAAAAATAATATATTCTACGATGTGTTCAACTCAATGTCTTATCACTGACTATCAACTCTTTTGATCACCCGTTACGGAAACGCTGAAGAACAAAAGATTTTATACAATATCGAACGATTCATTCGATTCACTCTCGTACAACTCTATATCGAAAACCGTTTATTCAAGACGCCAGTATGGGTGACTTCGCACGTAACACCCTACGCTACCCTATAGTATGGTTGATCAATTTTGACATAATTTCTTGAATTCCTTAAATTGAGCGGGGACACTGAAATCCAATCAGCATCCCGGAAACCTAAAGAATATGTATGCATAAAAGATTCGAGCAGTGAAAAAATTAAATATTAAATTACAAATGATCCGTACGATAAAGGCACTTTCACTCAAAACAGAAAGCAAGTTTGGCAATTCGTGTACTGTAAAGTAAATCTTAGTTAATCCAAATCCTAGTTATAATTTAAAATAAATGTCCTAGTGCTCAAACGAATACTGAATTCCGTAATTTACAATTTAGTACAAATTTTATTGGTAACAGTATTTCTGCTTATTTTAAACGCTTAAACTAATCAAAACGTATTAGCTTCACATGAAAGCAATATAATTGATGAGTTATTTGTAGCAGCAGAATTTATAGTAAAATTGTTTGCAATTTTAATAATAAGGATAATTCAGAATTCACAATTCAGAATTTGGAGAGTAATTTATCTTTAATTGCTAATATCTTTGAAGCAATCTATCTATCTAGCTATCTATCCTCAAAACAGAGTATACGAATGTTCACTGGATTTCCAGTATATAAGGAGATAAAGTTTTATAAAATGAATGAGCGTTATACTTGGAAAATTCTCCTCGTTAATGCTACCACGACTTTTAACAACAAAATCCAATATTTGATATAAAAAGTGCATTACAATTTAGATTAATTGTTTTGATTGAAATTTTAATATTTTAAATGAAAGAACACTTTTTTTGCTTAATGTTTAGTTAACATCTAAATAACGCAGTTCACGTTTTAGTCTACAGTGAATCTAGACACACGATTTTGAACAAATTACGTGCTCTTCTATTACTCCTTTATTGATTGAGGATCCGGTTAAAGATTCCCATATATTGTACGACGGTTAATTAAATTCAAGGGTTTGAATAAATACACAAAGAGCCTCGTATAAGCATGATGTACAATAGAAAAGAATAGAGGGAAGTGTCATTATTTTTTGCCAACGTTTAAAGTATTTGGAAGTACCTCGTAACAATCCTATCGCGTTTGATGCTTCATTATGTTCCACAGTATTCATTGTATTCAATGACGCCTTTCACACGAGACGCGATGGGACAAGTGTCATTATACATACGTATGAAGGAGATATGAAAGAGATCGGTGAGTGCTCTGAAAGAGCCCACCTGTTGCAGTCGCTGCTATAACAACTCGTTAGCTTGATCACCGCACCAGCACAGCAGGGCGTGTTGGAGTTCTGTGAATTTGCAAGACAGTAGTGTCTAACTCAATGTCTGCAGCAAATGCTACAATTAGTGTTTCATTATGGAATGGCTTATTGTTTAAGGAATTTCAACACTAACCGTTTCGGCATATAATGCATACTTACATTAAAATTAAAAATAAATAAACAAATGATAAAACATAATTGAATACACACATTAAGTCTTCATTTCCATAAAAATTAATACATATTTCAAAAAATGCATCTTAACAAATTTTTTAATTTAAAAAAAGAACGTATGAACTGGCCGTTTGTCTGGTTTGGTATAGTTATTATTAAAATATGTAGTTATGTAGTTTATTTAGACAGGGTGCTTTGAAACATGCATAGTCAATGATATGTACAAGGTATTACATGTTCTTTCGTCCCTAAAGATCATAACTCATGTCAATAAGAATAGAAACACAAGAGATCTATAACGAAATTAACTGTAACAATTAAAAACTGTTTAAAGTCGGCTTTTACAAAGAGTTCATCAATTATAATGATAATCTTTTTATTACAGATGTCCACTACCGTTTCTTAAACTATTTCACAATTTACTATGTTCAAAGATATATGAGTTTATTGTACCATGGAGTAGACTGTATCTTTTCAAAAACGTAGAAATCTAATCACTAAAATGTTAGTCACTAAATTGTAAATTAGAGACTGTGACAATTTTCCTATGATCCCGACAACAAGGCCCCATTGTAATTTTCATTGGTTCCAAAACAACGCTAACAATAGTGTTCGAGATATGATAGGCCTACTCGTTAAAAAAAAGATCACTTTATTTCCGAGTGGGGGCCTTTTTTAACCGACTTCGAAAAAGGAGGAGGTTACTCAATTCGATCAGTAT
The DNA here is from genome assembly GCF_050947335.1 of Megachile rotundata. NCBI lineage: Eukaryota > Metazoa > Arthropoda > Insecta > Hymenoptera > Megachilidae > Megachile > Megachile rotundata. The sequence goes on from NC_134986.1 coordinate 1,164,312, forward strand.
ATGTATATACAGGGTGTCCCGCAATTAGTGTAGGACCCGAAAAGGGGTGGTAGGTGGGGCGATTCTGAACAACTTTTTCCTTTGCCAAAATATTGGTTGAGGCTCCATTTTCGAGTTATTAGCAAAAAACACTGACCAATGAGAGCGCGCATAGACCAGGCGCGCGAAAGCGTGAGCAAAAGCTTCGAATGTGACGGCTGATCGTCGTCGTGAACAAATGTATTGATACCGCGTCGGTATAACGTCGGTATAACGTCGGTATAATAGAAAGCTGTTAGGTGAAAATTACATCGAATAATGAATAAAAAATCTGGATTATTCTTGAATTATCATTCATTCATGAATAAGAAATAACGAAATCAGTCCGTACTCACGTAATCAGAATAAATCGAATTTATTCGATACGTTTATTCGTTATGGCAAAGAAATAATGGATAAAATATGGAAAATTATTTTCGTTCGATATTGTGATGATGAAAAAGAACAAATTCTCATTTTTTAAAAATTAAATAACTTTTCTATTCAACAAATAAAAATTTGAATTGAATAATTAATAAATTTAAATGTAACTCACCCATTGAACCGCAAATAATCACGATGAAAATGCATCTCTGTCATTGGGTCGATCCATCGATCCTTACTCATAAATAATATAAATTCTGAAAAAACTCTCAAGAAACTTCACTGTCACCTATCACTGTCATCTCTCATTATTAGTTTTCATTATCACTTTTTTCTGTCATTTTTCACTAATTTTCACTAATTTTCACTGTGAGTTCAACACATAAATACGACGAATGAAAACACATAAACGAATATTCATAAATAATTTAAACTATATTATCTTGAAAGCAAGAAAACAGAATTTTTTATTAAAAACAACGATACATTTTATTTCAACACGTATCTTTCGACAATAAACGATGACTGTCGATCGACGCCGCAGTCGTTCAACAGATCATCGTTGCATGGCAACCGTTCGCGACGTATGCCTCGCGATCGAGAACGAAACCGCGATCCGTGGCCAGTCTAACAATGTCTTCTAATAAAATACAATATAATATCGATTCCTCAATTCGGATACCTTATAATGAGAATATAGCGTATCGTTAAACATACATATTTATGAATAATCGTTCACGCGTTTTCATTCGGTCCGTTTACCGGTCGTGCTTATGTTGTGCAATTATTAGAAAGAGACAGTGAAATAAATTGAGAGTTCATTGACCCTGCCAGGATATCAGCTGTTGATGCTCTGATCGGTGGATCTACCCGGTGACATAAATATTTTTTATCGAAGCTAGTTTTTTCATGAATCAATGGGTAAGTTTTATTTAAGTTGTTTCCGTATTTTTAAAATTATACGTACGCAGCAATTGATTTATTTCATTTCAATGAGGTACTGCATTAGATATTTTATTTCAATTTTATCCCATTTCGTAGGGAAGGTACTCATTCGTTTTGAAACGTGAATTTATTCATTTGCTTCATTAGAATAATCGACAGAATGAATTTTCGTGAATTTATTCTTTTTCCTTTTTGAAGGCTTAAAATAAATACAAGATACTTGGGTAAAAGGGTAAACAACAACTAATTGGTTTATCTCTCATTCACGAATTACGAAGAACTTAATATTATTCTTAACTTCTTAATTCATTATTCAATTTACCTTTCACCTAATAGCTTCCTGTTATACCGACGATATACCAACGTTATACCGACGTTATACCGACGGTATCGATACGTTTGTTCACGACGACGATCGGCCGTCATATTCGAAGCTGTCGCTCACGCTTTCGCGCGCCCGGTCTATGCACGCTCTCATTGGTCAGTGTTTTTTGCTAATAACTCGAAAATGGAGCCTCAACCAATATTTTGGCAAAGGAAAAAGTTGTTCAGAATCGCCCCACCTACCACCCCTTTTCGGGTCCTACACTAATTGCGGGACACCCTGTATATATATATTTTTTTTTTTTTTCTATGTATGTTCGCGCATTACGCCTAGCTGGATGGACCGATCGGAATGAAACCTTTTGCATATGGAAGGTGCTGACTCCCCATTGGTACCATTATCAAAAAATTTTTCATCTTTTAATTGCAAAGTGTTGTTATTGCAAAAAAACCGGCAACTTTTGAAATAAACTTTTCTCGATTTTAGTGCGCTTTTAATATCTTATCACGGACATGATTCTGACCAATTTTGTTCATATACAAATTTCGCGGAAAGCTTTAGTTTTCGAGATATTAGCGAAAATTGTTGAAGAGTTTTGAAATCAACTTTGGACGATTTTAATGTCCTTTTAATATGTTATCAGGGGCACGATTCTGAACAACTTTTTCCTTATCCGCAATTAAGGGAAAGCTTTAGTTTTCGAGTTATTAGCGAAAAACTATTGTTACTAATATATTGAATTCTACGTATGCCTCCGTGTCTCTGGTGGTGTGAGTCAACATGCAGTCGCCGATTTTCTACTGTTTCTACAAACACGTCTTGCCGGCCGATAAAAAGCGTGAAATAAAATAATTTTTAGAAAAAAAAATACGCCTACTTCGAAATGCACTAAAAAGTATAAAATAATTTCTATTTCCTAATGAAGTAATTTCTATTTCATTCAATCATACAATTACGTAACAGATATGAATGAAACCTATTTACTCGTTAGGTATTATATTAAATACATTTCAACCTTTTCGGAGGCGGCGCAAAATTAAATAACATATTCAAAATAATCTTTTAATTTTGCGCCGCCTCCGAAAAGGTTGAAATGTATTTAATATAATACCTAACGAGTAAATAGGTTTCATTCATATCTGTTACGTAATTGTATGATTGAATGAAATAGAAATTACTTCATTAGGAAATAGAAATTATTTTATACTTTTTAGTGCATTTCGAAGTCGGCGTATTTTTTTTCTAAAAATTATTTTATTGTACCTAAGCACCACCTACTCTTGGGAAATGCTATTGGTACCGACATATGTATGTATATTAAGGGAACCATTATTCGACTTAGAATCACAGTTTTTCGTGGCTATAAATCTTTTTTTGTTTAAAAACATGTAACTCTCTTTATTTATACTTTCAATAGACATAGTATACATTATATGTATATACAATGTTGGTCTGAAGGGTTAGTCTGCAACTTTGAATCGCATATAATCTATGATTATTCTATACATATAATGTATGTGTATATGTTGTATATCGTTAGGTTAACCATTACTTAACTTAACCCTTCAGACCGACATAATACATATAATACAACAATGGTACTATGATTAAGATTGAACAATTGAAAAAGAAAATATTAAAATATGAATCTCAAATTTAAGAAATTGAAAACAAATAATTATTGCTTAAATGAATATTTATGAATATCTATGTATCCTACATTAAATGAAGCAATATTTTCCAACAAACTAACCATCATGTGTTTAATAATAAAAATTCCACACCAAGCCCAAATAATATATGAAATAAACTTATTGAAGTCTCTCTTTAAACTTGAAATAAACTGCCTAGATATACGCCTGTATTTGGGTACATAATGTGTTGTTTAACTGGGAGAAAGCCATAACTATACCCATTTCCAAATCAAATAAAGGTAAGTACAAACCAAAAAGTTACAATTTATCTCCTCCCACAAACGCCATGTATAAACTTCTACAGAAAATTATTAACAGAAGTGTTCAATATTTAGATGATAAATAAATAAATAGAATTTATCTTAAACGTATTCTTGTTCATATAGATTAAAAATTCTCAAAACTGACAGGAATGCTATTTCCTGTTAGAACGTTTACCGTCAACAAAGTAACGGCTCGTAAAAGAACCGAGACGCAGGGGGTGCAATAAAACTTGTGAGTGTTCTGCACAGGTTCTACTAATTACTGCGAGAGAGGCGACAGCATCAACAAACGTAATTTTGCAGCCATATCATTAGAAATACACATAATGTTTATCTTCAACAAGAATATTTCAATGGCAATTAGAAACCAATAACCTTTTAATGTCAATTCGGTATTGATTTCGACAGTACTGCTCCACAATATATGTTTTAATCATTACAAAAACAAATATGTACATTGCCTTACAAAAAAGCGAATATTTTGCTGCTGTATACTTTAGTAACGAAAAACCATACATGTCTGAGAACCCGAAATTGTTAAAATTCTATCCATGATAAATGTCAATGGATACATGCTGACAGACAAATTAATTCAAGTAAAAACTAGCAGTACAACATTAAATCTTATAAAAATACAGAATGAAGAATACCAAGAATCTACCATAATCGTCACCATTATTTCTGGCTGCAATCAGTGATATCTCAAAAAACGTAAAAAGCTCTCAATCAACAATTTTATAATAATCTGTCATGGAAAAATTCTTAATACTACTATAGTACTGTACTATAGCTTTATATCTGCAAGTAATGCTACAACAGTTTTGGCCATCTTTTTGTGACAAATGTCTCATTGTGCAACGTAAAACGTTTACAAACGACAAAAAATTAAATTAAATTTATATTTTCGACGCCCGAACAGCGTAACGTTACAACCTCTACAAATTAAAATATTAATTATTTTAATTATGTATCTGAATGTTCAAGCCATTATGTGGAAATAATGTAAATTAAGAATAGAATGTATTTTATTGTTTTATGCGTGTTTTTATTGAATTTTTTGTTCTCCAATTATTCAAGTGTTTATAATCATACCAATAGCATGCATATTATCAGTAATCAGTAGAGTGATTCCGAGCAATTGACCAATTTAGTTATTTCCCTAATTATACGTTTAAACAGTGACTAAATCTGACATTTCGCAGAGATTGGAGAAATACTGAAGTTTGTTGCCAATTCTTGATAGAAGCAAACCACTACCGGTAGTTAATTGAAGCTAGACCTGTTAATTTATAAGATTCTTACATGTAGATAGACAAAAAGTATCCAATAACCCAAATAATTCACAGATCTTTACAAAAAATTTCTAATCTGTTCAAGTAATGTAAAAAATAAAAATTTGTAATAATACTAACTAGAAAAGCAACTGGATGTGTATACTTAAAGTTCACATATTAAGCTTTCGCTTCATATTTTTCGACCAGGTTATTGCAAAGAACGAGGAAAATAAGAAAAAGATACTTAAATAATATAAAAATTAGACATATTTCATATTGCTGAGTGTTCATATTTAAAATTTCATGAAGTTAAAAACACAACATTCGACATAACAAGTCGAGATTTTTCCCACCCTGTTCCAAAAAAGGCGCGCTCAAGACGCAAGAAAGGGTAGGCCCAACGACAAGGGGCATGTTGTTTCGAAAATCAACGTTTCTAATGAGAACCAATTAGCATGTCTCCTTAAACTTCCGACGTTTCGACAAAGTAAAGACGAAAACGTATCGTCAGAGTTAATACAAAAGTCATTCGTGTCGGACACAACGTAAAAGAATTCAGATACAGGTCAATCACTTCGGACCTAGAATTCATATACTGGTCAGTCGCTCCGGACCTAGACTCAAGTATACACGTCAACCATTTCGGACGTAGAATTCATTATACAAGTCAACGTTTTAAATTTACAAGGGACATTACCCAATCGACACACGCCGATTTTTATGCACTTTGAGTATGGTATAGAACGCAAAAAAATATTTGACATGTATTTTTTTTTATCGGCCATCGTTCACATTGAAGGGGTCAAAATAGCCCTCAAAGTTAAGGGTTGAAATCATATTTTTGGGAATATCTCTGGAATTAATGGAAATAAATGGAAGCTTCTTGTTAAATTATTGGTCTTTAAATAGGAAATTTTTGTGCGTAAACAAATTTTAATAAACTTTATTTGTTTAAATAATATTTTGAAAATTTATAATTTTTGTTTAAATATTTGTACTAAATGTTCAACTATTTCTTTGCAACTTTATGTACGTAAACTATGGATTAAAATAGAGAATACGTGTTTTTAGAATTTGTGGTTTGTAGCAATGCTTATTAGATATACATATAATTTAAAATCACCTCCTGTAAATAGGGGCAATCAGCATTTTTATTAAAAATATCATTATTTTTACAACCTTTTACAATTTTCTTGACATTTTGTAGCTCTTCACATGCGTGGCGCGGTTCTAATCACCGCCGCAAGGAACATAGACTTCTATGGCCAATATGGTTAAAAAATAATTTAATTCTATTTTCTTAGTTTCTTAAAAATGTCAATGTTTCGAAAAGTTCTAAATATTTTATTTGGATTGAAGACTTTACGGCTGTAAAAGTATAAAATCAGTATGATCAAATTTAATGTTATGACGAAATCTGATAATTTTCATACAAAATTTTTCCATGCGCGAAATCCGGAAACATCTAACGATTGAATTAAACGTGTAGTATTTTTTGGGATTTTTAAGATCTCTAAATTTATTCCTCCTGAGGCAATACTTTAAAGTTCACTGTGATACAGTTACCAGTAAAGACGTAGAAGTTCTTTACATACTTGATTATATGCATTCGAGAACTGCGTCCCGCAAAAGTACGATAAGAATACAACTTTGTTACCTATATTTATAACGTAAAAATGAAAATTCCATTTTATCCGTATTTTATACCTACTAGTATACGTTTCACATTAAAAATTACGGGAAGATATAACAACATTTAACCAAAAAAATTAACAAAAAACTGTCATTTTTTAATATATTATTTAAACAAATGCGAATTTTTTAAATCCATTCGCACATTTGGATTTTAAATTAAAAAGTACATAACTTTGCAATTTAAACCATCCTTCTAGCTGTACTGGTTCCCGAGATATTCCATAAAATGTGATTTTCATCCCCTTAAAAAAAATGGGTGTCGAATTTTTTTCGAGAACTATATTATATTCAAGTTTCATCAAAATCGGAAATTATCACTTCGGGATGGTCCTTGTAAGACAAATGCTGTAGTATGTAGAAAATACATATATTTACTGATGTAAAATCATAGAATCGCTCTGTATGTTACTAAAATATTGCATTTATATATATCACTCTTATAGTTAACCACGGATAGAAGAAAATAAAATAAAATAATTCGATTGACCAGCTCATTTGCTGTACATAGTATATAAACATGACAAAGTGTATGGAGAGTTCTCGCACAAAAATGTTGGCGCAAATAATATTAAAATAATTGCAAAAATAAATTTATTTTCAGTAACAAATGAATTAAAAATTGTTATTTAAAAATGTTAGAAAAATATTGATCAAGATACATACTAAAAAGTTATAATAAAAGGATAAAATGCTTTTGGATTGTTTTGCTTTCCTTTGCCACACGCAATGTTTTGCACGCAAAACTTTTCCAGCATGTTTTATAAATAATAAAGATAAGAAAATATTATATAAACATAGGCTCTAATATGTTTTATTGAAAAATTGTGAGAAATGTACGAAATGATAATGTACAATTTTCATCTTCAATGCTACGCATAAATAATTGTAGACTGTCATATTTTAACTTTTAATAATGCATTCAAGAGCCTATACTTGTATAAACAATTTTTCTTATTGTTATTTATAGAATATGGTGTAAAGTTATACAGACACAATTGGAGCATCCTATATGTGATATCAAACAAGAAAGCATTCTACTGCCATTTCGTATTTTTTAATGAGTTTGTAACTATATGTTGATATAATATTCTCCGTTTATTTTAATTTTTTAAGGAATTTACACGATTGTAAGGTAAAGTAAGACCTTTTCGTGGGAATTTTTGTTATAAATATTTTACGTTAGTTAAACTGTAGAAAAACGCCACTTTAATGCATTAATTTTAAGGGAAAATAAGAGGAAAGATTATTACCTGTCTAGGTTGTTTAACCGTTAAAATGTCACTGGGCATTTCAAGTTCCGCTCACCTGCTCTAGATTAATTTCTTTTTCGCGAGCAGTAGCGTATAATAAAACCAAGCTGGAAATCTTTCGTGACGGATTTATATGAATTTTACTTGTGCCTCGACCAAGCGTTGCATTATTATAAGCAATTAACGATAACTTCACGCCAAGTATAAAGTACCGTAAAAGTGACGGTGTTAGGTTAGGTGAGCATGCAATCTTTAGGTTAGTCGAGGTACAATAAGGACGGTATGTATCCTTCTGCATGTTTCGAATAAAATTTTTTATGAGAAGATCCGACGGCTTGATTAGCAACACTTAAACTGAATCTGTAACGAAAATTTTGTTATTTTTTCAAAGTTAATTTGTGTTCAGCCAAATGTGCAGTAATACCTGATAATATGATTTGTCACATTTCTAATTGCAATTGATTGAGAACGAATTATACATACATGATACTATACAAATATATTTACATGTGTATACATACTAAATGTTTCTTAATAATTTTTAAAACCTTCTAAATTAAATTTAAATAAAATAAGTAAAAATTTCAAAGTATAAAGCTGTGCTATTTATAACAAGATTTTAAGGTTACTGCTGTTTTTTTTCTTTTTAATTAAACCATGTACTTTTCTGTTTATATTCTTACAAAGGGTGAAATTATAAATTCAGCTGCCTGTAACAGTTTCGCTTCTCTGATCTTAACATATTTACGGTTGACTTGTATAATCCAAAGTTTACATATCTTAATTAAAATAATGACTGTGCATCTAGTAATTCTTGCGAAGTATTTTTAAATGTCTCTGATGTTGGTTGATTTCATTAGATTTCTATGTACAGGAAACGTTAAAAAATATTGTTTACTAGGAAAATCTACGACGCTACAGGATATCAGGCAAATAATTACTGCGTTGCGTGATTCAATTATTACGCAGAAAATACTGCATATACAGATCATTTATTATAAGACTTAAGTACCGCATCAAAGCAGCAGTCATTATTTTGAACAAGACATGTGAATGTGAAAAACCAAGTTTAATTTGTAATTAAATTCTCCATAATGATATGAAATAAAAAACAGGATTTAATTTAGAAAAAACAGTAACTTGGAAATCTTAAAAAACTGATCTTGAGAAAAGGCTTTTCTATCAACGAATTAGTCTTTTAAAATAGTACTACTTTGTCCTTTGGAATGTTTTAAAACGACTGATAATTACGAGAATATTTAGGTATTCTCATTTAAATTCTACATACATATATATGTATATAATTTATTATTAATTACTTGGCAAATATAAATTTAATTCTTGATGAAAGGTATTCTACTACCTTCTTACAATTATTCTATTCTAGTATATCTTAATAATTTATCAGAGAATGGAAGAGATTTGAACAGGATTTTAGTGAAATATGATATTGTGCGGAAATTTGTCGGAAAATAGAAATTTATAAGAAATCTGAAGCATGAGAGTCGATGAAGTCCCAAATGGTACTTTCCTCTTGAACTCCTGTAACTTTACCATGATCTTTTGTTTGATATAAAGTCTTACGTTCTGTCGAGTTTCTCTTAAGAATATTATATGAACTTTTCTTCTTTTCGTTATAACTTTGGTAATGGCTAATTGACCTAAAATATCGTTAATGTTGGTAAGAAATCTTCGATACTGTATTTACATGGCAGATTCCATTCTTATAAACCTCATCAATTTTCGACCTTTTTACTGTTCTACAAACATGGGCAAACTATTTCATGTAATAGAGACGATGTAACAAATAAATAAAGCAAATAGGAATAAAGATGTATTTATTTTAAAATTTTTTTAATTTCGCTCTAAATGAGGGTAATAATAGTAAAAGCTGGTGTTTCGATATTTGTCAAGTTCCATAGTTTAAAATCTAATATCCTAAAAAGAAATGCAAAGCGTATCGGAAAATTATTGTTTCATTTATTCTAAGGAAGAGTATGTTATAAGTATACTTGTAAATTATACTTTATAAATAATACATGACGATATTGAAGTATAATTATAAATTACAAGCTTTATTCAATTGTTAAAGAAAGTGAATGAAACCTTCAGAAATTCTGATGTACATACATTTTCGAAATAAAATGGACACGGTTGTATAATAACTTATAGAAAACTGTATATCAACGAATCAAATCGGATATATCGCAATAATCGTAAAATAAATAATATTCTTCGATAAAAGTTCAATTTTTAGTTTTATGTTACTTTGATTTAAAAATGTTGAAGCGCTTAGTTTGTTTCGTAATTGCAGGTAGAAATATTGAGCGATATTTCTTAATGTTCGAATATTAACGCGAGCCATTGCAGAGGGTGTGCAAAACAAAGTACCAGTAATCGCCAGGTAGAAAACTTTGAAAGTAAGTACCGTATCGATCTTGAGCAAGAAAAAAAGGTGTGCTCGTGGCGACGATAAGGGAGAAGGGAAAATGATCTGTAACGATCCAAGGAACTACACTGCAGTGACCCTATCGGAAACTGCAATTTTCTGGCAATCATTTACCTGCGGCACAATGTAGCATTTACCGTTTAGGACGAGCGTGCCTCGTGCATGTCTCACATACACTACTAATCTGATTACAGATTATATGGACATCCAACCTTTTCTTAGCAACAATTGAAATACATTTTTACAGGCTATCCGTCGTACATCTATAATAAAAAATGAATGTTATATCAACATAGTCTCAAACACCTTATTTAAAAATTATAGCAAAAATATGGAATGACAACAAACTGTTTTGTTGTTTGATATCACATACGGAGTGTAACAGTTTTATCTGTACAATTTTACTAACATATTTTATAAATAAAAATAAGAGAAAATATTTATACGAATATAAGCTCTTGAATGCATTATTAAAAGTTACTAAAAAAATATGGAAGTCTACAGTTATCCTATATTATGTTATCATTATAGGATATACAGTTATCATACAATTATCATATACATATAATGTAACATATATTATGTTACATTTTCTATTTTCAGATGAAAAGCAATTTAAGATTTTTCAATGTGACTGACGAATGTTAATTTGATAATGTTCAAATATTATATTAGATCAAAAGAAACACTGATGATGTAATTAATACACAGGGAGCGATATAATAATATGAAGATGTATCACCCGTTACGATTATATTATATATTAGTTATTACTGATTTTATATTAAAAGTGATGACATTTGTACGAATAAAAAGAATATTATTATTCCGTTTTCTGTAACGTTTTGATAAAAATTATATTTACTTTCTGACTGTATTCTATGTTCAGGTTTTTGCATATTATCTGTAAGCTTAATGTGAACAGTAAATAATTAAAAATAATAGTATAATAATTATTTGATTATATTTTAAATTTCTACATATTGAACGTGCAAAGAAAGAAATAGCGTTGTTTTTTACTTGTGCAAATACCAGCGCTATTCATTGCATATTGGTAAAAAAAAAGTTAAAACAATTTTTGTATGATTATATGTTATATAACTAATAAAAACAGAAATAGGTTTATATTTAATGACTTTTTGTTTTAAATTAACAAAACTAGCTTAGTGCAAACTATTGGGTTGAAAATTTGTATACTCTTTTAGCGCACATTAATGTAAAATGAAAAGAAACGATTTTTAGTTATTTTGGTCTTTTAACGACAACTAATCACGATTGTTGTATGTCTTCTATCGAGTATTCCCAGCTGTCCTGTTTCGGTTTTATGCTACTTCAGCTCAGAAAACTTGTTCAGGTTTCTTGTAAGGTTTCTCGTCATTTTTTTCTGTTACAATTTTCTACATGCTACTCATTTTCAATAAAACATGTTGAATAAGCAACTGTAAATGGAAATGTAATTTTATCATTATATGTATATAAATTGCAACTAATCTTAAAAATAAGCATTGCTATTATTCAAGTATAAATCCAAAGTATACGAGTAACAAGAAATACAAGTATAAATCACAATGCAATCTCGTTATTCAAATTCAGTTGAGAAATAATTAAAAATGAAAAATGTAGATATTATAGAATATCGATAATCTTCAGTAGTACTGTATTTTATAACATGTGATGTATGCATATTTTATGAGGAAGTTTTACTTTTTGAAATTTTGAAATAGTTTATTACAAAGAAGTATAATATACTGAAGAAGTAAACAAAAAATTTTAATGTTAACAAGAAATACTTGGAAACATGGTTCTAAAACACAATATTCATTTCTAATGACATCTGAAGAGGAATGTGTTAGGGATGTTAGGAAAAGGAATAGCAAGGTTAATGTCTGACAATATTGTACTAGTCGCATAAGAGATTTAGTTTCTATAAGTAGCGTTGTATAGACGAAATGCAAGATGTTTAATATTATATGTAATCACTTGTTTTCAAATACCGTTGAGAAGTTGCAAACCGAAGAAAAGTTGTAAAAATATGGAATTTCAATCAACGAAAGTAATAGGATGTCATATTTTAGTACTAAGGTCTGTATAAACTTAGGTATGTACCTTGTTTTGTGACATATTAGACTTCTTATTAAGAATGGGAAATTAATACAGTTAAAAATTAAAAATGGATATACTAAAAATACAATATTATATACAGAATTATACACGAGAATAAAATCACAAAAATTAAATTAATTTTTCATCATTGTAATCTTTTCAAATTCTTTTAAATAAACGAAACTGAGCATTTGGATCTATCTTCAAATTTCATGAAGATGAGTTAATTCACTATATGTTTGATCGATCTACTTGTTCTATATAATGTCCTATGAATAATCTTGTGATGTTAGTTTTACTTTGAGAAATTGATCGTTTGCGGAAATAGCTATACGTATAACCTTATCAAAATATTTAATATATCTTATAGTACGAATAAATTTCCCGGAAGAATTCAATTCAGTGCAAATATACTGATGTTGTACTTACCTACGTTACTTAATTACCATACAATCAAGGGACCCACAATTTCGGATTACGTCTGGATCAATGCAAAATAAGTCGGTTCAAGTTCTCACGAAACAATCATCGTGGAGAGCCTTCGTGTTAAACGACAGTATACGTGCAAGTGAACCTAATAAGATCTCTATCGAGTGGTGGTCACGCCGGTAATTTTCATCTGAAACTTGTTTAATTGCGCGGCCATACGTCGCCGTGAGCTAGCTGCATTAAGAACTAATCTACTGGATTGGTAGCAAAGATAATGTTTTAACTGGTGTGTAATCGTTTACGTACTGGATATTTCATGCAAAAAAAATTTCGGTCAGCTACGTGTCACTTTTAAAATCCGGGACAAAAGTATTTAAATTATGACAAGGCAAACGACAAATGCACTCAGTGTACGCAAAACTTTTGCTAATGGAAAGTGTCATAAAACTGTACATTGTGATCAATAATAGCTAATTAACAAAATTTGCTTGTTTCAGTGTTTATTATAATTTTAAGAACCGTTTATGCATTGTATGACTGCATAAAAAAGTATAATGAGTTAGTATAATGATACACTCTTTAAAACAGAATAATATTCTTAAAACCGGATTAAACACAATTGATCTTTTAGCGTATAGAAAAATTAGTTTACTACCTGCAGTACCTCTGTTATTTTGAAAAAAATGCGAATTGGTTGAAGTCATGAGGAAGAAGGTAAAGGATACTTTATTAAAATAATTTTATCTGATCTTGTAATAAAAATTTAAAATGTAACTTACTCAAATCCACAAAAGTGATATGTAAAATTTTTATTATGAGATCGGATTAAAAAGTTTTTAAAAGCGATTTAAAGTGATATCATTTTACAAGAGATATGTATTTTTTTAATGTTAATGCTAAAAGCAAATTACTGGAGATTTTTTAGGACGTTGAAAATAATTAGAAACTTTTCGCTTTAGGTTAAAATATCGTAAAATCTTCACGTGATACGACTAGATTTATAATCAACGCATCAAATTCTGCCAGACGCGACCTAGTTTCCTTAATGGCTAGAATGGTGTTGACTAGTACTATTTATTCGGTGAAGTTCTCCAATAAAGAACAAACTTTTTTCTATGCAACATATACATTAAGTCTTTGAAGTTCTCTATTGAATTGTATATACTTCGTATTATTCAAACTTCATTTTGAAAAGTATTATTTAAATAGATAGTCATTTACGATAAGAAGTTGCCAATTAATTATCCGATCATTTTTTGTACTGACTTCGTTCCCTGATTTTTTAATCGAAACAATTACTTAACACTATTTCTACCAAGAGGAGTCAAAAGGCACCTTTCGGTCGAAATAGGTATGTTACCGTGAAAGACCGAAATCTGGTGAATGTCGACATTCACATAATCGCTTGGTGTATCTCCGAAATATTTGCTAAATACCCTTATTTCTGACTTACACCGGTAAATGTCGACATTCACCATGCACTAATGGTGAATGTTGAACATGTCGGAGACTTATATTTTCTTCTCCGTAATTTAGTCGCTATAAAATGTCACAAGGGTGACGTAACTTTTTCGCCTCTCTGTCTGAGAGAAGAGACCAAGAATTTAAAACACATAGTACATTCTAAGCATACGTGTTCTTCCTCCGTGGCCTATTCTGGCGTGAGTTTCATATAGTATACTAAATAATTTTTCATTGGTAACATAATACTGTATATTCGTTTTCCCTGATTTTAATGGTACAATTAATTTCCTTTCATCATTAATTTTTAAAACGTCAAAACGTTTTAATCGTCTGTAATCCAAAGGTGTGTTGCACTTAGTTTTAGCAGAAACCACTTCGGAAAGTATTATAGAGTACTTTTCTTGAGAAAAATAAAAACAATTGTCTTCTCGTTTTCTCGCAATTAATGCATTTAACTTTTCAAGAAAAAGATCACGATTTACTGCAGTATCCATTCAGTATAAATTACGGTATTGGAAAAAAAATTAAGAAAACGTTGCTCGCATCATCAAAGCTTGCATAAGCTTGCGAGCCAGTCGCTTCTTTGTCGGCTCCTCTCTTTTGGACCTCCACCAGAGCATATCTGTGATTGTCGACATACACCGGTGAGGGTCCGAATATACAAGAATGTAATAAAATACGTCGGTCTTTCATCGACGTATTTGGTATATGTTCCGAAGCGCTCGGAATATAATTAGCGTAATATTTATGGGTGTTTTGTCAAACCTTTACTCTTGCAATTTCAAACGGATCTTCAAGACCACATGGATGTCTCTACAGCTTGACATTCTTAACTATTGACAATAACCTTTTAACAGGCCAGAAAAGCACATCTTTATAACGCCAATATATCTTTCCTTAAAGAAGTTTATGTCCATAGTCCTAAACTGTGCACCCTTGCTGTGTGCAGTGTTTACGAAAATCCTTGCGTACTCGGCGGACCAGGCACCCTGACTCGGTCATTCAGCAGTCTCGCAATGTGTCCCATTATTTAGTTCTTTTGAAGGACCCAAATCATTTAACTGTTTGGGTCACCTTATTAACGAAACGTTATTTACAACCCTGGAGTGAAGGCTAAAATCTTACAACCTCATTCGTCGAATCATCTCACCAATCACTGTCTTTTACAAATAATAATCTGTCCGGATTGGTCCCTTTTGGCAACGCCTTCACGTCCTGAACTTCTTCCTGTGCTTTCTTTTCTGGCTGTTTAGAAGCAACTAGTCAGTCTTAGATTAGCTTCGTTGAAATATACTTACTTTAGTCGGTCTTAGATTAACTCTGTAACTATCAACTACATCAACACACAACAACCAGTATAACTAGTGGGATGATGATCTACATCCTTCATTGACCTGGACACACCAGTGTGGAGGACTCTGAGCCACTATATAAACTCTACTTTACAATAAAATTCTACTTCATAATATTAACTTTAGAAATATTCCACGACTGTAACAGGTTTTGGAAACGCCATGGGTCGACGAAGATTTACAACCTTCGTAAATAACTGTAAACAGTTTATATTTTACCCATCGCGCGTAACATTTGGTCCTTCGAGCCGGATTCTACGAACTTGCTCAGTGCATAAACTCAGTTACAAGTGCAATAAACAGGATTATGTGTTACAATGTGTATCATAAGTGTTTGAAAAATCACAGTGAGTGACCACACTGGTGTGTTCCCATACGTGTCAAACGGATTATTAAGTTTAATCAACTCTAAAACATGTCAAACAACGGACAATCTGAGGATATTCCAGAGGCTTCAACAAGATAAGTCGACAAACCATATACAATTCCGCTTCTCTAAAGTAGGCTCGTTTAATCGTTTCGCCAATTCTTTGATATTCTTGTTACACGATTTTATGACGTCAGATAGTCATGTCAAATCCGTCAAGTATAAACAAAACACAATTCTTAGTACAAGGATTTAACATTAACAGCTTGCGACACAAATGAAGTAATAATATCAGCCAGGTCTCTTGACACATGACCAGTTTTCACGATTACGAAAAGTCACATCATTACGATGTATCATGTTTTCTCATGTAAATACAATTACTTGATTTAAATATTCAATCTTCTCGACAAAAATCAACTTTAATTGTTCCATGAATCTAAGTAAATATATAATTTCAGAATTCAAAATAATTATTATACCGTCATAGCCAAGGTTACATTATTACTCTGGAAGAGTGTCCGACAGGTCCTTCGACCCACTGTTTTAGCGCACTACCTGTCTCTCGCATAACTACCCTAATGGTCATAAAACCATTGCAAACACGTTTGCACGTATTCTTTGATAAAACAGGCTTATTATCCATTCATCTTCTTACATTTATTCAAGATCGTACAAAATGCATATAATAAAAATCTTCAAAGCAATTCTTACATCTGGTTGTACAGACAGATGACCAACTAACTTGCGGATCTTAATATCATTGGTTGAAATTACAGGTTTCTATCACAAATATGTTCTATTTCGATTATATTTCATATAATTTCAGTCTAATAGTATTTCGATTCTACTGGAATTTTCAAAGTCATTGTACATCACGTCAACATATTCAATCATTATGTACTATTAACCAGACTTGAATGAAAATCAGCACACGTTAACTTTCTTAACCAGATTAGTTTTATCTAATCATTCAGATTTAGTGTATCAATCATTCAATCCTCACTATTGTTAAGTATCTGAAATCTTTTCCTACATCGATCTAGATTCGTGCTTCTAAACATTTAATCTGAATCGGTTCATCGGGGGGAGCTCGACAGTTCCCCAACTCATACAAAATATGTCGTCCCGTGTGTAATTCAATTCACTTTAATTTGTAATGTAATCATACTTCGATTTGAAAAGTGACAGAATGAACAACAAGTTCAGCATCTGCAAAAATGCTTACGTCCTTCTTCTACTTTTCAGACTCCATGAACTCTTCATTTAAATTATCATTTAAAGTTCGTAATTCAATTCAAAATGAAACTTATTCATTGAATTATTTTCAAACTATTAGAGATTGTCAGTAATATGAGATCGATTGTAAACTCATTTATGATTTTCTTTTAAGAAAATTCAATAACTTTTTCCAAAAAAACGTGGAACAGTTGTTCAGGTTCGTTAAAAGAACGCTGACTTTGGGTATGCATATACACGATCATAAACAAATTTTATTCAATAAAAATTCAATGCCGACCTTTCGTCAGCTGAAATCAAGTGTAGAAGACGGTCATCAATGACATACTATTGTTATCAGGTTTCGACCCTCGTTTAGAATACTACCTGATGAAACCTTGGCTATCCTCATGGTCACAGAGTCCTATTTTTTATCAATTTTACATTATTCTATCATGAAATTTACTTTTCTTTAACTTCGTGGAACAAAACATCAGAAACACCACTAAATGTTATTATTGAAATCTATATTACAGATTAAGTTTGGATCATTGTTTATGATCAAAGTTTCATGAAATATTTCAATTCTGAAGATTTACGACCTTTTTGAATTGAAAATTCTGTGTAACACAAAAACAATCTACAAATACATGATGTTCCATCTAGAGACACCAAAACACCACGGATTCATGTTATTAAAACAGTTCAAACATTGAGGCTCATCCTCTATTTCTTTCTGACAGTTTTGAGGCAACTCGTTTAGTCTTGGTTTTTTATAACAATCAAACCTGTTCATTTGGCACCCTTTGTGCATCCCAGTTGTGCGCATTATCTTCCAATTCCTTGCTTTCTATCACGTCTTGTTTAGCTATCGTAAGAAAGCCAATTTATGATTTCGGACACTTTCCTCCTTTCATTCAACTCCTGAGAAAACCCAAACGGACAACATAGAACTGACTTTTCTTAAGTTATCACTCTCTGTTTCGGGGTCACATAAACGTACCTCCTGTGGTGTCACGGTCCGCGAAGTATGCGTACTTCAAGGACAGGGTCCCAAGTCAACGGGTCTTAACAAAATAACAGCTGCCCACGTGCACCACAGCCGCAGGTTTTTTCCAGGTAGCATACATGGGAAGCGTCTCTCGTGTTGGTAAAGGGGCTAGACGAGGCTAGCTCTCAGTCACAAGGTGACGCCCACGATTAGACCAACTCCCTGACGCTAATCACAATTATAAGATAGACACGAGCAGAGAATTGATTTGTTATAAAATGTAAGAAGGGAGATTCTTGCAAAAACAAACAGCATACATGGTGAAGCGTCTTTCGTGTTGGTAAAGGAGCTAGACGAGGCTAGCTCTCAGTCACACGGTGACGCCCACGTTAGACACACTCCCTGCCGCTAATCACAATTCTAAGATAGACACTTGGGTCTAGACAATAAACAGCTATGTATGGCGCCCGTTCTTTACTTCCTTTAAAAATCCAAATCATTCAACTGCTTGATCACCTTGCTAACCATCATAATGGCCAATAACTGAACTATCTTTTGGTGACGCACACTCACCTTTGCGAACTCATCGCAACAACAACATACGCAATCAAGACACGAGAATACACTAGAACACGAAGTGAGACGAAAAACCAACTTTCGTTGATCGGATCAATTTGAAACAATCTGTAAACCACACAAGCTCAGTACAACAGTGCCTCAAACTGTCTTTCATATAAGTTTACAACTTTAATATTCTTTGAGGATCTATCAGTCACGTCGAATGCATGTAACTGATTCAATTACCAATTCTTCTTCAAACTGTTTTCATCACAAATTCACAATGAAATGACAAACACAATCCAAATTCTACTTCGAATGTGTCGCAAGAACTAAATTATTTACACTGCAAATTACAACATGTTAATCATTCGAACAAAATCATTGTGAAATCACGCTTGTTCATGCTTATCACATCAGACGCAATGATTTACTATTCTATATTTCGAGCAACTTATTATTGGCGATTCATTAACGAGTCCTACAGAAGTAAAAGTCAAATCATCAAATAAAATCATCAAGATTCATTGATCAAATGAAAGAAAGCATCATTAAGAAAACTAAATACACCATCACTGCAATGGTCTCTTGGTGCCATGATACACTCAAGATCAGACAGCTCCATCCAGGAGTTCAACGTTCAAGATGCCACAACAATTCTTTTACGAAATCCAGCGAGTGTCACTTTCTACCAATCAAATAGGACAAGTACACTCGGTAACATCAAGATAATCGTAGGTGATACCACACGAAACTCTACAGTTCAAAGATAAGTACCCAGACTTTATTTTATTGATCGGTACCCTCTCAACGGGGGGAGGATGTTCCGAAGCGCTCGGAATATAATTAGCGTAATATTTATGGGTGTTTTGTCAAACCTTTACTCTTGCAATTTCAAACGGATCTTCAAGACCACATGGATGTCTCTACAGCTTGACATTCTTAACTATTGACAATAACCTTTTAACAGGCCAGAAAAGCACATCTTTATAACGCCAATATATCTTTCCTTAAAGAAGTTTATGTCCATAGTCCTAAACTGTGCACCCTTGCTGTGTGCAGTGTTTACGAAAATCCTTGCGTACTCGGCGGACCAGGCACCCTGACTCGGTCATTCAGCAGTCTCGCAATGTGTCCCATTATTTAGTTCTTTTGAAGGACCCAAATCATTTAACTGTTTGGGTCACCTTATTAACGAAACGTTATTTACAACCCTGGAGTGAAGGCTAAAATCTTACAACCTCATTCGTCGAATCATCTCACCAATCACTGTCTTTTACAAATAATAATCTGTCCGGATTGGTCCCTTTTGGCAACGCCTTCACGTCCTGAACTTCTTCCTGTGCTTTCTTTTCTGGCTGTTTAGAAGCAACTAGTCAGTCTTAGATTAGCTTCGTTGAAATATACTTACTTTAGTCGGTCTTAGATTAACTCTGTAACTATCAACTACATCAACACACAACAACCAGTATAACTAGTGGGATGATGATCTACATCCTTCATTGACCTGGACACACCAGTGTGGAGGACTCTGAGCCACTATATAAACTCTACTTTACAATAAAATTCTACTTCATAATATTAACTTTAGAAATATTCCACGACTGTAACAGGTTTTGGAAACGCCATGGGTCGACGAAGATTTACAACCTTCGTAAATAACTGTAAACAGTTTATATTTTACCCATCGCGCGTAACAGTATATGTCGACATTCACCGGTGACAAAGAAGCGACTGGCTCTCTCCCGCCAAATCCTGTGTTCTGCGTGGAGTCAGTCAGCTTTGTCAATCTTATGCAAGCTTTGATGATGCGAGCAACGTTTTCTTAATTTTTTTAAGAACGTCGACATTCTCATATTTCGGTCTTTCACAGTAACAGGTATACACAAAATTGTGGTAGAAATGCTGTTAATTCTGCATTCCGCAAAAACGTCTGGATCGGTTTTAAAATTTTCTTTAAAACAGTATATTTTGTACTTTTGTTGCTTTAATCTTCAAAAAATACGTTGCATCAGACATGACAATCTATTACGATCACTAGAGTTCATATGATTGATATTTATCAGACAACCACTTTGTGAGTTTCATAGATGCTGGAACTGAAACCAATTTCTAGATAATGGAGGCCCAATGAAAAGCACCGTGATTCCGACTTTATAGGGGCAGAGGAAAGAATTCCGGAAAGAGATTTGAATTACACCTCTACGAAGAGAAGTCAAGAAGAAAGGACTTGAATTATTTTCAAAAATGACTCCATCAATCCAATTAGATGATTCAAGAGTCGGGTATTAAGTTAGATTAATATTATTAGGTCATCTATTATGCAAGACGTTAACAAAATTGTTTTTATTTAGTTATTTGATAGTTCTTATCAAATAGAAGAATAAGGAATCAAACTGAGAAATATTTGTAAGAAATTATGTATTTTCCAAATTATATGCAATTTTCTGTTTTAGTTGTAGGGATTTACTTGCTTCTGGTAAACAACTATGTCCATATTTACAGGAAATTTGTCACACTTTTTTCTTTCATTTCCGTAAAGCTTTCATATTTTTGTATAAGAGACTTTTAGATTTTCATTGCATTGATTCACAAGTATTTTCTATACGTAATTTATGTACATTGTTTATTAATGAAGTATCCTGTAAAAGTAACAGCAAAATATTTAGTTATTTAAAAAAATTATGCAATAAATTATGTAGAAAAATACACAAGAATTCTATATTTAACTGTATTTTCCCCAGCATCCCTCCGTGGACCTTTCCAAGAATTAACACTAACACCTCTCTACTGAACTACAGTCAAAAGAAATCTGATTCAATCATGCTAAAGGCTATGTTTCAAGAATTAGAAGCGGGACTCGCAAACCACGTGCACATATACACAGACGGATCCGAGACACCAATCGGATCCGGATACGCAATTGTCAGGAACCAGTCAATCGAAAAAGTTAAATTTCACCACAAAACACCTATCTTTCTATGCGAACTTCAAGCAATTAAACACACCATCAAATCAACTTTAACCGACCAAAATACAAATTTTGCAATTTTCTGTGACTCCACAAGCGCCATCTCAGCAATACAGAAACTATGGACAAGTGACCCTGTCATCCAAGAATGTCAAGAAACCTATACCAGATCAAGCCAAAAGAACAATTCAACAACAATAATATGGATTGCTTCCCACATTGATATAACTGGCAATGAAAAAGCAGACCGCGCAGCTAAAGAAACAGCCAACTCAAATACCCCCAACCACTTCAACAACAGCACACATCTGGAAACGTTACTCTCCACTCTTAAAGAAAAAATTAAAGATTTTTGGAACAAAGAGTGGAGTACATTAACAAAACCCCGTATAAAATTAATAAAAAACGACTTTTACGAAAGATCCATTACCTGGAAATTACCCAGACCAGACCAAGTGACAGTATTTCGAATTATTATAGGCTACACTAAACTGACCCATCAACACCTCCTCCACAAAGCAGACCTACCTAATATGCGAAACGTGCAATGACCACATCACAATTGAACATATCATCATCCACTGCAGAAAATATATTCCAATCAGGCAACGGCATAACATAAAACTAACCCTAAAGGACAATATGAAGGATAATACATCGATCCAAAATCTACTACAGTACCTCAAAATGACTAAATTGTACAACAAGCTCTAATAATGTACTTTCCGAGTCGCTAATAACCCTTAGCGGTTGATGCGACTTTAAACAAATAAATGAAACAAAAAAAAACTGTATTTTACTTATATTACGTGAAAATATTATTTTACAATACAAAGATTTTTGAAATTCGTTTCATAATGACTCTAGCAAGCAAGCGAGTATTTTTGTTAAAGTTTTAATTAATATTATATAATTTTTCACATAGTAAAACTGTTTCAGATTTATTAAACAATAGAGAATTCAAATTAATCTTATTTCTAGTTTTGTTTTAATTTTGAAATTAAGCATTATTCTTTTATTACTATGATAGTATGATAACATCCGTATAGGTGAATTTTTAAATGTACAAAGCAAGTTCATGTTAATAATAACTATACAGAAATATAATTTTGCTTATTCTTAAACTTGTTATAATGTCAAGATAACATTAAATTGAACAATACTTTTTTAATAATTTTTTTTACAGAAAAGAAAAAGAAAAAAAATATCACTCAAAAATATATTCATGCAGCAGGAAAGCCTCTAAAGCACATACTTCGTTAAAGGTTGCCAGTAAAAAGTTTTATGCGCCAAAATTAATTGAAGAAAGAGACCCATTGTAAATGAATACAGTATAAATAAACTATTTTTATTCCCTAAAATTTCACCATTTTAACTCTATTTTTCATTAAACGATAAAAATAATTAAACTAATTCACATTTAATATTTGTGACATTAATAATTAATGATTAGGACATGCGATGAAATTTGTTCAATTACTGGGCTATATGAACATATTCAGATTTTAATTAATTTAAAACTTTTTCTTTGCAGATGTAAATTCTTATTATTTTATCTGAAAGTAGAAATTTTATCCTTTTGAATAAACGTATTTAGATACAATTTGACATTGTCTAATCGTAAATGAAATTGTAATTATCTTAACTGCTTCCTTAACACTTGGATATTTATTATTCTGTTTATTAAGAGAGTAGGAGGAAAGGGAAGATAAGAATAGAAGATATAATCAGCAGCAGGAAAAGGGAGCAAATAGTACACAATATAAAACGACAAGATATCTCAAAATTAGTTAAAATTAGTTCTACAAATCTGGTTAATTTCGTGACTTTGAAGGTGAAAATAGTAAAACTTAAGTTTAAAAGGAGCTGCTTTTATAAGTTATTAATTGTTCAAAATAGGCCGCAATTAAATATTCATTTTACAGCAAAGTTGATGTGTATTGTAACGCATGGTTTTGATTGAAATATTTGTTACATACGTCATCGTATATTCTGAAATAAAGTAATCTAATCGAACCTAATGTGTACGTAGAATGAATAGAACTATTTTATTTTACGTTTAATTCATGAATGAGTTGCGTTATAAGAGTAGTAATTACTGCAATATACTTTGATTAACTCTTAATATACATATGTATTTTTGAAAGCTACTTATCGGATAATCACATTTTAAAACATCTAATCACGTATGTTTTTCTTTGAATTTCTCAACCACGATTGATAGAGTGGATTATGTATAACTCGTTTAAATTCAGTTTAATTTGTTTATTGCATTTTGGATACGTCGGGTAATTTGTAACGATTTCTTCGATAATTATGAATCTTATTGAATCACTTATAATTGTACGTGAAATAAAGAAATTTGGGAAACAATACGCTACATGAATTCAATATTTTAAAAAATATTTTACAATGTTTCATTATTTCTCATCATACATATAAGCTAAAATGAAGAAATTCGGCATTTGCTTAAAATAAGTATCCTATACTTGTACATGACATAACAGAAAACTGAAACATTCATTTTGAAAATGTTCTATTGTTAATACTTAATATACGTATTATCATAAGAACCATTATAATGTGGTTCTCCGATGTGGTTCTACATGAAAGTGACTGTTCTTCTAACTTTCTTCGATTGTCTCTTACAAGGTAAATGTATCCTTTAGCAATCACCGCCTCATTAATAACCAATCCCCACTCCGTATAATGGACAAACTTGGAAATTTCGCAGTGTTACGAAATTGATTTAAAAATAAAAAGGTTTGTGAGTGTTGAATTTATTCTCTTTTTACTACATTAGATCATTCACGATATGATATAATATGTATTTTACACGACTAAAATACTGTTTATAATTAATTTATAGAAAACAGTAGATCAATGTTTTTCGATCAGAACTTTTATTAAAATTTTTGGAAGCACAATGCATATTCTTTGATAAATATTTACAGCACTGTAACATATTAAAATTATCGTTTCTTATTTTAAGTTTATATGCTTATTATTCATTTTGTTCAAGTTATTCACAGAATATCTAAGATATTTGCGTAATAAGGAATAAAACATTTTGAGCTGCAGTAATTAAATAACATCTAATTACCACTTTAAAAGTTACGAGTAGAATCGTGTCTATTACGAAATTAAATGTATACCATTCTAATACCATATAAGTATCTAAAAATATAAAATTTTATAGAAGATTAAGTACAATTGATCATTTCAGTCCAGTTTTATATTTCATATTATTATTTTGAGAATAAAGTCATTATCAAAATGCAAATTCTATAACAGCTTTAACATTTAAAGAAATTTTTTAATTTTTCCAGTACAATATAAGTATATTTTCGCCTCTGTAATTAATATTCTGTTTAAATTTTTAGATGATATTATATATATAAAAAAGGCTACTACATTTTTAATTTTTTACGACATCTAAAATCGTCAAATAATTCGTTTTCGGTATGTATTAAAAACACTATTTTTATTGTAGTGCTCCTTACTGAAACCTGCAATGTTTTATTTATCCAACGATGAATAATTTTATTAGATCATTCAAAGTATATGTAGTAAAAAGTAGTTGATATCGTCAGAGTAATCGATTACGTTCGTTGAAAATAAAATTACTGCTCGTTGAGACTTTTAATGGACTTAACGCGATGGTCAAAGTGTTCAAGCAAAACGCGATTTTCTTTTTTCTCTTGTCGACTACTTGTTCATCGCATGTTGCATGAAAATGAAGGTTTCCTCGCGAAGATAAAATCGTGTTCAACAGTGATGCACGATATAATGGACAAATAAAAGTTCACTATATCGTTTGGTAAGGTACCTAGGAATTTTTGACACATGGTCATGCGAAAACCGTAACAAAATTGAACTTTACTTTTGATGCTTGTTTCTTTTATTCTAATTGATTACGTGAATACGCATTTTGTTGTATAATACTTCTATCCGCATAAAATACAAAACATCTGATTTAAAATTGACTAGAAATACGAAAATGATTCTTCTTTTGAATAACGTCGACGTGTAAAACATTTCAAAATTAATAGTTTAATCATTTATATGTATAACATAAATAATATGTACAGAGTACTTCATACAGCAATATCTATTTTTTTGGAATCACTTTTAATTAATCTGTTGGATGAAATTAATGCACGAATTTTAGTTTGTTTTTAGTATATTATAAATTTCAATAATAGAGGTTTTCAAAATATTTTTCTTTCTTACAAAATATCATGTATTTTTAAATATATGTTGGTTGATATAACTTGTTATTTTTATGCAAAAGTTTTAAGTAATTTGTTTCACGAAATCAATGGTCTTTTATGAGCCATTACTTAGTTACTTTAATGGATATTACACCTACAAATTTTTGCAGAATAATCTCCGCTTGCATAGGAATGTATTTCATCAAATAATAAATGGAGGTAAATAAATATTTATTTTTGCAAAAGGTGTCATTGAATGAAAGTTCTAAATTTCTTTAAATTTTACTTACAATGGACTATTCAAAAACACTCTCAAATTGATGATGTTTTCCCGTTTAGTCATACAGATTATACAGTTAGAGATAAAGTTTATTTTTCTACTTAGTTATTGAAATTCCATATTATGTACTGTTGTAGTTTGGGTGTATTTATCTTGCATGTGAATGAATAATTTACTTAGATTATGCGAAAAAGTGACGAGTCCGATAAATAAGTACATATTTACTTATTTGTATACTATCACAATAATTTTAAAGAACATCATCATGTCAAATAGTAACAATCTACTTCCATGAAATTACCAATTATATTCTTATACTAGAATCATGATTCTGAAATCTAAAAATACACATAATTTTCATATTTTAAAGATAATATTAGTTATTTTTAGGAAGAAGACTAGTTAAAAATAACTAATTAAAAATAATAACTAATAAAATAACTAATAAAAAATAACTAATATTACATTATTACGGATTTAGAAATGTGAAGTTCTGACATGATTTGGTGACATAAAAGCATTGTAAAACAATATTTATATTATATTAATTCAAAAATTAAAATTTTTGTAAAAATCATTACATTAACAGTTCATTAAATATTCTGAATGAAAAACTTCTGATTAGTGACTACTAATTACAAAAAATGTAACAAAAATGATGAACCTATTTACATTTATAAATTAAATTGAATATTTCATAGATGAATATATTTATTGAAAAAATGTTGTCAAGACAATAGTTAGGACTTGCTGTTTTTTCTGTAGCAAGCCCCCAAACCAACGGCACGTGCGGAAGGTAGTGAAACCCGACGTCCTCCACGAAACATTATAGCTTTAAGATGCATCTGGTGCGAAATTATGTATATCTACGTGGGTTCCTCTATATCGAATATATTTAGCCGGTTATGTATAGCGTTATTGGTAAGAAGGAAACACGTAAAAGGATCTCTGCTGGCACGTGCCAGGATGCTACGTGTCTTACTGCGTATATGCGGTTTATCGATCTACAGGAAGTTACCTGTATCGGTGTTATACGCAGTCTTTCAAGTTCCAATGCGACCGGTTGAATTATAAGTGAAACAAGATATTTTACATTTCTGTTTTTATTCAAATCAGCTCACCGAGATAGCCGTTAATATTTGTCGGGTTTCCATCATATTGTTGAATTTTCATTTCAATGAAATTAGCAAAAAATAAATGCCTGTATTGAGAAGTCGGTAATCAAGTTCGTGCGTTTATCGATTACTTGTAAGATACCGCGCGATTTTTATCGCATCTTCGTATGTTAATAAAATAAAATCTATATATTTTTTCGCTATTGTTTTTTCTGATATAATAATTTTTTCACACGTATAAAATATAGTGGGTTATTTAGAATTGCTTTTTCAATATTCATAAATCCAGTTTAATTAACAAATTTTTAAAGAGGTCCTTCTAAGTCGTTTTTCTTAAATAATGAATTCATTTAGTCTTTTAAAAATTATTGTGTTTTTGTGTTATTTTAATTATAGTAACCTCCCATATTCCATCAAGTACCTTATCAATGTTTTGTAAACGCTATAGTTTTATCTTCAGTGGTGACTTCAATCTTACAGGAAATACTAAAAATACTGGCAAAATTCTGATGTTTTTATATTTGTTTTGTTACATCAAAAGAATATTACAAATACTGACGTAATATAATACAGCGACATTTAAACCTGTATAGTATGTTGACACCTGTATGTTGATAAATATTAACAGAAGAATATGAAGGACTCCATTAAGGATTGATGGTGCATGTACTAATATCGATTTGTATATTTTTAACAAATTTTATTTGTCTTATTATAATAAATTTTGGAATAGTATACGAATTGACTTGTCAATCTGCACATTTCAAATACAGGTATGTAAGTCATAATAAATGGCATTATAATAATCCAATCCACCCTGAAGCAAACAAACGTAATGGAAGTTGAGAAATAGTTTTCAAGATAAAGATTCCTGTGTACAATCAGCTTTTACGAAAGTGGGAAAAGATTTCAGAATTTAAAATTAATTTCACAAGTACTATGACAAATTTCTTTTGGAATAAAAGTCGTGATATTGATGTCTAAGTGATCGTAGAATCATACAGTAACTTCATTCTTTTTTATTTCTTTCCATTCGAACCAAAAATAATATCTTCATTGTTTACACATTAACTTTTAACTATTACATTAAAATTTGAATAATTACTCTAAAATGTTTGACAGACCATTAATGACTATTACATTATTATATAAATGCAAATAACGTAAAAATTTCAACAATATTTATTTTTATTCTATAAATTAATAATATGCAGTTTCATATGCAATTGAGCAACAGGAAATGTATTCAAAGAGTTATACGTTTTTTAAAAATTAAAACTTTCTCAAACCGCTTATAGTAATTAATAGTTAACTAAAATTTAGTTGTCATTGGTATAGTCTGTTTGGGGTATAGTGTGGGTATGAATTAATATAAGAATTATTTTCATACTTGTATATTTTGGAACTTTACACTTTGTACATTTTGGAATTTTTAAGTTTTCGAATTTTTTAACTGTGCAGCGATTGAGGACTCTGATATTATGACATGTAGAAAGTATTGAATTTTTATGTTTTGATAGTCTGGAATTTTTTAATTTAGGGACTTTGGGATTTTTATTTCGGGTCTCTCAACTTTGGAATTTTTAAACTTTTAAATTTTGAGATCTTGCGGTTTAAATTTTGAAATATTGGAAGTTTAGAAGTTTAGGATGTTTGATACTTATAATTTTAAAATTTTTTAATTTTGGGTCTCAGATTTAAAAATTGTGAAATTTTTTAATTCTGCGACTTTAGATTTTAAAAGATTTTAGACTTCAAACTTTCGAATTTTAGAGTTTGAATTGTAAATTTTTGAATTTTGAAATTTTGAGATGTGAACAAATTTTTATTAAAGTTTTTGAATTTTAAGATTGCGAGAGTTTGAATTTTGGCATTTTTAGATTCTATCACGTTTAAATTTTGCAATTTATGTACACTTCAATTTTTGGTGCTCTAGGACTGACGTTTTTTCATTCCTGAACTTTTACATTCAGGACTGTACTACGATGCCGAGTCGATTATGCAAATCAAACATTTGTAGTTACTAATTAAATATTTACAAGAAATTTCGTTGATTCTTGTGTCCAAAAACGCATTTCGCAGTAATGATCCTGTATTGTATTAACATTATTATTTATAACGATTCCTATGTTTGTATGTATAATTGCCACTATAATCTCGATATAGATTATTATTACAATATTAAACATTACATGAGTTATTAATTTTTGTGATATTTTACTGATATTTCTTTTATACTTCATATTCCTTCTAATATACTTCACGCAGAATATTTTAAAAAATTGATTTTCGTTTATCTATTTTCTTAAAGAACTGTATTATTTTTCATACAAATACAATTTTACGAATAATCTAGTTAATAGCAAATGAGGGTACAATGACAAAAAAGGGCAAGTATTCATTTATCAATTCAAAATATCTCACGAACTCTTTAATACAAAATTTTTTTATACGAAATTTATAAACAATATAATTTTGTCTAAAACTTTGTACCGTTTGAACCATGTATTTATTAAACCGCTATTAATTAAGTTTCTTCCTAACAAACGTAATTTAACAGCATTAATCTTTTGTCATACAAAAATCAATTCGATTATTTATTTTTGCTTATTTTAATTTACTTTTTATTTTTACTTTACTTTTCAATTTACATTCTATAAAGCAATACTATTTATTAATAGTGTCTCGCCGATAATATGTCAATTGCAGTGCTTACAATGAAAGTAATTGTCATTTAATTTTAATTTGTATTATAAGTTTATATCATGTTATAAAATGAGTTACTTACTGCAGATCAACGGTATTGAATTAAAAAGTTAGTGGGCAGTAAAGAGGTTTAGGCAAAAGTTTAATAATTAATATAAGATATCAATGCAATTTTTTTAGTTTGCCTATTTTACCACTTTTCTATGTTATTATTTTATCGATTTTATTTTTTTTATTAAAACTACAAGTTTCAGTCTGTAAACAATTTGGAATCCATGTAGATACGTAAGTCTAGTAAGAAGCTCTCTAAGAATTTGACAAAAAGATTTAAGGTATCGGTCAAAGATAGATGAAACCTTCTTAGGGCGAAATTAAATCTACCCTCTTTT
Organism: Megachile rotundata; assembly: GCF_050947335.1. NCBI lineage: Eukaryota > Metazoa > Arthropoda > Insecta > Hymenoptera > Megachilidae > Megachile > Megachile rotundata. The sequence continues at coordinate 1,194,766 of NC_134986.1, forward strand.
CTCAACTTTTAACTGCTGTATCTACGATCTTCATTGAGAGCTCAGGCATAGTGAACACACAAATTATATGTAAATAGTATTAATAAAGGATTGTTTATGTAGGAGGTAGGTATTATTAAATAAAATCTAATATAAAATAGTCTATGACCTAGTAAGCAAATGCTTCAGTGTAACTGCCTATAGTCATATGGCAGTTCAATAACATGATTGATGATTTTTTATAATTCATATCTGCAGATAATTCATTATACACTAAAACAAATGTTCTTGTTAAAATGGAACTAAATAATCTGAGTTTTTGCATCAATAAGAGCGTTAGATGATAGTTTCTTATTTTGTAAAATCATCATATTTATTTTGTAGCTTTCTATGATTGCTTTTTCAACAAGATGAATCGCCAATCAAAAAGTGGCCTGGCGACTAGGTCGTTAGGATCGTTAGGATCAGATGATATGGGAATTAGTGGCCGGGAATTTAGTATGGCTTCAATCTCGATTATAAGTGTGTTGAAATTTTCAAACGTGAATAGTTCTTGTCCGGCAACACGTTTCAAAAGGTACTTGAACGATGTGACGGCTGCTTCCCACAGACCACCAAAATGTGGTGTTAATAGAGGAAATGAAACTCCATTCTATTGATTTTTCTGCGAGAAACGTGGTTACTTGATTTCGGTGGTTTTCTGATATCAGCAAAGATTGAAGTTCGCGTAATTCATTGTAGGCTCCTACGAAATTTGTCTCATTGTTCGAATACAGGTGCGAGCAAAGCCCTCGTCTTGCAATAAACCTTCTAAGTGCCGAAATAAAGGCCTCGGTGGTCATGTCACTGACTAATTCCAGGTGCACTGCTTTTATGGCCAAGCAAACGAAAACTGCGACGTATACCTTTACTCGACCGCGGTTCCGTACTTTCCGTTCTTTTATGAAAAATGGTCCACAATAATCCCCACTTCCACATGCGTGAATGGTCGAGATTCGGTTATTCTGGCGGCAGGTAGGTTTCCCATTAAATAATTGATAGGTGGTGGTTGGGCCCGACAACACAGTACGCAAGTTTTTATTGCCTTCCACACTTGTTGTCGAACATCAATAGGCCAGTAGCGCTGTCTGACCGCGTAAAGGGTAGCCTGGGTACTCTCGTGAAATTATTTACGATGTTCATACTCAATTATCAAAGTTGTAATTCGAATTTTTGGTAAAATGTTTTAAACGACCCCCGACACGCAGAATTCCTTCGTAATCTAGGAACGGATTCAGCCTCCTTAGTCTATCCTTTAATTGGTGATGATTGCCTTTAGATAATATTTTAATTTCCTCTGCAAAATAAATCCTTTGTATAAGCTTGATGATAACGTCATGAGCTTACCTTACTTCTGGAGCCGTCAATGTTCCCTTAGTAAGATTAGTTGGCTTCCACCGGAGACACCAGGCAATTACCCGTATTAATTTTTCCCAGGAAGAGAATCGGTCAATGATACTATTATCAGGAAGAATTGTTGTTAAACAGGTTACCTTTCTTTGTTCAAGAACAGTACTCGGAGGTGTGATTGGTATAGTTGGCCAAAAATTTTCATGCGTCCACAACTATTTCGGACCATGATGCCATATCGATGGATGTAAGAATTCTTCAGGTAGTTGGCCTCTGGAAATTAGATCTGCAGGATTGTCTGCAGTTGGGACATGCCGCCAATCTTCAATTTTGGTTCTGTTTTGGATTTCGGTTACTCTGTTTGCTACAAATGTTTTCAGCAAATGTGGTGATGTTTGTAGCCAATGGAGAACTATCACCGAATCAGTCCAGAAGATTGTTCAGTTGATGGTGACATTCAAGGCCTTCTGAGCTGTAGTAACTAAGGATGATAAAAGTAATGCCCCGCACAATTCCAGTCGTGGTATTGATTGGCTTTTCAGAGGAGCAACCTTCGATTTAGCCATAAGCGATTGTACTTGACAGTGACCATGTATGTTGATGGAGCGGATATAAATACAAGCCCTGTATGCACGTTCACTGGCATCACTGAAGCCGTGTAGTTCGATCAAGCTGGGCTCATCAATTAATAATTGTCGGCTGAATGATATGTTATTTAATAATGGTAATTGTTTATAATATCGGGTCCATTAAATGTCCATAGGCAAGGATTCGTCCCAATCTATTTTTAAAGTCCATATTTTCTGAGGTATAACCTTGGCTAAAATAATGACTGGTCCTAACAGTACTAAAGGATCATAAATTCGTGCAATTACGGAACTGATGCTCCGTTTAGTGACGAGGTTAGTTGAAGAACAGTTTGCAATGGAATATTTAATTGCATTATCAGATGAGTCCCAAAATATTCCTAATGTTTTAATGGTTGAGGATTCGCCCAGATGTAGCTGTTTGTTTATCGCCTGTTCTGGAAGATCTGTCAGTAATGAATTATGGTTGGATGCCCATTGTCGGATATTTAAGCCTGCCCTTTTTAAGAGTTGTATTAGTTGGTCTTGCAGCATCAACGTCTCGTCGATTGTTGCTGTTCCAGTCAAAAAATCGTCTACATAAAAATCGAATTTCAAACTACATCAAACTACATCATACATAATTGAATTTCAAATCGTCTCGCCCCTTCGGATTCATCCAGTTCCTCAATACTAAATTGTAAATCGTCGAATTTTTTCCAAACCTCGTTCAATCCATTGATGTGCATTTGTAATAAATATGTATCATTTGAATTTGATTCCTCGAAATATTCTAAAAAAGTTGCCAAAGATGAAATTTGTCCAATGATGTGGCCGCGTTTGCGTCGCAAGGTGCTAATGGTCAAACCGCCGCGCCGGTTGCAGATTGATTGTGAGATTGATTGGAATTTGTGGACGTGTTTGGGATTATGATGGTAATTTAAAATAATATTAGAAAGGATTGATCGTACCTTATAATGGATATTGTCTTTTTTAGTAAACGACCAAGTCGTAGGAAGCTCCAAATTTTGAAATTGAATGGTTAAATATTGATATAAACACTTCCAGTGGACGGGCCCTTTTCCTTGATTTCTATGATGTCAATGAAGCTGGTTGCAGATTTCGAGCTGCCTGAATTGTCAATTATACACTGAAGTTGGTGTTTGTGCTTCACTTTATTATCCGGCTCGAAGGACCAATGTTCTATAACGCGTTGTTTGATCGTTAATCTTTGTATTAACTCCCGCACTTTTCGCGTTTCCTTACTCCTTTTACGGAATGAAGGATGATTCAATATGTTATCAATGCTCCTTTTGAAACGAAATATAACTTGGTAAGAAAGATGTTGTTAGAATCTGATTGTGCGATAACGCTGCTCCGTAACGAAAGCTAAATCGACTCTATCTGATCGTCAACTCGAAACCTTAGACTCTGAATATGTCTTTTCGTTATAAATTGAAGTAATATTTACAATTGTCTGAACTGAACTTGTTCTCTTATTGGTTTCTTGTAAACCGATTCATCTCTCTGTCCTGTCCAATCTGATTAGCGATTGAGCTTCCGGAAGTTGGTCTAGCTTGAATGTCATCAAAAGTAACCAATTAAAGTGGTTGTTTGACCTTTGAAAAGATATGACAGGTTAGTTTTGAACAACCGTAAACACTTCCATTGTATGCCCGCCATAAATCCTGCTGCTGTGGTGCACGTGGTAACTGGTATATGGTTCAAGCCCGATACATTGGGAACCCACGTCCTTGAAGTATGTTTAATGAGAGGACCCCTTGATAGGTCTCATCTCTGACTTCGCGGAAAGCACCACAGGAGGTTTGGTGAAGACACGGGACAGAGATTCAGAGATGGTGCAAGCCAGTTCAGAATGTCGAGAATCAATTTCTATATACAATGATCAAGACAACAATTACAAAGATTATTTGAAAAAATGAATTGACTGTATTGCTTGTTAGAACTACATATATTTGCAACTCTACGGAACATCTGTTCTGTTCAGAATACAATCAGACTTTACCTTAAATCCCAAATTTCCAAAATAAAATAAAAGGTATTTAAAAAAATTTCATTTCATGCATATCACAGATATCTTATTTCCTTTAAATGCTGTTTTAAAATCTATAGAAATTTGATAATATAATTTTGTATTCAAAATAGAATTTTTCAAAAACTGAGAATGGTGGAAAACGACAGTTAGAAGTACATGGAAATCTACAAGATTTACTTAGTCTTTTAAGAAATTACTTATATTATGGTGCAGATGTAAGTAACGAGTCGATGTTATCTACGAAATGTTATGGAATGTATTTTACTTTTTGATCCATAACACGATTTTATACAACGTATGCATATACATTATAATTATTTAATTTACAAATATCAGTTTTTAATTTGCTTCTCTAAAATAAGATATTAATGACAGTTTAATAGCACCTTTAACTTCATTTTTAGTTTTCACTTTCTTTCCTTCTAATTTTGGATTGTTCGATTATATTGAATTTAAAATATCTGGTGATTTCGATGACAGTTAAATTATTATAACTTATTTGTTACTTGTTTTATAACCTGAACTTAAATATGGTGGTCATATTAAATATGTGTGAACTTGTACGCAGTATGTAGAAAACAAAAAAGAAAAATAGAAAATAAAAATTAAAAAAGAAATGTAGTTTTAAAATCATGTAATTACGGAGCAAATTGTTTATGTTGGATTACGTTCAGTTATTTTAATTATTTTCTATATATATATATACATTTGCATAAACATTTGTACCTCAATAATCAGAAAAAGCGAGTAAAAGTTTGTGCGTATTTTTAGTCGGTAAGATATTTACATACGTTTACTGGTGGTAAAAACAATCGATCAGCAAATGTGCATTCTTCCCACGGTGTATGATAGAAAAGGGGATGATGGTACACAATGCACGGTTTAACAGGAGGGTGTACCTTTCTCGCACAGGTGGGACAAATGGATGAGTTTTACGGTTTTTTTTGTCGTGTGTAAGTATGGGAACTTGTTCCCTTGTGACACAAATAGTACGAAGTTTAGTTATTCCGTGAAATTTCGAATTAGTCGCAATAAAATTTGATCATAACATATAATCGTATTCAATATATATCCGTATTAAAAATTATTATACCTGAACTATTAATTCAACGAAGGCTCTTTTCATAAAACAACGGCACATAAAATGCAAATATAAAATGAAATTCATTTTGAAATAAATTATATTTAAATTCTTTTACTACATTAGTGTGCACAAATACATACATAAATAATAATATATAAATATATAGTAATTCTATTTTTAGCTAAAGAATTTTCTCTTACGTTTTTCTTCAGTGAACAGTTACAGATGAACATAGATTCATAAAGTACTGTTATTAGATTCGTGTTCAGCAGAAAAATATTAGTAACTAAAAATATCGGTAATTTCTCAGTTTAATAAATACGCAGGTTAAATGTACATAAAGACATTGCATTCTAATATACATGCCTTCATTTCAAACCGCCATTCTTTGTTTATAAAAAATTAATTACAATTTGCAGTCTGTTATTAAATGTAACTGTTTGAAATCAGTAGCCGAGTAGCTATGGCAAGTTTCTATAGAGCAACCTGTACAATTTGTCTTAAAAAATTAAATAGTTTTTAACATTTTTCTTATACAACAAACAAAATTTGTCTTATGTAAAATTAAAATACAAAAGAGTACTAAATAATGTTTTTCGTTGTTCAAAAATTTGTATTGAATAATATTATTTGTTGTGCTGCGCGTCAACTTAATGCATATGCAAGCTGGTTAGGTATTGTATCAGTGACCACTACTCCGATAATATGAACAAACAACTGTTGTAGGAAGTATAAGTTAAACTTTATTTTTGTACTTAAAAAAAATCACACGACGTGGTAACGGACTTTTTAGATGGTTATTCGTTAAGAGCTGGCGAGAGAATCTATCTTGTCCAACATGAGTATTTTCCACGAAAACTAAAAATGCGGAGTGGGATCGGCATGTATTTGGGGGTAGACGAGCGACTTGTCAAAATTAACCATTAGATTGGTTGACAAAATATTCCAAGAAGGGGTAAGAACCGCCCTAACAAAATGTTGAGCTCAGGTCAACTTTGACCTGAAGAATGTCAACTACACCGTCGCTCGTCACCTAACGGTTGGACAGTCATAAACATAAATTATGTTAGGTCTTAATAAAAATATAAAAACATATAAAAATTTCGGAGATACAAATTGGTCCACAATAAACCGCTGCAACGGTAACGGTCATTTGCAAGAATATTCTAAGTAAAATAAAAATACGGTCTTAAAATACTAAGATTGAATCTCAACATTATTCTTTCTTCATTTTTTGCGTATTGAGTATAGTGTTCACACATGAATGTATTCAATCCATTTTGTTCCATTATTATTGGTATAATATATTTAGAAAGGTAAAGATATAATTTATAATACTATGAAAGATTTCTAGGAAACATTTTTCCTAGAAATTGATCTTCATCTCTACAGCCAAAGACAAATTTTTTTATTGTCGTATCAAGTACCGAGGGGATAAAGGTTCTAAAAGATACATTGCAAATCAACAATTTCTATAAAGAAAAACATCAACCACTCTCCATTAGTAATTGTGTTAATACGTTTTGCAATAGATGTACTGGTAGAAATCGGTTTACTTATCAGTTACTTCTTACATTGCAATTAAGAACTGCATTCTAGGAGATAAGTACATTTTAGCAATGGATATTTAAAAGAAAAAATAACCGTTGTTCTTAAAAGTAAATAAAGTTTTATTTATGGTATATTAACATTCCTATTACAAATTTAATATAAATAATCAGTTTTATCGTCTCACAATTAGTCTTAAACAGTTCACAGTCAGTTCCATGAGATTAACATTACGTTTCATATTTTTACGTGTTATTGACAGATCTGTTCTACAACTCGCATAAAATATCGTAATTCAGTAACAAATAATAAAAGACGACTAAATTCACAAATCTTTGGGGAACAGGAAGTCCTTGTGTGCATTTGTGAACACAAGAATACCAACAGAGAGATCTACGCGATTGATAGGTGTCCTATGTCAACACTTCCTAGGATCAGTTGAATGAGTTCATACGGTCTCATTATGCTTACTACGACTTTTTAAGTGAACTGTCTTAAATCGGACAGCGAAAAATACGTAATTCTACTTAACTCATATTTGGTGGTTCATTTTATGCTAGTCGACCGGTTAACTAATTCCTGAGTGAATTGTTTGATTCTTGGACCTCTTTCTGCTTCATTCCCTGCCGTATTTTGAGGCAATAACATTTGTGGTTCGGTTCGAATCTTACTTATAATTAGCATCTACACTTCTATTACATAGGTCAGAAGATTCTGTTACATCTTCTGTTAGATACACCCAGATTATGCACACGTTCAGTACATACACGATTTAAAAATTAATGAAACTATCATTTTCAAAACTAGTGGGTTAATTTGTGATAAACGATTGCATTAAAATATTTTATCTTTGCGACGAGTATTACGCAATAAACAAATTTTGCTTTTATAATTGGAATACAGACATCCCGTAAATAGAATTTACTTTTTATATTTATTTAAACGCAGTAAATATTATACCTTTTATTCCAAATACCTTATCCTACGATTAACTCTCCACATGTCGCTCTATTGTTAATTGTAATCTAATAGCCGATATTTCTGATTTCTACTGATATGTTGAATGCTCGCATCGCGTTTAGTGGAATCTACCATCTAATACTGTGAGACCCCGCTTAACGGTGCTCCATTTAACGCTGTTTCAATATTACTATAAAATTCTAATAATATACAAAAGAAAAGAAATAAGTATATTGCGCATCTAAAAAGTTACGATAAAACCAATATTTTTCTCACTTAAAATATTTCAAAGAAATCAGAGCTTGAAAACCAGGAGATGGGTGGGGAAATTGTCAAGGTAGCTATGAAACAAAGTTGGATAATATAAATGAGCAAGATATTGAAAAATTTTTGTAAGCTTCAACTGGTGAAAATCTTTCGAACAATGACTCTAAAGATTTATAATTAGAAAAATCACAAGTGCACAAAGATTACGAAATTAGTATTTCTAAAGGTAGGCAGTAAGGAGTCATCAACACTATGCCAGTAACCCGTGTTAGTAGCATTGCTAGTAGGCAGTCGAATTTTTACGTTTCGTACTTTGCTTGTACTGGGCCTGTAGTTGGAAAAAGAAAATGGTTTCTTTCCTTTTTGTTTCTACTGACAGACTTGGTACAAGTAAAGTAAGATACGTAAAAATTCAATTACGTGTTGGCAATGCTACTAACACCAGTTACTGGCATAGTGTAGACAGTTTCTAAAAGGAACTTTCAACGCATTTTTTTAAATGAAATTTAGCTTCTATAAGGAAATTATAAATCAGTTTATATGAAATGATTTAAATTTTGACAGAATTTCAAAAGCAAGACGAAGTGTCATTGATGCGATATTTTTGTATCGCCAAATGCCGATAAATAAAGAAGAAACTTCATCATCGTAAACATAATTTCTTTACTCGAACTTTTTTTAAATTTTTATGAATGCTTTATGAATAAATGAGCGATAAATAAATTAATAATTAATATAATAAAAACATATTTATCAATATAGATTACAAAATAAAGCAAAAAGTATTGATAAATTTTCTTATTTTCTATTCTGTTTCACTTATTCCTATTATTATCGTGTCAAGATGATTTTATTTAACGCTGTTTTATTTAGCACCGGAACTTATTTCAATGTATCCCTTGCGTTATTTGGTGTCAACATTTGTTTTACGGGAATGGTTGATTTACAGCAAATGATTCCGTTCAGATTTTCTATCCTCTTGACGGGAACTACATGATATGAAAATAAACAAACTTTAACCTTGAATTGGGGGTTAAAATCAGTTTTGCGATCATTTTGATTTACAGAGCCTCCCTAATCCAAAGGTTTAGTATTACGTTCTGAGGTTTGCGATATATCATCTTTTTTCAGCTTGTACGGGCATATTTTAACGGGTAAATAATAATTACCTCAAGAAAAAAATTAATTTAATAATGAATTGCTTCAGAGCGCTTAACAACAAACACATTTAACAATAAATCATGCGAAAGTAATATTTTCTTATTTTACCTTCATTGAAAAAATTAACTATCACACTTGACTTTTAAAAACGTTCACACAACATGAAATGCAACAACATTTCGCATTTAACGACACATTGTTAACGGTAAAATTACGGAAAATGGCCAATTGACTGTTTTACAAGTTTCTTATTTTAAGTTACAAAATTTATTAAGGTGATTTCTTTGAAATTTGTGTAGCTTTATATCAAGATTGAGAATTAATGTGTATTATTAATTTATGTTTTACCGTTCGTTTCTTTATTTTCCAACTTTATTTTTAATTATAATGTTGGTGTGCATTACACACTCGTAGATTTAGCGTTAACTAAAATTTGAATGTTAGTATGATTGTTTTTTGTTTGCAACAAAATATTTGGCATAATTATTGATTGATTTTACTACTTAATTTACTATAATCGTGCAGTTTAATTTGAAGCAGCACCTAAATTCCATATTACATTCCATATAAATTCCCAAATTCCAATTTCAAATTAAATAAAGTTACTTTACATTTAACATTTTGCATTTAAAAGTTGACTCACTATTAAGTTTAATATAAGAATTGATATAGGCATCTTTTAACTTTTATAGTGTTACGCATATGATTTGTACACATACTGACATAAACAATAGTGACAGTTAATAATATAGAAACAATAACTTCAAAAAAATTGGTGAGGTCAAAAATATTTACTTTGTAAGTAAAAAGATTTAGATCAACAACAAAAATACCTTCGAGTACAAAGGATTAAATTAGACATATCATAACTGCCATGTATTCAGCTTTAATTTATAATAAATAAGTAAGAAATTTCCTTATAAAATTAGAGATTTCTCTGATCAAAAATTAAAGTTACTCTGATGAAAATTACTGAATTACTGATTAATATAGTTACAATTTTTTATATTTAAATAATGTGAAGTTATAACCAAATATGTTTACTTGAAACGATACAATTTCCGTCTTTAGATATATTAATACGAATGTACATATACATATCATGAAATAATTAAACGCTGTTAATGGCATGTATTTATCCTTACTTCTTACTGTGCTAAATATTAAATCTGTATTTATTTTATTATTTTTATTGCTTAATAAAAAAAAATGAATTCATATAATTAACTGCAAATAGGCCTTTGTCTAAAATTTACTTTGGTACATGAAAGTTTTCATTAGAAACCTGTTATGCAAAAAATCTCTTTTTGCATTGTGCTTCCCTTTTTTTCTCTTTGATTACAACGTAAAGAAAATTGTTAAAAGTGTTTTGTAAAATGTGAGATTATGTTGACATTATGATGAGTTTATGAATAAGAAGAATTATATTTTTGTATAGTTATTATTAACGTAAACATTTAGAAAAACAAATATTAAAGATATAATCAATTTTTTTAGATTGATTCGATTAATAATTTTGTTTAAACATTCAAAATAAGCAGAAGTCTTATTATTAACAAAATTCTCATTCAACTGTTAATTATCGGGATTCGTTCGAGTCTTATCGCTTCAACTTTTATCGCCGATCTCTTGATTTTTTATGGATAAGAATACAGTACAAAAAAGACGGTCGAGAGGAGTATCGATGACGAATATCGTTCGCAGCATTCGTGCGGGTTCGAGAGCATGAGACACCGTAGAAAGTAGATAGGCAGGAGGCGTTCAGGAAGGAAGTGTCGGGGTCGCTCTTCCGGACAGCTGCTCTGGATATTGGCATACAGGTACTATGGTAAAGTAATCCACTATAGGACACCGTACAAGTGCCATTACTACTGGGAGGGGGCAGGGGAGGAGGTACCAAGGGCTTCATTTAATACCTCGTGGTTCATAATTACGATCTGAATAAGTATTATATTTACTTACGTTTTCCTTTTCATTTCCTGGTGTCGTTATTTTCTTTGTTTCTTTTTTTATTCGGTTAGCAGCTTTCCCAGTATTGAACGTGGGATTTTTTTATGGTATTTCAATGTTCGTTATGTGGGCATATAATACCGACTGTAATCAAAATCAATTTTAACGATGGCCAGACATTCTACTTAATTTTGGGATTCAAACTGTAATTATATTCATAAAGAAAAATGTGTTGATAAATGTATCGATAATGTATACGTCACAGGTATAAGATACTAACTAAAAACATTTGTTAGTAGTGTTCATAAATATAAATGTTATACACATTGCTGAATTCCTGTTGAAACACGTAATAAATTAACGGTAATAACAATATGTTGATTAAATCGCCCAAAATTTTATACTTCAAATATCATCAAGATTGTCGATTACGTTGTAAAGTAGTTTAAATGAACAGGATTTAGCAGATATAAGTTACGGTCAGTTTCACATTTAAGCAAAACGAAAATAACATGATTATAATTATAAATTACAAAAGAACAATCGAACAGTTAGAAAATTAGATAGATTACAACTAAAGTATTAAATGTAAATAAATTACTATCATTTACTTAATTTATTTAATAATATCTAATAAATTTGTATTATTTCTATAAAAAAAGGAATTCTATACTTTGTAAGTGAACAGGTTGCATGTATCATTATATTTACCATTTTAGTGCAAATTCTGATTATTTTTAATGCAATTCATAAATAAGTATAGTGAAGTTAGGCACGTTTTATTCTATTATGACAAAAAGAAGGACTATTAGCTCAGCAGCCTATGTGTATAAACGTTTTTTTATTTGGCAAGATCTAAACTATTCAGATCATTTTCATAATTAGGGTGTAATCCGATTTGTCTTGAAGATACAAGTGTCAGAACATTTAAAACATAAGTGATCTAATTCATAAACTATTTTTGTATATTAAAAGTGGTACTCATAAGACGGACAAATATACATATAGAAAATTATACTTGGTCAATCTGAGCATTTGAGATATCAAATAAAAGAAAGTTTAAGGGTAATTTAAAAATGTGTAAGATGTGTAAAAAACACGGCACGTTCATACAGATCGTTACCTTTTTTATATACATTAGGGCGATGTTCAGTTAATAAAGAGAATTTTGTTATACTTCTTCACGTGGTACCCTGTCAATGTGTTCATCTTTATAAGTCATGTAGTATTTTCTATATATCTTTCAATTAAATATTAGAAGTTGTTACAAAGTAAATTCGTGAATTTGTAAGGACAACCACTTTACACGTATAAACATTTTTTTCGTTAATAATATATTATTATATTAATCCAGTCGATTTCTTCATGGGAGGAAGTTTTTATTAAAGTTGCTTGTTTATTAACAATTGATATTGTTCTTCTCCTTCGTTTCTGACCTGTAACTGGTTAATAACCCGACTATCAGATTATAGTGATAAATAAAATAAGTGAAATATTAATTATGACAATACCTCTTTAATGCGACATGAACTAATTGAATATATTATTTACTATTACAAGATTTTAATTTGTGAAATAGAAGATCTTTTATTTTGAACTATGAAGCCATTAAATTACAAATAAGGTATCATTTAACTCTCTCAAATAAAATAGCATTCCATGCATGTATCTGATTGACTGACAATTATCTGACTGACAATGGGAAAACGACTCCTTATTTCGTATGGAGTGATAAATAGAATCATTTGAATTATATTTTTACAAATAACTGAATAAAATGTTTATTTTCATTTTTATATAATTTACTAATATTCGATAACGTCAAAATTTGAAGTATATTTATATTTGTAACTTGTCCTTTTTTTATCTAATATTCGATTTATTACTGTACCAACGGAAATGAAACATATTAATAAAAGTGGACAATAGATCTAGGTACCAAATTTCGTATTCTTTTAAAGCTATTAAAAACTGGAACATATAATTGTAGTTATGTATTTGAGAAGACGTAAAGAAGTCTCCGTTAGAAGGGTGGTGCCTCGGTTCGATGTATTAATAACCCACGATTAAAACTTCATTTCAGTTGGAATTTTAATTACAATTAGGCCAGCGTGCCCGCCACTTATCTAGATAGAAATTAAACCAAGGATCATATTGAAAGTAGGACCGAGGTTACTTCGACTTTTCCGCGAACGGCCGATAATATTCTTCGGGGAGTACTTCAAGAGTTTTATGAGAATGATGTTGTCCTCCTGAATGCTTTCAATTTTGTAGCAAACAGACAATATGAGGAAGAAAAGGTAATTGTTAATGCTTAGCTTCCGAAATAACTTGATATTAATAACCGGTCATTTTACGACACGATTGCTCCTTTTTGTTCTTTGCGAGACAATTATGAAGATATTAACCCAGCCGGCATTTTTCCTCGTGTCCGGAATCTTTTCCTCCTCTGTACCTGCTTTAAATAAAATTAATTTCTCTTTAGTTATAGTTTCATTTTATGCCAAGAAGGATAGCAGTTCATTGATTGCAATTTGGCGTTCATTAAAGTAACATAGCGGATACGACATTTTAATCGAAATATAAAAATAAAATGTATATAAAATAATTTTTAGAAAAAAAATACGCCGACTTCGAAATGCACTAAAAAGTATAAAATAATTTCTATTTCCTAATGAAGTAATTTCTATTTCATTCAATCATACAATTACGTAACAGATATGAATGAAACCTATTTACTCGTTAGGTATTATATTAAATACATTTCAACCTTTTCGGAGGCGGCGCAAAATTAAAAGATTATTTTGAATATGTTATTTAATTTTGCGCCGCCTCCGAAAAGGTTGAAATGTATTTAATATAATACCTAACGAGTAAATAGGTTTCATTCATATCTGTTACGTAATTGTATGATTGAATGAAATAGAAATTACTTCATTAGGAAATAGAAATTATTTTATACTTTTTAGTGCATTTCGAAGTCGGCGTATTTTTTTTCTAAAAATTATTTTATTTCACGCTTTTTATCGGCCGGCAAGACGTGTTTGTAGAAACAGTAGAAAATCGGCGACTGCATGTTGACTCACACCACCAGAGACACGGAGGCATACGTAGAATTCAATATATTAGTAACAATAGTTTTTCGCTAATAACTCGAAAACTAAAGCTTTCCGCGAAATTTGTATATGAACAAAATTGTTCAGAATCATGTCCGTGATAAGATATTAAAAGCGCACTAAAATCGAGAAAAGTTTATTTCAAAAGTTGCCGGTTTTTTTGCAATAACAACACTTTGCAATTAAAAAATGAAAAATTTTTTGATAATGGTACCAATGGGGAGTCAGAACCTACCAGGTGCAAAAGGTTTCGTTCCGATCGGTCCATCCAGCTAGGCGTAATCAGCGGGCACACATAGAAAAAAAAAAAAAGAAAAAAAGAAAAAAAAATATATATACTGATCGAATTGAGTAACCTCCTTCTTTTTCGAAGTCGGTTAAAAATATAAGAGACTTATTTGCAAAAATTTAATGTAAAGAATGAAACTACCTTTTCAATTAAATATATGTGTTAATTGATAAACTAACATTGAATAAACGAAAGTAAAATCGGGATTGGTTAATTATTTTATATAAATAATTTAAATACAAATTGTACAAATTCTTAGATGAAAATTATTGATGACAGTTACAGGATTTGTAGAAAGTAAAAATATTACCCGTAATAGACGAACAAAACCAATAAATTATAATCAATTCGCAAAATACAATGTTTCGTGTAAGCGCGAGCGAAATAGGTCTTGCTTGCTCAACAGACAAATTTATAATGAATATTCGGGCCTCGCTCGAGCAATTTTCGCGATGTGCTCGGGCCTTTCCTGGAATTCTACCCTTATTTACCATAGTGGCTTTCCTCCTAGACCAGCCTAAAGGTCCCGGTTCTTCGTCCACTGTCCCTTATTACCGGAGATTTTCGACATTTCCTACTGTGGGACTACCAGCCTCAGGGCGATACATACAGTACCTCCCCTAGCCGTTGGCCTGAACGGCCCCAGGTTTGCCGAAGCACCCCTGCACGCAAGGAGATCGCCAGCTAGGCATTATTTCTAAGAAGTTTACTAATGCTATCTCGCTCGCTCTTACTTCGCTCTTCGATACAAAATAAACTTAACGCTACATTCGCTTTTACAATATAATATTCGCAATTCGCAATATTTCGCACAACGGATAACCATGGTTATTTTACATTCACTCACACATAACCCATACTTATACAATTTTCACTTAAAACTAAATAAACTAAATAATCTACGATAAGTCTTTAACAATATGTGAATATGATATACAGGTATTGTCGATCATAAAAATCTCCGTACAACATATAGTTCTTTACTTGACGTTATAACCACAATTACAGTGTTTATTGTATAATTTGAATATAAAAGATATTAAATAAATACGATATGACTTTATTTAAAAATATACATCATCAGTACAAGTAAAATATTATTTCCTTCATTTTTTAACAATTAAATAAAAGAAAAAGAATAATATGATGAAAATGGAACATATTTATACGTATATTATCGATATGTCTTAACTGCTGATCAGCTCGACCTATTTTTATTTTAATAACTTTTGTAGTGTAATAAAAAAAAATGTTAGTCTTTCCGCCATTGAAATCCATAATATTTTAGTCCAAATATTTTATTTTAATGAATATTTTAAACTAATATTTTAGTTACACATATATAAGATAACATAAAAGTAACAATTTTTATGAAAAGAGAGTATATTCATATTTATACGATTCATGAGTTTTTCTCCTTTGACCATTTTCTGACTGGATGATAAGGAACATTAACGTTACTGTTTTAGACAACATTAAATATTGCGAGTAAATGACACTCATTTAGAACAGAAAGTATTATATATTAATATTTTGCAACTATTATTTTGTTAAAACTAATGTACCATCTAGATAACTTCCATTGTTAGTAGTTTTCAATTACGTTGAACCTTGTAATTTGTCCATTACATGCGTTGGCTGAAATTTCTTTTTAAAACTTAAATAATTTTAAAAATTAAAGGATTTTTTAATGTTTTTAGTTGTTTAAACAATAATTATATTTTACCGTAGCAATTAAAGGTTAGTACGAAAATTTGATACTTTCAAAACCTAAATCAAATACATCAATATAATATCGTGGAAAAAGCTGTTAGATCGTTTGTATGCATGTTTGCATGTAAATCCTTTAAATGCAGACAGCATCTATTCAAAATCTCTGATATTTGAATAGCATGCTCGATCAAAATCTTTATAGCTAACGACACTAATATCCTCTAAAACGATGCTGGTAGTAGCACAAGCTGAAAAATCCGTTAGATTTCGGACGTAGAAAAAAAATAAAACTGAAAAGGAATAATCATACAGTTCATCTACAATCTTCTTGAGATGTCTCTAGTAATAAGCCGCATAAATCGGACCCGTATATTTTTGATGTATCATATTGCTGGCAATATGGGCACTTGGAAATCTTTCAAAAACCTCGAGTCATCTCGAAAATATCTTCGAGTTTTTGCCCGTATCCTTTCAGGAGTATTTCAAGTGTACTCTTTTACATACATACGGTAAGGATAGGTCGCAAGTCGATTGAATGCACTCCCTAAAAAGAAATGGTAGGGATGATGACAGTATTTCTTAGATTCCTGCTGCGACCCATATTCTGCGGGCTATTTAGAATTACTCAGAAATACCTAGGACATTTATAATGCAATGAAAGATCTGTAGCTAGCTGGTGGCGTGTCTCGAAAGTTTTACTAATCGTGGGGATAGTATTCATTTTTCATGGTCTCGACGGGTTAACACTTCAGACTCTAGATTCTAGAGTCTAGACTTTAGACATGCAAATACACAGTATTATACATATGTACAACATTCATTTGAAACATACAAACAATGCTATGTAAAAATGATTTTATTATTCGGTACAAAAAAAATAATTAAATGACATTTACACATTATGGTTAATCAAATAGTAATTATATGTATAGTTTAGTGGTTGTTTTTAATTTTAGTTTATTTATTGTGGTTCTTTTTTTAAAGAGCTTTATTTTATCGCCTAAACGGAAAATTAAGCGCCGATGGTCGAGAAAGTAATGTAGTTTTTGAGATATCCGTAAAAAAGTACAGTATATGTATGTCAGCATACGGTGTACACATAAACACATATAAAGACCTTGTCACATTTGAAAAACAGTATGTATAGCGGTTAATGATAACAAGTAAATGAAAATGGTGTAATAATTTTGTAAAATAATTTTTGTAAAATAATTCTGAATTTTGGTTTGCATTGTCGATCATTTTATGGCAGCCAGAATATTAATATGGCCTAATCTAACTTAATCCACTTATAGAATTAGGATATGTTAAGTCAGATAAGAGTAGGTCACAAGATTCAAAATTATTGAAGTCTATTGCCATTATGTCAAAGAAATGAAAATAATTCTTCGTTTATATAATTGATGGCATTGAAATGAATCGATTTTTGAAATATTTTAAGCTGTAATATCTTCTGCAGTATTTGTACATTTCATGTACTATATACCTTTAAAATTGACATGGAATTGATCAATATAATTTATAATTTTTGTTTCAATAAAAGTTCAGCAATGAAAATGTCTATAGATTCTACAGATTTTCCGTAATTCCATATATTGAATCTACTATCATTCCATGTTTATTCGACATGTTGAGTGCGATTTTTGTTTTCGTACATTTTACAAAGGCGAAGTTCTCCTTACATCCGTTGTAATATGTCTTTTTAACAATAGTGCATTCAGATCACATGTTAAGCTAAATGCCTTAATCCTCATACCAACACTAGTAGTTAATTGAGGAACCGATTTAAAGAGTTCACGCCTTACATAACATAACACATATGTACACAACTGTACTTTTTAACGTGACGATCGCTGAATCGATTTTTATGTGGTTTTCTTGTATATGTGAACCAATTATTTAATCAAGTTTTAGATTATGTCTGGTTAGAATTTATTTTTAGGAAACTGAGCAATTAATATTTTTGCATTAGGGTCTTTTTCGTTTTTTAAGACAATATATGCATATCTACAACATTCTGTTACCTACGTCTAGTTTCTTGTAACTTTGTGAACTAAAGAGTTATGTTTGTGAAATAAATAAATAAATAAATGTGTGTCAAGTAGAAGAACAAGATTGAAAATTATGTACGAGAGATATTGTACAGTTTTTTCAATAGTTTTACAAAAACACCTACAATAGTCTGTACATATCGGCTCTAGGCAACTCACAATAATTATTTATATAATAAAAAAATACTATTCTTTTTCATTATATTCAAAGTCAATCATTGTAAAAATCTACACACAGATGTACAGTATATCCATTATTAGTGTACATACGTGATCATTTGAGATAAAGCGTTTCAAATAAATTATATATAATATCGAGGTAAACATATAATACTCTTATTTATTTGATATTGTGATAAATTTTCAAACAAGACGACATATTTTCTTACATGATTTAATTTGTTGGAACACTTTGCGGAAAGAAGTATTAAGGTATTATATATAATAAAAACATATCAACAGTCTGCGAGATATATTAAATTAAAACATGGCATATTTTACATAAAAAATTGAAATATTTTATAAAGCTTTCGACAAAGTGCCTTATAAATACATAAATACTGCTTTATGTAGCACATTTCAAAAATTCGACATATGGATACAAAAGATATATGATTCCATTGTTTAAAAATGTACATTTCCAATATTTTTTAATGGAATTATACACCGTTTTTCAAACACATTAATTTCTTTCTGCATTAGAAACTATTAGTATACAATGCCAAAGAACTTACAAAATTTAATACCGTTTTTGGCAGAATATATAAAATGTTTTATATTATGTATTGAAAAGAAAATATTACATATGTAACTAAGTTAAAAGTTAATAACAATCATTACTGACAATGAGTGTATTATATATACTGACTTCAGTTAAAGAAACATGTAGTGCAAATTGTGTAAATAACAAGGTACATCTCTCAACAAACATGCATGTCCCTTCCTGCCTTTTTGTCATTTTTGTAGAAAGTGTTTTGATGTAAAAATATTAATAAAATGTGGGTAAAAAGTTAATGATCAAAATTTGTGAAGAAAATCTGAATTTTATAAAAATATCAAAACTTAAATTAGAATATGAAAATATAATATATTAGTTAGTTAAAAAAATTAGGTGTCTTCTGTTGATTCCTAAAAATAATGATCTTGTGTCAGCGATATTGCGAGTGCTTTGAAAAATCTTTTTCAAGTTTTTAGGTACAGTACTAATTAACTGCAGGTGTTAAGAAAAGTAATTTTCATATAAATGGCTAATACATACAACATATAAAGCATATTAGTAAACATTTTTGTTGCCATTTTTACTTTAAGTATTGTTGAAATATGCGTTTATGGAACAATACCGTGTTGAAACAGCTAAAATAACTATTACTGTTTAAACGCAAAACATTTTCAAAATTGGAAAATTGATTCTTTTTTTAAATAAAAATTCTCAAAAACTGGCAAAAGTAGTTTACGAACATAACTGATAAAAATATGACGGTTTACTGAATATCGATTATTATCGATATAAAAGCATGTCAACACTGTTATTATTATTATTCTTAAGCAACTATTATTTTTATATGTAAGTAGATTGTTGTGATTAATATTTTTAATTACATTTTATCAATACTTTATGTTACCAGCATAGATGATGCATATACGAAATTAAAGTGTCGGTTTCGAAGGCGTAATCAATTTTGTCCCCCATAGATACCTAATCTGCGATTAAGATCTCACAACACTATACAATATGTATATGTACCTTTCCTTGTCTGTCTCTTTTCTTCTCTTTACTGTTACCAATGGCCAAATACGCTCGGCATGTGGTCACTGATGGGACTTCTAATGTTCCCGTTGTTCACATTCTATGCGTTCTGTAGCCGTATTTATTGAGGGATGCTGGTGGACAGATGTGTAAGTGGGTGCACCCCCCATAAAGGGAACTTCCAGTGACCTCCCGTGACTTCAGATACGCTATGTTTCATTCCAATGATTTTATTAATCGAATAAAGATCAACCCGAGATTTTTTTCTTCGAATAATAATCAATAAATTTTTGAACATTTTAAATTTTTTTTTAGAAAACACATTCATTTTGTGCTAGTTATATCTCGATTAGTAGTTCATTAAGTTAGATTTCTACAAAATCTGCTATTTTTTCACAATTTACATAAAATTGTATTTAGTTTTTTTTTTTATGAGCTACAATTTTATATTTGCAACAAAACGATACAAAATTTAAACAAGCTATTTTTATCCATTGCCTAATCTCAATGTTTTTACATAAGGCAGATATATATCAAATAATTAGTTTTAGAACTTAAATGAAGATTTCTTAGGAATAGCAAAATGAAATCATAATGTAACATTCGTGGTAATGGAGCATGTTCTATTTATAATCCTGAATGCATAAAAAACGAATGCCCACCGAGTCCGACGTTGCTTAAACCGAAATCAAGGTTTTTGTATAAGTACTAACAGAGATATGAAACATAGAATATTATTATAAATCGAATTATGATTTGTATTACTCTGTTAACATATTACTTACAAGTCTGCTACATTTATAGTTTCTAAATATAACAAATAGGAATAATACTATTAAACTAATAAAAATCGCGACTTTTAAATGTTTCTAAAAAAATCTCCAGAGTATAATAAATTAGCCATTAACTAGTTAATGTATAGCACATACTAACGAAGTGTTTATCAACAAAAATTTTAAATATTAGGTTATACTTTGAAAACTGCAAATGTAACTAGCATATAAAATATTAAAAGCACAAGTCATATGCAGCTTAATGAATAAATTTTCAAATTTATAGTTTTGTTATTCTGCGATCAGTACATATCAATCTTTGACTCCACATTTCAATCTCCATTCCTTTCATTCTAGTCTAACCGTTTGCCTACATTGAAAACCAGGGTGCACTAGATAGCGTTGGTATTACGATACCCTAACTACTATGCGTGCACATTTATTACGCTTGAGCGTGCACGATCCACTCGATTGATGTCATTATGCTACTCAAATCCTCAAAAAAAAGATGTGCGTGTACATGTTAAATATGTTGTGCTTTTGTTATTCTTTGTATGTATATACTTGATATGTGAAATATTCATGCACAGATGCGTATGAACGATTTCGGAAATAATGAATCGGTGATATTTAATATTCTTACTTTAATCTTTAAAAAGTTTTAATCTTGTAATTTAACAGCAATCATACTAAATCGGTGAAACAACCGATTAACTTGTTACTTATTTTAAATTATAAATTTGTTTGTTTATTTCTTTACTTTATTTTTAATTTTCGAAGTATGTGTGCATTATACGTCAGTAATTAAAACGTGTTGTATAACCTACGAAATAACGTATGTACGACAAACGTTGCACATGATATGAAGTTATACATATTATTATATTATAAAAAAGTTTCGAATTAGTCTTATTGGTGAACACGTTAATTTTGTTCGATTATAATTCGTTATACATTTTATTTCAGAAAATTATTTGTGTAAAATCTGTGCTAAAACAAATGTATACATACAATAATATCTATTATTCGTATTGGTGTTACTATTACTAAGTTCTAATATTTGTGCTGAAAAATATGCACAATACAACGTGTGGTTTTATTTAAATTATTGCGTTTTAAGTTTTATTATCCTTCCCAAAATAAAACCATAGTTAATTTTAATTAATATTACGATTTTTCGTAAAGCTCTTATGAATATTTAAAAATACTTTTACATTAAAAGAAAGGAAATTAGGAAGTTTTTAATTTTTCAAAAGTTATTGAGAAATGTTACTACAGATTTTGTTTTCATATTTATCTAATGTATTTTTTTAATCGTTGGTTTACGGGCGTTCCATGAGTAGTTACTTTTATATTAAAAATAAAGTACAACCCGAATTAATAAGGGATGAAAAGGATGAAACCATTAATGTGTTCATCTTACATGTTTCATAGTGGTAAGTATCATTAATAAAACATAAACTTTCATGCTTTACAATTATGATCATCTGCTAACAAATAAAAGTGTTCGATTTGTACTTTATGAATAGTTAACGAACAGTTAACGAACTCGTTTTACATCGGAAAGTTTTCGAGGTGAATTAAACGAGTTTCGTTAGTAAATGCTGACTAAATAAACGGTGTGTCAGAATCTACCCATGAAATAAAATTGAATTTTCGTCCACGTGACGATCGGATCACAGCCACCAGCTCTGATTATGGTCGTTTTGACCGAAAGTTACGAGTAATTAACAAACTTCTTTTCTGATTGACGACGATCAAATACAATTATCAGTACATCAAACATGATCGTTTATCGAATACTGCTTTGCAGGGGTGGGATGCGATAACAGATAAGATCCAGTATACCTATTATTATGAAAAACAGATTCCTAATGCATGTTTTTTTACAATTAATAACCCTTTTAGTCACTGTTTACTTTTAGCTGTTTTAAATGCATCATAAAAAAAGGTAGGAAGAATTCTTCCACTGATATATTTTTGTAAAAGACGAATATTTATTTTGAGAATTACTCAACAATTTGTTCAATATAATTTTATAATGTTTAATTTTCATTGGAACGTGTTTTTTCTATGGTTGTCACGATTGTATATTCAAAAAAATAATTCAATATAAACAAATCTTTAAACATTTAAATCGACCTCTATTATGCAAATTTTCATTTGCATTTTGCGTAAAACATTTTCTATAACAGTGAAGCATCTCTATAATATTTATGGTTTTTTATTAAGATATTTAATAATTATGATAAACTTAATAGTTGTCTATGTCCATCTATGACTTATTGGCTCAAACATGCTATAGCAATACTATCTCTCTACAAAATCTTGATAATTTTAACAAAATTTAAGTTGCTGAATTAAAATTTTATTTATGTACTGAATGCGAGATGGTAATTTTTCATACAAACATTCGTTTTAATTTTTTCTACTAATTTTATTTCTCATTGTTATTTATAGCCCTTTTTAAATAATGTCATGGGAAAAAATTATTTGCATAAATGTATACTCTTACATTTCCTACATTAAAAATTATCATTAACAATAATACTTAAAAAATAAAAGAGTGTACTGGTTATGGATTAAGAAATAATATAATGGATTTTATTTCGTTTTTATTTATACAAATCCAAAATAATGTTACATGACAGCTACATACACTAATATTATTAAAAATGAGTGGTACTTGTCAAAGTGTAAAAGAATTCTATTTATGGAACCCGAATTAAGTAATTTCTTTGTTTTATGTAACTTCTCTCACATTTTTAGGATTTTTACTGCGTATCATTTAATATAATACGTTCAGATATATTACATTATTTTCATGCATGGTTAAATACGCATTATTACATATGAGAGCAGTATTATATTAATAGCATTATGTATCATAATGGTGTTATAGTAGAATAAGTAAATAGAAAAAGATTTAATTCATGAAAAAATTCTTATCTAACAGTGCTATTAATTATCTGCCCCTACAATGCAACATTTCTATAGACAGAACATTAAAATGTGTCAGTACCCAAGGTTCGAGCTAAAGTAACAATCTTACGATCACGTATTCCTCCTTGTTAAACATAATTTCCACTATGCTTTTCAAGGTTATAACAAAGTGAAATAAGTAGGAGTATAGAATGTATTTCATGATACCATATCATTTTTATCCGAAACATTTGTCGATGTCGTTCGATATAATAATGATTAATAATAATTATGATTACAGATATTTAATATAACAATTCATGCGCAACTGTTATTAATTTGTATTGTAAAATAGGCATGCATGACTTTTTACGACTTACGTCGTTATTATTTAACCAGTTAATTGTGGCGATCTTTTTGCAAAGCGCACATCTGTGTGTGTCGCGATAATCAAGCGATGACGAGTTAGTTCTTAAGAATTTATGAATCCATCTCAAATCATTTACACTTTTTATTTGTTTATTTCATTTCGTGTTGACCTCTAAACATTTTAAACATATTACAATTTACGAATATAATTTAGTTTTCGTCAAAATTACAATTTAAATATCAAATTGTAACGAAATTTTACGCATGACGGATATAGTCGTCAAACACACTTAACTGGTTAAAAATGACAAATACGGTTTTCGACGAAATCGGTAAGTAATGAAGTACATATTACTAATAAAGACGAATTTACAATTGTGCAATATTATAAGATTTGCTTTATAAATATAAAAATGCTTCACAATAATCATTAATAATATGCTTAAAAGAAACAATACGTTTCTTTCTAACGTATATATTAGTAAGTTAACATAATTAAGAAAGTTACTTTTCTGTCGACATTTTTAAGTTTGTTTTTACTGTATATATAAATACTAATTCTATATAAATATAAAGAACATAATTTTAATTTAATATATGTATCTAATTTAATTACTTTCGTAGACAGATTAAACTAGAAATAGCATTCGAGAAACGTGAGAAAGTTGTAAAACTGTTTCGATTAGCCGGTCGATTCGTCGAATTCGTTCGCGACAAAGGGGCGCGTGCCGTGCCGCCTGATCTTATCTATGAAAATACATGAAAAAAAGTTACGCATGGTACACTACATTAGTACCAGGTAACCATAAGTGTATAATAACCATAGGCTTTATGTACAGTTGAAAAAAACCGATATCTGTTGATGGTCACGCGTCCAAGTATCTAAGTAAGCAAGATATACCTGGTATCAGAGTGTAACCCTTTCGGATGATTAGCAATTATCTTCAAAATAGCTTTTCAAATTACGTATTTGCTTTTTCCTGGTCTGAATTACATATTTTAACTGGTATATCAAGTACTATCAAGAAGGAAATGTAAAAATCTTATTTTACGTTTATTTACAAAAATTTTGTTACGTTTACAAAATGATTATTTTATTGCGTTTTGATGCTTATATTACAATACTGTGTATATTATAAATTTAAATATTCTTTCACTGTGTTGTTGTTTTGACAAGAGATTACAAATGTTGCAAAGCACCATGTTATGTAGCTGCATGATTAATGCCATCTCAGAAATCAGCGGGATGACCATCGGCAAAATGTATATTAGCCATTATATTTTCCTTAGATATTTATTAAAAAAGACGTTGTTCAAATAAGTAAAATGTATTATTAAACACTAGGAAAATGAGATATCGAATTTATGCATCTAATACAAATTAACCTGCGAAAGAAATCTTTTACTCTTTAAGAAAACTGTATTAGTGACCTAGTAGCATAATCTACAATAGCGAAATACCATAGTAATATCTAATAGGTTACTATAGTGGTAGTAAAACAAGAGAAATTTTAGTATCAGATTGCAAATCGTCCAGTTACAAGTTTCAGTGTAATTTCTGCAAATAGCACGGGTTTAGTTACCTAAGATGATAATGGTTTGACAATAAAAGTTCATTTATGTAGCACATTACATTACAAATTTTTAATCATAAATATTTCTGCAATTTGCTTCCTCATCAATCAAACGTTAATATTATAGATACGAGACGTTCAGGATTTCTCTCACTCCGAGGAAATATCGTCTCTTTCACGCTTAGGCGTGCCAAAACAAATCTGTTCGAAACGATTCACGCATTTCTATCCAGAGACCAAGCGCGTGCTCGTTAAATTCATGTATACCGGTGCTGTCGTGTGTGAAAATGCACACGTGCCATTGCAGCCCGTGCACGAACAGCCCGGTGATAGAGAAAAGACCAGGCTAGTACACCCATGAGCCACCCCATACGTATGTACGTCCGAGCCCGGTGTACCTAAAGTTTCGAAGGGTGCACGACCCCCTCGTGTACACACATGCAGATAGGGCCAGGTGGTATGACGTGGCTCTCTTATAGAAACGCGTATGGGGGTTCTTCTGCAGGCAGCTGCAACTTGATTCCGACAATGCACCGGCACAAAAAAGCATGAAGGAAAGACCACCGTGGCTTCATGGCGTGCCCGGCACCGCGATTAGGGAACGACAGAAGTGTACCCATAGGCTTAGCAACCTTCGAACTTCTAAAAATCTAGTAAACTTTTACCAGTCTGCGAAATCTGGGTTTGAATCTTGCAGAATCTCATTTACTATTATATATTTTTCACCGATGACTGTTTTGTATTAAAAGTCCGGAAGCAGTTATGCATTTAATATTAAGTTGTATTATTGATTGTAAACGAAGATAATAGATACTGATTAGTTGTAGCTAATATTTGAATATGCAATCTTCAGAATTGTTTATTTTCGAAATTAATAAACAAAGTCTCAAGGTAAGCTTTTTAAAAGATTCTATGGTTACGCCAGTGTAACATCCAAAGACGTCACGTGCACCTTGGCAGGGTGTCTCAAAGACGAGTGTGTTTGTAAGAACCGTGACGTCATCACATAAACGTCAGAAGGAAACAGGTTGTATTGGAATTGTGCTTATAGAGCGGCTTAAGGCGTGGCTACGGTGAGGTCCATTCACTAAGATATATCTTTTAGTCGCGTGCCGCCTAACAACAGGCGTCTCGGAAGAGGTGTATAAAGACGTTCACCTTACGAACGTACCCCAGTGGTCAAACGATTAAGGAAGTTGTTAAGATGCAACTAAATATGTTTATCCGAAAGGATAAAATTTCTATTTTTAAATAAAATAATAAGAATTTACATTTGCAAAAAAAGTTTTGAATTGTTTAAAATCTAAAAACGTTCATATCATTTAGTAATTCAATCAATAATTACTGGCCCAAATATTGAATATGTATTAATTTAATTACTTTCATTATTTAATAAAAAATAATCAAGATTATGATATGTTGTGAAATGAAAATATTTTATGTATGATAAATTCATTTAAGTAATCTATTGCATGGAATAGATGGTACATGCAACTTTTCATTGATAATTTGTAACGGTGTTTGTTTCAAAGGTACTTATTGCTGCACAAATGTTTTTTTTTGTGTAATCTTTTTTCTTGTCCTTCTCATTTTTCATTGTGAAAAATTTATGTGACTTTATAAGGTAAGTAAAATGATCAAAAGTGTATTACAAAATTTTTAACCGACTTCGAAAAAGGAGGAGGTTACTCAATTCGATCAGTATTTTTTTTTTCTTTTTTTTTCCCTCTATGTATGTTTACCGATTACGCCTAGCTGGGTGGACCGATCGGAACGAAACCTTTTGTATCTGATAGGGTCTGATTCCCCATTGGTACCATTATCAAAAAATTTTTCATTTTTTAATTGCAAAGTATTGTTATTGCAAAACAACCGGCAACTTTTGAAATAAACTTTTCGCGACTTTAGTGCGCTTTTAATATCTTATCACGGACATGATTCTGAACAATTTTGTTCATATACAAATTTCGCGGAAAGGTTTAGTTTTCGAGATATTAGCGAAAAATTGTTGTTAACTTTTGAAATCAACTTCGAACGATTTTAATGTCTTTCGAATATGTTGTTAGGGGCGTGGTTCTGGACAACTTTTTCCTCATGCATAATTGACGGAAAGCTTTTGTTTTCGCGATATTAGCGAAAATTGTTGTTAACTTTCGAAACCAACTTCGAAGGATTTTAATGTCCCTCTAATACGTTATTAGTGGCATGATTCTGAACGAGTTTTTCCTTATGCATAATTGACGGAAAACTCTAGTTTTCGTGATATTAGCGAAAAACTATTGTTATTAATATTAGTGGAACGCCCCGTGCTATGCACGGGAAAGACAAGAAAGGGCAATTACAATGCACTGTACCAAAACACTCACTAAGCTTTACCGCTCTGACACGCGACTTATACAGCAAGATGAGTTCACGTTGACGTTGGTGTATTATTCCCATTGCTTGGTACAGTCTCCGTATCGTTCTAAAAATGCATCAATTTCATTTGTTAGAAAATTTGTTGCGCAGGATCTGCTATTATTTTACGGATACTTTCACCCTTGCGCAGTTCTAAACCGTAAGAAATACACATGCGCAGTAAATTTTTGCAAAGTTAATAAAGAACAAATGGATGAAGCACCCTCAATCATGATGTAATTAGTTTGTACTTGTCCCTGAAAGAGTGTTTCTTATTTTTTTTTCTATGCATGTTCGCCGGTTTTTTTTCCTTGGTGGGTGGTCCGATCGGAACAAAGCCTTTCACATCTTGTAGAGTCTGACTCCCCATTGGTACCATTACCAAAAATTTTTTCATTTTTTAGTTGCAAAGGATTATTGTTGCAAACAAAATTGAAAAACGATTATCCATGCTGTCTTTTACTTAATTATGCTCATGGCATTTACGCAGACAAAAAAAAAGCCCGGAGGAACTGTCTCACAGTATCCTATACAATTCTCCCCATTCCACTAAAAAGCGTGAAATAAAATAATTTTAAGAAAAAAAAATACACCGACTTCGAAATGCACTAAAAAGTATAAAATAATTTCTATTTCATTCAATCATACAATTACGTAACAGATATGAATGAAACATATTTACTCGTTAGGTAGTATATTAAATACATTTCAACCTTTTCGGAGGCGGCGCAAAATTAAAAATACCTCAGTAAACGTTGCTGCCAATAACCAGTTGATTGTGGTATGGCGTATTGGAAATTAATAAATCCTGAGAAAGAATACGTACTATTATAGATATATCTGGTAATATATGTAAATGTAACGACTGCATCTTCATTTTTCAACGTTTCTGATATAAATGAAATTGAATCGACTTCGTTCGCGTGTGGAAGCCATGGATCTAAGAACCTATAAACGGAGCCCACGACGCAGGAATTACCAAATTTGCGGCAGATGGGCTCTATCTTTATAGTATATGCGGCGATCGAGTCTTTCCGTCCCATACTCTATGAATCTAGATAGACCATAGTTACATTCTATACGCACTAACACCTACTTCGCGGCGTGCTGTCGAGTTATATGTATAGAAAAAAAAATAGCTATACAAGCTTTACCTATGTTCGGCTGTCCAAAGGTTGACATGTTCAAGAAAATCTTTTAATTTTGCGCCGCCTCCGAAAAGGTTGAAATGTATTTACTATACTACCTAACAAGTAAATAGGTTTCATTCATATCTGTGACGTAATTGTATAATTGAATGCAATAGAAATTATTTTATACTTTTTAGTGCATTTCGAAGTCGGTGTATTTTTTTTCTTAAAATTATTTTATAGATTGTATTAATATAATCACGAATTTAAGAATAAGTAAACTTATATTTTTGTATAGTTATTATTGAACTATACAAAAACTATACATAAATGTACAGTATAGGAAACATACTTGCTTTCATATATTAAATATTAATAATGTAATATTATGAGCTCAAGAACATTTACTTTATTACATTATGTATGTGTATTGTGTTTAACGCTCGTATGTTGTTTATGTATATGTTTATGTATATTCTGTTTCGGATAGAAATTTTTACTGCTAAAAATACTCCCCACGTGTTACCTTTTTGCGATGAACTCTATTTAATGAATTATTCATGTCATTTCTGTGAAGATAATGAGTCACGTATTAATTTCGTATAAATCTTTTAATACATACTTAACTTATGCAGTTTCTAACGTAGCCGTTATATAAACGTGGACGCAATTTTACTGCGTGTTACGTTCAAATCTTAATATCTTATGTACTCATTGATTGAAGGATTTGAAATTTTTTTGCACAGTGTGTTTTGCGGCTTGAACAAAAGTCCGTATATGTCTACTGATTGTGAGTGTCAAATAAACTTTATGCGAGCTTTTAATCGCAAATGAACATCAATTTTAAAGTTGACACTGATATAAAGTGTAAATTTTCCAAGGGAAAAACAACTTCCCTTGCATAACACACAACAGTGTAAAATTACGACATGTCTGAATAAACACAACTGTGTCAAAAATTTTCATAGTGGCTATTTAGTCAATTATTCATATGTTATACACTTAAGATAACTGTTTGATTTGTCAATCAATTTCTTTTATAAACAAAACAATATTAGAAAAAAGGTTAGATAGAATTTAGAAACTATTTTTTAATAATTATTTAACATTTACATATACAATATTAACAAATATCATTAGTATTGCAAAAGTCATGTACGCGGAAATTAAAAATGTTTATATGTTTGATTAGAAATACAAAAGTTTTAGTTAATATTATTTTTTAACAATTCAAAAATTTCATTTTAAGTATTTCAGAGATTAAGTAACTAAATTTATATTCTGTAAATTGTCAAAGTATATGTTAAATCTTAATATTTTTTTCTGAATGAAGTGAACCGTTTATTTTTCAGAGGATTGGTATGCTGATGCGGATAGAGATTTCCCAAATCATTGTCTCGCTACGAATAATTACGTAACCCTGCTTAATTACATTAATACGATGTAATTACACTGATTTATCATTATAAGTAGTAACCAAATGTTTACTTTTGATAACACATTCAATCACAGTTCCCTTGTGAGGACAAATATTGATCATTTTGTTCAGGAAATACATATTATCCATGATCTAAATCTAACTTTGCAATTTTTCAACGTTATGAATTATGTGATAAGTAGCAACCAGAGCCCATGTTTTTAACCATGTAACGAAAAACTTTCAATTTTTTTAATTATAGACGACTGGTTCTGTAGATCGCTGCAATAAAGTTCTGTCTTCTTAATTAACAAGCACGTGTTCGCTTTTAAGGGAGAGCACTATATCTGTCGCATCGCATGCCCATCTGGCTCACTGTGTTTACAAACGCGTGTGGCATTACGATGATCAGCTATTAATTAATTAGAACCGTATTTAGTATACGGATAATAATGTATTTCATTATCAGTGTAACTATCAGTACTGTTCAGTTTCCATATGCAATACGTACATTCACTCACAGCTAACATTGTGGTGTATATATTTATACAAGTTTTGTCTTGTAAGAAACGTCTTTTATGTCGAAAACTCAAGGAATCGTATTATTGAAAGTATAAAGCATTTTGGTTTTATATGGAATTGCATATTCGCTTTCACATAGTTCAATTCTTGCGAACATTTCGCAAGAAATAATTAAAATCTTATACAATTGTATACAATCTCTCACTTTTTAAGATATGTTACTAATTATCAATTTTTTAAATATTATGTACATTTTCATATTTTCTTCGTATACGGAATTTGATTTGTATAGAGAATGGTCTAGAAATTTTTCTCTACGATTTTTAATAAACTTCTGATGGTTTAAGAGAAAGAAATGTTGCAACAGATGGTGATCAATTTTGAAATATCTTTTCCGATAAGAAGTCGTGATTACCTTGATTTATTTAAATAGCATCACATGTACATATAATATTAATAGCCTGACATTATAGGCAATTTCAAAGTAAAATCAATGATCTACTATACTTTGACCTTGAAGTGACCTCAAACTGAGAAATTGTTGAAAATCTGTCATCATAATATTTAAACGTATGTTGTTAGTAATAAATTTCACACTAAATTAAATGTTCTATGATTGTATGATTGTATTTCAGCGTTTTGTATCATGAACGAAATAGAAAAATTCGCTGGGCCGAAGTAAACTGAGAAACTTTTTCGTTTCTCTTACTGGTTCTATCTTTTTGTAAAAATGATGGATTTCCTTATTGAAAGAAATACAAATATTTTATTACATGTTATTAAGTAACAATAGACTCATTCAAATATTTTGATAACAGACAGTTTCATAGTTCAAGGTTATGTCAAGGTCATTGAATGCTAGCTCATGTTATTTATTATTTTATAGTGTATTTAAAAAAATCAAAATGAATTCGGATTTTTATTGAAAAAATACCATTTTGAGGTTTTTCAATTGCAATTTATGATCAATTGAAATCTAATTAATTTTTGTTGCAATATATTTGTTGTCATATTGTCGGTAGTACTTCAAATTGTTATTTTGTCTTGAAATTAAGAAGAAATGGACATACAATATTATTTAATAAAGAGTTTATTCATTATTTATTCTATTATATATTTAATACGATATAATAATTAAATTAAAAATTGAGTTAAAAAATGAATAAACAAACGATGAAACATAAATCAATACCTACGTTAATATTGTATCTTGATGAAAATCAATATAGATTTCAAAGAAGACACTTTAAAAAATTGCGTAACTTATAATAAGAAACTTATGGAGCGGCAATTGGATCTGTTTGGTAGTTTTAGCGTTGATAATAAATTGGCAATAGCGTTAACGCAATTAATTCCACGGCAACACTGCAGAGTCCATTGCTTCTCTGAAATCTATAATAATACATAACTGAGTTGTAAGATATTAATTTAAGTATCAGATTTAAATTTAGCAAAAGAATTGTAAGAGATGATATTTCATCGTTTTGGAATTAAAAATATACGTATCGTCCTCTAAGAATTAATAAATATACGCGATAGATAACGAAATGTTTAAACGCGCTTCTTCCAATGTGACACAGCAAGATTTTATTACTTATTCTTCCAATTAGTAAATCGAATGGTTACTTCTTCCTAATGTCCAGTTCTTTGATATTATTTACAGAATTGATATTATTTTTAATATTGCACGCTAAATATGAATATTTCAAAATACAAGGTGTTTCTCGAAGCGTTCATTTTATTTACTTGATACTTTAAGCGTTTTATGTAATTTTGAAAGAGTAAACCATGCCCAGCATGGTTAATTATTTTTAAACAATGACAAATAAACACGACGATAGTGAAATATGTGCACTTGTAAGATTAAAATAAAATGTAACAAAATGTCAAACTTCCAAATTGTTTTCTTAAAAAATGTATACTTTTATTGCTTAAAGATTCGTTAATATCTACAGAATTTAAAGTTTGGTTAATTCGTAAACGAAATAAATAATTAAAATTATAATCAAAAATAATTTCAATCAAATATATAATCAAATTTATTCGATAAATTTTACTTACTGGTATAATTAAGTCTCTCATTTCATATTTAATGTTTACTATTAATGTTTACTCGATTTTAATTGTAATGTATTACAAATACAAATATTTCTTCTCTTACCTCAATTTTACGTCAAATAGCAACAACGATATTTTTTTCTCGAAAAGTTGTTCAATTTTTATGCTCGACAGAAACATTTAAAGGATTAATAGGGATTGCCATAATTTCGTCGTGAATCATAGGAAATATATTTTTTCATGTAACATTTTCTGTAATAAATAACATTTTACATGCAGAAAGGACAAATTCTTTCTTGTAACAGAAATTTAGTATACGAATTTCACGTATAAAAGTGACACAAAACATTTTTTAAAAAGCCAAAAAATGAAAATAAAGCAGTATGGTATTCTTCTAGTATTCTTATTTTTTTACTGTTCTGATAATTTCAAATTTTCAAAAACTAACATTTTTATTGTTTGTCTGAAAGTAGCAAAATTTATTAGTGTTTTTATCTTAAAATACATCTGTATTATTATTACTGACCGTAACATAACTTTCGAATTATGCAATAATTAGTCATGTATTGTAAAAACAGAATACAGAAAGCTTTATTATAAATATTAAATATGTAACATGATGTTTTTTTCTATTTTTGTTTTTACTTATATGCCGAAAAATAAACTTTAGGATTAAAAAAATTTAATTGTTATTGTAAGAAAATATTTTAATTATAATCATTAATTGTTAATTATATTAGAAATTGCATAGTACTATTCGACGTAATACGATCATGTTTTGAATTTCGTTTGTAATTTTGAAGCATTTAATTGATTGTAATTTGCCACTGAAGGGCTCGACCCTCGGTTCGAGAATATTTTTCTCAAACTCACCCTTGAAACGTACAGGTTTACTGCTGCTGGTGTATACGTTTAAGAATGCTCAGTCTATTTGCACCCCTAAATTCTTTATAGCCACTTTTCATTCTTACGAACACCATACGCATCAAACTTGCCCTAAATAGGAAAGTCGTTTCCTGTATCTGAGATTGTTAGCACGTGATCGGTTTTTCCGAACGTTGAACACTAAAGTGTTTTAGACATTATCTCAATTTGTGTGATACGAACAAATATATCGAATTAATGAGCAAAGGAAAATACTATTTAGTAATGTGGATAAATAATTTGATAACAGAGTACAAACTCTATTAACAAGGCAACTATAAACTAATTAAAGTAAGTGATATGGAAACGATAGTGAATATTCGAATTTTTGTACAAGAAATTTTCATTTGTAAATTGTTTCACATGAAATTCTTTATTGCATAAATATACAAAGTTTACGATAGCTTTAAAAATTAATTTTCTTTGACAGCGTTAGGTATTTTATAATTTTCGAAGCATTCATTAATTCTCTCTGCTATAAAAGATTTTAGAAGCGGGTTTTCATTATTTTTTGCCTTAACTTTGTAGTATTCTCGTTGCATTCAAGTCGTTAATTATTGTTCATTGAATAGTTGTAAACTTTAATTAAGCAATAAGTATGTTTATATTTATGTTGGTAAGAAAGAGTACGAGGTGTGACACAAAAGTAACGAGATTAGTCCAATAAATCATTGTACCTGCAGAATCAGTTCTCCGTGACATTATCACCTTCAAAGTAGTCCCCTTCAGCATTCACACACTTATGCATTCGGCACTGCTATTGCTGGTAACAATTCTGGAACGAGGTTTTTGGAAGTCCTTTCGGACGATTCTCCGTTTTTGCCTGAACCTCTTCAACTGAGGTGAAATGGATTCCCTTTAAGCAAAATTTAACTTTAGGAAATAAAAAAAAGTCGCATGAAGCCAAATCAGGCGAATAAGGAGGATTCCCTATCACAATAATAATTTTGCTGGTCAGAAACTGCTTGACAGACAGTGTCGTGTGAGCGGGTGCTTTGTCCCGGAGCAACAGCCATCCATCGCCTCACAACTGTGGCCTTTTTTTCCTAATTTTTTCACGAAGTCTTTTTAGTATTTCAATGTAATAGTGTTAGTTAATAATCTGACCACTGGGAAACCACTCAATCATTACAATTCCATTAATATCGAATTTTAATTTTGACATGCGTTCTTTTTTGGGTTTTGGGGATCCTGAAGACTTCCATTGCATCGAGTGGCGCTTACTTTGTGAGTCATAGGTAAAAATACATGTCTCATCACATATTACAACAGATTTCAACAAATTTTACAAGAAACTTGATGTTTATTCGCTGTTCGGTTTTTACGTTAGACATTTTTCCGGCAGAATGCAGTTGCACGTGTTCACTAAATAACGCAATATTTCCAAATGGTATGACCGATTCAATCGAAATTGGCAACATGGATAGAGGAGGTATGTGGGATGATGCCACCAAAACAATTGCTGCTAATTCCATTGTTTTTTCAAGTTACAGACCTAGTCTCGTTACTTTTGTGTCACACCTCGTATACGTACCTGTGTTCCAGAATAAGTATTTATATTAAATATTAACAGAGATTATGTTATAAATAAAGGGACCTAAGAATTTTACAATTTCATATCACTTTTTATATCTAAAAGTGTCATAAATTTTCAGCTTGCAATTATCTAATTCAGCGGGTAAAAATATTCTAAAACATAATGGCATCAATCATCAAAGCGCTAATCGTTATTAACCTTGACGCATGTTCGCATATACATATAGATAGGTAAAGTGGGACGCTTAGCGGAAGATAGAAGATCGGATAGCTCAAGGAACATAAATCAGTACGCAAAATATTTTCTTTTTTTACTATTTTTCATTCAGTAATTATTATATACATATATATAAGGCATACTTTATTTGAATGAAAGGTGTTATTATCTTCTTCAACCCGAGATTTACAATACAAGTAATACTTGGCATAATCATAGGAACAAATTCTCCAGACACGAACAGATTTGGCGTTGATATTTGAAATCGATGAATAGGGTTGATATTCGCGATAAAGGAATTGGCTCGTGTAGACCTTCCCTGGAGTGGTGGCACACGCCACTTGGGGCTACAGGAATGCATACATTTCGTGCTAGACGCGTGCTGTCTAGGATGCAAACAATGGCAAAAATCATGCATTGTGGCGGCTCGCATTGTAAGTCGGAAAGCTGTGTGTCATTGAGTTCAGGCAGCTGCTTGCTACTTCCCTGTCCCCACCGTTCTGTAGATCCCTTGTTTCACCCCCTTTGACTGGTTCCTGTCGGTTCAGGGGTGGAAGGGTCCTACGATCCCCGCGCCCACCGTATCTGCGGAGAAAGTAAATACTTGCTGAAATTTCGTTTACCCAGTATTATCTTTCTGAAAGCTGGTCTGGCTTAATGCTACCTCCTGGTCCATTAGACTTTTTCTGCCCTGTTATGACCATGACTGCCTATACGATGATGAATTTCCAACGATGCTTTTAGATAGAATGACATGTTTTCTTGGAATGCTTTACACATGAGATTATGAATTATGTACAAGGTGTGCCGTTTATTGAAATAAGAGTTAATTGCAAATTTTAACATAAATTTGTTAGAAATGTAATTCGAGTATAATTTGTTTAATGTTCATATCTATGATGATTGTAAGGTTCAAACGTATTTTGTTTTTAACTGTTTGGCTATTTTGTAATTCATAGTCTGAATAAAAGGGTTACTAAATTTTCACTGAATGCAGAGTTTGTCGCAAATGTCAGAAAGAGTTAAGAACATGATAGAAAGGATGCAGCGAATCGAAACGTGGAGCTGAAATCTGGTAATTCATTCTAAGCACCTGGACAAATCCATTCAGGAGGATGCGTTAGCACGCGTCGAACAGATGTGTAAGTTCATGGCCGCAGGCGGGTCAATCCGATCGATATTATGAATCAGGAATATTTTAGCACGTTAAATAAGCAACGAGAAGATTAGTTTCAGAATGTATCCTTTTCGAAAACAACAACATATAATATTTTATCTTTTCTATTATCATAAAGTGATATTTTATATTTTATAAGTCAGTGTATTACGTTCAATGTCGTGGTAGGTTAAAATAAAAAATTCGCCACAAACTTTACTTTAATTCTTGTATTTTTACATAACAAACCGATTTCTGTGTTTTTATCACAAATCGGTTCACTGCGAAGGAATCATCTGATTGATTAAAGTGTAATATTTACATCATAAAACTATTCTCTAAAAATGGTGATTTTCTACAATCTTTGATGCGGTATAAGTGACATTTCAAGATACTTTTGTCATCAAATTAACATCATACTTTCAACCTAATAATGTAATATTTTTTGCCATATTTTTTACAAAATAACACTTTGTATCGCTTCACATTGTCCTTTCATGTGACCCCCACATAGTACGCTATAAATTCTCGTAGTGTCGCCAGCAATCGTTACGGTTTCATTCACCGTCACGTTTCGGATCTTCGAAAGCACGAGACAGAATGAAGGGAAGCATATCTATGGGTTCTTGCCATAGGTCATATTACGTCTTCTTCATTCATGAGTTAAACCCACGTAAATACACGTAGCCACTTACATACATGTGTATATACATCATTGGAAACCCAAATACCTCGTAGGTCTTATGCGGTAGGGTAACCATAAGGCCTCAGCTTCTTTCCTTTCCGTCACTTCATTCATTTCCATGGTAGAGATGAATGCTTTCCTACGTGAATGGGTATTTATCCGTGTGATAAATAATAATAATAATAAGTTTCTGTTTAGGTGACTTGATGATGTCTGTGATACAAGAATAATGTCTGAAATGACGAAAGGTTAGGAATGTTTATTCATTCTAACTGAAGATTATCTCTTGTTAATACGATTAACGTGTACAGTCACCAACTAATCTGGCTTTCCTAACAAAAACATGTAGTTTCTTTAAAAGAAGAAAAATGTAAACGCACATTTTTTATTGCATAACTGTATGTTTGCTATGATGTCATGATTTCAATTCCATGTATGTACAAAGAATAGGTATTAGTAATTTTTTTATTGCACAAAAAAATAAAGCAAAGAAAATTGATCTTTATCTCTAAAAATTGTTGGTTGTGTTTTTAATAAAATATATATTTTTGCTTTAACCAATCAACTGTGTTCGACTTGTACACACATTATCATTTACTATAGAAACATTTTTCTATAGTAAGTTTAAAATTTGTAACAAGAGCATGTGTTCTGCGTTTAATATATATATTTGTCGTTACTTAATTTTTATTACTCATCCCTTAAAGCATTTTTAGAACTAAATTCTGAAGATAACTGGCTAGTAGATTTTCTAGGATGCTTTAACCTTGGTTTATAACAAAAACTTATAACACTAAGTAATATAAATACTTGTGTCCCCGTTAGTAATATAAATACT
Organism: Megachile rotundata; assembly: GCF_050947335.1. NCBI lineage: Eukaryota > Metazoa > Arthropoda > Insecta > Hymenoptera > Megachilidae > Megachile > Megachile rotundata. Next base: position 1,233,160 of record NC_134986.1, read on the forward strand.
TGTGTCATTCTTTCTTCAGATCGATGTGTAAACGATAGGCGGCAATCCTACAATTTGCAATGAGACGCGTGACTTCCGGCGGAGGGGTACATTCGGGAACACACATACATATACAGCACATACTTACTCAGCAAGAGCTTCCAAAAGGGCCGACGACGTGTTCTCTTGAATGGAAGAAAGATTACGAGGCCCCTTTTCCTTGGGGCGAGTCTTGGGTTGAGGGCTTCTCGTATAAATAGAACCTGGTAAGCACAAGGTGTTATACGCTTTGGCACACGACAATCGACCAACAGGTTTCACTGTCTTCGAATGTGGTTGATGGCCTCAAGGAATTCACAGAGGTTATGTTACCCTATTATTTGTATTCCTTTGTTTCTGGGAGATAAAGGTAAATCAACCTAATCGAGAATATAATGTCATCTTTAATAGTGCTGATTGTGTTTATTCTTTTATGTATCATCTTTTGCGTTATTTTCTAAATTGATTTATTTTTAAGCTAAACTTTACTTCGAAGCACGATCTTGTTGCGTAATCAGATAGTATTCGATAATTATAGATAAAATACAACGATTCCGAGTGCTGGAATCTGTTGAGAGGAGTCTCAAAAATGTACATAGTCATCGCGTGTTGGGGATGATCGACACCAATACAAAGGACTATCATTTGATTTTAATCGAGAATTGTGCGGCGTCTACTAAACATTAGTTACGAAGGAACACATTAATGTCAACAATGAAATTCGCACGAACTGTTTCAAATGTCACATTGGGCTCAGTGCAGAAGGCTACATACAATACGAATGTTAATTACAATAAAGAGTTCGTAGGTGAGTATAATTTATTTCAAATTTTAGTCAGATTACGGCCAAACATGGTTAAACTTTAACTATATGAAATATTAATTAGCAAAGATATGCACTCAAAAATGGAATCCTATTGGCGTTTTGCAAAAGATACAATGAGAGATGTAGAAGGGAATGATGAAGATCTATTCGCGACATTGAATTTGCACATTAACTTTCTGAATATTTAAATATTTATTATAAAATATTTACTTACCATAAAAAATTGTCGCCTAAGGAATGTTAACCTAATAGCAGTTTTAATGGATGCAAAGTACAATATGTGTTTTATTGAATAATAATATTTGTCTACTGTAGTTGCCACTGTAAAATAGCATATATTACCAAACTTTAATAATATATGTATAACTTTTGAAAAAATGAATTCTGACATTCAAAATCATTATGTCTTATCCATATTTATTGAGTACTAATAAATCATGTAAAAAAATTAGGAAAAGAATAGTGCTCCAAGATGAAGCTGAATCATTGCGGAATATTAAAAGTTTTGAGAAGTTATTCTCTTAAAGATCGCAAAATAAAAATTTCATACAAAGCGAAAATATTAAAAAAATAAATAATACATTTTTACTGAAATATGGTTTTATTCAAAATAAGTTTTACTTTTTTATTTTAGGGGTAATTGTATTTTATTTTTTATTTTCATTCGTAAATTTTTGAATATATTTTTTGACGAATAAAAAATTATTCGTTACACTTGAATACCATCCTTTTATTGAAAGTTTTAATTTGACAATTATTCGAATAATGCTCAATTTTGATACAGTAAAGGTGTATAAAATTCAATAAAATATTTGCAAGGAAGCTTATTTGGAGTAAGAAAGATGAAAATTTCAAGTTTTTCGTTAATTTTACAATAAATAAGAGCCATTAATTATTAAACATAATTATTAGTACAAATAAAACCTATTATAAATTATTATTTGATGTAATTGGTGATACGTACTAATGTACGTATAAAAGCTGAAAGTGTGACAAATGCACACATAATTAACAATATCATAGAGACGTTAATAATTACATGTATTAATTTATAAGATTCATTAATTTCTAAATTAATCCTGTGGAGAATGAATTTTCTTACAAATATTTTAGCAAATTATCGAATTCATGTTTCTCGGAAACCACAGATATGAAAAAATTGTATTGTAAGTTCTCAACTTATTTTCTCATGTAGAAGCACTTTCTTTCCGATTGTACCACGATTTACAAAGCACCCTGTATAGTGAACAATTTGAATTTACTTTACTGATATATGTAGGTGATATTAAGTCAATATTATATTCAAACGGTATACCAACATTTTATCTAAATTATTCATAAAAAATATATCAATGCTTACTAACGGTTCATGCTCGATTTTTAATTGTTCTGTAATCTGTACATTAACACAAAAATCTGAAATTATTTAACACATTCACTTTGAAAGCAAACACTGATTTTCTTTTACGTATAAAATTATGTAACACTAAGAAATATCTGTAGACTTTACAAACGTGAATTATAGGCCTATGCTATAAAATACAAGTTAAATACTTATAAAGATCGTACGTATTCTTTAAGTAAATTTTAACATGTGTGGAAATTCAGTCTTCGGTTTCGAAATTGTTAATACTTAGTATTCTTAAACCGAATATTTCGTACTGAAAATTTATTGTCTATTTTTCGTCCTATTATAAGCTATAACACATATAGAAAATCACACAGATTGATATAATGTACGAGCGTATAATATACCCTACACCGTTTGACAAGCGCGTGTTCGAAAATACGTTGAAAAAATATCGGCAGGCAAGCAGATGAGAACATCGCTGCACGCTTATAGAAAACGTATGTATGTATGTATGTATATGAAGGTACCCCTTTGCTACTCTTATGGGGTGAGTCATCATCTGGCTTTAACCCATAAAGGGAGAAAAATAAGCTCATAGGACTGCCGTGTTATGTTCGAGGGGTGCACGAAGAGATTCCGGCTGGTTGATGCACGAAAGGCAGGTGAGGACAGGGCTATCAACCAAACAAGTTCGCTTACAGTGATAGAAAGCATTTTCACACTGTAAAATATCTTTCCATCAATGATTTTAACTTTTCTGTTTAACTGCGTAATATGAAAGTTACCATTGTTTACCGCTTACGATGACATTCAAGGATTTTTATCTTGAAGAGTTCACTAAATTTTAAAAGAAAGCTCAACGATAAACGTTATTACTCAGTTTTGATCGTAATTTTTGAAAATAATATTATAAATATTAAACGAAAGTGCTAAAGGAACATTTTACATTCATGGTAACATTGGCTTATTCTAATCTAGTATAGAATTCGTTAGAGTTGAAAATGAAACTAATCTACTCCAATTTTAGTAAAATGTTTCATTTTAGTAAATACTGCTGGAATGTTTATAGTTTTATTAATCTTTGAGTTAATTGTTACTTATCTATTCCTTCAATCGAGGTATCAAGATGCGTCAAAAACGTGGTTCAATAGCTATCCCAGTGATCTAGAATAGCTAGTACACTGTTCTAAACAGTGATTTTTAATCGTTCATCGTCAAACATTTAAGTAAATCAGCAAATATACGAAATGTTATCGACAAAATAATATTATGCTGATGTAATAAAGAAACGTGCAAAAATTAAAATTGATATTAGTTTCAAGTTATTTAAGCAATTGTAGAAATGTTATAATTACAAGAAAACACATATTTTCATTATAAACAAACCAAAAATAATAAATATAAGCAGGTTAAAGTTTTGTAATTTTAAAATAGGAGCCAACGAATTTAAATAGACGGAGTACTAAGAACAGGATGGCAAAAGACATTGAAAATAGCTTTGTTTCAGTGTATCTGATTGATAATTCTTATTGTTAGTCAAAGTTAGGACTACTTATAATTTTCAATTACTATTTTACGTACTGTTCGATTATTTCTATCATTTTTACCATTTTACAATTCTACCATTCTACCCCTCTATTATTCTACTGACCTATTACATATTCTATCATTCTACTATTCTATCCTTCTATTCTTTCACCGTTTTACCATTCTATTACGCTACAATTCTACTATTTCACTCTTTAATAAAACCATTATCATATTACTTAATTATACTATTTCACTATTTTACTACTGTACCATATTTTATAAAATAATTTACGGCTCTTCAAATTTTTATTACTTTGTTATATACTTAATAAAACATTGGAAATTTAAAACGATTAGATGACATAAAAGTACTATAAAGCAAGACCACGTTAATCTAAAATCGGATTACTGTATAGCGTACATTAATCAATAGAATGTTATCTAAGTATTAGCTAGTTTGTACTAAAAATATTAATAACGGGTTCGCGTAATTGTTATCAATGGACTTAATAAATATGAACGATACTTTCTGATAGTTTCATAATAAAACAAATCTTCGTATTATTTTTCTTGGAAACAGTTGAATCACATCAGTAGTTTTGAAAACGCTTGCATAAAAGTCCTAGGCAATTGCAGAAGTAGCTATAATGGACCCTGTAGTTTAATATGCTTCTTGATTGATGTTGCGACGATCGTTAAACGTCAATGTCAGCTTTTACCAGCAAACTGAAAGTGGTCGAGTCGATTGAGATGTTCAATTTATTGCTCATTTTCTGTATTGCTTGTATGAAAGTACACGTGTCCTCAATTACAATGAGTCATCTAATTATTAACACAACTTAAGAATTTGGTACAAATGTCTACAATAAATAAATAATACACTAATTTTCGTTATGGTTTACTTACGGGTATACGAAATGTTACGAAATAAGCACCAAAAATTTGTGCGAGAAAGTTGATATATAAAATTAGTTAGTTTTTCGCAACTTCGTTACTTCGCAAAATCTCATTTCAGTTTAATCCAACTAAATTAGCAGAAAATAAATTAAATTACATAATGCTTTTATTAAAAAAAATTATGAACAGAAATTATGATTAAAATTTAGGTATGTGATACTTTTAATAAATTTAGTAGATCGTGCTCACCTCACACAAAAATCCTTGTTGCAATAAAGTTACTGAAGTTACTATCATATACATAACGTAATTTGATGAAGTTTCACAAATTCGAGGGGGAAATATACTATTATACATATATATTTACGTCCTGTAATCGTTTTTAAGGTCATTTAATATTCATCTGTGTTTTTTTAAATAGTAACTGTATTTTTTCTTCCTAGATTCTTATTTTACGTAAAAAAAGAAGAAAATTTTATATGAAACACTTTTTTATCAAACTTCATTCTACTTTTTATATTATGGAAGGAAAGTTGAGTGATACAAAAGAAGCTTCTTTAATTTTTTTCAGTAATTATTAATAATAAGGTAAAATGAATAATAACTTCCTCTTTTTACAGTATTCTTTTCTAACACAAGATAGCGAAACATCTTAGAAGGTTTTCAAAATATTCCCTATTTTGTGCTAAACAATAGTATAATCTGTTAACAAATACATTTCTTACTTTCTCAAAGTTTCTTTTGTAATGTTAGAACATTTCTTTGTAATATAATGTTTCGCATTTTTTTTTGTTTAACACAAATTTTATTTTGTTATTAATAGTTACTAAAAAAGTTAAAAAAGTTTCTTTTGTATCAGATTGAAATGACTTACTTTCAGAAAATAATGTTTTGTATAAAAGTTCTTTTGACAAATGAAATTGAAAACGATTAAAGAATAGAAACGTGTAGTATAATTGCATTTCCCCCTCGAATCTTAAAACTTTTGTTTCGAACATGTTTCCCTGAAATACGTAGTTTTCGAGATAATTGAATGTTCCATTTTCAAATGATTATTATATCTATTGTATAAGATTACTGTAGCTCATTAGCATATTATGCAATATACATTCTACAACAAAACTATAAAATAATACGTAAAATCGTCCAAATCTGTGTTGAATGATACAACTTTTCCTCTCTGCGTACGAAGTATCACTGCAGATTAAATAATTACTTTGGCATGATTAATATTTACACCCTTAAACAGAAAGCTTTCGTCGTACGAAACACTTGATTATTACAAGTAAAGTGTCTTACAGTTTTCATGCATTATGTTCCGTAAAGTTTAATTTCCTATCGTATTATTATACACATATTTTATAGTTTTATTGCGGAATGTAGTTCATTGGTTCTCTCGTGTAAACATAGTACACATTTTTACTTCAACTATTCACCCAACTTAACTGTCACTGGATATGTTTTGATATTAAAATGTCTATTTAACACTAGTCATTAAATTATCCCCTTCCCGTGCCGTTTATTTATCAGATGCGTCAGTCAAGTCTAGCTAATCAGGGTTATAACATTAAAACGAATAAAGAAAATTAAAATGTTGTAACTATTTCATATTCAGGGATCCTTGATAATGCAACTTATAGTTGGACCTAAATTTCGAGTTGAAAAGCATTCAAAATTTAAGTAAAGTTTGTCATATTTGTGCTATAAGTGCGTCACGAGTGAGACTCGTCAAAGCACGGGAAGGGGTTAACTAATTTAAAAACAAAAATTATAAATATTTAACAAAACAACGAAGATACAAATTATTAAGTATATTTTGTCAAGCATTTTGAATTTATTAACAATCTATGATTGTTTGTTATAATTTATTTTTTTTACTAGAAGCGACACAGATTAAGTACTAATTATTATAATACTATTGATAACGCTTTTATAAGAACAGAAAAGATAATTTCGACACGTGCAAGAGATACTCCTGATATTTGTTTGATATTTCGTTTCCTTGACATGCAATGTCGTTCTTTCGGAACCTGGTCAATGATAACTTATCGACCAATCGATCCTTCACTTCTATTTACAAACTAAATTTATGTGCACAATGTTCCTAATTTTATCAGTTCACCGATTTTTGACAAAACAGCAAAAGCTGGATAAATTTAATAAAATAATAAAATGCAAAGAAATATGTCTACATATAAATATATTGCAAGATAAAAAGTATTTTCGATCATACACATAGCTCATTTTGTGTATACAGTATATTTTGAATAATTTTTTCTTGGGCTTTGATTGTTGATTATTTCCATGTAGGGCCTGTTAATCAAGGTTCTGCTGTATACAATACTTTAGAGATTACCATATTTTGTTATTTTTTTATTAATTCTTTCAATGTTATTAGACACGAAAAATATTAATAGTCAGGCGTTATACAGTATACATATAGCTAATAGCGAAAGGAACAAAGGAAAGGAGGATAGAAGAATGATTTATAAAGGTGGAAAACTTTTGGACAATTTGGACGCAAATAGTCCTGTACTAGTCGAGCTTTGAATCATTATTCTAATAAAATTTGGAGGTACTTCGTATACACACATTATTTATTCTTTTTCATAAATCTTTTTTTCAAGGTCCAAATATTTATCCTTATCTAAAATTTTGTCAATGAACACCAGTTTGATAAACTTTGGGAATTCCTGTATCTTGTTGAGCTGGCAACAATATTGCGTGCATGGTTTCAGTATGATAGTGCTTCTGTACTTTTTCATCGGATAGTTCAAGCCACTTTACATAAAATATTTGCTAACCGTTGGATTGAACGAGGTGAGTGTATCGAATTTCCGCTAAGTTCAATAGATTCGATAGCCTTATATTTCTTTCTGTGGGTATATTTAAAAAGTGTACAATACCAAGTGATTTGCAAAAGAAAATTCCTTATGTATACCAAAAAATTTTTTCGGAAATGTTATATTGAGATGGAAAATTGTTTAGAGGCCGAATAAATGTCTGCATTCAGAGTGAATGGAATATTTCTGAACACCACTTTATGAACGTAAAATTGCTACAATGTGTACTTTAGTACTTGTTCCGCTATCTAAAATAAACATGATAATGTCTTCCAAATTAATGACTCTTCGTTATATCTTAATACTTTTATTTATATAGAAAGTAATAAGATACGTCGAATGGTGTATTAAAAAATATATAAACCTCTTTGAAAATACAAAGTTGACCTCGATGTCTTCTCTACGAAGAAAACTGTATGCTTTAGATAATTTGTTTCCTGAAATTATGAAAATTTTGTCTAAAAAATTTTTGTGTAGTTTTGAAGATATTCGAGTGCATCGATTTGAGTGTGACATTCATTCCCACTGCTACATTATTACGTGTTAAATAAAACGAAAGAAGCACACAAATTTAATGTATTTAATTTGTTAAATGTATTTAATTTGATAAAGCTTCTCCATTAAAATGACAAAAGCTTTATATGTTTCACTGAAAATTTTTCAGAATCAATTACATTCGATCGAATATTTTTAAACCTTAATTTTTTATTCATTCCCCCCATTGGAACTTACATCGACACCAAATGAATGAACGTATATAAACTCGCAGTTTCACGCAATCTATAACTTGTTTAAAATTTTACCAGCAGAAATAATATACTCGATGAAACTTTGTTCGGTAATAATCCCAGTTGTTTTGAAGGGATGTCGTGAAAGTTATTACGACAAAAAAATCCCCAACAGTTCTATGTTTACTGTGAGCGATCATTCAGGGATGAATCTTTTCAATGTTGAATCCAAGACTTACTAATTTTCTACTTCGTTTTAACTGAAAAGGAAAATATTACAAAGCAATAGTTTATTATTTAATCATTCAGTATTTAGAAATACACAAATTTATAAAAATTTAAATGTGTACAAAGTATGCTATATAACAATTACTTGTGTTAAACAATCACTGTGATTTTAATGAGTTACTTGAGAAAGTTGAAGTAGGTATTTGTATTGTTAATTAAAATTCAGAATTTTCGAACTTTCATCTAATTTATTGTATTTATTCCTAAAATTTTTCATCTCGGGATTTTAAGATCATAAACTTTTATGTTGCTTTGGAATATCGATAATTTCATTTAAGAACATGTTACTGTAAGTAGAATCTGGAAGCTTTGAGATAATGTCATAGTTTAATTTTCACTATTAAATGCAAGAACTTTTTTCTTATACGTTTTTTATATTCTTTATTAGCATAATAACAATAAAGGACAGTGCCTTCGATTTCTGATATGAGATCGTAACTTTGTATTTCATGTTTTGAAATAAAATGTAAATTAAATTTTATTACATATAAGGTCCAAAATAAAAGATGGGGACAAAGTTGTGGAGACGTATATGTATGTATTACTAATTACAACAAAGTCGTATTTGTTAAATATGGTACTTTTATATTTTTGCAGAAGAATGCATTTTTTTTATGTATTGCATGTCGTGCGAACTTTGTTTTTCTATAGCATGTGATGTCGCCCGAGTGTGTTGTTTCTTCTCCAGCATTCTGCACGATAGAGTAACGGTGGTACGTGTTCGGCTATACATACATATATTTTGTATTAATTAAATGTATCAAATAAATCTTATTATTCTTTAATCAGTGATGCTCTCCAATAAAAAGATAATTAACATATCACAAACATCAAGCATGTACTACTTAAGTTCTTGCATATCAAACAATATATTTCGAATTCACATAAAGTTTGATACGATTGGTTGACATAATAATTTTGTAAAATAACATTTTTACCATATCAATTTACAATTTAACCCTTTCGCTTCGGCTGTCCAGTCCGCCGAAGTACTGTAACTGAACGGAAGCGAGCGCCGTGAATACGTGCAGTACGCGTTGTTGCTGTATATACGTTTTCCTGAGTCTTAAATGACTATTTTGGCGAATAAAGCAAAAATTTGCTACAATATAATGAGTATAATTTAGATCTTTCATATGAAAACATTTATAACGTACAATTATAACTTTTATAATTTATAAACATTTATAACATACAAAGCTACAGTATTTTACAATATTTACTATATTTACAATATTTTAATTATGAATTAATTATGATACGCAAATAAGTTAATATATTAATGTGAAATGATTAATAAGCATGATTATAAGCATGTATGATTAATTTTGTTAAACGACACTCGTACCCACAAGTCATATTGTGCGCGCCGCTTATAAGCGGCGCTCGAAGCGAAAAGGTTAAAGCACATAGTACAAAGTACACCAATATAATTTTCAAAACGAAGGATGTGTGTTTTTGTTACTTAAAGGCTTCTTTCTTGGAATCTGTATTAATTATAATCCTTCCACTATTACTGGAAAACATTTAATTGGAAATAATATACGGTAGTCAATGAACTGTTAAATGAGTTGTCATCAAATTACAACGCAGTTCGAAAAATAGCAACAGTATACTCGATTTTCAAGACACGTGGTTGTCATGGACACCCCTTGTGGTGTGTATGTATATGGGTGTTACGTAGTCAGGCCTTTTGAACATTGACCATATGGTGCACCTACGACAGAGCCATGATTTATACGGACTCCCTATTTTACCTTATAAGTACGCAACCGTAAGATTTTATTAATTAACGTTGTCACGGAAGCGTTTCATCTGCATAAAAAAAAGGCAAACCGGAAAATGAATTTTACGCTCCACGCATGTCGCTTAATTGTTGCACATGGCAATTTCAAATTTGTTTGATATAAAGATATTATAGGGTCGGCATTCTTGAAATAGAAGTTAATAGAAATTTTACAAAAATTGAATTTTTATTTGAACAAAATAATAATCATATACTAAGAACAATGTTTTTAGTATTTATTCTTAATATTTTTTTATTTTTCAATTTTAAATTTAAAATATATGTTTGAAAAAAAAATATCGAGAGATAGAATATAAGGTGCAATATTTTAGAACTATTTAATTTAATCTGAAGTATTTATAAATATTACAACAAAAATCAAAATGAATTATTATTTTAGAACGTGATCGTTAAAAAGTAGACATTCTTTAACGCTGTATACATATTTTTATATAAATTATTCAGCATTCGATGTTACTCCCTCCAAATTCCTAATTAAGTCATTTTCAGGTGCAATAGTGAATATTTATAAAATTAACGAAAGTTGATGAATATTACATTGACTCTGATATCTGCCGTGAAATAAATAAAAATTAATGTTTTTTTGTTATTATACTGTTAATATTTAGTAAGTTATCTTATAAAAATCATATTTATGAAATTGTAGTCATAATTATACTCATGAAAATATACTTGTTAATAACCATCTAAGTACAAGAATAATTATTAAAAGAGTAAATAAAATACTTGTAACTGTGACGTTTTAAGGTTTAAGCGACAAATCGTTTTAATTATATTCATATACGCTTTTTATGAAACTGATGACTTTAGAAATACATATGTATTTAGTAACTTATGTGGTTTTTCTGATGGGAACATGACCTCTTTCGGATATGTACATATCTTATCGAATAGATATTTAAAAGAAACTCATTCATTTACATAAATCGTGTAATATGGAAGGAACAAAATAAAATACATTGCTTCTCAGAAAACATAGATTGAATACTGTTCGAAGATCGAAAAAAGATGCGAGGGATGCGTCGAGGGGGCAAATGGTTGCAATGAATTTGCATTGAAAGTGGCTTTTAAACGACTTCATCCACCCCTTCTTTTAACCTCCATACAGTCTCCGATGTTACTGAACCTACGAAGATTGTAAGGTAAATTTCTTACAAATTTGATATTAAATTGTTTAATATATTCATCTCGCCATAAATGTTCCCCATTACCTACTACTCACTGGAAGTTGTAAAATAAATTAAGCACGGAAGTTCAAATATATCGTAACACGATTCCTTTTTTGTCACACGAAACATTAAACCAGATAGAAATCATTGTCTGGCGATGGATATGAAAATGTTTCAAACGGTTATAGATTTTATGAGTACAGAAATATTCAAAAATCGTATTATAATCAAAAGATCGTCTTTTTATTTTTAAACTTGAAAATACTTCAATCCTAATATTTCCTTTCATATCATAATAGTATCAATTCTGTAAATTTAACTTACAAATTTAGTTTTAAAATTTTACTCTGATATCCTTTATAGAAATTATTTATTAATCATTAATATACTATTAGTATACCAGGCGGCTGAATTGTTATTATGTGTGAAATATTATTATTATATATTAAAAATATAAGGTAAAGAACATGATACCAAGAATATATGAGGGACTGACATATATACAAAAATCCTCTGTTGGAATGTAAAGCTAAAATAAGAATAATTAGTCATTGCACCATACATCGTTATTTACATAAATCTTGAAAAAAAGTAATAGAATAAAGTAATTAGAAGTGGTAATTACCACTTACTATTCTATTACTTTATTCTATTCGTAGGCTAATTAGCCTAGAAGTATTTAATCATTATAGAACGATTTGCAAGTGCAGTACGAATTGTTTATTAAGCGTTTCTGAACGTTAAGCCCAAGTAACTTTGGCCAGATTAGCGCTATTTTGTTCCAAATGTAGAAAATGATTATTTTTAATATTGTTGTACCACGAAAACATAGAAACATTGTTGTTCCGTTGGAATGTAAAGACAGATAAATGGCAACAATGATCAAAAAGTACTAATGAGGTAATTTAGCAATTTATAGAGCAGTAAGATAATAACTGATCCTGCACCTAGCGTTACGCTAATCTGGTCAAAATTGCTTCCGGTACTGGTAAACATGGGGATGTTGCAACTGTTGTATAGCTAAGTATTTGGACGAAAGTATTGTCACAAATAATATATTAACATAGAATCACGAGTAACTTCGAAATAAAATATCACTTTTCCTTTAGTTTTTATTTTAACGCTATTTCTATCACGATTTTATGTTTACCTATTTCGACCCAAAGATGTCTTTTCATATATTTTCGTTTGGATGTAAATAATTGTCAAAACTGTTGGGATTTCAAATTGTCAGTTAAATGTAGATAATTTGAGGAATATATAATTTATTGATACATTGATGCGTTTTTATTAAAGATTATTTAATCAGGTTGTAAATTCTAGCATAACTCATCAATCTACAAAATATAAATGTAGCAATGTACACTAAAATGTAACATGGCGGGAAATAAGGGAATATCAAAGTTATGCCGCAACTTCTGCATTTTGCATTACAATTGAGATCGAGATTCTCTAGTCTGATAATAATTGATATGATGCTGCAAAATGGTTTTGATATTTATATGTAAAATGGTTTAAAATTAGGCACTGTTATAAAATTTTTAAGGTATTAAAAGACACCTCATGGTAAAAATAAGTATCTCATATGCACATTTTTAGATCTGCGATGAGCTGGAAAAAAATGATATTGCTGAATTAATTTAAAAACTATTGTATGAGAAGTCAAAAAATTAATTATGGAGAAACGATTCAACTCGGAGAATAACTTTAAGTTAAAATTTGAAAGGTGTCGTTTGTCACTTCTTGGTAGAAATAGTGCTAACTATAATGTATAAACTGTAATGTATAAATTAAATATATAAAAATCTATTCATTTTATCAGATTTGTCAAGAGGTTCTTGAAAACAATGATTTAAAATTGCCCAAGATTGCAATCGTGTATTTTAGAAAATTCTAAAGATGCTATTGGCGCTTTATCTTTAAATTAAAATATCCTTTTTAGCATGATAATTAAAGAATTAAACATATCAAATGTGTTAAATAAGAAGTTAAATAGTTAATGAATAAATAGTGGCGCTCAAATAGAAAAACAGAGTTCTGATGAACATAGGTTAACATATGTATATTCACAATTATAAGTAATTTCTTATTTAAGTATACATAAATTACTCATATTTATCTAGAATCAGAGAATAGGTAGAATCAGTAGAAAATGATTCCTTCGATCATTTAATTTTATTTCTTTACATTTTTTCTTATGAGCGTTTTTTTAACGCGTGGCATATTTTTTACCGACTAATGATGCGTATGAATTACGTAGACGAATAGAAAATGTTTGTAAGTGAAGTGATTCCATATATTCTTATTTGAAGTCTATACATATGCATAAATAATAGACTAAAATATGCTTGTACCACTAATAGCGTTCGTTAATTGTATCATTTTTACATTGCATATGTTATCGCCATTACTACAACCTACGAATTAGAATCTTATCGACTGTAATTAAAATAATTCAACAAAACAAGGAATTAAAGTAGCATTTTCGCAAGAATGATAAAAGGTAAGTCCAGCAGTTATAATACAATTGATCTTTTAGTATATTCGAAACCTAATTGTTTGAAAGTTTTAGTGCAGATAAAATAATTTTAAGAAAAAAAATACACCGACTTCGAAATGCACTAAAAAATATAAAATAATTTCTATTTCCTAACGAAGTAATTTCTATTTCATTCAATCATACAATTACGTAACAGATATGAATGAAACCTATTTACCCGTTAGGTAGTATATTAAATACATTTCAACCTTTTCGGAGGCGGCGCAAAATTAAGCATAAAAAGAAACATCTAATCAGAAACTGATATAGCCATCTTAAAGGGTGCATTCTCCGCTTTCTGGAACCGTATTTATAATTTCTTTTCGATAGTGGGTTCATGAGATAATGACTATCAAAGGAAAAAGCGTCATTTCGGCTTTGGTAGCTCATAACTTTGCGACCGATCATCGAAACGAACTTCATTGACGTGCAAATTATAGGGGAAGGAACAAGGAACAGCAATCTGGAAGTGGCATTAATCAAAAAAATTTTTCCATGTCTTTACAAGCTTTAAAAAAAAGAAAAAAAATTCTAAAATTTTTTCATCGCGATTTTTGTATATTTTGTTAATGATAATGGGCTCAAAAAATTTTTGAGATAAAGGGTCGAAAACTAGAGACCTGAAGCTTCAAAATGACTATTCTGGATGTCTTCTGTGATGAATTTCAACGGAGGCAGAGCAATTTGAAAATGACCTAAAAATTTAAGGAATTTTTCTGTTCCCTTAATTTTTTTGACTAGTGTATTTACTTGGGTACCACATTTTTTCAAGGATACTCGAATGCAGTTAATATGTCAAGCATCTCACTTTGACATATCATCTGAATCAAATATATTTATCTTCTAAATATCCTGTGAATTTCCTAAAGTTTGCTCAAAGAGTTATTCTTAAAAATTGTGTTATAGAAATTTCTTTGGAGAAATACTATACGATCCGTGTAATATGTTGCGACTTTATCACAAACAATGTGGTCAATAATCTCCCAATTAATAAATAAATGTGGTATATAGGTATAAATGATATTACACTGTATAATAATATGGGAATAATATACGTATGCATATATCAATACATATGCATCTGCGTATTTCCTAATCTTCATAATTACCTTAATAACATTTTTTTGCCTCTGATTTATCTTATTGTAAAAATAAATTATACAACTAATATCACGCAAGTATGTAATACGCAAAATAAAGCTTTTAGTCCACAATAGTTTGTATGTATTTAAGTTTTGGTGGAGTTAAAAACTGCACGGGTTTTCAGTTACGCTGGGTGTCAGGAGTTTGTTAGGACATAGTAATCTACAAATTTGGAGATATGAGAATTTGTGCATCTAGAAATTTGACGATTTAGTCATTTAGAAATTAGGGGATATATGGATTGGTGAATGTAGGCATTTGGAATCATATAAATTTAGGAAGTTAGAAATTTAGGAATATAGGAGTTTGGAGATACAGATATTTGGGTACTTTGGTGTTTGAGTATCTAGGAATATGGGAACTCCGATTTACAGGTGTTAAAAATTTGGGGACTGTGGGATTTCTGTGATGGGGAAATTTGAAAATTTAGATATACACAAACCTAGTTTGTAGATTTTTCAATTTTTAAATTTGAGAACGTGAAAATTCGAGAATTTGAAAATTTAGAAATTCGGGAAATTGAAAATTTGGAAACTCGAGAAGTTGAACATTTGAGAATTAAAAAGTTGTAATCAAAAGTGTCCTTATCCAAAGGAAGGTTACGTTTCCTTTAGGTGTACCTAATTTTCGTCTTCTTCGAGAATCAACTATACTCATTAAATTGAGCAACTTTTCATACGTTTTGAAATCTTTAAATAGTTAGTATGTTCAATGGAGAAATGTTTTTAGAGTTGTAATATTGGAACTATGTTTATAATTTTAGAATTATAATGCTGTACTATAATTATTCACAATGCAGAACTCTTTGTAACCATCTATTTCGTTTCTAAAAGTTGAAGAGAAGTATCACCGATGTGTCTAGAAAGTCTATTAATTATTATTATCTTCGAATATTACTAGTTCCGATCAAATCCAGAAATATCTCGTCGCAATACACGAAATGTCACGGTGGTTAATTGTGTTTCCATTTCTGTGTTGCTAACAAATCTATCTTTCGAGAATTGGTAAGTAACGTCCACGGCGAACTTGACGATTTTCAATAATTAATTGTCCTACCAATCTCCCTTTTATTTCATCTGTTGTTTTCACAACGCAGAAGAACCAGCATTTTTTGTCTGATCGTAAGAAACCAATGAACACATGTCTATTATTAAGTGCAATCATGTGGACTGTGATCGCTTTGTTATTTATCCAGATTATAATCTAGTATATATGTCATAAATTTGTTCAAAACTACTGTTACGTTACAATAGCATTTTGTCAAAACATCCATTATTTTATTAAAGTTATATATATATATCGATCTGTTTACTACTAACAATAAGAGAATGATATCATAAATTTCGTTTTATTTCTTTAGCAGTTACAGAAACTGGTAAGTTTAATTTGTAGTGTAGCATGTAGAATAATATTAAATAGATGTAGTTAGAAAAGTAAGAGAAACGCCGAGTACATAAAACACTTGCGTTCGGAGTTAGGCTTCGCTGATTGGGCGGGCCTAGTCTCTAGTTTTTGTATAAAAGACGAATATTTTTCACAAAAAGGGAGAATTACCAAGCCTTCCTAAGAGAGAAGACAACACCTCGAGCTGCTCGGCACTCTCTTAGTCTAGGCCAGGGGTCGGCAACCTGCGGCTCGCGAGCCACATGCGGCTCTTTGGATGTGAAGCTGCGGCTCTTTAGTTCCATACGCAAATATTATTTATTTTATCAAAAAAAAATAAAATTTTAGAATCGTTCTGAATCGATTAACGTGGATTAGACACCGATTCTATCTCTCAGCCACTTGTACCCGCTTTTCACCGCACCCCTCCCCGTGATACGCGTCGTCCCTGTCGTCAGTCCGTCGGAAGCTCTCGAATGACGCCGTCATCGGATGTTTCTATGTAGGTTTTAATTCGCTTTCGACACAAGACAATTTGGCATCTTCACCAGTGCTTTGGCTGTGACGTACAGTTTGTTGTTTCAAGTAAAAGAGTTAGAAGCGAATTATCTTCTCAAAGTTATGTATATATATAATAATAAGAAAACCGAAGTAAAGGTAGATAACATAATAAGTATTAAATTTTTAAAATACATATTATACATATTTTTTTCCAAATAAGATACCTAACTACTTTTTTGAAGTCAATAAGAATTGTCAAAAAAGAAACAAAGTACTACTGTTGGATATTACTGCGAAAGTGTTTTTATTCAAATATATATTTAATAAATTACCTATTTTATTATTTATCTATTTTATAGCTTTTATTATTTAAAAATTAGCGTTAATGTTATATACGCGATTGGGAAAGTAGTCCCACAAGCGGACTGCACGACGCGGTTACGAAAATCGCCGGGGACACCCGAACAGTACGGAGCGAAACCGCGCGAAAATTCGATTGTCATTTGTTTTATACCGCGTCTTCCCGCTCGGCAATGCATTGGCGTCATTCTGCGTTTATTGGTTTCATTGGTTTCAGTGTTCTTTGGTTTCCTCCGCCCAAACACAATAGTTAAAATAATAATTATAAGGGTAAGTACCTATAAATTGTTATTTAATAAACCTATTTTCGAACTCTGAGGATCAAAGTAAGTAGGTATTTGCAGTTTTAGATTGTTTATATGTTTGACAATTTTCATTGATTTCGGCATAGCTGGGCATAACACCTTTACTCGTAAACTAAGTATCTAATATTTGCCAAAATTAAAAAAGAAAAACTAAAATATGCAGACTGTGCCGTGATAAATACATTCTGACAAGTCCGTTCGAGCCAGTCGGAGATCACCGCACACGTGCAGTACAATCAGTACGTGAGAGAGTGAGACAAACAATATTTCGTGTCTAAATTATTTATTTTAATAATTAAATTATTAGAGAATTATTTATTTTATATAGGTAAGTATTTTTAATTGGGAAATATCGTTGTAAAATGTTTTTTGATAAATTATATTTCATTATGTCCAGCTTCTCGTATGTATTTACTTAGGTATACGTTGACATAATAAATAATTGCAAAACTTGTCATCTGCTGTTTTGGATACCTAAATCATAATTTTAAAAATTCTTTATTAGAGCTTCACCGCAAGCATGGCATCTACAAAAAAAAAGAGAAGAACTGAAGAAGAGCATCGAGAATTCAATCGGGATTGGACGAATTCGTTCGCTTTCATATGCAACTCAGATGGCCTTCCGAATTGTCTCATTTGCCACGAAAAACTCGCACACAATAAGAAATCAAATTTAGAGAGACATTTCACTACAAAACATACTCAGTTTGCTAGTAAATATCCAGCCGGCGAAGAACGAAAAAAAGCTGTCGACGAGCTCCAAAAACAAAAACAGCAATCAAGTTCCATGTTAAGTATGTCAAAGATTGCTTCATACGTGCATCTGAAGAACTGTTTCGTGATTTCAAAAACAAACCAGAAATCTTGAAAAAAATCAAAGATTTGTCACTATCCGCTAAAACAGTACAAGATAGAATAGCTAAAATGTCTTCAAATGTAATATATTTGCAGGTAGAAGATATTCAACTTTCTTCTGCCTTATCACTTGCTATAGATGAGTCTTGCGATATAAAAGAAGAACTTCTAGGATTGCTACCGCTCTCGGGACAAACTAGAGGGGAAGATATAGCGAATGCCGTGCAAAAATGCCTTCAAGACAATAAGATCGATTTAAATAAAATCGTTTCAATAGCAACTGATGGAGCCAGAAGTATGACAGGAAAAAATAAAGGTGCAACAACGATTCTTCAGAGCAATATAAACCACGAAATTTTTACGTTTCACTGCATAATACACCAAGAAGCGCTTTGTGCCAAAACATTTCCGGCCGAAATAGTTGAGGTCATGAATTTGATAATCAAGATTGTTAACAGCATCTTGTCAAAAACACTCTACCATCGTCAGTTTAAAGAATTTTTAAACGAAATGGAGACTCAGTATTCCGACCTCCTTGTTCACAATAAAGTGCGAAATAAATACATTCCTAAATGAAAAAGGTATTAATCACCCTGAATTAGAGAACGACAAATGGTTGCAAAAATTTTACTTAATGGTGGATATCACAGCAAAATTGAATGAGCCGAATCTAAAACTGTATGGAAAGGGAAACCCAGCCTATGTTTTGGTAGAAGAATTGGTTTGTTTTGGAGAAAAATTAATTCTTTTTGCAGAAGATATTCAGAGCAGTAAATTACTTCATTTTCAATTTCTAAAGCAATATCGCGATAAAACCAGTGCAACTGTTGACACGAATTACTTCAGCACAGTTATAAAAAAAATTCAAAATGAATTTACTGACAGATTTGAGCAATTCAAAACCAACAAAACCACTCTAGCATTCATAGTAAATCCTCTCAACACAAATAGTAACGAAATCCACATTGAGCCATTTGGAATTGATACTGCATCTCTAGAAATGCAATTGATCGATTTAAAAAGTAAAGCTTTGTGGAGTGGAAAATTTACAGAGTTGAAAAGCAAGTTGGAAGAGTTGGAGGTCCAGAAATGTATGTACGTAATGCAACAAAAGTGGACAACTTTAAAAGAACTGCCGCGAGTTGAGGCACTTATATTCGACGCATGGAATAGTCTTCCAGATTGCTACAGTGAGGTGAAGAAGTTGGCATTTGGAGTGCTGACTATCTTCGGATCGACATATTCGTGCGAGCAAGCGTTCTCTTGCATGAATATAATTAAAAGTAAAATAAGAAGCCAACTAACAAATGAAAATTTAGAGTCGTGTTTGAAACTTAAAACAACAAGTTATGAGCCAAATTTATCCAAACTTTCTAAAAACATGCAAAGCCAACGCTCCCATTGAATTTGTTTGCTCAAATGTATGTTATTGAAGTACAAGTTAGTGTTGTAAGTAAATGTTTAATTGTTTTAATTTTTTCCTTAAATAATAAGTAATTATCTAATAATGCCATATATATATTATCTAATTTGTTGTGAAAAACACTACTTATATATGAATACATAGATATTTTTCCTTATGAATAAATAGATTGTTTTTTTTTTTTTAGTACTATCTATTGTTGGCAAGAAAAAATTTTGTGGCTCTTTAAAAACTTTGAAATTTGGTAAATTGTAATTTTTGACTCTTCCGACTCAAAAGGTTGCCGACCCCTGGTCTAGGCCTATTCCAAAACCTTACAAGCTAAGAAGACGTTTCTTACGGCACCTCAGCTTTCCTTAATTTCTCAAGAAAGAAGACGTCACCTACGGTACATGACACTTTCAGAGATTATCTCTTCCTGACTTCAAGACTCCTTTCGTCACCCCATCAGATTTTATAAAACCTGGATTGCGCTGCGATAATTTACGTGCCGAACTCACTTTGCTCGTGGAAACACGCGCACTCATTTTTTTTGTACTGTGTTTAATTAAAATAAACACCTTTCTTTAATCAAATCTACAGTAGAATTATTTTCAAAATGTCATCTTTTGTATTTACAGTTGACCGTTTGAGTTTAGCACTAAACCTGTTTCGCCATTTATATTCGTACAAAGTGATCATATAAAAATTAAGGTTATTTTAAAGAAATTTTAAAGAAATTAGTTTTCATACAAAATTATTAATTGCATGCGGATGGTTCTCAAAAACCGACAGCCCAAAAATAAGCCTTATTTTTCTGTTTCTTATAAAGAAAATTCTCCTTCAAATAACTAAATTAGACAAACTATTTGAAACTTGTTAATTTTTATTTATATATTTATTTTTATAAGGGACTGATCATTGGGAAACAAAGTATTAACCATAGTTAACAGCGTAGACGCTCTGTTAAGAGCGTAGAGTAGTCGAAACTGTTTGTTTACAGTCATGTTTTTTTACATTAGCACCTATCTCAAATTTGCACCTTTAAAAATTCGACTTTATTAAACATGCGACATTTATTGCTGTCGAAAAATACCTGACTATCTGTAAAAACTTTATTTTTGCAATTATCGAGCCTCATGGTCGATTTCGTAAATTATACATACATATATACCATTATATATACCATAATATATACCATTGATATTGTTTATATTCTTTTGTATTACATTATTTATTGTATAGCGATATATCATTGTACTACATATTACACAATATATTGTACAACATTATAACTAACAATGTCTATTACAATATACAAGGGAGTCATGTAAGCGGCGATACAGCGGGATAAAGACTGGTTTTATATGAAAAAATAATACATCGAAACTTTTTGAACGTTATTCATATCGAAAATATAAAATAAAATTTTGTTATTTGAAATTTCGTTTAAGAGAAAAACGGCTTTAAATATTGCCATTTTCTCTCTTACTCTTGCTTTATATGATTTTTGCGTTAGGCGGATGTAGTAATGCTTCGATCATAGCTAATTATTGTAAATATCGATATCCAAACGTGCCAATATGAGAGTTATTCAGGGAACAAAACGAACTTTATAGAACACGGTTATTTTGAACCGCTTAGTCGACTGTATAGGTCGCCATAAGTGAATTATTCTGATTGTGAGTGTTGAAGAAGGAATTTTGCAAAACGTAACGATACACCTGACACGATTATAAAATACCTTTCTTTGCAACATAATGTTAGTAAATGTACTGTTAGTCGCATACTAGGTAAGAATAAGCTGCATTTTTATTACATTTTTAGAATACAAGGACTTACAGTCTTACAGATTATGATAATCTTAAAGACTTACAGATTATGTTTCACAAACAGTATTTTGTCAATGACAATGCTATAAAAAATTTATAACGACACAATTTTTTAGAAGAATTTTAAGTACAAATGCAACAAAATTCCTGAGAGACGAAATGTTGACATTCATAATTTGTACCAAGGAGCATCTGAAAGCAGATTGTGTTGAAAAGTAAATTTCAAGTGAGGAGTTTGAATGTTGAATTAGAAGACTAAATTATAGAATTTTATTTCTTTCTTGATAGTGTAATGTCAGAATCATATTTTTACTTACTATGTGGCATACTGTTAGAATTTCGTACGATGTTGCGTATGCGATATGATTATCTACGATGTAGTCCCATCGTACATTAGTTGAGCTGTACGAAATTTTTTTAATGAAAAATACCAGTATTGGATCAGCTGCGATGGTAAAATTTCCGAATTTATTGTTATATGCCCACCGATGTAGCAGGTGGAAATACAACCGTGAGGAAAAAGCTTGGGTCCTAGTCCCGATTACAAGAGGTGCAAAGGAAATTAACTTGATTTGTGCTGATTAGATGAGTATAAAAATGTATATTTAACGAACTGACTGCAGTGGAGTAATTAATGAGAGTGTCGCATCTTCGTTCGGTCTTGATCAGGGTTAGGAGTTTTGGCCTGAAGGGAAGGGAGATTCCTGGTAGGTAAGCAGGAAAGGACAGTCGAACCGTGGGAATAGGATTGTGCTGTTCTTGCATATTCTTATCATAAAATTACACTTATGCTATTTGCTTATAATGAGATGATTGCAGTAATAATAATAGTAGTACGCATAATAATAATAATGATGATGATGATAAAAAAAATAATAATAATTATTATGATTATAATAATAACATTAATGACGACGGGAGGAGTAGGATATAACATTATCTTCACTGAATTTTTACTTGTGAAGATATGTTAAGTCTGTTGTGAAAAGTGATAGCACTTCAAATATTCAATAGTTATTTGAAAGAATTATTATTGCGTTCAGAACAATACAATTATATATGAAAAATCGTGGACAAAGTTTCCAGCAATTCGTAAGTTAAAAAAATTTCTGATTAATAACCACTTTCGTCTATCTTATCTTCTCACTTCAGAAATATGGATACATATAAATGCTTGCATAATAACTCGATTTATTTATATTAGTATAAATATGTTTAGAACGTTTATTAACAGTGAGCAGCTTTTGAAACGAAGTTTCAAATCAGAGAATCTTATTCTAAATATATTTTCTAAATATCTTTTCACGCAGAATTAGATCCTTTCTGGTTGTAACACCAATTGTGTAACATTTTGTATAAATGTAGCGATGAAGCGAACTGAATTCTAAAATGTTTTGTATGAAATAGTTATATTCGTTTCAGTAATTACTTCAAATAAATATTGATAAATTAAAAAAGAAGTACATTTAAATCACCAAGTGCTTTAGACATTTACATTATTAATGAAAATAAAATAGTTACAAAAAACAGTTTACTTACAAGAGTTAGAAAGTATAGAGGAAGCCTTAAAACAGTAAAATTTTTTGTAGAAAGATATTTTCATAAATTACAAAATTAACTTTGTGTTTTTGGAACAGCGACATTTTTTTACATGAGTAGATTTTTCAAAATATTCTATGACGGTAAAAAAGTATTACTGCAAAAAGGAAAGAATAAATAATTCATAAGATATTCAAAATTATATAACGTATAAGCAGTTTTTTAAGATTTTATTCTTTAGAGCTAACAATTTTTCTTATTCTTAGAACTAACCTTAAAATCTTCGAAGTATCACATTTACAAAAGAGTTATTGTTATTGTTATTTTTCTACGCACCATATTATTTTCATTAAACAACTTATAAGTATAGCACCATAAATATATGATGGATTTTTAATAGTCAATACAGTTATTTTTATTAAAAATACGCAAAATAAATTATTACAAAAAGACGCCGGGCGTCAACACCAACAGTTCTCAAAACACACAAACGCTGCACGGCAACCAAAAACAGAAAACGAAGGACCGCGAATTTTTTCATTTAAGAGTTTTAAAAGCGCGTAAATTCAAAACTCCAACACTCCCCCCAATTCGCGGGTCGATGCTACGCAATCCAAATTAACAATATACATTGTTTTACAAAACAGTCTTAAATTTCTAATTACATAATTTTAACAGTTCTATGCACTTTACATGTTCTAATCTTGGCAGTGATTTCTGCTGCCATGTCACTCGTAGGCTTATAACATACTTCAATATAACTCTAAGTAATTCTGACTGACTAATTCAGTCGACTGATTGAAAAACTAAGTATTCTGACCGACTGATTCGGTTGTCTAACTTATTCTGACCGACTGATCCGGTCACTGATTTTTCACGAACTTTACGATTGGAAAATCTTCGCTTCCTGGTCACCTTCCCTTCCAGTGCGCCCTTAGCGCGCTTCCCTGTGGAAGGGGAGGACGAAAACCAGAATGGGCGAAAGTTAGACCCAAAGCGAAACTAAGAGTCCCAGGAAACTGTTTTTCGTCACTCCTTGAAACCCCTAGTCCCTGCCATAAATTAGGCCGTACCCTAACAATAACCTTTTTCCTGAGCCTCTCTTGAAAAATGAAATCTTATATCAATGTGCTTACTTCTAGCATGATAAACATTATTCATACACAACGAGATTGCACTCTGATTATCACAAAATATTCGCGTCTCTTTAAATACAAAGTTTGATTGCTTCATATATTTCAATAATTCTCGCAAATATACAATTTCTTTCGTTACTTCGGAAAGTGATATATATTCCGATTCCATTGTGGAAAGCGCGACGCATTTTTGCTTTCTGGTCGCCCAGCTTATTGGAGCACCAGCTAAAAACGTAACAAATCCAGAACACGAATGTTTATCGTCGAGGTTTCCACCCCAATCGGAATCTACATACGCTTGTAATAGTTCATTCGTCTTTTCATACTTAATACAATAATTAATTGTCCCTCGCAAATACCTTAATACATGTTTTGCTATTTTCCAGTGCATGATTCTCGGATTTTCACAAAATTGACATAAAAAGTTCGTCGCAAACATTATATCAGGTCTAGTTGTATTTGCTAAATACAATAAGCTCCCTACTAATTGCCGATAAGCTTTTTCCTTCATATCATCAATTTCTACATTTGTCAGTGGTTCCAAATCTTTCAATTGTTGATTTACTTTAGCTTCCAAAGGTGTACTCACTGTTTTACAATTGATCATATTAAAACGCTCAAGTAAATCTTCTATATATATACTTTGATTTAACCTTATGCTTCCTTTTTGACCTTGTCTTTCAACACATATACCCAATATAGTTTTAACTGGTCCTAAATCTTTCATTTCGAATTGCTTTTTCAGTAAATCCTTTACAATTTCTAATTTCTTAAAATCGACAGAAACTATTAGCAAATCATCTACATAAATTATTATTACTACATCACTACCATCTGACTTATCTACATAAACACACGGATTTATTGCGGATTTAACAAAATTAACGCTTATCAAATATTTACTTAATTTATTATACCATTCGCGACCTGCCTGTTTCAATCCGTATAATGATTTGTGCAACTTGCATACCTTATCATCTTCTCCTTTTACGACAAATAGTTTTGGTTGTTCCATATATATTTCATCAGATAACTCGGCATGTGTATACGCCGAAACAACGTCCATATGATGAACAAACATTTCACTTTCGACACTTATTGCCAAAAATATTCTGAGCATCTCAAATCTTCCTACAGGCGCAAATGTTTCATCATAATCCTGTCCCAGTATTTGTTGATCACCACGTGCTACTAATCTTGCCTTGAATTGTTTAATATTTCCTTCCTGGTCCTGTTTTATCTTGTAAACCCACTTATTTTTTAATACTTTTCTATTCGCTGGTTTACTTACCAAACTCCAAGTATTGTTGTGCTTTAATGTGTCGAACTCGGACTTCATTGCCTCTAGTCAGAATGATTTTTCGGGCGAGTTTATTGCTTCCTCGACCGTGTTTGGTACTTTACATTCTTGACTTTTTGAAAAATTAGCATTATGATACAATTTTTGCGGTCTACCCCGCCGTCCGGTCTTTTTCAATTTTGGTCTACCACGACCTCTTCTTAGTGGAGTCTCATCAATTTCCAGCTCTTTTTCTACTGTTTCTTCTACTTCATTTTCCTCATGTAAACTTTCAGGATCATTCCTGCTATTATCTTCATACGATATTTCATGTTGCTCTTGTTCCCTGTCCAACTCTTCTGCTTTTTCATCCATATCAAACGATATATATTCTGTTTCTAATTCTGATTCTGGTTTCTTCTCTTCTTCGGAATTCAGCGACTCTCTGATATTTTCTATGAAACGTACATCTCTTCGTTTCACTACTTGATTTGTGCCCTTTTTTCATAATCTATAAGCTTTCGCTTCTTGACAATATCCAACCAGAATATACCCTTCGCCCCTTGGTGCGAATTTTCCTCCTCTGTTATTTTTATTTAACGCAATAACTCGGCTTCCAAATGTTCTAAAATACCCTACATACGGTTTCTTCTTTGTCCATACTTCAATTGGAGTTAAATCATTTAATGCTTTGGTTGGACATCTATTTCTAATATATGTAGCCGTATGCACCGCTTCTGCCCATAACATATAAGGTAAATTTGATTCTAATAACATACAACGCGCCATTTCCACCAATGTTTGATTTGCGCGTTCAGACACTCCATTTTGCTGTGGCGTGTACTCCACGCTCAGCTGCCTTTCAATACCTTCTTGTTTTAAAAATTCATTAAAAACATGTGACAAATATTTTTTAGCATTATCACTTCAAATCTTTTTTATTTGACAACCTGTTTGCTTCTCAACACGATTTTTATATTCTTTAAATGCTTTGAAAATTTTTGATTTTTCCTTCAAAAATACTACTTCAGTGTATCTACTGTGGTCATCAATAAATGTTGCAAAATATTTTGCATATTAATTTTCAAAGTACAATACAAGATGATTTAACCAATTCTTATGCAGTAAATATCCCGCGATAAGGTAAACAACATTTTTGGTCTCATATCTGGGATGAAAAGAAATCAAGTCTAACGTTCTACTCAATTTCGAAGAAAAGCCCTTTTAAAAGAGTGGGGGACTCAAAATCTATTACGTCTTCGACACTTCGCGTTGAGCCCCTAACTTATTCATGGACCTGTTGAGGCGTTCAAGATGCGTTTAGGGTTGGGGAGAATATGCGTCCCTCCTGTCGCAAGTAGATATAAGGGTAGTTAGCGCCCTTCCACCATTCAGGGGATGAAATCACTACAGTGACCAAGGACTCGTAAAATTGCCCGTTTAAAATACAGCATGCTACCGTTTCGCAGCATCGTTCGTGTAAACTGATGGATCTTTAATATCCTCTATAAATGTTAATGTCGATGAACATGCTGAAACTTTTTCTCGGTTATTTGTGTCCATAATTTACTCTGTGCTTCTTCTTTATATTCGGTAACTTTACAACGTGTAATTGGAAATTGTATGATAATTACTTAAGGACTTGTAAAGAGCTATTGACAGTTTTAGCTTCATAAATATAACTATCTCACACAACCATCATAAATTATTGTGCTATCAGCAGACTAACTGAAATTTTATGTGTTTTTAACATTTATAGAAAATTTTAATTTTTATTAATCTATAATTTTTTATAGATAAATTTATCACTTCTTTTATGCATAACATGATACGTAACTATAATCAAATATAATATTACATTAGAAAATTTTTTACGATTTTATATGTGTAAAATATTTTGCACGCCACATTACCGTATAATTTTTAAATAATTTGTTTGATTCTCCTTTATTGTTAATGTACAGTTACTGCTTTATATAATCTCTACAAATTCAACACATCGATTGTCTAAATTATATAATTTTAATATTTTATATTAAAAAATGATTACTTTTTGATCTGAAAAATTCTTACAGGATATTCGGAGGTACTTCTCAAATAACAAAAAATATAATGGAAAATTGTAGAAATAGAGAAGTATTATATATATTTGTAATGACATATTTCAGTTTTATTTTCTTTGGGTTCTGATGTATCTAAGAACTAATCGTTCAAAAATTCGTCTGTTAAGTATATTAAAGATTATAATCGAAGAAATTAGAAATATCATTACATTGCCGTTATACATATACGAAGGGCTAACAATATCTATCTATGTTCGCAGAGTTCCTCAGACCGTGATATTTACGGGTATGTGATACATAGTTTTATACTTGGGCACGAACGATGAGTATGTAGTACATTTACTTCAAACAACTTTTATATATTCATTGATGCATTTATATTATCTGGAAACGTAAGTATGAGAAGTATCATGATTTTTTTAGAACCTATATAATTTAAATTAATAATAAATTGGTGATTAATAAATATTTTTTAAATTGATGCATACTGACTTTTCTACTTTTCTGTGCATTAAGTTAAACATAGTTCATTAAAAACATTTATAAGCTATTTACGTTTTAATTATTAAAAACTTTATTCTGTTATGATGTAATATAACATTAAAACGCTGTAAAATATATCCATTAATTAATTAGAATATCTTTGGTTACTCTTTCGGTACAATTGTGTTGCTGTTCCTACGATTTTTCAGATGCTTCTGACAAGATCAAAAAATATGTTCTTAATAAAAGTTCATTGGTATTCGGTTGACTATGTTACGTGCGGGAAGCGCGCGTATAAAGCCTCGAAGATTTGTTTGCCCTAACAATATTAATTGTTAACGGGACTTAATGTTTTGTGGATCCGGAGATACGCTAGTCCCATACGGGCCCTTTCACAAGATCGCAATGATTATAGGATATGACGGAGGCAATAAAAGAAATGTAATTCAAAATACTTAAAAAAATACAAAAGATTATATTTTATAAAATATGAAGAGATTAGAATGGTAGCGTATGTAATATAATGTAAATCACAATGAACTGAACAGAAATATTGTAAATATCCGAGACGCGCAATTCGCAGATTTGAAGGAGAAACAACTATTCAAATACAAAATAATTTTATAATCCAGTGAGGGAAATCCCAAAGTTAAATAATTAACTACTGATTTACTTGCCGGAAAGTTCATCAAATAGCTGGAAGAATAAAGGAAACAACTCACCAAGATGTCTGTATTTGTATGAATTTAGAATTAATCAACCTCGTGCAAAACGTGAAATGCCAACTACGCCTGGTTCCTGGGAAGAACACACACACACATGAAAGCGCTCCACCAATGATAATTTTGAACTAACCAATTGTGAAATTCAATTAAACTATAAAATAAAATTATACTTTAAAAATTAAAAAGAATAGAATTGAATATAATTAAATAGAAAAATAGAATAATTAATTGAATTGAAAATTTAATGTGATTATATAACGCGAAAGTTTTACGTGAAGATAGAGTCTTTGTCTGAATTTTGCACTTTAACAAATTCAAGAACAAACTCGTCTCTAAACCACTTCACGGACCCTCGACACGCACCTCGCGATTATACACCGAAGAGTGTCGCAACTTGCACCTCTCGGAGAAGACCAGAGTGGGCCTAGTCCGAAATTGTTTATGTTGCATTGATATGCGCCTAACGAATTAGGCTGCGAGGCTAATGCGTAAGAGACCGTGATTCGTTAATTAGGCGGTGATGGTGAGTGCATGTGTTCCTCCCTTGTCCAGCTCTTATCTTCCTCTCTTTCTATATAGTTCTTTCCTTTACCCTTGAGCTATGGATTGTTAATTAGCTATTGAATAATTTTACATGCATAACCAATACAATATAAAATGTTAATCTGTATACATTATAAAATTTAAAATGAAACATTATCTATTTCGTTTTACAATTATTAAAGTTAAATCGCGCTCGGTACTATAACTATTGTGGAACTGATTGACGTGTGCGTATTAATAATAACGGTATAAAGAAATACTATGGGTAATTTATATAATTTTGTAGTGTTCCAAAGACTATTTCTATTACAATTTTATATTGCGTCGTGGGCCCTTGAGGAACATTCCAGAACGCTTGGCGTTATCGGACCACACGAGTGTGACTTCTGTTTATATTCGGCGGTTCGGAGAAATGAAATGATCTAAGATTTTGGCCGTGGGACCACGTTGATTTCAAGGAAGGAATGTAACTACAAAGGAAATTTTGAAAAAGATTCCTGTTCGGAACGTAACAACTATAAACTTCGATATAAAAAGTTACAACAGAAATTTTGTTTCGACAAAAATTGAGATCATCATAATATTCTAAGCATTACTATGCATTTTTGATTGTATGTATAACGTTGTAGTTGGCGCCAAGACAAATCTAACTACGGTTTGTGCTTTGCAATAGTGCTACGGTAATTTAGGCCAGTTTCTCGAGGAAAACGTTTCAGTGCTAAGTGTTATAGTGAAATTGTGATGTTAAAATTTATCATCGATAAGCACTATCGCTTTCTATCTCGACGTAGGTAGATTTTCAGTAGTGTAAGTACTATAGAAAAAAATAGAACGAATAAAATTTAAGTTGGAAATATGGAGTAGAGGTTATTCTAACACGAAAAAGCAGACAATACTGAGAAGGAAAATAAAATGTATAACCATAAAAACATAACAGTACAGTGGATTCTGGTTAATTGGGACATATCGGGACCAGATTGATTTGTTCCAATTAAACGGCTTTTTCAATAAAGCGAATTTCGACAGACAAAACCTGAACAATGTAAAAAATGAAACCAGCAACGGTTTATTGAAAAACGTATGTAACATTAAGAGGCATTATGTTACATAAAGTGTGCATTTAAGCGTACAGATACAGCTAATAATAAATAATAAAATAATATTATGTAATATATAAATATAACTATTTTTTTGAAATTTCTTGGATTTAGTATGTTAATCAGATCCTGCTTCAATATGATACTGAATTCTGAAACTCGTTTTCATTTATTCAAGTTGTAGTTTTCTATGTTCCAGTTACAATCACTACTTCATAATAAGCTTTACCGCATTTTCAACCGTAAATTGTATGAGTGTAAACTGACCTAATAAAACTGTAGTATGTCCCATATAAGCGAAGCGGAAACAATAGTTTTTGTTACCTTTCTTCAGTATTTGCCCCAAATAACCGGCAGTCCTGATTTTATTGTATTAGAAAAATGTATGAATTATTTATAATAATGTAATTATATAGGCTGTCATGTGACTGGCGGTACATCCGCTGGAGGTGATTCTATATGAAAAATACGTCGAAAATATGGAACATCATTTTTTCATTAAAGCTTGGACTTTAAAAGAATTGAATTAAAATTCATCAAAATATGTGTAAGGAAATTTATTTACGGCAAAGAGAATAAGTTTTCCTTAATTTAACCATGAATGAATGTTATAAATTGATAAATCTAATGATACAATTGATACAATCTAATTGATACAACTAAAATATATTATCAAAAATTTGTTATAATATTGTTGACATAGGTATTAATGCAAGTATAGCATGATGAGAGTAATATTAATAATTTTGTCGATATTATTAAATATATGTATAAGTTTATAACATCCATCACTGCTAATTTAACCAAGGAATAGTTCAAATTGTTATCTTTCTTACTGTAACAAATTTTCTTACAAATATTTGAAGAAATTTTCGATTTCAATTTTTTCGAAAAGCAAGCCTAATATAAAAAAATTGTATTTTATACGATCATGCGACAACACAAATTACCAATTTCAGCCATTTTGCAACTGAAAAAGTAAAATTCTTTTTACTGGACATTTTGTTCGTGTTTTTCTTCCAAGCTAACAGCATTTACGTGCTGTAAACTTTAAGAGCGCCATACTTGCTTACGTCTCTCGACAGAAAATAACATTTTTGTAATACCACAAAAACGTAGTAAATGTTCAAACTCCATTTTATTGAAAAGCCGAAAATCAAAAAATTCTGTTGTACATTTTTTTCTTATTTTTCCGTCAGAAATTACGTAGTATTCTGGCTTACATATTATTAGGCTGGATAAATAAGCATTAGGAGAGAATCACAGCAATGAATATTCGCGAAATCCTGTACGAAGGTTAAAAACCGAAAGATCTTAATTCTATGAATCTATTTAGTCTACGTAGTTTATAAGATATTTACTTATGATTCTTGAATAGTTCGAACAGTCTGTTTAAAATTAATGTAATCAGTAGCGTAATTTTGTTAAAAATGTGTTCATGTTTGAAAATAGATGTGACTGACAAGTAACAGTGTTTGCAATTTTCGTGCAGGATAGCAGAAAATGTTTCTTTGAATTCAAAATAAAAGATTCAAAAACGGACGTATGTAGAACAAAGTTAGAAACTTGCTTGCCTTTTTATGGTTTAACGTCTTTCGGTCTTATATATGACAACATTTAAATTGTTCTTCGCGCAATGAATTGTAAAATAGTAAAATAAGGAAGTCTATGGTATTCAATCAAGAGGAACAAACATAATCTAAAATGATATAGAAAAATTAAAGAAAAAAGAAATTTAACAAAAGTAAGCAATAAATAAGGGTGGTGGTATTTTGTATTTCCTTCATTAGCTTGAAGTTAAAAGATTTTACATTGTTTATAGCTTTAGAAATGTTAATACATAAGTAAATATTCACATGTTAATAAATATTCACTTGTAAATATTTACAAGTAAAGTTATTACCTTCACCAATACTTTTCTCTGCAATTTGTAAGAAAATTAACATATTTCATTACGCTCTTACTGAAATTTATAAAAGAAATTTATCCCACCGTTATGATTTTGTGACGTAACACAATATCGCTTTTGATGCGACAATAAATTAATTAAAAATTGAATAAATACAATTTAAGGTAAAGTTTTTAAGATTTAAAATTAAAAGGAAAGTTTCTAAATTCTATCGTTTTTTACGAAATTATGCTTATTTAAAGTCAAACGTTCCATAAACTTTTGATGCGAAATTACCTATGTTATATTTTTATTGAGCAATGTAATTCTTTAATCGAACTACAAATTATTAAAAGTATTTTATATTTTGTCTCGTATAACGTATTGTTGGATTACAAGAGGATAATTCGTGATAACATACATACATACTTGGAATCTTCGCTTCTTCAAACATTTGTATCACATTATATCTCAGTAAGGGATAGATATTATTTCAAATAATTTTTTAATGCAAATTTAAAGCGAAGTTTGAATATTTAATAATTAAGAATAATTTATTCCTTGGATAAAATTTCGTGCATAAGTCTTCCACACTAATTTCGAATATCTACTGGAAGTCTTAACTATTCGTACTTTAACTATTTGAATAAGTGTTTATTTCAGATGAAAATTTATTGAAATAAATAATTAATTGTTTATTCATAAATATTTTCGTTTTATTCATAACTTGGATCAGAAGATTATTTGAAATAATGCCCCCGTCTGGTCTCACTTTACATTATTGTTAGCGGATGCTAATTTTTCAATTCCATGATTGTACAAGGTTATTGTGTTTCCCTGGGTTTTATATCATTCACCGATTCAGATGTCAATGATTAGGAAATCATACTGAACAAAGTGATACTGCAGCAGGAGCATTTCCATTACACGCACAAACTGTAGGAGTCATATCAGGTTATTATGAATTATTAACGTATTATTGCAATAGTTTTACATATGTGTATGTATATTACTAGACAGTTGAAAAAGAAATCAGTCATATAAAGAATGACAAATCACAAGATTGCTGTAAGTCATGACATTATTTGCAAATACAGAGTACTAAAGTAAAATTATTCTATTACAGTTGTAATCGGATGTCCCACTTTTTTTCTGGCAAACTTTGTTAGCATAGTGGGTACACAAAAGTAAGAAAAAGATATTACATTAGCACAGGGTTTTAAACTGTCTATTACAAAGTTATAGTAAAAATACAAAATGAATTTGAACTGCTTCATTTTTCAACGCCACATACGATGTGTCCCAGTTTTAAATAAATAAAAATGATAAAAAAATGTTACATAAACATAAACTATTGAATGTTTTATTAAAAGATTATGAGAAATATACGAAATGTTAATGGACGATTTTCTTCATCAAAAACTTTTAATAACACATTCAAGAGCCTATGCTCATATAAACATTTTTTTTTCATTATTATTTATAGAATATACTACTAAAATTACATGGAGAAAAGTGGAATGTTAGAAATTTAGAGTTTAGGTAGATGCATTGGACGAGAGTAAGCCATGTGCGCTTCGTCAGAGAGCTGTCCCGGTCGCAAGGGAAAGTTTATGAGGCTAGTATACAATGTATAGTTTTAAGGGCCATGGTGACGTTGGTGTCCTTACGGCCAAGGTTTTGTCGAGAAGGCATTCTTGTGCAGTCTGTGATCGTGGCAACACATCACAGAAATAAACGAGACATCTAACAGTTAAATTGTATCTATTTTATTATTTCTTTCTAACCCGCTCGTACTTTCCTGATTTTCTTACAGGAACATCTCCCTTGTATCAAACAAGCAAGCAGTTCGTTATTATTTCGTACTTTATCATAACTTTTTAATAAGTTGTTTGAAATCCTATATTGGTATGACATTCTTTTTTTATTTCTTACAAAATATATTAATAAAGTTTTTCGGTAAAAAGGTCGACGCATTCTGAATAAATGTATGATCGTTACAAAATAGACATTTTTTTAACATATAAAAAGTTTTTCGTAATTTTCAATAATATTGATTATTTTATTATTTTATTGATAATATTGATAATATTGATTAATTTTAAAATACAATATTAAGTACATGCCAAATAATTATTAATGAAAATTACATTTAATGTGATGTTCCCTTTAATAACCATTAAAATTCTTTGTAACTGTATAAACAAAAATTTATATTTTCTTGTGATTTCATTATTAAATGTATGCTTTTTGTTAATTTTAACAAATTATCGTATATACTTATTTATTTCTTTCTTCTTGAAAAATATCTATATATTTAATAATTTATTTTCTTCATTCAAATAATAAATAAAACACTTTTGACCGTTATGTTTAAAGATTTTAGCTAATACGTTGTTCTATTTGTTATTTTGAATTAATTAAATAAACATCTTATTAGTAATATGGATATAGTCGTTAGTAAGTATATGTATCTTATGCGGAGAAATTATGTTCAATCGATTCTCGATAAACTTCAAGTAATGGAACTTGAGCTTGGTAGAACTATACGTATAGTCTTAAAACTCACATTAGTTTCTCAAAAATATTTCTTCATGATTTTATCCTTTGGCTTACTTTTATGAGAGGTATTAAATCATTAGATAATAAATAAAAATTTCTATTCAGCGACACCAAAAGGGTTCCAAATGTATTATGAGTATGATACATAGATGTCAATTTTAGTAATGAAGGCGTTTCAAAGATTCTAAGGTCGTTCTTAGCGTTTTAAATAGAATAGCATTTTCTTGTATAAATGGAACCTTTGGAATAGTCTATGTAAAAACGCTGATATTCCATATTTTTGTATAAACTATCTCTATTTCTATTAAACTAATGTTTGTTAAATTGAAAGAGAAAAAATAGTTTTCCAATTAATCGTTGGAGCGGAGAATGTTTGAAGCAACGGTTGTCTTTTTGCGTAGAATTATACGGAAACACAAAGCAAATTTATTTACTATTTTTGTAATTGAAAAATTCGTTTCCACCAAGAACTTTTCAATTTATCTCAAATATTGAAATACCACTATAATTATATTACGATGAAATGATAGTAATTTTGATGTCATTAACACACATGCAACATCAGGCATGAATTTGTATTATTTTTTTTTGTCCACCATTGCTGACTTTTTTATATTTCTTACAATAGCAAGAAATAATAAAAAAGAGGAGGTGCTGAGCGATACACATATTCTTCAAGGACGGATCGAAAGATTGAATATAATGCATCAAGTATTATTTTCTTTTTGTCATAACTTTGAAACCACAGTCGTTCCAGATTTTGAACAAATTCAGTACAGTAATGCATTTACGAGGTGTGACCCAAAAGTAACGAGACTGGTCCAATAAATCATTGTACCTATAGAATCAGTTCTCCGTGACATTATCACCTTCAAAGTAGTCCCCTTCAGCATTCACACACTTATGCATTCGGCGCTGCCATTGCTGGTATAACAATTCTGGAACTAGGTTTTTGGAAGTCCTTTCGAGAGATTCTCCGTTTCTGCCTGAACCTCTTTAACTGAGGTGAAATGGGTTCCCATTAAGCAAAATTTAACTTTAGGAAATAAAAAAAAGTCGCATGGATCCAAATCAGGTGAATAAGGAGGATGCCCCATCACAGTAATATTTTTGCTGGTTAAAAACTGCTTGACAGACAGTGCCGTGTGAGCGGGTGCATCGTCCTGGTGCAACAGCCATCCATCGCTCCACAACTGTGGCCTTTTTTTCCTAATTTTTTCATTAAATCTTTTTAGTACTTCAATGCAATAGTGTTGGTTAACAGTCTGATCACTGGAAAACCACTCAATCATTACAATTCCATTAATGTTGAATTTTGATTTTGACATACGTGCTTTTTTGGGTTTTGGAGATCCTGAAGATTTCCACTGCATCGACTGGCGCTTACTTTGTGCAAAAATCCATGTCTCATCACATGTTACAACAGACTTCAACAAATTTTACAAGAAACTTGATGTTTATTCGCTGTTCGGTTTTTACGTTAGACATTTTTCCGGCAGAATACAGTTGCACGTGTTCACTAAATAACACAATACTTCCAAATGGTATGACCGATTCAATCGAAATTTGCAACATGGATAGAGGAGGTATGTGGGATGATGCCACAAAAACAATTGCTGCCAATTCCATTGTTTTTTTAAGATACACACCGAGTCTCGTTTCTTTTGGGTCGCACCTCGTATATCACATACATGTAGAATAGTAATCCAAACCATTTTGGCTCCAAGGATTCTTTTGATGCTATGTATAAGACCGGAAGTAGTAACCGAGACCCCGATAGCCGAAAATCATATGGAGTTCCCCATATAAGTCGAGCCAAGTAGCGTGCAAGTCACGAATGTACTTCGACTTGAGTAAATGGGCGTCACCGATACGCATTACTTTTGCCTTGGGATCGTTGTGCGTCCGCCTTTATTGGGTTTTGAGAATTCGATGTTTATCGGGATTGATCGCATACCTGGCATGACGAGGCATGCGTCGCCACATTAATTAGTAGGGGGATGCGTGTCTTTACGCACCCGGTCGAAGGGGGCTGTGTTCACCAAGAGGGCGGCACACGCAACTTGCTATACCGACTATGATTCACCTGAACCATCGTGTTACTATAGTTACTTGATAGTTATCCATTGGCCCTTGTAACAAAGACCAAAGGTTTTACGCACATATAATTCTATAACGTATCTTCACTGCAAGTATCTTCTCAATTTTGTACTTAATGAACTTTCTTGCAGGACGATTTCATGTAAATGGACCACTAGAACAGTGGGGTAACTTTCTTATCGTTAATTGTGACCCTTGATGTCTTCTCTAATTGCTATTTGAGTGCTATTCGTAGTGTTGCTTATGTTATCATAGAAAAATGTTCTATTGATATTTTTTTTTTGGAACTAACAAAGGAGAATGTTGTATCATCCCTTTCCAGGTTATTTGAAAATAAGAGAAATAATTTTATTAATCAAATCGCTGAAAATGGATCTTAATTTACAAAGTTATATTCCTTTTTTATACATAGTAAAATGTGAGAATAATTTTTTGAAATATGCCAAAATTTTGAAACGAAGTACAAGTATTTTTAAAGAAAATTTAGATAGTTACTAACTACAAATGACGTACATTTAATAATTACAATTATCGTGATCAATAATAACTAAATAAGTATAATAATTAATAAGTTATAATAATTTTAGGTATTAAATTATTTACTAATTGTAAGCAAGTGACACTAATCATTACAAATTTCTTTAGTGAGTGGCTACAACAGGTCGATGCCTCGATAGCTAGTAATTAAAATAATAAGACTAATTTTCTTCGATGAACGTTTCGGCCCTAACTTGGGACCCTTATCAACAAAAATAATTTATTCTCCAAGTTATTGACAAAATTGAGAGGTACTGTAATATTTACTAATACAACAAAAATCGATATACATACAAGTTTTAACCATTATTTATGTTTCCTTTATCTTTCGTGATTTATGGTACCGTACGTTATTGTTTGAACATTTGAAAATACATAAGTGGATCCAAACAAATTTTTCGTGTTATACAACTGAATATAAATAATTTTAACTTTCGTTTTCAAATAGCAAAATTATACAACAAAAAAGTGGCACAGTTTTAATAAATATCTGTTATACTTTATTTTGCAAAATTCTAAGCAAACGAAATTCAACATCTAGTCATTTTCCAATAACATTGAAGAAATGTCTCTGCAGAAGAAAAATGTTTCAATTAACTGAAAATATTAAAAACTGGAGGATTAAATTTGAATAAATTATCTACCAGTTTATGAACTTTACACATTTCCATATGATACGCATTTAAAATGTATTTAGACTTTTCATTTAATTTATTAATTTCAGGAAGATATGTTCGTTATTTAAAAATATAATGTAAAATTTATAATGCATACACATATTTTTACAAAACTATAGAAACAGATTTGTCACAAAAATCAAACTGTAAAATGTAACGAATGAGGTGTTCTTGCTATATGTATAAAGAAGTGTACTTATGTTTTCAACTCACACGAAATTATTTTTAATGTGATCGACTTACTGCTCAGACAGATACGTCGTTTAAAACACGATATTGGTAGCTGTAATATAATCAGATCGTAAACGTATCAGTGAACATGGATAATGTGTTTCTACTTTCTGTATCGATCTCACGAAGTTTACGAGTAAATTAAAAAAAATTATAATATAAAATTGGATAGATCATTCAAATATGAATATTCAGTCTTATACGCGTTTTATGTTTTTTGTACTTCTTAGAAACTGAAGAAATAAAATTTAGACTATTTTAACGTTTTCCAATCCAAATTATCTTCACTCGATAACATTTATTTTTTAAAAATCTGGATACCCATTGAAATGTAAAAAAACATTGACCTAAGAAGAGTTGAATTAGAAAATTTCAAACGAAGGTTGCTATATGGCAACAGTGAATTTAATCAATTTCAATACAGATCACAACAATACATGCATTGAAGATACACGTCAAATTTAATGTCAATCGATCAAGTAGATCCGAAATTACGTGATTTCAATAAAATGTGGTTTTCAAAAACTTACTTAAGTCTATCATATTTATGACTAGAATATTAAAATTTACCTGCATCAATATAACTGATTGTCGCGTTCTTAAAATGCTTGTAACTTCATTCGCTTTTAGGAGTTTGAAGATATGGTTACAAACGTATATTTCGAATATTTCCATAAAAATAAAAGAAATCTCGTAAATTGAAATATTCAAAATACTTTAACAAAAATGTGGTACAACGCATTCGATAAATCATCACGTTATAATGCCGACATAAAAACGACCCGAAATTCTGTTCTTGTTTCTGATTCATACATTCCTTTTTTTCACGCTTTCTGGAAGGAACGAGGTTGCGGTATTACATACACCACTGGATTAGAAATCAAGAATGACTTCACCCATTTTACGAGGTAGCAAAAATAAGACGGCAGTGGACAAATCAGTGACGATGACGTTGGGGTGATGGCGTCTAGACGTTGTCGTCGTGGATGTCGTTGACGTCGTCGCACTGACTCACTCGCGACGCCGCCGTCGTCCGACTTGCAAGGGGGTACGGCTAAATATTGCGTGCACGCAATGACACACGATGCTTTGAAATAGTTCCACAAGCGAAGTAACGCACGTTGATTCGTCGTTGCATTCGACTCCCTATTCCTTCTTCAGGGTCACGTGAATTATTAACACCCGACTATATTAAGGAACTGGCATTGTCCATCATGCGTTTTGCAAAATAAAACGAGTACTTTAATAATTAACCGCTAAACCATTGTGTAGGCAATTGAAAATACCTGAGTAAGGTAAACGTCCTACTGCTAAAACGAGTACCGGTAATTAACGATCGAGTGAGAATTTAACTAATAATAACATTGCTGTTCGTTGTAAACGTTTAAAATAATCAAAATGTAATAGCAACATGTATTAGTTTTATATAGGATATAAATATAAGTTTCTATAATTTAATATTTATATTACGCAAAAATATTATTTTATAATACTCCAAGTTTCAATAAAATAATCTAAAGTTCTAATTAATTAATGTTACATAATCTCTTAAATGTAAATGTTTAGATTTAGTACATAATACTGATTAAATTAGGCTTATTTTTTATAAGTTTTATTTAAATATGAGAATTAAGTATAGTATTTTTACATTAGTAAAAATTTTTGACTTTTATATTTTATTTAAATATACAAGAAATTGCAGTTATTTTAATTGCTTCCTTAACCATTAGTATTATTATTTTTATCTTATTTCTTTCTTCCATTTCAAAACTAAGGTTTTTAGAATTTCTTCTTCACTCTTTCATTTGCTTTAAGAAATTACAGCTCGTGTATTTTTATCTGATTGGTAAAATCCTTAATTTTGGAATAAATTATGTCAGATATATTTTTGAATGTGTGTATTAAAATATATTTTCTAATACTAAATCGCATGTAAATTGGGCTAATTGATATTTAGTTAATGTTGATTACGCATTTAATATACTTATTCAAAGAATAATTATACAATGAATTTCACAATACGGTCATTTTTTCGTAACTATTGTAATTATAAATGTTCATTAAATCTTTAATATTCAATATTTTTTTACATAAATTGTTATTTTGGAAATATAAATAGATTATTGATAACAATTTGCTACTTCAATTTTACAATATTTTAATATCTTAAGGAATAGATAAACGTAATGTAAAAATTAATGAGATAAATGTTCCAATCATGAAACGATTAAAGAAGTATTTAAGATAATTGCAATTTCTTTTATGTTTAGACAAAATATAAAAGTAAAATTGTAACTAAATACATTTAAAACAATATTCGTGACATAGTTACATCATTAATTATTACTACATCAAATATGAAATGTGTAATAATTTAATTATTTTTATTATTTTATAAAAAAAATCAATATGATTATATTTTGTGGAATGAATAAATTTGATTTATAGTAAATTCATTGAATCAATTATAATGGGCCTTCTCTCTTGAATTAATATCGGTACATAAAATTGTCTATTGGCAACTTATAACAACGTGACTGTCTTAAAGGCTTTTACTACTGTGTATTCTTGTATGTATAATTGTTCTTTTTTTCCTTTTTCTTGGACATCCTTTGTAATGTAAAAAAACCGATTAAATGTATATTTTACAATTTATGTTACGCTGATATTATAATGAGTTTAAGAATAAGCAGAATTACATGTCTGGATAGTTGTTATTGGCATAATTGTCTGAGCGAGGCGAAGCCGAGCGAAGACTATACTTCGACTCATGTAATGCACTTTTCTCGAGAACCATCATAGATAGAGCCTTGAAACTTCACACATTTCAAGATCCAAATAAAAACAACTTTAAGTTCAATATTGAGCAAAATCGGATAAAAATTAAAAGAGTTAAACTTAATTTTAGCCCAGAACGAGGTCCTTTCACTAGAAATA
Source organism: Megachile rotundata (assembly GCF_050947335.1). Lineage (NCBI taxonomy): Eukaryota > Metazoa > Arthropoda > Insecta > Hymenoptera > Megachilidae > Megachile > Megachile rotundata. The sequence continues at coordinate 1,274,734 of NC_134986.1, forward strand.
GCAGAAATCTGGTCTTTTCTCCTTGGTGAACGTCTCATTAGACTATTTGAGGTCCTGAGAAGGTCTAAAAGACCGGTTTAATTAGTTAGGCGAATATTTTTAGTATCCCGGCTTTTTCTTCAGAGGAATTAAGGAAGTGGCGCATTAATCTTTTTGGCCTAGCATAGGTTCTGAAGGCAATATTCGAAATACTTTTCCGAAAATTTAGAGAGGACTTAGGAGTCTGGTTTCAAACAACTTTTTAATCGGGTTAGCTCTCTTGGAGGACATACTCAGGTACATATATATATACAATGGAAGAAAAGGGGCTAATATTTTTTCTTCACATGATTATTTATTATAAAAGTATTCTTTCTTAAAACTCTCTTTTAGCTAAAAACCATTGCATAAAAGCAAGTCTAAGTATGCCACATCTGAGGAGAACAAGACATATGTTGCACTTTCAAGAGCAAAAAGGCTCGAAGACATTGAACTACTCTCATATCCATCTTGGGAGCGTTTTGACTTGATAAGAAGGCAAAGAGGATTTAAAGAGAGAATTGAGTTTATCAAATCATAATGGAGCTCTGAGGAAGAACAAAGGGGATAATAAAAAATTGTTAGTTAATAGAAAAATTTATCTAGATAAGTAAATTCAATATTGTTTGTCTTAATTAGACTGATGAATCGAAGCGACTGTATGTCGGCTTTGAGTGAATTTAATTTATTATTAAAGTCTTGCTGTCAGCAGCGCCCTCACTGATTGTTTAAAAAATGAATATTTTATTGATAAACCGGGAGTAAGTTTGCAAAAACATTTATTCGGTCAGCGTCAGTTACGCTTCGCCTCGCTCAGACTCCACTGTGAGCAGTACTCCTAGTTGTATAAAGTACAAATATTCTTACTTTAACCCTTTCCTTACGGCAGTCCGCGCCGCGAAGTGTGCACTTTGCTCGTCAGTAGTCTTCGATATTCGGACTAACGTTTTTCAACGCCACTTTGTGATTGTCTTGTATGTACACTTTTTTAAGAGCCACATAACAACTGTTTCATCGTATTATAGGAAAAACATGAAAATGAGTATATTGTATGAATATTCAGTTATTTACATATAACACCCGTACACACAGGTCGTCGCGCGGCCGCCGCCTATAGGCGGCACCCGGAATGAAAGGGTTAATACTGTTACAATACAGAAAAAATACTTTATTACTGTTAATTACCGGGTCTCTTTTGAGCAGTAGAACATTTAGCATTTCTTCGGTTAAGAAAAGTTCCGAAAAAATGAACACTAAGAAAGTGGGGCGGAGTAATATTTTACAAAAGAATTCTATAATTGGATCCTTAATCTTGTTTACAGTGAAGAGATCAAGTGGTCTTTGTCAGGGTCGTGCAGGCCGTACGCTATGTGTCAGGGGACGCATTCCTACACGGGTGGCGTCAACCAAAATAGATTCGCCATAATAGACACTCGAGAACTCTCGTCGTTTCTGGGACATCAAGGGAAAAACGAACTTGATGATACCGTATTTCAGTTTCTGTCACTTTATCTCCAGTCAGATTCAGCGTACTGTGTTAAATGTAATTGCTCGTGTGAATTGTTGAATTGACTGAAAATACACTTTTAAATAGCCACTAAAGTAATGTTTTGAATTCGTGAATGGGGAGATATATAAAGATAGGCGATTTCCACGTAACATCATCCAGGAATTTGAGTCAGTTAACTTTTACGACTATGCAAATTTCAGACACTCATCTTTCTGTCGACAATAACAGAGTATAACTATCATTAAGATAAATGATATCGATGTCAAAAATGATAAAGTAGATAAGTATTTTGTGTACCATAGCTGCTGTTATTACTATCCGAAATATTTGAAACTGCTTGGAATTTGTATTGGTATCCGGTCAAAGAAGTGTTTTCTACAATATAAATATTGTATATTATTAGGAAATTTTAAATTATAACTTTGAAGTTGTATTTGCAAAGAAACATAGCGAAAGAAATATTTATGTTCTTGCTGAGTAATTCCTAAATCTTATATATTAAAGTTAACGAAAGGTATGGGAAAGGAACAACTAACCTAGATAAAGCGAGGAAGAATAGACTGTGACCATGAAAACTTCACTATTTAGAGACATTCTGATTCAGAGTAGGTAAATAGTGAGTTGTTATTTGCGTCAATAAATTTGTTCGTTATCCAATATTTATGTTGCAAAATTGTTTCAATAACAAAGCTGCAAATATGTACGATGGGGAAATTAATGTTTCCAACACATTTTTATTCATTTAAAGCGTGATGAAAGTATTTCGAATTAAAAGGTCCAAATTTCTGATTCTTGCTTCCTGAGAACGGTGACCTGGAGTCCATTAAAACGATCCTTCTTCGCCAATAACCTCTAAACTTTCTGTACTGGAAGTTATACAAGGAATGCGCTATTACGTGAAATTCCCACGTGAGTACAACCGTCTGTTTACTAGGGGTTCTAAGTGAACATCGATGCCTTGATTACACTAACGGCCCCAGTTACCCTAAACTCGTTTGGAATTCGATCTAACGGTCACACGTTCAAAAAGTGTCTGTCTAATGGTGCGTCGAAAACAAATTTTCATATTCCCACGTGCTATCGTTTCGTCAAGTTCGTTTATGCGGGGCAGCTGTTTCATTTGGGAATGGTCATCTGTGAGTCTGTCGATTTTTCAAACTAATTATGAGATATTTCCAAATATATTTTATATTTTAATATTGTGTAATTTTTGCAATATCAATAGGAATTGCTATCAATAGGAAAAGGAAGACATGGAGTAACACTGTTCTTACAATATGCTTGAAATGAAACATACATTAATTAAACAGAAAATTTAAGTGAGCGAATTCCCGGAATTTGTGTCATATTGATACAAATAAAAGGTTGATATTTCAACCAGCAGAAGTCGAAATAAATTCTACGTATAATTTGTACTACTTACATATTATCGATATATATGTATATGTCTATAAACTATTACATTAATAATGTCAAATAAATTATATTATAAATGTACTTATGAAACCACATAAAACGACATTGGTACAGAATAAAGATGGAAAATACATGCTAATAGTGAATTATAAGAAAAATAATTAGATATTCTGCCCTTTTCATTTTAGATTAGTAATCCAAAATGTGAAATTTAATATCATCGTTTAAATATGTTTCATAGGAGATCCTTTAAAGACCATTTGCCTGAAAACGTTACCTATGTTTTGTAATAGTATATTTTATTTGTTAGCGCCAACGTATTTTGGAGGGTTGTCGGGGGCAATTAGCCTGTGCTTTTTGCCTTTGGACGATTTATGATAGGGATAGCCTGCGTGAGGTCTAAGTGAAAAGTCGTTTATGAGAGTCCAAGTGTGGCTATTGACTTGGAGTCGTATGGTCATCAGGTGTCGCAGGACTGTGTGTTTTGTTAGTTTCTGAGATTGTAGAAAAGGGTAGATAGCTTGTTATTGAATTGCTTAGTCGAATAGGGACGTTGTTCCTGGAGGATCTGGCCACGTAGTGGGGAGGCAGGGATGCCTTTGGTAAGAGGACTGAGTTTGACCTCTCGGCACTTACCCCAGCACCTTAATTGGGAACGGTTCTCCTTTTTGACAAAGTATCTAACATATTCAATAACAATTTGTTTGTAAATAATAGAAGAATAATTACGATAATTATTTCTGATGTAATAGAAAAACACTTAAGGTAAAGCATCTAATTATTGGCACTTTAAGCAAATTCATAATGCCCTACTTTACAATGAATATCTTAAAAAACTGCATATTTATTAAAAAATTTGATATTTTTTCTCCTTGGGTATTATTGTTACTTTGGATTATTTTAAAATTATTTGTTAAAATAAATTTATATAAAAATATACATACAAATACTTAATAATTATAACTAAATACTAGTAACTGATATACGCATTATTTCAGTTGTATGCACAAGGTGTTTTTATTAACATGATTGTTATTTTCACTGTGTCATAAATAATAAGAAAAATGACAGAAACCTGTAATTTTATAAGAAAAGAAGAAGCGTCAGTAATAGATCAATATCAATTATTGGATCTCTTACCGTACTTCCTTTTTTTAACCGACTTCGAAAAAGGAGGAGGTTACTCAATTCGATCAGTATATTTTTTTTTTTCTATGTGTGCCCGCCGATTACGCCTAGCTGGATGGACCGATCGGAACGAAACCTTTTGCATCTGGTAGGTTCTGACTCCCCATTGGTACCATTATCAAAAAATTTTTCATTTTTTAATTGCAAAATATTGTTATTACAAAAAAACCGGCAACTTTTGAAATAAACTTTTCTCGATTTTAGTGCGCTTTTAATATCTTATCACGGACATGATTCTGAACAATTTTGTTCATATACAAATTTCGTGGAAAGCTTTAGTTTTCGAGATATTAGCGAAAAATTGTTGAAATGTTTTGAAATCAACTTTGGACGTTTTTAATGTCCTTTTAATATGTTATCAGGGGCACGATTCTGTACAACTTTTTACTTATCCGCAATTAAGGGGAAACTTTAGTTTTCAAATTATTAGCGAAAAATTATTGTTACTAATTATTGAATTCTACGTATGCTTCCGTGTCTCTGGTAGTGTATGAGTCAACACGCAGTCGCCGATTTTCTACTGTTTCTACAAACACGTCTTGTCGGCCGAAAATCAGTATACATGTATAATAACTATGGTTATTGCAAAATCCTATTCTTTGGTATTGTTATGTAAGAAATGCACCGATCGCGATGAAACTTTTCGAATCTCGAAGATCTTTCCAAGATGATCTCATTTGTAACTGTAAGAAAATCAGGAAAGAACGAGCGGGGTAGAAAGAAATAATGAAATAAATGTAATTTAACTGGTAAAAGCCTTGTTTATTCCTGTGACGTGTTGCCACGGTTACAGTCTGCACAAGAATGCCTCCTCGGCAAAACCTTGGCCGTGAGGACACCAACGTCACCATGGCCCTTAAAAATTATACATTGTATACTAGCCTCATAAACTTTCCCTTGCGACCTGGACAGCTCTCTGACGAAGCGCACATGGCTTACTCTCGTCCAATGCATCTACCTAAACTCTAAATTTCTAACATAACAGACATTTATGGGACTCGTTAATTGTTAATAACTACTGATATTGCAAAAGATTTATTCTTACCCTGCAAGAAATATGGCGACCGTGATTTTTCAAAGTTGTTCCTGTAAGTAGACTACGTCAATTTCTTTATCAATTGGCCGCAAATAAAAGAGAAGGAAAAAACAGACTTGGATTGTTTCTTTACGTGTCAGTCGCTGGAAGCTGATTTGCAGTGTTTGTTTGCAAAAGCAAGCGTCGTAATCTTTCCATTTCTGCGAGTGCTCGCTCGTCATGAGGTTTAACTAGAACTTTGTTTGGCGCTGTTCGCGCGATGGGTAAAATATAAACTATTTATAGTTATTTACAAAGGTTGTAAATCTTCGTCGACCCATGGCGTTTCCAGAACCTGTTACAGTAGTGGAATATTTCTAATGTTAGTATTATAGAGTAGAATTTTTATTGTAAAGTAGAGTTTATAGAGTGGTTCAGAGTCCTCCACACTGGTGTGCCCAGATCAAAGAAGGATGTAGATCATCATCCCACTAGTTGTACTGATTGTTGTGTGTTGTTGTAGTTGATAGTTACAAAGCTAATTTAAGACTGACTAGTTGGCTCTAAACAGCCAGAAAAGAAAGCAAGGGAGGAAGTTCAGGACGTGAAGGCGTTGCCAAAAAGGACCAATCAGGACAGATTGTTATTTGTAAAAAACAGTGATTGGTGAGATGGTTCAGCGAATGAGATTGTAAGATTTTAGCCTTCACTCCAGGGTTGTAAATAACGTTTCGTTAATAAGGTGACCCAAACAGTTAAGTGATTTGGGTCCTTCAAAAGAACTACGTAATGGGACACGTTGCGAGACTGTTGAATGACCGAGTCAGGGTGCCTGGTCCGCCGAGTACGCAAGGATTTTCGTAAACACTGCACACAGTAAGGGTGCATAGTTTAGGACCATGGAAATAAACTTCTTTAAGGAAAGATATATTGGCGTTAGAAAGATGTGCTTTTCTGGCCTGTTAAAAGGCTATTGTCAATAGTTAAGAATGTCAAGCTGTAGAGACGTCCATGTGGTCTTAAAGATCCGTTTGAAATTGCAAGAGTAAAGCACTCTTAGGTTTGACAAAATACCCATAAATATTACGTTAATAATATTCCGAGCAATTCGGAACAGGCGCTAAATCAGATAAAACTAGACCATCTAGACTTTTAACACGACAAAGTGCAACGTAAATTTGACCTTTTGCAAAATTCCTTTTGTCAAGATCAATTACAGCTTTGTTTAATGTGGTCCCTTGTAATTTGTGCACCGTTACTGCCCAACTTATAAAAGCGTGAAATAAAATAATTTTAAGAAAAAAAATACGCCGACTTCGAAATGCACTAAAAAGTATAAAATAATTTCTATTTCATTCAATCATACAATTACGTAACAGATATTAATGAAACCTATTTACTCGTTAGGTAGTATATTAAATACATTTCAACCTTTTCGGAGGCGGCGCAAAATTAAAAGATTTTCTTGAACATGTCAACCTTTGGACAGCCGAACATAGGCAAAGCTTGTATTATAACATTATAACTCGACAGCACGCCGCGGAGTAGGTGTTAGTGCGTATAGAATATAACTATGGTCTATCTAGCCCTTTGCGAACGGGACGGTTCGAAGTAAACCGTACCATGGGGCCGAGCTCCTGCCGTGATAGTCATTAAAAATTGCCAGCGCATATTTCCACTTAAACGCGGTTTTTGTTCATAGCATTCCAAGTCAAATTCTGGACATATTATATGTACATGCACAGATTTACGTGCATGCACACATGTACGCGTTTCTCGGCTCTATCAGTTGTTTTCGCGGAACGCATATATGAGTTCTTCGGCCAATTTGATGATTTACGCAGAACGCATATATGCCGCGGTAGTCCGCAAAGGGCTAGATTCATAGAGTATGCGACGGAAAGACTCGATCGGCGCATATACTATAAAGATAGACCCCATCTGCCGCAAATTTGGTAATTCCCGCGTCGTGGGCTCCGTTTATAGGTTCTTAGATCAATGGCTTCCACATGCGAACGAAGTTAATTCAATTTCATTTATATCAGAAACGTTGCGAAATGAAGATGCAGTCGTTACATTTACGTGTATTACCAGATATATCTATAATGGTACGTATTCTTTCTCAGGATTTATTAATTTCCAATACGCCATACCACAATCAACTGGTTATTGGCAGCAACGTTTACTGAGGTATTTTTAATTTTGCGCCGCCTCCGAAAAAGTTGAAATGTATTTAATATACTACCTAACGAGCAAATAGATTTCATTCATATCTGTTACGTAATTGTATGATTGAATGAAATAGAAATTACTTCATTAGGAAATAGAAATTATTTTATACTTTTTACTGCATTTCGAAGTCGGCGTATTTTTTTTCTTAAAATTATTTTATTCATTAGTTACAAATCTACCATAAAATAAATGAGGGAATGCGAGCATGGGTGAACGTGCGAATGAGAGAGTGCAAGAGAGTATACGTGCAAATATGTGAGAGAGAGAGAGTACGAACGAATGCGGGTGGGTACGTGTACGTGTGCAAAAGAATGCGTGAAAATGACAAAAAAGAAGCATGCATGGTCAAAAAGCGATCGACGACAAAAACAGACACGTTTCGTATGCGTTCCTGTAAAGACGTATTACGCAATTCCTCTTAATTCATTATTCATTATATTAAATTCAATATTTCTTAGAAGCCGAGCCATTTTTAATTCGACCATCCCTCCGATCCATTCCTACATAAATGACCAGAATCTCTGTTAATCTGGACATATTTTTTACTTAATTGCACAAGTACCATCTTCGTTTAATGATACAACTTACATTGTTACGATTTTCATGATTAGAATGCGCCTGTATACATATACATATAATGTATGTACATTACTCTACATAACTTTTTATTATTCTTTGATATAACGAACTCTACTATATTTTACATGTGCTATTTCTATCATGTTATTTTAATTTTGAATTAAAAGTGTAATAATGGTAGTAAAACTTTCAAATATATTATAGATTTAAAATAAGCCCATAAAAGCGTGAGTGACATTGAAAGATAATTCCAAAAAATAAACAAAACAATTTTTAAAGATTTTTTAATATAAAAAAAATCAAAAGTGTTTACTTATAAGTGGTTTTACTAATTATCTACTTTAACATAATTGTAATCTTAGGATTTAAATTATAAAGTATTTACGCGGTAATTTTTATGCGCCATGTTAATTTACATAGCAAGAAAATGTATTTTCTTTGAAGTTTTGAAAGTTGAAATATTTCAAGCAGTAAAGATGATACGTTTGTATTAATTGAAAAGAGAAGATTGATTGTTTTGAATTACCGAAGCGATAATGGCTTCGAATAAACTTTTGTTTTCTGAAACGACATAATTTTTTTGTTGAGCTATTTTAAACAAATTTATATTACTAAAACTTATATGCGTTAACTTTTATTGCTAATACTTTTTCTTTTTTGTTGACAGACATTATTTACGCGATTTTCATTCGCGTAGCATGAATATTTTGCGCAAATGGAGGTACGGCTGTACATTAAGACCGTTGGGATACAAATGTAAGTATTTCTCCGTAAAATGGTAGTAGGGAACCCTTCAAAATTGTTGATGGTTGATTGGTGATTCATACTAAGAACGAGAGTGGTGTTCATCGATTGAATTTGTAACGTTTGCTAGGACGCACCTGCACTCGTAAAAGTATGTCCATAATTCACAACTGGTTCATAAAATTCAGCTCAACATTAAGCTAAATTGTATAAACGTATGAATATCAGAATAATTTTTTGCACTTCGAAAGTTATTTGTATCTTTATCAATTTTAAAAATTCAATAACTTCTTAAGAAGAAGTTTGTTCTAGAAATACTTAAGCTTTCCAAAAATCAGAAATTAGTAGTATCTATGCGTCTAATAATTAGCACTTAAATCACTATTCAATTTTTATTTATTGAGAACTTCTATTTTTCATTGTTCAGTAATCATAAAAATCATTATTATGACTCGACAAAGAATGTTTATGTCTCATATATTTTGCAAATAAATATAATCATCATTTTCTTTTTTTAAAATTTTTAAACCACTGATATACTTTGATCTATTATTGTAATTATTTTTAACTTACCTTATTCTTAAATTATTCATAATTTTAGAACTATACATATATCTTCAATAACGGATAAATCGAAATTTTATGAAGACCATTCTAAGATATTAATAATGATATCTCTGAAATAATTTGTGTCAATCTTTGTCTTACGAGTTGAAGAATTATCTTGTTATGGAATATCATCCTGTAATAATTTTAAATATGAAAAGTGTATTCAAAAATTTCGTGGACTCCTGGTCTAGAAGATGTTAAGAGCAACTATTAAAATGAAACTCACACTAGATTGCTTTGTGCGTGCCAAATTTTAAAAAAATCGGTTGCATAGTCGTCTAGTAATCGTTTCTTGCACTTAACCATCAGCTGTAGTTTCGGCAGTTCTTAAGAAAAGTGTCTCGCTGTGGCCATCTTGCTTGTTTACATCGGTGTCTGTCTCACTCCTGCACCTTCCAAAATTCGACCTTATTAAGTATACGGTATTTATTGCTGTCTAAAGGGACCAGATCACCCTGTAGTGAAGTCTGCTGATGAGTGCTGTACTCGTAAAAACTTCATTTTCGCAATCTTCGAGCGTTAAAGTAGAATCCACGAAATCGTCTCGTCTCCTTCGCATTGGTATGTGAGAGACGAGTCGATTGATCACCAATTGGTCACTCCTCTATTTTTAAGGATTTTTGAGTATTTTAAAATTTGAAGATTAGTTAAATATTTTGAGATATAGGAATGTGGAAATTTTTGGATTTGAGATTTTAGGATTTAGAGACTTCACGATTTGAGGAATTTGAATTTTGGTAAGCTCAATACCATACCATCTTTAATTAAGGATGAGATTACTTTAACATTAACTAGTCTTATTCTCTTAAAAAATCTTACTATTTCCTTATATGATTTCTTTTCAGCTTTTATTTGTATTACAATTATTCATTCCTCATTTATTACATAACATAAATATATAACATATATATGTACAGAATAACTGCAAACATTCAAAGATTATACAAATATTCTTAAAATATATGTTATAACGTGGACATGATATATTTTATTGAATAATTACTTTAATTACATGATTTTTTTAAATATGCACGTTCAGAATGCTACAGAATGGAAAAGAAACAGGAGAGCTACCATGCAGAGTTACCTTTTTCGGACATGAAGTTTAAAGGTTTTGTAAGCTTTATAAAAATGTTTATTTCGTTAAATAAATGTGGATATTATACTAATAATAACGGCGAATGCATATAATTAAAATTTTTATAAAAATTTATTATGCAACATATATTCGATAATACATTTTAGCAGAAATTATTAATTTGCAACCTACATTAACTAGTAACAGAAAAATGATACTGTAGAAAATAATATTATATTATTTTCCAAATATACTTCAAAATTGTTTACTTTACTTTCCCAAATACAAAGTCGTATCTGAATAAATGTTGTTCTACATTATTTTTGAGAAATCAATTCATTCCTTTTAATACTATAATTAATGGAATACTGTATAGAAATAAATTAAATAACAATAAAGGGGACAGAATGAGAACGCTAAAAGAAATTACTCTAATGTATTGAATTTTATTGGGGTCACCAAACGAATTATGAATTTTTGTCTTTCTTTTGTTACGCAGTAACAGTCGTGTCCGGCAAATTGCACTTTCGTCTACTAATGAAAGTTCTTATACTTTATGCAATGACTTGATAAAAACAATTGATTGTTCCATTTATGTGCTCTATTTTCACTGTAAGTATAATGTATTTCATTAAATGATTGTATGTCTGTTTTGCATGTCACAAAATAAATACATATTCATTATAAGTAAAGCTCAATATTTTTATTAGGAAATTTTGTTTTTATATTTTTTAGATTTTATTCCCTGTTTCCCAACTGCGTAATTATTTGGACGCACAATGTTTCGTTCAATAGATAAAAGTACAAATATCGTTGTACAGTAATCATTCTACATACATATTGTGTAAGCAAATCTTTCGGCTCTGAAGTTTTGCGTATATCGTACAGTTTCTACATTGAATGATGTTTTACCGAATGTAGAAAAGGACGAAAAGATAATACGGTCGCTGTTTGCGTATATCATAAAGGTACTACATTTTGAGCGAAGAAGACCAAATGTAAACAAACAGTAACAAATAAAAGAATAAAACTTTTTTATTTTTAATTTGTTTTGTGACACTTTTACTAACATAATTAAGTGAGATTAAACACGACATAATTCGGAACGTATTATTTGTAATTTCAAGCGTTACGCTTACATCAAGGACTTTACTTCAATAAGTTATTACAAGCAAATATGAATCAAAATACGTCGTGTTTGGTCTCGCTTTAATCAGAAAAATATCACAAATGTGTTTTAGAAAGTTATATAAAAATGGATTAGAAATAAAAAAGTTAGCAATGCTAACAATCGAACAAACTTTTCATCTTTGCCGACGCCACGATCGCAGCGCTTCTTTCTCTTTCACTCACTATCCTTCTCTGCGTTAGAAACTTTTATCGTCAATTAAATCAATAGTGCAAATTATATTGTGTTTGGTCTTATTTTAATAACAAAAATGTGGAAAATTGTTGTTTGTTTGATAACGAAAAAATAAAAAATAAAAAAGCTTTATTTTTGTATTGGTATTGTTGCGTCTCACAATGTATACCCGAACCTGGATCACGTTACATTTCTCGGCGAGCAAGTTTCAGAAGTCCCGAAGGCCCTTTCCCCCCAGTTGTGAAGATAACATTTTTGCTTATACGATAAAGAATATTTTTGCTTATGTAGAAGTGATTGACTATCCTTTAACCTTCTATTTAATTGTCTATTTTTGCATTCATTTTGGTAGTTTGGCTTGATGTAATGGAGAAGCTGGAAAAATGATGAACAGGGAGAGAGCGTTTCCTTCCGAGAGCTGAGAATGGACTCGTCAGTACTACATTGTAGTAGGCCCGTACCTTAAACGCGAGGATGTATCTTAGGGATGGTCAGGAACTATTTGTAAGAATTGGAAGGCTCGTTGAGCACAATCCAGTCTCAATGTTATGCACCGTCTAATGAGGATTCTAGTGGCGATGAGCGTAGGTGTGAAATTGCCATACTCATATGCTAACAATTTGAATATTTTAAAACCCATCTCATTTTTGCGATAAATTTAATGTGAACAACTTATAGAGAACATCCATCAGTAAGGAAGAAATATATTTATACCAATTTGCAGCATCTAAATGTTTACTGTCAAATATTTACTTCAAGACGATGAACTGTGATTAATTGAAATTATCATTACAAATTATTTATTACAAATCGTTGTTTTTATAATAAATGGTATAAAAGTAGTAAACCATTGATTTGTATCTAAATGAAGATATTGAATAACTGTAGGATCATATAACTGTTTTCAAGAAACGACAAAGAATTAGAATATAGAGCAATATAAAATGAAATTAAAGAAGAGATCATAATAATCTTTTACACAGAAGTAAAGTTATGAATTTTGTCCCAAACGGTTCACTATAGAACATATCAATTTCTATGATAGTACGCTATAAAAGCACTCATGAACCAAAGGAATAGAAAGAGAGAAACGTGTTTGCTCTAAAATATCCACGTGCACGCGCACTTTATGCATCATTTACGACAACAAGGGACATGCACACATAATGGTCGTATATTTCTGTCACTGACACGCGCTCATTAGTCTAGTCGTTTCAATCGTGGCATTGTTGCCTTGGGACTGAACGATGTCAATAGGAAGTTTAAAAGAAAAATCCAGAATAAAGAATCCTCCCTATCCATGTCATGAATGGCAAACCTACAATCTGCTACCGAAATGTCTTTTAATGGGGACGCCAGTGTCTCGTTTCTTTTTCGCGCTGGCACACTAAGAAAAGTGAAAAATAACTTGTCCCGGACAAAACTAATAGGAGGCCTGTTACGATCGATCCATTAACGCGTTGAAATATTTGCTGCCACGAATTAACTTCGGAATCTCTGAAATCTGTATAAAGAAATCGTTAACTATACCAATAAATATTTTATAGGAAAGTTTAACGCGATGAAGGAAAACATATATTGACGCGATTAAGGTTTGTTTGAAAAAATCAAACATTTTGGTAAAGTATTTAAAAAAATTCAATTTATTTTAAAATAATATTTACTTATATACATACATCTTAATGTGCAATAATTATCTACTTATATTATTTACCAATTTATTTGGTCATATTACATTATGTCATTATAACACACTCAATAATAATATTTAGTAACAATAAATTGCACGTTGTCAGTTAACGTTATCATCCCCTTTTAGTCAATCATTATGAAGTAGGAAGATGGTTGTGGTACTATTTGACGACCCTACATATTTAATAATATAAATGTGTCGAAGTAAAATAACTTTTTCTACAAACTTTGAGCCCTATTTTATATAATATGCAAAAATCATTGACTATAGCGTTACAATTCTCATAATTAGATGAAGTTAGATGAAATTATTCCCTCATTTACTTAAATCATTATGAAGTAAGTTTAAAAGCGATGATTTTACACAACATTGTACAGTAACATATTTGTGTGATATAAGTATTCAATTGTAAAAGCCTATAATTATACTGTTATTATTAATAAAATTTCCACTCAATTATTAATTATCAAATGCATTGTTGTTTGCATGAGCGTGTATATTACAATATTGCGTAATGAGTATGAAAGTTGAAAGAAAGATAAGGCCTATTCATACTCCATTAATAATGCTGAGGAGATCAGACAATGTATTCGACAGGAAATGTCTAAAATTATAAAAAAGGACATAAGTAATGTGTTGTGCAACGTGAAGGAGCGATTAAATGATTAGATTACAATGGAGTGCGGAACACTTGCTGAGAGACCGAAATAATTCGGAGAACTATTAGCTGTAATAAGTTCCTAACGAATAGATCTAGGGCATAAGTATGTTTTATATGTTTATGTAGAGCACAAGAAACTGTATCGATTGGTGCAGTCAAAAACATAGGTTTCCATTTAAAAAATGAGTACAGTTACATTTTTCTGATTACACCGATACTTAAAAGTGTATAAAATTAGTTGCACATTATGCATAACTTAATACCATTTAACTTCTACTTATCTTCTTGTATTCTCAGCCGGTTAGAAGGTACATACACCTAGTACATGTATATACATATATTAACCGTTAAAATGTTTCAAGTGTGCCTCTCAAGCACCGCCGAGAAAAACTCGTGACACGTTACAGTTCAACTGTAACAAAACTAAATCGTATTGCATAAAGATCGAGTTTTGAGTATGGTACCAATTGCAGTTTATATAATTACTGATCGATAAATCCAAAATATACCTAACATTTCAACATTCTTTATTTACCTTAACGTTGCAGTAATAATTACACAGCTTTGACTGACGCACCTGCCGAAAAATTTATAGGCTAAGGGGTTAATACACATAAATGTTGTAATAAAAATTATATTACTTCTGAGATAAATAAATTGTTTCTAATTGACTTTAATATTGTTATTTACACGTCATTGTAGCATTTAAAATCTGAGATTTAAAAACTTGCAAGTTGAAATACGATGAGAATAAGTAGGAATTGCCGATCGATATTCATAATTAAAAGTCAGGCATTAAAGGTTCATAAATAACGTGACTGCTTCCTCAATCATTTGACCACTGGAACCTTTACCTTATATAGAAACAGATATATCGTGCTCAATAAAGGGTTAAGCAATTTATTCTAAATACCTGCATTTTGGATGTAGTATAAAAGAGGTTGAAAATGTGAAGTACAAAGTTAATCAGTGAATTTCTTTTTCACTTGGATACGTTCGTCAGCTTCAATTTCCTCACGGTTCAGAAATAAACGAAAATTCGTGCAGACAGAAACGAGCGCAGTCGCGCAACTTTCCTGACTTTTCTTCGCCGAATAGTCCGCGCACTTGCTGTTTCCCTTTAAACGAATTACGACGCTGTATTAGCTTCACTATTCAGAAGTGAGCGTGAATCGGGAACCCTTTCGGATTGTACGTGAATACAGCAATTAACGCGTATACTTCGGATCGGCGGAGCCAGGATCCTAGGGACAGAACGGCAAGGTTGGTAGTAGCGGGACGCAGTCGGGTAAATATCCAGTAAATAAGCGTGGCATACGCGCGTTAATAGGGTTAAACGGAACCGGCGCGACCTCTCCTCTCTTTGAAGTAACGAAGTTATTCGAAGTAACTGCCGGAGCAATCCCGTCTATAGGCACACACAACTTTATATCTACGAAACATCCTAAAACACTTAATACATCAAACCATAGAGACATGATAATGGTTTAAGATTTCTAAGCAAGATAATAAAAGTAATCTTATTATTTATTAGAAAGACAAACATTCGTGTCATTATGCGAAAGGTCATTTGTCATGCTATTTATTTGTCAGATGTGTCAGGCACCACTAACTATCAGGCACCACTGTTACAATATTAAAATAAATAAAGAAAGCTAAAATATTATTGATTATGCGTATTATAATTCGATTTAATCTTTACATTAAAGCGTTTTAAAAATTCGAGTAAGATACATCACATTTGAACTATCAGTAGACCAGGAGTAAGACTCGTCAAAGGAGTTAACCGTAGATGATTCCGTGTAATACGAGGTATGACCCAAAAGAAACAAGACTCGATGTGTATCTTAAAAAAACAATGGAATTGGCAGCAATTGTTTTTGTGGCATCATCCCACATACCTCCTCTATCCATGTTGCAAATTTCGATTGAATCGGTCATACCATTTGGAAGTATTGTGTTATTTAGTGAACACGTGCAACTGTATTCTGCCGGAAAAATGTCTAACGTAAAAACCGAACAGCGAATAAACATCAAGTTTCTTGTAAAATTTGTTGAAATCTGTTGTAACATGTGATGAGACATGGATTTTTACCTATGACTCACAAAGTAAGCGCCAGTCGATGCAGTGGAAATCTTCAGGATCCCCAAAACCCAAAAAAGCACGCATGTCAAAATCAAAATTCGACATTAATGGAATTGTAATGATTGAGTGGTTTCCCAGTGATCAGACTGTTATCCAACACTATTACATTGAAGTACTAAAAAGATTTAGTGAAAAAATTAGGAAAAAAAGGCCACAGTTGTGGAGCGATGGATGGCTGTTGCACCAGGACGATGCACCCGCTCACACGGCACTGTCTGTCAAGCAGTTTTTGACCAGCAAAAATATTACTGTGATGGGGTATCCTCCTTATTCACCTGATTTGGATCCATGCGACTTTTTTTTATTTCCTAAAGTTAAATTTTGCTTAATGGGAACCCATTTCACCTCAGTTAAAGAGGTTCAGGCAGAAACGGAGAATCTCTCGAAAGGACTTCCAAAAACCTGGTTCCAGAATTGTTATACCAGCAATGGCAGCGCCGAATGCATAAGTGTGTGAATGCTGAAGGGGACTACTTTGAAGGTGATAATGTCACGGAGAACTGATTCTACAGGTACAATGATTTATTGGACCAGTCTCGTTACTTTTGGGTCACTCCACGTATGTATATCATACATGCATTATATGATACAAGTATTAGGGTAGTTTTAGATCTCATGTTGCAATTGTGTGTTGTACAACGATACAAAGTAATTTATCGTATAATACATGCGATAGGATTTCGTGGTTTCCTGTAAAATTTCGTTTTATTTTTCTGTAAATTTAGAATTTTGAGGATTTAGGAACCTGCGATTTTTCGATTGTAGAAAGAGAATTTACAGAATCAAATTTTTGGAAAATAGAGTTTTAGCGATGTAACTTGGGAAGTTAGGAATTCAAGAAAATATAGAAAAATTTGGAAATTTTCCGATTTTAAAAATTTGGGAATTTTGGATTTTGGAATTAAAATATACAAAAATTGGAGCATTTAAAAATTTTGTAAAATAAGGACTCAGAAATTAAATAATTTAGAAGAATAAGTATTGGGGAATTTAAGAATTTGATAATACTGAAAATTCGGGAATTTTGAAAAATAAAGATTCCATCATTCGAAAATTTGTGGATATAGGTATTCGGGATCTCTGGAAAACAGGAATTTGGATTTACTTAAATTCAGATATTTCAAAATATTAGGTCCTTTAGAAATTTGGAATTGTAAAAAATTGGATATTTAAGAATATGGGAGTGTGGTAACTTGAAAATTTAGCAATTTCATAATTTTAAAACTTAGAATATCAAAAAATTTCAGAATTTTGAATTTCAGAAGTTTAGAAGTTTGGAAGTTTGAAAGATTGAACGTTTAAAAAGTTACAAAGTATGCTTAACATTTTTACTATGATTTGATCATTTAATTATTTAAGCGAATGAAATTATAGATATCAATAGAATAATTGTTGTTTATTATCAAGTTCGAAAGATATTATAAAAAGGTACTGTTTAATGTAAAAAATGTTTAGAAAAAGTTTCGGAAGAATACATATATGTTATTTTGTTATGTATGTTATATGTGTATTCGTCGTTTTTCTTATGCATTTAGTTATAATTACAAACCAATAAAAACATTTTTGTTATATAGTTTTTATTGTTGGACATTTATTATTATATCTACTTTGTGTGCAACAATCATTCCCACTTTTAATTTTATTACTGTTCCTTATCATAACAACTCTTATTTGATTTTACTACCATTCTCATTGTTTATCATTGTAAAATCAATTATTCAATATCATTGTAATCGCTATTGTTGTCCATAGTTTTATAAAATATCAAATGTTAATGTTTTAGTACCTTTAATAAATCAAAATAAATTTTTTGTTAAATATCATAAAGTCACAATTGACAATAAATATCATTTTGGCAATTTTCGAGATTAAAAATTTCGTATATTTTTTATATTTCTTATATTTAAATTAAATTATTCAAATAACTAAATAATACATAATACGTAAACCAGTTTATACGATGAAGGTTAACATACATTTTGAAAAAAGCTTCTTAATAATTTTCGTAAATAAAAGTAAGAAATCTAAGATCCACCATTTTGGTGGGTTTCGTAGGCCCATTGTTAAATGAGTCACCATCTTAGTTTTATAATGCACAATTAAGTTAAGAATTAATTAAGTATGATTTTAATGATTACAAAATTACATTTAAGATTTTCTGCAATCCCATCTTGCAGAATTAATTTAACACAAATTTTCTAATAAACAATTTTGTTAAGGTTCTTAAAAATTAGATTTTAGTGAAACAACGAATGCAATATGACAGGTATGAGAAAGTTTACTTTCAGTTTAGTTCAGTTTAATTTAATTATTTTTTAAAAAGTCTTCTAATCTTCCAGATTTTGTAATAATTCCAAATCTAAATGCTTTAATAAAATCATGTTTTTCTATTTTACAAAAAATATGTGTCCAATATTTTCAATACTTGATTATTACAAGGAGGATCAATTTATGGTTTTACTTATGTCTTGATTAAGTTTTTAGTGTAAATTTATATATTATATACGAATAATTATTATACAAACAGAGAAAATTTTATTATTTCAAGCAAATATTTATTCTATTAATATTCTTATCGACATATCCAACATACACAATTTTATAATATGAATTAATTCTTTTTTATCAATCATAAGAAAATAAAATTTCATTTTAAATATTAGGATCGAGGTTTTTGATAAAGTATGGTGAAAATAATACATTTATTTGGAAGATGTATTTAGGTAAAATTATTTAGTTATGTATTCTGTTTTTCGTCTTTTACTCTAGAACGTATACATATGTATATCTTTTTCTGATATTAGATGAAGAACACTTTGTATTTAACACTTTTCCACAAATTCTAGAAAAAATTTATTTAACTTTTACTTATACTATACGTAAGGTACATTAAACCATTGACACTAATTTTTAATCATATAACACGTTACTCAATAAGTCCCCGGTCTGACACATATATGGCGATACTGGTGACAGACCCACGTTATTTTCGAATAATACTAACCTTCAAACAGTACGTGTCAAAATTTCAGGGTATTCTGACCAGTAGTTTAGAAGTTACAGTCATTTTAGTACCCCCAGTTTTGTAATTTTGAAGACAATGGATAGAAAGGAATTTCGTGTGTTGATTAAACACTGTTTTTTAATCGGAAAAAATACTGTTGAAGCCAAAAAGTGACTTCATAAGCATTATAGGGACTCTGCAGCAGGGAAATCAACTATCATTGACTGGTATGCTGAATTTAAACGCGGTCATACAAGCGCCGATGATGCTGAACGCTCTGGTTGCCCAAAATCAGCAGTCGTTCCGGAAAACATAAAAAATGTCCACAAAATAGTTTTAAAGGGCCGTAAACTTAAGTTGTGTGAGACAGCTGATGCCTTGAAGATATCAGAAGGTAGTGTCTTCACTACTTCAAATTGCTTTCAAAGTGGGTGCCGAGTTTGCTGTTTCACGAAGGCAATGCGCCGTGTCACAAGTCGATGAACACGATGGTTCAATTGAATGAATTACGTTTTGAATTGTTTCCCCACATACCGTACTTCCCAGATTTGGACCCCAGCGACTACTGGCTCTTTGCAAATATGAAAAAAATGCTCCAGGGAAAGAAATTTGGCTCAAATGAAGAAGTAATTGCGGAAACTGAAGCTTATTTTGGGGGCAAAGACAAATCGTTTAATATAAAGGGAATTGAAAAGTTAGAGGTGCGTTGGAATCAATCTATCACACTGGAAGGAAAGTATATTGATGATTAAAGTGGAATTTCTAAAAAAAAATTTGTTTTTCTTAGTTAAACCGGAGACTTATTGAGTGATGTGTTATGTATAATATATCTATATAAAATTGATGAACTCATGAAAATTATTACTGTTATTATTAAATAATGTATTAAAATATAACATATACATCTATGATAAGGTACACATTGAATTTTTATCTTTTTAATGTGTAAGCAGCATTGTTTTTTACGGAAAGTTATATCAGTAACAATAAGATAGAACGTTCAGTATGCTTTACAGAAATACAGTCAAACTGTTTATCTTAAGAAATGACTTACATATTTATGCAAATTAATTGATGAAGTACAATTACTGGATAAATGCTAATCAAACCTCTGAAACCTTTTTTATACTTCTGATATGAATTCAAAAATTTATTTTCAAGAACAAGTTTAAACAATCTTGACAATTTGTGTTCGTTAATTATGAAACAAAGAAATGAAAATTATAAAGTAAAATATTAAAATAATGATCTCTAAAGTGCGTCAATACCTTTATTTTAAATTCAGTACCAAAATTCTTATTTTTCTGGCAACTTCCACTTAAAATTTAAATTGATGCTAATCAGTGTAAAACAGCATTAGAATTTATCCAACTACCTGTTTAAGATCGTTTAATCAAACTCAACAGAATCAACCGAATTGAAAATGCGTAAGAGAACGTTGAAAGAGAATGTAATAAAATTACCGAGTTTAACCCCTTTTCAATGAACCCTTGTTGTTCGTAACGATGAATCAACTGGATGGCGTACAGTCAATCCGATCAAATATGTGGGAAAGACTTTAAAGTGAGACAGAAAACATTTCTCTGTTCGTCGCATGTTTATACAGTAAGGTCTTGTTCATTTATGGGGTGCTGTCATGTAGTTTCGGTGAGCTCTCACATTTATATACATACGGTATGTCCATATTAAAGGGTTAGTCCACCTTGGCCGACCGAACATTGTAGGGAAGATTGGGGCAAGTTGAATACGAAAGAGATTGATACAATGAAATTATCTCGACACTGTATATATGTAGCTTAATCTGAGCAATACGTATGAAACTTGTTTAACTGTTTCCTACTATGATGCTTGGTTTACATAAAATCCTGGAAAATTTGATACGAGTATCAAGGTAACACTTCACAGTTGCACTACTACGAAAAAATAAATATTTATGATAATTTTTTACATAATATAATTACGATTTCTTACTTTGTTTGTGTACCTATATTTTTTTTATAGAAAATTTTGTACACGCATAATGGTCTTATATCAAATATGTTGAGATGTCTTTTTTGGAACATGTTGCAATGTATTACGATAGATTCTTTTCTAATATTATATATATATTTTCTTAAACAATTGTGTATTTTCTTTACGCAAGTCAATTTATCTCATTATTCTGTGCATAAAAGTATTAGGGTAAGATTATTGAAAAATGAATATTTTGTAAGATATTTTGTAATTTGTCAAAATATTGGAACTTTCAAACCTTAATAACTCAAAAAGTTTTTAATCAAAAAATACTTTATCATAGTGTTTTAGAAAGCTCTCGAAGTAAGCTACAAGAATATGCAAAAATATATAGGGTGTTCCATTTAAAAAAATTGATGTGACCTTCACGTGACCTTCCAGTGACTCTTCAAGGTCAAAATGATATTACCAGTAAATAGAACTTTTTAAACCCTACAACTTTTGTCTGAAACATTTTTTGATAAAACTTATATTTTTCGAAATATTCAAGGGTTCCGACCTTTTTTTACACCCTGTATGTATAGAGTTGAAACTTGATACACAATATCATTTTTTTAGTAACCTATCAAACGTTCTATTCCAAAGTAAATTCGGTTCAAGGACACTTTTAATCACCATATTCTGTTATAAACTTTATTAAATACAAATGTAATCTAACCTATTTTCTTAAAAACAAATTTATTTTAAATATGTTTTTGTTTTAATTATGTATTTATTTTGTTGCATAATTAAATGTCTCCAAATTAGCAAACAATGTGTTGTGTTTCCAATTTGCATTTACATTTTTTAAATATACCTATCTTAACACTCTGTTTTCTATATAAAATAATATAATAAATAATTAATAATATATAGTGGATGATCACAGTATTTTATTGAAACAAAATTCCAATTTTATAACTTTAACTGATAAAATATAATAAATATTTGTATTGTAATGGTACAGCATGTTATTTTTAAAATATATAATATATTATACAACACAAACCACAATGATTTAATATTTCGTCACTCTGCATTTTTATTTACATTGCTAAATACATAAAAATCCAGCACCAAATCAAGTTTCAACGTCATTTAAATTGAAATCGTGGTTTTCGTCCATCCACTAGTAGAGGCTTGAGATATAGGGTACTTAACATAATTTATATCTAAATTCGCCTTTTATTCTAGAATGTATCAAGTATCAGTGACATTATTAAACTAATTAAAGTGTCGTCAGTCATATATTTGTACAAAGAAATTGTTTAAACATAGTAAGAAATTTATTAAAGTATGAACTATAATTCAATACCATATATGTATATACATATATGATAAATTTCATACTTATTGAAAATAAATTATATTTTGACTGAATATTGTAGTTTTTCCATTGCGAGCTTCTCTTTACTTGACAGAGGCCCAGACTGGGTCATAAAAGCCATGGATCCGCTGACCGTTCGAAGAAGCCAAGTACTATAATAAATGTTTTACCACGTTTTAGTTAATTGAGCTACAATTCTGAATTGAGTAACGAGTTTTCACTAAGGTTTTCGCCTCCGTGTACTTCATTTTTATCAATAAACAGTTGTATTAATAAACATTTTCTTGTAATCGATTGAATGCAAACTTTATGCGCTAATCAAAGATCCTCAATACTTCTGCTAAAATGGTACGCAAAGGCATACATTGACTAGCAAGTGTATACATTTACTAAACTCTACGTTTGTACTATGGCCTATACATTGCGTAGGCCTGGGTCATGCTTAACCTGGCCACCGCCCTCAAAGTAGCAGCGTAGGCATTTCAGAATGTTAATCATTCTGAATCGTGTGCATTACTCAAGGATTCTACCATGTCAACATGTGCTGTTTTGAAAATATCAAAGGTGGAAGTATATGAAGCGTGTGAAGTATCTTCCTTGCTTCTATGTCATTTAGCTAACATTCTTCTCATCTCTATATACGCTGTACTTCACGGAATGCACATCCCTCTCGTTCTGTCTCTTTTCGTTTTGTCCATGCGTTTCTTGTGAAGCCTCATCGAGTCAAACAAACGATTTTGTACTTTGGTGGCACACTATAATGGGCCGAGTCCACGCCGTGGCCTATGAGTCAGTTTCTGGCTTCGGCAGTATGTACTAGCGCCGTCTTGTCGCGACCACATAAACTCATGTACATACCATATATATATGTGTCCAAATATATTTACACCATTACATTACACGTTTTTTACGCTAGAACGTGTACGAGCACACGTCGTCGACGCCAGTGCCCAAGGCGGGGTAGGGTCATTTCCTTTGATGTCTTCTGTTGATTTTGCCTCGCGGACGAGAAATTGCATTGAACTTCCTGTGTATCGGATTTCGATGTTACCGGGATATTATGTATATCGATACACTTTAAAGGTACGTTTCCACGAACAGCAAAAACTAGGGATGGGTTTCTCGAAACGTCGAAACTTCAAAAACACTCGAAACATAAAAAAGTTTCAAGTTTCGAGAATTCGAAATTTTACGCTTTTTCATGACTCAAAACTCTTGAAAGATACATAAGAAAACATGTAACATTAAAAATAAAGAATTAATCGCAATGTGCCCTGGGAATAGTTGATCCATATATTGTGTATCCTGAATATTTGATGTGCTTAGCGAATGCTCGACGATTAGTTTCTATTTTTAAGGATGTAAGCAGATTGATACTCGATCGTGATCATAGAACTATAAAGCAAATGCGGGTGATACATATGTATGATGTTGGCAAATTTTGTTAACATGGATTTTTATAAGATATTTCAGGTTGCAAAGCGAAAGTGCCACTTTAAATTTTGAGAAGTTTAAGTTCCAAGAGTATCCAGAGTCTCAAAATTTTATGAAGATTCGGAGCCATATTTCGAAAGTTAAAACATTCAGTTTGAACATGTTCCTAGCAGAAACCATGACATATTTTATATTCTGTCATCATGAAAGTTGAAAGTCACGAAATCGAATTCATTTTGATTTTTAAGCGATATTTGAAGGCAGCGTTATGTTTTACCTTATTTTCTTATTTCCCATCTTATAGCAAACACATTATATTCTATTTTAATTACGGATTTCACAATCATAATGGCAATTTTTTATAAAAATCAAATATAACAGTTCATTTACTGGTGAAACGTCTCAATGTTTAGGTACACTTTGCTGGTTTACAATATGAATTGTGGCATTACTTACGCCTTATCATTTATACTATTTTGTTTTCCTAATTCAGTTGTATAGTGTACAAAGAGATATCATAACTTCAACTGCAGTTTAATCCACTACATAGATCCTGATTTCGTGAACATATAAGCTCGAGTTGTAAGTATTTTAAATGTATTTTCTGATAGTATTTAGGTTAGACTTTAGATATAATTCTAAACTCTATAAACGGTTCTACCATATATCATTAATTTTTTATTTGATACTTATTTAGTAATTAGTTTACCATGTCAATTAGTTTAGTAAAATATAAATAATAGACTTTATCAGTTTTCAATGTTCAATTATTAATTTTTATTGTTTCAGGTAAATAGACTAAGTAATAATTAACAAAGTGTTTGAAATTCCATCTCAGCAGTAAAGGGTTAATCTTTGACTGATGAGATACTAATAATTAAAATTTAATTCTGAATTAAACATTTCTACCGTATTCAAAATTTCTATCATAATTTCTACTTTTAATTATAGACAATATTATTTGTAGAAGGGTTGATTTTTCAATAATAAATTTCGTGCAAACTTTGTTTTTATAATTTGCAATATAGTTTAAACACTGATAATTTACGTATTTTGCTACATTTTAATATACAGATCAATTTGAAACAAAGTTTAAAGTTAAATTATTTAAACGATAAGAAATGATGGCTCAATCATTGTTCAATAAATCTACGAAAGTCTTTATAATAGTTCATTCATTACTACGATAAACAGGAGTACGTTCTACTTTCTATTTCG
Source organism: Megachile rotundata (assembly GCF_050947335.1). Lineage (NCBI taxonomy): Eukaryota > Metazoa > Arthropoda > Insecta > Hymenoptera > Megachilidae > Megachile > Megachile rotundata. Next base: position 1,299,961 of record NC_134986.1, read on the forward strand.
TTTTGAAAAAAATGAAAATTCATTACTAGATTATGATTTTTGACCATTTTTATAAATCGCACCTACAAAATTAAAAATAAAAATAATGTATTTCAGTTTAGCATTTAAAACCAATTGTAAGTTGTAATTGCTCCTATATATATATTATACACTAGTCAAAAGAATTAAGGGAACAGAAAAATTCCTTAAATTTTTAGGTTATCTTCAAATTGCTCTGCCTCCATTGAAATTCATCACAGGAGACATCAAGAGGAGACGTCAACGCATTAGCCGCGGACAGGAACAGTAATGGCATTTTCTTAACTCTTTTCGTACAAATTTCAAAGTTTGAACCATCGGGTCATAGGGAATAAAGAATCGAAGCCATTTGAAACTTCGCATACTTCTTGTGGACACTATGAGCTTAAAAAAAAACCTAGGCATAATCATTGCGATACCTATTTACAAAGATACCCGTAACTTTTGTAATTTGAAGACAAAACACCGTTTTTTTACATTTCTTTACATCAATATTACGCATCAAAATAAAACATTTAATCAAAAACTGATATACCCATCTTAAAGGGTACATTCTTCGCTTTCTGGAACCGTCCTTACAATTTTTGTTCAATGATGTGTTCATGAGATAATGACTATCAGAGGAAAAAGCGTCATTTCGACTTTGGTAGCTCATAACTTTGCGACCGATCACCGAAACGAGCTCCATGGACGCGCAAATTATAGGGGAAGGAACAGGGAAGAGCAGACTAGAAGTGGCATTAATCCAAAAAATTTTCCTATGTCTATATAAGCCTTAAAAGAAAGAAAAAAAATTCTAAAATTTTTTCTCGCGATTTTTTGTATGTTTCATTCGTGATAAAAGGCCCAAAAAATTTTTGAGATAAAGGGTCGAAAACTAGAGACCTAAAGCTTCAAAATGACTATTCTGGATGTCTCCTGTGATAAATTTCAACGGAGGCAGAGCAATTTGAATATGACCTAAAAATTTAAGGAATTTTTCTGTTCCCTTAATTCTTTTGACTAGTGTATTTTCGATTTATGAAAATATTTATTATAGTTTAAAAATTTGAATGTGTATCTTTCATCAATTTATTGCATTCGTTTCGAAGATTTGGATTGTCGTTCACCAGATTTTATTAGAATGATGTGCTGCTCACATTGTCTGTGGCCATGATTTAATGGAATAACACCACATTGCATGAGGACAATTGCCACATACCACGGAAACAAATTTTCTAGAGTCCATTGTTAAACGTTTGGATTCTCTGAACGTTCTGACACTGTACTAGCAAATTTTCAGCTAGGAAAAGCATTGAAGGGGAAAGAAAAGCGTTGAATGCAGGAAGCTTCGTTAATCTAGTCGGAGGTTGGCCGGACACGTGTCATGCACGCGTCGAAATCGCAAATTTTCTGCCTTCTATGGCGCATTGTGCTCTCTGTTGTGCCGTGCCCCCGTCGTTCCCATGATGAGGCAACCATACACATACATATATATACAACCCACCACGTACATACGTACACTGATTCACGATATTCGAGCCCATCTCCTAGAAGTCCCTGTGGAGAGGATCACGTACGCTACTCGGTAATCGCCGAAGACCAAATGTACGTACTGTAAAATGAGGTTTGGCCAAGGGTGACGCTGCGCTTCGTCACCTTGTTAATCATAGCTGCGTGATAGAATATTGTTTTACCGTGTAAGCCAGTTGACATACGATTAAATTTCAGGTAAAAATTACACGGTAAGATAAATGTCCTGTTCATCAAACGGGTCCTGGTAATTAATAGATGAATGGGTATTTAATAATATTTTTCCTCATTTTAGACGTTTAAACCAATCCACATGTGATAGCAAAATGCATTAGCTTTATATGGATGTATATCAATTATAACGCAAAAACACTGTTGTTCAATATTCTAAGATTCAACATTTTTAATTAATTAATGTTATATGTTACAATTTTTTGAATATTCTTATTAATTTTGTTCAAACATTGCAACTAAACATTGTATTTTTCTACTATCAGGTGAAAGCATGACACTGGTCATTTATTATACTGTGATTTTAATCATTTTATTCTTTACATTATCTAAATGTAATACAAACAGCAATTATCTTAACTACTGCCTTAATTGTTTGATCACAGTGATATTTACTTTTAAGTAAAAATATTCTGATGAATATGTGCAGTTGAATAAATCCTATTATCTTTTAATTAATTCCTCTGATTTTATATATGTATTCGTTTATTTTACGAAAACCTCCTGCATGGATTAGAAACGCATATGTGTTTTACGTAAAATATCAGAATGAGTGCAGTAATGGATTAATGAACTAAAGTATTTGGGCACTAATGGATGATAAACTTTAACGGTAAACTGTGTTAATTATGGTGAAAGAAAGCTCAGAATTGTTTTTACCGGTAGATAATTTATTCTATTTAGAGACGTGCATATTTATTTTGTTGTCTAATATAACTGTACTATATTAAATTTAAATTTATTTCGATTATGGCGTGCGCAAAATGTTTACACTCTGAATAAAGTTAATACTTGGAGTACATCATTGTTTGTTGTATGGGCAATTGTATGTTGCCTTATCACCCATCAGATGGTGGAATGTATAATTCACGTTACTTCTCTACGATAAGAAAAAATCTTCATTATAATGTAACCAGAAATATTAACATAAACTATATTTAGTGTACAGTGAAAAGTTAGTCGTGTAAAGTTTCGCAACGCTCCTAATAATCTTTGATGTTTCATTATTTTTGGGAGCAAAATTGTACATTCATACGTAACTGAAAATAATCATGATCAACTCTCTACGCAGAAAATATCGTTTGTAGAATCTTGGAAATCACATTGATTATTGCTAAATAAAATAATATATTCATTCAGTGATACTTTATTATTCTGATGATTTATAATTTATTAAATTTTGTAATATTTTTATTATTATTTTTTGTTACTATTGCTGGGTAAAAATTATCCCTTTACATTACGATTTAATCTTCAGGTGCGTAATAAACTATTGACTGCTATAATATTAAACTTGAAGGAAATTAAAACACATATGCCGACTTTTACTATTCAGAGATCCTTGACTTTGAAAATACAAGCATACTAAAAATATGATAAAAGTTCATAATACTTGGACTACGAGTGTGTCACGAGCACAGCTTGTTATTGTGGTGCAAAAGATAAAACTTCAAGTAATTGCATCTCTCCCTTATAATGACAATAAATGAAATAAAACACCTTTATAAATGGTTGTCATATCTCCATACGAAACGAGTCAAATTTTCGTTACATTAAAATTTCTTCAAACTTATTTTCTGCAAAGCTAGTCGGTTCCCATGAGGAACCGATGAGTCCCGGTCTGCAGAAACATTCGAGTCTCAAATAATACGGGGTACTGGTCCCCATGATAAATACTGGCACTGGGTGCATCTCGATGACACCGCTTTTTAATTTCGTTTAACAGTAATATTTGCAGCACGTGTCGGTGCGCCTCAAATGGAAACACACCACTAGACGTGGCTTCCTTTTTATGGGGATGCACAACGCGACGAGAGCGAAACACCGACCATGTAAACCAATTTGCACACCATGAAGCCCCTTTGATAGCAATCTGTTAGACGCAGGAGGGTGAAGATATTTCCCACAGGAATTGGTGGTTGTGCACATCGCTGAGGAGCGTGTTCCCACAGGAGCGCTGATTCTATGGGAACCCATGGAGATCGAAAAGTACCGTTTGAATGCCTCAACGGGCTCCATAAAACAAAGGACGGTCCTTATAATTGAAAAGCTCATGACAGACCGCACTAAGATGCTGATGAGTACGCCGGATGATGAAAAGATACTGCTTTCCGACACAATCGGGGATGGAACTCATTTAAAAACTTGCTTTTCCGTTTCTGTTCTTGACAAACGATCTGCTCATTTTCGGCTAATTGCTACATGAAACCCGGACTTTTAATAAGAATATTAGTTCTCCATTATATGTTTCATTTTTTAATATTAATTAATTCCCATCATTGTACATTACATAGGTACTGGTAATCAAATGTTACACAATATTTCCGATTTAAATGTATGTGTCATAGTAAAAATGAAGTGTTTAGTAAATATACATATATCTACACTTACAAAACAATATTTACATATATTTATTACAACATATCAGTAGTAACATATTACTGAGCATATAATTTTGTTATCTATATTTAAGGGAATAAAAATAAAAACATCTTGATGAAACATACCCATTAAACATAAAAGGAAAGTGAATTCTTGAGAAAGTTACTATGTGCTACTAGAAAAATACAATACTTAATTTCAATATTTGAATAAAATTAGTAAGAAATAAGGCTGATTTAAATTCTCTGCTTTCTAATAAATCTAAAACAGTTTTGCTATTTAAAAAATTACAATCCCTGACCATCGAATTACGGCCTCGTACGAAAATTTCGCTTTTATGGTTATGTCATTATGTCATATATGAAAAATTGTCTTAGGTCATCCAAAATTATTACTAAATGCATTGATAAAGATATGTACATAGCAATTGATTTGTTACTATCGTGATAATAATAAAATTGTGTAGGTGACGAGCGATTAAGTATCAATAGCGCGTAAGGTGAAATTTGGTGAATACCATAGAAAATATCTGAAGTTTATTCAAAAGACTAAACACCACATTATCTCAATTGAAAACAAGAATTGCAGACATTTAGGAAAATAATGGAAATATAAAGCATATGATCAAGTAATTTATACGGAGCATGCCGGAAAGGGTACAAGCTGTCACCAAAACAAAGAGTGAAAATACAAATATTAACATGTATTAATAATATTATGTACAGTAGTAGTGTATTATGTTAGTAGCTAATAAATTATATCATTACAAATTAAACAGGCCTTTTAATTTTACGGAAACCGTGCAAAATATTAAAAATTTATAGTGGTCCTAATTCGATAACTAAGGACTGTATACATAACGTTAATTAATCACAAGTTAAGCTAAAATACTTTTGCGCTTACTACAGTTATTATAAAATATATTTAAAAGCATAGAATTTTGAAGTATTGTGAAATAGTGTTTTTGTGTGATATAAACATTAAATTATAAAAACTTTTAATTATATCTAAATTCAAAATTAGCTGAAATGTTATTTTTAACAAAATACCTACTTAATTGTTAATTACCGAGACTTATTTGAACTTTAGGATATTTGTCTGACTAGACACAAATGAGTTAAATAATGCTACAGGACCAAAGTAATGCAGATTTAAAATCCATATTCACTTTCGAACCTTAAAGATATCGTTTGTGCTTATCGTTCAATAGGCTTACAACGAGAATTACATTTCAGATAAGACGTCGCGACGCTGTTCAATTACAGGGGGGAATGGTTTAACCAGGCAATCGCTGGCCCGGATAATGCTTCAACATCGTTCGAAATCGCTGTTAAAGTTGCAGTCTTTTCCCGTGGACCCTCTCCATCTTTCGTCATGTGCTATTACTAATTGTTACCACATAATTATGTGACATTATAGCGACATTCTGCTTTCTATGCGTGTGCATTTCGCATAACCAAGCGGAATACATTACCCATGATTAAGTATTTTAACCATACAGTGCCGTTCTTTTACATCCCTCGAATACTGTCGCTTTTTGCCAGTTTTTTTAATACGCGTTTAATCCTATCGCCGATGCAGTATGCACGTACGAAGAAATGTGCGTGCTTGGTATGCCAGTTTGATATGAAATAACTGTGCTTTTTAACTGAAACTGTGACTCTTAAAATGCTTACCTCTTTTATTTTTCCTTTTCTATACTGCTCAAATAGTAATTGAATTTCTTATAAGTTTTTTAAATTTGAGTTCTTTTAACTGAAATGATTTTATGGCTATACAATACAAGTAATTAATATACAAATAATTAATGTATATATTGGTAATATAATTTTTATAGAAGGGAATGTCTGATTTTAGTAGGAGTTATGTATTATATTATATAATTGTAACCTTTGTAAAATAAGAATAATTCACATCCTTTTCAAATTTGTATTTGTTCATTAAGAAAAAATGTTATTTTAAAATTTGACTACCAAGGTATCTATGTCCTAATTTCCATAAATATCCCTAAATCCACTAATTTACAACTGATTCTCATAAACGATCAAAAGTTTTTCATAATAGACAAACCTCAGTTATTTGACTGTTTGTTATAGACAATTATGGTCCATTCTCATATTAAACGTTGCGACCATCTCTTATTCTTACGACGACGTATAAGTCGACATCGATTCATTACATTTTAATTGAACTTTTAATCACATAAGTCCCTAGAATTACTTATATCATCCTTCTCGTATAAAATTATGTACTTCAACACATCAGTAGCATTAAGCAATTGAATATATCTTACAATCAGTGAAAAGAGCATGTTACGAACAATGCTGGTCTGGTATTTACCGTTGGTCAAATATGTATATATCAATTGATAAAATAAATTTCATAATTCAATTATATTGAAATATAATTTTGATAAATATTGACGATAGAGGACCCACCTCCAATGATTTTGACATATGTTGTCGAGGTCATCATCCTAAATAATTTTTCTCTATAACTTAATTATTTTTTTAATTAGCTCGTTATTTATTACAAAGTAATCAGCAAAAATATATTTGGAAAATTTTAATCTAAACTAAAAATATTAATTTAAACTAACATAGCCTAATATATTTTATAATTCATGGTACTCATTTTCCCACATTCATTTTTAATTGTACTATAAAACATGTTAAGCTGCATTAAAATAGTAATTCCCCAGTAGTCGCAACCCTAAATACTAAATCGCTATCAAAATTGTCGAATTTTTCGTTACGTTCGATATATTACGTCAGATTACGTATAACATAGAATATACATACATATAAATATTCTATGGCTAAGAACTTTTTACTGAAGAATAAGTGACGATCAAATTACGGGGAAAAGTTATTGAAAAGGACGTCTTTAATAATAGAATCTTTCTATCACCAGTTATCAAAATTTATATTGCAGTATCAGCCTCAGAATTAGTGATTTATACCTTATGTTATATATGAAAATAACAACATCGATGAGTTCTGAAAACAATTCCTTTCATTATTACTCTACATTATAATATTTATTGTTACACCTTTTATAATGTGTTTCAATAACTTACACTTAAATAACCAAGTCGAATACCGCTCAGCTGCAATTAATGCTATAATTAAGTTGTAATAAAATGATAGTTTAATGAAAGACTAGTACAGAGAACAACGGAAGTTATTAGCTCTGTCCCTCCAAACTTCAACTACCCACATCACACCATTTCCACATGCCATGTTTGTTTCGAATGACCTAGAATATGCTAATCTAATATGGGTTGAAAAGGTTAATTAAGTTTCAGTTATTCTTCTATTAAAAACCATTTTTAAACTGTAAAATTAATTGGTCAATTTAAGATCAATTCTTAACATAGTTGAAATATTTGTATTTAAGAACAAGTGTAAAAAAGGCCCAGTTGATTATGATTAAAACTGTTTGAGGTTTGCAAGTGCCTGACAGAAAAATATTTCCGACGTGGAAATATAAAATATTTAAAGAATGATTACTACAAAATTTCGAAGGCACTTACATCTGAATAAGATTTGTATTCATCGATTTAACGACTCTTATTACTATTCGGACATTATAGCATGCCATCAATTACTATATACTACATATTTGTACATACTGAAAATTTTATTTATTTAAATTTAATTTGTCGTACAGCAAATAATATACATATTAGAAAATATGGTATTCTTACGTTGCAAAGGTATTTGAACATTTAATATTTATCCACGTTTCTTGACTATGCTTCTTCATCGAAACAACACACATTTTATATAAAATATTTTTCGTAATGTGAATAGTTCGAGAAATAACTGTGTATTTAAGTTAAGAGCAAGCAGTCAATATATTGTAATGAAGTCAATAACATCGAAGTAATTAACAACAAAAACACTATCAGCAAAATTAAGAATAAAAATTACCCAAGAAATTAAATGAACTAAAAAGTAAGAGAAATTGTTTGTCGCAAATGTACCAAAAACAATATTATATTTTATAAGTCTGTAATTAGAAAGCATATTCATGATTTAACACTACACCTTCATGAATATAATGTAAAATTAAAAATAAAATTTATTATTTATAAAAAATAAAAATAAAAAATAAATAAAATACAAATTAACATACCTATAAATATTCATCTTGATAAAATCTCAAGTCATCTCAAAAAATATTATGTCCAAAAAATAAACTTGTGAACCGATCATTAATCGCTTTGGTAGTTTTACAATAGTAGTAAATATTGTCGATGATAAGCAAATTCACCATTAATTAAATTAAAAATACAATTTTATAAAGGTAAATAATATAAAATTACTTATTTTCAGTTCAAATTTTGAACTGATAACCTTGGAATTGTTAAATAGTTTTCCGAAGATTAAGTGTTACATTTAAAAGATGATTGTTAATTTTAACCGATAAAAGTTCAGGGATTACGTTTTGAAAATCAGACATTTTCGTCTGCAGGAAAGAAAACTTCTTTCGACAAAAATTCGTTACTCATAACGACTTAAATCTAACAAGATGTCCGTGTGACGTCATTAAACACTTTTTCAAGTGAAAGAATCAATTCCATGACCTTAGAAGTGACGACTGTAAAAGCCTAACCAAAGTACTCACTTACGGAGGTACGTGTATCGAATGAAAGGGCTATCACAAGCAACGGCTAACACGAGCAGTCAATTAGCAAATTCTTAGGAAATTGCTTGGCATTGCAACCATTGCACGTTCTGCGTACGTAATCTACATGCGAGGGCGGACTATATTATTCGCGCTTACACTTCAGACCTATACACTGTAATTTATTGAACGAGCTGATGTAGATAACAAAAAAAGGATAATATCACAAGCTATGCTATCGCCAACTATAAATACTGCCTAACCCAGAAACCTGGTATTAAAGCGACGAATGAATTATTTAAAATGATTATTAAAATCGTGAAATCATCTGATTTCTTAATTACATTTTTCTAAACTTCCCAATACTGTTATTAATACGAAAACGTGTCTCACATAGTTATTTGGTCCAGAAGGATGAATAATTTCAGAATTTTTTTAAGCTTTATATTGAGTTTTTAACATTAATCATTTTTTCAGTAATGCTGACATAATTTTATTATGACCGACAAGAAACCTTTTTAATTACCCTATTTACGATTAACTGGTTAGATAATAGAATTTTTTAGTAATTAATAATAACAATAACATTGTACTTAGTAACTGTAGCGAAATTTCTTTTCTAATAACCTTCTTTGTTCATTCTCCATCTTCTTAAAAAAAAATCAGATGTAAGAACACATAAAAAACGCAGACGAGAAACAGATACATAAAAAACTGTAGAAATACAAATTTCAATCCGCCATATTCCCTATCCCAATTTCATTCATACGAATTTTAATTATAAAATTAAAAATTACAAATTTTATAATTTAATTTACAATATCAAATTTCTGATGTGAACTAAGCCATTGACATTTACAATAATTATCTTATGTCTTCAATTGACTAATCATACATCATTTTGAATTTTGAAAATTTAACTTTAAATTCATAACCAAAAGGAGATATGGTTCGTTCTAAAGTCATATATTTACTAAATGAAATTAGCAATTGTAAGGATGGCTTATAGAAATATACAAAAAAAAAAATAGTAACCTCCTCCTTTTTCGAAGTCGGTTAAAAAATCGGCGTAAAGCATGTTTATTCAAGAATCCGTTAACGATGGACGACCGACTTCCGGTCGTCCGTTCGCTCGTGCGTTAAAACAAAAGACGCTCGGTACGTTTGCGCAACAATTCCTACAATGTATAAATATATCGCATACCGCACGCTTACACAATCAAATTGAAAATTCGAATTGGAGATCGATAGAGACTTTAAAAGAATGTGCATTAAGTAAAATTGCATTTCATCATAGGCCCTTAAAGTTAACCTATTAATGTGTAATGCACCTATATATTTGGACAGATTTTTTAAAATTAAACTATTATGATGTTCATATAACGAAAAGAATAATAAAAATCAATGGTCGAACTACAACGACCTTAAAAAAATAATACATTGTCTAAATTACTATTAATACAAGATATTCTAAGATATATTTGACAAATTTGCCTTTTGTAAAACTTGAGTTTATTATTTTATGATATGAAAGTTCTGAAGTGGCAAACGACAAACATTTTCGACGACGTTATTTAAGCTTTTAAAATAATAAATAGCATTGTTTTGCTGATTAAATAACTGCTTCACGAATAGCCTGGACAAAATATTATAGTATGGATCAATTTCTGTGGAGAGTTATGTTTTAGTACATTTAATATATTGTGAACAAAGTTGTAAATCATAAAATGCGATGCATGATATGTCGGCGTTGGTGTGGACTATATCTGATTTCTCGACAGCCGTAAGGTGGACGGTTACGCTGCTAACAAGTAATTTTCAACGAATTTATTGATGTATGACACGTACTTTATATTATTCATGACTTTACATTTTGGTTCTTGTACAGTTCTTAGTAATCAGTGCAGGAATAAATGGAAACTGATTAGTAACTGTTGTGTTGCACAATTTAATTTGGGGAAAGATTTAACTTCATATTTAAAATAATATTTGTGGAAGAATAGTTACAAGCAACATGAACGGATTAATAAATTTTTTGAAGAAGTAATCGAATTTCAAATATCTTTACGCAAATTTAAATATCGCTATACAACAATATAAATGAAAGTGCAATTATGTCGGTATAGTGAAAATACAGGCAGTATACCTGTTTTATTTTTTCAGAGATTGTTAAGGCCTGATTACTGATTTTTATTCCTTTATTATAATATATGTGATACAACAAATTAATTAAAGGAAAAGATCATCAAAATTCATAAGAACATTACGTATTGATACCTTCACCACTCCTAATATTGAAAATAAAATCAAAATATTTGAAGGAACTATCGTATGCACGAAAGGTCATAAAATCATAAGATACTACTTTAGACGAAGAAATTAAGGAGCGAAAGCGGCAGAAATTCAGTTACGATAAATCGGTTAATATCAGATGCATTCAGTTCATATCGGCTAAATACCATTGTATAGTTGATATCACGAGAGTTAATGCGATGTTCTGTTTATGCAAACTTGGAGATGTTTAACTAAACTTAAATAACTTACCCTAACTGATCTTTATCTAACAAGGAAACATATCGAACCGCGACACACCGATTTTAATGAAACTTATATGGTAGATAGTTCTTAAGAAAATATTTGACACTTATTTTTTTTTATCGGCCATCGTTCACATTAAAGAGGTGAAAATAGCCCTCGAAGTTGGGTGTTGGAATTATATTTTTGGGAATATCTCCGGTATTAAAGAAGATAATTGGATTCTTTTTGTTGTAAATCGTTGGTCTTTAAATAGGAAATTTTTGTGCGTAAAAAAATTTCAATAAACTTTATTTGTTTAAATAATATTTTGAAAATTTATAATTTTTGTTTAAATTTTTGCACTAAATGTTGATCTATTTTTTTGCAACTTCGTGTACGTAAACTATGGATAAAAATAGAGGATACGTGGTTTTGGAATTTGTTGTTTGTTGCAATGTTTATTAGATATATAATTCAAAATCACCTCCTGTGAAGAGGGGCAATCAGCATTTTTATTAAAAATATCATTATTTCTACAATCTTTTACAATATTTTAGACATTTTATATCTCTTCATATGTCGTTAATTGATTTCTGAATAATTATTGTAAGCCTCGCAGGTATGAGCGTGACGCGGTTATGATCAACGCCGTAAGGAACATAGGCTTTTATGGCCAATATTGTTAAAAAATAATTTAATTTAATTCTATTTTCTTAGTTTCTTAAAAAATCCTAATGTTTTCAAAAGTTCTAAATATTTTATTTAGATTGAAGACTTTACGCCTGTAAAGGTATAAAAGCAGAAGTGGCCATATGAGCCTATGTTCCTTACGGCGCGGCCGTAATGAATAAATTCGATATGTTTCCTTGTAAGCTGAATTAGAATCATATTTAAGAAAATAGTTTCCTGAGAAGGGGATGAAATCGTGTGAATTTAAGAGAATTTAAATTTACTACCTGTTTTATATAACCATTATTGCAAATGTAAGTACGAAAATATTTCTTAAAGCAATGTTTTATACTATTGTATTTACTGACTTTATTAAATATATTTATATAAACATATTAGATATTAAAGAAATAAAAGTGTTTCAAGTCTTCTTTTCCCTTTTTCATTCTGATTTGTCATCTTTTTACGTATTCGTGTCTTTCTCATAATAACTTCCATCAATTTTTTCAACTGCATTTTGACATTTCGGCCACATAAATCTATAACAGGCAGTCCATGGTTTCGACTGCCACACATATTACGTGATTATTTGAATAACACCGAAAAAAACGAAATTACCTGATGTATCGCTACTCGTTCCTTCACCACAAATCTTACTATCTCGTTGACTTTACACTGCGTCTGTACATACATATGCATACGTCTATGTGTGGAAACTCTGTCTATATGTATACGTCTTGGCAGCTTCGGATGATTAACAGGACTTACTGTGGACTAACAATAAGAGTAAATAGAATGACTGTTATGCCTTTCCCGTCAGAGCAAATTCAAGTCATATTTTGAATTTCGTAAGAGATAGCAAAAGACTATTGAGGATAAAGTTGAATAGTATAATATCTATTTATCTATAACTTTATTTTTTCAAGAATGCTACGATGCACTTAAAAATACAAATGCACTTTTTTTAATGGAATTGTATATTTTTTTGCTTTTCTAATATAATCTCTAAGTATAATTCTTTCCCTGAATTTATTTTTTTCGCTGAATTCATAAATATGCAGAACATGCCTCGGTGATTGACATTGACAATCTTGTTCACTGCTTCAGTGTAGCACGGCAACTTCTAAAATCAAGCTCAAACATGTGAGCAAATTTGTAAAGCTGTATCAGCTCTTGGATAGGCGAAATAGGTGTTAAAGGACAAAAGAACTTTTTCAGTTAATCATTTTAGTAACCACTCACAGAAAAATTCATTGTTGAGGTGTTAAAATTAAATTTTTTTAAAATGTGTTAAATCATGCTAAAGACATGAGTAGTAATGGTCTCTATTTTCTGTATAAAACGTATTTAACTCATCCTTTACTTTCTATATAAAAAATGCTAGTTTTCCACTTCCTATACAAAAAATGTTTAATTTGTCTTGCACTTCCTACATAAAAAATGTTTAAGTAGTCTTCGCTCTAAAGAATGTGTACTTATTCTTCCACTTCCTATATAGAAAATATTAACTGGTCCAAATTAAAAAATAGTTACCTGATATTTGTGTAAATTATTAAACTAAAACAACAATCAAGAACCACTACTCACAGGAATCACTAAAGTTGTAGTCAAGGCAGGTATCAAATGACACGGAATGAGGTGAGGCTGTACGGATATCTCGTGCCGTGGAAACTTTTTTCTAGAGAGGTCACACGAAGCATTTGTCCTCAAACTTTGCCCCGTGTCGATCCTGATAAAAAGTCTGAACACACTTCGCTTATAGCAAAGCCTGGTTGCTCACTAAACGTTGAATGTCGTGAGAAACGATATCGCAGTTTTTTTATCTCGAGAAAACCGCCGCTCGTATAAAGAAAAAGGTACAGTTGGAAAAGAGATATTCTGATTAGAGAATTTCATAAAAAAAGGGATTATTTTATTATCGCTTTTGACGTCACTTTGTTGAATGTATTTAATTCTTTAGTATACTCATGTCAATCTTTTTTGAATTGCGTATTTACTTATGGTATGTTATAATTGCATTCATAGTTTTTATGTCTACAAAAATCGGTGATGAGTTTCATGGAATAATACTACTGTATTAAAAGTGCAAATGAATACTTGATAATAAATATTTGAAAAAATAATACTTTATATCGAGTAAAATATTCGTAAAGTTTATGTATTGTATAGGCTGCCTCATAACTAGTGTAACTCCCGGAAATGGGTGGTAGAGAATATCATTCTAAACAATGTTTATTTAACATTGAAATATTACTACAAATAAATTTGTGAACTAACCATTTTTAAGAATATTAACTTCTCACTTACAAGTAAACCTACCCAAGTGTCACTCTCCGATTTTTATGAAATTTGGATATGTTATAGTACATGGAAAATTAGGGGACACGTATTTTTTTTATCTGCGGTAAAATATATTTAGGGTATGAAACAATCTCCCAAAGTGTGAGGGTAAAATGGAAAAATTGCGATATTTTCGAGATCAGTAAAGCAATTTTGATGATTTTTGGTATGAAAGTATCTTCCGATAGAAGACAAAAATTGGCCTAGGTATATTGGAAGGGGAGTGAAAATTAGGGGGTGAAGTACCCTAAAGCGACTAATTTCTTGCTGCAAAAAAATCAGTTTTGATCTGATCGAAATAAAATCTATTAAAACTTCAAGAGGAAAGTTAATTAGGGAACACGAATTTTTTTTTTTACATAAATATTTGGGACGTAAATAACTCCTAAATTACCGCGCTCGTTTGGTACTACGCATGAAACGCCTTGCAAAACTGTATCTCTTAACTGTTCGATCTTTTTAATATATCGGTTTTTTACATTACTGAATGGAAATCTGAAATCAAAGTTCAATATAACGGATCCATTATGGCGGACGAAAACTCGAAAACCTACTTAAATAGACTGTATCTGTGACATGCGATTTTCAAAATATAATACAATTTCTGACATCCATTGTTAGGTGTGTAAGGTGAATCAAGCGTGTTAAGAACATATTTTGGGGGGTTCTTTTATACCCTAAATATGTTTTACCGCAGATAAAAAAAAATACATGCCCCCTAATTTTCCATGTACTATAACATATCCAAATTTCATACAAATCGGAGAGTGACACTTGGGTAGGTTTACTTGTAAGACATATGATTTTTATTTGATTATAAAGTTAGCATTACATAATAAATATTAAATTTCCCCTTTTGATGTTTTATGGAAAATCTCTTATACAACAGAGCTAGGAATCCAAATATATTTTCAATAACATCACATTGAAACCATTTACACTTAATTTGCTTATTATAAATTTAAAATTTAAATTGTTTAATATTAGTATCAGACTGTTGAATTATTAGAAACTTAAAAACAGACATGAAATTAGTTTAAATAATGAAGGTTATACAATACTACATAACAAAAATAGTGGCCTAACTTAAAAAGTCTTTTTAAAAATGAATTTAGTCATCAAATTATTATGCATGAATGAGAATGTTTTAATGACTTCAAATAATAGAATTTCTACTACACAATATTATAGTATTATTTTTAAAAATCGAGATATATTTTTGAATATTAAAAAATTGAGTCATTACACTTTTCAACATGTATCGATTTTATTACGTAAACGAAATCCTTACTTGGAAAGTGGGGCATGTTCATTTTTTAAAAAAATGAAAATAATTAATAAAATATAATAGATAAAATATAATGTGATATCCACAATAAACAAAGCACAAATATACAAAGAGTTTGTCTATTAATGTTAACCTTTTTTTTAAATTTATTGAAATGCACGCCCTTAAATATCTCACAATAACAAAAAAATAAAATTGTTCCAGTTTCAAAATAAATAATAAAAGTTAGGTTAACCTAACTAACAATAAAGATTGTAACCAACGATAAAGGTGCAACCAACAATAAAGGTTGGTTATCAAATAATTTTAAATCAGCGAAAAAAAGAATATTAAATCAATTCGAATAATGGAAGTTTTGCTATACATTAGATCTAATAATGTTTTACTATTCGATAAGACAAGCTTATTCTGAACAGCAAAAAATTACAACTTGCTACAGTTCATTTTTCATCGGGACCCATGAATGTGCACGAACGTGTCAAATCATTTGTAACCGGTTTCGTGGCAAACGCGATTAACTTGTAAAATAAAGACTTTGCACGCCTGTCAGAGTGCACGGTTTCGTGTCGGTTCAGTTCTTTGCTTGCACTACTTCGATCTTCCTCTCATCGTGTTTCATTTCTTTCTCTTTCTTTCTTCTGTCTGCCTTCTTCACGCCCCTTCGTTTCCTACGGTTCACCCTAGATCCCGTTTGCTCTGTTATCGTGCACTTGTTGCTTCGTCACGAAAGCAAACTGTCCGAAATTTTAGCCTCAACGAAAGATGTACATTTTAATAACAAGGGATTTGAACCAAACTTTTAAATTGTCGAAATTTGAATTCGAAACTTTATAAAATTTCGAAGCTTTCGAACTCTCAAAATTTAAATTAGTAATTCAGATTTGCAGGAAAAATATCCCACTTTAAGAACTGTGTTTAGAAAAACTTTTCAAATTCATGCGCATTCGCTTTGCAATTCTATGTATAATCACGATTGAGTATCAACCTGTTTATGTCTTCGAAAACAAAAAATATCACACATTGAATATTCAGATACATTGTCAATGATTCTTTATTAATTGATTGTGTACGTTTTTGTTAGAAAAATAGAAACCGACAAATAGTCAAAGCAAACCATGTGCCTTTCAGTCCATTTGCCATACCTAAGGGAATCTTGTACTGGTTTTTGCCGTGAGAAGCCGAAATTGAGAAACCTGAAATAAAGACATTTATTTCGAAATAACGAGATAAGGACGAAATAAAGACATTTTAAACGCGCCCACGAAATTCATACGATGGAACCTAACACCTTTATCGAACAATTTTAATTAGCTTATATTTCCTTATGTAACTTTCAAGAGTTTCAAATGACGAAAAAAGTGCAGTTTTGAATTCTTGAAACTCAAAACATTCTTATCTGGAAATGCTACATTGTTTCTATGGATGGTACTGTTTGCAACATTTACTTTGCAATTATCTCACAATTCAACCAATGACATTGTCGAGTTAGAAGATAATTGTAGAATTTTACTTTCATGTCGAGAAGACATTTTTGAAGGCAACCTGAACTTTTTCCCATCATTACGTCTTTCATTAACATAATCGACAACAGGTCTTGAACAATCCACTTGTTTCGCAGTATAACCTTTGCTTTTATTGCATGAAACATCGATCATGGCTTTTCCTCTCTCTGAAAATTTTTTCCACTTTCTTAGTTTTAGCTTTATAAAGAAATCTAACGAATATAAAATGAAACAAATGAAAATAACATAATCGATTTATTCATGTATGAAACTTAACTTAATAATTACGTTAATACATTAATTTCCTTTCTTACAATTTATTCTTTACACTCGACGAATTAATATTTGAGAAATACTGCAAAGCAGCTAATGTAAACATCTCTATTACATCGCATTAGATGTCAGACCACGTGGCGCAGTTTATAGTAAAAATGATTTAACTTTAAACTTTAGAAACAAAAAACCAGTCACATATCGTATGAGTACAAAACATAGATACAAAAAATATGGGATCGTCTCCACAAATAAAAATTATTTCATAATTGTTATCTACTAAGATTTGCGGCACTAAATAAAAGTACAGGTAAGACGAATTGCTTCGTTCAACAGCGGAAACATTCAGCGGATTCAGATCATTTTTGGTTATCGTTAATAATGAGAAAATTAATAAGTAGATGGCTGATAGGGAATCTGAAACGTGAGTAATAATTCACCCTGTGCAAAGCGGAAAAGGAACGTAGATCGGAAAGGGGCACAGAGGTGAGCTATATTGAATGCGTGTACTAACTACCTGGACTACGTGATGAAGCATTCCATTGCACATGACTTAACATCATGGCGATCGTCGACAGTTTCATAGAGAGAATTTCATAGCTCTCCATTAGCTCCTTTGCCAGCATCATAATGGGTCTTTAATTACAGAGACGCAAATGCAGTTAGCTACCGTGTCCCTGGAGGCTACTACACGAGATTTGATACGACCACGATGGTGCTGAACGACCACCCTTCGTTATCGATCATTTTTGATCGGTTGTCAAAGACAATAGATTTTCTCGATATTTTTATTAATTTCATTGACCACTGCAAAACTAACATGTTATCAGGTATGTCATTTAATATTTGTCTGAAACAACCGATAATGCACAATGTGTATCAGTTAGCATTCTTTCAAAACACTCTGCAACACACAAGGCATATTGTTAAACATGTATATAATAATAAAATTCTGTATTAGGTGTATTGTCAGGAAATTGTTGTTGGTTAATATTGAAAAGTTGAGATATAGCATTCTATTAATGTGGGTACAGTAACAAAGAAAGCAGAAAATAAAATTAATTTTTAACCGACTTCGAAAAAGGAGGAGGTTACTCAATTCGATCAGTATAATTTTTTTTTTTTCTATGTGTGCCCGCCGATTACGCCTAGCTGGATGGACCGATCGGAACAAAACCTTTTGCATCTGGTAGGTTCTGACTCCCCATTGGTACCATTATCAAAAATTTTTCATTTTTTAATTGCAAAGTATTGTTATTGCAAAAAAAACCGGCAACTTTTGAAATAAACTTTTCTCGATTTTAGTGCGCTTTTAATATGTTATCACGGACATGATTCTGAACAATTTTGTTCCTATACAAATTTCGCGGAAAGCTTTTGTTTTCAAGATATTAGCGAAAAATTGTTATTAACTTTTGAAATCAACTTCGAACGATTTTAATGTCCTTCGAATATGTTGTTAGGGGCATGGTTCTGGACAACTTTTTCCTCTTGCATAATTGACGGAAAGCTTTTGTTTTCGAGATATTAGCGAAAAACCATTGTTATTAATATTAGTGGAACGCCCCGTGCTATGCACGGGAAAGACAAGAAAGGGCGATTACAATGCACTGTATCAAAACACTAATTTACCGCTCTGACACGCGACTTATACAGCAAGATGAGTTCACGTTAACGTTGGTGTATTATTCTCATTGCTTGGTACAGTCTCCGTATCGTTCTAAAAATGCATCTACTTGATTTGTTAGAAAATTTGTTGCGCAGGATCTGCTATTAT
This sequence comes from Megachile rotundata, assembly GCF_050947335.1. NCBI lineage: Eukaryota > Metazoa > Arthropoda > Insecta > Hymenoptera > Megachilidae > Megachile > Megachile rotundata. The sequence goes on from NC_134986.1 coordinate 1,319,102, forward strand.
TTTACGGATACTTTGAGCCTTGCGCAGTTCTAGACCGTAAGAGATACACATGCGCAGTAAATTTTTGCAAAAAAAGTTAACAAAGAACGAAGAGATGAAGCACCCTGAATCATGATGTAATTAGATTGTACTTGTCCCTCAAAGAGTGTCTCTTATTTTTTTTTCTATGTCTCTATATTCGCCGGTTTTTCCTAGGTGGGTGGTCCGATCGGATTGGTACCATTACCAAAAATTTTTTCATTTTTTAGTTGCAAACAAAATTGAAAAACGAATATCCATGTTGTCCTTTACTTAATTATGACAAAAAAAAGCCCGGAAGAACTGTCTCACAGTATCCTATATAATTCTCCCCATTCCACTAAAAAGCGTGAAATAAAATAATTTTAAGAAAAAAAATACGCCGACTTCGAAATGCACTAAAAAGTATAAAATAATTTCTATTTCGTAATGAAGTAATTTCTATTTCATTCAATCATACAATTACGTAACAGATATGAATGAAATCTATTCACTCGTTAGGTAGTATATTAAATACATTTCAACCTTTTCGGAGGCGGCGCAAAATTAAAAATACCTCACTAAGCGTTGCTGCCAATAACCAGTTGATTGTGGTATGGCGTATTGGAAATTAATAAATCCTGAGAAAGAATACGAACCATTATAGATATATCTGGTAATATACGTAAATGTAACGACTGCATCTTCATTTCGCAACGTTTCTGATATAAATGAAATTGAATCGACTTCGCTCGCATGTGGAAGCCATGGATCTAAGAACCTATAAACGGAGCCCACGACGCGGGAATTACCAAATTTGCGGCAGATGGGTTCTATCTTTATAGTATATGCGGCGATCGAGTCTTTCCGTCGCATACTCTATGAATCTAAATTTCGAAGTCGGTGTATTTTTTTTCTTAAAATTATTTTATAAATTCTACTAATCTCTGTTTGTGATTACGTTTGGCCATTGGTTTCTAATAAAATGCGTCAGATGAGTCAATTTTTGTTCATTTTAATTTCAATGCTTCTATCTAATCGCATTATTATATTACAATAAAAGACAGTATTTTTATATGATTTTCTATATTGTTTTATATTGTCTTTATCCGGATTTATTATTAATTATTATTCATTTTTTTTTTTTTTTTTTTTTCATAGCTATAATGCAGCTACGCGTAAGATAGTCCATTTCCTCTTTAGTATTTGTCTTTAACATTAGGTTTTAGCCGTTCGATAAAATGTTACTGTTACATTAAAAATAAAGTACAATAAATAAATAAAGATGAAATATTAATTACTTTATATTACTATTTTTCATCTTGACAAAAGTTAACGTACATCTTATTAGCAGCATCAATTTCTATAAAACACGCTGCAATTTAAACTAGGTTCTGCAAACCTAATGTTAACCGCAATTGGTTTCAAACTATATTCTTTTAATATTTATAATTTTTGTGTATAAATAAAATGATAATAGTAGATTCCTGAAATGTTTTATACTTCGTATGTAAAAAACTAATTTAGCATATTTTTGAGAACATTTTCTAAGGGAAAAACACTTTTAACTGATGATTTAGTTGATAATACTGTATTTCCTAAATTAAATTCGTAAGAAAATTATACAAGTTCTGTAAAATCTTTACGTATTTAAATTTGTATATAATTTATTTAAAATAATAAAGTCAGAAGGAACTTTTTGTCCATATTTAGAAATTTTATTTTATCATCATATATTGCTTTTCTGTAGTACATCTATAAGTCGAATCATTTTTATTCGATTTCAAAAGAAAGATTACTCAATTTGATAAGAACCTATCTGTCTTATGTTCATTCGACGATCATTCTACATAAAATGGATGAACCAATAGAATTATTTTTTAAGCTGACTTAATCGTTACAGTGAAAACACCATTTCAGTTGTCGTTGCACACCCGCATAAATATAAATGAAATAAAAATTATTCGTTAGTGTACTTAAAAATCGATCAGATATTTTATTAATTTTTTGTTGGTTTTAATTTGTTATTTATGTTCACAATTCATTTTTTATATGATAAACATTAAACCGATTCGTTATAAATGACAATAGAACCATAAGTGCAATTCCAATTTTCTACGGAACATAACATATCGAATAACGTATCATATAGGTACCAATAACTGTTGTATTAAAACATATACGCTTGATATATTGTTGTTTCATATTGTGTTGTTTACATGTGCCAGATTTAACCGGAAATACGAGAAGCAAGTCCTGCGTCATTTATATACAATTTCACGTAGCTGCATCTCTAAAACAATCTATATAAATTCATTTGTCACGATGGGTTACGTTCAGTTATGTAGTTGGAAATTTGATAACGGGCAAAATGTGATATCATTTATCCATGAACTAACCTCCGACCTTACTCAAACAATAAAACAGGAATGTGTTTAATTCACTGTAAGTGCTTTCTCAACATCAATTAAATTACTATGGTCGAAACATTCAAATTTATCGATCCGTAGTTGACGTAAACATAAAAAGACCTTAGAAAGTGTTTAACATTTAAGGTTAAATTCAATTTCTATCAATTATAAAAAAAAATATACATTTAATTTAAGAGATTAAGGTTTAATAATAAATTGATTTTTCATTGTATTCAATAAATTTTTATTTAACTTAATGCAAAATTTATTAATACTCTCGGTAGTACAATTAATTTATCAATATTATTTGATTTAAAGTGGACAACAAAATTGTAACAGAGCTTAATAATATTAAATTTTTTATATTTTAATATCAACAGCATGAATGTTTCAATTAATTTGATTTGTTTATTGTTTTTAAACGTTATTTCTCGTATTAAATCCTTGTGTTTTAAACGTTAAATCTTGCGTATATATGTTTGCTAATATCTTTTAAAAAAAATTTGTAATAAATATTTATGTTCTACATTATTTTGCATAGTTAAATGTCAATTCTGAACAAATGGATGGTATAAAATTCATTTGACAAATAGATGCTGATCCATCATAGTGGCCCATCATTAAAACGTTATTATAGCCTATTCTAAAAGCTGTATAATGCATAAAGTTCAAATATATTTTCACGTATATATACATTAATATCAGCAGATTTTTTTTTTTTTTTTTTACATTAGATTTACAACTGGCTCTAGTGAGCCAACCAGCAAATTTGATAATTAGTATATCGCATGCGTGTGAATAACACTCGGTAGTGTTACTATTCCCTATTCTTCATTGTCTGTCGAGTAGGTCATGTGGTTTCGTCCTCTTCAGCCTTCTGATTTTGGGTGTGCTTTTTAAGTTTTTAGCCAGTTTGCTAGGATGAGTTCCAAGTTTGTTGTTGTGTGCTGTTGCGTATTTTTTAATTTGTTCTTTTACGTATTTTATTCCTAGATCTTTATGAAGAGTCTCCCCGCTGACATACCATGGGGCGGCTGTAATTGTTCTTAAAGCCTTGTTGTGGAATCTCTGTATAATATTTAAATTACTTTCTTTTGCACAGCCCCAAAGCTGGATGCCGTAAGTCCATATTGGAATGATCGCCACTTTGTATAGCAGCAATTTATTTTGTAAAGAGAGAGGTGATTTATAGCCTAGTATCCAATACAGTTTTTTCATTTTTATGTCTAATTGTTTTCTTTTCATTTTGATGTGATTTTTCCACGTAAGCCTTTTGTCCAGATGCATGTCGAGATATTTTACACTGTCCCTTGTAACAAGACTCTCCTCATTAATTTTGATTTCCGTGTCTTCGACATGTTTTGTTGTAAAAGTGATGTGACTAGACTTTTTTACATTTATTTTGATTTTCCATTTTTGAGCCCATTCTGCTATTTTGTTCAGAGATTCCTGCAGCAGTTTTGCTGCTTTTGATGAGGTTTTATGCGACGCTAAAATTGCTGTGTCATCGGCGTACGTAGCTATTATTACATTTTCGGTACATGGGAGGTCCGCTGTAAAAATCTGATATAGTGTGGGCCCTAACACACTTCCTTGTGGAACTCCAGCTAAAATTGGGTATATTTTGGAAAGACTGCCATTTTGGTTTACGTGAAAGTATCTTTCACTTAAGTATGATTTGAAGAAGGTGTAATAGTTGTGAGGGAGGTTCTGTTTGATTTTATGTAGTAGTCCTGTATGCCAGACCTTGTCGAAAGCTTGGCTTATATCTATGAAGGCAGCAGAGCAAACTCGGTGTTCCTCAAAACTAGTTTCAATTTCGTTTACTATACGGTGTATTTGTTCAATTGTAGAATGTTGCTTACGGAACCCAAATTGGTGTTGAGGTATTAAGTTTCTTTCTTTCATTATAGGTTCTATTGGTTTCAGGAGTAGTTTCTCAAACAATTTTGACAAGATAGGCAGCAAGGAGATTGGTCTATAGGAGGTTACGTCGGATGGGGGTTTATCGGGTTTTTGAATGAGAATAATTTCGGCAAATTTCCATTGTATTGGAAAATATGTTAGTCTGATAATTGCGTTGAATATTTGTGTTATTGCAACTATTGCTTTTTTTGGAAGTTCTTTTAGTAATCCCGCAGTTATTAAATCATACCCTGGTGCTTTTTTATTATTGAGCACCTTTATTTCTCTCGCTATTTCTTTGGGACTGAAATGTTTGATGGGATTGCTGGGTTGCGATGGAGTGTTCTGATGTTCCGAAGAGGTACAGTCTTCATTATTTTTGTTGTTCGCATGCGTACTTATGATAGGAGACATGTTTTCATTGGGTTTGAAGACTTCAGAAAGATGTTTAGCAAACGTTTCGGCTATATCATAGTCCTCCCTGGCCCACGTATTATTTTCTTTGCGAATGGGGGGGATGTATTTTTCTGGCCTTTTAAGTTTTTTTGTAATTTTCCACAGTGAATAGTCGTCTTGTGGGTACGGGGACAGACCTTGTATATATTCTTGCAATTTATCATTTTTCACTTTGCTAAGCAGTTTTTTCAGTTCTTTAGATAGCTTATTTAGTTTTTTCTTGTCATCTGGGTGTCTATAGTTTTGCCATCTTTTCCTGACGCTTCGTTTTTCAGCAATTTTTTCCCGTATGAATAGTGGATAGTTTATTGTATTCTTACCTGTTTTTATCTGCGGCGTGAATCGATATGCGGCTGTTTGAATTATTTTTGTTAATGACTGTACCGCTTCATCTATGTCTTCCTCTGTTTTTAGTCGAATTTTCAAGTCTACATTTTTATCAATGTACGTTCTTACAGAATTCCAGTCAGTTTTTGTATTGTATAAAGAAGGGCGCTTTTCTTTTTCTACTATTTTTGAACTTAATGTTAATATAACTGGCGAGTGATCTGATGAGAGATCGAAGTTTGGATAGATATTGAGATAGTTTATTGAAATACCTTTTATTATATAGAAATCTAAAAGATCTGGGATTTTTGCTGGGTCAGATGGCCAATAGGTTGGTTTGCCTGTACTGACATGATTGTATCCTTTAGACAACATTGTTTTTTGCAGTTCTCTACCTTTTGGATTTATAAGCCTTGAACCCCACTGTGGGTGTTTCGCATTAAAGTCCCCTCCTGCTATGAATCGTTCTCCTAAAGTGTTGAAGTAGTTATCAAATTGTTCTTTTGTTACTTGGTGTCTTGGTGGACAGTACACAGCGGCCAGGGCTATTGTACCACAAGCGTCCTTTATTTTGATACTGCTAGGCTGAAGATAATCTTTTTCGTATTTGTCAAATTCGTAGTGCGAAATTCTCTCATTTATGATTATTGCCGTACCTCCGCGGGCAGTACCACTCGGATGTGGAGTATGGTACGTTTTGTATCTGAAAATGTTTAGATAGTTTTTCTCTGTAAAGTGGGTTTCTGAAATTAATAATATGTCTATTTTTTGTGTGTTGAGAAAGGATTCTATTTCCAGTTTTCGTTGCAGTAGACCGTTGGAATTCCACAAACAAATTCTGAGATCACTGTCCATTGTTTTATGAGATTTTATTTTTGATGAGAGATGTTAATAGGTTTATGAGGATATTATTTTGATTCATGAGTTGATTTAAAAGGACTTCAAATTTTTGTATGAATTGATTAAGCATTGATTCAGTGTTATTATTGTTGTTATTGTCGTCGGCTTTCTGCGTATTACTTTTTGTCACTTGAGCATAGCTCAGATTTTCCCTTATTTTTTCGTATTGAGATGTTGTTGCTCTGTCCTGTGTCTTATTTCTAGCTTTTTGTAAGTCTTTGTATACACTGCATCCCTTATAATTTGCAGGATGTGAACCATCACATAAAGCGCATTTTGGTGGGATGTCCCTTGGTTTGATGCAGGTATTAGTGGGATGGTTTTCTGCACACTTTACACAGTAAAAGGGATTTGTGCAATAAGATTTTGTGTGACCATATTTTTGGCATCGAAAGCATTGTGGTAGCTCTTTCTTTTTACGTGGTGGTTCTACATCTATTACAGTGTTGAGAAGGTGTTTCAGATTATAAATTTCTTTATTGTTGTCGTTTGGTTCTTGGTCCACGAAAAATAACGGTAGTGGTTCTTTTGTTTTCCAGCTACGAATATTGGTAACATTTCGAATTTTAAATCCTTTCTTTTCTAATTCTTGTTTTATATCTGCTGTTGATACAGTGTGATGCAAGTTTCTAATGACTACTCTGTAAGCTCTTTCTTCTTTTGGTTGGTATGTGTGAAATGCAACTTCATTTAGTTTCAGAAAGTGGATTATTTTTCTATAGGCTTCCGGAGTATTTGTATTTATTTTGACAGAATTTGCTGAGATTGTTTTGCAAACGAATTCTTCATCGGATAAGATTGTTTTTATACTTTCTATCATAAGAGGATAATTGGTAATGTCATCCATGAATACTGGGGGCGGTTTTTGTATTCTTTTTTTGTTATTATTATTTATTTGAGTTATTTCGGGGTCGATATGACTTAATACTGTAAATCTATTAGAATTTTGTGAATTATGAGTATTGGAATCGAGAGCTTGTTTCTTTGCAGCAGGTGTACTATTTTGCATCGTTTCCCAATTTCTTTTGCATTTTCGTGTTTGTGTCTGTTGCCATGGAATATTTGAATCTGTAGTGTCCATATTGGTTTGTATTATATCAGCTAGTATTGACGGATCTCCTGGAATTATCCGTTTGCGTGTTCTATTTGTATTGAGAGTTTCGAAAGTGGTCGTATCTAAATGAGGTAAGTTGGTATGTGTGGCTCGTGTCGACATAATAGGTATAGCTTGTTGTGTATACTGTCTATTTCGATAAGATGTTGAGGTCGTAGTTGTTGTTATGACATCGGCAGTGGTAATAGTATATATGGGTGAGAAGGCTGGTCCTCCACTGGCTTGAGACATCGCTAGTGTTGAACACTGTGGTTATGAGTGGTTGTTTTATTATGCAAGCGACACCCACGGTTCGCGCACTGACACTTATACACCAATCACAGTTCTCACAAGTAATCTGGATCTCTGTACACTTTGTTCATATTCGGGGCTCACTACACGTCTTGTCTCTTCGACGGTTTGCGAGCGAATATCAGCAGATTTGATTAAAATATTGTGATTTCTTTAGTTTGATGACATTGTAAGATGTAAGAATATTTTTTCATTGCCCATACTATTAACTCATTTTAAATGTAAAAGTATTTGCTACTCAATATCAATAAAAATTCGATCTTCGATAAAGGTCCTGATCAGAATGTTTTAAATTCGAATGTTTTGTTTGCCAGAAAAACTCGTAAAATAATCAAGAAGAGATTATAAATATTATTTATATTAATTATTATACATTATAAGTGAACCAATATTAGTTTATTTAATAACGAAAATCTATACTATATCAATTTATTATTTTCTTATATAAGTTGGAAGTGAGGAAAGCAGTTAACTGGTATATTTGAAATCATGTACAGAACTTGAGTTTGATTAAAATAACTCATGTAATATAATATACAATTTCATTACTAAACACACTTACAATATTGTGCAAGCAAAATATAATAATTCATATTAATTACAATTACGTTCTGCACTATTTAATGAATTTTTGACTGCTGAAGTATTAAAATTCAAGATAAAAACCCTGATGAGAACCCTCAAGAGCCAAAACATTCATTTCATTTACTAGTAAATACTTTTCACATTCAAAATTATTTAATAAAAAGGATAAAGAACAATTATTTCTTATATGATTTTTACAAATGCATCTTACAAATATACAATTTCTTTTGCAATTGAATGAATTGTACATATTTTATTTCAGTAATTGGGTTATATTGATCTTTCATCTGCGGTATAAGAAGGAAAGAATATCTCACACTAATAATAATAAAAATGTAATCGATATAAAACAGATCAGAAAATATTATATTTAGTATTTTTTAAATTTAAAAGTTTTACTAAATTATTCACTGTTTTTAATTTTCTTTTTATTTTATTTTCCTTTTGACCTTGTTTTCTTTGTAGGTTATTTATACTTTATTTTAATTGTTCTTCTCTCTTCCTTTATTACTGTAGAGTTAAACTTCTATTAATACATTGATTGGTACAATAAAGTAGTTGAAAATTTGATTAGGCAATACTTTTATCCTTAATAAATCTTACGAAATACCTGTAAAATTTTGTTGTGTTTATTATGCATAGTTTCAAATAGTTAATAGGAGTATTTTTAATTTGATAAGTAAAAAATTTTTAATAACGTAGCTAATAGAGTTATTTGCCGAATAACGCTGCTATCAAAGGGTTAAACGATATTTAAAAAACATTGAAATTATCAAATTTTATAATAGCAATGACAGAACACATTTGAAATGGCGTTCTTCTACACCGATCAATTGAAGAGTGATTTCCAAACAGCAGAACGTTTCATTCCTCGCACAAACGATCGTGAGAGTTGGTGTTCATGGTTTTTAATTAAGCTCTTCCACAACCAGAATCGTAAAAAATACTATTCTAAAGATTGTCCAGTTAAGAACATTTCCACGAATTTCATTCCAAAAACACCGAAAATTACTACTATTGGTTTACGAATGAACTGTGAAGATACAGAAGAAAATGATCAACGATTTTGGAAAATTGCTGATATCAAGAATTATTTGAAGCAATATTTCAACATGTTTCAAAGGTATTTTTAAAAATTATGAAATTATAGCATTTTAATAATATCAGCATTAGTAGTATTAATTTTTTTGAATAATATCTTATTTGTAAACAATAAATCTTTTCTAGTTTGGTTACATTAATATTTAACTATTAAGGATAGACGAATAATTTTACTGTTCAATAAAATTTCAAAAATACTCTAAATTGAATAAGTGAAACTAATTTCACTTACTATTGGTTATTTTTTTAAAAATGAAACTGTGAATTCTATTATATGAACGATTAACGAGGTATGGAAAGGGAAGTTGGCGAACTGCTATTATCCGAACGTTCAGTTATGTGATCTGACTAATTCAGATAAATGGAATTTTATTGTATACCTATCTCCAGATTTATACGGTACTTTATTTGCCTGATTTTACTTTTACACAATAACGGATTTAAAGAAAAAAAGTGGTAATAGTGAATATTTTGACAATATCAATACAAGGATAGAACTTTTATATTTTTGATTCTTTTGTTATGAAACTTTCACTAAAATTTTGACATCTATCTGGTTAAAACGAGACCAGACACGATTCAGTTTGGTCTATATTTACTGCTTTAATTGACGATAATTTTGATTTAAACGATTTCTATTTATACGGTTTTCTAAGGAACTTATTTTTAGTATAAGTCGGATGATAGATTTGGATTTTAAATCAGCATTCGAAATTATTCCAATTTTTATGCTAACGCTTTGCACTCAAAAATATTTTTCTGATTGACGAGTAACGACTCTAAAACTTTCTTTTTAAAACGTTTCACAAATTTTCTTGATATTATTATTTTTTTATTATTGATACCACTTTGCCTGTGTTATTATGTTGTGTACATCATATGCGTAACGCTATAGATTTAATTACGAATTATTTCAACTTATTTTATTCAAGTGAACGGTGAGTGTGAGTTATTTTTTGAGTGCAAAAGACTAACAGTATACTCTTCACGAGACATGTATGCGAATATTTCGGCAAGTTTCTTTTCGAGGTAAGTGAAACCAATGTTGCATAATAGATTCTCGCCTGCTATAGTGTTCTGCATTGTGTCAAACAAGAAACTCAGAGACTACATATAAAATGTAGCTGCTCTTATCCTTCAACTCTTTCAATTCGAACACAAAAACCTAATTGGTATTGAACTGTTACCAAGCTGAGACAAAAAGAATCAAGACGAATCAAACACAATAAGACCCTTGATATGGACTGTCTTTGGATGACTTATCGGGACTGTATTGAAAACTACATGCCATGACTGTTATAGCGTTATTTTACACTGCTGGCTCGATGAAAACCCGTAAAAGTTACTTATGAAATTCAAGTTTAAATTCTTTTAATATTATATCGTACAGTACCCTTCCGAAAGATAAAAAGTCTAAAACGAATTTAATTATTTCATTTAAAAATTGTGTTAACGTTTTATTATTGATAACTCAGTATGAAATAATAATAAGTGATTCTACGTGAAAAGATGCATGAAATGCTGGGTATAAAACCTAACACTCATAATGACTTTTTCATCTGACACTCACGATTTTGAAACATTTGATTCGGAAGACTCATGAAATACATATACGATTGAATGCAGTAGAAAAAAATAATATTTTATCTACATAGAGTCCATATTATGCTTGCACTAACACATTTCCTTCTATCGGCAATATCAGAGCTAATTATCAAAACAATATTTCAGTATTGGATATACATTTAAAGTGTTTATAGAATTACATTAATAATGTCGTTTGTACGGAAATGCATGATATTATCAATTGAAACAAAACATGAAATTATTAAGAAAGTGAGCAGCAGCAAGTATGCAACTAATACAAAAATGTGGTAGAAAATTCTCAATCAGTACAGAACAATAATTAACTGTAAGTTAATTAGTTAGCCAATACGTATAATAGTGATTCTCATTTACTAACAATAAGTATAACATATCGTTACTACCAAGATACTGTTTCTTTCTACAATATTTGCCAATTGAACATCGCTAATATTCAAACGTAACTTTTTTTTAAAATTATTAATTATTACGTGGTATAATTGTTAAGTGTCGTCTCTACCTATCTCGCTTTATAACTGTATAACTCAATATCATTCGCTAATTCTCTGATATTTATATTTATTTTTCATATTTCCATATATATGACTGTTAACTGTAATTCTAAATCGTTCTCTAATTAATTTAATAAAGCCTTTTTGTTGGGAAGTCTACATAGACTCATATATCACTATATGTACATACGAGGTGTGACACAAAAAAAAAAACGAGATTAGTCCAATAAATCATTGTATCTTCAAAATCAGTTCTCCGCAACATTATCACCTTCAAAGTAGACCCCTTCAGCCTTCACACACTTCTGCATTCGGCACTGCCGTTGCTGGTAACAATTCTGGAACGAGGTTTTTGGAAGTCCCTTCGGGAGATTCTCCGTTTCTGCCTGAATCTCTTCAACTGAGGTGAAATGCATTCCCTTTAAGCAAAATTTAACTTTAGGAAATAAAAAAAAAGTCGCATGGAGCCAAATCAGGTGAATAAGGAGGATGCCTCATCACAGTAATATTTTTGCTGGTCAGAAACTGTTTAACAGACAGTGCCGTGTGAGCAGGTGAATTGTCCTGGTGCAACAGCCATCCATCGCTCCACAACTTTCCCTAATTTTTTCACGAAGTCTTTTTAGTACTTCAATGTAATTTTTGACATGCGTGCTGTTTTGGGTTTTGGAAATTCTGGAGACTTCCACTGCATCGACTTGCGCTTATTTTCTGAGTCATAGGTAAAAATCCATGTCTCATCACATGTTATAACAGATTTTAACAAATTTTACAAGAAACTTGATGTTTATTGGCTGTTCGGTTTTTACATTAGACATTTTTCCGGCAAAATGTAATTGCACGTGTTTATCCAATAATGTAATACTCCCAAATGACGGATTAAATCGAAATTGGCAGTATGGATAGAGGATGTGTGTGGGATGATGCCACTGAAACAATTTCTGCCAACTCCATTGTTTTTTCATACTACACACGTAATCTCGTTTTTTCTGTGTCATACCTCGTATGTATAAAGTCAAATACGGCTCACTCAGTTAGATCAAAACTGCTCTCTCACCTCAAAAGCGTAGTTAACGCCTAAATTCAGAGTCAATGACGGTTACACATCGAGTGTTAATACTTTCTAGAAAAGTTTAAAGTTATTAAAACATAATAATTTAAATATTGTACTTCGCCAGCGATGTATTTAATATAAATAGAAATATAAACATACAAAAACAGAAATAAAAATATGGGAGGCATAAAATATTATGTAGTGTTTAATCGTCTATTTGTATCACTTGGATTGGAATATTTGATATTTCGTATAGGAAAAGCAATTGTTTTATCGTTACAAAATTTTATTATTCGAACGCATTTGTTTTCCTACTTGCTTTGGACTCCTCTAGTAGGTGTACATAAAATTAATATTCAATGAATTTGAATTACGGACGATTTATTAACTTTAGTCGACGTTGGTTCACAATAAAAAATTCGGTAGTAAAAGTGACATGGATTATCGAATTTATGTATTGTCGCATAAACTAAAATGATTTTGATCGCGACATATTTATAATTCGACAAAAAAATATAAGTAGGCTGCGCTTGAAATAGATACTGGTCTTTGGACTGTTTATTGCAAAAGGAATGAACCGGTTGACTTAAGGTAAACCGGATTTATACTTTTGCATATTATTTTATAGAGAACATTGTTCCTTTATGTTTTCTATATAAGATATGCGTTTCTCTCAACCTTTTAAAAAATTTAACCACTTACGGTTAGCCTACGGCCAAAGTGTAAAAATTTCTCAGATCGGACAGGCCGTTTGGCCACAGTGAGGGAACATAGAAAAGTGAGCACAGACATAATAAACTGATAGGCTTCGTGCGAATCCAAAAACTAATATAAGTGCCGAAAACATGTAACTTCTTGGGAACTAACCCACCTAACTTTAACTCATCTACACCTGTGTTAAACTAAACATTGAGATATAACACTATGTTCTATGTAACAAATTTAGAATCATAATTTATAAGGACACATTTGTTTCAGGTACCAAAGTTTCTTACGCACTTTATGGATACCCAACTGCTACCAAGGAAATACCTTCTTTTCCTCTTCCTTCACTTCGATGATTACAAAATATTCGGGGAAAGCTAGAAATAATAGTTTCGTGTCAAACTCAGCCGATTCTATACTGATACATTCCGAAGATGAACAGCAGTCTTGCTACAATTCATCTGAAATCGAATTTCCGTTCGAAAATCTTTCAGACACAACAGAATATTATTTAAATCAGCAAAATAATGAAACGAGATCTCACTCTCAGGAACATCTCGCAACAATCGAAATAAGTGAATCACGACGTTTTAATTATAGCCCTAACGACAACCGAATTAAATTAAAGAAAAATGTCTCTGTTCAAACTTCAGACAGAAGAAAATTATGTTATAGAAAAACTAAGAAGAAAATTGAAAAAAGGTGCAAAGAAAATGTCTTTTCCAAGGATATTAAAATCATCTTTAGGACCAATTATCCAGACTTCAATAAAAGCAGCAAGACCAATATAAAATGTTTAGAAATAGCTACTCAGAAGCAAAAGCATAGAAGGATTTCAACGAAAAACAATAGCAAAATCCATCAAAATATATCCACAAATATAAAAGAGCATGTTTGTTGTTTAGAAAACACTTGCAAACCTGCCGATGCAAAAGAAATGTTCAAAGATGTTGAAATTGAAACAAAACAAAATATTGGATTAAAGAAACAAACTTTATTCAAAAATAACAAAGAAAATTATGAAAACAATAATTTATTGATATCTTATCGACAACGTTACAGTAGAATTAAGAGTAAATCTTTAGTTGTTTTTAGGGATAAGCATGAAAGTTATGAATCCAAAACACATTCAGCCAGTAAAATCTACGACACAAATTCACGTGAATTCTGTAACAATTCACAGAGTCTGTTCAATGAAAAACATTTTGGTGGCGGGGGAGAAATTATTCAGTCGAATGTCACTTCACCAGAAATCACTAATATATCATGGGAACCTCAGAATTTTATCGTCGAAGATAAAACTTCCGAGATGATGATCCTTGGAAATGTTAAAAAGAGGTTAGAAAAGGACTTGGATGATTATTTTTCAATTACCGATTGTAATTTTGACAACGACTTTTTTCCAAATGCTGAAGATTCGAACGAAATCTTTGAGAGCGGTCAGTCCTCTCCAAACACTAAACAGAATCAAAGTGTCTCGCATGATAGTTCAAAAGCGAGTTTTGTGTTAATGGCAACATCGCTAAAACACCGAAAATTAAAACAATTTTGTCAAAATGTAAATGATACGGTAAAGAGAAAACAATCATTTCGTACGAATTTAACATGTGCTTCATCAATACATTTTTCAAATTTGGATATAAGCCAGTCTCAAAGCAGTTATCACACTTCTTTTCGAGAACAAGAGTGTAGTCCGAGTTCTTCGACCGAGTATTGCACCGCTAGTAATATTTCCCTGTCGGAAATGCACAACTTGCAAAACAGTTCATTCGACTCCATGTTTCGAAGTTACACGATGGATACCCGCAAATTGCTGGCCGACAATTGCTTATCAGATGACATCTTGAACGAGGAGAGACAAACGTTTCAGGACACTAGTGAATTATTTGATCGGACCTTGATGAATTCTTGTGCAGTGTGCCGTTATCAAAGAAACTCTACGCCAAAATTGAAAAGTCCGTCAAAGCAAATCACACGATCATTAGATTCCGGAATTTTTGCCGATTGTTCGCACGACCAGTTGCGAATCGCATCGGATGATCTTTTAAGGGGGAGATATTCGCAGGAAAATGGACAGGAAGAAGAGAGTGAAACTAGAGAATTGGATTTGTTATCGACTTATGATTTCAACACGGACAGTAGTTATTCAGACGAATCTCTTAATCGAAGGGTCGACATCGCCGTGGAAAAGTTCACGGAAAAGCTGATCCTCACTGAAAGAAGGGCGAGAATCAAATTGAAGCGTCTGGAAGATCCAGCGAGATACAGACAAGAGAGAAAACGGTGGAAGAGCAGACGACAAGTATGTCTAGAGATTATTAATGTTTCGTAAAATTGAAATTTAAATGAAAATTTAGTTTTAATTAAATATTTACTTACAATTGGAGTTAAACATAAGCTAACGCAGTTTATCACAGAGACGAACAGTAAAACTTATAAAATCTAACAAAGGAATAATTTTTCTATTCAACGATTTCAATGAAACTTTATGGGTTTTTATATTTATTACACAAAAACTCATTTATTTATTACAGTTATCTGGTCGAATGAGAAGTTTTGTTGGGATGCATTTTCTCCGTCTGCATCATCTGAGCAGCCTGTATTCTGTATAACTCTTCAAACAATATTTTAACACTCCTACTTTATTTAGTTTGATCTAAATTTGTATTAGTACATTGATTATTTCTGCAAGGTGTGTACTGACCTCACTATTTTGTACACTCAAGCTATGTATTCACTCGAATGTTCGTATAAATAAACTTGTCTTGTTGTCACATGTCCCTTTTCGTATGTATAAAACTGTACTGCTGTTCGCTGTAAATCAATAAATAGCGAAATGCCATTGAAAAAATAAACGTAACAGCTGTAGTACATTGTATACTGCATATCGTTATCAAATAAATACCCTTCTGTATATTAATACATATTTTACTCTTTGCTTTCTACGAAACAATTCTAGTAAAATGATTATTTTTATTTTGTCATAACTGTATCCACTTTCAAGTTGTTTACTACTATTTTCCAACCATAGACCCTTTTATTCCTTGAAAAACGAAATTCGCGTTTAACAGATCACAATTGTTCAAACTTTTCGTGTTTATTTATTAAGTGAGAAGTTTAATTTCCTCACTGCATAATTTCAGTCTACTGCAAATTTTTAGTTTTGCAAATAAATTACATATGCACCGTGTCGCACGTAAATTTTCTGATAAATGGAAGAATAACTCACGCAATAATGCTTTCATTAGTACGCACCTTAACACACGTTGATTTTTGTTAATTTTCACACCATTCAACCAAACGCTCCTTGATTATCATTTCAAGTTCACACACTACGAAATTATATGCATTTCAATTTCGTTATTTATTTTAATTTTAATCTAATAGTCAAGGAGTTGTACTTTTAAATTAATTAGCATTGAGAGTTATACTTGTGTGAATGAAAGTGTGCATTTTATTTTTGGGTTAGTTTTTATGATGATAAAAAGTGATTTATCACAAATTAGCATTAAGTTCTTGCTTTGGATCACACTAAAAACCCAAAAAGTTTCATTTAAGACTGAATAGAAAATATGAATATGCAAAAAGCAAATGCATCGTTTTCATTAAATAGTACAATTGCAATTGTTAATACATGTAAATTCAGATCAGTTTATGTATAAAAATATTAAGATGCATAAAAATTAACAATTTAGCAGATATTTCACATTTTTTTTATATGAAATATATAATAATTGTTTGTTTGAATATTATATCTTTCTGTATAACAATAAATCAAAGAGTTAATCCATGTAAAAAAAATGATAACGAAATTGCAAGGATTATGTATCGAAAAAGTTTTATTTTATATATTATAGAAAAATTAATCTTTTTTTCATGTACACAACAGGTAAGACAACCATCTTTGTGGTCAAACGATGATGAATGGATTTCAAGCAGCCCTTCGCCTCCCTTATATTCCTTTTCTGATTCAGAAATTGACCATTTGTAATTTGCCGAGAAGTAGAGAATAATCTGAAGGATCTTTAAGATACACAAAGAAGACGCTAAACATTGGTTGACTAGGTGCATACACGGCTAGGAATAAACAAGTACATTCAATTTATCTTATTTGCATTGAGAAAACTTTTTATGTGGAATAGTTCTTCTTTTCTGTTCCCTCCAACATCATCAATATTTTTACAAAATGTATCAGAAGAAACTTATTTGTTTACAACGAAAAAGTTTATAATTTCTTGTAAGGTAATCTTCGATAAATCATCGCCATTTTTTTAACAGCGATGATATATTTTTCTTTTCATGTTGCGACGGTAACAAAAATAAATTTCAGACCTGACATACTGATTTTCAAACGGCCCAATATAAACAACTCATGACAATTTGTAGAAAAACGATTTATTGAATATTTTGTTATTTCTATTTTCAATGTTTATTTTATGTAAAATGTTTAAGGTGACAATTTAGTATCTCTCTATTAGTTAATGTGATTATATATTAGATAATTTAAAGATTTGTTTGAAGGTCGATGTATGCATCATACATACTTGAAATCTTTTTTTTGCTACGATAATAAAGAAAAAAAAATGTAATCACAATTTAACAACGACGATGATTTTGAAAACTCGAAGAAATATTCTTATAAACAAAAACGATAAAAAACAGTATTTGCTGTTCCAAACTGAATAAATTTGTTTTGTATTGGCAGAAATAATGAAAATATTTCAGCGAGTAAAATAAAACACATGCTTTGCTTAATTGTAAAACAACTGTGAGCTTCTAAAGTCTTGCGCAGGAAAGCATTAGCTATTAAATTGATGTATATAAAGAAGTCGTTCCTGAATCTTTCTAAAAACTGTGTAGATTCTTAATTCTAGGTTATGAAAGAAATAACAGTCTGTAAATGAAAGCTCGACAAGATAATACGTATGAAAAACAATTGCACACCTCAATTTTACACAATTTTTTAATACACTCGTATTACTATATGTGGTTTGACAATATTGAAAAACAATACCATACCGCGTTGTTTAAGTTGCAGATTTTTATATACATCATGTACTCTCTAAAATTAACTACAATTTGTAGTATAAAATGTTTAAAAGATAAATGGGTCAGCCTTTGGTCCAATACACATTGGGATATTGAACAATTCTACTATCTTTTTTCTACTAAAAAATCAAAATCATCTTAAAACCGTAAAATCAAGTCATATTTTAAATTGTTACGTATTGCATTTGTTTTATATTAACAAAATTGTGTATATACTGTTATTTCATGAATAATTTATTCTAATAAATCTCGAGTGAAATTTTTTTTTACATTAATAATATCAAAATTATAAAATTTTATCGTAAACTTTCGACTTCATGAAGTTTTTATTCCAAATAATAGCTTAATGTGTGTGTGTGTGTGTGTGTGTAAAATGTTTAGTCAATGCTCTCAGTATGTTCTAATAATACTGTTTCCGATTAAAAAATATCATTTCAATATGAACACGTTTAAAGTTTACCACTCATTGTCAGTAATGACAGATTTTAGGAACTTGTTCTTTTAAATCATGCCTCGATGCATAGATAGCGTTTTCAAAAATGCAAGAAAAAAAAGAATTGAAAGCAGATGTCTATGAAAAAAAATGGAAATTATTAGTCACATGACTATTTACCTGCCGTAAAATTAGTTGCCTGGCATGCAGATTGTTCTTTATCGTTTTTAACAATTTCTGTTTACCGATATTATTAGAATATCCCCTTAAACCCACCTTCAAATACAACTGATTTCTGTCTTGCTTTCTCATATACTTTGCTGACCGTTTTTTACCCAGATCTTATCCGTTTATATTTTTACAAGGTCACAAATATATGCCACTTTATGTGGCATATTTATTTATTTATGAGGCTATTATATGTGATCGTTACAATTTGGTTTGTAACGATCACTTGTAAGCACATCTATCAAAGTATTTTAATATGATCAGCAATCCTAAATAGCTATTGTTAAGTTGAAACGAAGAAGAAACGAATAAAAACAGTAAAAAACAGTATAATAGATTATAATTATAGTAAAAGACAAAAAAAATGAATGGTAATATATCGCAATAGAACGCGCGCTGACCGATCATCGAAAGGTTTCGAACATAAGTAGGAAATGAACATAGAATCGCTTCCTCTTCCTAAATAGTGCACACATTTTAATTGAAGAGTATACCATATAACGCGCATTATTTATTTGAGTTTTATAGAGATGTCCAATGAAATCAGCAACTTAAACTGTTACCGCTAATAATATGAAATCGCAGAGATGTGTCCAATAAATGTTGCACTTATAATCGAATTACAATACAATAAATTGTAGAAAATTTCATTGTGTTTGAAGAGTAATTAATTACAGAACAAGTTTTTTCTCTAAGGTACTGAGGACGATGAACAATATAAAGGAGCGATAAAAAGGCAAAACTGCGATTGTGCAAAAGAACGTGAAGCAAAGGCGAGCAAAATACTCGGGGATCCAACAACAATCACAAAATGTGTGAAGATACGTCAATTCTCGCCTGGTCCAACAGAAGTTCGACCACATCATTAGACGAGACTGACCGTTTCTGTACTGTGGTTTCCTTTGATGGAAGCAGAAACGAGCGTGCTCGATACCCAGCCGAGCGGAAATGCATAAACGACCAACAGACGGGGACACACTGGACCTTTTCCTCGTTCCTTGTATCGAAAAGGAAGAAGACTGTCTGTATCAGTAGTCTGACAACGGGCCAACCGTTTCCCTGTCAAACGAGGAGTCCTTCTAAGGTCTGTTAGAAAAACTGACGTTGCCAGTGGACAGCACCGATCAAAAGAAATCTCTCTTTACTTCCGTAAACTGGCTGTTCTTGATTCACTGGAAATTACCTTCCCTTCCTTTACCAATGCTCTTCCTTTTGTCTCCTACATTTCCGCCCAATTTCTCTGTCCCTCCCTTTACAATAATAGGTTATGTAAACGTTCTCTCTTAAATATGTCCAATTTTCACGCACCTTATTTAGAGTATTACTATTGTTGAAATTTTTAGACATACTTTGTGATTATTGTTGAATAAATGGAACGTTTATGTGTTGATGTATTTTGACATCATTAGTTAGAATGTTTTTAAAAAACTCTTAATACTAACGAAATACAGAAATGTTTAAAATCAGAAAAAAATCCGTTAGAAATTTTTCCAAATACCTGCTAGGCATTTCATTAACACAGGATATTGAATTTCGATAAGATCTTACCTCGTTCGAATGATATACGTGATATACGTCGTTTTATTTACGTTTCACATGCATATTTGTGACATGCTAAATACGAACATCATATCCCTTTGGCGGAGGTTACATATTTTCAAGATGTTGGTGCAAATGTTGTTGAACGTTTGTCCGTGGTAACATAGAATACGTAGCTGACATCTTTACAGCGACCGGATACAAAATTCTGTCCAAACCAACCCTTATATCCGGTTTACAGTAGGTACCTAAATTATTATACATAAATACAAAGTTGCATATTTTATAACTTTAACTAATGGAGTAACACAAATATTTTTATTGTAATGTTACAATATAATATATTGCATATTTTGTTATAACGTCTGATCTCTTATCGATAATACATGTAATTAAAAGCGAAAATTGAACACTTGAAACATAAGTCGAACATTATATTATACAAGAAAACACAAGTATTTAATATTTTAACACTCCGCCTTTTTTAATTCTAAATTTATACATATAATTGATAACCAGCACTTACCGAATATAAATTGGAGTCAAGAGCTTCGTCCAACCAGTAACAGTACTTAACATACGAGGTGTGACCCAAAAGTAACGAGACTAGTCCAATAAATCATTGTACCTGCAGAATTAGTTCTCCGTGACATTATCACCTTCAAAGTAGTCCCCTTCAGCATTCACACACTTTTGCATTCGGTGATGCCATTGCTGGTAACAGTTCCGGAATGAGGTTTTTGAAAGTCCCTCCAGAAGATTCACCGTTTCCGATTGAACCTCTTCAACTGAGGTGAAATGGGTTCCCATTAAGCAAAATTTAACTTTAGGAAATAAAAAAAAGTCGTATGGAGCCAAATTAGGTGAATAAGGAGGATTCCCTATCACAGTAATAATTTTGCTGGTCAGAAACTGCTTGACAGACAGTGCCGTGTGAGCGGGTGCTTTGTCCCGGAGCAACAGCCATCCATCGCTTCACAACTGTGGCCTTTTTTTCCTAATTTTTTCACGAAGTCTTTTTAGTATTTCAATGTAACAGTGTTAGTTAACAGTCTGACCACTGGGAAACCACTCAATCATTACAATTCCATTAATGTCGAATTTTGATTTTGACATGCTTGCTTTTTTGGGTTTTGGGGATCCTGAAGATTTCCACTGCATCGACTGGCGCTTACTTTGTGAGTCATAGGTAAAAATCCATGTCTCATCACATGTTACAACAGATTTCAACAAATTTTAGAAGAAACTTGATGTTTATTCACTGTTTGGTTTTTACGTTAGACATTTTTCCGGCAGAATGCAGTTGCACGTGTTCACTAAATAACGCAATACTTCCAAATGGTATGACCGATTCAATCGAAATTTGCAACATGGATAGAGGAAGTATGTGGGATGATGCCACAAAAACAATTGCTGCCAATTCCATTGTTTTTTCAAGATACACAACGAGTCTCGTTACTTTTGGGTCATACCTCATATACTTATATCTACACCCGCTTGTCATTGTAGAACATACTCATGTTTGCCGATAATTTAATAAAATCGCATGAAGTATGTCTTGCATTTCTTACTTTGACAACATTCACAACTGATTTTGACCAAAAACATTACACTGTCATATATAGGTGACTCAAAATGTCACAACCAAACTTATATTACGTATTAATGAGATCAAATGAGCAAAGAAAATTCATATCAACTGATGTATGGAAATGTTATTGATAAATTGTAAATGTTTAAAGATATCCTGGAAAGTTGTACTTAACACTTCATTGTACGTTATTAACATGCTTATTAAAATATCAAATTATGTACGCTGTTATTATAATATTGTTTATTACGTTAGATATTATTTGCCGATATTAAAGTTTGTACAAATAAAATACATGAGAATAAAGCTATCGAAATTTATTTTGGTTTAATTCTTCTTTTTAATTCAATTATGAAAATATCCAGTCAACAATTTGTTAAGATGCATTGTACACAAATATTAGTACATATCATTCTGATTAACAATTATTATTAACATTATCTGATCTAGAACTTTAGGATCTCTATCGTTTATTTTGTCGTCTTTTTGTCCTTTTTGATATTTGTTTGACGAATGCGTATAATTCGAAAATGTAATGGAAACCGAAGACCGACTTTGTCAATGTATACAAAATGCATTAACTGCTATGTCTACAACTGCAGGAATATTTGGAAGAGTTCAACGAATAAAAACCTACATTCTTGCAGGAGAAAGAATACTACGAGTCTTTAACCCCCTATAACTATTCAATATACCCCTTTCGACCATAAGTTTATCTACTTTTTATATACTCAACCTCATTAACATGTAGTACAAATATGATCTCAACCCTTTAGGAACCTATATACATTAATATAGGTTTTATTGTAAATTTAAATGTAAGTGTAATAAAGATTTGATGTGGTATTTGCACGTCTATATGTCGCGGCGTCTAACGAAATTCTGCCACGAGCACGTGTGCAGGTTTGGCATGTCCAAGAAACAAACGACGATCGCTTCGACGCAAAATTCCGTTGAGCACGCAAAAACCGTGATATGTGTACTACTTCACGAAATACGTTACTCTAACTATAATATGAGGTCTGTCCCAAAAGTATCCGACCTTCCTTCATATTTCTCTGCTGGTGTTATCCTGCGTCATCAGGCTGGTGGCATCCTTCGAAGTAGTCCCCTATTGATTGTAGAATACTCTGCCAACGACCTTTCCACTTATGGCAACAGTCCTGGACGTTTCTCGGAATAGCCTTTAGAGCTTTCGTCGTATTAGTTTCTACCGTTCCTTTATCGTCGAATCGGTGTCTTTTGAGTGACATTTTCAATCTTCGAAACAACCAAAAATCGCAGGAAGCTACATCAGAACTGTACGGAGGCTGATGGAGCTGTATGACTTTGTGCTTCGTCAAATATTGTTGCACAAGATTCGATGCATGCGCTGGTGCGTTATCGTGATGAAGAAGCCAATCACCGCTTGACCAAAACTGAGGCCAAAACTAGTTTTCGGTATTGCAAAATCACATTCTAGTTCTCGCACAGTCAATCGACGATTTTTGTTGATCGCAAGTCGCACACGTTCGATATTATCAGGTCTTGTTGTCGTGGAAGGCCGCCCAAAGCGTAGGTTATTATCAACAGATGTGCGGCCATCTTTGAATCGCTTATACCACTCTTTAAGTTGTGTGTTCCTCATATACACATCCCCAAATGCCTTCTTCATCATATCGATGGTTTCCGCACAAATTTTTTCGAGTTTTAAGGAAAATTTGATGCAAATTCGTTGCTCCGATCTTTCCCTCATTTTTCACAACAGCAGAATGCGACGAACGTAAAAAACGCTTCGTAAAGAAATGCACGTTGCACATGAACTAAGGCGTCCCGACGAAAACTGCGATATCGTGGGAGTTCGTAAAGCTTTGCAGTTGATACTCATACCCGGCAAATGACGCTAAAATTGTCAGGTGCGAAGAAATTAAAGAAGGTCGGATACTTTTGGGACAGACCTCGTACATTGTATGTTTGCTTACAACCTATGTTACACTCCCTACATTAATTACAACTCGTGACAACTCTTTAAGAGATTGTAGTGAGATAACTTTTTATTAGAAATAAAACTTAGAATAAGCAAATGCGTTACACGGAAGCGACCAGCACACCCCAAATCTCAGTGTACCTACAGGTAGTAAATACCATAAAATATCTACGAACTAAACGAAGGCGAACTAAACCGTATAAAAGGGATCCAAAATACAGAAAAAGTGCGAACCATTCTAACCTG
This sequence comes from Megachile rotundata, assembly GCF_050947335.1. Lineage (NCBI taxonomy): Eukaryota > Metazoa > Arthropoda > Insecta > Hymenoptera > Megachilidae > Megachile > Megachile rotundata. The sequence continues at coordinate 1,343,096 of NC_134986.1, forward strand.
CACCTAGACTACACCACTCTCGGAACATACCAGAGTTAGAAACTGTCGTACTCTCCGAAAGACTTGAATTCTACCAGTCACGAATTGACTCCTGCTCGGAAACCCAGCATATGACAACCAGCCAAAATAAAGACCATAATATGATTTATTTCTCGAACTTCTAAAATATATTGAATAACAAAAGCAACCCGAAGAGAACACCTAGAAAGTGTCTTTGCCAATAATAGTAAGATTTAGCAATACGATCTGTGGTTAAGAAATACCTTGAAACTTGGAACTTACATACAAGTTTAGTAGGCGCCCCTCTATCTTTGGTATCTCGAACTTTTTATATATATAAAAATAGTAAATTGCAAATTAAGGAACGTGTCATTTCTTACGAAAGATAAGTCGATACTTTTTTCCCTAAAATGTCAATTTTCTATTTTTTAATTATTTACAACTATACTACAGACGATAGACACATTCCTGCACATTAAGACTTTCTGTAACTACCTTATTTCAATTCCAATCTCAATTTTACAAATAATGTTATATTTCTATAAAAATTGTTACATTTATATTATAAAAATTCAACATATTCAATGTTGAAATACAAGTTTCAACTTTTTATATTTTCAAAATGCTTCTATCCATGTTGTTAATAACATCAATATATGTATATATGTTAATATATATGTTAATGATACATATTAACAATTATGTGCAAACAAATCTTTTTTTATTTCAAAAAATTCGATCGACAAGATTGATATTCTTTTTTCAGAAAAATGGATCGACAATTTTAAGTTTGAGATATTGTCCTTAAAATATATTTAATTATCTGGAAAATATATAAATATTGCCACATGATGTTCTACAATATATATATATACGACATAGACAATTCTAAAAATTCTTAATATTTTTTCTATTCATTTTGATAATACAGAAAAGGAAATTGAAATCTTTCTTGATCTATTAGCAGCTCTTTGCATTGTCCCCTGTTCATTCCAGTCATAATATACATATGCACGTTCAAATTTTCACTCTTGCAATCAACAGTGTTAAATGTCTTTTTTATTTCTTTATAACGAACTGTCAGATATTTATGTTGAATAGCACTGGTAATTATACTCTAAGCTTGCTTCATAAATATGCATTAGTGTGCTATTTAAAAAGCTAGACAAAATTCACGAATGTCGTCGCTCATTAGTTATTTCCGTTCCAAAGGCGTAGAGTGTACTGTAGACAGCGTTAATAAAAATATTGAAAAAATTTCACAAACCATGTAAAATATGAAAAATCATTTGACTACAACATTTCCCATTTTTTAAAAGATTGCAAGTTTTATCTTTTAAAAGTCAAATTTCGAAAATTTCTCAAATTTTGGAGATTTGTCAGGTTTCAAATTATAGCTTATTATTTAACACTAATCTTTCTTGTTTTGTACTCACAATTTTTGTTTTTCTCTATCCATAGAATATATTAATGAATCTTGACCAGGTAATTGTAATACCGAGTAAAGAAGATGTCTACACAGTCGTAAACATACGAAATATGTACTTATATGCAAAATGGTGAGCTAGACTATTTGAAATTAGTACTTACGTTAATATATGGTTACTTTTATATTTACTGAGATCTTTTTATAACAGGAATACGCTTAGAAGTGTGTTGAAGTACTGAAAATAATATCATTCACTATTAATGTAAACATAAAATGGTGAATATTAACTTGATCAATGTCATTAAGTACTTCATTTTCTTAAATAACCTTTTTCTTGAGAAATACACGAATTTATGTGTACATATGCAAATGCTCATAAGTGCGCATACATTACAAAATTTGATAGACGCTACAAACAAATGATTTACAATTTATAATGTAAATTAATAGCATTACTTTTAAACACGCAAAGAATAATTAACCCCGAAGGATTGACTATACCTTTATATTAATTGTAAAATTTTAAAAGCAGTCATGGAATCTAATCGAATAAAGTAACCACATCTAGTTCTATGTATGTAATTTACCAAAACGACAAACAAATTGTGAAATATCTACTTTTTATCAATGAAATTAAAATGAATCCAAAAATAAACGAAACCAGCCATCTTCTCTACACTATATTGGCCTATTGAGGAAAAAAAAGATTTGAATCTGTAATTCAGTCGATGTTACCGTCAATTTAGTGTCACACAATTTATAATATCTTCTCGCCTTTTTAATTATATTGAAGAAAGTTGGTAGAGATTTTATATTAAGAATTTGAAAATTCATGTTTATGTCAATCAATATTTTTATTTTATTATTTTATTTAATTGTTAAATTTCTGAAAAAGCAGTCATTGAAAACTATGGCTATAATGTGAAATTAGAAAATCTCGCAGTAAATTAAAGTAAAATTTTGACAAATTTTAAGGTCGGAACGTAACACCCTTCTCCATAATTTTATTAACACATCCAGTAGTAAAAAAAGGATATAATTTTTAAAATATAAGATCGATTTCAAAGTTCGCTAAAAAACTAGAAAATAATTTCCATTTCATTTATAATTATACAAATATAAAACAACAGATAGCCGATATATTTTTCATGAAGCAGCATATTTAATTGTGGTATCGCAAAGTATAGCAAGATATAGCAAGGTACCATAATTGTGTCCGCAAAACTCCACTAGCAAATCCATAATTAAAGGCAAAAACAAAATGTTGTGTGTAGAGTAAAAGTTATGACACAACGACTTCAAATAACTCATTATAATAATTCACCGAAGAAAAAATTTTTTCTAATAAATGTTATATGGTTTCTACGAGTAAATATAGTGCTGTAATTGCTTTGCAGTTGATTTGTATTTTCATCGAGGTATGAAAATTATTTTCAGTGTTTTAAGTAGAGTAGCTAATATTACTTACTGAATTTAAATAAAGCATAAAATTATGTATAAAAAAGTATTAGAAGAAATAGTGTTTAAAATGTTGTGTTACATTTAATACACTTTCCTAACCTGATTATGACTGAACGATAAATTCATTCAGAAATTTCTGTAGTTATATTGGCACATGTAGAAATAATTCGTTTTCATGTACTTTCAACTAGTAAGTAATTCATGATAAACTTCACTTTAAAATACAGTACTGTCTCGAAACAAGCAGCACGCTCGATCGGTCACTTACTTACTTCGAAGCAGGCATATTGTTTGGCTTGACTTTGTTCCTGAGCGCAATGAAAGGGACACGAAGAAAAAACAGGGAGTTCGGTAAATTATATGTAAAGCAATCGGTCCAGCAACGATGTTATTCGTTAGACAAGAACAAAACACAACTGTTCTGCTTGTAGTAAAATCGAACGAATGAAACACACTCCTATTCCTAATTCGTATCACACTTCCTCTTACTTTTTCACAATTTTGTTAATCTTAACATACAGCTACGTATCTATGTAAATATTTTGTTATTATTGATATTAGACTTAATAAGTTACAAGCCCTCAAATAACTCGCGCATTGATATCGTATTATTCGAGGGATGCTTACATAAATAATACAGTTTTGTATCGAAAATAAATCAATGTGTTTAGACCAAAGGGTCCCAAATCACTATCCACTCTTTTTTATCACGTATTTTTTACAGATATGAAAAATCTGTAGAAGCAAGAAAATATAAACTAAGTCAAAGCAAATAGCATTCCTGCTTCGAAATAAGCAACTGAACAGTCCCAAGTTTGTTGCTGTTTCGAGGCAATACTGTATTCTCCAAAGGAAATAATCAAGTGGTGTTAAATCTGGCTGCAGGTTAGACAAGTAATCCTACTATTACATCCTATGTGCCGGATATGTTAATACCACATTTTTAAACATATTAAATGTAGTACATCTCCTAATAGACTTGGTATGTACAGGGAAGACGCAGTAGCTGATTGGGTAAACGGACGCAGGCTACCCCTAACAGTTCGTAAAACATTGTACAGCATTTGTGATTCATCGTACAGCATTTAACCACAGTTCAGAATAATATATCTAAGTACTGTATTTTGCACGTACTATTTTTAAGTATTTTTAAGTACATAAATGTTAGAATATAGCAATCTAAATTTACATATTGACTCCAACTACCGAAGGTGTGAGGCCTGTGAGGGCAGCACTTTTTTTATTACGTGACCGTGAAAGGTTAACTTCCGAAGAACGTATTACTGAACTTTCATTGCAGAAGCAGCATATATGTACCGAAAGCACAGTGAATTATTATTAAGAAGAATATTACTATTTTTATTACAAAAGTCTGTCTAAATATATCATTAAATAGTAATTAACAAACTACAGAACATTTTATAGTATTTAAAGTGTGTAAAAACTATTTGTATCATTTAATCGACATCGCTTTGTGATTGTATTAAATATTCTATATCTGATATTACACTAATACAAAACATATTTAGATGAAAAATTTAAATTATCTAAATGTATCCCATATCCAAACGTGTTCCGGTCTCTCTTAGTGATAATAGGTATGAATGAAATTTCTGCGAATGAAGAATACACACAATACTACTTTGACTGATATACTACGTGAGATTTGTCGAATATTGATATGTGGATTATGGGCACCAGATAATTAAATAAAAGTTGAGTATTCTTCGTTAATGTTAATGTTTACACGCATCATAAGAACCATATTCTTCTAGCACTTTGAAACAAAAAATTGAGGGCGATGGCAGATTTCGATTAAAATATTTAGATTCATATGATATTTCCTCATATCAGAAAAATCATTCATATGATTTTTCTTGCACGCATTCGTAAACGATATATCGTCTTTTTTTATTTTTATTTTTATTGAATTTCGAGTACTGAACAGATCTTAGATATTGAAAATGTCTCAAATCTTACAAAAACTGTATTTAGAACCATCATCAGTTATCATAAATAAAAGTGCGTTATAATCGCGTTTATTAAAACAATTTTTTATAACATTAAATTTTAAAATATCTTCGTTAATACTGTTTTACATAAAATTTCATGTTTTAGTCAAATTCAAGACTCTAAGAGGGAACATATTTGATTAGTAAATTAACAGAAAAATAAATTATCCTAACTATTTTTATATTTCTGTATAATCATAAATGAAACAGAAATATTTTTTTATTATTAACGTTATTAATTAACGCGGCCAATTTTCTTAACCGTTTTTGGACACCTATGTAAATACATACAAATAAAACTGAAATTATTTCTATTATTATTTCTATTTAAGATAAAATTAATTTAATTCTTTCAATCATTTTATGAAATATTCCAATTTATCTTTAAATCGTTCTTAAATAATTTTATTAATCCATTATTACATTATGACGTTGTATTATACTGTATTTTACTAGATTATTAATTGTAATTATTATTATATTGATCATTAAGTTATAATTTATTTACTATCATATTAATAATAATAATACATTATCATACTCTAATCCATTACGTTATTAACTCTACTGTTACCAAGGAAGAAATACCTCACTACTATGGTATTATACATATGTGATACTTTAAATTATCTGAGTGACGTTTAAATCACATAAATAATAATGCTTGCAATTTTTATTTATGAAACACTGTAGACGAAAGATCTCCCTTATCTTTATTGTTAATTCGAAAATGTATAGTAATTAATTCATTTATAAAGGGCTTCAAGATTAATTTATTTTTAAATAATCAATGATTAACACTATTCCTACCGACACTTCACGTATACCTATTCCTACCGCAACCGGTCAAGTGACCGGTAAGACAGACTCATTTTTCACAAAAAATAAACAATAAAAACAGAAGTAAATATTGAAAAAAATATTATATGCATGTTTAAAAAAAAGTCATAAAGTTTAAAGGCGTATCAATTACGTTCTATACAGGAAATTCTAATTGAAATTTTGAGAACGGTTATTTGACCGGTTGCGGTAGGAATAGTATTAAATGTTTTTATTTGTATTACAGCTTTGATGAATGCGTAATTGTTTAATAAACTTTTCAGTATAATACTAGCAATTAATGTAAGTAAGAATAATAAGTTTAGATTGTAACGACGATATTATATAATTACAACGCATACCGGTTTAAAACAAATGGTATAATAGAATACAACTGGAAGAAAAAAGATACAGGTATATTGTAGTGCCTTAAAGAGCAAACGTATACGATGAACTCTCATGGCACACGGAAACATACCAAAGATCTCCGTGTGTCCCACATAGCGAATCTGAGATTACCGTGATATTTATTTCTTCCTTTGTATAGATTCTCTCTTGTAGCAGCAGCACGAACTGATGTGGGTACCTGCACACATGCATACGCAACACACATATGTATACAGATACATATATATACTCCCGGGAATTAGATGTCGTAGACTCGGTGTAAGATGCTTTTCCACGGCTGATCCTCCTTTACGTGAATGCGGATTTCCGAGATGGTTGATTCCAACCGCTATTCTCCCTCATTCCATCTCCCACCCCTCATTCACCCATCCCTTCTTTCTGTCTCTTTCGAACTACCGCCATGTACTCGTGTAATTATGCTTCTTCTGACGGTAATTTTTATTAAAGCACCGCGTATTCAGTTCCAGTTCCACCTGGGTAAAAGGATCATTCGAGATAGGATGGTGGACACTGCAATGTAAGACATCAGCCAGACGCACAGTGTTTCATGCACATGGCTTTTTGACACAAAATTATTTCTACGAAATTTTCTAATAATTTCTTTTTTGAATTTAATTTTATATTGTTGTCCTTTTAACCCTCAATATCCTACTTTGTTCCGTTTCTGGAAAATAGTTTATGATCTACAGATATCCAATATGGATACAAATCAATAATTAGTTTACTACGTTTATGTGGAAATTTGGTGATTCGGATATTTAGAAGCTTGAGAATTTAGAAAATTTGGGATTTAAAAAATTTGAACACGAGCGTTTAGAAACTCAGGATCTTGAAAACTTAATTAAATGGTAATTTAGAAATTTTGAAAGTTTAAAAATTGGTAAACTTGCAACTATTGAAAAATGCAGGAATTTAGAAAATTAAAAATATGAAAATTTGGAAATTATGAACTTAAGCCATTTAAAATTTTGAATTGGAATTTGAAATTTGCAATTGTTCTCCATTCCCGTACCCGTAGATCACCAAATCCTAAAATACATAACCTATCTTCAAATTCTCAAATTCCAAACATTCATAAATGTAATCGAGTTGTCGGTCTCTTAGTTGCCATATTTTTCGTAAAGAAAGCCAGATTTACTCTTATTGTTAGTTGTATACATTTAAATCCGATTTCTTCGAAAACAAGGTTTCAGATGAAATATATTATTCTATCTTTTCAATATATTTTTTCGTGTGAATTCAATTTCTATTGCGTATCACCAGTTACATGACATTCAAAATTCATACTGATGAAAATAAAAAAAAACATTGAAATATAACCATTTTCTAGAGCTATATTTACTTCATGTTATCTTTTATGCTATAAATTTTGATTCGAAATTACCCATGTGATAATTTTGTTAAAGAGTGTATTTACCCTATATTAGATTCTACCATACTGTTTAACTTTTTCTCAACTACTGAATATCTGTTGAGGAAAATTTTTGACTCTTTCAGCCTATAAAGTGATTTATATTCCCCTTAAATTTTTCGCTATTTGTAAATACTTAGATATTTAATAAATTTTACTATAACCTGCAAAAATAAAAATATACTATGTGTTGCAAATTAAAATGGTCTGGTTATTTGCTGGATAATCATAACAGTATAAGACTGAATATTGTAATGCTGAACAATAGTTTTCTTAATAATCGCTAAATCAAACCATTATTTCTATCTGCAATGATTTTGTTACATAAACACTAATAGTTACGTAACATAAACACTAATAAAACTTCCACTCATTTACAACTTACATAGCGATTTAAATAACTAAAAACAGGTAATTCCTGAATTTTTTTTAATCGAGTCCATTAAGGAATTAATTAATCAGTATGCCGAGTAAGGAGGACCCTCATTCGTTGAATTTTAGGAATCATTGCGGATTTCTAAATTTGGGAATGGGTTAAGAATTTAGTGACATAGGATCTGGGATACTTCGGAATTGGGCAAACTAGGAACGTGAGAACCTAGAAAATATAAGTTTGTGGAAGTATTGTGATTTGAAGCTCTTGAAATTTAGGAATATAAGAATTTCGAGATATAAAAATTTGAAAATGCAACGGTTTAGAGATGTAAAAATTTGAAAATACAAGAATTTGGGAATATAAAATTTTGAAGATATATGGATTTGGGGTTATAAGAATTTGTGAATTTAGGGATTTGTGGATATGGAGATTTGAGAATAGAAACATTTGAGAATGCAAGATTTTAGGAATATAAAAATTTAATGCCTATAGAGATTTTGGGATATAGAAATTAAAAGGGCAGAAAGGGGATATAGAGATCTGAAAATGTAAGCATTTAAAGATATAAGAATTTAAGGATATAGGAATTTGGAGATGTGAGTATGTATAATACTTTAAACATGAATGATATCTTGTAAACTATCCTTTCATTGCATCTTTCATTTCAATAAACACGATGAATTTCTATGAATATAATTTAGTAAACAATAATATTATTTCCATGGATAAGATGGTGCACTAACTTTTAAATTATTCTTAATCTTATATATTATTCGTTAAGAATTGTTATTTTCTAAATTATTGGATGAGGTCTAGTTACTATTTTTCATATTTCCCAAAAACAGTTCCCTCTATATTATAATGTTATTAGTAATTTTCAGCTAAAAATATCCATTTATCTCCGTTAAGAAACACTATCGCAAACAATATACATACATAATAAAGTAAATGATAATTTCATGTTTTAGCAATATGATCAGATCGTTTTTACTTTCTGAATATGACTTGAAAATGATTTCAAGTATTAATACAATGTTCTTCTTTTATCTTATTCGATAAAAAATTGTAAATGTTATTTAGATATTCTTTCTAATTAATACAGCGTACAATGAGTTGATTATCTATGTACAATGCCTGTTTTAAGGAAATTACAATTTGTTTATATTTCCGTTATCAGCACGTTTCTTCTCATACACAATTACTCACTTTTGTGGGTACCTTATTAAGAATTTGTACTCATAGAGTAAACAATTATCTTTTTATATTCTAACGGAGTTACGAAATTGTTTTTATGAAAGACATATCGAATTGGGCTTAAAGGTTCTTGTTGTACACAAATATTTTATCTCATAACGACTATCTTTACAAAAATTTCCTTACTGGTTACATTTCCTATTTGTGAAGTATTTTTTATTTTTCAGATCAAAATATTTTAACAATGCTTTATTTTTATTTTTCCGAAGACATCTACATGAATATGTAGAGGAGACCAGAAACGAAAGTAATATTCTCCACATTTAGTGTATTTGACAATTATCTTTTAAAGCTATAGAAATCAGAATTACACAATAGGGAAGAATGCTTATCAGCCTATTATTAATCCAAATTTACTTTTTTGTGATAAGTAGTCAAAGATTTATGACATTTTTCCCCAATTACTGTCATTATTAATTTCATGCAATTGAATCAGGATAAAATAACGAAAATGACATTAATCATTTTACAAATCGTTTTACATTAGTAGTTTTACTATGAATATTAACAAGAAATACAAAATGGTAGAAATACAAAATGGCGTGATCTGAATTATTAATTCAGCTTAACTTCACCGTCTGCAATTCAGTTCTCCGCTCAATGTCAATCGACGAAACTGTTGGGACTCACTCTTAAAATCGTAAGACGATATTTTTATTTTTCAAAATGTTCTTGAGCAAATAACCGGTACCTTTTGCAGCGATTTATTACGGGCAATTTGTAATTTCAAAATATTTATATTTTTGCACATGTTGTTAAGACCCAGCATACTTTATGGTTTATTATGGTTGAACCGTTAGGTGACAAGCGACGGCGTAGTCGACACTTCAGGTCAAAGTTGACCTCAGCGCAAACGTCTTGTAAGGGCAGTTCTTGTCCCCTTCTCTTAATATTTTTTCAACCAATCTAATAGATAATTTTAACAAGTCGCTTGTCCACCCCCAGCAACATGCCGGTCCCACTCCTCATTTTTAGTTTTCTTGAAAAACATTCTTTTTAGTCAAGGCAGATTCTCTCGTTAGCTCTCATCAAGTAAACACTCTTAAAAGTCTGTAATTACGTTGTGTCATTTTTTTAAGTATTACAAATCAAATATTCGTTATTTAAATGAAGTTTAACATATACCTCTTAAATCAGTTGTTCATTCGTTTTTGTCGAAGTAGTGTCACTGATCCACAACTAAACTAGCTTGCGTACTCGTTAAGTTGACGCGCCGCACAACAGGAACAAAACAAATATTGTACAGATACAACTATGAAAAACAAATTGTCTAAAAACTGTGGTACCTGGGAAAAGACATGCTATTTTCATCACGCCGGAGATTCTTTTTATATTTTGGATACACCGCAATAAGAAGTTAACTGCCAAAAGAATTGCTGTGAATTTCATGTCAATTTGCAGGGTTTCAATATTTAAAAGTACATGAAGTAATAAAAAAGATAAGCGCAAAAAGGAGGAAGTACATAAACATATATTTCGCATCAAAAAATAAAGCAGCGAAGAAACTAAGTAGACAAAAGTAAAAACACTTACTTCCTTTAATATTGATATTATTTATATTGTATTATGATTATATTATTCATATTTAGACACGAACTATTTTTAATAATTTATATGCCATCATTCATCATTTAATACTTTTTATAGCTTCTGTAAAATACTCTTAGTGAATAATTAACTGATGTAACTATAAAATAATTTTAAGAAAAAAAATACGCTGACTTCGAAATGCACTAAAAAATATAAAATAATTTCTATTTCCTAATGAAGTAATTTCTATTTCATTCAATCATACAATTACGTAACAGATATGAATGAAATCTATTTACTCGTTAGGTAGTATATTAAATACATTTCAACCTTTTCAGAGGCGGCGCAAAATTAAAAATACCTCAGTAAACGTTGCTGCCAATAACCAGTTGATTGTGGTATGGCGTATTGGAAATTAATAAATCCTGAGAAAGAATACGAACCATTATAGATATATCTGGTAATATACGTAAATGTAACGACTGCATCTTCATTTCGCAACGTTTCTGATATAAATGAAATTGAATCGACTTCGCTCGCATGTGGAAGCCATGGATCTAAGAACCTATAAACGGAGCCCACGACGCGGGAATTATCAAATTTGCAGCAGATAGACTCTATCTTTATAAAATATGCGGCGATCGAGTCTTTCCGTCGCATACTCTATGAATCTGGATAGACCATAGTTACATTTTATACGCACTAACACCTACTTCGCGGCGTGCTGTCGAGTTATATGTATAGAAAAAAAATAGCTATACAAGCTTTGCCTATGTTTGGCTGTCCAAAGGTTGACATGTTCAAGAAAATCTTTTAATTTTGCGCTGCCTCCGAAAAGGTTGAAATGTATTTAATATACTACCTAACGAGTAAATAGGTTTCATTCATATCTGTTACGTAATTGTATGATTGAATGAAATAGAAATTACTTCATTAGGAAATAGAAATTATTTTATACTTTTTAGTGCATTTCGAAGTCGGCGTATTTTTTTTCGTAAAATTATTTTATTTCACGCTTTTTAGTGGAATGGGGAGAATTGTATAGGATACTGTGAGACAGTTCTTCCGGGCTTTTTTTTTGTCTGCGTAAATGCCATGAACATAATTAAGTAAAAGACAACATGGATATTCGTTTCTCAATTTTTTTTGCAACAATAATCCTTTGCAATTAAAAAATGAAAAATTTTTTGATAATGGTACCAATGGGGAGTCAGACCCTACCAGATGCAAAAGATTTCGTTCCGATCGGTCCACCCAGCTAGGCGTAATCGGCGAATATACATAGAAAAAAAAAAGAAAAAAAAATACTGATGGAATTGAGTAACCTCCTCCTTTTTCGAAGTCGGCTAAAAACCTAATACTAATCGATTCAACAGATCAAAAAATTCCTGAAATATTATTTTCATACTAACTATTCTGTTCATAATATAAAACGCGATATTGTTTATTTTATCGGACTTTATAATCTTTAAATCATACAAAAAAGCCGTAAACCAATATTAAATTATACTTATTATATTTATTTATTATACGAAAAATTAATATTGCGACATAAAACCTGTTCAAACATCAAAGGTATATCGGATACATATTTATATGAACCTTTTCTGTCACTTATTTTTATTGGTGTACGTGGTAATGTAAGAACCGTACATTTTCTCTACGACCACCTTCTTACAACTATTACTGACGACTACCGACTTTCGTTAACACCCCTCACATAGCTACGACCGAGACAAACGAATCAATTGATCCATGGGGATGTTTCAAGGATGGTCGAAGGATGGATGAAACCTGGTGACGAACAGAGACATTCATAGGGTCAGGTCAAAGCAATTTTCGGCTTCGAAGGCAATCGTGCTCTAATACCCCAAGATAAAATAAAATCAAAGGCCGCCCGCCCTTCCGTAAAAGTGATTTTCTGGGAATGACAAATCTTATTCTTACGAATTTACTAAATTTTATTCTTTTCTTCTCAATGATATCATGTAATTCCTTTCTAAAACTAACAGCTAATATATTTATTTAAAATTTTTTTTAGACACAATCTAAAAAATTATTAAAACTCGTGCAATAATACCTACAATCTCTGAGAGGATAGACTTAATCTCTACACTTTTATTTCACAATAATATTTGAGTTGATATCGTTGTGTCTGAGAAAATGGTTTAATATTTAATTACACAGGTTCTAATTTTTCCGAGGAAAGTATGCTTTATAATATATTTTACAATACTTATACTTCTCTATAAAATGATATACTATACATCTCATGTTAAATATCTGTAGATATAGATTCTTTAGGGACATAAATGTCTGTAAATAATACATACATTATACAATATATAATCTCTTTGCAGACTCCATGGATCATAAATGAATAAATGTCCACTATTTAGTTATTATAGTAAATAAAATGACATTGAATAATCCTGTGTAGCAACAATTCTCATTTTTTATTTTATGATATAAAGCGAATTTCTAATAGTTTTAAGCACAACATTAAATACAATACATTACCCACTTTTTAGTTGTTTTGGCAAAAAAATAGATACATTTTTTACTAACTGACGAAAAATATTTTTTATTCGAAAAATATATTTTATTCTATTTAAAATATTTTTTAAATAGAAATCGACGAACGGTCGACACGGGCCATGTGCTTTTTGTCATTGCATTTCCCCTTCCTTAGGGAACTTCACTTGGCCTAAGTGCCTTACACAGCCATGCTAACGGGGTTGTCGTCAAGACGAGATCGTGTCTAGGAAGACACTCTTGTATTGGCATTCGCCGTAAAAAGTCACAGTAAAGCATTGCAGTATATTTTTTAAATCGCCCATCAGTTTATTTGCTACACCTCACCCGTTACCAATAACATTCCTGATTATCTTACAATAACATGCAAAAACAATATAACCATTTCTTTAAACAATGTAACTACTTCTTCTCTGAAAAATCTTTTGAAAGTCTATATTTTGTATATTCAAAAAAGTGATTGTTGTATTGAATTGTACTCCAATTGTGTAGCACTGTATCACCAAGCAAACAAATCTTAAAAATTGAACATTTCATAAATTGAGCCAATTTTATGGAGAACGTTAGTCATGTCATTTTTTATATATAATAGATTAATGTAATAAACTGTGCCCGACGTGCACTAGAATGTACTACAACTTTGTTGCTTTGTGACACATTCCAGTGCATCGTGTGTACAAGCGCACCATTACATCAGATGTCTGGGCTAACTTCATAGACATGACATCTCTAAGATTTCAGGTTGCAGGCTATTCTTGTTCTTTAGATTATTCTTCATCGAAAATTTGAATTTACATAAATGTCAAATGAAAGAGGGACAAGTGCTTCGATTATTTTTTGCGATAATATCGAATTCATTTCAATGACACATCCAAAATAAGACAACATTTTTGATTGAATGTTCAAATTTTAACCCTCTATATTAAACAATTTTTCATCCTACATGGGTTTTTCGCAACACATTTGTTAAAAATCTCTGCTATACAGAATTGCAGAACTTTTTGTATTAAAAATCAATTATGTACATTATACTGTCTGATCAATTGACGCATGTATAAATAATAATTTAACATTTTAGTATAATATTTTAAAAGAATCTTATTATTTAAGAAATGTAGTGTAAAATAAAGCTGCATTATTAAATTATAATTAAATTAAATTATAATCAACTAAAATAAATAAATCACAATTTACATCAAACGTACTTATTCTTCGTAATATTTGCTGTTCGCTCAATATAATATGTAATTTAGAAATTTTTTTAGTATATTTGCTTACTTAGTTTGTACATTTTATAAGTAGATACTGTTTACATTTCATTTTTAACTAAGAAATTACTAAAGTACAATTTTGAAGTCTGTTACGATAAAGGGAAGCGTTTTTTAATGCCCAGAAACCTTACAAAGTATAGAAGGAATCTTTACTACGTGTTTTGCTATTATTTGATAACAGATTTGCGCGGAGACTACGTGAATGAAGAAGACGGTCGAAAAGAGCTCGAGGCGAAAATTTCTCTTCCAAGAAATCCACTGCCGGGGCAAAGATACTTCAGACGCGCTTTCCCAAAGCTTTTACAGTTATTATCCCTCAGATATTTGTCGCTTACGAGATATCGAGGTGATATTGTGGCACAGCACAGCGGGTACTATAACTGCGATTGTTTACCTAATGATAAAAGCACCGTTTTCTGTTTGCCTAGCGCGTCTTTCAAATACAACTCGACCTTCCACTTTTCTCGTATCGTTTCCTTCTTCCCCGTTCCACGTAACTAAATCACATAACTTTTAACGAATTCTTCTAGACGGTGTTATTGTATCGAGTCCGGTATAAATCCTTCAACCGAAAGTATTATTTAAAATTGATGTCAATTTAACCTGTAATTAGAACAGTAAGCGTCAACAAACTATTCAATTCATTTTGAAAGAGATAACTTCCACACATATTCTATTAGAAACAGTCATCTTTTACTTAAAATGCGTCATTATTGTTTGAAACTTTTGAGAACTGTAACATCTTGGCATATTTTTATGAATTTAGACTAATGTACTGTTGTAAGTTTTAAATAGTAAATTTTTACAACTTTTAAGTTGTAATTAAAATTGAAATTTTAACTGACGTATTTTGAAATGGCAGATTGTTGTGACAATAACATTAAAGAATAATTACTAAATGGATATGTATGCACTATAATGACAGTAGTGAATAAACTGATAATGGTATAATAATTAAGAATATAATAAATCTTTTATGAATCCTACAAAATAAAAAAGGAAAGAAATTAATTAAAATAAACAATAACTCCTGTTATACAATTAACATATTTTTTTTTAACATACGCAGTATAATGTTCTACCCTCCACTTAATTGTTCAATCATATTTACACTACAGAATAGCTTTTTATTTTCCATTCTCTAGTATTTCATTTGTAATCATATACTTTGTCACTAAAATTTCAGAAAGAAAAAAGTGAAGATAATCATTTTGATCTCTAAACAACCCATCTACAAGATCCGACCGAAGAGTATATAAAACCAAAAACCAACATAATTTTTTAACGAGAAAAAAGAGAAAACGTATAGATTAAAATTTTTTCAACTTCGGCTTAATTTTCAGGAAAATCAAGTTTGAGAGTTTAGTGCATTCTTGTGCTGCTACAGCAATATTATTTTCTGTTGAGCGACATAAACATGCGTTGTGCTCCATCATGCTTCTATAAAAACGTAAGAAAAATTTTGAAGTTACAATTACGATTAATTATAAAGAAGAATCGTCTGGATTCCAAGATTTCCTGTTTTTGTAGCAATGGAATTTTGTTATTGTCAATGCATAAAAAAAAGTAAACAGTAAATAATTAATTATGTACTTAAGAAACTGAAAAGTAAAAACACGATACCGAATGTACGCTTCAGTAATTAAACGGCCATAACTATGTATTCAACAATAGAAATAACAAATTCAATAATTTTACAATTAAAAAATGAAATTTTTTCCACTAAAAATTTTTTTCATATTTTTCTGTCCAGTCAATAGAATCCACGTGTTGTGTAGTCATTCACCAAATATTCACCGTACTTTGACGCGTCTAACTTGTGATGTCTTCATAGTTCTAATGCGACAAATCTTACTCAAATTTTTAGTACGCCTCAATTTACAGTTTAAGTATAATTACAATTTGCGTAGTCAAAGATTGTAGAATACAAGATCAAGGTGAGCATAACATTAAACATTTTTTTTACTTGTTTCATTAATGCAACAGTGAACAGTTAGTCCTTACTGGCGCTCCTGAATCATACTGCACGATTTATATCGAAAAACATTTGATTGATGCAAATAAATTATACCGCAAGGGGATAACAGATCGGTATTCGCTATAACCTTGAAAAAACACATCGCAATCGATGGATGAAGTTGTTTTTTAGAAAAATTTTCCCAGCTATGCGCATGCAGACAAAGATAGATACATATAACACGACAAGGGGGAGCTTCCCACGGGAGAAAGCGATTCTGAAAATTCTTCGAAGACACGTCAATAAAGGACCATGGTGCTACACTCTCGAGAGTCTCTCCCTCCCTCTTGCCATTCCTCTCTCTTGAACACTTTCTTATCCGACGCTCGAAGAAATTGTATTTCGGCTGGGCGAATAGTAAAGCGAAGATGACAAAGTCACGAAGAAAAATTGCGAAATTGCTTCCTACAACGGCGCAAGATACTTCGAAGGTGTATCTAACCTTTTCGAATGTCGCCTTTACCGTCGATCAATCTTATGATAGGAAGACGAAAACCAGGAGACTCCGGCCTAAGTGGATCTTTTGATTTAGGATGCGTCACCTTTTTCTGGATACTGCTAGGATCCTTTGGCTCTTTCGTGAGGTACCGGAAATGCATTGTCAATCGAATTCCTGGACCTCAAAGGAGAGCAAGTGAAAAGGATGCGTTTTATTTTTGATTTGATATCGACTTACGTCGAAAGATAGTAAAATGTGCTACTTTGTAAAGTGTGTTCAACAAGTTCAGTGTCGTTTGTTATATATCGTATATTCGCAGGTTTAATGACATTTACCATATATCACCTTTCAAATATTTTGCTTCTCCACGTATGCTTTTATAAAATTTTTCTTTCCAAACTGCGAATGCTTCCTGATAAGCCGATTTGGAAATTCGCTTCAACTCTTTCTATAATTTTATAATTATCTCCTCCCGAGCATCAAAATGTCGTTCTTTTGGTGCTCGTTTGAACTGACGAAAAAGAATAAAGACTGCTGGTAACTTTTATCACCAACAACAATTTGTAGCATCTACAGTGTCTCAGATGCTGTTTTTTTTAAATACAAGAGAGCATTATGCACATTCTCTACTCGCGGAAATGATTCGTGATTAAAAATCATCAAAGTCACAGCGGAAGGTAATCTACAACGAACAGTTACTAAACAACTATGCAGTCAATTGTTATGAAACTTGTCACGCTTATAAAAAAGGTATATGTGGTGGTTTGACTTCTATGCTAATCGCCATTAGACGTCGCATATGACCGTGACTGTCTTTCTCGCTATTACTCAATGAGTTTTCCTATTCATGCAAACAGTTCCTGTCCCTCCCTTTTATTCATCTCAGCGTCTAAGGCAAAGGCCTGCTAGGATGCCTTACTGACAAGTCCGCTGGCAAGTCCTGGACGAAACGCTCTCTCCCTCTCTTACATTCTTCCTTTGGCAAGAAAAACGGTAGGAGTTGATTCTTGAATAAAGTTTAATATAATTACTGTATGACTTAATCATATTATTTATCGTAATAAACACTTTTATACTGGTTCATATACTAATACACACTAAAAAGTTTTGAATATAATTCATCACAAAACAAATATCATTTCATATTTACATTTTATTTCAATTTAACAGCATTTTCACTCCCCTCTCCCGTTCCTGTAAAAGGGACCTCCTCTAACTTAATAGCTCTAGGCCTCAAGGTATTTAATACAGCCATGCTAATTACTATCATCATACTCTATAATATAAAATCATAACGTAACGGTGTCACGTGTAACACTTTCATACTTACTAGCCTAACCTAACCTAACCGTGACAGCGTTACGTGTGACACCGTTACGTTATGATTTTATACTGTAGAGAGTATGATAGAGTAAATATAATCGTGACAGCGTTACGCATGACGCATGACGCTCTATAGTATAAAATCATAACGTAACAGTGCCACGTGTAACACTCTGAGGCTTATTCCGCACTCTACAGTACGAAATCATATCGTAACTGTGTCACGCGTAACGCTGCATCGCTTATACCATACTCTATAGAATAAAATCATAGCGTAATGTTGTCACGCCTAACGCTACCCTCTGCATTCCACAGTCCACGGTCCACCCTCCATGCCACTTTGGAAGCGCATTCACACGAAATAGGCGCGAAGCGCATTGAGGGGTTGGGCCGCGAAGCGGCCAGGGGGCACAGCCTCCTAGTAATATAAAAAACCATTAGACTTTCATTAGAATGGACATCAGAAATTGCGTTATTATGTCATTAAGTTTCGTATTACAAATATAAAATTAAACCAATAACATACACTGCGGTGCAGAACTATAGCAACACTTACATTTTTAGTACATTCTGACTTTGGAATAACAATACATAAAAATCATCCATATGAAATTGAAGGGTATAGTGAACGATGAACTTCAGTAAAAATTTGTTGATATTATTTTATTATATAAGAAAATATAACATGAAAATTGATTTTTTATCGTTGCATAACTATAGCACCATGTGAATAAATGTCAAATATATACACATAAATATGATTTTAATATCTTGTAGGGCCTCCTTGTTTTGTTATAAGTTGGAAAATTCTATCTGGCATGCTCTCGATGTGTTTCTGAAAAATTGGTTGGCTAATTTCATTACATGCTTTTAGTATTGCGTTTTTTGGTTCTAAAATATTTTCATACTGTCGATTTTCGACATAAACTTTTCGGACAATAATGGCTCAAATATTTTCCATCGGGTTTTGGTCTGGTGAACATGCTGACCATTTAATAACATTAATTTTGTTTCTTTCCAACCATGATACTGTTTTCCGACTGGTATGTATGTATAACAGCGTTGTCCTATAAAAATCTTATAAAAGGTAACTGTTCGCGCGATGGGTGAAATATAAACTGTTTACAGTTATTTACGAAGGTTGTAAATCTTCGTCGACCCATGGCATTTCCAGAACCTGTTACAGTAGTGGAATATTTCTAAAGTTAATATTATAGAGTAGAATTTTTATTGTAAATTAGAGTTTATATAGTGGTTCAGAGTCCTCCACACTGGTGTGCCCAGATCAAAGAAGGATGTAGATCATTATCCGACTAGTTGTAATGATTGTTGTGTGTTGTTGTAGTTGATAGTTACAGAGCTAATCTAAGACTAACTAGTTGCCTCTAAACAGCCAGAAAAGAAAGTACGGGAGGAAGTTCAGGACGTGAAGGCGTTGCCAAAAGGTACCAATCCGGACAGATTGTTATTTGTAAAAAACAGTGATTGGTGAGATGGTTCGACGAATGAGATTGTAAGATTTTAGCCTTCAGTCCAGGGTTGTAAATAGCGTTTCGTTAATAAGGTGACCCAAACAGTTAAGTGATTTGGGTCCTTCAAAAGAACTAAATAATGGGACACATTGCGAGAGTGCTGAATGACCGAGTCAGGGTGCCTGGTCCGCCGAGTACGCAAGGATTTTCGTAAACACTGCACACAGCAAGGGTGCACAGTTTAGGACCATGGACATAAACTTCTTTAAGGAAAGATATATTGGCGTTATAAAGATGTGCTTCTCTGGCCTATTACAAGGCTATTGTCAATAGTTCAGAATGTCAAGCTGTAGAGACGTCCATGTGGTCTTGAAGATTCATTTGAAATTGCAAGAGTAAAGGTTTGACAAAACACCCATAAATATTACGCTGATTATATTCCGAGCGACTCGGAACAGTAACAAATTGTCTGATAAAATTGTGGTGTACTCATCACTACCCCTCTTTTTTAACCGACTTCGAAAAAGGAGGAGGTTACTCAATTCGATCAGTATATTTTTTTTTTTTTCTATGTATGTTCGCGCATTACGCCTAGCTGGATGGACCGATCGGAATAAAACCTTTTGCATATGGAAGGTGCTGACTCCCCATTGGTACCATTATCAAAAAATTTTTCATTTTTTAATTGCAAAGTGTTGTTATTGCAAAAAAACCGGCAACTTTTGAAATAAACATTTCTCGATTTTAGTGCGCTTTTAATATCTTATCACGGACATGATTCTGAACAATTTTGTTCGTATACAAATTTCGCGGAAAGCTTTTGTTTTCGAGATATTAGCGAAAAATTGTTATTAACTTTTGAAATCAACTTCGAACGATTTTAATGTCCTTCAAATATGTTGTTAGGGGCATGGTTCTGGACAACTTTTTCCTCTTGCATAATTGACGGAAAGCTTTTGTTTTCGAGATATTAGCGAAAATTGTTGTTAACTTTTGAAACCAACTTCGAACGATTTTAATGTCCTTCTAATACGTTATTAGTGGCATGATTCTGAACGAGTTTTTCCTTATGCATAATTGACGGAAAACTCTAGTTTTCGTGATATTAGCGAAAAACTATTGTTGTTAATATTAGTGGAACGCCCCGTGCTATGCACGGGATAGACAAGAAAGGGCAATTACAATGCACTGTACCAAAACACTAACTAAACTTTACCGCTCTGACACGCGACTTATACAGCAAGATGAGTTCACGTTGACGTTGGTGTATTATTCCCATTGCTTGGTACAGTCTCCGTATCGTTCTAAAAATGCATCAATTTGATTTGTTAGAAAATTTGTTGCGCAGGATCTGCTATTATTTTACGGATACTTTGACCCTTGCGCAGTCCTAAACCGTAAGAGATACACATGCGCAGTAAATTTTTGCAACGAAAGTTAACAGAGAACAAATGGATGAAGCCCCCTCAATCATGATGTAATTAGTTTGTACTTGTTCCTGAAAGAGTGTCCCTTATTTTTTTTTGTATGCATGTTCGCCGGTTTTTTTCTAGGTGGGTGGTCCGATCGGAACAAAGCCTTTCGCATCTTGTAGAGTCTGATTGCCCATTGGTACCATTACCAAAAATTTTTTCATTTTTTAGTTGCAAAGGATTATTGTTGCAAAAAAGATTGAAAAACGAATATCCATGTTGTCTTTTACTTAATTATGCTCATGGCATTTACGCAGACAAACAAAAAAAAGCCCGGTAGAACTGTCTCACAGTATCCTATACAATTCTCCCCATTCCACTAAAAAGCGTGAAATAAAATAATTTTCAAAAAAAAAATATACCGACTTCGAAATGCACTAAAAAGTATAAAATAATTTCTATTTCCTAATGAAGTAATTTCTATTTCATTCAATCATACAATTACGTAACAGATATGAATGAAACATATTTACTCGTTAGGTAGTATATTAAATACATTTCAACCTTTTCGGAGGCGGCGCAAAATTAAAAATACCTCAGTAAACGTTGCCGCCAATAACCAGTTGATTGTGGTATGGCGTATTGGAAATTAATAAATCCTGAGAAAGAATACGAACCATTATAGATATATCTGGTAATATACGTAAATGTAACGACTGCATCTTCATTTCGCAACGTTTCTGATATAAATGAAATTGAATCGACTTCGCTCGCATGTGGAAGCCATGGATCTAAGAACCTATAAACGGAGCCCACGACGCGGGAATTACCAAATTTGCGGCAGATGGGCTCTATCTTTATAGTATATGCGGCGATCGAGTCTTTCCGTCGCATACTCTATGAATCTAGCCCTTTGCGGACTACCGCCGCATATATGCGTTCTGCGTAAATCATCAAATTGGCCGAAGAACTCATATATGCGTTTGAGAAACGCATATATGTGTCCCACGTAAATGCGTGGCTATGGCCGAGAAATTTAAAACTATGTGTTCCGCGAAAACAACTGATAGAGCCGAGAAACGCGTACATGTGTGCATGCGCGTAAATCTGTGCATGTACATATAATATGTCCAGAATTTGACTTGGAATGCTATGAACGAAAACCGCGTTTAAGCAGAAATATGCGCTGGCAATTTTTAATGACTATCGCGGCAGGAGTTCGGCCCCACGGTACGGTTCATTTCGAACCGTCCCGTTCGCAAAGGGCTAGATAGACCATAGTTACATTCTATACGCACTAACACCTACTTCGCGGCGTGCTATCGAGTTATATGTATAGAAAAAAAAATAGCTATTGTGACGTCGTCCGACGTTGGAGTTAGTCATGTGACGTCATCCAACGTTGGAGTTAGTTATTAAGTTATACTCATATACCTTCGCTACTTCGAGCTTCTCACGCTTTGCGTTACGCATATAATCTACCGCCAAATCAGCAATGTAATCATAAGTAACATTAGAACTACCCAGATGACATCCTATAAACCTTATTCCCACATCTCAACCCCTTAAGTCCTTTCGCCGAATCAATATCTCTGACATAAACATCCTTTTCAGAAGACAAAACAACAGATAACGACTGACAAAATTCTTTCCCCCTCCGTGATCAGTAGGCAATATAAAAGGGCCTGGAGATCGGACGGTAGCGCTTCCATTCCGATCCTTTCCGGTGCCTGGATCATTCCAGTGCACTACTCTGTCACGGGTCCCAGCTCCGATATTCCAAACCACGGGTTCAAGCCCCGACAAGTTAGATTCTCTAACTGTTACTCCTGTCCCTACTCACCTCCAACTCTACATTATTACGTCGCACTAACCATTAAGTATATCTCTGTAAAATTGGTCATATTTCGTTTTCAAGAATATACCTTTATTTCATTTTATCTTTATCATACAGTTATTTGTGCCTCAAGAAACCCTCCTATTCGTACAATCCCTACGAGTATTATATTCTAGAGCAGTTACCTTGATTTAGTCGAGACCGGTGGTGCGAGAATCAGCCGCACGGGTTTCCTAGAGACATAATCAAGCTACTTCGGTCCGCACGATACGGTGGTGCGAGAATCAGCCGCACGGTATCAATAGTGTGTTTGACGTCTTTGCATTTATTTTGGCTCATGGAAAGAAAGCGACGAGGAGGGCGTAGATACCAATTACGCAAGCTAGTAAGATCCTTCCATCTCCCAACCCCAGTACAAGTCGCGCCGCTTACTCATAACCGCGTCGCGAACATAGAGTGGAAACTAATACCGATCGACGTACCAAATCAACAATCAACGGGAAGTATCGAGAGTAAGTCACTGTGCTACGTTAAAACACCCGGGATCCCTGGCAGATGACGGGCGTATGTACCGCATGGCCAAAAAGATTGTACAATTAGCGTCAATACCGGTGAGTTCTTCTCCTAGTTCACGTGAACCGCGATCCGGGACGTAACACTATACAAGCTTTGCCTATGTTCGGCTGTCCAAAAGTTGACATGTTCAAGAAAATCTTTTAATTTTGCGCCGCCTCCAAAAAGGTTGAAATGTATTTAATACACTACCTAACGAGTAAATAGGTTTCATTCATATCTGTTACGTAATTGTATGATTGCATGAAATAGAAATTACTTCATTAGGAAATAGAAATTATTTTATACTTTTTAGTGCATTTCGAAGTCGGTATATTTTTTTCTGAAAATTATTTTATTCAATGGAAAAGCCAATTACAACATGCCATCAATGCAAAAGGCACCGCAAACCATAACATTTTGTCCGCCAAAATTTCTCTTTGAAAAGTATTTTGGTTCTTTTCGGAGATCTCGCCAATATGAATTATGGCCATCTAGACCATCAAGATTAAACTTTTTTTCATCCGAAAATATAACCTTATTATCAATGATAGAAGTTGAAGTAAATTGGTGTAAAAAGATTTTGACATCTAACGTTAACTTACGCTTTTCCAGTCGCGATGTATGTTCGCTCGAACGTATTCAAGCCTCGCAACATATGCCGTGGTAGAAGTTTTGGTGTTAATTTTAATTTCTGCCTCACCATGTTAAGATTATCATTCGGTACGGGGACTCAATTTTTTCTTTGAACTATCCTTTTTATTATTGCCATAATTAACGGAATTATTTAAGAAAATCAAAATGACTTTATGTAAGCGCCCTAGCCTATGGGCAATTTCCCGTACACTAATTTTATCTTCCTTAAATGTCAAAATTTTACCCTTCTCCTCTTCGGTCAAATATCTACCACGTGGCATTGTTTAACAAAGAGTATTGTCAAATTTTAATTTGTACTTTAATAAAGAATGTAATTATTTAGCTTCAGTGAGTTTGTAGTTGAACTGGATGGAGAGAAGTTAATTTAATAATATTGGTGCTATAGTTACGCAACAAGCCAAAATCACATTTTCGATTATATCGTTTCTAATAGAAGAGCAACTTCAATGAGACTTAATATAAAATTTATTGCGACCCATACCATTTCATCTCCTGCAATTGATTTTTTGCATTTTAACTCTGAATTACAGAACAACTAAAAAAGTTGATGATGCTATAGTTATGCACCGCAGTGTATGTATTGGTTCGCTTCAGTCATGATTAGTCAAGTTTTTCAGTAGAAAGTAAATAAGTTTTTTTGCTTTTGTTATATACTATATCGGTAAATTAAATTCAAATATTTGAATATTCATATTCATGTTACAGACGAAGAAATACAGTATAATTGTATAATAAGAAATTTATATTCACATGATTGATTCGGAAGAAATCCCGTTTTTATTTACTGAATTATTAAAGTTTAGTGATTCTGGTACCTAAGAAGATTACATTAATTAAAGTTTAATGATCATTCATTCCAAACTGAATTTAAACTTAAAATTCAAACATTATTAAGATTACACATTAATGATTACAGGAAACATAATGGATATAAAAAATTCGCGTACTAGTACGATCTTTCGCTTTTCTTCCCATTTATACTCTTATTTTATGAACAGTTTTATTGAATAAGCAGATAAATTCTTAGCAGTTAGTTAACAACAATTATTGGTAGTAAGACAATAATAATTATTATTAGTAGTGCGACAAATTTTATTATCATCATTTATATCGGCGATTGGTAACCAAAATTATATTTTTGTCATTGATAATAGTTATTTTTAACCAAACGTAAAGGATGTTTATTACCAATACTGATTTTATACTTTTATAGCCGTAAAGTCTTCAATCAAAATAAAATATTTAGAACCTCTGGAAACTTTGAGATTTTTTAGAAATTAAGAAAAAAAAATTAAATTAAATTATTTTTTAACAACATTGACAACAAAAGCCTATGTTTCATGCGGCGGTGATTAGAATCGCGTCACGCTCATACCTGCGAGGCTTACAATAATTATTGAGAAATGAATTAACGGCATATGAAGAGGTATAAAATGTCTAAAATATTGTAAAAGATTATAAAAATAATGATATTTTTAATAAAAATGCTGATTGCCCCTCTTCACCCCTTCCAAAAACACGTATCCTCTATTTTTGTCCATAGTTTACATACACAAAGTTGCAAAAAAAAATAGATCAACAGTACAAAAATTTAAACAAAAATTATAAATTTTCAAAATATTATTTAAACAAATAAAGTTTATTAAAACTTTTTTACTCACAAAAATTTCCTATTTAAGGACCAACAATTTAAAGAAAAAAGCTTCCAATTATCTCCTTTAATTCTGGAGATATTCCCAAAAATATGATTTCGGTCCCCAAATTTGAGGGCTATTTTCATCCCTTTAATATAAGCGATGTCCGACAAAAAGAATACATATGAAATATTTTCTTGAGAACTATCTTTCACGTAAGTTTCATTAAAATCGGTGTGTCCCGGTTCGATATGTTTCTTTGTTTGTTATAAATGAAATAGAATGCAATGTTTGTTATTCTCATACCTTAAAATGTAAATCTTCCTTTTTAAAAAAAAAATTGCTACTTCAAATTGCAACTACGAAAGAAATAGTGGTTAAGGGTTACTCGAACACATAAAAGTATAACCAAATAGTCGTTACAATTTATGGAAGTCAGTTATTTAATTTATTTACTTATTTTTGTATAAATCTTTATTCTATCGTTTTAAGCAGTACGTCAAAAGTTCATATCGGTGCACAGCAAAGCAATTGCATGTCAAACGCGATAAAAAACATATTATAACTGAAGTCATATAATGAAAAACGGGGCAAAATAAAATGGTGAGGTAAAGTGAGATGTTGTTTTTTAAATGTTATTAATAGCATTATATTCAAGACTTCTATTTAAGTAAGTATTTTAGGAAATGGAACTGCTACCACATCCGGAAACATTTGTTGATAAATAAAATTGCTTACATTTATTATACAAAATTTTTTAATTTTGTTCATACTATTATTATTTATAAAGCTATATAAAGCTATATTTTCTTTCTATAAAGAATTGATGTTTACATAATTATAATTTATACAATCATGTAAATAATATTTCGTTTATATAGAAGGTACTTTTTTAGGTCATCATTCAAATTTATTTAACTACAAGACCCATTCTTACTAATAAATACAATATTATTTTTATATACTTCTCTATTGACTCAAATGGACTTTTTTGAACATTTAATTTTTAATTTCGAATGTATATAAATATAATTTATAGTAATTATACATAGGTAAATAGTATTTTATGTAGTCTCTTGCACGTTTTTAAATTTTTCACATTCTTCAACATTTTAATTTTCTCTAATATTCTCACCATCGTGGCAAAATCTAATAGTGGTAAAAGATTCTATCCAATTGCAAAAGTGACAGAGTTTTTTCTTCTTTTTCATAGGCATTTTACGTCGTCGATTGCAGTGTTTTGTATTGTACATTCTGGGAGATAATACACATACATATATGTATATTAAAAAATAATAAAAAATGTGCTTGTCCTTATTAAACTTGTGATTTTTGTATTTCGTTACGTCATAAGTATTTTATTTTTACTATTTCCCCCATTTCTTTCCATGTTTTATTTTATACGTGGTAAAGGTTTTTATAAGTGATAAATTTCGATAGGTGAGTCTAGCATAATATAATGACATAACATAACCTTTAAATAACATTTATACCTTATCAGTTTGATGTACAAGATATTATGAAAATGTCCATATAGCCATTTCATCAATATTTTTAATGCAATATGACTGCTTCTTCATTGAAACAAACAACGAATCAAATACTGATTCTTTATATTACGTGATACTTTATATTACTTTGTAAATATTGAACCAATTTTACTCGAGAAAAGAAATATGTACTTTTTTGTATACAGGAATTATTTTATCTTATTTTTTGTGTAGTCAATTTTTATACTTTAATGATACCTCTCGTCATGTTTGTCGAGATGCAAAGGAAAAATACCGAAGTAGGATTTAGCCTTATGTTGATCCAATGACATATTTTATTAAACAACTACAATAGACTAATAGTAAATAAAATAACTATACATATACTTCAAAATGATATAAATTTTTCATATTATCATTACTTAATTTACATTGAACATTGAGTTGTGAATTAAGGAAGGATTATGGCTACAGTGGAGGCTATAGTCCCAGCTTTTGTCTTCTTATAAGCTTCCTTATTTAAAAATCAACATTTTCCAAACTGATAAAATTCTCTAAATGCGACCATTAAATAATAATGAATTTTTTATACGATCTTGTAGGAAAAAGCTCAGATCACAACGCGATTTTCTGTTCCATTAAAGCAAAGTGATATTTCAGCAGCCACATCGCGAGAAACAATTGTTCCCATTAAAACTAACTTTTGTTATCGACCACGTTTTCATTCCGAACAATTTCAATAGTATGCAATCAAAATTCTTTCGTTTTTTCACGGAAGAGTGAACATCAATTCAAATGAATTTATAGTTACTTTTAAAACAAACCGTATTAACAACGAGTTTTACCAGTATTATTTATTGTGATAAAAACTTTTGTGTGTTAATTAGAGTATAAATATGTACTAAAATATTTTTAATATTATTTACTGCAAAATAAATTTCGGTAATTGTTTACTTTAGCAATTGCTACCTGATTTTCATGACCTTGAAATCTGTTTTCAAGATTGCTAAACTGATGTATGCATATGTTACTGCTTCGTCTTTGGCTTCGAGATATTCGCACAAATAATATTGAGTTAATTTCGGATCAAGGTAGAGATAAAATATTAAACTTTGGACTCAATTATTATTAATAGAAGCTGAAAAAACGTTTACCGTTATATACAAATATGTAGCTATTCCGTCATTGATATCATAGTTCCGTCGAAATGAAAATTCAGCAATGTAACCGATATAATACTCTTTTTCAGTCCCATGCCATGGAATATTGGCTCTTATTCCATTCCAACAACATTTGATGTTTCGAATATGTACCACTAACTGGATCAATGAATTTTATCATATAGTTCACAGTTAAAGGTTACATCCTTCTTCACCAAAGCAATTACGAGATTTCCAACGATCTGATCTAACTGTAGAATTTGGTTCAATCAATTCTTTAATTACGCAAAGTAAAATTTCAAACAATTTATCTAGAACTGATTCCATGAATAAAATATAACTGAAAATACAATGAATCAATATATGCATTTTCCAACTTCTTCCTCGTCAATTTCAATTATTACATTTTCACCTCCATCTTGAACTCTTGGATTGAAGTTTCTTTCGTCCACAAAACGCAATATTCTCAGCAAAAACTTTCCCAGTCAACAACTATTTTTGATAATAGATTAAAACGCATCTGTGAGTATTAAGTAACATCCAATAAAACACATAGACATTTAAACTGGATGGTGCAATTTGTCAAACCTAGAATTTTTATGTTCATAAACATTTTTAACCGACTTCGAAAAAGGAGAAGGTTACTCAATTCGATCAGTATATATTTTTTTTTTCTATGTATGTTCGCCGATTACGCCTAGCTGGGTGGACCGATCGGAACGAAACCTTTTGCATCTGGTAGGGTCTGACTCCCCATTGATACCATTATTAAAAAATTTTTCATTTTTTAACTGCAAAGTATTGTTATTGCAAAACAACCGGCAACTTTTGAAATAAACTTTTCTCGACTTTAGTGCGCTTTTAATATCTAATCACGGACATGATTCTGAACAATTTTGTTCATATACAAATTTCGCGGAAAGCTTTAGTTTTCGAGATATTAGCGAAAAATTGTTGTTAAATTTTGAAACCAACTTCGAAGGATTTTAATATCCTTCTAATACGTTATTAGTGGCATGATTCTGAACGAGTTTTTCCTTATGCATAATTGACGGAAAACTCTAGTTTTCGTGATATTAGCGAAAAACTATTGTTATTAAAATTAGTGGAACGCCCCGTGCTATGCACGGGAAAGGCAAGGAAGGGCAATTACAATGTACTGTACCAAAACACTAAACTAAGCTTTACCGCTCTGACACGCGACTTATACAGCAAGATGAGTTCACGTTGACGTTGGTGTATTATTCCCATTGTTTGGTACAGTCTCCGTATCGTTCTAAAAATGCATCAATTTGATTTGTTAGAAAATTTGTTGCGCAGGATCTGCTATTATTTTACGGATACTTTGACCCTTGCGCAGTCCTAAACCGTAAGAGATACACATGCGCAGTAAATTTTTGCAAAGAAAGTTAACAAAGAACAAATGGATATAGCACCCTCAATCATGATGTAATTAGTTTGTACTTGTCCCCGAAAGAGGACATTTTGCGCCGCCTCCGAAAAGGTTGAAATGTATTTAATATACTACCTAACGAGTAAATAGGTTTCATTCATATCTGTTATGTAATTGTATGATTGAATGAAATAGAAATTACTTGATTAAGAAATAGAAATTATTTTATACTTTTTAGTGCATTTTGAAGTCGTCGTATTTTTTTTCTTAAAATTATTTTATCTCGATCAAACTTTATTTCATTCCTACATTTAATGCAATTTATAGCAGCGTGCAACACTTTTCACGCAATTAGAAATCCATTAATTTATTACAATCCTTACATATGTGCAAAAATTCATATAACTTCATTTTATGTATTTCTCATAAGACATTTCTCAAATCACTGAAGCCAAAATAATAACCAAAATTCGCCCGAAAAGTCCGAACAGAGTCCTTAAATATCTTATTCATAGCAATTTGCAAGCATATACTTCAATGTACTGTTCATGTACATTAATACAATACTTCAATCATAATATTTACTGCATTTTAACTTTGTATAAATAAAATTTCACGCTAGATAAGATATTAATCTGATCCGACCTAACTTAATGTGGACAGTGAAGTGGATAATATAATTAAGTTACTACATTAAGTTAGATTAAGCTACATAAAATATTGAACCGCCTTGAGTCTACACGAAGTATAAATTGCAACATGAACCTTAAGTCTTTTGTGAATATTTAAAAAAAAAGTCGATTGGTCATAATATGTACAGAAAAAAGACCTAGACCACTTGTTTGAAAGTCATCGAAATCGATGAAGAATTGCGAAAGTAAATAATTACATAAATTTCATTTGATATTCACATAAATCTAGTATATTTTACCATCACCTTCCCATTTTCCTACGAAGAAGGTCTCCATTGAATGAAAGTCCCAGACCTCAAAGTACTTAATTCTAAATAATAAATAATCATTTCGACAAAAGTGAGTAGCGCGTTGATTTACACCTGTGTGATCTTTACAACCGTTGCAACCTTTCTTCCTACCGAATAATTTAAATTCTAAACTGCCACTGATTCGTACAAACAGAATAAATATAACACGTATATTTTTTTAAGCTATATTTTTATAACTAATAACATATGACAGCACATTCATAACTATGCACAATTATTCCCTATTAGTACTAATTACTGCATGTATTAATTTACATTAAATGATTCCAAATATTTATGTAAGTCATAATATAAAAGAATATAACATAAAAGAAAACTTCCTATGCAGAATATTTGTTTAAATGCAGTTATGGAATATTTCTTTTTCTTTATTTGTACGAATCAATGTATTTTTATTGCGAGAATTACGACTTGTGTTTACTATGTATTAAAAACTGCAATCACAGTTCATTTTTCAGTTCAAACTCATTTATCTGAAAGCATACATTGTAAAACCGAATGCAGGGACCTCTGATGATAAAACAGAATGACACTTCTTTTTTGATACTTTACTTAATACCTTATACACTTAAATAAGTCAGTAATAAACCATCAATTGATGCTGTTGATTGATTGATTGATTGACTGATACTGATCAGTGTAACCCCTGATGAAGCTAACCCTGATGAAACGTTGGGAACTCGCTTCCTTTAGGACACGGCTTACACCCGAAAGCCTCAACAGTAATACCTGTATGACGCCGGGCCGTGAAAGCCTCAAATCTCTTTTATTGAGGATACGATTAAAAATCATGTATGTAGATGATACAACTATTTTTTAGAAAGATTACACAGAATTCTTAAAAAACATACAACTAAAAGCTGTTTTCGACGACCAATGCGTATAGAAGCGTATCAAATCAGCTTTCACATCAAATTGGTAAAGAAATAAAGTAAGTTTTTGAGTGATAAATCTCCATGTATTTCTATCAACTATTGTACATTGAATAAATAAGTCCTACTTCAGCGTAGATTTGTTAAGAAATAAATAAGCACACATAAATGAAATCAATGACCAATATAAATTTTTGATAACAATAATAATTTGTAACAAACAAATTAGAAGATTTGTCAAACGGAACCACTTTTGCGACATCCTCTACAAAAAGCAAATGTTTCATCTATTCAATATATCCTTTGCAAAATCATTGTTGGGCATGAACAAAAAAAAAATGTACTAACGAAATTGGGACCTCTTTTAACGAATTCAAATAAAAAGATTCAATTCATTCCACTTGAACTTAAGTGCAATTAAAAAAGAGATTATGAAATATTTCTTCTGTTTCAATCTCTGATCATATTCAAATATTGGTCTTTAAATTCATACAGGGGTATTGTGCAAACACTTAATCATTTATGATGATTCGTAAAATGTCGTCTTGAAAAGTTGCGAAACACGAATTCGTTTCATGAATCAGGAGAGGAGCTGGCAAGCCTTATTACGTCTACAAAGGAACGGGGGAATTCATGATCGGAAAGGTTTAAAGAGCCTGTCGTTGCTTTGGAAGCCGGGAATTTCGAAAAATCAGCTTCATGGATTTAATGGTCTCCGTTGAACGGCGAGGGCGCGACAGATCTCTTTATTCAACTTGCACAAAGGCACCGCGCAGATTACAGAGCCAGCAATCCCTCCTCTATGGATTCGATGGCGAGACATTATAGCAGCACACAGCAAAGTAACGTGGAAGGACATCATCCCTGGACAATGCTGACTTGGATCATGCCTCTTCTTATGATACATTATTGATCTTTGCACAGTTTCTTTAGATCAATAAAAATCAATTATACCGGCTAATTCGAGGACAAAGCGCTGAGAACATTGCAACGTAAAATGTGTAATAAAATAACGTATGTGTTTTATCGTGTGACACAAAAAACATCTAACTAAAATGTAAACGGATAAACATTAAATTTTTCTGAGAGTACAAAATAGGCACCTATTCACATATTCACATTATGACACATACAACTATGAACAACAAATTGTTTGGAAACGTTTGTAAAAGGATGAAAAAGGCACGTTACTTTCATCAGACTCTTACATTTTCGAGCACTTTGCTCTATACAATATCTATGTAGATCTAATAAGAGGGTATTTTAATTAAAAGTAAATGTTTCAATATTTACATTTATAAAAAAGTTTTATATATTATACATTCGAACGTCTGATGTTTTCTTCTCGGATTATTTAGTGAAGAACAAAGCTGATTTCTCTAGGGAAAATATAATAAACAAATAGAATAAAATAATTCTAAGAAAACAAATACTTCGAAATGCACTAAAAAGTATAAAATAATTTCTATTTCTTAATGAAGTAATTTCTATTTCATTCAATCATACAATTACGTAACAGATATGAATGAAACCTATTTACTCGTTAGGTAGTATATTAAATACATTTCAACCTTTCCGGAGGCGGCGCAAAATTAAAAATACCTCAGTAAACGTTGCTGCCAATACCCAGTTGATTGTGGTATGGTGTATTGGAAATTAATCAATCCTGAGAAAGAATACGAACCATTATAGATATATCTGGTAATATACGTAAATGTAACGACTGCATCTTCATTTCGCAACGTTTCTGATATAAATGAAATTGAATCGAGTCAAAGTGCAATTAGTCTATTCAGTTACTTATTCTGTTACGCATTAATCAAATTGAGCTCATTGTCAGTTGTGTGAGTATCTGATAAAGATTCAAAATCGATTTTTTCAAACGCAGCTGCGAACGATAAAATATGAAACCAAAATTTTATTTTTATTTTTTCATATACTATTATCCTTTTTGTAATTGCACCTCTGCAGCCACATACTTATGTTGTAAGTAAAGTTACTAATATGAAATATTCGCATTATTTTTCGAGAAAACGATTTAGCTGCAACCCATCACTACCATAACATTATACAATGTACATTATAAATAATCATAAACAAAAAATTCTATATTTCATAACTTTAAGCGATGAAATAGAACAAATATTTGTATTGTAACATTACAATATGTCATATTGTAAAAATAATTTTATTACAATGTATTATTTTTTAAAAATATTTGAACGTAAATCGGACACCATATTATACCAAAAAAAAATAGTTATATAACATTTCGTCACTTTGCAATTTTTTATTTGTAATTCTGAATACATAAAAATCCAGTATTTACCAAATACGACGTTGTTGAAATTGAAGTCGGGGTTTTTGTCCAACCCGAGTCCCGAAATATGGAATATTTAACATAGTACTTATATCTACATCCATATACGCTATTAGATTTATTATAATAATGAATTTAGCTACTTTTATCCATTTCCGTGAAAATTAGTTGTACGTGCGAGTTTGTATTTCATGACCTGTTTGTATGGAACCACTTTCTTTTCAAGCGAGCCGGATCGCTCTCCATGAACAAAGAATTATCTTGAAAAATGATGTATATATATATTAGGTTGGGGAATAAGTTCGTAGCGTTTTGACATTTTCTTTTTTTTACAGCGACATTTTGCAATTTGCAAGAGGTTATAATATTCATTCGATAGAGCTCTTTCTGCGCTACAAAACTGTGTTAATCGTTTTTTTTCAGTAGATTCATTCGTTATTACTATTGATGCTCAGAAGTGGAATATCCAGAAGGTAAAAAGCATCATTTTCGACATCTGCTCTTCTTCGCTTTCCATCGCGGCCAAAAAGCTGCTGAAACAGCCCGGGATATTTGCAATGTATACGGAGAAAATGTCATAGGTGAGTCGGCAGCACGGAAATGGTTTGCAAAATTCAACCTAAGGTTAGGCAATAAGTTCGTAGCGTTCATTTCGTGAGACACCCAGGCTCCCAATTTTTCGACAAATCCCATTGAATGGAGATGATTGAGAATCGTTTTGTGGTCACAGTTCATTTTTTCGACCAATTCACAACTAGTTTGGGGACCATCCTACTTCACAAGAAGGAGACGCTCTTCGTCGAACTCAGAAGGTCTTCCGTTGCGGGGCGGGTTTTCGACGTTAAAATCGCCATTTTTGAGTTTCGCAAACCATTTCCGTGCTGTCGACTCATCTATGACACCTTCTCCGTGTACATTGCAAATATCCCGGACTGCTTCAGCAGCTTTTTGGCCGCGATGGAAAGCGAAGAAGAGCAGATGTCGAAAATGATGCTTTTTACCTTCTGGATATTCCACTTCTGAGCATCAATAGTAATAACGAATGAATCTACTGAAAAAAACGATTAACACAGTTTTGTAGCGCAGAAAGAGCTCTATCGAATGAATATTATAACCTCTTGCAAATTGCAAAATGTCGCTGTAAAAAAAAGAAAATGTCAAAACGCTACGAACTTATTCCCCAACCTAATATGTATAAATAAATATATAAAATTATAAACAATTTCTTGTTTTGTAAATTCTACTTTAAGGTCAGATCTTTATCCAGAAAAAGAATTTTCTCAAGACTCTTTGAACAAAGTAATTGACTGACATTATAGCGATGTTTTCGATATTCAGAGTTGAAAAATTACTTGTGGAATGACACAAAAAGGGTTTATTCGCGTTGTTCGATCTCTCAGATCATACAAGTTTATTAAAGCAGATATGATGTTTTGATAAATAATAAAATTGCGCGGGTCATATTTACGGTTGTAATTTTTATCGAATCAATATTACTCAATTATTTTAATGAAGACTATCAAATCGAAAGATTTTATTTATAATCCAAACATTTTCATTTACAGTTACGGACAAATTTTACTAAGTCACATTAAGCCACTAACACAATTACTCTCTAATAATCAAAATTCTGTTATTAGCTTGTTTATTTTGTATCTATTTCAATGGTTCATCTAGGACTACGCTGGATGACGAACATCCTGTCGCAATGTTTAATTACATAAACAATGTGGGTATATTAAAATCACTATGGTTTTCATTCGGCTTTTTTTGCATTTTACTTAAAAATTAAACTTATTTACTTTCTCTAGGTCCTTGTGAAAAGAACCAAATACTTACTGATGTTTTAATATTTATAACTTTTTACTTCAAAACATAAATTAAATGTAAAAGTATCCAAATATTTTAGAATGAATATAATTGCGTTATTTTTATAAGAATATAAAAAGTTGTTCATGATTGTATAAATTTAGAAAACGAAACTTAGATAGGTATATGATTATGTACTCTAAAGTAATTATGATCATAGTATTATTTCTAACACTTGTATACCATTTAAACATTTTTATTAACGCTTTAACGTAATTTTATAATTTATTTTTTCCGAAAGTTACGCTGTTATTACTACTCGAATTTCTTCTTATCCGAATTTGCTTTAATTTAGAAAAAATAAATAAACCTAATTTTTTTTGTAAATTTACAATATTTATATTTAAACAACATATTTTTCATTAAATTTTTCAAACTAATTTAATTGATTTTGTTATACAGCTATTTTAAAACTCCTTAAGATAAGGGTTAAAATTAAAATGGAATATAAAAAGAATATAATAAGGTTAAAATAAAATAAAATAAAATTGCTATTCCGTATTGGTAACTCGTCCGTGAATGGACCCATACAGAGATTAAAATTTTTGTCACTAATGAGCCACTAAGCTTCGAAAATATTAAAAATCAAGGATAATTTTTAATTATACTTTATTAAACAGTATGAAGTTATACTTTTTAAGTACTGGTCACTTATGATAGTGACTTTATACTGCAATTTTTAGGACAGTAACTTTATCGTAGTTCTTTGCAATGTATTGCAGATTAAAATTACTGTACAGAAATAGTGATGGTAATACATTTTCCAGTGGTCTAATAACTTCGTAATCGACTATACCTAAAAAATAGTAAAATAAATTGATTTGTCACTAGATACTTTAAAGTATCATGTTATGAAACGAATTTGACGCATGAGAGCTGAAAACGGATATAAATGAATAACAACGAAACAGAGATACGATTTCACAATATGTGTATTTGCTTGAAATGGAACTTTTATATACAGATATGAACAGAAACGTACATTCTAAAACTAACCTAACATTACATATAACCAGCTACACCGTAAATGTTTGGTGGTATAAGCTCACTCTTTATTATACATATTTATAGAGAGATACAGGTGCACGTATCGCAAAAAGAGGATTATTACATTTTATCAATCTTATAGCTACCATGAATGTATCAAATTTCTTCTCGACGATGTATTACACATTCTTTATCAACATGCAAATAAAACGTTAAGATCGAAATTGATATTGTTACGCATTTTTAATGTACTTTCGATTATAATACAGAGTCGTGGACGCTTGTTGCCCGCTACAACAAACATGCAACCTGTTGTGCCACCTTTAGCACCTTTTGTAATTTATAGTTTCTTTAAATTTACAAGTAAAACATATATTTTACTCGATATCGTTATGTTGGAAACAATTGGAGGATTGCGTTTGTCAGAAAGAATGAAACATATCGTTCAAATCAATGAGACAGAGAGAAATCAATAAAGCCAAATAAAAACTTTTCTTTATGATATTATAATTTACTGATTGTCGTGGAGGTCACTAGTGGCAAGTAACAAAAATTTAATGTAATATTGAACAGAATATACTCTTTACATTTCACAATACGTAATTGTAGACCTAATATCGACTATTTTTATAAATCAAAATTAACACATATAAAATGTCCTATCCAACTTGCATACTTTGAATAATTTCTAAACTGTGCATTATAAAAACAAATTTTAATAATAGCATGATTTAGAGACCTATTATGTGGTATATGAATATACTTTTTTACAGGTGAAGGTATTTTGAAGATGCTAAGATCAACATGGTTACATTAAATGGAATATTTTCATTTTTATAAAAATGTAAAAATATGTAAATTCAATTAATTGTTAAATTGTGAGCTAATAAATGTTGACATGTTTTTACTCACCATTCAACATAACTTCATAAAGATAATACTTAAGCATATCACTAAAAATTATGATATTTCATAAAAATAACAAAATTGACCTTGAAATCTTCGGGCGCCTCCGCCTATAAAAAAGTATATACATACATTACATAAATATCTTTCGCTAAATTATGTAACTTTTGTATAAAATATTTTTCGAATAACGCATAATTTAAAAATTATTTCTGGTGTACAAGTTGAGCAGACTATCTTGCGTATTTGCTTAGTCAATGGATTTTTCCGTAAAAGATCAGAAAGAAGTTTATTATATTTGATTACTTTCTTTAGTCTTTATTTGGATTTGGAGATGAATAAGGAGAAGATGTATTTTCATGCAGTTATGCCTTTTTTATTTTTACAAAGATAAAATGCAGTACAAATAGCAGAACAGAATGACGATGCAAACAAACGAATACTGTAGAGTTTGTTCAAAAAGTTGCATGATAGGAATTTTAACGTTACCAATAATAAACATTCTAGCAGACTTATCAAAGTCAATAACCATCAGATCTTGACTAATTGAATATAATTTATGTTATATTTGTTGAAATAAAAATATCAAGATCTACAGTTAAGAGATATGTAACGTACATATTTGTATTATCTTGCTCCTGTCTCTAACAGAAAAATCTATCATTACTCGTTGTGCCCAATATTAAAATATCCCTTTCATGTTTCTCCAATCGTAAAATATTAAATTTAATAACGAAAGTTAATAAATTTAAGATCGAAAGGTGGTATTAGACCACAATTATAATATTACATGTATGAATGTATACTTATTGTTAGACAATTTGGAATACGAAGGCGAAATATTTTCATTTTATTTTCATTTGATCCTCATTTTTATTTGTTTCGTTCGTATGGACATTTAGTATATGTCGACTAGATAGCGTCTAAATACTGATACATATTTAGTACATACAAAGCATAACGTCAAGCAAAATTTTGGTACAAAATATAATCTTTATTTAAGTTTCCATAATACTTTGCAAATATAAATGCTTCATTTGCACGTACATAGCATACTTGATTTTCATCTATAAATAAAAATCTTCAAATCAAAGCCTATTTAAGAGAAGAGTAAACTTCATTCTTTAAGCAAGAAAAACTAACGCTGATAATATTATTAGAACCAAAATTTGATAAAATAAAAATGTAATATTAAACCCTGTATCGATAATTCAGAAACATTGACTGCATTATCAATAAAACTGTTTTACCGACTAATCCTCCGATTATCTCGAGCAATATACAAACAATTGAACAAACAATATATCACACATACAAATTCCTTACAATAATCTAACGCTCATGTTTGTATATACAATTGTTTCGTTGACTGTCATATTACAGATACTTAACTAATAACGATTAATAGATACGTTTAGGCTTACAGCGAAAGTGTTTTCTAAAATACTAATGTTCTGACAAATACGAAGCATTCAAATTCCTTAGAAATTTTACACTGCATGTGATTTAAAGAATATCTTCGGACCTTTTCGTCAGAACATTAATTCGCCGAAAAATGCTACTATAGCCATAACCTTTATAGATGTTCCTTTGCTTCGTCCAATAAATTAAGGGCGGTGCTGTTATTGTTTGTTACAAGCTAAATTGAATTTATTTATCATATTCTATTAACGTTTACTTCGCAGACAATATTTACGACTAACTTTGACTAGATTTCGTTTTAAACAACATTCACCGTGTTTAGTTAGAGACGCATTTGTATGTCAACGACCCACTTTCCGAAGAGCTGTCGTTATGGTAAAATGACGTATGTAATTATTTTAGGATCTCTGCCATTTAATTAGAACAGTACTGTAATAACAGGCGACTTACATGAAAATAACTATTCTCTAAAATACTTCAAATCACTTAAAACGTTTGATGATTGTTTTAGCCGATCACTATTAATTAAAGAAACATAGCGCTTTCAATATCCTTGGACTAGATCATACTCTTTTATTCTAAACGAGTAGAATAAAGGATAATGCGAAACAAAAGAATAAATAGAAATAAAAATATAGTAGTGATGGTAATCTAAAATGGCATTACTTTTTTATAACCTCCTTTGTTAGTATATATTATTCAGCAATAATTTATAAATAAATAAATAATTAAATAAATAAACAAATTTGAACTAACAACTATTACTGAATAACAGAAGAGTCGATATTACCATACCATTTTAGATTAATTTAATATAATAATTAGTAAAATAAATAACAAAGGATACTAGTAATATGTAGGATATAAAATAATAATAACTCGTATACTCATTACTCCCATCGCTTTGGCAAACTTGATTTCTATACTCGGATTGTTCCATGAAAAAAATTAAAATTACTTTTTAAAAATGTTAATTTTAGTACAAAAGAAAGTTACTAATAATTAATTATCGAAATAACTCTTTGTCAATATTGAAATATATAATTTTTTTAATTTATCTGTAATACAGGTTAAAACAACTAGTTTCAAGTACGTTTCAAATTATTTTTTTATAATGTTTAAAATATAAAATAACTTTAATTCATATGTTATTTGAAAATTAAATTATTTTTAGTTTGATTTGAATTTCAGAATTACCTCCGATTTTTATAAACTGTTTTCTCAATTAAAAAATTGCATGTATTAGATGTCATCCTATTTGAGAAAATAAAATAATGTATTATAAATTTTTTAAATTAAATTTTAAGAATTAGTAAGTATACTTGAAAGTCAAAGGGGGATTTTTAATAATAAATTCATTTTTAAAATATCTTATGCACCGTATGAAATAATATGTAAAAAATAATGAATTCCGAAAAACAAATAATTATTCGGAATAAAATACAATATTTATTCCTCAAACAGCAGAACATTTCATACATTTGATACTTTCGATGTTAGTTGAACAAAAAGTGCCCATAATTTTAATGGTATATTTAATTTTATTTAAAACATGAGTGGAATATATTTTATATTTCATATATTTATTTATACTAAAATAAATTTCGAAGTAATTTTCGGTAATGGATGAGGTAATTTAAGAAAAATGTGTGGTATCTATAAAACATATATGTATGATGTTCATAATTTAAGAACAATTCGAAAGTCCTGATGCTTCGATGAAATATGAACTTATGCACTATTCCTATCAAAAATTGAAATCAGCCTAAGTGTGTCTCTCAGATTTTAATCGGCTCTCTTATGTAGACAGACTATGTTATTTCAAATCTCCATAGTTTTAAATGAGGGTCACTAATTGTTTAGTAAATATTTAACGTTAAAGCTTTGGTACGATTTATCTAAAACAAATTTTATTCACGTTGATGCCTGATCTCTTGTACTTCTCTATTTTTATTTGCCATCACAATGTTGTAATTCTATCAATCAAATCATTACTATCAATTACTGTTACACAAAAATGTTTGAATTGCTTTTGGCAAAGTAACTATAGTTTCTGCTATTGACAGTTTAATTAAATAACACTATTTACTTTTATTTGGAATAGCTGATAAATGATTCTTGTAGAACTTTATATACTGAATATGTATTTGGAAACCGTTGTTCTCCAACTTTCACTTTCTGAAATATTTAGCTTTCAAAATAGGAAACATATTTTCTATCCCAAAAATACTATACATATAGTATAAAGGCTTATTATAAACATTAATTTTGCGACTGTTTCGAATTAAAATGAAGGATACTTTTATAGCAGTGAAAGTTGAAAGTATAATAGTTAAAATTTGTTGTAAAAATCATTAAAACATTTGAATAAATCGTTAAAATTATCACTAGTATGCTTATTTCTATAAGTATATACGGGAACTGTATTTTTAGTCGCATTTTTTGCATAGAAGTAAATTCAGAAAATAGGATAATGTTAGTAAGCCGCAAAATTGAGAATTAAAATTTTAATTCACCACTGAAAGAAGATAACAATGTAAATATTAGGATCGTATCACAAAATATTTGAAAACA
Source organism: Megachile rotundata (assembly GCF_050947335.1). NCBI lineage: Eukaryota > Metazoa > Arthropoda > Insecta > Hymenoptera > Megachilidae > Megachile > Megachile rotundata. The sequence goes on from NC_134986.1 coordinate 1,384,941, forward strand.
ATCTTCACTATGATTGACCTGCAGCTACTCCTGGACAAACGAAAGAAAGTAGGAAATTAAATAATTATGTATATATTAGTATTAATACGAAAGATCAGCATATAACAACAGAAATGGGTAAACGTTGCACCCTCCGTGCTCTCTAATGCGTGACACTGAGTAACCGCACATTTTGCCCACCCCTAAAGCTACGACTGGGCTTCTCTCTTATAATTTAAAAGACAGTTTGAAAGAATATAATGTAGAGCAGATAATTAAATGTTATATTACGATGAAAAGATTATCTTTCTTTTCGACGATTCAAATCATTGCGAAATAATTCGAAATTTCTTTTTCATGTAATTACACAATTGTGCACATGAACTCTATGTTATATGTTATAATAATTCTATATTTCACATTTTTCCAATACGGCAAAGAAACCAATTTGCAAAGATGTTTTCGTATTAGACATGCTTCCAATGCACTTCTACTTGAATTCGTACGCAAAAGAACAATCTTTCCGTGATAATTTTGTAGCAGCAGATTGCTTCACACTGTTTCTTTGAAAAATAGCTGTGGTGTTAAAAAAGATAAACCTTACCTAAACATTGACGTTAAATATCTTTTAATATTTTAACTATTAATCGTCTACCCTCTCTAATCTATTAACACGCAGATACTCAAATCTGAGGGGCACACTTGGAGTAATTTGTACATCGTAAGAGACTCTTTAACAACAATAAACATTTTCATGCCCTTTGACTAGGTATAATTTTTACAAATTTGGCAATGGTCATTTAACTATGCTCTCTAACTGCAAACTAAAAGCGACTTTTTACTACAGATGCAAGTATTGCAATCCATGTTAATCTGACCCACCGTAATATTTCATATTTCATATTTCATAACTGTTACATACTGTGTATAGTATCGTAGTAATATTTTCTCACGCTACGATTAGCAACAATACAATTAACTAATCAATATGCAGTACCGGTGGATGTTTGATTCAATGTTACTAGAGAAATAGGTTAACTTTAAGTTAACGACGATTAAACACTATCAGATTAGCCCTAACCTTAAAAATAAACAACTGGGATTATTCTATTGACTAGACATCGCATGCTTCGACTGCCTTAATTATCTTTGATATTTAGCTGTATGATCACGATTCTATAGATTATAGATCGATGAGATAAACCTCCGTTCTAAGCGATTTCTATTTTAAATAACATATGGGTTAATTTAAATCTATACAAGATGTCATCAGTTTTTCTAGTTAATCTATAGAGAAAAATAAAAAAAAATTTACATAAAAGCTGACCATGAACATTTTGTTACAAAATTATAAGCAAATATGAATGAGCCTATTGGAATATTCTATTAGTTTTTCTCTACAGGTTATTATTGCGATACTAGTGCAAACATTTAGTAACATAAGTATTAAAATTCAGTAAAATTATCCAAAATTTTAGTAAATTCCATATTTTCTAGATATAATAGTTTTTAATTATATTTATTACAATTAATAGCAAATTGTTGCCAGATAAAAACAGGACTTCCATATACTGCAATAAAAATCTTTTGTTATATATTTCAAGCGTTCAACAATTTTCTTCTGACTTTGGGGCAAATATTTCGTAGTTAACTTTTATGCGACAATTTTTCTATTTTTCTCTGCAGAATACACCTACACATTTTGTTAAATAAACCTACAACACACTATATATACATATATTATATACACAGCCACGGATTATAGTTGATTAAGAATATATTTTGCCAATAATTGTATAGAAATATTTTGTTAGTAAATAACATTATGAAAATAAAAATATTTCATTTGAAAAAGGATTTTAGGGGTTTTCAATTCATGTATAATTTATGCAGGAATAAGTTTATCTTCTACTTGAAAAAATGAAGAAACCAAATTCGATAAAAGAAATCATCGGTTAGATGATTGGTAACATTTACTAGATCTTAGTACAAATTAGTATTCTTATGTAGCAAACCGTTTTCGGCATGTCTTCTGCATTGCTTTAAAAGAATGGTAAGTAGTTTATCCCAAATTTGCTGTATAAAAAAGCTAATTTTCACAATATTACAACACTGTACTCCAAGATTATGATAATTAAAACAAAACACTGGCATCATTATTTAATGTTATTAATGTTATTTTGAATGTTATTGTGTTGGAATAATTCAGTAGACAGAATTTCAGTGATACGATATAACATTACAAATTTTAAATGTTGCATTTTACGACACTGAATTTAGTCTTTCTGTTCGCTGCTTCGGATTTTTGAACTAATTTTAGACCACAAAAAACAACCTCAATTTATACTAATACTTTCTCGAATTTAATTATCCCTATTGTATATTTTCATATAGAAATCAGTTTAAAACAATTTACCTACCATAAAATGTGTGTGTATGTTTTTTTTAATAAAAAAGCATAGTAAATAAACGTAAAAAAGATACTGAAGTCTAGTAGACGCTAAAGAATAAAACTTTTAAATAAAAACTTATTCTTACATTAACATATTCTTAGCTATTAAAATTTTCTTTCGAATGATACCCATATTTGAATTTTCATAACTTCATTTTTAAGAGAGTTATTTTCACAGTTCTAACGAAAAATGTTGCCGATCAATTTCGCCTGACTACATATTATAAGAATGACGGATGATCAGCTTCGGTAAATATTACAAAGCAGATAAATGGAAACTGGTATGTACACGTATAGTCACGGTTAGCTGACCTCTTCTCGCTATCTACAAATTTACATCGCACGCAACACCGTGTTAACCTTGTTGCTCCGGTATACTTCTAATTCTATGCAAATTTACAATCCAATTCGTCCCTGGCTAGTGTTGCTCGCACGATATGGGTATCGTTCCGTTGTAACAGCGTTTATTGTCTCAAGTTGATGAGAATCGAAACGACACGGCATGACGCCGCTAAAATGATCGTCACCGAAAGATATGTAATCAGTGTCACCAAATTCTACAATTATTTGAACTGTACACTAATTTTTGACAGATCGTCTTTCGTATCGAAAAATTTATTCGTAATCAAAAGTACTACTGGTTACAATATTCAACCCTTGAACGACAGAAGTAGGCCGTTTGTAGCCCAAATTTACGAAAACAATGCAACGGTGCATGGATTTGAAATGAATACCCAAATTTTTAAATAAAAAATGAAAAACAAATATTTTGAAAATTAGAAAATGAAAATAGAAAAGAATTTAAACTTAAAATTAAATTGTCATTACACTGCATAATTATTTAATTAAACTTGTCGTAATATTGGATTCTCTATACATATCTCTCTAAATAAAACAACATTTTTTAAAAACTAAAGTAAAATATATACTTGATATTGTAAAGTAGGGTTTCCAGACATCTATAAGCATTTCAAAATTAAAAAATCATCCCTTATTTTATATCCAGTAAAATTATTTTTATAAATACTTTAAACTCAAAGTTATTAAGATTTCTGTGGTAGTATTTCATTTTCGATTAGAAACATCTAAAGGTCCTATTCGATGATTTTATAAGGTTCAAAAATGTAAGAAATTCAGTATTTGTCATTGCTCAACTAAAAAATTCAATTGCCGTCTCTACACAAAATATTTCATTTTTAAAATTGCACTTATTACGAATCTAATCTTAAAAAATAATCTTGAAATTAATCCTACAGGCTGAATAAAAAAATCGAATCAACAGTAAAAGAACAAACAAAATATAAAGGAAATAAAGATTTACACGAATTATATTTTTCAAGCGGTTAATTGCCGGTTAAAGTTTGAAGCAAAAACAATTTACAAGGGATTGGCTTCTTATAAATCGAGCCCGAATCTCCAATACAAGCCTGGTCTACACGGCAAAGGTCTCGCAGGAAATTGATGTCAGGGCATTTCAGTGTTCAACGTACTATCAGAAACCACTTGAACAACGTCAGTCTTACCAATAGCACCTTGATTCTCCAGTAGAACATTGTTGTTGTTGTTGTTGGTTTCTGGATGCTGCGTAGCCAAGTGTTTCCGAAGCGCAGCCTGCCTGGTGAATTTGGCGTCGCACCTGGTGCAAGGTATCTCGATGATCGCTGATGAATTGGAATGTTCACCATTGGCCAACCTAGGTTTATGCCAACGTCGATGGGACGCTAAATTGGCCGGACACGAGAACCTCTTATCACATTCGGGACATCTGTACTCGACATGAGCTATCCTGGAACATCTGTGCTGCGCCAATTGAAACGCATCCTCGTGGAGTTGCCTGCAAAGTTTGCACTGATACGGACCCAGCCTGTTCTCGATCTTAGCCAGCTCGGCCCGCGCCTCCTCGGTGACTTCAACGATGTTGAATGCCGGATCGATGTCTCCGGTAACCACGGCTTCGTCAGGACCCAGGATTACAGTACCGGACACTGGACTGCTGGTGTCCTCGTCGAATTTCAATCGTCTCGCGTGCTTCTTTTTCGGTCTTTGCAAAAGCTTCTCGGTCGAACCAGCTCTGGACCCATTAAATATTGCTGCACTGTTGGTCGTAGATGCTGGGCTGGCATCTTCCTCCCTGATTTTTCTTCTGGGACATTGTGGAGGCGACGGTGTGCTTGGTGGCGTCATAGGTGCATGTTGCATACTTTGCAAATGATGCTGCGGTGTTAATAGAAGTTGCTGATGATATTCCTGCATCGATTGCAATTGACTGGGACTATTTAACAAGAATTTCTGATTTTGTGCATAATATTTTGAATTAGCCTCCGGCGAACTGAAAGGGATCAAACGAGTCGCCTCTTCCAAAATAGTGGATTTGTTCGTTGCTTCCTGAAGTTGGATTGTCTCCTTCTTCGGGAATAGTTGCTCGTAGCTAGAATGGCTGTGCACAGAAGAGCTTCGGTGAATAGTATCGAAATCGTCAACAACCACTGAAACTGTTTCATCGTCGCCTCTTTTAACATCTTCCGACTCTTTTCGCACTTCGTCTAAAATTCCATGCTCTTTTTTGAGTTCCGAGCCAATCGAATCTTCAGTTTTCGGTGTGTTCGGAGTGGGTGGAGGCTTCAAGGACAAATCCAGTGGGCACGGGGTTGACGATCTAGACAGTTCCCACGTCTGAAGAACGTTGTTGTCTGGAATCCTCGAATAAACCGAGGGTCTTTCCATAGGAATGTGCCAGGTAGTGGGTGTACTGTACGGGTTTTGATGAATTTCATCGCCGTAGTAACCCAAATAATTTAATCCGGAGGGCAAAAATGCCCGTGACAATGAACTTTGTAACATATTGACGTTTTCTTCGCCACAATTTCCCTCACACGGTCCATAAGTTGAGAATGTTAACGGTTTCCATGGTACTCTCCTTAAAACCACAGCCTTATCGAATATACGTGTAGACGTTCAATGATTCCGCCGGTTCCCGAACGACTTCCGTCACTCAGTTACCGGTTAGTTGATATTTCTTAAAATCTTTTCAGCAACGAAACACACTATCTTCCTCCTCGGCGGCTAGATGCCGTTTGACAGAAGGGAGCCTGCACCGCGTGCAGTATATTCCAATGCTCCGCCCGGGAACTCGCTTTCGTTTCGTCCGCTATTGGTCGGTCGACCTCCGGCCCACATCCCCTACCGTGCACAACAGTTGCCCCCACTCTGCTGGAATTTTGGCGCGTGCTCATGTAAACGCTCACCGCCCAGTCGACCGCGCAACTAATGAATGTAGGTGTGCATTGGGGATACTTCCTCGTAGCCACAGAAGGGTGTTTGCTGTCGTTGTTGTTGATTTTTAGCATTTCTCAGACTGTGTTCCACAGAAAATTATCGCTTGGTCATGTTTATGACAAGGTATACTCATTGCAAATAGCGTCGCTGACAATACGATGCTGGTATGTTTAATACTATACATAGAACTAGGAGGAATTGCGCGAAAAAGAAATGCATACAACCAAAAAGTACTAATGGTTGTACTCTTTTTAGAAACCATCTCTTTTCAATACAACCCTACAGATGTAACTTGCGCATTTTTGTCATTTGTCGAAGTATTGTAGTTACATTCACTAATAAATTTGTATGACTTGAGAAGACTAACGGTGCGAATGGAGAACGTCTTTTGTCCCGTGCCCTCTCTCTCCAGTTCTGAACAGTACTTAACACTAGACTACCAACAGTGAAATCAAAGCAATTTCTAACAAAACTAAAATGACTGGTCATTTAAAAGTAATAGAAAATCGTTATATTTACTGATTTATTACTTTCTTACAAAAAAAGGTAAAACTTTACAATTACTACGTCACCTCAAAAAAAATATTCGGGACATGTTTTCGATGTATTTTTGCCTCCTGAATACGAATATGATCATAAAAATCGGCGATCGGACATATCTGAGCTGCTATTTTGGAAAAACAGCAGAAAATCGTGATTTCTGAGAGTTTTTTGCATTTATTTTGCATTTATTTTAATCGATTACGTAAATTACGCAAAAGTGAGAACAATATTCATTTATTAATTCAAATTCTTAGCAATGAGACTTCTAACTAGCTTGACTGCGAAAACTGTTCTGATTTTAGACGGGTTTCGCTCGCCCTTTTATACTCGCAGGTTCGCCGAATTCCTGGAATTTCTGTGACGTCAGAATATCTAAATTTTCATATAAATTCGTTATTATACATTAATTATAAAATTTAACGGTTTAATTATATTTTAAATGTCACTCTTTAATTTCTGGCTAACAGTTCGATACTAAAATGATACTCTAATGGTGTTTTAACGAAAAATACATTTTCTGTCCTTTTCTATCAGAGGCGAGTCTATTTCGATTTACAGCTTTCTAGTTTAGGGAAATAATTTTGGTTCCGGCCATGAGTAGTTTAACACTGGTTGATTTTACGTATATAAATTAATTTAATTAATTAATTAATTTAATGTCCAAAAATGCCGAAAATAGAAATAGTATCGCTATCCTTTTCTACGATTAGCGCTGATCTCAAGGATTTCGGGCGAGTATCGCGGCACGTAGGCACATCATAGCGTAACGGAAATTTCTCGTACAAACTATTTATTAGAAAATAAAATAAAATAATACATAATCTTGTTTTAATAATTCAAACTTAATGTTCAATTATTTTCGCGGAAAATATTACCTACTCTAAATCAAAATTATAAGATAATTAATATAAATGATAATATATATATATTATAATTACCGACTGTCGAATTTGATAGATATGGTAATAGATACCTAATGTACTGTCGATAATTGGCAACTACGGTCGATAATTGACTATTCTAATCGATGGATAGAAGATTGTCGCGATGATGAAGTAGAAAGAAAGAAAAAAGGTTTCCCCAGGGACGTTACACTTGCAGCATTACTGCAAAAAGCAACTAATATCAGAAATTAATGCTGCATTACAGTTCATATATGAATATTTTAACAAACCGATTTTCTTTTAAAAAATATTATATAGTATAACGTGTCTAAATATGATATTGTGAATGATAGTAGACTATCATTGCATTTGGAGAAAACCCTGGGAAACATTTAAAAGAGGTCACATAAGAATAATCATAAAACACAAGGGTGATTCAAGAATTGGGAAATTTGATAATTATAAATGGAAATCTAACTGAAGTTAAATACATAGATATACTATACAATAATTTATTCGATTCCGCAGCTAAAATGGATCTCAGGAACAACTTTATCACAGGACAACAATTCCAAGCACAAAGCTAAAATTACAACAAAAATTTTGGAGGACAATAAAATTATTTTCCATTATTATAATGGATTGCGCCACAGACATATCATATCCTAACATATTAAAGGAGCATTAAAATCATCCAATGGTGATATATTAGAAACTTGCCATAAAACCTTTTTCGTTTATTAAATATACGTTCGAAAAGAATATTTTCTTTATTAACAGTTTTTGATAGTTTCACTTTTTCTACATGAATCAATTATTTTGTTTTTATCAATCCAATATTTCAAAATTCCGTGACAAACTCTTCACACTCCATTTAACAACATACATCCTACGGTCGATATGTTACCAACTCTTATACACAAGTTACTGACTTTACTTGAACCATACGTTATAAAACACCTCACATGGAGTTAAAAAACAATTGATATTTTTTATTTTCTGTGAACGTACATATGCATATTGTGGTAAAGAATAAAGAATTGTTTAAAATATTAGGTTGTAACATAATTTTGCTCGGTCGCTATATGTATCATGCTTCTCTTCTAACAATAAGAACAAATTGCTTATTTCACTGTTGTGAAAAATGTGGATGTATCTATGATAACAATGAAGTCACCAGCATTCAGTTTAAACCTAGCTAAAATTGTTATTCACCATAACTACTACCAAATAACGAAAAATATGTACAGTGGAGAAGAAAAGTATTTGTACACTTGAAATATAGAAATAAAAAGAACAATATTTTTTGTATTACTAAGTATATTTAATAATATATAGCTGTATATTAAACGTTACATTTACAGCAACAAATGATCCAAAACCGAAGACAATAACATCATGTAGTAACTTGAAATGACTTGAAATTCACGAGACTGTAAGAAATCGCCGGGTCAATAGTATTCGTACACTTAACTATTGTCACAATTATTTTAATAGGAATTTTATAAATTAATATTTAGTATCAAAATCCTTAAGACAAATCAATTCACGTAATATATCGGGCGTTCACAACACCATTCTCTTTTTAATATTTCTTTTAAGTATTATATCATGTTTTAGCACATTTTTTTCTAGTTTTCCCCATAAATGTTCGACAAGATTTAAGTCACGCAATTGTAGAGAAGTTGCTAACCTGTGGGGAGTATTGGCATTAACAACCAGTGACGCACTATATGTATTTTTAAAATCTCCCATAAATTTTTTCTGATAAATTTTGTATGAAAAAAAAAATTGCACTATATAGGCTGTATGTTTCACGCCACAGTCTTGCTGCAAATAAAATTCATCTAATTCATAAATTTAAATAATTCTAATTCATCTGCACTATTTTGTAAATTTTCTTGTAAAATATTTAAATATAAATATTTATCCATTATTTTATCTATCACTACTAAATTGCCGTCTCCAGGAGCAGCAATACATCATATTTCCACTTCTGTGTTTCGTTGTCGGTTGCATATTTTTTAAATTCAATTCAGTATTAGCTTTCCGCCATACTGTTTTACTACCGTCCGACTTAAAAATATTAAATTTTGATTTGTCGGAAAATACTACGTTTTTCCAGAAGTCGTCGCTATCATTCATGAACTGTTCTGCAAATTCTAATCTCTTTTTTTTTTGTTTACTTTGCTTATAAGTGGTTTCTTCCTCGTAACTTTGCTGTTATATCCGGCCCGATATCGATAATAGTTCTTTTCGTACTGTTTTAAGGTGAATTTCCTTCAACATATAATCTTTAAGGTGTGATGCAATTTCAGATACACTGATATCTGGTATTTCTTTAATAGTTCGGACGATTTTCTTTCGTATTTAATTTTCGGTGTCTACCGGTCTTTTTTATTCCGCAATATTCCTTCTTTTTTATACTTGTTTATAATACTTTGTATAGTCGATCGACTTCTTTCTAGTGTTTCTGATATATTTCTATATGATTTACCTTCTTCATGTAACTGTTTAACAACTTGTTATTTCATTGCGCTTTCTCTTCATTAATGCTAAAGTGTACTTGCCACGATTACTACTGACTACACTAATAGAACATCATCTAATGTAATGATTATATTGATCAGAATGTCCTGATACCATCGCAATTGTTGTATTTATCAACATAAATGATAATTTACGAATACTTTTGTCCCGCCGATTTCTTACGGTCTCGTGAATTTCAAATCATTTCAAGTTACTATATGTTGTTATGGTATTCGGTTTTGGGTCATTTGTCGCTGTAAGTGTAATGTTTAATATACCGCTACATATGATTAAATATACTTAATAATATAGAAAATATTGTTCTTTTTTGTTTGTATATTTCACGTGTACGAATACTTTTGCCCTGCACTATGTAGTCTAATTAATTGAATCTATATTACAGCTTAATATTTTTTTAATATTTGCATATTGTTTACTTTTCTCTTATATACGATTTTATTAAATTATCGGTCACGCTAAATACGATAGCCATAAATGTACAGAACAGTTAACAAACAAAGCACAAGTCGTTGGGCGGTTACTGATTCCTCCATATACCACGTACTAATCTCTTGATCTTCTTACTTAATTAGCCGCGGAGTATGTTCGATTAATCATAATAAATAATTTCACGCTACTGATGGATTCACCACGAAACGAGGCTCAGCTTCGCCGTTGATGTCGGTGGACTTACGTGTGAACGTGTAGGCTTCAGCCGATTCCCGTTAGTTAATCCTCACCCTTGGGAACTGTTCAGACCGGACAATCGCGGACTATAATTGGACGAGAGCCCGTTGAGGACCCGCCAAGACGTTCTCTTAGTTCAGCAGAGCAACGGCAATCAACAATCAACGAAATCGCTAGGTTGTTACCATTTTCGGACATTTAATGAATCTGCTTCGGAACAAGAGACCAGTTTTTTATGCTTTAATGAAAGAAAGATGTGTAAAAGTGATTGATTTTTATGTCCAAAGTGGCGAATAACATTCGGGTTGTTTCTTGTAGAATGCTAACTGCAAAGTCACGCGATATAATGAGTCTCCTTTTTCGAAAAAAATCAGAATGAGCTTTGGTAAATACATCTTTCTACCTTGCAAATGTAATTCATAATGATCTCTTACAGTTTTAATTTCGATAAAAACTAGTAATAATAAGAATAACTTGTGAAAAATGCCCTGGAACTGCCGACCACATAATTTCCTGACTAGAAAACGTTGGTCATGTAATGATTACGCATATAAACTCCATGGATTCGGAATTTTATGATATTTCTTAATTTCAGAAAATCTTATGTATGAATATAGGTATGTCGATAACACTGGTTTTACACAAGTCACGTCAAATTTTGTATTAAAATGTTACTCCACACAATTCATGAATTAATTAATAACAGAATTGAAACAATAACCATACGAATATATTGTTCAAATTTCGATATTAATTATTTCACAAAACATGTTAATACTCGATATCGTATTAATCGAAATCTTGACATAATTTATGGAAGGTCAGTATTATTATTAACATACATTATGTTTGAACAGTTGTTATCTGTTGAACCGTGCAACACTTCAGAATTAATTTGTCATGTCTTTTAAACATTTATGGAAACGGAATGAAATGCGATGCATCAATCCAAAATGGCAGAACATCAAATCTATTAATTATTTGAGGTGAAACAAAAAAGAGTTCATAATGTAAAATTGCATACTACTGTTAGTCATCATTTTAACCTCATTTATGTGATGCATGAATGCCATTTCTTGATTAAAGTAGTACGATAGCACTTTAACCGCACAAAAAATTTTTTGTTTCTTCTGTAGCTTTTTATATATTATGAAAATATGTAACTGATAATCCTATGTTATGATACGTATGTAAAGTTGAAAGACAGATAATCTGTTATTTCCATATAATGCGACAAATCTCGACGCAAGAAAACTACTCGCTCCAACCAAAACAAAACATTGTTTATAAAGAAATTATAAATAAGTTATTATGGCATATTGGTAATAAAAGTTGGTACTTGTAAGGTTTTTGAACTGTCTTTTGAATACAAACAATGAGATATAAAAAGATAAAAGACATTGGAGATTATATTTAACAATGAAGAGTGATAGTAAACTTAAAAAAATTATATAAATAGCAAAAAATAATTAAATAATTAAGTCAAGTAGACAAGCTCTTTTTATAGAAGTTGTAGCAACAAAACAATCTTCCGTTGATTCTACACTATTTGCTTTTTGTGAAAATATTGTACAATTTTCATTTTACACAATAAAACTTCACGGAAAACTTAATAAGCTCTTGGCTTATTTAAGTTTTTTGACAGAAATGTACAAAACAAATAAATATAAAGTAACTTTTGATATTGTGTACTTATTTAGAGATACCTATGTACTAAGAAAATAAAATGTGCATAAAATAATTTAAAAAAAAAAATACGCCGACTTCGAAATGCACTAAAAAGTATAAAATAATTTCTATTTCCTAATGAAGTAATTTCCATTTCATTCAATCATACAATTACGTAACAGATATATCTTTTAATTTTGCGCCGCCTCCGAAAAGGTTGAAATGTATTTAATATATAATACTACCTAACGAGTAAATAGGTTTCATTCATATCTGTTACGTAATTGTATGATTAAATGAAATAGAAATTACTTCATTAGGAAATAGAAATTATTTTATACTTTTTATTGCATTTCGAAGTCGGTGTATTTTTTTTCTGAAAATTATTTTATAGTTAAAATAGTAGGAATCTACGTTTATAAAAAAAAATCCTATAAAAAAAAAGAAAGGTCATAAAAAAAGAAATATCCTCGTTATTAATTATTACTGTTTCAAATATTAAATCTATATTAATTTAATTATGTTTTAAGTAATATTCTGTGGAATGAAAGTATTTTATTTATAATATTCATTTAATTATTCGTTTAATCAATCACAATGGTTTCTTTCAACAAAATTCATTTTGGCATATGAAACTTTTCACTAGCAACTAGTAATAAAAGTTTTTGTTTTAAAGGCTTGTTCTGTTACACCGACACCTTTCTATATGTAATCTTTTTTCTTTTTCTTTTTCTTTGACATTTTAAAAAATTTGTGTAATTTTATAATGTAAGGGAAATGGTTAAAAGTATGTTATAAAATATTAAGTTATGTTAATATTATGGTAATTCTATAAATAAGCAGAATAATATTTTTGTGTAGTTATTATTAACATAAATGTAGGATCGGAAATTATCGAGGTTGACGGAATTAAAAAGTTTTTTAGGAATAACAATAATTTTAATAATTTAACAAGGGTATAAGAATCAATAGGAATATAAAAAACAAATACAAACACTTAGGCTACAACTTTTCGGACAACTTTTCGGACAACGTGTTACTTCAACGGTTACGACTGGACTGTCCCGCGACGCCACGCCGTTTTCCTTATTCGTTACCAATTCCCGCGTAAAACGAAACAATTGCTAATCGCTTCTTTGTTCCCTCGCTAATTTTCGCGCCAACTCGTAGTAACGCCGAATTATCTTGGCGCCAATTGTCCGCGTTTCCCGCTCGCCCGTTCGCGCCCGATCGTATTCGATGGACATCGAATAAACCGATCCCACATTCGGCCATTCCTGCTCCATCTTCTTCGTCCCCGAAGAGGTACTACTCCCGTACCGCTTCATGGAATCAACCGATGGTGTGTGCCAGGGTCCTTCTCCGTCTTCTACCCGAACACCTTCGTACCTGTCCTGGGATATCTCTGAATCCTGCGAACTACCAGGAGGAAAGAGATAGAGGTAGCGGAAATCTCCCACCCCCTTTTTTCCCTCGTCTAACTTCAACCGTTTCTTCTTCTCCTTCTTTGACCCTTCCAACGTCAACACCCATCCCGCGACTTTAGGCGCTATGTCCTGTTTATTCAACGTCTTTTTCAACATTTTGCAAACTGTAACTAACTTAAATCTAACTCCTAATCTAAATTTTTGCACCGCTCTTATAACTACTAACAGTTTCGCCGTCGGACTATAAATTCGCAACACTGTTCCGCTCGCTAACGCATTCTTCAATGCACCGAATGATCTTTGTTGATCCGTTCCAAATCTAAATTTCGTTTCATTAATCTTAGACTTTGACCAATTTATTTCGATCCCGTTTTTCGCCGCGACCTTTAACGCTTCTACTAATATTCTATCGTCGACGTACATAACAACGCTCTTCCTTCGCATTAATTCCTTACAAATTTCGTTTATAAAACGCGTAAAACTAGCTGCACTAATGGACAGACCCAACGGAGTCTTCGCGAACTCATGCTGCCCACTTGGGGTTACAAACACCGTGTATTTCCGACTGTTTTTCTCTACCGATACGTGTAAAAATCCGCTCTTTAAACCTACTACCGAAAACACTCGCGTTTCTGCTAAGGAGTCTATATTGTCTTCTATGAGAGGCATGGGGAATCTGTCACGCACCATCTGTCTGTTTATTTTCCCATAGCCTGTACACGCGCGACACTCAACGTTCTTTTTCGGCACCATCACCACAGGACTCGAAAGTTCACTGTCACTACGGTATACTGTGTCATTCTGCAGCCACTCATCTACCTGTTTGTCTAACATCGCTTTCTCTAACACAATCTTTGTCTCTACCGACGCAGTCGTATCTTTCGCAGGCTGATAACTCGGCACCACCGTATTTAGTCTTTCGCGTTCTTCTCGTGACACGTCTAATTCGCTCGTTTCGACGTAATCGATTTGCATCAGCTGTTCTACTTCGTCTCTTAGATCGTCCGATACACTGTCATTCATTTCGTCGCATTCACACGTTTCTTTCACTTCCGACACCGCGGTATTCACCGGTCTTATCGTAATTTCACCGCCGCGAATGCACACTTCTACTTGCATTGAAAAGTTCCGCCCTAAAGTTACCTCGGACGTCATCGTTTCCGACGGTACGACTAAAATTTCGGTCTTATACTTCGTTCCATCTACGTTTACCTTCGCGTCGAACTGACCTACCGGTATTGTTTGCAAATTCCCGAAACCCGTTAACACTTGACGCGTTGCATTTAACTTCGTACTTGCAATCCTTTTAAAAACATCCTCTCGTATCAAATTTACGTCACTGCCCGTGTCTATCAATGCGTAGCATATAACACCGTTAATCGTTACGACCGCGAGTTTATCGTCCGTACTTCGCATACAATACACTGCCTTCGGTCCCTCTTCTTCAGTCTTTTTCGGGCATTCCTTTGAGATATGCCCATAATCGTTGCAGCCAAAACACTTCGGACCTTTGTCTTTATTCGGGCATTCTTTCACTGCATGCTCTGTCGATCCGCACGTGTAGCAGTGTAACTTTGCGTTGCCCTTTGTCACGACTTTACTTGTCACTCTTCTTTCGTCTTTCTTCGGCTCTTCTTTCTTCGTCACTCCCTTCTTCCGATCGGCTCTTTCTTTCATTCGGTCGTACACTTCCAGATTTTTCTTTAACTCACGTAAGCTTCGAGCACTATACAGAATTGCTTTATTAGACTCATTGCTATCTGGTATACCGTCTATTATATACTGTATAAGAGAATCTTCATCGATCTCTCCTTGCTCAGCGATTTCCTGCATCTCGTAAATGTATTGTCGACTGGTTTCACTGGGTAGTTTTTCCCGCCGATAAAGTTGAGCGTGTACTTCTGCGTTGTTTTTCCGAACGTGGAACTCACGGATTAGACAACGTTTCAATTTTTCCCACGACATGATTCCTTTTTCAAACGACACAAATTTCTTTGCCGAACCTTGCAACATTTTTTTGCCATATATGAAATTCTGTACCTCATCCCAGCCTAATAACTCACTCGTATCTTCGAAGTCCTCAATCCACTTTTTAATCGGTCGTTTATCGTCCCCCGTGAAATGGCACAAGCTGCCCTCTACGTCTTTGATGGTAAACCTGCTTTCTCTTCGTTTCCGGTTCGCCATCTTCTTCTTCCGTCCGCCATCTTCTTCTTCTTCTTCGTCTTCACTACTTTCGTCATGCAAACTTTTCCACGAGCTACTTTTCTCCGTGGTTTCCTCGTCGTCATCGGTTTCTTCCGGTACACCGTTTTGTATGCCCGCTAATAATCGCGCACGCAATTCCGGTTTCTTTCCCACCGTTGACAAACCAAGCGTTTTCAATTCTTTTCTCAATTGATCCACCTTCATTGCGGCTATCGTTTCCTCGTCCAGCTTCTTAATTTGATTTCCCCTCTTGTCGGATCCACTTTCGCAATTCGTTCCGTCTGTACTTTTTCCTGGTTCCATGGTTTTTCTTCGTATATTGTTCTTTCACGAGATTCACAATTTAGGCACAACTTATAGACACGTGGTCAACTTTCCACCGCGCCGCAACAACGTAAAACCTGTATGTTTCACTCGCGAACCGAACAATCAACGTACAACGTTATACCACGTTTTCCCAACCGACGTGCAAACTTCGCGATCCGTCTGAATCTCTCGATCCCGGCTGAGCCCCCAATTGTAGGATCGGAAATTATCGAGGTTGACGGAATTAAAAAGTTTTTTAGGAATAACAATAATTTTAATAATTTAACAAGGGTATAAGAATCAATAGGAATATAAAAAACAAATACAAACACTTAGGCTACAACTTTTCGGACAACTTTTCGGACAACGTGTTACTTCAACGGTTACGACTGGACTGTCCCGCGACGCCACGCCGTTTTCCTTATTCGTTACCAATTCCCGCGTAAAACGAAACAATTGCTAATCGCTTCTTTGTTCCCTCGCTAATTTTCGCGCCAACTCGTAGTAACGCCGAATTATCTTGGCGCCAATTGTCCGCGTTTCCCGCTCGCCCGTTCGCGCCCGATCGTATTCGATGGACATCGAATAAACCGATCCCACATAAATATATTGAATACTAAGTATAGGTACTTAAGATAAGTATTAACAGCGCAAAAAATTGGCTAACGCTAATACGTTTAATAGCTTGGTTTCTCCTACTCGCGTACGATGCACATTTACTTTGAAATTGAAAAATAAATAAACAAACTATAAAACATAAATTAATATAGATCTGAAGAAGACCACCTTAACGAACTTATAACTTAAAACAAGAAGCTTGTTATATGTAAAGTCGTTTAAACTGTTTTGATAGGTTTCTGATCAGTATTATGTTATTACGTACTAGTGGTAACACTCTCATAATTCCAACACTTAATTTCAGTATATAAACAGAATTAATATGAAATAAAATTAATGTGAATTATCTATTATACATATAATAAATCTAAAAAGTCCTTACTACTTATAAAATTATATAACATGAATTAATTAGAACTGTAATAAAAATATTGTTTTACTTGCTGCAAACAAGCATAAAAACTTTGAATCTTCTAGTATTGTACAATAATGTTTTTACATAATATAAATATTGAATTATACAAATTTATAATTACATCTGTGTAAAATTAACACATTTTGATTATTTAAGACGTCCAAAATAAGCAGAAATATTATTAATTAGATTTTCACTCGATTACTACCGGGACTTGTAGAGCACTAAACATTTATTTTATTAAACAGTAACGTATTTTTCACACATGGTCTCAACATATCTTGATGAATTTTGGTAGTGTACTTAATTTTTCGACTTATTTAGCTGTCTTTTATCGTACTTATTTCATGTTTTATATTCTCTGCTTAACCCTTTGTACATTAAAAATTTCATTAACATCTGTTTAGCCGTTTAAATGTGAAAGAAAAGCAAACAAACAGATATATTTTTAGTGTTATTACATTAGAAATGATAATTTTATAAGAAATAATGTAGGTGGTGTATGGTATTATACATATGTGCATGTGCGCGCGCGCGCATGCACGAAACGACAAATAGAGGTTTTCGACGGCGCATGACGCCTAAAACTGACATGTACATAGTGTTCGGATGAAGAAACGAGCCCTTATCGTAGGATTTGGTAAATGCGAGCTGTGTGAATATGTAAGCATAAGAAGAATATTTTGCGTATCAATGTTTTATGGAGAGCGGAAAGTCGGAGTTAGGCAAAGCATCGTACAACGTCGGTGTGTAAACAGCGAAGAAAATAAATCTGGTGAGATAGTGAATACTGTAGCATGGGAGAATTGTAGACAGCATTTTTAACTGGAAGAATTTGTGTATCAAACCTGTCTGAATATACTTATTTTCTTTTTATTATTTACTTTCATAACTAAGATTACTTCGAAAAAACCTTCAGTTATCTAAAACACTACAATGACATACAAGATTTGAAACTATTTGGATGAAGTGATTTGGAGACTTGTTGAATGCTAATTAAAAAGTTCTAGATTCACATTTCTCTGAAATTATATAAAATTTTTTTAATTTATTTTTCGAATTTATTTATTTCTGGCTAAAACATCTAATTGGATAATCATTCTGCTTTAAAAAATCTATCGGCTATTTGTTTTTGAGCTTCTTTACCCATTTTATATCGGGACCTTCTCCCTGGCGTAGCGAAAGTTTTATTTCGATAAATTCTTTATACAAAAATGGAATTCTTACAATTCTGTTGTAGTGTTATCGATCAATATTAACAACTTACAATAAATGTAAAAGTTATGATATTTGTGAGATTATATGAATGAAAATAATAATGAAACATATTTTTTTATAAAATCAGCAAGAATTTGATTGCTTCAATAACAAAAGTGTAAGTGCATGTTTTATAAAAATTTCATATTTTGTCGTATTATACAAAACAATTAAAGGACTGGCCTGTTATCGAAACGCACAATATATTATATTTTTCAACCTCGAATAAAACTTTAAAATAAAAAAAATGTTTGCGTAAAATCTTAAAGGGTTCGTAGCTAGAAGAGTTAACTTTTACGGACGCATAAAAATACAATAATACGCGTGCTGGAAAAAACCTGAAATCTCCATAATATTTTATTAAAACTGACTGCTTCAGATTCCCGTCGAATAAAAATTGTAAAAATAGTGTACAATATTTTTTATTTGTTATTTTTAGCATTCTATTCTTCTTACAATCCATCAACTCCAGGGTTCATCCAATCATAATCAAATCACAAACGAGATATCTTTCGTTTAAATATCGTATTTTTAATTTCGCACTGGCACCAAATAGATTATATATATATATATTTAATACGCTATTACTACATATGTATATGTAATATACTACTTACTACAATAATAGATTTTCATAACTATTGTTGGATATTTGTGTGAATACAAACAAACCAAAAATTACTTTCACGTTTCTAGCACAGTAAATATATTTTCTTTGTGGTTATTGCATGTTTGCAACATATTATACAATTAAATTATTACTTGCACACGTTTTTAGCACACTTCAAAGTCGGTCACATTTTTTTTAAACAAAATTTTTATTTTACACTTTTTAGTGGAGTAAGCAATATTAGGAAGTTAAGCTATTACGATTGTTATTTGTTCGGCAGAAATCGTCTCCAAAATAAATTGCTTCAGTGTTAATAAGTTTCGACGGTATTGGCCTAGAATATTTTACATTAATAGTAGTTAATACTAAACTAATCTGATTATTTTACAAACAGATCCACCGTAGGAACATCATCTACAAGTTACAGAAGGTTCCATTCAAATTTATCCATTACTAACAATAAGTAAGTAATTTTACATGGAACACGTATTAACAGTATATGTATAAAGATGGAGCACATTTAAAATGAAATACAATTATCGAATTTTTACCCCATTTTCGATAATAACAAGTGTAGAATTGTAATAAAAAATATATTATTGTAACAAATATAAAGTTCAATATGAAAACATTATTCTAATTTCGCTTGCAGTTGCGAATGATCACAGTAAATGTGGAAATATTAATGCACTCTTTAAAACAAAATAACTTTTTGAAAATTGGCCTTAACGATCTGATTTTGTATAGGAGCTAAATAGGACAGCTTATTAGTAAACGTGATTCTGTTGTAATCTTCATTTATGATTTTATAAAGTAATCTATAATTATTAAAAGAAACTAAGACGTTTATTCTAATCTTAAAAAGTTACTCTATCTTAAAAAATGTGTGAATATGTTTTACACTGACACTGTAATAAATAACCTGTAAAATTTTTGGGTGATCGAAATAACCATTTAACGTACGTTTTTTTTAACCGAGGGAGAAATTATTTGTTCATCTATGAAAATCATTACTTAAACAGATTTTTATAGAATATTTATATTTACCAGGACAAAACACAAAATGTTTAATTAAAAATATTATTTTTGCTCTCTGGAGTCAAAATTTAGGCACAATAATTATAAAAGCAGATACTGATAGTAAATATGATAACAAAAAAACTCTTTTTAATTTTTTTAATAATAATATCGATTTATGTTATTTGATACACTTTAACGTTTGATTATAATAAATAATATACAATGGTTTTATTGGAATTGTATTTTAATTCATACTAATTTTGGCGGTTCGGTTAGCTATGGTAGGGAGAGGCTAGGAAAAGTAAAGGAGAAACGTTTCGTGTCCGGGGCCTGCTAGTGGACTCATCAAAAGTAAGGCGTTCTAGCAGGCCCTTGCCTTAAATGCGGGGATGTAAGGAAAGGATGGACAGGAACTATATATATGAATAGGAAGGCTCTTGGAGTACTAGCGAGAAAGTCTAGGTCTCGATTCTATGCGCCGTCTAGTGGCGATGAGCATGGGAGTGAAACCGCCACATAATCTTAAAGAAATTTTTGTTTTGCCTTAACTGTAACAAATTCATCAAATGCTTCAGTTAAGTGTAATGTCTTCATATTCAATCGCTGAAATTGCTAGTGATTTTAACTTTCCTTTTAACGTAGTAATACTTAAATAGTATTTTAATTTACCAAAATTTCGTTCTTTATATATTTGCAACAGTCACCAAAGTTATATACTGATCCATATATGAATGAAAATGTTATCCAAACAATAGTCATAAATAAACTTCAGTATTAAGTAGTGTAACATCTTAAGTCTCATACTTTGTGGCATATTAGGCGAGTATCAGGTGCGTGTAATTCATTAATAATAATTAATCGCTTTTTATTTATGCAGTAACAGATATATTAGAAATTAGAACAAATAACGATTTTTTATTGCCACGCCCAGCGCCCCCGCGAAGTGGCGCCCCAGGCAATCGTCCGAGTTGCTCGTACCTTGAGTCAGCTCTGTTCTACAGATAACAAAAATAATTAAAAATGCAGTCAAGCTATACAAATGTTAAGATAATAGTTCTTTTGTACAATCATAACTCTCTAGAAATTATTTTCCATTGCTCGTGTTTATTTGAGCATGCACTTAAATTACGGTTACATGAAATGCGATGCTGTTCGAATTAATTCGAGCTTGCCAGTGGGTATTGCCTGCTCGAGTTAATTCGAGCGTGCGCGTTAAAGGGTTAAAGATTTAAGAATATAATTTCTGTAATAAACACACGAGTATTTACAATTAATCAACGATTTCACTTTCCTCGCAACGCTCGTCAGTCTCCAATCTGATTTTCCTAAAAATATCAAATTTCTTTTTGGAGACGCTTAACATTTGACGGTAAGTCAATTATCCAAAGTCTTCATATTTTTAATGGCTGTAACGTTCATCATTTGTAAGATGGTTTTCGATTGGACAAAGGTGTCATGTTCCAGATTCATTATTTGGAGAATTAAAGATTTTCATACGAAATATAACCAGCAATTTTTGCATAATTTTGTAGTTGTTATTACAGTAAGTGTATATGAATGTATATAACAAATATATCTTTTCTCTTCTAAAAACGTAATTAACGTAATCATTGTAAATTTTCCGAAAATATAAATATTACTGTCCTTTGCAATTCAGAATTATTATAACAATAAGGAGAAGATAAAGATAATAAACGAATATTATGCTATTTTATGATTTCTGAAGTAATACTGTACGACATCTTCGACTTTTCCATCTCACACTTTTAATAATATCTCCTATTCCTCTCTTCATTTTTATATTCAGTGTACCTTATTTATTTTTTATTATGTAACCTTAATCTCTTTGTATTTAACGATTACAAAAACAGTAAAGTTAAGCGACAGATGGTATCTGAATGGTATCTGAACAATTTGAATAAGAAAGTGCTTCCTTAACTGTACGTAACTGTTCACAGTTTAGAAAGAAAGCAAAAAAGAATCTAAGCAACTTATAATTATGTAGAGTTTCCTAGATCAATATCAGTTTTAAAAAAATGTACACCTTTCGATCGTTCTACCATCTTCCTAAAAGTGATGTAAAGTAGAAGAAAGCCATGAAGGTTTTAATTATATTTAAATCTTATTTGATTCGAATTTAAAAGTATTAGAATTTGCTTGATTTATGTAATATTCATAATATGAGTCATATTGCACAGTCACTTATTTTTCCTTGAAATCACATATAGATTGGCATTTATTTATGACACTGTATAACAAAAGATAAAAATGTTTTGCATTTACAAACATATTTTATTGATTTAACAAAAATAGATTTTTTCGATCATCTTAAATTAGGAAGTGCAACATAAAAAGATTCTTCGCTGATATTTAAATTAAAGCGTGCAATTGAAAACAGTTTATCCATTCCAATTATATCCTTTCGAACGGTCTATGATCATTTGTTTATAAATTATAATAGCGAAAAATCAAAAATGAGCTTTTTGTTTTTTGAAAATTTCAAATTAAATTTCATATACATATATTTACATTTGTGAATATATTTTTTACTTCATATACTTACCGAATAAAACATACTGACATTTTTTCAATGGACTATAATTCTTCAAACTCTTTAACACTTCGAAGTGTTTAAAAAAGCGATGTTACAATAATCAAAACCCAACTTTATGTAGAAATATCATTATTTTGTCCTAAACAAACTACGTCTCTGTTGCACAGTCATAAAAATTTTTGTTGAAGTTTTGCTTTTATAAAATGAATAATAAATTTAAAAAAAAAACGTCATGCTCTTAGATTGAATTTGGCAAAAAGAGAAACTGAGAAAGTAAGAAAGTTTTACTACCATATCAACGATTTAGAGGTGATATTATTTTATATACTTATAAATTTTTTATGTTTTACAACATGTATAAATAAACTTATATTTTATAACAGTAAAGATCTTATTAATAAATTACTCATAGAATATAACTTTTGGTTTGAATACAATTTAACAACAAGTTTACATTACTAACATGTTAATTTTACTAACTTTGTTAATTTTGCACAAATTTTCCAATTACTTTTTTCAATTATTTCCGTATTTCATTTCTACCAAATCCCTCAAGATATACATATTAGTACTGTGAAGTATAATAATTTCCTTTTCTATTTAATTCTGAAATGAACTGTTTTCCATCACTATCTATTAAATTATGACCACAATAAAAATTATTAACTTTAATGAAAACAATTTCTTGCAATCTTTTCATCGTTTAATACCTTATTATTATTTTTTAGTATCATCCCGTTGTATTTTCGAAGCTTCATCCTTAACGTCCTCATTATAATCAGGAACATTGAAAACAGATTGATCACGTATTTTCTCGCAAACGTAGCAAGTTCAAAATTTCATATGGTCAACATAATCATTCTATTGGTGGAACGAACAAATACAAACGGCATATGATCCATTATTACGTGGAAACATCGCGTGGACTAATACCGCTTGCGGTGAACATAAAATACAAGGTATTAACGTGGGATAAGTCGGTCGATACGGATTTGCCATGATTATTTGATACTACGTGAAACATTTTACCACGTGTTGCACTCTCCGCTTCCGGCTACGTATGCATGAACGTTTGAAAACACCGTTACGTGTTCGATACTCGAATTACAGAACGCTAAAACCTCGCTTCTCCATACTCCATAGCGCGAAATGACAACCCTATAGGAAATCAATTCTGATAATGATTAAGCATTATACGTTTATAGTTCTATTCGCACTCGTAAACAGATCACTAATTCAAATTATCAGTTATTACTTCAAAAGCAGAGATTTGTAGAAAAAGGTTAATTATAGTTGGAATAGGTTTAAAAGTTAATGAACTTTTCACAATTAATGTTGTTTCTTACAGTTCTGTCTAATTTCTTTCTTGAATATTATATGTTCTATAATTTTTTCTCGACCTTTTATCTATGTTGTAAACAATCTCTCTGTACAAGTGGATTATTTCAATTTACATGGTCTTATTTTTAATGATTATTTTTTATAAGAAAAAATAACTCCATTTACGAGGAAATCCTTGTGATTGACACACGTCGATTTTATAATACACAGAACACAAAGTGATAATTGTATACAGAGTGTCTCATACAATTTTGACATCTTGATTCTGTCACTAATGTTACATGTAGCGAAAAATATTTCATAGGAGACTTAAATGGTATCGAGTTAAGTATACTGTAGCGTTATTAGTTGCTCTGTAAATGGACGCACCAGGGATATATGAACGTCATTTTTATTTTCTTAAATAGAATAAGGTACTTTTTTATACATTAATGATGCAGCGGTACATTCTTTATAAAAAACATACTGCCCTATGCATGTCGAAAAGCTAGCACTAAGGTCTGTTTATGTATATATTCCAATGTAAGATTTATAGCGACGATTAATTGAGATTAGTATAGTTGAAATTTAAACCTTTAAGAATTATTTAGCCATTTTTCATTTTAAATTCATTATCAGTATCTGTAGACATGTGATAGCTTTATCTGTTTGATATCAAATGAAATATGGGATGTGGACGCGACAGGGAAAAATAATGACTTTACTTTTCCACCTTTAACTTTCCGATTTATTTTACAAGAGTGATCCACGACCGAACTCTAGGACCGGCAGTGATGAACTAACCTTCATGCTTACAACGCTCACCTCCACACACCCTGATGCATTCTCACTCGGAATCATTCTTTCCTCGTCCAAACCGAATCGCTCTCACTCTATACCAATCATTCAACGATACACGCGTATTTCTTAGGCATTCCTTGAACTCGGACACCCAACGCGACACTCGACTCGATGATCCAAACATCCTCTCGCAAACGCTACACAGCATTCCCTGGACTCAGGCAAACAACTCATTATCACATCTCATTCACACCGAAAATCTTAAGACTAGACTAAATACAATAACTTAGGCAGGGACGTGGCGACCGCTAAATCGACGCCACAGAAATATTCAGGAGATGAACAAATTCGAGAGAGATTTCCTCGCAGAAATCAACCATCATGTAATACATTCAGTTGTGCCTTCAAAAACTTTCATCAAACTGGAAATTCGTCACTTAAGACGCCCTGGTCGTTATTCTTTAGTAGCAAGAAATGCTATCAACAATTTCTGAATCGTTAAACTGAAAGAGACGATCCCATTTAATTTCCATCGCGGTCACCTGATTCAACGTCGCTGATCTTTGTCTTACAAGGATATTTAATGAATAAAGTTTATGCGAAAATTTCAACTACAGTGACTGATATGAAGTAACGTATTATTGAAAAATGTGACAATGTAATAACTATTCACAAAAATACACGCTTCCGACAACAGTGCATTATAAATTTAGAAAGTTATGAAACTATCGCTAAATAACAATGTTCTGAAATAATAAAATAACAAAACATTAACAAACGCAACAGAAAATATTAATTATTGTGTATGTATATTATTTACACTAGCATAACACAATACAATATTAACAAAATTTATTTCACAAAATTAACAAACATAATAAAAAGTATTAATTGTTTTGTGATACATTATAGAATATTGAAAAAGGCATAATTAGACTGTGTCCCACGCAACTAAAACAGGCTAAAATGTGCAACTAATTTTATGCACTTTCGTGCATCGGTGCATTAGAAAAACGCAACTGTACTTATTTTTTAAATAGAAACCTATATTTTTGACTGCACCAATCGATACTGCTTCTTGTGCTCTACATAAGAGTATTAATATACTTATACTCTAGATTTATTTTAAAAGAGGTCGAGGAGTATGGGGTCCGGTAATCGCTTTTGCTTCACAAGTTTTACTCAAATGTATGGCATCTATCCGAGAATTGTGTGCAGGAGCACCTTTTGTTGAAAATACTTCATTTTTTGCCGTTCTCTTAAAGAAATCTCTATATCGTATAAGAGAACTGATAGGTTAGATTCCAAAAAGCCTACATATCTTTGACCGGTCAATGTTCCAATGTTTAAAAAAATATGGTCCTATAATCCATTTGTTAAAAATTTCGCACCAAACATTTGCGCTACATTGTATTTGATTGTTAGTGTTTTTGTTGAAGCGTGGATTTTCAATGGACCTTGTATGTTCATTATGTCAATTGAACATCCCACAGTTTGTGAATGTCACTTCTTCTGTCCACAGAATTTGAAACACATTTTCATTTTCCTGAATACGTCGCAAAAAATATCGGTAACAGTTCATTCTTCGGACCTGAATGGAAAACCGATAGAGATAAAAGTTATATATTCTCAAAATGCGTTGAACCGAAGATATAGAATTTCCACATTTTCTAGCTACATCCCTCACGGACGCGTATGAGTTTAATTCGATGTTCGCCAGTGTTACGCCCTGATAAGGAATTTGTCACCAACAACCCTCTTTACTCTTAGTCATTGCTGACTCCGAAGAGATCACAGAGCCTTCTCCTTCAAACTGATTCACCATCAACCCTAGGACCCGATTAGGCTCCTCCACCAAAGACAATATGTATAAAAGACCCCGTACAGAATAAAGCAAGATCATTGTGTTTCGAAAAGTTACGGCTATAGCGAACCTCTGCCCGTTAATCCTCTTTCTACGGAAGTAGGGACCGCGTAAGTGGAGCAATCTTCGATCTTTTAAAGTTTTGTGTCCCGGTCCCCGTGACACCAGCACTGCTACTACATTACGTTAATTCTCAACAATTAGTTTCAGCACGTCTTGTTTTGGTTTATGGAAACAACCGTATTAGCGTAAATTGAACTTTAGTTTATAAACATGCGAGGGCTGTTATCGATTGGGATACGTCTCTCGATACAATCTTGCAACCTATGTTAAAATTTTGTTTAAAATTTTGGTTGCAATTGCTGAACAAAATGAACATATCAATTCCACCATTATTTATAAATGCCATAATTTCGAAACACTGGATCTTCAAACGATCGGACACTCGTAGTAAATAGTTACTGATGGAAATTTTAATTTTATAATGATTAATGTTGGCAGTCGCTTCGTGTTTACCAATACACAAGAATGCATAAAGTTAATTGCACATTATGCACAATCTGATAGCATTTAACTTTCACTTATAGCATGTCCTTTTATTCTCAGCCGTTTAGGAGGTACAGCTTGTTCCAGTTGCGTGAGACACCTTTTTATAAGTTATACGAATAAATATTTCAACTTATGTACTTCTACGACTCACTAAATTTCGTGTTTCAAAGAATAGATGAATTTGATTGAGGAAGAGGGTAAATAAAAATTGTTTAGACATAATTGAGCCTGAAAAATCATAATAATTTATTGGCTCGTATGATTCGAATTAGGGGAAAAAGCCTTGCGGTATAAAAAACCCCTTACAAAAAATATGTATTCGTTAACGATTCTACGGTGAAAATGTGCACGAGTATGTATACGTTATGTGTATGGTAAAGTTGATTGTGGATTGATTTGAGGAGAACAAGGTCTCGCTCAATGTTGTTCGATTTGAGGAGAACAGGGTCTCGCTCAATGTGGTTGATTTGAGGAGAACAGGGTCTCGCTCAGTGTTGTTCCATTTGAGGAGAACAGGGCCTCGCTCAGTGTTATTCGATTTGCGTGAAATTATTCACGATGATCTATTCCAGGAGTGTAGGACTCACTCGAATAGTGTTGCAATGTATGATCTTACCACCCTACCGTGGCCTGTTCGAGGAGTGTAGTACTCACCCGAACAGTATGTATGTACGATCTCACCACCCTACCGTGGCCCATTCGAGGAGTGCAGGGTCCCACTCGAATGGTGTTGTGAATGATTTCCGAACCACTCTGCATTGGTTATACACTACGTTGCGTTACGCGGAACCTTCTAACTCACGATTGACTTTTTCGACTCTCGATCCGAACCGTGCAAGCTTCAACGTTCGACTGACTCTTCTTTGTACGAAAAATCGCCTAAATACCCTCGCGTTTCCGAAGGCGACAGTTAAGAAACACTCTATGCTTTTGTTTGTCCAAAACTGTTTTAAAAACGAGAGATACAGCTGTTAGCTGATTTATGGTACGTACACGTCTACGGTAAGATTCGTTCGGACCGGATGTGATAGACAATAGGGTCTTCGGTGACCCGTATTCCGAGGTAAAAATTATTGACGGTGGCCTACGCGCCGAACCACTTGGACCATGCAATAAATCGCTTAGTCGCGGCAAAGGTCTCGGTTCGCGGTCGAACAAATAGTGTTCCGTACGACGGTACATCTGGGTGAGGATTTCGAAAGTTTATTTATGATCGGTCCGTTAGGCAGCCGTTTTTGAGTTAGAATATTTCGGGTTTTTTCTAGTTGTTAATTTTACTACGTGTCTTGCCATAAATTTAGAGTTAATTTTCGCTTCATCTTCAACGGTCACTTTCCGATCATAAACACGGTTTTTTCCGAAGGGTACTTTAGAAACGGTCACGCACCGACCTAACGGGAACTTATGGTCGCCAAATGTACCTAGAAGAAAAAATCGCGGCATTACCGGACGTTCGGGGTCCTCCCGCCAACTCACCGGATTCCCCACCCTTCCTAGAGGAAGACGCTCTAAGGGAGCTATGAAGGGTGGGCCCAATCCCAAAGGACACGCTGATTGGAATTTCCTAAAAAAGGCGAAAAACCAATCAGCGTACGACCTCTGACTCCATCGTCGACGTCGGAGTCAAGACGACAGCGAGTCATCAGATTCACTCACGCATTATTGAAAGAAACATCTCACCTATTCGCTTTGCAGTCGTTGCGAACATTACCAACCTCCAACAGTCGGGAACTTTGAAACATTGTTTGTAACATTAATTGTTAGAAGCAAATCGCGTTGCGGTAATTTTTTAACCAAATTTTTTATCGTGACGTAGTAGCGACACATTCGGCACGCTACAAATAGTTTCTTTCCAATGCTTTACATTTTTCTTCTTAGCGCCGTTTTCCGTTAGATTTTATCCGAAACTCACCGAGCAAAGTACAATTTTTAAACTAGAGAACTAGATTAAGATATAACTTGTAATATTATTGAACAATAAATTGATTATTGTATTCAATTCGAGTTACACCTGATTCGGGAACTCCAACATAAAATCTATCAATATAACATGATGTTATTAACGTATTTTTTTTAATTTAGTCTAATAAAATTTTAAAATGTAATCAGAATGTTGCAATAATTATCTTTTGAAATAAAAAATATATTCTTAATATCTTCTAACCACGAAACATTTTATTTTTCAAGGTGTTATTTGTTTAATTTATTCTTTCGAAACTATGCATTAGCATTATTTTTTAGTATACATATATATTCATATCTATAATAAATTAATTTCGTTAAAAGAAAAATGCACTCAGCAATTACATGAGTTAAAATGATCTAATGATGTGTTCTTTGGAGCAAATCTAAACTGTGTGACCTGTAAGTCTAAACAGTTAAATCCTCATTACCCGGAAAATCGTTTACGGCAATAGCTCATCGTTATTCCCATCAGTTTTGAAAATCAATCTGGAGGAACGAGCCATCGCACAATGTTGTGGTATACAATGTACTAGTCGTTCATTGTATATTTATAATATGCCAAGTCACTGTCGTTCTTCTTATTTAGTGGAATAGACCTATAGGGGAAACCATTTAAAAAAAACGCATCAACAATAGTATCTCCTGGGTGATGTGGAAAGCTATTGACAAAATTGTAATTATTATAACATGTACTATTGTTATTATATGTATATATGGAAGATGTTTATAGATGTAAACATAGTATTAATAACTTTAATAATCTGTAAAAATAATAATTATTAACAGTGCAACCAAAATTTTTAATCACGGATGGATCCCGACAAATCTATCGTACAACGCCCCTGGCACACGACGTCACGTGGCCAGCGCGGGAGTGGGGGCACGATAGGCGTCTACTCCGAAATCGGCCCGAAAAGTGCAACTAAATGCGAGCACTGATTTATATCCAAAATTATATCGAATAACTGAATTTGTTTGAGTTTTATTACATAAATATTATAATAATATCAGATCATAATCAGATCATAAATTCTATAATAAAATAATTTAAAAAATATCATTATTAAGAAAACGCTAAAAAAATTACTACACTAAAATATAATATATGTATGTACATATTGTAGTTAAATTATAATGAAAGAAAAGAACAAAAAAATTATATGTAGGGCGTTATAATACAGTAATTGTTTTATACAGAACCATCGCAATTATATTACATTTTAAGGACAAAAAATAATTTTTTAAGTTGGAAATAAAAATTAAACATATCCTTTTAAATTTTCCGTATTTAATGTGCAACAGAAAATATTTAAATAAAAGTCTATGAAAGGAGAACAGATGATGTACAACAATACCAATTTATAATTTATAAATCATAATAAATAAATTATTGTTATCGATTCGACATTGATTTTTAGAGATCCTATTCTTATACTCATAATATTATCAATAGGTAACTAAGGACTGTGAAACAAATAGATCAAAATTAAACCATAATTTTTTTTATTTTTTTATTATTGTATTCCACACTGTGTGTCGGGTAACACAAACGTTTAGTACGCGACACTTGATGTTGCCTTATACTGACAATGAGTAATGTAATCGCAACACAAAATCGTCTATATACATATATGTGCATGTATAACATACTATAATAATTGTATAACAAAACATAACACATGTGTAACGTCCCGCGGAACCTTTTCTTTTTGTACATTACCCACCAACTGGAATAATTCATTTATCGACAGTATATCAGGTATCTATTACCATATATATCAAATTCGACAGTCGGTAATCAGTATGTATATATATATATTTTCATTTATACTAATTATCTTATGATTTTGATTTAGAGTAGGTAATATTTTCCGTAAAAGTAATTGAATATTAAATTAGAATGATTAAAACAAGATAATGTATTATTTTATTTTAATTCTAATAAATGTATAGTTTTGTATGAGAAATTTCCGTTACGATATGTACCTACGTGCCGCGATGCTCGCCCCGACATCCTTGAGATCAGCGCTAATCCTAGAAAAGAATAGAGATACTATTTCTATTTACGGCATTATCAAACATTGAATTAATTAATTAACTAAATCAATTTATATACGTAAAATCAACCAGTACTAAACTATTCATGGCCGGAACCAAAATTATTTCCTTCAATTAAAAAGCTGTAAATCGGAATAGATTCGGCTCACGTAGAATTTGTACGCAGTTCATTAGAAAAGGACAGAAAATGTATTTTTTGCTAAAATACCATTATACTATTATTTTAGTATCGAAATGTTAGTTAGAAATTAAAGAGCGACATTTAAAACATAATTAAATCATCCAATTTTATAACTAATGTATAATAACGAATTTATATAAAAATTTAGATATTCTGACGTCACAGAAGTTCCAGGAATTCGGCGAACCTGTGAGTATAAAAGCGCGAGCGAAACCCGTCTATAGGCAGAACAGTCTTCGAAGTCGAGCACGATACAAGTCTCTTTGATAAGAATAACTAGGAACAGTTTTCGCTGTCAAGAGCCGCAACGAATCTTGATACTTGATTGGTCAAGCGGGTATACTTATTTAGATAAGTACTTGGTCGTGGGTGGATTCAGCAGCTAGCTAACGCAGGCTCCCCATTTGAGCGGCTTGGTCTCTGAAACCCGTGTTTTTTGGGTGGCAGTTCAGCAATCACGACTTTACGTTAGAATCAATTGATTTGCTACCCTGTCAGACTTATACTTTTCATCTGACTCTGGATCGTTGGGTTGTTTAGCAGCTAGCTAACGCAGACTCCCCAATTAAGCGATCTGGTTTTGGTTGTCAGTGTTCGTTTTGGCTAAAAGGGTCATGAACAATTAGTTGTCGAGCCAAATTAATAAAAGAGTAACTGTTCCGAAGAGTAATTCATTTAGATTCAGATAAATTTTGATAATTCGAGTTATTAAAAGAATACTGTTCTCACTCTAGCGTAATTTCCGTAGTCGACTACACCGCGTTAGATTTTGCGAAAGCGTATTTAGGTACTCCTAGAGAATCACACTTAGGTCGGATTTCTCACAGCGGTAGATTGTAAAGCGCTAACATTATTAATTTTGTAAAATTTCATTTATATAAAGTTAGAAACCGAATCACACTTAGGTAGGATTCATTATAAATTATAAACGTGTTAGTCAAGTTAAATTTTGTCATTGCGATAGCTTCGAACACGAGAATCGAATGTATATAAAGAATATCAAATTTAGTTAATATTGCAAATTAGTTAGCTTTATCAGAGATCAGACTTAGGTACGGTCCAATATAAAGTCTTGACTAGCGAATTTCATTTGTCAGATTCACAATTATCTTTAAATTGCTGAGTTCTATTATTTCTATTATTACTATTATATCAATACCTATTTAGTTCTTTGTTCTAATTGATCATTTATAATCTATATACTTATCTTTATTTTGTTGTTTGTTAGTTTCATTTCTTATCGTTTTATTGAATAAATCTAATTGTTGAAAAATATTGACCTATGGATTTCACTCCTTAACCGCACACCACACGAATCCCACAATCTCTATTTGCGAAAACGAGTCGTTCAGTGGGTAAAAGCCGCTCTTTACCTTCCTAGCGCTTGTAACTATCTGAACTTAGGTTCCAGGGTCGTTACACATGGTCATGACCTACGTCTATATCAATCAGTATTGCTACAGCAGCGTTTATTTGCTTTTTCAAATAACATGCTTTATTGTTCGCTTTCAGTTCCTCATCACGATCAGTTATGGGAACTGTATTGTACTTTCAGTGAAATTCTTCATAATTGTTCTTGTATCTTACTTCATTCCACCAGCTTTGTTCATTTTAATTTTAATGCAAAACAATGAGAATTTTTGAAACAGAGATGCTATATGTATGTATATGTATACAATACATGTACATATTTTTGACCAAATATCGATAAAGATGAAGTAAAGAATTTTGTTTTATTTTACGTTATGTCTAACGATTACTCTGCAATGAATGGAACAATTGCAATAAATTCTATCAAAACAATTTATTATTTTGGATAACTATTTAAAAAAACTTTCAGCGCCGATTTTAATGGTCCTGAGACGTATTGCTAGAGCATCATTTTAAATAACTTCTTCTAATATATGCTATCGTTTGTCAATCCTATTTTTCAAGACATTCACAAAAGTCTTTTATTTAATTTAAGTGACGAGAACAGCATTATTATTTAAACTACCTTAAATCTAACTTATTAATAATAATCATTCTTGTTGCCAATAAAAGAAAAATATTGATCAGTTATAAACTATGTTGAAATAATACTTAACTACCGCAATACGACCGATAACACTAATAAAAAGTAATCACTAACAGTTAATTCGAACTGCGATATGACACTTACTATGTAAACAAACTTTGTATGTTTCCATTCGAATATTTACCGATTTTTCACAATTGGATCGAATTTCAATTTCATTATACAATTACTATCAGTTAAAATGTAGGACCTAAAATCATTTTCTTATTTTGGCTAAAAAAGTACACATTTTTTAATTATGCAAGTAAATTCAAAAGTTAGAAATTCGGAAATTAGAAAGTTCAGCATAGGCCATTGATGTTTTGTCAATAGTCCTTGAAGAGAACCGTTAGAACAATTTCTTTTCAGGACATTTTTGTTGTAGCCGTCTTGGCGATAGCAGATCAATTACACAATTTACAGAGTACACACTTCTTTTTATTTAACGAAAACTTTTTATTTACAGTTTTTGTTATTAACTTTACACTACAAAAAACTCGGTTATTCTTATAGTTGAAACAAAATCTTTACGCTTCATTTCATATGCAAGAAAGCTATTTTGATCAGAATTGTTACAATTATTATTGGTACGAATTGATTTATTCCACTTTCAACTGAAACATTTTTATAATAACATTTTACAATTCAACTTTCTTGATTAAATTGTAAAGATATTATGCACTCTTGACTGTATGATGGTAAAAAGAGGATATTTATATGTGACCAATATTATCATTAACTAATTTTTCCAAAAATGGACTTATGTCACTTAAAAAATGGCTCATATATTGATTGTGTTTATTTTTGCAATGTATGCTCAAAAAAATGAATGAGTTTGCTGGTCTTGATTCTAAAACTGAATACTTTTGAACTTATTCAATTATTCCTTTTGTTATTCATATATTGTTACAGAGTAATGTAAAAAAAACTCGTTTAAATCCTTAATAGCATACAATTTTGTAGGTATTACGGTATTTCATTTTTTCTTTTTCGACAACATTAAGGTCCAACTGTTCCTTTTCGTTACTTCTCCTATTACGTATTCGTTACAGCAAAGCAATTAAAAACAGTACCGTTAAATTCAATGAAAAATAGTATATTAACAAGATCGCCGTAATTTTTCACACTAAGGAATATATTGATATTACATTTTAATAACATCCGTATGAAAACAATTTTCGAAACAACCGCAGGTCGAAATTCAATTGTTTTAAAAAAAAAATTATAATAAATCATAGTGATTACGACTTAAAAGGATGTGATTCTATGTGAGAAAATAAGCGAAACAATTTTAAAATGAAATTTTTCGCCTGACCCTTCATTATTTTGGGAAGTTGATCTTGAAGATTAAGCAGATAAATAAACTGAACACAACATGGTTATTGTTACATAAACAATTCGAAACAAAATGGCACTAGTAACAAATGACGTATTATTCATCTGACAAGTTTTTCAACTCAAAACTTCGGATGAAAAAATTTCATAATAAATTTTTTATATGTATATTTTTGGATATACCATGATTAACGTGTCCACCTTGTATTCAAATTAAAATCAGTATGTAATGAAAATTCAACATCATTTTCCAAAAGAACATTTCAATTCTGGACTATGTTACTTTGAAACCTTTTATTCCCTTAATGTGTATTACACGATATGCCAGTACAAAAATTTAATCTTAAATTTATAGATGAACATCAATTGCCCAACACATTTTTTTTACAAATTTACTCTTATTTAAAAGCGTAGAATCACGTATAGAAACTATAACAAATAATTTTGTTACACCCTCTGCCGATATATGAAAAAAAAGAAACACTCGGCAAGTGTTTATTATTTTGCGATGTTATTATTGCGCACAGAATTCTAAACTTACTTCTGCTGTTGCACCTGTTGCATAAAATGAATTAATTGCATAACATGTAAATATATATAGTTATATAAACAAAAGAACAATATAATATAATATATTGGACAAACTGAGGAAATAGCTTGAAATGAAAATTATATCGTCTATATTATATAAAGTGTCTATTACGGAAATTATAAAATACTCCCACACACAAGAGCTCAGTTTAACCTATTTTTTTGTCCGTCAAAACATGTAATTACACATAACAAAGTTACTTTGAGAGACAAGATAATGCAAATATTAAATGTGATGATGTGTTTAAAAATGTTGCAAATTTTCGTTTATATAAAATGTCATAAAACACGGTATTACACATAATTTTATATAAATACATAACACAATTTACAACAGCACCAAGATTTTAGGACAATATTTTCCTCTCATTACAGATATGCTTTTATCATGTAAGTAGCAATGCTTGTTATTAACAGACACGTGTTGAGATTTTTGGATGTAAACAATACATGTGTGAGTTAATACGCGCACACAGAATTTGGTGGTATTAAAATTAAGATGAACTATATAATGTAGATTAAAAATACATTGACCACTTCTTTTTGTTTTCATATTTAGTTGAATAAATCTTTTTAATATGTTATCATATTTGCACGTGTCATTAATATTTGGATATTAATACACTTTCTACAAGTTAGCAATACTTAAAAGTCAGTTGAACTAAGTGATTGGTTTTCTTTGGATACGTACGTCTGGAATACAATTTTACTTCAACACAAAGTTATATTCTGAAACATAAACAATTAAAATTTAACATACAACGAAAAGAATAACAGGCATGAGAGTTTTGATAAGAGGCAACTTGTAATTTATCATAGAGTGAAAGATAAAACTTATTGAGAAATAGCATAGTTATTAACAACGAAGAAAAATATTCTTATTATTCTTAATTCTTTATTTTTTATAAAATGTCCAAACATGAATGTGACGTGAAAATGTGATAGCCATTTTAAAATGTATTAAATTGAAGTGTTATAGTTAAAAAGAAATTTATATAAGATATATAATGTATAAGAGTTTATACATCTTCAATTTACAATAAATCATACATATTATTATAAAAGAAGCAGTACAATATATAAATCATTCCTTCCTGTATACAATAAGAAATACAAAAGTACTACAGTGTCCAAATGTTAATACGACCAACGGTATATTTAAGGTATAGTTTCATTAAGCATCATTTGTATTACTGGGTGTAACAAATTTTATCCATTTACTTTTGCATATGAAAGTTTTTCCATTCTCAATTGAACGATCAGTATTGGGACATCCTATACATATACACAATTATATTAATAAATTACTCACACTTTGCTCCTATAATTAAATATAGGAAACTCTATAATGTCTTAATGCGCTCCTATATTTAAATCCCGATCAAGTAAGAAATTTTATAATGGTAAAATGAGAAAAATGATTTCATAGTCTTCCTTTGAGTATCTGTAATGGCATACAGTTTCTAAGGGTTGAAGTCTAACAGGGGCTGAAAAGGAACAAGAAAGAAGCGGCTTCCAGGACAGAAGGCAAGCTTTTTGCCTGCACGGATGTCGACGAGTGCTCCCGCATCCGCTGGTATGGAGGGAACGGGACGGTAGCTTCTACATATTTGATGCGATTTTAATGTCTCTGCCCGGCATATCCGCGTCCTGTGCACCAATAGCACCAGAAACACCATGTTGCCGCACCAGACACGAATGACTGCCGTGATGCTCTAATCGGCTTACGCAACAAGCCCCCTTATCCCTAGTTCCCATCACAGCCCACAGTACGCTCACCTCATCCACCGAACATCTTCTAGCCAGACCACCATCTTCAACAACGTCAACTGTTACTCTGCGGTTGGATGTTACTTTGCTACCTACGATCTTCCTTCCTGTCTACTTTCTGTCCATTTAAATATATATGTATGCAACCTGTTGTTTTCTTTTTTTCCGAAAAAGCCGTTGATGTTTTATCGTGGCTAAACCTAGCATTTCTTTCTCCATTAGATTTTTCTTTTTGCGACGCCTTTAATGGGAATTATGCTCACAGAAATATTAAGTTGCTCATTATAACATAGAGAATTTTTATTAAAAGATAGAGAACTTAAAAAAAAATTATGAGAATAAAATAATGCCTAATTAGTGGAAATATTATGAATATTATTTAATGAGTTTTTTCTATTTTTTAGCAACATAACGTAATCGCTGCTGCGTAGACCACTGATGATGTGCGACATTGACGGGATACATAGTTTTAATTAAATTTAAAAAGTTTCTTCTTGATTTCATCTAAAATTAGACTAACAATAAAGATGAATGAAATCGTAATTAATGTAATATATGCAAAATTTGCTTGTAATTAAACCATCCAATATTCTTTTTCTATTTAGTTTTACATCATTTATAGCAAAATTTCATATATTACTTAACGTATTAAATCTTTAATAATGTAGTATGAATGTGGTTTTGTAATAATAAAACATGAGCAAACCACGTTTCAAACTCGTAAGAAACAAGTTCGATGCGAATAGACTGAAAGTATAGGAAAATTGTTGAACTACTTACTGGACGCGATGTCTAAAAACGGATAGTTTCGAAGTTAAAAAAGTTCAAGTATTAGAAAAAATAAACTTATGTCTCAATCGTTTTTATCCATTGATGGTGATACCATAGTAATCTCGATTTTTGCCAACAAGCAAACTGCTTATAGACTGAAGCAGACAATCTGAAGAGACAATCTGAAATTCTTAGAAATTTAGAAATATCATTAAAACGATTAATTCATTTAAACAATACTTAATGCATTGCGACTTTCGATTAAATACAATGATATGATGAAATTATCCATGACGACGATTGTTTTATGGTTCATTCACATATGTGTGTACATATGCGCGCACGCATGTCTAATGTACCCGTACGCGTGTTTGTGCATTATATGACTCTAAAAAGAATTTATTGATTAGTAAAATATATATATGTACCCATTCTATACATACGTATGTTTCCGTTATTGAATTTTTTATATGCGTTCGCGGATCGGTATATTGTGATCGAATTTCTCTGTGGTGTATCGTGCTCTTCTCGATTTTTCTTGAAGACAGCAGGACAGTTACTCCCAATGTGGCGGGTGAACTCGATTATGTATGAGATAGGTTGATTGATTAACATTGTATATAACTTGCTGATTGATTTCATTTCGCATTAGGTTATACTAGGTTTTAAAATAACTTGGTTGAGTGTTGAATCAATTCTGATATTTTTACATTCTTGTACATATGCGGTAAAAATTAAAATATTGCGGTTAAAATTTGAAAATATTCATGTGGTCCAATAATTAAACAATATTCATGAGTTATTCGTCTGCCCAATTATTAATGTTTTCTTAAATATTAAATACAGGGTGTTACCTTTCTGTGATGAGGCATCCTCCTTATTCACCTGATTTGGCTCCATGCGACTTTTTTTTATTTCCTAACGTTAATTTTGGAAGGGACTTCCAAAAACCTCGTTCCAGAATTGTTACCAGCAATGGCAGCGCCGAATGCAGAAGTGTGTAAATGCTGAAGGGGTCTACTTTGATGGTGATAATGTCACGGAGAACTGATTCTAAAGATACAATGATTTATTGGACTAATCTCGTTTTTTTTGTGTTACAACTCGTACATCATTCCACAGCAATTCTACTTTCTCATTCGCATACAATAAAAAAGAGAGATATGCTGAGAATTGTCTTCACTCTTATACCGATAGCCTTAACGTGACATTATTGAAATATAATCATGGTAAGTTCTTAAGATTTGGACTCCGAAACATTGTATCTTAACTGCGACGAAAATAGAAAGAAAAGACATGTTGAAATATAACGTAATGTTATTGTTATATTTCTTTTCTTTTATTCGTGGAAAATCTTTATTGTGTGATTAATAGAATATAATAATGTAAAATAAATGAATTTTAAAGTCCATTGACTGAAACTAACTATGCCAACAACCACCTTTGAGAAAACTCTGCTATCTCCGTGGATGCTGCAACCCACACTTTAGAAATTATTGTTTTATATTGTATTCTGATATATGTCAGTAATAGAATACAGTCTACAATAATATACCCTCTACTGGCACTAGTTTTCTTTTTTATAAGTATGCAAATTGTAGCAAGCAATTGATTGACAAGTTCTTTTGCCAATAGTTCTGATTTAATGACTGAATAAAACTGCATAACTCAACAAGTATGACTAAATAAAATAGTTACTTAAGTCCATGTAAAATGATTACTTGTATTTTTTATTTGTAATAATATGTATACAAGCTATACAATAAATTGTGTGATTTTTGTTTAAAAAAATACCTCTCCTACAGAGAAAATATGGCTACTACATTGTCACGTGTTTGTTTAAGCACATTTTGATTTAAACAACTTAAAATTATTTAACATAATATTAAATTTATAAATTGGATTGTTTTTATAAAGTAAATGATCGAATAAAACAAAATATAAACAGAAAAATACATGCTATCATTTAACTACATAAAAGATAAATAAAAACAAATTAATACGAATCATTTATCATTTCTTTGTTGTAAGGTTAAAACTCAATATAAATCTTAAAATAATCACAAAAAATTATCAAAATCACCAAAAATAATCGCAAACAACTGTTAGTTGCAGGTCTATTTTATAAATTGTCTGCAATTACGTATTTAGAATATGCTTCAGCATAAAACACAAAATAATCGAATCAATTGCATGGAGTTAACTATTGCTGAAATCGTTTCTCGAAGGGTGCATTTTATACTTTTATAACTTTATTTTGAAAAATATTAATTTCATCAAGAATTGTTAACAAAACAGTTGCATATCAATTGTCAAGTCAATTTTTATACGACATTTATTTCTTCCAATTTCTCAAGAGAAAGTAAAACTTACTTATTAACAATTGCTTAGAAAATTTTAATTCTTCTAACTACAGATTATTTACAGATGAAAATATCATTAAGTTCTATCTATTTTTATTATTATCTTCATTTTTTGAAAATTGCGGTTTCAAAATTAATGGGTCATATATTTATAAATATTGGAGATAAATGCGATATAAGAGCGATACACGAATTAGCTGTGGCGACTGTACCGACAGCGACACATGCGCCTTCTGGACAGTTCCTATTTTTAGTTACTTTTTATTTCTTAGGTTAAGCTGTAAATAGTAGTTGGTAAGCCTAGTTTATAAGGAACGCGGCGCGAAAAAGAAGAACGTCGTTCTTCCACTTCTTGTACGAAAGCGAAAGAGTCAGCACGTGCGCGTATTAATAAAAAGTGCAATCCTTGCAAATAGCAAGAAAACGTCGTCGTACATTATTTATTACACCGGGCTCTCCTTCACGAACCTCAGTCCCCACATAATTGGTGCCGAAACCCGGGAATTTTCATAAAAGGAGAGAAAAAATGAATCCGGAAGAAAGTGCAACCGACGCTCCGGCAGACGCCAAGCGGCATGAGATACAGGCAAGTGAATTTCGGAACGTAAAGCTTCCTGCGTTCTGGAAAGAAGAACCGCGCTTGTGGTTTATTATGCTCGAAAGAGAGTTCGCAGCATACGGCGTGCGAGCCGATACTGTAAAAAGCTCCGCGGTAGTCCGAAGCCTGGACCAGGACACGATGAAAATCGTACTAGATATAATAGAAGCCCCGCCGGATAAAAGTACATATAATAATATAAAACGCGCATTGATATAAAGGCTAGCCAGGTCGGACGAAGCCAACTTAAGACATCTCCTATCTGGCCTTGAACTGGGTAACAGAAGACCGTCCGAGCTCTTAAGGGAGATGAGCCAGCTCGCGGTGGCGAACGTTGGGGAGAGCGCACTCCGCGCGCTGTGGATCCAGCGGCTTCCGGGCAGGGTGCAGGAAATCCTGTCTATAATCGATGATGCGGACCTGCAAAGATTGGCGAAAGTCGCCGATAAAACAATGGAGCGTTCGGCAGCCGAGGTGTCGGCCATTGCCGATTTCACCCACGCCAAACGGGACACAATGGCGGACGCAACGCGGGACGACAGGCTCGGACACCAAGATGGCGAATTGGCGGCAATCGCGAGGCGATTGTCTCGGGTGGAGATCGAGCTGACCAGGAGAAACCGCAATCGCAGCAAACAGCGTTTCTACATAGCATTAACATTTGTCTCCATCTAGCGATGTTAATCATCATTGTTCGTTCCTTCTTGTGTTCGCATGTTTCGATTCAATTTTGTTCTCTAATATTTTTCTCACGTAATTCTGATTGTATTTTATATCGTTCTTAAATAAATAATTTTTGTGCTTTGTATATAATTAATTGCGACACTATTCGTCCACGGATCTCCTCGCCTTCAACAATAAAGTCCATTTTCAAAAAAAAAATGAAGATAATGATAACAATGGATAGAACTTAATTACATTTTCATCTGTAAGTAATCTACATTATAGTCAGAAGAATTATATTGATGATTAACGGTATTAGAAAGATATTCTTTTTGAAAATAGTGAAAATCCACCTTGGGTTAAGATTATTTTTAACCAAATATATTACGTTACAATTTATCTCCGGTAAATGTTAGTAATACTGTTAATACTGTGAAAAGGTACAAATTGTTTAACATTGGTGGTATAGGTCATAGGTAACCTCACTATAAGTGAGGATGTAAATTATAGCTCGGTTTCTAATAAATATTCGACAAAGGCATAGTTCTTGTTTTAATATCGCTGTACAAAGCCCCTTACTAATTTTACTGTTATTTAGAAATTAATGACGTATTATTGTTTATTTTACTAAAAAGAATATGACCAACGAAAATTATAACTGATAAAACTGTGAAAGTGAAACTAATAGGCAGTAATAAGAAAATAAAAATACTCTTCTGGGTATTACCCTACTCCACTAAAATCCTTATTTCCAAGGAATTTTATTTTTATTACAAGTAAGACACATGAAAATTGATAATAACAGAAAAATATTGAGGTCTGGATCTGAATACATGAAAATCCGGACCAACATGGTTCAAAGAAGTCGAAAAAAGAATAACTAAACAATTGAAATATTACCCATTTAATTCGTGATTATAATAGTTGATTAATTTTGAGAATGTGGCATTTGGGTACAATAATATCTTTATTTTTTAGCCAGTACTTTAAATACAATTGGCTGGTAAACATAAATTATCTAACACCACAAAATACAAAAAGTTCATCTAAAAAATAATAGTAATAATAATGATAATAACAAATTTTGAAAGGGTATAGCCGGATAAGGTGGTCAAATGTGCCCTTGAGTCGAATTTGAGACCCAACTCGTCAGTCGGTAGCATATCCCAAAAAAACACCTCACACCAAGTTTCAACCCCCTATCTCATTCGTGGGGGTAGTAAAAGGGAAAAAACGAAATTCCGGTTTTTGGCCCTTTTTGCCTATTTAATTTCGTACAAAAATTCTGAAAAAATTCTAAAACATTGAGGTCCAGATAGCGCATCTTACAGAATTTTTTCAGATTTTTTGATCGCAAACTGTAGTCGTGAAAAATCAAAAACCGAAAAAAAATCCGAAAAAATGCGATTTTTTAGTGAAGATGTCGGAGCACTACTTTTATATTAATGTGGTAGTTAGGTATTAGTACAACTATTATTCTCTAATTTTTTCAGATTTTTCGGTGAGGTGCGCCGTAGTTAAAAAAATCAAAAACCGATTTTTTCGCGCGAAAAACTAACTTCTGCTTTGAATTTTTATGCCATTTTCCCATAAAAGATGCATTAAGTAATTTTAAGAGGATTCACGTTCACACAATTGATCTATGGATTACAACAATGCAATTAACGTAATTAATTAGTTTTATGGTACGTTCTTTATATACTTAAATGTTTGAAGGGCTTTCAACAACATCGGTGGCGCAGCGGTTATGGCGTCTGACTCATAAACCGCTGCATACTTTTTTTGACGCGGGTTCGATCCCACCCGACCTTACATTTTTTTGTCTTTTTTTTTTTTCTTTAAATTGTTAATTTTTTTAATTCTAATTATAGAACAATGAGTGTTACTTATTTAAAAACATTTCTAACGCACTTTAGAAATATTTCAAGGTTTGCTTTTTTTTTAACTTGAAAAACTTTGACAACTTTAAATTCATATAAAAATAATTGTGGAACATTTTGATTATATATCTTAATTGTGCTACAAGTTTATAAATTTTCAGTTGAGTGCATATATCAGTACAATTTTTAAATACTTTTTAATTTTTAAATTAAATTTAATTTATTTTGTCGTTAGTAAAAGAGCAATAATATTCTAATCGTATCCTAATTTTATATAATTATTCTCTACATAGGAAAATGAAATAGTTTGATATTCAGTTTATAGAAAAAAAATAAAAATTTTTTAAAAATTGTTTTAGCCTTTAAATCGTCAAAAATGCTTATCTTAAATATTGTTTTACATTTAAAAGGGACCTTTTTTCAAAGTTTTGCCGTAAATTGGGCAATGAATATTACCGGAAGTTTCACTATGTTATTTATTTATTTATGAAAATACTTAATTTGATTATTTCGGTACTTATAATCTTGAAAAAAATGCGCTATTCATATATGTATGTTGAAATGAACCGATTTAAACAGACTGTATGTTCGATGCTGCACACGAAAATTGCCCTAGGCGAGGGCGCGCATTATTGGGTAGAATTACATTAAACAAACGGTCCATACATCGGCCAGTTCCTCTTTATCAATGTTTTTTTTTTCAAGCCAAAAGCTACGCGGATAGATCACTTCGATAAATATTAAACAATTAAAATTTATTTTAGTATAAGTAATTTATTTATAATTTGTTTAACAACAATAAATTTGTACAATGGTTTTTTGTAATCTATAAC
Organism: Megachile rotundata; assembly: GCF_050947335.1. Lineage (NCBI taxonomy): Eukaryota > Metazoa > Arthropoda > Insecta > Hymenoptera > Megachilidae > Megachile > Megachile rotundata. The sequence goes on from NC_134986.1 coordinate 1,428,972, forward strand.
AATTTAAAACTAATATAATAAAAGTAGTTGTAAACTTAAAATAATTGTTTTATTATACAAACACTTTTCAACTGTTCTGTAACAATATGTCGTCTCTAGGAATAATATTATCTTTCTTATAAAAATAGTTTTTACTTTCTAAAAAAATAAATAAAGTTTTTATCTCGAAAATATGTGCCATTAATATCGTCCATAAAAAATTTGTTGTATCTAAGAGCATCTGTTTAGCTAAATAAAATCAGTCCTTCTCTGAAAACATTTAAAATCCATTTAGAATTATATTAGATATTGTAACTAAACTTTTATTTGTATAATAGTCGTGTTTTTTGTTCAGCAAAAAAAATAATTAATATATAATTGTAAGAATGTAGTAATATAATTACAGCTGTATATTAAAGGAAATTCTATCATGCAAGAAGACACCGCAACCTCCGAAACACCGATTTCATTTGAACTACCTACAGTCATAGAGTATAGTCGAAGTTATTATGTATTTTGCTAAACCATACCAACTCTCTAAAGGAAGAAAGAAATTTATGTTTAATTTTATATTTATTAAACTAAAGAGAGATCGAGACCCGCAAAACATCTTTTCTTATTTTTTTATACCCCGAATTGTTTTGCTGTAACTAATCAAAAAAAAATTTGAACATTTACAAACATTTTCTACAGAATAAAAAGAAATTTATTTTTAAAAAATTTCGAACAGTTAAATACAAATTACAAAAACTTTTAACGTAATTACTCCCTTATTTTATAGTTACATATTATGGTTTTGCAAAATTTTTACCTTTAGTGTTCTCTATAAGTATGCAAAGTTTGTGCAAAATCGATTTGCCAACTATCGCGATATCTGCTTGCTAGCCTTTTTTCAATTTATTTACCCTCATGCAATACTTACTGCTTGTGATTTTATGTACAAACTGGCATTAACTGTACAATTTATGTATTTTTTCTCGCTTTAGAAGATTTTGGTTGAATTTTTGATGCTGTTAAACTATCTTCTTCTGCAGATGGATCTATGTGGGTGAAGACAAAATTTTTCGTGTTTAAAGATGGTAAAGTTGTTTCCTTTTGTCTAGCTAATGCAGCCAAACGTGCCAATGATTGTTCTCCTTTTGCAAGAAACGAGCGTTTCTGAAGAACACTCTAAAAATTCAAAACGTGTTATTCATTAAATGTCATATAATTATACAACATTCAATTAACTTATACTTTAAATAACTTACATGTATCACGCGCGAACCTCCTTCTAATTTTGTATTGTTCAACATTTCTGCCACAGTATGGGGTATCCTCGATTTCATTTTGTAATCATGATCTATTAATGTATTTTCTGTATCAGTTACATTAATTTTTCTTTTCTTTAAAATCTTCATTCCAAATTTAAATACTTCACTTTTATTTAAATCTTCTTCAATTTCTGCATCTATAGTCCCCTGCAAACAACTTATGAGAAATAAAAAAATACATATACGAAATATACTTTCAGTTTCATTCAAATTTGTTTTACCACTTTTTCTGCTAAGAATTTTTCTCTTTCATGTTTTATTTTACGCCAATTGGCTTCTTCTTCATCATCCGATATATCTACCCAACCGTCTTTGTCTTGTAATATTGGAGAATCATCGTTGTTGTCTTGCTTATCTGAAATAAAATAATTTACAATTATTTTAATTACTGATATCATTGCAACTGATATTGATATCAATTAATACAAAAAAAGTAATAAACAATAAATAAGCGATATATTAAAGAAGCATTCTAATTTTAAGGTTTGAAAATGGCGGTTATTTTTTATATTTTAAAAACAAGAATCTTCCAAGAAATATCTTGAATGTTACAGTCTTATCATGTGGAGATTAACGCTAGTTAATAATATAATAATAATACTAACACCGTTTTTTTCTGCCACTGGCACATTTAATGACAAATTACACAAATTATAGAAATCGTATATAAGTAACATGATGTACTCATCTTCATTGCTAATCATTATAAAACGACCATTAAAAAAAGAGGGTTGAAATATCGACTGTAGATAAATATAAGCTAACTGAAGATCTATTGTAGATGCGTACACATAGACCAGCTACTATCAATTAGTGATAAATACATTTTCAATATAAAAATCTAATACCTAAACTTTAAACGTAATGTTGTTGAAACATCCTTTTGAGATGTAGGTACGAACAAAAAAACTAACCAACCAATCAGTATGCAGTTTTACCTCTTGTCGGTAATCGATGCATTTTTCTTATTAAAAATGTCATATTTAACACTGAAAAATTAACGAAAATACATTGAATTTCGATATTTACTTTTCAATGCCAGCCACTTTTTTAATTTTTCATTTCCACGTTTGAATTCAATGTAATATATAACGGCACGTATAATGATTTCTTTTATATGAAATGAATCTACCAATTAGAATCATCTGACCTAACAAGGAATCACTTTTCAGAAATGGCAACTTTATTTTAAAATACTATACTAAATAAAAGATAAACTTCGAAAGTACCCCATGAAGAAATTAAATTCCTGTTCATTATAAGCACGAAGAATAACAATTTTAAATGTGGTTAAAGTTTTCGGCCTTAGAGTTAGAATGTCCCTTTGATAACAAAATTTTTAAATTAGTCTTATCATACCTATGTTTCTCCATTTAAATTTTCGTTCTCGTGTACTTTCACTGAATAAATCTCCATCTTCAAAAAGTAATTCTTTGAGCATTCTTACTTCCTTCTGATCTTCATGCAGTATTTGTTTCACATGCAGTTGCTCTAATTGATCTTTTACTTTTGATTCATCGATTTCTTCATCATCTGCTTCTTCTAATTCCAGTTTGTCCAATTCTTCTTCATCCTCATCAGCAGATACGTCACAATCACTTTCGCTGAGTTCAGCTTCTTCTTCCAAAAATTTAGTTGCATATTGCTTTATGTTTTTTTTCGAAACAACAACTTCGTTTTCCTCCGAATCATAATCTATATATTTATCTTGATCGGCATCTTCTTTTTCTACTTCATCACTGGACTCTGCACAACTCCTTTCACTTTCATCATCAGACAAATCTAATTTTTTCACTTTTTTCTTTGATCGATTATTTATTTCGTCTTCTGCAATATCTTCTTCATCAGAAGATACAATCTTTAACTTATTCCAAGATGCTATATCTTTGCTAAATTGCTGTTTTTCAGTATATATATCTTTCGCGCGTTGAGACTCTTTTTCAGAAGATATTTGACAACTTTGTGATATCTCGCCTAAAAATTCATTTGTTGATTGTTTAAGATCATTTACTTGAGAACTAAATGTTCCTGAACATAAATCTAACAATTGTGATTCGGTTACACTAGGTTCCTTTGATAAATTGAGTTTATTTTGAGTTAATTCTTCATCTAACAGTTTCGTTTGATCAACAAACAATTTTCTTTGTGGTAATGCTTGTTTCTTATCAAACAATTGTTGAGATGATTCCTGAGATAGTGTATATCCGTTTAATATGAGATCAATTTTTCTAATAGGCGACTGTTTTTTAATTTCAGGTGATTCTTCTTCTGATTCTATATGCTCATTTAATGCTGTCAATTGGGTCACGGGAGAAACGAAGTCAAAGTAGTTTGTTTTAATTTGTGGCGTTTGACATTTTAAATCATTTTCCATGTGACCTTGAGAAACCTGAATGTCACTTTCATCATCACAAGACTGTACATTGTCATTAGCATCCATGTTAAATATATCTGTTTTTATTATTTGAGAAAAGGAAGCCTTTTTGTTTTCATTCGTTGTATTTTCAATACTTTCGGTATTTGAAGATCTGGAATCATCTTCTAAAGATTCCACGATTCGTTTAAATGTTTTACATTTTAAACCTTCATCATTACTGTCACAAATATTATTAGCTTCATCTTTTTCATCTTCTGACTGTTCCAATATTTCATCCTCATTTTCTTCTTCATCTTCTACTTCATCGCTATCGCTTATCTCATCAGTACTAACGTCAGCTTCATCGTCTATATAAGCACTTTTCTTTTTCTTCTTCTCTTTCTTTATACATACATCATTTTCTTCTAATTCATCTTCATCAGATCTATCAGATTCTATACTTGGCGAACATGGATCATTTAAATGTTCTTCTTCAATTATAGACTCATCCCATTCTATTTCTTGTTCTTTCATTTCTTGCTCTCTTTGTTTCCATTCCTCGTCACGTTTAAGTGCCATTTTATGTTTCAATTCCTCCTTTAAACGTACCAATTTAGCTCCAGGGTTTTTTAATTTAGGATCTTCATTCGCTACAGTTGATACTTTATATGGAAGTGTTTCTTTAACAACTGATACTCCATTTGGAGATTCTATTATATGAGTTGCTGTAACATTAGATGTGTCATTGATGTATTTCTTGTTTTTAGAATGCTTATTCATAAATCGTTCAATCAAAGCACTTATTCCATCTTTATTTGTCTTAACATCATCTGATAAATCAATCATTGTACCTGGAGTTCCTTTTAATTTAGGTTTTAAATTTTTTAAATTCAATAAACTTTTCTTTTCATTAATATTTGGTGAATCATTGAACTTGGGCGGTGGTAAACCATATTCATTGTATTCATCCAATTCGTTTACATTTAATCCCAAAGATTGCTTTACAAGATTGGCATAATCGTTATTAATTTTTGGTACAGAAGGTTCTAAAGATTCGATTGAAGCTTCAATATTAGTTTTTTCATTGTCACTGCATGTATTCTGTTTTTTGCTTTCATTTTCCACGATTTCAGTAACATCTTTTGATAATAAAGCAGAATTTATTTCATCATTCTCAAATTTTTCAAATGACTGTACCATTTCTAATTTCGACATTTCATTTATATTTTCTGCGTCAATAGCATCACAATGAACCTCTACTATCATTGAATCATTTACACTTTGTATTCCATTGTCCTCTATTACTTTGTTATCTTCATTTTCTTTTGTTTCAATTGAAGTTTCGTGTAGTTCTTGTGTTTTTTGCACTTCATTAGCAGTATCTTGTTCTCTAGTATTGTTTACAAGTAAGTTGTTACCAGTAAACAATTTACGTGATATATTGTTATTTTTAAATTCTTGCTTAGATTCTAAATTTTCTTTATCTGATGAATGACTTTCTACAATTTCATCTTCTGAATCTGAAGATTTATAGAATATTTCTGCTTCCTTTTCTTTCTCTTTTAGAACTTCACTATTTAACAAATAAATTACAAAATGCATTAATTCATATTATATCTAACTACATTTATTACCAATATATTTAATTTATAATATTACTTACTCAACAATAGCAGAAGACATTTTTAATTTAGCTGCCATTGTAGGTGCTTTTGGAAGTACTGTCATTATTTTTTTTCTGCTTAGAAAGTCTTGTAATGATCGTTGCTTTGGTCTATGATAAGGTAAAGAAACTTCTGTTTCTCTTATTAAACGTTGAGTTTCAATTTGTATTTGTTTCATGGCTTCCATTTTAGAGGCTCTTAATGAAACCTGTAATAAAAAGTATCTTTATTTATAATACATATTATAAAAATCATATATAAGATTTTAAATAAAATTTCTTAATAACTCACCTTTTTCATTTTAGATTTAGAATTTTTTTCATCTTGTTTCTTAACTTTCTTATTTCTTATAGGACTTGGATCCTTCTTATGATTATCTTTCTCTTCATCTGTTTCCGAGTCCAAGTCTATTAAACTTTGAAACCTATTTTGTATCTATAAAAATCAATAGAAATAATTATTTTAATAACTACATTGCTTATATACAATCTAAACTTACTACCTACATCATTTGAAATTTTTTTCTTGGGTGATATTACTTCTTCATTATCATTATCATTAATAATATCAGTATTCTTTTTCTTATTTAAACGTATTTTACATTTATTATTTTGATTAGAATTAAACATTTCATCCTCTGAACTGTCATAAATAGCTTTCGTACTTTTTGATTTAGAAATAAACATGTTTTCATCTTCTGAATCACTATCTACTATTGTCGAAAGCTTTGTGTGAATACCATTTTCTTTAATAATCTCTTGTTTATCTTTACTTTCCAACAATTTATCGGACGTATTAGTTTCAATTTCATCATCTGAATGATTTTTAGATTCTGAGGATTTGTAAATATCCTGCTCTGTAATTTGATCTGATTTCTCCATGGAATTTGTTCCTTTCAACTCTGATTGTACATGCTCATTATCCACTTCGTTTGCATTATTTAAATCATAATTATCCATTTTCCTTAAATTTAATCTCCTTTTGTCTTGATAAAATATTAATTTATGGTCGCACTTTTTTCTATATATATAAATCAAATTGCAACAAAAACAAATTTCAAATTCTAAAACTAATAACTTACAATACTGTATGCATCACTATTTTTAAGGCCATGAAAATTAAAATTAACACTGAATTGTTGATAATTTTTACACGATTATCAACTTAAAATAAAATTTATATTGTATATAAAATTGATATTTATAGAAAAATCTAACTACATCACATAACATATTAATTATTAAATGATCCCATGTATGTAAGTATTTAATAACAACTTTGGCGCGAAAGTGATTGAAGATTACATTTGCCTTTCAACTATTGGCAAATTCAAACTCCACCAGATGTCGCTGTTATCGCAATTGTAAATTATACCAAACTACTTACGTGATTAGTGAAGTAATGAAATTCACTAGATCGAACGGTGTGAAGTTAGTCGAATGTTCTCTGTCTACTTACTGGGGTTTTGCTTAGGAGAGACAAGGACGGTAAATAGGATGTTACGAGAAAACACGCATTCTCCCATCCCAAACGACTCTGCGAAGAAGTAATATTTCGACATGATTTCTTTTGCATACTACTCTCAGAGGTTTAATCTAGGTCGCTCTCGGGGCCGATTTTGGAAAAATGGGACGTGAAAAATTTTCTTCTATAAGAAATGTCAGTTTTCAGTGCATAAAATTGTTTTGGACAAAATTGCAAAATCGGCTCCGAGAGCGACCTACATTAACCTTCCGACAATAGTATGCAAAAGAAATCATGTCGAAATATTACTTTTTCGCAGAGGCGTTTGGGATGGGAGAATGCGATACATCCGAGCCGTTTGAATAACAACATGGCCGCTGGCATATCGCGCGGCTTGGTGCTGACTGGGTTCAGGACTGGCTATACGTACATACATATGGCACCCCAGAGGGTACCGCTGAAAGGGCCCACCATTAAAAAATAGTTTGCATCAAAACTAATAGCAATCGTATCATGATATTTTCTTTTCAAATGTATCATGTGCAAACACAAAATATTAATTCCAGAAATAATATATAATAAATTAGTTATGTTTTATGTTTTTTTAACAATTTTCCCGATCTTTTCTACGATATATAATTATTTCCTTTTGAACGAATAGGAAATTATAACGAACAAATAATGAAATTAACACACTAATAAGTTAACGAAGTGATATCATAAAAATAATAGTAAAAAATAAAGAGCAATCTTTATGGAGCGCCAATCTACGACAAAGTTTGAAAATCATATATGACACTCGGTTACATCTTGCTCTTCATTCACTTTTCTATCGATTATTGCGAAGTGAGCACGTTTAAAATATTTTACTTCTTTATTTTATTCTTTCGTGGCCATAGCCGATACAGAACTGTCGTCAACGATACAATTCATCCTGATGACACACTCATTCTTTACTGCGAAGAAACGTCTCATTGGAAGGGGAATTGCATTTGTACACAACACATGAACAGTCATAACCTGCCTCACTATTTCGATTTTTATTTTCATAATACGTAATTAATATTGTACGTGATTAGGATCTCTATTACATGTATTAAATATTATTGTACATGTATGCTATTAATTGCAGATGTTTTATATCTTGTAAATAACAATTATTTAAAAACACTGAATTTATTTTAATATTATTACTGTTAAATAATCAGGATCGGAAAAAATCAAAAACTAATAACACACTTCCAATTACAAATTAATTATTTAACGTTAAACACAAAGAATACACATATTAACTATAAGATTAATTAATAATGCCGGGATAACTTTCTCATACACCAATTTACACTGCGCGCGTTTTCATTTTACGAACAAGGAGAAGGAAGTGCATTTTTCAATTATTTTTTTTATGCATTTCTAACGAAATGCATTGCTCGCACTGCAAGATGACGCCACATGCTATATTTATTTATAATTTCACAATTACAAAAGAAAAAAAATGAAAAACGTAACATGAAAAGAAACCACCTTCAGTGGGATCGAACCTATGACAAACAGGATGTACAGATTACGAGGCAAGACTCCTCACCTCTCAGCCAATTGTTTACTTGGAAAAGTGTCTTACGTTCCGACACATAACGGACTACGACGTAAAATGTTACGCGTACATCGATGACTTTACTCCAATAAGATATTGCAAGTACATATAACTGAAATTACATCGTGTTTGGTCTCATTTTAATCAGGAAAATGTCACGAATATGATGAAACAAGTTGTATACGAAATAGATCAAAAATAAAAAAGTTAGCAATGCATAAGCATTGCAAACAATTGAACAGACTTTTGATCTTTGCCGACTGCCACGACCGCAGTGTCTCTTTCTTCTTCAAAGTTTCATTCACGAAAAACCAAAAATAAAGAATTTTGATTTTTGAATGCAAAAGAGAACATGCACGAGTCTTTCTTGTTTGCCGACCGATTCAACATTCTATTTGTCTTTCTTTTCCATTTGCCGATCTCTTTCGCGTTAAAAATTTTAATCACCCGAAACACATTACATATTTCCTATACCTGACCTTTGAATATTTTTCTCTTGCAGGAATAGTATTAAAGCAATCACATAAATTATTTTTGTATATAACATTCTTTTATCATTAAGTCTGTATCTATTTTACAAAATATGTAGAGTTATGGCAATTATTACAAACAGTGCATTTGATTAAAAAAGTCTTTTTATTACGCATATGCTTTATTTATAAATTTTTGTCTCTTCTCTTTTTAATACAACTAACTATTTTGTCTCGTAGTAGTAATCGATTCTTGTCTTATATCTGCGTTATTTCTTCCGAGGAACGTGCAGCGGTAACGCGCGAAATGTGTATACATCTTACATTTCATGCGATACGGTATCTTCTTCGAATCAGTTTAGCATATATAATTTCAGACTAAATAATAAACAAATTATTCATAAATACTGCGCCGAACGTCCATCGCAGCCAAATTTTGAATCAGTTGTACGTGAAAAAATGACTAATTTGCTGAAAAAACAAACTAACAACCATAAACGATTATTAAAAATATATTCTTTTATTTCCATAAAATTGCAAAAAAAAATTACATGTGCATACATCCGCATATAAAAATTTTTTAAAAATCGATGCCGCGGGCGCCCGCCGACCTTGCTACGGCACCATCGTTTCGCCGCGCGTGCCAGAGAACGAATTTTGCCTCGCCTCGTGAAAAGAAAGATACGTTGGAGAGACAAGGATCTATCTATCCTTGTCTATAGCTTCCCAGTTCGCCACCAGAGGTCCCCATTATCGTATTTTGGCTTTCTTGAAAATCATGGCATTACGCATAAAACTAAAACTTTGGTGTTTCCACCGTAAGAGCGCTCACCTCAACCCGACTCTAACCCGATTTGAACCCTCGGTGGAAACTCGGTCCATGTACGTTCACGTTACACTACCTAATTACGAGTCTAATGTCTTTCTGCGGACTGTTTCCACCTTCATGACCATGCACATGGTGCAACAAAATAAAAAATCGATAGGAACCAGTGGTGATATCAGAGAAGAACATGATAAAAAAATACGCTGGATATATATTTTTGGTATCATATTGTTACAAGAGCACATGCGCATCGTCATAGATTGCAGACAGCGCAGAAAGAACGGAAATTCATCATCTAGAAATACCACTCTCTTGTGGAACAGAAAATACATTACTATATAGATAGTCTTGGAAAAGTCAATAAAGTTACCTTACAAGATCTTTCATATTCTTGGTTACCAACTCTTGGTCGATAGATCAAATTGTCGACGTATTTTTGTGACAGTAGTGACTGTGAAGAGTCACGCTCAACAAAGTCGTTCTGTTTGTAGGTTGTTTAAATAATTTGTAGTACGTTTTTTAATACTGACAAATTTTAATTATTTTCGAAGTTATCTTTCAAGGTTTTTTGTTTTTTTTTTCAGATATGGTTACGATGGGCGAACCCCTCACTTTAGCAAATGGTACTTTTTTATATATAACCATTTTAATAAAATTATACAGTACTCTTTTTAATCATAAATTATATGTTAAAAAATATTAATAAGATAACACAATTATTACTTAGCAGTTTCGAAATAATCAATAAAAATGTTAAAAAATGTAAACTATTACGAAATTAGTTTTAAGGATGGATAAAATATACTATTTTCATTATTTGCAGATGTTAAGAGATCCATTGAATTACTAGACAAATTACAGAAAGGTAATTGATTAAATATTTTAATTTCAGTAATACATTTTATATGGCAAAATTATTATTTTAAATATTATGATAAAAGTTTCTTCTTTATGTAGATTTTCATAGTTTTCTTGGTTTGATTACTTATATGGAAATTAAGTACAGTATTTGTATCTAAATTTGATACTTATATATTTAAATTTTATTCCAGGTGGAGAAATACCTGCAACAAAATTAGCTGCCTTACAAAAAGTTTTACAAAGTGATTTCCTCAGTGCTGTACGTGAAGTATATGAACATGTATATGAAACTGTAGATATTCAGGTATTGTGTAATTAAATAAATGCATATATTGCATTAGCTTCATTAACGAATTATTAATATTAATAAATTTAAGGGTTCTCAAGATGTTCGTGCATCTGCCACTGCGAAAGCAACAGTTGCTGCTTTTGCAGCCAGTGAAGGACATGCACATCCACGGGTAGTAGAATTACCAAAAACTGAGGAAGGCCTTGGTTTTAATGTGATGGGAGGCAAGGAACAGAACTCACCCATATATATTTCACGAATTATCCCTGGGGGAGTTGCTGATCGACATGGTGGTTTGAAACGTGGTGATCAGCTTCTTTCAGTGAATGGAGTTGTTAGTTTTAATTTTGTATACTTTATTTAAATTTTATTTTGTTGTTATATTTACATAAATTTTTTGTAGTGTGTTGAAGGAGAAAATCATGAGAAAGCTGTAGAATTGTTAAAGCAGGCACAAAATTCTGTGAAATTAGTTGTGCGATATACTCCACGTGTTTTGGAAGAGATGGAATTACGATTTGATAAACAAAGAGCAGCACGAAGGCGTCAACACATGCAATAAAAACTAAAAATATTTATTTCATTGTATTTTTATCAGTGATCTTATCGCACGTATATTAATACTATTTTCATTTCTATTTTCCTTTTCATTATTCGTAATAACAAAAAACTTCAATTAAATAAAGAAATTCATGAGACTTAAGCTTTTTTTAATTTTATTGCTATTGCAATTGTTACTGCTTTTTATGTTTTAAAAGATATGTATGGATGTTATACAATTTTAAGAAATAAAGTTACCTAATAATACAATTTATTTTTTTATTTGTTAAAGAATTTAAACAACTTTTTTAGCGTATTATATGCAGATAAAAAATTAATCAATTTTTTTATAATTTTCATTTTCAAAAAAAAACTTGATTGCAAATATATGCATTCTCGAATAACTTTATTATCTATCTAAAATTGGACTTTGTATACGTATCCTTTTTCCTATAGACCTCTCTGTTTATAAAGATTATACATAAACTGCGCTTTTGACCGAAAAACTGTTAAAATTGAGAAAGAAAGCAGACTTCTATTCCTAATTTGACTTTGTCTAACTGTTCAGTTTGAAGTTTACATCTCCCTCTTCTTTCTTGTTGTATAAATATACTATGATGATCACTTTTTTCCATTACTCATCATTAAAAAGAACAAGATGCTTTTTCTATAGGGAACATTAAATTTGTGACATCTAGGTATAATATATCACAAATATATAGAAATATATTTGCATACTTCATTCTATGAAAGTGATCTTTCTCGATAGTTGACAAGTTTGCGTTTTGATGGACATGACATAATCTGATTGTACTACAATTTTTACTTCGTCAATCATGTATGTGATGGACTAGATGCATGACTGTACGAAAACAGATAAATACATATACAGGAAATATACACGATAAAGATACATATAACCTCTATGTCTTTTTAATTGAATCTGTAAATCACAATTTAATCAATTTCATTCAATCCCTAATAATGAAATTAACACTCCATCACCTTTTTTATTATTAACGATTTATAAAACTTTTTTCCCACTGGGTATATATGCTCAGCGTTACAGAAGTCGCAAAGGCGTTTTCGCATTGGTCTCAGTCTCAGTCGCCTCAGTTATAAAGCGCATTCGTACCAGTTAGCGCTGACATGCGTAGGGCAAATGAAAAGTGATTGGTAATAATTACGCTTTTTCGATAACGAAGTATAGAATAAAAAGTGAATATAAATGTTTGCACTGACTGTGCATATATAAATATGTGTATATAGATAAAATATGCACATTCATTGTGTTTTAGTGAAACTCAGTGAACTTTAGACTACTTTTAATTTTGCTTGTTTAACGGGAAAGGCAGTATTGATATAAAACTTTTTATTAACAAAAAGATTGTAGTTAAAAATTTATTTTAAATCTAACACAATGAAGGGACCAGCAGAATTACGTTTTGATGGCAAAGTAGTTATAGTAACTGGAGCTGGAGCTGGTATGTAATACTTATTTTGTTCTCATATGAACTTATTGTTATACGAAATTTTCACTGTTTTAATTTTTACAGGTCTGGGCCGAGCATATGCATTACTCTTTGCTTCAAGAGGAGCTAGTGTTGTGGTAAATGATTTAGGTGGAGGAAGACATGGCGATGGAAGTAATACCAAGATTGCAGATGAAGTTGTCAAAGAAATTAAAAAAAATGGTACTATATTTTAAACATTTTTAATCGAGTATTAATGTTTAATTACACGTTTTGTAATTAAACTCTATTTTGCTACTTATAGATTTTCCTGTTTTTGAATATTTATGATGATGCATAATTTTTATATAATAATGACCGGGCACATTTAATTAACATATGAAGTGCATTACTGCAGGGTATCAAAGTTCATTCATTTTATAAATCTATTTCAGTAATTGATAACATCTTATAATCATAAATATCTTGTCACTATAAACTAAGTTTATTATTAAGGCATTTAAAACTTTGTTAATATTTCCAATAAAACTATTTATTTACTACTTATTTAATATAAATATTATCATATGTTTTAAAAACAAAATAATTTATACATGTTTACACTGTAAGGGATGTATTATAAGTATTTACTACAATCAGGAATATACTTTATGTTCATTTTATAATTTTATAACTATTTTATTTATGTGCAATATTATGTAATATGTTTATAAAACATTTTTTATAAAACAGTAAATTATTTGTTTACAATTCGAAATGATGTTTTAGGTGGGAAAGCAGTTGCAAATTATGACTCAGTACTTGAAGGTGCAAAAATTGTTAAAACAGCTATTGATGCATTTGGGCGAGTAGATGTACTTGTTAACAATGCTGGAATTTTAAGAGATAAATCGTTTGCTAAAATGTCAGAGACAGATTGGGGTGTGTATAATATATCAATAAAATACTTTTTAGTTATTATTCTCCAAATGTAAAAGATATCATTATTTATAATTTATTACAGATTTAGTACAAAATGTACATCTAAAAGGTGCTTTTAAAACCACTCAAGCTGCTTGGCCATATTTTTCTAAACAAAATTATGGTCGAATAATAATGACAGCAAGTAATAGTGGATTATATGGAAACTTTGGTCAGGCCAATTACAGTTCAGCAAAAATGGGTCTTATTGGTTTGTCTAATACATTATCTATTGAAGGCAGGAAGAGAAACATACATACTAATGTAATAATTCCAACTGCTGCTTCTCGTTTAACGGAAGACATTTTGCCATCAGGTTAGAATCATAGTTATATTGTTAAATAAATATTGATAATTCCTCCAACATATATCCTGTTACCTGAAAATATTCACTGATTAGACAAGGATAGCAATCTTTAATGCTAATCAATTGTTACATTATTAACATGCTGTTGACCTTTGACACATAAGATAAGCTATTATACAAGTGTGCTTTGATAGAGGCACTAAACATGCTATATATGCTAAATAGTTTTTAAACTTTTGAAGTTTCTCTTTGATATTTGATATATTAACTACATACTAGTTTTATCCACTTTTTATAGATTTCTTTCAACATCTAAAACCTGAATTAATAGCACCAGTAGTAGTTTGGCTGTGCCATGAGAAATGTACAGAAAATGGTTCAATTATTGAGTCTGCACTAGGTTGGGCTGGAAAATGTAAGTATGAAAAATATAGTAAAATGGATAAGAACGCATATTGTATTTTTTATTTATTGATATTGTTTTCTTAGGTCATGTGATTCGCTCATCAGGATCTACCCTGAGGCACAATTTATCGAGTGATGTAACTCCAGAAGACGTTGAAGAAAGATGGGAAACTATTACTGACATGTCATCTGCTAAACATTTTAATTCTATTCAAGTACATAACTGATTATGATTAAAATAATTTCGTTGTATAAAAATGTATTATATTATTACATTTCACAGGAGGTAACGGGACAGTTTATGACTAACATTGAAGAAATGAGTTCTGAAAATTCTATATCTAAGGTAACTATTGTTTTGTAATTTAAAATTGTATATTACTGTTTTTTACAATGAATGTTTGTTTCTTAGAACGACAATGTTTTTAAGCACACTTATAATCACCAGGATACTATATTATACGCTTTAGGAGGTATTTTGCAATTATTATAATTATTTTTATAAAATCTGTTATATAAAATTAATATATTAGAATCAAACTTTTCATTTTAGTTGGTGCTACCGTTCAAGAACTATCTGATTACCGTTATTTGTACGAAAATGATAGTAATTTTGTTGTATTACCTACATTTTATGTTCTACATGCTCCAATACACTGTATGACTTCTCCGATGCTGGAAAACAGTTTACCAAATTTTCAAATAGATCCAACAAAAGTAATATACTGGTCATTTACATTTTTAACTACTTTTTAAAATAATTCATTTATAGATTTATTATAATTTTAGATATTGCACGGGGAACAATATATTGAAGTCTACAAACAATTGCCGACAGAGGCTACAGTGGAAACGCATTTTAAGGTTGTGGACATACTTGATAAGGATAAGGGAGCTGTAATTGTGATACGCCGTATGAGAACATAATATCATTTTCTTGAACTATACATTCAAATGTAAAATGCAATAAAAATTTGATAATTTATTTTACAGACGAAACATTTGATACTGCCACTGGTGATAAATTAGCTATGGGACAAATGGCAGCATATATAATAGGTGCAGGCGGTTTTCAAGGAAAACGAACATCTTCAGAGAGTATACCAGTTATTAATCCTCCAAATCGAAAGCCTGATACATCTGTTACGCAACAGACTAGCTATGATCAAGTAAATAGCAATAATCCTTTCTTTCACAATACTTTGGAATTATTAGAACAAAATGTTGTTTGAAGAATCTTCCTTTAAATCTGCCATGGCATTAAATTTTCAAAAATAAGATATGACTTTATATTATCTGAAAAATACGTTCACTAATTACTAAATATTAAATTGAGTATTCATTGTTTGGTTTATAGGCTGCCTTATACAGATTAAGTGGAGATGCAAATCCTCTACATATTGATACAAATATAGCTGCAATGGCTGGTTACAAAAGACCTATTCTACATGGACTATGCTCTCTTGGATTTTCTGTTCGTCACGTTCTTCAAACATATGCAGATGGCGACCCAAGTTTATTCAAATCCGTAAAGGTACATTTATGCATAGTCATTTATTTTACTCTTCGCCTTGTAAAATCCAGTCACACTTGTGATGTACATTACAATTCAAATGTGACAAGCCTAAATTGTATTGCATCATGCTTGAGTTTTAAGTTTCATATTATATAATAATAATAATAATAAGAAGAATATATATGTATATACATGTAGCAACATTTGTATGTAAGTACAAGTTGTTTCGGTATAGATTCAGTAAAGTTTTTCGATATAAACAACAAAATTATCCTCAGCATCAAGGAGTAAACCCTTTGAGATAAAGCTGTGTACAGACGAATGCACCGCAACTGCAACGCGGCATTACAAGGTGTGTGCATTGTTTCGGTTTTATCACGAACACATGCCGCACATGGAACGAACCAAAAATTTCGAACCATAGATGCGCAACATAACGAAACTGTGCTTATATCTATTGATGTAGTAGTAATCTCGGTTTACAATGAGTTAGAAGAGGCAAGAAAAAGAAGGAAACGCGATAAATCCGAAAAAACTATTCGCGCTGTGGCAACAAACCCCTTTCTGTTTGCGAAAAAGAACGACAGAAACTAATTCGCTGTGTGGCATTGCAGTATCACCGCGCGACACGTTTGCTCCTTGCCGCATGGCTGTCTTGTACCCAGCTTAACGTGATCTGGATTCAGGAATATCCATAAGAAAGTATCAATGCAGATGTAAACGTTTTTATTTTTTATTTTTCTGTTATAAAACTTTTACTAACATATTTAACATTTTCTTGATTAAAATAAGCAAACACGATATAATTTGGAAAATATTTACTTGTAATAACTTATATAAGCAAAACACTTGGAATTACAAATAAATATGTTTCGAATTTGGTATCATTTTAATCAGGAAAATATCAAAAATATCTTAGTAAAAGTTTCATAAGAAAAAACTAATAAATATAAATGTTTTATTCTTGCATTAGGATTGTCCACCCGATATGTTACTGTTTGTTCACATTCGGTCGTTCAAACGTTTCTTTCGCCCGCTGTCCATTCCTATGTTTGGCAAACACGAGTGAATATTCGAATAAACGAAGTTCGAACTCGAAAAATTCGTTTATATCTAAACATTATTGTAGTACAGTTAGATACAGATTGCTTAAAACGATAGCCGTGAATTTCTTCATGAAAAAATAATTCGAATGTATAAAGTTTGGAAATCTTCGTAAAAAAAATTATTTGCGGCAAACAAGATGATAACAATTCATTCCAAAGTTGGTTGTCTTATTTATATCGAAAAACACTGAATATGTATGTATTATCCTAAAAGTTACTTTTAATATTGTGTGTAATTGTTTCGATTATATTCACGTATTAACAATATTTTACAAGTATAATTACTGAATATTGCTTAGCAATGTTGTTCTTAAACAAAGAGGTATTATTGTATTTGAATTAATGTAAATTTTAATCGATTTAATTGCAGGTTCGTTTTGCGAAACCAGTTTATCCCGGGCAAGCATTGCGAACCGATATGTGGCAAGAAGGAAATCGAATTCATTTTCAAACATACACAGCAGAGAATAATGTACCAGTTTTAACAGGTAAATATATGAGTATTTACAAATATTAAATTTTGAATTCATGAAAATTTTAAATGCAATACAAAGTATAGTACGCTAACAAATTTAAACACAAACCTAAATACAGTGGATTCCGAATAATTGGCGTAGAAATTATTTGAAACAAATACTAAGGAATAGAAACAAAAATTATTTTTATTTTTACTTCGCTTATATCGAACATACAATTTACCTTTGTACAGTTTACCTTTGAAAATACAGTAAAGTTTGTTACAACGATTTAAGTTGTAGATACTTATCGAACATAGAAAAGGACAGCATGAATGAGAGAAAAAGGATTCAATAGTTAGAATCATTAAAAGCAGATAAGGTAACACGTATGAGTCGTGATTCATGTGCATAAGCGAGACAGAAAACGCAAGTGAGATAAAAAACGTGGCACGACGTGGCATTGACATCTTCTTACAACAGTTCTGGCAATAGCTTTTTGTTTATCAGCGTAAAAATGTTTTATTCGTATCAATCTGAGTTCCAATGTGCAATAAACATATTTACTTAGTTTTGTTTCAGTTAGTTAACAATTTTATTTATTGAAATTTGCTTTATTGAGAAAATTTTTATAATTGGGACAAATTAATGCGGTGTCAATAGTCTTAATTAATCAGAATCTACTTGAGATACAATTATAATGTTTTAAACTGTGGCTAATTGAAAAGTACTTTTGCATCCTTTTATATGTAGGTGGTTATGTCGATTTAAAAGATATCAAATCCAAACAAACAACAATGCCTTCACTAAATATTTCCTCTGACGATAATAATCTTGAAAGTGATGCAGTGTTTACTACAATTGCTGAATTTATAAAAAAGTATCCAGAAGAAGTAAAGAAAATCAATGGAATCTTTCTTTACAATATTTTAGTAAAAGGAAAGCCACAAGCAACATGGAGTAAGTACACCTGTATCTTGATTTATATTAAATTAAAATATAATTTACTATTTGCTTTTTATATATCTTAAAGCTTTGGATTTGAAAAAAGCTGAAATATATAGAGGAGAACCAAAATCGGGTAAACCCGATGCAACGCTTACCCTTGAAGATACGGACATGATTCAAATAGTATATAATTTTTTACATTAATCAACTTCTATATGCTTAAAATGTATGTTTCTACTATATTCATTACTTTTTTTGCAGGCTTTAGGAAAATTAAATCCACAAATGGCATTCATACAAAAAAAATTAAAAATTACAGGCAATATCATGCTTACACAAAAACTAAAATCACTTATGGAAGCTGGTAAATCGAAACTGTAATATTATACATTGTTAATTTGTTATATTAATATGTATATTTATTCATTTTTGTTATTCAGTATTTTTATACTTTTGTATATTTTTAATATTGTGTTGGTGGATTAGGTGAAGGTGGGAATAAAATGTATATACTATATTATAAATATTAGAATACCGTTTTTAAATACAGTACTTCCTTGAAAGTTTATTGCTATTCTCACTAACTTTTAGAATTGGTTTTATGGAGTGAATTAATATTGTGTCAAAAATAGATAAATGCATAATGTAACATACAAGACCATACTACATCTATAGTATTTTATTATTGGTGCATTCTTAATTTCATGAAAAGTAAGTGTAAAAAAAAGAACGTAAATATATTAAAATGGCCTCATTATATAAGAGCGAGTATATAATATCTCGCGCTTTGTACTTTTTAATTTACATAATTTTAACTTTAATTATAAATCAAAATATTACGATTTTTTTTTATTGGCTTCTTAGTCAGAATTACTTTCCACTTTTTTTTTAAGTCTTTGTTTTATTAAATTTATGAAATATGAATCAGTATTGTTTTCAAAGCAGTGTTTGGTTCTAATTGATTTCTGCAAAAGGTTTTTAGTATACTTTCCCTTCTTGTTAATGCTGGTTTGAACTTTAGATATTGCTTTAGACTGTACATCTTTTTCTGAATTACTTTTCGTATTGCTTATGAAGTCTGAATGTTCTGTCTGTGAAGATGAGTTATTCTCAAAAAATGATTTTCCATTATCATGTAAAATATAATTTTCTAGTGATGTAATTTCATCTGTATCAAATATTTCTTCTTTTTTATCATTTTTTTCATTAACGGATTGTATTTCATCTACAATGAATTCTGTGCTATGTGCTATAGCTATATTTTCATCAGAAGTATCTAAATGTATAGTATCTTTATTAGCAACTCTTCCTCCATGCAAAAATGCAGACATATTTTTTCGTCTCCACATTTTTGAAGTTCTAGGAATAAACTGTTTACATTTTCCCTCAAACAAAAATTCTTTTGTATCAATATTCTTAATTTCTCCTTTTAAAAACTGCAAATACTTCTTTAGAGAGGTAAAAAAGTGTAATTTGTCAGACATTCTCGGAAAATTTGCACAACGAGCACTGCTTGATGGAGTGACCCAAAGTGCAGTATCTCCAATACATTCTGGTTGTAATCCAAAATTGAAATCAGCTGTTTTATTAGCAAAGATTTTATATATACATTTGCCATTAAAAACAGCGATCGTTGGTTTATAAATGTACAGTTTTTCTTTTATCACCTCTGAACCTTTTTCAATTTCTAAACGTTTTAAATCAGCAGATGATCTTGTAGCCCGTTCTACTATATTTGTTAAGCCAATTCCATACTCAAGAAGTTTGTAATCTTCTTCATAAGTTAGGCATCGAGGTGTTAATTTTGATTCATATAAAAGTTTATAAAAGTGATTACCTGGACCTGCATAATATCTACCACGATGTGCGGCCATTAAACTCGGATTTATTCCAACAAAAACCATGTCTAAGTTCATTTCCAAATAATCTGGCAAAGTAAATTTTTGAACTTCTTCCTCTGACAATCCATCAAATCGATCAATTTTCTTTTTTGATTTGTCAAACTTTTCTAAGGGTGTCTTCTTCTTCAACTTATTTAAAGTAAGAGAACTCATTGTTCTGCGTAAAATTATTAACATATTAAGAATCAGTTACTGTTATCGCAAAAAATAACATTCATATTTCCTTAACTATTTCAAAGCACTATTATTTATGTAGCATCCCGACGTCCTTGAATATTCCCGCTATTTTGAATTTGATCATGCTAATGAACTGTAAACTATCTCGAATGACAAATACATTTCATTTAGTGAGATTAACGTATTACTAGAAGACGAATTTTTGTTTATGATTGCGCAGGTTTGTTCTGATTGGTTATACATTCTCCATAATTTAAAACAACTTGCAAGAGTTTGAGACTTCCAATAGGTAATAAAATTTTCGTATCTTGAAATCCTCACTTTTGCGTGTTCTTTAAAATGTATATTTACGCACGTTATATAACTTAGGCTTAAGAAAAAACACGCTGATTTCTCTAAATACAAAATATATTTCCTTCTACTTCTATTGACAACTACTGAATTAGTTTCCTGTGAATCGCGTTCCCTCAAACTGGATCCGTGACTGTCTATCACTATAGGTTTGATGCCAATTTTACAAAA
This sequence comes from Megachile rotundata, assembly GCF_050947335.1. Taxonomy (NCBI): domain Eukaryota; kingdom Metazoa; phylum Arthropoda; class Insecta; order Hymenoptera; family Megachilidae; genus Megachile; species Megachile rotundata. Next base: position 1,450,097 of record NC_134986.1, read on the forward strand.
GTAAAGTTAATACGAATCTTATTCAGGTTCCAAGCCCAAGAGTGCTACTACAAAAACAATGTCACTATTACCATCTAGCGGCAAGCAATGCTATTAGGAAAATACAAAATTACATTTTCTACGATCTTAATAATACTGAAATAATGTCATTACAATGCACTAAAAGCGTTAGAAATGTAAATAAAAAAAATGAATTTCATTCTCAAGTTTACAATCAACATAAAAACTAATGCACGCATCCTTCGTTGACATAAATAGATCGTGTATATTCCATTTTGTACTTATATTTTACTCGTGCGCTCTCACATATTTTATAATACCTTGCAAGGCATGAACCTTTGAATAATTAAGAGTACATAGTGTTTTACGTGAGAATATTAAACGTAACTTAAAGTAAGTGCATCCATTAGTGAAATTTCTGGGTAGCAGATTTTGATGATAATCTATACCATGTTAATTAAAAACAATAAATGATGGAACAAAGAGAGCACGAATAATAAATTAAAATAAATATTCATTAAAAGGTTGATAATACTTAATACTTCCTGTTTTTGTAGAAAATATGATAATTGACTTCAACATATGGCTTCTTCTTTTACACGAAAAAGGAAAAAAGAAAAGAGAATTGTAGTTGTACTTTCAAATAGAGTGTTCGAAGTAATAATTCATTTAAAGTAAAATTCTTAAAGAATAAAAGTAAGATTGAAATCCTAAAATCAAAAGTAACGTATTATGATAATTTATTTAAAATATAACTCTAAAAACAAGGACTATAATTAAAAAAATGTAGGGAAAAAAATCAAATAGCAATTCATAATAGTAAAAAGACCTTAAATGACTACTCTATGAAACATAACTAAATCATAGACTACTACACCATAAATATATTAATATATCTGTATATTTATATACAATCACATGTCTTAATACACTACCCAGCGCTATGGCACACGAAGAACCACATAAAAACGTATTAATACATACATCCCCGTATATATGCATAAACACGCAACCAAATATAAACTTTGATTTAGAGACTTGCACTAATAAACTAGGTAACATAGAGATAAATACACAAGCAATTAATTGAATTCTTGACACTAATACGTGATAAAAATGTAGATTTGTCCCTAAAAGCTCTGACAAAATTAATTACATGTACCCTTCTTCGCAGACATAGTTAAGAATATTTGTTAATTACTGTGTTAAAATTAATTTTTTTATAATTTTCAATTTTTCAATTATTTATTTATCAAATTATTGTTATATCTATTAAAGTTTATCATTTCTATCATTTTCACGCGTACATATCTTATAAATTATCTATTAAGTATTATATTAAAATTTAATTTATTATAATACTTACTTCGCAATTACTTATTATTGCATTATTGAATTATTGTGACATCTACTACATTCTTTTCTTTTTTCAACTTTCAGACGTGGATCATGAAATTTTTATTAATTATTGTTATATCTATTGAAATTTATTATTTTTATTAACTTTTATATTTATGTACTTTTATGTGATATTAGGAGACAATTATAAATTGTAAATTCATTTTAGCGATAATTTTAATTATTTGAATAAATAATCTTTAAATTAATATCTCATTATAATTTTTTGAAATTATTACATTTACTTTCTCTGAAACAGCGCAATATTTGCATATTTGAGTTTTACTGAATGCATTCAATTGATGAATACAAAATGTTAATCCTTTTTATTGTTTTAAGTAACAAATGTGGATCAGTATTTTCATATTTAATGGCAACCACTAAGATAAGAATAATTTTCTGAGGAATTCAGAAGGATTGAGGTTTTCAAAATATTTTCTATTTTTTAAATTAATTATTTTGCAACGAATGGTAAATTTTTGTTGCAAAATGGGTTAAAATTCCGTAAACTTTTAGGCACCAAATTGGCTTAAATTTTAGAAATAGATTCTTTTTTAATAAATACGCGAGTAGGATATCTAATAACTCTAAAAAAAATGTTACCATATGAATGCCACTCCCTGCTTTATCGTAATATCTGCATCTACTGGTATCTACAATTTCTGTAAAGACATCATAATAGTTATGAATAAGTAGAAATCATCGGTGGACCTAACAAAATTAAATTTCATTGATATCTATGATTTCTATGATTGACATCTAACCTAATCTAATCTAATTCGCTGAAATTAAAGCTTGGATTGTGGTTGTACATACAAAAATTTTATTGGTAACAGAATATACATATTTAATATCATCAAGTAATTGCACAAATAGATCCTTCCCATTTTTTCTTGTTTGAAAACGCCACAAAAACTCACATATGTGATCAATGAGAGTACCTTTTCCAAACTCTTTTCTACCTCTTCTACTGACAATGAGTCGTGCTTTTAAAGGATGATTCAATATTCTGCGTATAAGCACCGGTTACTGGGTATACGAAATTAATGTTATGGTTTAAAATTTTATAACACAGCCATATTTATTTTTTACGCAAACCGTTCAGCAATCTGTATGTATCCGAACCGGCTGCTATATGTTTTCTAATTAACGAAACGAGAATATCTCTACTTCAAATTTTTAATATAAAATAGAACATAAAAATTAAAAATAAATGTATTGAAAATAACAATAGCCATAAAAATTGTATCTAATATTTATGCTCCTTCACAGGATCGTTCAGCTTTCAAACTTCCTTTGTCCAATTTTGCACTTATTACTTTCAAATATTAAATAATGAAAATCTGATTATCTGAAAAGTCTGATTATCTGAAAATCGCCGTGCAAAAGCATTAGTTATTATTATGCAACTTTGTGCACTTAAATGATAATGCTCGAACCTATCAAAATATTTGCATAATAATTTCATATAAGATAAACAATAGCATCTATAATACAAGCATGCTTTCAAAATAAGATAAATAATAAAAGTAGTATCTGCAATGTACTATATGTATAAAACTGTAATACTGTGGTCATATTTTCCAGATTTGTAACATCGAAAATTGTCTAATCTTTGTGTTGTATTAACGTAAAGTATCTTTCTTTTACTTTTTGCACATTACTTTTCCCTAGGAATTAAATTTAACTCTTGCAGTTATTCCAGCGCTCTTTCATGGTCACTCATTAGCTTTGTAAGAAAATATAAATTAATGTAATTCACTTTATACAATAAACTTACTAGCAAAGTAGCACATTGAACTGAACTAAGTAAGTTTAAATATTGTAATTCTAATATTCTAGATTCTAGATATATCTTTTAAAAAACAATTGAACATAGCAGACTTCATAACATCAGAACCGTTTTCAAATCTGCCTCAATTATTCTTGCCGGTATAATTGCGTCGGTAAAGTAGGAAAGAACATCCAAATGACAAAAAAATTTTTATCGTAAAAAATCCTTTTTGGAATCATTACTTTTATTAAAACGAAACCTATTCTCAAAATATCAGTCAATTTGGAGCATGGAGGTTTTCGAAAGTACAGCTACGAAATGAACCAGCTTGCTTTGAAAATGAAGTATTTATGTAAAAAAATGTCATTATTTATGGATTTTTAGGAATTAGGCATAACACATGTCAATGCTTAAACGCTACGTCAGATTCCTTCCCCTTGGCCGCTGTTTTCCCTAAAGTTAGCACTTGAGTATATCCTTGAACGCAAAAAAACTAACGAATTTTTTGTATGTTTTTTATTCATTATAATTCATCTTCAAATATGATACACAAAAAACGAAATTAACATTAATATAACACTATAGGAACACCTTTCAGCGGTAGATGGTGTTGGTGATGGTGTTGGTAATTTGGACTTGTTTGAATCTGAATAAAGAGCTACATTTATAGATCTCATTAAAGGATAAGTGGGGTTTTCTTGTTCTAACGAATCCTTTAGCGATGCACATTTTCCTTTAAAGTCGTCAGTATCGATACTCCAAACCATAACTCCAGCCAGATTTAAACTCTTCGCGTATTCAACCTAAAATAGATAAGGAAGCATTTAGATTTAAGTGGAGATGTAAAGTATAACTGTTCTTCTTTTGCTGTAATATACGACCTTTGCTTTAAGACTTCTTGGATTATCGTACACGATAACATAATCATCTTTGATCGCATAAGGCGTATTGCTGCTATCATCCCATCCAATTCTCCAATTATTTGAAGTAACTAATTCTTCGCAAATCTGTAAAGATAAAAAGATATTTAAGCACTATTTTATTTTTGCGAGTCAACTATTGACGAAGGAGAAAAATGCACCAAAGTAAAGTAAAGTGTAAAAGAGAAGAATATAAAATTATCAAGTAATTCTGCGATTTGAAAAGACGTTTAAAAAGTGTATCATACTTCGTTGTATCCCATGAAGCCATTTTGACCAGTATAAGAACCATTAAATCCTTCCGATAGACTTCGCTGACCGATAGGACTTTCATCAGAAGAATTTAATTTGCTGGCCAGTATAAAGGTCCTTCCATACATAGGCAAACCAAGCACTAGTTTATTAGCAGGCGCACCTTTATTTAATAGGTAGTTCATTGTATCTTTCTAAAAAAATCAAGTTTGTATTATGTTGCTTGCATAGTATCTTTTTTTCAATTGTGTTTCAGCTATCTAACCACACTATCCAGTGGCGAATTCGGAAGCACTTTATTATCCCACGTCCCGTGATAGTCGTAAGCCATTACATGAATGTGATCAAGATAGAGCGAAAGTTCAGGAATATTATATGCTGTGTCGATGGTGCCTTTGTTGGCAGTTATAGCTGCCGTTAATAAATAGTTTGATTTTTGAAACGCTTCTTTGAGTTCCTGTTAAAGTATGGTGTTTTACGTTAACTGATAACAGAATCGTAATCTTGGAATTTGGAATATTTATTATTATTTCATGTATTTACTTTTACGAGAGAAACGAAGTTTTCTTTATCCGCTGGAACTCCTCCACGTGAACCAGGAAACTCCCAGTCCAGATCGAATCCGTTGAAGTCATACTTCCTGTACGAAATAAAATTTTTCCTTAGGAAAAATTACTAAAAGCAAAAACAAATTGGTTTCTGTTTTGATTCGGTACCTCAGGTAATACACCACGCTGTCGATAAATCTGCTTCTTCGCTCGGGAGACGAAGCGAGCTCGGAATAATTTTTACTACCTTCATTCCAACCACCGATAGCAAGAAGGACATTTAAATCGGGATACTTGTGGCGAAGTTGAGTCATCTTTTTGTAATTGCCGATACCTAACGAATTTACGAATATTTAATTCACGTTGCGTATTATTGATGAAGCTAATCATTTGGGCAGGTATTGTTATTTCTGATTATTCAAGAAATTTACAGAGTACGTATTTACCATTCTCAATATCCATATAAGGATCAAGACTCCTAATAGTCCAAGTTGTGTCGTTCAATCCGGCGAATGCATATACAAGATGCGTACAAAGATTCGGGTTGAGATCATCGATTCCAAATTTGCCATTTTGTGGTCTGTAAATGGCCCAGGAAGCGACATAACAGGTTACAACCTTGTCACGCGTAGACCTTATCAAAGCTCAGAAAAAGAAAAAGACATCAATTATATAATTATCGAAAATCCGGGTTTGATATAGTGCGAGTTATTTAACGAACATTCAACGAAAATTTTCTGGGTATTGTAAAATGAACGATATATGCTTAATTGAATGTATTGAATAATTCCAAGTAAAGTTATAGTAAAGATGCGTCAAAATGCTAGACTTGCGTTGCGGAGTCTATCGAAGAAAATGTCAAATGCATTCCATACTTTCTCTTATCCTGCTACTGGCATCACGCGACGTACAAGGATGCAAGTATTTTTGCAAAAAATCGCGACAGTGTTAGTTACTTCAATATAAGAAAGAAGTACATTTTTAAATAATATTTCAGTTGTAGAAATTATAAAAGTAGCTTTGGTTTATAATTTTCTATTATTTTTGACATTACAAAATAAACATAAGGTGTCCTATTTTCCAAATTTCTCTATTATTTTTGTTTTTATTTCAATAAATATGGATAAATAATCAATAAATAATAATGGAATAATCGAATATTAAAATAATAAATTGTTTGTCATTTATTTTTTAAATTTAAGTTAAATCCTGTGATAATAACACGATAAACAAATTACATTAATTCGGGTAAAATATGTATGTACTTACATGTAATGTCATCGATATTCGAAAATAATAATGTAAGCAGAAAGAAAAATGTATACGTCTTCATTGTAAGATAGCAACTACGCGAATGCGAAGTCGTAGTGTCCTGGTAGTATCTATATATAAGATAGCTTTCACTCCGCGTGAACCCACCGCCCACAAAGAGAGACTACCATACGGTACTTTGGACAAGACAACCAGTTGCGATTGTGGTATAAAAGAAGACAGAGCTAAAACCTGTTGCTAACAATTTTAATTCTTACACGATGAAACCGTAGTCTGTGATGCACGTTTAGTGGTCGCATATTTTGCTCACTTAGTAGTCGCGAGTTGTCCCCGCCAGTTCTTGCGTTAGAATTACTTTATGCACTACTTATATGAATCATAGGAATAAGAAATATAGAAATTTTATATCTATCACTCTGTAACGACCAGATTAGTTTTATCTAATCGATAAACTTCGCACTACGAAAATGATACTAAGTACGAATACACTTAAATAATTTTGTCTTACTCGAGTTATAATGCGTATTTAAATATCTATATATGATGATGAAAGTAATAATAAAAATACACATACATGATATGGACATAGCATGAAATGAAACCGAATTAGCAATTGTAATCAGCATAAAAGAAGGTGAATATGTAAGACACAATAAAAATACAATATCATATATAAAAACAAGAAAAATTACTAGAATGAAATATATTACATTATACGCTATAGATTGTTCAGCATAACAATCTTTTTTTGTAAAGCTTTATTGTTTCTTATATCTAGTATAATAGTTTACAAATGTGTATTATAAACACAATTTCTTATTTCATCCTACTGTAAAAAGAACATTTCAATTTATTTCAGTTCTTACTGTACATGACTTTTCCTCTGTCTCCCTAATACTAGTCGACGGGGAGTGAGCAAATGAAACATGAGTCGAACGTTTCCTGGAATAAAAACGCATACTTGCACGGCTTGTTATCGCGTTCCGGTCCCGTCGTTTTAGGAACTACGTCAGAATGTAAGTTAATATTTTTTTTATAATTGAGTTTTACATAAAAATGTACGTTTCTAATGAAAGTAATACAAAGATTTAATATATAAAACAAAGCTAAAAGGCCGTAGCTAATTGTAAAGTAAATAATTTAAAAAGAAAAGTATTTTGAAAGCCACATTCTTACATATATTTTAAAATTTATATTTTTATGCGAGATCAGAAGACCTATATGAAGCTAGTCGGAAGAAATACCAAAATATGATTATTTTTAATTTTCCGTAATATATTTCGTTTGTAAATCGTTTGTATTTGATTGTGAGTATATTTTTAACGTTTGTGACAAATTAGTTCTTTCTAATTAGCAACTTTATTTCAGTCGTGATATCAGATAGAACTTTTTAGTAATTTTTTATAAGAAATAAATTTTGTGATAACAGATAACTACAATTGATCGTAAATCGCTTGTGATTTACAAATGTATCATTTTCACTGTTTGTGAGTGAATAATTTTTTAATTATTTAGAAGTTTGTTTTATAATAAATAATTCTAGTACGCATGCGCAAAATATACTGAGAACTCTTGCCAACAGAGAGCGCACCGACGCGTTACGCATGGCGGAAATCATTTAAATTTTCTAACAAGGGACCATCCCGAAGTGATAATCTCCGATTTTGATGAAACTTGGATATAATGTAGTTCTCGAAAAAATATTTGACACGTATTTTTTTTTAGCTGCCATCATTCATGTTAAGGGGGTTAAAATAGCCTTCAAAGTGGGGGGTGAAAATCACGTTTTGTGGAATATCTCGGAAACCAGTAGAGCTAGAGGGATGGTTTAAATTGCAAAGTTGTGTATTTTTTAATGCGGAATCCAACTGTGCAAATGGATTTTAAAAAATCGCATTTGTTTAAAAAATATATTAAAAAATGACACTTTTTTGTCAATTTTTCTATTTAAAAGTTGTTGTATCTTCTCGTAATTTTTTATGTGAGAAGTATACTAGTAAGTATAAAATACGGATAAAATGGAATTTTCATTTTTACATTGTAAATATAGTTAACGAAGTTGTATTTTTTTCGTACTTTTTCGAGACGCAGTCCTCGAATGTATATAATCAAGTACGTAAAGAGCTCCTATGTCTTTACTGGTAACTGTATTACAGTGAACTTGACAAATTTTTTCAATTGGGATCAGTATTACCGTCCCAGGTATAAGAGTTAGCCGGCGATGACCGCTAAGGTTTTCCCGCGCGGTCACAAGGCTTTTATTGAGGGGGCTATTGCATCCAACTTTTTTCAAGATTTTGGCAATTGAAACCAAGTTGTTCCACGTTTATAAATATATGGTAGCTCTGAAAAGAGCTGGTGTTACTATTCATGTGTGCAGCATTTAACTGCGAATAAAAATGATTTCGGTCTTCTTTTATACCTTCCTAGAAAAGAGTTCGGCTCCAAGCAAGTTTCTGATTGGTTGAAGCTCTTGGAGTAGGGATTGAAAATTATGGCAAACGTATAAAAAGTCTCTCATTAGCTCCACCGATAATACTTTTCTTAACATAAGGCGTAGGCGCAGTTCAGCTGTACGGACTACGATTATTATTGGAGCGACATTTAATTGACTATAGGTATTCATCCTGCAGTTATTTTTGCAGCTCTCTGACCCACTAGGATACGGTATTTATGTTCATTTTATCATAACATTCATATATTGTAAGCGTTACAAATATTTTTCATAATATTTGTTCAATATTTTAAATTTTGTATACATTTGTATAATACATTTCACGTATTTCTTTGTGTAGTTTCAGTAAATCTAGTTGTAGCATCATGAAAATTAATGCAATTAATATTATAGATATTTTGATAAAAAATTATAATTATGAAAATAATAATTCTGCACGAACTGCTACGAATGCAAAAGAATTTGAATTGGCCCAAAATATTATAGATTTGATTGACAGGTGTAAGCAGGCTGCATATACAGATGTCGAAACATTTCAGGAATTAGTATTTGACGGAAATTCTGGTCACTCAAAATTTACATCATTTGATTACGACGATGAAAATGAATTGCAAGAACCAACAACGTCCTCGTCAATAGCTACTGTGGATGAGAAATCTTCTACTTCACCCGATGACAATCCTGAAGAAAAAGAGAAAGAAAATGTAGATCTGGAATATAAGCAAAAAGCTGTTAATTTTTGGAAGAGTGGAAAGAAAGGGAGATTGGCCTTTAAAACCGTGCAGAAGAGGTATCGAAAGTTATCAACGGTTGGACAGTTGTATAGATGGGAAAAACATGTAAATATAGGTGGAAGCCGAATTAATAAATTAAAACTGCTTGCACAAAAAACAATAGCACGTTTCATTGAAATGAGGAATCGAAAGATACCAATACACGACATAGATTTACGACGATGGGCACTACAGGAAAACGAAATTGTTAATTTACCGGGATTTCAAGCATCATACCACTGGCTCTGGAACATTAAACATAAATACAATATTGTATCGAGGAAAATAACAAAACTAGTCACACGAAATTATACAAACAATTTATCAGAAATAAATGCAGCTGCTGACAATTTTGTACAGCATGTAAAACAACATTTTGAATTTTATGGAAAAGAAAATATTTTTAATACTGACCAAAGCGGATTTCACGCTTTGTCATGGAAAGGAGAAAATCAAACAGAAAGTGCTGTTCAATCAGTGTCATCAATGACACATAGTTATACCATCCAGCCGACAGTTTCAGCTGATGGTAAACTACAATCTCCACTCTTCCTTGTCCTAAAAGAAACAGGTGGCCAATTAGGACCACGTGTACAACAGACGATGTTTACAGCTCCTAACATCGTTATCGGAGCTTCATCATCAGGAAAACTGACGAAAGAATTACTGAAAATATGGTTAGAAAAAGCGTTCCTCCCGATCATCAAAGAAAGGGCAATACTGATTTTAGATTCATGGAGCGGCTATGATGAAAATCTAATTCAAAGTATTGCCCCAGCAGAAATAAATTTAGAAATTTTAAAAATCCCCAAAAACACGACAGGGTTAATTCAACCATTAGATGTTTACGGTTTTCGCGTCTGGAAAAATTTCGTAAGAAAAATATCAGATTTAATCATAACTTTAAATTTAAATATAAATTTACATGCCCGTGACACCATTATAAAAATTCAGTCACTTACACACAACCAACTATCAGCACCTCGATACATAAAACTGTTCCAGTATGCATGGTTTCGATGCGGCTATGTTGACGAGAGGCCAGGAGAATTCGAAAACCCTGTGGAGTTCTGCTTCACCAAGACGTCAAGCATGATATGCAATCGTTGCAATAGTGTTGTTTGCATAAGATGTTCGTGGTGTCAGGAGCACTTATGTTTCAATCATTTTTTAATAGAATTCCATTATTGCAATCAGTATATTGAATAAATACTTTCATGACTTTCAGCTTTCTAAAATTTCAGGTACCAATATTAAAACCAGCTCTTTTCAGAGCTACCATATATTTATAAACGTAGAACAACTTGGTTTCAATTGCCAAAATCTTGAAAAAAGTTGGATGCAATAGCCCCCTCAATAAAAGCCTTGTGACCGCGCGGGAAAACCTTAGCGGTCATCGCCGGCTAACTCTTATACCTGGGACGGTAATACTGATCCCAATTGAAAAAATTTGTCAAGTTCACTGTAATACAGTTACCAGTAAAGACATAGAAGCTCTTTACGTACTTGATTATATACATTCGAGGACTGCGTCTCGAAAAAGTACGAAAAAAATACAACTTCGTTAACTATATTTACAATGTAAAAATGAAAATTCCATTTTATCCGTATTTTATACTTACTAGTATACTTCTCACATAAAAAATTACGAGAAGATACAACAACTTTTAAATAGAAAAATTGACAAAAAAGTGTCATTTTTTAATATATTTTTTAAACAAATGCGATTTTTTAAAATCCATTTGCACAGTTGGATTCCGCATTAAAAAATACACAACTTTGCAATTTAAACCATCCCTCTAGCTCTACTGGTTCCCGAGATATTCCACAAAACGTGATTTTCACCCCCCACTTTGAAGGCTATTTTAACCCCCTTAACATGAATGATGGCAGCTAAAAAAAAATACGTGTCAAATATTTTTTCGAGAACTACATTATATCCAAGTTTCATCAAAATCGGAGATTATCACTTCGGGATGGTCCCTTGTAAGTTTTATATTCTACAAGTAACAGTTCTTTTAATATTTTGTAGCAACTGTCATTATACCAAAGATCTTTTACAATCAAAGAAGTTATCAAGCAAAAAGTATTTAAAAGAATTATATAATAACAAAAATAACACAAGATACATATTAAATAAGTATTCATTTATTAAACAATGTTAATTTGTATGTTCTATAACAATGTGGTACTTTGTGTAAAATTGTTTATTACAGAAGTACACAGAAATCAAGTAAGTTTTACTCTTGAAAATGATAAAAATGGACATATCAAAAGATAATAGTTATTAAAACTTAGAAAATTGGAAATGCACCTGTAAAGAAAGATTTGATATACTATTACTAGAATAGAATTGATTTATTTTCTGCCTTCTGTCCAAGAAAAGAAACTTGGTTTACAATAGTTGCTAATTTTTGTTTATTCACTCTGTTACATTCGCAATCTTGTTTGCTTCCACTTAAATACTCTGTGTATGCTATACCTATCCAATCTTATATTATCACTATAATATATACAAATTTATGAAATGTTTTAAAAATGACTAATTTTTACTTTTTGAAAGATCATTGTATACTTTCTACCGATTTGTTATTTTCCAACTTTACTAAACAATGATTTGGTAATTATGTTATAATTCCTGTTAATCTGTATTCATTCTTTCCTAGAGTCAATAACGCGTAGGCATTTCAAGTAGTTTATGCTTTTTTGCCTTTAATAAAGCGTTTCAAAGTTTGACATCTAATTCAACGAAAATATGTTTATTTAATTTTGTTGCTATAATTGCAGATTCATCAGAAAAACATTTTTGGTTGTAAATCTTAGGAATAAATTATAATGCATGTTGTAATGACTTAAAACTATTTTCTGTAATAATTGAAGGATTTGAAGACAGTATTGATATATTGATTATAGATATCCCACAATTATTACAATTGTTTGTTGAAGTTCCACTAAAATGACTTTGACATAGTTTAGTCCAAAGTTGTTTTACATTATCAGTAACATCTATTGTTAACAAATTTTTTCTGTTTGTTAATACTTTCGTAGCGGTATGAGTAAACTCTAAAAATTCTACTGCATAAAGGCAGTACATTCATCATACTTCACAGGTGTCAGTAAAGTAGAATCCTTATTTGAAATAGGGCCTTACAATTCTGTAAATGTTTACAGAATCTAGGGGACTCTACTTTACTGACTCCCGTGATGTACGGTACATAATTACACTACTTTTTGAATAATGGGATTATTAGAATTTATTTATACAATAATTATTCATTAGTTTATAATGTTGTGAATAAAAACTGGATTTACTTATTCTAAAAATAAGATGTATAATAACTAATACAAAAGCTCTGTTTTGCCACGTCCGCTTTGTTTTATTTTACTTTACTTTATTGGTTCTCTTTTATAAAAAAGAGGGTGGTTGAATGACAATTGTAAGAAAAATCGACCGAGCGATAGCGTAAAGGGTTTAATTAAATAATAAGAAACTGTTTGTGGGCGTAAAATAACGTAAGTATATATTTTGTGAGACTGTGGTATATTTGCCTTGCTCTCGCTAAGACGTCTACAATAAGAATGCCCCAAAAAGGACACTTCTAGCCTTAGGACCCCCTTCGCCAGTCTAGTCTGCGAACTGTTTATGGCTTTTAACGGTTCCCTTCAAGGTCCACTGACAAAGCGTCCATGGTCTATGTTCAACTTTCTAATTTACGAAATGGAAGCTTTCGAATTTTCTATTGCAGTGCAATACGTCTCATCCTGCACTTATGCGTGCATCACTCCTGTGCCTATGTTACCTTCGCTCGAGCCAGTCCAAGTATAATGTGAAACTCACTGCAATCCCTTTAATGCGAGCTGACAGATTTTCAATTCCTAATATAGCAATATGATGTTTTAATTTTTACATTTTTTTTACTACAAACTTTTTAAACATATTCGTGAGGTTTTTCCGATTAAAATGAGATCAAGCACGATACAATTTGGATAATATTTATCATTCATTAAAAAATGGAGTGTTCCTCGAGATTGACTTGAGAATCGCGAGTGAGTTCTCATTTTGCAACGCAGAATACATATCCCCCCACAGATCGGCTTGAAAACAGTGACCAAATTCTCACTTTGCAACGATGCGACAAGTGCGTATCCTCTCTCAAATCGATTCGAAAGCAGGTACCGAATTCGTCGACTTGCCGTCTTTTATTTCACTTACAAGTATCGAATAACAATTCGATTCCGATCTCTTGAAACTTTCTCTGCTTCCAGAATCTACCGGAAAGATCCCCACAACTTTTCTACACCCCCATAATTTCTCCACCCTTGTCGCGCCGCTTTCAGTCCCAAGATTTGGGACTGGCCTATCAACCTAGACCTAGACCATCAGCGCCATTACTCGCAAGACCCAAAAACCCTCTTACCGCAAATTTACGGTTTCCTTCATTATCCTTACATAATTATGCTTTTGTAGAAAAACCTCCCTTTCCAGGAATATCTCCCCACCACTGGACTACCACCACCAAAATTATAACATAAAAGAAGGCCCTTCGAGGAACCCAGCGAGTCAGTCTATTTTTAACCTTATACTGTACGGGAGTCTTTGTAACTTAATTAATATAAAAATAAATACTTAAATAAAATCCAGCCTAGTTCTTCTTGATTTGACGACATAAATTAGTGGCAGCGGTGGGATACTGTTCGTAGACTTCAACCAACGGGAAACCTTCTAGCCAAACTAGATATGCTCCGAGAAGGAATCGTTGGGATATCCTGAAAAGAACCCGAAGAATCTCGAGGAACACGCAAGCTGGACCACAAGTGGACCCATTGGCGACAGAGCAGAGCCAACGTAAGTTTGCTCCGCCCGGTATAATGTCAAGCGCGCAAAGCCGAAATAGGTTCCAAGTAGATATGAATTTACTAGCGGAAAAACTTCTGCAAGTCTCCGATAGACTCAGAGCGTTAGAGGAATCCAGACCTACCCAGCAAACAGCAACGAACGTCCAACCAGGCCCTGTTGACGACATATCTGGAAGCTACACAATCGGAAGATATGATCAATGTCTACCCTTGATCCTAGACTTCGACAGAAGCAACACCGAAATATTTATTAGCACCCTGATCAAAGTTTCCTTCATATTGCATCCAGAGCAGCATGCATTACTATTGCCTGCGATTATATCGCAAAAATTAAAAGGATGCGTAACTTCTACGATACGACCAGATACCATACATTGATACCAAAGTTAATAGAGAAAGTCCGCTTCATGTATGGAAAAACGGTCGATGCATCGGCAATAAAAACCAAACGCGATGTATGCAAGCAACGACCAAATGAATCGATAAACGATTTCATACAACGTTTCTCCCAAATATAGGACGAATTACTAACAGCCGTCAACTCCGAAAGAAGGTTGCAAATCTACATCGACATAAAAGAAATAATATGCAATGAAGAAGGTGTTTCCGTTGCAATGTCAGGCCGGAGATATCACAGTACCTCTTCAGCCAACAACTGGAGACTCTCAACCAAGCATGCGAAGCCGCATGCATGTACGACATGGAATTGCAATACATACAACAACAAATGCGAATGTGGCAACCACCAAGGGAACCAAGAAGAATAAATGACCAACGCCCCGCAATCCAGAGATACCCAATTTCGGACTGGAGGAGCATGGAATGCACCTATTGCAAGCGTCGAGAGCACACGGAACCTGAGTGTCGAACGAAGCAGAGGGACCAGTCAGGACGGCCTACCGGACAACAACGAAATTTTCGTTGGGGTACACCGAACACCAACCGCCGGAAGGACGGTCACCATCGGGAACGCCAAGCCAATCTCAACAGAGAAGCACCAAATGATTGTAGTTCTAGAATGCTATCTCGTGTGTGGAGATTAATGTCATAGTGCAATATAACAATTATGTCCGAAAAGCGACGAACATAAAAAATGTGTTTTTTTTTTCAAACTCAAATTTCTCAAAAACTGTACGTGCTGGAGAAAAACGGGTTGCAGGTTCGTAATCAGCGCGAAAAAAGCTATAAGAAACACTGAATGAAAATAGAAACGCCAATTGGCTGTTGGACAGTGTTATTGGCCTTCTAAAACAGAAAAATTTGCACTTTGAATTTTTTGTTTAGGCCTAATAGTTTCTGAAATATTCGAGAAAATATGTTTTGCAACTCCAACTTTGGGGGCTATTTTCACCCCTTCAGGGTGAACCATGGACGATGGCCGGTAAAAAAAATACGTGTCAGATATTTTTTTGCGTTCTATATCATACTCAAAACGTATCAAAATCGGCGTGTGTCGATCGGGTAATGTCCCTTGTTAGTTTTGTTTTTATGAGCCATCTCTCAAACCTTGGTAAATTCGTCAAATTCGGTCGATTATCTTCGCATAGCCACCTGTTTTTCGCGCGGCACTAAAAGAGTTAAATGCTGTTGTTTTATTTGCGCGGCGCCTGGGCATTCTCGATCTTAACTTTTAAGTGTTTCGCGAGTTTTCGATAGTCGTTGAAACTGTGAATGTTTTGTGACATACTCGCTCCGCTTGCCATTTCTTCACAATCATACCCTTACACATGCACACGCTCACTCAGGGTAGACGCGCTCTAACGTAAACATGGGTAACGGCTTTGAGCGATCAGCTGTTAGCCGCGCGGTGTTTTTGTCGTCTTTCTTTCCTAATTCGCGATATTTCTAGCACGTTCTACGCGACGCACAGTGGCGAAAAACGGCGAAAATGTGGACAAAACTAATATCTTCGATTCTGAGATAAATTATTCAAATGTTTTTTGATAAGATGATTGTATTAGTGTTGCAAATTAATTTTTTGTGTTGAAAATCGAATTTTGATTTGTTAGTTAACTAATACGGAGTACTGTACGTATGAATTTTTATCTCCGAAACTATTTAACGAAATTAGTTAAATCTTTCTTTATTTTAATCTTGAATGTTTGAACTACCTTAACAATATTTTTATTTATTGACAAATTAATTTTTTAATAACAGAAATTGTAAATAAATTTTTATTTTTTAAATTTTTGTATTGGGGCGGTTTCACTCCTAGCTGCAATGCTGGCGAAACGTTGAGAACTTGCTTCCTTCAGGACATGGCTTACACCCGAAAGCCTCAACAGTAATACCTGTATTGAGAAGGGAAGTATGAATAAAGTGAAAAAAATTTATAATTAATAAAAAAAAATTAATCGCTATTTTCTTTAGATATTTCGGAATCACCTGTATCAAGAATATTAAAGAATTGACTGACAGCTTTTGGATATTTCTTTGTTTTTTTGACAAGTAGCTTTCTCAAGTTAGTTACATACGGATCTGAAGATACTAACAAATTGTGAACAATATCCTCCATGTTTTTAATTATACAAAATTTTCGCGAATAACTTTCTCTATATCTTTGTATATCTTTGTTTCGGGATTCTTGCGCCTCTTCTCTCAACTGCCCAATTGAAAGAATTGCATAATTGATTATATCTTTGCAATGAATTAATACTTTATGAACTCTGGTGGGCATGTTGTACCATGGATATAAATGAACAAACTTTTTTGCAGTGTCAAAGCAATAATTTTGAAATGACTCTACTTTTATGTGATATGAACTCGAAATAGTCAATAAAATATTCTGCATACGTTTAATGATTTCTTCGTCAATTCCGGTTATCTCTGCAGAAAGATTTGCTTGTGTGAAAAATCGGCGCGCGGTATTAACACCATTAGTATTACCATATCCAACTTTCGGTTTGTTAACTAATAATCCCATTTTTTCTTTAAAACTATCCTGTATTTTTTTTTATTATTTGCTACTTTTTCTTTATCTGCAAATCCGCGCACTTGCCATTGGTAAATGATTAATTTATACGAAACATACAGAAGGCGTTCAAAAAATCTTATCCAGGCATACAATGACGAAAACCCGAAACATAATTTAGACCTATCTAAAATGTCTTGATTTAAAACTAGATCGATGTTATTGAAATATTTGGATGTTAATCCACATAAGTAACATCTTTGTGTGGAGGAAGTTTTGGAAATTGTGTTACAAACTATACCATCGATCATAGTAAATAATAATTTATAATCTATTGATAGACTAATGTCCCTAATTTGAAGCGTTGTTGATTTTAAAGATACAATTTGGTTTTTGATATTTTCTACTTCACTAATAGTTAAGGTTGCGGTTTCATGTATTAATAATAATCTAATTGGTCTAAAATATGTGGGAGAGGAAGGACGAGGATTCTGCCAGACTACAATTTTTCCGTTCGATATTGGATCTCCAGATACTAATTACACGGGAACAAGAGAGCTAACAAATATACTAATATTAAAAATATTAGGATCTCTAAATTTTTGCTTGTGTTCATTAAAATCAAAGGTTCCATCGCAATCCCATTTTGCTGTTAAACAGAGATTATTTATTTTATTGCAAATTATAGTATCTGACACTTCTTCGATTTCAATTAACCGTATAGTTGTATGATCTAATAAGGTTTGCAAAGGTACATTAGCGATGGATTCAGTAACAAGTATGGTTATGGGGTAACACTTTTTCCTAGCAGCAGTAATAGTTTCGTAGTTCGGATATATGTGACTATTATGAATTTTGGCTGTGTCTCTACCAACGTTATATTGAAATTTCGTTAATTTTGCTTCGACTACTATTGATAATGCCTCATCAGGCGAATATGGTATTATAACATCACTCATTTTACTATGGGCTTCTCTATATTCCAAGGCTCGATCAGGCGAAGCAAATACGTCCTTTATAATCGTAGCTGTATCTATTATGTGATTTTTTCAAAATTGCATTTGTGCGGCATAGGCTAATTCTTGTGGACTGAAACTAGATCGAAGACATTCCGTCTTTCGACTTTTCGATCTTTTACTTACCTCAGAGAATTCAGTGGGCGATCTTCTGGTTTGAGTATGAAAGATGCCAATCGAAAATGTGGTCTGTGCAATTCTTTGATTAATAGCAACATGGTTTTTGTTCCGAACGTGCGACGGAACACAATACGCGAGGATTTCGTAAATAGTTTATGATGGGTCCGGGACTAACAGTTATTACAATCAGTAGATTGTAGCGTTACGTTCGGACACGGTAAGTCTTAACTATAGTTCTCAAGATTAATTTCGATTGAATTAACTCACGTCTCGTTTAAATTACACTGCCGATTACGGTGTATATATAATAGGTATATATAATAAGCTCAGGTATGGCGGAACGGCCCGTGGCCTAGAATGTTCAAATTGACAATAATATCAGTTACTAAATGCACAGAAAATAATTGTGCAGTAGTTTTAAGCAGTCACCTATTTTTATGAGTATACTTGTCGTGAAGAAATAGTAATTGGTGAAATGAAACAGTTAACTGGTTAAAAAAATTGTGCGATCATCGTGGTCATGACGAAAATACAAAATTGCTAGCGAAACAAATTTATTTTTTGTGCACAAGGAATGACGATCGCGTTACGTCAATCCCATAGTACAGAATATTTAGCGAATTTGTCAAACGCATTGGAAATATTGTTCTTAATGAAGTTACATTTTCTTTGTATAAGCTGTTCATTTCGTTGTTTTTTATGACTTCTGATTGCTTTTTCAGTTCCTCATTTTGGCTTTTGATATTTGGGTTTCTTGCTTCACTTTTTTTTTTATGACGACAAATCGTACAGACCGTGCACCACGAGGCACATTAGAAATCGTATACAGCATTGGACATAAACTGCGCAGGCGCAACCCACCATAAGATGATACCCCCACCATGACCGCCCATTATATTAACAACCGCGCCAGCGAAAAACAAAGAAAAACCCGGAGCACAGTATAAGATAGCTATACTGTGCCCGGAGTAAGACTCCAAGGAAATCTCTTGATAGCACTGTCCTAAGCGAATCTAGCGGTACGATTGCGAGCGGTAAACACTGTCGCAATTATATCAGAAAGGGGAAAGAATAGCCAGAAAATTTAAGTAATGGTTACAATCAACTTTTCGGAGGCCGGATAATTTAAATAATGGTTACAATCAACTTTTCATCGGACAGCTAATTTAAATAATGGTTACAGTCAATTTTTCAGTGGATGGATAATTTAAATAATGGTTACAGTCGACTTTTCGGACGGATAATTTAAATAATGGTTACAGTCAACTTTTCAGCGGACAGATAATTTAAATAATAGTTACAGTCAACTTTACAATGGCCGGATAATTTAAATAATGGTTACAGTAAACTATTCAGCAGTCAGAACATTTAAATAATTGTTGACAGTAAACTTTCAGCTGCCGGATAATTTAAATAATGGTTACAGTAAACTTCACAGCAGCCAGAAAATTTAAATAATGGTTGACGATGAAATGGTCTTAGGGGAAAGAAAGACCGCGGTAGAATTATCCAAGATCAATCAAATATTATGGTACTTATGGTGAAACTTTTCAGCAAGAAAGGGATGGCCATAAATAAAAAAGGCAGTAATGAACATACGCGTAGAAATGGGGAACAGATACACCGACGCCGTTGCAGCAGACCTTAACCTTCAGATAGGTTGGGATATAAATCAAAAAAGAGAGGAACATGATGAAAAATCCACATGCAACATTGTGACCGCAAGGAATGTAAATATAATTTTCAAATTCAGGGAGTGGAATGTGGGAAAAGCCGAGCTTTTTTTACGCGGTGATTATAAAAACTAGAGTTGGAAAAATTATTATATTATGTCCAGATTAAAAAACTAGAAATTCAGAACATTAGATATTTAAAAATTCAGAATCCAGAAATATGAGAACTTAGAAACTTAGGGACTTCAAAATTTAGAAAATCTGGAATATTGGAATCTAGAAACCTAGAAATCATGTAATTTACATATTCAAGTTTAAAATTAAATTTAAATTTAGATTTACGTAGAAGTCTGGAAATGTTTATTTATCTACTTAGAAATGTTCATTTGTCTGTTTTTCAGATGTCGATATTATAACAAAGATCGTTGCCTTCAACATGATCTGTTGTATCTTAGGTAAAAATACTTTAGATGATCCTTTCATCATAATAAGAAAAAGAAAGAACAGTTTTCCATTGGCAAATATAGTGGCTTGTGTGGTAATGCTAGCAAAAATAAAATTAATAATTGTATATTATAAAAAAACATAACTTTTCTACTAAAGTATTTCGTATATTTTCGCTGGTTTTCAAAACAGTACTTATAGGTCGAAACATTGAAAACTAGTTTCACTTCTTAAACTCCCACCTCAGCCGTTAAAATATATACGTATAACTTATTTTTGCTTGCTTAACAAACATAAAAAGTTTCTTCAAAATAGGAGGGGGATTTTCATGGCGCTTGGAGGAATTCCAAACAATCTTTATTTATCCTATAAGGATAAATTATTCCTTTGTGCAGGGAAGAAAAAGATAGTAGACAAATCGACATTCGAGAATGCAACGTCATTCTTTCAAGAATTTGAAGCAAAAAGCAATTTTTTCTCACGTTTGCTGTTTTAAAATAATCTTTGTATCATGGTATAGGATGCTATAAAACTAGATTTTGAAATTATTTTCAAAATGAAAAAGCATATAAAAATGTTCTTTTTTGAAAAATTTTAAAAACAAAAATGCAATATCGAGTTCTGTAATACCTGCCATTATTATATAATAAAGAATGGCATAAAAAAAAAAAAGAGGAAATTTAAAGTCTTGAAATAACGAAGTCGCATTCTTGAATATTAAAATGTCTTCTATTCTTGTCTTTCTTACACAAAGCAATGCAGGATAAATAAGGATTACATAGAACTTTTTAGTTTAGCTGTATGGGACCCTCGAAGTCAATTTCGAATTGGCCTGTCGCTTTAGCAGATCCTGAAGTAATTTGAAAATAATAGGTATATTTTAAAACGTAAAATATATACTTATATTTTTGCTGCAGAAAGCATCAAGCAAAGTTACAAAATCACTTTCGTTTACATTTTACAAGGAAAATAGTTCGGCAAAACTCGCGTCGCTGCCAGTGGTATTCAATGTTGGCGCGGCGCGGTGGTCGCCCTGCCTATTGTCTTGACTTGTCAATTTCAACTATTACACTTTTACCTTTGACTTGAACTGATGTTTTATTCCATGCATGAAATAGATAATTCTTGGCAAAAACTTTCTGTTTAAATAACTGTTTTTAATAATAGATGAAGTTTATTTTCTAGAAAAGCACGTGTTAACGATCTAAGCATAAAAAAAAAAGAGGCAGATATTTTGAATAGGAAAATCTGACCGTTTAAACCAAGGATTTGTGTATGAACTAATATTTAAATTATATTCTACTTCAAAACGTTTATGTTAAAATGTGAGTAAAAAATTAGATGGTGTTTTTGAAAACAAATCTCCCGAATATGCTCACTTCGCACGTCAGTAGTATTGAAAACAAATTGTTAGAATTCGAATAATGGAAAGTGTCAAGTAAGGTTGATATGAGTAACACAACAAATAAGCTGTAACTTTGTTAACAATTAACTAAATGGAATTAAATTTTGTGAGAATCTGCCTGTTGAGTGCAACAAGCTTTTCTTAAATCACTTCGGTAAACGTGAACTACAAAGTGACAGTCACTCTCAAGTAATGCAAATACCCATTATGAAGCTCTTTAAATCTACCAAAATATTCTGACATTAAAGAAATACGCTAGAAATATTAATCCAAGAAAAAAAGGTAGTTGTCATTAGAATGTTTGTAAAAGTCGAAAAATATTCAATGGCTTCATAAGCTTACCCTTGTTATGGTTCAGTCTAAAATCTCTTTGGACGGTGAAATTCAGTTACAGTATTAAAATCTAAACTGTTCTATTATATTATATATGTTAGCGTGAAAGACCGAAATTGGAGAATGTCGACTTTCACCGGTGAATGTCAACACATACCAAATATGTACGTCGGTGAAAGATCGAATATTTTATTACATTCTTGTACATTCGGACCTTCACCGGTGTATGTCGATAATTACAGATATGCACTGGTGAAGATCCAAAAGAGAGGAGCCGACAAAGAAGCGACTGGCTCTGTCCCACCAAATCTTGTGTTCTGCTGGGAGTCAGTCAGCTTTGCCAATCTTATGCAAGCTTTGATGATGCGAGCAACGTTTTCTTAATTTTTTTTTCAATACCGCAATTTATACTGAATGGATACTGCAGTAAATCGTGATCTTTTTCTTGAAGAGTTAAATGCATTAATTGCGAGTAAACGAGAAGACAATTGTTTTTATTTTTCTCAAGGAAAGTACTCTAAAATACTTTCTGAAGTGGTTTCTGCTAAAACTAAGTGCAACACACCTTTGGATTACAGACGATTAAAACGTTTTGACGTTTTAAAAATTAATGATGAAAGGAAATTAATTGTACCATTAAAATCAGGGGAAACGAATATACAGTATTATGTCACCAATGAAGAATTGTTCAGTATACTACATGAAACTCACGCCAGAATAGGCCACGGAGGAAGAACACGTATGCTTAGAATGAACTATGTATATGTTTTAAATTCTTGGTCACTCCTTTCAGAAAAAGAGGCGAAAAAGTTACGTCACCCTTTTGTGATGTTTTATACCGACTGAATTACGGAGAAGAAAATATAAATCTCCGACATGTTCAACATTCACCATTAGTGCATGGTGAATGTCGACATTTACCGGTGTAAGTCAGAAATAAGGGTATTTAGCAAATATTTCGGACATACACCAAGCGACTATGTGAATGTTGACATTCACCGGTGAAAGTCGACATTCTCCAGATTTCGGTCTTTCACGGTAACATATGTATACAGCGCAATAAAACGGGAATAACGATTACTGATTCATTTACAACTTGATAAGTTTCCGAAATTCAAAAATTATATGATGTATTATTTACACTGCAGCAATTTATTATTCCCAGTTTCGATCAAAGACGTTGTATAACAAAAATATTCTCTATCAAATTTAATTCCTTTTCCACAACTAATACAATTTATTGTGTCATGGATCACTTTTCGTGAAATTAAGAAATTGATTAATTTAATATAATTGTTACATATTTCGAGAAATTCATGTAACTCCATTTTTTTTACTTTTCGCAAAATACATATACAAAAGCTAGGATAGTAATCAAAATACGTCTGTAAACGACTAACAGATTCGTGCAATACCTTACTTGCAACTGTTTTCAGTAAAGCCTCGATATAATCGAATATTTCATGTTTGAATTTTCCATTTTTTTACTGTAATAATAGATTCCTATTTTAAACGTTAAATTACAAAGCAAACATTTCTGTTCAGAAAAGCATCAAAGCAAGGTGAAAATCATATTTTGTTACTACATACAATCTCAATAATTTGTCATAATATACGGCAATGGAACCATAAAACGTACATGACAAATAAAGCGACCATCAGAATTGAGAATTACTGTCATCACCGGATTGTCGCATGTTTTGTTTTCAATTCAAAAGCGAAGATACGCACGACAAGGACAGTAGTTCTCAATTCTAAGAGTCGTCTTGTTTATCTTATGTACATTTTAGGATTCCGTTATCATTTTTTATGACAAATTATATTGAACTAGTATATTGTAAATAGAATATGATTTTTTCCTTAACGAAAATATTTTCTGTGTCGCAAGCTGTTGTTAAATTTTTTTCCAAGTTCTTAACTTTTTTTGAAATTGATTTTGAATTCGTCTTTTTCAGTTTGGTCGTTATATAAACATATTTAAATGTTTACAATGTAATAACAATTCATATAATTTTATTTATAACAATCCATAGAGTAAATAGAGCTCAAAAGGATATAAATAGCTTGTATTATAACTACATATATCATCAATTTTTATTCAAAACGAATTTTTTCAAAAACTATGGATACTATGAAAGAACAGTTTACAAATTCGTATTTAATGTACAAAAATCTATAAAAACGACTGATTTGAAGTTATAAAATCGAAATCATTAATGGTTTATCGAGCAATTTTGTGTGGCTACGAGGGTGAACAAAATCTAATAAATGTCATTACAATTATTCATTTTGTTTAAAATATTCGGCAAAATACAGTTTCTTAATTATTTAACAATGTGTATAATATTTTCATCATTAATCTGTCTAATTTTATCATTTAAAATGTGTACTTTACATAAAAATAAGTAGAAATATTCAAGGGTTTTGAGACAGACAACGTTAATTCGAAAAACACATTTTTTGTGATGGTGGCAGATATACGATCAAAACAATTGCTTTATAATGAAGACTTTAATAAGTTATTACAAGTAAATATATTCCGAATTATGCCATATTTGGTCTTATTTTAATCAGAAAAATGTCACAAATATCTAAAGAAAAGATATATAAAAAAAGAACTGAAAATAAAAAGAGTTAACAACGCATTGGCATTATTTACAATACATGATTTTGACTTTTGCCGATTAACATAATCACAGCGTCTTTCTTTTTCATTTGCTATCCTTTCCTACGTTTTAAACATTACCGTCAATTAAACCAGTAAATATAGCCAAAATTATATAGTGTTTGATTTCATTTTAATCAGAAAAATATAAAAATTCTATTGGTAAAAATTTCATACCAAAAAACATGAAGAATAAAAGTCACGAGTATATTCGAATATAAATCACATTATACTTTTCAGAAAACGAGCTTCTTGACATCTTGGCGCCGTGATGGAGATCATTTTTTCGCTTATTATGTAAATCGATTTCACTTATATCTAGCCCTTACTGTACGAACACAATATCATAATATAATAGTCCAATTATAGTATATGCATCATTTTAACTTCACACAAACAAGATTTCACGCCAGTTAAGATATTAATCTAATCTAATCTAACCTAATCGATAAGTAAATAACGTAATTAAATTATTAAATTAAGTTACACCATAGTAAGATTAGGACTAAGTTACGAGTGGCGATAACATATAGAAAAAGCTTATTTAGAATAGTGATCTTGATAACATATTTCAACATTACTAAAAATAGTCAAGAGTCATTGAAGTAAATAATTACCTTGTATTTTTGTTGATTGTGAATTCAAATTTAGCGACATGGTTCCATTGCCGTATATTATGACAAATTATTGAGATTGTATGTAGTAACAAAATATGATTTTCACCTTGCTTTGATGCTCTTCTGAACAGAAATGTTTGCTTTGTCATTTAACGTTTAAAATAGGAATCTATTATTACAGTAAAAAAATGGAAAATTCAAACATGAAATATTCGATTATATCGAGGGAATTTAGCGTTGGAAATTCTCCAACCTGTATTGGGTGTTTAATTGCTGGAAAACCCTTCTGAACCGTAATTTTATGACATATTCACTTCAAGAACACAAGAAACATCGCGAAAAATAAATTGAATAATGATTAACTAAAAATAGGTAAGGCCTGTAAGCATATCATAATGTAACAAATATACAAAGTATTATGATTATGCGAAAGGTCATGTACCCTCTGGTATGTCTGTCTACAGGTACAAAGCTGTTTATAGTTTTGTTAATATTGGAAATTTCGATATGAACCGTTGAGAATAATATTTTTGTTTAAATGAATTAGACTTAAATTATGCAAAAATAATTCTGCTAAGTTTTTGGCATATATTGTATATCATTTTAATCATTTTGACATGCCGAATACAAATATTACATTCTATTTTGACAGATATGCGTCTTTTTCGAATTTCACCTAAAATTATTTCTAAACGTAATTAATAGCGTTTTCTTAAGAAAGAAATATTTGTATCACGTAATCGATGTTATGTTACTCGTTATAACGTGCTCAATGTAGTATTATAATATAAAATAATAAAGCATTTTTATTAAAATTTGTTTTAAAATATAATATAGCATATATTTTTGCCGAAATTAAAGACTTACCAAAGATGTAAAATATCTCTAAAGCGGGAACGCCAACTAAATACATTGTATGTCTCCGACTGAGATAATTAATTATTTTACACTTACAATGTAATCAATATTTAAACTTTTTTAAAATTTAAAAGTTTAAAATTTAAATTGTAAAAATTGTGCACAGGAGTTATTTATAACATACAATATGTACAGAACATACCTACAAACCATGTATAAACAGGAATATAATAATACTATATTGCCTAATAAAATGTATAGACTAATAAGGATAAAAGATAGTCTAATAACGATAAAATATAAAAAGAATCCAGGAATATATATAGAATATATAAAAGAAGGCTTTATAAACATAAGGATCACTGGTCTGTTCACTTCGAATATCGATACAGGAATGTGTCTTTTATTTATAGGGTAGTATCGTCCTTGCTAAACCCTTCTTTACTGTATAGTATAAACAAGAAGTAAGCAATAGTTCGCTTAGAATTTTGTAACAACCACCGCAAGGTGGTGGACGATATATGCTGGTATATTGTTATGGACGCATAATTTTCAACGCTTTTAAAAGTATGTCCACCAAAAACGGATACGATATTTGTATTCAATATCCCAAATGTCGTATATCATGTGCTATAATTTGGGAGGGCAAGAATAAAGTCTTATCACCTCTCGCCATCAAATTTACAAAATATGTATTGCAGGACCAGTATTGCCGGTTATAAATACTAATATTTATACTCGACAAATTGATTTGATATACGAGGTGTGACACAAAAGTAACGAGACTAGTCCAATAAATCATTGTACCTGCAGAATCAGTTCTCCGTGACATTATCACCTTCAAAATAGTCCCCTTCAGCATTCACACACTTATGCATTCGGCGCTGCTATTGCTGGTAACAATTCTGGAACGAGGTTTTTGGAAGTCCTTTCGGACGATTCTCCGTTTTTGCCTGAACCTCTTCAACTGAGGTGAAATGGGTTCCCTTTAAGCAAAATTTAACTTTAGGAAATAAAAAAAAGTCGCATAAAGCCAAATCAGGCGAATAAGGAGGATTCCCTATCACAATAATAATTTTGCTGGTCAGAAACTGCTTGACAGATAGTGCCGTGTGAGCGGGTGCTTTGTCCCGGAGCAACAGCCATCCATCGCTTCACAACTGTGGCCTTTTTTTCCTAATTTTTTCACGAAGTCTTTTTAGTATTTCAATGTAATAGTGTTAGTTAACAGTCTGACCACTGGGAAACCACTCAATCATTACAATTCCATTAATGTCGAATTTTGATTTTGACATGCGTTCTTTTTTGGATTTTGGGAATCCTGAAGACTTCCATTGCATCGACTGGCGCTTACTTTGTGAG
Organism: Megachile rotundata; assembly: GCF_050947335.1. NCBI lineage: Eukaryota > Metazoa > Arthropoda > Insecta > Hymenoptera > Megachilidae > Megachile > Megachile rotundata. The sequence continues at coordinate 1,477,750 of NC_134986.1, forward strand.
TCATAGGTAAAAATACATGTCTCATCACATGTTACAACAGATTTCAACAAATTTTACAAGAAACTTGATGTTTATTCGCTGTTCGGTTTTTACGATAGACATTTTTCCGGCAGAATGCAGTTGCACGTGTTCACTAAATAACGCAATATTTCCAAATGGTATGACCGATTCAATCGAAATTGGCAACATGGATAGAGGAGGTATGTGGGATGATGCCATAAAAACAATTGCTGCTAATTCCATTGTTTTTTCAAGCTACAGACCTAGTCTCGTTACTTTTGTGTCACACCTCGTACTATGTCCCTTGTTCTACAGTTTCCATATTATTAAGAAGAAATATATTTCATCCATATCATGTAAATTTATATGAATTAAGTCGCAATGATTTTAATCGCTATCTTTAATTTTATCAGTAAGCTCATCGTGCAATGTACGATAATGAGTGAAAATTATTCATAATATAATAACCTCCACAACATATTTCGAATAATTTCAAAATTAATATAAATTGTACGCACGTGTACAAGAAATATTTGATAGAAAAGTGTAGATTTGTTGTCTTTTATTGTCCTTAAATTCATTTGAAGCTTTTTTTTTTAATTTTTTAAATGTTCTTAACATTATTTTCCGCATTTCCGGCACTTTGAAAAACACGAACAATTACTGTATATATAAGCCTATATTCTATAAATTTATAACATAATTAGCTTCTACAGAATCAGCAAAAACGTTTCTAGAGACAAAGGTTTGTTTGTATAGGTATTCATTTATACTATTTTAACCCTGAATTCGACCTGTTAAATTGTATGACTATTTGCGTGGTCGTCTGATATATTCGATCGATATAGTTTGAGCGTAAATTGAATAGTGTTGTTAGTCTTGTTAGCGTTTCAAATAATAAAAGTTCATAAAATATAATGTTAATGACTCATTACCGTGAACCAGGTTGCATTTGATAATTTTTTTTTCTGCTAAGATAGTGACCGATGTAAAAAAGATATCAAATTAATTCAAATGCATGTTTCTCATACATATTTGGTCTAAATTTCCACCTTTTTACGTTGCTGAATTTAAAAATCCAAAATTTTCAAAATCCGAAGTTCCTCTACCCTCGAATCTCTAAATTTAAAAAATTGTAAGTTTCCAAATTTTCAAATGTTTAAAGCTTTTTAGAAAATCAGATTTTTTAGTGCATGTATATCGAATAAAGCTTTAAAGTTTCGAAAACAAGTTTCAACTCAAGAAATTTTACTCTATATTTCTGACTTGTCTTTTTAAATCGGAGAAGCCCTTATCTGGTTGTATCACTAGTTACATAACACACTGTATATAAACTATATTACTTATAGTGTAAATAATTTTTCTGGATCTTGAAGATTTCTGGTCATCCAGTCAGCTGTAATCTAGTTTGAATCAGATAAATAGAGTTTTATTGTATTGTACATACAGGGTTTGTCCAATAAGTATCCGGATTGATGTCCTAAAATGAAGTGCGTTGAAGATATACGTACATTGAGTTAATAATCTTCAAAGTATGCCCCTCTTGCATCAATACACCGTTGCCAGCGGGTTTTCCATTGTTTATACGCTTCCTGGAAGTCGGCAAGCGTAAGACTGTTCAGGCACTCCGTCGAAGCCGCTTGAACCGCCTCAATCGTCCCGAAACGATGTCCTTTAAGGCTTCTTTTAATGCGAGGGAACAGAACAAAATCAGAGGGTGCCATATCTGGACTGTAGGGTGGTTGGGGTAGTGTTGTGATGTTATGCTTCGTCAGTATCCGTCTCACAATTAACGACGTGTGACTCGGCGCGTTGTCGTGATGGTGCATTTGCAAATCGTCGCGTCGGTTACGATTGAACAAACAGTGGATTTCGCTAAATTTAATTCCTGTGCAATTAAACGAATGCTTAAACGGCGATCGGAATTCAAAATTTCCCGCACTTTGTCGACATTCGTATCGGATCGGGACGACGACGGTCGTCCAACGCGTTGCTCGTCTTCAACGTCTTCACGGCCATCTTTGAAATTTTTGTGCCACTCAAAAACACTCGTTCTGGACATGGAATCATCCTTGTAGGCCTGACGAATCATATTAAATGTCTCCGTAGCAGATTTATTTAGCTTAACGCAAAATTTAATCGCACAACGCTGCTCGATGTTTCGTTGCATTTTGATTCTCGACGCGAACGTTAAATACGCTTCCACTTCAAGCACGATATAAACGAAACAAATGGTGGAAAACAAATGAACCTAGATTTTTATTATACATAACAACTTTCCGCATCGATCTAGCTAATAGAGATTGCTCCCTGACCTACCAAACTAGCAGAAAAAAATCAGTCCGGATACTTATTGGGCAAACCCTGTACAGTGTCTTCAAAAAATTCAGACTCTTGTTACAATTAAAATTCGCGCGCGCCTGTCGCGCAAATTCGGAAACCGAGAGGCCCGGCGGGAGCCTTCCGCGAACAGTCGTGACGCAGCCACCGACAAATCGAGACGCGTGTTATCCGTACATCTATACCTGATTAATTATAATTACTATTGTATTATTCTCAATAAACTATATATATATATATATATAAAGAAAAGTGTAACAGAATCAGAAGTGGGATTACTAGAAACTCCCGTGTTTTAAACTAAAAGGTGAAAAGAGTGATAAAGTCGTTGTTGCAAAAACGTGGTCCCGTGAACGCGATAGTGTCGGCGAAGGAAGGCTGTGTTTGATGGAGATTGCGACTCGTGTGTCGATAGAGCACAAGTGCGGCAATTAGTTGCGAGAGGAGTGACTAATTGCAAAAGTGAATAGAAATTGTCGGTTACATTTCGCCATTGTACGTATGAATACCAGGAGCAAAGCAACGGAAGATACGGTTTTCGAACAGCTAGAAGAAAAGCGAAACAGAAAGGAAAGACAAAGAGAGAAGGAACCAGAAGGTCAGGACGGTGAAGAAAATAAACAAGCGTCTGAGAGCGAGGGTACGAGCGGTTTCAGCGAGAGAGACAGCACGTTTGAGGACGAAACAATAAATACAAGTAACGAAAGTCACATTACCGCTGTGAGTATTATACATAGAACTATCAATATGAATATTGACGATGAAGCGCGTAAATTGAAAGGTATACACGAACTTTTACCTACCTTTGATCCCGTAAATTCCACGATAGATATAGACGCATGGATTGACAAAATTGAAGAGTATGCGTCGCTGTATGAGTGGAATGATGTAGCGAAACGTCATTATACATTATCAAAATTAACCGGGGTTGCCCAAAAATGGAGGGATAGCTTACCTGTGCGAAGCGGTACGACGCGCACATGGGATCAACGGAAGGAATTATTAAGAGAAGCGTTTCCGCGAGACGAAAGTTGTGTAAAGAAACGATTAGACGCGCAAAATTATACTAGAAAACCAAATCAGAATATTACTGAATATTATTATGAAAAGCTTGCAAAGTGCAACCAAGCGGGGATGACTGACGCTGAGTCGATTGAATGGATAGTCCATGGATTAAATAATCTTCGTTTTCGTGATTATTTGGGACCGTTGCACCAATATGACAAACCGAGTAAATTGTTACCAACCTTAAAGGGTGCCACACATTTGTTGCAGGATCACGTGACACACCTTAAGGGTGAAAGGAGGCGACCTAACAATACCGACACACCGGTGAAGACAACGTGTTTCAATTGTAAAAGAGAAGGGCATACTGCGAAACAGTGCGACAAACCGAAGGGAAATCGCTGTTTCCGATGTGATGAAGTTGGACATTATGCCAAATATTGCAAGTCGGCTGCAGTTTCTGCTAAGCAGCATGTAAGCAAAGAACAAACGCCGGTAGCGAAAGGTAGCGTTTTGCATATACAACCAGGTCAGAATCACGCTAAATATTTTAAAGATGCATATATTAATGGTAATCACATGAGGTGTTATGTCGATTTGGGTAGCTCCTGTGTCGCTCTACGCGAAGATGTTGCCCAAGAGGCTGGTTTAACTTATCTAGAAGGCAGCTTTGGTCAGCTTACAGGCTATGGTGACGGAACGGTTACCCCAGTCGGGATGATGACGGCAAGAATTACAATCGATGGCGTAGAAGCGAGAGCCCAAATCCACGTGGTACCGAAGAAATGCCAAGTAATTCCACTGATCGTAGGTCACCCGTTTACAGAACAAGAGGACATAGAAATAATTAGTAGGCCAAATGAACTGATTATTAAAAAGGTTAATCGTCCGATCGAAGGTGTCGAGTCGGAGAGAAGTAAAACTCCATTGTGGAGTACCGAAGAGATGATTATTCCAAATAATTATTTGGGATGTATTGCGGCGCATACGGAGATCAACAATCAAGACATTTGCATTGAAGGAGGCGTGAGAAATGATGGACAGCTAATACTGAGGTGCATAATATCAACAGATTCGGAGGGAAGGTCTCTGATTCCCGTATTAAATATTTCGGGAGCCGATCTACACATAAAGGAAGGGACGGCATTTTCACGTGGAGAAGTGGTAGAAGAAGGCCACGAACCAGCGGACAGAGAGGTGAACGTGGAACCCATAAAATTGGATGAAGTCAACACGGATTTACCCAAAGAAGAAGCCGAGCACGTCGTGAGTATATTGAATGATTTCAAAGATCTAATTGCAAGAAATATCCGGCAGGTCGGTCATACAAATATGGCGGAGATGAAGATTTCACTGATGGACGCAACTCCTATAGCCCACCGTCCATATAGGGTGTCGCAGTACGAGCGACGGCAAATAAACGACATCGTTGCGGAACTGAAACAAGCGGACATCATAGAGGACAGTGATTCCCCGTTCTCAAGTCCTGTACTGTTGGTGCGAAAGAAGACTGGCGATGTGAGGATGTGTGTTGACTACCGGGCATTGAATCGTCAGACAATTAAACAATTACATCCGATTCCCCATATTGATGATAATTTGGATGGTTTGCAAGGTATGAGTTATTTTACAACTCTGGATCTTAGTAGCGGATATTATCAAGTACCGATGGTGGAGGACTCCAAAAAGTATACCGCGTTCAGTACCGTGGACGGGCATTATCAATTCAAACGAATGCCATTTGGATTGTGCAATGCACCGGCGGTATTCCAGCGTTTAATAAACACCCTAATTAATAAGTTAGATTATGCGACTGCAATGGCATATTTGGACGATATTATTATATCATCGCGAACTATCCAGGAAGGTATAAGAAAGTTGATAGTAATGCTGAGGGCTCTACGTCAAGCCAATTTAACCTTGCGCTTAGATAAATGTTACTTCTTAATGAATAAAATTGAATATTTGGGTTTTGAAATTAGCAAAGAGGGTATCTCACCAGGAAAAAGAAAGTTACAAGCGGTATTACAGTATCCGATTCCTTGTGATGTTAGGGGTGTCAGAAGTTTTATTGGACTGGCAAGCTATTTTAGAAGGTTTGTGAGACATTTTGCTATGATCGCCAAGCCTCTTACTGAACTATTGAAAAAGGATGCTAAGTTTAGCTGGGGAAAACCGCAAGAAAATGCAATACGCGAACTAAAGGCACGATTATGTAATTCTCCAATTCTTAAAATGTATAATCCAGAGGCTCGCACTGAAGTGCATACGGATGCGTGCGCTGATGGCGTAGGGGGCGTGTTATTGCAGGAAGATGGAGAGAAATGTTTACATCCGGTATCATATTTTAGTAGGAAAACAACAAGGGAAGAGTCTAATTACCACTCCTATGAATTAGAAGCGTTGGCGATTGTGACCACGCTTGAACGGTTTCGCGTATACCTTTTAGGCATTCATTTTACTATTAGGACGGATTGTAACAGCCTGAAACTGTTAGCATCAAAAAAATACATGTCTCCAAGAGTAGGTAGATGGTTTATAAGGTTAAGCGAATATAATTATACAATTGAGTATCACCGCGGCGAAAATAATCAGATAGCAGATGCGCTTAGTCGAAATCCGGTCGAAAATCCAAAGGAAACTGATTTAATAGGTTTACCAGTTTTGGGTATACATATCTCAACAGACTGGGTGGCAGCAATGCAGCGGGCGGATAAGGAAATAATGGGAATTCGTGATAAATTGGAACAAGGAGATCAAAATACCTTCGAAAAGTTTTCAATGCGAGACGCGCGAGTATACCGAGTTAAGAAGGGTTATTGGCGCTTATACGTACCAGAAAAGTTGCGATACGAGATTGTAGCGGAAACACACAAAAACTTAAATCACGTAGGAATAGACAAAACGTTAGGAGCGATAAAAGAAGCGTACTACTTTCCTCGAATGCGAGAATTTGTTACGGAATATATAAATAGATGCATAAACTGTTTGTATTATAAAAACCAAGGAGGAAAGCAACCGGGATTTTTGTACCCATTAGAGAAAGGAGATTCTTCGTTTTCGGTTATCCACATTGACCATATAGGCCCATTCGTAAAAACGGCGCACGGCAATATGTATATAATCGCGGCAATTTGCGGATTTAGTAAATATTGTATGTTAAAAGCAGTAGCGAACACTAGTAGTGAAGAAGCAATTATTTTCGTTCATGAATTCATATCTCACTACGGAAAACCGAAACGCATTATCACAGATAGGGGAACGGCGTTTACAGCGAATGATTTCGAAACACTGTGTGCAAAATACCATATCGAACATGTTAAAACCGCCACCGCAACGCCGCGAGCCAATGGGCAAATTGAAAGATTAAATAGGCTAATTTTAAGTTGTATGTCTACTGTATGTAACGAAGAAGGCAGTGATTGGAATAGTTATGTTGCACAAACACAATGGTCGATAAATAACACTATACATCACGTTACCAAGCGTACTCCATATGAGATTGTATTTCATAAAAAGGGGATAGGTGTTCGTTCAAATCCATTAGAACGCGAAATTATTGAATTGAATGAGAGCTTAGATGCGCCTGATGAAAGAGAACCAGTTTCTAATTTGTTAGCGAAAAATCGCGAGAAACAAAAACAATATTATGATGCACGGCGTAAGAAACCTATATTGTATAAAATTGGAGATTTAGTTATGATTCGACACGATGCACCGAGCACAGGTCAAAGTAGAAAACTAGAAATCAAATATAAGGGACCATATGAGATTGTTAAATCGATAGGTAATGACAGGTATCTCGTACAAGACATCGAAGGGGAACAGCAGAGCAGTAGGCTATATAAAGCTATAGTGGCAGTCGATAGAATTAAGCCAATTGGTAATAGAATGTAAGAAAAGGTATATATCTATATGTTAATGTTAGGTTCAAGACGTGTAAATTAGATTATGAGCCAACTGCTAAACGATAATTGTACTATCGGCGAGGGCGCCTCAAATGTCAGGAAGGGCCGAGTTGTTACAATTAAAATTCGCGCGCGCCTGTCGCGCAAATTCGGAAACCGAGAGGCCCGGCGGGAGCCTTCCGCGAACAGTCGTGACGCAGCCACCGACAAATCGAGACGCGTGTTATCCGTACATCTATACCTGATTAATTATAATTACTATTGTATTATTTTCAATAAACTATATATATATATATATAAAGAAAAGTGTAACACTCTTAAATATTTCAAATATGATACTTAATAATGATAAAAATTGAACTTTGTATAAAGTACAAAAAGTTGAATTATGACTTTAATAGTATTCCACGTTTCTCATTGTATATGTATACTTGTACATTACTTTAAGATCTTTCTAAACAATTATAATAATGCATTTTTTCTTTAAGCATATTTTAAATTACGAAAGTTGAAATATGGATTGAACAGAGACATATGGTTTGTCAATATTTTATGAATCCAAACCTTTTTTATTGTGAATATGTATTAGGGTGTCCCATAAGTTTCCTTCTCTTCGCGCTATAAGTGGTTTCATCTGGCTCTCCTTGTGTAAACATGCAGGCTCATCTATTAAACGTTTATATCATTGGTTTCAGTCATCCCAGAGCTCTTTTTCAGTACGTTTCGTTTATGCCACAGTATCTTTTAAAACCTTCAACCACGTTTTTAAACATGGGCAGCGGAAGGCGACATTTACGGTATGTCATGCTGCATTGTTTTAAAAAAGGTGATAGTGTAAAAAATATTGTTAACGAAATTTGTACTGTGTACGGGGATGGTGCTATTACTGTTACAACCGTTCGCAATTGGTTTAAGCGATTTAAAGAGGGAAATTTTAATCTCGAAGATGAGGACCGCAGCGGTCGCCCAAAAACGACGGATGCCGAACTTATCAAGGCCATGCTTGATGAAAATCCCAGATATAGTATACAGGTGATACTGAATGTCACTAGGATAACCAAAACAACTACACATAATCAACTAACCAAGATGGTTTATGTTAATCGCTGCGATGTTTGGGTGCTGCACCTACTGACCGAGACGACATATTGCATTACCGGTAAAAGAAAAGGTCTTAAAATTTAATTGGGATGTTTTACCGCATCCGGCATATTCTTCAGGTATTGCACCATCAGACTACTACCTATTGTTATCCTTAAAAAATTTTCTTCATGATAAGCGCTTTAAATCCATCAGCGAAATAAAAGTGCGTCTCAAGAATTGTTTCTCATCCAAAACACAACAATCTTGAATAGAGAGCATAATGAGGCTTCCTCAGAGATGGAGAAAGGTAACAGAGTAAAAGGGTTCTTATATAACAAAATAAATAATATCTTAAACAGGAAATATTGCGTATTCAATTCATATTAGAAAAAAGAAAGAAACTTATAGGACACCCTAATATACATATATTTTACGGTACTATTTTCCACTTTTCAATTAATTAAAAAGTGGACATAGATTCTTTTTGCTTTTTTTCAATTTCTAAAGTTTTCCATATGATCTAACAGGTCACTCGGTGAAACTTCTTTGTATCTTTCAAGCCTCGTAATTCGTGATGTATTTAACAAAAAATTCAATGTTATAGTAGTATAACAAACTTTTGAAATACATATACTACAAAAATATACAATGAAATATATTCCATTGCAAATATTCAAATTGACCTTCTTATGACTTCTTGTATCCCATTCAAAGTTAAATTCTTATTACAATTATGTATTTGTTACTATAGTTAATTTTCGAGATATTTAAGCATTTCCAAAATTGTTGAAAACCTCGTATAAACGCGTGTTTGTACAGTTGAATTCAATGTTAGACTGTCGCGCTTTTCGAATATTAATATCTCAATTGTACTGGTTCGTACAATTGAATCTGGGAATTTAGTTTATTTAAATAAATGGAATGCCGATAAACAGATTTTTACTGTAACCTGGGATCACTACTGTCATTTTCTTTTATTTAAATAATCTTTTTCCATCCTTTTTCCAATTTTGATCAGGGTACTGACGACTAATTAAAAACGCAAGTACGGCTTCTGATCACTTCTTCAGGTTCACTATAGGAGCAAAATCTTTCGAATATATTGTGTTAGCAATTATTTCTTTGTGATAGTATACGCACTTCTTCAACAGTTAATCTCATAACATTCGAACAGTAAATAATTATTAAGGGTTTAGTACTTATATAAGAAGCAATGACTCTTCACCTCTTTCGAAGAGTGAAGAGTGGTAATCAACATTGCAGTCCTTCCTGTGGTCATTACTGGGAACACCGAACAAAACACCGTTTTGACACACTGCGCGAGCGTTGTATTACACATGAATACAGTTTACATTTTTTTTGAACCTCTATATAAATTATTCCTTCTATCATTGTTACATTTACCACATTAGTACTTAGGCCCGCAATTTAACTTTTCAACAGTCTAGATGACCATATTCTCTGCAGGCGCAGGATTCTCTCCACAAGTGAGAAAAAGATCTTTACCGTAAAAGTAAAAATTTTCTCTCCGCTAATAGAGGGATCCATTTGCATACTTATGCAAACAAAGAAAAGATTGCAATTTTCTTATTTCTTATTATTTTTTCATTAAACCTTTACCATCGTATTCGTCTCGTTTTTCTGACTAAAATGGCACCAAACACAATACAATTACGATCATAATTACTTCTGTAACAAACCATAAAAGTTTCGGACGTAACATTTGCAGTAGAGATACAAATTCCTCCCAATGTGTTGCTACACAAGTAATTGTAATTATAATTATATCATGTTTGGTGTCATTTTAATAAGAAAAGGGAGACAAATACGATGGTAAAAGTTCATTGGCGAGAAACTAAAAATAAAGAATTCTGATTTTTTAAATTAAAAGGCTACATTCGCATATGACCTTTCATGTTTGCCGGAAGTTTCGAACCTCAGTCTCTCTTTGCTTTTGTGTTGCTATCCTTTTTTATGTTCAGTACGCTACAAAGAATGTAGTATTTATTTTATAAATGTGAAACTCCAGATTGAAAGTTTTCACACTTATGGAGAAAATACTGTATAACAAATAGAGGACCTCTGCCAACGGAACTAAGAAACAACGGCGCCTCTTGTTTCTTGTGGAAAAAGATAAGAATAGGAACAATTTCGCTAATATAAAATTTTTAAGCGACTGAGCGATATTTTCTCATACATTCTTTCTCAAAATATCTGTTGCATAATTATGCAAATTGGTAGAGTCTAATCCTGCAACTCAGCCCTTAAAATTTTATAAAAGTTTTAACTTTATCAAATTATATAAAAGTTATTTTTTAAAACGATGTGAAAGACAAGTTACTCGACAGAGCTCTGCACCGATCTACATAATTATACAAAGAATATCTTGAAAAAAGGAGTATAAAAAAATATTGCTTTTTTGTTTTAACATTTTATATTAGCGAAATTGATGTTGTCCTTGCTTTTCCTCGATAGAACCATATACCAGAAGCAAGGATCGGCCTCTTTGTCAGTTCTATGACATGATACTCTCAAAATCAATTCTAGAATTATCCGTCGTTTCAACAGTTCCCTTACATGGAAATAAATATATCTATATTTGGAGACAAGACAATATTTTTTATTGAATTTTTCCATGTAAAGATTCATACAATTACAGTATTAGTACAATTGTTCTGTTTTGCATTATCGAAAGATTTTTTACAAAATATCCAGGTAATTGTATACAAAGTACAGATTAAGTAATTGGAATGAACACAGATATCAGATTATATGTTAAATATTTTAAGATTTACTTTTTAATTCAATTACTCATAATAGGAATGCGATAGATCAGCCTCACAATGAGCAGTGTAAAGGTTAATCTAATTATGACGCAAAAGTGTGTAAAATGTGTCCTGACGTTTTACGTTAACTAGTCATTGGACATTTCTGTACAATTGTAATTTATAATATTGTATACTTGTGCAATAGTGGAACACGGAATTAATGTCTTAAATTTTTTGTTCTTATGAGCAATCAAATTAAGTATGTGACATACCACTCATGCAATAACTACTTAACATAATGTAATTTGAAGCGTTTAGTTATCAGTGATTCTGATGTGTGTAGTCAATTTGGTATACCCTGGAAAACTCTTCAAGGCTCCACCTTCAATAATTCCACATCGAAGATAAGAACTGCATTTGGAGGAATAGTGTGTCTTTGTCAAGGATAATATGGTAGAATATTAATAAATTCTACTTATATTATTAGATATAATATAATATAAGTTGCATTGCATTGTACGTAAATTTAGAATTTTTAAACATATCCATATATAAATATGTTCTTAAAATATGTGGTCAATCCAAAATATATACTTCTCTTAAGAATTCAATAAAAGTTATATAAATAATTATATCATGTCACAATATTCTTTCATTGTTAAAAACATTTTATACTACTTAAACAGGCAAACAGGTTACAGTAAGGTATGGCCCAACCATCATACTGATGCGAAATTTTATAGGAATGAGAAGAAGAGACTTTAAATATAAAATTTTAACTCGGATATTAATTAATTTCTAAAATATGAGTAAAACGCTTTCAGTATAATACATTCAATTGTCTATACAGACGTTACTAATCAATCGTTTTCGCTGTTGCAATCGTCAACTATTGAATAGTCGATGATGTAACAGCGACATCGACCTCAGTATCTATGTATAGAATAACAATAACGGAGTAGTCTTCACTATTCCCAGACGATGTATATGGACAAATGCATTCCCAATAACTCATTCAATTGTTTGCCATACAGCTTCATCCGTATTGGGACAAGTATAAGTTAACCACTTTAATCCGGCTGTCGTGAGGCGGTTACCAAACAATTACCTGTGAAATGTCAGTCAAATTTCGTTGATGTCGGATTATACGTGGGATATTCAATAAATACTGATGTCAAAATTATTATTACACCACCAGCTATTCGACAGAATTTAATATTTCCAACTAATACAGCCAGGACGGTTTTATTAACAATGTCTGTATAGGCAGAATGTAATGTGCTATAGTAAAAGTTCCTCATTAACATTATAGAAACTTATAAATACCAAAGACTAAAATTTTATATAGTAAAAACTATGGAGATACCGTTGCCCTCCAAACTTTTAGCATATATTATGCACCATTCTAGTCATTTTTATGTGTTGAATATGAGTGTCGTACTAAAAAGTTTAGAAAGATAATTTCGTATCAAGACTTAAACATTTCGATATGGCACACTATAGGAAAAAAAAATCAAAACTACTTTTTCGGCATATTTTGGCCAAAAGCATGTCTTAATAATTGCAAGCTATCCACTTTCTTTTTAAAATGCATATGTTTTATGATTTTTTATATTTTTGGTTTAGGTAGGATAAGATATAAACGATAAAAATTAAATTAATTACGAGAATTTATATTTATATTTCTTAATTTATGAAGTATTAACGATTCATTGATGATTTATTCAACGTAGTCAAGTAAAAAAATCTGTAAAAGTTAGAGGATAATAGTCATGGTAATATTCTTTCAATGTAAAAGGAAGAAAGTGGTTGCATTTAAGTTTCGGTACGAAATCTGTATCTTTGACGATTTATTTACAGTTTTACATTTTTTGCATCTGGAATTTGCAACAAAACTCTCAAAAAATTCTCTAATATACCTTGCCATATCTATGTGTATTTGAATTTTTTTTTAATTTTTGTATGTCTCTAAATACGGAAAATAGGGCGAAACCCCATAATCACAATTTCATTTGTAATTACCCTTCTGATTGAAATACAGAGTTTAAACTTGGTGTACGATATTGATTTATGATAAGTTATCGAACGATACAATATAAAATAAAATCTATTCAAAAGATGCTTTTTGTCACATTATCTTGCTAGATCCTTTTTAACAATGTCCATTTCATCAATTACGATGATTTCTAAATATATTATTCGGGATAACATTATAAATAACTTTTTTTCTATATATATAACCTCTGTTCAGCCTAAGTTTTAAAGATATTTTAAAAATGTTCGATTTCTGCCGTTTGCTGGTGACATGACAATACGGCTCAACCGATATCATACATTTTTCTAAGTACATATTGAAAAAACAGATAAAGTAAATATACTGCTCATAAATGTCGATTATGCTTATGACTGTGTTTCAAATACACATATGACAGGATTAAATGAGACAATAATGACAGTTTTTATATTTTAAAAGCTCAGAAAATCTGATTGTTACATGTGTAGGAATAAGTTGTTAAAAATGTTGACTTTTACAACATTTATTATTGAATCATTGAAACTAAAAACTTGCTTTTACAATAAATAGCATGTATCGCTTTCGCAATTTTTTGCATTGTTAGTATATGTTCGTTACTTTTACTAAAAACAGGTGCAATATAAATATTCAGCACACTAATATCAGTGAAGCAGTGTGCATAATGTACAAAATGTTTGGAAGGGCAATACTAAAATTTAATCTTTTACAACTCAGGATACTTCTCTTCTCCACCAACCCTAAAAATTTTGTTAAATTGTAATAGTTAAGTCATACTGAACTACATACAGAAAAGATTTATACATTCTATCTGAACTCTTAAAATAATGGAAAAACTTGGTCATTTATTTTAAAAATACTCTGTATATGATGTAATAAGTAAAGCTATAAATAATCATTTTGTATTAAAGGATATACTCCAGGATGTCCTCGACTACCATAGGCAAAATCTGGAGAACAAGTTAGCCTAGCACGCTCTCCAACACACATTTGAGCAACTCCTAGGTCCCAACCTTTAATAACTTCTCCTTTACCTATTTTGAATTTAAATGGCACTCCACGGTCCCTGCTAGAGTCAAATTTTTTCCCGTTTTCAAGAATACCTGTTGGAAATTTTCAAGGTTTGTAATACAATTTCAAAATATCAAAACTGAATGCATAAACCCATAATAATAATAATGAACGATTTTATTCGTAATTTACTCAAACAATGATGCATAAAATATCTTGAGTATACATATTTTAAACAATAACATTACTTTCTGATTGACAGAAGTTTATAATAAAATGAAATGAATAAAAATAAAATTTTAGATGAAAGTAAATAAGTCAGTAAAAATTGTTATTGATACATATCATCAATCTTTATATTTTCAAGACACTTTAAAATTGTTTAGAAAAAACATACCTCAATATTTAAGGGGTAAGTGGATAATAATAAAACAATCTTAATTCATGTATGCATGTTCTTAGCAAAATTACTTGTAATTTATTTACTTTACAGTAACTTTATAAATTAAAATATTTTTAATTTAGTTTTAAAATATTTTTCTATTGAGAGATAAAGAAAAACATGTTTTTAACTATTTAATCAACTGATTATTACTTTAACCATAATTTTATTTTTAAGATTAATCGATTGTTTTACTGTTACTTGCCAATCAAAATAAAAAGGAAACTTTTATCTGCTGATTCAATTTATTCTTACAATTTTAAAAGAAAACTTAAGATAAATTCAAAAAGGAAACTTAATAACATGCAAGTTTTTTTTAAAAAAAAGAATATTAAGTTTAATTATATATGGACTGTGGATATTTATGCATTTATGTTATATCAATGTATAAATAAATCAATTAATCTATGAGAACCAGTATATAGATTTATGATTTATGTTTACTTTGTAGATTGTAATATATCATAAACATATAAATATCTGTCCTTTAGTCGTAAAAAAAATCATATTACAACATAATAAACAGATCAAAAACCCAGGTTCGGAAACATTTAATGTTGTAACAATATTTGTCTTTTGACCTAAGAAAATTTTATATATAGAAGTGTTTCTATTTAACATTTTAGTAGTATTGTAATATACAATTGAAAGTTCACATATTATATTGAAAAGATTATTATTTATTTATTTTGAAAGAAATAATGCACAGTGAAATTAGGTTAACTGTCTACATCCTGGAACTATATTAGAATTATTATCTAAAGAAGCAGACAAAATCAAAAAATTAAATGAACAAGAAAGAAAGAAGGTATATGAATGAGGTATCAACATTTGGCATCAGAGCCCATCTTGAATTAGCAGGTTGTAAAAATAAATATACTAAGTCTTGTAATCTCTTTAATGAAATAACATATTCCACCAAATTGGTTGCAACAAGTGAGGAAGATGGTGATAGTTAATTAATCTGACCAAAATCCAGGATACAAAACCCAACTCCACTGTAATTGAAAATGGTTATAAAAGTATTTACCTGTATAATGAACAACTACAGTTTGTCCAGTTTTTGGGTACGTTTGACCTGCATACATATAGCAAACACTATTAAAGAAAATATATTACAAATTAAAAGTAGACGAAACAAGAGCAAAGTAAAATTTTTATTTGTTTCATTATCTGTAGTATTGCATAATATTAATTATAGTATATTTATCAGAAAATTAAACTATTAACACTTTCAAGATTGTTTAATTATAGGGCAAATTGCCTAAAAAATTTACATAGAAATTAAATTGTTTATACATAACTGTAATTTTTGGAGTCATATAAGTAATGTCAAGTTTTAATCCTTTGTACTTAACTGTCTTTTCAGAAGACATATTTTAAATGCTCAACCAAAATCTAAGGGCTCGAAAAGTTAATTTTCACATAGTAAAAACTAATTTAACTAACACAACATCAAAAATATATTTGGTGGTAAAATAAAAATGGCAAAGTGAAATTGAAATGAATTACTTGTACTCATAACAGAAAGAATATGATTTGCTTACAATATGACATCAAAAACATACAAATAAAAAGGACCACAATTATTACATAATATATTTATATTATTTTACATATTTTTAGATTATTGACAATGCTTGTTTTCTGGTAGTATTTTAAACTAATGGAAACATACTTTTTAAAATAAAAAAATGCGCTCGTTTCTATTATTAAATCTTAAATGTCTCACTTTGCTTTGGTTTCACCTACTAAATAATAAAATTTCAGATATTAATCGAATGTATTAACTAATAATCAAAATCGTCTTTTTGAGGAGAAAGTATCGACCAAGCATGCTTCTCATTGATTTAAAGGTTGTAAATAAATTTTGTCAATGAATCTTTTTGAAATATTTCTAATGAAATATAGCTCACGATTTCTAATCAAAATCTAATAAAAATAAAATAAGTCAGACACAACATAAGAAAAAAGCGGCAAACGAAAACCAAAGGTGAAAGATCATAAAATATTGTGTACAGAATAATTACCATCTCCAAGAGAAAGAACTTTCACATCCACGCCCATGATTACGTATTTTCGGTTGCACAAAACTAGATTCTTGACAAAGAAATAATTAAATCTTATGATATGAAATTTAACGATCTGTATCGGTAAGCAGAATTCACATAAACGTGACCGTTGTAGCTACAAAAAACGATAGCAGTCCAATACCATTCGCTGAATATAATAAGGTATCTGAAGATACCCTTGGGGAAAGAAGTTTTAACTGGAAAAGCCGCCGTTAGGTTCGCTGCTATTTCAAATCTTCCGGTTAACATTCGACGATCAATGTCAACATTTCCGAGCGCGGTAAATTTAAAGCATAAATTATTTATTTCATTATATGAATTCGTTTCATAGAAAATTTAAAACGTAAGTGTTACAAAATGACACTACCTTGTTAAGTACCTTTTATTTAAAATAACAAGTCATAACTAATGTAAATAAGTACTTACAAAATATTATCAATAAATCACAATAGTACCATAAAAATACTAAAATATTTACAAATTATTTATGTTAATAACTTTTCATAGTAAAAATTTGTAATGATTATAAGTTAAATTAAAGTCTCGTTTATACAAAATTATAAATATCGAAATATGTATATCTCTACCCATGGATCAAACTAACCTAGTTCCATTTATTTCTTTTTCTCATTTAATCGAAATTTGTTTAAAAAGATATAATTTGTTTTTTCTGCTTTTTTTTAAATAATCAAAGTCGACTTAGGTTAGTCTGGTTATCAGGTACAGACGTTACAGTGATATACGTATAAAAAATTGTATTAAAATTGAAATAGATTTAAAATAAAATTTGTAAAAAAAACAGCGCAACAACTTAATTTAGTAAATAGATAAGTCGTAGCTTTAAAAATTAAATAATAACTTTTTTAACGCAATATTAATGTTTTTTGACTTACCAGTATACGTTTTAATTTAACAGTACCTTATTACAATATTAACACATTCACTACCAATGTTACATTTGTGATACTTTATATTTCTCATATAAATTTTAATCCTTTTGTTTTATATGGTTCACAGCAGATGAAAATCAAAGTCTATCATGTAATCTACAACTGTAATGTATAACTGTGATTTTAGAGACACGGTACACGGACGACGGACATGCGAATAACGTATTCTTGTAGGTATTTGTAAATACAATAAATTCTAGTTATACTGCCTCACTGTAATAGTAGTAGGGGAAAATCTTGGAATTGGCAATGTAAGAAAGAAATCCTTCATGTAATATTTGGAAATCTACAAATTTCTAAGCCCATAAATTTTAAGGATTCTGAAAACTTTAAAAATTTCTAAATTTGGAAATATGATAATTTCAAAGTTAGTAAATTTGAAAAATTAAAAATTTGGAACCTTCACATATCTTCGTGTGTTATATAGATGGAATGCGATTTGTCTATATAAAAGTTCATGTGAAAAACAATATGTTTAACCAACAATATAAGAAGAGTCTATAACAGCCTGTCGGTGCTGTATTTGTTTAACTGTAAGAGGTGGAAAAATAGAAATTGTATCAATCTCTGTATTTTATACACTTTATCGCTGCATGCGCCGTTTACGTTGTTAATGACTGTTAATTCTTTGGCAGGTATTCGATCTGCTCATCACTGATCTAAAAGATAGTGTAATATATGTATACAGGGTGTTCAGAGATTTACTAGCGAGCGTTTTTCTCGTAAACGACTGGTACGAGAAAAAAATTAAAGAGGAAAAAGTGTTTTTTACAATCAACATAACGAAGTATATAAATTTTTTATGTTTATACTATTTTTTGAGAAGTGAAGGTAACCAGTTTTTTAAGTGGAATGGTATATATTTTTTTACGATACATATCATGACCTTGAGACCCATTCAGAGTCACAAACAAACGAAATATTTCAAATATTTCGTATTACTGTATTTACCGGTATTTCTTACTGATATGTTTACATTTCGTATTCAATGCGGTTTCCATTATCATAACACCATTATCATGACCTAATCATAACATAATCATAACATAAAACCACCAAAAGTGCTTTCTAGCTAATGCAAACCACATTGAACACGAAATGTAAACATATCAGTAAGAAATACCGGTAAATACAGTAATACGAAATATTTGAAATATTTCGTTTGTTTTTGATTCTGAATGGGTCTCAAGAATTCGTTTCGATACGCCCTTTCATATGATATAAAAAAATATATATTATTCCACTTGAAAAACTGAATGCTACCTTCACTTTTCAAAAAATTGTATAAACACGAAAAATTTATATACTTCGTTATGTTGATTGTAAAAAACACTATCATTTTTTCCTCTTTCATTTTTTTCTCGTATCAGTCGTTTACGAGAAAAACGCTGGCTAGTAAATCTCTAAACACCCTGTATATGGATGTTCTATTTTCTAATTATATTTAATTTTTTCATATTATTAAAGACAGAAGCAATATCTAATTGATAATGAACGTGTTAATATAAACTAATGAGAAGAATACATATATTGGAAGTATAAATTTCGGAAATGTTGTAATACTTAATTTCAGAAATTTTTATAATACTCAAGCACATGCTAAAAGTTATGGTTTCTTTTTTTCTATATTATATATTCTTTCTAATAAAGCCAATGATATACTTCCAGGTATTCTTTGATGTTCATTTATTAAATTTTTTAGTGCACCTGCAACCTAAAAGCAAAAATAATGTGTTAAATGTTATTAAAAATTGTAAAAGTTATGTTTGCATTATTATTACCTTTAATTGCAACTCTTCTGGTGTAAGACTTCCATCATATGGAATTGGTTTACCAACATATGTTGTTAACTTTACTGGAAAACCTCCATAAATTGGTACAAAAGGAAATCTAGTTGCAGCATATATTCTTAACCATATTCTTCTACCCCAACTTACTGTTCTAAATGCTTCTCTAACATTTTTTGTAAAGAAAGGTATTATGCACTGTTACAAAAACATTAGTGTTTCAAAATAATCTAAATATAAAAAAATGCTCACAATAAAATAACATACCACTTTGGCATCCAGTGCAGCTTTTGCAAAACCAACTCTTTTTTTCCACAGTAGATGATAATAAGAATCTCCAAATTGAGCTTCGTACACACCTCCAGGTGAAATAGCAAGCATGTTTCCTTCTTTTAAAATAGCAGAACATGTTTGTACAGTACCAGGTATGACTTTCAATACATCAGAAATTATAGACCATCCAGGACATTTAAAAAGAAATCTATCTGCTACTGTATGAATTAGTTTTGAATTCAGAAGTAATACTTTGGATATAAAATAATAAAGATCTATAGGAATAGCTCCATGATAATATACAAAAAGCACTGGTTCATTTTCCGGTATATTTTCTAATCCAACTACTTCGTATCCTGTAAAAAACAAAAGTATTTAGTCAAATTATCGATGATGGATGTCCTTTTCAATTTCAATGATAATAAAATATGTTTTCTAGGTCAATGTACTCAATAACTATGCTTCTATATATATTATTACCACTTTTCCTAGTTACTATAGCATATATGAAATACCTCAGTTAATTTGTTTAGAATACAGGTACTTGTGACAACATCAATAACATACTGTAGCATCACACATCCAAGCATATGTGATATATGATATATGTGATATATAGCATATGTGATATATGTATTACCAAAATACATTATATTTTATTTCAAATAGGTGTATTATAATAATAGGAATATTCATTAAAAAATAAGAATAAGTCAATCATATACAGAACATGTAATCATAATATAAACATTATTGAAGATTTTTGTAAATATCTTTTAAACTAATGATAACTACCTATTTTATGTACATATATATCTTATGTCGATAACTTCACTAAATAAATATTTGGTTCACATCAAAGAATGTTTGAAATAAAATTAATATCATTTGACGTACCATACCAAATCCAACCATGTGCATCCCAAACAGCAGCTACTACATTTCTAGCTGCATTCCTCCAATCAGTTCCATATGCATTTCTTAGCCTAACTCTATTAAAGTAAAATAATATGACAGTTACAAATTTTATTTACTATTTACATTTAAATTAATAAAAACATACCTGTGTAACTTATATACATATAATATTAATGCAGTTAAATATAACAATACCACAATTAGAAGGGGAAGTAAAAATGTTATTAACAATGGCATTAAAAGCCATGACAACCAAAGTGTAAAATCCACATCGATGTATTCAACTTAAAAGAAGATTTCATTAATTAGCTATTATTATATAAGTTTTATACTATAAATTAAGTAAATGACAAATACATAAAAAATGATAAATAATTTAAGAAAGATACACACAAATTTTCTTTAAATCGTAAAAAAACAAAACTTAGTACACAAACAGCAAATACTAACTTCTATATTTAAACATATTTATAACATTGTAGTATTTTATTTGTAAGTAACCAATGCCAACATTTTTTACGTTTAAAGATAATATTGTACATATAATATATAAAATAAAATAATATTTTTACCTGTAACATCTTTTAAAACTTTTCGCAAATTTAGTATCACTGAAAACATGTTTAAATTACAAAAAAGGGGACGATATAAGCGTATTATTACAATATTAAAAATATTGATATTTGTTCATAAAACACCTGCATATTCAGCAATACTAATGCAAATAAGAGTTTTTGTGATGTCTAACTCTTTTTATTTTGTACCTATCATTTATGTAGTTAAATAAATGCATCCACTAACTAAATCACACTAATAAAAATTCAATATAATTGTTTATATTTTATTGCACTATACTTTTATTAACAACTCGTTACACTTTATGATACAATTATGTATAGTTTTAACGTAATATTAATAATTTATTTGTTTATTTCACTACAACTTTTTAATTTAAAAAGCAATATATTTAAAAACTGTAATTATTGATTGTATTTATAAAAGACTTCCGTGTAAACAATTATAAGTTCAATAATATAATAGGAAGAATATGTATATAAATACGTGTATACTCTATTTCATGCATAGACTGTACAACATCTAAATCGCGCCACCTGAATATTTCCCATAGTCAGCACTAAGGGCAAAGACTGATTGGAACATAGACATTCCATGGAACGAAAAATGTTCTGACATAAATCAAAATGTCAGCTTGATAGTGATAAATTTCAAGTTTATTGTAAATATATTTGAATTTTTGCCGCCATTTGAGATCACTTTTGCCCTCTTCTTCTAATCAAATAATCTTCCTTTTTCTTTGTTCCAGATTTGATCAGTTTAGCAGAGACCGATGAAAGCCTTCTGGAAAATTAATAAATTATATGTATCGTCAAAGATTCCGGACAGCACTTTTAATGCTTGTCGATGGTCTGTCTCTTTAAATTGGATGTATTGGCAAGCGGGAAATTTAAGTTAACTTGAATTTGATTTCATGCCAATTCCTAATAATTTGGAATCTATTTATGTCATAATGTTTTTGTCTTATTAATAGTGGTTTTCGAAATATTTACATTAATTTTACAAGATTGAAAAGCTGGTATAGAATAAATATACTACAGTGATACCTCTGGATAATAGAAATAACAAACTATTTATTACAAATTACAATTGAATTACCACAACATATATTGGAAACTTATTACAAGCATAAGAATATAGTGTCGCATAAATGTATTAATTATATTAACTCAATAAATGCTAATGATACATAATTTTGTCATTTTAATATCCTACCAGTTTTTAGATGTTAAATCTTAATTACTGGAAGTTTAATAACTTGAAAATTAAAAAAAAAATTGAATTTTACAGAAATGTACTTTGTGTGAAGTCAATAGTAGCAATATTCTTCGTTTCGGCAGTAAAAGAATTCTAGAAGTGAAAGTACTTTCACAAGGTAATAGTGAGTTTTCATATTGTAGTGAATATTTACGAAAACATACAAAATCCAAAAAGAAGTTAAAAGTTGCATATCTTTTTATATGCCACATAATAATGGTAAAGGATTTTGGAAAAACATGTGATTTTTCACCATTTTATTCCCACCATTTTTTAGTATTTTACTTTTGAATGACTTGCAGATAAATAGTCTATTATGAATTAATTATAACTATGTACACGAGTTGTATTTTTTAACGAACAAAGTCAATCCTTCATGCTGAAGAATTTACTTCACGTCTACATAAAAACGAACATTACGACTATCGAATGAAGGTGTGATCAAAATCCTACTAGACGAGCAAAGGATACAAGAACATTATCCATGAAATAACAATTGTAATAATTGTTTAGGCAATAATTTGACTTAACGATAATTTTATATTTTTCTGTAGTTTTATCTCTTTTTTCAAAACTAGAATGTAATCTTATTCTATATCTTTTATTTTGTCACGCGGTTAATTGCTCACAATACAAGATATTTTATATTTTTACTATTCAATGTTATTTTTGTATTATTATTATTTTGTATTGTCAATATGATTTTTACACCCATCAAAGAAAAGAATACTTGACGCTTTTTCATTAAATCAACGGCCAATAAAACAACTATGAATAATGTTCATTCATTCTTTGCAAATAAAAAATAAAATATCAAAAATTTTGCCATTTGTTGCAAAGTCGGGAAACAACAAATTTACATATTTTAAAGGATAAATTACGTTTTTATTCAACAAAAAAGATTTTAAATCTAATAAATAACAAGTGTATTAATTTCTGCCTATGTTAAATTTGAAGAATGTACAAATAATATAACTAAAACGCACTTATTGTTCCATAAATAATCCTTTGACGGATTCCAATCCTGTTTTGACGAAAATGGGTTATTCTTTCTAGGTCGCCAATCCTGACCATCCAAAGGAATAACATACACCGCACAACAGTCAATGGCACAACCGAATCAGTGAACTCATTTCATTTCACTGTTACTTTTCACTGATTGTCTTATATAATAACTGCAAGTAAATAAGCCGAACGAAAACACGTGAACAATTGTCCATAAATAACTTTAATAATTTTGTATTTCCTATTTGATGTTGCATTTGGAACATTTTTTTTGATCTACCGGAGAATTAACTTTTGCAACGCGATATAGAAGTTAACACGTTCTTTAATTTTCTGTGTACGACATTATTTGCGCTGCAATCAGTACTTAAGAATAAAATGTTCGAAGTCCAATTAGAGAGGGAAAAGGAATCATTGAAGTTATTTATGGATAATCATTCGCGAGTTTTTTTGGCTTATGTATTCACTGCCATTATATTAAATAATTAGTGAAAAGTAACAATAATTTTTTATATTTTGTTCCGTATTCTTCCAAATAATGAATACAAGTATTGAACAAATTCAATTTACTTGGTTTGCATAAATAATAAATAGTTAATTTATGTCTTATTTATGAATAATGGACAACTGAATATTACTCTTAATATGCCATTATTTGATTTGACTATGATATAAGGATTTTTTATTACAGAATTACAATGACACGGTGCAAACTCATCATGTTTGAACCCATCGCTTTTGAAGCTAATCAAGCGCTTTAATTCGTCGATGTTAAAAAAAAAATTTACCCAAAATTGTTTCAATAATCGCTCCTTTCCGGATATTACACATTTTATGAAATATATGCATAAGAAAACATATTTACAACGTTGTTGAAAAATCATTAAAATCGATTAAATCGATGCTAATTAAAATTTTGTTTTTACATATTTCATTGCTGCCAAAAATGAACATTCACATTGAGTAAGTCAAAATGATTAAAGTAAGTTGAAATAAATGTATGTAATATATGCTAAAAGCTGTCAACGCTAAAGTTTCATCATTGTTTTCTCCAATGCTATTAATGTATTAGTTAATCTATTCAACGAATTTTTCAGTAGTTCGACATCTTTCCTTAATATTATTAATCGTTTTCGAAGATCCTGTTTGAAATTTTATTATCTTATACGATAAAAGCATATACCTACGCTTTCTTGAAATTTCATGCCTGCCATCGTACTACTTTAAATTTTAAATGATGAAGAAGTTGAGTTGTTTCTTTGCTTCTAGGACTTACCTTCGCGATCTACTCACATCTACGTTAGTAATGAAAATTAGGGGGAAAGCGAATGAAAACATAAGTATTTGGATATTATAACACAATATTATATTTATTGGCATAGATTATATAACAAATAATAGAAACATTTTTATAATAATATTAGATATTTATTTATATTTAACAGAAAAAATAAAAATAAAAAATATTGCTACTTTAATGACACAAAATTGAATATACGCATAACAGATTTTTTAAATTGCGTAGTCTGCATGAATCAAGTAGTTAATGCTACGGGTAAGTAATCCGGGGAAGTACTTTTCTTGAAACATTATTGCTAAGCAACTGAACAAAATTCTTCATAACTAATTATTTAATGTTAATAGCAAAATGGCTATCGAAAGAAGAGAAATAGATATCTGTTAAAAATTTTGTGATAGGCGAACTTTTGAGGCAGATAGTGAAATCACACATTGTTGTGAACTTTTTTTCTTGCTTTAGCTGCACAAAAATCAAGGACTTTTGTTAAATAAATCTTTTTGAATATATTTTGTTTAATAGTCAATATTGTTTTTTAATCATATTGCGGGTTTTATGACGTACAAGGGATACATACCACCGATTGTAATAAAGTCGGTCATTTTAATGTCATTAATTTGAAATTCTTTTAAATTCTTTAAAGCACAGCAAGTTCTCGTGAGAATAAGCAAAAATTGCAAGTTTCAGATACCAGTATTCTTTAAACAAATTTGAAATTGGCAAACTAATAACTTAATACTCCCTCCTTACCAATTTGCCGTATACTATAATCTATTTCGACTAGAATAAAATTTATGACGTTGACGTATAAAAGTGATTGATTTGATGTGAAATCACCCAAATGTATGACTTTAAGTGATCACCGCGTTTTATACATATTATTAAAATTAGTTTGTCATCAGTTTGTCATAAATATTCAACAAAATTCCGCCTTTTTTGACATAGTAGCAAGTATTGATATAGAATATTATAGTGTTTGTTACAAAGCTGTCACGTTCACCCAAGGACATTATCTAATTGTTACAAATACTCACTTTGAGGTGGTGAAAATGACCCTTAAAGTTGGGGTTGAAAAAGCTATTTTCACAAATATCTCAAGAACTGTTAAACCTAGATAAAAAATTAAAAATACAAATTTTTCCGGTTTGGAAGGGCAATAATACGGCGTAAGTGGATTTTTGAAAAATTTGTTTGTCTAAAAAATATTTTAATAATTAACATTATTGTGCAAATTTTTTAAATGAAACGTCGAACTATTTTGGTCAAATGAGATCTTCCGTGCGTCGAATACTGCCACTAGTACGCGCCTATAACGCGGAACAAGTAGGATATCTGCTCGGGCCCCATATTTTTATAGAGGCACCTATGGACCCTTAAGTTTTTTTTTTTTAAATAAACTCGTATAAAAAATGTAATATAATACAATTTCCAGAATACTATGTACAGGAATCAGTCGTGCACCGAACGGAAGGTATAAAATGTACGTACTACATAGTGTGTTCCGAAAGTAATGCGAATGATTTTTTTTTAAGGAATTTATTGAACCAATTCTTACAAATACTCAAAATTCTTCAAAGTACTGCCCTTGGGCTTCTACATATTTTTGCCAGCTACTCTGCCATAAACGGTACGCATCCTGGAAGCATATTTAAATATTTACAATGTAATAACAATTCATATAGTTTTATTCAGGAAAATTCACAGATTCTTCTCGTGTAAAAAGCCACTGAATAGCTGCTACGGTAAAAGCACAAAAAATTTCCAAAGTTGAAAAATTGCAATTTTTTTCAAATTAATTTTCTCAAAAATTGTACGTCTTAGAGAAAAACGGATTTCAGATTCGTATTTAGCTTGCAAAAATCTATAAGAATTTCATAGTAGCCGTTACGAAATCAATTGGCTGTTGTACAGTGTTATTAAATAAAAAAAAAGATTTATTGTTGCAAGTTTCAGAAAGGTCTTGTTTATGTTTCGCCCGGTAGACTTACGACGACTCTCAGGCGTCTTATTCATGTTTGGCTCGATAGACTTAGGACGCCTCTGATGCGTCATTGTAAGCTAAGGGGTTAATTTTTTGCCTAGGCCTAATAGTTCCCGAGATATTTGAGAAAATAGTTTTTTCAACCCCAACTTTAAGGGTTATTTTCACCCCTTCAGAGTGGATGTTTGCCGATAAAAAAAATACGTATCAAATATTTTTTCGAGTTTTATAATGTATAACAATTTCATAAAAATCGGCGTGTAATAATTGGGTGATGTCCCTTATCAGTTTAATTTTTCATCAAAATTAAAAAGACACAATGTATGATTTTTACTAACCAGCACTGTACAAAAAAAAATAATAGGACTGCATTATGCCTCCTTCGAAATTAAGTACGTTTGATTTTATATATTCTTTATTACTATAAACTACACGTAAGTTACTCTTAGTATCCGCGTAATATGTTTCACTTTGTATACACACATGTATACTCGTTTGTATGTAGATACATTTTTCGCATCACTGAAAACGAAGTTATTCTGCGCAACTCGATTGAACTCAGAAGGTTTTCCCACTTGTACTGCTTCAATATGACTTATTTTTTACTTCAACGGTTATATACACGGTAGACAAAGTATATGAATAATGGGAAAAAGTAGAGGTATTGATAAATTGTTGCCAAGGTGTCCTACTTTGTTAGTGACAGAGTTAGGAACTGCTCTAAGTTATATCATAACGCATGGAACTTTAAATTAATTTGTATGTTTATACCAAGTGCACATGATATCAAGCAAAGCTAATCAAGTACAAACAGGATTAAAATATTAAAGAATTGTATTAGTTAAAATTGTCAGTTTGACAACTGCAATGTGGATAATTAATCAATGATAATGATCTCAAACAAAGAATAAACTACTTATTTATTCTCGATTTAAACGGCCTCCACAATTCAGATACCGTATGTTGGTTTTGAGTGTATACGCGTATTTACGGGATCAGAAATGTAAAAAAACTGTTAAATGAAGAATTATATTTATATAATTATATTGTAGAATTATATTTGTTAAATTAGAATTATATTTGTATTACTTTTATCCATTTAACGTAACGATCACTTTGTAAAGTATTGTGGAGGACATACATAAATTTGGAAATGGGATAGCATATTTTCTTTTACAGGGATATATTCTTCGGAGTATTCTGTATAAAAAAAGTACTAAAGTATTATGCAAAAACAAATCAGTATTGTACACAGTTCATGAAATATTGTAATTTAAAAAATGCAATATTTTATTCAAAAGATAAAAATATCTGACGAGTTGTTAACGTTTTTAAGAATATATTTTAATAGTTTTGTACGCATGAAGATTTTGACTATGAAGTATTTTAGAACCAATCAGAGTCGATATGCCCAGAATGAACGAAAATTGGTCGTTCATAATTCCGTTCTCTTGGTATATCAACAATACACAAGTATCTATGTTGATATATATATACACCACATATAAATTCATGCATACGTACATTTCTCCATCATTTACCTTAGCATTGCTTAGCATCAAATCACATATCACAGCCATGTTTAGTAAAGTTCATATCAACAAATGTGAAGTATTTGTGGATATCGAAAACTCGTAAAAAGGGTGACATATATATGTATATATATATATATATACATGTTATTTTTCTATATTGATGTATTAGAAGTAATTGAGAAAATATTATGAAGTACATTTTAACATATAGCAAGATGAAAATAGTTTAATACGCTTAACCTCTAAATATGTGAAACAACTTTTAATTATATTGCGCATTCTTATTTAGTACAATTTATGAAAAAGCTTAGACACAAAATTTGGGTGTAATAATTAAGTGGTATTTATTAAAATATTTATTTACTTTAAATTAATAACATTTAAGTTCTTTTATCTGTAATTAATTATTGCGTGTTATATTTTTTAAGGTTATTTAGATATTTTTTTTATGAAATTTCGTACATATTTTCTTGTATATCAGTGTTTTAAATACTACGTTAATAATGTGTTAACATTATTTGTAAAAGGTGAATTCATGAAGATTTTGTTGTAAATTGTAATAAGTAAACATGACGGCAGCAATAAAAACATTGTGGAAACAAGCATTAAATACATTTGAGGAACGAAGCAATGCTGGGTTTAAACTTTGTCAACAAAATTTTGACAAACTACGATATTTAATGAATAAAATTACAGCTGAAGATGTAAATTTGAATCAGCAGGTTCTTGATTTTATTCAAGTACAACATGCACCAATGTGGGTTATTGACATATTTGAAAATAAGGACTTTGCTATTTCAATTTTTATATTGAAACATGGATTTACAATGCCAATACATGATCACCCTGGAATGTATGGCTTTTTAAAGGTATGAAAAATTTATATTTTCTTCTTAATATATATCAATACTTCATAGATTGTTATTAATCCATAATCACAGATATGAAAGCAGCAATTGACTATATATGTTTTGAATTGTATTTTGTTAATGTACCAATCTTATATTATTTTATAAAAACATTCTTTACCTTGTTTCTAATTTTGCTAATAATATAAATGTATTAATTGCATTTAAATAACAAGTCACTTTATATCCATGTTGGTTATGTTTGCATACTGATAAATCTTTCAAAAAGTTAAAATGATCTGTAACTTTGTGTGATGCTTCGAAATATTTAAAAATAAACAAACCATATAAAAATTACATATTTCGTTAGTTTTATTAATACTAGATTAATGGACATTTGATGGTCACTTATATTCAAATTTGAACTGAAGTAAAAAAATAAATAAATTGAGGATGATATGTAAACTGTCTAAAACAATGATACTTTAGCTTGCCAAAAGTTGACATACATTTTTACAAAAATTCCTGAAAAAATTTTGTCATTTTGTGTATTTATTCTTTTTCACGCTTGAAAAACTATCAATGTGCCTCTGTCCTACTAAATGATGACAATTATTTACAGTTGATGATTCGATTCATTAATTACAGTAATAATGTTTTCAAACTAGTTATAACTATTATTACTTCAGCATATCTTATTATAGGATAGAATAAAAAAATAACTTTGTACCTTTTACATGTTTTACAGATCATTTGTTTGTGATTATGGGTTTACAATATTAAGATATTTATTCATTTTAAAATATAAATAAAATTCTATTTTATTTTTTAAATACAGGTAATTTCTGGGGAAGTTCAAGTGAATAATTATACTTTGAAAACAAATGAAGATTATACAAGTAAAGTGAATAAGGAAGTAATGGCATTTAGACATAAACCAATATCTTTACACAGTAATTCTCCTGCTTGTACTCTTACACCACGGGACAGAAACTTACATGAAATTACCTGTATTGAAGGGCCAGCTGCATTTTTAGATATTCTCAGTCCACCTTATGATGTAGATGATTCAGGAAAAGGACCAAGACCATGTACATTTTTCAAAACTGTTGGTAGTTCTAAGTCGTGTACAGATTTATCAGATATAATTGAAGAAGTTAAGTTATTGGTTATTGAAGGTCCACCAGATTTCTATTCTGGAAGCCTTAAATACACAGGACCACCCTTAATGTGACCTGAATTATTAAAATATATTTATATTCTGTGTTTTATTTGTTAAATAATTTTACATTTTATTGTATTAATTTGCACTTATATTTGTATTATAAACTCTTATGAATGTTGAAATGATAATTTTAATTGATTGTACATTATTTGTTTATTTTTGCTCATGAATATAAGATTTAATAAGATGAACAGTATCCATATACATCAGTAACCAGACATAAGACAATTTACTTTGTAAAACTAAAGTGAAATCGTTGAAAAAGATTTTTCCATTAATAATTTGATTGTTAAAGAAAATTAGTTTGAAAATTGTTCAGGTATGCATGCACTTGTTAAATTTTTTACGAATCGATCATATCAGATACTAGTAACTGTACACATAAGTATAGATTTATGTTAATGCAATCTTATATGTATATTTGTTCGCGGTATACAATACCTTTGGGGCACATAAGTTCTTTGTTAAATTTAAAAATGAAAATCAAGTGTATGCAAATCTGGAAAAATTTTAAATTTAATTTTTTCGAAATGACATGTCACACGAAGGAAGTGTTTTAAGTTTTTTTTTTATTTATTTTTACTCAAAATGCACGGTATTATTATCCACCTGTCACACTAACGTATATATACATTAAGTAAATTTTATACACTACCGAAAAAACATACATTGTAATTTGACTTCTGAAAAAATTATATTTTATAATGATTGCATTAAACTTATTATTCTGTTGGTATATGTATAAAGTAAGAATGTGAAGGATGAATGTATCATAAGACACTTTATACGTAACACATGATAAAAAAGCATATGACAATTATTGAATAAAAACAAAATTTTTATTTACATAAAACATGTGATAATTACTTATATATATATGTATATCTTTATTTTTTACACGTTATGTGATATATATGCATATGTATACATATACATTATGTATATATAGATATCATACATCTAAAAAATAAAGATGATATCTTAATAAAATCATGTAATGTTTCATGGTACATAAATTAAAAGAAATTTTTTCAGTTACTTTATGTAATACTTATAGATTAAGAAAAATTATTGTACTTAAACAAAATAATTTACTTTATATTATGATGATGAATAAATTTATAAAATTTATTTTTAAATATTTCTTTTCTTTTATGTATTTTAATTACATGGAATGAATTGTATAAGAAAAAAATTTAAAACAATTTGTTTTTTTTTATTAATGACACATAAAAATGGCTTATATATTCCAAAGTGGCCCTTATTTACTCTTGATGAAAATTCGCTTAAAATTTTTTTTCGCGTTACACTATTTCTAAGTAATACAAAATCAATTTACCTTAAATGTTTAATGTAACTATATTAATATATTTAAAATAATAATATTAATTATTATAATACTAATTAGGGGGCTCTGCCCCCTGGCCGCTTCGCGGCCCAACCCCCCAATGCACTTCGCGCCTATTTCGTGTGAATGCGATTCCAAAGTGATATGGTGGGTGGACCGTGGACTGTGGAATGCAGAGGGTAGCGTTAGGCGTGACAACATTACGCTATGATTTTATACTATAGAGTATGGTATAAGCGATGTAGCGTTACGCGTGACACAGTTACGATATGATTTTGTACTGTAGAGTGCGGAATAAGCCTCAGAGTGTTACACGTGGCACCATTATGTTATGATTTTATACTATAGAGTATAATATCATTCTTTATCATTCTCTATAGTATATTCTATAGTATAAAATCATAACGTAACGGTGTCACGCGTAACGCTGTCACGGTTATATTATACTCTATCATACTCTCTATAGAATGAAATCATAACGTAACGGTGTCACACATAAAGCTGTCACGGTTAGGTTAGGTTAGGTTAGGTTAGTAAGTATGATAGTGTTACGCGTGACACAGTTACGTTATGATTTTATACTATAGAGTACAGTATGACCGTGACAGATGTAACCTAACCTAACCTTGGCAGCCTCACGCGTGACACCGTTACGTTATGATTTTGTACTATAGTGAGTATGATAGAGAGTAATAGAATACAATATAACCGTGACAGTGTTACGCGTTACGCGTTACGTTACGATTTGATATTATAGAGTATGATTTTTGCGAGCTGAATACGAATCTCAAATCCGTTTTTCTCTAGGACGTACAGTTTTGGAGAAAATTAATTTTAAGAAAAATTGCAAATTTTTTGTGCTTTTACCGTAGCAGCTATTCAGTGACTTTTTACACGAAAAGAATCTGTGAATTATCCTGAATAAAACTATATAAATTGTTATTACATTGTAAATATTTAAATACGTTTAAATGATGATCAAAGTAAGAAAAACACCAAGAACGCACCAATTTTTCGTGATATTTTTCAATTTATTTAAAAAACTATGGGTCTAGGCGAAAATCTAACCATCGCACATGACAGAGCAGACATTTCTGCAGAAGAAGGCATCAAGCGAAGTTACAAAATCACCTTTGCTTTCTTTTTATAAAAAAAATAGTTCAGCATAAAATAATTTTAAGAAAAAAAATACACCGACTTCGAAATGCACTAAAAAGTATAAAATAATTTCTATTTCATTCAATCATACAATTACGTCACAGATATGAATGAAACCTATTTACTCGTTAGGTAGTGTATTAAATACATTTCAACCTTTTCGGAGGCGGCGCAAAATTAAAAGATTTTCTTGAACATGTCAACCTTTGCACAGCCGAACATAGGCAAAGCTTGTATAGCTATTTTTTTTTCTATACATATAACTCGACAGCACGCCGCGAAGTAGGTGTTAATGCGTATAGAATGGAACTATGGTCTATCTAGATTCATAGAGTATGCGACGAAAAGACTCGATCGCCGCATATACTATAAAGATAGAGCCCATCTGCCGCAAATTTGGTAATTCCCGCGTTGTGGGCTCCGTTTATAGGTTCTTAGATCCATGGCTTCCACATGCGAACGAAGTCGATTCAATTTCATTTATATCAGAAACGTTGCGAAATGAAGATGCAGTCGTTACATTTATGTATATTACCAGATATATCTATAATGGTTCGTATTCTTTTTCAGGATTTATTAATTTCCAATACGCCATACCACAGTCAACTGGTTATTGGCAGCAACGTTTACTGAGGTATTTTTAATTTTGCGCCGCCTCCGAAAAGGTTGAAATGTATTTAATACACTACCTAACGAGTAAATAGGTTTCATTCATATCTGTGACGTAATTGTATGATTGAATGAAATAGAAATTATTTTATACTTTTTAGTGCATTTCGAAGTCGGTGTATTTTTTTTCTTAAAATTATTTTATTTCACGCTTTTTAGTGGAATGGGGAGAATTTTATAGGATACTGTGAGATAGTTCTTCCGGGCTTTTTTTTTGTCCGCGTAAATGCCATGAACATAATTAAGTAAAAGACAACATGGATATTCGTTTTTCAATTTTTTTTTTTTATTAATTGTAAAATTGGTAAATATAATCGGCGATTGCATGTTGACTCATACACCACCAGAGGCACGGAGGCATACGTAGAATTCAATATACAGTATTCACTCCATAAATGTTAAAAAGATCTCTACCGTAAATGTTAAAATTGTATCCCCACTACTGGGGGATCCCCCTCGAAATCAGTCAAGAATGAAACAGGATCGGTCGCCGAAACGACGAGGATTGAATATCGGTGAGACACATACTAATGCAAGCAAAGGAAAAGATTGTAACTTTCTTATTTCTTACTATTTTTTTTTTCATGAAACTTTTACTCTTGTATTTGTCTAGATTTCCTGATTAAAATGACACCAAACATGATATAATTACGTTAACAATTGTGTGTGTAACGAGTGATTAAAGTTTTTAACATAAAAGAGGACGGCGAATAGAAAAGAGAGAGAAGCAGAAAGTTGACGCGTTCGGCAAACATGAAACACTCGTGCGTCTTCTGTCTTTTAAATTCAAAAATCAAAATTCTTTATTTTTGGGGTTTATCAATGAAGCTTTGATTATCGTATTCGTCTCGTTTTTCTGATTAAAATGGTACCAAACACGGTATAATTAAAATCATAATTACTTGTATAGCAAGCCTTTAGAAGGAATTCGCACCTCTACCGTAAATGTTACATCCCAAACTTTTATGGCTTGTTACATAAGTAATTACGATCGTAATCATATCGTGTTTGGTGTCATTTTAATCAGAAAAACGAGACAAATACGATGGTAAAAGTTCCATTGACGAAAAACCAAAAATAAAGAATTTTAATTTTTAAATTTAAAAGACACAACACGCACGAGTCTTTCATGTTTGCCGAACGCTCGAAACTCTATCCCTCTTTGTCTTTTGTATGGCTGTCTCTTTCTACGTTCGGCACACTACAAAGAATGTAGGACCTCTACCGTAAATGTACAATCGAGACCGGCAAAAGTAACATTTACGGAGTGAATACTGTATTAGTAACAATAGTTTTTCGCTAATAACTCGAAAACTAAAGCTTCCCCTTAATTGCGGATAAGGAAAAAGTTGTTCAGAATCGTGCACCTGATAACATATTAAAAGGACATTAAAATCGTCCAAAGTTGATTTCAAAACTTTTCAACAATTTTTCGCTAATATCTCGAAAACTAAAGCTTTCCGCGAAATTTTTATATGAACAAAATTGTTCAGAATCATGTCCGTGATAAGATATTAAAAGCGCACTAAAATCTAGAGAAGTTTATTTCAAAAGTTGCCGGTTTTTTTGCAATAACAACACTTTGCAATTGAAAAATGAAAAATTTTTTGATAATGGTACCAACGGGGAGTCAGAACCTACCAGATGCAAAAGGTTTCGTTCCGATCGGTGCATCCAGCTAGGCGTAATAGGCGGGCACACATAGAAAATAAAAATAATAATAAAAAAAAAAAAAAAAAAAAAAAAAAATATACTGATCGAATTGAGTAACCTCCTCCTTTTTCGAAGTCGGTTAAAAAACACGCGCCGCTGTCAGTGGTACTCAATGTTGGCGCGGCGCGGGAGTCGCGAAATAATTATTTCGTTACTCCAAGACAATAGGCAGGGCCGACTGCCGCGCCGCGCCAACTTTGAGTATCACTGACAGCGGTGCGTGTTTTGCTGAACTATTTTTTTTATAAAAAGAAAGCAAAGGTGATTTTGTAACTTCGCTTGATGCCTTCTTCTGCAGAAATGTCTGCTCTGTCATGTGCGATGGTTAGATTTTCGCCTAGACCCATAGTTTTTTAAATAAATTGAAAAATATCAGAAAAAATTGGTGCGTTTTTGGTGTCTTTCTTATTTTGATCATCATTTAAACGTATTTAAATATGTACAATGTAATAACAATTTATATAGTTTTATTCAGGATAATTCACAGATTCTTCTCGTGTAAAAAGCCTCTGAATAGCTGCTACGGTAAAAGCACAAAAAATTTCCAAAGTTGAAAATTTGCAATTTTTCTTGAAATTAATTTTCTCCAAAACTGGTGCGTCCTAGAGAAAAACGGATTTGAGATTCGTATTCAGCTCGCAAAAATCTATAAGAATTTCATAGTAGCCCTCACGAAATCAGTTGGCTTTTGTACAGTGGAATTAAATACTTTTTAAATAGGTTGTTCTAAATAATTTCTAAACTACTGATTACATAAAAAATGTGTCAAATAAAAGTATGTAGATCTAGATAGAACGCACCTTTTTTACGATATTTTTTCGTACTGTGAACTGTTTTCGAAAAAAAAAAAAAAAAATGGAAAAAACATTTTTTTTTTTATTTTATATTTGTCTTTAAAGCATAATATGTTCCACTTACTGTTATTCAGTAAGAAGTAGTATAAAATAGATTTTCTGCTTTAGACTCTAAATAACTATTTTCCAAAAATTAAAATACTTCTTTCGAAAAAATGGAAAATTCTTGAAAATGATTAAATATAATAAATTCGGAAGAACCAAATAACAGGACTGGATAACAGGATTTTACCTATCGGACGAAATTGAAGCGATTTGTTTTGAATTAAATGGAACAGACAGGAAGAAAACATTTGTGAATAGACAGAATTAACAAATAACAAAATTAATAAACGATTTATTTTTCATTCAACATTTTTATCTCTTATTACAGATAATATGCATATAAACTTCTTTTGCAAAATAAAAAATAAATATTTTTTAAATCTTTTCTTATAAGAAATCAGAATACATCTTAAGTTTCAAAAGTGAAGAAAAATTTTAAAAATTCTCCCGGCCATTTTCACTTGTTATTTTTCATGTATTAAAGAAGAAAGTAATACAATGTAAAAGATGTGTTGTATCTAGGTCTACAACATTTATCAGTCACATTTTTTGGTACAATCAGTAGTTTAGTAGTTAATCGACAGAAGTGACTGCAAAAAAATTTAAAGAGTTGTTTTAATATTAAAGATTACAGGGGACGTTTCCCTATTATCTAGTCAAGTTTAACTTTTGTAAACATTGTCTTTTTATTAATTAGAGTCATCCTAGGAAATACCGAAAAAAAATTTAGAAGTTGGAAATAGTTGCCATCTTAATATGTACTATTAAGTAATTACCTTATTAAATAAAGATATGTTAAATGTAAAAATTAGACTTTGAAATTTAGAGTACTTAATACGTATTCTAATGTCTCGTTTTAATGTTCTAATGTTTCTTAATACGTATTCTGATCATTCTAATGTTTTAATATTCAAATAAGTATGTCATCTTACCCCATTTCCCGAAGGGAATCAGATGTGGTAATAAAAAAATCATTATCTGTGTAAAAATCTGTTTTTCTTTTTAATATTTCTATTATAATTCAAATAAAAAGTTATTAATTACAATCAATTAATTACCGGTAACTTGTATTTGTAGCAACCATGTATGAATTATAAATTACAAACAAACATGTTACTTAACAGACACTGAAGTTAATTTATTACCCAATTCAAACAATATTTTTCCTTGACATCGATTAACATGCGAATTTTTCTAACAATTTCGGACTTTTAGTAAATTAAAACTGATAAAAATCCATTTACATTCTACTGTATTGTAAAGAAAGTGAAAATCACTTTCAATTCTTGACAAGTTTGCTGCAACTCAATGAAGATAAAAATTCATCAGTATATTATATGTACTGTTAGGAAGTTATTCATCTAGGTTCGTTTAATTACGGAAAACACAATATATTGATTTAAATTGATATTCACTTATTTTGTATGATTACCACGAATAAAGTATTTATGTAAAACAAAACCTTTCTTCTAAAATTTTTTTATTGAATATATATTTTAATATAGAGGTCATCTCTAATTTAAATGTTAAAATTTCAGGAATGTATAAAAGACGAGTCAGTTAAAGGACTTTTAGAAGTTTAGTGGAATTTATTCTATTTAAAAAAATATTCCAGAAAAAAAAAACAAGGAAGATTGCTCATTTTTACACTTATTTAAAATGTTAATTTTTGCAACAATGCAGATATTACATATCACACTTAATCACTTCTTAATTGCATCTAAATATAACTTTGCTGATATTAGTGAACTATATTAATATTTTTTTATTTTGTCTTTTAACCCAAAATTATTGAAATATTTTATCAGGACAATCAAAGAAGGATGGATTTTATCTTTAAATAAAAATAATTTGTTCTAAAAAATTATCTTTTCTATAAGTAAATTTATTTATTAAAACATTGCTTATGTGTTAATAAATGTTGAGTTTTTATTTATCTTTTTTCTGTATAGCATCCCAATGTATATAACATTTTCTGTCACCGCCACTAATTGTGACCGATTAAATTTTTTCTTTCAAAGTTTCTCGCATTGTGACCAGAGTGGTTAAAATACCATTCCTCCGCGTCGAATTCAAGAGAGCAACTGAGACTGCATCGCAACTGTAATGTACAAAATATTACCAGAATAAATTCTAACATTAATTTTTGAAATTTTCTGCAAAATGAAGTAATCAAACAACTTTTTTTTAGTTTGCCAGTTCCTTTTACACACTATCGAAGTTTTTACCTTTAAACTGTAGATACCCTGTATACATTTAATATTTATTCCAAGACTTACCAATGACAGAAATAAATTTTTATAAACATCATATTCCAATTTACAAGAAGTTAAAATATGAATAATTACTACAAAAG
Organism: Megachile rotundata; assembly: GCF_050947335.1. Lineage (NCBI taxonomy): Eukaryota > Metazoa > Arthropoda > Insecta > Hymenoptera > Megachilidae > Megachile > Megachile rotundata. The sequence continues at coordinate 1,516,206 of NC_134986.1, forward strand.
ACACTTCTACTTATTTTCCAAAGCATTAGAAATTTGTAATTTTATTATAATAAATATAATCCTTCCGTTATAGATATATTAAATTTGAAACAGATAAATTTAAAGCATGGTAAAGAAATATCATTTTTACACAATACTTAATTACTATTTAAGTAAGGATTTATGGACATTATTGTTATTCAGTTAGTACATTTAAGATGTACAATGCCTTTTACTTAAATGTTTCACATTGAGCACAATTTATTATTGAATTTATATATATAATGACAATGTTCCATGTATATACATATGGAAAACACATAAATTACGTATCCTTTAAACCTGATTATAGTACCCACGCTTATATTGTTAAAAGTAGATGGTATATTGAAAATTCGTATTTATGATAGAAGTATTCTAATAAGTTTAATAACACTAAATCTGAAACGATATACTGTCCTTTGATAATATCTTCTCGAAGGATGGTTTATATGCATTTAACTTGTCTGAGTCTCAGAATTCTGTTGCCTTCTATACAGTGTAACATTATTCTCTGTATAATCCAGTATCCGACGTTGGCATTGTCTTACATATTGCTGTTGTTTATAATAAATTTTGAATGCACCTTTTATTGTTATAAATGCTATACCTCCCTACAAAATTTCACACAAAATGTTCAAAAATATATGTAATAACCAGTTTCTTGTCAAATATATTTTATACGTACAAGCAATGTCCTTTGAAAATTGGAGTGTATACTTTCAAAAAATATTTTACCGCATATGCTGGCAATACTTGGTAGTAGGAGTGCACCACAAAGAATACGTGTTGCAGATACTGGGTCACTCATAGGTGGAACTTCTTCAGATTGTGCTCTGTCATCACTAGAATAACTATAATAATAGACACATAATTTCAAATTAATTATATATTTATTTCAAACTTTTAAATCTACTTTTGAACACACACCTGCTGGGTAAAAAATGCCTTAAAATAGGAACTTTACATGCATGTCGCCTCAGAAGAAGAAGTGCCTGATCTTCCCATCTCAGCATTTTACCCAATACTAACAGTATTGGAATAGTTGGTAAACCAACTAACAACACCCAAGGATCACCTTGTTCCAATATAGCTAGGCCATCTTTAGGACCAACTACTTGCATAACAGTTACAGCTCCATATGTTACAGCAGTCCAATATATAGATGCAGAAACTATGGTAGCTGCCATAAAAGGGCAGATTCGAAAAATTATTCCATCAATTGTATCTAGTACTACAACTAACGGCCCTAAAATAATTACTTACAATATATAAATTATCTAGCTAGTACTAATATTAATAATGAGTATTATCATTATTTAATTCAAAATTTGTGCTAAAATTAAAAGAACCAACCCATATTTGGATATACAATAATATATTCTGTGTTACATTGTGGACATGCTACATGTGCACCTGCACGTCCTTTTTGTTTTTCATCAACCCATCTTTGTATACATCCCTGATGAACCCATTTTGTAGTACCACGACAATGACATGGTTTTACCCATGAAGCTGTTGCATCATCTTCATCCGTGGCGAAACACACCCAACAATATCTTTTACTATATCGAATAAAAACAGATAGTCAGTAAAATGTATAGAATACATTTAATTAACTTAACCAAAAGAAAAACACATACTCATCCTCTGAATTTACTGTTGATGCATTAATTTCTGGTTGATTTGGTGAAGATGCACCATCAGTTACATCACTTTGTTGTGCATTCTCCATAGACTTAGATAATGTCACTGCTGAAGGTTCCTCATTAGGTGCAACTATTACAGCTTGAACATCATGCACCTCTTCAATAAGAAATATTAATTATTATTTCAAATTTAAGTATATAAATAATAATTTGTAGTTAAGACACCAAATTTCTTTTAAAACTAAAATTTATTACTAATCAAAGTGTAGCCTATACTCATACTCTATAGATTCATTCACTGATTTATATTTTCTAGTGACAAATTTTTCCATACAATTAACCCCATGACTGCAAAAAATGGACATATATATATTCTTATGCATTCATTAGTATATACAAAAGTTAAAATGTATGTATATATCCAATATGTACATTTATTATTTTACAAAATACATATAGACATATAGTTACATACATGTTGTATAGCAATAAATACCAAAAATTATTTTAATGTTTCCTTATTCTTAACAATAAATGTAAATTTATAATATATAATTTACATTATATTGTATCATAAAATACTAGATAGCTTCCTTAAAGATTTTTCCACAGTGAAAGAGTCAAGTTAAGAGTTGTTAATTGTCATATAAATATTTGTAATAATTTACCATTATTTGATTCATTAATCTGCCATTCTGGCCTTAGATTTGTACCAAGTCTTCTTAAGGTCTCTTCTATAGTTGAAATACGACTAATATTAGATCTGATCTCAGATTCTATGCGTACAATACTACCAGGAGGATCACGTCCATATGAAATATGTGGTAAATTGTTATCCGACATTTTGTTTTATAAAAACAGGGCCTTTAGTATTTCATCACTACGTTACGCCTGCAAAAGTAAATTGTACTTTTCATAAAGGTATACAATTCATTAATTTAAGTTAATAATGATTTGAATCGAATAAAATAAAATTCACTAAAATTTTAGTGAAATAGGTATATATATATTAAAACATCTATTAATGTAAGTTAGCCTCAGATACTTATTAATATCTTACATTATACATAAAATTTCAAGGACATTGCATAAGACCATATAAATACACACATATACATAATTTAATATATATCATCTACATTAATTGAACGAAAATTTATCTCCCTAGACATGTTTTTATTTATATCATACTATGTATTGTTATATTTACCATAAAATTGTAAAACTAAACATCTAAAGGAAATGTACCCAGCTATTTCATTAAATTTAACAATCATCTAAGTTTGTTTAAAAATAATATAATGATTCTATACAGCAGCCTCGTTACAACTGGTACATCAGTATGAAGTTGATCATTTACTAGTTATTGAGAATTACATTAGAATAATGTACTGCAACATATTGCAAAGTTCATTTTTCATAAAAAAGTTAATCAATCAAATACAAATGTAATAAATTATAAGAGAAAACCAGATTAATAGTATCATATGTTAGCAATAAGATGAGTGTATGAACAAAAATACATAACTGAAATTGAAATTTCATCAATTTTTACCTGAAATAGTATTCATAAACAATTCATTGTTACACATTTAGGACGAAATCATGTACCCACGCATAGTTTTTTAGGATATCATGTCAAAAAACACAATTATTTTTAAAAATTTACAATTTTTGTAACTCACTTTAAAAATACATTTATTACTTTTTTCTTTTATTATTATTATTAGTAATGATTAAAAGTTACGTGAAATTGCTGCCCATATTGGCCAACATGCTAATGTAAAAATTTACTAACACATACCACTGTTGTGTGCTGGCATTCGTTGCCAACTTAATTCTGTATGAACATAGAAGAAGCGAAACATAACGTAAAAGCGGCTCCATCTCGTGATGAAATATGTAACTTCTAAACGCGCAAAATTTAGATTGTAAAAAGATTCAGTTGAAGAAGAACACAGGGTGTATTTGATAAATTGTAAACTGAAATCATAGACAACTTGTAAATACTCTTATCTAATAAGTGAAGGATGATAAGGCAGCCAATTAACGACACTTTAATTATAAATATTAATTTTATTGGAGAAAATGAAACAAATTGTAAAACAAATTCATAATTATCCTTGATTTTCAATTAGAAATCTGATTTCATTAAATTTAATTCTCAGAGCTAGAAAGTAACGCACGTATTCTTCACTTAGTAGAGCAATATATTAAAATTCGTTTTGTTAATTCAGTTTCATTTTATTAGTTTAAAGGTTAATCCTTGTTAAAGTTTATTAAAGAAGTTCAAAAGTTTAATTTAGTTGTTTAGTTCATTTAATTCATTTCAAAGTTTCAATTAGTTTATTTATTTTTCCTTTTTGTTGTTTGATTAATTATGATCTTTAGTGTTCCGCTGACTTACCTTAGCGGAAATTTAAAAATGTCAATACAATTTTTGCAATTATTCATATTAAGTCTTCATACATTGACTACGTTTCCATCGAGGGTCCAAATCGGGTCAGAGTCGGGTTAGAGTCGGGTTGGGGTCAGCGCTCGTACGGTGGAAACGCCAAAGGTTTAGTTGAACTCTACCCTACAAAATTTTAGGGTAGTGTTCAATTGGGTTCGGTGGAAACGATAAGAGTCGAGTTCGTGTTGCCAACATAACAAATCCAAATTGCATTGTGTATCACGTGCTGTATTAATCGGTGTAGAAGAGGTTATTATTACTTTTTGTCGGTGATCTTGTAATCTGAGAAATAATTTTTGTATGTTATTTTGATATTGTAAAATTAATATTGGTCTCCTTTACATGTCAGAATATGGTAGTTGACTTTGTGCAGTTGGTAATGTTCAACCCTAACGCAACTCCAACCCGCGACTCAAACCCCACTCTAACCCGACTCTGACCCGATTTGAACCCTCGATGGAAACGTAGTGATTTATATGCTGTGCATATTTATATTCTGTCCAACAAATTTTAATTTTTTTTCGACGTTTCGATTTTCGTTCAGTGATTCTTATAGCTTTTTTTTGCGCTGATTACGAATCTGCAACCTGTTTTTCTCCAGCACGTGCAGTTTTTGAGAAATTTGAGTTTGAAAAAAAACACATTTTGAAAATTTGAACCAATTTTGTGGGGTAACTATAAAAGATACTAAGATTCTGTTTGTATTGTTGCGTTTACCGTTCGCGGTCTAGGGATTTTAGGATGTGGATAAGTTAACCCGTGGAGCGCTGAGCGCTCTGCTCGCGGTGTGTAGAAATGATTCGAAACAGATTTAAGATGGAAAACGACTAAGTCCAACTATTTATTCCGATAATTGACAAAGTACTTATTTTTACAAGAGCAACTCGAGCGTGTGAAATACAAAATTAGTCTGATCGTTCTGCGCTTGGCGGAGGAGATCTTCAGGTGATGCGGATCGATGCCCCTTCCTCGCTGGATCCTGGATCCTCCCTCAGGATCATCCCTTGTCCAATAGTGGAGGAGTCCACCCCCGTCCGATGTGGGCCCCTTCTCCTGGCTGTGGTCCACCCTCAGCCGCGTGGTGGTGGAGGCTCCGCCAAGACGCGGGAACGTAACATTGAACGTGTGCGTAGAGAAAGCGTGAGACCCAGAGAACGCGAAAACAAAGTCCTTGTACTAGGCGAAAATTTACGACCCTCTTCGAGTGCATGAAAAGACAGGATATTCGTAGGAGATCTTGAAACTTTCAAGAACTGTACGCGACTTAGTCGAAAACAACGAATTCGATACGGTCCCTAATAAATTAATCCCTACAAACATTCGAAATGAAGCTATGTTTATTCTCTGGATTCCCAAACTTTCCCAAGCATGAACACCCACGTCGAGTGGTTTTAACAATATAAGCTTTGTCTATTGTACATGATTGCACGCTCAGATAGTTTAAATTTCGCTCTTAATTTATGGTCATCGATATAACAAAGTACAGACGCGCTCTGTAAATATTCTCACGGTCGTGTCGCCATACTTCACTGACTATATTCAGGATGATAACAAGTACGCTCGCGTTACAGTATCAAAAGATTCTATAGATTTTCCTAAATACAAAGATATCTGCTTTTTATGCATTCTGAATGTTTACACATGTTTAAATGGTCATTGAACGTCGGGAGACATGGATTTTGCACCAATTTTTACGTATATTTTTCAATTTATCTCAAAAAGTGAGGGTCTAGTGGAAAATTGAATTATACCACGCGATAGAGCAGATTTTTAGTTGCACCCTTAGAAAGTTGCAACGTCGTTTTTTTTTTTACGATGACAAAAAGCAAAATAGCAACGCGCGAGATGAAGTAAGGACAGTGGTGCTCTGCGTCAGAGCGACTGTTCCGTATCGCATCTATATATTAACCCGATGACGCTCTGACACTCTAATTCCGCATTAGACTGCAAATTTTCATTCATTCTGCGCATGTGAACTGAGTTTAATTCTACACATTCTATAATCTATGCTTATACGCAAGTGCATTTTATATATATATATATAACATATATACCTAGCGGACATAAAGTTTTGTAATTTTATATTCTCGTTGATCCTAGAATGTCCCGCTTACTGCATGAAAAATTTCTTTTCAATTTTCAAAAAATTCCTCAAACAAAAATTTAGTTTAACTATCATTTATATATTTTACGAATAGTAATTGATCAGGTCTATATATTTCACAGAACGAGTGAAAGCAGTTCCGATCGACATAACATATATGTACATATGTCTAAACTTTTTATGACAGGAAAGAGTTATATAATTTTAATTCACAATTTTAATTTAATATGAATTTTTATATTGATAAAATTGAGTAAATATTATTTTGATTTTATATATTTGTTACATTATTATTTGTTCTTACTATTTCTTAATTTTTTCCCATCGTGTATATGATCACAAAGGTAGAAATAGACTGTAGAAGGGCATCACTCTCATGATAGAAACTTCCTAGCTGCGTAAAACGCTGTCTAGTTAGTTTCTGCTCTCGTAGAACAGAGTATATGTGTAGTTATTACATTAATAGTTATTACCAGCGAGCGTTCACCAATGAATATAGCGGAAGTGCTGGGAAGTGTCTGTTGGTGCTTGTCTAATAAAGTAGCAAGACGAACACTGACGTATGTTCGTTTGTGCTCGCTCGCAAATGCTCGCTCAGTCTATGAAATGAACCTTGTTTATTTACTACCCAAAGCGAACTTTTCTGCAATATAATTGCAGGTGAAAGACATATCAATTTATTCTTTTACTAAAATCATTGTTGTCACTGCAAAAGGTAAGAATAGCAAGGGCTATATCTTTGATATATGTATCAATTACAGTTCATAGAATATGTTAAACAAAAAAAATGTAATTTGTAAAAAAAACTTGACCAACACTTCGAATACGAAAACATCAATTTTATATATATTATTTTTATTATTTATGTAATGATTTTTAATCGAATTTTAGTTCAATATACACAATTTATTGTTGTTTACATTGATGTTCTTAAAACCAAAATGACTATGAAATAGACAATTATAGTTTGTTTCACTTTTATATTTTCATTAGTATTAGAGCATTTATAATGTATAATATTCAACAGAAAATTTAATAGAATATAACAACAATCAACTTGAATATGTATCATTCATTTGTATTTAAATATTTACACATATTAAGTCAAATACTATTATATATTACAACAAATATAATATTTGATAGCTATGTCTAATGAAGATCGCCTACGGAAACTTTTATCAGACTTAGGAAAAGCAACATTACGTGGAGTTCGTAAATGTCCAAAATGTGGAACTTACAATGGATCCAGAGGCTTATGTTGTAAAAATAAATATTGTGATGCAGTATTTAAAGAACCTGGTGAAAAAAGGAAACTATCAACTGAAGCTTGTAAACTTATCACAGGCACAACTGCTCAAGTTTTTTCTGTTCGCGTACGTGATAAAGGCCCAGATTATCGTGGATTTGTTCAGTTGCCACTAATAAATACAACAATTTCTAATGAAATGACAACACTTATTTCACAATCTACGGCACTCTGTTTTGTCGATAGCTGTGAAAGAAGTTTTGACACTAGTGTTCTTAAATGTCACGTAAGTTTTACCAATAATAAAAGAAATATTTTTATGATATCAAAGTTTAGAACATTTATATTTTATTGAAAGATATGATTATTCTTGTAGGAAAAGAATTCATCTGATGTGCCTGTTTCTTCCTGTCAACATATACAAGCAGCCTTAAGATGTTATGCAGAAGCACAGCCATTAACATTAAGAAACTCTATTTTATCATCTTTAAATGTAAATAATGAAATGAAACAAGAAATTTGGTTATTAGCTACTGAAACTTCTGGTCCTTTAGTCCAGCGTGTGTCTAAAAATATTATGGCAGTCAAGTGCAAAGCTTCACCTAAACATCCATTAGGCTATCTTCATTTTTCGTTGTTTGTAACTAAATTAAAAGATAGAATTGAACATCGCTACTTCTGTTCTTGTTCTACTTTTAAAGTAAGTAGAAATAATATTAGTCAAATTGTATTAATATTATGTATGTTCAATAACATTTTAAAATGATGAAAAATTAATGTAGGGAGTACCAAGGACAGGAGAAGATAAAACAGATATAGCTCAATCTTCCCAAAATAAACGCTGTGTACATTTTTATGCATGTATTTGTGCATTTGCTAGTGATACAAAATTAGCAGAAGAATTTAGTTATTATATTAATTTAGATCAAAACGATTTAAGTATACCAAAACCATTATCAACAGTATTGCAGAATAATGAACAAGATAGGATAGTAGGCATTGGTAAGAGGATTCTTAATAAAATATTAAATATAAAATAATGAAGTATTTACATTAAAAAATTGTAGATCTTGATGGTTTAACTACACATGATACAGATACACATCTTTTAATATTTCGTGATGATACATTGACAGTGCAAAGTTTAGATGGAAATAGATTAGATTTAGATTCAATGAATTTGGATTCTACAATTCTACCACATAACATTGTTGAAAATCTTGAAGTAGAATGTGATCGCTCATTATTAGAAGATAATAATATAATACCACAGGTAAGAATTTATTAAGTTTGATTTTGCACATGTACGCGATTATATGTACATAAGTTGTGTTACGCAAAAATTAAATATTAACGCTGTTTCGAAATTTAGGTGCACAGTTTAGAAGTAATTAATCAAGGTGGTGTACAAGTTAGTGGAAATTCAGTTAAAATAATAGATAACCATGCAAGCATAGATTCTAAATATAATATGCTTAACAACAGTCAGTATATCTTAAATGACAATAACATAAAAATACTGAATACTGGAACTTTAAAAATCCTTGATACAAATACTATTTTAGATGTGCATAATATGAAATTAATTGATACCAATCATGTAAAAATGGTAGATAAGAATGTGTTGGTATCATATGATACTGGAAATATAACAACCACAGAAAATAATACTTCACAGCAGCCAATTTCAACAAAACGAAAAAGAAATGATAAACCAACAAGTACAAATATTATAAATTTGAATAATCTGAATTCAATAGAACCAAGAAAAGCTAAAACAAAATTACATGTTGTTAAAAAATATCAAAATCCTTGTGAAGATTTAGATGAAGCTAATATAAACTTACCTTTTATTAAATGGCTTGCATCAATAACTGAAAGAATAAATCAGACTATGCATTTTCAATTTGATGGAAAACCAGATCCATTAGTTTTTCATGTACCACAGATATTCTTTGATTGTTTGCGAGAAAGAATATCTTGTGGTGGTAAAAAAAAACGTTTGCCAAATTCAACAACAGCATTTGTTAGAAAAGATGGTGTACCTTTAGGTACATTTACTAAATATACATGGCAAATTACAAACATTTTACATGTAAAGAGTATTTTTGAAACTCCTCTTATACCTTTAGAAATTACAAGAAGTTTCGTACAAAATGCAGATGGCACATACGAATTGTACAAACGAGAAGAAACGGAAATAGATCGATATAAAAAAACAAATAATAATGCATTGATTAAGCCTCTAGAATTAAAAACGTATTTGAAAGTCGGTAAGGATTAAAATTATATTTATTAAATGTTAAGAGGTTGTTCTACTTTAACAAGAAGAAGATTAAAGTATTGTTAGGAAGTTTTTCTCTAAATAAAACATAATAAATAATATTAAACAGTTTTTAAAAGATTTTATTATATTATGTTTTATAATATTTCTTAACAAAAAAGTGGCATGTTGAAAATAAAAGTTAGTTTTATAGTGTAGGTAATTTTGATGTACAAACTTATTTAAAACAATATTATCGAATTAAAATAAATTTTAATTAGTGTGATTAATTATTTTATAGGTAGCATAATAATAATTTATCTTAAAGAATATCAAAATGGAGCAGGTATAATAAAAAGTTTAAAAGATATACTTTTAGTCATCTTATTATTTGAAATGTATAGTAAATTAAATATATAAATATCATTCTGCTGTCTGCAAACTAATTAAATATTTTTATGAGCATTTTCTTTAAGATGCAAGAGAAAAAGTTAAAACAAAATACAGTTAAATTACTTTAATAATTTCTTGATATTATATATAAGCACATAAATATATACTAAAAAATTGATTTTAACATATGATGTATTTACTGGGAAAAGATTGTATAAATTTTTTTGTTATTGCTAACGCATACATCGAGCTTTATCAATTATTTTTACAATATCGGTTACAGGAATTCCGACGTATCTGTTTCTTGTAGAAACATCGAAATAGTAATAGGTATTCAGTACACACTAGATTACAATGCGTGCGTCAATAGTAGTAGCGAAAGTGTTAATTTTTTAACATTAAAGTAGAATAACCCTTTGAATATCAACTTTACTTAAAGATTTTAATTTAATACATATTTAGTATATAAATAAATGTATACTTTTAACATAATTTATCAGATATTTGTATACTTTACAGGAAATACTTCACCAAATCAAGTTGAACCAACACCATTTCTAATTGAATGGATACCAGATATTTTACCAATATCAAAAATTGGTGAGCTTAGAATTAGATTTGAATTTGGTCACGTAAAAAATGAGACGAATCAAAAATGGAGAAAAATAGCATTATTAAAGAATTATTGAATGAATAGTATTTTCTTCTTTCTTATGAAATTCTCATTTCCTTACCGTTTGAGAGAAAAGTATCATTAGCAGAAAAACAAATGATTTAATATATAATTTACTGATATGTTCAATATATTTAAAATAATACGCAATTTAATGTTTTATTGGAAAAATAATGAAGAAATTGTGAAGTTTTAAGAAACAATGTTGAAACAAGCAAATAGTTATTGTTTTAAAATAATTTCTAAATTCTTATTGTAAAAGATTTAAGACTGATCTAATTTTACGTTTTTTGTAAAAAATAGATATAACAAATAACAAATTTGTTTAATACAAATTATGTACTCATTTTATAATATCAGTAATCATATTACATTGTATTGTAAGATTAGTATATCTACTGTTCATTAGATAAATTCACAGTAATAGTATATTCTTTAGTTAATTTATTACAAATATATGTATTACCAATTATGTTAATATTATTACAAAAAGTGTGCTAAATTATACATATTACCATTTTATAAAAATGTGATATATTGTAAATACATACATATAATAGATTAGATGTTATGTAAAAAAAAGATATGTTTACATCATTTAATAAACATTCAGTTTCATTTTATATACTGAAAATAATGGTGAAATTATAAATAGTAAATTATAAATTAAAAAATATTAATAATTGAAACTTTTTTTAATATTTTTGTAAAATTATTTTGTGCCTATGTATACAATTATAACTTATTACTATAATATTATATTTCTATTTATGATTACAACTAGCTTCATATGACAAGTGTATATAAAATAAAGATATAAAAATTTATATAAATACAAACAATAGGTATAAACCATAATTTTATTTTTCCTTACATTTGTCTAAGAAGATAAAAAATTAACAACTAAATTGCAATAGCATGAGTTATGCTCAAATATGAATTGAAAACTTTACTCAAATTTCATATTCAAAAAATCTAAATTATTTATCTTTATTACATAAAGTGTTTTATTATTTACAAGTTATTATATTTTCTTTCTTATGAATTCATGATACAATCATTTTGAATTTTATTGTAAAAACACTTCTGTATAATACATACATCAAGTTTTTTTCAAGTCTTTTTTACATAATGGATTCCATAACCTCCATGTTCATTTGACCTGTTGTAAAAATTAATAATTTTTTAACTCAAAAAATGTTTTAACTTAGTTAAATATTTTGTAATAAATTTTGTTTTATTATGCATATTTATAGTTATTTTGAATATTTACAATGTTGGGGACAATTAAACAGTGCAGTGTTTTGAACGGAAGTGTTCCTCACCGGAAGCTATCTCTGACGTAGAGAGCTAAAGAAGCGTATACTTCCATTTTCTCGACCTTTTCGCCGAACAGAGAGCACGTGTTTGCTCGCCGGTTGCATTTAACTTATTTTATCGTGAAAAATTTTACGTCAGATTTGTTGCAACCTGTTCGAATTCGGTGATTGAAGATCAGAAGTTAGTGATCATTGTGAGAGCAGGTTAACATGAATCCTGAAAAGTTGAAGAAGCTTCAAGCTCAAGTGCGAATTGGTGGTAAGGGAACACCACGACGCAAGAAGAAGGTATTTAGATTTATTTCGAAAGTTAACATAAAGTTATAAAATATTCTTACAATGTTCAGTATGTAAGAGTTTATGAATGTATATATTTTGAACACTAGTCAAATGATCTGTGGTTTATCTAAAGAATATTTCTAAGTTTACGAACATTTTTGCATGACATTAAAACTTCGAGCCCATAAAACACGTGTTAATTGTTTCAGTAAATTGTTCATATGTATTTTATATTTGTAATGCTATTTTTGTACTTTTGATGTTTTATTTTTAATTCTTTAACAGTGCAATATAATTATAAGGGATGTTGAAAAATGATATATTTTTATCTTTTAAAATACTATATACATCCAATTAATTAGATATTAAGCAGAAAATATTACAGATTTCAAAAACGAAAATAACTATAATAATATTGTTATTTGCAACAATGGAATTAGATATATATAAAATGGATTAAATAGTTTATATGTATCATCATATTCGAGCCTTACTCATTGTAAATTATTAATGGTTAATGTGTGTAAGTATGTTATGTGTACATAAAATTCATTCAGTAGAGCATTTTTAGTAAAATTTTTATTTTAACAGTACTATCATAAAATATGTTGTAAGTTAACGTTAGTCCTTTGTGGTCCATAATTCGTAGGCACAAATAGGCAAACTAGTTATTAAACTTTCTAATACATACCGCAGTTGAATAAATAATATAGAGCAACATAAGAAAAGGGGTAGTACCAGACATAATTTTTTAACATAAACCGATATGTTCATACTTTAATATCTTAAATATTCATTTATAGTATGCATGACATGCATAGCCTAGTTTTTTATCAGAATAATAAATCTGTTACGCTAGGTAATTCCTAATTTCCAATAATTAGGAATTAGTAATTATCTAACTTTTGCAAGAAAACAGTTTTTTAAGTATACATGTTATGTATTCACATTGAACACATGAAGATATTGTCCACACATGATATCTTGTGATGTCTTTTTTTTTTAGCGTGAGTTGCTTTTAATCACATTTAGCCAACATCATTGGATCAACTTTTACAATGAACATTTAGATGTCCTACAAAATTGCACACTTGGGATTGTTTTTTGAAATAACATTTTGGGATTTTATTATTATTTACAGGTATGAATAATTAGAAGGCAATCAGAAGGATAAGAATTTTATCAGAAAGGTTTGTTATGATCAATTGAAAAATGATTTAAAAAAAAAAGTCAAACTTTGATATTGTAAGAGGATAATATAAAATAATTATACATGGTTAAGTGCATAGATAACTTTCTCAAAACTTAATTACATATAATATATTATTGATTACAAGCTTTACTTTGCTAATTATGTTTATATGTTCTTATTGTATTTTTACAATAAAATATGTTGGAGAAAAGGAAATGTTTTTAAGGAAATTATAAAAGCAAATATGTAGATACATATGTCTCAGTTTATACATAAATTATTCGCACATATGTATATTTGTAGATATATAATTATAAATTATGATAATAATATATACATATATATTAATTTATTTATTACATAGAAGTTTATTACTTATTTAGTTTGTTACAAAGTCATGGTTTATTATATGGACTATTTAATATCGTTTTGTGGAAATTTCTATATAAAAATATATAAGGAAAAAATCTTCATCAAAAAGAATGTCACATATAATCAACTTCATATTGTTTAAGAGTCAATTGCACTGCATCTTGCCATAGTGGAAAATTGCAGAAAGTATTCATCTGTCTCCACAAACAATTCATTTAAAATATCTTGAAATATATAAGATTTTTTTTCTTTTTTTTTTTTTTTAAATGCAAACAATGCATGTAATTCTTCATGTGTGTGGATGGGTATATGTGTACATACATATATTATTCTATTTTCCTGACTGAATGAACCATAGTGGAATTAAAAACTCAACATAAAGTACAATTATGTATTAATTTAAAATACGCTGACAATGAAAGATAATATACAGCATTGATTTAAGAAGCTTTGAAGGTTTAGAGTATTAGTAGTTTGTCACAATCTAAAGCAGGACAGTTAAAATAAATACAATACAGTATTCACGCAATTGGCATAAAAGTTTTTCAACCACATTGGGTCCCCTTTTCCAGACACTGTAATAAAAGATCAGTTCTTAGATCTTGTACTGATTTTTTATACTCTTTTATAAATAATAGGTCTCATTAAATGTTTACACAGAACTTCTTTTAAATTCTTCTACAAACATAAGATACACTCCTTCGTTTTATTAGAAAGCATAATAAAGTTGCTAAATTTGTGCACATTATTAATAATTTTTTAATTTTACTAATATTTTGTTTATTTTTTGTTAAAGTTAGAGTTTAAACATATTTTAAATTAAAAATATCAATTACAAACTTATTATTATGCATTATATGTATATAGTTTATGAACATAAATATACAGTTTCTGTGTCACTCTTAGAATTGTGCAAATGGTATATTTGTTTTTGGTTCCAATCTTAAATTTTTAATTCCAATTTTTTACATTCACAAACTTCCACTGGGAACTAAAACCTTCAAACTTGCAAATTCCAAATTTAAAAATTTTTTTTGCTTTATTTTACAAATCACCAATTTTCAAATCAAAATGTTTAGAAATTTTAAAAATCATAAATTCCCAAATTTAGGAACTTAGAAATTAAAAAATTTTTATACATACAAATATATAAACTTTCACAGTTTCCAACTTAATATTTCCAATATCACATACTCTTAAAACATACAAATTCAAAATTTAGATATTTTCAAATTAACAAATTTTTGAAATTAGAAATTCTAAAATTTACAAATATAACAATTTAAAAACTTAAATTTTTTAAATTTAAACTTTAAAATTTAAACTTTCAAATGTTGCATGACTTTCTGTATTACAAACTTCTCTATCTTCATCCATAATATTGAGAATGGAGACAGTTAACCGTATTTATTATTGTCCATCACTGATTTGGCCAGCATACAGCAACATGAAAAATAATGTCAGTTTTTGTTGCAAGCCCTGCAGCTTCTAAGGTGGCTTTACTTAAAAAAATCGACAATAAATTTTATTTTTTCAATATTTAACAATATTAAAAACATATACTAAGTATCTTATAAACTATCACTCATTTATACATAGAACCATACATAAAATAATTCATAACTTGTTATGAAAAATTAAATCAGATATGTTAAATCACATATGACTTATGAACTTGTAAAACTGTGTTAAAATTTGGGGGGTATTCCCAGGGTGTTTTTTGTAAGATTCAATTGTTAGCTTTTAAATAATTATGAATCACTGTTCATTTTTTAAAAGCTAATACACAAAAAAATATAATTTGCATAAGAAATATTTATAACATGTAATTTTCTTCCTATTTCTTACATTTATTATGTTTTCAGGTTGTACATGCAACGGCTGCTACAGATGATAAAAAACTGCAAAGTTGTTTGAAAAAGTTGTCTGTGAATACAATTCCTGGCATAGAGGAAGTTAATATGATTAAGGATGATGGTACTGTTATACATTTTAATAATCCAAAAGCTCAGGCTAGCCTGTCTGCAAATACATTTGCCATTACGGGTCATGGCGAAAACAAACAAATAACTGATATGTTACCGGGAATAATAAGTCAGTTGGGTCCTGAAGGTGTCACACAATTAAAACGACTAGCAAGTACAGTTTCTGGTAGTACAGTTGGTAAAGTAACTCTGGAAGAAGATGATGAGGTTCCTGATTTAGTGGAAAACTTTGATGAAGCTAGTAAAGAGGAGGTAACAAGTTAATATGAATAATAATAATTTAGAATTATACATGTTATATAAGAAATTGTGAAATGTGCATAAAATGTAGTGCATGTAAATATTGTTATTACAGATATAAAATTCATTTGTAATAAAAATTGATTCCAATGAATTCAGAAATATAAAATTTATGTTTAGGATATTATGCTGGTCTAAAACTTTTTAATAATTTTGTAATTTTCATTTAGTTTTTTGGTATGAAATAGGAAATAATTTAAATTTTATGATTTTTTTTAAATATTATGTATAGTACAAATATTATATTATAGTAATTACAGGAAAAATATGCATGTTAACTACTGATGAAATTTTTACTACTATAATTGTAAAGTTTTACTGATTCAAATGAGACCAAATCATGTTTGCTTATTTAATAAGTAATAACGTATTTTTTTTGCAAACAAAATAAATAAATGCGATTCAAAGTTTTGTGTCTTATTTTAATTAGAGAAATTTTATAAATATATCAACAATAGTTTTATTAAACAAAAGAATCAGAAATAACAAAATTTGATTGTTGAAGTAATATTGTTTCACCAATATTCAAATTCAAATTTATTCATTGAGCTTCAAGCTTTGTCACGAGGGATTCTTCCAAGTTCGTTTGTTGCCTTTTTCTACATTCATTAAAGTCGTCAATCAAATCAATTATTTTCTAATGGAATAATTTTCTGTGTCTTCACTGCTCATTACGCGGCCTTTTTCCATCTAAAAATGTAGGATTTTTAGGTCGCTTAATAAACAGCCAAACTAAATTTCAAACGTTTTATATTTTGCCAATAATTGTTAAATAGATGTAGAAAAGGGCAACAAGCGAAGAAAGAATATTCACAAGCCCAATCAATGTAAATGAATTTTACAATATTGTGTTTGGTTCTTCTTTAGATCAAAACTTCAAATTCTATTGACAAAAGATTGAAAATAAAGTGCTTTTTTATGGCATTATTGACATCTCACTGATAAGTAGGCTATATGTTTTTTTACTGAATTTTTAAGATATCAAAGATGAACAAAGTATTGCGTCATAATGCTATAAGAATTGATTTATATATATAAAAGTACATATAATACATCTATAGGGTGCCTCAGAATTCATGATAAAAGGTAAAAAACTTGTCCAGAAATGTACTTTTTAGTTATACATCCCTGCTTTTCCAAAATTTTATCAATAGACTTGAATTTCTGTATATTATATATAAACGAGGTTCAAATTTTACCAAAATTGGTGTACATGTACATATACTTGGTTATTTTATTCAATTCTATTTTCAAAAAGTGTCTAACAAAATCATGTAAAGTATTTTAATACTTTAATACCGAAGGCTATAGATTTATCGCTATAAAACGCAACGTAGATATTGGCAATATAGATATGCTTTTATGCAGACTAGAATCACGGCAAGCACATAGGATAGGTTTCAAAAAATTATCCTCACATCAATGTGCTAAGAGAATTTTATATATCAGTGTAATAGAATTTATATGTCGGTGCAGTGAATTTGAAATATTTGGGCATTTTATAATAGAAAATAAAAAATAAACACTTTCTGGCTGCGATTTTGTCACATAACAAACTGTTTTAGGTATATTAAAATAAGAATAAAAATGTCAACCGATGTCCCTAAAGTTTTGTTCGAGCTATGAAATTCGTGTGCAGAAGAGATTGATTATGTTAATAACCGATAAATAATTCATCGGTTGTAAAAATTATACTTATTTTTTTATTTAGTGTCATAAAATGTTAGTGTATTATAAATTTATTGCATTATCATATAAGCTTTGTCACATTGATATGTATCTTTAAATTTGAACAATTTTATGACAAGTGTCATATACGCATAACTTCGATTATTGGCAGTTCCTGAAGGACCTTAAGTATGTACAACTTCGACTGCTAAACTTCAACTTTTGGCAGGAGTTAGACTAGTATAAGATATCAAATGTTACCAGTAAGTGGTAAATACATTTCTTCCCTATCATACGATGATACTACAACATTTTGTTAATAATTACTGCGCAATTCGTGCATTATAAATCAATTATTGACGTCTGAACAATGAAACCTGCGATTAAGGCGCCGTGTCTAACTAAAGAATTGAGGAATTAGTAATCAAAAAGTGTAAGAGCTGCTTCATAAACTCTTTTAAAATATTGGCAAATAATAAATACACTTCCGAACATTTCCCCTGAAATTCTCGCGTTCTGTAATGATCACTGATGTTTTGGCTTGGAAAATTTGAAATTAAAAATGCGGAAAGATTTATTTAGCGTAGTAAATTATAGAAGAGTGAACAAAGCATTTTGTATTTTTATCATATATTTCTGTGTTCTATTCATAAAGAAGCGGTTTATTAATAAAGAATATTTTTGAAAAATCGCAATTTCATATTCAAGCTACTGACATTTTGTCTTTTGTAGTTAATGTTTCAAAAAACTAGATAATATAGTATATTTAATAAATCTTTTGAAGTTCTCAATTTTAAATTTTAAAGACTTTGAACTCCAATGATAACCACAAACCGCGTTTATATGTTCCAGAAGAAATACCACAACTTTATCGCTTGTTAAAGCTTGTAAGAAATATCATCAATATTTGAAAATATGTTTTAAATGGAAACTTTTTTTCAGAAATATCTTCCAATTTTTGAAGAAAAAATTCTAAATAATTACTGTTTTTTCAATCTTATGATTAGATATCTCTTTTTAATGAAAGTTCCGGATTTGAATTGAAGTCATATAAGTATCAAAAACCCGTTCGAAGTTGTGTCAAATAATGTCAGCACTATACCCGAATAAAACTCACAAGAATATGTATAGAGTGTTAAAAAAGAAATTATTTAATACTTATACAGTATATAGGATACACTGTATTGAGTAAAAATACTTTAGTAAACAAGTCGAATGGTCTGAAGTATAAGCAATTTTATATGTTAGCGTCATGATTAACTGACTATTGGGTTTATTGTATACATACATAGATAGTATTTCATACGTCCACCTTTCATTTTCCTGAACGCTTGACACCTTCTGACAGAGTCCAAAACTTTTTCGAAAGTTTTATACCTCTGTCAAACTATTTGACAAGCGTGGTAGTTTCGGTTACATAATTCTTTTGAGTTATTTATCGGCGAAGAGTATACTGTGCTTTTTAAATATTACCATAAAAATATTTCAAACAGTTTAAATCAGAGGAAGGGGGAGTTTGTACAACTATATTCAATTCACCTTTGACTGAATACCATGTTTAAGTGTTCTTTTACATTGCACAGAAAATAAGTTGTAATTATATAACGTATACACTGCATTTATAATCACTATGCCAAATGTATATTGTTAAAGTTCTGGGCTAATATTATATCAAGGAATTGACGTAAACAACACTGGAATAATACTTATCTAAACAATTAATGAAAAACGATGATTTGTTTTCATAGATGCACAAAAATTCTCTTCTGTAAATGCAACTTTATTAAATTTAGTAAATAAGAGGAAATTCTCTAATTTAGACATTTATCTTATGTAAAAACGTACAATTAAAGCACTCGATTAGTATTATAATTGTGTTGTAGATATATATTTTTTTAAACATTAATTCTGAGACATTCTTGTATAGCATAAAATTTATTTTTTTTTACCCATTTAGCAAATATAAATTATGGAAATATAATTAATTTAACTATTAATAAATTTATTGTTTTATTTTAAACAAGGTTATTTTGTTATTTTTAATTTTTTTTTAATAACAGTTTCTTATAAATTATTTTTGTTTATGTATTATTTGCACTGTGTATAAAATTATTTTAGTTAAAATAATTACAACACAGTGTATTGGTGGAATGTCCGTGTAATATTGTTCAATTTACATGTACTAAATTTAAGGTTGCTCCAAAAAAAGAAGTGGATGAAAATGATAAAGCAGTTGGTGATAAAAAAGAAGCCGTTGTAATTGATGAAAAGAAGGAAGCTCCCTTAGCTACACCTGAGGCTTAAAAGTGTTCAGTAAAAAGGTAATTTTACAACGCGAATTCACATAAATCGAATTGTGAATTGAAAAAGGGAAAGAGATAAATTGTATCTTACTGTTTCTTTTACAGCTATTTCATGCAACTAACAGTTGTAATTGACAAGTCACGTAATACGAGTTGCAAAAGCAATGCATAAATGAAGTATCACTATACATACATTATAAATATTTGACAAACCTTATAATAATGCTAAATGAGTAAGTTATTAAGAAATAAAAGGAAAGCTGTTATAGAAATCAAAAATTTCTACAGATAAAGTTTTTTACTTTGTTGCGTTTGCTAACAGGTAGAGTTTACTTTAAAACGGCTAAAATAATCTTATTCTTTTATTAACATTGCGTAACAGTAATTGTGTACAAGATATAGTATTGGAAATATGACATAGTATATTAATAACACAGTTTTCATTGTCCTATTATGTTCGCATATTTTTACTTAACAGAAATAAATTCAATGAATTTATATAGATATTGATTAGTAAAATAATATGAAGTTTTTGGTAAGAGATAGTACTTTTCCACCTATTCACAGTGTTTTTATATAGGGGAAAGAAATTTGTAAGCAGTATAGAAAAAGTCAAAAATAGGCAAAATGTCAAGGCATCTCTATTTTAATCAATGGAGTTGATAACGGATTAAAATAGTTTCTTGCAACAGCGTTTCCCAGCGTGGAGTAAATGGGATGTAATATTTTGTAACGTAATCTATGGAATAAATTCATTTTGCTGGAAATGCGGTTTTCTACTTAAAATTTCATGTTTTTCTCAACAACTACAGTTGTTATTTGCTAATATCTATATCTTTATTCATAGAATAAATTTGTAATAGCAGTGTAATTATAAAAATATAAGTATATCTGTATATTAATATTTATTTTTAATACTTTCCATTTATAGTTATGGTTAAAGTTTTATTTACAGGTTTGAGCATAGAACTTGTATTTTTATCATATAACCGATGTTCTTTTAATTATGTAGAAAAATGTAGTGACAAACTAGCATAAACGAGAAACCAATGTTATTTTAACACCCAAATGACGGAGATAGTTTAGTAGTGGTGCTTTCTCATTCGCACATCATAGAAATATCGAAAGTACTCTTGTTTGTTTTTTCTCTCTTATGTTGAATTCAATGCCTTTCATGTATGGATATAGGAATATATGAATGGACTAAACTACAAGGCCTAAGTGTGCATCAGTGAGGAGAAAACATGATACTGTGTCTGTATACGGCAACGGGCGACTGGTGATTTGCTAATGAATTTTGTTATGTTATTAAATCATACATGAAGATAACTTGCCAGTTCGACAATTTGAACATCTATACATTTCGTCTTTCGACATTATAGATTATTGCATTATCAGTAATTATTAATTTTTTTAATTTCAATTAGATTATGACACATTTTAAGGATTCATATTAAGTTTTATTTCATGAAAGTAATATACAGTTCCAATTATTATAAACCATAGTGCATGCGTACTACTCCGCCAATTGCAAATTATTGTTTATCACGATTTCTCTGCTATAGACAGATTGATTCGTACTCCTTGTGTAAGATGGAGCTTTGTAATCGGACATTTTAAATCCTAGGTCCATGCTGTCACAGATCGCGCAATATATTTTATAAGTTTGACTCTTTTTTTCATTGTTTTTAGAAATATTTGTTATTCAATAACATATATATTTTGATAAGGGTATTACCTATTATAAAATAAACGATGCAGTACAGCACGAATTTATTCTAAGTACATTGAATATTAATTATTCAAGGATGAAAGATGCAATATAACCAATTGATTTTAAATGATAATTTTATTTTTTTGAAACTATTTAGATTTCACATACCTAAAGGGAAAGAGAAGGTGCGTGATTTTTCAAGAACTGGTAGGTCGGCATCTGCTGCACTTTTTTTATCAGTAACAGTACTACCTATGTGTCATAAGTATGTATTGTCAATTTATCGTCAGAACAGCAGTGTCAAAAGACCAATTTTCGTTTATTTAGAGTTTGTGATTGTGACTGGCAGCATATTAAGTTTACATATTTGGTGATCAAAATGGTTCATGTACTGAGATTCGTGAAGTATAATAGGAGTTGATAAGCTTTTCGTTCACCATATACATGACTGATGAAAGGAACAAGTGATGAGACAGCTACGTAAAGCCAACAGAGCTGTGTAAAATGCACTTATTATTTTGATAAATTGACAATACGTAATAATGCTATATAGAATGTCTTAACTGACTTGAATATCTTGAATATATTACTTATTTTTAATGGTAAAGAAGAATGTCAGAAGCAAATACTATTTTCTTCGATGAGACAAATATGATAGTTAAATTTTTTTCGAGGTCACTTTTTATGAGATTACAAGGCCATCAAAGCTTTTTAAAATAAGGCAATATATTTTCATCATCATGACATGATAGCTGAGGGCAAGATAATTCATAATATTACGATCTTCATGTGACATTAAGTATAAAAAATCAGTGTGACAGAGTGAAATAATCGATTGAATAATCGATTAACTGAGTACATTTTATTGTAGCAGCAAACGTCTAAAATAATGTCTAGCAGTTTCAGTACAAATCTCTAAACGATGAATGAACATGTTTCCAACAATTATTACTTGTTCATTGATGAATATTGTTATAAACTGTTGAATTAATTGCATCCCAGAGAAAAAGTCTAAAGTTGTAAGATTTGGTGAATATGCAGACCATCATTTTCAGCATTTGCTACTACAAAATTTCCTCTGTTAATCTTTCCATTAGTTATTCCACTTTCTCCATTAGTTGCTTATTTTTCATGGTTTATTTGTACTCAAGGTTAATAGGTCATAGTATTATATATAATGATCTCAGACTTTCGGGAAAAATACCTTTCAGAAAAATTACGTAACCCCCACAATATTTGTCTTTTTGAACAAAATAGTATTTTCCTTTGATATTTTCTTTATCATAAAAGATAAGCAAGATATTCCAGACGCTTAAGTTAGGTGGACATCTTGTACATTGTTAGTGCGGTGCTAATGCAGATACGTAATAACAAAGTCATAAAATAAACCCTTTGCCTAACGGTGGTCATTGAAATTGAGTCTATTAGATTAGTATACTGCATTTGGTTATAGGATTATGTATAATACCACTTATCACAAAATATTATATGTGTGATGCACTCGCATGAAAAATATCATCTTTAGCGACAATATAAATAATGTAAGTATTATTTACAACTTCATAATATTAAATTAAATAAATATCTTACATATTGTTTTAGTCGATATAAATGAATACCCATTATCATTTTAAATCTAATAATTGAATGCAATTAACAAAGCAATAGTGACAAATTTATAAATATTAATTAGGAAAATTTAGTTCATTTGGAATATGTAGAATTTTTAACTATCCTAATATAGTTTCTAGCTCAATATTGCACGAACATAATCATAGCTATTTATGTTTTACCTTACACTTCGACTATATTCTACACGTCAAGAATTTGAATTCTATTATTAAGCAATTCAAGAACAAAAAAGTCGTGCACATAGCGTATGTACACCTATTATACTGACGATACTAATGCACATAACACATTAATTCCCAAATAATTTTTCGACAGTGAAGAACCACTAATCTGCACTTTTTATGATACAATTTTGTACATTTTAGCTTTCAAAAAGGTTTACAACCTTGTTATATCATGTTGGAGACACTATCTTTCTTGTAAGCATCGCTAGCAGGGATGAAAGCATCGCTAGCAGATGCTAGCGAAGCATCTTGTAAGCTTCGCTAGCAAGGATGAAAATACACAAATATCGATATATGTATATATTTATACACATAGGTTACTACGGTTGCTGATCGTAATGCGCATGTGCTGATATTCTAAACAGAGGTGAAATTTAGAAACGACATTTTATAAAAGGTAACTGGTTTATTCTTAAATAGGTACTGTTATTGAGAAATAAGTACAAAATATTACCCTTAAAAATATTTATTGTTGATGAAATAAAATATGTTGAGGAATAAAGAAAGGTATTTATCCGTATTATTAATATGAAATTTATTATGATTGTAAAATTAGCTATACAGGGTGTCCCGCAATTAGTGGAGGACCCGAAAAGGGGTGGTAGGTGGGGCGATTCTGAACAACTTTTTCCTTTGCCAAAATATTGGTTGAGGCTCCATTTTCGAGTTATTAGCAAAAAACACAGACCAATGAGAGCGCGCATAGACCGGGTGCGCGAAAGCGTGAGCAAAAGCTTCGAGTGTGACGGCCGATCGTCGTCGTGAACAAATGTATCGATACCGCGTCGGTATAATGTCGGTATAACGTCGGTATAACGTCGGTATAATAGAAAGCTGTTAGATGAAAGTTACATCGAATAATGAATAAAAAATCTGGATTATTCTTGAATTACCATTCATTCCTGAATAAGAAATAACGAAATCAGAATAAATCGAATTTATTGGATACGTTTATTCGTTATGGCAAAGAAGTAACGGATAAAATGTGGAAAATTATTTTCGTTCGATATTGTGATGATGAAAAAGAACAAATTCTAATTTTTAAAAAATTAAATAACTTTTCTATTCAACAAATAAAAATTTGAATTGAATAATTAATAAATTTAAATGTAACTCACCCATTGAACCGCAAATAATCAAGATGAAAATGCATCTTTGTCACTGGGTCGATCCACCGATCCTTACTGTTCTCATAAATAATAGAAACTCTGAAAAAACTATCAAGAAACTTCACTGTCACCTATCACTGGCATCTCTCATTATTAGTTTTCATTATCACTTTTTTCTGTCATTTTTCACTAATTTTCACTAATTTTCACTGTGAGTTCAACACATAAATACGACGAATGAAAACACATAAACGAATATTCAGAAATAATTTAAACTATATTATCTTGAAAGCAAGAAAACAGAATTTTTGATTAAAAACAACGATACATTTTATTTCAACACGTATCTTTCGACAATAAACGATGACTGTCGATCGACGCCGCAGTCGTTCAACAGATCATCGTTGCATGGCAACCGTTCGCGACGTATGCCTCGCGATCGAGAACGAAACCGCGATCCGTGGCCAGTCTAACAATGTCTTCTAATAAAATACAATATAATATCGATTCCTCAATTCGGATACTTTATAATGAGAATATAGCGTATCGTTAAACATACATATCTATGAATAATCGTTCACGCGTTTTCATTCGGTCCGTTTACCGGTCGTGCTTATGTTGTGCAATTATTAGAAAGAGACAGTGAAATAAATTGAGAGTTCATTGACCCTGCCAGGATATCAGCTGTTGATGCTCTGATCGGTGGATCTACCCGGTGACATAAATATTTTTTATTGAAGCTAGTTTTTTCATGAATCAATGGGTAAGTTTTATTTAAGTTGTTTCCGTATTTTTAAAATTATACGTACGCAGCAATTGATTTATTTCACTTCAATGAGGTACTGCATTAGATATTTTATTCCAATTTTATCCCATTTCGTAGGGAAGGTACTCATTCGTTTTGAAACGTGAATTCATTCATTTGCTTCATTAGAATAATCGACAGAATGAATTTTCGTGAATTTATTCTTTTTCCTTTTTGAAGGCTTAAAATAAATACAAGATACTTGGTCTGGGTAAACAACAACTAATTGGTTTATCTCCCATTCACGAATTACGAAGAACTTAATATTATTCTTAACTTCTTAATTCATTATTCAATTTACCTTTCACCTAATAGCTTCCTGTTATACCGACGATATACCGACGTTATACCGACGGTATCTATACGTTTGTTCACGACGACGATCGGCCGTCATATTCGAAGCTGTCGCTCACGCTTTCGCGCGCCCGGTCTATGCACGCTCTCATTGGTCAGTGTTTTTTGCTAATAACTCGAAAATGGAGCCTCAACCAATATTTTGGCAAAGGAAAAAGTTGTTCAGAATCGCCCCACCTACCACCCCTTTTCGGGTCCTACACTAATTGCGGGACACCCTGTATAGTAATTATCGTAATTTCTAAATCTTGTCAAATGTATTTTAATGAAACCTGAACGCTTTCATGTAAATAAAAATATAATAAAAATAAAGTTATTGTAGATAAATTTAATCATAATGGAATTATTAATCATTAACAAGGTAACATTCGAACCGCGACACACCGACTTTAATGAAACTTATGTGATAGATAATTCTCAAAAAAATATTTGACACGTATTTTTTTTATCGGCCATTGTTCACATTGAAGGGGTGAAAATAGCCCTCAAAGTTGAGGGCTGAAATCATACCTTTGGGAATATCTCCGGAATTAATGGAGATAATTGCAAAACATTTTTTTAATTTTTGGTCTTTTAATAGTGAATTTTTGTGCGCAAAAAAAATCTAATAACTTTTATTTGTTTATGTTGTGGTTTCTGGTTCAAATAATCTACACCTTAGTTCCTTCTATTAGAGATATATATTTGTGTTATAATCTTTATAGTTAACAATATTAATATAATGGAAATTAATCAGACCGTAATACTCTTCGTTTAATATTCTCACGCATTCCTTTTCGATACTCTTTTTTTTCTTACTCTCCTTTGTTTTCTCACACACTCTCAAATGGCACCACACTTTCACACACATACACACACACATATATATATATAGGTGGGAAAGAAGCATTACACCTCTCAACAGTTTAAGTAATATTTTGAACATTTGTAGTTTTTTTTTTCAAATTTTTGTGTTAAATATTGAACAATTTTTTTGCAACATTGTGTACGTAAACTATTGACTAAAATAGAGAATACCTGTTTTTGCAATTTGTTGTTTGTAGCAATGTTTATTAGCAGCAGTTTGTAGCAGTTTATTATATAATTTAAAATCACCTCCTGTGAAGAGGGACAATCAGCATTTTTATTGAAAATATCATCATTTTTACAATCTTTTACAATATTTCGGACATTATATACTTCTTCATATGCCGTTTATTGATTTCTCAATAATTATTGTAAGCGTCGCAGGTATAAGCGTGGCGCGGTTCTAATCATCGATTAAAAACAATATTTACGTATTCATATCTTACGTATAAGAAACAGAATTAGTTATGTGCAATTAACCGAAACTAAACAAATGAAATTTCTTTAACGTTAAACTTACACAAAATATATAAACAATTAAAATAGGATCAGCCACTGTATTAAAATAATTCTACTTCACTGAAAATATTATTTTATTATTATTTTTACTATTATTTTTCACTATTATACTATTATTTTTCATGGTCACGTTTCACTAATTTCCTGATGTAATTACAATGAGTAAACACGTAAAAACGCGTGAACGATTATCCAAAAACAATTTCTGTGATTTTTTTCTCTTTAGCGTTGCGCTTCGGACGTTCTATCCTAAACTACCGATCGTACTTCCAACAGTTTCGATAAGAAACGAAGCAAAAGTTCTGGATATCGTTTTAGGCCGTTCAGACCGTCGCGTCGGGCAGAAAGCGGTTTTTGCCTTTTCCTAAGAAAAGGTATTTATCCGCTTTCGTTTATGTATCAAACAACCTTGTGGCAAGAGACTGTCGCGATTCGGCGTAGCAATTGACAGATATCTAAATTTTCCGTCGAACATGCTCGTCGCATTGCGAGCGGCAGTTTACAACAGATCGTTCAACGTCAAAGAGAAAATAAAAAGTTGCTAAAATTATTTCTGAATAATCGTTTATACGTTTTTATTTGCGTTTTTTATGCGTGGTTATTACATTAAGCGATTAGTGAACAGTCGCATCAGAATACTACGATTAACACTTTGCCGCCCGCACGTCAGTGATATTTTCAGAGTTACCCAACCTAACAATATATATTTTACAATCGTGAGGCAATTCTTGATCGATAGATGCAAATCCTTTAATTGTATATACTCTACATTAATATGAAGATATCACATAAGTACAATTTACGCGTTAAGATCTTCCGTGCGTCGAATACTGCCACCAGAACGCGCCCATAACGCGGATCAAATAGGATATCTGACTCGAACGGCATATTTTTATAGAGGCACCTTTGGACCTTCGAATTCTTTTTTTTAAATAAGTTAGTGTAAAAAATGTAATATAATACAATTTCCAGAATATTACGTATAGAAATCAGTTGTGCACCGAACGGAAGGTATAAAATGTACGTATAACTTCAACGACAGTAATATTTTTTCCACAAGCGAAATTAAAAATTCCAATTTATCCATATTTTGTCTTTGAACCTATAGTTTACATATGTGAAATTTGATCAAAATAGTACAAAGTTTTATTAAAAAAATTTGTAAAATAATGTTAATTTTTAACATATTTTTTAAACAAATAAATTTTTCAAAAATCCACTTACGTCATATTATTGGCCTTCTAAAACAGAAAAATTTGCACTTCTAATTTTTTGTCTAGGCCTAATAGTTTTTGAGATATTCGAGAAAATATGTTTTGCAACCTCAACTTTGGGGACCATTTTCACCCTTCAGCATGGACGATGGCCGATAAAAAAAAATACATGTCAAATATTTTTTTGCGTTCTATATCATACTCAAAGCGCATCAAAATCGGCGATTGTC
Source organism: Megachile rotundata (assembly GCF_050947335.1). NCBI lineage: Eukaryota > Metazoa > Arthropoda > Insecta > Hymenoptera > Megachilidae > Megachile > Megachile rotundata. The sequence goes on from NC_134986.1 coordinate 1,545,075, forward strand.
GATTGGGTAATGTCCCTTGTTAGTATTTCTCTTTTATATGATATGCAGCAAAACAGTCTCCAAGATGTAACGCAACTCCACAAGACTTGCACATTAAGTTTGTTGTTCTTTTTTTGTTTTTGGAACATACATGGCAGATTCTTCGTTTTCGTTTACTCGTTTCGGAAATAAGTATTAGTTGGTGTTGCTTTATGTAACCGGAAAGTCTGTCGACCGGATCATGATGAGACGTACGCGATGTAGTAGCAACCTCCAAGCTTTGTTCAGAAGCAGGTACATGGTCTTTTATCCACGAACCAGACACTTTCAATAAAAAATCGTGAAATCGGAGACTCTTGTGTTCTGTATTGAAATACTGACATGTACTTACTGAATGCATTAAATAATGTGCAATTAAAAAGGCACATGCAAACCTTTTTTGACCATTTTATAGTTTTAAGACAATGTAATAAAAATTGATTAAGCTAAAGTTGAATGCTTGCTTCCGAAGATTATGCTATATAGTGTGCACAATAATAAAATTCAATGAAGAAATTCATTATTAAAAGTCAAATAAATAAACTTATATCTTCGGCTAAAAGTTTCATTGGCCATAGAAACCTATGTTCCGTATTACGACGACTGGTACCGCGGCGGACTTATACCTGTCCGCTGGACCTTCCCTGGCTACCGATGGAACAATAAACATCTGATATTATCCAATTGTTAAGGACGTGACAAATTATCGTATAAAAAGAGCTGACCCTCTTCGAAAACAGATCTCAACTCACTTCTCCGTAAAAAGTAGAAGAAAATTGTATATATCATAATTATTATTGCTAAACTGCAATAAACAAAAAATTCCAAAAACATGTATCCCCTATTTTAATCTATATTTTTAATATACAAAGCTGCAAAAAAATCGAACTGCATTTAGGAAGAATTGAAAAAGAGTGCATTTTTTAAATATATTATTTAAATAAACAATTTCTCCCGAAATTTTTGACACTAACTAAATTCCTGACTAAAAACTACACAATTTAAAAAAAAATTCACCTTCCTACACCCTCTAGTTTCCGAGATATTAAGGAAAATGTGTTTTCAACCCCGAACTTTGAGGGCTATTTTCACCCCCTCAACATGGATGTCCGCAGATATAAAAAAATACGTGTCAAATGATTTTTAAAAAGCTACCACATATGTCAATTTCATTAAAATCGGCGTGTAACACCTTGGTGATGTCCCTTGTTAGTGACTGGCAGCCTCAAAAACGACCGGTCAATAAAGCGTTAAAAAGGGAATCGCGAACCACGGAAATCTCCTGCCTCAAAGACAGCGCTAATTGTGCCATCTTTACATTAAGCAACGACTCCAAACTCTGATCAATTACTGGCACTTGTCGGAGCGTATGGTTTGATGCTGCGGCTTCCGCTACCTGAACACGCGGTATCATAGTATCCGCTATGGCATCGGCTAGTTCTGCCACTTTATCCAATGCTGTATCCCTCTGAGTGGCTAAAATCGCCTGTATATTGGCCGGTAATCGACCCATCCACAGGGTCCGCAATACTTCGTCCGACATAGACGTACCTGCCAGCATACGCAGGTGTCTCAAAAACTGGGACGGCTTTTCTGAAAACAGAAAAGGCAATGACGTATGCCCTTGGCGCCACATAATAATAGTGTTGGTTAACAGTCTGACTACTAGGAAACCACTCAATCATTACAAATCCGTTAATGTGGAATTTTGATTTTGACATGCGTGGTTTTTTGGATTTTGGAGATTCTGTAGACTTCCACTGCATCGATTGGCGCTTACTTTCTGAGTCATAGGTAAAAATCCATGTCTCATCACATGTTACAACATATTTCAACAAATTTGACAAGAAGCTTGATGGTTATTCGCTGTTCGGTTTTTACATTAGACATTTTTCCGGCAGAATGCAGTTGCACGTGTTTACTCAATGATGTAATACTCCCAAATGACATGACGGATTAAATCGAAATTGGCAGCATGGATAGAGGATGTGTGTGGGATGATGCCACCAAAACAATTTCTGCCAACTCCATTGTTTTTTCAAACTACACACCTATTCTCATTTTTTTTTGTGTCGCACCTCATATACCAAAATACAGTTTTTAGTACATTTTATGATTTTTCTGTTATTAATAATTTTATAATTTTTATTCTTGTAAAAGCTTACATTCTCTTCGGTTTACTACTTCTTTAGACTTTTTCAACCAATAGAAGAAGTTTCTTTGTTGAGAAAGGAACCAATCATATCTTCAAACCTGCAGCTCCGATCGTAGATCCTCGTTATTGGTTTCGGCAGCCAAAGTTAAACATTAAAGTAGCACTTACAAAGTAGCACTTACCGCAACAATAAGGCCGTTTTTTGTGACCTATTACTAAAATCGAGGCGTTTTTATTGAAAATCAGTAAATTTCTAAGGGTTATATCTGGAAAACTAATAAAAATCGGTTAAATATATTAAATCTTAATGAATTCCTCTTGAAAAGCACTATCGCCTGATTAAAAAAAAAATATATAGTTCCATTTAAAAAACGAAACTTCGCCATCATATTTTTTACATTAATAACATTAAAAAAATTCTGATTACGCCAAAACATAGAGCCCCTTTTATCCTACAATGTGGATATAAACACTTTTTCGTGTCATCGATAGTTTATGAAGTATTATGCTGTCACACTTAAGCGTGGACACCCTCTAAAATTCCAGGGGTTTCGCTTATAAGTATTGAGAACCTTACTCTATTAAGTTAGTAGAGGTAAAAAGTTAGAACACATTAGTATTCTAAATAATTGACCATGCTTTTGATCTTTACCGGCTGCCACATCACAACGTCTTTCTTTTTCATTCACTATCCTCTTCTGCATCACAAACTTTTATTGTCAATCAAACCAGTATATAGTCTAATTGTAAGTTATATCATGTTTGGTTTCATTTTTATCAGGAATATGTCACAAATATATGTTAGGAAAATTTCAATAAAAAAAAGACAAAAATAAGAAACTTTTACATTTTCCTTGATATTGTTTCGTGGATATGTAACGTCCCTAGAACCTAAGTTTAGTCAGTTACAAGCGCTAAAAGGTAAAGAGCGGCTTTTACCTCTAAACGACTCGATTTCGTGAATATAGATTGTGGGATTCGTGTGGTGTGCGGTTAAGGACTGAAATCCACAGGTCAAAATCTTTCAACAATTAGATTTATTCAATAAACGATAAGAAATGAAACTAACAAACAACAATAACAACAAAATAAAGAAAGTATATAAATTATAAATGATTGATTAGTATAAAGAACTAAATAGATCTTGAAATAATAATAATGATAGAAATAATAGAAATTGATAAATTAAACAGTATGTAATATGAGACTCGCTGGTCAGTACTTTATGTTGGACCGTATCTAATTTAACTTCGCATTTGTCATATTAACTAAATTTGATATTCCTTATATATATTTGATTTTCGTGTTCGAAGGTATCGCAGTGACAAAGTTTATCTCAGTTTGTACGATTGATTTGTATAAATGTTCTTTGACGAAATTAATTAATACTAGCGCTTTATAATCTACCGCTGCGAGGAATTCGACCTAAGTGAGATTCTCTAAACGCACCTAAATACGCTTTCGCAAAAATTAGACAGATTTATCTATTATCTAACGCGGTGTAATCGATTACGGAAATGACGCTAAGTGAGAACAGTATTCTCGTATTAATTCAAGTGACCAAAATTTATTTGAATCTAATTGAATTTTTATTCGGAACAATTACTCTTATGATTTGACTCGACAACTAATTGTTCATGACCCTTTTTGTCAGAGCGCATACTGACACCCAAAACCAGATCGCTTAATTGGGGAGCCCGTTGTTCACTAGCTGCTAAACAACCCAACGATCCAGAGTCAGATGAACAATATACGTCCAACAGGGTAGCAAATTAAAGTGACTCTACTTGTAAGTCGTGATTACTTAACTGCCACCCAAAAAACACGGGCTTCAGAGACCAAGCCGCTCAAATGGGGAGCCTGCGTTAGCTAGCTACGATACTACCCAGAGCGAGCTCCGAGAATCTGAAGGCAAGTTAGTAATTCGACAGAAAATTAAGTATGAGTAGCTGAGAACACTCGTTTTGATGTCTTAGCCTTTCTTGGGGCTAAGCATAGCACTCTCCTGACGGAGTTTCGGATACAAGACCGCTTGAACGGGGAGCCCGCTGTTCGCTAGCTGCTAAAACAACCCAGCGATCGAGTATCCAAATGGCATATGCCCGCTTGCCAATCGAGAACTTAGAATCTTTTTGGTTCGTACAGCGAAAATTGTTCCGAGTATACTTATTACTGAAACTTGTGAATAGATCGATTTCGAAAACTGTTCTCCTTCTAGACGGGTCTCGCTCGCCCTTTTATACTCGCAAGTTCGCCGAATTCCTGGAATTTCTGTGACGTCAGAATATCTAAATTTTCATATAAATTCGTTATTATACATTAATTATAAAATTGAACGGTTTAATTATATTTTAAATGTCGCTCTTTAATTTCTGGCTAACAATTTGATATTAAGATGGTACTCTAATGGTGTTTTAACGAAAAATACATTTTCTGTCCTTCTCTATCAGAGGCGAGTCTATTTCGATTTACAGCTTTCTAGTTCAAGGAAATAATTTTGGTTCCGGCCATGAGTAGTTTAACACTGGTTGATTTTACGTATATAAATTGATTCAGTTAATTAATTAATTTAATGTCCAAAAATGCCGAAAATAGAAATAGTATCGCTATCCTTTTCTACGATTAGCGCTGATCTCAAGGATTTCGGGCGAGTATCGCGGCACGTAGGCACATCATAGCGTAACGGAAATTTCTCGTACAAACTATTTATTAGAAAATAAAATAAAATAATACATAATCTTGTTTTAATAATTCAAACTTAATGTTCAATTATTTTCGCGGAAAATATTACCTACTCTAAATCAAAATTATAAGATAATTAATATAAATGATAATATATATATATTATGATTACCGACTGTCGAATTTGATAGATCGATAATCGATATCTGACATACTGTCGGTAATTGGCAACTACAGTCGATAATTGATTATTCTAATCGATGGATAGAAGATTGTCGCGATGATGCCGGTAGAAAGAAAAAAAAGTTTCCCCAGGGACGTTACAGATATACTCAAATCAGTTTTTTTCCAGATCTTCCCCCCAGTAGCAGGAATAACATTTTTGCACATATTATATAAGTCATTTTCGCAGATATCGAATGTTTACTATATTACACAAAATTTCAGAGTTTAGAGCTTCATACACTCACTCATAATCAACAATTACGATATTTTAAAGATTACGATGTTTTAGAAATAATGAAATTCCGTTTTTTTTTATTTAATAAGTATATTTACAAATACAATATACAACAAATTGACCAAAATTAAAATATTATTTATAACTGAAATCAACTTAGTAATAAACATTTCATCATAAACATAAAAGTAGTGCATACGCGCGATCAAATATTCCAAATAATATTAAAGTTAACAATACCTGATACTGTAAAATATTTTTTACATATGTTCAACATAATAGACATAAATAATTTAAGTATAACTCGCATGCGACACTTGTTGCTTAACGTAGTAGCGTTACTTTAAAGCAGAAAATACATAAGTAGGTATTAATACACAAACAGTTCGGGAAAATGTATTTCGTAAGCTGGCGCTTGACTTGGTTTGGTATCTGTTGGTGGACCACTTCCTTGAGTTGCATTTCGTGGATCGACAGATAACGTATTAAATATTTCTGACAGTTTGCTTTGTAAAACGTCATGCTACAAAATTATTTATTATTAGTTGCATGTATATAATACATAATATATAAAATGACAGAGCGGATATTTATGCAAATATGTTTTATGAAATATTTTCTCTCTTGAAATTATTTAAAGTAATCTTATTAATTTTGTATATTTTATACAATCTGAATAATTTATTTGTTTAGTATATATTGTATAAATAATGTATACACTTTTTTAATACTGCGGTATCTTACAAGTACATAAAAATCCGTAGACTGTACGAAGTAATTCTGGATAAAGTTCTTAACTTCGAGAGGTGATTTTGCATCATATTTACATTAAAAAATCTATAGGTACCCAGATGTGATGCACAACTGCGTTATAATTATTTCACTTTTCGTGCTTTCCTTATAATTCATGACTTTTCTTTACAAAAGTAATCTTAAATCATAAACTGTTGGAACTAGATGAAATCTAATTATGGCGTTCAAAATAACATTAAATCTATGAAGCAGGCATTTTTTTATTCAACATGGCTATTACATGCAAATGTTTTACGTACCTAAATGAACAAAATTTCAAAGTTTTCAAAATATTCCAATGTACATACGAGATAAACTACAGGAAAATTACATGTTTTAATAAACCTTCTAACGATGGAACAACTTTCCCCTTCTCTAACTTCAACAAATAATTTAAATTATGATTATATTTGTAAGAAAAAGTTATGAGCTATCAAAAAAAAGACAAAAATGGAATAATTCTAACGCAATTGAGAATAGGTCTGAATCCAAAAATTTATAGATATTTTTTCTGTGAATGGGTTATACAATCATCTTTTGAAATTCGCAAATTTAATTCAGAATTACCCTTTATATAAGGAAATCCATTTTAATCTATAAACACAATTATCTCATAAATTATACTTTTTAATGGAATTTGATATCTTTCTGATGCATCGATTGAATGGGATATTCTGTACACAAAAGTATGGATATTATTTAAAACAGGAGGTACTTCAACCAATTCAGTTGCTCTAAAAACTATTACTAAGGTCACTATTTTAAGTAACTTATCTTATGAATATTGTAATGAGGCATATTTTCATTTAGTTGTTTAACTTTTTTGATATGCCTCGTTACGCGGATCCCCCCGAATTGCCGACCCCACTCCTCCGCCCAAGCGGACCCCTCGCCGCTGGGGCAGGAATGAGTGAGGAAGAATGCTTTTTCTTTTTAATTGTGCGCATATTTTTTTTATATATATCTACTTGCAAGTCTCGCCCCCCCCCCCCCCCCCCCCAACCAACCAACCAACCAACCACCACCCTCCAGCCACCGTGGAGCAGCCATCGTCCCTGGTCACGGAGGAACCCCTCCCTGAGCGACGGAGGCGCGGGATGGGTCCACCAAAAGAGGTCATTGGCTGTTCGGTCGCGGCGCCACCCCGTCATCCTCCGCGGGGGCGACCCGCCACCAGAGAACGCCAGGCCTGGGGACCGCCTCCTTGAGAGGGCCCCAGGGCCTGGCCACAAGACACCGTGGAATAGCCCATCCCCGACGCTGAAACCCTCGGGGTGGGGGAATACCGCCAACCGGGGAAGAAGAGGATGAAGAAGAAGCCAGCGAGCCGCCGCGAAGTTGAAAAGTTTCGCCAAAACCCCCCTTAAATTTTCTTTTTGCTTTCTTTCTATAGTTTTCAAGTAGTGCGTTTTTCTGTTTTTTGTATTGTGTGTGCGTGCGTTCTGCCGTGGATTTGTCGCCGCCGCCCAGGTGTGGAGTACTGGACCACTGCGCCAAAAAGAAAGGTAGGAGTCATCTCCTACCCACTATTTTTCTGTTCATTTGCGCGTGGGCGAGGGCGATAAGACCCCTGGCCCTAGTGACGAGGACCCTAGAGGCCGTGAACGGTTTGCGCTCAAACTTCTTCTTTTCTCGCTTTTGTATTTGGTGTTTAAGACCAGCGTTCCCTTGTTGTCCACGACCCCTAAGAGGGCGTGTTCCCTTGCGGACGATCATTTCTTCTGCCTTTTTCTTTTGTACTTGCGCGTACCGTGTGCCCCTGCGCTGCGAAAGCCTCCCTCGCAATTGGCTAGTGAATTCCTTTTTCCTCACCGTTGCCTGTACCGCGTGGGGCCCACTCTTGTGTTCTTTGCTTGTGTGGTCTATTCGAGAGGCCCGAATAAAGCTACTGTGTCGGATACTAACTCGCGGGTCTTTTACTCATTTTCTGACCCCCTTGACTCCCGCTCCCGATAGAGCAGCCGGAAGGGAGATCACCGCGGACGCGTGCATTGGCACTGGCGCCCCGTGAAATAAATCGTCCGTGGCTGTAAGCATCGGTACGTGGAGGGCTGTTTTCCCTGACCGCCCCCACTCTAGGGAACCTCCTCCGGGTCCCCCCCGCCGATACGCCACAATGTAATGGTCGCTTAGCCTTAGTTTTGGTGATATATGACGCGAATATTTTATATTCTATGTATTAACGGCAGTCAAACATAAAATATTTGAAAATTATATATCGCGACCACTATAATATTAGACTATACCTTTATGTTACGATTTAAATGAAACTGAACGGAATAAATAAGATACGTGTAACCGTAGAAGTAATAATATCAATCCTTATATAATTGTCTACGGTTATAAGATTAAAATTTGTAAAAAACAATAAATGGAGAGACGCCACACATATAATATCTTTCGATAAAAAAAGGGAAAAAAAACTTTATATAAAATATACAAAAAATATACTTCGAATTTGCATTGCATATACAAATAAAAAATATTTAAAATCCACCATCGCTATTTTCTTTGCGATTTCGAGAAATTTTGTAATATTTTTTAATTAATAAAGCAAATTATTTATATGTACAACAAGCAAAACAAAGATAAAACGACGTAAAATACCTATATTATTCAATATAGATTACATATATTGTAAATTTCATCCTCGAGACTGTAGTCTCATATAACTACAATCTTCTGCTGGCAAAAAAAAAATATTCTGCTTCCACAATATCCTGCACGTTCTTGAATATCCAAACAAGTTCTCGTGTATCATACGCTACGTCGTTAGCGATTCTTATTCATTAAGTGTACTTTACTTGTGAAAGATGATGAAATCATTCAGTTCGAAGAAACATAAGTCAAGATCTCTTATTTGAACTCGAGCAAACGATTTTGGGAAATTGTGCATAAAGGTAAAACGATTAAAAACAAAAGCCTATAGTAGGCGTAATTAGCCTGAGAAAAAATCATGTAGTCGGAAAGAAACAAACACGTAGTAAGGAAAATTGCTGCTATGAGGATAATTCTCATAGACAAGGAAATTTTTGTAAGTATTATTTCATGTCATGTAAATAAAAATATTTTAAATTGTAGAGATACCAAATACAACGCGTGTTGAACTTGACGAGCTTTATGCAATTTATAAGCTAAACCGTACTTTGAAACTGCCGAAGTACTCATATACAGAAATGTGTGATAACAAGCTTACGGGAATTGAGCAATAGATTATGTATTTCGATCAGTATAACAGATTTTGGTATTACTGACAACTGATAATATATTCAATCTCTTTTTTAGAGTCATATACTTCGTCAACGAATGAAGAGTTACAAGTCGAGACATGAGCAGTACCCAAATCTAGTGTGAGTTATTTGTGTTGACTGGATCTCGTAACTTGTATGAATAAGACATTCAATATAATCTAAGCATCAAAATTGTAGATAACTTACGGTAAGATACGGTTGATATCGTGCAAAATCTTTTGAACATCAAAGATATCTTGTTTTAATCAGAAATTTTAATGATTATGATACAAAAATATCATTAAAGAATGCATTGTAAACTGAATTTGATTGGTGATATTCCAGAAGCTTTTAATTCTATACATATATGTATATGTATATACATACATATATATATATATAAGGAAGTTCTTGCCAGAACACTCACTAATTAAAGAAAAAAAAAAGACCAAACAAAGATGAAAAACTCGTTGAAGTACAAATGCCAGAATTAGTTAGTGACGAAGAAAACAGTCCAAAGAGCGGTGTAAAAGAACATCCCACTAACAAAGAAGTGGTGCAGTCGTCTGAAACTACGTACACTACAGTGATTCGGGGATTATGAAATTGGAATCTAGAGATACAAATTAGCAATGTGCGGTCGAAAGGCAGGTTGCAAGGAGAAATTGGCAGCGATGGGTTTTTCGCAGAGACCAGGAGTGAATTATACAGAAATCTGCAGTTTTGTCGTTAAATTTAGATTAATTCAAGCCATCTTGGCTACTACAACCACATTAAAGATGCAGATCTTCCAGTTCAATCTAAGGACTGTGTATTTATATAGTGAACTCACCGAAGAAATCTACACGGTGGAACCGAAGTGATTCAAAGAGATCGCAGAAAGCGTCTGCAAACTCTGAAAAGCTGGGCTTTGTTTAATACGGGTTTAAACAAACAACCAGAAGAGTCAAATAAAAATTTCGTAAGGTGTTTAGTAAAATTTAATTAGCAGGAAACCTCGGTAATACTGATACTGGTAAATACTGGTACTGGTAAATATTGATACTGGTTATATTCATCGATGATGAGCTCATAACTCGTTCAACGAACAATATGAAACTCGCCAATTTGTGGGTCATCAGGCGACTAAAAATAAGTATTATATCCTTGGGATAGTTTCCAGAGATGAAGATCCAGCGGCATTCAGACGGATCAATATTCATGAACTATGCTGCAAGGAGTCAATTAGGGGATTTCTTTACCTGATTTCAGTTACAATATTGCTTATTTCGTCCATGCAGAAATGTTAGTACGCCGAAACATCGAAGAAGATGCGCTGAAACGCAATTAAAAGGATTCTGAAATGCCTCAAGGACACAATAAAACACGGTATCCTGTTATCAGGTCGTGGAAATGACCTAAAAATATTGGCTTATAATGATGCAGACTTCGCCAGGGACAAAATTACGAGAAAATCGACGAGTGAATATTTGATTAAAGTTGGAGTCGGGCCAGTAACTTGGAAGTTAGCAAAACTGAACTGATCTGGACAAAAAGTCTAATGAGCGATCTAGTCAAATACAAAGTGAAAGTTCCTATCATATATACAGATAACCAAAACGCGATTAAACTCATTAAAATCCGCAATTTCATCGAGCACATCGATGAATGATACCATTTCATAAGGCTGCAGTAAGAAGGCAAGATTTCGAATTATAATATATAAATACGAGCGAGCAGCTAGCGGATATCTTTACTAAGCCTCTTAGTAAATCTGTTTTTGAAACCTTGTGAACCTTGTGAAATCATAATTAATTTTGGTGTAGTGGTTATCTGTTAGCGATTACACTGTCACGGTGCAGACGTGTTTGTTCACGGTCACTCCAAGCTGTCGCTCCTGTATTTGGGCGCGCATTATTCTCGCGCTCTAACGGACCCGAGTTTTTCGTTAATAATTCAAAAACTAAGTTTAAGTCAACATTTTGATGACGGAAAAAGTTGTTCAGTATCCCCCCCCCCCCCCCCCCAGCTACCACCCCTTATAATTATGTTCACCAATAGCCGAACATCCTGTATAACTCAAATATATGTATATAAATATGTATAAAATGGAAAGATTTGTAATTTGTGACAGAGCACAATAGCGTGATTTTATGACTTTTGAATCAGTGAAGATTCGTGAATAAAAATGATCATAAAGTTAATCTTGATCACTAAGTACAAAGTTTAGCCGGTTTTATCCTCGTATCGCGCAATACTAACTGAAAAAATAAAAGATCTCAAAAGAACCATGAACTGGAACACTATGCTTTAAAAAATTTAAACGTAAAGATCAATTGTTTTTAAAATTCTATAAGAAAAGTTGAAAGAAATGTTTAAAAAATCAGCAAGTCATAAGGTCTTTTAGGTTGTTTTAAATAAAATGTTTAAATTTCAAATACAAAATATCTTAGGAACAAATTTTGTAATATTATGCCTTAATACTTTTTGTATAGACTATTCCATAAAATCGATTTATATAAAATAGAAAATATTTTCACTAAAAAGAAAAATCACTTAAAAATTTTGCAAGCACCTCCATTTAGACAAAGTCTGTGTCTATAATGAGATATCCTTCATAAAATGTACGAAATTTTACATGAAATGTTTTTTTCAAATAGCAAATAATTTAAGAGATAATTATGTTTATAGATTAAGGTGTATAAAATGCCATACCTTTGGTTGTGTCTTTGATACCAAATCTTGAAATGGTGCGTTTCTAAAAAAGTGCGATAATTGTATTCGTTTCTCTTCTGCGACTATATGATTATTATTATTTTCTGTCAGAATTCTTTTCATACTTTCGAAAGTTAATTCTTCTCCCGGTAATTTCTAAGAAATAAAATTATAATTAGAGTTAATAGGAAACTGAAAAATTCAAAATACGATATACCTTTTGAACGCCGGGAGATGAACCACCACTGTCTAATTCGGTATTGCCAGAATTAATGTCGCCTAACGAATTTCGTCCAGCACTATCGACCCATGAATGTCTAACAAATTTGACATTATTAAAAATACATAATAATGTAAAGAAAACAGAAGTGTCCCAATATATTAATTCACTGTGTGTTTAAAGTATTATTATCAGTATTATTATCAGTAATATTACCGATGTTGTAGTGAAACTGTACTGTAACCGGATCCATGTTGTAGTTTTCCACTATCAAGGCCAGCTCCTTTTAAACACTCACTTAAAACAGTCTGATCAACTAATAAAGCTGGTGTTAATCTTGAAGATAAACCATTATCATACTGAGACTGCAAATCAGGTAAAAGATGTGGTGCCTCCTTTCGCCGAATTTCTGCAATCTTAAAATATATAAATTTAGTAAGACAGATGACTTATTATAAAGTACAAATAGATTTAAAGCACAATAACTCACTTTATTTGCATAATCCATAAGTGAATTAATATTACAAACGTAAGATATTAGTACCAGCAAACTGATGACAATAGCGTGTAAGTTAAATTTCAGGGAAATACTGATTTGGCCACTTGTTAAAGCTAAATCTTGAAGACTGAGAACTAATCTTAGCAACTCTAATACTGTTTCTTCTGATGCCAATTCTACAGCAAGTAATGCCAACGTTGTATATATGGATTCCACATTTTCAACTTTATTACTTGCCAATTCTAATGATTCGTACAACGCTAAATAAATTTCAGGGCCATGTTTACGAATAAAGATTACATCTGGTCGAGATGCTTTTTCAATAGTTAGATCGAGTTGCGCAACATTTACCCTGTTCAAAAAATATGATAAATATACAGTTCAAATTATTAAAAAATCGTTAAAATATGTTATTGACAACTTACGTAGGTTTAGCAAGTTTTGTAATATTCTGATGCCTGTCAATTAAAGTATGAAATATTTTTTGTACCAAAAGTCGCATTTCAGCATCTGCAGCAAGCGACATTCTTAACAGTGGCTCCAAAAAACTTGGTGGAAATGTTGTATTTAGATGTATAGTTTGATATTTTGTACCGACCTATAAATAATTATATTACAGTAACCAACACAAGTTAATAAAATTATTAAATCGAATAATGCACAATTACCTTTAACAGAGATTTTAGAAGAATACTTTGAAGTAATACGTCTCCTTTTCCAACTGAAACTATACGATCTGGCTGACTGTATGGAACTTTACTCATAATAAACATCATAATTTCTATTTTCTGATAATCTGGAAGATGATTTGCAAATTCTCCAAGAGCATTAATAAGTGCTTCTTGATATAACTGTTCGTCATTACTTGACGATTGATTTCTTGTTACACTGACTCGAAGAAGAGATAATAAAGAATTTATTATTTCCAACACAGACGGACCTTAAAAAAGATTATTTATGTATAATTATTTTAACTTATTTTTTAATCGATCTTTGTTCCCATTTTATTGTTCAAAACTTACCAACACTTTCACCAGCTGCTATTGAAATAATTTTAGATAATGTATCTGCAATACTCGTACGAATCTTCGGAGACGACTTTGAATGATCATCAAGATGAGTCATTAATGCTTCTACAACTGTATAAGAATATTGAGACTAAAAAGAAATCAAATTATTATTTTGTGATTTGCCAATAATGATGCTCTTTTAAAAATTCTAACATTTCCACATACATCTAATACTCAATAGACATTTACTGTATATTATAATGCACTGAATATGAACCTGAAGAATGGTCTTAGCTAGCAATTTTAATTTTTGAGAGATTCAGTTCTGACAAAACAAAATATTATTATAAGACTGATCGAGGAAAAATAATATGTTAATTCTTATTCAATGCATAAAAATCTATAAGAAATTCTAATTGAATATTAAAAATTAGATATGAATAGCTGTTGAGCAGTGTAACTCAATATAGTTTTACTAACCTGAATAGAAAACATAATTATCCTAAATGTATGAATCGCAAAATAATTAGGAACCCATAATTGGTGATTATCTAAATGCCTGCAAATCATTTATGTTGTATTAATAGTTGCAACAAAATATTATTTATATGATTTATTCAAATAAAAAAAAATGTATGTTGATTAAAAATTGGAATATATAACTATCGACAAACCTTAAAACTGGTCTAATAACACATCTAATATGACCAAATGATGCCCGTCCAACGAGTTCTCGCATACAAGTTTCAGCAAATTGTGGTGGATCAGTTCGTTCTTCCGTTGGACTATCTGATGTTGCATCTTCTTTACTAGAATATCTAGCAAATCAGAATCATTAGTACATATGTAATAATTAACATAGTCAACGTGAACATTGAATGCTATTAGATCCATTACCTTGAATTTTGCATGTTGTATAACAATGATGGAACAATTTTGTCCATGTGAACAGGTTCCCAAATATTTTCTACCAAATCATCGGAAAGCGTTTTTCTTACGACACCCTATATTAAAAATTGTATGTTATAATATTATTTCAATTTAGAAAATTAAATTCCGAAATATATAATTAATTTTGGTTTATAATATAAAAGTTTATTAAATAATTACTTAAGTTACATATTTGAATCTCAAAACCAAAGTGTATTATCTTACTTTTCAAACTTCAGAGGACACCAAGTCAGGTATAAAAGCTTTATACACAATTATGAAATCATTAGAAATTTACATGTAATGTTTTGAATGCAAATAAAAAATATGTCATTTTATTACAAAAAAAGTAAAGTCAAACACAGGGTACTGCCGGTTTTTAAAATAAAAAATAAATTGGACTTGATACTATCTGGTTTTGGCGATGCAATTAATTTTAGTGACAATATCAATATGTTTTAATTTAAAACATATATTATTTAAATTATTTAAACCTTAAATTATTTTAAGCTATGTGATAAAGTTAATCACAACTATAAAGTCAAACAGCATTATAATACTAAATACTGCAAAAAATCTTTACAAATATAAAATGTACTAGAATCAGAATATACTAACAATAAGAACCTTTTATACTATTTGATTCAGAAACAGATATGAACTAAATATTATTTTTACACTACTGTAAAAAGTTTCACTCGTTAGCCGAAACAGGACAGAAAACATGTGTAATGAAAAAGGTAATTAATTATATGATCTGTTTAATTATTTTGATTACGTTTCTCATAGTTTTTATCATTTTTGTTTCTATGGAATCTGCAAATATAAAGGACTAAAAACTAAACGGCGTAGAAATAATTTTTACTACCAAAAAGATTAAAAAATCTTTGATGGGAAACATAAAGTGTTATTCTTCTTTTTATAATATATTTTAGTTCTGAGATCCAAGTATGTATATATGTAAAATTCATACTTGTAATCCCTGAATTCCAGCAAGCCGTATTTGTTTGCAGATTGCAGGGTCACTGTGATTGGAGTGGCACATCGCAGAGTATTTTGATACAAAGAAATCGTAACGTGTGTGATAAGACGGCGTATCCTGCTCGATGTTGGCAAACCGGACAAACTGGAAGAAGCCAGCACTTTGTTCAACTGAATCGAAAGATGTCAAAAATATAATTACTTTTGATGTCGGTAAGAAACAGAATAGTATACTGTACAAAACAATCACACAGTAATTTATTGAAATCTAATGAAACAATAAAAATACATATAACATTATTTATTGAAACTTACAGATTGTGTTGCCAGTATTTGTAGCTGTGGATCTGTTGATTCTAATAGCTTTTGTACCATTTTTAAAAAACTTTCAACAAATAAATTTAAAGTTTGTGCATGACATGCTACTAAAAGCTGATCCATGGCCTCCATAGCAATAACAACAAATCCATTTCTTCTCCTGTTAATGCAAATATATTTTTTTAACTTCCATATGTAAATACAAAATTACTTAATGTATCTTAAGAATAACGAGTAATTATTTATGTAATTGACATGAAACACATAAACAAAAATTTGCATCCATCACATGACTGTGCATGTTCCACAGTTATTAAATTAATTACACATTATTCTCTATCATTTGGCTGATTTATATTATACCTGTAAATGTCCCTGGAAGCCCTTTGAAATAAATATTCTCCAATTCTATCTAGTTTTTCAGGACTGCTTAAGGAATAAAAGGTCAATTTTTCCATATTATTTTTGACCAAGCCGTCCTAATTATAGAAATACAAATTTATATTGTCAGAAATACAAATGCAGATTTATTTTATTACACAGGGTTTCCCAGAATAAGTAGAAAATATTTTTAAAATAATTTCATCACATATAAACAATAAAAAAAGTTCATATGAATATATGACATATGATCTTATATAATGTTATTTTTGCATATAGCCTATATTAAACAGTATTATAGCTCATATGTTTATTTGCGATTTCCTAAGTAAATTATCTTAAAATTTTTATTTTGTACTATCATACATAACATATTTTAATGTTGATACCTTATGTTAACACTTAATATTCTTATGACTCACATTAAAACTATTTTTACTCATTTTTATTCATTACTTTGGCATGGTCACATTTTTCTTGAACCATGTCAAAACATACATGGAATTGACTCAGTAGGTTTAATTAGCTATGTATTTGAAGCTTGTTGGATCAAATTGTTAATATGGATGTTACTGAATACCAATAGTCTTACAAATTGACTAACTTAAAATATAAATGGTTAGGTAATTAACCAAATTGATACATAAAAAAATAGTTACTATTGCATAGTTTAATACTTTCTGATACCAAAATATAAAGCATGTTCATAATGCAGAGCATTTTTTTAATGTATTTCTACTAATAATTTTAGCTGTTAAGAAGTAGTTTCACAGAATATAGCTGCAATGTTACTTAACCCATTCGAGACCGATTGCACACTGTGTGTGCAATTGATTTCCAAGGCTATAAGACCGGTTGCACACCAGGTGTGCAACAGTAGTAATGAGTAATTATCAATTATTCTGAATAAAATTGTTATCGAGGTAAAACCTTATATCACCTTATATTACACACATGGTATTCAATCCACTCCACGCAATGAAAACATTCTAAGTAATCTAGTTTTTTTTTATTAAAAGTGAATAATATAAAGAGAAAAAGAGCTTCGCTCCTGGGGACCGTTTTCGAAAAAAATCGTCGTCTCGAATGGGTTAAAGGATATTGCGCTCTATTTGTAAACTATATGTAGAAATTTTATGACATTATATGCATCTAACAAAAGAATTATTGCAATCTAAAATTTTTTATAACTTGTCAAAAAAATTAAATAGAACATATGTCAATATAAACTTTTCTCATAGTTTTTATCTCAAATAATTTTTACTCCTTCTGCGATACCTTGTGCATTAGAGGTTATATTTAAAATTTATTTTATTGATTTCTATTTATAATTAATTTATACTCAATATCATATAAATATTTCATATAATTTTTCAAATGTTTCTATGATTTATAACTTAGATGACATTTAATATTACATATATATAATTATATAATCTTCAATTTCATAATTTAACCTAACAATTTTTAATACTAAATATTTATAATTAACTCCAATATTAAAAAGTAATATTATGTTTTAAGCAATTTGTAACGTCCATAAAAATGAATACAGACAACTTAAAATTAATATCAGTAAAAGAATATAAAACATAAATCTAATAATAATGCTTAATATTTTAAGCAGCACTAATAATTATAATAGAATTATATTTAATTTTATTATACAAAAAGTAATGAAAAGTGTTTAGAGTTACCATTATCGCTAAATTAACTTGTATATATGTATAATATATAAGAACTAATTACAAAATAAAACTGCATTATAGACGAATTTCAATTTAGAAATATATATATATATATAAGAATTGTAAAAAATTGGCAGAGTAAATATTTTAATACTCACTTGTGGATTGACCGGAAAAATATTGTCAACGAGCCTTTTATATCGTGGACGTAAAGCAGAACAGCACCAACAACAACCTAATAAAAATATAAAAGAAATATTATAGATGAAAAATATACTTTCGCAAAACGCATAAATTTGTTCACCAACAATAATAACATATAATTAATTAAAATCATTTGAAGTATAAAGTGTTCAATTTAAGACAAATCCGTAATATTTACCAAGCATTTCGTTACGACTAAGGAATCACTGCACAGCTGATTAAACTTCGATCGCAGACGCTACCACTACATAGAAATGTAACTACATACGATAAATAATCGCTGAAAGTTTCGTATTATTGCCTATTGTTTATTGTTTATTGTTTGTATTATTGTTCATAATTCTGACGTTTTATGGAGTGCGAAAAATACTGATATTTGTAAAATAGTATATATAAATTAATATTTTACGTCTGACAATATGCATATATTTATATATACATATAGGTAATCACAATTGCTGAGTAATGCGCATGTTCAGTATGCTAAACGAAGGTAAAATTTAAAATCTTTATTTGATAACAGATACATTTATTCTTTAACAAGGACTATTGATAAGAGATAATTATAAAATATTACTGTTGAAGATAGTAATTGGTGATGGAATAAGGAAAGCCATATTTCCGATAAATTGATAAAAAGTTTATTATTATTGATAAAAATCAAAGACAAGATATTACAGTTAATTTAAAATAATGTAATCTTTGTTCTGCTCTCAATGTGCTCTGAATGTGATCTTTATTCGAAATTTGTAAAGTGTCAGCTACGATCTGCTACAAATTGAAACCCCTAATAACTGTTCAGGTTACAGTTTTCGTCTAACTTTTGTCAACGAATCAGCTTCTGTAAGTACGCGTGAATACAGATTTGGCGCAACTTGGCAGCTGGGAAGAATATACATATCTACACCTAAATGCGTATCAAAAATTTTTCTTTTACTAGCAAAGTATTCATTACTTGATTATTAATGACAATTAGTTTTCGAATTTTCTAATAGGTGACATTTACACCGTCTTATTTTAAGGTTATGTTACAGTTGATTTTTGGTGAAAATCGTTTTTAATCATTTTTAACCCTTTTAGGACTAAACTTTTGGTCAATATGCGCAATATTTTTATTTACCAACAATTAATACAAATTAAAAACATAATTTATTTAAAATTTAAATTAAAAATGTTAATTAAAAAATTTAAATAACATTTATGTTAAACTTATACATATTTTATGAAATTGGTTTTATTAAAAAATAAATTTATAGTTTAGTTTTTGTCAATTAAATATATATTATAAATGTTAATTGAGAATGGTTGCAAACAATTGTATGTATTTTAAAATCATAAACATCTTTCTATTGCAAACAACTATAATTGATATATATAAGGTTGTTTCTGGTTTAAGAGATGTACCACCTAAACCACTTTAAACAGTTTCAAACATTCTGTTGTTTGCAGTAACCACTCTGAATGTTTGTTGATTTTTCTTGTTCTTTGCCTATATTGTTATGCATGATCACTTGAGCCAATAGTTTCTACTACTGAAGATATATGTGAGCCTAGATGACTTTCTTCTTTTTTGACCAATTCGAGCAATAGATCCATCAGGCGATACATTAAGTATACCTTATAAATGTACTTTTCAATAAATTATTTAATCTTTAATAAATATTCATACTTGTAGGGTTAAATATTGTTTACTCTAAACAATAAGTAATTTCTCAAAGTCCTAGCAAATATTAAAATTAAAACTGTAATATATTATCTAATATAATTTAGGTTGTTATTTGAACAAAATAGATTCAGATGAAAACAATGTAATTTGAATTTGTGAAATGAAAATAGAAAAGAGAAGATTATAAAGCAAAAATATTTCTAAACTTTTTGATGATTTATTTGAATCATTAAATAAAAGCAATAATTATGTAGGAATTATGTACGTTACTCATACAACATGTTGTTTGAATTACGGAGTTCAAGGAAACAGTTTGTGCTTTCTTTTTAAAAAACTTTATTCTAGCATGTTTTTACTGCAGTTCAAATTAATGGTTAAAAAAAGGAAATATAGATTGAATAATTTTTAAAATTCAACTTAAGAGAGGTAATCTTTCATTTGTAAAAATCTGACTATTATAATTTTATGTAAGAAAGGTGAAATAATGTATTCGTACAATTGGCAAATTATTCAAGTTAAAGTAAGTTTTATTTTGACTTATAGAAGTTTTCACAGTGAAGTGGAAAAGAATGAATAAAATTTTAATCTTATAGAGGTTCAAATGATTAAAGTTTGACAACATTGCAGTTTTAATTTTAATGCTTAGTAGGGGTATAACAAATTGTTTAGTATTATTTAGAGGTACTTTGTAACTGATTGGTTAGTTCAGTCCTGATTATAAATAATAGGGACAATATTTAAACCCACAATTAAAAATATCTATTGCAAATTAAACAGTTTATTGAAAGAAACATTTATATGATTCTAAAACACCTTTGGTTGTGTCCAAATAACTTTTATGTTACATGTTACATATAGATAACATTTGTATGTTTTAATGCATAAAAGCCAAACAATAAATGTCTTTTTCGATAGACCTGATTTTATAAAATATGTAAAGGGTTTTTTCAAAGAAGATAGTAGAGATATTCTTGAGCCAAATAAAACACCCATACATTAGTCAATAACATATCCGAAAAGACATTTCATACCAAGTTTTAACCCCATATTTCATCCATGGGCGTAGTAACAGGAAAAATTTGAAATTCGGCGACGTGAATGTAATTTATAACTCGATAGTGAATCGATTGTATCATGCGATATCTTTTCATTTTTGTTTTTGTTGGTTACGAGGTAACGAGGTATAATTAAAGAAGAAGAGAGAGTCGTTGATAAGAGTTTGAATGGTACACATCGTGGAATTTGTAAAAGTCTGGTTAATGATAATAGAGTTTATTGTATTTCATAGGTTTGGAGGTGTGGAGTTGTAGTTTGGATTATTATTATTGTTTCAGTTAAAATTATTTATAAAATTCCTACATTATAGAATTTTTTTAGATTTTTTTAATCGCAAACTGTAGTTGTGAAAGATCGGAAATTGTGCAATTTTTTATTGAAGATGTCGGAGCATTACTTTTATGTTATCGTGGTAATAATATATCGGCATGACAAATATTACTCAAGTTAGTGCACTTTTTTTAGAACTTTTAAATTTAGTGTATTTTTGCAAAGAAATCATAGGCTAATAAGCAATCATTGTATGAATAAACTTTAATAATTTCATTACATAAGGAGAGTGTAATTATTTACCGTACTTCATGAGAGTCGGTAAAGTAGAGTCCTGACCTGAGATAGGACACTACAAACCTATATCAAAGTTGGTGGACACCACGAATTTAAATGCTCAAATCAAAAGAATCAGGTGTGCGTATGTGCATTGTGTGGAAATATGGCGGTTGAAGAAGAATAGTTTAAACCTGTACATTCGGCAGTAATTTATTTGTAATAAATATTTTGTCATATCTCTGCAATCACATTAATATGTAATTTTTTGTGACATATAGTTTTTCATTTTCTTACATGTTATGTATAATAATCATTTCCGAAATACATATTCTTCAAATTTTTCTTTTTCAACTTTTCAACATCGTAAAATTGATGGAAATACTTCAAAAGACAATATGTATTAGTAATATACAGAAAATTTATTATAAATACATTCCAAATTACCAGAGTTTGACATGAAAGTAGATTTGCTTGATTTATATTTTCCGCTCGTTTGTAAAACCATTATAAGGGGATAGCGTTTTCGAGTGATCAAAGGTGCCAACAGAGAGTGTCGCCTCTTGTTTACTTTGCGCAGCTTAACGCAAAGTTTACTACAGCTTGACGCAACTTGAAGGTATATTCTTCATCTACAGCATATGTATATCTCATCCCTTATAAAACACTCTCTTAACTTTCCATTTTTA
This sequence comes from Megachile rotundata, assembly GCF_050947335.1. Taxonomy (NCBI): domain Eukaryota; kingdom Metazoa; phylum Arthropoda; class Insecta; order Hymenoptera; family Megachilidae; genus Megachile; species Megachile rotundata. Next base: position 1,567,294 of record NC_134986.1, read on the forward strand.
CTACATACTCGCCCATTAATCGTCTTTTTACATACAAGGTGTCCACGCCTAAGTGTGACAGCGCGATATTCACGAACGATGATACGAAAAAGCGTTTATATGGACATTGCAGGATAAAAGGGGCTCTATGTTTTGGCGTAAACAAAATTTTTTTAATGTTATTATTAATGTAAAAGATATAATGATGAAGTTTCGTTTTTTAAATGGAACTATGTATTTTTTTTTTATCAGGCGATAGTGCTTTTCAAGATGAATTCATTAAGATTTAATGTATTTAACTGATTTTCATTAGTTTTCGAGATATAACGCTTAGAGATTTACTGATTTTCAGCAGAAACGTCTCGATTTGAGTAGTAAGTCATAAAAACGGTCTTATTGTTAAGTACCTACGTCCCTGATCGCGGGGAACCCCCAAGGCGAGGAAAGCGCACAATGGGCCCACCCAAAGATCAAACCACTCGGTTCGGCAGACCACACTCTACAGGCCATAAAACTGTCGTTTGTTGTTGTACGATTCCAGGGCTCTGGTTAAAAGTGCAAATAGCGGCAGAAATAATTATGTGTGGTAGAGTTTTGAATCATTCGAACTTGAACCCAAGGATTAGCGTGACGGGGTGGTCGTTTGAGGTGTCGGGACTTCAACCTAATATTCGAGACGACATCCCGGAGACTACGTACTGCTAACCCCAAAAAGCTCCGACAGGAGCTACTCAATCCCGGATCCCCCGGTAACAGATGCCATCGTGTACAAAATTACGTGGTAGAGGTTCTGCGAAGGTGACCTTCGGCGATTGAAACCCATGTGTGCGACAAGAGTGGTCCCGTCCTATGGATATTTAGAATCAAGTAAATTTGAGACGCAAAAATCGTAGAGTTTGGAATGTGTCGGGTGCAGAGGAGAAAACACGATCCGTGCCCGTAGAACTATCGGTGGAGCTACCCAATCCCAATCTCTGGGCAACGGATGCCGCTGATAGAATTTTATATGTTGTAGAGATCTTGCGAGAGTGGCCGCAACGAAGACCCATCAAACGTTATAGGAAGAATCCTGTTAGCATGGATACGTGACGGAAACAGGGGATAAGTGTACGGTCATCCCATCCAAGCCTAGTATCCGAGATGAGTCCGTGATCGCAGACAACATGATTCTTACTCTAAAACTGTCGTGGGGAAACACCAATCTCATGTTTCTGAGCAACGGATGCCACCGACAGTAATAATATGTTGTAAGTTTAATCCGTAAGGTCCCCCGACGAAGACCTATCAAACGTTTTAAGGGAAGCCTGGATAACATGGGTTCTGTGGGAGGTACAGTGGCTCTACCAGGTTCCGCGCCAGCTTGGTGGTAACACCATTTGAAGTTAGATTCATGGTGGCAGCAAACTTTGTGGGATTAGAAGTGCATGATAGTGGTTTTTTTGCGTATATCTGTATAAGCGTGGAAGTACATCCGCGCCCTGTTAAGCAGGGCCGGATTCAGATTAGTCTTTGTCTCGGTTCGCTTGTGGATTGGATATTTTTTTTTGACCTCCCTTGAGTCCCGCTACCGTCTTGAGCAACCGGGAGAGCGACTACCCCGAACGAGTGCAAAAGCACTGGTGCGCGGACATATTATTGTCCGTGAGTTTGTGCACGTCCGTACGTAAGTCTGCTGTTAGGCATTATTTCGATTCTCTTGGATCCCCGTTTGCTTGTTTTTCACTAAAACAAGGAAGGATTTGATTCTTACTCCGTCGGAATGGAAACTAATTAAATTCAACTATAATAGTATTTAACTCTTTTAAATTAGAGTTAACCTTAACCGACCAGTACATTTAACACTTGTAAACCCCGGTTTTTGGAGAATATATTCAATTGTTCATTTAATTATAATTCACTCCAAAAAAACCCATCCTGTTGGTGTATCTTAGCCACTCGAAGTATACCGTCTAGTTACGCGACTTATTACAGTAAATATACTATATACGCAAAACTTTCTGATATGAAGTTGTGCGTATATCGTACAGATCCTACATTGATTGATGTTTTACTGAAAGTAGAAAGGACAGAAAAAAAAAAATAACGCGATCGCTGTTTGCCTATATCGTAAAGGTACACTTCATTTTGAGCGAAGAAGACCGAACATAAACAAACAGTGACATATTGAAATGAGATAAAATGAGACCAAACGCGACGTAATTCGAGTCATACGAGGTGTGACACAAAAGTAACGAGACTAGGTCTGTAACTTGAAAAAACAATGGAATTAGCAGCAATTGTTTTTGTGGCATCATCCCACATACCTCCTCTATCCATGTTGCCAATTTCGATTGAGTCGGTCATACCATTTGGAAATATTGCGTTATTTAGTGAACACGTGCAACTGCATTCTGCCGGAAAAATGTCTAACGTAAAAACCGAACAGCGAATAAACATCAAGTTTCTTGTAAAATTTGTTGAAATCTATTGTAACATGTGATGAGACATGTATTTTTACCTATGACTCACAAAGTAAGCGCCAGTCGATGCAATGGAAGTCTTCAGGATCCCCAAAATCCAAAAAAGAACGCATGTCAAAATCAAAATTCGACATTAATGGAATTGTAATGATTGAGTGGTTTCCCAGTGGTCAGACTGTTAACTAACACTATTACATTGAAATACTAAAAAGACTTCGTGAAAAAATTAGGAAAAAAAGGCCACAGTTGTGAAGCGATGGATGGCTGTTGCTCCGGGACAAAGCACACGCTCACACGGCACTATCTGTCAAGCAGTTTCTGACCAGCAAAATTATTATTGTGATAGGGAATCCTCCTTATTCGCCTGATTTGGCTTCATGCGACTTTTTTTATTTCCTAAAGTTAAATTTTGCTTAAAGGGAACCCATTTCACCTCAGTTGAAGAGGTTCAGGCAAAAACGGAGAATCGTCCGAAAGGACTTCCAAAAACCTCGTTCCAGAATTGTTACCAGCAATAGCAGCGCCGAATGCATAAGTGTGTGAATGCTGAAGGGGACTACTTTGAAGGTGATAATGTCACGGAGAACTGATTCTGTAGGTACAATGATTTATTGGACTAGTCTCGTTACTTTTGTGTCACACCTCGTATTTGCTTGTAATTTCAAATGTTACGCGTACATTGATGACTTTATTCCAAAAAGATATTGTAAGTGAATATTACTCAAATTACGTCGTGTTTGGTCTCATTTTAATCAGAAAATTGTCATAAATATGACGAAGAAATTTGTATAAAAAAATGGATGAAAAATAAAAAAGTTAGCAACGCATTAGTATTGTAAGTAATTGAACAAACTTTTGGTCTTTGCCGACTGTCACGATCGCAACATCTCTTTCTTTTTCATTCGCTATTCTTCTCTGCGTTAAAAACTTATATCGTTAATTAAATAAATAAGTATAGTCCAAATTATATCGTATTTGGTCTCATTTTTAACCGACTTCGAAAAAGGAGGAGGTTACTCAATTCGATAAGTATTTTTTTTTTTTTTTTTTTTTTTTTTTTTTTTTTTTTTTTTTTTTTTTTTTTTTTTTTTTTTTTTTTTTTCTATGTATGTTCGCGCATTGCGCCTAGCTGGATGGACCGATCGGAATGAAACCTTTTGCATATGGTAGGTGCTGACCCCCCATTGGTACCGTTATCAAAAAATTTTTCATTTTTTAATTGCAAAGTGTTGTTATTGCAAAACAACCGGCAACTTTTTTCTTTTTCTATGTATGTTCGCGCATTGCGCCTAGCTGGATGGACCGATCGGAATGAAACCTTTTGCATATGGTAGGTGCTGACCCCCCATTGGTACCATTATCAAAAAATTTTTCATTTTTTAATTGCAAAGTGTTGTTATTGCAAAACAACCGGCAACTTTTTTCTTTTTCTATGTATGTTCGCCGATTTCGCCTAACTGGGTTGACCGATCGGAACGAAGCCTTTTGCAACTGGTGGGTTCAGACTCCCCATTGGTACCATAATAAAAAGTTTTTCATTTTTTAATTGCAGAGTGTTGTTATTGCAGAAAAACCGGCAACTTTTAAAATAAACTTTTCTCGATTTTAGTGCGCTTTCAATATCTTATCGCGGACATGATTCTGTACAATTTTGTTCATATACAAATTTCGCGGAAATGTTTAGTTTTCGAGATATTAGCGAAAAAAATTGTTATTAATTTTTGAAATCAACTTCGAACGATTTTAATGTCCTTTTAATATGTTGTCAGGGGCATGGTTCTGAACAATTTTGTTCATATACAAATTTCGCGGAAATGTTTAGTTTTCGAGATATTAGCAAAAATTGTTGTTAACTTTTGAAATCAACTTCGAACGATTTTAATGTCCTTTGAATATGTTGTTAGGGGCGTGGTTCTGGACAACTTTTTCCTCTTGCAAAATTGACGGAAAGCTTTTGTTTTCGAGATATTACAGAAATTGTTGTTAACTTTTGAAGCCAACTTCGAACGATTTTTATGTCATTCTAATACGTTATTAGTAGCATGATTCTAAACGAGTTTTTCCTTATGCATAATTGACGGAAAACTTTAGTTTTCGTGATAGTAGCGAATAGCTATTGTTATTATTATTAGTGGAAAGCCCCGTGCTATGCACGGGAAAGACAAGAAAGGGCAATTACAATGCACAGTACCAAAACACTAACTAAGCTTTGCCGCTTTGACACGCAACTTATGCAGCAAGATGAGTTCACGTTGACGTTGGTGTATTATTCCCATTGCTTGGTACAGTCTCCCTACCGTTCTAATAAACATTTTTTTTATTTTTTAGTTGCAAAGGATTATTTTTTCTATGCATGTTCGGCGGTTTTTCCTAGGTGGGTGGTCCGATCGGAACAAAGCCTTTCGCATCTTGTAGAGTCTGACTCCCCATTGGTACCGTTACAAAAATTTTTTCATTTTTTAGTTGAAAAGGATTATTGTTGCAAAAAAAATTGAAAAACGAACATCCATGTTGTCTTTTACTTAATTATGCTCATGGCATTTACGCAGACAAAAAAAAAAGCCCAGAAGAACTGTCTCACAGTATCCCATACAATTCTCCCCATTCCACTAAAAAGCGTGAAATAAAATAATTTTCAGAAAAAAAATACACCGACTTCGAAATGCACTAAAAAGTATAAAATAATTTCTATTTCCTAATGAAGTAATTTCTATTTCATTCAATCATGCAATTACGTAACAAATATGAATGAAACCTATTTACTCGTTAGGTAGTATATTAAATACATTTCAACCTTTTCGGAGGCGGCGAAAAATTAAAAATACCTCAGTAAACGTTGCTGCCAATAACCAGTTGATTGTGGTATGGCGTATTGGAAATTAATAAATCCTGAGAAAGAATACGAACCATTATAGATATATCTGGTAATATACGAAAAATGTAACGACTGCATCTTCATTTCGCAACGTTTCTGATATAAATGAAATTGAATCGACTTTGTTCGCATGTGGAAGCCATGGATCTAAGAACCTATAAACGGAGCCCACGACGCGGGGATTACCAAATTTGCGGCAGATGGGCTCTATCTTTATAGTACATGCGGCGATCGAGTCTTTCCGTCGCATACTCTATGAATCTAGATAGACCATAGTTACATTCTATACGCACTAACACCTACTTCGCGGCGTGCTGTCGAGTTATATGTATAGAAAAAAAAAATAGCTATACAAGCTTTGCCTATGTTCGGCTGTCCAAAGGTTGACATGATCAAGAAAATCTTTTAATTTTGCGCCGCCTCCGAAAAGGTTGAAATGTATTTAATATACTACCTAACGAGTAAATAGGTTTCATTCATATTTGTTACGTAATTGCATGATTGAATGAAATAGAAATTACTTCATTAGGAAATAGAAATTATTTTATACTTTTTAGTGCATTTCGAAGTCGGTGTATTTTTTTTCTGAAAATTATTTTATGATCAGAGAAGTACGAAGAATCTATTGGTAAAAATTTGATAATGAGAAAATAAGAAATAAAAAAAGTTTTATATTTGTATTGGTGTTGTTTCACGGATATACCCAAACCCGGATATTGTTACATTTCTCGGCGAACAAACTTCGGGCGTCTCGAGCGATCGTTCCCACAGTAGTGGGGATAATATTTTTAACCGACTTCGAAAAAGGAGGAGGTTACTCAATTCGATCAGTATGTTTTTTTTTCCTTCTATGTATGTTCGCCGACTACACCCAGCTGGATGGACCGATCGGAATGAAACCTTTTGCATCTGGTAGGTCCTGACTCCCCATTGGTACCATTACCAAAAATTTTTTCATTTTTTAGTTGCAAAGGATTATTGTTGCAAAAAAAAATTGAAAAACGAATATCCATGTTGTCTTTTACTTAATTATGTTCATGATATTTACGCAGATAAAAAAAAAGCCCGGAAGAACTGTCTCACAGTATCCTATACAATTCTCCCCATTCTACTAAAAAGCGTGAAATAAAATACTTTTAAGAAAAAAAATACGCCGACTTCGAAATGCACTAAAAAGTATAAAATAATTTCTATTTCCTAATGAAGTAATTTCTATTTCATTCAATCATACAATTACGTAACAGATATGAATGAAATCTATTTACTCGTTAGGTAGCATATTAAATATATTTCAACCTTTTCGGAGGCGGCGCAAAATTAAAAATACCTCAGTAAACGTTGCTGCCAATAACCAGTTGATTGTGGTATGGCGTATTGGAAATTAATAAATCCTGAGAAAGAATACGAACCATTATAGATATATCTGGTAATATACGTAAATATACGTAATATACGTAAATGCATCTGTTGGGGGAATTTGCTCGATAGGAAAATATCTCGAGTACAAACTGTCTGCCCGAGAAGAAATTTGCCGGTTTGCACAGTTACATTCTATACGCACTAACACCTACTTCGCGGCGTGCTGTCGAGTTATATGTATAGAAAAAAAAAATAGCTATACAAGCTTTGCCTACGTTCGGCTATCCAAAGGTTAACATGTTCAAGAAAATCTTTTAATTTTGCGCCGCCTCCGAAAAGGTTGAAATGTATTTAATATACTACCTAACGAGTAAATAGGTTTCATTCATATCTGTTACGTAATTGTATGATTGAATGAAATAGAAATTACTTCATTAGGAAATAGAAATTATTTTATACTTTTTAGTGCATTTCGAAGTCTGTGTATTTTTTTTCTGACAATTATTTTTTACGTGTTATAGTTATACTTTATAAATTTTTGTATTTCATTATATCTGTAATATATTACTACAACAGAAGCATTCCCATAACAAGCTTTTAATGTACGAATTACGGCATTGTCTTCGCGATCAGTATATTTCCCGATATCTACATCAGTGTTAGAGATATTGCTAATTCATGAGTTAAAATTACAAAAGGCCATTTACGTATTTGTAGTGCGTACAAACAAGCAGTTGCAAGCTAGACTGGGTAAACTACACAGCCCGTGGCTAATTGGGTACATGTGTATTTAACGAATATTCAGGCTTGATTGTCTCGAAAACTAACTCCTATTCGGCACTTTTGTACGATCTATAGAATACCCTGTATATTTAAAATATGTTCTAATAGGTCTTAAACATATTCCTATTAATTCGATATGTTTGGAAGTAACGTGTCTTTCTGATCTGATTGTAATCCACTAATATTTGTTCAGATATTTCCACTGATTATATAACAAAGTGTTGAAAATAAGAGGTTATCAATGTTCAATCGTTAATAAATTGCAAAAATAAAATCGGCAAAATTATTTTTCTATATATAATACTAAGATCATTTTCATTTTTTTAAGGAACATTATATAACTTTATAAGAAATTGATAAAAATATAGAATTTTGAATTATTATCTCATAAAGTGTAGAGTAAATAAATGAAAATTGAAAAAAAATAAGAAACCTACGCTTGATTACATTTGAAAGATATGTATATTATTGTAACATCCTTGGGGAAACCTTTTTTCCTATCACCATCATCACGACAATCTTATATCTGCCAATGGGAATCGATAATTATCGACAGTAGTTGCAAATTACCGACAGTATGTCACGTATCGATTATATCGATCCTATTAGATTCGACAGTCGGTAACCAATATATATATACAGGGTGTCCCGCAATTAGTGTAGGACCCGAAAAGGGGTGGTAGGTGGGGCGATTCTGAACAACTTTTTCCTTTGCCAAAATATTGGTTGAGGCTCCATTTTCGAGTTATTAGCAAAAAACACTGACCAATGAGAGCGCGCATAGACCGGGTGCGCGAAAGCGTGAGCAAAAGCTTCGAATATGACGGCCGATCGTCGTCGTGAACAAATGTATCGATACTGTCGGTATAACGTTGGTATAACGTCGGAATAACGTCGGTATAATAGAAAGCTGTTAAATGAAAGTTACATTGAATAATGAATAAAAAAATCTTGATTATTGTTGAATTATCATTCATTCATGAATAAGAAATAACAAAATTAGTCTCTACTCACGTAATCAAAGTAAATCGAATTTATTTGATACGTTTATTCGTTATGGCAAAGAAATAACGGATAAAATATGGAAAATTATTTTCGTTCGATATTGTGATGATGAAAAAGATCAAATTCTCATTTTTAAAAAATTAAATAGCTTTTCTATTCAACAAATAAAAATTTGAATTGAATAATTAATAAATTTAAATGTAACTCACCCATTGAACCGCAAATAATCACGATGAAAATGCATCTCTGTCACTAGGCCAATCCACCGATCCCTACTGTTCTCATAAATAATAGAAACTCTGAAAAAACTCAAGAAACTTCACTGTTACCTATCACTGTCACCCTTCATTATTAGTTTTTATTATCACTTTTTTCTGTCATTTTTCACTAATTTTCACTAATTTTCACTGTGAGATCAACACATAAATACGACGAATGAAAACACATAAACAAATATTCATAAATAATTTGAACTATATTATCTTGAAAGCAAAAGAACAGAATTTTTTATTAAAAACAACGATACATTTTATTTCAACACGTATCTTTCGACAATAAACGATGACTGTCGATCGACGCCGCAGTCGTTCAACAGATCATCGTTGCATGGCAACCGTTCGCGATGTATGCCTCGCGATCGAGAACGAAACCGCGATCCGTGGCCAGTCTAACAATGTCTTCTAATAAAATACAATATAATATCGATTCCTCAATTCGGATACCTTATAATGAGAATATAGCGTATCGTTAAACATACATATCTATGAATAATCGTTCACGCGTTTTCATTCGGTCCGTTTACCGGTCGTGCTTATGTTGTGCAATTATTAGAAAGAGACAGTGAAATAAATTGAGAGTTCATTGACCCTGCCAGGATATCAGCTGTTGATGCTCTGATCGGTGGATCTACCCGGTGACACAAATATTTTTTATGGAAGCTAGTTTTTTCATGAATCAATGGGTAAGTTTTATTTAAGTTGTTTCCGTATTTTTAAAATTATACGTACGCAGCAATTGATTTATTTCACTTCAATGAGGTACTGCATTAGATATTTTATTCCAGTTTTATCCCATTTCGTAGGGAAGGTACTCATTCGTTTTGAAACGTGAATTTATTCATTTGCTTCATTAAAATAATCGACAGAATAAATTTTCGTGAATTTATTCTTTTTCCTTTTTGAAGACTTAAAATAAATACAAGATACTTGGTCTGGGTAAACAACAACTAATTGGTTTATCTCCCATTCACGAATTACGAAGAACTTAATATTATTCTTAACTTCTTAATTCATTATTCAATTTAACTTTCACCTAATAGCTTTCTGTTATACCGACGATATACCGACGTTATACCGACGGTATCGATACGTTTGTTTACGACGACGATCAGCCGTCATATTCGAAGCTGTCGCTCATGCTTTCGCGCGCCCGGTCTATGCACGCTCTCATTGGTCAGTGTTTTTTGCTAATAACTCGAAAATGGAGCCCCAACCAATATTTTGGCAAAGGAAAAAGTTGTTCAGAATCACCCCACCTACCACCCCTTTTCGGGTCCTACACTAATTGCGGGACACCCTGTATATTATCATTTAAATTAATTATCTCATAGTTTTGATTTAGAGTAGGTAATATTTTCTCTAAAAATAATTGAACATTAAGTTAGAACGATTAGAACAAGATAATGTATTATTTTATTTTATTTTTCTAATAAATAGTTTTGTATAAGAAATTTCCGTTACGCTATGATGTGCCTACGTGCCGCGGTACTCGCCCGATATCCTTGAGATCAGCGCTAATCCTAGAAAAGGATGGAGCTACTGTTTCTATTTACGGTATTATTGACCATTAAATTAATTAATTAACTAAATCAATTTATATACATAAAATCAACCAGTACTAAACTACACATGGCCGGACCACAATTATTTTCTTCAACTAAAAAGCTGTAAATCGGAATAGATTCAGCTCTCGTAGAATTCGTGCGTAGTTAATTAGAAAAGGACAGAAAATGTATTTTTCGCTAAAACACCGTTATACTATTATTTTAATACCGAACTATTAGTCAGAAATTAGAGAGCAATATTTAAAATATAATTAAACCGTTAAATTTTATAATTAATGTATAATAATGAATTTATATGAAAATTTAGATATTCTGACGTCACAGAAATTCCAGGAATTCGGCGAACCTGCGAGTATAAAAAGGCGAGCGAAACCCGTCTAAAATCAGAAGTCTTCGAAGTCAAGCACGACACAAGTATCATTACTAAGCATAACAGGAACAGTTTTCGCTGTCAAAGGGCCAAAAAGATTCTTAATACTTGACTGGTCAAGCGGGTATTTGCCATTTGGTTACTTAGTTGCTGGGTCGTTCTAGTAGCCAGTGAACAACAGGATCCCCATTTGAGCGGCTTGTAACTGAAACTCCGTTAGGAGAGTGCTATACCTTGCGCCAAGAAAGGCTAAGACATCGAATGAAAGCTCTCAGCTACTCATACTTGATTTTTGGTCGAATTGTTAACGCGCCATCAGATTCTCGGAGCTCGCTCTGGGTAGTTTAGTAGCCAGCGAATAGCAGGCTCCCCATTTGAGCGGCCTGGTCTCTGAAGCCCGTGTCTTTTGGGCGGCAGTTCAGCAATTACGATTTTACAATTAGAGTCCATTGATTTGCTACCCTGTCGGACTTATATTATTCACCTGATTCTGGTATCGTTGGGTCGTTCTAGTAGCCAGTGAACAACAGGCTCCCCAATTAAGCGATCTGGTTTCGGATGCCAGTGTTCGTTTTGGCTAAAAGGGTCATGAACCAGTAGTTGTCGAATCAGATAATAAAAGAGTAACTGTTCCGAAGAGTAATTCATTTAGATTCAGATAAATTTTGATAATTCGAGTTATTAAAAGAATACTGTTCTCACTTTAGCGTAATTTACGTAGTCGACTACATCGCGTTAGATAGTAGATAAATCTGTCTAATTTTTGCGAAAGCGTATTTAGGAGCGCTTAGAGAACTCACTTAGGTCGAATTCCTCGCAGCGGTAGATTATAAAGCGCTAACATTATTAATTTTGTAGAATTTCATTTATATATATATCTAGAAACCGAATTACACTTAGGTAGGATTCATTATTATAAGCGTGTTAATCAAGTAAAATCTTGTCATTGCGATAGCTTCGAACACGAGAATCGGATATACAGGGTGTTACCTGTAACGCTACTCACGATTTTTCTCCCACTTGCAGCCATCTTACGAAAAAAAGTTTAGAATAAAATTTGCAGGGTATGAAGTGCACAATAGATATTAGTAAAGCAAATTTTGAAAACAGTTTGTTCTCTTGGCAAAGTCAAGGTCACCTTGGGTTTTTTAAATAGGAACATACATTTCTTTTTATTCACAGCTTTAGAGGATATCGAGACGAATTCAAAACCCATATTACATGATATTTTTATTAACATATTACTCGATTTACAGAAGTAGAAATGTGAAGTACTTAGCTTTTGACTTTGGTAGTGTGCATGAGCATCTTCAAGGTTATTTCAAAGTCATCTAGTCTTTTTTTTATCATAAACCCATATTTTTTTTGCCGGAATCATATTTTACACGAAAAAATGTACGACTTTTGTTTGATACATTTAAGTTCAATATTGAGCTTACAACAAAATTTCTTAAAATACCTAGTTGATTTTTTGTTTATGTCAAAAATACTTTTTCATATTAAAATAGTAATGTTATTTTTTTGGGAGGTATTTTATTTCATTTAAGAACGTTACAATAATCGCTCAAAATTTTTACCCTCAACTTCTAGAAACTTATTAATTCGTTTAATAAAAGTCTCATGAACAGATAATAAAGTTTTTCTCGCGATACTACGATATGCAGTATTAATTCGCTCTTTCATGTTTTCTGGTATAGTAGGTGAATCGAAGTATATCTTTTCCTTGAGATAACCCCAATGGAAGTAATAGGATAATGTAGGATCAGGTGCTTTCGCTGGTCAGGAAACTGGACTACCTCGACCTATCTAATTACCAATAAAATTCGTTGAAACCACATGTTTTATCTATTTACTAAGCTTAGATATTCAAGATATACCAATGCAAGTTTTTTGTTTCTAAAATTCTGTACAAAACGTCAGTTGGTTGTCGATAATCGAACGAGAGTGCTTAGAAGAGAATGGTGCACATTTCAAACATTACAGTAAATTTAATATTATCGGTAATACGTGTTGTGCGATCGCAATAATACATCTTGCAATAACTGATTCTTTTCTTTGAATCACTTATCGCGCATAATGTGTAATGTGTACATGGTGAGGAACTTTCGTAAACGAATTGATGTGTAAAAAAGGTGGATATTTTTAACGTTTCGATACTAAGGACTGACCAATCGTGGTGCTTGTGTGATTGTGTGTTTGTTTAGTGTGGGTTCCGAAAATTGTACTATTATTATACGGAAAACATCAAATATGACAGTCACCCTTTTTACTTGACAATCCCATAGAACGGGTTATGATATGCTCTTGTGGATTTTAGCGAGTAAATAGGTTTCTTGTCATACGACGATATACTTCAAAATTAATGAAGAATTTTCGCATCGTAAATTCACTCATGAGGTAAGCGTCCGAGTATTCTTTAATTTTATGTCGTTAAACAAATAATAATTTTTTTTAATTACCTAAAGAAACTGCGCTTGATCTTTACCTTTATTTTCGCTTAATCCATACAATTAGTTTCGTTAATAAATTTATACTTATTAATAGTTGTGAATTTTATAACTACTTACCCGGGCTAATGACCACAGTAGTCGACGCCCGCAACAAGAATCAATCAATCAATAACTACTTACCGGCTGACATATTACCGATGATGGTAACTATGTTATCGATATCGCGCGATTTGTTTGTTCACGACCAGGGTCAACCGTCACGTTTGCACCCGTCGCTCTCGCATCTGAGCGCGTGCTATTCTCGCGCTCTGATTGGTCACTGTTTTTCATTAATAATTCAAAAACTAAGCTTTAACCAGCATTTTGGTAAAGGAAAAAGTTGTTCAGAATCACCCCAGCTACCACCCCCTAAAATTATGCCCACCAGTAGCTGAACACCCTGTATATCAATAGATATTTATTTCCATCTAACGTGCCATCAATAATTCTTAAGCTACTAATCATACTTGAAGATGTAAGCCTGCCAGATGTAATATTGATCTGACAACAAAATGTATCAAACAAAAGTCGTATATTTTTTCACGTAGAATATTATTCTGGAACAAAAAATAGGGGTTTATGATAAAAAAATACAAGATGAACTTGAAATAACTATAAAGACTCCCATGCATTAAAAAATTAGTAATGCTATTTGACTTTTCATTCGAAATACTGAAGGACACGTGTCAGTTTGTTTTTCTTAAATCACACGCCTTCGAGATTTCTTAAAATGTCAGCTTAAATGGGCCATCCTGTATAAACAAATCTACTTTAAAGGATATGGCGTTGGTCTTATTTTAATCAAAAAATGTCATAAATACGTCAGTAAAAGTTTCGTTACAAAAAGAATGAAAAATAAAACAGTTGAATTGTGGAGTTAGTATCTGTATCCAAATTCGGATCGAATTAAATCTTTCGTTTATCGAGTTCCTATTCTTCTCTACATTTGGAGAACTAGAGAGAATTTGAAGAATCTATCTCCTCAGTATTTCATGGCTGCGTAGTCATGAACGGTTATTCAGTAGCAAAGTAAATTTATCTGCTTATTTTCGAATGGGATAGGTTTCTGTATGTTTGTTGTACAGTATACGGCGCTGTTCACTGTAAGAGTTCAGAATTTAGGAACATTTATCAAACAGATGATCGTAACATTAAATTCCCTTAATCCCTCTTTCCAATTCACTTAGATTTTAGTTTCTATTTTGTTCTCTGTTGTGTCTTTCTATGTTCGTCGGTAATCGTCCTGAGAATAAATTCTCTACTTCGCTAACTGTTTAGTTGCGGTCTTGAAATCTGAACGCTTATCGACAAATTGTTAGAATTCAATATAAAATAATATTCGTTATGTCATGGGCATTTTGGTTATAGCGTGAAGCCATTTCAGCAGTTTATTATCTCTTACGAATTGATTTCATTTTGTATTGAAACAAATATCATTCTCATGATACTCATTTGGACAATTAATTTCAGCTAATGAATTAATAAAATATTCTACCCCACACATATCTACAATAATGTAAATAAATTTTTCTAATTCATTAGTATAAATGAGTAGACTCCAACATCAATCTGGAAATTGACGTTTGTTTAAATCCATTTGTAAAAGATAATAAAATACCAAAAAGGCGATGTAGCCACTAATAATTTGTTTATCAGATAATTAATTCCTTAATCGCGAAATTATAAATAATTACATGCAACATAATTTTAACCAATTAGATATACATACCTTAGGCAAATATAACAATAAAAAATTAAACTGTATCTTTTGAAACAAATTCATTTACTTCATAAAATTTTACTTTAATGTTCAAAATAAAAAGTTACTTCATTTGAAAAATTTCTTTCAGAACATATTAGTTTATTACGGAAATCATGTTTTCACACGTTATTTTATTTCTATTGGAACGCGAATGAAACAGACACGTAATCTTTTTGCGGTGAAACGCGAGAATTCTTGTCAGCTGAAGCAGCTGAGGAAGACAAGACATGTTGGATATTGACACAGGTCTTCGGAAATCAATAATAACGGCTTAATGGCACGTATATATATATGTATATGAAAAATATTCTATCATTATTTACTACGTTACAAGTTGTTGGAATATTTAAAACTTTAATTATAACTTTTAAAGTAAAATTATAACTTTAACCAAATAATAGTTGATTAAGGTTCCTGTAGTTGAAGGAGAATGACAGTTTTCCGACTCTGGTACTTCCGAGAGTGGTGCTGTCAGGGTGCAGGTTGGGAATGTTCTGACTTTTCTATGTTTTAGGTAGCCCTTTTATACGATTTATTTCGCCTTCGGCCGCCCAATCAGTGTGCCGAAGTGCGATCGGTAAATTTTATGACACTTGCAGGTAATAGGTACGCCGAGGCTTGCGGTGCGCTGGTCATTTTTCCCCGTGTAACTCTGTTTCTTATACTAAGTCTTAATTCTAAAAAATTATCTCGCTACACTTGTTTATTTTGACGCCGATATAATGCTGATTTCCGACTACTTCCGACCTGATATTGACAGGTTTCGTATCTTTACTTTTCATACTATGGTTTTGAAGGAAAAATAGGAGTAGAGATGTTCTTAACCCCGTAGTTATATTGGACACCTAACACATGTCATGCCACTTGTTTTGCCTTAATGCTAGATGATGAATCTAACTTTTGTTTATGTGAAAGCAAAGGGTATAGCCGGATAAGGTAGTCAAATGTGCCCTTGAGTCGAATTAGAAACCCAACTCGTCAGTCGGTAGCATATCCAAAAAAAACATCTCACACCAAGTTTCAACCCCCTATCTCATCCGTGGGGGTAATAAAAGGGAAAAAACGAAATTCTGGTTTTTAGCCTTTTTTGCCTGTTTAATTTCATACAAAAATTCTGAAAAAATGTTAAAACATTGAAGTCCAGGTAGCGCATATTATAGAATTTTTTCAGATTTTTTGATCGCAAATTGTAGTCGTGAAAAATCAAAAACCGAAAAAAAATCCGAAAAATTGCGATTTTTTCGTGAAGATATCGGAGCACTACTTTAATATTAATGTGGTAGTTAGATATTAGTACAACTATTATTCTCTAATTTTTTCAGATTTTTCGGTGAGGTGCGCCGTAGTTAAAAAAATCAAAAACCGATTTTTTCGCGCGAAAAACAAACTTCTGCTTTGAATTTTTATATCATTTTCCTATAAAAGATGCATTAAGTAATTTTAAGAGGATTCACGTTCACACAATTGATTTATGGATTACAACAATGAAATTAACTTAATTAATTAGTTTTATGGTACGTTCTTTATATACTTAAATGTTTGAAGGTTTTTCAACGACATCGGTGCCGCAGCGGTTAAGGCGTCTGACTCGTACTATTGTACTAATATCTAACTACCACATTAATATAAAAGTAGTGCTCCGATATCTTCACGAAAAAATCGCAATTTTTCGGATTTTTTTTCGGTTTTTGATTTTTCACGACTACAATTTGCGATCAAAAAATCTGAAAAAATTCTATAATATGCGCTACCTGGACCTCAATGTTTTAGAATTTTTTCAGAATTTTTGTATGAAATTAAATAGGCAAAAAAGGCCAAAAACCGGAATTTCGTTTCTTCCCTTTTACTACCCCCACGGATGAGATAGGAGGTTGAAACTTGGTGTGAGATGTTTTTTTGGATATGCTACCGACTGACGAGTTGGGTTTCTAATTCGACTCAAGGGCACATTTGACTACCTTATCCGGCTATATCCTTTCAGACGAATGTTTGTGCACATTTTCCTAAGAATATTTCATCAACTAATTCCAAGAAACAGTCAGCAAAATGGTGTCATATGTGTCTCATAGATGAAATTAGAAAAGAGATTACCTGGTAGAGTAAACAATTCCAAGTATTATTGCATTTAAACACTTGTTTTGAAAAGTACTATACATTTCAGAATTATTAGTAATTTGCTTTTTGTTGTACCTTGAATTTATTTATTTTCATTTTGTTTTAGTGCTGATATTGTCTGGTGGTTCTTTACACCAGATACTACAGAACAATGATCTGGTACAGGTGTTTATCACAAGGTGATACTTAAGCTAAGGAGATCAATTAATCGTTGCATGTAACGGAAATCCTGCACATCACATAATAGATTATTATATTTACCAATTTCTGTAGACAAAAGTATTACATTATTACATCATTCAGTAGCTACTCTTTCAATTATCTCCATATTTTCTGTATGTAGTGCACCGGTTTTAACAACAAAATTTTTTTCACAGTTTTACTGTCCTCCTATCTTTCTCCTATTTCTCTTATTTTCTTTACCGGATTGTTCAAATTTCAGTTTTGTGTGATGCTATTTCTATTAGCCTTTATTATTTTATTTTTAGTACCTGAAGATGGAATGGATTTATAGTGTGACAAATGGGCATGCATACTGAACTTAAATCTCATAATTTTTCTTCATTTATTGCTTCTTATAATTGTCTTTTTTTATCGCTGAACATGCAGTAAATATATGAGATGTCTCTTTCTTTTAATGTGAGAAATGCCTCATGTCTTTATTTGTATCTATCTGGCACCTCATCATTTTCAAAATATAGTGAGAATCTTCTTCGTCTTAGTTGACGCATTTTTAGCTCATATTCTCGGTTTTCTTTACCTTTTCGGTTTTCCATTTCATAATTTAAATCATCCTTTTTTTCTTGATTGTCTTGGTCTTTATCCTCATTATCTTCATGTTCATTTTCATTGTTTCGGTCTTCATCTTTATTATCTTGATTTTCATCTTCATTATGTTTATTTTCATTTTCATGCAGAAAAATATCTTCCAGATGTATATTTTCCACTGACAACAGAAGGCCTCTTTGTTTCTCTTCCTCAGATCTCTTGGTAAATTCGACATCTCTTAAAATGTTGTTCAATAAAAGGGATTCCAGAGAATAGCTAATGAAAGTACATTTCTTATACCGAGAGTCTGATTTCTTAAATAATTAAAGTTTTTGTGTAAACAGTTTGTCCAAATTTTCCCAATTCTAACAGTTTAGGTTTTTTTCCATTTTACATTTCATAATGAGTGACATCAACTGTTTTAGTAATGCTTTCATTCAACAGATATGTGGCAGTTTGCACAGCAAAACTCAAAACTTATTGTAAAGCTTGGACGCATGCAGCATGTCATGAAACAAGGTGCGGTACATTTTCTCAACCCTTCCATTCTACTGTGAAGTATCGTTTATTATGTATTCAATAACAGTGCTTCTGTTCCTATGCCAAAGCTTGAACTCATTGTTTCTAAACTCACTGCATCTATCGCATTTTATCTTCTATTTTCAAGTTTAAGGCTTCTGCTTCCAAAGTGTATTGTTTTAAATATTCTACAGTTTCTTCTTTCGTATGAAGTAGGTAGAAGTGGGTGTAATCATCTATTACAGTAAAAAAATATTGTTAATTTTTATGCTTTATTGAAGATATATTACCACGCATATTCGTACGAACTATTTCATGTGGTCTCTTTGTTCTAGTTCTTTTAAAAAAAAGCACTTCTCGCCTTCTTGCCTATGATGCATGATATACATATTTTTTCATTCTAATTGTTAAGGTTTGTTGCGTGAACAGCGCGGATTCGGGCACCCGACACTATTCTGACCCAGTCACGATTTAACGAGCTCTGAGCCTGGTTTTAAGTGATAATTGTGTGTTCCTTTAGTAAAGCTGCTATTATTCTGGTTATTAATATAATATTAGTTACCTTCCCTTTTATACTGTTTAATTTAAATACAGTGTGTTGAAAACCAGGAATATAGGATATAATATCTTGATTATTCTTTATCTTGAAGTTGTAGAAGTCACTGTACAGCTGTGTCATTTGCTCAGAAGAATCCTTATTGAACGTACTTGTGAGTTGATCATAGATTTCTTTTGCAGTTGTGCAACACAAAATATGAATCTTAGCACGAAGATCATATGTAGCCAAGGTATAGCCGATGTTTTGTTGGGGCACGTTTTAAAATCCACTCAGCGAGTTCATTCATATCTTCAGTAAATGCGTTTTTCAGTTTCGATCCATTCATACATGCCCAGAGATCCGAAAAAGGTTTTAATTTTCCACCGCCAGAAAGAAAACGTGGAAGTATCCTTCAACACAGGCATGCGCTCTACATCTTCTTTGTTCGTCATGATATTTCAGTATTTTTACTTATTCTACAGTTTTATCACACAGTGCGGAAATCTGGGTCGCATAACTGGATAATTTTAAATAGGTGTTTTGTATTAATATGGATGGACCTACAAGGATTTTATATATAATTAACACACGTTTTCCAGTATTCATTTTTAACATCATATGTGTTTTATTTTGAAGTAAACAGGTTACATACGGTTCTGCCAATTCACATTCTTACATTATTACAGCTAGTGTCAACAGAACAACATTAACTTACAAATAATGTGGAATAAGAAGAATACAATATTATTCTTTTTCATTTATTTAAACAAGATTTTTAGCGTTTCACATTGTTCCGAGTTGCTCGGAATATAATTAGCTTTAAATTTATGGGTATTCTTTCAAACCTAAAAACGATTCATTCTTACAGCTTTGAACGGATCTGTAACACCACATGAACGTCTCCACAACTTGACGTTCTTAACTATTGTCAATAGCCTTCTAACAGGCCAGAAAAGCACATCTTTCTAACGCCAATATATCTTTCCTTAAAGATGTTTATTTCTATGGTCCTAAACTGTGCACCTTTGCTGTGTGCAGTGTTTACGAAAATCCTTGCATACTCGGCGGACCAGGCACTCTGACTCGGTCATTCAGCAGTCTCGCAATGTGTCCCATTACTTAGTTCTGTTGAAGGACCCAAATCACTTAACTGTTTGGGTCACCTTATTAACGAAACGTTATTTACAACCCTGGAGTGATGCCTAGAATCTTACAATCTCATTCGCTGAACCATCTCACCAATCACTGTTTTTTACAAATAACAATCTGTCCTGATTGGTCCTTTTGGTAACGCCTTCACGTCCTGAACTTCCTCCATCGCTTTCTTTTCTGGCTTTTTAGAGGCAACTAGTCAGTCTTAAAACTACCGTTGTTGAAATATACTCAGTCTTACGAATCACAATAACTATCAACTACAGCAACACACAATAATCATTACAACTAGTGGGATGATGATCTACATCCTTCATTGACCTGGGCACACCAGTGTGGAGGACTCTGAACCACTCTATCAATTCTACTCTATAATACTAATTCTACATAAGGACAAGGGAAACAGTTCCTGCTTTCTATTGGCTGTACAAAATTGGGTGGAAATGGAGGCTTGAGTAATATACGATGGGTCTGGGTTCTCCTCAAAAAGTAACCGTAGCAATAATAAAATAAAACAATACTTCGATATGAATAGAAACCTACAAATAATACACTCTACTGTTAAGGTAAAGGGTTTTGACAACCAAATGTAAATAGTAACAAATTAAAAATACGCGATAGGATGTAACGACTCCTTGCTGCTACAGGTAAAGAACCTAAGTAAAAGTCTAATCCTTTTGCAAAAATGACTATAGAAAGAGCTTCTCCATTTTAAAATTTTATTAGATACTCATGGTATACAAGTGGATATACGAGGTGTGACGCAAAAGTAACGAGACTAGGTCTGTGCTGACTCGCGCACGTTTATCCGAAAGAAATTAATCTTGGGGATAATATTTGAAAATGAGTCCGAACGGTTGACTCGAAGACGTCCTAAACGGTGGACTCGTGAAAATGACTAAGTACGTCGCAAATGACTCGTGAAATTTCTAAATCCGACTTACAAGGAAACATATCGAACCGCGACACACCGATTTTAATGAAACTTATGTGAAAGATAGTTCTCAAAAAAATATTTGACACGTATTTTTTTTTATCGGCAATCGTTCACATTGAAGAGCTGAAAATAGCCCTCGAAGTTGGGGGTTGAAACCATGTTTTTGGGAATATCTCCGGAACGAAAGAAGATAATTGAATTCTTTTTTTTGTAAATTGTTCGTCTTTAGATAGGAAATTTTTGTGCGTAAAAAAATTTCAATAAACTTTATTTGTTTAAATAATATTTTGAAAATTTATCATTTTTGTTTAAATTTTTGCACTAAATGTTGATCTATTTTTTTGCAACCTCGTGTACGTAAACTATGGACAAAAATAGAGGATACGTGTTTTTGGAATTTGTTGTTTGTTGCAATGTTTATTAGATATATAATTTAACATCACCTCCTGTGAAGAGGGGTAATCATCATTTTTATTAAAAATATCATTATTTTTACAATCTTTTACATTATTTTAGCGATTTTATACCTCTTCATATGCCGTTAATTGATTTCTGAACAATTATTGTAAGCGTCACAGGTATGAGCGTGACGCGGTTACAATCATCGCCGTAAGGAACATAGGCTTTTATGGCCAATACAAATCCAATTATGGATTTTATACTTTCACAGGCGTAAAGACTTCATTCTAAATAAAATATTTAGAACTTTTGGAAACATTGAGATTTTTTAAGAAACTCAGAAAATAAAAATAAATTAAATTATTTTTTAACAATATTGGCCATAAAAGCCTATGTTCCTTACGGCGATGATTGTAACCGCGTCACGCTCATACCTGTGACGCTTACAATAATTGTTCAGAAATCCATTAACGGCATATGAAGAGGTATAAAATCGCTAAAATAATGTAAAAGATTGTAAAAATAATGATATTTTTAATAAAAATGATGATTACCCCTCTTCACAGGAGGTGATGTTAAATTATATATCTAATAAACATTGCAACAAACAACAAATTCCAAAAACACGTATCCTCTATTTTTGTCCATAGTTTACGTACACGAAGTTGCAAAAAAATAGATCAACATTTAGTGCAAAAATTTAAACAAAAATGATGAATTTTTTAAATATTATTTAAACAAATAAAGTTTCTTGAAATTTTTTTACGCACAAAAATTTCCTATCTAAAGACGAACAATTTACCAAAAAAAGAATTCAATTATCTTCTTTCGTTCCGGAGATATTCCCAAAAACATGGTTTCAACCCCCAACTTCGAGGGCTATTTTCAGCTCTTCAATGTGAACGATTGCCGATAAAAAAAAATACGTGTCAAATATTTTTTTGAGAACTATCTTTCACATAAGTTTCATTAAAATCGGTGTGTCGCGGTTCGATATGTTTCCTTGTTAGGTGACTTTATTTGAGATTAACTGTTTAAGTCCGACACGGTTGACTTATTTTCTTGTTCTTTTTAGTCCGACTCGGATGACTAATGTTGGGATTCTGACGAGACGTTCCGTCGTTACTTCCTCGAAACGTCGGAAGTGCAAGGAGGCATGCTGATTGGTTCTCATTAGAAACGTTGATTTTCCAATCAACATGCCCCTTGACTTGGGCCCACCCTCTCTTGCGCCCTGAGCGCGCCTTTTTTGGAAGAGGGTGGGAAAAGATACCGATGAGTACGGGAGGATCTCGAAGGCCGGCAACGCCGGGGTTTTTCCCTCCAGGTGACACGCACGTTGTCCTAAAAAGTACCGCTAGGACGGAACCGAGGCCCATCCTCGGTGACCCTTCGGGAAAAACCCTGTTTATGACGGAGTAGTTATTGAAGACTAAATGAAACTTAGAAATTCTAAAGGCATTGTTCGAAAAAATGTAAAACTAAATTGCCGTCGATGGCTAAAAATCTGTCTTTCAAAAATAACTGTTACCCGGACCCATCATAAACTACCTACGAAATCCTCGCGTATTGTGTTCCGTAGCACGTTCGGAACGAGGTCTGTAACTTGAAAAAACAATGTAATTGGCAGCAATTGTTTTTGTGGCATCATCCCACATACCTCCTCTATCCATGTTGCCAATTTCGATTGAATCGGTCATACCATTTCGAAGTATTGCGTTATTTAGTGAACACGTACAACTGCATTCTGCCGGAAAAATGTCTAACGTAAAAACCCAATAGCGAATAAACATCAAGTTTCTTGTAAAATTTTTTGAACTCTTCTGTAATATGTGATGAGACATGGATCTTTACCTATGACCCAGAAAGTAAGCGCCAGTCAATGGAGTGGAAGTCTCCAGGATCCCCAAAACCTAAAACAGCACGCATGTCAAAATCAAAATTCGACATTAATGGAATTGTAATGATTGAGTGGTTTCCCAGTGGTCAGACTGTTAACTAACACTATTATATTGAACTACTAAAAAGACTTCGTGAAAAAATTAGGAAAAAAAGGCCACAGTTGTGAAGCGATGGATGGCTGTTGCACCAGGACAATGCACCCGCTCACACGGCACTGTCTGCCAAGCAGTTTCTGACCAGTAAAAATGTTACTGTGATGGGGCATCCTCCTTATTCACCTGATTTGGCTCCATGCGATACTTTTTAATTTCCTAAAATTAAATTTTGCTTAATGGGAACCCATTTCACCTCAATTAAAGAGGTTCAGGCAGAAACGGAGAATCTCCTGAAGGGACTTCCAAAAACCTCGTTCCAGAACTGTTACCAGCAATGGCAGTACCGAATGCAAAAGTGTGTGAATGCTGAAGGGGACTACTTTGAAGGTGATAATGTCACGGAGAACTGATTCTGCAGGTACAATGATTTATTGGACTAGTCTCGTTACTTTTGTGTCACACCTCGTATAAAAGAAAAATTGTTGGAATTTTAAACTTCGTTGATTTCTATTTTAAAAATGTTGAAACATAATAAGATGTGCTTGGTGCAACTAAATAAAAAAAAAGATAAAATATGTGACGAATGTCTTCATAGTAATTTTTTGCATACAATGAGTCTCGTCACAGGATTTTTCATAATTTTATTTTTTAGCTACATTTCAATTTTGTTATTAATAATTTATATTTTTAACATGCTTAATCCACTTTACATAACTAACAATAATTTTGAAAAGTTAATTTTATTGTACTTTTAAAGTTGTATATCGAGTTATTGTTTGTTGAAATAATTTTTCAAGTTTTCCTCTGCCATATTGAATTTTGGAGATTTGATTTCAGATTCGGATTCAGCGATTTAACCCTTCACACTCCGAAAATTTATTTTGCCATTTAACATTTATATCCCCTCAGAAGGACAGCGGAATGTAAAGTGGAGAAAAACCAATGTATTAAAAACATCGAACAGTTAAAAAATATAGTTTCACAACGTGTTTCATGTGTAATACAAAACGAACACGGCAATTTAGGCCTTGTTTACTCTCCCCCCTCCAATATTTATATACATATAAAAAAATACGTATTCCTTGATTAGCTTTCCTCTCGAAGTTTTAATAAATTTTACTTTGATAAGATCAAAACTGATTGTTTACAACAAAAAATCGATCACTTCCAACATGTTCCGTAGTTTCTCATGTATTATAACATATTCAAATTTCAAAAAAATGGGAGAGTAATACTTCCATAGTTTTACTTAAGAGATTGTAAGAAGTAGGTACTACTTTATATTATTTTAATTACCATATCCAACCTGTTATTTTGCATGTTGAACTGTCGGCATAAGCTTCGCAATCAGTGTCGACAAGAATCCCTACACAGCAAACTTGCTTTAATCAAGCTAATTTCGTGAGACGTTTCATTCTTATAAATAAAACATGTCCCTTCTCTTTTTTATGCTTGGCCTTGCTTTTTACTATGTTTCACGGGTTGGAGCAATAACTACGTTTGCCTGGAACACTATTGTTATGTATAATAATATGAAAAAATGTTATATAAAAAATTAGATATAAATATAAATCATATTGTAATACACGCATTTCTCGTATAGATGGAATCATAGAGGAGACTTTAGGATTATGTTCGCTCTTTTCGTAATGGAATATTACATCATTTTTTATTACGATGTGATAGCCGATGTTGAGTCTTCAGCAACCTATTATTGAAGATTAAATGTTGTAGCAAAATAGTATTTCTTACATTATAGAAGATGTTCAAAGTAATAACTGTTGTCAGTGCAAAGTTGTATTGTTACGCGCATGTCTTATCGTCTTCAAATTTATTCTAGTACATGCTATAATTATTCGTTGTTTCATATTTTCTGAGTAATAGATACTTCTTGTTCAATGTTTCCAGTGTAAAAATCTAATAGTATTACGTTTGGGAAGCGAATTGATTAAGAAACTTTTCCGTGTTCTATTCATTAGTTTGGGTAAAGTTTGTTAAGTACATCTCGTACTCTCAGAGTATAATATGTCGGGCACCTACCGTGCTTGAACTACGTCATTTAGTGAACACATACTGATACATTTTCCAATAAAGTCCCCATTGTGCGTCGTATAATATGTCTCATCAATAAGATTTCTATCGATAAAATGTGGTGTGTTAGATTTTTTCTCCAAGGTAGCATTGAAAAATGTTTATTAAGAAGTGCCCGTTATATTATAAAGTGTGATACAATGGATAATTATCGTATGTGCCAGAATAAGTTTAGTGTTGATAAGACATGTACGCGATGTAGCGATACGAAGGTTTTAGCTGTGCATTGACGCAAATGATCACCACATCGAACATCCTCTGTAATGTAAGGAAATTTATTTTTTAGTACCACATTTGTTAGTAGATGACTTTCAATGATAGTTTGCTGAAGTCATCTCAACATCAGCCATCGTATTACGATAAATAAAAGTAGAGCATATTCATAAGAAAATAAAGATATCCTAAAAGTCTTCTCTATGCTTTCAGTTGTATAAAAAGTCTTTGAAAAAATTTTGGAAAAATTTTTCAATAATATTCAATAAAAATTTTTCATAATATTAGATATAACGGTAATATTCAAGGTGGCTGTTAATATTTTTATGACCTTGGGTTAGTACTGATATGTGCAAAATGGTAAATGAAATTGATTGCTTTCTTAAAATGTTGGGTTGCAGTATAGAATAAAGTACAATTATATTCGAGGAGAGCATAAGTGCATCCATACAAAAAATAAAATTATAGGAACATAGGACACATATCTTATAATGTTTTTCTATTTGTACTGAAAACAGAGTAGTAACCTGTCATAATTAAAATATATATTCTCAATACAGTTTTTACATTTAATACCATTTCTCAAAAGCTTCATCATAAAAAATTTGATTTTCGAAAAATGGTGTGCCAGACCAAAAAATTGTTCTTTTTCATTTTTTATCAAAATAATTAGTATAAAACTTTTATCTTCTGGAACAATTTAAAACAAGTCTAGAATAACCTGGAACAACTTTTAGAATTTAAAAATTTTCGAAATGGGGTGCTAACTTCATACAGGTGAGCATACGGTCCTAAAATCGCGACCTCTCCCCATCACATCGCACCTACTAAATTACTAAGATCCTCGATCCTAATATCGCCCCTAACCTTCTACCCAGTCTCTATTTCCCCGAACGCTCTATTTCTCCTTCCTTTCTCCTGTCGATCCCGCTCGGTCCCTGTTTTGTACCCCCTAATGGTGCTATGACCAGGCTGACACCGGTTTCCTCCCTTGCAAGTTTGAGTCGTTTGAACGGTCGTGTCTATGATTCTCCGCCTCTTCCACTTCTACTCTTTCTCTTCTCCCCCTCGTTGTCTTCTCGATTTTTCCCCTCCTCTTGCCGTTTGAAAAGCGCGCCATGTCTCCTCCATCTTGCTTGTTGCCGCGTGCCTCCGCTACGCCCTAAAGCTTCGTCCTTAAGGGCCGCTTTCCATGCGCCTGCGGCGACTCTTCCTCCGCCATGTTGGATATTGCGAACCGTCCTTTTCGTTCTGCACTTTCCCTCGCGCGGAGATGCCCACGTGTTCGTCCGATACATCGAAGTTTGCTCGACCGATCTATTCACTGCCAAATCACAAAACAGAAAACTCAAAAGCTGACTACCGCGTGCATGAAATATGCCTCATTCACCCTTCCCCCGCACTCTAATTCCCTTCTGACGTTTACATTATTTAATTTATTAATTTTGCGACTTTCTCTCTCAACTTCGACATACCGCACGACCACGTGTTCGCGCAAGTCCTTCTTCAGGGGCATATTTCGCCCTTAAATTGGACTAATTTCACTCGCGATATATTAAAATAATCATGTTTAAGTCGCGCACTTATTTATTTCATTCCACGGTCGGCCCGAACACTCGTTTCCACACTCTCGGCTTCTCATGTTTGCACCCCATGCTTTCCCTCGCGTCGCGTAGGGGTTGCCATTACCGAAATTTCGTTTTTTATTTATAACTTCACTATTCCACTTCCGATTTTCACAAAAATGTTACCGCTCACTTCCCCCGCGGTTTTCCCTCACTTCGCAACATTATTTACCACACTTTTGCCACTTTTTCCCACCAAAACTGGATTTTAACGCGGAGCGACCCCCGAACACGTGCGCTCGCCACGACAGCCAACCGTGCTTTCTTACGCTTTTTGTCATCTGGGTCTGTCCAATCACGGGCGCGCGTTGTCATGCCCAAGAGTTTTTATGGCATTGCCTGTCCGAGGTACGCTAGTTACGCGGCGCACGGCAAATAGGTACGTTACTCTTATAATTAACTTATGTATACTATTTACAAAATAAGCACTTTTCCGCTACAAAGGTATAAAATGTACGTATAACTTCAACCATAGTAATATTTTTTGCATGAGAACAATTCAAAATTCTAAATCATCCGAATTTTTTTTTTGAACCCATAATTTACGTATGTGAAATTTAATTAAAATGGTTCAACATTTTATTAACAAAGTTTAGAAAATTATATTAATTCTCAACATATTTTTTAAACAAACAAATTTTTCAAAAATCCACTTACACCATATTATTGATCTTCCTAAGTGGACAAATTTTCAACTTGAATTTTTTATCTGTGGCTAATAGTTCCTGAGATGTTTTTGAAAATAGCTTTTTTAATCCAAACTTTAAAGGTTTTTGTCACCGCTTCAAAGTGGATATCCACACGCAAGAAAATAGGTATTAAATATTTTTTGAAGTTCTAAAACATCTAAAAACTTCATAAAAATCGGTGTGTAACGTGTGGAGGATGTCCCTTGTTAGTGTACTTTTTTCGGTTATGTTGCTATTAAGTAATTCTGAAAGAATTCATTGATACAATACACGTTCTATTTCTTTATAGCAATCATAGCTTTGCATTGTGGTTTATGCACAGTTGTTAGTGAGTGTTATAAAAATAAGTGAAAACGATCGAATTATTGTTTTTTTAAACAGCTTAAAATAAATTTTAACTTCGTGGTTAGCAGAATATTTGTTTAAAATGTGTTACAAGCGGCTTGAACGCATTAGCGCATTTTTGGAAAGTATAGTCAAATTTCAAATATCAGTAAGACAGTACCGATGAAAATGTAAATACGGGGTCTGTCCGAAAAGTAATGTAATTTGTTTATTCCCGCCATTTTTCTTGGTCCGAATGCGCTCGGACTTTTTGGGATATGTGGAAGGGACTCTTATCTTTATATATTTGTAATTTCAACCTAATCTGCGCTTCGAAATCGTCAAAATCGTTGTAAACGTAAACCTATTATTAGTGCCCATGTCACGACGCGTAATGGAGAAAACTATGGAACAACGTAACGCGATTAAATTTTATGCTAAGCTTAATAAAATCCTCGCCGAAACCAACTAAATGATTAAGGAGGAATATGGAAATTCAGCTTTTTCCTATCCTCGAGTTTCCAGTAGGTTGAATTTATTCAAGAACGGTTGGGAAAACGTGGAAGATGACTTCCGCTCTGGACGGCGGATAAGTACCAGAATTGACTAAAATGATTCCCGTGTCCAGGAAACATTTACTAGGACACAATTAACTTCTTAACAGCGATCAACGAAAGAGTATTCGAATGATCGCATATCAAAAAGAGATCGCCGCTTCGTGGCAGCTACATTACGACAACACATTCAGTCACACTCATTGACAGTCCTTAGCCAAGCACAGCTTGGTAACGTTACCACGGCTCCCTTACAGCCCTGACATGGCTCCAGCAGATTTATTCCTGTTCTCGAGGATTAAGTCTGCCCTCAAAGGACATTTTAAACGAGGTCCTCATTAACACCTTCCAAGATGCGTACTGTGCATAAAAAAGTCGCTGGCAAAAGTATGTTGAAGGCCAAGAGCAGTACTTTGAAAATTTTGTTAAGGTTTATATCAATAAAAAAATTTTTTTACGTACCTAATTTCATTTCTTTCCGGACAAACCCTGTATATCGGTGTAGTAGTGATACATTCATACGATATACATATTGGTTTTCTTTATACCCTTTGAGATCCTATCATCGATTTTTATTTCTCCCGTTATACGCATGTTAAAACAAATTATTATGGGTTGTAATAAACTGCTTACTTAAATAGGCAAAAAGGACCAAAAACCGGAATTTCGTTTTTTCCCTTTTACTACCCCCACGGATGAGATAGGAGGTTGAAACTTGGTGTGAGATGTTTTTTTTGGATATGCTACCGACTGACGAATTGGGTTTCCAATTCGACTCAAGCGCACATTTGACTACCTTATCCGGCTATACCCTTTGTGTTGTTAAATACACATTGTGATGTAGGAATAAACGAAGGCCGCATTATATGTAGATCGATTCGCAAGTGTAGAACAGAATTTTTATTGTAAATTAAAATTGTTCTCGCATCCATATTAAACATCTTTTACGTCTACTTTATTCATAAAACAGATTATTTAATAATTATTTTGATTTTTATAATGTATATATAATTAACGTGGACTTAACTATTCAGGCTGTAGTATCAAATACAGATATCAAAATATAAGCTGCAAGCTATTTTTAACTCTTGTAATAGAAGGTTCAAAAATGTACTTATTTACTTGTATACATTTCGTCCTTCCCCTCTCTTCCAAAAAAGAGTTTCCAGATTCACTACTGCTTGACCCCGAAATCTCTTCTACTGCTTCATTCGCATAAAAATTATTTATACCGCATAATGTCTTCTTTTATATTCTACATTTTTTGTGAAAACATTTTTTTCTTAATTTCACTCCCTAATGACACATTTTACAGTTACCGTTTAAATATGATATCCTATGTAGCAGAATTCTAATAAAAAGAAAAATGTTTATTTATTGACTATGTGAAGTAAAGTTGCAAATGACGAAAAGTAAATCTATTTAATTCTTAAAGTGCTAATAAAAAATTTCACCTCGAAATATTATAAGTACAATATTAAACACAATATTAGTATGAAACAATAATTGATTTATTAAAACTTGTTAATAATCAGAGCACTCTTGATCAATAATACTAGAACTTAACCCATAAAAATGACAGATTTAAAATCTCTTGTTTTAAATTTTAGAAATTAATATTGGCAGCTGCTATTAGGTATTTATTTTCACATTCAAGCATTTACGGCTTAATTTATATATTAAAAAGCATTTATCTATTAATTTTTATTTTACTTTTCTCTACTCTAGACAGTGTTAGTTACACTTTACAAAGTAGTAATTTTGCAATGTGCATTAAACGAAATTTTGAAATAACGTTCTATTAGGTATAAGAGGAAACATAACATTGCAAAAACCATAGTTAGGACGTCTTTTTTAAATGTATATTGACTTTCGTATAAACAAAAATGTATGACAAATATAAAATTATAGCTAAATATAAATGTTAAGTCATTAAGCAAGTAACTCAGTAGCTATAGTAAGTCAACTTCGGTCGTGTTTGATTAACAGTTCTCAACAACTTTCAAATACAGTAGTACTTACAACCAGGGTCAGTGCACTTCCGTGCGAAGGATTCGAAAATATCAGGCACTTCCGCTTCCAGGCAACATCTGATCATAGCCATTTTCTTCTAATCACGTATTCCATGAATATTCAAAAATTGTAACTTTTCGAACAAACGTATCACTGAAGTTAATATCACCGTTTATGCTGTAAAAAGCTTGCCAACTAAAGAACATTCCAAGAGGTCAGGCGAGTAAGTAACGACGCGACGTCGACGCTTGGCGTCGCGACGTTCGTGCTCCACTAACCCGCATTTCGCACATGAGGCTACCCTTGGCAATACTTTCCCCAACTACGTCATGCGTCGAGTACGCGCCTGTGCCGAGGATTGGTAAGGCGAAAGGGTGCTGGAGGGAGCAGAGGGAAAGTTCTGTAGTGCCTCTGTTAATAAAGGCCATCTTCCTTGGGTTGCGGCCCTTGTAAATCAATGGCCAAACAGTGTAGACCATTTCATTGTTGATCAAATAAACGGGTTAGTTAGTAAAAAATTGTTTTCTTTGCATCTTTTTTAGATGGATTGCTTCCAATATAATAAATCTTTCTTTATTCGAATCGTGTGCTATAGAAATATCCAGTTCCTTAAACGTTTCTTTATTTGAATGTGATATGGACACTGTTTCAGGAAACGAACATTACAGCAATAGAGGTGCATAAAAAACAAGTTGTCACAAAATTGGCCATGACCTCGAAAGTCAACATCAAATTCTTTTTTCACTCAACCGTAAAGTACTCGTTGCGGGGATGAAAATCTTTTCAGTAGTAGTTACTTTTTCTTTGGGTCAATATTATTTAATGAATTGAGAAAGCATGGTAGAAACTGTCAAATACAAACTTTTGTTTTACAAACGTGACCTTACGACCCTAATTGGAGTCTTCTTAAACGATTTATTACAATTCTGAACTCACAATAGTAAGTAAATGTATATTACTGTAACCTGTCAAAAAGATTAAAATAGATGTGCCATAACTTTACATTTGAATGTGATAAACTGACATCGTAAAGGAGAATGAATACATATCACTTAATAGTAAGTAAGAAAAATTTATAATGAAATAATGTATTATTAAAACAAATGTTTGCATGCAACATTTTTTTTTAAATGGTTATATTCTGCGTTGTAAATTGACTGTTCTCCGAAAACATTTCATATGAGTAGTTGTTCTATTGCTGGACGTTTAAGGTCCTTTTTAAATGATGTTTGCAATAAAAATGTCTGAAGGAAATTTCCTAATATGAACCACTGAAGCTGCAGCGTCTCAAATTTGTTTTAAAATGCCTGTATGTCATTAAACAAAGAATATGGTAAAACACTGGAATTTTGATCCTTTTTTTTATTACCCTATTAATTGAAAAGTAAGACTGAAACTTGTAAACATGTAGCCTTTATATAATATAGAATTCCTATTGTAACGTCTCCGGGAACATCATATTAAATCCAGTCGATAAATAGGGAAGCATCTTAATCCTAATATCTTTTTCTATTCCATTACCGATCGCAAATTACCGACCGCGCCATAAAAATTCGCGTGGTAATGGGATGGTGTAGCTCACGCGTGCAACATTGTTTAGAATAGATCACCAATCGATGGCGCGCGCGTTAGTTAGAAAGAGACAGAAGATATACTTCGAAACAGAGTTATTATAAATTATTATTTAAATGTTTATATTATATATATTATTAATTATTCACTCATTATAAATTGCGTTATATTTTTAGCTATTATTTTATGTATTGTTTGCGATTAATTATTTCTTCTATTAAAACACTTATAATTTGCGTATTTAAAAATGATTAAAAATACGATTTAACGGGAAAACTTGTGAAAAACTAGTTAATAATAAATCAAAGCGTATTTTTATTAATCGAACTAATATATATTAGCTACTAAATAAAGCGTAATAAAATAACTACTTTTTGAGCGGGAAAAACCCATGATTCTCTGGGTATAAAAGGGCGTGCAGCAGCGGCTGCGAGCGCAGAACAATCTTTGAAGTACTACGTGCCGGACCTCTTAGGAAGCGACGAACTGGAGCAGTTTTAACTGGTAAGAGCCTACAAGATTCTTAGTTTTGACTGGACAGCGGGTATCAGCCATTTGGATACTCGATCGTTGGGTAGTTCTAGTAGCCAGCTAACGCAGGCTCCCTGTTCAAACGGTCTTGTATCTGAAACTCCGTAAGGAGAGTGCTATGCTCAGCCCAGAAGGAACTAAGACATCAAACGAGAGCTCTCCAGTCACTCATATATAATATATATATTTCTTATTTTTCTGAGTTACTAACTCGCCGTCAGATTCTCGGAGTTCGTTCTGGGTAGTTTAGTAGCCAGCTAACGCAGGCTCCCCATTATTGAGCGGCTTGGTCTCTGAAGCCCGTGTCTTTTGGGTGGCGTTTCGGTAACTTCTATAAATAATTAAAGTCGAGTCATTTTTATTTGCAACCCTGTTGGTCACACGTCGATCACTTGATTCTTGCATCGTTGGGTAGTTCTAGTAACCAGCTAACGCAGGCTCCCCAATTAAGCGATCAGGTTTTGGGTGTCGATTTGTGCTCTGACGAAAAGGGCCATGAACTAATTAGTTTAGAGTCAAAACAAGGAGTAACTGTTCCACGTCTAATACAAATTTTAGAGTTTTTGTAATTAACCAAACATTGTTCTGACAGTTTGTTAGGATC
Organism: Megachile rotundata; assembly: GCF_050947335.1. Classification (NCBI taxonomy): domain Eukaryota; kingdom Metazoa; phylum Arthropoda; class Insecta; order Hymenoptera; family Megachilidae; genus Megachile; species Megachile rotundata. Next base: position 1,600,859 of record NC_134986.1, read on the forward strand.
TACATCCATCGCAAAATTGCGTTATATTTTTGCGTTGCGTATATTATTATAAAACCGCGTAATTGAAGTAGTTAGCTACCGTTCTGCGATTTGCGACAACAAGTCTATTATACTCCGATTTGCTTATAGAATTCAGTCATACATTTTTATATTCTAAAGAAATTGTTAATTATAACTTTTTTTCTCATTATTAATTGAATAAACCTAATTAATGAAAGGTATTAACTTGTAGATTTCACTTTTTAACCACACGCCACCACGATCCCACATTCTTTTAGAGTTAGTTATAGTAAAAACGAGTCGCTTAATAAGCAAAAACCGCTCTTTGCTTCATAAGTGCTGTAAAATACCAGGTCCTAGTACCAGGGACGTTACACTATGACACGGCTCCGCTCTAATATGTTTCGAAAGTTGGAAATATTCTCCGTACAATACGGTATCCAGGAACGTGGTTTCATCTTTTTCGGTTTAAAAATTAAAGAAATTCCGAACAATTTGGAAGATAAAAAGGGATTTTAAGAGTAACAAATATGTACCTCATACGAAATCAGAAAAATCCACGTACAACACAGAACATAAAAGCTTTTAAAGTTTCGTATATCTACCGAACAATCGCATTGCATAGGAGTTATTTTTATGTTCAAATTTATAAAATTCTAAATTTTCAAATTTCTTTACTACTAAATTTTGAAATTTTTAATTACAAAACCTATTCGAACTCTCGAATAAGGAGAGTTTTAGAGACGTCTAGTGCCGCAGGCAATGAATAAATAAAAAACTTTTTCCAATCTATTTATTCTATAGGACTTCCAAGTTAATAATGTTAGAAATAATATTAGAAAAAATTGTTTATTAGCATTTTAAACGTGATAAGTATAACTAATTTCCGGTATTAGTTATTGTCCAGCAATAGGGGAACTCCCCTGAAGTTTTTCCGATTAGTTTACACATTAGATTATGATGTACATTTAAGTGCAATACAGGCTTTTTATGAATAAAAATACACATATAAACTTGAACATTTTTTAAGGGGGTATCCCAGTGTGACTGGTCAAAAAAATCGATTTATTTTTTATCATCTTAAAAAAATCTCCCTTCTTTCCTACGTATAATGCCGAAACCCGGGTTTAAAAATTCGAAAAACTCCCGTCAATAGACCTGTTTCCGTATCGCACATAGCACTATCCCGCGTATGCACGTATAACTTTAACATCGTTTTTCTCGAAACGACATTTTTCAGGCTGGTCACCATGATTTCTCAAAAATGACTTGACCAATAGGGTTCAGCTTATACATACATGTTTAGCAGATGCGTGAGTATCGTCCCTACCACAGGCATACGTAAATATTAGTTTGTTTAAACTTTACAGCATAGAAAGTCACGAAAAAATGTACCAAATAACACATTCAATATTAAAATTTGCACCACTTTGAAAGCTGTTAATATCTATTCAAACCTGAGGTAGGGGCGATAGCCATATTCATATATTTTAACAATCCTTTCGATTTTGTAACTGCGGACCAACTGGAGGGTAGTAAACATGGTGACCAGTTGGGTAGCTTTTCTCGAGAGGCTAACATTGTAGAGATCTCAGCCGTCTAACTGTACATAACTTCACTTCGAAAAAATTATTTTTTATATACCTAAACATAGACAAATAAACGAGAAAAGTTTCAGGACTGAAATGTGTTAATCAGTTATTGAAAAAAATTCTTAACTAACCGCTAAAAATAGTCGCGTCACACTGGGATACCCCCTTAAGTCACAAATTTTCATATTTTTAAATTTCTGAACTAAAAAATTTTTGAATTTTCAAAGTGTGTACATTCGCGTATTCTTAAATTCCCGAATTTAAAAATTTTTAAATTTTAACATTCTAGTTCTCCTAGTGTCTGTATTTCTAGATAAGTAAATTTCTGTAATATTATACTTGCAAAGGGTCAAAGGAGGCCTAGAATCTACTGTATTTTATAGTGTATCATTTGACAGCTTACCAAGACGCATATCTTGTATCAAGTTTCACCTTATTTTCTTTATTTCGTGGCATGAAAAGATTCTGAATATATTTAAAGACTTTGTAGACATGACAAAGTAGGTTAGGAATGTTTTTCAGATTTTTTGTTGTAAATCCTAAGTACAGAAAATAAAAAATGGCTGTAAAGGAAATATTAAAAAATACAGTTTTTACACCGAAATATAAGGGCGATTATTTTCTTTAATAGTAAAAACATACTAGCATGACTATTATCTTCTAATCTTTACAGATCTTTTGGCAGTAAGTCTCAGTTAAAAAAAAAGTTTAAAATTGATTTTTTCGACGTATTCATTATAAAAATGCAACTACAGGTTTATGATTTGCTTTATAAAATGAGCGTATAAACATGTTTTTAATATTATTCTTGTGGATAGAATGAGGTATAAATTGAGAAATTAATTTAGAGAGTTCAGACCTGTATTTAAAGTATATAGATTTAGTTAACGTAGTTGACAACAAATTGTTGAAGATGTGCGCTTGTGAAATTGCTTGTGGACTATTTTGTTGTAGATACGCGCCCCATATGGATGTAACTCTTTGTATCTTCTTTTATTATGTTTAATTTGTAATAATTTTATCAATTAATATCTAAATTAATTGTGTATAACAATTTCCTTTTAATTCAGAGTGTTTAACGGTACATATTTGAATTCGCGTTTCCTACAGTATCTTTAGAAACTTTAGATTTATGACTTTGTTTTTCACGAAGGCAGCTAGCAATTTGTGCACGGGACTAACATTTGGCCTGCACGTTGCTAGCGCGTTCATGGCATGCAAGTACCAGAGCTGTTTTTGAGAGTCTTTTTGTATTTTTAAATTTACGATTTCTATGTCCAAGTTCTCTCGACGGTATCAACAGCTAATTGCCAATGCCATAAACGTGAATTTCCTGAGGGTCCGAGGAGACATAAACCAGGTCCCCTTGTTGACAACCCAACGGAAATTCTGCCTTACGTCCACTTTCTCTTTACACTCCCACAAGGCCCACCGTACTCCGCACGGATCGTGCTAAGGGCGCACGGGGTAGGGTGGTGTCCTTTTTTAAGCAATACTATTGGCAAACAGTAAAGCCAATCAGAACAGTTTCTCCATTTTTCCACTTTTTCACAGTTTTCCTTCTTCGAGACAAGTCCTGAAGGAACACTCTCAAACATTCTATCGCACAGTACAGATCTCTCAAACATTCTATCGCACAGTACAGATCTCTCAAAAATTCTGTCATACAGTACAGAACTCTCAAAAGGTCTTTCATACAGTAAAGATCTCGGAAAATCGATCACACAGTAAAGATCAATCTCCGCACAATCTACAGTTAGTGAGTCAGAATAGTGTCGGGTGCTCGAATCCGCGCTGTTCACGCAACAGATTATTTTGCTTTTTAAGTTGTATAAATGGTTTCTCTCGAAAAATCTAAATTAATTGTAAAAATTGATTACAGATTGTTTAGGAAGCGGTCTAATCTTCCTAGGATATTGCACTCTTTGTTGTGCTGTCTAATCAAAGAACCACCCAATTGTGAAATTGGGAATGAAACAAATGTATTCTGATACTGGTTATCATGATTTATTTCCATTGCCTGTGTGGTGCGTGTGAGTGTGACTGACAAGGGACATTACCCAATCGCCAATCGCCGATTTTGATGCGCTTTGAGTATGATATAGAACGCAAAAAAATTTTTGACGCGTATTTTTTTTATCGGCCATCGTCCATGCCGAAGGGGTGAAAATGACCCCCAAAGTTGGGGTTGTAAAACATATTTTCTCGAATATCTCAGGAACTATTAGGCCTAGACAAAAAATTAAAAGTGCAAATTTTTCTGTTTTAGAAAGCCAATAATATGGCGTAAGTGGCTTTTTGAAAAATTTAATTGTTTAAAAAATATGTTAAAAATTAACATTATTTTGCACATTTTTTTAATAAAACTTTGTACTATTTTGATCAAATTTCACATATGTAAACTATAGGTCAAAAGACAAAATACGGATAAATTGGAATTTTTAATTTCGTTTGTGGAAAAAATATTATTGTCGTTGAAGTTATACGTACATTTTATACCTTCCGTTCGGTGCACAACTGATTTCTGTACGTAATATTCTGGAAATTGTATTATATTACATTTTTTACACTAACTTATTTAGAAAAAGAATTTGAAGGTCCAAAGGTGCCTGTATAAAAATATGTCGTTCGAGTCAGATCGTATTTGATCCGCGTTATGGGCGCGTACTGGTGGCAGTATTCGACGCACGGAGGATCTTAACGCGTAAATTGTACTTGTGGGAAGTGTAATATCTTCATAACGATGTAGAATACATAGATTGGCGATTGGGTAATGTCCCTTGTGAGTGTACTTATTTACTACAACACGTGCCGCGTCGAAGATGGTATCTAATGTTAAACTAAAACTGTGGACTGCGAGATTTGAACTGATTGGAAAAACGGAAAAACTGAAATTGTGGACCCTTACTCTCCCCGTCCAGTACGCCCATAGCGCGCTTTATTATTGAAGGGGAATACGAGTGTCTTCGAGGTGGGCGAAATTAGGACTCATAGCAAGGGTCCCAAGTGGTGATTGGTTGTTGTCATCACTCTCAATGGTGACGGTCCGTGCTATAAATTTTGTTGGGAAAATACACTCTTACACAGATCGAATAATAGAAACAAGTTACCTTTTTCCCTTATAAATTATAATCTAATGTGTGAAAATAAGCATGCGTTATTAACATATTATTAATATAATGTGTGGCTATACATGTATAGTTTTTTTTCGAATGTTTTGTAAATGTTAAAGCTGTAGAAGTGCATATTTCATTTATGCCTTCAATACATGTAAATTCACCTATATTATCCTATTTTATTAATCTCTCATAAATAAAATTCTCAATTACAAGTAATTAATAGGTAATAAATATTGAGCGTTAAGTGTCAAAAACAAAATGTAAAATTGTAATACATAAGCGTTTTAGATTCATGTATGAAACGTTCTAACATATTATCATATTGCTTAACGTTGGTGGAAATTCATTAAGTGATTAAGTTACTATCTTTGTTAGCAAATTTATTATTAAAATATAATCAATTTTTCTTTTTTTCATTTCATGTTTCTATTTGAAAGATATACCAATTTGAAATTTGAAGTCCTAACGGAGAGACCTGTATAATATTAGCATATTGGCTTATTCATGTACTTTAAGAAAGTTAAAATTTAGTAGAATTAAAATTTAAAAATAGAATTGTAATACTGAATATTATCATTTTCCTAATTTATATTTGGGTTGAGAATAGGAAGCGTAAAATCGATTAAAGACATTACGAGAGTTGGTGACAGCGATCTGCCTTAACGACATCAGTAAAATTAACTACCATCCAGTTCACGTCAGAATTAAGTTACTGACCGTTCACATAGTTGCACGAATACGCAACGTCATAACTGAGGTAAATTAAAATGATGATATGTACATTGTTTTAAACTTGCATTGTAAAAAATTACTTTATCAACAGAGATTGAAATGTATTCAGTAATAGCTGATAGAAATGGTTTAGAGTTAAATTGTCATTGGGGTGCACCACCAGTACGAAACATACGACGACACTTACTTCATCTCAACTGCACCGCCAAAAAGTATATCTTCACGCCTAGATTTTAACGTTTTTCTGATAGGGGGATTTCTTATAAAAATATATTGGCATTCCTGGACACGGATTACAAGGCAGACATGCCATAATATAGTTAAGCATTTTGTATTAGTTAGTGTGCTTCTTTTAGAACTACTGAATTCGACGTATATTTACAAAAAATAATGGTATAAGAAACAGTCGTTGTATGAATAAACTTCAATCATTTCATTGCATAAAAACAGTGTAATTATTTACCGTAAAACACCTGAGGAAAGACCATACACATATGCAGAAAAACTTAGTCTCGACGTCATGTATGTACTATGTATTGCAACAACAGCTTTTTGTTGCAATTTTAGGCAATGAGAGAATTAGGGATATTAAGGAAATTTATAAAATAAGATTCCGTTTATAATTTTACTACTATAAAATTATTTTTATATAAAAAATTGTATTGCAGTAACCCAATCTTTTTTTTAGCAAAATCAAAAGAAATGTAGTTCAATTGGGCAAATAGTTATTGAGATAGAAATCCGTAAGTGCAGTGAGTGGTCGTGAAAATAATAAACAATTCCAATTTTTTATGCTGATATTTTTTAAGTAAATTTAAGACCAGCAAAATGATATCCTAGACTTTCCTTAATTTTACGTATACTGCATTATAATTTAGATGAAATAATATCTGATATCGTCATTACAAAATTGTCTAATTTTTCATTAATTTGAGTTGGATGTAAGTTTATGCCTTTTTAAATAGTGTTTCATACGAAAACTTTTATTTTCAGCGGAACGTGTAATAGGGTGCAGGTGGAGATTTTGAATAAGCTGATAGAAGGAAAAAGTAGAAAAAGAATGGAAAACAGGAGTAGGATCTGTAGGAGTAGGACAAAAGGGATATTAGGAGAGAAAGGAAAAATAGGAAGTAAAAAGAAAGTAAAGGGCGAAAAGTAAAGTTATAACGGGTGCTAAAGAACAGGAAAATAATTCCTACGAACATGTAAGACATAAAACAAGTGGGAAATTGGTGATGAAAGAAAAGGCGAAATTGGGAAACCGAAAACAGTTAAGGATAAAATTAATGTCCAATAATTGTTAAAGTTATTTGTGATTATTACATTAGACAATTAGTAAAAAGTAACAATAAGAAATGAAAAGTGATAGTAAATTTAGTTCACTAACTCGGTCGTGACATCAGCTGTTGTACAGTGTGTATTAAATTTTTCGAACAATCAAGATCGATAGAATGACCTAATAAGAATGACCTGTTGTCATTGAAACAGGGTTATTTGTGGATGCTGTGTATTTGATTAAATACAAGAAGTTTACTAAGTAAGTGGTTTATTTTAATGTGGGTCGCTTAATCGCGTTACAGAAAAGAAAACGTTATGCACACGTCGTACGTGACTCTGTGCTCGCCCTGAAGTCGCACACCTTCTCCGACGACACTCTTTTGTCCGCGTACCGAGACCCCCAATCCCGCGCGAAGTCAGAAAACAAAAGAAAGAACAATATGGTGGCCCGTAACGCGGGCATTTGGAATTTTCCATAACAGTGGAATAATAAGCGAGTTCTATTTAAATCATTTGTATAATTTTTTTTAATTAAACGTTGACATGGACATCAAAGTTTCTTGTCAATTATTATTAATAATTGAATTGCTAATTATTAGATTTAAAATCACTTTTGTTAAATAACAGCGTTATTTCAACTACATGAATCTGTTATCTTGCAATTTTATAACAAGCAGCGAGAAAAACTTTGGATATTTCTTCCTTATTCTGTATAAATAACGATTACTGTAACACTTCTTCCTTCCCTGATTAGCCGAGCGAAAGGAGGTGTTGCGAGAGGAGAGTACGGACCTTTTTAGAATAGGGTTCGCGTTGAAAGATTTCAAGGCAAGAGGAAGGATAGTAATTCAGCCAATGACACACTCGTTAAAATCTGGTAAACACGAAATTTATTAAACTTTAGTATTTAATATGGATAGTTTATAAATTCTTTGTTCTTATACCCCGAGCGCTTGAACGTGGCCCCGCGATATTAATGGCAAAATTCTTTGAAAAGCAAATCCGCTGATGGGAGATTGTGATATCCGCTTTAGACTAGATTTCTGTTCTTATACTCCGGAGAGTTTACAAAAACGATTTGGAATTCGCTAGCTACTGATGTTTATACCCAGATGAGCGTTCGTCACCTAGCGTGGTAAATATATATTCGGCCTTGACAAGGCCGCGGCAAGTGACACGTGCGACAAAAACCCCTTTGACTTTAATACATTGTTTGGAAGTTATTCTAGCTAGGATGCTGGTGCTCAACTCGCGGCGCACTATCGTTAGACTACGCTCTTTAGAGCGTGTGACACAGGAATGTTCAAAATATGATCAGTGGGTTTGTGAGCCACTCAATCACATTTGACATTGGCCACGCCACTGTGGCTATGAGCTAACAGTAAGAGAAGGAATGCACACTCGAGAATCGTGTGGGTTCCGGCCCCTCTGTAACTCACGACACACAAGGGTAACGATAGCTCCAAATCCTCAATTCTGGTTCCGAGTCACGCCAAAAAGAACTTCCAAATTGCAGTAAACTGCCCGAGCTCAGGAGAGAGTGAATAACGAACCTGAGGGTTTCTGGGGCCTGAAGGCTTCGTTATCACCCCTGGCTTTGCTCGTTTGTAATTCGTCTATACGTGAGATGGGAGAGGCACTCGTCTGAGCGAGCGGGTCTTGTTTCTCCGATTTTCAAATTAACAATAACTTGGAAGTTTTCTGTCTATTAGATTTATCACGTCACCTACTTCGCACTCCAAACTGCATTAAAATGCCTGAGCTCAGGAATGGATGAAAAACGAGTTTTTGGGATCTAGGGCCTCAAATACGTTATCACCATTGGCTTCACTCGTACGACATTCGCGAGTACTCAAGATGGGAGAGGCACTTTTTAGAAATAAGTGAGTCTCGGTTCTCGGATCTTCGAATGTACGTAAATCTGGAGTTCCACGTTACTCTACGTTCAAGAATTAACTGGGACCGACACGTCTTCCTCACACTCCTTTTTATACCCTAAAAATGGGCAGAAAATTGAGTGATGGTGAAGTTTCCTCGCGTTGATCGTGAGTCGTTAAAAATTCTTGGGCGATATCAAATAAGGAAATTTTGATCGCTGGGAAAGTTAGGCTAGATTAAACTCTTACTTCGCGTTGGTCTCTGACCTAGCCGGAACAACCAGCTCCAAAATAGAGAAGCGTTTAGCGTATATAACACATTAGAGGCGAAAAACAATTATTATCTTTCTTTACTTGTCGCTGTCCTTTCTTACGTTCGGCAGAAGATCATTCAATATAGGACCTGTGTGACATAAGCAAATGTTCAGAACCGAAAGATTGGTTTATATCGAATGCCTACTGCATTTATATTATTAAACATTAACAAAATTAAATCATATTATGTCTTCCACGATAAATTCGAAATCAGTTGAATTTTTGAATATATTTTTGTCCTGTTATAAAGAACATCCGAAACGTCTTTATTTGGATCCAATTTGCAGAAAGAATTGTGTCCCGTAACTTTTCGGGTCGAATCTGTTGACTGGTAATGCAACGGTTTTTTTAATATGCACTTCCCGGGATTAAGATAACCCTAACCGCGGTGATCTGTAAACACACGGACAAAGGGGGGAATTTGGTCGGAAAGGCAAAGCCGAAGGGAATTCGGGGAAAAACGAAAATGAACACTCTTAATCTGATTATCGCAGGTCGCGAGATACAGTTGAACTGCCGCCTATTGTCAAGAGACAATAAGACCTCGCTTCCCCGCACCCCCCAGGCGACGAGCTACTCGGTCCACCCGTGATACCTGAGGAGCACGGGGAAGGGGGCGACGACAGTCCAACGGTACCGCTCGTCTGTTTATTTTCGAATTTGAGAACTATACAATTCGTCTCGAACAAATTGTTTGAGGTCAAAAGCCACAAAATCATTTGTTTACTAATATCTATTAGACTTAAGCAATCTACTAAGCTAAATATCTAGCAATTTTCATATTGATCGGGCGATAATGTAAGCTGTTATGAAATTTATAGACTGAGACATTTTAATTAATAAAATATCAAATACACTTTTCAGGAAGGAGTTCGCATTTTTAAGTTATATAGAGACAGAGCGTCAACCGCATAAAAAGCAACAAGAATATCGTCACATTGATGTTTCTATCACTTTAGAGATAGAATGTAAGGTGCGTCGTTTTACATGGTATTTTCAGTGGGCCTAATTCACGGGAATATCCAGCATTTATTTCATACACAATTATGAACTATGAGCTTGATTGTTCCTCGATTTAAATTCTGAGCAGTAAGGTTGTGTCAAGGAATATAACATCTCAAAACTTATTCAGATATTGTTAATACCGGTGCCAAATAGTCTTTTATTTGTAATTTTTTGAAATTGCACAAAAGAACGAGGATTTAACTATAATTATGAGAAAGTTTGATTATCATGCGCTGTGGTTAATAGATATTGTCGTGAACCTGCATACTTGCAATCTTAACTTCATGAATACTGCCGATAATCTCGATATAGAAATACAGAATTCTATGGCATTAATTTCATCGATTACTTGAGTCTTGAGATTTCAGAAGGAAGTAATGTAGGGGAAGATATTACAACCAATATCGAAGAAAAAGGTCTTCCAGCCTTCGATGAAAAATGAAAAGTAAGCACAATCGTTTATTATTTGTTTTTCAAGAAATCCTGGATTAGACCTATTGGCGATATCATGTAAAAAGAAATAAATGAACATTATATTCTACATTTATTAGATAGTAGAGAAATGAATGATTTTTTTATATTATATTAAGTTCTTAGCGTCCTCAAGGTTATATCGCCAAATCCTTTTAACCTAGGAGAGGGTCATGAATCGAACTGCTTACACCGACTGCCTCTTAAGAATTCTGATTTTAGGATCACATAACGGGTGATCCCCTAGATATTCATGTTTGCAGCTTTCTTCTTAGAAAGACAAGTTGCACCTCCTGGGACGTTAATCCTTACGCTGATTAATTATGCCCCCGTGAATTCAGCTAGAACATCCAATGATGTGTAATTACAAGACAATACATATTCGAAGTCTTCACAAACTCCAGGTTAAGTTTCAACGACATAAGGAGTTAAAGCCCTATCAGTGCTCTGGAGTCAACAAGACGTTCAGAATGAGAAACATTAAAAAAATACTTACTTTAGAGACAGTGGTGGCAAATATATGGTGAGATTGCCATTTTCCAAGATAACAACAGAGATATTGGCACATCTCAATAAATCGTCCTCAAGACTTTACTGATAACAAAACAGTGAAGACAGAAGTATCTACAACTGTAGATTTTCTACGTCAAATTCTTGGAAGGATAGTTTTCGAGATCGATTGACGATATGGTCAAGCTCATTATGTGGTTTGGAAGACGAAAAGAGCTAAAATGAAAAAGATTCAAGTAGTTATTAACGGATTTTACGTTTCTAACAATATCACTTAATTAGGCATTAGATGCAAGGCTTAAACTGCAAACAAACCTTTGGCTTGTATTAACATAGTGGAGATTTTCCCAATGCACTTTTTTCGCCAACGTCGCTAGGGTTCGTCCATTTGGGTTCACACTGATGTCTGAGAGTTGGAGCGGGTCGTATAGAGAACCAATCTGTGACGATTACGTTACGCACCGTCAACCGCGCACCGCAAGATGGGGCTGGACCCCTCCCCCCAGTAAACTGATACTCATCGAAAAATCAAGTATGTTGGCTCGGGTTGTGACCTCGACAGGACATCCTCGGAGGTCCTCTCCAAGGCATTAAAGCTTCTCTAGTCTGCGGATAGCATCGGGCTAGGCAAGCTGGAGGTCGGCGTCGATGTGCTGGATAGACCTCGCTTCGGAGTTGGCCGCGCCAACCCTCGGCGGCCTTAAACCGACCATGGTGCGATGGATAGCCCTCGCTCCGCGGCTGGTGGGGACCCAAGCAAACGGTAAACCGGCTTTTCTATCCTGCAGATAGCCCCGGGGAAGGTAAGCCGCGGGCAAGCGCCGTGTCGTGGAGAACAGGAGCCTGCGGTCCCCGATTGTGGGAAACCTCAACCCGAGCGACGGAGGCGCGGGATGGAGCCACAAAAGAGCAGAGCCGCCTGCTGACCGGTCGCCGATCCATCCGTCAGCCTCCGCGGAGGCGACTGGCAGCCAACACCGAGGTATGCCAGGCCTGGGGACAAGCCACCCCCAGCCACCACCCAAAGGGGGCCCCAGAATCTGGCCAGGAAAACGAACGCTATGGCCTATCCCAGGCGCCGAAATCCTCGGGGAGGGGGAATCCCGCGCACCGGGGAACCGAACTGCGGATAAGATGAGAAGAAGTCAACGAGCCGCGACGAACGTACCACGCGAAAACAAGCTACTCCAGGCTCCTTTTTGTTCCTGCGTTTTTTCCCTTTTCTCTTGAGTTTTTTTTGTTTTTTTTTTTCGTTTCTTTTCGTTTTCTTTTTTTTTGTGAGTGTGTGGGAGTGTGGCGACACCGAAGTCGACCGAGTAGGAACGGCAGCCCAATTGATTAAGGTAGGATTTTTGCCTCCTACTGGGCCCCCACCCAGGACGCCACTGCCCCTGCGGCAGCTCTGCAAGGGGAGACGTAAGACCTCCTCGGAGCCGTCGCCTCCCAACAAGTCAGAGACCTGGAAAAGACCGATGGTCCTCGGCATTACACCGAGGGACCGTCGGCCAGCAATCCTCAAACGGGGGAGTCAAGCCGGGGCCCGCGACGGCCCCGATTGCTGATGGACTGCCGGGCGCAACCGCACCTCGGCGGCTGGGGGCGGGGCACACCTCCAGCGTATGCTGCGCCGTGTCCGAAGCCTCCCCACAATGGTGGCAGGCCGCCGTCGTCTCCTTTCCTATTCGACACAGGAACTCACCGAAGCAGCCGTGCCCGGTGAGCACCTGTGTCATACGGTAGGTGATCTTACCATGTCGCCGCTCCCGCCACTGATGAAATAGTGGCAGGAGGACCCCGACGACTGGCTTGCCGGAATAGGCGCGTAAATCCATTTTCCAACACGAAACAACCAGTCGTCGGGCCTGACGCCTGATCTCATCGATCGCCTCCGGCTCCGGCGGGACACCGTCGAGACACTGCAGGGCGCGGATGCGCGTATAAACGAGCGCCAGGTACTTGAACGGTATAAGGCCCGCCAGAGTCATCGCCGCCCCGTAGGAGATGGTACGGTATCCCCTAACGACCCTGATGGCCAGCCGCCTCTGCAGACGATGCACAAGCTGCAAGCTGCGGCGGCTGACCACCAGGGCCGACGCCCAAACAACTGATCCATACAAAATCATGGACCGTAACACCCCCACGTACAGGCGGCGAACCCTCACTTCCGGCCCCCCCGAGATTGGGCATAAGGCGGCCGCTGCCCGCTCAACTCGGGGGACCAGGCGATCAAAATGGCATCACCCACCCGGATCCACGAGGGGGGAGGACCCCGCAACCGAGGCCTGTTGTGGAAAAACATGGCCTCGGTCTTTTGGGGATCTATCCTCAACCCCAGCTCGTGGATCCGTCCGATGACGGCGGCAACAGCCACCTTGGCCAGATGGATGGTCCCTTCAAACGTCTCCCCGACGGCTAGAATGAATGTGTCATGTGCGTAGTAGATGACATACGTGCCGTCGGGGAGAGGGACCCGCAGGACGCGGTCGTACCCTGGGTACCACAAATCCGGTCCCAAAGCGGAACCCTGGAGCACGTCGCGCTTCACCTCCCTCCGGATGAAACCGTCCCGGCCCATATACTCTATAAACCTGTCCTTCAGGTAGGACCCGATAACCGCCCTTAGGTAGGGAGGCACCCGGTGGTAAACCAGTGCCTCCCTGATAGCAGCCCAGGGCAGGGTGTTGAATGCATTGGTTATATCCAATGATACAGCAACACACACCCCGCCCCGGGATACGGCCGCCCCCGCGAGGGACTTGACGCGCATGATCGCGTCGATCGTCGAACGTCCCTCACGGAAGCCGAATTGGCTGTCCGCCAAATCGGGCCCTACCGAGCGCCTATGTTACCCTCGCTCGAGCCAGTCCAAATTGTTCGAGAAACGGCCAAAATGTTTTCAAACGCGCGATCTGTCTCGCTCGCTCGTCGGCTCGCGCGACTGCTCAGCCTCGTGGCGAGGACGATGCGGGGGTGGGGGGTAGCCTCCAACAATATATGTTTTGTCCCGCGACGGTTACTTGTCCTACCGAATTGTACTAATCAACTTCGGCAAGCGAAGCGGTAGTTGTCTTTTTCGCGTTCGGGACATACTCGCGATCAACCTAACGAGCAGTAAAACGTACTGCTTTGGAGTCTTTTCTTTTTTGTATTAATAAGTTACTTAATTAAGTTAAAAGACATTTGTTGATTGTGTGTGTATCGTGCGATTTATATTTAATACTTTTGACAAATGTACAGATTATCGTTTTAACATATATATAAGTTTCTTATTTCGTCGGAAGTCCGGCAAAAACAATCGTTTATTTTCTCGGGGACAATATCCAACTCTACACGATGTTCGTTAAGAGCGAAATTGCCCCAACAAAATGTAATACGAAACTCAACGCGCTTCCTTTAATACGAGTTCATAGATTTTTAGCTCTTAATACAGTAGCATCATTTTTTAATTTTTACTCTTTTTTACTGCAAACTTTTTTAACATATTCGTGAGACTTGTTCAATTAAAATGAGACCAAACACGATATAATTTGAATATTATTTATCATTTATTAAAAAATGAATTAATTCAACAGATTGACTTGAGAACCGTGACGGAATTCTCAGTTTGCAACGAAGAGCGCATATCCCTCCTCAGAGCGGACCGAAAACACGCACCGAATTCTCACTTTGCAATGAAAAGCGTGTATCCCTCCCCACATCAACCCGAAAACATATACTAAATTCTCACTTCGAAACGAGGAGAGCGTATCCCCCCTAGATCGGCTCGGAAACACATACCGAATTTTCACTTTGCAACGTATCCTCCCCACATCCAATTCCTGCATTGCTTCTAAAAACACTGTTGGAATATAGTGATATTTAAATGTCTCATCGTCTTTTATTTCACTTACAATTAGATCGACGAGCCAGCGAGGGCTCGCTTTTGCCGTCGCCGACAAAGGCGAGCCGTGGTGAGCAAAGGATATCTGCCAGGTTTCAATTTTCGTGTAGACTATTTCCACAGTGAGTACTTTCGATTCCGGCCTCCGTTGCACTGGGACAAGAATTACTGTAATGTCATATATCGAACAATTCTTATTATTATACAGTGGGTTGCGAATGTCGGTACGTGGAGGGCCACTTGCCATGGATGCCCTCCCCTACAGGGCACCTTTTGTCTGTTCCTCCTACGTTATGTTATACATTATACAACTCAATCGTTGAACATACGATATTTAATATTATATTGTGACGTGGTATTTCTACCCGTCACAAAGACCCTGCTTTGAAGACAGGGTGGGTTAGAGTGCACCGGCAAAGGCCGTCTAGAGAGATAACGAATTGCGCGTAATCTCGTATGAATATAATTTGCCACCTTACTATTTTGTAATTACCGTCGTAATGTGACGTCATTAACACCGAGGGAATGACTCAACTACGGAGCGAGAATAACTTGCCATAGTTTATGCAGTACATCATTTCCGCCCATACGTCTACGGAAGAAAATTCTTCCTCATTACAGATCATAAACCTTTAGTCTGGTTAAACAGTGTCGCTGGCGAATTAAATTAAGCGAGTATGATTATGAAATTAAATAAAAGGCTGGAAATTTGAACGCTAACACGGGCGCACTATCCCGTAATCCCGTTCAAACAAATGTACTACCAGTCAATCAGCTACAAGTACCGATACAAAAAGAGAAATCAAAAGGAAAAAGGAATTTCACCAGTATAAAACTCGACCACCAGAATCTACAACGACCAGTTCGAGAGAAATTAAAAAGAAAAAGGAATGGTACCAATATAAAACTCGACAACGAGAATCAGCGACAACCAGTTTGTTCGGCCGCGAACAGAAGCTTTTGTCGCGATTAAGGAATTTACAACAGGGTTCAAGTGGTTCGGCGCGCGGACCGCCGTGAGCCATTCATACCTCGAAATACGGGTCACCGAGGACCCTTTTGTCTCTCAAATCCTGTCCGCACCAGTCTTACTATGAACACGTGTGTGCCATAAATCAGCTTTTTTTTTTTTTTTTTTTTTGAGGAAGACAGAAATCCTATTACGGCCACCTGGGAAGATAGACCCGTCAGGCTTTCTTACCGGAGACGGCGTAGTCCCCCTGATCTAGGCCATCGCTCGCAGTTGTGGAAGAAAAACTGCCCCCTCCCCCCTCGCGTATGTGTTCCATGTGTGGGGAATGGATGCTCTCAACCAAAGGGTCTTGGCCCAGGGAGGCTGCGTCAAGATCTAGGGGAGGCTCCCGAGCAAAATGCCCTGACCTCCAGCTGACCTTGTAACCCCCCCCCCCCCCCCCCCGACGCCGCCTCCCGGTGGGCTCGAACATACGGCAAAAAACCGCGACCTCTCCCCACCATTTTCCACTGTGGCGGACCGCCGCCGAAAATTCTCGACGCGCGCGAACGCTCGCTATGCGGCACGAGCGGAAAAGAACATTCGCGAACGCTCGCTATACGGCGCGAGCGTGAAAGAACCTTCGCGAGCCCACGCGCTAGAACCTTCGCGAGCCCGCGCGCTGGAACGTTCGTGAGCAAGAAATTTCGAGAAAGACAATTGACTACAGTAAAGACTGGATAACTGCAACGTTACTATCCCCACCACTTAGGGGGATCCCCCTTGAATTTTGACACTTGACGAGCGAGCAGCGTATGTAATGTAATCCGAACCGGCGTATCGATGTGACAACACTAATGCAACAGTAAAACTTTTTTATTTTTTGGTTTTACTAAATATTACTTTTACCAATGTAATTGTGAAATTCTCCTGATCAAAATAAGACCAAACACGGCATAATTTGAACAGCATTTGTTTATGTAGTAATATTGTTTGTTTTTTCGAGTGTATGGAGGCGCGATTTTGTATGGAACCAAAAGACTATTACTCGTCAGACTTCTCTAAAAATTTAATTTTAAACAGCCTCACTCGTTCGCTCTCTGTCCTTTCCTACGTTTAGCGGTCGACGCGAGCCAAATGTAAACAAGGAATCGACACCTCGACTCGATAACTGCAACGCTTGTTCCCGATTTTGTTGCAGTTATCAAGTCGAGGTGTCGATTCTTTGTTTACATTTGACACGCGGCGACCGCTAAACGTAGGAAAGGACAGAGAGCGAACGTGAGAGGCTATTAAAAATTAAATTTTTAGTAAAGTCGGGTGAGTAATGGTCTTTTGGTTCCATATAAAATCGCACCTCAATACACTCGAAAAAACAAACAATTTTGCTACATAAACAAATGTTGGTCAAATTATGCCCTGTTTGGTCTTATTTTGATCAGGAGAATCTCACAATTACATTGGTAAAAGTAATATTTAGCAAAACCAAAAAATAAAAAAATTTTACTGTTGCATTAGTGTTGTCACATCGATACGTCCTGCCGATTGTTTTCTTTCCTCGGACCTCTCTCTCTTCCAGTCTCTGTCCTTTTCTACGTTCGGCGCTCGGCTCGAGCCAAATGTAAACACAAAATCGACACCTCGACTCTATAACTGCAACGCTTGGGTCCCGATTTTGTTGCAGTTATCCAGTCTTTACTGTATATAAATCGGCCGGTTCGCCATCAGTCAAGCAGTCAATGTCATTCCTTGCGTGGCAACCGGCGAGTGTGCATCGTCAGTGCTTACCGTGCGAATCTCAAAAGTTTTCTGTATCTATTATCAGTGTCTTCTCCTTTGCTAAAGTGATTTCCAGCACGAGTTCGATCGTTGATTCTGGGATCCCATTATTTAGAGGTCGGCGAAAGCGGCCCTTCGCCGTGAAGTCGAAGTCACCTAACCTAGACGCCCACGTGGCTGCCCCGAGCGTGGAGCCCGTTGTTCCTGAGGCTGCTTCCCTGCGAGAGCTGACAACCGAGGACAATTCGCTAAATCAGGAGGGAATTTTTCCCGATAAAGGTGGGCTGGTGGAGTCTTCCGCCTCTAGCAGTTCGGTGAGTCATTCGCTTTCCATTATTCATTCCCCCGCAGGTGCCTTTAGGTATATTCACCCAACGGTTGGGGATTCGGTCTCCCCAACCCCGAGTAATTTCCTCATGCAGAGCTCAACCTCGTCCGATAGCTCTTCAGATTCGCAGCCCCGTTCTAAGTCGATGAAACTAATCGACATGCCGGCTAGTCTTCAAGCGAGTGGTTCCCCCTCCAAGGAGGAGTTAAATAGAATCCTCCTCGCAAATCGCGAGAAATTGCCCGTACTGGCTGCGGCTAGTGGCATTTCTTCTAAATTCGAAAACCCTAACCGCGTGGCCCCCGTCAATTCATCAATCAAAATGGACGCCATCCCATGCGTCCCCACAAGCAACCGTTACAGCGTTCTTGCTGACGCGTTCGACTGTTTGGACGCGAACACCAGCGCTCCCTCGCAAAATTCGTCCCCGGCCGGTATTATTACCGACGGTCGTGCTAATACCGACACTGACAGACCAGCGGCGGAGCCCATCAGCCGCTCGCGCCGCACCTCGGAGAAAGTCCCACCTATCTATGTCTCCCACTTTTCTTGCTCGGCCTCGGTCTTCGAGAAGCAACTCACGGACTTATGCGGTAAAACCTTCAGACTTAAATTGCTCAAGGAAGGGATTCGCATCCAATTCGATAATCTCGACTCGCATAATAAAATGATCAACTTCCTCAAAGATAACAATAAGAATTTCTTCACGTTTACAAGGAACAGTGAGAAGATCCTTAGCGTTGTCCTTCGTGGCCTCCTTGCCACCCTTACGGACGCTGTCCTATCCGAAATCAGGAATCACGACTTGTTGCCAACCTCCATATCGCAAATTGGCAAGTTGGCTTCCAAGCCAATCTTCCGTGTCAACTTCCCTGCTGGTACCAGTCTCTCCCAAGTCAATAAAACTGGCTTCTTGTTCTCAACCAGAGTCTATTGGGACAGATATTACTCCAATAAAAATCATACTCAGTGTTTCCGCTGCCAGGCCTTCGGGCACTCGGCGTCAAAGTGCAACATGCCCCCGAGGTGTGTTAAATGCGGTGCCAAACATCACACTGCAGATTGCTCCAAGACTCCCGATACCCCGGCGAGGTGTGCGAACTGCGTAGGTCAGCACACAGCCAACTTCTCCGGCTGCCCTTCATTATTAGATTATCTCAGTCGTCGTGACTCCAAGAAATTCAAGCCTCTTGCCTCTCCGTCGGCGATGGACTTTCCGGGCCTCAAAAACCGGCAAAATCTGAGTAGTTTGGCCTCTCCTCCTGGCCGTCCCGCCAGGCCATCCCGCCCCATGGGTCCTCTTTCATTTGAGGAGCCCGCGCCCCGCGCCTTGTCTTACGCTGATGCTGCTAGGTACGGGCCACTGCCCCGTGTTCAGTCGGCTCCTTCCGATGAGGGGGGCTAAGCTCAATGAACTGATGAGCGAATTCCAAACCCTCCACTCGCTGGTAGATGTTGACCTAATGTTGTCGACCGTCAAAACCCTCAATGCTCGCCTGCGTGGCTGTAATTCCGACGCACAAAAGTTTCAAGTCTTTGTCTCAGTTCTTGGTAGCTTAAAATAAATCTATGGCTTCCTTCCCCAACATTTTTCTTTGGAATATCAGGTCCTTCAAAAGGAATAGAAATGAGCTTCTCCTTCTCATCTCGAAGGAGCAACCGGATATTGTGCTGGTTACAGAGACTTTTCTGTCTCCAGCTGACGTCGTCAGCATCCCAGGCTTCTCTATGGTTAGACAGGATAGAATCTCTGGTACTGGAGGTGGGGTTGTTATGCTTCTTAATAATAATCTTGCTCACTCAGTGATCAACATAAATAGAATTGACGGAATTGAGTTCTACGCTGTTAAACTGAGACATCCAAAATTCTATGTGGGGGTGGCTTGCGCCCCTCCCTCCACTACTCTCTCTCCCTCCCATATAGACAATCTGATCAGTATTGGTTCTCCATTTGTCATCGGTGGTGATTTCAATGCCAAGCACCGCCACTGGAACAATTCCAGGGCCAACCCCAGCGGGAAGATATTATATCATCACTTCTCCAACAACAACTATGACGTGATCTTCCCAAATCATTTCACCAGGTCGGCCCCTGGTGTGAACCCCTCTACCATAGACATCTTTCTGGTAGACTCGGATCTTTCCTTCACATGTGACACCCGTGACCCGGGCCCCTCTGACCACTCTCCAGTGGTCCTTGCTGCATCTACGGAGAGCCCCTCCCGTGGGATCGATGTTGAGATTGACTGGGAGAAGTATCGATCTCTGACGCGTAACTTTAACATGCGTACTGCCTTCGCTGGTCCGCGGGATATCGATGATATTATACGGAGCATGGTCACCCTGATGCATTCTGCTAGAAGGACTGCCACCCTGAAAATTGACACATTTCGCACTCGACACGCGTTTCTTCAAAATGATCCTTATCTCCTCTCGCTCATCAGGAAAAGGAGGCATCTTGGAAAGCACGTTCAGCGTTTTGGATCCTCCTTTTTACACCCGTTTACTCGCGACCTCACTGCTTCCATCAAAAGACAAATTTCATATCTTACACATAAGGACTGGATTAATAAACTCAGCTCCTTCAAAAAACCGAACCCCACTTTTTGGCCAGTCTACAAAATTCTTGCCGGTAAATCTACAAGTACTCCGCTTCCCGTCTTGAGTAAGGGTGGCCAGCCTATTTCTGGTGCGCCTGAAAAAGCTGAGATTCTCGCGGATCAGTTTGAGTCAGTTTACATTGAGGCCAGCACTGCTAGCTCTCCCCTCCAGTCAACGGTCGACGACTTCATTACGGAGTTCTCCGGGGATCAAACCCCCTCCCCAACGTCGTGGATTGATCTGACTCCGAGGGATGTCGCTGATATTATCTCGGGTTTTAAAAATTCCAAAGCTCCTGGGAAGGATGGTGTATCTGTCCCTATGCTTAAAAAGGCCTCCAAAAAATTCATTGTACAGATCTTCTACATTTTCCAGTTCTGTCTGATCAACTCATATTTCCCTGCCGCCTGGAAACAGGCGAAGGTTATCCCCATCCACAAGCCCGGCAAGCCTGCCGACCAGGCTTCGAGCTACAGGCCCATCAGCCTACTCTCTATTCTCGGGAAGACGCTCGAGATAATCATCTCCCGATCAATCAATAGTCATTTAAAAGATCAAAAAATTCTAATTGACCAGCAGTTCGGTTTCAGGAAGTCACATTCCACCCTACACCAGATTACTAGAATCTCCCAATGTATAATTCACGGGTTCAATACCAATAAGTCCTCCGTCATGGTCTTGCTTGACCTGGCAAAGGCTTTTGATTCTGTTTGGCACTATGCTTTGATTTTTAAACTTCACTCCCTCAAATTTAACCGGAATCTAATAATGCTTATTTTTAACTATCTTTCCAATAGATCCTTTTTCGTCAAGGCTGATGGGTCCTGTTTCTCCCCTCGGCGGGTCCTTGCGGGCGTGCCACAGGGGTCTGTTCTCGGCCCTGTTCTTTTCAATATATTCATCAACGACATTCCTTCTCTTTTTAACTGCATGCTTGCTCTATATGCTGACGATACCGCGTTACTCACTTCTTCCTCCAAGGTGCATGTGGCTTGTCTTCGCGTTCAATCTTACCTCGACCTCATTACTGAATTCTTTGCGAAATGGAAACTCTCTCTCAACGCCGATAAAACTGAGGCGATTGTTTTTTCCAGGAAGCGTGAGTCCGTTTGCACCACCCTTAAGGTGAACGGCATCTCGATTAAGTGGTCCAATTCGGTGAAATACCTTGGAGTCATACTCGATAACAGACTCAACTGGATCCCGGCCATTGACGACCGTATAGCCAAAACCTGGAAGGCTTTCGGAGCACTTAAGCCACACATCGCTAGATCTTCGAACTTGAACTCTAACATCAGATTGGCCTTGTACCGCATGTGCATCCGACCCGTACTCACGTACGGGTCCGTGGTCTGGTGGGATTGTGTTTCGGACTCGCGCAAGCTTCTGGTTCAGCGTGTGCAAAACAAAATTATTAAATTTATCTTGAATATTCCTAAATTCCCATTCGTAATTAGAACAGCTGACCTATGTGCAATGGCTCGCACTCCTCGCCTAGACGAATATGTCTTGCGCCTGTCTGAAGGATTTAACATTGATGTTCCTGAGAATATCCTTATTCGCGACCTTAAAAACTTCAATATTCACAACATTCCATATAGAATTAAACATAGATTTCCTCTTATTAATAGGTTTAATCAACTTGCCAACCATGCTTAACATAATTATCATCCCAGCTTTTTATTCTTGCCTTGCTTCCCTTATTTTCTTCTGTCTATTTGCCTCTGAAATGTTTTCCTGGTGAATTTTTGTATCCGTTCCCACGGGCTGCTTGTCTCGCTCGTTCAAACCGGCCCCTCCCCCTGGCCGTGAGTGTTCACCTCGTTCTGCTTATTCTAGCTTTCCGTCTTTGTGGTTTTTTTTGCAAATTTTCCACACCCCATCTTAGGTCACTATTAGTACTTTTAATCTCAGGTCGCTAATGACATTTTTCTATTTTCATGTTTGTCGGTAAGTCGGCTAAGGCTGACAGGAACGACTCTTGAGGAGGCCGCCATCTATCCTGCTTAGGGAGAACTGTCATCTCGGGTTGTGGTTGCCCTACCTCAATATCTCATCGCCATCTTGAGAAAAAAAAAAAAAAAAGATCAGTCAAGCAGTCAATGTCCAGCTCTCACACCGAACACTCCGAAAGTCACCTTGTCAACGCGCGCTTGTACAAAGTCCAATTTTATTGTGCAATAGTTTATAGTCTCTAGTACTTAGTTTAGTTTGTAAATAGTTAAGTGTTTATTTTAATAAAATAGCTTAAGTTATTTAACCGTGTATTCGAACCACGCAACCACTTCACCACCTAAGTGTAATTTCTAGCCTTAATTCTAGCTTCGCCGCGCTTCCTAATTCGATCAATTTTCTAGCGATGCCAGAAAAAATATCCTTTTCTCCGCCCCCGCTCCCACCCCCCTCTTGAAACCAACGAGTTTTGCTCTCTAACTATGTTCTACTCGTATTCTACATATGTTGTTCTCCGGTGCCCGCGCCTCCGCTCATGTACGTGTATAAAAAATCCCCCCCCCCCCCAACCCCCACTCCGCCACCATGTTCACCTTAGTGCCCTATCTGTTCGCTTACCACTCGCTTCCCGTTAATTCGTTCCGCTATCATTCCATAATTAAGTTCCGCGCGTCGCTTTCCCTCCTGTTTCGCACTGTTTCCCTTTCCCTTACACCCTTTAACCCTTTGTGTTATCGCCGCATGCCGATTTTCCCCTGCGTTTGCCTATTTCGCCCCAGTTTTCTTCCACAACGCTACATGAGCCCATTGCTCTCGGTAAAAATTTCTCCTTCCTCTCTCCTGTCGATTCCACTCGGTCCCCGTTGTCGCCCCCTAATGGTGCCATGACCAGGCTGACGACTGGGTTCCTTGCTGAATCAGCAGTTAATCTGAAGGGTGTTTGGTTCAATTTGACCTCTCTCCCTCCTCTCCTCTGCTCCGTCGGTCCCCGTTTTGTGCCTCCTAATGGTGCTATGACCAGGCTGACACCGGTTTCCTCCCTTGCAGGTTTGAGTCGTTTGATCGGTCGTGTCTATATTTGTTTCTCCACCTTTTCCACTCCTGCTCTTCCTCGTCTTCCTCTCGCTGTCATCTCGCTTCTTCCCCTCCTCTTGCCGTGTGAAAAGCGCGCCATGCCTCCGCCGCCTTGCTTGCTGCCTCATCCTTTCGCTTGACCTTTAGGGCCGCTCGCAGCGTTCCTTCCTCCGCCATGCCGGATATTCTCAGCGCGGCCCGTTGCTCCACCATCGTTGTGACTTCGGAGTTTCCAGGATGCTGGAGCGTTTTCCGCAGTTCTTCCAACACTTTTCCGCCATTTTCCCGCTTTGCACTATTCCTCTGCACTCGCACATGTGATTACTTATATTCCCCTGTACCCGCAACACTCCCAGCACTTCACTGCACTCCCATAACACTTTCCCAACACTACATCGAATTTATTGCCTATCTGTTAATTATTCCTTTTTATTATTTATTTATTCATTAATCTACTAATCACTTCACTATTTATAAATAATTTAATTAATTAATTTTTTTTTAATTTATTAGCTAATTATTAATTATTATTATTATTATTATTATTATTATTATTATTATTTAATCCCATTCACTTCATTTATTTATTAATTAATTAATTACTTCTTTCTTCCTTCCTTCCTTCACTTCGTTCCGTGTCGTCTCGTCTCTTCCTCTTCTCCTCCTCACTGTCTTCTTGCTTCAACCTATCCGCTTACCATTTGAAAAACGCGCCATGTCTCCGCCATTTTGCTTGTTGCCGCGTGCCTTCGCTTCGCCCTTAGGTTTCGTCCTTAAGGCCGCTCTCCATGCGCCTGCAGCGACCCTTCCCCGGCCATGTTGGATGTTTGCGAACCGGCCTTTACGCACTACGCTTTCCCTCGCGCGGAGATACCCACGTGTTCGTACGATATATCGAAGCTTGCCCGACCGACGCCATTATTCATTTACTATCAAACTACGAAAATACGAAAACAGCCAAAACCAATCACCGCGTGCATTCAATATGCCTCATTCGCCCTTCCCCGCACTCCAAATCCCTAATGACTTTTAAATTATTAATTAATTTAACTTCTGCGACTTTCTCTCGCAACTTCGACACGTCGCACGACCACGCGTTCGCGCAAGTCCCCCTTCAAGGACAACCCCCACCCTTAAATTCACTATTTTCACTCGCGATGTATAAAAACAATCGTGTTTAAGTCGCGCACATATTCATTTCATTCCGCGGTCGACCCGTCCACTCATTTCCTCGCTTTCGTTTGCTCATGGGTTTGCACCCCATGCTTTCCCTCGCGTCGCGTGGAGGTCGCCATTACCGAGATTTCGATTTTTATTCATAAATTCATTATTTCACGTCCGATTTTTACGAAACTTCACCGCCCACCTCCCCCACGGTCTCCCCTCACTTCACAACATTATTTATCACACCCAAACCACCTTTTCCCACCAAAATTGCAATCTATCGCGGAGCGACCCCCGAACACGTGCGCTCGCCACGACAGCCAACGCGCCCTTTTGACCCCAATTATACCTGGTGAAAGTTTGGTCGCGTTTGCACCAACTCCTTGGTCGCTACACGCTGTCAAAAAACCACCCCTTGCTGTTTTTTCATTTTTTTTCACAGTTAAAAGTCAATTTTGGACCTGCAGTTCACGGAAAAACTTGTTTCCGTGCCAACGGTATCGTTCCTGTTGATGGTTTGGGCCTGGTGTGAAACCAACCCTCGCTGAGGGGGTTCCTACTTCCGCCTCTCTCAATCCACCCCCGGGGGTGGGTGGGTAAATTGGGTACTTGCGATCGATTGAGGGATCATTAGAGCATTTCTGTACAAATTTTCAAGTCGATTACTCGAACCATTCTCGCGCGATATGCAAAAAAGTGGAAATTTTGAGATTTTCAACCCCAAGTTCACCTAGCAGCCACGACTTATTGGAGGCATTGGCATCCCGCGGATTGGCCTCTAACGAAGTTTGAACCCTCCTCTCTTCGATCTCAGAAGGTGCAATCGCTCACATCATCTGCACAGCCTCCAGCGACGCCGCGACGATACCCTGTCCAAAAAGAAACCAACAAAACTGCTGGAAGTGTGAACCAAATGAGTTTGAAAAATTGTCTGTTATGTGTTGGCGTGTAGAATGCTGTGATTTTTTGTTGAGTCTTTTTGAGCGGCTGGTAATTCTATCGTTCCGAGCGCTTCCGGTTGACATTCCTGCCACTCGGAGACATGCCCGAGGATTTGCTTTCCATCCGGGCGCGCCGCCGGCGCTCGCCCCGGCCGACACGACGGTGACAGGGTACCTTCGCGGCATCGCTGGAGGCTGTGTGGATCATGTGAGCGATTGCACCTTCTGAGATCGAAGAGGGCAGGGTTCAAACTTCGTGAGGGGCCAATCCACAGAATGCCAACTGTCTCCAATAAGTCGTGGCTGCTAGGTGAACTTGGGGTTGAAAATCTCAAAATTTCCACTTTTTTGCTAATCGCGCGAGAACGGTTCGAGTAATCGACTTGAAAATTTGTACAGAAATGCTCCAGTGATCCCTCAATCGATCGCATGCACCCAATTTACCCGCCCACCCCCGGGGGTGGATTGAGAGGGTTGGAAGTAGGAACCCCCTCAGCGGGGGTTGGTTTCACACCAGGCCCAAACCATCAACAGGAACGATACCGTTGGCACGGAAACAAGTTTTTTCGTGAACTGTAGGTCCAAAATTGACTTTTAACTGTGAAGAAAATGAAAAAACAGCAAGGGGTTGTTAGAAACTTTTTCGAAAAGAGATGCGTTCCCAATTAAGGTGCTGGGGTAAGTGCCGAGAGGTCAAACTCAGTCCTCTTACCAAAGGCATCCCTGCCTCCCCACTACGTGGCCAGATCCTCCAGGAACAACGTCCCTATTCGACTAAGCAATTCAATAACAATCTATCTATCCTTTTCTACAATCTCAGGAACTAACAAAACACACAGCCCTGCGACATCTGATGACCATACGACTCCAAGTCAATAGCCATCATCTATCGCCACACTTGGACTCTCATAAACCACCTTTCGCTTAGACCTCACGCAGGCTATCCCTATCATAAATCGTTCGAAGGCAAAATAGCACAGGCTAATTGCCCTCAACGACCCTCTAAAATACGTTGGCGCTAACAGTGTGGTTTTTTGACAGCGTGTAGCGACCAAGGGGTTGGTGCAAACGCGACCAAACTGTTACTAGGTATAACTGGGTTCGAGAGGAAGCTTCGGTAAAAGTTTGAGCAAAATCGAAAAAACCGCCCCTTTGGAAGGGGCGGAAAATCAGGGAGGGGATTGGGGGTGTCGCAGGCGGTTGAGCCGGGCATTTTCGGAAAGGCTGCAACCTAAAGAACCTCATTCTGTAAAAAAATTTTGGAGTTTTTCTTTTTTTCTGTCGAATTTAGAGCCTTTTTTTCGGTTTTTCGACCCCCTAGCATTCAAGGGGTCACCGATACCGCAAGGGGTGGCAGGCAACAATGGCACTCCTGGAGCATTGAGATAACCCATGGGCCCAACTATCCTCAAAATTTCAAAGTCATGCCTCCAACAGAACGTAAAGAAAGAAATGGCTAAAGAAAGTGGTGCGTTAATTTTGGTCAGCAGTGTATAGTTTTTTCTGTTCTGCTTACATGGCCTACCTTGGGGCCCGAATAAAAGCCTTTTCTGTTGGATACAAACTCGCGGGTCTTTTACTAATTTTTTTCTGACCCCCTCTAATTCCCGCTCCCGACAGAGCAGCTGGAAGGGCGATTTCCGCGGATGTGTGCATTGGCACTGGCGCCCCGTAAAATAAATCGGTCGTGGGTGTGAGCATCGGTACGTGGAGGGCCGTTTTCCCTAACTGCTTCCACTCTAGAGAACTCCCTTCGGGCTTTCCCCCACCGATCCGTCACAAAATTGGCGCCCAACGTGGGTGTTCGAGAAACGGTCGAAATGTTTTCGAACGCGCGTTCTGTCTCGCTCGCTCTTTAGCTCGCGCGACTGTTGAGCCTCGTGGCGAGGGTAACGCGGGGGGGCGGCGATAGCCTCCAACAATATATGTTTTGTCCCGCGACGGTTAACTTACTTGTCGTTCCGAATTGTAATCATCAACCTCGGTAAACGAAACGATATTTCGCTTTGTCGCTTTTTGAGATATCCTCGCGATCAACTAGACGAACAGTAAAACGTACTGCTTCGGAGTCTTTTCTCTTTGTATTTAATAAGTTACTTAGTTAAGTTAACACTTTGCCGGCCGCTGTCACGTATACGTGACTTTCTTCTGCCAACCGTTTTCGGCCGCTATCACGTACGCGTGACTTTTTTTTCTCCAGCGATAATGCTTAATTTCCATGTTTGTGTAGGGAGATACATTGTTGCAGAATAATGTTTGACGAATAGGGAACTGTGGTTTCAACTGTTTTACACTCCCAATTTACCATATTGTGTTTTACTGAAATATTTAAATACTCTGCCAGCCGCATCGAAGCGGGAGCTTGTTCGGTTAGTTTGACACTGTCCGTCACTGCCTTCGAATATCGGAATCTTACGTTAAATTTATTAAAAATTATAAAATCTCTTTCGAAATGTCATACACCGAGGAAATATATGCTGTTCCGTTGCCAGACGTGGAGAATAGTTCTGATAGAGATATCGATAGTGATTTAGACAGTGGAAGTGATATCGTTGTGAGACAATTCGAAATTTAAAGAATAGAGATCCTAAAGGTTACATTTTTTAAGTAAAATGTTTAAATATTAATTAAAAAATGTAAGATTATGCAATAAAAATGGCGTAACAGTTACCTCAATGCCTTTTTTAATAATAATTATATTGCAACAACTTGCGTGAATCTCGCCGGCGGCAGCGCGACGGCGATTCGAGAACTGTGCGGCCGGCAAAGTGTTAAAGACATTTGATTTGTGTGTGTATCGTGCGATTATATTTAATACTTTTAACAAATGTACAGTTCTTTTTTTGTTTAAAATATATGTTTATCGTTCCGTCGGAAGTCCGGCAAAACCTATCGTTTTATTTTCTCGGGAACAATATCCAACTCCACGCGGTTTTCGTTACGAGCGATATTGTCCCAACATTTGGTCCTTCGAGCCGGATTTTTTTCGACCAACGGTTCTTGTGATAATTTCGCGAGTGCTTGAAAATAATCTTTCGAAGACTGCAATTCATCGCCGGTTCCTGCCAATCTTCACGAATTGAACTTCGTAGCTCTGGAAAAGGAAAAGGAAATCAGCATTTGGGAAATTTTTAAGCGCAGTGGCGGTAAGTAGAGATAAGTTGTGTATCTTTTTCATTGCCAACGGTTACAAAACGTTACATTATCGTTAGTAACGGGCGCATTTAAATCGACCTCCTGGGTGACCTTACCGTGGAGGCGAGCCGTACACAGTCGTCGACTCCGTATTGTTGCCACCCATAACAACGAGGTGACAACGGTCGACCTAACCGCGCAGTCGTTTCTATCGTTCGCTGTTTTTCTGCATCTAAAAACAAAAACGGAACATAACGTTTTGTCAACCGTACCATTTCGATACAAATTCAAAACTCTACAATAACGAAATGTCTTCACCTACTTTCGATGATCTACTGCAAGAGCAAACGGAGTTGGCCGGTTGGATTCAGAGGTTTTGGACGAATCTATGCAAATTAGGGAAGGAAAAAATCACACGTTCGGTACTGGTTCAAAGGAAAGCCCTACTGGAGCGGTATTGGGATTCCTTTTTCTCCGGGCATCGACAGGTGATACGGTGCAAGGAGGCATCAAAGTCAAGCTACGTGCAGAACGATCTCTTTTCGGAAGTTGAAGAGGCCTACCTCGACGCCGCGGCAAAAATAGATCAAGTGGTAGAGGAACTCCGCAACGCGGGCGCCGCGGGGGGAGCTCCTAATCCTTTATCCATTCTATCGCAACCTCATCTGCCAAAAATTCAACTACCTACGTTTTCGGGCAACCCACTGGAATGGGAGAGTTTTCGCGATTTGTTCAAGAGCCTAGTCCACGACGTTCCGCACCTGTCCGACGCGAAGAAGCTGCTGTACCTGAAATCCAGCTTGTCCGGCGAGGCGTTGGAGGTCATCCAGAATACTCCCATCACGGAAGCGGGGTACCAAGGAGCCTGGGAAGATTTTGAGGTCCAGTACGGAAACACCAGGCTGCTGTCTTTCGCCCATCACCGAGCCATCCTGGCATGCCCACCAGCTCAACGGCAGTCGACATCGGAATTGAAGCGCCTGTTGGACACCTTCAGGCAGACCATTCGAGCTTATTCAGCGTTGAAGAAACCTGTAAAGGCATGGGACGAGTGGTTTATGTTTTTACTGAGTCAAAAACTCGACCTGTTCCGTATCTAGGCAAGTAGGAGAGGTCGATCCCTGAATTCAAATCCCAACCGTGAAGTTTTCTGTCTCTCGTCCTCCTGGACGCACCGGAAGATCTCTTTCAGTGCATTCTCGAAGGATCGAGAGACACCGAGAACCCCCCCGTTACCGGTATGAAATTTATTGGTTCCTGTCGTCGTCATGTCTAATAAGCAACAGCTGATTGGGCCGTGATGACGACAATTACCGTGGATTCCCGAATTTAAGTGATCGCCCGACCCTCGCGAGAGAGAGTACCAAGCCAACCTTTGTCAACACAAGACGCGATAATCCTGCATAGTAAATACGCGGTGCGCAAAACCGAACTACAATTCGATTATACTTTCTAATAATTTCTTCGTCGTGTCGTCGTGTGCGTGTAGTGTGTGCAATTTCGTTTTGTGGTTTTTTTTGTGTGGTTTAATAAACTGTGTGAAATTTACTTGAACGGGTTATTGAAAACCCCCCGATTTCCAGAGTCCTTTTCACCGATTACCGAACATTTACCGAACACGACCGAACCACGCACTTCGCCTGAAAGACGTCCCTCGCCAAAAGCCGAGAAATCCCATCCTTCCAGCAACTGGCGGATTTCCTCGAGAATAGGATTCAGGCTTTGGACGCGGCTCAGATCCCGGAATCGTTGACCAGATCCTCGTCGCAAGCCAAAGACGTTGCGCCTAAAATTAAAGGAGAGTCGAGCGTGAAGAAGGCACACTCAACGATCTACGCAGCATCGGCAAAAAATCTAGCATCTCGGAAGTGCCTCTCCTGCAGTGGAACCCACAATCTCAGCTACTGCTCGAAATTCAAAACACTCTCCGCCCCGAAACGAAAGGATCGAGCCATTCAATTGAAGGCGTGCCTTAATTGCCTAAGCGCAGGGCACGAGATGGCGAAATGCCCTTCGCAACAGGGTTGTCTGGCTTGCGGCAAGCGTCACCACACGTTACTGCACGAGGCGATGCTTCTCCCTGGCTCAACGGTGTCTCACGCATCGACTGCGCAGCGACCATCAGAGGATGAAGATCTCTTCAGGGCCACTTCATGTACGTCATCAGCCACGAACCGGGGAATTGCGCTACTCGCCACCGCGAGGGTCAAGGTGGAGGCGCCATCGGGGGACTCCATTGAAGTTCGGGCGTTGCTGGATACTGGCTCCGACACGTCCCTCGTTAGCCAATGAGTCGTACAAACTTTACGCTTGCCACGGCGGGCGGTCCAAGTGTCCATCTCGGGGGTGCAGGATAAGGAAGCCGGAGTAGCGACCAGTGAAGTTCAATTTTCGGTGCGCTCTAAGTTACAAACGGACTTCACACTGCCCGTGCGAGCCTTGGTGCTTCAGCGTCTAACCTCGCTGATACCGTCCCAGCAGATGGACAACAAAATTTGGCCTCATCTACGCGGCGTCACGTTGGCTGATCCTGGCTTCGGGACACCTTCCCGAGTGGACCTTATACTCGGCGCTGATGTTTGTGGAGCTCTCTTCCTGGACCAAACTCGAAACGGCCAGCCAGGTACCCTAGTGGGAAAATTAACGCCCTTTGGTTGGGTTCTACTAGGTCCAACCTCCAGTCGCCAGGCTGGGATTGGTTCTGTCGCTCGGACGTATCATTGTCGCGGCGAAGACACCACTGAACAACTACTCCAACGATTTTGGGAGGTGGAGGAACTTCCCGACCGATCGCCCTTGTCACCCGAGGAGGAGAAATGCGAACGCCATTTCAAGGACACGCACTCCCGAGATGAAAGCGGTCGGTACTAGCAGCGCTCTGACGTCGACGCGAGCTATGGCATTAAAACTCCTGTTGAGCTGCGAGCGTCGATTGGCCTCCAATCCCCAGCTGGCGGAGGGTTATCAGGCCTTTATGGGGGAATACATCGACCTCGACCACATGGAGCCCGTCACGGATTTAGGGAAGAAGACCAACGCCTATTACCTGCCGCATCACGCCGTGGTGAAGCGCCACGACCCTTCGACCAAGCTGCGCGTTGTCTTCAACGCCTCATTTCCGACATCTACGGGAAATTCTCTCAATGACTGCTTGTGCACGGGCCCGAAACTTCAGGCGGATCTGTGGCCCGTACTTACTCGCTGGAGACTATTCCGAAAGGTATTCACATCAGATATCGTCAAAATGTACCGCCAGATCAGGGTGCACACTCTGGACCGACAATGGCAACGCATCCTGTGGAGGCAACAACCAAATGAACCAGTTCGGGACTACGATTTATCTACAGTCACTTACGGGACATCCTGTGCTCCGTTTCTGGCCCTTCGGGTGCTTCAGCAGCTGGCCGAAGACGAGAAAAGAAGGTTTCCATCGGGGGCAATCGTCGTCAAAGGGTCACACCTACGTTGACGACATACTGGCGGGGGCGGACGACGAGGGACTGCTGCAGGAGTTAAAAAAGAAGGTCGTCGCCATCTTCGAGGCAGGGGCGTTCCACTTGGCAAAATGGGCTTCCAACACCCCGAGCCTGCAAGAAAAGGACCAGTCAGAAGAATGTCTCTTCCAGGAGGCCTCTGGAATCGGGACGCTTGGGGTGCTTTGGAGCTCCAAAACCGATTCATTTTCACTCCGGGTGAACTTGCCCGCAAACCCGTCTGCTCGATATACCAAGAGGCGAATTCTGTCCGAGGTGGCCAGTTTGTTCGATCCGCTAGGATGGGCTGCACCAATGCTCATTTTCGCCAAGGTCTTGATGCAGGACCTCTGGATCCTCGGCGTGGAGTGGGACCAGGATTTGCCACAAAAATTGCAGACCTCTTGGGTAAGCTTTAAGGAGTCGCTGTACCTGCTTAACACGCTAAACGTTCCCAGGTGGATCCATTTTACGAATGGCCATCAAGAGCTCGAGCTGTATGGCTTTTGCGACGCGTCTCAGAGGGCTTACGCAGCTGCCGTTTACTTGCGAGTGGTCCAGGGAGAGGCTATTTTCACCACGTTATTGGTGGCCAAAACCAGGGTGGCACCGGTGAAAACAATCAGCATTCCGCGTTTGGAACTCTGTGGGGCGGTCCTTCTGGCCAAGTTGATCGTCCAAGTGAAGCAAGAGCTCGACATACCTGCCCCCATAACAGCATGGACGGATTCCACGGTGACGCTGCACTGGATAAAGGGCCACGCATCTCTCTAGAAGCCATTTGTGGCTCACCGAGTGGCGTCAGTCCAAACCTGTGTCCCTCCTGACCATTGGCGGCACTGTCGAACGTCAGAAAACCCAGCGGATCTAGCGACTAGGGGTATCGCCGTCACCGAGCTGAGAAAATCCAACCTATGGTGGCATGGGCCCGCATGGTCGACCACTCCGTCCAATACATGGCCACCTCCACTAGCGCTCGAGGTTGAAGACGTGCATGAAGAAAGGGCCAAAGTCAACGTATTCTCGGCCAGCGTTGTTGAGGGGAACGACTTTCTTACGAGGTTCTCATCCCTTTCACGCCTCAAATCAGTCATTGCACACTGCTTCAGGTTCAGCCTACTTACCAGACATAAAACCTGCGAGACTGGACATCTGACCGCCAAAGAACGGGCCCATGCATTCCTGAGGCTCATTCGGCTTTCCCAGGGGACCGGCTTTCCGGAGGAAATTCAATGTCTTCAGCAGTGCAGCGAAGTGAAGAAGACGTCGCCTCTCGCCTCGCTGAAGCCCTTTCTCGACCCACATGGGGTGCTTCGGGTGGGGGGGGGGGGGCGACTTGGGAACGCGCTGCTGCCCTACGAAGAGAAACATCCATCGATCATGGCGAAAACGTGTCACTTGACAAAGTTATTAGTGGAAGACGCTCACTTCCGCACTTTCCACGATGGACCGCAACCAGGAGCCTCCTATTGAGAAACGTTTGGATTCTCCATGGCCGTTCTTTGGTTCGTCAAGTTATAAAAAATTGCGTTCGCTGTGCACGATACAGTGGAGTTCCAGCCAAGCAACTGATGGGACAGCTGCCACTGGACTGAGTGACCCCGCAACGTGCTTTCCTCACATTAGGCGTGGACTATGCAGAGCCCATAATGCTGCGTACTTCTGCGGGTCGTGGACACAAGTCATACAAGGGCTATATTGCAGTATTCGTATGCCTGACAACACGAGCAATACACTTGGAAGCAGTTTCGTCACTTACCTCAGCATCCTTTATCGCGGCTTTCCGAAGATTTGTGGGACGAAGAGGCCGCTGTGCCACCATGTGGAGCGACAATGGCATCGTTTTCCATGGCGCAGACAGGGAATTGCGATCCATGTTCAGCAGCGCTTCGAAGTTCTACAAAGAAGCCGCCGCTTCGCTCGCAACAGACGGGACGGACTGGAAATTCATTCCCTCCTACTCTCCGCACTTCGGGGGCCTGTGGGAAGCGGGTGTTAAATCGGTCAAGCACCATCTTCGACGCATTATGGGAGACGCCAAACTCACCTTTGAAGAAATGTCCACGCTCCTCTGCCAAATAGAAGCGTGCGTGAATTCCAGACCGTTACAACCGCTTTCTGATGATCCTTCGGACCTTTCGGCCCTCACGCCCGGACACTTTCTCATAGGGAAACCAACGTGTAACGTTCCCGAACCCGAACCGGAAAGCGGTGATGTATCCCTAACAACACGTTGGCGAAAAATTCTAATCATGCGTTCGCAATTTTGGCACAGGTGGAGACGAGAGTTTTTACAACACCTTCAACCGTTTCCGAAGTGGCGTCAGCGGTCTGAAAATCTGGAGGTGGGCAGTTTGGTCCTATTGCGCGACGAACTACAACCACCGGCAAAATGGATGATGGACCGCGTCGAATGCGTTCATCCAGGAAACGACGGCGAAACTAGAGTGGTAACGCTACGCACTATTAACGGCTCAGTGACGAGACCAATCGTCAAACTGTGCCCCCTTCCAGTTCCGACCGCTGACGTCACTGAACGCGACGCTTCAGAAATCGAGAAAAAATAGATTCCGCGTCGTTTCGTAAGATTAACACGTTCCGTGCCGCGTGGGGCGTGGGACTTTCCGTTCAGGCCGGGCAAGCCGCTTAATAGAGTAATGTTTAGCCAGGTATTTGTTAAACTAATTCCTAGAAAAATAAATTTATTGCTTTGGTGTATTATGCATCTTAAAATGTATATCCATCCCTTGATGATTATGATTTTTGCACTATTTTAATCATAGTAAAGTATATACCAAATCAAAAAAACACAAGTCTAAAGCGTGGGGCGTATGCGCCCCACGCGGCCTGAACGGGATGTCTTGAAAAAACGGTCCGGCACGGAACGTGTTAAGCTATTCACGGCGGGCGGTCTCTAAATTCTAACAATTTACTTTATATTGTATTTATATCTTTATACTTACCTTGAATTTATCGTTTTACTTTACATTAATTGCTATTGCCCGTCCGCGCGTTGCTTCGTTTGCGTTTTTCTTGTCACTGCAATCTCATTGTCGCACAAGCACTTTCCTTCGAATTTCTGTTCACTAGCTAACACATCACGTTTCTGTTCCGTTGATTCGGACTTGTAAATATTTTCTGTTTTGTAAATAGTAGTATTAAGGCTTACGATAGAGTGTTTGGGTTATGAATGGAATTCTTCGCTACGCGAAGAAGGCGGGCGGAATGTTCGAGAAACGGTCGAAATGTTTTCGAACGCGCGTTCTGTCTCGCTCGCTCTTTAACGCGGGGGGGGGGGGGGGGGGGGGGCGATAGCCTCCAACAATATACAGGGTTTGTCCAATAAGTATCCGAACTGATTTTTTTCTGCTAGTTTGGTAGGTCAGGGAGCAATCTCTATTAGCTAGATCGATGCGGAAAGTTGTTATGTATAATAAAAATCTAGGTTCATTTGTTTTCCACCATTTGTTTCGTTTATATCGTGCTTGAAGTGGAAGCGTATTTAACGTTCGCGTCGAGAATCAAAATGCAACGAAACATCGAGCAGCGTTGTGCGATTAAATTTTGCGTTAAGCTAAATAAATCTGCTACGGAGACATTTAATATGATTCGTCAGGCCTACAAGGATGATTCCATGTCCAGAACGAGTGTTTTTGAGTGCCACAAAAATTTCAAAGATGGCCGTGAAGACGTTGAAGACGAGCAACGCGTTGGACGAGCGTCGTCGTCCCGATCCGATACGAATGTCGACAAAGTGCGGGAAATTTTGAATTCCGATCGCCGTTTAAGCATTCGTTTAATTGCACAGGAATTAAATTTAACGAAATCCACTATTCATTCTATCGTAACCGAGGATTTGCAAATGCGAAAAGTGTGCGCTAAATTGGTTCCGAAGGTTTTAACAGAGGAACAGAAAGAACGCCGTGTGACGATTTCTCGTGAACTTTTAGAATGTTTTGAGAGGGATTCAAATCTTTTAGACAGAGTGATTACCGGTGACGAAACATGGATTTTTGAATACGATCCGGAGTCAAAAATGCAAAGTGCTGAGTGGCACACAAGCGGCTCTCCTCGACCGAAAAAGGCTCGCATGAGCAAGTCAAGGATAAAATCGATGCTTATTGTCTTCTTTGACGCAAAAGGTGTTATCCACAAGGAGTTTGTGCCTGCTGGACAAACAGTGAATGACCAATTTTACGCAGAAGTGCTCGAACGTTTGAGACTTAAAGTACGCCGCGTACGAAGGGAGATCGCGAATTCCTGGATGCTCCATCAAGACAACGCGCCAAGTCACACGTCGTTAATTGTGAGACAGATACTGACGAAGCACGGTAGGTTAGAGGTCAGGGCCTAAGGTTAACGTGTTCGGGGGTCGCTTCGCGATAAATTTCAATTTTGGTGGGAAAAAGTGGTTAAAGTGTGATAAATAAGGTTGTGAAGTGAGGGGGGACCGTGGGGGAAGTGAGCGGTGAAGTTTTTTGTAAAAATCGGTGGTGAAATAATAAATCTATAAATAAAAATCGAAATTTCGGTAATGGCGACCTCCACGCGACGCGAGGGAAAGCATGGGGTGCAAACCCATGAGTAATCGAAAGCGAGGAATCGAGTGTTCGGACCGACCGTGGAATAAAATAAATATGTGCGTGACTTAAATACGATTATTTTTATATATCGCGAGTGAAAATAGTGCAGTTTAAGGGTGAAAGTTGCCCTCGAAGAAGGACTTGCGCGAACACGTGGTCGTGCGACATGTAGAAGTTGCGAGAGAAAGTCGCAGAAATTAAATTAATTAATTAATAATGTAAATGTCATTAGGGATTTAGAGTGCGGGAAAGGGCGAATGAGGCATACTGAATGCACGCGGTGATTAGTTTTGATTTTGATTTTCATGATTTGATAGTAAATAAATAATGGCGTCGGTCAAGCATGCTTTGATATATCGTACGAACACGTGGGCATTTCCGCGCGAGGGAAAGTGTAGAGCGTAAAGGCCGGTTCGCAAACATGCAACATGGCCGGGGAAGGGTCGCTGCAGGCGCATGAAGAGCGGCCCTTAAGGACGAAGCCTAAGGGCGAAGCGAAGGCACGCGGCAACTAGCAAGATGGCGGAGGAAGGATCGCCGCAAGCGCATGGAGAGCTGCCCTTAGGGACGAAGCCTATGGGTGAAGCGGAGGCACGCGGCAACAAGCAAGATGGCGGAGACATGGCGCGTTTTTCAAATGGTAAGCGGATAGGTTGAAGCAAGAAGACAGTGAGGAGGAGAAGAGGAAGAGGCGAGACGACACGGAACGAAGTGAAGGAAGGAAGGAAGAAAGAAGTAATTAATTAATTAATAAATAAATGAAGTGAATGGGATTAATAATATTAATAATAATAATAATAATAATAATAACATTAATTAATTAATAATTAACGAATAAATTACTATAAATAGTGAAGTGATTAGTAGATTAATAAATAAATAAATAATAAATAATTAACAGATAGGCAACTAATTCGGTGTAGTGTTAGGAAAGTGTTGTGGGAGTGCAGTGAAGTGCTGGGAGTGTTGCGGGTACAGGGGTATATATGTGACCACGTGCGCGAGTGCAGAAGAACAGTGCAAAGCGGGAAAATGACGGAAAAGTGTTGGAAGAACTGCGGAAAACGCTCCAGCACTCTGGAAACTCCGAAGTCACAACGATGGTGGAGCAAAGGGGCCGCATTGAGAATATTCAGCATGGCGAATGAAGAAACGCTGCAAGCCCTTGGAGAGCGGCCCTAAAGGGTGAAGCGAAAGGATGCAGCAACAAGCAAGACGGCGGAGGCACGGTGCGCTTTTCAAACGGCAAGAGGAGGGGAAGAAGCGAGAAGACAGCGAGAGGGAGAAGAGCAAGAGCAGGAGTGGAAGAAGCGGAGAAACAAATATAGACACGACCGATCAAACGACTCAAACCCGCAAGGGAGGAAACCGGTGTCAGCCTGGTCATAGCACCATTAGGGGGCACAAAACGGGGACCGACTGAGCGGGGGAGAGGAGGAAGAGAGGTCAATTGAGCAAAGCACCCTTCTGATCAACTGTTGATTCAACTAGGGACCCAGTCGTCAGCCTGGTCATGGCACCATTAGGGGGCGACAATGGGGACCGAGTGGGATCGGCGGGAGAGAAGAAGGAGAAAACAAGACACGATCGATCGAACGACTCAAACCTGTAAAGGAGGAAACCGGTGTCAGCCTGGTCATAGCACCATTAGGGGGCACAAAACGGGGACCGACGGAGCGGGGGAGAGGAGGGAGAGAGGTCAAATTGAGTAGAGGATCCTTCTGATCAACTGCTGATTCAACTAGGGACCCAGTCGTCAGCCTGGTCAATGCACCATTAGGGGGCGACAATGGGGACCGAGTGGGATCGGCGGGAGAGAAGAAGGAGAAAACAAGACACGATCGATCGAACGACTCAAACTTGCAAAGGAGGAAACCGTTGTCAGCCTGGTCATAGCACCATTAGGGGGCACGAAACGGTGACCGTCGGAGCGGGGGAGAGGAGGGAGAGAGGTCAAATCGAACTGAGCACCCTTTCGATCAACGGATGATTCAGCAAGGAACCCAGTCGTCAGCCTGGTCATGGCACCATTAGAGGGCGACAACGGGGACCGAGTGGAATCGACAGGAGACAGGAAGGAGAAATTTTTACCGAGAGCAATGGGCTCATGTAGCGTTGTGGAAGAAGACTGGGGCGAAATAGGCAAACGCGGGGGAATTAAAACTAGAAATTACACTTAGGTGGGAAATGGTGGGGAGAGGTCGCGGTTTTTTGCCGTATGTTCGAGCCCACCGGGAGGCGGTGCCGAGGGGGCGTTACAAGGTCAGCTGGAGGTCAGCGCATTTTTCCCGGGAGCCTCCCCTAGATCTTGACGCAGCCCCTAGGACCAAAACCCTTTGGTTGAGAGCATCCATTCCCCACACATGGAACACATACACGAGGGTTGGGGGGCGGGGGGAAGTCTTTCTTCCACAACGGCGAGCGATGGCCTAGACCAAGGGGACTATGCCGTATCCGGTACGGAAGCCTTGGCGGGTTGCCGCCACCCTCCGTTCTTCTTGGCGGGGGCGGGAGACAGTTTTTGTGAGTAGGACGTGGAAACCGCCCCTCTTCTAGGGGCGCCGGAAGCGGGAGTCTCACACTATCTGGGCTATCTTCCCAGATGTCCGTTACTGGATTTCTGTCTTCCTACAACGAAAAAAAAAAAAAAAAGATACTGACGAAGCACAACACTACCCCAACCACCCTACAGTCCAGGTATGGCACCCTCTGATTTTTTTCTGTTCCCTCGCATTAAAAGAAGCCTTAAAGGACATCGTTTCGGGACGATTGAGGCGGTTCAAGCGGCTTCGACGGAGTGCCTGAACAGTCTTACGCTTGCCGACTTCCAGGAAGCGTATAAACAATGGAAAACCCGCTGGCAACGGTGTATTGATGCAGGAGGGGCATACTTTGAAGATTATTAACTCAATGTACGTATATCTTCAACGCACTTCATTTTAGGACATCAATCCGGATACTTATTGGACAAACCCTGTATGTTTTGTCCCGCGACGGTTAACTTACTTGTCGTTCCGAATTGTAATCATCAACCTCGGTAAACGAAACGATATTTCGCTTTGTCGCTTTTTGAAATATCCTCGCGATCAACTAGACGAACAGTAAAACGTACTGCTTCGGAGTCTTTTCTCTTTGTATTTAATAAGTTACTTAGTTAAGTTAAAAACATTTGATTTGTGTGTGTATCGTGCGATTATATTTAATACTTTTAACAAATGTACAGTTCTTTTTTTGTTTAAAATATATGTTTATCGTTCCGTCGGAAGTCCGGCAAAACCTATCGTTTTATTTTCTCGGGAACAATATCCAACTCCACGCGGTTTTCGTTACGAGCGATATTGCCCCAACAGTGGGGCCAAAGTAAAGTTGACCGCAGGGACGCGAGTATCCATCATTAAAGATGGTGTGTTTTTTTTTCTTGAGCGCGTATTATCGCTTCTTCTCGTCATCAGCTTAACTCCGAGTTAGACTTAGCGGAAAAAAAAAAAAAGTTTAATTATGTCCGGCTCCGAGGCCACTGATACTGCCCGCGCTCGCCGCTTCGCCCTTCGCGAACAGAAGGCCGAGCTGCGGGAGATGTGTTCCTCATTCGTGGACCGACACAATGCCGTCGATATAATAATGTTAATGGAGATATTAGGACTCAGGATCATCGGTACGTGGACCACGTTGGCTGACCGATTCAGGCGTTACCATTTCCGTCTCGAATTTGGTCCCAACGCGGCCGGGTGGGACCCGGCAATCGACGAAGTGGACGGTGCGCCGACCCGCAAATCGGTTAAAACTCTGTTGGCCGGCAGCCGAGGAAAGGACTTGTTCGACCGATACGAGTCCATCCTCCGTCGTTCCCCCCTGCATGGGCCCGGGTACCCATTCAAAGCGCGCGCGAATTCCAATTTGTTCCCCGCCGCCGCCCGACCTTGACCGTGACCGAACCTTCGCGCCCGGTCACGGAGCGGCTAGCGGAAGAAGA
Source organism: Megachile rotundata (assembly GCF_050947335.1). Taxonomy (NCBI): domain Eukaryota; kingdom Metazoa; phylum Arthropoda; class Insecta; order Hymenoptera; family Megachilidae; genus Megachile; species Megachile rotundata. The sequence goes on from NC_134986.1 coordinate 1,641,594, forward strand.
CGCACCCGCGCTTAAGGGGTAACACCACTCTAGGATTTTCAGAAAGTCGAGTTTTTTTTTCTTTGCTAAAACAATACTTTAGGGCCTTAAGAACAGAATGCCGTTTGATTTATAGTGGAAAACAGATTTTAAATGGTTCAATTATCAATTTTGCCGCAGCGCCTCAGAGCGCGCACTGAGTACTCGCGCGGTATGTTGCAATTCATCGCTTTCGTAATATTGTTATCATTTAAAATAATACGTTTACTTGTTTCCTACAAAACAAACAGAAGCATCCAGAAAGCTGGAAAAGGTGGCAAACACTGATCTGGATAGCCAAATGTATAGTACAAGCATTGCAGATTAGCGGTGAGTAGAGAATTTAGGGATTAAAATATTCATAAAACTTCAAACGCGTTTTTCTCGAAACCAGTTTCTTCATACTGGGAGGACGGATTTCTCGGTGACTACTGCATGGATTGAATTGAAATTTTTATAGTAGCTGCACAACAATATTGTCCTTGGAAGTACGTAGCCGTTTTTTGATTGAATGTAAACTTTTTTTTTTATAAACAATTTAGTGCTCATTTTTCATGCAAAAAGTCGATTCATTCCAAAATTGATTAATCAAAAAACCCCTACGTACTTCTATAGCCAATGGTATACAGATTCTAAATTTTTTTGATTTTTTATTCCGGGACTCACACATGGCGAGAAATCCGTCCTCCCGTGACGGTGTTTTTCCAAAACGTGTTTCCGACGATGGGCTCTGTCGCCACCATTTTGTACGAAACTGACAATAAAAAAATATTTTTTTGTACTTCAATATGTGTTAAATAAACCCTCTGAAAAGAAATTCTTTTCCATTTGTCGTTCTTCCAAAATAAATTGTTAAAGTTAGGCCTCTTTTTCGGGCTCTAGAGTGGTGTTACCCCTTAATCTACCGGAGGATCCTGATACTCCCGAATTACCGCACGGATGGGTGCAGGACCGCCAGTGGCTGCCCACTGGTCAGTCCGTCGGTCGTTATCGGGACCCCCTTAGTCTTCATTCTGAGGGGGTGGAAATGTCCCAGCCGGCGGATACTACTCCCCACCGCCCCCTAACTATCGCGAGTCCGCCGCGGGTTAGGGATTCGCGTCTCGCGGAGTTCGGACTTGCCGGACAAAGGGGTGATCGCGAAGCGTGTCACGCTTCCCCACCGCTGGAGACGCGAGGTTCTTCGGCTCCCCTTCCCCTACTCGAACCGATCGGTAGCGATCCCCGAGTTACGCGTTCCGAAAGGGAGGGGATTCCTGCCGCGTTGCGGTCGGTAAGAGAGCGAGCGACGGGTCGGTATGAACACCGTTAACCGGGCCCCCCACTCTCTCGCCAACGGATTCGGTACGACAGCAGTGGGAGCGACGAAGAAATTCCACTGCCAGCTGTCACCGAATCTCGCGTTAGCCGTTCTGCAGCGCAACGCGAAGAACGACGCGAAGGACGACGTGAAAGAATAGAAGGGGACCGCGATCGTCTACGTGTTCGCGACCCCGTGGACAACCTGGCGTCCCGGGGCCACCATCGCGTTCGCTCCCCATCCGGGGCAGGTTATACAGAACGCGAAGGTGTCGAGCGCGAACGCGTTTCTGTTTTGCCCAGCAAGGAACGACGCGAGAGGAAGGAAGGAACTCGTGACCTTTCTCCCCGTGATCGTCTACGTTTTCGCGACCCCGTGGACAACCTGGCGTCCCGGGGCCACGCCCGCGTTCCCTCCCCATCCGGGGTTGGTTTTTCAGAGCGCGGAGGTGTTGAGCGCGATTACGTTTCTGTTTTGCCCAGCAAGGAACGACGCGAGAGGAGGGAAGGGACTCGTGACCTTTCCCACCGTGATCCTCTACGTTTTCGCGATCCCGTGGATAACCTGGCGTCCCGGGGAACCCCCGCGTTCCCTCCCCATCCGGGGATGGTAACTTCGAGCGTGGGGATTACCGTTCTGAGACGTATCGCCGTGCGGAGGTCCGTGACCTTGCCCCGAGGGCGCCGGTGGAGGCGCCCCGTGACCACGCACTAGCGCCAAGGAGAGGGGAGGAAGAAGCTTGCCCATTTTCGGGCGAACCAGGCTTTCCCCGCTCCCGCCGTGTGCTGCGACACCGGAATGAGGACACGGAGTACGAGAGAGACGCCACGGTCCGCCGACGACAATCTCCTGTCGGTCATTTCCGCGAAGATCAAGCCATCGATGTGTTGACCAAATGGCGCATTTCGTACTCCAGCGAGTTCGAGGAGGGGGCCGAAACTTTTTTGGACCGCCTCGAACGATGTCTGGACAGCTCGAAGATGCCTGTACCGGACATGCTGGCCGCGCTACCGGCTGTTTTACGAGGAGACGCGGCGAAATGGCATCGCATCCGTGGAGTGTCGTGTCGGAGCTGAAGCGAGTTTGCCCGAGCTTTTCGGGAACGCTTCGGCGCGCGCGACTTCCAACAACACCTTAGGAACGATGTTAAAAATCGCACGCAGGGAGATAGAGAAACGATCAGCATGTTTCTTGATAGCTTGGAGCTGATCTTCTCGCACATGATTCCCCCTCCTTTGTATTTAGAACGTTTAAATACAGCGTATGATAACCTGTTGCCATATTACCGCCGAAGATTCCATCGTTTGGAATTCAATACGTTTGAGGACCTGCGCGAATTGGGTAGGGAGGTGGAAGAAGGCGCGGCTAGAGAAAGAGGCGGGCATCGCCCACCCCCCAGCGCAGCAGAACTCGCGTTGACGGAAACGGCGTACGGGCCACCTCCGCGAGGAGCATACGCTACTTTAGCCGCGATGGACTCGCCGTACGACTACGAGTCGCTCGCCGATGCTTGGAAACAAGGAGAATCCGGGAGATCGCGGAACAAGAAATCGGGCTCTTCAAGGCCCTTAGTCGAGGTTGAAGTGGAAAGACCGTACGCTTCGACCCCCGCGACCGCGAGAACTCCGGTGGCGGCACCGAAGACGAGTGTTCCGCGCCAGCCACCGCGGTCGCGCTCCCCGCCGCGACCTTCAACATCGCAATTAGAGCGGAGGAGCCCCGCGACGCAGGCTGTTTCTGCACCCCCATTCGCAACATCCACCCCGTTGACGTCTAGGGGGGGGGGGGGGGAGTGCTATAATTGGGGGCAGCCTGGACATTGTGCTGCTGACTGCCCCCTCCCCTGTAGGACCCGGGTTTGTTACGGGTGTAATAGAGAGGGGGTTACAATCCTAACCTGTCCCGAGTGCCTTGCTCGGCGTTCGGGAAATGCACAGCGGGGAAGTCACTAGAGACCTGCGATCACCCGCATGAAGACGTGGAGGCCTCATTAATAGGCACGATTCAGGTGGAGGAAGGGCCAATGGATCCCCGGACCTTTGTGCGGAATTTCCGGAAACCCCCAAAATTCTCCCTGAATTGACCCTCCCGTCTCTTTCGCCAAAATCCGTGGGGCCATCCTCCACTCCACTTTTGGAAAAGAGGGAGGAGGCCACCTCCCGATCCCTAATTTGTCTATGTGACGGCTTGAGGGCTGGTTGAACCAGGGGAAAGGGAGGTGATAACTGTTGTTCCGCGGAACCTCTTCCGGCGCCTCCACTTACAGAGACCAAAGAGGAGGTTACCTCCATGTCCCTAATTTGTCTATGTGACGGCTCGAGGGCTGGTTGGACCAGGGGACAAGGAGGGGATAGCCTTCATCACGCGGAACCTTTTCCGGCGCCTCCACTTAAAGAGACCAAGGAGGAGATCGCCTCCCGATCCCTAATTTGTCTATGTGACGGACCGAGGGCTGGTTGGACCAGGGGACCGGGAAGAGATGGCCTTCATCCCACGGAACTTCCTCCCGCGCCTCCACATAGGGAGACAGAGGAGGGGGTCACCTGCCGATCCCTAATTTGTCTATCTGACGCGACGGCTAAAAGGCTGGTTGGACCAGGGGAAAGCGAGGTGAAGGTTCCGATTCCGCGAGTACATTACCCGCATCTCCACTTTTGGAGAACAGGGTCGAAGCCACCTCCACTGGACCCTCCTTTGTCCATGGGACGGCTAGATTGCCGGTTGGCCCAGGGGACAGTGAGGTGGTCGGAATGGCTCGCGAATCGACTAAATTTCGCCGCGATTTTCCGCCGGGATATGTTGACCGCCGCTATTATGTCCGCTTACTGATAGCTGGACATCCACTCTGGGCTTTAATTGATAGCGGGGCCGCGCATTCCTATTTGAGACCGGATGCGATTGCATGGTTAGGGTCGCGTATAGATCCCACGTTTTCCGGGGAAATGCGAATGGCCAATGGCGCGCAGGACCATATCTTAGGCGAAGCGGTGATAGAGATCGAAATCGACGGGCGAAAGATTGCATTACCGATCCGAGTCGCGAACAATTTAGATTACGATTGCGTGTTGGGGATAGATTTTCTAGAGGCTTTTGAAATTTCCCTAGACACATCGAACGCGACTTGGAAAATTCGGAATGGTCCCGTTCATTCCTTTGTTGTTCCGGGTTTGCAGGATTCGAAGGAAATTATCCACGCCGATTGCGCCGCTATCGTTGAGCTTACTCCGAAACAAAGCGAGCGCTTAAATCAGCTGTTGGACCGAATAATTTCCCCTCCTGCGGAAAAACCCCCCGCGACTAATCTTGTTTAGCATAAAATCGTCGTGCAGGGACACGAACCGATTAAACACCGTGCGCGACGCGTTTCTCCGAAAATTTACGAAGTCGCGCACGCGGAGGTTGACAAGATGTTCGCGGATGGAATTATTGAGCGCTCGGGCGCTTGGGCGAGTTGTCCCGTGATAGTCGCAAAACCGAACGGGAAATATCGCTTTTGTATCGACTATCGCGATGTAAACAATGTCACTAACAAGGAAACATATCGAACCGCGACACACCGATTTTAATGAAACTTATGTGAAAGATAGTTCTCAAAAAAATATTTGACACGTATTTTTTTTTATCGGTAATCGTTCACATTGAAGGGGTGAAAATAGCCCTCGAAGTTGGGGGTTGAAACCATGTTTTTGGGAATATCTCCGGAACGAAAGAAGATAATTGAATTCTTTTTTTTGTAAATTGTTCGTCTTTAGATAGGAAATTTTTGTGCGTAAAAAAATTTCAAGAAACTTTATTTGTTTAAATAATATTTAAAAAATTCATCATTTTTGTTTAAATTTTTGCACTAAATGTTGATGTATTTTTCTGCAACTTCGTGTACGTAAACTATGGACAAAAATAGAGGATACGTGTTTTTGGAATTTTTTGTTTGTTGCAATGTTTATTAGATATATAATTTAACATCACCTCCTGTGAAGAGGGGCAATCAGCATTTTTATTACAAATATCATTATTTTTACAATCTTTTACAATATTTTAGACATTTTATACTTCTTTATATGCCGTTAATTGATTTCTGAATATTTATTGTAAGCGTCGCAGGTATGAGCGTGACGCGGTTATGATTAACGCCGCGCCGTAAGGAACATAGGATTTTATGGCCAATACTGCTTTTATACTTTTACAGGCGTAAAGACTTCATTCTAAATAAAATATTTAGAACTTTTGGAAACATTGGGATTTTTTAAGAAACTCTGAAAATAAATTAAATTAAATTATTTTTTAACCATATTGGCCATAGAAGCCTATGTTCCTTATGGCGTTGATTATAACCGCTTCACGCTCATACCTGCGAGGCTTACAATAATTATTGAGAAATCAATTAATTCCATATGAAGAGGTATGAAATCGCTAAAATAATGTAAAAGATTGTAAAAATAATGATATTTTTAATAAAACTGCTGATTGCCCCTCTTCACAGGAGGTGATGTTAAATTATATATCTAATAAACATTGCAACAAACAAAAAATTCCAAAAACACGTATCCTCTATTTTTGTCCATAGTTTACGTACACGAAGTTGCAAAAAAATACATCAACATTTAGTGCAAAAATTTAAACAAAAATAATAAATTTTTTAAATATTATTTAAACAAATAAAGTTTCTTGAAATTTTTTTACGCACAAAAATTTCCTATCTAAAGACGAACAATTTACAAAAAAAAGAATTCAATTATCTTCTTTCGTTCCGGAGATATTCCCAAAAACATGGTTTCAACCCCCAACTTCAAGGGCTATTTTCACCCCTTCAATGTGAACGATTGCCGATAAAAAAAAAATACGTGTCAAATATTTTTTTGAGAACTATCTTTCACATAAGTTTCATTAAAATCGGTGTGTCGCGGTTCGATATGTTTCCTTGTAAGAAGGACGCATATCCTCTTCCGCATATGGACGCGATCCTGGACAAATTACGCACTGCACTATACATTTCGACTATCGATTTGAGTCAGGCGTACTTCCAAATTCCTCTGGAAGAGTCCAGTCGAGAAATTACGGTGATCGTAGTCCCAGGGAAAGGGTTATTCCAATTTACGCGTATGCCGTACGGGCTGACCAACGCCCCGGCCACTTTCCAAAGGCTAATGGATCGCTTGATTGGTCCCGAGCTTGAACCTCACGCCTTCGCGTATCTTGAAGATATTGTTATCGTCAATGAGACTTTCGATGACCACCTTCAATGGATCGAAAAAGTCATTGGAATTTTGAACGAAGCAGGGCTCGAAATCAATCGGGAAAAGAGCGAATTTTGTCGCCAAGAGGTCCGATATTTGGGATATTTAATAAGCCAAAAAGGCCTCGAACCCGATCCCGAAAAGGTCACGCCGGTTTTGTCGTATTCGGCGCCCACGACGGTCAAGCAACTGTGGAGTTTCCTCGGCATGGTCGGTTGGTACGCATGATTTTTGCCGAACCATGCGCGTGACAAAGTCCCCTTGGTGCAGTTGCTTAAGAAAAACGAGCCTGGCATTGGGGAAAAGCTCAAGAAACGGCTTTTCAAAATTTGAAAAAAGCCCTCAGCACCACCCCCGTTTTAGCACGTCCTGATTTTTCGTTGCCGTTCGTTCTTCAGACTGACGCGAGTCACTATGCAATCGGCGCGGTCCTCACACAAAAACAAAATGGGGAGGAACACCCCATTGTTTACGTGAATAGAGTTTTGACTGCTGCCGAGCAAAAATATTCAGTGACCGAGAAAGAGTGTTTGGCAGTTTTATGGGACATTAAAAAACTCCGTCCGTATCTCGAGGGGTACCCTTTACTGTAATCACGGATCACAGCAGCCTTAAATGGCTGCATAATTTAAAGGATCCCACGGGACGATTGGCGAGATGGGCCCTTGATATGCAACAATACTCTTTTTCTATTGAGCATCGTAAAGGAGCCCTCCACCACGTCCCGGATGCACTCTTACGTGCAATAATACCCCCGAACGACGTCGTCACTGAAGAACCTCCTGTTTTCGACTTTTTAGCGGCTGAGTTGGTTCTCCCCGAGGATCTTCAAGAAAAGGCCATTTGAAATGCCCATGATCCTCCGGCCGCTGGTCACCCCGGTATTGATAAAACATACCAAAGGGTGAACCAAGAGTTTTATTGGCCGGGGATGTTCCGAGACATCCGCCGTTTTGTGCAGCGATGTTCCGTGTGTCAACAGCACAAGGTCGAGCAGCGCGCTCCCGCTGGACACATGGGCCGGCGAATCCTCGAACGGCCATGGGCCGTGGTATCCGCCGATGTAATGGGCCCTTTTCCGCCCGGGCGTGGTCAAGCTCGGTACGTTGTAGTCTTCTTGGACAATTTTACAAAGTGGGTGGAGTGTAAGGCGCTCCGAAAAGCTACGGGGTCGGCTATTTTAACAGCTTTTGAAGACCTCGTACTATTTTGTTGGGGAGCCCCCGAAATACTCCTCACTGACAACGGTACCGAGTTTTGCTTATAAAAGAAATAAATGCAATAAAGAAATTGATTCGGCTTTAGAAGAATGGAGAATCACGCATTACACGATTCCCCCGTATCACGCGCAAGCGAATCCGGTGGAGCGAGTCAATCGCGTTCTAAAAACGATTATTTCATCGTTTATTAAAAAGGACCACCGTGAATGGAACGTGCGTTTGCACGAATTCCGATTCGCTGTTAATACTGCTGTGCATTCCTCAGCTGGCGAATCTCCAGCGGTGCTCAACTTTGGAAGAGCCCCACGACCAGCCGGCAGTATTCGACGCGCCGTGGAAGGAGAACCCCTGCTCCTCCGCAGAGACCCGCAAGCCTGGGCACAACGATCGCGTCGCTTGTTGTTATTGCACGACTTAGTGCGTGAACAATTGGAACGCGCTCACAAGCGACAAGCGAAGTATTATAATGCGCGTCATCGAGACATTAGATACCGGGTAGGTGCTTTAGTTTGGCGTCGAAATAGGGTCCTCTCGTCCGCCGCAGAAAATGTGGCCGCGAAGCTGTCGGCCGCTTACATTGCTCCATTTCAGATCAAAAAGGTCCTATCGCCTGTCGTGTACGAGTCGGAGACGGCTGGAACCCGCATGGTTCCGAAGGTTCACGTCTTCGACTTGAAGCCGTTTGTCGGTGATGACCCCGACGACGGCGCACCACCGACCCCTCCTAACGAATTTTTGTTTAAAGATGCTGCGCCAAGGAAGGAGGGGAGGGCGGGCGACGTCCCGCAGAACAGTGGCGCCCCACCGTCCCGAGCCAGAATTCGACCCCCTGCCCCCGGGAGGGGGTGTCCCACTTGGACGCCGACCGATTGGACGGTCCCGATTCGACGCGTTCCAATTCGAAGCAGTGCCGATTGGACGCGTCCCAATTCGAAGCTGTTAAATCTAGTTAGGTTATGTTCTATAAGCTCTGCTTAGAATTGGAACGCGTCCAATCGGCACGGCTTCGAATTGGAACGCGTCGAATCGGGACCGTCCAATGGGGACGCGTCCAATCGGTCGGCGTCCAAGTGGGCATCACTCCCCCCGGGAGCGTGCTTGGAGCCACGGCCGACCGCCGAGGACCTGGGAGCAGCAACGGTCCAACCCGTCGTCGCCACCCCTGGGGTCAGCGAGGGACGCAAGGGGCGGAAGAAGAGGCGCCGCTCACGCAAGGCCCCCCAACCCGTCGCAGTGCCCGCCTCCACGCCAAGAAGGCGGAAAAGGTACCAGGGGGTGAGCGCCCCCGAAAAGGGAGCGGCACTCCCCCCACTCCTCGACTGCGACCCACGGTGCATCGGGTAGCGGACCGCCGGCCGGTGAAGCGCCCCCGCTTCGCGGTGGAGGCGCCAAGCGCGGCCGGCCTCGCGGTCGTTGGCTCCGGGACTAGTGGTCCCGAGGACCGAATCCTGGATGCGACGGCGCAGTTCCTGTCTCTAATGACAGGATTAATGGGAAATGCGTCGTCGCAGGAACCGGCACTGCTGGCCGTGGCGGGCCCGGCACCCGCAGGCCAATGTTTTCAATGCCGGCGGAGGGGACACCAACGGTTACAGTGCCGGCCCTTACTGCTTTCTGTGCGGGTGGCCAGGGGTGATCCTGCGGTCCTGCCCGCATTGTGCGCGGGCAGGCCCCGCGAAAAACGGGGCGGCCCCACACCGGAGGCGGTAAGGAACCTGCGGATGACCGCTTTTGTTTGTTGTCCTTCGTCTTGGTGGTGGTTACATCAGTTTAATTACGCAAAAAAAGAAAAAAAAAAATATATAAAATCATAAAATTAGGAAAAAAAATATATATGTATCTATATGTGGTGATGGGATTTTAGGGATTTGTGCCGTCTTTTATTATTTTTCTTTTTCCTCACATTTTATTTTCAGTTTCTTTTCTTTTTGTTTGCCAATCAATTATATTTTTGAGTTTCTTTTTTTATTCTCCAAAAATTTTACTTTCCTTTTTTATTTTTCATTTTATTTTATTTTTGCTTGTGTGCCGGCCACTTAGGTGGCAATTTAATTTCATTTAAATTTCTTGTATTGTATTTTTCATTCTCTGTTTATATGTTTTTTTTGGGGTGTGTCGTGTTGGATGTGTTGTTACCTCGCCACAATATTCTCACCTTTCAATTTTTCACTTTCTATGGAAGCTTTTCGGTTTTGTTCTACCCTACTCACCGCCTCTCTCTCCGTTCCGTTGCGGGGGACAGATTTTTCTGTTCAGAGAACGAGAGAGATAGAAGGCAGCTCCGCGGATCGCCCTTATCGCACGACATCGCCACCCCTGATATCGAGGGAAATTTGGGGTTTCGGATTTTAACGCTGACAAAGGACATCACCAAGGTGTTACACGCCGATTTTAATGAAATTGACATATGTGGTAGCTTTCGAAAAATCATTTGACACGTATTTTTTATATCTGCGAACATCCATGTTGAGGGAGTGAAAATAGCCCTCAAAGTTCGGGGTTGAAAACACATTTTCCTTAATATCTCGGAAACTAGAGGGTGTAGGAAGGTGAATTTTTTTTTAAATTGTGTAGTTTTTAGTCAGGAATTTAGTTACTGACAAAAATTTCGGGAGAAATTATTTATTTAAATAATATATTAAAAAATTGGACTTTTCTTTCAATTTTTCACCCTAAATGCAGTTCGACTTTTTTGCAGATTTATATACGAAAAATATGGATCAAAATAGGGGATACGTGTTTTTGGAATTTTTTGTTTATTGCAATTTAGCAATAATTATTACATATACAATTTTCTCTTACCTTTTACGGAGAAATGAAATGAGATTTGTTTTTAAAGAGGGTGAGCCATTTTTATACGATAATTTGTCACGTCTTTAACAATATCAGATGTTTATTGTTCCATCGGTAGCCAGGGAAGGTCCAGCGGGCAGGTATAAATCCGCCGCGGTACCAGTCGTCGCTGTACGGAACATAAGTTTCTGTGGCCAATAAAACTTTTAGCCGCAGGTATAAGTTTATTTACTTGACTTTTAATAAGTTGAATCGAAATGTTCCTCGTTTAAATGATTTGGTAGCTCTGAAAAGAGCTGATTTTGGTAGTTCTGAAAAGAGCTGATTTTGGTAGTTCTAAAAAGAGCTGATTTTGGTAGTTCTGGAAAGAGCTGGTTTTGGTAGTTCTGAAAAGAGCTGGTTTTGGTAGTTCTGAAAAGAGCTGGTTTTGGTAGTCCTGAAAAGAGCTAAAGATTTGAACAATGCGCTGCTTTTGTTTCTTTCTGTTGCAGGAAAGTGGGTATATATAATTATATGGTAATTATATTATTGTTTCTCTTTTTGAACATTTGTAAAATTCATTTTTTATAAGTATGGAAATTAATCCTATTAACCCATTTGCATCATAAGCGCATATATGCGCGCATTTTGCTTGGCCACTATCACCAAAGCGCGCATACAGGGTGTCCGCGCCAAAGTGTTACACCTTAATATCTCATGAACTATTGATGTCACGAAAAAGTGCTTATATGGAAATTGCAGGGTAAAAGAGGCCCTATGTTTTGGCAGAAGCAAAATTTTTTTATTGTTATTAATGTAAAAGATATGATGGTGAAGTTTCGTTTTTTTAAATGGAACTATAATTTTTTCTCGATCAGGCGATAGTGCTTTTCAAGACGAATTCATCAAGGTTTTATGTACTTACCCGATTTTTATTAGTTTTCGAGATATAACGCTTAGAAATTTACTGATTTTCAGCAGTGACATCTCGGTTTGACGAGTAAGTCATAAAAACGTTCTTATTGTTACGGTAAGTGCCGCTGGTTTGACTCTGCCTGCCGAAACAGATAGGCGGGGTGTATGGTCAAAATGGCAGGTCCGAAGAGTAAGAAACGTGAAAAGTATTGTCCATTACGGTTTAAGTTTTCCGTATCAAAGATGATATTAATTGTAATTTGGAAGGTTGGGACATTTATTTAAATGTTTCAGTACAAGGTAGGTATAAAGACAATTTAACAATATAACTGACTTGAAAAATAGAATACACAATGCATGCGTAAATATCCCGTGCGAAATTATGGAAAACGTCGAGAACGAATTTGTAAAACGTATACAAACTTGTATTTCAAATAGCGGAAAGCACGTGGAATAAATTTTTTGCATATTATTTTTTGTTAAATTGTCTTTATACCTACCTTGTACTGAAACATTTAAATAAATGTCCCAACCTTCCAAATTACAATTAATATCATCTTTGATACGGAAAACTTAAACCGTAATGGACAATACTTTTCACGTTTCTTACTCTTCGGACCTGCCATTTTGACCATACACCCCGCCTATCTGTTTCGGCAGGCAGAGTCAAACCAGCGGCACTTACCGTAACAATAAGAACGTTTTTATGACTTACTCGTCAAACCGAGATGTCACTGCTGAAAATCAGTAAATTTCTAAGCGTTATATCTCGAAAACTAATAAAAATCGGGTAAGTACATAAAACCTTGATGAATTCGTCTTGAAAAGCACTATCGCCTGATCGAGAAAAAATTATAGTTCCATTTAAAAAAACGAAACTTCACCATCATATCTTTTACATTAATAACAATAAAAAAATTTTGCTTCTGCCAAAACATAGGGCCTCTTTTACCCTGCAATTTCCATATAAGCACTTTTTCGTGACATCAATAGTTCATGAGATATTAAGGTGTAACACTTTGGCGCGGACACCCTGTATATGCGCTCATTGCACTTGGGCATTTATCACCAGAGTGTATATTATACCCATGCGTATTTGGCTCTCAATCAATGAAAAGAGGTGATCGCGAATAGTTTCAAGGTAAAATAACTTAGAAAAATAAAAAAAAATGGATGGTTATGTTTCCGATAACAGTGAAGAGGTAATTAGATCTAGAAAATGTAGATGTTTTATGGCGATTTCTTCTGATAGTTGTGCAAAATAATTAGATTTTATTCCTCTCATAATTATGAATCTATAATGAAGTAAAAATTCTTTATTTATGTAATATTGCTTTTATTTTTAACATTTAAAAACATTTTCATTAAAATACAATCAAAAAAATTTTTGGTGATAAGAACGAATTTTTCACTTTTCTGTGTGATGCAAATGGGTTAATATTGTAAACATTTTAATGAAAATATTTAACTCTAATAAGCACGAAGCACACATAAATCGAAACAAAGTTAAACTGGCACAAACCATAGCAGATGCAATTGACATGTATAAAGAATGGGCATAAACAGATATAGAAATGCAACAAGAGTTTATATTTGATGATTTCACGTGTTCAAATCTTGCCTATTTTTGTAAATTAAGAGGAAATGGAATAAGCTTCTACTTAAAAATCTGCAAATATTTTTTTGTTCCGTGGGAACCAGAAAATACTGTTTGCTTCTTGATTCATGGAATATATATAGCAAAAAGAAGTTATGACGATCAATCACAAGGTAGGAAACAGTGTAAGAAACAGAAAATATTAAAAATTCCAAAAAATACCATACCGTTTGTTCAACCATTTGACATCAGTAGGTTTCGAAGTTGAAAAAATTTTGTTCAGAAAATTTCTGATCCTTTAGTATTATTGAATTTAAATACAAATTTATTCGCAAAAGGCGATGTAATAAAAATTGAGAAAGCTACAGTTGAATGCTTGCTTCTGAAAATTATGCTATATAATGTGCACAATAGTGAAAGTCAATGAAGAAGTGTGTAAAACACAAATGTTGTTTACACCACGAAAACTTTATAGAAACTACATCAGTACATTGACAACAATACAAAGTTTCTAATTATTAAAACAAAACTCAACTGGGTTATTAAATTCATCGGGTGTTCCGAACGTGCGACGGAACACAATACGCGAGGATTTCGTAGGTAGTTTATGATGGGTCCGGGTCCAACAGTTATTTTTGAAAGACAGATTTTTAGCCATCGACGGCAATTTAGTTTTACATTTTTTCGAACAATGCCTTTAGAATTTCTAAGTTTCATTTAGTCTTCAATAACTAGTCCGTCATAAACAGGGTTTTTCCCGAAGGGTCACCGAGGATGGGCCTCGGTTCCGTCCTAGCGGTACTTTTTAGGACAACGTGCGTGTCACCTGGAGGGAAAAACCCCGGCGTTGCCGACCTTCGAGATCCTCCCGTACTCATCGGTATTTTTTTCCACCCTCTTCCAAAAAAGGCGCGCTCAGGGCGCAAGAGAGGGTGGGCCCAAGTCAAGGGGCATGTTGATTGGAAAATCAACATTTCTAATGAGGACCAATCAGCATGCCTCCTTGCACTTCCGACGTTTCGAGGAAGTAACGACGAAACGCATCGTCAGATTTCCAACATCAGTCAACCGAGTCGGACTTGAAAATAAACCAGTCGTGTCAATCATATCGGACACATTAATCTCGAGCAAAGTCATCTAAAAGTCGGACTTAGAACTTTTACGAAAGTCATTCGTTACGGACTTAGTAAATTTTCACGAGTCAATCGTTTAGGACAGCTCTTCTGAGTCAATCGTTCGGACTCATACCAAAATATTATTCTTAGGATTAATTTCTTTCGAATAAACGTGCGCGAGTCAGCACATCGGGTCTAATGTTGAAATAGCCACAACGGAACCAGGCATATCGGAATAAATTTTTGTATCGTGGTGATGAAAGTTGATTGTGTATTAGGGACTGTAATTTAATTATAGAATTCCTAGAATGTAAAGTTATATCCAAATTTAATAAAATTACTAAATCAAAAATTTTTCGTGCAAAATTCTTCCATATTCTAAAACCAAACACATCTAATGGCTGTATAAATCCGGTAGTACCTTTAGGAATCTGTAATATTTCTATGCTTCTATTGTCTGGTACATACCTTTCTATTGACTGTTTTGTAACGTCCCCGGGTACATCATATTGAATCCTGTCGATAAATGAAGACATATGCTAATACGTATATCTTTTTCTATTGTATTACCGACCGCAAATTACCGACTGCACCATAAAAATTCGCGTGGTAATGGGAGGGGGTAGCTCACACGTGCAACATTGTTTAGAATAGATCACCGATCGATGGCGCGCGCGTTAGTTAGAAAGAGACAGAAGATATACTTCGAAACACAGTTATTATAAATTATTATTTAAATGTTTATATTGTGTATATTATTAATTATTCACTCATTATAAATTGCGTTATATTTTTAGCTATTATGTTATGTATTGGTTGCAATTAATTATTTCTTCTATTAAAACACTTATAATTTGCGTATCTAAAAATCATTAAAAATACGATTTAACGGGAAAACTTGTGAAAAACTAAATAATAATAAATCAAAGCGTATTTTTATTAATCAAACTAATATATATTTGCTACTAAATAAAGCGTAATAAAAGAATAACTACTTTTTGAGCGGGAAAAACCCATGAATCTCTGGGTATAAAAGGGCGTGCAGCAGCGGCTGCGAGCGCAGAACAATCTTGGAAGTACTACGTGCCGGACCTCTTAGGAAGCGACTAACTGGAGCAGTTTTAACTGGTAAGAGCCTACAAGATTCTTAGTTTTGACTGGACAGCGGGTATCAGCCATTTGGATACTCGATCGTTGGGTAGTTCTAGTAGCCAGCTAACGCAGGCTCCCCGTTCAAACGGTCTTGTATCTGAAACTCCGTAAGGAGAGTGCTATGCTCAGCCCCAGAAGAAACTAAGACATCAACGAGAGCTCGCCAGTCACTCACACATATTTCTTATTTTTCCGAGTTACTAACTCGCCATCAGATTCTCGGAGTTCGCTCTGGGTAGTTTAGTAGCCAGCTAACGCAGGCTCCCCATTTGAGCGGCTTGGTCTCTGAAGCCCGTGTCTTTTGGGTGGCGTTTCAGTAATTTCAATAAATAATTAAAGTTGAGTCATTTTTATTTGCTACCTTGTTGGTCACACGTCGGTCACTTGATTCTTGCATCGTTGGGTAGTTCTAGTAGCCAGCTAACGCAGGCTCCCCAATTAAGCGATCAGGTTTTGGGTGTCGATTTGTGCTCTGACAAAAAGGGCCATGAACTAATTAGTTTAGAGTCAAATAAAGAGTAACTGTTCCACGTCTAATACAAATTTTAGAGTTTTTGTAATTAACCAAATATTGTTCTGTCAGTTTTGTTAGGATCTAGATCCATTGTAAATTGCGTTATTTTCTTGCATTATTAAATTGCATTATAAATTGCGTTATTTTCTCGCGTTGCGCATATTATTATTATTAAAACCGCGTAATTGAAGTAGTTAGCTACCGTTCTGCGATTTGCGTCAACAACAAGTCTATTATACTCCAATGTGCTTATAGAATTCAGTCACATATACATTTTTATATTTACTAAAGTAATTGTTAGTTATAACTCTTTTTCTCATCATTATTTGAATAAACCTAATTAATGAAAGGTATTAACCTGTAGATTTCACTCTTTAACCACACGCCACCACGATCCCACATTCTTTTAGAATTAGTTAATAGTAAAAACGAGTCGCTTAATAAGCAAAAGCCGCTCTTTGCTTCATAAGCGCTGTAAAATACCTGAGTCTAGTACCAGGGACGTTACAGTTTGTTGTGACCGCTCCATGAATCCAAAAGCAAAACTGAATTTTCTGGTGTGTGCGGTAAATAAACTTCTTTTAGCCAAATATTCAAATGTTCTTTTGTTAATTTTCCCGATACCGAAGCTTCAATAAAAACGTTTGGTGGTTGAAATAAACTTTGTTTCACGCGAGGTCCTAATTTTCCACTAACTTCCTTTAAAACTATAAATAACGGCGATAACAACTCCCCTTCGGCAGATATAATTGGTGGTATTGTGTAACTACGAGTTATAGAAGATTTTGATTGAACTAAACTGTCTGTGCTTTTTTCCCCTTTCCACGATAAGGTTCTCCCGGAATGAAACTCTAACCGAAAACCACTTTGGTCGGAATTAAAAACGTTACCTAATCCATATCTGACTATATATTCTTTTGCATGCATTACAAATTTGTCTGCTGTACTTCGCAAATCGTTATCGTGGACAGTAATTTTTTTATTCCTTGCGTCTGAAAATTTTTCGAATGTTTTTCACCAATTTGTTTCATTTTATCAAAAAATGATCCGCCTTTGTCGATTTGGGTTTCCCATCTGTATAATTGTTGACGACTTTTTACTTTTCTAAATTTCGACTGCACGCTGTTAAATGATAATTTTCTCTTTTTACCACTTCGCCAAAACTTTATTACTTCTTCTTTATACTTCAAATCAACATCATCAAGGTCCGCCTGTCCAGAAGTTCCCTCATGCGGAGAGTCCGACGGTGAAATGGTATCCGTTGATGATGACGATTCGCCTTGAGCTTCAATTCCTTCCTCTTGCACACTGAAGTCACTAAACGATGGTTCTCCTACTGTATCATCAAATACTAATTCCTGATAAACTTCTACATCTCCATATCCACTTAATTTATAACTGTCAATTAAATCAATTATGCTTTGTGCCAATTCTATTTCTTTAGCATTTTTGTCCGAATGCTTACTAATGTCATAATTGTAAGTTTCTATTAAAATATTTATAATATTATTTGGGTTAACCCTCATTTTAATAAATTTTAAAACAACGCAAAAAGAGAAACTTGAGAAACACTTAAAACACTGCACTGATGCACTGTGTTGTGCTGCGCGTCAACTTAATATATACACAAGCTAGTTAGGTGTTGATTCAGTGACCACTGCTCCGATGGTATGAACAAAACAACTGATGTAGGAGGTATAAATTGAACTTTATTTTAATACTTAAAAAAAATCACACGACGTAGTAACGGACTTTTAAAGATGTTTACTAGTTAAGAGATGGCGAGACAATCTGCTCTGTCTCAAATGAGTGTTTTCCACAAAAACTAAAAATGCGGAGTGGGATCGGCATGTATTTGGGGGTAGACGAACGACTTGTGAAAATTAACTATCAGATTGGTCGACAAAATATTGCAAGAAGGGGTAAGAACCGCCCTAACAAAATGTTGAGCTCAGGTCAACTTTGACCTGAAGAGCTTTAATAAAAATATAAAAACATATAAAAATTTCGGAGTTACGAATTGTCCGCAATAAACCGCTGTAACGATAACGGTCATTTTGTTAAGAATATTCTAACTGAATAAAAATATGGTCCTAGGATTTTAAGATCGAGTCCCAACACACTGCTATTCAAATACTGATACCAATTGCCGCGCTGACAAGCGTATCGTAGTATTTGTAATAACTCTGTGCATCGAATAATAACTCGCTGCTGTCCAGACGTCCTCGAAAACTCGGAAGATCAAGGAAACATGCTGATTAGTTTTCTTTCCAAATTTAATTTTCCAATCATCATGCTCCTTAGATGACAGTGACCACCCCCTTTGTACTTTCCAATACGCCTTCCATTAGGAGAGGGAGAAGTAATACCTGTGCGTACATAAGGATTCCTAAAGTCTGGCAACGCCGGGGTTTTTCCAAAAAAGTAAGCCCACGATAGCCAGAGCACTATTCAATTCTGCTGATCGCTAAATTACCCTTCTGAAAATACGGAGTTTATGATGAGAGCAAAGCTATTGAGGACGCAGCGAAAATTACATTTTGTCTTTATTCTGTAAAAAAGGGAAATTAATACTGTTAACAATACTAACTCTTTAGAAAGCTTCGTGTCTTGTGTTCGTGGTATAAATGGCATTTGTGTTTTACACACTTCTTTATTGAATGTTATTACTGTGCACCCTGTACAACTTGATTTTGGAAGTTCAACCCTTGATAATAAAATTAGCTCTTTCAAATTATTAAAAGTCAAGTAAATAAACTTATACCTGCGGCTAAAAGTTTTATTGGCCACAGAAACTTATGTTCCGTACAGCGACGACTGGTACCGCGGCGGATTTATACCTGCCCGCTGGACCTTCCCTGGCTACCGATGGAACAATAAACATCTGATATTGTTAAAGACGTGACAAATTATCGTATAAAAATGGCTCACCCTCTTTAAAAACAAATCTCAATTCATTTCTCCGTAAAAGGTAAGAGAAAATTGTATATGTAATAATTATTGCTAAATTGCAATAAACAAAAAATTCCAAAAACACGTATCCCCTATTTTGATCCATATTTTTCGTATATAAATCTGCAAAAAAGTCGAATTGCATTTAGGGTGAAAAATTGAAAGAAAAGTCCAATTTTTTAATATATTATTTAAATAAATAATTTCTCCCGAAATTTTTGTCAGTAACTAAATTCCTGACTAAAAACTATACAATTTAAAAAAAAATCACCTTCCTACACCCTCTAGTTTCCGAGATATTAAGGAAAATGTGTTTTCAACCCCGAACTTTGAGGGCTATTTTCACCCCCTCAACATGGATGTTCGCAGATATAAAAAAATACGTGTTAAATGATTTTTCGAAAGCTACCACATATGTCAATTTCATTAAAATCCGCGTGCGACACCTTGGTGATGTCCTTTGTTAGTAAAACCTTTGTCTTTTCTTGTTTTTTTTTTGTTTATAGTCCCCGATTTTCTCCCTCCCTCTTCTTCTGTTTCGTTCACCTTGTTTTTCGTGGCATTTGAAATTGTTTGTTTTTTTTCTTTTTTTTGATTTCCCCCTGTTAATCGCACTTGAGTCTGTTACAGGACTGCAGTTTTTTTTTGTCGGCCGCTCGCTCGCCTCAATGCGCGGCCTCTAGGAGCGGGCGCGAAAGCGCGGAGAGGGGATAGGACAATTTGGGGGGGGGGGGGGGGGGGGGGGTAACGAGGCATATTTTCATTTAGTTGATTAGCCTTTTTCTTTTTTTGGTTATGCTTCGTTACGAGGATCCCCCCGAATTGCCAGCCCCACTCCCCCGCCCAAGCGAACCCCCACGCCGCTGGGGCAAGAATGAGTGAGCGTGTGTGTGTGTTTTTCTTTGACTATCAATTGCATACCTTTCCCTTTTTACTTTTTTTTTATATATATTGCGGGCCCCGCTTTTGTCCTCCCCCCTTCTACCCTCCAGTCACTAGGAAGGAGCATCGTTGTCCCCGGTCGCGGAGGAACCTCTCCCTGAGCGACGGTGGCGCGGGATGGGTCCATCGAAGCGGAGTCGCCGGCTGTCCGGTCGCGACGCCACCCCGTCATCCTCCGCGGGGGTGACCGGCAGCCCGTCACAGAGGAACGCCAGGCCTGGGGACGAGCCACCCCCAACCGCCACCTAGAGAGTGCCCCAGGACCTGGCCGCAAGGCACCACGAGATGGCCCATCCTCGACGCCGAAATCCTCGGGGTGGGGGAATACCGCGAACCGGGGAAGAAGATCACGAGGAAGGAAGAAGCAAGCGAGCCGCCGCAACAAGAAGTCGAGTCGTTTTTCGCCGAAGCCCCCCCCGTTAAAATTCGGATCTTTCCTTTTTTTCTTTTTTTTGGCTTTCCCGTGTATTTTACGTGTTGAGTTTTTTTTTGAGCTTTTAGTAGTGCGTTCCGTCCTTTTTGCTTATTTCTTGTATACTGTACTGTGTGTGAGTGTGCCTGTGGATTATTCGTCGCCGCCCCTGTGTGGAAACATCGGAACACTGCGCAAAAAGGTAGGAGCCCTCTCCTTACCTATTCTTTCTATTATTCATTTTCTATTATTCATTTGTGCGTGGGCGAGGGTGATAGGACCCCTGGCCGCAGTGACGAGGATCGTAGAGGCCGCGAACGGTCTACGTCGACACCGTTCGCCCTAATCTATCTTTTTTCGTGCTGTATTTGGTATTTAGGACCAACGTCCCCTTGCTGTCCACGACCCCTAAGAGGGCGTGCTCCCGGCGGACGAATCATCCGACTTTTCTACATCTTTTGTCTTTCTTTTGTACTCACGCGTACCGTGAGCCCCCGCGCCGCGAAAGCCTCCCTCGCAATTGGCGAGTCGACCCTTTTTCCTCGACCGTTGCTTGTAACGCGTGGGGCCCACTATAGTTTTTTCTGTTCTGCTTACGTGGCCTACTTGGGGCCCGAATAAAAGCCTTTTCTGTTGGATACAAACTCGCGGGTCTTTTACTAATTTTTTTCTGACCCCCTCTGATTCCCGCTCCCGACAGAGCAGCCGGAAGGGCGATTTCCGCGGACGTGTGCATTGGCACTGGCGCCCCGTAAAATAAATCGGCCGTGGGTGTGAGCATCAGTACGTGGAGGACCGTTTTCCCTAACTGCCTCCACTCTAGGGAACCCCCTTCGGGCTTTCCCCCACCGATCCGTCACATACTTGACTCGTCAAGCGGGTATTTGCCATTCGGTTACTTGGTCGCTGGGTTGTTTTAGCAGCTGGTGAACAACAGGCTCCCCGTTCAAGCGATTTTGTAACTCAAACTCCGTAAGGAGAGTGCTACGCTTATCGCCAAGAAAGGCTAAGACATCGAACAAAAGCTCTCAGCTACTCGTATTTGATTTTGGTCGGATTGCTAACACGCCTTCAGTTTCTCGGAGCTCGCTCTGAGTTACTCCCCCTCGTTGAGCGGCTTGGTCACTGAAGCCCGTGTCTTTTGGGTGGCGGTTCAGCAATTACGAGTTCATAATTAGAGTCAATTTTGATTTGCTACCCGGTTGGACGTATATTGTTCATCTGACTCTGGCTCCCCAATTAAGCGATCTAGTTTTGGGTGTCAGTGTGCGCTCTGACAAAAAGGGCCATGGACAATTAGTTGTCGAGTCAAATTATACAAGAGTAATTGTTCCGAATAATAATTCATTAGATTCAGATAAATTTTGGTAACTTGAATTAATAAAAGAATACTGTTCTCACTTAGCGTCTTTTCCGTAGTCGACTACACCGCGTTAGATAGTAGTTTAATCTGTCTAATTCTTGCGAAAACGTATTTAGGTGCGTTTAGAGAATTCCACCTAGGTTGAATTCCTCGCGGCGGTAGATTACAGAGCGTTAGCATTATTAACTTTATAAAAATTTCAATTATATAAATCCAGAAACCGAATTACACTTAGGTAGGATTCATTATAAATTATAGACGTGTTAATCAAGTAAAATCTTGTCACTGCGATAGCTTCGAACACGAAAATCAAATATATACTTGTATCGTCGAAATCTGTCCAACATGGAGAGATTTCGTGTTTCAAGGAATATATGAATTCGATTGAGGAAGAGGGTAAATAAAAATTGTTTAGACACAATTGAGCCTGAAAAATCGTGATCGTTTATTGGCTCTAGCGATTCGAATTAGGGGAAAAAGCCTTGCGGCATAAAAAACCCCTTACAAAAATATGTATTCGTTAATGACTTTACGGTGAAAATGTGTACGAGTATGTGTACGTTATGTTGATTGCGTATTGAATGAGGAGAACAAGGTCTCGCTCAATGTTGTTCAATTGGAGGAGAACAGGGTCTCGCTCAATGTGGTTCGATTTGAGGAGAACAGAGTCTCGCTCAGCGTTGTTCGATTCGCGTGATAATTCACGTTGCGTGAGATTATTCACGATGATCGATTCGAGGAGTGTAGGACTCATTCGAATCATGTATGATTTAACCACCCTACCGTGGCCTGTTCGAGGAGTGTAGGACTCACCCGAACAGTGTGTAATGTACGATTTAACCACCCTACCGTGGCCCATTCGAGGAGTGCAGGGTCTCGCTCGAATGGTGTTGTGAATGATTTCCGAACCACCCTGCATTGGTTATGTTACGTTGCGTTATGCGGAACTTTCGAACTCACGATTGACTTTTTTACTCTCGATCCGAACCGTGCAAGCTTCAACGTTCGACTATATTTTTGTTGTACGAAAGATCGCCTAAATACCCTCGCGTTTCCGAAAGTAACGGTCAAGAAAAACTCTATGCTTTTTGTTCGTCAAAAACTGTTTAAGCGAGAGGTACAGCTGTAGCTGGTTTATGACACGTGCATGTCTACGGTAAGATTCGTTCGGGCCGGATGTGATAGACAATAGGGTCCCCGGTGACCCGTATTCCAAAGTAAAAACTATTGATGATGGCTTACGCGCCGAACCGCTTAGGCCCTGCAATAAATCGTTTAACCGCGGCAAAGGTTTCGGTTCGCGACCGAACATACTCCCCCCGTTGCGAGTGCAGCGAGCAATGTTTTTGTGTATTGTGATTAATGTGTTGTATGTTGTATGCATGGATAATTAATTAGAAAATGGTACAAAGATTTTAAGTAGTTTCGATTAATGGACACAGTTGTGTGATATTGCGTTTGATGATGCCGTTGGCGGTTTTGATCGTGACGACTCGGACTTCTCCGTCGCCACCGGGATGTAATTCCGTTATTCTGCCCAGTCTCCATCTCATGCAAGGCTGATTTTTGTCCATCAGGATGACGATTGTGTCGATGTTGATTTGACCGCTGGATTCGTACCATTTTTGGCGCTTTTGTAGCTCGTTCAGGTATTCTTGATACCACCGTTTCCAGAAATCCTGCCGTGCCTTGCTGATAATTTTCCAGGAAGTTAGGCGATTTTCTGGAACTGAAAGATAATTATCTTCGGGCAGCATCGTGAGCGGACGACCGACTAATAGATGCGCAGGTGTTAGCGCGATAGGATCGTTCGGATCTGATGAGATGGGGCATAACGGACGTGAATTCAAGATGGCTTCGATTTCTATCGCGAGTGTGTTAATCTCTTCAAACGTAAAAAGACGTTCGCCTACAACGCGTTTGAAGTGATGTTTGAAGGATTTGACCGCGGCCTCCCAAATGCCTCCAAAGTGAGGTGTTGACGGTGGATTAAAATGCCATGTTATGTTTTTAGCCATTGAAAACTCTGATACGCGATCTTTAAATTCTGTGGATCCGAATAACGCGTATAATTCGCGGAGATGATTGTTCGCGCCTACAAAGTTTGTACCGTTGTCGGAATACACATGAATCGGTATAGCTCGACGCCCAATGAAACGTCTGAAGGCGCCGAGAAAACCTTCGGTAGTAAGGTCACTCACGATTTCGATGTGTACTGCCTTAACGGACATACAAATGAAGACGCAGCCGTACGCCTTTATACTGTTTCGATTTCTATGTTTTTTCTCTTTGATGAAGAGCGGACCGAAAAAATCGACACCCGTGTGTGTGAAAGCTGCGGTTTGTTCGACGCGCGATTTAGGTAGATCGGCCATTTTGCCTTGCAACGGAGACGGCCGAAAACGAATGCAGCGAACGCACCGTCTTACAATTTTACGAACCTGATTTTTTCCGTCAAGGAGCCAGAAACGGTGTCTTATTGTATACAGTGTTGTCTGAATACCGGCATGATATGTGCGTTCATGAGTTTCGCGAATGATTAAATCCGTGACATGATGATATGACGGCAAAAGAATTGGATGTTTTTGCGAATATGGAATTTCGGCGTTTTGCAACCGTCCGCCGACGCGAAGCAAACCGTTTTCGTCGAGGAATGGATTCAAAGAGGCAAGTCGACTACCCTTTGCTCCCCCCGAAACCGAAATGTGTTGCAATTCCTCGGTGAATTGTTCTTTCTGAATCGCTCGTAAAATAACACGTTCTGAGTTTAATTTTTCTTGCGCGCACAGTTTTCCGCTGTAATTGTTCGAACGAAGCATACGCAAACAATATGCAACGACGCGTACTAATTTTGAATATGATGAGAAGTTATTGAAAAATTCACATTTCTTAAGATTTAAAGTTAAGCACGTGTTTTTCTTTAATCCGGGTAGCTCCTTAACGGAAATCGGTGTATTCACTGGCCAATGAATTTCAGGTTGTCGCAACCAATGAGGTCCCTCGAACCACAACTTGTTCTCGCAGAATACCGCGGGAAATTGACGTGATAATGCATCTGCCGGATTATCAGTTGTTAAGATGTGTCGCCAGTCGGCTTCTTTAACTGTTTGTATTTCCGCGACGCGATTGGCTTCAAAAAGTTTTAAAACCGTCGGGGACTTCTTAAGCCAATGTAAAACTATTGTGGAATCTGACCAAAAAATAACGCGATCAACTGGAAAATTAAAAGCAGTTCGGGTCTCTCGGTAGAGTCGAACGAGTGTCAACGCGGCGCACAGCTCGAGCCGTGGAATAGTCAGTTCTTTAATCGGCGCGACTCGTGATTTCGCGCAAGCAAGACGAGCGAGAATATGACCTTCTTGATTACAAGAACGTATGTATAAACACGCGCCATATCCTGTTTTACTTGCGTCGCAAAATCCGTGGATTTGGATAATTTTCGGGTTTTCGATGATGAGTTTCCGATCTACTGATAAATTGTTAATGCGAGAAAGTTGGTTTGAGAACGAAGCCCATTTCGTGTATAAGGCTTGTGGTACCGATTCGTCCCAATCAAGCTTCGTTTTCCAGCATTCCTGCATGAAAGACTTTGCAGTTAAGATCACTGGTCCAAGAAGCCCGAGAGGGTCGAAAATTTTCGCGATCTCTGATAAGATTTCGCGCTTGGTAGATTTGACAGGGGAATCGAGTGATTTTACTGTATAAACGAGTTTATCCCCCTGTGCATGCCATCCGATTCCTAACGTTTTTATTACGGGATTGTTATCAATTGTGCACTCTGAACCGAGGAGTTTTTCGTTAATGTTATCGAGAACATGATTATGATTCGAGGCCCATTGACGTATATTGAACCCGCCGCGTTTCAAAAGGTCTATTATTTCGTCGCGTATTCTGAGTACTTCGTTTAAAGTATTTGCCCCTGTTAGGAGGTCGTCGACGTACAAATCGCGTTTTAAAATTTTGGAGGCATAAGGAAAGTCCGCGCTCTCGTCGTCTGCGAGTTGTTGGATTGTACGAATCGCGAGAAACGGTGCGGAAGATACGCCGAAAGTTACGGTGTTTAGCTGAAATGTTTGAACGCGATTATGATTATACCAAAATACGCGTTGGTATTTACGGTCTTCTGGATGGATCAAGATTTGCCGATACATCTTTTCGATGTCGGCAGTAACGACATAAGTGTGTGTGCGGAACCGGAGCAAATGTTCGAAGAGTTTGTCCTGTATCGTGGGACCGATCATGAGTCTATCGTTTAACGAAATGTTTTTATCTGTTTTGGCCGACGCGTCGAAGACGACGCGGACCTTGGTTGTCGCGCTCGTAGCCTTTATCACGGCGTGATGAGGCATATAATAGCCGTTCGCGGATTCGTCGTTTACCGGTGACATGTGCCCGAGATCGATATATTCCTGCATTATTTTCGCGTATTCCATCTTTAGTGTCGGATTTGAATCTAATTTCCTCTGGAGAGCATGAAAACGTCGTAGAGCAAGTCGTCGAGAGTCGCCGAAATCTTTGTCGCCGGATCGGAATGGCAATCGCACTAAGTATCGTCCTGTCTCGTTACGCGTCGTGTTTTGTACGTAGTGTGATTCACATAAAGTTATTTCCGAAAGATTTGATAATTCCGCGTCCACGTTCTCTATTAGCCAAAATTTGGCTATCTGTTCTTTTAATTCTGTTAAATTGCAAATGATTTTTTGATTTTCCGCACTATCTACCGTGCCGCCTACGATTACCCATCCGAGCTGGGTCTTTTGTAAAATAAGATCACAACCGTCCCGAGATAAATTAATCTGACCTATCGAAATTAATGATAAAGTTGCTCCGGAGCCGATTAACAGATCGACAGGTCGTGGTATATGAAATTCGGGGTCGGCAAGACGTAAATTTGACGGAATATTAATGGACTCACGCGGGAATCGTTCGTCCGGTACGAATTCAGTGATTTGCGGAACTGTTAAACACGTTAAAGACTTTTGAAATTCGTTATGTACTGCTCGAAATGTTATAGTAACAAGATTTTTAGACATTGTCGTCATTTCATTGATCGCGCTGATTGGAACCGAACATGATTGCATTGGAAGTTTTAAACGTCTAGCGAGATTTTCAGTTATAAAATGGGCTGTCGCGCAAGTATCAAGAAGCGCACGGGCTTCTGTAAACGTTCCGTTTCCTGTCCGAATGCGAACTATCGCACTCATCATGAGTTGTGATCGGGGGGCGCGGCACACGGCAGTTAATGCGATTCTTGGTTGTCACGCAACGTTTGAGTTTGAAGATTCGTTTACGGGTTTCGTTACTGATGTGGACGGCACGGCGGATGGTTCTAATCTTTCATAAGTATGAAGCAACGTATGATGGAAATTCCCGCAGTGTTTACATCGCGTCGAATTGCACTGTCCGTGATGAAAACGAAGACAGTTTTTACACAGTCTTCGGTGGTTTACCGTGTTCCACCGCTGCGCAACTGATAATTTAATAAACGACGGGCAATCAAAAACTGAGTGAGATTTTTTACAGTATGAACAACCACCTTTAATGCTGGTTGTCAGTGCACGTGCCCTGGTTTCGGTTCTGCGTGTTTTTATCGCGCGTGGTTCGTATTCGGATCGGCGTTTCCTTAATGCTACGATATTGCCGCGATCGTTTTTCTGTTCGCGCGCAAGTAATCTGGCCGACGTGTCGCTAATAAATTTGTAAAACTGATCTAGTGTGGGAATCTCGTTTACGTCTAACGTCTCTTCCCACTTCTGTAAAATTTCATCCGGTAGTGCTCTTTCCATTACTCGAATGGTCATTACCAGATTCATGTCAACTCCCAACGACTTGATTATGCTACTATGTTGACGAACTTCATCGATTATTTTCGCGAGCCCGCTCGAAGTCGTCTTCGTTATCGGTTTCGTGTCTAAAATAGCATCACAGTGTTTGAATACGAGAATCCGTCGTTTCTCGTACGATTCGACCAACAACCGCCACGCGTTGTGATAATTTTCCGCGCTCGCGTTGAAAATCAAAATCTTACTTAGCGCATCGCCTTGCAGAGAGCTTTTCAGATACAAGAACTTTTCTAAATCGGCGAGATCCGTACGCTCGCCGATCATAGTAGTGAAGGCGTTTTTATAAGAAAGCCATTTGTCAATGCTTCCGTTAAATTTAGGTAGTTCGGCTACCGGTAATTTAAGAGTGCGTCGTGCTTCTACCATTGTTGTATTTAATGCCGAGTTGTTAAGAGAATCATTAGCCTGAATAGATGACGTTCCGGCGGTCGTCATTGGTCCGATTTTGTCGACTACAGCGTAATATCGACTCTCAATCTCATCGATATCATTTAGACGTTCGTTAGTCGGGTCGATAATCGCGAGTTCATCATGTAATTTTTCAAATTCTTGGAATAATTCAGTAACGTGAGTTAATCGCAAGTTCAAACTTGTTCGATCAGATTTCCCGTCCGCGAGGCAATTTTCTAGATTAGTAAGGCGTCTCTTAAGCGATGCGCGTTTCTGATTTATGACTTGAATCTTGTCCATTATAAACGATCACGTACGTCACTACTCGCGTGAAGCTAAATGAAATAACTATCGGAAAGTATAACAAAAAAATACTTAGCTTCACTAAGTGTCTTCAGCAGCGGGTGACAGCTGGATGAGAGAAATCCCGGATGGTGATGGTGATGATCCTCCTGGGTTCCTTTGGCAGGATGATATTCAAGGGTGCGACGTGTAGTTGGCCACTGAAATGGAGCTTCTCACGACAACACTCCGCGTATCGATACTGATCGGACCGTACGGACACGATAGTATAAGTACTTCCGAAAAAGTATTAAAGTTGCCGAGCTGATCGGTTTGTCTATCGCGTGTTTCCACGTTGACAATCGGAGCTAGACTAGGTCGTTCTAGTTTCCTCGTTTTTCGTCGAAGGGCCCTCCCCCACCAGGGAAGATGCCCCGACTTGGAGAACATCCCCACTATAGCTCCGCAAGGAACGTTGTCCAGTTAAGGATGTTAAAAATGTTAAAGTTCGACCATCGTGGCAAAAAAGGTTAAGAACCGTTAATTGCTAGGTCTTACCCGATTGGGCTATATGAGAGCCCACGGTTGGACTTGTTAAAGTTTTTAGAGTTCGAACATGCGTCGAAAAAGGTCGGTGCGACCCTTAAGTTTATTACCGGTACGGTAACTTATTGAAGGCTGTGAGCCGAACGATTAACCGTGTAACGGTTTGGGCCTGGCGGCCGTTGATTAGGAACTTGGGAAATTCCCGGGTCGGTAAAACCCTTATTCATACTCGTTTACACATTTTCACCATTTTACCGCTCACACCTCACAGGAGGCACCAAAAAATGTATCGTCGAAATCTGTCCAACATGGAGAGATTTCGTGTTTCAAGGAATATATGAATTCGATTGAGGAAGAGGGTAAATAAAAATTGTTTAGACACAATTGAGCCTGAAAAATCGTGATCGTTTATTGGCTCTAGCGATTCGAATTAGGGGAAAAAGCCTTGCGGCATAAAAAACCCTTTACAAAAATATGTATTCGTTAATGACTTTACGGTGAAAATGTGTACGAGTATGTGTACGTTATGTTGATTGCGTATTGAATGAGGAGAACAAGGTCTCGCTCAATGTTATTCGATTGGAGGAGAACAGGGTCTCGCTCAATGTGGTTCGATTTGAGGAGAACAGAGTCTCGCTCAGCGTTGTTCGATTCGCGTGATAATTCACGTTGCGTGAGATTATTCACGATGATCGATTCGAGGAGTGTAGGACTCATTCGAATCATGTACGATTTAACCACCCTACCGTGGCCCATTCGAGGAGTGCAGGGTCTCGCTCGAATGGTGTTGTGAATGATTTCCGAACCACCCTGCATTGGTTATGTTACGTTGCGTTATGCGGAACTTTCGAACTCACGATTGACTTTTTTACTCTCGATCCGAACCGTGCAAGCTTCAACGTTCGACAATATTTTTGTTGTACGAGAGATCGCCTAAATACCCTCGCGTTTCCGAAAGTAACGGTCAAGAAAAACTCTATGCTTTTTGTTCGTCAAAAACTGTTTAAGCGAGAGGTACAGCTGTAGCTGGTTTATGACACGTGCATGTCTACGGTAAGATTCGTTCGGGCCGGATGTGATAGACAATAGGGTCCCCGGTGACCCGTATTCCAAAGTAAAAACTATTGATGATGGCTTACGCGCCGAACCGCTTGGGCCCTGCAATAAATCGTTTAACCGCGGCAAAGGTTTCGGTTCGCGACCGAACAATACTCGTATAAGGAATATCAAATTTAGTTAATATTACAAGTGCGAAGTTTGCTTTATCAGAGATCTGATTTAGGTACAATCCAACATAAAGTACTAACCAGCGAGTTTTATATCGTTAAATTCACGATTGTCTATTTCACATTGTTTAATTTGTCAAATTCTATTATTTGTATTATTACCATTATATCAAGATCTATTTAGTTTCTTTATACTAATCAATCATTTATAATTTATATACTTTTCTTTATTTTGTTGTGACAGAGTTTGGCGTGCAGTGAAACGAAAGAAAACGACACAATTGGTACTCAGTTAACTAAATATATATATTGATAATATAATTGTGAAAAACCAAACGCACGAGCCCGCCTGGGCTCGACCAGAGTACATAGCGAACTACCTACGCACAAGATGCGAAAAACAAAGGAAGGAAAAATATAAATGCGCCCTCTTTACGCGAATTAGGGGAACACATATAGATACTGCTCTAACATGTTGTTTGTTAGTTTCATTTCTTATCGTTATTGAATAAATCTAATTGTTGAAAGATATTGACCTGTGGATTTCACTCCTTAAGCGCACATCACACGAATCCCACAATCTTTATTTGCGAAATCGAGTCGTTTAGGGGTAAAAGCCGCTCTTTACCCTTTTAGCGCTTGTAACTATCTGAACTTAGGTTCCAGGGACGTTACACATGTAATTTGAAAATTCGAGGTGATCCTTGGGTTTACTACTGTTACGGTAATTTGTAAGTCGAGGGCCGGATAGGTCACCGGTCAACGGTTTTGGGCCGGATGACCGCCGCAGGGGAAAGTGGGAATTTCCGATTTCGGGAGACGTCACACTTTTCCCACCCCGTGTTTTCTCCCTTCTCAGAACTTCTCCCTGAGAAGTTTATATATACTCTGTAAAAAGAAGATGCGAGAGAGTCTCCGCTAAGAATTTGACATTGAAATATTAAACCTCCACCGTATCGTTATTCGTTTAAATTGTTGTCGGCCTTTAATTTTTTTTCCTACCTTTAACCCGGAATAGTCTACAATAGGAAGATGTGCAAATCCACTGTTAAGCGTTAAGGAACCAAAACAAGGAAAGAAATAGCAATGACAAGGAAAAGTCATACCTGAAACGAGCCAATAACAAGAAACCCATCCTATGTCCTCGCGTTTCAGTTTGTTGATTCGTTACTCTGACGTGTTCCAACCCCGAGTGAGTATTGATAAGCCTACCCGAAATCGAGAAATTCGTCATTGTTCCATAATCAATTGTAATATACGCAGTAGATTTGCTTGCTCAGTAACATTTATGTAGATGACGATATTTTCTTTGTTATTACTTTCGCGGTATCAAAATAATTTTAGCATGAGCTACTATTGTTGGTGGGTTTTATTTTAAGGAACTGGATTTTAAATTCACCCAAACTATTGAAGACTCTTTCTGTAGTACAATCTTTTCGGGGATCTCGAAATTTTTACAATACCTGCTCTTCATTGGACCTAAAATGGCGTTCTATCTCCAACAATTTCATATGTTAAAGGGTTATAGAATAGGAGGCAACAGCAATTATGACAGTAGTCGAGGATATAAATTGCATAGCTGAAATAACTTGAATCGTTTAGCAATTATCTGAGGTCTGCTGGAAACTTCACCGAAAAATAGTTTAAATTTTAGTAAGCAATGATACTTTTTGTTCGATTTTTACTACTAGAAAAATTCATAAAAACGCAGCAAAACAGAAGAAAATGATGACTTATATGAGGAAATCTATGGAGTACATGTCATAAAAGTCATTGTTTATATTACAGTAATATTTATCTTACTCTAACTGTAATTCTAGGAGTAGAATAGATGCAAGAAGTACCTGAGTTTTGTATATCCGTTATAAAATCTTTTGAAAAAAATATTCTATCTTTTCATTTTGGATTTGTACTCTTAAGATACAGTTATTGTTATTATATAATTTTACATATTTTCATAATATTTATTTGTATGAGCTAAGTTTCACACTCTATTCAATTTTTTTCAGAATGAAATGTATCATGCACAAAGATTATTACACAAAGATATACTGTGGAAAGTGCAGAATAACGTTATAAACTGTGCGAGAGCGTATGTGACAGTAGGAGGAGTTCACATTGATTGTAGTGTTTTTATAAATCTTTCCTCGATACCTGTTTATGACTTGAACAATCTTTGCAATTCGTTCAGGGTTTGTGTACTTATAAAACTACTATGACAAAAATTCTTGCATGTCACATGTATCCTCTACCGGCGTACCTTTCGCTGTGTAATTACCGATACCATATACTATATACCAAACTTCTAGGAGTGATTATGTTTTTTTAGGGAGGGAATAAAAGTAATAGCGAGCATATCAATTACAAAAACAAGTGCATCAAAGCTTTTGGTAACAAACCAAGGCCTTTCAAGAATTGACTGAACTGTTAAATAACTGATCAACTATAGAGAGAGTATGAACCCATACGGGAAAACATCACTGCCTTTAACATACCGAATAGATATGGAGGAGACTACGACTCGAAGCGTAAGATAGATATGTATCACAACTATTTCTACATTACAAGTTGAAACATATTTAAGTGAAAATGGGATATCAACGAAGAAGCAATGAGTACAATTGTGGAAAATAGCAATGAAAAAAAAATAAACCAAATTTGAATTTAACAGAAAATTAATTTGACTGTTATTTATTACGACAGACTAAGACTTTAGTACAAATAATAACATAGAGAAAAAGCGGACTTGTCTCACAGATAGCAAAAGTGGTTTATATGTATACTCGTGTGTCGTCTATTTATTTCTTGACTCCCTCTTGATTTCCGCTCCCGAACGAGTAGCCGGAAGGGTGAATACCCTAGACGTGTGTATTTGCACTGGCACCCGAAATTAGTAGTCGTCCGTGGTTGTGAACGTCGGTTCGCGGAGATCCACTTTCCCTTGTCGCCCACGGGAATCCCTTTCCCGTTCTCCAACCGATTTGTCACAATACAATTTTCCGACATGAGCATACGGAAAAAAGAAAAGTGGAGGTAGCCCTACAGAATTGTTTCAACGAAATACGTGAGGAATAACATGCTTGCCTTCATCATTGATGCTAATGCGAGCGAGATCGCTAAGAAAGCTGAAATAGAAACGAACACACAAAATATTTATAATATATTCAAGCGTAGTAATGTTTACACATCGAAGTACACAAAAGGTTGAAAAACTATTAATTGAAAAAGAGACAGTATTGCTTTTTTTGCAAAATTACGTTAGAGGAGCACTTCACTACTAACTCCCGCAAAATTTTATCGAAAATTTTTGTTCAATGCTTCCGGAAAGTGTGTTCAGGGAAATATGTCAATTTTCTAAGGCGTGGGTGAAATTTGTATTTCTATGTTTCAACTCCAGCAAAACTTTATTGAAAATTTCTGGGCAATGGTGTTGGAAATGGTGTTTAGGGAAACACGGTAATTTTGGAATACGTGTGTGAAATTTGCATTTCCGCAATTTTGCAAACAAAGAATCGACACCTTGATTCGATAACTGCAACGCTTGGGACCCGCTGTTGTTGTAGTTATTGAGTCGAGGTGTCGATTCTTTGTTTACATTTGGCTCGCGTCGACCGCTAAACGTAGGAAAGGTCAGAGAGCGAACGAGAGAGACTATTTAAAATTAAATTTTTAGAAAAGTCCAACGAGTAATGGACTTTTGGTTCCATATAAAATCGTACCTCTATACACTCGAAAAAACAAACAATATTACTACATAAACAAATGTTGTTCAAATTATGCCGTGTTGGGTCTCATTTTGATCAGGAGAATCTCACAATTACATTGGTAAAAGTAATATTTAGTAAAACCAAAAAATAAAAAAGTTTTACTGTTGCATTAGTGTTGTCACATCGATACGTCTCTGCCGATTGTTTTCTTTTCTCGGACCTCTCTCTCTTTCAGTCTCTGTTCTTTTCTACGTTCGGCACTCGGCTCGAGCCAAATGTAAACACAAAATCGACACCTCGACTTTATAACTGCAACGCTTGGGTCCCGATTTTGTTGCAGTTATCCAGTCTTTACTGTAATTCACGTTGCGTGAGATTATTCACGATGATCCATTCGAAGAGTGTAGGTCTCACTCGAATAGTGTTGCAATGTATGATCTTATCACCCCACCGTGGCCTGCTCAAGGAGTGTAGGTCTCACCCGAACAGTGTGTAATGTATGATCTTACCACCCTACCGTGGCCCATTCGAGGAGTGCAGGGTCCCGGTCGAATGGTGTTATGATTGATTTCCGAACCACCCTGCATTGGTTATGCTATGTTAAGTTACGCGGAACTTTCTCACTCACGATTGACTTTTCGACTTTCGATCCGACCCGTCCAAGCTTCAACGTTCGACTGACCCTTTCTTTGTACGAAGAATCGCCTAAATACCTTCGCGTTTCCAAAGGCGACAGTTAAGAAACACTATGCTTTCGTTCTGTCGAGTAACCCTCGGATCTCTATCGCCCAGCTTTCCCTGCTTCCCGGAAGGACCCCCATAACTTTCCATACCCCGTAACTTTTCCATCCCTTGTCACACCACTCTCGGTCCCAAGATTTGGGACCTGCCTATCAAGCCGGACCATCGGCGCCAACATCCGCTAGACTACGAAAACCACTTATCGCCAATTTATGGTTTTCTTTCTATGTCCCTACCTAATTATGGTTTTGTGGAAAAATCTCATTTCCCAGGACCCTCTCCCTACCACTGGGCTACCACCCCTTCGAAATTCTAGTATATAAGAAGGCCCTTCGACGGACCCATATACTCAGTTTTAAGTTAACCTTGACTCTGTGCGGGCGTTACTGTAACAGTTAGAAGAAAAATAAACATCTTAAACAACATCCAGCCGAGTTCTTCCTGATTTGACGACAGTTCGTTATAACTGTTTAAAAAGAGAGGTACAGCTGTTAGCTGATTTA
Organism: Megachile rotundata; assembly: GCF_050947335.1. NCBI lineage: Eukaryota > Metazoa > Arthropoda > Insecta > Hymenoptera > Megachilidae > Megachile > Megachile rotundata. The sequence goes on from NC_134986.1 coordinate 1,676,338, forward strand.
TGATACGCACGTGTTTACAATAAGACTGGTTCGGACAGGATTTGAGAGGCAAAAGAGTCCTCGGTGACCCGTATTTCGAGGTATAAACTATTCACGGTGGCCTACGCGCCGAACCACTTGAACTCTGTAATAAATCGCGTAGTCGCGGCAAAGATCTCGGTACGCGGCCGAACACATGGGTGAAGTTTGTATTTGTGCGTTCACGATCACGATTGACTGTCATTTTCGAAGCTGTCGCTCTCGCGTCTGAGCGCGCGAAATCCTCGCGCTCTAATTGGTCCGTGTTTTTGCTTAATAATTCAAAAACGAAGCTTCAAACCCCATTTTTGCAAAAGAAAATATTGTTCAGAATGACGTCCTCTACTACCCCTTTCAGGGAGTAACACTAGTTACGGGACACCCTGTATTGAATTCTACGTATGACTCCGTGTCTCTGGTGGTGTATGAGTCAACATGCAGTCGCCGATTTTCTACTGTTTCTACAAACACGTCTTGTCGGCCGAAAATCAGTATACATGTATAATAACTATTGTTATTGCAAAATCCTATTCTTTGGTATTGTTATGTAAGAAATGCACCGATCGCGATGAAACTTTTCGAATCTCGAAGATCTTTCCAAGATGATCTCATTTGTAACAGACATTTATGGGACTCGTTAATTGTTAATAACTACTGATATTGCAAAAGATTTATTCTTACCCTGCAAGAAATATGGCAACCGTGATTTTTCAAAGTTGTTCCTTTAACTAGACTTCGTCAATTTCTTTATCAATTGGCCGCAAATAAAAGAGAAGGAAAAAAAACAGACTTGTTAGTTGCAAAGGATTATTTTTTCTATGCATGTTCGCCGGTTTTTCCTAGGTGGGTAGTCCGATCGGAACAAAGCCTTTCGCATCTTGTAGAGTCTGACTCCCCATTGGTACCATTACCAAAAATTTTTTCCTCTTTTAGTTGCAAAGGATTATTGTTGCAAAAAAAATTGAAAAACGAATATCCATGTTGTTTTTTACTTAATTATGCTCATGGCATTTACGCAGACAAAAAAAAGCTCGGAAGAACTGTCTCACAGTATCCTATACAATTCTCCCCATTCCACTGAAAAGCGTGAAATAAAATAATTTTAAGAAAAAAAATACACCGACTTAGAAATTATTTTATACTTTTTAGTGCATTTCGATTTCATTCAATCATACAATTACGTCACAGATATGAATGAAACCTATTTACTCGTTAGGTAGTATATTAAATACATTTCAACCTTTTCGGAGGCGGCGCAAAATTAAAAGATTTTCTTGAACATGTGAACCTTTGGACAGCCGAACATAGGCAAAGGTTGTATAGCTATTTTTTTTTCTATACATATAACTCGACAGCAGGTTGACATGTTCAAGAAAATCTTTTAATTTTGCGCCGCTTCCGAAAAGGTTGAAATGTATTTAATATACTACCTAACGAGTAAATAGGTTTCATTCATGTCTGTGACGTAATTGTATGATTCAATGAAATAGAAATTATTTTATACTTTTTAGTGCATTTCGAAGTCGGTGTATTTTTTTTCTTAAAATTATTTTATCGCAGTTAGCGATCGCGACCCGTTCCTTAACCGTATTTTGTACTGCGAAGGGCTGTATCTCGTTGCTTTAGAAAGGCCCACTTCGGCCCTAAATAAAGTTATTTGTTCCTTAGATACTCGCGGGTTATCTATTCATTTTTTGTCCCCCTCTGAGTACCGCTCCCGGAAGAGCAGCCGGAAGGGCGATTCCCTCGGACGCATGCACTTACACTGGCGCCCAGAAGTAGAAATCGTCTGTGGATGTTAGCTACGGTTTGTGGAGGGCCACTTTTTCTCGTCGCCTTCCACCTCAGGGAACCTCTTCCCGGTTCCCTCACCGTTCCGTCACACTATATTACACTTATGATAATTTAAAAGAGAATGGATTTAATATTAGAACTAGCGATTCATGATTAAAAAATAAAGCTAATTTGCCTGTTTATATAGTACAGAAAATATCTTCCATACTTCCCACATTACCAAACATTTCTATTATAATAAAGTTTGTCACGTAATTGGTGGTATCACCGGATAAGAAGCGATCCTATATGAAATATATCGAAAATATATTATAAAAACATTTTGTTATATAAGACTTGCGCCTTAAAAGAATTGAATTCAATAATTGATACAAATATTTGTAAGAAACTTTGTTTGCAATAAAAAAATGACAATTCCACGAATTTTTTCGACAGTACAATTAGTGGACGTTACAATTAGTGTAATTATCAATATCAATAAAATTATGATTATTAGCTACCTTTGTTCAACATCTACAAATACAAACCCGTTCAAAAATGGCCGCAATTATAAATGTTGTTAATATTAGATTCGTGTGTATCTACTGCACTAATAAAATCAGCTAACCCAGCGTTACAGCGGACTGAATTACAAACATTCAACAAATAACACAGTTACTTGTGGCTGTGTTATTCGATACCATTATACAGCGTGTCTCATAACTAGTGTAACTCCTGGAAAGGGGTTGTAGCTGAGGTAATTCCGAACAACTTTTTCCTTTGCGAAAATGGGGTTTGAGACTTTGTTTTTAAATTATTAACGAAAAACAGCAGCCAGTGATACTGCGCGTCCGGTACTCAATAGCTTTGAGTATCGGCACCGGCCGCTGATATATACAGGGTGTTCCACAATTAGTGTAGATCTCTGAAATTGGGGGGGGGTTTGATGTAATTCTGAATAAGATTCGCGGCTTCGTTTTTGAATTATTAAGCAAAAACACGGACCAATCAGTGCGCGATAAATCTGCATCTCAATGTCGCATATAAGTGACATTGCAAGTATACTAAACTCCATTTATATCTATCAGTTCATTGGATCTATACGAAAACTCCTGTATCAGGATAAACATATAATAGATAATAATTTTGGAGGTTGATACGGGTTGTTGTTATTGCTTGTAATTTAGCAAAGGAGCAGGTATTTCTCACCTGCAAGTACTCTTCCTATTTGCGCAATGTAGTACAGACTTTTCCAGAAATGTCACCATGCATTTTGTAATGTTTTGTTAGCCCCTTTGGTATCGAAATCTGATGCATTGATTCAACTCTTTCGCTTTTAATTATCAGAATTAAAGTAAATATGACCCAACAACAAGTCAATAAAATCAGCTTCGTGTAATGATAAAATGGTTTTGTAACGCTCGATGTGAGGTTTATTCGGGTGAAAATTACAGAAAATGATTATAATGTGTGGTTCGTAGCAGCGAAAATCGGATGAGAAAACTATTGACTATATGATTGTGTTGAAGGAGCTATGTCAAAGGTTCAGTCAAGGAGAGAACAACTCTCCTGTCATCCTCCAAATTTTCTAAAAACTTGGATTTTACCAGTCTAAAATTGACTCCTGCTTGGAAACCCAGCAGAGTTGTAATTACTTCAGCCTAAACCCTCAGAACAGCTCTTTTCTCGCAATAGAACAGCCAACGATTTCTTACCTTTTTGCTGTATCGAATTTACACTGTATCTTTTATTTTAATAAACCTCTCATCGAGCGTTACAGTTTCTGTTTAGATTCATGGGGCTCTTGTGTAACATCGGCGTTGTATTAGTAATAATCAAATGTTCGGGGAATTTCCTCGATAGAAGAAATCTCGAGTTAAAATTGTCTGCCCGAACCGAAATTTGCCGGTCTATTCGAACGAAGCAACACGTATTTCGACTGCACGGATTGGAAGAATAAAGAATTGTATTTTTAAAGAGAATTCAAATGTATTTTAAAGAGTATACAAGTTTACAAAAAATTAGTTGAGGTTTGCTTCTGTTTACGCACTGACACTCGACCACGATTAACCCCTCCCCGTTATAGTGGGTTTCCAAGAATTCTCCAGAACTTTTAATCTGCTCGAAAAGTGATTTTCAGCAGTGACGTCTCGGTTTGACGAGTAAGTCATAAAAACGGTCTTATTGTTACGGTAAGTGCTGCAAGTTTGACTCCGCCTGCCGAAACAGATAGGCGGGGTCTTTGGTCGAAATGGCAGATCCGAAGAGTAAGAAATGTGAAAAGTATTGTCCATTACGGTCTAAGTTTTCCATATCGAAGATGATATTAATAGTTTGGAAGGTTGGGACATTTATTTAAATGTTTCAGAAGAAGGTAGGTTAAAGACAATTTAACAAAAAATAATATACAAAAAATTTATTCTACGTGCTTTCCGCTATTTAAAATACAAGTGTTTATGCGTTTTACAAATTCATTCTCCACATTTTTCATGATTTCGCTCGGAATATTTATGCATACATTATGTATCCCATTTTTTAAGTCACTTACATTATTTATGGGAGTTTTATAAATTTCTTGTTTAATATAACCCCACAAGAAGAAATCACATGAAGTTAAGTCAGGTGACCGCGATAGCCAAGAAATTGGTCCACTACGGCCTATTCATTTGTCATTAAATACTCTACGCATCTACTCCCTGGTCTCTTTCGCGTAATGCGGAGCTCCGACCTGTTGGTACCACATATTCTTCCTATCTTGGAGATTTATTTCCTCCAAGATAAGAAATAAAAAATTATTTAAAAATGAAATGTAAGACTGCGCGGTAATCGAATTTTCGAAAAAGTAGGGTCCGTAAATTTTCTATGTGTGCCCGCCGATTACGCCTAGCTGGATGGACCAATCCGAACGAAACCTTTTGCATTTGGTAGGTTCTGACTCCCCATTGGTACCATTATAAAAAAATTTTTCATTTTTTAATTGCAAAGTGTTGTTATTGCAAAAAAACCGGCAACTTTTGAAGTAAACTTTTCTCGATTTTAGTTCGATTTTAATATCTTATCAAGGACATGATTCTGAACAATTTTGTTACTATACAAATTTCGCGGAAATGTTTAGTTTTCGAGATATTAGCGAAAAATTGTTGAAAAGTTCTGAAATCAACTTTGGACGATTTTAATGTCCTTTTAATATGTTATCAGGGACACGATTCTGAACAATTTTTTCCTTATACGGAATTAAGGGGAAGCTTTAGTTTTCGAGTTATTAGCGAAAAACTATTGTTACTAATATATTGAATTCTGCATGGTTTCGTGTCTCTGGTGGTGTATGAGTCAACATGCCGCCGATTTTTCTACTGTTTCTACAAACACGCCTTGTCGGCCGAAAAATCAGTATACATGTATAATAACCATTGTTATTGCAACATCCTATTCTTTGGTATTCTTATGTAAGAAATGCACCGATCGTGATGAAACTTTTCGAATCTCGAACATCTTTCCAAGATGATCTCATTTGTAACAGACATTTATGGGACTCGTTAATTGTTAATAACTACTGATATTGCAAAAGATTTATTCTTACCCTGCAAGAAATATGGCGACCGTGATTTTTCAAAGTTGTTCCTGTTAGTAGACTTCGTCAATTTCTTTATCAATTGGCCGCAAATAAAAGAGAAGGAAAAAAAACAGACTTGGCTTGTTTCTTTACGTGTCAGTCACTGGAAGCTGATTTGCAGTGTTTGTTTGCAAAAGCAAGCGTCGTAATCTTTCCATTCCTGCGAGTACTCGCTCGTCATGAGGTTTAACTAAGACTTTGTTTGGCGCTAAATCAGATAAAACTAGACCATCTAGACTTTTAACACGACTAAGTGCAACGTAAATTTGACCTTTTGCAAAGTTCCTTTCGCCAAGATCAATTACAGCTTTGTTTAATATGGTCCCTTGTAATTTGTGCACCGTTACTGCCCAACTTAAAATAAGTGGTAACATTCTGCGCTCGACATCCCCATAACCTTTTGTCGCCTGAAACGTTGCTGAAACTGGAGATATTGGAATGTAACCATCAATATCTTTGAACCTATTTCCAACAGATTCGCCGTCAAATTTTATAAGAACTGAATTCGGCAATTTCTCCCTGTTCTAGTTGGTCTCTTCTAAGTGCCGGCCATCGAAATTTTTTAACTATTCCCATTGCACCGTTTATCAAACCATCAGAAATTGATATATTTCGCCGCAGCATGATTCGCGATCCCTCGGCTAACGTTATGTATGTAACAGTCCGCCACAGTTATTAACATTTGTAGGAATAACATTTTCTGGTGGCCTTTTTCCATATGTAGCTGCCTCACGGGACTCGTCTACTGCATGAATGATGTACATTCGATGTGATTTTGCTAATTTATCGGTCATTTTTGTATTATATTCATCCACTAATTTTATGGTCGGGAATATTCTTACCGCTTCACCATCCTCAAACTCTCCGGTTAAGGGAACTCTTCTTCGTTCGCATAGTATTTGTAGTTGAAAGGTTGTCACTTCCCCAAACCGTAGGTTATTCAGTAAGTCGATAAACTCGACGTCATCCCTTTGTCGCATGTTAATGGTAAGTTCGCAGAATGAAAATTGGTGCCATAAATTAATTTCTGCGCTACACCAATGTGGCTGTATAAAACACCAGTGTCCTTTTACCGGGGGCAACTGCATGATATCGCCAAAAAGAAGTACATTTACGCCACCAAACAGTTTATCATTCATTTTGAATTCTTGCAATTTTAAATGAATTATTCGCAAATTCTCGTAAGATACCATTGATATCTCGTCAATAATCAACCACCTTATGTACCGCCACTTTCGTCTCTCCTGTTCGAGTCTTTGTCCAGTCAGTCGCCGATAGGTCATTGCAGTACCTTTTTCAATAGGCAACGAGAACAAGGAGTGCAGAGTTTTTCCGAATATTTGACGGGCAGCGACGCCAGTCAAAGAAGCTACTTCAATGAACGATGGTTTTATCATCATATCAACTGTGGGATTATAGCAGCGTTTAATATGTTCAACAAGTAATTTTAAAATAAACGACTTGCCATTACCAGCTCCTCCGGTAATAAAAAGTAACATTTGCTCCGTATCTTCATCATCATTCTTTTTAATATCTTTCTCAATTACTGAGGAAACTGATTTCAATAAATCTTTCTGTTGAACGTTAAGACTTCGAATACTATTAAGGAACACGTCTTCTGGCATTGCAAGTGTTTCTTGCTGTTGATCCTCATACGAGTCAACTTGATCGCAATATACTGTTTCGTTGGCATGAATGCTGACTGGTTCTCTTAACTGTTCATTATTAGTTTCCCCCTCGCGTACAACGTTCAAAGCAACAGCCTGGGCCAGCGCCGCTTCAATAATTTGTTCTGCGTGAGTAAATTGTTCAACGGTTGCGTTTCCTAACATAGGTTTCAATTCGTGTCGCCGTCGAAGAAAACACTGTTCCGAAGATTCGTTTTCAGACATAAGTGTACTTTCATCACGAATTGGAATGTGACACACTATCAAGTTATAGAAATATCCTTCTCTATCGCTGTTCAAGGTATAATATCGGTGGCGAAGTACAGCTGGTCAATTTTATAAACCTCGACCTCGATGTTTCTTCATCGTCATTTCTAAGTTCTGCGTCTCCATCCTCTTCTGTCCACATTCCACTTGAAATTGTTTCATACCGGACAGCAAATTCAGCTAAGCTCAAATTCTCTAGACTGTCCGGTCTCTTTGCGTAACGATCGAATATGTTATTGAAAAATGATGTTTCATATCCTTCGAAACGCAAAATTCTGTATCTCTGCTCAGGCCGACAGCTGTTTATAAATACAGCTTTTCGCGAGCTCATTTTAAGAGGCAGATGGCATAATCGATAAGCACATTCTGCAGCACTGACCATTCGTTGGGACAGAATTGCCATAGATACCGAAAATAATTGATTCCAGACGGTACCGCCGCGGCGTTTCGCATGGGAAACGGCTTCTTTAATAACGTCTCCTGTATCCTGCGGCTCGCACTTATTTGCGTATTTAGCAATATAATATGCAACTGCTGTAACATTTCCGCATGGTTGAATATCCATGTTTGCTTCCCAAAGCTTTAAAAGAGTTGGATTGTAATTATTTACCATAACTTCATTTACGGTTCGCTTAAGTACGCAGAAACGTCCATTGTTGGCAAGTGTGTCATCTGGACCCAAGCACATCGTTGTTTCACTTATCGGTCTAGGAAATCAGACGACAACAACGATTATTACCATCTTTGTAACATGTATCAGAATGTTTATGAATTTGGACTCTTTGTACTATGTCGCTCATGTCTTGGTTTTCTGCTTCCAATGAACAAGATACAACTTTCTCAATAACGTTGCGGCCTTCGTTGGTAAGGAAATCGGGTACATTTTCACACCAAATCAGCATATGTAAATGTGGACTTCCCCTATTCTGAAATTCAATTCTATACCAAAAATCGATAGCAACTCCACCTAAGCAATGAGAGTTTTTTAAATACTGCGTCAACGCGTTTACTCGTACCGTAAATTGTCTTGCTATAACTACTGGATATTTCTGAACCAACTTTAATCGATCCGCAAAAGTTAGGTTTTCATATTCGGTAATGGGACGACCATCGGATAAGAGTAACGCTTTCAACATATCTGGCCAGTTTAGATCATTGCAAGAAAAGGTAGCAAACCATGTGGACGGTCCATGGCGATTAATTCCGAACAGCAACGTTTCCAGTATGATACCGATCCTCTTATATTTCTCATCGTGAGGTGCATATTATCTACTAATCGCTGTGGAGTATGTTCTCCTTGGCGCATTCTACATGATACTGAAACACTAGCTTTCGCGCGGTAATATTCAACAACAGATAATGCGAAGAACAAATAATCTGTTCGTTGAAATCGTTTGTCATTGCTCAGAATACGCGCTTGAAAGTAATCCAGTGGTGTTATTGAGATATCTCGGTGCTCTCCTAAACCATTTTTTCCATCTGGAAATAGAAAGAACCAACATAGTTCTTCCATTCTTCTTTCCCTCTCTAGGTTCAAAGGAGGCGCAGTTTTTCTATGTATATTGGCCAATCTTATCGGGTCATTTTCTGTGTTGTTATTATTACCGATAGAGACGATATTATCGATATTGGGAATATCGTCATCAATCGAACGTAACATACTTGTTGCGAAAACAACTTGCGCCTCGCCTGACTCTGTATGAGTAGTCGCAGCAGGTGATTGTTGTATCCTTTCGACTTGTGGGGATCTATTCCTTTCGGGTGCAATTGCTAGAGGTGTTAATGAGTAGATATTTAGCACATTGCTATTGCCTCCTTTAGCATATAAATTACGACGCAAGATTATGTGTAAATCATCAATATTCGTAATTTTCATACAGCATGAAAGGCCCCGTGACGGTGCTTTATATCCTTTCGGACCTCTTGCGTGGGAATCAAACAACCAATAGCAGAGACTTTCCGACTGGTTGCTGCATGATACAGCGACTGATATAAAATTCGCGGTAAGAATTCCGTATGTATACTGTTGGAGAAACATAATTAAACCGTTCTTTAAATTTGGGAATCCTTCATCACCGTTATCAATGTCAATATGACCATTTACAGCCATTTCATAGCCAATGTCAATACCGACTCTGGTATTATTAAACGATAAGTGTGGCAATAATTCTGTTACAGCTAAATAGTCTACATTGACTTCTCCGGGGTCAGGGTTATTTCGCGCTTCAATGCAATCACGGTAATATTTATCTCCTACTAAAAGTACATAATCAACATCACTAGTACACCACGTACTAGGATCGAGCAAATTAAACGCAACACAAGCAACTGCAGCTATGCCTATGCATTGCTTACCGCGAGATTCGATGCTGAAGCGATCGCTAGCTTGATGGCACGTGCCTCGTAAAATAGCTACATTATGGTCTACATGCACAAATTTACTGTTTGATTCAGTATGTACTTCTTTGTGCAACTTCAATTTCTTTTGATACAACAGGAAGCTCTTCAGTGACATGAGCTATTTCCGAAATGTTAGTGACAATATTAGAAAAACATGGTCGTACATCTTTATACAAAGCATTATTTTGTAGCAGCCATTCTAAAGTTCTTCGAAGTTTACCGATGTCTATTTCAAATTGTCGCTGTCGTTCCAAATTTTTTAGGCTTTCTACGACAATCATTATACCGGTCTGGTTTAACCTAACTGGGAGTTGTTCGGCAACTTCGAATACCTACATCACGGACAAATAGAATTACCTGACCTTTGCACCAATTCTGACTGAAGCGATTTTGAATTTTCATGATTTTAAGAAACGGGACTATTCTGCACAACATGTGTTTTTCGATTTCCGATAAATCTGATATCACCTGAGGTACGTGCATTACTTCCATTTTATTCCAGAATGCCTGCGATGGAACTTTGTGCTTTTTAAGATTATGTAGGCAGCGAGAACATGTTGTTATCTTCTCTAATTCTATCAGATTTGCAGGAATTAGATGAGACAGAGGCTGCGTGTGCAAAGCATAACGTTGCTACGGATATAAAGTTCTGCAACACACCGCACACGGTACATCAGCGAAAATATTAATAGCCGATTTAAAACTATCTGCCTGAAGAAGAAGTTCTTTTCTTCGGTTTCTAGCATGTTCGCGCATATCCTTTAAACGTGTATTTCTTGATTCGGTACGTTCTATTAGTAGCACTTCCCGCGTACGATTTGTTGTGACCATTAGACGTTGTGAACGTTGTTTCGTAGATTCGTTTGCTAATCGCCGGCGGATTAATCCGATCCAACGTGATCGTTCCTCGGAAGATTCGTTCTTCAAACGGTTAGAAATTCTACTTAGCCGCCTTTTTTTTTCACCTGTTGTTTCGCGTGACACTTTCGAACGTGCGTATTTCCGCATTGCGGATAATCTCGAACGGCGTTCATTAATAGTTTCTTGACGGCGTGCCTCTGCAGTTCTTTCACGATTCCTTGACAGACGTAATTGTTTAACTTCGTGCGATTCTCTTTCCTTCGGGATGCAGTTTTTGTCGGTCTGCCCATAGTTGTATATATGAGACTTCTAAAAAAGTGATTCGCTCAAAGCAGAATAGGACCCTTTTTTTGATTCGCTCAAAGCAGAATAGGACCCTTTTTTTGATTCGCTCAAAGCAGAATAGGACCCTTTTTTTTGATTCGCTCAAAGCAGAATAGGACCCTTTGTTTATCTTACTGTACCTTCTTAAAATAACAAAAAAAAATAGAAAAAAAGGAAAAGCTATAGTTGTAATATCTATTACACAGTCTTCAATTTTGCGTATATCGCGTTAAGCTGAAGAAAGCGTGGCGCGATACTCGTTACAACTGACTGCTGTTTGCCTTTCCTAAACGTCGGAACAGATGCTGGTCTCATGTGCCGTGCCCCACCATACCGCACACGGACTTGTAGCCGTAATCTGTTACTGGACGAAGCAATTATATCTACTGAGGTGTGCGTAAAAAAAATAAATGAATCAATTTTTTCAAGCCTACCGGAGCCTCGGATCAGTAACCGAGGAAAAAAGAATGCGTGTTACGAAAGACAGCGAGATAGATACATTTCAAAGGAATGCCACGTGTAAAACAAATCAGCATCTACAGTATTGATTCGTAATACGCATCTCGCTCGGGTCTGGCGACTTGCTTGTTACGATTCAGGTATATTTTCGGCTTGCCTTTGTGCCCGAGCGCGACGACGGTAGCGGTAAACTATAAAGTAATCGGTCGAGCAGCGATGTTATACTTTACATAAGGACAGAACATAGCATGCTTTCCCTTTTAGTAGTAAAATTTCGTGAATGGAATAATATACCGGATTCGTAACAAGCAACTGGCCAGACCCGAGCGAGTGGCTTATTACGAATCAGTGTAGGATTACATTAGGTAGTAAGTGGAGAGAAGTGGTGGGATGGCGATCGCGTCGCCCTCCCCGACGTCGGTCCCCATCTCCTTGCGTGAGTGTCGGCGGTCTTGGTCCGGGGTGTCGGAGTTCCCGGGATTGACCGAGGCCGCCATGGCCGCAGGTGTCATGGGCGGGGGCCCATGGCACCATTGCACGCGGTCAGGTGTGTGGAGACGACGGCGGGCGTGGTGACGTCGTCGGCTCCGATAAGGGTGGGGTGGGTTTTAATATTGTTGTGTGGGGAGACTTCTCCTCCCCACGAGAAGGGCGACGGTTTGGTCGCAAGGCGGCACATTGGCGGGCCGTGGCGATGAATATGGCACGACCCCATAGCCCGCCATGCCGCAGAGGGTGGGCATCACCGAGGGGTTTTAGTGGGTAGAAATCCCACACTACCCCCGCTCCTCCCCCGGGGAGTGGGGGCGACTTATTATTGAACCACAGTTATACAGGGTGTTCGGCTACTGGTGGGCATAATTTTAGGGGGTGGTAGCTGGAGTGATTCTGAACAACTTTTTCCTTTACCAAAATGCTGATTAAAGCTTAGTTTTTGAATTATTAATGAAAAACACGGACCAATGAGAACGCGTATAGACCAGTCGCGCGACAGCGTAAGCGACAGCTTCGAATATGACGGCCGATCGTCGTCGTGAACAAATGTACCGATACTGTCGGTATAACGTCGGTACAACGTCGGTACAACGTCGGAATAACGTCGGTATAACGTCGGAATAACGTCGGTATAATAGAAAGCTGTTAGATAAAAGTTACATTGAATAATGAATCAAAAAATCTGGATTGTTGTTGAATTATCATTCATTCATGAATAAGAAATAACAAAATTAGTCTCTACTCACGTAATCAAAGTAAATCGAATTTATTCAATACGTTTATTCGTTATCGCAAAGAAATAATAGCTAAAATATGGAAAATTATTTTCATTAGATATTGTAATGATGAAAAAGAACAAATTCTCATTTTTAAAAAATTGAATAACTTTTCTATTCAACAAATAAAAACAAATAAGAATTGAGTAATTAAGAAATTTAAATGTAGCTCACCCATTAAACCGCAAATAATCACAATAAAAATGCGTCTCTGTCACCGGTCCGATCCACCGGTCCTTACTGTTAATAAAAATCAATCACCATACAGAAACTCTCAAAAAACTCTCAAGTAACTTCATTGTCACCTATCACTTTCATCTTTCATTATGAGTTTTCATTATCACTTTTCTTTCTCAATTTTCACTAATTTGCACTAATTTTCACTGTGAGTCCGACACGTAAATAGGACGAATGAAAACACGTGAACGAAAATTCATAAATGATTTAAACTATACTATCTTGAAAGCAAGAAAACGGAATTTTCGATTAAAAACAACGATACATTTTATTTCGACACGTTTCTTTCGACAATAAACGATGACTGTCGATCGACGCCGCAGTCGTTCAACAGATCATCGTTGCATGGCAACCATTCGCGACGGATGCCTCGCGATCGAGAACAAAATCGCGATCCGTAGCCAGTCTAACAATGTCTTCTTATAAAATATAATATAATTTCGATTCCTCAATTTGGATATCTTATAATGAGAATAGTGTATCGTTAAACATACATATCTATGAATAATCGTTCACGCGTTTTCATTCGGTCCGTTTACCCGTCGTGCTTATGTTGTGCAATTATTATTAGAAAAAGACAATGAAATAAATTGAGAGTTCATTGACCCTGCCAGGACATCAGCTGTTGATGCTCTGATCGGTGGATCTACCCAGTGACACAAATATTTTTTATCGAAGCTAGTTTTTCCATGAATCAATGAGTAAGTGTTATTTAAGTTACTTCTGTATTTTTAAAATTAAACGTACGCAGCAATAGATTTATTTCACTTCAATGAGGTACTGCATTAGATATTCTATTCCAGTTCGATCTCATGTCATAGGCAAGGTACTCATTCGTTTTGAAACGTGAATTTATTCGTTTGCTTTATTAGTATAGTTGACAAAATTAATTTTCGTGAATTTATTCTTTTTCCTTTTTGAAGGCATAAAATAAATACAATATACTTCGTCTGGTTGTTGTAAACAACAACTAATTGGTTTATTTCTCATTCACGAATTATGAAGAATTTAATATTATTCTTAACATGTTAATTCACTATTCGGTTTAACAAAAGTTAAAAACCTAATAGCTTCCTGTTATACCGACGTTATACCGACGTTATACCGACGGTATCGATACATTTGTTCACGACGACGATCGGCCGTCATATTCGAAGCTGTCGCTCAGGCTGTCGCGCGACTGGTCTATACGCGCTCTCATTGGTCAGTGTGTTTTATTAATAATTCAAAAACTAAGCTTTAACCAGCATTTTGGTAAAGGAAAAAGTTGTTCAGAATCACCCCAGCTACCACCCCCTGAAATTATGCCCACCAGTAGCCGAACACCCTGTATATATTTGCATCTAGAAACCGAATTATACTTACAATTAGATAGGATTCATTACTATAAGTAATAGCGACAAACACGAAAATTGAATATCAAATTTAGTTAATATTACGAATATCAGAGGCCCGATTCAGATACAAAGTATTAACCAGCGAGTCTCATATCGTTATCTATCACATATTGTTTAATTTGTCAATTTCTATTATTTCTATCATTATCTGTCTTATGTATAATTTCTACTATTATCATTATCAGGATTTATTTAGTTCTTTATTAATCATTTATAATTTATGTATTTCTCTTATTTTGTTGTTATTGTAGATGATAGTTTCATTTCTTATTGAATAAATTTAATTGTTGAAAGATATTGATCTTTGGATTTCACTCCTTAACCGCGCACCACACGAATCCCACAATCTTAATTTATAGAATCGAGTCGTTTAGAGGTAAAAACCGCTCTTTACCTTTTAGCGCTTGTAACTAGCTGAACTTAGGTTCTAGGGACGTTACACATGTACGATTTTTTTAAACAGCGGGAGAAATGTTGGTCTCGATACCCCGCTTTCAAGTTTGGTATAACAAGATAAATGTAAGTAACAAGATAAATATAAATTATATGAATAAAGTCTGACAGTATACAAAAAATTTGTAAATTAAGACTAGTATCTGTATATTTAAAAAATAGATATTTTTTTAAATAACTTAAGAAAAAACATAATAACGTTCCAGGAAACAAAGGCAAATTTTATTTGATATTACTATAACTGCTGTAATTAAAAACATCAGTCTTTTCTTTTTAATTGACACGTAACAATATGGTAAAAACGTTTATTTACTGGGTACTGAATAGTATACCATTCTTAAGGTCGACTAATTGTTCGAATGTGTAAATGCAATATTACCCTACGGATGCTTTTTTTATGCAAGTACACGCGTGACTATCAAACCATAATATACCAGATGCGGGATACTTTTATCCTTATCTCATTGAGGCGTTTTAACATCATCGAATAAGTTACTTTTAAAATTATGAAAATATATTTTCTGGCCGCGTAAATTAAAATTGCGCATAAAAACTATTACGAACAAGAGGTTCCCGTAAAAAAAGTGTGTGAAAATACAGACAACGTTCTAATTTAAAATGTAAATAAAATCTGAATTACAGAATGTACAGTAGTTTCAAAATGTCACGAAGTAATAAGAAAAAAAAAAGAAAAAATCGCAAGAACGCCAATTCGTATGGATTTATCACAGCAATTGTAACGTGTGGAAAGACAACCTACGAATAGAATTCAAGAAAGCAAAGAAATGATTACAGAAAGAATTCGACGTTCGAAAAACGACATCTAAATGTCGTTTAACCAATGTCGTGTGAATAACTAAATGTCGTTTTAATTTCGTATTAACCACGAAATTTGGAAAAGAGTTTCCACGATCACACTATATAATACATTCGTTTGTGTTGCATTAAACAAGGTCGACTTTAGAAAGACAGATCAGTTAGAATGATACTTGTCATTTGTATGCCGTAAACAAAAAAATATTTTGAAAGGTATCTATTTATTATAACGGTAGACGTAACCTCTACTTGCCCCGTGCCCGAAACTGTTATGAAGAGTTGAACAAAAAAGAGAAATTCTCTTACCTTTACGTGGTTAAACGGATAGGAATCTATAGCTACTGTCTTCATTCTGGAAATTATCGGAATAATCACAACGTGGGCAAACAAAAGTGGCCGATTCCGATTATTAATATTCGAACCCACACAGACCAACCCACACTTAGTGTCTCGCGAGAGCAACAACAGAAAATGAAGCATTGCAATAAATTAGCAATTAATTTGATTTCACAGAGATCTATCACTCAAAAAGGACTGTGAGAAAGAACATACAAAAGCACAAGAAAATATTCAGAGTAAACTTTTAGTGCGAAAAGTACAAAGGAATTCTGAAATGAACGTCAACACCTTGCACTTCGTGTCTATCGTATGCTTTCTCGATCGAATTTGCCGGAAACTAGCATGGCAGCTACCGTTTCTTCAGTCTGTCACCCTAGATAGGCGTCCGTGTCCGTTTGCGTCGCTGATTGGAAGATCGATATCGACCCAGACGTCCGTAGCGTGGCGCTTCCATTTTCATTCGTTAAACCCCCCATGAATATCCGTCTAACATGAGAAACTCGCTGATTGACACGTGATTTTGATGGAACGTTATACAATTAAACCTATCTAAAAATATAACCATAATTCGTTTGTGTCCGTTTTTCACTTTAACAGAAAAATCAACCTTTACATTCGAGTTGACACGACTATGTAACTACTAATAAATAATGAATGACAGACAATATTAAAAAATATTTAAAATAAAAATTATGTTATATATTTGGATTTATAAACCTATGCAAAAAAATTTGGGAAAAAACTTTATTAAAAAAATTAAGTTGTCTCCTCCGTATTTTTATAGAAATTTTAATTTCATTTTATTACGAATATCCGAATGTATTTTTTAAATATTCAATAGTGTATTATAGTATATTATAATTGTAATTATTCTATATACAGTTCTATACACACTTTAGAATTTACGTATTTTTTATATTACAGAGGAATTTTATTATTGTAATAATTATATTGAATTAATTGTTTTCAACCATTATTATAAAATGTTATAATACCTCAATCATGCTATTTTATCTGCTTTCCGCTATTCTACATCATGTATTATATTATAATCCTAAGGCGGCAAGAATGTGACATGAAACAAATGTCGAAATGATTTTTATTATAAAGATTACGAATATTGCAATTGAATTAATACATAAACCAATACACACGAAACCTAAAATGGCAATTGTGTGCAGAAAAATTATAACACTTGTACATATATTACGATACTGTTAAATGTATGAAAAAACAGATGATTTTATAGATACCCAAATAAAATTATAATTTCTAAAAGAGATTAGGAGGAAATCTACAACTGTGCACTTTGATAATCAACAGTTTCAAACGATTGTCAATTAACAATTGCTATTTAATAATCAATTAAGAATCATTTTTCTTTATATTTTATAACAAGGGTTTGATGGATATTAATATTGTAAATTTCAAAAATATTAGTTTAATTTATTAATCGATTTTTAAGATTACAAACGATTTTCTATATGTTCTACAATAGTGAAAATTATTCTAAAATAGTGTTCATACTATTTGAAAACATTTTTGAATAAATCTGAAATATTATAAAAAGTATAGAAGCAAGAAGGGAAAGATGTTTTAAAACTATAATAAATAAAACGAATTAGAAACATTGTATAAAAATCTTCTCACAGAAATTTTTTCTACGTTTAAATAGCTTTTATTAAAGCAAAAAATTGTGCAAGTTGAATTTGAAACGTAAGCTAAAATTTGATTTGTCCACAAGTAACTTTATTGTATGACGCCGGGATGGTGGCAATCACGTTTACGCGTGTGCATAGCATGCATCATGCAACAGCTGTTTGACATAAACGATAACTTGGAGCACAGCTTTAAAATTCGAAAACTTCAAATATTCCTTTTTTATTCTTTCTCCTTTTGTAAGTGTAATAACTCTTTGCTTACGAGATCCGACTCGAGCTGTATATTATATTACAATAAATGTTCTTTCTTCTCCAAATAATAATAATAATAACGCTAATGTAGTATTTTCGTAATTCATAATTTTAAATTAGTGTTAAATCTATTTCCTCAGACATACATTTATTTTAATTTTCAATCGATTTCATTATACTATGGTGTGTTTATGTACCGTACCGACATTCTGTTTTTCAAATTGTTCGGTTGCCTCGGCTTTTCTTCTATCCTTCTCTTTTGTGATCGACTGGTGGAAACAAAGACGACATCATATGACATTGAGGCACCATTAACACATATACCCGAATATGTTCCTGAATATTCGAACTTTAAAAACGGAATTTATTGCCATTAGAATATTCAAATTTGTTTTTCAGCACTAATTCGAAATACGAAGTAATGATATAAATTGTGATCAATGTCACCATTTTTCAGTAAAATCCGTATTACGAGATTTAATTTGCAAATTATAATGAACTTTAATTCAAAAGTATAAAATATCTACATAATACATTT
The DNA here is from genome assembly GCF_050947335.1 of Megachile rotundata. Taxonomy (NCBI): domain Eukaryota; kingdom Metazoa; phylum Arthropoda; class Insecta; order Hymenoptera; family Megachilidae; genus Megachile; species Megachile rotundata. The sequence goes on from NC_134986.1 coordinate 1,694,684, forward strand.
TAATAAAAATACGTTGTCTTATATTAATGAAGTATCAGTCAACGTATTTTTATACACGAAATAAATGATATAATGAAATATAAATCCAAAATAAGGAATACAATTTTTCTATTAGAGGCTGTATTCTCAAGAAAAATTTGCTTTAATAATGTGCGCTGTTTTACTCATTTTTTTCGGTTTGGCTTATTTATTCATTTCATTTATTTATTTTCTTTATTTATTTTTTCTTTCTCTATTTTTTTTTTTTACTTTTTTTTTTAACATAAACCTTCAAGTGAAATTCAGCGAATTTGCCAAATTCGAAGAAGAATGGAAGTGTTTCAACTTGCGGTCTTTTAAAAAAACGCATGAATTATCATCGATATAAAAAAAATTAATTAAATTTCGATACGAATGCTGAAAAAAATACTAATGCATGAAAAATCTCATCTCGGAGTTGATCAATTTCGGTTTATTTAACTGTAGTAAATACAAAAATTTGACAACAGCAACTGATTTCTTTTTTGAAAATATGTGCTTGTCATTCTAATAGTAATTGATATTCTATAAATTAAGGTGAAGTGGGGTAAGTTCGTAAACGGGGCAAGAGCCTTGGAGCAAGGCACTTGCACTTGAAGCAAGTTTCTCTAAAATTTAGTCTGTTGTTAAAGACTAATATGCTGTTTTATGCGTGATTCTTTATACGGGAATACATGGATTATGCACTTTAATATCAAACGAACCTACTGTACATAATTTTATTGAAATCATCGCAACATAATAGAGCTATTATTGTCACAAAGAGATAGTCAATTAACGTTTGCAAATACAGTAAGAAAAACTAGAAATGGATTTCGAAGTCTAGATTGTCAATTATCATTTGGCTACATTATACTTCTTTTAAATACTTATTATGTCATTTAAATATCAACAGTTTTGTATTACTTTATCGATTAACAAAGCGACATTTGGAAAAATAATTATAATTGAAGCAGTGTAGTAAGGATATTGAATAATGAATATGCTGTATACGTTAACAAATAATTGTAAAAATTGTTTCACTGGGCAACTGCTAACATTACAAAAAGTAATTTTCAATTCAATTCAATAGAAAAGCATAATATATGTTCACAGCCAGTGCAAGAAAGGCGTGCATATGCTAAAATAATTTCTAGAATACAAACTTATTATTCGTTTTTATCCATAAACGTATTACCTCATTTAGCTGTCTAAATTTATTCATACTTCGAAAAATACAAAATTGTAAAAATGATAAAATCGGTTATTTATTTATATGAAGGATTATATCGATACACTAAAATAATTATCTTTTAACACTACTTCTACCAAGAGGTGTCAAAAGACGCCTTTTAAGCTTTAACTTAAAATTATTCTGCAACTTAATTGAATCATTTCTCCACAATTAATTTTCTGACTTTTCATACAATAGTGTTAATATAAAGATTAATACCATTTTACAGCATCATATCAATTATAATTAGATTAGAGAATCCAGATTTCCGTTGTAACGGAAAATACAAGAGTTGCAGCATGGCTTTGATATTCGTTTATTTCCCGCTATGTTGTATTTTGGTGTACGCCGCTATATTTATATTTTGTAGATTTATGAATTAAGCTAGAATTTACAACCTGAGTAAATAATTTTTAATAAAAACACATCAATGTATAAATAAATATATTTTTCCAATTAATATTTTAATCTGCATTTAACTTATAATTTAAAATTCCAACAGTTTTGGTAAGTATTTGCATTCAAATGAAAAGGCATGAAAAGAACTTTTGGTTGAAAAAGGTATATGTTACGATGGCAACTCGACGGTGTTCGTTGCCGGCGCGCGTTCACCTTGTTGCCGAGGCATTACTTCCTCGGAGGAATTTGTAAAGTTCCTCTTACCGTTTAGGCTCGCCGGTGTTCGCGGCCGATGTTGTCAAATTTTCAAGTGGCAACACCTTTTTTCGACATGGGTCTCCGAACGATTGAGACCCAAGAAACTCGATGATACGGATTCAAGATATGGAAGTTAAGTAAGATCCGTTGTCGTCCTGTCGTCCGCGAAACGTTCGGACATTCGGAAAGCCACGCTGATTGGTTTTCCGAAATTTGTTAATTTCCCAATCAGCGTGGTTGTTAGATTCTAAGTCCCACCCTCTATTTCGGTCTTAGCCAGGTCGCTAAGAGAGGGTGGGGTGCAAGCGCGCGTGTGTGTGAGAAGACCCAAAGTCCAGCGACACCGGGGTTTTTCCCTCCAGGTAGGCCCTCGAAGGCCAGGAAAACCGTTACATCGTTTGCTCGCGAAATTACCCTTCGGGAAGGACCGAGTTTATGACATGAGCTGAGCTGTCGAGAACAAAACGAAACTAAAAATTTGGAATCTATTATCTGAAAAAAGGTAAACGACTATTGCTAGCAATTTAAAATATTCAAACTCAAAAACAGCTGTTCGTAGAGGCCCTATCATAAACTCCCTTTGGAAATCCTCACCTCATGTTCCGTTAGCGACGGAACAGTATATGCAAAATCGTGGCAGAAATAGTGCTAACATATTATCATTATATTTTATTTTCTCCTGATGGAAGAAAACTGACATCTATTGAACAGTAGTGACATGTGTTTAACAAAAAGTATTGCTACTACTATGGCTTCAAACAGCGTTATATCTTATGATATATTAAAATAGTACTATATAGGGTGTTTCATAACTTGTATAACTCCCGGCAAGGGGTGGTAGAGGACGTGATTATGAACAAGATTTCCCTTTGCAAAAATGGGGTTTGAAACATCATTTTTGAATTATTATGCAAGAACACGGACCAATCAGAGTGTGAGGATTACGCGCACCCAGAAGCGAGAGCAAAAGGTTCGAGCCTAGCAGCTGGGCGCGATCATGATTAAGTGCCTATGCGCCGGGGCAGTGTAAACGTTTAATAAGGAGCCTTTAAGTCAAATCTCAGTTAAATAATGTACAGCACAGTTACAAATAATGTTCACTCATTCGTTTGTCATGAGTACGGAACAGAATTAGTTATGTGTAATTAGCAAAAGTCGAGCAAATTAAATTTCTGTAACTTTAGATTTATACAAAATATATAAACCATTAAAATAAGACTCACCAATTATTTAAAAGTAATCCTGCTTGATTGAAAATGGATCCTTGTAAGTAGATCGTTCTATCGATCGTAACTATGTATTTGTAAAAATTATACGTCGTGTACAATAGCTGACATCGCAGCCGGTTCACTTCACTATCATATTTTATTCTCACTTTTCACGGTAATATTTTGTTGCCACTTTTCACTAATTTCTTAACATAATAACGATTGATGAATAAGCAAAGACGCATGAACGATTATCCGAAAATAACTTCTGCAATTCTTTCCTCTTCAACATTTCGCTTCGAACGTTCTGTCCTAAACTGCCGATTGTCACTCCAAATGTTTTGAGCCTAGAGAAAGCGAGAGTTCTGGACAATGTTTTCAGCCGTACGGACCATCGAGTCGAAGAATCATAAAACAATTAAACGGCTCCGCTTTGCTCGCTGGATGGTCGCTTTATAGGCATCCAAAAAAATCTTGTCCCTTTCCCTTTCTAGAAGGCAAAAACGGTTTTTGCCTTTTCCTAAAGAAAGGCATATTCTCACTTTCATTCGAGTGTCAAACGTCCTTGTTGCAAGGGACTGTTGTCTAAATTTTCCGTCGAAGATATTCATCGCTTTGCGTTCGGCAGTTTAGGATAGATCGTCGGGTATTCAACATCAAAGAGAAAATAAAAAGTTGCTAAAATTACTTCTGAATAATCGTTCACGCGTTTTTATTCGGATTTTTTATCTGTGGTTATTTCATTAGGAAATTAATGAGCAGTGGTAACAGAATGTTAGGTACAGTTAAAATACCAACTAGAAGTGACAGTAAAGTGAAATGAGTTCTCTGACCACGTTGTGATATTAGATATTGTGCAGTGTGTCTTTTTACAAAGGATCAGAATCGATGAAGTCACGGGAACACAATTTTACTGAGACAGAATTATTTTTAAACAATGGGTGAGTCTGATTCAAATTTGCTTATCAGGTATTTACGAAGAATGAATAAATGAACACTACTTTTAATTATTCTGTTCATTATGTATCTGAGTTTTGATGCAAAAACTTCTTAAAAATTTTTTTTATTTTTCCGAGGCAAAGACGCTTCATAACGTTCGTGTTCATCCGCTGGACTCGAAGCTGTCGCTCCCGCTTCTGAGTGCACGTAATCCTCGCGCTCTGATTAGTTCGTGTTTTTGCTTAATGATTCAAAAACGAAGCTTCAAACCCTACTTTTGCAAAGGGAAATCTAATTCAGAATTACGTCCCCTACTACCCCTTTTCCGGGAATTACACGAGTTGTGTGAAACCCTATATGTTGTTGTTTGAATGTTCGCGGTAGGTATTTCGAATGTAAAGAGTACTGAATATTAAATTGTCTATTACTACGGAACTGTGATGAAGATGTTGAGACTGTTGAATGTTTGTTTAAGATTGCTTCTTCCAGAATTTGTCTTCGAAAAGAAAGGCGTGGAAAACTTGTTGGTTATCCTGATTGGCTTATCCGGTAACCAATAAGACCATTTGAAATTGGAGATTGTTCTACTTCGTCTGCCACTAACGCAACCATTTGGACATGTCGCGTAGATTTCGAAAAATGTAAAACGGTAACAAAGCAGAACTCCCCTCGGGCGATTATTATCAAAGACCTGTCTAGTGGCCCTTAGGTTCCGTTCTAAGACCCCCTGAAAATTTATATTTATGATATTTGCAATTAACTGTTGAGATTATTGTAGGGAGTCACATGTATAAAGTGTAATGTTAAAACTATTAAAAAATCCGCAAAAAATCCGCAAGTTGTAGTACTTATATACTGCAAACGTGCTAGAACGCGCATGCCAAATGATGTACTTTTGTGCAGATTGCTAGCCGCCTTCACAAGTGTAACGGTATCGATCGTAAAGTTACCGTTGTTGGCGATTGGAGAAAGTTTCCGTGGATATTTCGCGAAACAAAGACCATGCTTAGATATACATACAGGATATTCTTCTCGTAGTATTTGTTTATTGCGAACATTCAACCCAATCGACAAAAAACGCGAAAAAATAATAAAACGAAGGTAAAAGACATAAAATGTATACAGGGTGTTCGGCTACTGGTGGGCATAATTTTAGGGGGTGGTAGCTGGGGTGATTCTGAACAACTTTTTCCTTTACCAAAATGCTGGTTAAAGCTTAGTTTTTGAATTATTAATGAAAAACACTGACCAATCAGAGCGCGAGAATAGCGCGCGCTCAGATGCAAGAGCGACGGGTGCAAGCGTGACGGTTGACCCTGGTCGTGAACAAACAAATCGCGCGATATCGGTAACATAGTTACCATCATCGGTAATACGTCAATCGGTAAGTAGTTATGATGATGATGATTAGTTTTATGGGCATCGACTGCCATGGTCATTAGCCCAATAAGTAGTTATAAAATTCACAACTATTAATAAGTATAAATTTATTAACGAAACTAATTGTATGGATTAAGCGAAAATAAAGGTAAAGATCAAGCGCAGTTTCTTTAGGTAATTAAAAAAAATTATTATTTGTTTAACGACATAAAATTAAAGAATACTCGGACGCTTACCTCATGAGTGAATTTACGATGCGAAAAGTCTTCATTAATTTTGAAGTACGAGGTGTGACACAAAAGTAACGAGACTAGTCCAATAAATCATTGTACCTGCAGAATCAGTTCTCCGTGACATTATCACCTTCAAAGCAGTCCCCTTCAGCATTCACACACTTTTGCATTTGGTGCTGCCATTGCTGCTAACAATTCTGGAATGAGGTTTTTGGAAGTTCCTTTAGGAGATTCTCCGTTTCTGCCTGAACCTCTTTAACTGAGGTGAAATGGGTTCCCATTAAGCAAAATTTAACTTTAGGAAATAAAGAAAAGTCTCATGGAGCCAAATCAGATGAATAAGGAGGATGCCCCATCACAGTAATATTTTTACTGGTCAGAAACTACTTGGCAGACAGTGCCCTGTGAGCGGATGCATTGTCCTGGTGCAACGACCATCCATCGCTTCATAACTGTGGCCTTTCTTTCCAAACTTTTTCACTAAATCTTTTTAGGACTTTAATGTAATAGTGTTGGTTAACAGTCTGACCACTGGGAAACCACTCAACCATTACAATTTCATTAATATGGAATTTTGATTTTGACATGCGTGCTTTTTTGGGTTTTGGGGATCCTGGAGACTTCCACTCCATTGATTGGCGCTTACATTCTAGGTCATAGGTAAAAATCCAAGTCTCATCGCATGTTACAAAAGATTTCAACAAATTTTACAAAAAACTTGATGTTTATATGCTGTTCGACTTTTACGTTAGACATTTTTCCGGCAGAATGCAGTTGCACGTGTTCACTAAATAACACAATACTTCCAAATGGTATGACCGATTCAATCGAAGTTGGCAACATGGATAGAGGAGGTATGTGGGATGATGCCACAAAAAACAATTGCTGCCAATTGCATTGTTTTTTCAAGCTACAGACCTAGTCTCGTTACTTTTGTGTCACACCTCGTATATCGTTGTATGGCAAGAAACCTATTTACTCGCTAAAATCCACAGGAGCATATCAATACCCGCTCTATGGGATTGTCAAGTAAAAAGGGTGATTGTCATATTTGATGTTTTCCGTATAATAATAGTACAATTTTCGGAACCCACACTAAACAAACACACAATCACACAAGCACCACGATTGTCCAGTCCTTAGTATCGAAACGTTAAAAATATCCACCTTTTTTACACATCAATTTGTTTACGAAAGTTCCTCACCATGTACACATTACACATTATGCGCGATAAGAGATTCAAAGAAAAGAATCAGTTATTGCAGGATGTATTATTATAAGGGTATTTAACAAATATTTCGGACATACACCAAGCGACTATGTGAATGTCGACATTCACCAGATTTCGGGGTTTCACGGTAACATATATGTGGTACAAATATATCAAAATCCACTGCCGAATAATATAGAAGCTATAGGCATAATGGGCATAATAGACCGATTCATACATCCGATGACCAATTTTTCTGTAACTTCCTACTATTGTCAAATCTTCTGACGTTCTTAACCGTGTGTTACTGTGCGAACGATCTGTATTTGTATGTTATCAGTGAAAATATATATTATCCCGCGAAAATGACTGCTAAAGAAGATTGTAAATCTAGGAAGAGGAAAAAGAAACTTACAACTATTTGAAGAAGAGAAGTACTTCACGGAAAAGACCGTTCTATAGATTTGAAATGGAGTCCTCACCAGAAAGTGTTAGTACATCTTCCCAAAAAGTGAAAACTCCTAGAGATACTGATGTGGATCCAACATTTGGGAATAGAGTATTGAACTTTTTTGCGGATTTCTCTGCTATTTCTGAAGTGGTCAAGTGCAAAACGTGCGATGGAAGTGTAAAATTTACTGAGAGTAGCAAATATGGTTTGGGATTCAAAATCGTTGTATCATATGGAAATTGTACGGGCACAAGTATTCTTAATAGTCCATTTGTCGATAAAACGTATGAAATCAATCGTCGAATTATTTTTGCTCTACGAATATCAGGTATTGGTTTCAAAGGCATCGAAAAATTTTGTGCTTTTATGGAGCTTCCACGACCAATTTTTGATTCCTTTTGTGATGAAGTTGTGCAGAAGATCAGTATTGCAACTACTGCTGTTGCTGAAAATAGCATGAGAAATACAGTGGAAACTGAAAAAGCACAATCACAGGAAAACGATAATATTTATTATTTAACGGTTTTGGACGATCATGGAGAAAACGTGGCTTCATATCTTTATTATATGGTGTATCAGCTTTTATCGGATGGTTTTCTGGGAAAGTAATCTTTTCTTGAAAAATATTGCAAGTCCTGTGAAGTTTGAAAAAAAAAACTGACACCGAAGAATATGCAGAATGGAAGGAGCAGCACGATGATGATTGTTAAGTAAATCATGAGGGATCTGCTGGTTAGATGGTGGTCAACGCGATGATGGAAATGTTTCAACGCTCAACATCGTTATACAATGTAAAATATTAATATTATATTGGTAACGAGGACGTCAAGACCTAAATGCAAAGCCGTACAATAATATCGACGTACAAAATAAGGAATGCATCGATCACGTGCAAAAATGCATGAGCACGAGATTGCGAAAAAACAGACGAAGGGTCTTGAAGGAAAAGGAAATCTGACAGGAAAACTCATTGATGAATTCAGTATTTATTATGGTTTAGTTATCCGTCGACACCATAAGAAAATGAGACATAATCATAATAAGGAACTTACCAGCAACGACTTACTGATGCGCTGTATTGGTGGCTTCACACAAAACAGCAACGAAAGTGTGGACTATGGCTCCGAAAACCGTATCTAATGGCAAAAATATACTTGACATTGTTGCAAATATGGCTATTTGCATATTCAACGATGGACTATCCAGTGTAATGGAACTAATGAAAGCCCTGAATATGTCTGTCGGAGAAAATTGTTATAATTTTTGCCTGCAAGCTGACGCTCGACGCGTAGAGTTTTCAGAACGATCTTTAAATGAAGCTACAAAATGGCAAGATTAAATCTCAGATCCAGCAAGAAGGAAAAGAATGTGAAGGATGTTAATATAGAAGGCCAAATGTATGGTGCAGGCATTGCTGATTAAACTTATATAACAAATTTCTTATGCTGAATGGAAATCAAAACTTTAAACGCGTTTTTCTTGTAATCACTTTATTTGAACTGGCCGGATACATAACTCGAAAAGTTTTGAACTAATCGACTTGAAATTTTGCGGAGAGGTGTAAAATAACATAACTCAGTGAACATCGTACGGGTTTTTTGATTAATTAACTACTTAACGCTTTATTAACAATTTAATGCTAAATTTTCTGTCATTTTTCCAAACTTTCTTCATATCTACACTAAATTAACAATTATTAATATTTTTTAATTTCCGTACGATGTTCCATAGATTTTGGTACATAATATGAGAAAATTTTTGATTTTTTGTCTTCGGACCATGCGTTAATGAAAAAATAGTCCGGCCATGTAGCCCTTTCAAAAAATGGTGTTGTTGCTTGCCAACACCTACATCCGCCATTTTTAATCCAAATTATTTATCAAAATTTACAAACCATCTTCAAAACATATACAGGGTGTTCCGCAATTAGTGTAGGACCCGAAAAGGGGTGGTAGGTGGGGCGATTCTGAACAACTTTTTCCTTTGCCAAAATATTGGTTGAGGCTCCATTTTTGAGTTATTAGCAAAAAACACTGACCAATGAGAGCGCGCATAGACCGGGTGCGCGAAAGCGTGAGCAAAAGCTTCGAGTGTGACGGCTGATCGTCGTCGTGAACAAATGTATCGATACCGCGTCGGTATAATGTCGGTATAACGTCGTTATAACGTCGGTATAACGTCGGTATAATAGAAAGCTGTTAGATGAAAGTTACATCGAATAATGAATAAAAAATCTGGATTATTCTTGAATTACCATTCATTCCTGAATAAGAAATAACGAAATCAGAATAAATCGAATTTATTCGATACGTTTATTCGTTATGGCAAAGAAGAACGGATAAAATATGGAAAATTATTTTCGTTCGATATTGTGATGATGAAAAAGAACAAATTCTCATTTTTAAAAAATTAAATAACTTTTATATTCAACAAATAAAAATTTGAATTGAATAATTAATAAATTTAAATGTAACTCACCCATTGAACCGCAAATAATCACGATGAAAATGCATCTTTGTCACTGGGTCGATCCACCGATCCTTACTGTTCTCATAAATAATAGAAACTCTGAAAAAACTCTCAAGAAACTTCACTGTCACCTATCACTGTCATCTCTCATTATTAGTTTTCATTATCACTTTTTTCTGTCATTTTTCACTAATTTTCACTAAATTTCACTGTGAGTTCAACACATAAATACGACGAATGAAAACACATAAACGAATATTCAGAAATAATTTAAACTATATTATCTTGAAAGCAAGAAAAAGAATTTTTGATTAAAAACAACGATATATTTTATTTCAACACGTATCTTTCGACAATAAACTATGACTGTCAATCGACGCCGCAGTCGTTCAACAGATCATCGTTGCATGGCAACCGTTCGCGACGTATGCCTCGCGATCGAGAACGAAACCGCGATCCGTGGCCAGTCTAACAATGTCTTCTAATAAAATGTAATATAATTTCGATTCCTCAATTTTGATATCTTATAATGAGAATAGTGTATCGTTAAACATACATATCTATGAATAATCGTTCACGCGTTTTCATTCGGTCCGTTTACCGGTCGTGCTTATGTTGTGCAATTATTAGAAAGGGACAGTGAAATAAATTGAGAGTTCATTGACCCTGCCAGGATATCAGATGTTGATGCTCTGATCGGTGGATGTACCCGGTGACATAAATATTTTTTATCGAAGCTAGTTTTTTCATGAATTAATGGGTAAGTTTTATTTAAGTTGTTTCCGTATTTTTAAAATTATACGTACGCAGCAATTGATTTATTTCACTTCAATGAGGTACTGCATTAGATATTTTATTCCAATTTTATCCCATTTCGTAGGGAAGGTACTCATTCGTTTTGAAACGTGAATTTATTCATTTGCTTCATTAGAATAATCGACAGAATGAATTTTCGTGAATTTATTCTTTTTCCTTTTTGAAGGCTTAAAATAAATACAAGATACTTAGTCTGGGTAAACAACAACTAATTGGTTTATTTCTCATTCACGAATTACGAAGAACTTAATATTATTCTTAACTTCTTAATTCATTATTCAATTTACCTTTCACCTAATAGCTTCCTGTTATACCGACGATATACCGACGTTATACCGACGTTATACCGACGGTATCGATACGTTTGTTCACGACGACGATCGGCCGCCATATTCGAAGCTGTCGCTCACGCTTTCGCGCGCCCGGTCTATGCACGCTCTCATTGGTCAGTGTTTTTTGCTAATAACTCGAAAATGGAGCCTCAACCAATATTTTGGCAAAGGAAAAAGTTGTTCAGAATCGCCCTACCTACCACCCCTTTTCGGGTCCTACACTAATTGCGGGACACCCTGTATAATAAAGCCTTTTTTATTTTGACCTTATAATTTGCACGATCATTACTTTAAAAATTCCCGAAAATCACCTTTTTCTCTGACTTCTAGAGTGACGTTACCCCTTAAATAACCATAAAACAATTAAACGGTTTCGTTTTGGTGTCCTGGCGGTCGCTTCATGGGCGTCCGAGGAAACCCTTGTATTTTTCCCTTTCTAAAAGACAAAAACGGTTGTTGCCTTTTTTCAAAGAAAGGCGTACTACTCACCTTCGATCGAGTGTCCAACATTTTTGTTGCAATTCCCGTCGAAGATGTTCATCGCGTTACGATCGACAGTTTAGGACAGATCGTCGGGTATTCAACAGTCTTTTTACGAAAAATTAGGATCGATGAAGTCACGAGAACAAAATTTTACTGGAACTGGATTATTTTTAAACCATAGATTTACAAAAAATGAATAAGTGAATTTTACTTGTAACTGTTCATTATTTAATTCAGTTTTAATGCAAGGGCTTCTTATTAAACGTTTAGACGTTAGATTGTCCCAGTACTTACATTGATGCTTGATCCTGATCGTGCAGGCTCGAAGCTGTCGCTCTCGTTTCTGGACGCGTATTATTCTCGCGCTCTGATGGGTCCGTGTTTATCCTTAATAATTCAAAAACGAAGCTTCAAATCTCATTTTTGTAAAGAAAAAAGTTGTCCAGTATCACGTCCTATATCACCATTTCCGGGAGTTGTACTGTTTACATTTTGGTTTACATTTAAAAAAGGAGGAAATCTGCAATGGTGCCTAAAGACATTCGTTTTCTGAACACTGAGTGCCACTGGCTAACATTTGTCACATCACAAGGCAGATCTGAAATGTGTGTTTTTTAAGAAAGTTGAGTCAAGACCATATTCAAAATGTTCAAAATGTAACATATCTCTATGTACATATAAATGAGAAACTATTTTTTTTCTAATTCATATTTTGTACATCACGCATAGAATTATTCGATAAAATTATAGCTTAATCTTTTGTATCTTTCAAATTACCATTAAAATTTCAAACATTACTAAATAATATTTATACACACTATTATTATTAGAAATATAATTCAAGACTTTGAAGTTCCAAATTATTTTCCATGCAATTAATGGCATTTGTTATGACTTATAATGAAAATTGTGCTATAAGGTGTTTACCTATGTGTTAGTGAAGCATTTAAAAATGTTAGTACAAGTTTTAAAAACTTTTAAGGAGTTAAAAAAAAGGATTGCTAATTCCAAATAAAGGATTGCGGTCTTTTGTGTGTCGACTTAGTTAAGTATTTAATAGTAACTAAACTAGAACTTACTTGCATGCTGATAATTGAAATTAGCAATAATACATAGTCAGGCCCACAGCACAGCCTCATTTATATTGTCGTTACCTACACCATTAATATTATAAAATTTGTCAATTTTGCAGTACTATCAGTATTATTGAAATTTACCTAAAGGAAATTGTTATATTATGCTCGTCTCGTTTTTTCTCCAAGGCAGCACGACAGTTTACACCCAATATCGGTGAGTGAAATTGATTGCGTATGGTAGGTTAAGTGACTACACAAAGTAGATAGTCTGCTGATCAACTTTATTCAGCGTTAGGTTTGGAATATGTTTAAAAGTTACTTGTTTGAATGTGAAAACGTTTCTGATACTAGTAGAATACCGTATCACTTCACGTGGAAATTCCTATATACATTTAATAAATATAAATAAATTAACTTCATCACACTATTTGTAATTCTAAATAAAACAGCTTAAAGTTATTTCTGAGACAATTCTATTTGAGCACACTTTTTGTACTGATGAAAGAATCAAGAATATCAGGTAAACGTAACACCCTGTATATTGCGAAAGGTGTGAAAAGCAATGAATCTCTGTCTTTTAATGTAATTTTTACGAATCAATAATGTTTCTAGCTCCTCTTTGTATGAAATTCAAGAAGACATTCTCGTGTAATTTTTGCCACATCCATTCAGTGCCTTTGGCATCCGGTTAATCCTCTCAGCGACAAATCTTCAACGTTGTACGGCGGCACTACCTCGATGGTAACGTCGCCGCAATAAAATTAGGCTACCACGCATCATAATGCATCTCGGCGTATGTCGAGAATTTCTCATCCCCACATGAATTATCCCTGATAATTCTCGACTACGGGCAACACATTAGTCATTCTCGTGGGGGGTTGACTTATATTCATCCACGTAATCCTTTTCGAATGATCAAAGATTCCCGGCCGTGCTAGTATCTAGCGGCATGGAAAGAATCACTGGCAACGAAAATAGGAAAAGAATACCTAATCTTCGTGAGATACAATATCTAACAAAAAGATAACATAATTTATATTTTTGTATACAGGGTGAGTCATCTAAATAAATTCTAATAGTTTTAAAGCAGAAAGGAATGTTTCAGACAAATATCGTTCCCAGAACAAAATAAAAGTTGTGTACGAAACTTTTTCTCATACCAAGGTTTTTAGGATATTTAAAAATTAACTTTATTTTTTTAAAGAAACGTAAGTGTATGTTTTCAATTTTAATGAAGCCTTGTAGATTATTTAAGAAAGTAAAATTATGCAATACATGTTTTTGTAGCTGTCCAATCATACTACAAAACTGCAACTGATAAATATTGTTTCAAAAACTATGAAGGATATAAAGAAACTAATGAAGAACAAATTATATGGTTGTTTGTATGTAGAAATGTAATATTTTGAAACTCTGATAAAAATAACTAGAACAAAAAGAATTATTATACAAATTATATTAAAACAGGAAAGTATTGTTTTTGCATTATTTGGTGAACTAGTTAAAAAGGTATTCTTTCCCTGATTTCGAAAATCTTGAAACGTATTGTCAATATTCGATATTTTGAACAAGTTTATCTTCTTGTGAAAATATCAGATTGTTAGTTTTTAAGATATTAGCTGAAAAGTGTTTCTACCATTGTAATGTTTATATGCGTCAACATGCAATTGTCGATTGAGTACTGCGTCTGCAAACAGATGTACAGCGGCCAGCAACCATATATTCATATAACGGGTGAACTTGAAAACAAAACTTTTTAACAAATTTTAACGTTTTTAAATTTTAGTTTGAATACTGGTCATCTAAGGATACATAGTGGTCGAAATCGTAAACAAAATTGAAAAACTTTGCTTTATTAAAATTCATTCAGTGTATTCCAGAAATTAATTGTAAGATTCAACTATCTCAAAAATGTATGAATTTAAAGATGGTAGTATTACAATGTTAGCTTTTTTAATAATAACTGAAAGTACTTCTATTCATTTATCATCGGCTTGTAATAATTGTTTATCAATAATGATAGATTAAGGATATGCGTAACACTTTTTACATATAATCTATTAGTCAATCACCTTTCAAAGAAACATGAACAAAAATGATGTATTATCTAAAAAACACAGTTTCTCTATGATAAATAGTTCAAGGGATACGATATTTATTCGTAGTTTCGTACTAACGTTGCTAGGATAAAAGAAACATTAATCGTCTTGTAGAGTATACAGGAGAAATATTTTTTCTAACGCAAAATAGAATTTTTATTATAAGAAACAATAAAAAGAAACATTTTAATAGACATATTAAATTTTAAGTAACGATAAAAACAGAACCAGTACATACAGGGAGTTCGGCTATTGGTGGGCATAATTTTAGGGGGTGGTAGCTGGAGTGATTCTGAACAACTTTTTCCTTTACCAAAATGCTGGTTAAAGCTTAGTTTTTGAATTATTAATGAAAAACACTGACCAATGAGAGCGCGTATAGACCGATCGCGCGACAGCGTGAACGACAGCTTCGAATATGACGGCCGATCGTCGTCGTGAACAAATGTACCGATACTGTCGGTATAACGTCGGTATAACATCGGTATAACGTCGGAATAACGTCGGTATAATAGAAAGCTGTTAGATGAAAGTTACATTGAATAATGAATAAAAAAATCTGAATTATTGTTGAATTATTATTTATTCATGAATAAGAAATAACAAAATTAGTCTCTACTCACGTAATCAAAATAAATCGAATTTATACAATACGTTTATTCGTTATCGCAAAGAAATAATAGATAAAATATGGAAAATTATTTTCGTTAGATATTGTAATGATGAAAAAGAACAAATTCTCATTTTTTAAAATTTGAATAACTTTTCTATTCAACAAATAAAAATGTGAATTGAATAATTAAGAAATTGAAATGTAGCTCACCCATTAAACCGCAAATAATCACAATAAAAATACGTCTCTGTCACCGGTCCGATCCACCGGTCCTTACTGTTAGTATAAATCAATCACCATACAGAAACTCTCAAGAAACTTCATTGTCACCTATCACTTTCATCTTTCATTATTAGTTCTCATTATAACTTTTCTCTCTCATTTTTCACTAATTTGCACTAATTTTCACTGTGAGTCCGACACGTAAATAGGACGAATGAAAACACGTGAACGAATATTCATAAATAATTTAAACTATACTATCTTGAAAGCAAGAAAACAGAATTTTCGGTTAGAAACAATGATACATTTTATTTCGACACGTTTCTTTCGACAATAAACGACGATTGTCGATCGACGCCGCAGTCGTTCAACAGGTCATCGTTGCATTGCAACCGTTCGCGACATATGCCTCGCGATCGAGAACGAAACCGCGATCCGTGGCCAGTGTAACAATGTCTTCTAATAAAATATAATATAATTTCGATTCCTCAATTCGGATATCTTATAATGAGAATAGTGTATCGTTAAACATACATATCTATGAATAATCGTTCACGCGTTTTCATTCGGTCCGTTTACCGGTCGTGCTTATGTTGTGTAATTATTATTAGAAAAAGACATTGAAATAAATTGAGAGTTCATTGACCCTGCCAGGACATCAGCTGTTGATGCTCCGATCGGTGGATCTACCTGTGACACAAATATTTTTTATCGAAGCTAGTTTTTCCATGAATCAATGGGTAAGTGTTATTTAAGTTACTTCTGTATTTTTAAAATTAAACGTACGCAGCAATAGATTTATTTCACTTCAATGAGGTACTGCTTTAGATATTCTATTCCAGTTCGATCTCATTTCATAGGCAAGGTACTCATTCGTTTTGAAATGTGAATTTATTCGTTTGCTTCATTAGTATAGTTGACAAAATTAATTTTCGTGAATTTATTCTTTTTCCTTTTTGAAGGCATAAAATAAATACAATACACTTCGTTTGGTTGTTGTAAACAACAACTAATTGGTTTATTTCTCATTCACGAATTACGAAGAATTTAATATTATTCTTAACTTGTTAATTCATTATTCGATTTAACTCTTACCTAATAGCTTCCTGTTATACCGATGTTATACCAACAGTATCGATACATCTGTTCACGACGACGATCAGCCGTCATATTCGAAGCTGTCGCTCATGCTGTCGCGCAACCGGTCTATACGCGCTCTCATTGGTCAGTGTTTTTCATTAATAATTCAAAAACTAAGCTTTAACCAGCATTTTGGTAAAGGAAAAAGTTGTTCAGAATCACTCCAGCCCCCCGCCGCCCTCCCCCCTAAAATTATGCCCACCAGTAGCCGAACACTCTGTATAAATAACAAAAATTATAATGCATAACTGGCTTCGAGCATTTCTTTAGTATCGTGAATGTGGTTTATTTGTTCACTTGTGAAAATTGCTCTTTCACAAGTTAGTGTTATTTTCTTACAGTCTGCATTATTCTTGTTATTTGTAAAGCGATACATTCATGACATAGAATGACGAAGACGGAGTTTTATCAGTTTTATATTCTTACTTAGACTTATGATTAAAAAAGTCTTAGTAATTCGATGAATATTTTATAGCATAGAATTTCATCTATTTCCTGTTTTAATTTTATGATTAAAATATCCTCGCTAATTTGATTAATTATCATGACTAATTTATAATGCAGAGTTCTTTGTCACCTGAATAAAACCTGGTGACTAATCACAATTGTTGATATGTACAGCATTTTTTTGCAGTTGTTTATAGAAAACATTGTTTCCCCCTTTTATCGAAATGTAAAGTTAAGGAAATTGACACACAAAATTATAAATGGTTTCAGACAAAAACTACATATATGTGATTATACTAGTTCCACTATGTGATTATCCTTTCATAAATAAGCAAGTGCTATTTGTATTAGCTTACCCAAGTCGATATTTCGAACAATTTGACTTACACTATTATCGTTTTAATCTTCTCATCTTAATGTGCATGTGAACTCACAATTTGTATTACATTTTCTTTTAATGAATAGATATCTACAGATCATATCTGCGTATCCAAGTTAATGTTTTTCACCCTTCCTACCATACACATATAGCAAGAAATTGTTTTTTCTGGAGAACTACATAGTAATTTTGAAAATGAGGCTTGAAATATAAACGATCATACAAAGTTATCTGGAAAGTAGTTCAATTGTAATTATATGAAGTGCATGGTTTGAAGAACCTTGTTCAAGGAAATAATGTCTCGCTCAACGAATTATTTTGAGATAATTTATTCCTCCAATCTCTATATGTATCCCTTAAAACTTTTTTTGCGCTCCAAGTTTATCAGTTGGAGCCAAGGAAGATCGATATTGGCATTGGTTTGCTTTTTCATTTTAGAAAAGTTTGTGACAACTGGTCGCGGCAAGGATAATTACATGGTAATCTCTTCGAACGAGGCTCTTCATATAATTACGATCGAACTCTACTTGAGGTAAGTTTGTTTGATCCTTAAATTATATTATTATACATAATTCCTATATTTTTCTTGTACCATTATTTTTTACTGTTTCACATTCCACTTTCCTTTTCAGTTCTGTCTCTTTTTATTTATGTTGAAATAATTTTTATTGCATACCTCCAACTAGAGTTTTATTGTTTTTATTTATCATAACCCATTTGTTTCTGTTGCATCGCCTTAGAGTGCAATGCATCTGTTTTTCGTATTTTATAAGGCAATAGACCGAGAATTTTGAACCGACCGTAACGGTAATAAGTCTGTAAAGCCATTGATCATTTTTTGTTAATAAAAAGTTTGGGTTGTTCGCGTCGACAACCCAAGTTTATTGCTTGGGACCAGCATGTTAATTTTCAATTCCGTTATTTTCAACCATCGTAGTCAAGGTCAAAGTGCTTTTTCACCTTATTACCTGCCACGGGGTTTTCTTAGGACACGCGGAATCCCTTGTGCGTCACCTCTTGTCGCGGCTATTTCCAGGGGTGACCTTTATTCATACGAGGATGGTAACTTTCCAAAAATCATAACCAATCAACAAACTCAGTCCCTTATAAATCATCACTTCAGAGGTGACGTGGACGGTTACCTTTGCGACAAACGGCAAAATCAAATCACATTATGAACAATAAACGCTTATAATACGAAAAGAATTAAATCATATCACGAACAAGAAACACTTATAAGAAGAAACGACTGATAACAAGAAAGAAAACATTAATATCATGAAAACTTGTAACAAGCGCTTAAACGTTTGAACTTAAAACACCAGTATGAATAACGCGATCGAGCATCTTAAACCACGAACGATCATTTCAACTAGACTCTGGGTTCATTAAAATTGTGACTGGCTTAGAATTAGCGCTGGGTGCTCGAATCCGCGCAGTTCAGTTTCCACAAGCATTTTTTTAGAAAAAGGCACAATGATGCTTGTACAGGTTTTCAGTACAATTTTATTGAGCAAATTAAATCTTTTGTTGTAAAAAGCATAATAATACATCTCTTCATATTACAAACTTTAGTACTGTACTAATATGAGTACATTAGGGACATATATGTACATTTCATGTTTTATGATAGTCAATGAATGTAGTGTATTTAAATGAGTACACTGGGGCAAAATAGATTAAAGATTACATTTTTCTATTTCAGTTGTTCACCCTGAGTGACAGAATTTGTAGTATTAGAAACCTACCTACTTGGAGATAAGCGACAGTCTGAATTTATGATTTGCTATGAATTTTGTAATTTTATGGTTTCATAACAACATTTGAACGAGTTGAGATAAACGTACAAAAATAATGTTTGCGAACGGTATTAGGAGAAAAGTGTTCAATAGGGTGTATTGAAAAAACTTAGAGATTTGGTCCTACAAGTTTATCATATCGAGCCGAAGTCAAAAAAGCATATCAGCAGTTTAAGAAACCAGAGATCATGACTTGCTACAACAAAAAACAATTCCTTCCGAATTTATATTGCAATTTAGAGATGATTTAAAACTGATTAATTTGTGATCAATACATTTTACCGAAAAAGTCTGAAAAATTGCGACGATAGTAACGTAATACAGTCAGTGTGGTGGCTCCTGTACAAAAGAGTAAAGCAAATGTCCAAATACTAATTTTTAAATGCTATAATGATATTAACAAAGTAAAACGATAACGTATTATTCTCACAAAACAAAATGTCTAATGAAAATTCCATGTTAATATGGGCATGCTATTTACAATAGAAATATTTAAATCAAAATCATTGGTGACATATAAACTACAGATTATTTAAAATTAATTGCAGAACAAACACAATTACGCTACCAAAACATGTAAAAACAATATCACATTTCAGCATAACGATGCAATAGATTCTGCAGTAAAAATTGTAAAAAGCTATTCCGAATCTGAAAATAACTAACATGATCCTTAGGCCTTTAAGGGAAAGAAAATATGTGGAAATTTGTAAGTTATAAGCACAAATTTACAAGTTATAAGTAGAATGATGTATGAAAGTTGTGTGCAAATGGTATAACTACGATATCGAAAACAGTGATTTTACGTATAGGGTTAAACGGAAAAATGATACAACCGTTAAACTAATCGAAGTTTACTACTACTAAACCAGTTTATAAAATTGTAAAGCTAATTTACCAAACTAGCACATATTGTAAAGTAACGTAGAGTCCATTTATTATTAATATTAAAGAAAAAATACGATAGTTTACTCTAACTACTCTCATTATCAACTATAGTACTTTATAATTTTATTCAAATGTAAGTACATTATTTTCATATAAACAAAACAATTCGTTTAACTTATGAATGTGTTAATGAAAACACAACAATTTCACTGGCAATGTCGTACAATATAAATGCAATATCAACTCTTCGACTTGGTAACTTTCAATGTGTACTACAATTTTATCCAACAAATTGTTGTTATATCTTGTTACACTAAATGTGAACTATAACAGTTTAAATTTAAACGTCTTTCCGATGTTCATCAATCAATTAAGGCGCTTGTTTTTCTATTTATATGATTTACGTTACTCCAAAGACATCGATGCAATGCAGATTCGTTCGTCGAGATCGACTTAATGAATCGCACGTCAAACCGACCGAGAAGGTTTCATCCCTGACTCCACGCGGGAAACGATAGTCGTCCAGTATCACGGAAGGAAATCAGGCTAACAAAGATAAATATTTCCTGATCCGGGCGTCCATTAAACCGGCAAACCTTAAGTCTAGTCGGTCTATGCAGCAGCCACGAAGTAGATTTAGGTAGGTCTTGCAAATGAGCCTCTGCCGTGCACTTGCCATTTTGTTTCCTGGGTAATAAATATGCTCGAACTAACATTCGATGGCGAAGAAGAAGGAGGAAGAAGGGGAGAAGGGGTCGTAGAAGGGTTGGTCGAGGGGAACGATACAGCATCGTATTTTCTGCCCGTTCATGCGGAATCGGCATGTCGTAGATATCGTTCGCGACCTTCTTCTTCTTCTATCTCTCTTCCTCTCTCTTATGAACGTAAAAGAGAGCTAGGTGTTGGGTTGGGTTGGGTTAACGGTGTACCGGTGACCGTGTCGATGCTATTTCTTCGTTTGTCTACGGTAAGGATACACATCCATTTATGGTGCAGAGGGTTAACCGTCAGAACATGTCTGTAATTGAAAAATGACAAGCTGAGCTAACCAACGATGGATTAGGGATAAAAGAAGGTCGAACGCGAAGACGTTACCAGGTTAGTGTGATGCGTCTCCGTGTATCAGAGATTGCTAACGACTATTTTGTTGTATCATTGCACAGCAGAATGTTTTTACGATTCACAAAATATTTAGCGTCAAAAAATTGCTATTGAAAAGAGCATCTTTTCATTTCGTTCGATATAGATATCCTGTAGTTTATGTTTATACATTAACTGTACTTCTGTGGTGTGGTATGTAATTAATTAATTTTCTATAACAAGTGCAAAGAATAAAAAATTAAAATTGTTTAAGCGATAACGATTTCATTTAATAATAAATTGTTCTTTTTATTTCTGTGCATACTTTAATTTTATGCATTATTTATTACTTCATTTACACATATGTATTAATGTGAACATTTATATAAATTGGAAATAGATACAATGTTTCAATTACGAGAACTTTAAAGGTATGTGCTTAATAATTGCAAGAAGTGTAGTGTTGTTAATAATTTTAACGATTCTGAAAAATTTAAGAAAATTTCACATAGAGATGATTTAATGATAACAAGCGAAAAAAAAGAAATTTCTCCTTACTAGCAGTACAAAATTCAGATCCAAATAAGCTACATAAAGATACAAAAAAAAAAGAAAATTAAATAAAAATAGTCCCGAAATTAAACAGCGCAGAGTAAATATTTGTATAGCTTTGAAAATGAAAAGAACCATCTGCTTCTGGTAAACAATTTGTAAATAAATCGTTATTACTCTAAGTAAGAAACTGTTGTATGATATAATAAGTTAAAATTTAGAATGAAAAATGGTATGTTATAAATTATCAGATCATCTTAATATGCAAAGCGTTTAATCTACCGTTAAACATGGTCGTGATTCGATAATACTTTAAGCCTGTTCTTTTAAGGAAGGTGCTTGGGAAGTAAATAGAATTAATAAAAAAAGTGATTAATGTTGATCACACTAACACCTTAAATAACAATTTATCGTAATCAGTAGAAAAACTACTATTTCTGTAGAAGCTAATTCATGTAATTTTGCTAGTTTTTTATTTGCATATCCTTCAAGTTTCCTGATCCCCTTATTCATAAAAACTTCATGAGGGGGATGTAAAATAATTATGAACATTCACCGTTTCTAAATTATGCATACATTTTATTTTCAAATGGTTTTGTGATTATTAGAATAAATGAAAGTTGGATGATGTTAGAGTCATTCAATTTTGAGAATGTCATAATTTCTCAATTCAATACTATATTGACTGCTACGGAGGCTCATATGTAACCGGCGCTGTAAATTTAGTTTAATTAATTATTTATAGAAAAAACGAATGCAATGAACATTTATGGACTCTTAATGTTGAAGTACTGATATACATTAACAAATTAAAAGATGGAATTGAAATATTAAGTACCTTGTTTTTAATACTCTCGAGTGTATCTAACTACATACAGTATGCCGGCAATTGCGTTAATTTTTTAGCTATAAAACTGACATGCAGTTGAATATTGTTTTGATGAATTACAACTTCCTTTTTATTCATGTTGTATGAGCAATTGTTTACGTTATTTATCATTTTTGTTACTTAAATAAAAGAATAGCTAACGCGTTTAAAATATAATTATGATGACAGTACGTGACAAAATACCAAATGGAGTTAGGAGACCCAAAGTATAAGAATAACGAATTAACAAATTTCTAATATTTCTAAATAATTGTAATGTTTCTTGAATAATTCTATCCAAATTAATAAATTTCCAGAAAACACAATAACTTTCTACTCGATCACATATTACCGATAACATGTTACCAACAACAAACTCCAGTACTTAACAAGAGTAAATAATTATTTTGTATGACAGTAAACAGAGTTTTTAATAAATCAAATATAAATTTGCAAACAAATGTTACAAATCACAGATCATCCGATTGGCTGAATGGATGTTTTAAAATAATACATATAATTTAATAAAAACAAGCGATCAATATAGAGGTAATTTGAAAATTGGAAAATAAAGAATTTTGATAGTAACAAAATTGAGAAATATTAAACTTTTAAATTTACGAATTCGAAATGTACAAGAATATACGGCGTATAGATAAACAGATTAATTTTTAACTTTTCAAATATTGAAAGAAGACAAGTAAATAAGCTCCATTTTTAACCGACTTCGAAAAAGGAGGAGGTTACTCAATTCGATCAGTATATTTTTTTTTTTTTTTCTATGTATGTCCACCGATTACGCCTAGCTGGATGGACCGATCGGAACGAAACCTTTTGCATCTGGTAGGTTCTGACGCCCCATTGGTACCATTATCAAAAAATTTTTCATTTTTTAATTACAAACTATTGTTATTGCAAAAAAATCGGCAACTTTTGAAATAAACTTTTCTCGAGTTTAGTGTGCTTTTAATATCTTATCACGGATATGATTCTGAACAATTTTGTTCATATACAAATTTCGCGGAAAGCTTTAGTTTTCGAGATATTAGCGAAAAATTGTTATTAACTTTTGAAATCAACTACGAATGATTTTAATGTGCTTTTAATATGTTGTCAGGGGCATGGTTCTGGACAACTTTTTCCTTATGCATAATTAACGGAAAGCTTTAGTTTTCGAGATATTAGCGAAAAAAGAAATTGAAAAACGAATATCCATGTTGTCTTTTAATTAATTATGTTCATGGCATTTACACAGACAAAAAAAAAGCCCGGAAGAACTGTCCCACAGTATCCTATACAATTCTCCCCATTCCACTAAAAAGCGTGAAATAAAATTGTTGGGGGGCAGAGTTAAATAAAATGTGAAGAAAATGTCTAGTATTAGATATAAAGAATAGTATATTAACTAACAGATTACATCGGATATTATTTTCGTTAACACGTGCTCACTTGAATGAGGTTACGAGGACAATGGAAGTGATAATCGTTACATACTTCCGAATAAAAAAAACACAAACAAGGTGTCGCCGCTGGACACAGGTAACCAGCGCGGCCTGTATACAAAAATTCAAATCGAATTCGCGCAAACACATAACAAAAATAATTTAAAAAAAAATAATACGCCAACTTCGAAATGCACTAAAAAGTACAAAATAATTTCTATTTCCTAATGAAGTAATTTCTATTTCATTCAATCATACAATTACGTAACAGATATGAATGAAACCTATTTACTCGTTAGGTAGTATATTAAATACATTTCAACCTTTTCGGAGACGGCGCAAAATTAAAAATACCTCAGTAAACGTTGCTGCCAATAACCAGTTGATTGTGGTATGGCATATTGGAAATTAATAAATCCTGAGAAAGAATACGAACCATTATAGATATATCTGGTAATATACGTAAATGTAACGACTGCATCTTCATTTTACAACGTTTCTGATATAAATGAAATTGAATCGACTTTGCTCGCATGTGGAGACCATGGATCTAAAAACCTATAAACGGAACCCACGACGCGGGAATTACCAAAGCGGCAGATGGGTTCTATCTTTATAGTATATGCGGCGATCGAGTCTTTCCGTCGCATACTCTATGAATCACCTACTTCGCAGCGTGCTGTCGAGTTATATGTATAGAAAAAAAATAGCTATACAAGCTTTGCCTATGTTTGGCTGTCCATAGGTTGACATGTTCAAGAAAATCTTTTAATTTTGCGCCGCCTCCGAAAAGGTTGAAATGTATTTAATATACTACCTAACAGGTAAATAGGTTTCATTCATATCTGTTACGTAATTGTATGATTGAATGAAATAGAAATTACTTCATTAGGAAATAGAAATTATGTTATACTTTTTAGTGCATTTCGAAGTCGGCGTATTTTTTTTCTTAAAATTATTTTATTCGTTTACTAGTTAATCAATGTGAATTCATTTTTCTTTTGATTCAGTCATTAATATAGTAAAGTCCGACTTACAACTAACGAGTAATTTGCAGCACGGTTTACAGGTGAGCCACAATGCACACCTTATTTCAGGCCCTCGATGTTAATATTAAGTTTATTGTTTAGCTTTGGTTGTGAGTGAGAGAGAAAGAAAATATAATTAGCGATGAGAGTGCTTGGTGAAGGAAAAATAGGCGGAGTGAAAGAAAAATTCAGAGACAACGGATCGGTTGTGACGGCGCAGGAAGGCATAGAGTAGTATCGCAGAGACATTAGTGTAGTTTAGTTTTCTTTTTGTTTCATTGTATATATTCGAAATCGCGTTTCTTACAATAGCTTTAGAAACTTTAAATTTATGATGTTGTTTTTTACGAAGGCAGCTAGCAATTTGTACACGGGACTGACATTTGGCCTGCACGTTGCTAGCGCGTTTATGGCATGCAAGTAGCAGAGCTGTTTTTGAGAGTCGTTTTGTATTTTTAAATTTACGATTTGTATGTCCACGTTCTTTCGACGGTCTCAACAGTTAATTGCCAATGCCATAAATGTGAATTTCCTGAGGGTCCGAGGACAGGGCCTAGGAGACATTAGCCAGGTCCCTTTGTTGACAACCCAACGAAAATTTTGTCTTACGTCCACTTTTTTTTTCCACCTCCACAAGGCACACCGTGCTCCCACGGATCGCGCTAAGGGCGCACGGGATAGGGTAATGTCCTTTTTTAAGCAATATTATTGGCATACAGAAGAGCTAATCAGGACAGTCACCCCATTTTCTCGCTTTTCGTAGTTTTCCTACTTATTGTTAGAAACAAATCCTGAAGGAACACTCTCGAACAATCTATCACACAGTAAATATCAATCTCCGAATAATGTACACAGTTATACTTTTGTTAGAAACATTTTCACATTTCACGTACTTTACAATTTTAAGTTTTACTTTTTCATTCACGAATCCGGAAACACGTTACAACAAATAGACATTCTTATTTTCTAGTTTAAGTGTTTTAAATATTAAATTGTTATTTTCAAACGTTAACAGTTTTACAATTATTAAACAACCAATTCACTCTATCGCTTTAAAACGCCGTAAAGTCACGCATTCGAAAATTTCGATAATTTTTTATCGTGCGCGTAACACTTTTATTTATTCTATTATGACTAATTCAATAATTATTACATCAGGATTTCACAAATCTTTCAATTCCACAATACCAAATAAAATAATACACGTATTGACAAAATGTACTACTTGAAATAGAAAAAATTAATGTGCACAGTGTATGTAATGCGATCTGTTCTTCTTATTTCTAGATTGCCACAATTTACTTTAAGTTTATTTTTATAAATCTCTTATACCATCAAAATGATCGTAGAAAAAGATTATTATTTTTATACGTTTTGTATGAACAGCGGTAATGCCATTCGTATGTCCGATAATCAAGGCGATAACAAGTTTTATATAACAAGCATTTTCTTTATCGCTCTCTTCGTCATTTTCGCGGCTAAATCATTCTTTAACAATATCCTGAAACGTCG
Source organism: Megachile rotundata (assembly GCF_050947335.1). NCBI lineage: Eukaryota > Metazoa > Arthropoda > Insecta > Hymenoptera > Megachilidae > Megachile > Megachile rotundata. Next base: position 1,721,239 of record NC_134986.1, read on the forward strand.
CAGGGCAGAATAAACTAGCGCCTTCAGTTTATTTATAAAATCACGCAATGTCTCATATGACATATGAGATGTGGACACAACAGCAAACAATTTTAGCCGCAACTTTGCATTGGAAGTACGATTGTATAGCACTTATCAGTAATTTTCAGTGTCCATTTTTACAAAATCTATTAGAGCAAGAGGTGTATATGCATTCAGAGGTCACCTTATCAAGTAGCGTTGCCTTAAGTTGAATGCATACTAATTAACAATGAAATTTTGTTCACGCAAAAGAGTCAATTTATATTGATATTTTACGTTATAAGTAGAATTTTTATATAATCTCTCTCTCATACTGGTACATTGAACGCTTCTTACAATTAGTGAAATAAGTACAAAATTCTCAAAAGATGCTACAAATGTTGAAAGATTAGTAAGTCTGTGTAAATGTAAGGTTTAAACTAACGTTAATATCTAGGTTAAAAGATAAAGAGGTATAAAGAACGTGCTTCAATTTTATAAAATTCAATACAAGGTTCCAGGTGTTAAACTTCCTATTTTTAATCAACTATAGCTGGAAAGTCGTTGCTTTCGCCACTTTTCTTAGAAGAAATTTTAGATTTTTAAGTTTTTGAATTAAGAAATTGGCCACCTATGGCGCAAAAGCTGCATGATGAAACTATCTAGGACCTTTAGGACTACACATATTCATATATATGTACATACATTATTTTGCCTATATTCTTATGAAAAAGACTCAAACACACATAATAACCGTAGCGAATGTCTTTGGCTGAAAAATTGAAAACACTTGGCTGTAAAATATTCTCAAGATGACAGATGAAAAAGAAAAAAATATGAAATTGTTACGTGTAGATATACATATGTTTCCTTAATACGGCGGCATCCAAAATCTCGACCCTCATAATCACGACAACTAAAATCCTCAGAGTCCAAAATTTCAACAATCAAAATCTATTGCCTACTACATTCGTTAAACGCAAGCGGAGTTTCTACTGGCGAGTATACATATATGTTAAACGCAATAAATAGGTAATGCTAGGTTAGATTAGTGTTTTATTTTTTTACTTCTGCGAATGTATTCGTTGACCTTACCACAGTTAACAGTTTAGGTTAGGTTCGATTAACATAAGTTAGGTTAGGTTAAGATCTTGGCTGTCGGGATGTTAAGTTGCTGTGATTTCAGGCTGTCGGGATTGTGTTTACCAAGATTTTGAGGTAAACCCTCTTTAATGTACAACACTAAATACAATCTTTACTTCTAACAAACACCACCCACTACTTTGAACTGGATATTACCGTTGCCACTTTGTGAGCGTGACTAACGCTCACGAGCGTGTTGAATGCTTTTCTGTGCATGATTCACCTTGAAGATATACTCGTCAAGGTAATACCGATCGTTATTATAATCCGCTCGATCCGTCAAGGCGTGCGGCAATGGGATTAACGGTTGTCAGTATTGTCTGGGAATGGCGATAAGCCGTACCTAAAAGTACTTGGATCGAAACTGTGGTGACTCGATGTGCCTCCAGTGCGAAACGTTGCTGGACAAAGACAAGTTACCACAGCCTGCGGCTACATTGCTTTTGAAGTCGTTTTGGAAGACGCAGTGCAATCGCAGCTCATACAGTTCACTGTCTATGGTTTTCAGGTAACATCTGCGAATAGTGTGTGACCGTGGCTAATGTGATCTACGTTCACGTAGCGCACTTACGCTGAACAAAAATTGTTAAAGGGTTTGCTGTAGGTAGCGACAGCTACGATTATTAAGAGCAAACAAATGCAATGATGTTTTTTGGGCTTCCATCATATTCCTAGTTTTTGTTGTCATGCTAACGTTTCGTCAACGTTGCAGTTTATTTCTTCTGAACTGACTTGAATGGAGTAAAGTCTTGCACAGTTACCATGTATAATGTTTATTGCGATATTTTTCTTTTCTTATAATGGTAGAATGGCAACTGGTAGAATGGAATGTCAAATCAAATTAGTGTCATATTTGTTACATCCATTGACGTTGTATGTTTTAATATTATATTTTAATTGTATTACAGCATTTCACAGGAAGAACCTCAATATTTTGTTAGTAATTTACTATGTAATAATGGTAATTAACTATGTACACATGTTGAGTACATAATAGCTGTACTGTAAGCTTTGTATTTCATAATCCAGTGTTTCTTTTACCCAGAATCGTAAAAACTGACTGATCTTTATTGTTTGGAGTAACAGAAAGCACAGACTATTTAACAGCGCATTAAACAGAAGTCGCTGATAAAGATGTATCGCTTTTTTAATTTTATTCCTATTTTTATTATCTGACACACTAGACCGATAGAGCACCTTAATAACAGGAATCTGCCATAACCTTTGCTCGAATGTGCACGTATGGAAAAGGGATCCATCAAAAGGAGCAACTTTAGTTTGCATAGATGTTGAATGTACAACAATAAATAAGTAATCATATCGGATAGAGAAATATATACATTCAAAAGTGGTCAGTTCGAACAATTTTAACTATTAACATATATTGTATTGCCAATATAAGCTATTAAAACAAAGTGTAAGTGAATTTGCAAAAGTGCGAAATATTTGACAGTAATGTTGTTCTTATATAATCTTTCATGTATTAGTTTAAGTGTAATGGCCTTAAGACACAGCAGAAGATAATGTATTACTATTTGTTACATCGCCTTAGAGTGCAATGCGGCTATTTTTCATATTTTACAAGGCAATAGACCGAGGATTTCGAACTGACCGTACCGGCAATAAGTTTATGAAGTCGTTGACGATTTTTCATTAGCAAAAAATACCTTCGCGTCGACAACCCAAGTTTATTGCTTGGGACGAGCATGTTAATTTCTAATTCCGTTATTTTCAACCATCGTAGTCAGGGTCAGAGTGCTTTTTCACCTTATTACCTGCTACGGGTTTTTCCCAAATTGCGGAATCCCTTGTGCGTCACCCCTTGGTCGCAACCATTTCCAGGGGTGACCATTACTTGTACGAGGGCGGTAACTCTTAAAAATTGACGACCAATCGATAAACACATCCCCTTCCAAATCATCAACTCAGAGGTGACGTTGACGGTTACCTCTGCAGAGAACGACAGAATCCAACTAAATCTCGAACAACACGGAAAGAATCAACTAATATCTTGAACAGTATACATTTCAAACACGAAACGAATCTAATTAAATCTCGAATCGACATACTAAAACACGAAACGAATTAACACACATCTCGAACATTTATAACACGAAACGAATCTACTTTCAACATGAATCGAACGGCTCATAACACGGAACAACGTTAACATCACGATCAATTGTAACAATCGCTCAAATCGTATCAGTGTTAATAACGCGATTAAACATATTCAAAACACGAACTATCGTTTTCAACTAGACTCAGAACTCATTAAATTGTGACTGGGTCAGAATAGCGCTGGGTGCCAGAATCCGCGCTGTTCACGCAACATTTTTTGAATTGCTTAAAGTCGACGCGAAGGTATTATTTGCTAACGAAAAATGGTCAATGACTTCATAAACTTATTGCTAGTACGATCAGTTCGAAATCCTTGGTCAATTGCCTTGTAAAATATGAAAAATAGCTGCATCGCACTTTAAGGCGATGCAACACCATTGTTATATAAGCAGTAAGTGCAATAAATAAAATGCACAGAATGTGTTTGACACTATTACTAGTCATCGTTCTTTCCATACCGGAAGGTACCAGAAAAAAAAGGAAACAGGAAAACGTCTTGTAGGTCTTTTGCGACCAATATTCTTTTGACGTCAGACCATAATATTAAAAATTTAATGATTCGTAAAACACATAAACGTACATATCATGCCGGTATTCAGACGAAAATTTATACCATAAGACATCGTTTCTGGTTCCTTGACGAGAAAAAAATCAAGTTCAGAAAATTATAAGATAATGTATTCATTGTACAGTACTGATTCGTAATAAGCAACTCGCTCGGGTCTGGCGAGTTGCTTGTTACGAATCAGGTATATTTTCGGCTTGCCTTTGTTCCCGAGCGCGACGACGGTAGCGGTAAACTATAAAGTAATCGGTCGAACAGCGATGTTATTCTTTAGACAAGGACAGAACATAGCATGTTTTCTCTTTTTAATAGTAGTAAGATTTCGTGAATGGAATAATATACCAGATTCGTAACAAGCAACTGCCCAAACCCGAGCGAGTGGCTTATTACGAATCGATGTAGAATCAGATGAATGAACGACAGAATCGCTATGCATCAGAGTGAGAAAAAAATATATATGTTCTGTCCTCTTTCCACTAAACTGTTCGGTCGTCCGTGAAAATTTATGACTTCTTCGGTTTCGCGGACCTCTCACTCTTTCTCGGATCTCTCACTCAGCGGCCGACTTCAAACAAAGAAGAGGGGATAGAAATTTGCTTGTTACGAATCACAAAACTGTTGCTTGTTACGAATCAGTACTGTATTCGCTTTCGATCATCTCCGTTGCAAGGCAAAACAGTAAATTGTCTAAACCGCGCGTTGAACAAACGTCAAATCTCACGAACACGGGTGTTGACTTTTTTCGGTCCGCTTCCCATTAAAGAGGACACATCGAAATTGAAATAATAAAGACGTGCGGCTGCGTCATCATTTGCATATCCGTTAGAGGAGTGCACATTGAAATCGTGAATGATTTCACAACCGAAGGGTTTCTCGGCGCCTTCAGACGTTTCATTGGGCGTCGAGCTATACCGATTCAGGTGTACTCTGATAGCGACATAAATTTCGTAGGCCAGCGTCTTTTACCTTTGAAAAAGTTAGCACCTGCACCTGCTGATAATGCTGCCAAATTATAATCATTTTTTAGTTCCAGAAAATCGTCTAACTTCCTGCAAAGATATCAGTAAAACAAGACAAGATTTCTGGAACCGGTGGCATCAATATTCAATGAATTGCAAAGGTGCCAGAAATGGCTCAAATCCAGCGGACAGACCAAGATCGACGCAATCGTCATCCTAATGGACAAAAATCAGCCCTACATGAGATGGAGACTGGGCAAAATAGCGGAGGTACACGACGGAGAAATTGGATTCGTCCCAGTCAAGACCGTCAACGATATCGTCCAGCACAATGTTACAATTATGTGCGCTCGTTGAAAATATTCTAGATCATTGTATCGTTTTAATTAATTGTCTATACACAACACCCTACTCACCCATACACGAAAACATTGCTCGTTGCACTCGCAACGGGGGGAGTATGTTCGGCCGCGAACCGAAACCTATGCCGCGGCTAAGCAATTTATTGCAGGGCCCAAGCGGTCGGCGCGTAGGCCACCGTCAATAGTTTTTACTTCGGAGTACAGGTCACCGAGTACCCTATTGTCTATCCGATTCGGTCCGAACGAATCTTACCGTAGATATGTACATACCATAAATCAGCTAACAGCTGAGTTTTTCGTTTTGGGCAAACAAAAGCATAGAGTTCTTCCTAACCGTTACCTTCGGAAACGCGAGGGTATTTAGGCGTTTTTTCGTACAACGAAAGACACAGTCGAACGTTGAAGCTTGCACGGTTCGGATCGAGAGTCGAAAAAGTCAATCGTGAGTTCGAAAGTTCCGCATAACGCAACGTAGCATAACCAATGCAGGGTGGTTCGGAAATCATTCACAACACCATTCGAGCGAGACCTTGCACTCCTCGAATGGGCCACTGTAGGGTGGTTAAATCATACATCGCATACTGTTCGGGTGAGTCCTACACTCCTCGAATGGGCCACGGTAGGGTGGTTAAATCATACATCGCACACTGTTCGGGTGAGTCCTACACTCCTCGAATGGGCCACGGTAGGGTGGTTAAATCGTACATTACACACTGTTCGGGTGAGTCCTACACTCCTCGAACAGGCCACGGTAGGGTGGTTAAATCATACATGATTCGAGTGAGTCCTACACTCCTCGAATCGATCATCGTGAATAATCTCACGCAACGTGAATTATCACGCAAATCGAACAACATTGAGCAAGACCTTGTTCTCCTCAATCAATACGCAATCAACATAACGTACACATACTCGTACACATTTTCACCGTAGAATCGTTAACGAATACATAATTTTGTAAGGGGTTTTTTATGCCGCAAGGCTTTTTCCCCTAATTCGAATCACTAGAGCCAATAAACGATCATGATTTTTAAGGCTCAATTACGACTAAACAATTTTTATTTACCCTCTTCCTCAATCGAATTCATCTATTCCTTGAAACACGAAATTTCTCCATGTTGGAAAGATTTCGACGATACAAATATAATAGGATATAATTTTTGGAAATTTGCCACATTTTTATTTATTTTTATCAATTCTTTGAAACATTATACATAAAAAAATATTAAAGTATAATAGAAAAAAAAAAACTATTTTAAATATCCCATAAAATGTTGATTTTTCAAATACTGCGCTTTAATATTTTTTTATACAGAACGTTCCAAAGGATGTATATACCGATGTCAACGTACAAGTTGGTGTGTAAGGATACTGACCCAGGACCCAGGTGTTTAGAAGAGCTCCAATTCATCAGAATAGAAAAATGCACACCTAGACTCATACGTGACATGAGCGGTCACGCACACGAATTAAGCCAAAAACAATGACAGTCGGCAAACGTTTCGTGAGTGATTGAGATAGTGTGAATTGCATGATACAGTTGTTATTGCCATTAGTACTCTTGTTTGCTGAAATATAATGCTAGAAACGTTCACTGTGGAGATACGCATAGCTTTTTTTTAATTTGGATCGACCTCTTCACACATCAATTCATGGGTTGACGTCTGTATGTACATGTATGTGAAAAATGCGGAAAACAAAATATGTACATATACAGGGTGTTTGGTAATTGGTGATACAAGCAAAAAGGAATGATTCTACATAAAAAGATGAGTAGAAAATACAGAATACAAATTTTTCATGTGAGGCTTTGTGTTTGAGAAAATCGACTTTGAATTTTCACCGGGTACGGTTGCACTTGATCATGTCTCGTTACAACGGATTTTACTGTAAATCGTTATCTTGACGGATATTATCGCTGTTTTAGTTTGTTTTTATCGTATCGAAAACAAAGCCACACATGAAAAATTTTTATTCCATATTTTCGACTTATTTTTCTATGTAGAATCACCCTCTTTTCGCTTGTACCACCGGTTACCGAATACCCTATATTGTATATACGTGCTCCATCGTATTGTCATTTTCTAATGGAAAAACATAATACTTGATCTCAATACTTACACAGAATTAATAAAGCTGAATTAATAAATTAATATAAAGAATTAATAAATTAATAAAGATTAATTTTTATTGTATATTATAAATATATCTAAAACAACTTTACTATTTAAAAAATTATATATCATTAATTAATTACAACTTTGACAAAAGTACTCTCTCGTTTGCTTGAGTAAGTGCTTTTAAAATTTCATAATGAACACAAGTACATAGAGAAACATCTTTTAACAAAGTTTTTAAGTGAAATTGTAAAATCGAGCTTTACTCTACTCTTAAGTATAGTCTTATGAATATCTCTAAAAAAAGTATGACAAAATATTGTTTTTGGCTTCAAAATCCAAGAATTCTAATCTTCCTTACTCAAACAAGGGTTTAAGGCTTAACGGGGAATCTATTGGTTTCTGCTGTCAAGAAGTTTTGTTTAGAGAAAAAAAGGAAGAGACTGGGAAGATTTTCTCAACCATGTACACAGTAAAGATCACACGCAAAACGGTTTTACCGTCAACGTGAAAAAAGTGTAGACATCGACACTCGCTATTCCTTGAATAACACTTATAGCCAGAACACTGTGTAAGTAAATTAAACCTGATCACGTTGCCTATTAAGTATTCACCTAAAATACTTCACACTTAATTGTTATTTACCGGGACTCGTTTGAGTACTACGCCATATATCATCAGCATGAATGTATGAGCGAGATTCGTTCGGCTTTGGAAAGTGAAAGGTACGTGGCGACGCGACGTAAGGGTGCGCGCATGCGTCACAGCGATTCTCTAGTACCGAACAGGTATAAATATGCGTGTGTTGGCGAGTGAAGCGGCAGATTCGAGTTAGGTTGAGTACAAATAAATTCAACTTAGAATAGGCTTAAATAGAAACCTGGAACTGACAAACTAAAGGAAATTTATGAAAGATATTCAAGCTTCGATTTACTTAGAGCGTTATATTATATTACAATTTTGACAATCGCAGTTCTCTGTAAGCTTGCTGATATCGTAGCCTGGTATCTGAAACTCGTTGCTTTGAATAGCGGGATCAGTAACTTTTAGCATTATTACAGTTATTTAATAATTTGAACTCTTTTGAACTCTTTTGAATCATTGTTTTGGCTGTGAAATCTTTAATCAACAGTGAATTTTGGGTTATTTGAAATCATTATATTATGATATTCGCCTTATGTATAAGGTGATGTGTTGATGTATTGTATTTATCCTTATAAGTAAGCATTGTAGTGTTCTTTTTTGTATTTTTTAATTAAATATTAGAAGTTGCTATAAATTATTGAATTCTGTGTGCTTTAAGAGAAAAAATACAATTTTTTTTTTATCATTTTATAATTTTGAAACATATTCATTTAATATTGAAGTATTATTACAAAGTAAAATTATAAACCAAAAATTTTCAGGAATAATATTTAGAAAAATTTATTTCGCAAATAATATTATTAGGCAAATATATACAGGGTATTCGGCTACTGGTGGGCATAATTTTAGGGGGTGGTAGCTGGAGTGATTCTGAACAACTTTTTCCTTTACCAAAATGCTGATTAAAGCTTAATTTTTGAATTATTAATGAAAAACACTGACCAATGAGAACGCGTATAGACCAGTCGCGCGACAGCTTCGAATATGACGGCCGATCGTCGTCGTGTACAAATGTATCGATACTGTCGATATAACGTCGGTATAACGTCGGAATAACGTCGGTATAATAGAAAGCTGTTAGATGAAAATTACATTGAATAATGAATAAAAAAATCTGGATTATTGTTGAATTATCATTCATTCATGAATAAGAAATAACAAAATTAGTCTCTAATCACGTAATCAAAGTAAATCGAATTTATTCAATACGTTTATTCGTTATCGCAAAGAAATAATTGCTAAAATATGGAAAATTATTTTCATTAGATATTGTAATGATGAAAAAGAACAAATTCTCATTTTTAAAAAATTGAATAACTTTTCTATTCAACAAATAAAAATGTGAATTGAGTAATTAACAAATTTAAATGTAGCTCACCCATTAAACCGCAAATAATCACAATAAAAATGCGTCTCTGTCACCGGTCCGATCCACCGGTCCTTACTGTTAATATAAATCAATCACCATACAGAAACTCTCAAAAAACTCTCAAGAAACTTCATTGTCACCTATCACTTTCATCTTTCATTATGAGTTTTCATTATCACTTTTCTTTCTCATTTTTCACTAATTTACACTAATTTTCACTGTGAGTCCGACACGTAAATAGGACGAATGAAAACACGTGAACGAAAATTCATAAATGATTTAAACTATACTATCTTGAAAGCAAGAAAACGGAATTTTCGATTAAAAACAACGATACATTTTATTTCGACACGTTTCTTTCGACAATAAACGATGACTGTCGATCGACGCCGCAGTCGTTCAACAGATCATCGTTGCATTGCAACCGTTCGCGACGTATGCCTCGCGATCGAGAACAAAACCGCGATCCGTAGCCAGTCTAACAATGTCTTCTTATAAAATATAATATAATTTCGATTCCTCAATTTGGATATCTTATAGTGAGAATAGTGTATCGTTAAACATACATATCTATGAATAATCGTTCACGCGTTTTCATTCGGTCCGTTTACCGGTCATGCTTATGTTGTGCAATTATTATTAGAAAAAGACAGTGAAATAAATTGAGAGTTTATTGACCCTGCCAGGACATCAGCTGTTGATGCTCCGATCGGTGGATCTACCTGTGACACAAATATTTTTTATCGAAGCTAGTTTTTCCATGAATCAATGAGTAAGTGTTATTTAAGTTACTTCTGTATTTTTAAAATTAAACGTACGCAGCAATAGATTTATTTCACTTCAATGAGGTACTGCATTAGATATTCTATTCCAGTTCGATCTCATTTCATAGGCAAGGTACTCATTCGTTTTGAAACGTGAATTTATTCGTTTGCTTCATTAGTATAGTTGACAAAATTAATTTTCGTGAATTTATTCTTTTTCCTTTTTGAAGGCATAAAATAAATACAATATACTTCGTCTGGTTGTTGTAAACAACAACTAATTGGTTTATTTCTCATTCACGAATTACGAAGAATTTAATATTATTCTTAACATGTTAATTCATTATTCGGTTTAACTTTTACCTAATAGCTTCCGGTTATACCGACGTTATACCGACGTTATACCCACGGTATCGATACATTTGTTCACGACGACGATCGGCCGTCATATTCGAAGCTGTCGCTCACGCTGTCGCGCGACTGGTCTATACGCGCTCTCATTGGTCAGCGTTTTTTATTAATAATTCAAAAACTAAGCTTTAACCAGCATTTTGGTAAAGGAAAGAGTTGTTCAGAATCACCCCAGCTACCACCCCCTAAAATTATGCCCACCAGTAGCTGAACACCCTGTATGCAGGAGCGGAAGTTATCGAGGTTGACAGATTAAAAAGTTTTTTGGGAAGAATAATAACAGAATAATTTTAATAATTTAACAAAAGTATAAGAATCAACAAAAATATAAAAATCAAGTACAGACACTGATACGAGAACTTTTCGGACGACTTACTACTTCCAACGTTACGACAAGACTGTCCCGCGACGCCACGCCGTTTTCCTCATTCGTTACCAATTCCCGTGTAAAACGAAACAATTGCTATTCGACTCTTTGTTCCCTCGCTAATTTTGCGCGCCAACTCGTAGTAACGCCGAATTATCTTGGCACCAGTTGTCCGCGGTTCCCGCTCGCCCGATTGCGCCCGATCGTACTCGATGACAACCGAACAAACCGATCCCATATATACTATATCATATCGCAAATAATATAATGAGCTTAATCAATTAATAGTTAAGCTGATTTCTAAATATGAGAATATTTTTGTCGAAATTGCTAGAATAATAACAATAAATACTGATTTTTTTCTTCGTTTCTGGTGTGTAACTTGATAATCCGATTTTCAGATTTATTCAGAACTCAGTGTATGAATTCGTCATTCAAGATGTTAATAAGTGGATACCATTTTAAAATATTATGAAATGTAATAAAATTTTAATTAAGTCCGTTTCGCAATACAGAAAACAAAATGCTAAGGTGCCTGAGCAATATTTTAAATATTGAATTAGAAATACTTAAAATAGGGAAATTTGTTATAATATGATCTATCAAGGTATTAACAGTTATCAAAATATAATTATATCACTTCAGTCTGTTTGTCAATACTGTTTGAATAATAATGTTATTGTATGTTAGTGTTGGTGTTAATATTTTGACGTGAGCGCTTGTTAATAGATATATAGAAGGGTTTTTATACATTACAAAATTGGTCTGTATTTTTACTGTATAGTACATACTGTGTTTATGAAGTTGTAAAATGTAGTAAATAAATGTTTTATCATGATAACAAATTTTATTACCTACTAATTTTCAATATATTTTCATTTTATGCATCAAATGACACAATCATATAACTTGTATAAATTATTCGTTATAAATTGGACGAATATTTTGTCGAAGCAATATTAACTACCTCGAAGGGAAGGTTAAAAATTGTAACCTTTTCATTTACTAAAAATTGTATAATTGTTTTAAGATAAAACATTAGCATCCACAGTAGAATTATTACTGATTTTTGCGACTCCAAACATAACTAACAAAATTCTTTTAAGACATTACCCTACAACATTTTTATAGTATTAAGAGATAACTATTTTATCTTCTGATACAAATTCTCAATATCGCTGTTATTTTAACTTTTAACACATCAGAGGGTGAGCAGTACTTTCATCGTCTTAACGTCTTCTCGCTCATCACGAAATTATTTAAGTCCGACAATGTATTTGGATTAATGCTTTGTTTATATACACCAAACACAATATTTTAAGTTTTTGTTGTAGCTTTCTTCGCTTGAAAATAAAATTTTATCGCCACTCACTCGGCGCTCGAATCCGTAACAGGACAAAATTACAATGTCATGTTTAACGATGAGTTACAGAGTATTTCCTAACGCACATGGCGATAATATATCATATGCTTGCAACTACTTTGGCGCGGATCTTACGTGCGATCCAGCTGATCGTCTTTATAAATCACCGCTTCAGGCATGATCCATCGTGTGAGCTTCGAAATGACTCTGTTGCCGACGATTATTCAGAAAAATTAGTTATATAAATATAACAGAAAAATATTCACTATTGATTTCAAAATATTAAAGTATTGTCTTCTCTCATTACGCTTGATTTCAATCATAATTATGAGTGCAATTTTTTCAGAGCAAATTAGCGACAACATGGAATTAATCAAATAGATTTTTAAAATATAGTACAGGATGTTTCCGATCTGATTGTATAACCGGAAACGTAATGAATTTACATGAAATACTAAGCAAAAAGCATACGATACAATTTTTTACACGCAACTTTAATTACGAAAAAACTGAATTTCAGGAGCTTTTAAGTATTTGTAAAAATATTTGTTCGTGGCACAAAGTATTACAAATGCAGAAACTTCTTTATTAATTTAAAGATTAATGAATATTCTAAATAAATAAATGGTTAAAATTCTTTTTGAGGTAAGGTAAAGGTACCAGTAGTTGACCAGTTAAGAGAAATTTTCTACGGAAACAATGGTAACCCTTTACTCTATCAATAAATGGCGAGAATCAATGCATGGAGACGTTCGTTAAACCCTTCAGATTATGTACCAAGACCACTTTTTAAAAAAAGTTAAGTTATACAAGTTTGGTAAATATTTTTGAGAATTCGGAAAATGATCCAGTAGTTGACCACTCTTGAAAAGGAACAAACTAGTAATTGACCACCTCTTTTCGTTAGTAGTTGACCACTTATATTCGAAGCAAGGTTAAAAGACTAATGCTGGAAATCAGTTTATTGTCGTTTAATTTTAACAATTAGTAGTACAAATCATGCCAGTATGCTATAACATGCAGATTTATATTTTGTGTTTCTAACAAAGTGAGGTGTAAAACGAATACATTATAAATCGTAAACAAATGTAAATGAGTAGTGTCAATAATTGACCATGCCTGTCAACTTCTGAAAGTTGTACATTAACAATACCCAAAAGTTGACCATTAAAAAACTATTGCTTTTTTAGGTTTGAACGACAAAAACAATGTATTTATTAAATTGATAAAACATTGTAAGCGCTTACACAGTAACTGATTTATTCACAAAATGTTCGCAACATATAAATTTTTTATCTGGATTATACAACTATTCTTAACAGAATCGTTAAGGAAATAGAAATATATCGGCACATTACTTACCTTATTGCACTCGGATATTCGCTGCTAATAGACACACTTCACTTCACGCGCAATTGTTCCAAAATTTAAACAACAAATGTCGTGGCATCTAAAAGTCACTATCATCCGAAGTGCGCAACTTATACAAACCTTATTTCATCATTTTTTAAACAAAATGGTCAACTACTGGTACATGGTCAACTACTGGTACTTTTACTTTACTACTTTTTTATAATTTCTTTTTGCGTAATTATTGTTAAATGTAGATGAAATATAACAGTTTTTAATGTCGAAACCCGTTGACATTTTATTCTTATGATAATTATAATATATAAAACTTGAATTACATCAGAAAACATACCGTACAGGGTATGTGTTTGTTATGCAGGTGTAATCGTCTTTTTAAATAAAATTATTTTGATATAGCCAGACATAGATTTTAGACTTTGTGTACATATTTAGTTTTATCTTCATCATAGGTTTTATAATTTATATGTATAGAGTTAAATTTTCTTTAGTCCTAAGAGTTTCGTTCTCGTTACGATTTATAACCGTTCCCCCCGGGAATTTTGAAAACCGTTCGGTGGTAGCCGTACACTCCTGAAATTATAAAGACGCGCGATTATTACGTTAGTTGTTTGTTCATTGGACACATTTGGTTGCCAGACATTTCTAACTTTTTAGCCCGTTATTTCTAGCATGTTTTGTAAACATACTAGCTTTTAAAGGTTAAATTAATGCTCTACTTGACTTTATTGTCTACCACGGTCAATGGTGGAAACGCGTCGGGTCATTCGTAAAAATAGACGTTTGGGAGAATGCAAGAAGGGCGGAAACTTGTAACCTCTCTTCTACAATTTTATATATTTTTAAATCTACCAAAATGTTCCTTCGCCGTCAGGATTTCGACCATGATTTTTCACAATTCAGACAGAATTACCTAATTAATCAGGAGAATCATTTAGTTATCCAGAGAAACATACATATAGTTAACAATAGAATACAGTTGAGCATAGATTTCAGTTAAAACATTAGTCAGACACGACCATTTTACAGAGTTGAGATTCAAATAGTGCGATATATTTACCGATTTTAGAAATGCGAGCATGGTTGTCGCGCCATATACAGGGTGTTCGGCTACTGGTGGGCATAATTTTAGGGGGTCGTAGCTGGGGTGATTCTGAACAACTTTTTCCTTTACCAAAATGCTGGTTAAAGCTTAGTTTTTGAATTATTAATGAAAACACTGACCAATCAGAGCGCGAGAATAGCGCGCGCTCAGATGCGAGAGCGACGGGTGCAAGCGTGACGGTTGACCCTGGTCGTGAACAAACAAATCGCGCGATATCGGTAACATAGTTACCATCATCGGTAATACGTCAGTCGGTAAGTAGTTATAAAATTCACAACTATTAATAAGTATAAATTTATTAACGAAACTAATTATATGGATTAAGCGAAAATAAAAGTAAAGATCAAGCGCAGTTTTTTTAGATAATTAAAAAAAATGATTATTTGTTTAACGACATAAAATTAAAGAATACTCGGACGCTTACCTCATGAGTGAATTTACGATGCGAGAATTCTTCATTAATTTTGAAGTATATCGTCGTATGACAAGATACCTATTTACTCGCTAAAATCCACAAGAGTATATCAATACCCGCTCTATGGGATTGTCAAGTAAAAAGGGTGACTGTCATATTTGATATTTTCCGTATAATAATAGGGTCACTGTTTCACTTTTCTTTTGTTGATGTTTGTTCATTCTGAGACTATTGTAAAACGTTCGGTCAAAATACGCATCTGTGCATATTCGTTAAAAGTAATTCGTGTCGTAAAGATAAATTTTTCGACTCATCAAAATAAATAAAGTAAATTTAATATTGTCGGTAATACGTGTTGTGCGATCGCAATAATACATCTTGCAATAACTGATTCCTTTCTTTGAATCACTCATCGCGCATAATGTGTAATGTGTACATGGCGAGGAACTTTTGTAAACGAATTGATGTGTAAAAAAGGTGGATATTTTTAACGTTTCGATACTAAGGACTGGACAATCGTGGTGCTTGTGTGATTGTTTGTTTGTTTAGTATGGGTTCCGAAAATTGTACTATTATTATACGGAAAACATCAAATATGACAGTCACCCTTTTTACTTGACAATCCCATAGAGCGGGTATTGATATACTCTTGTGGATTTTAGCGAGTAAATAGGTATCTTGTCATACGACGATATACTTCAAAATTAATGAAGAATTCTCGCATCGTAAATTCACTCATGAGGTAAGCGTCCGAGTATTCTTTAATTTTATGTCGTTAAACAAATAATCATTTTTTTTAATTATCTAAAAAAACTGCGCTTGATCTTTACTTTTATTTTCGCTTAATCCATATAATTAGTTTCGTTAATAAATTTATACTTATTAATAGTTGTGAATTTTATAACTACTTACCGACTGACGTATTACCGATGATGGTAACTATGTTACCGATATCGCGCGATTTGTTTGTTCACGACCAGGGTCAACTGTCACGCTTGCACCCGTCGCTCTCGCATCTGAGCGCGCGCTATTCTCGCGCTCTGATTGGTCAGTGTTTTTCATTAATAATTCAAAAACTAAGCTTTAACCAGCATTTTGGTAAAGGAAAAAGTTGTTCAGAATCACCCCAGCTACGACCCCCTAAAATTATGCCCACCAGTAGCCGAACACCCTGTATGTTTAATTGATAGTTCAGAGTGTACTTGTACAATCAGTGGTTACAAATACAGTTACTCGATTTAATATTTGGACACTATGGTATTTGTGAAATTAAAGCTTTATGTACTTACTTGCAATGTGATTATCATGACTACAGCTAATTCTGCAGTCAAAGTAGGGACACTTAATCCTGGATTAATCTTTATCATTCAAACAATCACATGCTTATCACGACCCCCAAGAAGACGTGGTCGTCCTTTTTGAGGAATAGATTCAATACGATCTTCATATTTATATCTTCTTATAATATCCGCGAGAGTACTTTTACTTAAATTTAATAATTTTCCAATTTCCCGGTATGATTCTCCTTTTTCTCTGTGAAATATAACAAGTTATGGAACGTCTAAAGAAGTAGGTATTTTTACTTTTGCGACCCACTTTTACAAATGCGTGTGAAAACGATGAAATTTACTTTGAAACTGACTACCAGAAGTTAACCGAGCTGTCGCACGTTCTTGGTGTTTACAAACAATCATAAGGAGTCTACAAACGGAAATTCTAATGCGAATAAATGCTTTGGCGGTTCAGCTAGCTATGGTAGGGAGGCTAGGAAAAGTAAAGGAGAGGGAGAACATTTCGTCCGGGGTCTGCTAGTGGACTCATCAGTAAGGCGTTCTTGCAGGCCCTTGTGTAACATCCCGGGAAGAGTTTTTTTTCATATATGACAGTCCTATGCTCAATTTCATTACCCGCTGATAGAAATAGTTTAGTTACCGACGATAATAGACTATTACCGACAGTACATTATATACCAATTACTTTATGTATTCAGTTCAGCGGTCGGTAACCAATACATATATATTTATTTTATTTTCAATAATTATTTTATATTTTCAATTTAGAAAGGATAATGTAATTTACAAAGACAATCAAGTTAAGTTAGAACAATTAAAAACAAAATTAATGTATTATTTTATAGTTACTCCAATAAATGTATAATTCTATATGGAAAATTCCGTAATGCGATGTGCCTACGTGCCGCGAAGCTAGCCCCGAATTTCCTAGTATTCTCGCGTAATCCTAGAGAAGGATAGCAATACATTTTACAATTCAGACATTATTAATTATTAAAAACTATTAGTTAAACAAATCAATCAATACAGATCGAGCGTACTAATATTATGTTATCCGGAAATAGAGTCAGACGTTAGTTTATTGCAGTGAATATTGTAAATTATAATATTATTCAATGGAATGTTCTAGAAACACCGTATGCTTATACATTTAGCTCCGATCCGTATAGAAGTCGTGCACAGCGTATAGAAAGAGATAGAAAATGCAATTTCATTAAAACACTATTAAATTACTATTTTTATATCAGGAATATAAATCATTATGTGGAATGCGATATTAATAATGTAATTAAATCGTTCGTTTTCATAATTAATGCCTAATTGCGAATTTATACGACAATTATATATTTCGACGTTATGGGGGTTTTCCGAGAAATTGCCAGACTGGCGAGTATAAAAGGCCGAGCGAAACTCGCCTAAATCGCAGAACAGTTTTCGAAGTCGAGCCAGCTAGAAGTCTACAGATAAGTATAACCGGAACAGTTTTCGCTGTGAAGAGCCGCAACGATTCTTAATACTTGACTGGTAAAGCGGGTATACGCCATTTGGATACTTGGTCGTGGGTCGTTCTAGTAGCCAGTGAACAACAGGCTCCCCATTCAAACGGTCTCGTATCTGAAACTCCTTTAGGAGAGTGCTATACTTAGCGCCAAGAAAGGCTAAGATATCGAAACGATAGCTCTCAGCTACTCAAATTTGATTTTTCATCGGATTGCTAACGCGCCGTCAGATTCTCGGAGTTCGCTCTGGGTAGTTTCGTAGCCAGCTAACGCAGGCTCCCCATTTGAGCGGCTTGGTCTCTGAAGCCCGTGTCTTTTGGGTGGCAGTTCAGCAATTACGATTTTATATTAGAATCAATTGATTTGCTACCCTGTTGAACTTATACTGTTCACCCTTTTCCTGTATCGTTGGGTCGTTCTAGTAGCCAGTGAACAACAGGCTCCCCAATTAAGCGATCTGGTTTTGGCTGTCAGTGTTCGTTTTGACAAAAAGGGTCATGGACAATTAGTTGTCGAGACAAATTAAGAAAGAGTAACTGTTCCGAGGTAATAATTCATTTAGATTCAAACAAATTTTGAACTTGAATTAATAAAAGAATATTGTTCTGTCATCAGCGTAATCTCAGTAGTCGACTACACCGCGTTAGATATCAGATAAAATCATTAATCTGTCTAACTTTGCGAAAGCGTATTTAGGTACACTTAGAGAATCACACTTAGGTCGTGTTCCTCGCCGCGGTAGACTATCACGCGCTAGTATTAATAATTTCGTAAAAGATTTTTCATTATATAAATTATAAACGTATTAATCAATATAAACTTTGTAATTGCGATAGCGTTCGAAACGAGAACTGAATAATATAGAATATCGAATTCAATTAATTATCTAAAAGCGAAGTTAGCTTCATCCGAAAACAGACTTAGGTACGATCTAATATAAAGTATTACCTAGCGAGAGTCATTTAGTTAGATTCATAATTATCTATTACGTATTGCTCAATTTGCCAAGTTCTGTTATTTCTATTATTAATATTATATCAAATCTATTCTAGTTTCTTTAATCAAACCAGTATACTTTTCATATTTTGTTATTTGTTACTTGTTATTTGTTAAATTCATCATCTTCGTTATTTTATTGAATAAACCCTTATTGTTGAAAGATATTGACCTGTGGATTTCACTCCTTAACCGCACACCACACGAATCCCACAATCTTTAGATTTAGTTATTTTCCAAAACGAGTCGTTTAATTGGTAAAAGCCGCTCTTTACCTTCTTAGCGCTAGTAACTATCTGAACTTAGGTTCCAGAGTCGTTACACTTGCCTTAGACGCGGGGATGTAAGAGAGGGATGGACAGGAACTACATATGTATATGAATAGGAAGGCTCTTTGAGTACTAGCGAGAAAGTCTAGGTCTCGATTCTGTGCGGCGTCTAGTAGCGATGAGCGTGGGAGTGAAACCGCCACAATGCGAAATATACTAATTGTAAGTGTCCGAATACTTTTTTGACACCAATATCGGGTCTAATTTCGTTTATGATTCATTATGTGGAAAACAATAAAAAATAAAGTATTTTATTTTACATATTTGTAAACTAAAATATGCGCTTTAACTCATTACGGACCAGAAAATTCGATAATCACATTGCAAGTAAGTACATAAAACTTTAATTTCGCAAATGCCATAGTGTCCGAATATTAAATCGAGTAACTGTATATGAATTAAAAGGAAATGACTTTGAGTCTCCTGAGTATTCGGGTGACCCTTGGATCTAGTAATTCTTTTGTTAGCACACGCATACAAAATGCCTACAGGACTCGAACGCCTTTTCGGTATCCACGAGCAGCTATCGAACTTATTTTTGTAACATAAATCAATGCGAGATCATTTTTTAAAAATCTGAAGGTGATGATAAGGTTAGATAAAGCAAAATGCATTTTTATCTGTAAACAATCTATAGTCAAATTAATTCGCGTACCATAATATTTGCCGAATGTAAGTTTCGGTGATTTACGGTATTACAAAGTTGTGTATCATGAATATAATTCGGTAGAAATTACTCTGTACATATCATTGCTGATTTTAATTATCAACTTGCAAGTAAATTCTTGTTCAGTTTCTAGTAAACACTCAGAAAAATCGACACGGATTTTGTTTTACGTACCGATACATAGAGCCCTTTAACAATTTAACTGTTCATTTGAAAATTAATTACGAACTTTTATACATTTTATTAAACAAAATTATAATAAAATTATAAATGTGATGCATCTGAAAGTGAAGCTGGTAAATAATAATCGTAAAATAAAAATACTTTTCTGGGCAATAATGCCATTCTATAAAATCCTCAATTACAAGGAATTTTATTATTTTGAGTATCTTTATAGAAATAGGATAAAAGAAAATTGGTAATAAACGGAGAACTTTCATATTTGAATATAAAGAAAATTCGAAATGACATAATTCAAAGAAGTTGAGAAACTGAAGAGATTAAATATTACCCATTTAATTAACGATGACAATAATTCGTTAATTTTTAAAGTGAGGCAAGTACATTTGAGTATAAGAAAACATTCATTTTTTTTTTAGTGAGCACTTTAAACTCTATTGGATAATCAACATTATATAACACCACAAGTATACAAAATTTGTTCATAAGTGCTTACAAATATTTTTTAATTTATTAAAACGTCGACGTTTAATTATCTCGTAACAACAATAAACAGATTTGCCTCACTTTCGAAATAAACTTTTACGAATAGAGATGTTTAATTAAGTGATATGTGATTAGTATTCAAATTATCGCACCAGTTCCCCCTTCCAGAAGTCTGTTACATAACCGTGTATGTTCAATAATTACGTCGGCTTTCTACTTTTTAAAATCAGTGATCAAACTCCTGCTTTGCAATCTTTGCAATCTTTCTTTTCCTTCTCACGATGGTTCAAATGAAAGGCATCGAAGAAAAACAAAAATGATCTTCATACGTAACACTTCTATACCAAACATGCAGATTTACCAAACTCCACAGGCACAGTCCGATTTACTAATTCTATACAAATGTCATTAGTGTATGTGACCACGTGACTTCATTTCATACAAGCTTTGTTAGTGTATGCGGCAACCTGAATTCATTTTATGCAAGCTTTGTTAGTGTATGTGATCACTTCATCAAATAATACGCTATGGTCTGAAAGTCCTTTTGTATTATAATTCAATAAACTTGCTAGTTTATGTACTAAATAAATATCAACACAATCTATTGACATTATCTACTGCATGTTAGCAGTAAACCTGCATAGCATACACATGCATTAAAAATTTTTACGATTACTATCTCCTATAAAATATCATCTGGAATACAATCTCATGGCAGATTTCTGATATTTTGGTAATTGTAAATGCCGATTGGAATAATCTGACTAATCGAATACAGTTACAGCAATGCAATATGTATCTTCGATGTTTTCATTCGTAATCATCAATTTCGCACAATTCGATTCACTCTCCCTTTGTGACTGTGTACTCAGGAATGAAAGCGAAAGTTAGTAAGCAGGAATCAGTATGTTTCCTGGTTCCCATTCAACACGAAAGCATGCAGTGTGAAAAAACGCAAAAGAAGAGACAGTTGCATGCTATAACAAAGTATCGGGCGTATACGCGCGATTCCGCGTATTAATTGCAAAAAGATAGCCTAATCCCCGAGGCGAGTGTGCTGAGTATCCAAGGAATGACGAAGCACTACCTGACATTAAGGTTTACTCTCTCTTTCCGCCACTCGCAGATGTTAACCAGCGATTGCATGTGACGATGTGCTAGTGTGGATGCGTTTCCCGGTAGAGAATAGCGATTTGTCAGTCAATTGCTTATCGGATTGGAGGCATTTAACGTATGATTATGCGTGTACCCTTTCTAGGCACAGGTGCAGCGCTCCTAATCTCCCTTCGTTTAACATGTTGCCTTTTACTACATGCTATTCCCAATAGCGATGGCGATTCCTCTGGTTGTAACTTCAACGCAAAACGAAGTATTTGTATACAAAGGCTAACCGGTATTGTTTCGTTGGTTATAAGTAAATGAAATGCTCTAACAAGGAAACATATCGAACCGCGACACACCGATTTTAATCAAACTTATGTGAAAGATAGTTCTCAAGAAAATATTTGACACGTATTTTTTTTATCGGCCATCGTTCACATTGAAGGGGTGAAAATAGCCCTCGAAGTTGGAGGTTGAAATCATATTTTTGAGAATATCTCAGGAATTAAAAAAGATAATTGGATTCTTTCTTTTGTAAATTGTTGGTCTTTAAATAGGAAACTTTTGTGCGTAAAAAAATTTCAATAAACTTTATTTGTTTAAATAATATTTTGAAAATTTGTAATTTTTGTTTAAATTTTTGCATTAAATGTTGATCTATTTTTTTACAACTTCGTGTACGTAAACTATGGACAAAAATAGAGGATACGTGTTTTTGGAATTGGTTGTTTGTTTATTAGATATATAATTTGAAATCACCTCCTGTGTAGAGGGGCAATCAGCATTTTTATTAAAAATATCATTATTTTTACAATCTTTTACAATGCTTTAGACATTTTACACGTCTTCATATGCCGTTAATTGATTTCTGAATAATTATTGTAAGCGTCGCAGGTATGAGCGTAACGCGGTTATAATCACCGGCGCAATTCTATTAATTCTATTTTCTTAGTTTCTTAAAAAATCCCAATGTTTCCAAAAGTTCTAAATATTTTATTTAGATTGAAGACTTTACGCCTGTAAAAGTATAAAAGCAGTATTGGCCATAAAAGCCTATGTTCCTTACGGCGGTGATTATAACCGCGTTACGCTCATACCTGCGACGCGACGGTCACAATAATTATTGAGAAATCAATTAATTGTATATGAAGAGGTATAAGATGTCTAAAATATGGTAAAGGATTGTAAAAATAATGATATTTTTAATAAAAATGCTGATTGCCTCCCTTCACAGGAAGTGATTTAAAATTATATGTCTAATAAACATTGCGATAAACAACAAATTCCAAAAACACGTATCCTCTATTTTTGTCCATAGTTTACGTACACGATGTTACAAAAAAATAGATCAACATTTAGTGCAAAAATTTAAACAAAAATTATAAATTTTCGAAATATTATTTAAACAAGTAAAGTTTATTGAAATTTTTTTACGCACAAAAATTTCCCATTTAAAGACCAACAATTTACAAAAAAAAAAATTCAATTATCTTCTTTAATTCCGGAGCTATTCCCAAAAATATGATTTCAACCCTCAACTTCGAGGGCTATTTTTACCCCTTCAATGTGAACGATGGCTGATAAAAGAAAATACGTGTCAAATATTTTCTTGAGAACTATCTTTCACATAAGTTTCATTAAAATCGGTGTGTCGCGGTTCGATATGTTTCCTTGTAAGAAGTAATATAGCCTAACTAGCACCTTTCACGTAATTTTTTATGTGTATCATATATAATACAAATATATTTTAGATAATTAATTTGTTTATTTCTCTTTTTCATTGTCACTGACAAGCTTGCTTTTAAACTATATTTTTTACACTGCTCTTATTGACAGAAATGTTAAATGTTCGAAGTATCCAGTGCAGAAGAAAATAACGCATAGTTATCTATATGATATTCTGCAATTCATTACGAGCAGACCTAACAATTGTCTTTACGATTTGTATATGGACGTGATAGACGATAATCGAGTGATTGAGAAATTGTATCTGTTTGAAATTAAAATTAAGTTATTTGAAAGAAGTGGGATACGTGGAATGAAAATATCTTTTTCGGCGAATCTGATCAAAGTTGAGGCTTAAGTTACATTAACCTGTAGATTTTCAATTATTCCATTTCATAATTTATGCCTTATAATGTTTTTTTACCTTTTTCTGCTCTCAGTCATTATTAATTCTGCTATCAGTCATCATTACTAACTCAGGCAATTTTAGTAATAATATGATATATGTTACGCATTAAAATCAAGTTCTATTTTATAAAAGTAATATTGATCATTTCATTTAGAATAAATCACTTTCTGATAGACTGGCTTGACCCCCTGTAAGCGAGCATGGCGTAGTGTCAATCTCCAATCTTGATTGATTAATTGATTGATTATTGTTGTGGGCGTCGACTACTATGGTCATTAGCCCGTCCAATCTTGATGCAATTTAGCAACGTTATGGTCCTCAAAAATTTATTGGACACGTATTTTTTTGTAGCTGTTAACATTCACTTTGAAGGGTTCAAATTAGTTCACAAAGTTAGGGGTGCAAAATACATTTGGTTCGACATTTCAAAAACTAATATAGGCAGAGAGTTCCATGAATTCATGATGTCTATGTTTTTGAATCACTAATTTGATGGTGGAAAAAGATTTGCAAAAATTCCATTTGTTAAAAAAATATGTTACAAAGTAATACATTCTTTAAAATTATTTCATCGAAGAATTTAAAATAACTTGTTTCTTATTTAACAATTTTTTAAGTTTTTGTTACTATTTTCGTTATCTACATTTTTTCAACTATCTACTACGCTGACCGACCTACTATTGCGAATTGAAGAGAATACAGATGCATAATGTCATTCGATTGTAGATTCATGTGCCGTTGTAGGCATGTGTAGCATGTGTAGTAAGGTACAGATTTACTATATTCTCCTCAGTTTCGCACAGTAACTACGTCTGTATTGACATTCAATATGGAGAATCGTATTTTGAGAATTGTTAAGAAATATCCCGAAACCGAAGTTTCAGCAAAAGAAGGATATTTAATACTGTAAAAATCGATATTACTTTTGTCTGGAGAATGCTTAGTGAACAGTTAAGTTTCCCACTATCCGGTTACTCCATCGAATTAAATTAACCATAGAACATCTTCTCATGGTGTAAAAATCGAAACGACCTGTTTACCAATACTTATAATGGCTTTATTATTAATTATAAGTACAAACTAATACGTCACATAAATAATAATAATTGGTATCTTTTTTTCACCTTGTATGCATGCTAAAATTGATTATTGAATCCTTATATGTATAGGGAAGTAGCAGTTACACGGTCAGAATCAAAAGAATTAGCAGTTAATGGTCACAGTTGAAGGGAAGGACAGTCATTAGGCAGCAGTCAACGAGATTCATCGAGTTTGAAATTTGCGGTTTTGGGGATATTGCAGATTTTTTTATAACATCGTTGCGCTGAAGTGTTTCCTCGCGAGTTGCCATTATAGATTAAAACACACAAACTTAAAATAACGAGAATTCAAACAATTTATTGAAATCAACAAAGTGTTCGGACGTCTGTATCTTTCAAAGTCTGGCGAAGTTCTGATATTCAAACATCGCGGTTGCTCCCAGCTACCGGAAGCCCTGGCCACTCGATCCGCTCGTCCCGCCTGACGACATCCGCGGACCTCTTCAATTCGTAGCCAGGACTAGCTTCACTGCATCAATCGTGAGCTGTTTCACGTCGCAAGGACTAGCTTCACTGCATCAATCGCGAGCTGGTTTCACGTCACAACAATATATTGACTATTAATGACCCATCCATATTTAACGCATAAAACATTGTTGTTTTATGAAACCGATATAATTTTACGTAATGTAAGAAGAACGAAATAACTTTTAAGTTAGAAAAACTTTAAATGATTAAATAAAGTCATACTACACATCTGCTAGTTATAATAACTAAATACAGTAAGTAATAAACTGATAATGAAGGTCTTTTCGATACCACCTATATTATATAGACATATCAGTTTACAAAAATCAGATTCAATGACATTAATTATTTGTTCGGGGAATTTGCTCGATAGAAAAATAGCTCGAGTACAAACTGTCTGCCCGAAAAATAATTTTTAGAAAAAAAATACGCTGACTTCGAAATGCACTAAAAAGTATAAAATAATTTCTATTTCCTAATGAAGTAATTTCTATTTCATTCAATCATATAATTACGTAACAGATATGAATGAAACCTATTTACTCGTTAGGTAGTATATTAAATACATTTCAACCTTTTCGGAGGCGGCGCAAAATTAAAAGATTATCTTGAACATGTTAACCTTTGGACAGCCGAACATAGGCAAAGTTTGTATAGCTATTTTTTTTTCTATACATATAACTCGACAGCACGCTGCGAAATAGGTGTTACTGCGTATAGAATGTAATTATGGTCTATTTAGATTTATAGAGTATGCGACGGAAAGATTCGATCGCCGCATATTCTATAAAGATAGAGCCCATCTGCCGCAAATTTGGTAATTCCCGCGTCGTGGGCTCCATTTATAGGTTCTTAGATACATGGCTTCCACATGCAAACGAAGTCGATTCAATTTCATTTATATCAGAAACGTTGCGAAATAATGATGCAGTCGTTACATTTATGTATATTACCAGATATATCTATAATGGTTCGTATTCTTCCTCAGGATTTATTAATTTCCAATACGCCATACCACAATCAACTGGTTATTGGCAGCAACGTTTACTAAGGTATTTTTAATTATGTGCCGCCTCCGAAAAGGTTGAAATGTATTTAATATATTACCTAACGAGTAAATAGGTTTCATTCATATCTGTCACGTAATTGTATGATTGAATGAAATAGAAATTACTTCATTAGGAAATAGAAATTATTTTATACTTTTTAGTGCATTTCGAAGTCGGCGTATTTCTTTTTCTCAAAATTATTTTATTTCACGCTTTTTATCGGCCGGCAAGACGTGTTTGTAGAAACAGTAGAAAATCGGCGACTGCATGTTGACTCATACACCACCAGAGACACGGAGGCATACGTAGAATTCAATATATTAGTAACAATAGTTTTTCGCTAATAACTCGAAAACTAAAGCTTTCCCTTAATTGCGGATAAGGAAAAAGTTGTTCAGAATCGTGCCCCTGATAACATATTAAAAGGACATTAAAATCATCCAAAGTTGATTTCAAAAGTTAACAACAATTTTCGCTAATATCTTGAAAACAAAAGCTTTCCGCGAAATTTGTATATGAACAAAATTGTTCAGAATCATGTCCTTGATCAGATATTAAAAGCACACTAAATTCGAGAAAAGTTTATTTCAAAAGTTGCCGATTTTTTTGCAATAACAATAGTTTGCAATTAAAAAATGAAAAATTTTTTGATAATGGTACCAATGGGACGTCAGAACCTACCAGATGCAAAAGGTTTCGTTCCGATCGGTCCATCCAGCTAGGCGTAATCGGCGGACATACATAGAAAAAAAAAAGAAAAAAAAACATATACTGATCGATTTGAGTAACCTCCTCCTTTTTCGAAGTCGGTTAAAAAGAAATTTGCCGGTCTGCACGAACGAAGCTACTCGTTATTCGTTAGCACGGGTTGGAAGAATAAAAGATTGTATTTCCAAGAGAATTTTAAATGTATTTAAAGAATATAATTTCACAAAAAAGACCTTTGAAGTTTACTTGCTCGCTTCTGTTTACGTACTGTACTCGCGATCGCGATTACACCTCCTTTTATAATAGGTTTCCAAGAATTCTCCAGAACTATTGTATTACTCGAAATTTCAAGATGTCTCGCGGCTGCCCCTCCGCGCCGCACCACTCTCCCCGCGGCCAACGAGGCGGGAAGTACACAAACGGAAGGGAAGCACGTCGGGATATCGTTCGTCAAATATAAAACAAAAGCACGATTATAGGAACGTTCTGAGAAGTTCTGGAGCGATCTTTGACCGTTCCTTGAACATTATTTTATTGAACAGTTTTTTTATTCGGTGTCACCTCTGGCTGATTGATCATGATCTAAAATAGATCTAAATCTAAAATATTCACGCAAAAGCAATATGAAATGGATATACTAAATTTTTTTTATCGATAAAGGCTACATTGTTGTAGTGTACTTTTGTGAACTGATATTCGTAAACCTTTAATAGCAATTACAGATTGTAATAATTAGCATTTGATTCATTTTTTCTTTCATTGAACAAAAGATCCTCAATAGACTGCTTTGTTGCACCAACAGAGTCATTTAATTGCGTACGATGTCTTCTTGTGTAGTTTTGGTCAGTGATATAAAACAACCGATCATAATAGCTGAATACGCGACTCGCCTACCTGAAATGGGGGTACCCCGCGTCCTTTTCCAGCTTGTAGACGTCAATTTTCAAGGTTCCATCGTTCTGAAGGGCTCATTTTAAAGGGGAAGCTTCAAAGAATATGAACATATTTTTTTTTAATTTTAACCCCTTACGCCCCTCATTGAGAAAAACGCAAAAAAAGAATTTGTTTAAATTTTTCAACATTTTATAACAAATTGACAAAGTTAAAAAAAATATTTCAAAATAGTTCAAGCCTTCACGAATAAAACAAAAAAAAATTTAGCTAAATTGGTTCAGTAGTTTCTGAGAAAAAAATTCCCAAGTGGACCCCATTTTCGCCAAAATGGGCAAAAATTGCAAACTTGACGACTTGTCATTCATTAACAAATTCGAAACTGGCAAAATGATGACTTAACCCTCCTCCTCCCCCCCCCCCCCTAATTTCACATGGACTACAACATATCTCGATTAGAGCAAAATCGGAGATGGTGACTTCCAAAAGTGATCGATTTGGTGTGGAATGACCCATTAATATTTTTTTGTTAATGTAATGAATTTTAGTTAATTCCGCCCAACTAACAATAAGTTTTACTATGTACGTGCTCAGAATACATTTTGATTGCCACTAGAGCCGTGCTTAACTTAACTCTACGAACTGAGAAATTAACGATTACATTTTAGTGATTCGAATAATAGAACATGGAGCACGAGAGGTTATTCATTATTGTTTAGAGTAATGGAAAAACTTCTGTAAGTTCATAGATTTGATCGTCAAATCCATTTTTTTTTTTTGATTCATAACTAGAAAAATAAAAACGATGTCTATTTCGATATCGATTATGGAGATACAAAAACTTGCAAAGCAATCTTAGATAGTAAACTGTATGGTGATGAGCTTGAAATTAAAAATGTGTTCATTAGGCTTGTCAAAAAACGCTTGCGTTCTTAACTAAGAATTGCTAAGAACAAAACATATAGGGTTCGGTGGTAAGAGTTCTGGAAAATTTCGTGACGACTTGATAAAAGATTTAATTACCTATTACGACTTGGCTATAATTCGATATTGCTAATTAGTCGGTGCAATGAAAGATGTAATGTAGACTACGTTTTATTAGAAGTGCTCCACTAACAATAAACTACAACGTGAAGGGTGTGTGGCGACAGGGAAAGTTCCGAGTGGGAAGCGAGGTCTGGATTTTGTCAGAGACCTTTTGACCCGTCGAGTCAATAGAGTCATTAAGTTGTAAATAATTTTGCGCTGGCTCGGCGGGTCTAAGAGGCCCTCGGCCCTTTCCACTCGGGACTTCCTAAAAAAGGAGAGAGTTTTCTCCTTCGTCCGAAAATGTTTTTTCGTCCATCAGAGTTATCGCATCGCGCTATTGTCAATAATAAAGTATTTCGCCACAAACACGATTGTATTCATTTCACGTACATCACCTCAGGTGTTTATTCGCTGCTGATTCCCGATATAACGGGACACATTGATGCAAATAACCCCTTAAAATATGAATATTTAAATGTACTTACGCCACAAATCCAAATAGCTTTTCTATCTATTTATGAAAACTTATAGAAGTTTGTAAATATTGGTAAAAGGGGAACCAGCTCCAACGATCTTGTCCTTGACATATGCCGTCGACGTTATTATTCTAAATAACTTTCCTTTATAATCGTTGCTAGTTATTTATTACAAAGTTATTAACAGAAAAATATTTGGAGAAGTATCGATATAAACTAACCTAGCCCAGCATAGTATGTTTTATAATTCATGGCAGTTATTCTCTGACATATTTTTTAATTACATTATAAAACATGTTAAGTTGTATTAGATGAGAATAGTATTCTAAAAGTTAACTATTTTGAACATGAATTAATTAGATCAATTATCAGTTTAACACTATCTCAAAACTCAACACTATCTTGTAAATGCAATACAGTGCTGACGTCACAATGGACTTGTTATGCTTTATTATACAAGCGATATTCATTAGATTATAACATTGATTTTATTATAAAATTATATTATTTATCATATAAATTAATTCTATAATTAACATGTACTTATACTTTTTTTTAAAGAATTTTGCATTTTTGTTCAAACACAATTATACTGATTTGGTAGGTAATATGAACGGTCTCATAGATTAGGCCTTTTATACATATATTTGACGTTCAGATGTGGAATTTCAAATTATTGCAAAAGTATCGTCAACGATTAGGCTTTGGATAAAGTAACTGAAGAGACATGAATTTATTTGCCAGCTGGTGAAAGGTGTCATTAGCTTGTAGAGTTAAGGTTAGGTTGTCCATCACATAGTATGATTTGCATGCGCTCTTTGTTCTTTTGTCGAAAAAAATTACGTGTCTAAGAATAAGTGCTCGTCAATCATATCACGTGATTTCTCTAGCTATTTTCCTTTCGCTCGCTTTAATACGCATTTTTGTAACCCTTCGCATTTGCACAATTTCATAACTGAAATATTTGTATATGTTATAATACTACGAGTGAACGCACGCTTAATATTTACTTTACATCGTAATCGAAGCATAACATGGTTATATTAAACTGCAAATGTACAGTAATAACTTTCTGCATTTTCTGATATACACTAAATTAATTGTTTTCTTAAGAAATTGTTAAATCGTCCGTATTTCTTACATTTTCTCTTAATCAGCGTTTGTTCATTTATAAGCCCGATTTGTATTTTTTCAGTTCACTTATTTTTATTCTTTTTTATTATCGTATGTTACAACATAATTGTGAAACTTAACTAAAAATTAATCGTCTGTAATAATTAATAATGCATATAAATTTCCTATAACACCGTGTTTTTATTTTCAACTTCGATTTTAGAGTCACTAAAAATTTCCTACGGCCGTTAGATTTGTTTAAATATTTTTAATTTTATTTAATATTCGTTTGATGTTCATTGAAAATTTCCTACAGCCGTTTAATTCATTTCAATCTTTCAAATTTTATTTCATATTCGCTTCAATATGTGTATAAGAAAATCTCATCGCGAAAAGGAAATAGCAATTAAGTTAATGGAAAGTGCTAATTTAATGTCGTCAATAATATGATGATTATTGATTATCCGTACTTTCATACAGATCTGTCGCCTATGTTACTGAGAATTTGTTTACTCATTTAATCATAAATACAGGTAGCCCTCCTACAACACGGCATCTTATAACACGGTTTCGCTATAACACGATTCATAAATTGCGGAAACCCTCCGACAACACGGCATCCTATAACAGGGTTTCGCTCTAACACAATAAGAAAATTGCGAAAACCTTTGTACAACAATGTACTCCTACAGCCGCGGCGAGGCTTGCCGCCTAAAAGATATAATATTGCGGAAAGTAGGTATTTCTTTAAAACAAAAGTGTCTCACTTTTCTAAAACAAAAGTGTCTCACGCTGCTGATCGGCTGTTCTGTACGACGGTACATCTGGGTGAGGATTCCGAAAGTTTATTTATAATCAGTCCGTTAGACAGCCGTTTTTTGAATCAAAATATTTCGGGTTTTTCCAGTTATTAATTTTACTACATGTCTTGCCATAAATTTAGAGTTAATTTTCGCTTCATTCTCAACGGCTACTTTTCGATCATAAACACGGTTTTTTCCGAAGGGTACTTTAGAAACGATCACGCAAAAATATTTGTTTTTAATAAGTCTTTGGAACGTAACCCCTCTTTTTGTACTGTCTCTGGGTCTCATACAACACGGTTTCACACAACACGGCACTTTCTAGGAACCTATCTATCGTGTTATAGGAGGGTTACCTGTACTTATACAGTATTCTCTCCGTAAATGTTACAACTGCCGGTCTCGATTATAACATTTATGGAATAGGTATGTACTACATTCCTTGTAGTGAGCCAAACATAGAAAAAGACAGCAACACAAAAGACAAAGAGGGACAGAGGTTCGGCAAACATGAAAGGCTCGTGCGGGTTCTGTCTTTTAAATTCAAAAATCAAAATTCTTTATTTTTGGTTTTTCGTGAATGAAACTTTGTGTAGGATATACATCAGGAAAGGTTATTGATAGGGTATCAATAATTTGTGGGCGATTTTAACGTAAATGACTGTGATTCTTTACTGACGTTTTCACGACGAAAGTCAATACAAGAGTGTCTTCATTGACACGATCCTGTCTTGAGGACACCCCCGTCAGCGTGGCTGTTTAGGGCATTTGGGCCCAGCGAAGTTCCCTGAGGAAGGGGAAGTGCAATGACAAAGAGCGGATGGCCTATGTCGACTGTTCGTTAATTTCTATTTTCTATTTGATTATCGTATTCGTCTCGTTTTTCTGGTTAAAATGGTCCCAAACACGATATAATTAAAATCATAATTACTTGTATAGCAAGTCGTTAGGAGGAATTCGTATCTCTGCCGTAAGTGTGAAAGTCCGAAACTTTTCTGGCTGGTTACATAAGTAATTACGATCGTAATCATATTGTGTTTGGTATCATTTTAATCAGAAAAACGAGACGAAAACGACAGGAAAAGTTTCATGAAAAAATAACAAGAAATAAGAAAGTTGCAATCTTTTCCTTTGCTTGCATTAGTATGTGTCTCACCGATATTCGATCCTCGTCGTTTTGGCGACTGATCGTATTTCATTCTTGATTGATTTCAAGGGGGATACCCCCAGTAGTGGGGATAGAATTTTAACATTTACGGAGAAAATACTGTATTTTTAACCGACTTCGAAAAAGGAGGAGGTTACTCAATTCGATCAGTATATTTTTTTTTTTTTCTCTATGTATTTTCATCGATTACGCCTAGCTAGGTGGACCGATCAGAACGAAACCTTTTGCATCTGATAGGTTCTGACTCCCCATTGGTACCACTATCAAAAAATGTTTCATTTTTTAATTGCAAACTATTGTTATTGCAAAAAAATCGGCAACTTTTGAAATAAACTTTTCTCGAGTTTAGTGTGATTTTAATATCTGATCAAGGACATGATTCTGAACAATTTTGTTCATATACAAATTTCGCGGAAAGCTTTTGTTTTCAAGATATTAGCGAAAATTGTTGTTAACTTTTGAAATCAACTTTGGACGATTTTAATGTCCTTTTAATATGTTATCAGGGGCACGATTCTGAACAACTTTTTCCTTATCCGCAATTAAGGGAAAGCTTTAGTTTTCGAGTTATTAGCGAAAAACTATTGTTACTAATATATTGAATTCTACGTATGCCTCCGTGTCTCTGGTGGTGTATGAGTCAACATGCAGTCGCCGATTTTCTACTGTTTCTACAAACACGTCTTGCCGGCCGATAAAAAGCGTGAAATAAAATAATTTTTAGAAAAAGAAATACGCCGACTTTGAAATGCACTAAAAAGTATAAAATAATTTCTATTTCCTAATGAAGTAATTTCTATTTCATTCAATCATACAATTACGTAACAGATATGAATGAAACCTATTTACTCGTTAGGTAGTATATTAAATACATTTACAGATGCGTTGTCGAACTTTTGCCAATGAACGATCATTTGTTTCAATCGTTAAAGAACTTGATGGCCGTCAAAATTGTCAGCAACGCGTACATGCTATATAACGGACTTTAGTGTCACTGAACTTATGTGAGAGCAAACGTACGAATTTCCACACGCTGTTGTAAATTATACCGAGTTACATATATCTGTATATACACTTACGCAAATGTCGCTACAGTTGAAGAGGGTTCAACAAATAAAACTGATCTGTTCTCTTATGGTACTTTTCCTATACATCAAGAACGGGAAAAAAGCCAGGAAGCAGGCAGTCGTCAAGAAACTACAGCGGAGTGCACAATTATTCAGTTATTGTATGTATATGTATGCAGAATGTCACACAACTCGTATAACTCCCGGAAAGGGGTGGTATAGGACGTAATTCTGAACAAGATTTCTCCTTGCAAAATTGGAGTTTGAAGCTTCGTTTTTGAATTATTAAGTAAAAATACGGACCAATCAGAGCGCAGGGATTACACGCGTCGAAAAGCGGCAGCGATAGCTTCGAGCATAGAGGCTGAGCGCGGACGTGATCAAGCGCCTATGCGTCGGGACAGTTAAAACGTTTAATAAAAAGCCCTTATGGCAATTCTCAGTTAAATAATGAATAGAACAATGACAAATAATGTTTACTTATTCATTTCTCATGAATAGGGAACCGAATTAGTCATGTGCAATTAACAGAAGTTGAGTATAGTAAATATTCGATATCTGCACATCTCTCGGGTCCGAACTGATGTCAATATCGTACAGGTCCTACATTTCGAGCGAAGGAGACTGAACGCAAACAAACAGTGATCTATCGGTAGGACACTCCTAATGCAAGAATAAAACTTTTTTATTTTTTATTTATTTTTTTTGTTTAAAATTTTTCCATCATATTTGTAACATTTTTCGCATAAAAATGAGACCAAACACGGTATACTTCGGGACATATTTACTTGTAATTTCAAATGTTACGCGTACATCGATGTCTTTACTTCAATAAGATATTGCAAGTAAATATAACTCAAATTACGTCGTGCCTGGTTTCATCTTATTGTTAGTCAGGAAAATGTCACGAATATGATGGAGAAAGTTGAATAAAAAAATGGATAAAAAATAAAAAAGTTAGCAACGCTTAAAAATTGCAAAAATTGAACAGACTTTTGATTTTTGCCGACTGCTATGATTGCAATGTCTCTTTCTTCTTCACTCGCTATCCTCCGCTGCGTTAGAAACTTTTATCGTCAATTAAACCACTAAAGGGTATAGCCGGATAAGGTAGTCAAATGTGCCCTTGAGTCGAATTAGAAACCCAATTCGTCAATCGGTAGCATATCCCGAAAAAACATCTCACACCAAGTTTCAACCCCCTATCTCATCCGTGGGGGTAGTAAAAGGGAAAAAACGAAATTCCGGTTTTTGGCCCTTTTTGCCTATTTAATTTGGTACAAAAATTCTGAAAAATTCTAAAACATTGGGGTCTAGATAGCGCATATTATAGAATTTTTCTAGATTTTTTGATCGCAAATTGTAGTCGTGAAAAATCAAAAACTGAAAAAAAATCTGAAAAAATGCGATTTTTTAGTGAAGATGTCGTTGAAAAACCTTCAAACATTTAAGTATATAAAGAACGTACCATAAAACTAATTAATTAAGTTAATTTCATTGTTGTAATCCATAAATCAATTGTGTGAACGTGAATCCTCTTAACCAGTTAAGTGCGTTCGACGTGTATACACGTCGAACCAAATTTCTACTGCGGCGCGTTTGAATAACGTATTCAGAAACTAATTGTTAGTTTTTTTAATGAATATAAATGTAATCCTTTCTCGTTTTTCGTAAAGTGTATAATAATACCATTTTCCCTGCGTTCGACGTGTATACACGTCGTTGCTTGTTTTTAATTCCGCACCCTGTGCTGATTTTTTGAAACTAAATTCCACAGTTAACTGGTTAAAATTACTTAATGCATCTTTTATGGGAAAATGATATAAAAATTCAAAGCAGAAGTTTGTTTTTCGTGCGAAAAAATCGGTTTTTGATTTTTTTAACTACGGCGCACTTCACCGAAAAATCTGAAAAAATTAGAGAATAATAGTTGTACTAATATCTAACTTCCACATTAATATAAAAGTAGTGCTCCGACATCTTCACTAAAAAATCGGATTTTTTTTCGGTTTTTGATTTTTGACGACTACAATTTGCAATCAAAAAATCTGAAAAAATTCTATAATATGCGCTATCTAGACCCCAATGTTTTAGAATTTTTTCAGAATTTTTGTACGAAATTAAGTAGGCAAAAAAGGCCAAAAACCGGAATTTCGTTTTTTCCATTTTACTACCCCCACAGATGAGATAGGGAGTTGAAACTTGGTGTGAGATGTTTTTTTTTGGATATGCTACCGACTGACGAATTGGGTTTCTAATTCGACTCAAGGGCACATTTGACTACCTTATCCGGCTATACCCTTTACTGCAAATGATATCGTATTTGGTCTCATTTTAATCAGGAAAATATGAAGAATCTATTGGTAAAAGTTGAATATCGAGAAAATCAAAGATAAAAAAGTTTTATATTTGTATATGTATGTATTGCTTCACGGATATACCCCTACCCAGATCATGTTACATTTTTCGGCGATCGAGCTTCTCAGCGTCTAGGGGGGTCTTCCCCCCAGTCGTGGGGATAACTTTGGTGTACATATCATACACGTCATTTGTGCAGATATCGAATATTTACTGTATATGAAATTTCTGTAATTTTAAATTTACATGAAACTTATAGACCATTACAATAAGACTCCCCAATTGTTTAAAAATAATCTTGCTTGATTGAGAATGGATCCTCATAACTAGATTGTTCTATCGATCGTAACTATTCATGAAAATAATACGCAACCCACAATGGTTGATATCGTAGCCGGTTCACTTCACTATCATTTTATATTATCACTTTTCACTGTAATATTTTTTTGCCACTTTTCAACGTAATAACGATGGATAAACAAGCGAAAACGGGTGAACGATTATCCGAAAATAACTTATGTGATTTTTTTCCTTCAACGTTTCTCTTTGAACGTTCTGTCCTAAACTGCCAATTGTGACTCCAAATATTTCGAACCTAGAGAAAGTGAGAGTTCTGGACAACGTCTTCGGCCGTTCGTACCGTCGAGTCAAAGAATCTTAAAACAATTAAGCGGCGCCATTTTGCTCGCTGGACGGTCGCTCCATAGGCGTCTGAGACAACCGTTGTCTATTTTCCTTTCTAAAAGGCAAATATGGTTTTCGCCTTTTTCTAAAGAAAGGCATACTCTCACTTTCGTTCGAGTGCCAAACGTCCTTGTCACAAGAGACTGTTGTCTAAATTTTTTCATCGAAGATGTTCATCGCTTTGCGTTCGGCAGTTTAGGAGAGATTGTCAGGTGTTCAACATCAAAAAGAAAATAAAAAGTTGCTAAAATTATTTATGAATCGTTCAAGCGTTTTCATTCGCGTTCTTTATCTGTCGTTATTTCACTAATAAATTAGTGAATAGTGGCAGGAGAATATTCCAGTTAGAAATGACAATTCGAAGTGACAGTGAAGTGAAATGAGTTTACTAACCTAGCTGTGACATCAGATATTGTGCAGTGTGTCTTTGTCTGAAAGGTCAAGATCGATGAAGTCACGAGAACACACTTTTACTGGAACAGGATTATTTTTAAACAAGAAATTTGCTTAATTTATATTCATGAAAAATGAATAAATGAACACTATTTTTAATTATTTTGTTCGGTATTTAACTGAATTTTTGACGTAAAGACTTTTTATTAGACTGTTTCGAAGCAAAAGCGCTTGATCATGTTCGCGCTAAGCCGCTAAGCTCGAAGTTGTTGCTCCCGCTTCTCGGCGCGTGTAATCCTCGCGCTCTGATTGGTACGTGTTTTTCCTTAGTAATTCACAAACGAAGCCCCAAACCCCATTTTTGCAAAGGGAAATCCTATTCAGAATCACGTCAGCTAGTCTCCATTTCAGGGACCTACACTAATTGTGAGACACCCTGTAGAGCTGCTTGTCCGGGGCATCTATAAAACAGTAGAAGATGCTCATCTTCAGATTTCCATACTTACTATCGGTGTCTTAAAAACGTCGGTAACCTCTTTTCGGGATTCAGCGTGAAACATAATTAAAATGAGATGATACTTGCTAGAGGTAGTACGCTTATGAGATGACTGAAGGATTGCCTATACGGACAGAAACTACAGTATTGGTTTAGTGGATACCGATAGGATGAAAGTAAATAGTGCGCAGAGAGCACGCCAAAAAGGGTGCTAAAAGATTTGGCGAAAGTGGAAATTCCAGAAAAGTTGAAAATTCATGCCAATCACGCGCCCAAAACGGGAAAAACTTAGATTTTCGGAAACAGTCACCGCATGAATATTCGGCACTGAGCTGGCTACTCAAAATTTAATACAGCCAAAAAGATTTGGTAGCGACCAAGCCGTTACACTAGATTATACTTCTAAAATGGGAGTAGTTTAGAAGATTGTAGTTGTCCACTGCACAATACGCATGTGCACTCAGGGTCGCTAAACATTTTTAAACAAGTTCTCAGTATTCTAAAAAATGGAAAGATGGACATCAATCTTTTACTTCATTTTTTAATGTTAATTCTCTATGTCAACATTATATTTACGGACTAACCTAAGTATTGTAGTCGCGAATAAATTACAATGAGTATATGTCATGTGTGTAAACTTAGATGAACGCAGTGTATTGTGCTACAGTTCTAACAACTTTTAGACGTTTGAAACGTAGCAATTAGAAACGGTGTTGACGATTATCATTGGTACAACGAGATGTATGTAGCGGACGCTGAACTTCCGTGCCTACAGTCAGTAAAAAGGACCTTGTTTGCAGGATCTGTTTCCGGCGATGACAGTAAGAGCCCACGACAGGTGGCGCCGAGGCGGCGAAAATAGGAAGTTGTGACTGAACATTCACGAACTGCTCTACTCAGTGTTACCTGTAACGCTACTCACGATTTTTCTCCCACTTGCAGCCACCTTACGAAAAAAAGTTTAAAACAATATTTGCAGGGAATGAAGTGCACAATAGATATTAGTAAAGCAAATTTTGAAAACAGTTTGTTCTCTTGGCAAAGTCAAGGTCACCTTGGGTTTTTTAAATAGGAACATACATTTCTTTTTATTCACAGCTATAGAGGATATCGAGACGAATTCAAAACATATATATCACATGATATTTTTATTAACTTATTCCTCGATTTACAGAAGTGGAAATGTGAAGTAAAAGACAGGAATATTACGTGATGGAAGGCGGCATACATTTTGAACATGTAATTAAATAAAGTGTATTTTTCTTACATTCTAGTCGCGTGTTTACATTCAGTAATCTCTTTGGAATCAAATAATGGTTACACTACCAAAGTCAAAAGCTAAGTACTTCATACTGTAATATATATAGTATGAATAAATAATATATACAGTATGGATACTGTAATAAAAATAACCTGTATACGCACTTGCCCCGTTTACAAACTTACCCCACTTCACCTTACAAATATTTTTTTTTCCACTTACTTGTTTAATACAGAAGTATTATTAAAAGAATGCTTTTCATTATAGGCAAAAATAAATGCAAATAAGTGGTTTAGTAAATAAGCATTTACTTACTACGAACAGAAAAACAATAGTTAAATATCTAAGATACCAATAGTTAAAGATAAAATCTCATAACTTTGATATTAATATAAAACAGAAATTATTATCGTGATTCAATAAAATAAATTGTTTATTATATTATAGTATATTATACTTTTGTAGTATAAAAATGAATATAAAGAATAACTTATCCCTGGCCCGGGTAAAATCGTATTAAATACTAATTTTAGGAACTACTTATCGGTAATATAATGCACAAATGACCCAGGCGTTTCGTAATTATAATTGTTATATCGTTGTAAAAATTATTCTATTCTGTTTTCTAGTGCAAATTGAGAAAGAAATTATTTTAGGACATCAAGTATGTTTTCCATAATAAAAGAGCACAATATTTTTTTACAAAAAGGTAACCATATTATAGAAAATGAAATCAAAAATAAAACAAAAACATTAATATTTTTAAATACATGGTTTCTTCTGTTTTCATCTCCTTCTTTCTATTGGGTTATCCGGGATGTTCGTGCCGATTTTCGGTAGGCGGCATGAAAGTTTATTTAGAAAAATTTTTCACCGAAAAACCTGAGACGTTCTGGAAGGAATTCTCCAGTTACTTGAAAGATGCAGAAAGGTTATAGAATTGAATAGCACCTGTATAATTTAATAAATGTATACCAAATTTAAATGAGCTGCGTTTCAAAGCCCCCTCAAAATCGGCACGAACTTTCCGGACAACCCAATATTTTCTTGTTCCTTTTTTTCTGAATCCCTAGTGTAGCCCAGATTCTGGGTGTCTTGTAACTGTTCACTCCCATTCCCCCTCCCACCCTCTTAAAAAATAGTTATTTACATATTTTCTTTGTTCCGTTATTGTAGTTTTAAGTCATTTGTAATTGCGAGGAATTTTATTAGAATCTGAAACATACGCATTTCGTCTAAAACAAGATATCAAATTTCATTGTCAACTATTTTGGTTCACAATACAATTCTATAAGTATTGTTAATTATTAACAATATCGTGATGAAATAAAAGCAGATTTTTTAATTATTTATACTATAGTATGCAAAAATTAACATAATTTGTTCTAAACACATTTATTTGAATTATGAAAGTTTTAAGTTATTAAAAATTAAATTCGAGCCTTCAAAATCACACGAAGTGAACCTTCGTAAGTACGATTGTAATACTACCTATTTACTACTTGCCGTACTAATTTACTATTAACTTATACATACTGCAACTGCAACGCAGGACAGTTTAAGGCCATTTTAAAAACAGTAACATAACTCAGTTTTACTCAGGAACCCAATTTTATTAAAATTTGCCCTATATACGTCACATAAATGAACAATAAAAGAAATAATACTTTTGACAAAAAGAAGGTATTAGTGGGTAAAATAAATATTTATAGCAATACATGTGAGAGATTGTTTTTAACTGCGAGTGAGGATTACGAAAGGAAGTATGATTTGAAATATGAAAAAATAAAAGTATTCGACTAACTGACATCGATTGACAAGCGAGTACTGTTTACGAAATAGAATTGTAGCGTGTTTTGTTCAAATTCAGTTTTGTTCAAATTATTTATAATATTATATTAAATATATTACCAGCTAAAGTGTTGTTTCAATCATTTTTATTATTTATTGTTACAACAATACATGCATCTTTATTTTATTACCAATTCACGTTCAGTTTCGTTTATAGTAGAAAGTGCGTCTGCGAAATAATATATTTCCACTCCTGGGAATTAAGGGGTTAATCCTTCATCCATGGCATATTACAGACCACGTGACACCTTTTAATTCATCCCGCGCTCTTAAATTATGAACCGCTTTAAATAGTCGGCCCCAAGCTTGGAAATCAATCTTTGAGCAAGATTCTAGTGGACTGTTTGCACGTACATAACTCGGTAGGCGAACGAACGACAACAATTTGTGGGGTTGACCTTCGCGGCGGTGTTGCATTATGACACGTACAGTATTTAACCGGTGAACCAGCTACACTGGTTCTTCCATGCAATTCCGAGTTGAGGAAAAGCCCATACTGATCGTGTTTCCTCGTTGCCTGTTGACCGTGTCTCACGAGCAACACGCGTATCCACATTCCATCGATCGTCGTCGTTCTCCTTTGAACGCGATTGGGTCGCTGTCTCTGCCACTGGCTGAATGATGTAGTAGGTTTTGTTAGGTGATTCTTTAAGATCTTGGTATACTACTCGGATAGACAGTAAACAGTATTTTGACTCAAGTGCATATCATAGACGTCTGTAGCGAAGGTATTTGTATAGCAAGAACATGAACCAGTCGGTTTTCCAAGATCTACTTTTTGCGAACATTATATAATATATCCCACAGTAATTGGATTACTATGTCAACCAAACCACCATTGCATTCAAAAATGAACTAAACAGAATGAAATATGTGGGAATACAAATTGTATATATGATCACTGTTATTTGAAAACAAGATTAAACTTTGCTTTGCGGCACTATTTTTTTCAACTTTTTTAAATAATCAAATATTTGAAAAATAAAGTATTGTAAGAGGATAACGAAAAATGAAAGCACAGAACTAAAAATAATATCAGAATTTAATAATCTTCAGAATACAACCGTAATTCACAAAATCTTAATAACGAATGAATGAATTATTTATTACAATTGTCTTCGTAATCAACTCAAAACGATCACTCTTCGCGCTCGATTCAAAAACAACCGCATCATACATCGATGTCTAATCATTAGACATCGATGTATATGTATAATCGATATACCGTCATGCTCAGGCTTTACATTCATTATACGGTGTCAAAAATGAAAGGTGCACAATCATATTAATATATAAAGAAATGTTTACAGTATATTCTTCTCCGACGAACGATTTAGGATAATTACATACTCAAATCGGCGAAGATCATACGAAAATTATATGTAAATGGAAAAAGGATATATACAACGCCTTCTGTAAATACTGAAAAGCCAATGGTAAGTCAAATGTTGCTAACTTACAAAAGTGTTTACAATTTTAGAGACGGTTGACGTTTTGACCTATTGTTATCAAGGTTTTTCTACGTAATACAACATGTCCTAAGTATTATTGTAGCCTCAAAATATTAACAAATTTTTCGAATAACTCGGATTATGAAGTGATTAAAGAACTGAAACTCAGCTCTAGTTGAATAAGAATAAACAGTTTCTTATTGATTTATAGAGATTACTCACCTTTTCTGTATAAATCGTTACTGATTTCTGAGTTCGCAAGACGATGAGCAGCGTTTTTCTACATTGAACTGTAACAGTTTAATAGTAGGAATACTATTCTATATTTGGTCATATCGTAGGATTTTTCGCACGGCATGTGTCACCGAGTTCACATTCTTCAGCGACAGTTGCTCGGACTGTCTCACGCTGCAATCTTAACATATTCCATCCCTCAAGTTCCTTTAAAATTAGTGCCAATCACAAATGTTGTTAGAAAAGTTCTTATCGCCAAAGCAACGTTAAAAACAAGTCTGCAGATTCCAAAATACATTCGAATAGTAAACATTAATCGTAATATTTAACTCGTCGTTCGAAAATATTGTAATTCGATAATGTTAGCTTAACCCTTTGTATTTATTAAATATATTTAAGTATTGATGTACATTTAGATTGTGTAATCAATATTCACCACTTAACTATTTACTCGCCGTTGTTTTTGCATGAAAAGTGGGCATTCCACAAAAGATTTAATACTTAAAGAAGCCAACAAGATTCACTTATACTACTGCATTC
This sequence comes from Megachile rotundata, assembly GCF_050947335.1. Classification (NCBI taxonomy): domain Eukaryota; kingdom Metazoa; phylum Arthropoda; class Insecta; order Hymenoptera; family Megachilidae; genus Megachile; species Megachile rotundata. Next base: position 1,764,137 of record NC_134986.1, read on the forward strand.
GTTCAGTAAGGGAGTTTAGCAAGACGTTTTGGTAAAAGAGATTTAGCAAGAGATTGTAACAAAAACGCAATAAAATCAATATAACATAAGATGTGTATCACCTAGTATAGAAAATATGAATGTTCGATGTTACGAAGTGTTGATTGATTGATTGATTGGTTATTGTTGTTGGCGTTGACTACTATGGTCATTAGCCCGACGAAGTATTGAAAGTTTAATGGATTGAGATTTAAGTCCGAAAAATCAGATTTCTTCAAGAAAGTACCTGTTCTCTTTATAGGAAACGAATATACAGAAAAAAGCTGATAAAATGAAACAGAAATAGTTTATTGTGAGTCTAAAATGTTAACAAGACGCGTGCACGCCGTACTGTTCAAAAATAATTTTTAGAAAAAGAAATACGCCGACTTCGAAATGCACTAAAAAGTATAAAATAATTTCTATTTCCTAATGAAGTAATTTCTGTTTCATTCAATCTTACAATTAAGTAACAGATATGAATGAAACCTATTTACTCGTTAGGTAGTATATTAAATACATTTCAACCTTTTCGGAGGAAAAATAAAAATACCTCAGTAAACGTTGCTGCCAATAACCAGTTGATTGTGGTATGGCGTATTGGAAATTAATAAATCCTGAGAAAGAATACGAACCATTATAGATATATCTGGTAATATACGTAAATGTAACGACTGCATCTTCATTTCGCAACGTTTCTGATATAAATGAAATTGAATCGACTTCGTTCGCATGTGGAAGCCATGGATCTAAGAACCTATAAACGGAGCCCACGACGCGGGAATTACCAAATTTGCGGCAGATGGGCTCTATCTTTATAGTATATGCGGCGATCGAGTCTTTCCGTCGCATACTCTATGAATCTAGATAGACCATAGTTACATTCTATACGCACTAACACCTACTTCGCGGCGTGCTGTCGAGTTATATTTATAGAAAAACAAATAGCTATACAAGCTTTGCCTATGTTCGGCTGTCCAAAGGTTGTCATGTTCAAAAAAATCTTTTAATTTTGCGCCGCCTCCGAAAAGGTTGAAATGTATTTAATGTACTACCTAACGAGTAAATAGGTTTCATTCATATCTGTTACGTAATTGTATGATTGAATGAAATAGAAATTACTTCATTAGGAAATAGAAATTATTTTATACTTTTTAGTACATTTCGAAGTCGGCGTATTTTTTTTCTTAAAATTATTTTATATCACGCTTTCTAGTGGAATGGGGAGAATTGTATAGAATACTGTGAGACAGTTCTTCCGAGCTTTTTTTTTGTCTGCGTAAATGCCATGAACATAATTGTTAAAGACTTATCGTAGATTATTTAGTTTATTTAGTTTTTAAGTGAAAATTGTATAAGTATGGGTTATGTGTGAGTGAATGTAAAATAACCATGGTTATTCGTTGCGCGAAACATTGCGAATTACGAATATTATATTGTAAAAGCGAATGTAGCGTTAAGTTTATTTTGTATCGAAGAGCGAAGTAAGAGCGAGCGAGATAGCATTAGTAAGCTTCTTAGAAACGATGCCTAGCTGGCGATCTCCTTTCGTGCACAGGGGTGCTTCGGCAAACCTGGGGCCGTTCAGGCCAACGCACACTGGCGAAAAACGGCGAAACGTGGACAAAACTAATATCTTCGATTCTGAGATAAATTATTTAAATGTTTTTAGATATAATGATTATATTAGTGTTACAAATTAATTTTTTGTGTTAAAAATCGAATTTTGATTTGTTAGTTAACTAATACGGTTAGTTAACTAGTACGTATGAATTTTTATCTCGTAAACTATTTATCGAAATTAATTAAATCTTTTTGCATTTTAAACTTGAATGTTTGAACTATCATAATAATATTTTTTTCATTAGCAAATTCATTTTTTATTATCAGAAATTGCAAATAAATTTTTATTTTTTAAATTATTTAATAATGTTTAAATATCTAATATGTAATATATATATATGGGTGTGGATATTGAAATCTCACCTACAAAACAAGACATTTTGCAACGGTCAGCGACGACATATTTGAAAAACGTTCGAAACCGCTGTTGTCACGTATGATAATAGGGCGCGCGCGTGAACATAAATGTGAATAACTCAGAAAACCGCAAATTACCGCAAGATATCGGTATAGATCCTTATTCAGGAAGTTTCCAGTTTTCATTTACGCCTATTTGGTAGGTGAACCGAGGTGAAGATCACAACTTTTACCTTACATAAATATTAAATATATCTATGGTTTATATCTCTTTCCATATCAGTGTTAAAAATAAACATTTTGTTGTGCAACTTGCATAATTATAATACTAATGTATCATATAAAAAGCTAATAATACTGGACAAACATAATATTTAAAATGTAATGAACAACATTATGTTAAACTTTGCCCGGAAAAATTGACTTTAAAAAATGTTCAACTTTGGAGGCTCATATCTTCGAAATGGTAATAATAAAATCATTTAAAGTGCGACAATATTATGCACAGATTCCTTATAAACTAGTTCCACTAAACGGATTTCAAGAATTGCGATTTTCATTTTTTGACTTTTTTCCATGTCTTCGCCGTTTTTCGCCACTGCGCGCCGTCCGGAAACATGGCTCGCAGGCCGACTTCAAAATCAACTTTGGGTTTTCCCAAATGTCATTAATCTATCGACCAGGTTGAAAATGAGGCTGCTTTCAAAGTTTTACCAGCACTTTCAAGTACGTTAAAGCAAAAATAACAGTATCGAATGCAACAGTACTTTAAACTGAATACTTTCACCTCGTAAAATATTTGAATGAAAAACACACTCTTTATTTTTTAAAACAGTTAATTGTAATTGACTATTATTAAATAATACTAGAATATTTTAATTTACTTAGCATTTGTGTATAAGTATCTACCACTCTAACAAATTTAAATTGTATGTCGCGTAACGGTAGACATTTTTAAAACAATAAAAAAGCTCCCATTTTTTCTTAAATCATTTACCTTTGTTGTACTACACTATACTGTTTCTATTAAACATTGAATCATTCAGAATTGTTGCTTGCATTGTGCCATTGAAAATTTTAATGCTGTCATGACACTATTGGTTCATGGAAATGAACATATACAGTTAGTACTATTAAAAAGTTTCGATTATAATTCATCTTGTAATACTTCTGATGTTTGTAAATATTTCCAGCATTACAATTAGCTTTCTGAAAGTCAGAACATACACCCATAATGATTTGAGCTAAAAGAACACTCTTTATGCAGTATCGGCTTTTATATTAAGTTCCTTCTATCCATGTCGCAGGGAGATGATATAAAGATTAAATTCCTAAGGGATATGATCAGTTCACGGAAGATGTCAAAATAACAACTCTGTGGATTTCCCTGATTAAATCCCTTAACTGCTATAGTGAAAAGATGAAATGAAGGTTGCGTACATTTTTATTATTGTTAACCGAAATTTTTAAGCTGACCGAATTTGTATCTGAAGAACAATTAAATAAAACGATCAGAACGTTTTTGAACAAGCGGAGTTGTTATTTTAAAATCTTCCGTGAACTGTTCACAGTTAGGTACCGTAGGGACCTGATCAATTTCCTATTTTCATCATTTCTTTGCGATAAACACATTCGATATCAGTGATGACCCTATCAGATACTAGTAGTCAGTTAATTAATTAGGCGACGAGAGGATAGTGGTTCATATGGGATTGAGCCAGAAATTCGTGTCTCTGTTAACGTTATCGGAATGTTTAGTATTTCAATAAATTCTCTATACAGAACAGATCACGGGGAACATGTAAGCTTTCTTTAAGAACTTTTATTTATTAAATTTAACAAACTATATACTGTCAATTAAGCACATTTGTTCACTGTTACTTTCTTTGTTTAATTGATATTTTTTTGAACTCTTTATTATGATGCTTCTTTGCTTCCTCGTCCCAAAATTACACAAACCTAAATACATCATTACTTCAGAGAAAATTATGTTGTTCCAGACGGTAAATGTAGTGGAATGAAAAAATTTTTCAAGTAACACTTCTTTTACAGTCTTTTGAAGGTTATCGTTGTCTTTTAAACAGAACATATGTATACTTCGGTATATTTTTTAAAAATATACAAGACATATATGTCTATACTTTGGACTGATTTCAACATGAGTTCAATGGCATGTTATGACCCTGAAATAACCTTGAACTATAAAAATTGGAATAAAACAATACCAAATGCAAGAGGCCTAATCCTTTTATTTGAATTTAATTAAATAAGCGTTTAAATGTTTTATAAGATTCTGCTCAATCATTTTGAAAACGATAGATGCACACAATCGAATTATTCGTTCTTGCAAATATTTGAGTGTCATTGATTACCCATCAACTCATTACAAACATCAACTTTCTTTTTTTCTCAGCTAGAAAATCGGAGAGCGTTAAATCAAATAAACGAATTGGGCATCATTCTTCCCCATAGTGCCCAATTCAAGAATTTTTAAATATATTATTTAAAAGTTTTCTTGTAGAACGTGAAATCTGATTTGGACAGTTATTAATTAGTATTAAGGTGAAGTGGGGTAAGTGCAGACTGGTTTTTCTAACGTTGGTATTTAATCGTAAGTATTTTCAGTCTGCTATGTAAATACTGAATGCTGGCCGTATCGAACGCTTTGGACAATTACTACTATTTAATTAATATTAACTAGGACCTTAATTTTCCTTGTACATTTTGATTTTGATAGAAAATTGTTTAAAATGTCAACTACTCTGCACTTTCCCCAAAAATGGGGTAAGAGTGTTACTTGAAGTCAAAAATACTTTGAAACTTTATTTCATGTGCAATGGGGTAAGAGCAGAATTATTAACAAATCTGCTATAAAATGCTTTTTACTGCATTATGCAAGTACTCTATACTGCAAGCAAGTACTCTTAACTTAAATATAAAAGGGGATATAGTGAAACAAAACAAGGAAACAAACATACTAAATGGAGAAATTTCGCTCATATTGTAATAAAAATAGCCTGTATACGTTGTTTTTTGCCTGATATCATTAATTGCTTTTGCAAAGAAATTGCGGACCTGTCGCCTAAGTATTTTAGTTTAAAACAAAAACGATAAAATCAGATAAGTTGATTTCAGAATTTCAAATTAGCATTTTCTAAGAATATTCAAGATTGCTCTCTTGTACTAACTTCGCTCGGGTTGTACCATATTACATTAATGATGTACTGACGAAAAAAATGTTGAAATAATCATGATTTTAATAGAAAATAAAAAAATCGAGTAATGGGAAATCAAAATTTATTGATTGTATTCATCATACAAATGTTGTATGATTGAAACAACTTCTGCTAACTTTATTTGCCGATAAGAGAGAGGGTTAACTACATTGACACAGAAATCATATTAAGAAATCATGTAAGGCTACCTTAAGAAAATTCAATTATTTTGTTTTTCAATCACTTACGAACGGCATGCGACCGTTGCTTTTGAAATGCCGAACAATATATACTTTTTTTGAGAAATTCATCCTTTTGCTTTCCTGAATCGGCGATTTCACCGAAGAATCTTGTTTTCTCGAGCAACTCAGCGAAGTCGGTGACTCGTTATGGGTGCATCTTTGCGGTCGTTGATGTCATAGTCGTTTGAAATGCTAGTGATTTAGTGCCTCAGCAAAAAGCAGCACCGTGCACTCCCAACCGTATCGCATTCCTTTCCTGAGTCACCATTCCACTATCAACAATTTCACTGAGGTAATATCTCAAGTTGCAATTCGGTTATAAAGTTCTTGAAACAAACAACTTAAATTTGAAGCAGTCGACACCTGAAACGATACCAAAATCTGAATTCTTAACTTACACCATAGTCACACGTACACATTTACATAAATTATTAGCGTCATTGAGAACAATGTTTAGTATACAGTTAATATTGTCAAGAATTATCGTGTAAGTTGTTGTTTATTACATGTCTCTCAATACTTATGTATATACCATTTTGTTGAAAGCAGAAGAACAGATTCTATTGTTCTATTATAGAGAAAGTAAAAGTGGAATAGCTGTACCTAAAGTTTAAAAGGTAAATCGTTCACACACTTTTCTTATTTATTTATTGATATTTGTTCAGATTTTATATTCTTTGTCAGTTATAAGTTAATATTCTCTTTCATTATTTTATACAAAATAAAAAGATATGACTAATTATAATTTCCAAGTAACTTCCATTCGAAGTGATGTTAGATTGTTGCGTGTTAAATACCGGATTTTGAAACAATGATAATCTAACAAGATTAACGACAAAAATCTTATAAAATAATATTTATATCAATTGAAAGCTTAAAGTACGAACAAGGCGATTAAATAAACTATTTATTAATATTCCGAATATAAAATGGCTAGTCGTTAACTATAGTAAACACTGATTAAATAATTTAAATGGTATTTAAAATATAAATATAAAATAATTTAAATGGTACTTAAAATATAACATGATTTTATTATCTAAACTTCGACACTGTACTATAACATTTATATACAGTATATAAATTTGAAACTTAAATGTTACTGTAATTAGTTGTATAAACCCTAAGCTTTACTGAAGACGGACACGTAAACCTTTTATCGATCTCTTTAATATAAGTTACCTGATTATTCAAGAATCCTGTTACACAATACGATAGGAATCGGATTTCATTATAAATGCACATCTTATAACGTATAACAACGTAATAGTAAATACCTGGTATTGTCGTTACGCGGGTATCACGATTACTATAAAAAAAAAATTGGAAACAGATATGAAACAGCTGTAGTTTCATTTTACTGATTCCATCGATGATCGATGGATATCAAGAGTATAATCCAAGAATCAGTGAAACCTGTTGTCTAAACTATTGGTATTATTCTATAGAACGTTGGTTCCGACTATTTTTGAGAAGATTGAGATTTAATGGCATGTGTCCATTAAAATGTTCATATTCCATGTCAGAATAAAGAACTATATTAGATACTGTTCAAACTCTATCATTTGCAAGCTCATCCAAAGGTTCTGTGTTAAGATTGATGTAGATTAAGTCTGCTTACTTAGTCTAAAAATATTTACGTATTTTGACCATGTTAGAATTATGGATTGAATAAAAATGATATTCACATTTACATGCACGAATCTATTCCTTTATTATACATCTCGAATTTACTTAAGATTTTCTATAATTGGACAATCCCAAAGAATATGATTTTGACGTCGATACTCAAATCTACAGCGACAATTCTTAGTTTGAGTTAATCCTACTTTCTCAAGCGATGAAGCCACATTACAATAATTGTATTTATAGCGGCAAACCCATAAATTGCCTTATTGTAAAACCTCGTTTTTTATTTTTTTCATAGAAGATGTATGATGTCCGAGTGACGAACCCAAGTGAGGAATCCGTACCGTTTTTTAACCGACTTCGAAAAAGGAGGAGGTTACTCAATTCGATCAGTATATATATTCTTTTTTTTTTTTTTTTTTTATTATTTTCTATGTGTGCCCGCCGATTACGCCTAGCTGGATGGACCGATCGGAACGAAACCTTTTGCATCCGGTAGGTTCTGATTCCCCATTGGTACCATTATCAAAAAATTTTTCATTTTTTAATTGCAAAGTGTTGTTATTGCAAAAAAACCGGCAACTTTTGAAATAAACTTTTCTCGATTTTAGTGCGCTTTTAATATCTTATCACGGACATGATTCTGAACAATTTTGTTCATATAAAAATTTCGCGGAAAGCTTTAGTTTTCGAGATATTAGCGAAAAATTGTTGAAAAGTTTTGAAATCAACTTTGGACGATTTTAATGTCCTTTTAATATGTTATCAGGGGTACGATTCTGAACAACTTTTTCCTTATCCGCAATTAAAGGGAAGCTTTAGTTTTCGAGTTATTAGCGAAAACCTATTGTTACTAATATATTGAATTCTGCGTATGCTTCGTGTCTCTGATGGTGTATGAGTCAACATGCAGTCGCCGATTTTCTACTGTTTCTACAAACACGTCTTGTCGGCCGAAAATCAGTATACATGTATAATAACTATTGTTATTGCAAAATCCTATTCTTTGGTATTGTTATGTAAGAAATGTCTCACAGTATCCTATACAATTCTCCCCATTCCACTAAAAAGCGTGAAATAAAATAATTTTAAGAAAAAAAATACGCCGACTTCGAAATGCACTAAAAAGTATAAAATAATTTCTATTTCCTAATGAAGTAATTTCTGTTTCATTCAATCTTACAATTACGTAACAGATATGAATGAAACCTATTTACTCGTTAGGTATTATATTAAATACATTTCAACCTTTTCGGAGGCGAAAATACTGAGGTATTTTTAATTTTGCGCCGCCTCCGAAAAGGTTGAAATGTATTTAATATAATACCTAACGAGTAAATAGGTTTCATTCATATCTGTTACGTAATTGTAAGATTGAATGAAACAGAAATTACTTCATTAGGAAATAGAAATTATTTTATACTTTTTAGTGCATTTCGAAGTCGGCGTATTTTTTTTCTTAAAATTATTTTATTACAGTAGATAAAGACGGGTGAAATGATCTAGTCACAAGAACACATTTTCACCGAAGCAGCATTATCTTTAAACAATAGGTGAGTCTAATTTAAATTATTTCTACATGTTCTTTCCATTTAAAGTAGATAGGTGTTAATAAATTTGTTAATTATCAGATTATAAATCTTTTTTAATGAAAAGACAAGATATTTTTCTTTCAAAATGTCGAATCTGTTACTTTATATTTTTGTAACGGCAGACAAGAACAATTTATGATATTTTATTCCTTATTCCTTTCGAATAACGAATACAAGTATCGAGCAAATTCGATTCACTCGGTTTAAATTGATAACAAATAATTGGTTTATCCCCTATGTGTAAATAATTCATAATTTTTTGTTATTCTTGGTTATTTCAGTTGTTATTTGATAGAAATAATAGATCTTGACAAATTAAACAATATGTGATAGATAATCGTGAATTTAACGAAATGAAGTCGCTGGTTAATACTTTATATTGGATCGTACCTAAGTCTGATCTCTGATAAAGCTAACCTTGCCTCTGTAATATTAACTAAATTTGATATTCTACATATGTATTTGATTCTCGTATTCGAAGCTATCGCAATGACAGGATTTTACTTGATTAACACGTTCATAATTTATAATGAATCCTACATAAGTGTAATTCGGTTTCTAAACTTATATAAATGAAAATTTACAAAATTAATAATGTTAGCGCGTTATAGTCTACCGCAGCGAGGAATACGACCTAAGTGCGATTCTCTAAGTGTATTTAAATACACTCTAATTTTAATTCTAATAAATATATAATATTGTATGAGAAATTTCCGTTACGGAGATGCTCGCCCCGAAATCCTTGAGATCAGCGCTAATCCTAGAAAAGGATAGAGATACTATTTCTATTCACGGCATTATCAGACATTAAATTAATTAATTAACTAAATCAATTAATATACGTAAAATCAATCAGTACTAAACTATTCATGGCCGGAACCAAAATTATTTTCTTCAACTAAAAAGCTGTAAATTGGAATAGAATCGGCTCACGTAGAACTTGTGCTCAGTTCATTAGAAAAGGACAGAAAATGTATTTTTCGCTAAAACACCGTTGTACTACTATTTCAATATCAAAATGTTAGCCATTAATTAAAGAGCGACATTTAAAATATAATTAAACCATTCAATTTTATAATTAATGTATAATAACGAATTTATATGAAAATTTAAATATTCTGACGTCACACAAATTCCAGGAATTCGGCGAACTTGCGAGTATAAAAGGGCAAGCGAAACCCGTCTACGAGCAGAACAGTCTTCATAGTCGAGCACGATACAAGTCTCATTGCTAAATACAAACGGAATAGTTTTCGCTGTCAAGAGCCGCAACGAATCTTGATACTTGATTGGTTAAGCGGGTATACGCCATTTGGATACTTGGTCGTGGGTTGTTTCAGCAGCTAGTTAACGCAGGCTCCCCGTTCAAATGATCTCGTATCTGAAACTCCGTCAGGAGAGAGCTATATTTAGCGCCAAGAAAGGCTAAGGTATCGAAACGATTGCTCTCAGCTACTCATATTTGATTTTTCGTCGGATTGCTAACAAGCCTTCAGATTCTCGGATCAGATTCGCTCTGGGTCGTTTCGTAGCTAGCTAACCTCCGCTCCGAGGTGCGGGGAAGGCGGTAGGGCGCGCGCTTTAGCGAACCTAACCATTCGTAAGGTAATTTTTGTCACTTTCGTCGTTCATTTGCAGTCTTACCATTAGAATTAAAAAAAAAATGTATCAGAACTTTCTTGTAGAGAATTTTCCATTCTACATTTTTTTGTTGGAAACATTTTTTCATCAGATGAGAATTTTTCAAAATAAATACAAGAAACTCTAAGAAATCACGATTTTCTGCTGTTTTTCCAAAATAGCAGTTCAGATATGTCCGACCGCCGATTTTTATGATCATATTCGTATTCAGGAGGCAAAAATACATCGAAAACATGTCCCGAATATTTTTTTTGAGGTGACGGAGTAATTGTACAGTTTTACAATTTTTACAGTTTTACTGACTTGCAATTCCTTGCATCGCGTACATATACGTTCGTGCGCTTTCACCGGATTGTCGCTTCCGATTTATTAATTGTTTATGAATTGTTGCGCTACTGACTTTAGTCTGAAATTCTCGTATTAACCGCCTTTTTAATTTGGACCACGATTTAACCCTTAACGAACGAGCGCATTTTTCTAAAACTATGACCAGTAGGTCGACGGATTTTTAAGAAATTAAGTGCTTCATTTCCAGAGCGAGAGAAGGTGCATAATTAATATCGCTTTATTGGATTTTATAAAAACTTACCGGAATAATAGGTAGTATATGAACAGATATGTCCATACAAAAGATCACTAAAGTGAAAATTTCAGAAAAATAATAGGAATTGAAATAAACAAATAGATGCGTGTATGTAATGTATAGATTTGTATACATTTATAAATTTATTTTTTATAGTTTAACGATATATTTACACAAAATTACTTATATTTTTTTTGTGTGTGGTACTTCTCCCAACAGTCCTCAATGTGAATACCAGGTTTTTTACTACAAGTATCGCAATAATTACGTGTTTCCCGCCTTCCTCCCGGCGTTATCACGTCATGCCGCGTGTATGGCGGCATTCGATTTTTTTAGAATATTTACAATGTCGCGAGTATGGCGGCATTCGTTCGTTAAGGGTTAATATCCCTTTGAAAGCTAATAAATTGTTTCGCGGACCCCTTAAGTAACCGTTTCGCGTATATTAAATTTTGTAAATCGTCCTATTCTAATAACTGACTTGTGTCCTCGAATTCTTCGATCCATTTATTTATTTCTAATTTATCGTCTCCGGAAAAATGTGACATACTTTCCTCTACATCTTTAATTGTTAATCTGTCTCTCGTTCGCATATAATTATTTTCTGACCTACCGTCGGACTGCCGTCGGCCGCTTCGCGCAATACCTGCCGATTTTCGCCTGATAGCTTGTTCTTCCTCTGCTTCGCTTCCGGTATCTTCTTCGGATGATTCGTCTTGTTTATCCTGTACTGCTACCATCGTCTCGTCCGCTTCCTCGTCGCTGGACGTCTCCTCTTCGGTTTCCGTGTGAATCCTGCTATACCGTGTCAGCCTGTCTCGTAATTCTTGTTTTTTCCCCTGCGTAGATAATTACATCTTCTTCAATTCATCCCTTAATTCGGCTACTTTCATGTTGTCGATTTTGTCCCGCGGCACTGTTTCCCGCACTGGACACATTTCATTTTCCTGCACCTTTTCTTCATTCAACTTAACAACTTGTTCTGTGGCCATTGTCTTCCTTCCGAATTTCACTATGCTACGTAGTACAACTGTTCAATCCCGATGCTTCGGTCGCGTCACCACCGTTTTCCTTTTTTCCTTTAACCGTTATTCGTTCACAACTTTACAACTGATGACGAGTGCCAACATACACTTCGCCTACACCGTGTTGAACGTCACGATCTACCGGAAAAGTACGCACCGAATAAACACCGCAACTTTATCAACTTTACACCATTACTATTACTTCCGTTTCTTCTTCGCTCACTGCTCTCTATCCCGGATGAGCCCCCAAATGTAGGATGGGAGCAAGAAGATGAGAAATGGATTAAAGTAATAACAAAAATTTTAATAAATTGGAAGGAATACAAAATTGAAGTAATCGATTATAGTTCACGTTTCCACGGTTCGGTCAAGACAAGACTCTCGCTTTCGACGCTGTCGCGCTTTCATATATTTCGCATTCGCACTCTTTTGTTTCACACTCGTACATCACACACACACTCATACCACGCAAAAATTAATTGCCCTTTACCGAATCCCACATACATCTTCTATGAAAAAAATAAAAACCGATGGTTTTACAATAAGTCAATTTATGGGTTTGCCGCTATGGATACAATTATTGTAATGTGGCTTCATCGCTTGAGAAAGTAGGATTAACTCAAACTAAGAATTGTCGCTGTAGATTTGAGTATCGACGTCAAAATCATATTCTTTGGGATTGTCCAATTATAGAAAATCTTAGAGAAAATCACGGTACATTTCACTTAAAAAACTAAAGGATGAACTGCTTCATATAAATTCGAGCCTTTCATCATAGGATCGAACATTAAAGGGATAAAAATAGTTAGTGAATTTTTAATAGAAAATAATTAATTATATAAAACATCGTGGGCACGTTTAACACGTGTTCTGTAACGAGGCATATTTCTATGCCTCGTTAAGAGCAGCCACTAGGCCCGCCGGCCTCTCTTCTCTGCCCTGCCAACCCCTCGCGGCGGGGCGTGTGGAAGTGTGAGTGCGGTTTTTCTTTTTTTTTTGTACTTTTTATATTTTTTTTATTATTATTAGCCGCCCCCCCCCCCCCCCCCCCCGGACACCTTCAGGAAGATCAGCGGCCAAAGAAGAGGTATCCGCGGCCCCGGGCGCGGGGAAAACCACAGCCCGAGAGATGGAGGCGCGGGATGGAGCCCATCAACGGAAGCTTGCGAGCCGCGAGTCGAGCTATAATCACGAACCGCCCGCTTACCTAACGCTACTTCTCTGTATTTCACGATAATTCCTTCTTTCTGTTCTTTTTTTTTTCTTTTGTTTGTGCGTGTGTGAATACGAGTGGTAATCGTGTGGATCCGCTCCGACCGAGGAAACGACCCACGTCCGCCAGAAAAGAAAAAGGTAGGATCTTTGCCTTCCACAAGATCTTTAAGCGTGTGTGCGTGAGCGTGTGTGCGTGTGGGTGGTTCCTGGCGATAGGACCACCAGCCCCGGCGACGAGGACCCTAGGGACCGTATTCGTGGAATATCTTTGGAGCGATTTGCGTTTTCCGTTTCCGCGATCCTGGGCCGCTGACCCCAGTTCGGGTTATCTTTTTCTTCCGCTGTATTTTGCATTTAGGTCCAGCGTTCCCTTTGCTCTCCACGACCCCCAAGAGGGCGTGCTCCCCAAAGCGCACCGCGTTTTCTTTTCATTTCCGATTTTTGTATCACTCGCGTGTACCGTGAGCCCTCGTGTCGCGATATCTTTGCCGCAATTAGCGATCGTGACTCAGTTCCCTTACCGAACTTTGTACCACGGGGGGCTCGTTCTCGTTCTTCTCGAAGGGCTACCTTCGGCCCACAATAAAGCTAAATTTATCTTAGATACTCGCAGATTCTCTATTTATTTCCTGTCCCCCCTTGAGTACCGCTCCTGGAAGAGCTACCGAAAGGGCGATTCCCCCGGACGCGTGCGTTGCACTGGCGCCCCTTTAAAGAAATCGTCCGTGGGTGTGCGTATCGGGACGTGGAGGACCGCTTTCCCTGGCCGCCCTCCACCTCAGGGACTTTTTCTTCCGTCCCTCCCGCCGATCCGTCACAGTTCATTTTGGGATCAAGCCAAAGATTGTATGTTAATATTTGTAAGGAAATAGTTGTACTAGTATTAATTTGTAAGGTTTACTATCGACGAATACTTAATGCTTTGACGTACACATTCCCGGTGTCCAGAATCATGCATTAAGCAAACACATTGGTCTTTGTTCTGAAGGAATACGTGTAAGGTATAAAATATTACTGCAATGATTTGCGTTTTTCTTATTTATTCCGGACAGGAGCACACGTCAAGACTTTTACTCGCTCGATTTCCTATTTTATATTTTTACCAAGTCTAATGGACAACCCCCTAAAAGGTGGGGTTAACCAATGACATTAACCTAAGTCCCGCCAAATCATAGAACCTCCCTCTTGTGCCCGAAGCACGCTTCCTTGAAGCGGGGGTATGATTTGACGGGGGTAGCGTTTGCTGGTGAAGGTGGCAACGCAGCGGAATTTCCCAAGGCCCAGGTCAACTACGCGACCAGCCGATGGTCGCTTGACCTCGCGATGCGGACCCTTGGGGAAACCCAGGGTTTATGACACTAAGCGTTTTACTGTTGAGACCGTTAGCAAAAATTCTAAGTACGGTCATGCTTTCTCTAAAAATTCTAAAACGGTTTCCTCAAAAACAGTTCCGTTGTCGTCCATGTCATAAATCGTGCTAGCCGTTTGCACGTTAAAAAGCTATTTACAAAATTTACAGATTTACGGCTAGCCGCTACAGTTCCAAGAAATAGACTTTACTGCAGAAGAAAGTGTTATAAAATAAATAAAATTTTCATTTAAACAAGGATCGTAGCTCTTAGCTCGCTATCGTTTTCTAAAGATTATTTTTCACAGATCTTTAAAAAACGATACCGATTATCAGGTCACACCACGTGGAGGTGGCTACGACAATGACCCACCTTATCTCCAAATCCCTACTACCCTCCAATCACAACAGTCTCATTTATCGGAAGGATAAATGAGTCCTTACTCTACTTAGCCAATAGATTCGCATATACACGTTCTTTACGTTCTATATTTTAAAATAGCAAAGAACTTGCAACGCGTGCACGCACGCTGTACAACTTAAAATTTAATACGCTTGCATTCTAAGATTGCACCCGTGTCATTTAAAACGGTATACTAAGGAAAGGGACGAAGGGAAGAAAGTTAGAAGAACTTTCACAAGAAAGTTGACTGACATTCTTTATTAATTCAAAAAATTTCGCAAATTGTCAGAATGGGTGCAAGTTAGAATTAAGCGTTCCCGCAAAAACTTACTTATAGGTTTAATACTAATTATATGGGATCCCACATACGCATTAAAATAAAAGGAGAAAGGAAGAGGGGAACTAATACTTATACATTAATACAGAAAAAAACTTATTCTAAAACCGCGCGTGTGCCTCTCATTCTGATATTGCACTCGTATGATATATGTATAATTGAAGTAAAAAAAAAGAAAGGGAAACGGAAGAAAGTTAGAAGAACTTTCTACAAAACCGAAAGAAAGTTAGAAAAACTTTCTTCTAGAATGGGGATAAGCATTTTCCGCTAAGTGAACCTCGCCCTCCTGGGTCAAAGGGTAGTCGCATAGTGACTTACGTGAACCACGAGACAGAAATAACCAAGAATACTGGCAAGAACGAGTGACACACCTGCGAAGGGCATCCTATTTCTCCCTGCTTCCGTTGTAGAGAAGTCTTACCGTAGAGAGGATACCCACGCCGCGCTGTGAGGTGTTTCCCATTTCTCCCTGCCTTCGTTGTAGAGAGGTCTGACCGTAGAGAAAATACTGCCTCGCAAAGATGTGTCCCAGGCGCTACACCAGCATTTTCAGCTCACAACTGCCGCGTGTTCACTGCATTATTCAACCCCCAATGATCCATTTGGGTTCGGATCAATTAACGAAAAATAACTGGATATACTACAACCTAACGCGCAAAAAGTTCATCAGTTGTGAAGACGAGTGCAAGATAGAATAAGAGGCACTTACAAGGACCCACCCGCCTGCCCGACTGCCTTCGCCGTTCGAGCTTAAAATTAATTTAAAACTAACGTACGCATCCCTCGATGATCCTGTAATGATTTCCCGATGCTCTTTCGATGATCCCACGATGATCCCACGATGATTCCTCGATGATTCCCCGATTATTCCGCGATGATGCCTCGATGATCCCGCGATGATTCCAAGCTGATTTTTCAATGCTCACCTGAAATTAACTGAAAATCAATCAGTAAAACTTATGACTGTCCTAGATGATCACCTGTGGCGGACGAACTGGTGCCGGGGCGGCACAAGTCGGATCTCCCACCTCCACGTGGTGTTCGCTGGGATAGAGGCACTCTACGCTCTTCGGAAGTCAATTGCTTCGGCGATTGGCTTCCCAAGAGTGAGGGCCTCTATGCTAACGGGAGAACGGCGGGTCCCCAGTGGGGGGCCTATGCTCACACCGTAAGCCTGTAGTCATGTTTTGCAGGAACGGGGAGCTTGCCTTAACCGGCTGGCTCGCGAGGAGTAAACCTCTATAAAAAATCCGCTGTGTGGTTCGCGGGGCGGAATACGGCCACGGTATCCCCTGCCTTGCGGTATGAGTCCGCATAAAAGGGGTACTCCCGTCGTCTTCAAGTAGTCCCTGTGAGGCGTGAGGCGATGCCGGCGGGGTCTTCGGACCCTGGTAGGGCCTCCCAAGCCGGCAAGGCTTACGCTGAGGGGTGAAAACGGGGGCGGCGGGAGCGAGTGAAATCAAGGTGTAAAGTAACCGTGCCGAGGATTGCGTGGCCGCCCAGGCGTAAAACAGGGCGGTCTCGAACGGTTCCCTCGGGGGTACCTGCCGACCCCCCCGAGTATTCAATGGCTTCCCCGGGTAAGGCGGCTCTGCCCGGGGCGACCCACGTTCCGACCATGCTCGTGGGATTTATTATGGATTCTGACTCAACTACTTCTTCAGCTGTGGGGGGCAGCTTAAAAACCACCCCAAAAATGGAGTGTAAAGGAGAGAAGGCGCCGAGCAGCGCGAAGGATACGGCTACGGCCGAGATTATGATTCCGGTGGTACGTTGCACCGAGATCCAAGTACCGCCAAGGACCACCGCCACACAGGATGTGCGGGCTGTGCCGAGCATGGAAGCTCTTGGGCCGGCCCTGCTGACGAAGAACTGCAGCGTCAACGTTACACCCTGCAACTCGGGGTCGGAGTCGCCGGGATTGTGTGCGACAAGGCGGTCGAGTAGACTCAGGACGGCTTCGGACGCGAGTGATATGGCGCGAGATCGCCCGGCGTCCACGACTGTTGTAGCCCAACCAAGGGCGAAAATTCGTGGCCCGAGGCCGAAGAAGAGGGTTCTCGACGAGGATTTGGGATCGGAGTCCGACTCCTCGGTGGTATCGGTGGAGTCGAGACCACCGAAACGAGAAGTCACGAGCTCCAGGGGAAGGGGAAGGCCGCCGACTGCTGGAGACTACATTCGCCTGGCGGAGGCGAAAGAAAGACTGGCAGAGGCGAAGAGGAAGGTATTGGAGTACGATAGGGCGCTCCAAGCCTTTGATTCGACCATTGATATGCCTGCACCATGCAGGTCGACCCGCCCACTAACGGAGGTGACGGAGCTTCTCAGGAAGGCGCGGCACATGCCGTCCTATGACCTGGCCGCGGAGGTCCTCCGGAGAACGGACCAAATAAGGCGTATAGCATCGTGCTCGTCTCACCTGAAAGGGACACATATGAGGGGCCTCAGAGAAGATTCCAATGTAATCTAGGCGTTTTCCACTGAGTTAGCCAAAAGGCCCGACAGCGCGGACGCAGTGGAGGTGGAGAGGCTCCGGCAAGAGCTCAGGCGTATGGAGGAAGAGAAAAAACGAATGAGCGCCGATCTGGAAGCCCTTAGGAAAGAAGTAGACGCGATGAAAAGTCGCTATGATGTCTGGGAGGAATCGCCGGCGGTAACGAGGCGGCCGACCAGGAGGAGGATCTCCTCTTCCTCAGAACGCGAGGATATTAAGAGGCGCCAGTTGAATGAGCCTACCGAGGTACTGGACATTCCACTGATGACGATGGAGAGGGCGGAAGATTCGTCCAAGTTGGAGCTCGAGGCGCCCGAGTCCCAGCCCCATCGCAGAAGTAGCTGCCTAAGGGCAAGACAGGAGGATCCGCTTCAGGAGAAGACGTCGGAAGCAGCTGCAAACAGATCGGAGGCGGCAACACCGGCTGAAGGACAGCCAGCAGGTCTCGAGTCAGTGGTGGCCCTTCCCATAAAGAAGGTGGAGAACCTGACGGAAGAAGTCAGGGGTAGAGACAGAAAGAAGCCTTCCGACGGAGGAAGGAGAGAGGCTCAACCGAAAGCGCCTTCTAGGGCGGTCTCGGCATCGAAGAAGGGAGTTAACCGGGCGGAGATCAAGCAGGGCCCGGCCAACCCTGCTCCCCCACCAGTAACACCAGCCCAGCCAACCACCACGGAGATGTGGTCGAAGGTTGTGGGCAGAAAGACGAGGAGGGAAGCCAAGAAGGCGGAGCAGCCGAAGGCGCAGGCGGCGCCGAAAGTAGCTGGGCAATCAGCTAGAAGAGGAGGTGCGCGAGCCGCACCCAAGAAGAATGGGCAAGGCCCGAAGAAGGTGACCGCACCTAGACCACCCAGGATGGCGGCGGTCACACTGACGGTAGCCGCGGGAGCAGAGACGACCTACGCTCAAACACTCCTGAGAGCAAAGGAAGCGGTAGATCTCGAAAATATCGACATCACCGATATTAAGGTGCGAAAGGCTTTCACTGGTGGCATATTGATTGGAGTGCCAGGCGAAGAAGGCCGCAAGAAGGCCACCGTGCTGGCGGAGAAATTGAAAGAAACCTTCACCGATGGGAAGGTGAAGGTGGCCTGCCCAGTGAAGACGGGAGAAGTCAGGCTACTTGGGCTTGACAACTCCATCACGCCAGAAGACGTGGCCGCAGCCATGGCAAGGACCGGAGAGTGCCAGGCCACAGAAATAAAGGTCGGGGAGATAAACAGAGCAGGCAATAGAATGGGGACCGTATGGGCCCGCTGCCCGCTGACAGCATTGAAGAAGATCGAGGCGGCGGGCCGCCTGCGGATCGGCTGGTCATCGGCGCGAGTTGAAATATTGCAGATCAGGTCCATGCGGTGTTATCGCTGTCTGCAAAGAGGCCACAGTGCACAGCAGTGCACGGAAGAAGCCGATCGCTCTACACGCTGCTACGCGTGCGGCGAGCAAAATCACAGGGCGGCGAACTGCAGCAACCAACTGAAATGCCCCCTGTGTAGTGATCTGGGAAGGCCGCACGAACACCGTTTGGGAGCAGCGGGCTGCGCCCCAGAACCCAAGAAGAAGAAAAAGACACAGGCGCAGCCCGAAGAGAAGACGAAGGAGCAGAACACAACGCATCCAGGCGAAAACACCATGGAGGTGGTGATCGAAGTCGAGAAGTGATGGGGCCATTGTGCCCCCTAATCCAAGCAAATGTGAACCACTCGGCGAGGGCGCTCCATACCCTCGCCGAGTGGGGTTGCGGGTTAGGGATTGTATCGGAGCCATATAGGGTACCCGAAGACGCGAACTGGTTCGCGGACGGGGAGGGACGGGACGCGTCGATCGCCGTCGTTTACCGTGGGCAGCTCGGCTCCCCGGCTTGCTCCAAAATCGTAGCGGGGAGGGGAGCCGTCGCGGTTCGGTGGGGGGAATTGGTGGTGGTGGACGTTTATGCCCCGCCTCGGTGGTCCCTCGCAGAATTTGAGATGTTGGATAGGGTGGGACAAGTAGTGTCGCGTTGTCCCACCCAACGCGTGTTGATCCTCGGGGACTTCAATGCCAAGGCCAGGCAGTGGGGGTCCCCGGGTACCGACGCGAGGGGCGAGGCGGCCCTAGATTGGGCGGCGGCACGAGAGCTCCTGCTTTTAAACAGGGGCTCAGTGAGCACGTGCGTGCGGCCCCAGGGGGAGTCCATTGTGGATCTCACGTGGGCTTCCCCTGCGGCTGCGCGCACCGTCGCGAGCTGGCGGGTGGTGGAGGAGGTGGAGACCCTGAGCGACCATCGCTATATCAGGGTCGACTTCTCCTCCGGCACCCCGTCTCGCCGTGGCCGACGCCCACCACCGAAGAGGTGGGCGCTGAAGCGGCTGGACAAAGATATGTTGGTGGCTGCTGCCGTCGCGGCTAGCTGGCCGGCTTCTCCGGCCAGACAGGTCGCGGACGTCGAGGGTGAGGCTAGGTGGTTCCGGGACACCGTACAGGACATCTGCAGTGTGGGGATGCCTCAGGCCACCCCTCACCCCCGCCGGGGCGCGTATTGGTGGACGCCGGAGATCGCTTCGCTTCGCGAGGCGTGTCTCCCGAGGCGCCGCCAATGCCTGCGCGCTCGGCGGAGGCGTAACCGCGACCCCGCGGCGGAGCAAGTGCTGTGGAGCGACTACCGAGATGCGGTGGTCGCTCTGCAGACAGCCATCAGGGAGTCCAAGGACCGGTCCTAGGATGAGTTTCTCGGCTCTCTGGAGCGGGATCGGTGGGGGCGTCCTTACAAACTAGTCATGGGGAAATTGAGACCGTGGGCCCCCCCGATAACGGAGAGCCTCGACCCCCAGACACTGGGGCGCGTCGTGGAAATGTTGTTTCCGGGGGATGATAGTCCCATGACGCGCTCCGGGTCGCCGGCCCACCTTCAGTGGACCGACGATATGGGGGTCTCCGAGGGGGAACTCGTCGATGCCGTCAGACGGGCGAGTGCCCGGAATACGGCTCCGGGTCCTGACGACATACCGGGCCGGGTCTGGGCCTTGGTGCTCCCTTACTTGGGAGCAGTGATGAGATATTGGACCGGTTTTTTCGCGCATGCGCGGCAATTTTAGTCTCAGTAAAGTACAAGTTTCAATAAAATAGGGTACCTTAATCACCCCTCATTATTTTTCAACAATTTTTATAATTTGGTTGTGAAATATGAATGTATAGGTTGGATAAGATTAGATGATATACATATTTTCATATTTGAGGAGCAGATGTAAAGGAAGGGTACTAAAATAACTGTACGCAAAATATACAATATAAAAATAAAATATTTTATTGGACAGAATCAATAAAAGAATACCAACATTTGTTGCTAGGATAAGGAAAACTGCCAAAACCTTATCAGTATTCATAAAACAAAAATTACATTTATAATATTCAACAAGAATAAAACTGAAAAACAATTTGTAATAGAATTTATAAAATAACATAACAGTGTAAATGAATATAATGTTTAAAATAACTTAAAATATCACAATTTTCTTTGGCACAATAGCATTATAAAATAATAAATAACAAAATAATAATAATAAAAGGAACTAAAAGAATATTGCACAAATAATATAAAATAAAATAAATAGAAGTTCTATGTAAATATATATTACTAAAAATTGCACAAATAATATAAAATAAAATAAATAGAAGTTCTATGTAAATATATATTACTAAAAATTGCACAAATAATATAAAATAAAATAAATAGAAGTTCTATGTAAATATATATTACTAAAAATTGCACAAATAATATAAAATAAAATAAATAGAAGCTCTAAGTAAACATATAAGCAAAAATATAACATATTACAAACTATCAGATGTGCATTTAGTGTCATACAAATTTTGCGCGTTATGCAGTTCGAGATGTCGCGAATCTACTTCAAAATTAGTGCAATTAATATTTTTTGATTGAAAACTGGATCTAACTATACAAATTGAAGAAACCGTATCGTTAGATAATTGGTTTCTTTTTTTATTTTTTACGTCGGTGACAATAGAAAATATACGCTCAGCTTCGGCGTTTGAGTGGGGTAAAGAGAGAACTATTGCAACTAATGATTTTAAATTTGGAAACATCTTTTCCCCATCGAAATTTGTAACATCTAAAATACGTTTCCACATTTTATCTAAAGTTAAACCAATTAATTCTTTTTTATCGTCGTCATCAAAAGACGATGGTAAAATTCGCCATTCAAAAGCTAATTCTGTTACATCAATTAAATTACTGACACGTTTGGCGATAAGAGTTAAATCTTTAATTTTTTGTCTACCTTCATCGTATAAAGCTATTTTTGAATCTAAAAAATGCAATTGTTTAAAAAAAGGATCTTGTAAAGGTAGACGTACAAGCATCTCTCGAACTGCAGTAGTATAAAAATTCAAACAATTTAATCTAATTTGACGGGCAGATTCTACTTCTATAGATTCTAAATAATTTTCACATTCTGGGCCTAAATAAACATTTTCAATATTCTGAATATTATTAACATTGTCTATATCCAAAGTTTCTATGTTCTTTAACGCGTGAATTTTGATAAAATTTTGCCCTATTTGATGAATTAATTTTGTACTACTTTCGAATAATTTGTGTATTAAAATACTGCCAGACTGAAACAGAGCATTGAAATTATTAAAAAAATGTAAAGAATATTTAAGAAAAAGTAT
Organism: Megachile rotundata; assembly: GCF_050947335.1. Lineage (NCBI taxonomy): Eukaryota > Metazoa > Arthropoda > Insecta > Hymenoptera > Megachilidae > Megachile > Megachile rotundata. The sequence continues at coordinate 1,786,530 of NC_134986.1, forward strand.
ATAAGCTTTAATCGCGGGGTCGTTAAAATAATCCAAAATATTTTCCGCGAAACTAGATTTCTCTTCTACTGCTGCTAAAATGAAATAATTTTTCAAAACGTCCCAATTATCTAACAATCTAATAACACATTTATGGAGGCAAAGCCATCTAGTATTTGATAATTTTAACATTTTTAATCGCTGAACTTCAAAAAAATCCTGAAATTCAACCAAAATTGCACATCTCTTTGCACTGCCCGAAATATAAGTGGCAACTCCTCTAATTAAATTTTCACAAGCCGAAGGTAATTGGTCACAAGAGTGACTAGCTATAAGCGCGGAAGAATGGCAAATACAATTTATAGTAATTAATTCGGGAACTTCTACTTTTAAATGTGACATGAATGAATTATTGCGGCCAACCATAACTGGCGCATTGTCACATGCTAAACCAACAATATTTTGAATAGGAATTTGTTTTTCATCTAAAGAATTTTTCAAAATTTGGAAAATTTTAGTCGCGGAACAATCGGTAGCATCTAATTGTAATAATTCTAATAGCTGCGTTATAATGCTACCATCTAATGGTGACACGTATCTCACCAGCACGCACATTAATTTTGTATCGGAGATATCGGTACTCTCATCAATTAAAATCGAAAATCTACACGTTTGTAAACAATCAATTATATTCTCAATTTCGCGTTTGGCAATTACATTTTTGACAATTTTTGCACACTTATGTCGAGCAAGTGAAAGATCGTGTACAACTTCGGGTTCAATACAAATATCTTTTATTAATGGGTTCAAATGATCTACGGTACAAAATGCTACATTATGTTCAGCGAAAAATGCAGATAATTTAATTTCAGCTCGTTTCACTTTGTCTGTATGCAGTAAGCTACTCGCGGTGACATTATTATTATTATTATCATTATTGCAATCATTTATATCGAGCGAATTTACATTTCTACGGTGTACATTTGTTTTTTCATGACTGTCTATATTGGATTTGCAACATCTAATAGTTTTGTTACAAGCGATACAAAGCGCACTACTTCTATCTTCAGTAGGTTTTAACCATACTTTATAACTATCGTTATCTAGCCATGCATAATTAAATCTACGGATTCTACGCTTTTTTACGGCACCTTCACCATTGTTAAATGCCATTATAATTAAATATGTATAACGTACCTCGTAACGGCTGCTTCTCCGCTGCTTTCCCGCCAACGACACTACGCCATCTAGTGGCGCCACTGAACACATACGCTGCGTACGCTCCTGCATTTCTCGCGCATGCGCGAAAAAACAGGTCCAATATCTCATCACTGCTTGGGAGAGAGATTAGCCGGCCTCTTCAGCGCCTGCCTCAGGGAAAGTAAATTCCCATCGATATGGAAGGCGGGGCGGTTGGTCCTTTTAAAGAAGGAGGGAAAGCCCGACGGGGAACCGGGGTCGTACCGGCCGATCATCTTACTCGACGTAGTAGGAAAAATTTTCGAGCGCGTAATAGCCAACCGACTTATAGCGCACCTCCCCGGAGATGGTCCGGACGTGGCCGACATTCAGTTTGGGTTCAGACGAGGGAGGAGTACTGTGGATGCGGTACAAAGGGTCCGCAGAATATCGGAGTCGGCTACGTCCAGGGGCGGGGTGGCGATCGGGATATCGCTTGATATTGTTAACGCGTTTAATACCCTGCCCCACCGAGTTATTATCGACGGATTAGAGAGGCTCCGCGTGCCTCCAGAAATAATAGGCATCATCGGGGACTATCTCCAGGAGAGGTCCATCCATTGCGTCGATCGGTCCGGTACGGAAAGATCGTGGGTAGTAAGGCGGGGCGTACCTCAGGGATCGGGGCTCGGCCCGTTCCTGTGGATCGTGGGGTATGACCCCGTCTTGTCGGCCCCGTTGCCACCGGGATTGCACCTTACGTGCTTTGCCGGCGATACGCACATTTTGGCAACGGGGCTCGACTGGGGTAGGACCAGCCGCCTCGCCGAGTTGTGAGCCTCGGTGGTTGTTTCAGCCATCCGGGGGCTCGGGCTGGAGGTGGCTCCCCACAAAACGGAGGTGATGGCCTTCTGCCGCACACGTGGGGGGAAACCTCCGACCGGAGCTCTGATCCGGGTTAACGGAGTCGAGGTCCAGATTGGGTCCGAGATGCGCTATCTCGGACTCCGACTGGACAGCCACTGGAAGTTCCGTGGCCACTTCGACGCTCTGGCCCCCAGGTTGGGCCGCGTTGCGGACGCGTTGGCGCGTCTTTTACCCAACCTGAGGGGACCAAGTGAGAGGGTTCGCCGGCTTTACATGGGGGTCGTGCGGAGTATGGCCCTGTACGGCGCTCCAGTTTGGGCGGCCGACCTGGGAGCCAGCCGTCGCGCGCAGGGTGTTCTGCGGCGTTTGGAGCGGCGGCTGGCGACCAGGGTGGTTATGGGGTACCGCACGATCTCCTGGGAGTCGGCGATGGTTCTGGCGGGTGTCATCCCCTGGAAGTACCAGGCGGAGGTGGAGGCGGAGGTGTACCGTCACCGATGCGCCCTCCGTCTGGACGGGGATTTTCAGGGTGGCCCGCCGGAGCCAAGCGTCGAGGAGGTCAGGCTCCAGGCCCGCCGTGTCGCTGTCTCCCGCTGGCGCGCGGAGCTCATCGCCAGCGGGGCCGCGGAGAAGCGCGCGGTCGGGGCGATCCTTCCACGACTGGAGCAGTGGATGGATCGCGGCCACGGGCAGCTCTCGTTCCGGATCACGCAGATGCTGACCGGGCACGGGTGCTTCGGTTGGTACCGGCGCTGGATCGGCAAGGAGCAATCGCCGGGGTGCTACGAGTGTAGAGTGAATGTGACGGACACCGCTCAGCATACGCTGGGCGAGTGTCCGGCGTATGCGTGGCCTCGGCACTTTCTGCAGTGCGAGGTAGGTGTGGATGTGAGTGTGGGTACGCTTGTGGAGAGAATGTTGCAGAGTGAATGTGCATGGAGTGCAGTGGCCTCTTTTTGTGAGACAGTAATGTCTCACAAGGAGAAGGCAGAGCGTGAGAGGGAGCGGCGCGGGGAGGTCGCGAGTAGAAGGAGGCGAAGGCCGGGAAATTCGGGTCCGGCATCCCGGCCTCCATCCTGAGATTAGTGGGGCGGCGCGGCCTCCCCGTGTCGCCCGCGGTCCTTCAGACCGCATTGTCTGACTGGGTGGGAGAGAATGGGTCAGAGTGAATGTATGGTGTGAATGCGAAGTATGAATGTATGCGTGTGTGAATGGATTAGTGAGATGTGTGATGTATTTTGTAAAAATTTTGTAAAATATTGTAGTATGAGTGTGGTGTCTGCGATTATAGTATGTGTGAGAGGTGTGGAGACGGGGCTGTCGTCCTCCCCGGCGACAGTTCCCGTCCCAATATTTTCGGGATTTGGCGGACTTCCGTCCGGGGTCCCGAATGCCCCGTTGGACGGGGTCCGCCATGGCCGCAGGTGTCACGGGCCGGGGGACCCGTGGCACCATTGCACGCGGCCGAGTGGTGAGCCGACGGCGACCGTGGTGGCGTGGTCGGCTCAAAACGGGGGTGGGTTTTGATTGAGGGGGAGCTTCTCTCCCCCTCCGAGAAGGGCGCCTTCCGCGCATAACGGGGGTGAGTCGCGGAGCCGGAGAAGGATCCCGTGGCCCACCTACCCGTCGGTGTGGTCACCACCGAGGGGTTTTAGTGGGTACGAATCCCACACTACCCCCGCTCCTCCCCCGGGGAGTGGGGGCGTCTTTCGAAGATTTCCCCTCGTAAAAAAAAAAAAAGATGATCACCTGTGCTGTAACAATAAAAACTTATATGTCATGTAAGCAAAACAGATATAAAATTAGTAACTTTCCAATAAAAAAAAAAAATGAAATAAAATTCGAAACGACTCGATAAAAATAAGCAATTAAAATAACAATGTACAATAACATAAACTAGCCATAAAATAAAAATATAAGAAAGTGGAATGTAAAACATTAAAAGATAAAAATCACAAGTAAAACTGTGGAATGAAGAAACATGAAAAATTCAATTGCTTAAAATATAAATCTGAAACATAAAAATATAATTAAGGCAGAAAAAAACACAGAAAAATAGAAATAACGATTAAAAATGAGAACTTAAGATATTAAGACGCATTACTGAATTACTTACTTAAAGTTTAAATCTGAAAAAAGCAAATGTAATTAAGATAAATTATGAAACATTTCATTACTTATTTAAAATAAAAAGCCTGAAACAAACAAATAAAATTAAGATAAATTATGTAACATTTCATTACTTACTTAAAATTAAAATCTGAAATATAAAAATGCAATTAAAAAATCATTAAAATACATTACATTCCCGCAGATTACAATATTAATTCTAAGAACTGTACATGTACCTCTTGTTCTAAAATTTCACTCGTATAATGTAAAATTATGTGACAGAAAAAATAAAGGAGACGAAGAAAGTTGGAAGAATTTTCTTTTAGGTTTGAAGCAATTAACAAGAATAAGCTATTGTTACGTTTCGAACAGGAATCTTTTTCAAAATTTCCTTTGTAGTTTTGACCGACCGGATGTGTATCGATAATGCGTATTGCATTCTGGGAACACCCTGATCGAACGCAGTAACGGTCTTTCAATGTTTATTAGATAGACTATCTTTTGGCGACTAAACTATGATTGTTAATATAACACATTCCTTCCTTGAAATAAACGTGGTCCCACGGCTAAAATCTTAGATCATTTCATTTCTCCGAATCGCCGAATATAAACGGAAGTCACACTCGTGTGGTCCGATAACGCCAAGCGTTCTGGAATGTTCCTCAAGGGCCCACGACGCAATATAAAATTGTAATAGAAATTGTCTTTGCAACACTACAAAATTATATAAATTACCCATAGTATTTCTTTATACCGTTATTATGAATACGCACACGTCAATCAGTTCCACAATAGTTACAGTACCGAGCGCGATTTAACTTTAATAATTGTAAAACGAAATAGATAATGTTTTATTCTAAATTTTTATAATGTGTACAGATTAACATTTTATATTGTATTGGTTATGCATGTAAAATTATTCAATAGCTAATTAACAATCCATAGCTCCAGGGTAAAGGAAAGAACTATATAGGAAGAGAGAAAGATAAGAGCTGGACAAGGGAGGAATACATGCACCCACCATCACCACCTAATTAACGAATCACGGTCTCTTACGCATTGGCCTCGCAGCCTAATTCGTTAGGCGCATATCACTGCAACATAAACAATTTCGGACTAGGCCCACTCTGGTCTTCTCCGAGAGGTGCAAGTTGCGACACTCTTCGGTGTATAATCGCGAGGTGCGTGTCGAGGGTCCGTGAAGTGGTTTAGAGACGAGTTTGTTCTTGAATTTGTTAAAGTGCAAAATTCAGACAAAGACTCTATCTTCACGTAAAGCTTTCGCGTTAAATAATCACGTTAATTATCACATTAAATTTTCAATTTAATATATTTTATTTTTCTATTTAATTATATTCAATTCTATTCTTTTAATTTTTAAAGTATAATTTTATTTTATAGTTTAATTGAATTTCACAATTGGCCAGTTCAAAATTCTCATTGGTGGAGCGCTTACATGTGTGTGTGTTCTTCCCAGTAACCAGGCACAGCCGTTATTTCACATTTTGCAAGAGGTTGATTAATTCTAAATTCATACAAGTACAGACATTTTGGTGAGTTGTTTCCTTTATTCTTCCAGCTATTTTATGAATTTTTCGGCAAGTAAATCAGTAGTTAATTATTTAACTTTGGGATTTCCCTCACTGAATTGTTCCGAGTTGCTCGGAATATAATTAAGGTAATATTTATGGGTATTTTGTCAAACCCAAAAACGTTTCACCTTTGGAATTTTAAACTGATATTTAAGACCATATGAACGTCTCCACAACTTGACGTTCTTAACAATTGACAATAACCTTCTAATAGGCCAGAAAAGCACGCTTTCTTAACACCAATATACCTTTTCTTAAAGAAGTTTATTCCATGGTCCTAAACTGTGCACCCCAATAAAGTGGGCCTACGCGCTCGAACTCCGATGATAAACACATGGTGCCCATTTATTACTTCCTTTGAAGGACCCAAATCACTCAACTGCTTTGGGTTACTTTGTTAACAAAATGTAATTTACAACCCTGGAATAAAGGCTAAAAATCTTACAATCCCATTCGCTAAACCATCTCACCAATCAGTATTTTTCACAAATAACTATCTGTCCTGATTGGCCCTTTTTTGGTAACGCCTTCACGTCCTGAACTTCCTTCGTTGCTTTCTTTTCTGGCTGTTTAGAGTCGACTAGTGAGTCTTAATTCAGCTTCCTTAGAATATACTTACTTCGGTCAGTCTTACATTAACTTTGTCACTATCAACGACTTTAACACACAACAATCATTACAACTAGTGGGATGATGAACTACATCCTACATTGACCTGGGCACACCAGTGTGGAGGACTCTGAACCACTCTATAAATTCTACTCTATAATACTAACTATACATATAATTCCACTACCGTAACAAGTTGTGGAAACGCCATGGGTCGACGAAGATTTACAACCTTCGAAAACAGCTATAAATAGTTAATATTTTACCCATCGCGCGTAACAGAATTATAATTTTATTTTGTATTTGAGTAATTGTTTCTCCTTCAAATCTACGAATTGCGCGTCTCGGATATTTACAATATTTCTGTTCAATTCATTGTAATTCACATTATATCATATAAGCTACCATTCTAACCATTTCGTATTTTATTATACAAAATATAATATTTTGTATTTTCTAATTATTTTGAATTACATTTCTTTAATTGCCTCCGTCATATCCTCTAAACATTGCGATCTTGTGAAAGGGCCCGTATGGGACTAGCGTATCTCCGGATCCACAAAACATTAAGTCCCGTTAACAATTAATATTGTTAGGGCAAACAAATCTTCGAGGCTTTATATGCGCGCTTCCTGCACGTAACACTATTGCGTAAAAAGTAAAAGTCTAATACATAAAAGCTGCAGAAATTTCCGATACGTAAAAAATATTTACAAATTGCCGTGAACATGAGTGCAAGTTAGAACAAGAGGCACTTACAATTCGCGTGAGCTTTCGAAATTAAATATTATAATTCTAAGAAGAATAAAGTGGTGAAATAAATTACTTACAAACGAACGTTAAAGATAAATGATGTCATTAACATAGGAAATGAAGGAAGAAGGAACGAAATTTCTCTTTATTTCAAATAACACACTTAAAAATTGTTCGGGGAATTTGTTCGATAGAGAAATCTCGAATTCAAATTGTCTGCCCGAAATGAAAATTTTGCCGGTCTGCACGAACGAAGCTACTCGTTATTCGTTTGTAAGGGTTGGAAGACTGAAAGAGTGTATTTTAAAGAGAGATTTAAATGTATTTAAAGAATATAAGTTTACAAAAAAGACTGTTGACGATTACTCGCTCGCTTCTATTTACGTACTAGACTCGATCGCGATTACCCCTCCCTTTATACTGGTCTTCCAGGAACTCTCCAGAACTTTGGAGTTACTCGAAATTTCACGATGTCTCGCGGCTGCCCTCCCGCTCCGCACCACTCTCCCCGAGGCCTACGAGGCGGGAAGTACACAAACGGAAGGGAAGCTCGTCGAGACATCGTTCGTCAAATTTAAAAACAAAACACAAACGTTCTGGGAATTTCTGGAGCGATCCTTGACCGTTTCTTGAACAAAAATAGAAATCGCAATGAAAATTGCGGATTTAGCAAATATCACATACAAATGTAATTAAGACAAATATGACTCACTGAGATACTAACTTGAATTTAAAACCTGAAACATATAAATGTAATTAAAATACATATGAAATATTGAATTACTTACATAAAATCAAAATCTGAAACAGACAAATGCAATTAAGACAAATATGAATTATTTAATTACTTACTTAAAATAAGAATCTGAAACTGACAAAAGTGATTAAGGCAAATATAAATTATTTCATTACTTACATAAAATTAAACTCTGAAACAGACAAATGTGATTAAGACAAATATAAATTACTTCATTACTTACATAAAATTGTTTCCCGCCCCCCCTCCCCCCACCCTCATAAAAAGGAAATTAATCTTTGCGGCGGTACCCGGATCACCGAAGCAACCGCCGTCCCCCTCGGGGCAGCGTGCAGGGCGTCCTGGGCCGCCACCCAGGACACCACTGCCCCTGCGGCGGCTCTGTAAGGGGAGACGTAAGGCCTCCCCGGAGCCGCCGCCCCCCAACAGGTCAGAGACCTGGAAAAGACCGACGGCCCTCGGCATTACACCGAGGGACCGTCGACCAGCAATCCTCAAACAGGGGAGTCAAGCCGAACAACTTGCTCCCCCGAACAACTGCAGATGAACTGCCGGGCGCAGTCGCACCTCGGCGGCGAACCCGCTCCGCAGCCTCTTTCTGCAGCATCACTTGCTCGCAGAAGGAGATCACCGCCTTCCAAGACCTCTCCCTTGCCAGCGATGCCCCAACTAACGCTGGCAGCGAGAGGTCGTAACCAATCTGCTGAATAAGGACACGGCGCAGCGCTGAAAAGGCGGGGCACACCTCCAGCATATGCTGCGCCGTGTCCGAAGCCTCCCCACAATGGTGGCAGGCCGCCGTCGTCTCCTTCCCTATACGACACAGGTACTCACCGAAGCAGCCGTGCCTGGTGAGCACCTGTGTCATACGGTAGGTGATCCTACCATGCCGCCGCTCCCGCCACTGATCAAATAGTGGCAAAAGGGCCCCGACGACTGGCTTGCCGGAATAGGCGCGTAAATCCATTTTCCAACGCGAAACAGCCAGTCGCCGGGCCTGACGCCTGATCTCATCGATCGCCTCCGGCTCCGGCGGGACACCGTCGAGACGATGCAGGGCGCGGATGCGCGTATAAACGAGCGCATCCGGCCCTGCCAGGTACTCGAACGGTATAAGGCCCGCTAGAGACATCGCCGCCCCGTAGAACATGGTACGGTATCCCCTAACGACCCTGATGGCCAGCCGCCTCTGCAGACGATGCACAAGCTGCAAGCTGTGGCGGCTGACCAACAGAGCCGACGCCCAAACAACTGATCCATATAAAATCATGGACCGTACCACCCCCACGTACAGGCGGCGAACCCTCGCTTCCGGCCCCCCGAGATTGGCCATAAGGCGGCCAAGGGCGGCCGCTGCCCGCTCAACTCGGAGGACCAGGCGATCGAAATGGAGATCGAAGCGCCAGTGGGTGTCGAGGACGAGGCCCAGATACTTTATACTGGACCCGACCTCGACCCAGGCATCACCTACCCGGATCCACGAGGGGGGAGGACCCCGCGACCGAGGCCTGTTGTGGAAGAACATGGCCTCGGTCTTATAGGGGTCTATCCTCAACCCCAGCTCGCGGATCCGTCCGACGACGGCGGCAACTGCCACCTCGGCCAGGCGGATGGTCCTTTCAAACGTCTCTCCGACGGCAAGAATGAAGGTGTCATCTGCATAGCAGATATACGTGCCGCCGGGGAGAGGGACCCGCAGGACGCGGTCGTACCCCAGGTTCCACAAATCCGGTCCAAAGCGGAACCCTGGGGCACGTCGCGCTTCACCTCCCTCCGGATGCAACCGCCCCGACCCATATACTCTATAAACCTGTTCTTCAGGTAGGACCCGATAACCGCCCTTAGGTAGGGAGGCACCCGGTGATAAATCAGTGCCTCCCCGATGGCGGCCCAGGGCAGGGTGTTGAATGCATTGGTTATATCCAATGATACAGCAACACACACTCCGCCCCGGGATACGGCTGCCCCCGCGAGGGACTTGACGCGCATGATGGCGTCAATTGTCGATCGTTCCTCGCGGAAGCCGAATTGGCTGTCCGCCAAATCGGGTCCTACCGAGGACAGGTGCCTGTGGAGGCGGGAAGCTATAATCCTTTCCAGGAGCTTTCCCTCTTCCCGCCTTGTCCCGCAGGCAAATGGGCCGGTACGCGGAGGGAGAGTCCGCGGGTCTTCCTTCCTTCTTAATAAGGACCATCCGTCCGGTTTTCCAATCCTGGGGGAACTCCCCGAATTGCAGGCATCGCGAAAACAACGCCTTCAAATCCGTCTCAAGGACGCCCGGGGCCAAGTCCAAGACTTTGCCGGGTATTCCATCTGGGCCCGGAGCGGTATTCTTTGCCCCAAGCCTCCTCAGCGCGGCTAAGAGCTCCTTGTCTGTGACCCCCAGCTCGTCGGGCCATGTGACTGGGTCCGACACCTCAGCCGCGGGACCGTCACGTTCCCCATCAGGGGGAAAGAGGGCTTCAACCACGCGGCTGAGGAACTGGGGGTCCAGTATTTCTCTAATCTATTGAGGAGCTCCTGCCATGCCTCGGCCTTGGTCTTCTTCTCTTTGTAAAGCCCATACAGCTCTGCCACCCACGTCGGACTTTCTCTACGTCGCCGACGGGTACGTGCGTACCAGCGGCGCGCCCGAATGCAATCGCTTCTTAGCTCCGCGATTTCGGGCGACCGTCAGTACACAGCCTTCCACCATGAGGGACCCGCTCTTGGCATCGCTGCATCGCATATAAGTGTCAATGCGCGGCGAAGACAGCGGGCCCCTTCGTGCCCGTCGGCTGGTCTGTCTCTATGCCAGGCCACGACGTGGCCGGCGTCCATCAGGGCGTCCTTGTCCAAACACTTTATTGACCACCGCGGCGGTGGGGCCGCTCCATCCTATGGGCTGCCTCGGGGCGACGCACCAGGAGGGGTATCGTTATATAACGATGGTCCGAGAGCGTTTCAACCTCCTCCGCCACCCTCCACCCCGAGATACGGCGCGCGGCAGCGGGCGTCGCAAATGAGAGGTCCACAATGGACTCCCTGTTGTGCCCCACGCACGTATGGACGGAGTCCGTATTGAGCACACGGAGTTCCAGTCCAGCCGCCCAGTCGAGCAATGTCTCGCCCCTCGCGTCAGTTCTGGGGGACCCCCAGGCCATAGCCTTGGAGTTAAAGTCCCCCAAGACAATGACTGGACGAGGCAGGCAGCGGGACACGCATTGCTTGACCTCGTCCAGAAAAGCCTCAAAAGTCGCGAGGGGCCAGCTCGGAGGAGCGTAAACTGCCACCACCGCGGTGTCACCCCAGTTGACGGCCACGAATCCCCGCCCGCTTTCGATGAGTGTGCAGGGCGGGGATCCAGGCCTTTCTGTCCAAACAATAGCGACGGAACCCAAACAGTCCCCGGTCCAGTTTGGATGGACCGGGACTTTATTGGGCTCCGTCACTACTCCTATACCTGCTTCCCGCTCGGCCAGGGCCTGTGCAAAAAGGTCTTGCGCCCTGGCCGAGCGGTTCAGGTTTGCCTGAATAATTGGGCTCGCGGGCCCCATTATTCTGTGTCCATAGGGGCCACAGGCCCGTCAACCTCGGTGCCTGTGCTAGGCACCGCTGGCACGGCCGAAGCCAGTGCCTCACGCACAGTTTGCGGACTTTCCAGAGCTCTCTGGGCCGGCGTCGCCACTGGCGCCGACTGGGAAGTATCCGCCGAAGCGGGGGCCGCAGCTGCTAGGGCTGCGGCCGCTTGGCCTGCGGACGTCTTTGCAGCAGCCGCCCGTTGTCTCGCGCGGCGGCGCCTACCGCTCCGCCCACTCGGAGCTGTCTCCTTGGCAGCGGGGCATGGCTGCGAGACGAGCCTGTGCCCCGCCGACCTGGCCTGGTCGGTACATATTGGCCAGGCTGACGTGCCGGGCCTGGGCGAGGTGAACGGTTGGCGACTTCGTGTCGCGTCCCGGAATCCGACCTCAGGACTCGGGAGGCTGGTGTCTCAAAGCCAGTCTCAGGGAAGCCGGGGGCCTAGAGAAAAATTCCTTACAGCAGGCAATGGAGTCAGGTGATGTCTTTGGAACCCGCGGATTGGACTGGGCTCCGACTCTTGTGCAGTGGTGGGTCTAAGACTCGAACACTTGCTGATATAAGCGAAAGCTCAGGAGCGGCGGAGCGGCAAAAGGCCATGAATGCTCACCTAGACAATAAACTGGTTGGTACATAAAACGCATCGCAGTGGGGCCGTGCACTGTGATGCCCGATGCCCTTCTCCTCCGCAGGCATAGCACCGCCCCGTTCGGTCCACGGTGCTAGTGCAACGCTGCGCTGTCTAACGGGCCAAATTCTAGGCAGCGGTGCCACTGCAAGGGACGTGCCTGTAGGGGGTCTACAGGGACACGGGTCCATCCCACGACAATATTGCCGGCCAGGGCAAGCATGCGCGCCGCGGCAGCAGAGCAGTGCAGCCATATGGTGTCAAGGCCATTAGGGCCTCGTCGAATATCCCCAGTCCGGACTTCGGCGGGGGTACAACCTCCCGCCGACGCAGCAGCGGCCGCAACCTCCTCAGTAGTGATAGAGGGTATCAGGCTCCGCAGACATACTTCGGCCATCTTCTGCGGTCTCGTGATCCTGACGCCCGTGCCCTCCACTGCCTCCCACACTATGGAGGCGAGGAGGTCGGCCTTCGCCGCATGGTCGACGCCCGGTACCTCCAGTAAAACGGCCCCCGTGGCTGCCTGTCTGAGGCGCAACGGAGGAATACCCAAAGCTGCTAGGTCCACCTGGCTTTGGCTATGGTCTGTTCGCATGATAGCGAGCAGCCGCTCAGCACGGTCATCACCACCACCACCGCCGTGCGCCGTGGCCGTGGCGGCATCGTCTTCGCGGGCTTCGAGCCTGGTCCTCCCTTCTGGGTACCCCGTGTTGTCGCGGCGCCCGCTTTCGCAGGCTTCGACGCAACCGGCGCCGCTTTCGCCGCACTACGACGTGCCTTCCGCCCGACGACGGTAGCCCATGTCTCCTCCGGCCCCGCAGGAGGCCCAGCAGGCTTCGGTGCCGGAACCGCAGCAGGCTGTGCAGCCCGACGGGACGCAGTCCTGGGTTCCTCAGGCGGCGGGGGAGCGGGCTTGGGCGACTTCTTCTGCCCTTTCTTACTCTTCTGAGTGGGGGCCATTTTCGTGTTGACTTTGGGGGGAGGAAGACCCACGGCTGGTGGTGCCGGCGGCGGCCTGCTCGGCCCATCCAACGCTGATATGAGGGGGAGCATCTCCACCCTGAACGCAGCGAAGCGCTGATCTATCAGCTGCGTTATCCGCACTAGTGGATCCTCCTGCCGCTGTATACAGGCCGGATCCCTACCCCTAGCAGTAGTTGGTTAAGGCCCTGATGGACCTCTCTGACCTCCCAACGACGACGGTGACTTCGGCGATGGTGGCCTCGGCTATGATGGCCTCGGCGATGGTGGCAAAGGTGACGTACGTGCCATCGGGGACACGGGCGCCGGCACCAGAACGGGCACAGTGTTCGCACCCCCCGCCGGGGTGATTGGCGTGCGCCGCATCGCTTCCATTTCCTTGCGGAGCTGTCGGAGGTCCGCCTCCAAGTCCTCCACCCTCTTTTGAAGGGCCCTGTTCTCGGCCTCAAGTGCCGCCGAGGACGAGGTCGCGGACCGAGTGGCCAGTTCGCTCTCCGCTAACCTCGTCTCGTGCGCGGCCACGCGTAGTGCCCGGGCAAACCTGCCGTTCAGGTTCTTGCTCCGGGCAGCCACCTTGTCGTCCAGCTCCATGTGGCCAAGAACGCGTGCCGCGATGGCTGCCGTGGGCATCGCGCTAAATTCACGAGCCAGCACGGCCTCGTCTGGTAGCGGAATTGCAGACTTTGCCAGGGGCGGTGCCAGCACGGACGGGTCCAAAGCCGCTGTGGCAGCTTGTGCCTCCGCCCCCGCTCCTCCACCAGAAGCAGCTTTCTTTTTGCCGCGGCCAAATTCACGTAATCGCCCGTGGTGGGCGGCCTACTCCGTCTTTTCCTTTCCAGGGAGGTTCTCGTCGTCCACGAGGCAGTGGACACGTCCGACTCGATGCCATCGAGATCCAGGGCACCGACATCCGCCAGTATCGATGAATCGACGGACGATGGCCTAGAAGACGGCCTCGAAGTGCATCGATTGCTGCCGGACGGTCGACCCCTATCGTCCGGCACAGGCTGTAGGCCGGAACGTCTCCTCGCAACCGCTTGGCCCAGCCACGGCCGGTGACAGACCCCGGTGTTCTTCGACCTGTGCCACCTTTTTTTTTTTTTTTGTTTTAGGAAGACAGAAATCCAGTAACGGACATCTGGTGTGAGACCAGATAGTGTGAGACTTCCGCTTCCGGCGCCCCTAGAAGAGGGACGGTTTCCACGGCCTACTCACTAAAACTGTTTCCCGCCCCCGCCACGAAGGACGGAGGGTGGCGGCAACCCGCCAAGGCTTCCGTACCGGGATTCGGCATAGTCCCCTTGGTCTAGGCCATCGCTCGCAGTTGTGGAAGAAAGACTATCCCCCCACCCCTCGCGTATGTGTTCCATGTGTGGAGAATGGATGCTCTCAACCAAAGGGTTTTGGCCCTAGGGGCTGCGTCAAGATCTAGATGGAGGCTCCCGGGCAAAATGCGCTGACCTCCCGCTGACCTTGTAACGCCCCCTCGGCACCGCCGCCCGGTGGGCTCGAACATACGGTAAAACCGCGACCTCCTCCACCATTTCCCACCTAAGTGTCGATCTGTAGTCTATTTTCTACTGCCTATCCCCTGTGTGTTGCCTGTCGCTCATATTTCGTTTCCGTATTTCCGCCCCCGCCCCCGCCCCCCGCCCCCTCGATCGTCGATTAATAGGTAGATATCTCCGCGCTTTACAATCTTTCCTTCCCTATGCCTAATTAACGCTATTCGTTTCTACTCTTGCCTCTGTTTCGGTCCCCGCCGCCCCCGCGCTGTTTCTTTCCTGCTCCCCCTATTTATTTATATGCGATTCCCTGTGTGCATCATCAATACTAATACCATCGCTGTTAGACCTAATGAAGTAATATAATGAATAAGTATGTAAATAACAGCAGATAGATAAATATGTAATAAGTGACACGTAAAATGTACATATAAAGTATAAATATATAGTATGACATAATATATGTGTAACGTATTCTAATATTCCTCTCATCCCCGCCCCCTGCGCAAATTCGTTGATATTCGCTCGCATTATTGTATTTCCGCCCCGCGTCTAATTTCGACTTCCGCTTCTCGCTTAAGACTCCGCTTGTCCTTTTCCCCTTTTCGCTGCCCGCTTTTCCCCTTTTTATTCCTACTTCGCCCCAGTCTTTCTCCACAACGCTACATGAGCCCATTGCTCTCGGTAAACATTTCTCTCCTTCCTCTCTCTTGTCGATTCCACTCGGTCCCCATTGTCGCCCCCTAATGGTGCCATGACCAGGCTGACGACTGGGTTCCTTGCTGAATCAACAGTTGATCGGAAGGGTGCTCGGTTCGATTTGACCTCTCTCCCTCCTCTCCCCCGCTCCGTCGGTCCCCGTTTTGTGCCCCCTAATGGTGCTATGACCAGGCTGACACCGGTTTCCTCCCTTGCAGGTTTGAGTCGTTTAATCGGTCGTGTCTGTGTTTGTTGCTCCGCCTCTTGTGCTCCTACTCTTCCTCTTCTCCCTCTCGCTGTCTTCTCGCTTTGTCCACTCGTCTTGCCCTTTGAAAAGCGCGCCATGCCTCTGCCATCTTGCTGACTGCCGCATCTCTTCGCTTCACCCTTTAGGGTTGCTCACAGCGTTCCTTCCTCCGCCATGCCGGATATTTTCAGCGCGGGCCCGTTGCTCCACCGTCGTTGAGACTTCAGAGTTTCCAGGGTGCTGGAGCGTTTTCCGCAGTTCTTCCAACACTTTTCTGTCGTTTTCCCACTTTACACTGGTCCTCTGCGCTCGCGCACGTGATCACGTATATTCCCCTGTACCCGCAACACTCCCAGCACTTCACTGCACTCCCATACCACTTTCCCAGCACTACACCGAATTAAATGCCTATCTGTTAATTATTTCTTTTATATTATTTATTTATTCATTAATCTACTAATCACTTCACTATTTATAAATAATTTATTAGTTAATTATTTATTATTATTATTATTGTTATTATCATTATTATTATTATTAATAATAATCTCGTTCACTTCATTTATTTATTGATTAATTAATTGATTAAATCCTTCTTTCCTTCACTTCGTTCCGTGTCGTCTTACCTCTTCCTCTTCTCCTCCTCACTGTCTTCTTGCTTCAGCCTATCCGCTTGCCATTTGAAAAACGCGCCATGTCTCCGCCATCTTGCTTGTTGCCGCGTGCCTCCACTTCACCCTTAGGCTTCGTCCCTAAGGGCAGCTCTCCATACGCTTGCGGCGATCCTTCCTCCGCCATCTTGCTTGTTGCCGCGTACCTTCGCTTCGCCCTTAGGCTTCGTCCTTAAAGGCCGCTCTCCATGCGCCTGCGGCGACCCTTCCCCGGCCATATTGGATGTTTGCGAACCGGCCTTTACGTACTACGCTTTCCCTCGCGCGGAGATACCCACGTGTTCGTACGATATATCGAAGCTTGCCCGACCGACGCCTTTATTTATTTACTATCAAATTACGAAAATACGAAAATAGCCAAAACTAATCACCGCGTGCATTCAATATGCCTCATTCGCCCTTCCCCGCACTCTAAATCCCTAATGACATTTAAATTATTAATTAATTTAATTTCTGCGACTTTCTCTCGCAACTTCGACACGTCGCACGACCACGTGTTCGCGCAAGTCCTTCTTCAAGGACAACTTTCACCCTTAAATTTCACTATTTTCACTCGCGATGTATAAAAATAATCGTGTTTAAGTCGCGCATATATTTATTTTATTCCGCGGTCGACCCGACCACTCATTTCCTCGCTTTCGTTTGCTCATGGGTTTGCACCCCATGCTTTCCTCGCGTCGCGTGGAGGTCGCCATTACCGAGATTTCGATTTTTATTCATAAATTCATTATTTCACGTCCGATTTTTACGAAACTTCACCGCCCACTTCCCCCACGGTCTCCCCTCACTTCACAACATTATTTATCACACTTAAACCACTTTTTCCCACCAAAATTGTAATTTATCGCGGAGCGACCCCCGAACACGTGCGCTCGCCACGACAGCCCCTTGACCTTTTTCTCGACCTGTGCCACCTCCATAGCCACGGGAGACCGAGAGCGCGAAAGCTCCATCGAGTTCCCATAGTGGTCTCACGATTAGGTCGGAAATCCAGTCCGCCCCGGCAAAGCCGCCTACCGGGGTAAGCCTACATACTCGGGGGGGTAACCCTGAGGGACCGTTCGAGATTGCGCCTATTTAACGTCCAGGCAGCCATGCACTCATCGGCACGGTTTTCCTGCACACCTTGGGTTCGGACGACCCCCCCCCCCCCCCCCCGCCCCACGCCGCCCCTTTTCAGTCCACCGCCCGAGCCGTACCGGCATGGGAGGCCCTGCCAGGGTCCGAAGATCCCCCCGGCATCGCCTCGCACATGGACGGACCTACTTCAGGGAAGACGGAAGCACCCCTTTTAGTGGACTCATACCACAGGCAGGGGATACCGTGGCCGTATTCCGCCCCGCGACCACACAGCTGATTTTTATAGAGGTTTATTCCTCGCGGGCCAGCCGGTTAAGATAAGCCCCCCGTTCCTGCGAAACATGACCACAGGCTAACGGTGTGAGTCAAGGCCCGGGCCCCCGGGATCGCTAGCCCGTGAACAGTGGGCCATCCAGGCCCAGTGCCTCCTGGAGTCGCCGTTCTCCCGTCAGCACAGATGCTCTCACCCTTGGGTAGCGCCGAAGCGCTGCCGAAGAGCATAGAGCGCCTCCGTCCTAGCAGACACCACGTGGAGGTGGGAGATTCGACTTGCGCCACACTGGCACCATTTGTCCGCCATGTAAGCTTACCTGGGTAAGGCAGCTCTGCCCAGGCTGACCTTCTTTCCGACCTACTCGTGGGACCGTTATGGATGGTGAAAAAGGAACAAATAAACCGGGGATTGTGGGGGACACGGTCTGCTCGGAAGAGCGTCTGTGTTTTGTGAGTTTGGAGAGGATGCCCGGGGATGTGGCTGAGTTTCCGCTCGCCATATCGCCCGAGGCGTTAGACACGGCGATCGCAGGAGACTGCGGGATGCAGCCGTCGGGTGTCATGAAGACTGAGGATGATGACATCATCTTCAGAGTCTCAGCCTCGAGGCAGAAAGAGAGGGCCCGTGCGGCTTCCGCAAGTCACAGCAGATCGATAGCATCCTCCTGCGCCTCCTCCATCGACTCGATGGCGGCGACGAAGGCAGTCTGCGGTAGAGACGGAGGGGACGGCACCGATTCGGATGCCTCGTCCGCCTACCGTAAGAGAAAAAGGGGTGGCCGCTCGGCTACGACGAGTGAGGTTGTGGATATGGCTGCAGCAAGAAACGCCTCCTCGAAGTAGAAGCCGAGGTGGTGAAGGTGGGGGCCGCAGAGACGATGCTCGACGCGGATGGACCGGCACGGCCGCCATCGCGGTCGAGCATCCCTCTGCCGAACGAGATGGTGCTCGTGCGGGAATACCGTGCGATGTCTACGGCTGCGATTATATGGTCGACAGTGGTGGGGCGCAAAGGGAGGCGCAGAGCGCCGGCTACCGCGGCATCGGTGTCGGCGCCTAAAACATCACGCTTAGCGCCAATCCGTGACAGTGCGAAGGCGCAGCGTGGGCCGGCCGGTGCGAAGACACTCCCTCCGCGCCCACCGCGTACCGTAGCCGTCGTGGTTACTATCCCCGACGGCCATAGTGGACCTCACATTCGCTTCCGCTGCTGCTGCGCGCCGTATTTCGGGGTGAAGGGTGGTGAAGGAGAGGGAGACACTTTCGGACCATCGTTATATAACAATGGTTCTCTCCACCACCCCGTCTGTTGAGCCCCAAGGCTGCCCGGATGGAGGAGCGCGACAATCGCCGCGGTGATCACACCACAAGCTGGACAGGGACGCCTTGATGGCCGCTGCCGACATGGTGGCCTGGCATCCAGATTGTGCCAAGCCAAAGTGGCTCGGAGCTATCGTGGCGAGTGCGCGTGTTCGGGGGGCGTTCCGCGTTAAAATCCAGTTTTAGTGGGAAAAAAGTGGTAAAAGTGTGGTAAATAATGTTGTGAAGTGAGGGGAAACTGCGGGAGAAGTGAGCGGTGAAAATTTTGTGAAAATCGGAAGTGGAATAGTGAAGTTATAAATAAAATACGAAATTTCGGTAATGGCGACTTTCATGCGACGCGAGGGAAAGCATGGGTTGCAAACTCATGAGAAGTCGAGAGCGAGGAAACGAGTGTTCGGGCCGACCGCGGAATAAAGTAAACGAGTGTGCGACTTAAACATAATTATATTAATATATCGCGAGCGAAATTAGTGCAATTTAACCGTTTTAGTGCCAGAGGTTTTTAAAAATCCATGTCGAATTGTGCCATGAAGCGCGATAGTGCTTCCTTCATTTATCTGCGAAGAATGCCGATCGACGCGGTCGCGCTCCTCTTTTTTTTTTCGTCGAAATATGCCGCTCGGCGCACTCGCGCTTTAGATTGATAGGCAATTTTTAAATATTGTTAAAAATAAACCTTGGGACTCAATGTGTTAAAGAAAGACAGCTAATTATGCAGGTTGTTTACGATTATTTGAAAGAAAATTTGTAATTACGGGAAGAAACTATCGACAGATTCGCGACAAGAATTGACGATCGTGATCAAAAGTAGCGACACGGTTCACCACAGTACGCGAACAGCGCGATCGCGCTGCGTGGCACTAAAACGGTTAAGGGCGAAATATGCCCTTGAAGAAGGACTTGCGTGAACACGTGATCGTGCGATATGTCGAAGTTGTGAGAGAAAGTCGCAAATTAAATAAATTAAATAATGTAAATGTCAGAAGGGAATTAGAGTGCGGGGGAAGGGCGAATGAGGCATATTGCATGCACGCGGTAGTTAGCCTTTGAGTTTTTCTTTTTGTCATTTGACGGTGAATAGATCAATCGAGTAAACTTCGATGTATCTAACGAACACGTAGGCATCTCCGCGCGAGGTAAAGCGCAGAGCGAAAAGACCGGTTCGCAATATCCAAGATGGTCGAGGAAAAATCGCTGCAGGCGCATGGAGAGCGGCCCTTAAGGACGAAGCCTAAGAGCGAAGCGGAGGCACGTGGCAACAAGCAAGATGGCGGAGACAGGGCGCACTTTTCAAATGGCAAGCGGAGAGGTTGAAGCGAGAGGACAGTGAGAAGCAGAAGAGGAAGAAGCGAGGTGACACGGAACGAAGTGAAGAAAGGAATTAATTAATTAATGAAGTGCGCGAGATTAATAATAATAATATTAATTAATTAATTATTTATTTAATAATTAGCTAATTAATTAAATAAATAAATTAATAAATAGTGAAGTGATTAATAGATTAATAAACAAATAATGAATAATAATAATTAACAACAGACAAGAAATACGGTGTAGTATTGGGAAAGTGTTATAGGAGTGCAGTGAAGTGCTGTGAATATCGTGGGCACAGGGAAATACGCATAACCACATGCGCGAGTGTAAAGGAAGCAGTGCAAAGCGGGAAATGGCGGAAAAGCGTCGGAAGAACAGTGGAAAGCGCTGCAGCACCCTGGAAATCCCAAAGTCACATCGATGGTGGAGCAAACGGGCCGGTTCGAGAATGTCCAGCATGGCGGAGGAAGAAACGCTGCAAACGTTTGGAGAACGGATCTAAAGGGTGAAGCGAAAGGATGTGGCAGCATGCAAGATGGTGCAGACAGGACGCGCTGTTCAAACGGCAAGAGGAGAGGAAGAAGCGAGAAGACAACGAGGGGGAGAAGAGGAAGGGCAGGAGTAGAAGAGGCGGAGAAACTTAGGCACGACCAATCGAACGACTCAAACCTGCAAGGGAGGAAACCGGTGTCAGCCTGGTCATGGCACCATTAGGGGGCGACAATGGGGACCGCGTGGGATCGACAGGAGAGAGGAAGGAGAAATAATTAGAAAATCCAAGCTCAAAGAGAGTTTCCAATAGCGAAGCGGCTTAAGCTCCGATCCGGGAGGAAATGGAGCGTTGCCGGCAACTTCCAGTTGACGCCTAAACAGCGGCAACAAATGGAAGCAACCATAAACGGCGGGCAACGCTACGAAGAACGACTCGAGAGCTCGGACAGACCTCTCAATCGAAAGGTGTTGGAGCAAAGAACTCAGACGTCAGCCTGGTCACAGCACCATTAGGGGGCGAACTGGGAACCGAGTGAAAACACCTGGAGAGGAAAAAATTTTACCAAGAGCAATGGGCTCACGTAGCGTTGTGGAAGGAGATTGGGGCGTGATAGGAAACGCGGGGAAAATCGGTTAAGCAGCGATAACGCAAAGGGTAAGGGGTCGAGGGAGGTGGAAGCAACGTGAAAATGCGATGAAAAGCGGCGCGCGGAAAATTCGAATTACGAAATGATCGCGGAACGGTGTGGTAGAGACGAATACGCAGAAAGGGAAATAAGCCTTATAAATATTAATTCTATTTTATTTATTTAATTAATTTATTTTATCTTATTCTATCGTACAGAATTTATAAATATAAATAGGACAACGCGAGCTTAAGCGCAATATAGGCAAGGAAGGGCAACAGCCGAGACGAAGTAAACTTTAGCAATAGGTAAACAAATAGGGATGCATCAGCGCGGGGGCTGGGGTGGGGGTGGGGGACGGAAACTTCACGAAATTTTCATGAGCGGAAAACTTACGTAATATCGAGTAGCATAGGACACACAGATGCGACAGGATGTAGATAGGAGGCAAAACCGTCCTGGCTCAGGGAAGGGTTGGGGGGGAGGGGGGGGGGGGGGATTTTGGGGAAACAAAATCAGATATTTGCGACATGAAGACAGAGTCAGTGCTCTATGCAGAGCGAGGGCGCTTTTGGAGAGGTCTCAGTTGTGTTCTTTGAGAGTTCCTGGGGCCCCATCTAATGCGCCGAGGAGGACCACCGTGGGGGTTTTAGCCGGTAAAAATCCGACATAACTCTGCGTCCTCCCCCAAGGGTGTGGGGTATCTCTTTTTGAAGATTTCCCCCACGTAAAAAAAAAAGCATAGAAGACGAACGCTGTATGATTCGCGTGTGTCGGAACGTAAACGTTCGAGGGAGAGATCCCGGCGTTTGCGCTCGAGGGACGATTCGCGCGATTCGGGTCGTGCACGCTCGGGCGAAGATTCTGAGCGAGCGCGGGTGACTTGCGAGATTCACGGGAGCGTTCAAAGAAACGGTAAGGAAAAAGAGGCGAAAGCTCACGGTAGGGCAGAAAGGCGATCGCAAGACAGGTCCTCACGAAGGGAGAGGCGTGGACGTTTGCAAGAATCGCCGAGTACGGTCGCGGTCACCGTCTGTGTCGCGGAGGTCGACCACGAGGGAGAGTGCGACGGTGGAAGCATTGCTTCAAACAGTGCAAAAATTACAAGAGGAGTTAAGTAATACACGGTATAGACCGGCGGCGCAGGAGCATTTAGTACCCCAGTATGATCCGGCGGATCATAAAGCGGACATTGAAGTATGGGTCCGTGACGTCGACAGAATTGCAAGACGTGGGAGTTGGCGTGACAACGACACGATGTGTTATATTGCGCGCCAATTGCGAGGACACGCGCGACATTTCTTTGACGAGGAGCAACGACGGGATCCCACCTGGGAAATGTTAAAAACGGCGCTTATTGCTCGTTTTAGAAAACCCTTGCCTTTCAACCGGCTGTTTTAGGAAGCTGCCAATTATATAGCTCAGCCGGGACAAAAGCTGGGAGACTATTGCTTCAATAAACTGGCAAAACTGAGGGCATTGAAGGTGGACATCCCCGACGTATTTCTAAGTGATGCAGTGATTGGAAGTATCGGCGACGAAGCGATCCAGAGGACGATTCGGACTAATAAGTATGCAAGTGCTGACTAGTTGTATATTGCGATGCGGGAGATGGGCACGATGCCGAAGTTGGAAGGGACAAATGGTCAGTGCGAGGAGTATAACCGGACAATAGTTGTTTTGTTGGCTGCTACAATGGCAGGGAAAAATTCTGAGCAATGGGATCAAGAGGTGAAAAGAATTCAGTGCGTTCTTAATACGACGCATAATAAGGGCATCGGAATGACGCCAATGGAGGCGTTAATTAGATGCAAGGTGCGATATCCAGCAGAAGGATGGATTTTGAAAGAGGTACAGGATGGAATCGAACGTATGGATTTGAATGCGGGGGAAAATATCGGAACACATTGCGGAAGATCAACGTAAGCAAAACGAGCGGTATGATTGGCAACGACGAGCGGCAAGAAAGTTCCAGAAATGAGATGTTGTGCTGGTTGAGATTATTGCTGATCAGCCGACAGGAGACAGTCGGAAGCTTCATGCGCGTTTTAAGGAGCCGTTTCGGATTGTTACTGTATTATATAATGATCGCTATGAAGTGGAAGATCTGAGAGAAGGGGGTCGTCGAGCAAAAACGGTTGTGGCCGTCGATCGAATAAAACCGCGCGTAGCGGCTGTCGAATTGTAGAATAGTTAGTTTTGTTGGTCACCCCAGCGTGTGTATATAGTCAGGTAGGAAAAGAGGACTATTTAACAAGAGATTCGGAGTGTTCCAGGTATGTTGGAATGAGTTGCAAAGGGCACCGCAGCAGGTAGGCTAAAGGTTGGTCGAGGCCTGTTGCGAAGGAGGTGCACTTGGAATAATGAGCATTAAACCCATATTGCCGGAAAGGACTCTATTTGGTACGGCAGAGAGGGTGTGTTATCTTGATATGGAAATTGGTTGTTATGTTTGTGATGGAGATCAGAACATGGCAAAGGATTTGGTTGTTGTGTTTGTGATGGAGGTTACAACATGACAAAAGACTGGTTGTTGTGTTTGTGATGGAGGTCACAACTGGGTGGAACTTGGTCATTGTAGTTGTGGTGGAGGTCACAACACGATGGACAAGTGGGTGTTTTGTCTGTAATGGAGGTCACGAAATAACATGATACACGCGACCACCATTGAGAGGACAACGGGTTGGGACGACTTCAATGGATATCGCTGTGACGAGGATAATGGACTGTGGAAGGTAGACAAGAGGTTGGGTCTGGACTGGGAGATAAGCGGATTTCTTACTTGGTGGGAAGACTCGATCCATAGGAGTAGCGAATTGTGGAGTCACAGACATCGTGTTCAACCGGGAAGGCTGTGTCTTCCTGTTGTCGAAATATGATGTGGCTCGACGGACATGAGTTTTATAAATTTTATTTTATTATTGCTAAGAAAGGTTTTGCTACTTGAGAATTAAATTGCTTGAAAGATTTGTATGTCAATGGTGTGTGTTTCCGTTTATGTTCTAGAAACCAAAATAGATTGTTTGCTCAGGGATGAGCAAGCGGGTCAGGTTGGCCAAATGTAAGACGTGGAATTTTCCTGCGGCGAAACTGGCAGGATTACAGGCAGGGCATGAACAACATCAATTGTCACCCCTACCCTCGTCTGTAGGACTGAGACGTACGTTGCGGGGATAGCGGAACGGGACAGGCCCGCAGAGTCACCAGAATATTTAAAACGGACACACGACGAATAAATCGCATTTCTACCAAAATAAAACGTATACAGTTTTCTTAGTAACCCGATACACTAATTCCTTCGGGTTTCCCTTTTGATTTTTGTTTTGTGTCTAACAAAAATATGCCAAAACACATAAGTAGTCACACTATGGAACCCACTAAATATTCAATGAAGTATGTCAAAACACATAGGAAATAGCACCATAACACCCAGTAGAAATTCAAAAATGTTTGTAAAAACACATAGGTAGCACTATAAAACTAACTATAACGTTCCCTAAAATATGTCAAAACACGTAACTATTCACACCACAAAATCCAGTAAAGTTTGTGTAAAACAGTGGTAAAATACTTAAATAACCTCACCATAAAACACACTAATGTATCCATATACACATGCACAATCACAAATTAAAACACACTAGTCAGCACGTATGTATATGGGGAACCACACCATAACAAATGTTAATTCATGCCCATATGTACTCTAAAACACTTGATAAAATACACTAGACACTTGCACTAATACACTAGGTAACACAAGGATGAACACACGACCGGTTAATTAACGCATTAACTCGTACCGGTAGGAGATGCCACGGTCGATCGAAACACTTCGGTAGCTTAAACAGTACTGAACACCTGTGACACTTATCAAGTTAAGAATTGTCGGCTTGAACGATACTGATCTATGACCTTAAGTTACCTGTCAATACCTGTATTTGTAATACTGATAATTTTTATTGAAATTTTTTATTTTTCAATCGTTTATATAACAAATTATTATTACAAATATTAAAATTTATTATTTTAATTAACTTTTATGCGTTACAAGATTTTGTTTCATTATTACATTTTTATACGAAATTAAAAGATTATAAATTCCTTTTAATATTATTTAAAATTTTTAAGTAAACATTCGTTAAATTATTATTCTATGCATTGAAATTCATGTTTCTTTTTCTACTCTCACTACTTTTTCTGTCGCATTTTTTTTAAATACATGTAAACACGTTCTGTTTATTCTTTCCAATAACGTATGATATTCTCCCAGTACTTTGAATTTTAATTTCAAACATTAAGGGTGGTGTAAAAACGATTCCAATTGATATGATAGTTCTGAAATTCTTCTTTATCTAAAGATGCAATTTCGATACAAAATCAACTGCGTCGGTAATTGTTAATAATTTTGATTTTTCTTCGGAAAACGATCAGGCTCTAAATCATGCCAAATTTTGTATATAAGCTCTTTTTTGAGAAAGGAAATAAGAACGATTTTTGGCGACTCAAACAAATTTTTTTACCATTCTGATATCATTCCCTATAAACGTATGTGTATGCATATGCACATGTGTATATGCACGGTAGATTAAGATAAGTGAAATGACCCAGTCACAAGGATACATTTTCCCCGATGCAGGATTACTTTTTAACAATAGGTGAATCTAATTTAAATTATTTTTATATGTGTTTTCCATTTAAAGTAGATTGGTTAATAAATTTGTTAATTATCAGATTTAACATTTTTTTTAATGAAAAGAGAAGTTATTTTTCCTTCAAAATGTGCGAATGTGTACATTTGTACTTTTTTTACGGTAAACAAGAACACTTTTCGATATTTTATTCCTTATTCCTTTTGTAACGACTCTGGAACCTAGATTCAGATAGTTACTAGCGCTAGTAAGGTAAAGAGCGGCTTTTACCAACTGAACGACTCGTTTTAGAAAATAACTAAATGTATAGATTGTGGGATTCGTGTGGTGTGCGGTTAAGGAGTGAAATCCACAGGTCAATATCTTTCAACAATAAGGGTATTCAATAAAATAATGAAGATGATGAATTTAACAAATAACAAGTAACAAATGACAACAAAGTACGAAAAGTATATTAGTTCGATCAAAAGAAACTAAATAGACTTTGATATATTATTGATAATAGAAATAATAGTACTTGGTAAATTAAACAATATGTAATTGATAATTATGAATCTAACTAAATCTGATTCTCGCTAGTTAACACTTTATATTATTTCATACCTAAGTCTGACTTCGCTTTTATATAATTACTGAATTTGATATTCTATATTATTTTAATTCTTGTTTCGAACGCTATCGTAATTGCAAAGTTTATATTGATTAATACGTTTATAATTTATATAATGAAAAGTCTTTTACGAAATTATTAATACTAGCGCGTGATAGTCTACCGCAGCGAGGAACACAACCTAAGTGTGATTCTCTAAGTGTACCTAAATACGCTTTCGCAAAGTTAGACAGATTAATGATTTTATCTGATATCTAACGCGGTGTAGTCGACTACTGAGATTACGCTGATGACAGAACAATATTCTTTTACTAATTCAAAATTCCAAGATTTTTTTGAATCTAATGAACTTTACTCGGAACAGTTACTCTTTCTTAATTTGTCTCGACAACTAATTGTCCATAACCCTTTTTGTCAAAACGAACACTGACAGCCAAAACCAGATCGCTTAATTGGGGAGCCTGTTGTTCACTGGCTACTAGAACGACCCAACGATACAGGAAAAGGGTGAACAGTATAAGTTCAACAGGGTAGCAAATCAATTGATTCTAACATAAAATCGTAATTGCTGAACTGCCACCCAAAAGACACGGGCTTCAGAGACCAAGCCGCTCAAATGGGGAGCCTGCGTTAGCTGGCTACGAAACTACCCAGAGCGAACTCCGAGAATCTGACGGCGCGTTAGCAATCCGACGAAAAATCAAATTTGAATAGCTGAGAGCTATCGTTTCGATATCTTAGCCTTTCTTGGCGCTAAGTATAGCACTCTCCTAAAGGAGTTTCAGATACGAGACCGTTTGAATGGGGAGCCTGTTGTTCACTGGCTACTAGAACGACCCACGACCAAGTAAATGGCGTATACCCGCTTTACCAGTCAAGTATTAAGAATCGTTGCGGCTCTTCACAGCGAAAACTGTTCCGGTTATACTTATCTGTAGACTTCTAGTTCGCTCGACTTCGAAAACTGTTCTGCGATTTAGGCGAGTTTCGCTCGGCCTTTTATACTCGCCAGTCTGGCAATTTCTCGGAAAACCCCCCATAACGTTGAAATATATAATTATCGTATAAATTCGCAATTAGGCATTAATTATGAAAACGAACGATTTAATTACATTATCAATATCACATTCTACTCAATGGTTTATGTTGTTGATATAAAAGTAGTATTTTAGTAGTGTTTTAATGAAATTGCATTTTCTGTCTTCCTCTATGTACTACGCACGACTTCTATACGGATTGGAGCTAAATGTATAAGCATACGGTGTTTCTAGAACATTCCATTGGACAATATTATAATTTACAATATACACTGCA
Source organism: Megachile rotundata (assembly GCF_050947335.1). Classification (NCBI taxonomy): domain Eukaryota; kingdom Metazoa; phylum Arthropoda; class Insecta; order Hymenoptera; family Megachilidae; genus Megachile; species Megachile rotundata. The sequence goes on from NC_134986.1 coordinate 1,814,351, forward strand.
ATAAACTAACATCTGACTCTATTTCCGGATAACATAATATTAGTACGCTCGATATGCATTAACTGATTTGTTCAACTAATGGTTTTTAATAACTAATAACATCGAAATTGTAAAATATATTCTTATCCTTCTCTAGGATTACGCGAGAATACTAGGAAATTCGGGGCGAACATCGCGGCACGTAGGCACATCGCATTACGGAATTTTCCATATAGAATTATACATTTATTCGAATGACTATAAAATAATACATTAATTTTGTTTTTAATTGTTCTAACTTAACTTGATTGTCTTTGTAAATTACATTATCCTTTCTAAATTGAAAATATAAAATAATTATTGAAAATAAAATAAATATATATATGTATTGGTTACCGACCGCTGAACTGAATACATAAGGTAATTGGTATATAATGTACTGTCGGTAATAGTCTATTATCGTCGGTAACTAAACTATTTCTATCAGCGGGTAATGAAATTGAACATAGGACTGTCATAAAAAAAAACTCTTCCCGGGATGTTACACTTTCGAATAATGTATACAAGTATCGAACAAATTCGATTCAGTCGATTTAAGTTAATAACAAATAGTTGGTTTATCCTCTGTGTGTAAATAATTCATAATGCGTTCTTATTCTTGATTATTTCACTTGTTATTTGATTTAACTTTGACGTAGGGGTTTTCTGTCAGCAATTATACGGTCACGGTGAAAACATGCTTGTTCACGATCACACTCAGCCGTCAAGCTCGAAGTTGTCGCTCTCGCGTCCGGCCGCGCGCTATTCTCGCGCTCTGATTGGTCGGTGTTTCTCGTTAATAATTTAGAAACTAAGCCTCAGTCAATATTTTTATAAAGGATAAAGTTGTTCAGCATCACCTCAGATGTATCTCGCCTTGAAAGTATGCCCACCAGTAACCGAACACTCTCTAGACTACTAGAAATTTTCGAAACTCGAACAGAAACTCGTAAATCATATGTATAAACTAATTAATGTAATCAGAAAAAATTTAGTATGTGTTTATTCTGTGTTAAGGCCGAAAGGTATATAAAATAAACTTATTTCTTAATTTTAACTGCTTCGTTATATTATCAGAGCACTTTTGCATACGTGTTCTTTAATATAAAATAGTATTATACTTAAAAAATTAAAATCTATTTTATGTTCACATATTAAGCTCTTTTAATTGCTATTTAAATTATAAAAATTATTCTTAATAAATATAATCATGAATGACAATAAAAATAATAACAAATACCCGATATATACGTCTGTGACTGAAAATGAAGAGAAAATAGTTTATGCTTAAAAGGAGCGCTTATTACCATTTTATTATCACAAATTTTTATTTCGCAGCATCGTTACTTATGGTTCTCTTTTGAAACACATTTCTTCTCGATAAGTATACTATCCACACTATGGGAGTTTTCAGACCTATGTATACGACCGTGACCTATATTCAGAGATCTGTTTATAAATTCATGCATAATGATATTCATATATCTAATGATTTATCTAAATTCACTCTTACAAATAAGTCACATAATAAGTATTGTCGTTTAGTATGGTACTGACGGGAAGTTGAATCAGTCATGCATCCATTGATCGAACGTAAGTAAAAATGGCGATTCACTGAGAACTGTTAGAAATAGTTGTTTCTTATAGTAGCTGTTACAGAGTAAATACGTAATCATGGCGTCGCCGCGGCGAATAAATACGCCTAACAAATACGTTGCAACTTATTTTATTAAGTGTAAATAAAAGTAACAAGTGGATTAGAGACTGAACTAGTAATTCTCTTGTTCCGCGCATTTCAACGTATTTATTTATTTCTTCAAAAAGACGATATCTCTTATAAACTTCGAGGGTGTAAATTTTCCCCGTCTCTACTGATACCTTGATTTTTGGCAGGTTACTTATAGGCAGGTTATTTAAGTTACAAATTGTAACATAATAACTACGTATATGTAAAAAACTTTCCGGGCCGCGCTGACTGTCCGACCGGACAGGTATTATAGTAACGGGATATGGCTACCATTGTTTATGGTAGGGTAATCTATTTGGTACGTGCAAAAAGTGTAAAATAATTTGGTCGAAAAATGAATAAATAAACATTGTTTTTAATTGTTCTGTTCATTATTTAAACTGAGATTCGATATACGGGTTTTTATTAAACATTTAGACTGTCCCGGCACAAAGGCGTTTGTTTGTGATTACGCTCAGCTGTTAGGGTCGAAGTTGTCGCTCTTGCGTCTAGGTGCGCGCAATTTTTGCGCTCTGATTGGTCTGTGTTTTTAACCGACTTCGAAAAAGGAGGAGGTTATTCAATTCGACCAGAATTTTTTTTTTTTTTTTTTCTATGTGTGCCCGCCGATTACGCCTAGCTGGATGGACCGATCGGAACGAAACCTTTTGCATCTGGTAGGTTCTGACTCTCCATTGGTACCATTATCAAAAAATTTTTCAGTTTTTAATTGCAAAGTATTGTTATTGCAAAAAAACCGACAACTTTTGAAATAAACGCTTCTCGATTTTAGTGTGCTTTTAATATCTTATCACGGACATGATTCTGAACAATTTTGTTCATATACAAATTTCGCGGAAAGCTTTAGTTTTCGAGAAATTAGCGAAAAATTGTTGAAAATTGTTGAAATCAACTTTGGACGATTTTAATGTCCTTTTAATATGTCATCAGGGGCACGATTCTGAACAACTTTTTCCTTATCCGCAATTAAGGAGAAGCTTTAGTTTTCGAGTTATTAGCGAAAACCTATTGTTACTAATATATTGAATTCTGCGTATGCTTCGTGTCTCTGGTGGTGTATGAGTCAACATGCAGTCGCCGATTTTCTACTGTTTCTACAAACACGTCTTGTCGGCCGAAAATCAGTATACATGTATAATAACTATTGTTATTGCAAAATCCTATTCTTTGGTATTGTTTTGTAAGAAATGTCTCACAGTATTCTATACAATTCTCCCCATTCCACTAGAAAGCGTGAAATAAAATAATTTTAAGAAAAAAAATACGCCGACTTCGAAATGCACTAAAAAGTATAAAATAATTTCTATTTTCTAATGAAGTAATTTCTATTTCATTCAATCATACAATTACGTAACAGATATGAATGAAACCTATTTACTCGTTAGGTAGCATATTAAATGCATTTCAACCTTTTCGGAGGCGGCGCAAAATTAAAAATACCTCAGTATTTTCGCCTCCGAAAAGGTTGAAATGCATTTAATATGCTACCTAACGAGTAAATAGGTTTCATTCATATCTGTTACGTAATTGTATGATTGAATGAAATAGAAATTACTTCATTAGAAAATAGAAATTATTTTATACTTTTTAGTGCATTTCGAAGTCGGCGTATTTTTTTTCTTAAAATTATTTTATTGTTTAATAATTCAAAAACAAAATTGTTCAGAATCATGTCCCCTAGCACCCATTTGCAGAATTTACGCTAATTGTGAGACACCCTGTGTAGTGAATGTAGAACGATAACCCGGGAAATAAAAGTACTATTAACATGTTTAAAAAAAATGCAGACAAACGTGCAACAATTGAGAGAACGAGGCGTATACCTGAAATTAATGGAGCAACTAAAACAGTAATAAGAAACTAATTAAAAGTAGAATAGGGAAGAGAATGTATCTAACTTATTTACAATAGTGATCAATTACTCTTGTTAAAGGCCTTACGTAGATTTCGTGGAACTGTATTAAGGATATCCATATTTTTTGTATGCCAGTTACGTTTAGTGTCAAATTTTTTAGAAAATTTCTTGCGCTACATAAATTGTCCTTTCATGTAGTCTTTCTTTAGGAATCTAGAAAGTAAAGAATGTCAAGCGTACTTAATTATTTCGGTATTAAGCATACCACCATGGTTGCTAATTACTCAATGACAAATGGCATCGCAGAAAATTTAAAACGTTTATAAGAAAATTAAAAGGTACATTTGAAAGTGAAAACATTAACATCCATACAACGATTGAAAGATGTTCATTTAAAAGTTACATTTTATTCTAGGATACCAGTTTATAGAACTATTTATGGATTATCGGATAATACTTGATAAATACACGGTGCCTCGTAACTAGTGTTACTCCCTGGAAGGGGTGGTAGAAGATGTCATTCTGAACAAGATTTTCCTTTGCAAAAATGGGGTTTAAAGCTTAGTTTTTACATTATTAAGGAAAAACACCGACCAATCAAAGTGCGAGGATTTAGAAATGATAGTGGAAAAAATCAAATAGTGTATATGTCCCAATTTTGTTCGTCTTCATTTTTTAAATGGATGCAACGATACACCCCCTAAATTACCGAATTGCATTCTTTAATACAATATGATTATTTTCTTAAAGTAATAAATGTCTTTTTCGAGTTTAACATTAAATCCACTAATTTAAATATGCACTTTTAAATTGAAAGTAAAGTGGAGAAATAAATAAGAAAATACTGAAGCATCAATTATCATATACAACCATTCTTTGTCACAATAAAATATGATAGATATTTCGACGCAAGCACGTCAATAAAATTTTATTATATAAAATATGACACCCGAAAGCAATCATTTGGTTGGTGAAGTGTTAAATAATGTTCTTACCTTTATGAAAATGATGTAATAATATTTTCAAAGTCAATACTTATATCTTTCACTTTTAAATATTCAGATAAAACACGCTATTATACTTGACATTGTACTTTTAACACAATATTCTGCAACATAAGCTTCAAGACCATACACTTGTCGAAGAAAGAGAAAGCGTTGCCATATCAATTTGTGTCAATAGATAAATTGAATAAATGTTACCTACTACAAAAGCGATAGAACTTTTTGTCCAATCCAATGTACAGAGTGTCTTATAATTCTATCTGCCAGTGTAGATAGTTTAACAATCTTTAAAACGGTTACGAACAGATAAAATTAACCTGCCGTTTGTTCAATAATTCTGTCAAATGATACCATTCATTGGTGAAAATCTCCTCATGTAGAGAAACGACTGGTTTCCAGGAAACGACGAATTCCATGGTTAAACGCGAACCTGTTCCCTCGAAAACGACCTTCCTACACGGAACAATGGGTGTAGGCACGGGCGTGGGTGATCGACGAAGGATGCGAAGCAGCTCTGACCTTATACGATTCGATACTGCGCTTGAGGACGCGGAACAGGGACAGGATCTTGGATGATGCCTCGTTACTTTCGATCTATTTTAAGAAATTCGCCTGCTTGAGCCTTGTACCATTTCAATAAATTAAACTTTCCGATAAATTTCAATACATTTCTGTTTTTACGTTCATCAGACAGTTTTTTATGGGATTTCATGCGTTGATTACGAATTTGTTAATTAGTTAATTGCAGAGTTTAGTTTTAGAAATCCCTTGGGATATACATACATATGAATCTAAAATCAAGCAGACACGTGTATGCACGTCATCTGCAGGGCAGATAATCCTATTATAAATAGTATTAAAAAAGAAAAACAACGTATGGAAGGATTATATTTGTATTTGATGAAAAATTAATAGTACATTGTTGAAAAGGCTATTATTATAAAAGGTTTAAAATTATAAAAAAAAAATATCAAAATTTTGAAACAAGAAAAATTAAAGAGAAAGTAAGTTCAACCCGTTTGGTACGGTATAACAAATTTTCAGTACCACATAATGAATCACTTTCTACATCACTATTGCTTAAAATAATGCGTTTCCATTTTTGTGACGCCATATTCAAGTGTAAACGATATGACTCAAAATATACTTTCCTATATCTACGAACTGCGTATTTTGAGTTAGGAATTATTTGTTATTATATGTAATTATTTTCTTATTTGGATCATATATGTACAGTGTGCGTATATATTGCTTTTATTGTCTGCATCCTTTTTATTGGAACGAACAAAACGAAGTACAACACTTCGTAGTATATAGCATATTTAACTAGATGTAGTTTATTAATAAAGATAAAATTCATAAGTCAGAGTAAGGGTGTATTTAAATATGTTAATAAAAAGAACTTCATATATTGAATCTTATTTTTTAATATTAATTGAACTGTATCTAATATCGGTGAAAATCGGTGTCACTATATCAATTAGTTTATAACGATAATGGACATGTCTCTTTCAAATGGAACGGTCGTACTACTTCAGGCCTATACAACCGTAGCAGTGGACCCTTAAAACCACGTAAATCATTCGTCGACCAATAAACGTCTACCCCTCACAATCTTGTTAACTATAATTACACAGTGAGCAAGAGAACAGCGGTCCAGTAAGATTGGAACGTATGGTGGTTGAAAAATCGGTCGCTTCAAAAGGAACGATTCTATTCCGGAGGCGTTATGGTGCGTAGAAGAACACGCAATTAAGCTAATAGGTTGAAAGGGCGACAGGTCGGGGAATTAAAAGTGGCTCATATTTGTACTGTCCTGGTGCTCGAACAAAGAGGTGCGAGATAAATTCTAAGAAAACGTAATAATCGTTCAAAGGTGGTCGTGTTGGTGTGGGTCGAAGGAACCTACCGTCACGAGAATCGTCACTAATAGCCGCTTAAACGCGAAAGTAGTAAAGGAACAAGTGGCTCGTAGCTTTCCCTTCATCGTGTAGAGGGAGGAGATGGCGAAAGAAGTGGAGCGAACTATCCTAGCTCGAACGACTGTCCGACGTAGTCGTAAAAATTCCTGAAGAACGCTAACGATACTGAAGAAAATAGGCCGGCGGATGTTCCAGTTCGTTCCTTGTTTCCACGTACAGTGTACCGAGTGTATCGGAGATTATGATACAAGTGAAAACAAGCTTATTTTTTTGTACAAGAATGTAAATATTAATTTTAAGAACACTATAACTTGAAAGATTTATGAGATGTTGTGAACTATCAATTATACTTGATAATTCATACGTTAATGTAAAAATAGTCTTGGTGAAAGTGTGATTAACTCGGCAACGAGATCTCATCGAAAATAAATGTTGAAACAAATTTTTTAATTTTACCTTTGCAAACCTTTTATTTTACCTTTGTATTTACATTTGTATTTGGTAAGGTTTGAAAATATTTAGTGTAAGTAAGAAACAAATACCGAATAATCACGAAAATGTATCTTATTTTTCAATATATTATCATTTCCTTTTTATAACGAAAAACATAAACACACCTATCCCCCAATTTAACGTTTTACGTTCTGTATTATTTCAACGAAGAAAATGTTACTTTATTGCATTTTATCACGGCTAAGCGTTTTTTGACGTTGTGTAACTTTTACTATAAATCATTATATGTGACAATTGTTTTATTTGTAATAATTTAGGGTTACATTTAAATATTAATAAAAATGAGAGGTCATCGATTTTTATCTTAAATTACAAAAATTGATAAGAAGGTTTTGTCAAAATGTATATTGACTTTCTTTTACATAAACAATAGCTAAATAAGATAGTTTTTCATTTTTTATTTATTTATTTTGCTACTTTATTTGTAGTTTAAACATAACTGGTCATCGCACATTGGTAAATCTAATATTAAATGTATTTTGATCACTGGGAATTATATAATTCCTCTCTAGCAAAGTACATATAATACTATAAACAATTTTATCAATGTAACATATAATTGCTTTTTATTTTAATTATAATGTCATATTAGTATGAAAATTGCTGCTTTCACTTAAACACTAATTAATAAATTGAATATTTTTCAGTCTATATAAAAACTTAAGGAATCATTGTAGATATATGACTGTGTAAAACCATCTTTAAGTATTCCTATAAATATATGTATGATTGATTACATAACTAAATTTTATCTAACAAGGAAAGGCACGCAAGTGTCCCCCTCCGATTTTGATGAAACTTCGTAGGATTGTTAAGCAAGCAAAAATAAGGGGCACATATTTTTTTTTATCGGCTGAGACGCGGGTTTAAGGGGTGAAACGAGCCCTTAAAGTTTCGACCCCTTTTGACTATCTCGAAAACCATACGAGATACATTAAAACTTCTAATAGAAAAGTTGTATGGTTTCTTGCGTGTAATAACAGGATGTTAACGAATTTTGCAAAATACAATTTGTTTATAACAAAAAAATTTTTCATAACCTTATTTTACAATTTATTCAAATTTGTATAATGACAAAAAGTGTAGAGAATTTTATTACAAATCCATTGGTATATATATATACGATATTGCCTCCTACAATTCCTTAGATTTTTATCATAAAGGTTCGCGCGAGCGTCCGCATGATACTAAACCGGATCATATCGGACGATATTACACTACCAGTCAACGTCATTTTTAAGCATAAATAAAAAACAATTATATTTGCGTTATACATAACTGTTAATTTTATTAAATTTGTATTACAAAACATTTGTTGTTAAAGTACATAGGTATTCTACGTATATGTCAATTTTATACGTAACGAATAGTTTGAATAAGTTAGGGAACATAATCGTGGCAATAATGGTATTCTTCGAAAAAATGTTTCAAACACAACGGTTTCCGACATTAAGTATATGTAATAATTGGTACGTCACGGCATATGTATATGGCATAGTGGTTCATTATGTGATGCATAGCAAAATTCTACTGTATTTGGAAAATGAGGTGGTTTTGACGATATGAATCCACTTTTATATCATAAAATGAAATTTTCAAATCGTGGTGAAGAAAACTGATTATGAACAAGTCATTGTAGTTTTAAAATGCTATCTCGTGTGTGGAGATTAATGTCATATTGCAATATAACAACTATGTCCGAAAAGCGACAAACAAAATTTTTCCATACGCGAAATCCGTAGACGTATAATAGTTGTAAATATTTTGTAGTTCCAGTTAGAATCATAAATAACATTATTTCTTTATTTATCGGAATAGCTTCGTCAACCCTACGACAACAATACGCGCTCCAAGAATCTAATAATAGAGCTGTTTTGTTGTTTGTATTTGGAGAATAAACTTTTGTTAACCAGGTTTTAAAATTTTCTTTTGTAAGTTTTCCGGATGTCGATGCCATAACAAAAATATTCATCGCCTTGAACATGGTCTGCTGTAATCGAGGTTCAAATACTCCATGGTATAAAGTAGATACATATCGTCAAGACCTCGTTTTTAAAATCCCGTATTTTGCTAAACGTCACATAATGAACCACTATACCACATATGTAGTGACGCAGCAATTATTTCATGTGCATGGTGCATCGAAAACCGTTTGAATCATTTCTTCGAGCAATACCACCATTGCCATGATTATGTTCCCTAACTTATTCAAACTATTCATTACCTCATAAAATTAACATATAGAATACTTCTGTACTTTAACGGTAAATGTTAATTATAACGCAAGTGTAATTGTTTCTCATTTATGCTTATAAATAATGTTGACTGACAGTGTAATATCGTCCGACTTCATCCGATTTAGTATAGTGTGGAGCGCCAGCGGGCGCGCGCGCGAACCTTTATGATAAAAATTTGAGGAATTGTAGGAGGCAATATTGTATATATATATACCAATGGATTTGTAATAAAATTCTCTACACTTTTTGTCATTATACAAATTTGAATGAATTGTAAAATAAGGTTATGAAAAATTGTTTTGTTGTAAACAAATTGTATTTTGCAAAATTCGTTAACATCCTGTTATTATACGCAAGAAACCATACAACTTTTCTATTAGAAGTTTTAATGTATCTCGTATGGTTTTCGAGATAGCCAAAAGGGGTCGAAACTTTAAGAGCTCGTTTCACCCCTTAAACCCGCGTCTCAGCCGATAAAAAAAAATACGTGTCCCTTATTTTTGCCTGCTTAACAAACCTACGAAGTTTCATCAAAATCGGAGGGGGACACTTGCGTGCCTTTCCTTGTAAGTCAATAGTAACATAGGTAGGCCAATTTACAAATTCTACTTTACTTTTATTTACGTAATATATCTTTATATTTTTTGTATCAGTCACGCTTTAAAGTGATCGTTTTAAATATCTTTTCCCCATGTTCACCTTCTAAAACTGTTTTTCTTGAAATACATGAATGAAGAAGATATATTAGATTTGGTGTCGGCCGTTTTAAACAATTACTTAATACTGCATAAGATTATCAGTTTTTGTATTCAATCAATACAACGTTATTATTGAATTAAAAAAGAAAGTAATGAGAACAATTAGAATTTCATTTTCTCCCTAATTCAGTAAGATGGCTTTTTTGATTGAATAAAAAGGAAATTGAATTTTGTGTCATATTAAACAAAAGAAAGTATAAAAATATTATGATTAAGATATATTGCAAATAAATGGTTCTCAAGGTATTTATACACGATTATTTGATACATTCAAGTATTACTTGATATAAGATTTATAAGATTATAAACATATTTCTCTGTGAAAGTTGACACATATCATTTATACTTATCATTTTTTAAATATAAAGCATCTTCCACTGTTATTCGAACAGTAATATTTCCAATATTTTCCTGTTTACAGAATTCGTTGCAATTATAATTTCTTTATATGAATACGCAAGTTTTTCTTGTTCCTCTTGGAAACGTGAGTTTAAATAGACTCAGTTACGGGCTTCTGAGAGTTAATAATAAGTCGGCGCTCCATTCTACACGCATGTAAACGTACGTAACGCGACGTAACGAACGTGATTGTATGTACTAGTCCTTCGTACATGGTAATCTGTTAATTTCTGCTTGCCTAGATTATTTCTCTTCCCCAAGGGATCTTGTTTCGTTCAGGTGTTTGCTAGCACAAGACGTGAAGCTACAGATAAAATGGTACACCAGAGAAAAGAAAAATTCCGTGTCAAATTATAAAATCAAATTAATTTACAAAGGAGATTTTACACTTCTTAATTACTAATTTTAGTGAAACTGACAATGTTTAGGAGCGGAAAATAGCTCTCGTAGTTAAAGATGGGAAACAATTTTCTGAATATTTTGAAATTTTCTTGTAATACAAAAGATGTATATGTATAAACATTATATACTAGTCAAAAAAATTAAGGGAACAGAAAAATTCCTTAAATTTTTAGGTCATTTTCAAATTGCTCTGCCTCCGTTAAAATTCATCACAGAAGATATCCAGAATAGTCATTTTAAAGCTTCAGGTCTCTAGTTTTCGACCCTTTATCTCAAAAATTTTTTGAGCCTATTATCATTAATAAAACATACAAAAAATCGCGATGAAAAAATTTTAGAATTTTTTTTCTTTTTTTAAGGTTGGTACAAACGTAGAAAAATTTTTTTGATTAATGCCACTTCTAGACTGTTGTTTCCTGTTCCTTCCCCTATCATTTGCACGTCCATGAAGTTCGTTTCGATGATCTGTCGCAAAGTTATGAGCTATCAAAGCCGAAATGACGCTTTTTCCTTTGATAGTCATTATCTCATGAACCTACCATCGAACAAAAATTGTAAATACGGTTCCAGAAAGCGGAAAGTGTACCCTTTAAGGCGGGTATATCAGTTTTTGATTAAACTTTTTTTTTATGCTTAATAGTGGTGTAAAAAAACGTCAAAAAACGGTGTTTTTTCCTCAAATTACAAAAGTTGCGGTATCTTTGTAAATAAGTATTGCAATGATTACGCCTAGGTTTTTTTTTTGAGCTCATATGGCCCACAAAATATATGCGAAGTTTCAAATGGCTCCGATTCTTTGTTCCCTATGAACCGATGGATCAAACTTTGAAATTTGAACGAAAAGATTTAAGGAAACGTCATTACTGTTCCGATCCGCGACTAATTCGTTTGTTGGATAAAAAAGTTTGTGTCTCTACATTTTCCGGTACAATTGCTGAATTTTTTAAAGAATGCTTTGGCCTAAGGAGGTCGGATTTACACTTCCTCTTGTGTGTGTGAGTGCGTGTGTATGTGTGCCGTGTATATGCAGGTATATAAACGTGGGCGCGCGCAGGTATGTGACCCTGCAGCAATGTCTGCGCGGGTGAGTGTAATTTTGTTTTTTCAATAAAAATTTGAGAACTTGTAAATTTAATATCGAGTATTACCACCACGGTTGTTAATTACATCTTGCAAACGTTCACGCATATTAATGCATCGCCGTATTATGGCTTGGGGAATTTGGTTCCAAATTCAAAGAAGTGCATTTTCGAGCGCACGTAAATTCCGTAAACGTGGATAGTCCGTCCGCAATCGACGCACAGTGGCGAAAAACGGCGAAAACGTGGACAAAACTAATACCTTCGATTCTGAGATAAATTATTTAAATGTTTTTCGATAAAATGATTATATTAGTGTTACAAATTAATTTTTTGTGTTAAAAATTGAATTTTGATTTGTTAGTTAACTAATACGGTTAGTTAACTAGTACGTATGAATTTTTATCTCGGAAACTATTTATCGAAATTAATTAAATCTTTTTGCATTTTAAACTTGAATGTTTTAACTATCATAATAATATATTTTTCATTAGCAAATTCATTTTTTATTATCAGAAATTGCAAATAAATTTTTATTTTTTAAATTTTTTAACAATGTTTAAATATCTAATATGTAATATATATATATATGGGTGTGAGTATTGAAATCTCACCTACAAAACAAGACATTTTGCAAAGGTCAGCGACGACATATTTGAAAAACGTCCGAAACCGCTGTTATCACGTATGATAATAGGGCGCGCGCGTGAACATAAATGTGAATAACTCAGAAAACCGCAAACTGCCGCAAGATATCGTTACAGATTCTTGTTCAGGAAGCTTCCAGCTTTCATTTAAGCCTATTTGGTAGGTGAATCGAGGTGAAGATCACAACTTTTACCTTGCACAAACATTAAATATGACAATGGTTCATATGTCTTTCCATATCACTGTTAAAAATAAACATTTTGTTGTGCAACTTACATAATTATAATGTTAAAGTATCATATAAACAGCCGATAATAGTGGATGAACATAATATTTAAAAAATAATGAACAGCGTTATGTTAAACTTTACCCGAAAAAATTGACTTTAAAAAATGTTCAATTTTGGAGGCTCATATCTTCGAAATGGTAATAATAAAGTCATTAAAACTGTGAAAACAGTATGCACAGATTCTTTATAAACTAGTTCCATTAAACGGATTTCAAGAATTGCGATTTTCATTTTTTAACTTTTGTCCACATTTTCGCCGTTTTTCGCCACTATGCGACGCCCCATCATATCCCAAACGTGTTCAATTGGATTGAGATCTGGACTCATTGTTGGATGTGGTAGCATATTAATTCGGTGTTGCGACAGGAACCGTCTTGTAACGTTCGCTGTATGTGGTCGAGCATTGTCTTGGACTAATCTAAATCGGTTTCTAGTGTATTGACGAATAGGTAAGACATGCGGACTTAAATCCGCGGCATTATCGTTAGATTAATCCAACATTGTTTTTTTGACTTTTATGAATTAAATATGATGCTATAATAGAACACAATATGATAGTATTATACATAATATATATCTATTCAGATTGATATCGTTCACATTTATATGCATAAATATGTATACATATAAAATGACTTACGTAAAAATTTGTACATGGTATAGGCCGCATCTACTGAAATTAGAACGGACACATGCTTCGTCGTGCAACAGTTATTAAAAAAGGTTTAATTAGAAATTTATCCACATACTTTATATTAATTTACAATTTAAACCAAAGAAACATTTGAAGATATTGAGATAAATACGTTTTTCAACCTCAATCTTAAAGGCTGCTTTCACCCTTTGAATATAAATGATTGTCAAGAAAATATGTCTAAGGTGAAGTGGGGTAAGTGCAGACTGGTTCTTGTAGAGTTGGTATTTAAACATAAGTATTTTCAGTCTGCTATGTAAATACTTAACGCTGTCGATATCGAACGCTTTGCACAATTACTATTATTTAATTAATATTAACTAGGACCTTAATTTTCCTTGTACATTTTGATTTTGATAGGAAATTATTTAAAATATCAACTACTATGCACTTTCCCTGAAAATGGGGTAAGAGCGTAACTTGAAGTTAAATACTTTACAACTTTATTTCATGTGCAATGGGGCAAGAGCAAAATTATTAACAAATCTGCTATAATATGCGTTTTACTGCATTATGCAAGTACTCTATACTGCAAACAAGTACTCTTAGCTGAAATATAAAAGGGGATATATTGAAACAAAACAAGGAAACAAACATGATAAATGGAGAAATTTCGCACATATTGTAATAAAAATAGCCTGTATACGCATTTGCCCCGTTTACGAACATACACCACTTCACCTTATCAAATATTTTTTGAAAACTCCGTAAATGGAATGAAATGGATTATTATCACTTGAGAAGCTTCCCTTGTCAAAGGTAAATCGTGACTGACATCCAAGAACAACAAGAACTAGGTATGTTGTGCATTGTGTATATAATTGAATCAATGAATTGGAAAACAGTGCAAATACAAAATTAGCCGTTGTTAAATAGCAAGATGTAAAATGTGTAGAATAAGTTGGACGAAAGAACAATGCAAAAATAAGATCCGTTAAACCAAATTATAACTGTGCTCTTTGGGAGAAAGTTATTAGTTCGAAATGATGTACGAAGTGTTGTCAAAAATACTATGCAATTAATAAATTTTTAGTGATGAAATACATAATAATAAAGTATCCTTCTTTGAGATTATATTGTAGCTTGTGTAAATACGTATCCATACATAAGTAGGACAAATTAAGGAAAGTCTGAAGCGCTGAATAAACGTGAACATATTGTACACGTCTCGGTCCACGCATATTTTATGTGCGTAAGTGCGTAAGTGGACATCTATGTAGCTGGTTCCATTGTATGTACATATAAGCGAGAGACATTTTCCGCATTATAGGAGTTTCACGTTGTACGAAATTCAGAATGAAAACAAACAGAACTAAATAGTTATTTTTATATAGCAGAAAGTATTATACATTTTATTTTATGTTAAACATTTTTTTGTCTTATATAAAAATCAGTTTAATTAAGTAGCTAAATAACACTGAAATCGAACTATTGCTAGAATCGCTTAAAATTAAGTTTCACCAGTATTACCCTTTGGGGTTCGATCCAGTGTTTCAGTCGAATTCATGAAATGACACAATTCTATGTAAGAATAACTATCCATTGATCGATTATCGGGGGACCTTAAACGTATGAATAATCTCGTAGTAAATTCGCATTCCAATAGTAAATATTGCATATAATATATGTCATTAAAAAAACTACTCTGTGTGGAGTTTGTCAACAAACTTATTAACCAGAACAGCTTAATTGCAACTAGTATTTATCAACTTTAATTATGCTAGCAATCTTTGGAGTTATTTATCTTAAATTTTATTTCATTAAATTCAATTTTTCATATCTCTACTTCAAATCTCTGTTATTAAACCTTTTGGTTCATCTTTTGTCATTGATACAAAGAAACTCGTTATGCAGCCTAATACCTTAATGCTGAATAAAAACGCGACACACCGAAAGTTCGTCTTGTTCAGATACTTAAAGTTCGTTGGCTCGGTTCGATGGTCTTTAGTTGTGGCTATCTTTCTCTTCAGCATCTCTCGCGTCGTTATCATAATAATCGGCAATAACAGGCAGACCGGGAGGAGCAGTGTAGATGGAAATGCAGTTGGCGCTAATTGCAAAACGCCTATATTGGGCCAAGTGGAATGTACCATTTAGGTGGACTGTAATTGAACCGAGGGAGCATCGTTGCACGATTGGAATTCCTTGACGTGCTATCGTCTGCCTTTTTGATTCAGAAGAATAACATTCAATGCTTTATTATTGTAAACAGCTGTGGCCTATGTTATTAGCGTCTCACAGGCAGTCAATATCTGAAGGAGTACGACGAAACTGAAGAATCGCAAGAGAAAAATTACAGTTCGATCGCGTGCTTGTCTAATAAATAAAGCGAATAATCGTTATAAAGATTTTACGTAAATGATATGTGCGAACGAGAGTATCATCGAGTTGTATATAATCTTCCAAACAAGTTTCTTCGTTTGCTACTTTTTTGACTTTGCTTTCGTTATTGGTGAAGAAGAATATTGTTGATGTTGCACGAGATTTGAACTTTACGTTTGCTGCTTTGTATACCGTTTTTTGAGGAATTCAAAGATCTCTTATTTTATTTATTGATCTATTATTTGTTCAGCGTGTACTTGAGAGTTAATTTTTAAATAACTAAACACATGCAGTTGATAAGTATAAACTCAAGTAACTAGTGATGCAATGGTCGACACTGAACACTAACAATGAGTAATTGCTGAAGGTAGTGAGACTGCTGGGGCTAGATTTGCATTTCATTTGCCTGTTTGCTTGATTGCCTGTATCACGCTACAGTCCACAATTTTGAGTCATTTGACTTGAAATTTTAGAAGTAGATTCGTGAGTCACTCTAAATTTGCTGTATGGCGGCGATCTGGTAATAGAAACTTCTTATCGATGTTGATCGGCATCGAATCGATAAAAAACCGTACTTTTATATGGTTCTCCGTCATTTTTAACACATGGAATCAACTGAAGCCACATTAAAAGTTCTGTAATTCATCGTTGACAACAATACTTCGTCGTTATTGATGTCAGTCGTCGTCAAATCAACAATAATTGTGTTTGTTATCGTTTTCGATAGTTACAGACATGTTCGTGCATTTGGAACGACTTTTAAACCCTTACATCTCATCCCTGTTCTACCTATGTACATGTGTAACGTCCCTAGAACCTAAGTTTAGTTAGTTACAAGCGCTAAAAGGTAAAGAGCGGCTTTTACCCTAAACGACTCGATTTTGCAAGTAAAGATTGTGGGATTCGTGTGGTGTGCGGTTAAGGAGTGAAATCCACAGGTCAAAATCTTTCAACAATTAGATTTATTCAGTAAACGATAAGAAATGAAACTAACAAACAACAATAACAACAAAATAAAGAAAGTATATAAATTATAAATGATTGATTAGTATAAAGAACTAAATAGATCTTGAAATAATAATAATGATAGAAATAATAGAAATTGATAAATTAAACAGTATGTAATACGAGACTCGCTGGTCAGTACTTTATGTTGGATCGTATCTAATTCTGATCTCTGATAAAGTTAACTTCGCTTTTATACGTATTCGATTCTCGTGTTCGAAGGTATCGCAATGACAAAGTTTATCTCAATTTGTACGATTGATTGGTATAAATGTTCTTTGGCGATATTAATTAATACTAGCGCTTTATAATCTACCGCTGCGAGGAATTCGACCTAAGTGAGATTTTCTAAACGCACCTAAATACGCTTTCGCAAAAATTAGACAGATTTATCTACTATCTAACGCGGTGTAATCGATTACGGAAATGACGCTAAGTGAGAACAGTATTCTTTTATTAATTCAAATAACCAAAATTTATCTGAATCTGAGAACTACTCTTCGGAACAATTACTCTTATGATTTGACTCGACAACTAAATGGTTCATGACCCTTTTAGCCAAAACGAATACTGACATCCGAAACCAGATCGCTTAATTGGGGAGCTCTGCGTTAGCCAGCTACTAAAACGACCCAACGATACCAGAATCAGGTGAACAATACAAGTTCGACAGGGTAGCAAATCAATTGACTCTAATTGTAAAATCGTAATTGCTGAACTGCCACCCAAAAGACACGGGTTTCAGAGACCAAGCCGCTCAAATGGGGAGCCTGCTATTCGCTGGCTACTAAACTACCCAGAGCGAGCTCCGAGAATCTGATGGCGCGTTAACAATTCGACCAAAAATCAACTATGAGTAGCTGAGAGCTATCGTTTCGATATCTTAGCCTTTCTTGGTGCTAAGTATAGCTCTCTCCTGACGGAGTTTCAGATACGAGATCGTTTGAATGGGGAGCTCTGCGTTAGCCAGCTACTAAAACGACCCACGAACAAGTATCCAAATGGCGTATACTCGCTTGACCAATCAAGTATCAAGATTCGTTGCGGCTCTTAACAGCGGAAATTGTTCTGAGTTCTTATTCTTATCAATAATACTTCTATCGTGCTCGACTGCGAAAACTGTTCTGCTTTTAGACGGGTTTCGCTCGCCCTTTTATACTCGCAGGTTCGCCGAATTCCTGGAATTTCTGTGACGTCAGAATATCTAAATTTTCATTTAAATTCGTTATTATACATTAATTATAAAATTGAACGGTTTAATTATATTTTAAATGTTGCTCTCTAATTTCTGGCTAACAATTTGATATTAAAATAGTAGTATAACGGTGTTTTAGCGAAAAATACATTTTCTGTCCTTTTCTAATTAATTGCGTACGAATTCTATGAGAGTCGAATCTATTTCGATTTACAGCTTTTTAATTGAAGAAAATAATTGTGGTTCCGGCCATGAGTAGTTTAGTAATGCCTGATTTTGCGTATATAAATTGATTTAGTTAATTAATTAATTTAATGTCTGATAATGCCGTAAATAGAAATAGCATCGCTATCCTTTTCTAGGATTAGCGCTGATCTCAAGGATTTCGGGCGAGTATCGCGGCACGTAGGCACATCATAGCGTAGCGGAAATTTCTTATACAAAACTATTTATTAGAAAAATAAAATAAAATAATACATAATCTTGTTTTAACGATTCAAACTTAATATTCCATTATTTTCGCGGATAATATTACCTACTCTAAATCAAAATTATAAGATAATTAATATAAATGATAATATATATATATTATGATTACCGACTGTCGAATTTGATAGATATGGTAATAGATACCTAATGTACTGTCGATAATTGGCAACTACGGTCGATAATTGACTATTCTAATCGATGGATAGAAGATTGTCGCGATGATGCCGGTAGAAAGAAAAAAAAGTTTCCCCAGGGACGTTACACATGTTTACGGTACGTACTCTAAATTTTAAATGCACATTCAAAGTCGCGTGAGGCAATTGGTCTGTAAGTCTACTAGTGACTATTACATTTTTCTTTACAATTTAGTTTAACACATCAACTCGCTTTTTATGTATGCAGACGTTCATACATAAACATACTAAGCCTGTAATAAACCTATAATGATATATAGTATTATATTAAGAATATTAAGTAAATTTATTTTAGTGGCTTGTTGATCCAGACGGACGATGTCCATTCTCGTTTTGAAGTTCATCTAAAAAGATAAAAACGACTTTATTCTAATTAACATTTAAAATGAATGTACTGTAATAATATATAGACGTTTGTGTCAATACCATAATTAGTTGCTGTACTTTTGTATTTTTTCTACATTTTATTACTGTTTTAACATCTACCAAGATTGCAAACATTAATTTTTACCATTTTTATACCTTTTCATTAAAATTTAAAGCATTTATTTTCATTAAAATATATTAATGCTTTTACTTCGTGGACTATAAGGCACATGATTAGTTACCGAATAACAGCGATTTAAGTTTAATTATTTAGGATTAATGTACTAACTCAAAATCTTACATATGCGAATAATATAACAAAACGCAGTGCAAAAATAAGTGGATATCTCTTTGTTGTATGTCAAATTTGAAGCTTCATATCTTAAGAATGACTTGCACAAAAAATAAAGATTGGTAGTATTTTGAAAACATCTCAATAAGGGATGCAAAAATGTGCAATAAAAAATCCAGGGTTCCATTTAAGAAACAAAAGACGGCGTAAACTTCAAGCGATCATCATATTGCGGGCATCATCTTATGTTCTCCTTGATATTGTACAACTTTCATCTCAAATATTTTTCTATACAGGGCGTCCCGTAACTAGTGTTACTCTCTGAAAGGGGTAGTAGAGGACGTCATTCTGAACAAGATTTTCCTTTGCAAAAATGGGGTTTGAAGCTTCGTTTTTCAATTATTAAGGAAAAACACGGACCAATTAGAGCGCGGATTTCGCGTGCTCAGACGCGAGAGCGACAGCTTTGAAAATGACGGTCGATCGTGATCGTGAACAAGCGTATCGATACCACGTCGGTATAGCGTCGGTATGATAGAAAGCTGTTAGATGAAAGTTACATTGAAAAACGAATGAAAAAATCTGAATTATTATTGAATTATTGTTAGGTTGTAGAATACATTAGAGAGGATTAGACCTCAGGCCAAGTTTTGGGCACAATAGTTTGTAAGTTTTAGGTCCTTCAGAAAACAACATTTGTTACTTTCAATAGCTTTTGACTCGTAGCAGAAATAGGACCCAAGGAGTCATTACATTCTAGCCAGTTTTTTCTTGATTTATTGCCAGTACATCTGGGGTCAGAACCCTTAGCCGTAGTCGTAGAGTCTTTTGTTTGCATTTTCCATTCATGTCGAGGTACTCCTTAGGTTTATTACTCGCTACGGTCATTTTGGGAAAAACCCAATTTTCACTTTTTTGCCACTTCTACTCAATAGTTATCATCCAATAGGAACATCATCTTTGCTATCCCTTCCAAGTTTGAGGAAGTGTAAACGCCCACTGCGAGCTTTCCTGGATTGCGGGAAAGCGTCGGAGAGGTAGATATTAGACATCATCAGACATTAGACAACTTCGTTAGATATTAAACATAACCATTAGACATTAGACATACAAAATACAAAGTTCAACATTTACACAACTCTAAATTTATGCATTTAACTTACACGCAAGTCACTCACGATTCAATAAAGTTTGATATTGTTAAACTCGAAGTTAATCACTCAATACAGTCCACTTATATCCGACTTTGAGAATTGTCACAAATTCTACGCGTCAGAGACCGTCGCTAATTATTGTCAACACGACGACGCACAAACAATTATCATTTATTAATGCATAAGAAATGAAGAAAGTAGTCCCTACTCACGTAATCAGAATAAGTCGGATTTATTCGATACATTTATTTGTTATCGGTGTATCGTCGAAATCTTTCCAACATGGAGAAATTTCGTGTTTCAAGGAATAGATGAATTCGATTGAGGAAGAGGGTAAATAAAAATTGTTTAAACACAATTGAGCCTGAAAAACCTTAATAGTTTATTGGCTCTAGCGATTCGAATTAGGGGAAAAAGCCTTGCGGCATAAAAAACCCCTTACAAAATTATGTATTCATTAACGATTCTACGGTGCAAATGTGTACGAGTATGTATACGTTATGTGTATGGTTGAGTTGATTGTGGATCGATTTGAGGAGAACAGGGTCTCGCTCAATGTTGTTCGATTTGCGTGATAATTCACGTTGCGTGAGATTATTCACGTTGCGTGAGATTATTCACGATGATCGAGTTGAGAGTATAGGACTCACTCGAATAATGTTGATGTGTACGTTTAACCACCCTACCGTGGCCTGTTCGAGGATGTAGGGCTCGCCCGAACAGTGTACAGCGTATGTACGTTTAACCACCCTACCGTGGCCTGTTCGAGGGTGTAGGACTCGCCCGAACAGTGTACAGTGTATGATTTAACCACCCTACCGTGGCCCACTCGAGGAGTGCAGGGTCTCGCTCGAATGGTGTTGTGAATGATTTCCGAACCACCCTGCATTGGTTATACAGTATTGATTCGTAACAAGCAACAGTTTTGTGATTCGTAACAAGCAAATTTCTATCCCCTTTTCTTTGTTTGAAGTCAAACAAGCTGAGTGACAGATCTGAGAAAGAGTGAGAAGTCCGTGAAACCGAAGAAGTCATAAATTTTCACGGACGATCGAACAGTATAGTGGAAAGAGGACAGAACACATATATTTTTTTCTCACTTTGATGCATAGCGATTCTGTCGTTCATTCATCTGATTCTACATCGATTCGTAATAAGCCACTCGCTCGGGTTTGGGCAGTTGCTTGTTACGAATCTGGTATATTATTCCATTCACGAAATCTTACTACTATTAAAAAGAGAAAGCATGCTATGTTCTGTCCTTGTCTAAAGAATAACATTGCTGCTCGACTGTACTACGTTGCGTTACGCGGAAACTTCTAAGTCACGATTGACTTCTTCGACTCTCGATCCGAACCGTGCAAGCTTCAACGTTCGACTGTCTTTTTCTTTTTACGAAGAATCGCCTAAATACCCTCGCGTTTCCGAAGGTAACGGACGAGAGAGACTCTATGCCTTTGTTTGTCAAAAACTGTTTAAAACGAGAGGTACCGCTGTTAGCTGGTTTATGGTCCGTACATGTCTACGGTAAGATTCGTTCGGACCGGATATGATAAACAATAGGGTCCTTGGTGACCCGTATTACAAAGTAAAAACTATTGACGGTGGCCTACGCGCCGACCGCTTGGGCCTTGCAATAAATCGCTTAGCCGCGGCATAGGTTTTGGTTCGCGGCCGAACAATCGCAAAGAAATAATAGATAAAATATGGAAAATTATTCTCGTTAGATATTGTGATGATGAAAAAGAACAAAACCTCATTTTTTAGAATTTGAATAACTTTTCTATTCAACAAATAAAAATGTGAATTGAATAATTAAGAAATTTAAATGTAGCTCACCCATTAAACCGCAAATAATCACAATAAAAATACGTCTCTGTCACCGGTCCGATCCACCGGTCCTTACTGTTAGTATAAATCAATCACCATACAGAAACTCTCAAGAAACTTCATTGTCACCTATCACTTTCATCTTTCATTATTAGTTCTCATTATAACTTTTCTCTCTCATTTTTCACTAATTTGCACTAATTTTCACTGTGAGTCCGACACGTAAATAGGACGAATGAAAACACGTGAACGAATATTCATAAATAATTTAAACTGTACTATCTTGAAAGCAAGAAAACAGAATTTTCGGTTAGAAACAATGATACATTTTATTTCGACACGTTTCTTTCGACAATAAACGACGACCGTCGATCGACGCCGCAGTCGTTCAACAGATCATCGTTGCATGGCAACCATTCGCGACATATGCCTCGCGATCGAGAACGAAACCGCGATCCGTGGCCAGTGTAACAATGTCTTCTAATAAAATATATAATTTCGATTCCTCAATTCGGATATCTTATAATGAGAATAGTATATCGTTAAACATACATATCTACATGTATGAATAATCGTTTACGCGTTTTCATTCGGTCCGTTTACCGGTCGTGCTTATGTTGTGCAATTATTATTAGAAAAAGACAGTGAAATAAATTGAGAGTTCATTGACCCTGCCAGGACATCAGCTGTTGATGCTCTGATCGGTGGATCTACCTGGTGACACAAATATTTTTTATCGAAGCTAGTTTCTTCATGAATCAATGGGTAAGTTTTATTTAAGATGTTTTTGTATTTTTAAAATTAAATATACGCAGCAATTGATTTATTTCATTTCAATGAGGTACTGCATTAGATATTCCATTCCAGTTTTATCCCATTTCATAGATAAGGTACTCATTCGTTTTGAAACGTGAATTTATTCGTTTGCTTCATTCGAAGAGTCGAAAAATTAATTTTCTTGAATTTATTCTTTTTCCTTTTCAAAGGCGTAAAATAAATACAATATACTTGCTCTGGGTAAACAACAACTAATTGGTTTATCTCTAAACATTTTAAACATATTACAATTTACGAATATAATTTAGTTTTCGCATATATTACAATTTAAATATCAAATTGTAACAAAATTTTACGCATGACGTATATAGTCGTTATGATACAAAATTTTGCTACATCTCCATGGCGGACATAGCCGTCAAACACGCTTAACTGGTTAAATTTACCCTGTATATGTGTAGGTTATGGTGTTTTTTAATGAGCTAAAGGTGTGGAATCTAAATGTCGATCGGTTAAAGTAAACAGACAGATGGATTCTTGGACTTATAATTATGATTAAATAAGCTGGTATTTGTATATAATATAATTTAATATATTTTCCAAGACCGAGTTTTACAAGTGTTGAGTGTACTTGTCAGTTAAGAACTGATTGTAATTTGCAAGTGTTATCAAATCTTTAAGTTTAATTTAATTAGTTTAGATTCCGACGGAGCAAGAATTCTTCTCAGTTGTAATGAAAAATAAAATAATTTTAAGAGAAAAAATACACCGACTTCGAAATGCACTAAAAAGTATCAAATAATTTCTATTTCATTCAATCATACAATTACGTCACAGATATGAATGAAACCTATTTACTCGTTAGGTAGTATATTAAATACATTTCAACCTTTTCGGAGGCGGCGCAAAATTAAAAGATTTTCTTGAACATGTCAACCTTTGGACAGCCGACATAGGCAAAGCTGGTATAGCTATTTTCTTTCCATACGTATAACTCGACAGCACGCCGCGAAGTAGGTGTTAGTGCGTATAGAATGTAACTATGGTCTGTCTAGATTCATAGAGCATGCGACGGAAAGCCTCGATCGCCGCATATTCTATAAAGATAGAGCCTATTTGCCGCAAATTTGGTAATTCCCGCGTCGTGGGCTCCGTTTATAGGTTCTTAGATCCATGGCTTCCACATGCGAACGAAGACAATTCAATTGCATTTATATCAGAAACGTTGCGAAATGAAGATGCAGTCGTTACATTTACGTATATTACCAGATATATCTCTAATGGTACGTATTCTTTCTCAGGATTTATTAATTTTCAATACGCCATACTACAATTAACTGGTTATTGGCAGGAACGTTTACTGAGGTATTTTTAATTTTGCGCCGCCTCCGAAAAAGTTGAAATGTATTTAATATACTACCTAACGAGTAAATAGGTTTCATTCATATCTGTTACGTAATTGTATGATTGAATGAAATAGAAATTACTTCATTAGGAAATAGAAATTATTTTATACTTTTTAGTGCATTTCGAAGTCGATGTATTTTTTTCTTGAAAATTATTTTATTTCACGCTTTTTGGTGGAATGGGGAGAATTGTATAGGATACTGTGAGACAGTTCTTCCGGGCTTTTTTTTGTCTGTGTAAATGCCATGAACATAATTAATTAAAAGACAACATGGATATTCGTTTTTCAATTTCTTTTTTCGCTAATATCTCGAAAACTAAAGCTTTCCGTTAATTATGCATAAGGAAAAAGTTGTCCAGAACCATGCCCCTGACAACATATTAAAAGCACATTAAAATCATTCGTAGTTGATTTCAAAAGTTAATAACAATTTTTCGCTAATATCTTGAAAACTAAAGCTTTCCGCGAAATTTGTATATGAACAAAATTGTTCAGAATCATGTCCGCGATAAGATATTAAAAGCGCACTAAAATCGAGAAAAGTTTATTTCAAAAGTTGCCGATTTTTTTGCAATAACAATACTTTGCAATTAAAAAATGAAAAATTTTTTGATAATGATACTAATGAGGATTCAGAACCTACCAGATGCAAAAGGTTTCGTTCCGATCGGTCCATCCAGCTAGGCGTAATCGGCGAACATACATAGGAAAAAAAAAAGAAAATACCGATCGAATTGAGTAACCTCCTCCTTTTTCGAAGTCAGTTAATGGGCAAATGAGGATCGGAGAATATCGAAAAAATGCTTAATAGTAGATTTATGAACTGTATGGTTAAAAATAGACTCGACAAGGACTCTAACCCGGTCTTGTACAAATATTCCTCCAGACTTGACGATAGATAATAGATTGGAACTCGTACAGAGATTTCTTTTACTTGACGTTCAAAATTATCTGAACCCTCGTACAGAGGCACTGCTTAATACACGCCTCATTTACAGCTAAATAATTATTGCTATAATGTTAAGGCAATTAAAGGAAATTGAAATGTTAAGCACATTTTGCGTTCAGCGATCCTTGATTATACATTAGAATTGAAGTAAAAACTCAGATGCAATAAAAATCCGAGTCTGATCGTGATAAATCAGAATTGGAATGTGATAATTTTAACTGTAGTGTGCGTTGCGAACATGACACGATATTGTAGCGCAAATCAACTATGTCCGATATGTCTTCTTCACATCTCTTTTTATACCTAAAAATCAACGGAAGAAAGTGGTAGTGGAAACGATGAGAACAGATCAATGTGAAGTTTTGGTGGGACAATTCTCGCTCACGTTGTCGAAAAATTCTAGCGCGGTACGAAATAAGAAAGTCTCAATCGACGAGAAAGTCGCATACTTGCTTCGCGGAGGTCTCGAACTACATCCGAACATTCAGCTCCAAAATAAAGTAAAAAACGCTTGATATACATAAAATTTATTAGGTTTGTCATGTTCCTTATTACTTTCTATATTTTACTTAAATTTGTACCATTACTACCTATGGATAATAGCGCTTTAAAACGATGCAATTGAACATTCTTCTTCTTTTCTCCGAGTTTAACAAAATGGACATCCAGAAACTCGATTTAGAGATATTTTCGCGCCTACTAAACTCTTCAAATCCGGTACCGTCCAATTATCACTTGTTTCGTTTATTTTCAGATGCGCTTCGCGGTGTTTTATTTAATAAGTAAGACTTGTAAAAATTGGCTTATTAATTGATCCACCTCGAAGGATGCAGCTTTTTACAGTTGTCGAAACTTATCAATCGCTGGTAAGAAGTAATCAGCAAGCCAGCGAAATATATTATTGAATAACTGTAATGATAACTGATTTGAATGTAACTAATTTTGTTGACAAAATAAATGTTTTGAAAACTTATAAAGTACATGAACTTATATCACAACCTGATAGTTTCAATTCATTTTAAATCTGCCCCGTGAAAATGGCATTTGTTGTAGTATATTGAAAAGTAAATTGTAAATTTATTGTTATCAATAAAAAAATGCTGTTATCCTTAAATACAATAACAGACTACAGATCTCCAAAAACATAATTACTATTGTTTTATTGTTGTGTTTTATTATTGTGTCTATTATGACACAATAATCACAATAAAAATGCGTGATAAACGTCAATGTTGATTCAGAAAATTTTCCAGTGGAAATTTTGATTTATCCGACAGTTTGTAAGGTAAGCATTCAATACAACTCTATGATCATGTTTTAAATTGTTACTTCAGTTAAATTTAACATTAACTATACAAAAAATAGCTGGGATATATGGAGACACTTCATTGATAATGTAAAAATGAAATGGGAGAGCTATTCATGAAAAGCCTAATTGTTGTATATCACTTGTTGAGTACAAAAATCATTTTTTTTGGAAAAATCGCTATGTGTGAGTTCGTAAGCTAATTATTTTGGCGTGAAGTGAACGTTAGAATAGCGAACGTTTATCGTAGTAGTACTTAATAACTATGGAACTATTACTTGTCAGTTTTACCTCCTTACGAGTTTTTAATTTAGCCTAAGGTGGGAGTAGTTACAATTTTTAGATTCCACATGTGATTCAAAAAGTCAAAGCGATGATTAGGTTTATTACTGTTACGGTAATTCGCAGGAGGCCGAGTGCCGGGCGTGTCACCCGTGTAACGGTACAGGCTGGATGATTGCTGGTGGGGAAATGGGGAATTCTAAATTCTGGAAAAACCTCGCCGTTCATTCTCTGTCCGGACTTTTTCCCTCCCTTCCAGCGTACTGAACATATACTTATGTAATTTATATTGCATGCCGGTCAATGGAATTAGTCTGTCTTATACCGCTCATGAAACACAAAGAAAGTGTGTCAGAACCGAGAGTGTCCCTTTTCCCTTCCCAGTTAGTCTATAGATAAAAAGAAATAGCTTAAAACGAAATAATAAATTTTTCAAATTTATCCATCTAACCAAGATTTTATGATCTGTAATTCATTATTCAAAGCTCTAAAGGTACGTGTCATGAAAGCCCCAAGTTTCTAACATTCCAAAATGCAAACGTAGTTAAATTTCTGTCCCAAAGCACCAAAGTTTATCAGTTCTATTGTTTATCAATTCTCAAGTATCAAAGTTTCCGTATTTCGAAGTTCCAAATTTTCGAAGTATCAAAATCTCCACATTTCGAAGTTTCAAACTTTCGAGGTACCAAAGTTTTGAATGATTTCGAAGATATTCTAAAGCTGCATAACTCTGAAATTTTTAATCCCACGTTTAAAAACAGTAACATTTCACAACGCATTCACTCTTTACGAATGTTTTGAGAAAAATGAGGGATTTGAATAAAAGATGAATCCGCTCAGGATCTACTATTGGGTTAAAACGTACACATTGAGAGTCTATGCTATATCTAAACCGGGTTTGACGTTGTAATATTGCAAATATATTTTGGATAACTGAAATTAGGTGAAACAATTCCCAATGATGATAAATAATAAATTGACATAACAAAGTATCCGAAAAACGGTCTGTGTCAAACAGCGTCTCACTCTGCAAGATGTCAATATCAAACTTCATATAGTAAATAGCAATCTAAGGAAAAATGAAGTACCTCAACTGCAAATAACTGATAACTAGTAAGTTTTCCTAATATTTACGTTCCTGTATCAACGTTTATCACGAGATACTGTCCAATGCGATTGGCATTTTTTTCAATCTTGGAAGTGCAAACATAACGGGAATTTTCCGTGGAACACGAGTCCTGGGACATAATGATATTAATCTCCAAACTCGTACCGTTTCTCAATGCTCGACGACAATATCGTCGTAAATTTGTGGCAAATCGAATTCAGATTTATTCTCACCGCAGAGGCATGTTTATGCGCGAGCCACCTCTCGAGCGTACAGGTGTCTACTTTCAAATCGGAGAGCCGCTACTTCGTTTGAATGTCAATTCGTTTCGCTGCACGCGGTACCCTTCAAGGAGAACGAGAAGATTTTTACGTTCAATTTTTTATTTCAATTCCTCGAATACACTTTTCTTCCATCCCTTTCGATACGATAGACAGTTCTTGAAAAGTGCTAGTCGATGGCCGAGCGTTCCGAATCGCGACACGAGACTTTCTATCTTCTTTAATAATAGACGTTTTACTTGGCATTTCGCGTGATGAGTCGCGTTGTAAATAAAGTTATTATGGCTGTGTGAATCTACGTGGCTTTTGTATATGTGATGATTATCGATCGTAGATAATAATTGACGCGCGGTTGTGTATCAATCATAACGTAATGGCAGCGGGTACGATTAACGATTGAAAGGGTTAAATGGAATTAAACTGTGACAACTTGTACTTAGCGACGAGTTTCATTATATTGAATGTCAATGATTACGTTTTACGGTCAAAGTACTGAAGGACATTGCACTGTTAGAACTTCTAAACATGTGTGATTATACACGGTGAATCAAAAGTTAGATAAGGTGAAGTGGGGTAAGTTCCTAATAGTATGTTTGTTTCCTTGTTTTGTTTCACTGTATCCCCTCTTACATTTCAGCTAAGAGTACTTATTTGCAGTATAGAGTACTTGCATAATGCAGTAAAACGCATATTATAGCAGATTTGTTAATAATTTTGCTCTTGCCCCATTGCACATGAAATAAAGTTGTAAAGTATTTAACTTCAAGTTACGCTGTTACCCCATTTTCAGGGAAAGTGCATAGTAGTTGATATTTTAAATAATTTCCTATCAAAATCAAAATGTACAAGAAAAATTAAGGTCCTGATTAATATTAAGTAAATAGTAGTAATTGTGCAAAGCGTTCGATATCGACAGCGTTAAGTATTTACATAGCAGACTGAAAATACCTACATTTAAATACCAACTTTACAGAAACCAGTCGGCATTTACCCCACTTCACCTTACTATTTAGTCGAAGTATATTTTTAAAAAACGTATAATCTACATAGTTATAGAATAATTAATAATTATTGTTGAAGTTTTGCAGTAATTTTTTACGTGACGACTATCGGTATAGTTGTATAACTCAAAACTTTGTACAACGGCATTTTGAAGAGCACCGATTATATTTGTGGAACTACATTATCTGCAGTATTTTGAATATAATAATCAAAACTTAAGTAATATGATCCCCGTTATGTTACATTACAATCCCTAATTTGAGCTGTTCAGTCCGATAATTATAAACAATTATAGGATAACGACAAAGTAAAAATATAATTATTATAAGCAATACTAAACTTTTGACTAAAAGTGTCTATGCATTCCCATCGTTTCAAATATAGTGGCAGGTAAATGAAAGTTCGAAATGTATACGGTGTCAAAAATTGTGATAATTATGCAAGACGGAACTGTACTTGAAAAATTAATGGAATACATGTAATGATAATAAATATATGTACATATATGTACATATTAGTATATGTACATCAATAACTATTAGTACCTGAAACATCTTCGAATCTATAAGGCCTCGAGGAAATTTAATGTAACCAAAATTGTACGGTTCAGAGGGGTCTATCATATAGCGATAATTATTTTTGTCTTAATGGAGATGTTTCGGAGTTTTAACTGAACAATTAGAAATTCGTTTTATAGAAAATTACTGAAAGAATACTATAGACAAGTTAAAATAAATATTTTTTGCTTGAAGGAGGAGATACACGATAATTCAGATAACTGGAATAACAATAATTGACAATAGATAGCCTAAAAATAATAATATTAAATGGAATAATGATTAATAATGAATACATTTTACAGATACTAATAATTAGATTTATTATTTTTTATGTTTTAATTGTTATTATAATATTAGAAATGTTGAAACTTTAGTTCTTGTTATAAATACATACATATATAAAAATTGTATTCTACATTTTCCACTTATTTTGTTACATAAATATTTTTTAGCCGTATTAATAAATTATTAACGTCTTCTATATCTTCTAAAATTGTTTTCGTTCGATTTTCTTTGTATTTCATTTCACGTACTTTAGCTACATTTAAATTTCTTTGACTTCTCAAAATAATAAAGTAGAATCTTTATCATTTTATGTATTATCACATTATTGAGTATTTTTAAAGTTTTCTTATGTACCCCTGATTTTTTCAAGTCTTGACAATATCATGGTTTTTATATTTGTAACATATTTTGTGGTATATAGTTGAAAGTTTGTGCCTTTTTCCATTATTTTATCTATTCGCTATATAATAGTGTATATTGTTTATCTTTAGTTATGAATTATATGTATAACATCCATTATTTTTCTAATACTTTTATTCGTCTGTACAAATAAAGTCTCAAAGGGTGTTTGCGTGTGTAAAAACCGACAAATGTATTTTGACTTTTACTGTGTTCTAAACTTATTTTCGTCCGTTTCTTCTTTTTTACATAAAATGGATTAATCACGTTTATATGACTGTACTGTAAAAAATAAGTATATTTTTTAGAAATTTGATTTTGGCTCTCCTAACGTTAACGAATTTTTAATTTTTTATGTAATATAATTGTAATTTTTCGTATTTTCGCTTCACGTTTTTCGAAAAATTTATAATAGTGGAATTTTTCTTGTGTTAAAGATTTGTCTTTATTTAATTTTAAAATTAAATTCCACAGTTAACTGTTTACATTTAGCAAAAAGATGACCGAGTTTGAAAACAGTGTTGAAGTATTGAAAATATTAAAATCTGAAGACGCCAAACCTTACAAGCCTGTATACAGAAAGGAATATAAAAAGTATACAAAATATATTCATATGTAGATTATAGATACTTGTAAAATTTATTAAATACATATGAAATCCAACTCAATCCATAAAAATTAAGAAATCATTTATACGAGCTTGAAAAATGAGACCAAATTCAAATGGTCACAACTACGATGAAAATGATTGTGCCGGTATCGTTGAATAATTGTTTAACTGTATCAGAACAACTCAATTTTTCGACGGTGAATACGCACAGTTTATTTCAATTATTATATAACACACGTATTATAATTTAGTCTGCGAGTGACATCAATATTGCAATCAAAGCCGAAATACTTGATCCCGCAACGAAAGTCTTTGCAAAATATAAAGTAAAGTCCGTAATGACAAACAAGTACGTCCCGTAGTGACAAGTTATAAGTGAAGCCTCGTAACAACAAATATAAAGAAAGAAGCGCGTAGCAACAAATATAAGAGAATGAATCGAAGTGAAGTGCGGGCCCGGTGCCCTCGCTTATTTTATACGTTTCACTCCCCTACGACGTCTCCTAGCAACCACCCGATTTCTTCGAAATCTGCCACGTGCCCTCCATCGACCTTGGCTTCGCGGTCATCCCTCTACGACCGATCCTTGCGATGCCGCCCGCCCTTTGCGGCCGAGCCGCCGCGCCGCCACGCCGCGCGCCGATACCGATGTCGCGCCGGCACTTGCCGGTACCCGCCGTCAAACGGAGCGGTCCGCGCCTTTGTACTCGTTTCTCGAAAATTACGCATCAGGAGACGTCGCCGAAGAGTGCCTTTCTTTTCTGCCGAAGTGCGCACCTGGGTTCGCCGGCATTTCGCGGTGGATCAAATACTTATTAATTGGCATTTTTCTCGGAACTTCAGAGCATGTGCCACGTGCCACTTTTGCCACGTGCCATTGCCACGTGCACCACGCACGTGTACATTTCTTAGAAAAATTAATTATCTATCGTCTTCGAGTGCGACCGATCCCGCAGACAGCTAGCCGGAGCGCAGGGCAAGCAAGCTCGCCCTCGCCCGGGTTCTCACCTCTCCCGAGCGGAGTGGCCCTCGGTGTTTTGGTGAGCACCACCACTCCCGGGCGGATTGGTTACCCCCGGTGCTACGATGGTGTTTTTCATGCCGAGACACTCATGGTGTTCGACGAATACGGCCACAGGTTTCCCCGTGCACGTAGGGCTTCGAGGCATGGAAACTCGCCATGCCTGCTGCTTTTGACCAGTCGTCCCCGAAAACCCCGCTAAATTCATTAAATCTTATGTTTATCTTTAAATTTTCATTCCATGCTCTGAAATGCCTCAATTGGCCAGTTCTATCCGTAACAATCCTCCCCCTCGTACAAAATTCATTTAATTTTGTACCTCATTTATTCCTAGTAGTTTTATTAGTTTTCGTGCCGGACGTATAAAATCACCCGTTCGTGTGCGCACCTCGGCCACTCTGACTTCTTTATCTACACCGGGAAATACTCGTGTAACGGTCCCTTTTCGCCAACTATTTCGCGGTGCTTGTAAGTCTACTATCAACACTATATCGCCTACTTCTAAGGGATTTTCCTTTTCGGTCCATTTCTTACGCGGTACGAGCGTAGGTAAATATTCGCGCAACCATCGTTTCCAAAACGCCTCCGAGAAACTCTGCGCTGTTCGCCACTGTTTTCGCAAACATACATTTTGAAGATCATATCTACCTAGCTGAACCTCACCCGAGGACGATCCTATCAGGAAATGATTTGGCGTCAGTGCCTCTTTATCGCGAGGGTCCAACGACACGTGCGTGAGCGGCCGCGAGTTTACCGAATGTTCGGCTTCTGCAAAGAGCGTAGAAAGAACTTCTTCGGAGGGTGCTTGTTCCCTTAAGATCACGTTTAACGCGGTTTTTACCGACCTAATCAATCGTTCCCACGCCCCACCCATATGCGGTGCGTCAGGGGGGTTGAAAACCCATTTCACGCGTTTCGACAATGCGTATTCCTCGATCTTAGCTCGGTCCATACTCGCGGTCGCGTCTTTCAGCTCCTTATCCGCGCCCCGAAAGTTCGTCCCATTGTCGCTGTAGACCACCTGCGGTGAGCCTCTTCGCGCCGCGAGTCTTTGTAATGCCATTATGGCCGAACTAGCACTTAGCGAATGCGCGATCTCTAAGTGGATGGCCCTTGTCGTGAGACACGTAAACAACACTCCCCAACGTTTCTCTCTTCGCCGCCCGATTTTTACCATCATCGGTCCAAAGTAGTCGATCCCACAGTTTGTAAAGGGTCTCTGCCGAAAAGCTACACGCCCGACCGGTAGCGCGGACATCAACGGGTTCTGTGGCCTGCCTCGCCGTATACGACATACAATACACCTACTTATGAGCGAACGTAAAACGCGTCGAAGACCGATTATATGGTATTTTTGCCTTAATTCGTTGACTACCGCGTCGCTACTCGCGTGATAGAACTTCCGATGATATTCTGCAATTAGTAATTTTGTCGCGGGGTGTCGACCCTCAAGTATGATTGGTCGGTTGTCAAAGCCCTCAAGTCCCGTTGCCGTTACGCGCCCGTTTGCCCTCAAAATTCCCTGTTCGTCTACGTATGGACTTAAACCGGCGATTTTACTTCCCTTGTTGATATTACGGCCGTTTCTCAACGCAACTATCTCAGCTCCGAAATATTCTTCCTGGATAACGCGGTACCAATACTGTTCCCCTATCTGAACTATTTCCAACGGTTCTTTCACGGTGTTCTTCCCCTTCCAACGACCGACGATCGCGTGTACTCGTCGCGCGATGACGAGAAGACCGCGCCAACCCATCAATCTTATCGGTAGCGAAAATTCTGCTTTTACCGTCGCCGCCACGTAGACGCACGCTTTCCGCTGCTCCAATCCGTCGATTGTCGCCTTCTCTTTCGCGGTCAACGTTTTTCTATCGGCCATTCGGATTCCGGACGTCGCAAAAATTCCGGGCCTTCAAACCATCGCGGGCTTATAAATTCGGAGCTATTTTCGAAGCGCGTCGCGTCGTCCGCGGGATTCTGACCGGTCGGAACCCATCGCCACTCCGTCGTCCGCGTGTTTTCCCCGATCTCTCCTAAACGGTTCGCTACGAATACTTGACGCGTCCGCGGCTCCGATCTGATCCATGAAATCACCGTGATCGAGTCTGACCAAAAAACTCGCCTACTAATTTTAATGTCTAGCTCCTTTTCTACGAACGTCGCGAGTCTTGTCCCCATCAGGGCCGCCTGTAACTCTAATCGCGGTATCGTCAACGGTTTTAACGGCGCGACTCTACTTTTGGCCATGATCAAGGAAACGTGCGCGGATTCAGACTCATTTTCGTTTTCGAACCGCAGATAAGCTACCGCCGCGTAAGCCGTTAAGCTCGCGTCGCAAAACACGTGGAGTTGCGCTTCTGACTCCCGCGATTCCGTTACCCCGTAACACCTCGGCATCCGGCATTCTTTTACCCTGTCTATCATGGACACCCACTTGCGCCAACGGACAAAATCTTCCTCCCGTAGTGGGTCATCCCAATTTATACCGCTTCGCCATATTTCCTGCATGATGATTTTTGACTTTAACGTGAACGGCGCGAGGACACCGAGCGGATCGAAAACCGACATGATAACGCGTAAGAACTCTCGTTTGGTGGGCTTCTTTTCGCCTAGCAGGATTTCTTTTGGTATGTTCTTTAACTCGACATTGAATTTGAGTTCGTCAGTCTGTGTGTCCCAGAAAAGGCCGAGGACCCTCTCTCCCCCTCGGTCGCCTAACCGCATGTCGCCCTGCTCTAACCGTTGCCCGTGATCGACGGAATTTCGCAAGGCCTCCGCCTTGTTGCTCGCCCAACCATGCATGGCGAAATTCGCTCGCGCGTTTATCGCGATTACATCCCGAACGAGCTCTGCCGCTTCGCGCACGGTTCTTCGACTCGATAAGAAATCGTCCATATAGCTATCATTAATGATACTTCTAACTGCCTCCGGGTGAGCTTCATTACAGTCTTTCGCGTTCTTGTCTTTGACGTAGATCGCGCTACACGGGGGTGATTTGGCGCCGAAGATTAACGTCGACATCTCGTAAATGTCCGGTTCTCTATTCCTGTCTTTTCCTCGCCATAGGAATCTCTGCGCACCACGATCGCTTTCCCGAATTTGCACGCGTAGGAACATATCTGAAATGTCCGCCTTCACCGCGACCGCGTATTGTCTAAACCGAATTAATATTCCCGGCAATGATTTTAATAGGTCCGGACCTGACATCAGCTGGTCGTTCAAACTTATTCCTCCGGTTTTTGCCGCGGCATCGAAAACTAATCGAACTTTATTTGGCTTGTTTACGTTTCGCACTCCGAAGTGCGGTAGATACCACGTCCTATCCCGCTCCCACATTTTCTCAACCCTTTGAGCGTAACCCTGATCCAGAAAGCGCTGCATTTCCTGGTAATATAAACGTGCATATTCGGGATCGCGATCTAACCTTCGTTCTAATAATTCTAACCTTTTCCGCGCAGTAGACAACCGTTCGTGCTCGGCGCGTGATCGTCCTTCCATAAGAGGCCCGTTTCCCAGATTTTTCCCTTACGCGAACTAGTTTCCTCTAGTATCCGCAACGCGCGATCCTGCTCGCCTTTACACGCGACGCTATCCTTTATTCCGGTATATTCTAGCGCGAAATAACCCTTTACTAAGTCGTCTAAAGAAGTCAGAGCCTCCCCTGTACATTGGTATTCGCTTACCTCTATTTTGTATACCGCGCGTGAGGAGCATTTTGCGGACCCATGCACGGTCCAGCCAAGACGGGAGCGCGAAACCGCCAAATCTGTACCTACTATCTCGCGCAGTTCCCGTGTTACGATTAGGTCCCAATTGTCCTGACCGATTAATAATTCTACTCGTGCTCCGTGGTACGGTCGGATCTCCACGTCTTTGGCGGCATCGTGTACCCGCGCAATAATGTCCCGGCTGATCGACTGTGTAGGAAACTTCAGATTTTTTACGGTTATCGCTCCGCGGATCCGGTGCGTGCCGAAAATCCCCTCTACGTCAAAATCTACCTTTTTGCTGTTCTCTAATCGAATTTCTCCTTCGCCTATTCCTTTTATAGACACGTCTATTCGCGATCCTTTCGCCCCTAGGTCTCGCGCCAGTCTATCGTCTATCAGGGTGACCGTGGAACCCTCGTCTAGTAACGCGAATGTATCTATTGTTCGCTTCGGCCCACCCGCGCGTACCGCTATAATTTTCAGCAATACGCTTTGCCCGTCTAGTCAACTATCTATGGAACCGCGATTTTCCCCCGACCTGTTGTCGCTCGCGACGTATGCCCTGCTCGGTGCACTCTCTCCCCCGGATATCGCCCCGCGCTGAGCCTCATTTTCCGCACTATTTGCGTCGACATATTTATGCAACAGGATGTGATGCTGCCTCTTGCAGACCTTACACATCTCACTTTTGCAATCGTTTCTTGAATGACCGGGCCTCAAACACCCGAAGCATAGGTTGTACTTTTTCACGAGATCCCAGCGCTTACTCACGGGCTCACGGGCAAAGAAGAGGCATTTCGGCGACGGATGATTATCTTTTTTGCAAAACGCGCATTTTCGAGTTTCAGTCGCGTTTGCTTCTACGCGCCTATCTCGCCGTTCTGCTACGCATACCACAGCCGTTTTCGCCGACGGCCGCCGCGATCCACCGAACGCGCCGCGATCTACCCTTTGTGTCGGTCGTTCCGTCGTGAAGTCGATATCAAAAATCCCGGCTTCCGTAGCTAATTCGGCTTCCGCGTATATGAAATCCGCGAGTTTCTCGAGTTCCGATTTCTCTTCTCTAACGCTTACGGCGTACCGGTTATATGCATATCGCAATGCTATCGGTATCTTATGTCCCACGGATTTTACTAGTTCGGGGCTGTGCAGGTACCCTAATAACCTAAACGTTTTAAACGCTACCACTGCACTGCGTAACTTCGTCGCGAATTGTACGAGAGAAATTCTCCCCGAATCTATCTCCGGCAACGTTTTTAATTCCGCGACGATTTTCTCGGCAGCGGCCCGTTTATTCCCGAAATGCAATTCTAACGTCTTTATTATTGTGTCCGCGTCGCGGCTACTCGCGAGCAAAGTTTTAACCACGTCGCGCGCCTCGCCCTTTAGGGCATCGAACAATCGTGCAATGTTTTCGCGGTCCGAGTATCCGCCCGATTCGGATGACGATATATATGCCTCCTTAAAGTGTAGCCACTCTAAGGGATCACCGGAGAAGCTAGGTAACGCTTTCGCGGTTGTGAGACGATTTACTAATCGCGAACTTCCTTCCCCTGCGAGCGACGCTTCACGTACCGCCGCTAACGTACGTTCGATAGCCGCGGATAGTCGATCAGCCGGGTCAATAAAGGATTGCTCACTCACGTTTCGTTGACGCCTTACTGGTAACGCGGTGCTGTTGCTCCATGGCTGATGCGTTGCCCTGTCGTCCTCGCTGCCCTGGATTTCCTCCGCCTCGTCGGAGAAGTCCGTGTCCTCGTCGGCTGCGGATGGGATGCTCGCCTCCGTGGGTTGCCGCTGCCATCCTGCTCCGTGACCGCTGCCTCCTGGCAGCTCCTGCTGCCGCTGTTTCCCAGTGATCCTTGTTGCCCGACGCCCCTGTCGGATGACAGGTAGGATGGGAGACGGTGCCCTGGAAGGCCCCGCAGAATCGTTGTCCTCCATGGTTGCTGGTCCTGGTCCTGGATCTGCCAATGCTCTCGCCTTCGCTGGTCTGCCCCGCTTGGCCGCTGGCTGCTTCCCTGACTGCTGGACTGCTGCTCGTTTTCCTCGTACCATTGTCTCGAGTAAAGTTCACTTTGTGTGTCACTCGCACTTCCACACAAGTCACGATATCGCATCAAACACCGTCTGTCCGGTCAAAGTGTCCCGGGTTTCGGCACCAAAAATTGTATCAGAACAACTCAATTTTTCGACGGTGAATACGCACAGTTTATTTCAATTATTATATAACACACGTATTATAATTTAGTCTGCGAGTGACATCAATATTGCAATCAAAGCCGAAATACTTGATCCCGCAACGAAAGTCTTTGCAAAATATAAAGTAAAGTCCGTAATGACAAACAAGTACGTCCCGTAGTGACAAGTTATAAGTGAAGCCTCGTAACAACAAATATAAAGAAAGAAGCGCGTAGCAACAAATATAAGAGAATGAATCGAAGTGAAGTGCGGGCCCGGTGCCCTCGCTTATTTTATACGTTTCACTCCCCTACGACGTCTCCTAGCAACCACCCGATTTCTTCGAAATCTGCCACGTGCCCTCCATCGACCTTGGCTTCGCGGTCATCCCTCTACGACCGATCCTTGCGATGCCGCCCGCCCTTTGCGGCCGAGCCGCCGCGCCGCCACGCCGCGCGCCGATACCGATGTCGCGCCGGCACTTGCCGGTACCCGCCGTCAAACGGAGCGGTCCGCGCCTTTGTACTCGTTTCTCGAAAATTACGCATCAGGAGACGTCGCCGAAGAGTGCCTTTCTTTTCTGCCGAAGTGCGCACCTGGGTTCGCCGGCATTTCGCGGTGGATCAAATACTTATTAATTGGCATTTTTCTCGGAACTTCAGAGCATGTGCCACGTGCCACTTTTGCCACGTGCCATTGCCACGTGCACCACGCACGTGTACATTTCTTAGAAAAATTAATTATCTATCGTCTTCGAGTGCGACCGATCCCGCAGACAGCTAGCCGGAGCGCAGGGCAAGCAAGCTCGCCCTCGCCCGGGTTCTCACCTCTCCCGAGCGGAGTGGCCCTCGGTGTTTTGGTGAGCACCACCACTCCCGGGCGGATTGGTTACCCCCGGTGCTACGATGGTGTTTTTCATGCCGAGACACTCATGGTGTTCGACGAATACGGCCACAGGTTTCCCCGTGCACGTAGGGCTTCGAGGCATGGAAACTCGCCATGCCTGCTGCTTTTGACCAGTCGTCCCCGAAAACCCCGCTAAATTCATTAAATCTTATGTTTATCTTTAAATTTTCATTCCATGCTCTGAAATGCCTCAATTGGCCAGTTCTATCCGTAACAATCCTCCCCCTCGTACAAAATTCATTTAATTTTGTACCTCATTTATTCCTAGTAGTTTTATTAGTTTTCGTGCCGGACGTATAAAATCACCCGTTCGTGTGCGCACCTCGGCCACTCTGACTTCTTTATCTACACCGGGAAATACTCGTGTAACGGTCCCTTTTCGCCAACTATTTCGCGGTGCTTGTAAGTCTACTATCAACACTATATCGCCTACTTCTAAGGGATTTTCCTTTTCGGTCCATTTCTTACGCGGTACGAGCGTAGGTAAATATTCGCGCAACCATCGTTTCCAAAACGCCTCCGAGAAACTCTGCGCTGTTCGCCACTGTTTTCGCAAACATACATTTTGAAGATCATATCTACCTAGCTGAACCTCACCCGAGGACGATCCTATCAGGAAATGATTTGGCGTCAGTGCCTCTTTATCGCGAGGGTCCAACGACACGTGCGTGAGCGGCCGCGAGTTTACCGAATGTTCGGCTTCTGCAAAGAGCGTAGAAAGAACTTCTTCGGAGGGTGCTTGTTCCCTTAAGATCACGTTTAACGCGGTTTTTACCGACCTAATCAATCGTTCCCACGCCCCACCCATATGCGGTGCGTCAGGGGGGTTGAAAACCCATTTCACGCGTTTCGACAATGCGTATTCCTCGATCTTAGCTCGGTCCATACTCGCGGTCGCGTCTTTCAGCTCCTTATCCGCGCCCCGAAAGTTCGTCCCATTGTCGCTGTAGACCACCTGCGGTGAGCCTCTTCGCGCCGCGAGTCTTTGTAATGCCATTATGGCCGAACTAGCACTTAGCGAATGCGCGATCTCTAAGTGGATGGCCCTTGTCGTGAGACACGTAAACAACACTCCCCAACGTTTCTCTCTTCGCCGCCCGATTTTTACCATCATCGGTCCAAAGTAGTCGATCCCACAGTTTGTAAAGGGTCTCTGCCGAAAAGCTACACGCCCGACCGGTAGCGCGGACATCAACGGGTTCTGTGGCCTGCCTCGCCGTATACGACATACAATACACCTACTTATGAGCGAACGTAAAACGCGTCGAAGACCGATTATATGGTATTTTTGCCTTAATTCGTTGACTACCGCGTCGCTACTCGCGTGATAGAACTTCCGATGATATTCTGCAATTAGTAATTTTGTCGCGGGGTGTCGACCCTCAAGTATGATTGGTCGGTTGTCAAAGCCCTCAAGTCCCGTTGCCGTTACGCGCCCGTTTGCCCTCAAAATTCCCTGTTCGTCTACGTATGGACTTAAACCGGCGATTTTACTTCCCTTGTTGATATTACGGCCGTTTCTCAACGCAACTATCTCAGCTCCGAAATATTCTTCCTGGATAACGCGGTACCAATACTGTTCCCCTATCTGAACTATTTCCAACGGTTCTTTCACGGTGTTCTTCCCCTTCCAACGACCGACGATCGCGTGTACTCGTCGCGCGATGACGAGAAGACCGCGCCAACCCATCAATCTTATCGGTAGCGAAAATTCTGCTTTTACCGTCGCCGCCACGTAGACGCACGCTTTCCGCTGCTCCAATCCGTCGATTGTCGCCTTCTCTTTCGCGGTCAACGTTTTTCTATCGGCCATTCGGATTCCGGACGTCGCAAAAATTCCGGGCCTTCAAACCATCGCGGGCTTATAAATTCGGAGCTATTTTCGAAGCGCGTCGCGTCGTCCGCGGGATTCTGACCGGTCGGAACCCATCGCCACTCCGTCGTCCGCGTGTTTTCCCCGATCTCTCCTAAACGGTTCGCTACGAATACTTGACGCGTCCGCGGCTCCGATCTGATCCATGAAATCACCGTGATCGAGTCTGACCAAAAAACTCGCCTACTAATTTTAATGTCTAGCTCCTTTTCTACGAACGTCGCGAGTCTTGTCCCCATCAGGGCCGCCTGTAACTCTAATCGCGGTATCGTCAACGGTTTTAACGGCGCGACTCTACTTTTGGCCATGATCAAGGAAACGTGCGCGGATTCAGACTCATTTTCGTTTTCGAACCGCAGATAAGCTACCGCCGCGTAAGCCGTTAAGCTCGCGTCGCAAAACACGTGGAGT
This sequence comes from Megachile rotundata, assembly GCF_050947335.1. NCBI lineage: Eukaryota > Metazoa > Arthropoda > Insecta > Hymenoptera > Megachilidae > Megachile > Megachile rotundata. Next base: position 1,855,832 of record NC_134986.1, read on the forward strand.
TGCGCTTCTGACTCCCGCGATTCCGTTACCCCGTAACACCTCGGCATCCGGCATTCTTTTACCCTGTCTATCATGGACACCCACTTGCGCCAACGGACAAAATCTTCCTCCCGTAGTGGGTCATCCCAATTTATACCGCTTCGCCATATTTCCTGCATGATGATTTTTGACTTTAACGTGAACGGCGCGAGGACACCGAGCGGATCGAAAACCGACATGATAACGCGTAAGAACTCTCGTTTGGTGGGCTTCTTTTCGCCTAGCAGGATTTCTTTTGGTATGTTCTTTAACTCGACATTGAATTTGAGTTCGTCAGTCTGTGTGTCCCAGAAAAGGCCGAGGACCCTCTCTCCCCCTCGGTCGCCTAACCGCATGTCGCCCTGCTCTAACCGTTGCCCGTGATCGACGGAATTTCGCAAGGCCTCCGCCTTGTTGCTCGCCCAACCATGCATGGCGAAATTCGCTCGCGCGTTTATCGCGATTACATCCCGAACGAGCTCTGCCGCTTCGCGCACGGTTCTTCGACTCGATAAGAAATCGTCCATATAGCTATCATTAATGATACTTCTAACTGCCTCCGGGTGAGCTTCATTACAGTCTTTCGCGTTCTTGTCTTTGACGTAGATCGCGCTACACGGGGGTGATTTGGCGCCGAAGATTAACGTCGACATCTCGTAAATGTCCGGTTCTCTATTCCTGTCTTTTCCTCGCCATAGGAATCTCTGCGCACCACGATCGCTTTCCCGAATTTGCACGCGTAGGAACATATCTGAAATGTCCGCCTTCACCGCGACCGCGTATTGTCTAAACCGAATTAATATTCCCGGCAATGATTTTAATAGGTCCGGACCTGACATCAGCTGGTCGTTCAAACTTATTCCTCCGGTTTTTGCCGCGGCATCGAAAACTAATCGAACTTTATTTGGCTTGTTTACGTTTCGCACTCCGAAGTGCGGTAGATACCACGTCCTATCCCGCTCCCACATTTTCTCAACCCTTTGAGCGTAACCCTGATCCAGAAAGCGCTGCATTTCCTGGTAATATAAACGTGCATATTCGGGATCGCGATCTAACCTTCGTTCTAATAATTCTAACCTTTTCCGCGCAGTAGACAACCGTTCGTGCTCGGCGCGTGATCGTCCTTCCATAAGAGGCCCGTTTCCCAGATTTTTCCCTTACGCGAACTAGTTTCCTCTAGTATCCGCAACGCGCGATCCTGCTCGCCTTTACACGCGACGCTATCCTTTATTCCGGTATATTCTAGCGCGAAATAACCCTTTACTAAGTCGTCTAAAGAAGTCAGAGCCTCCCCTGTACATTGGTATTCGCTTACCTCTATTTTGTATACCGCGCGTGAGGAGCATTTTGCGGACCCATGCACGGTCCAGCCAAGACGGGAGCGCGAAACCGCCAAATCTGTACCTACTATCTCGCGCAGTTCCCGTGTTACGATTAGGTCCCAATTGTCCTGACCGATTAATAATTCTACTCGTGCTCCGTGGTACGGTCGGATCTCCACGTCTTTGGCGGCATCGTGTACCCGCGCAATAATGTCCCGGCTGATCGACTGTGTAGGAAACTTCAGATTTTTTACGGTTATCGCTCCGCGGATCCGGTGCGTGCCGAAAATCCCCTCTACGTCAAAATCTACCTTTTTGCTGTTCTCTAATCGAATTTCTCCTTCGCCTATTCCTTTTATAGACACGTCTATTCGCGATCCTTTCGCCCCTAGGTCTCGCGCCAGTCTATCGTCTATCAGGGTGACCGTGGAACCCTCGTCTAGTAACGCGAATGTATCTATTGTTCGCTTCGGCCCACCCGCGCGTACCGCTATAATTTTCAGCAATACGCTTTGCCCGTCTAGTCAACTATCTATGGAACCGCGATTTTCCCCCGACCTGTTGTCGCTCGCGACGTATGCCCTGCTCGGTGCACACTCTCCCCCGGATATCGCCCCGCGCTGAGCCTCATTTTCCGCACTATTTGCGTCGACATATTTATGCAACAGGATGTGATGCTGCCTCTTGCAGACCTTACACATCTCACTTTTGCAATCGTTTCTTGAATGACCGGGCCTCAAACACCCGAAGCATAGGTTGTACTTTTTCACGAGATCCCAGCGCTTACTCACGGGCTCACGGGCAAAGAAGAGGCATTTCGGCGACGGATGATTATCTTTTTTGCAAAACGCGCATTTTCGAGTTTCAGTCGCGTTTGCTTCTACGCGCCTATCTCGCCGTTCTGCTACGCATACCACAGCCGTTTTCGCCGACGGCCGCCGCGATCCACCGAACGCGCCGCGATCTACCCTTTGTGTCGGTCGTTCCGTCGTGAAGTCGATATCAAAAATCCCGGCTTCCGTAGCTAATTCGGCTTCCGCGTATATGAAATCCGCGAGTTTCTCGAGTTCCGATTTCTCTTCTCTAACGCTTACGGCGTACCGGTTATATGCATATCGCAATGCTATCGGTATCTTATGTCCCACGGATTTTACTAGTTCGGGGCTGTGCAGGTACCCTAATAACCTAAACGTTTTAAACGCTACCACTGCACTGCGTAACTTCGTCGCGAATTGTACGAGAGAAATTCTCCCCGAATCTATCTCCGGCAACGTTTTTAATTCCGCGACGATTTTCTCGGCAGCGGCCCGTTTATTCCCGAAATGCAATTCTAACGTCTTTATTATTGTGTCCGCGTCGCGGCTACTCGCGAGCAAAGTTTTAACCACGTCGCGCGCCTCGCCCTTTAGGGCATCGAACAATCGTGCAATGTTTTCGCGGTCCGAGTATCCGCCCGATTCGGATGACGATATATATGCCTCCTTAAAGTGTAGCCACTCTAAGGGATCACCGGAGAAGCTAGGTAACGCTTTCGCGGTTGTGAGACGATTTACTAATCGCGAACTTCCTTCCCCTGCGAGCGACGCTTCACGTACCGCCGCTAACGTACGTTCGATAGCCGCGGATAGTCGATCAGCCGGGTCAATAAAGGATTGCTCACTCACGTTTCGTTGACGCCTTACTGGTAACGCGGTGCTGTTGCTCCATGGCTGATGCGTTGCCCTGTCGTCCTCGCTGCCCTGGATTTCCTCCGCCTCGTCGGAGAAGTCCGTGTCCTCGTCGGCTGCGGATGGGATGCTCGCCTCCGTGGGTTGCCGCTGCCATCCTGCTCCGTGACCGCTGCCTCCTGGCAGCTCCTGCTGCCGCTGTTTCCCAGTGATCCTTGTTGCCCGACGCCCCTGTCGGATGACAGGTAGGATGGGAGACGGTGCCCTGGAAGGCCCCGCAGAATCGTTGTCCTCCATGGTTGCTGGTCCTGGTCCTGGATCTGCCAATGCTCTCGCCTTCGCTGGTCTGCCCCGCTTGGCCGCTGGCTGCTTCCCTGACTGCTGGACTGCTGCTCGTTTTCCTCGTACCATTGTCTCGAGTAAAGTTCACTTTGTGTGTCACTCGCACTTCCACACAAGTCACGATATCGCATCAAACACCGTCTGTCCGGTCAAAGTGTCCCGGGTTTCGGCACCAAAAATTGTATCAGAACAACTCAATTTTTCGACGGTGAATACGCACAGTTTATTTCAATTATTATATAACACACGTATTATAATTTAGTCTGCGAGTGACATCAATATTGCAATCAAAGCCGAAATACTTGATCCCGCAACGAAAGTCTTTGCAAAATATAAAGTAAAGTCCGTAATGACAAACAAGTACGTCCCGTAGTGACAAGTTATAAGTGAAGCCTCGTAACAACAAATATAAAGAAAGAAGCGCGTAGCAACAAATATAAGAGAATGAATCGAAGTGAAGTGCGGGCCCGGTGCCCTCGCTTATTTTATACGTTTCACTCCCCTACGACGTCTCCTAGCAACCACCCGATTTCTTCGAAATCTGCCACGTGCCCTCCATCGACCTTGGCTTCGCGGTCATCCCTCTACGACCGATCCTTGCGATGCCGCCCGCCCTTTGCGGCCGAGCCGCCGCGCCGCCACGCCGCGCGCCGATACCGATGTCGCGCCGGCACTTGCCGGTACCCGCCGTCAAACGGAGCGGTCCGCGCCTTTGTACTCGTTTCTCGAAAATTACGCATCAGGAGACGTCGCCGAAGAGTGCCTTTCTTTTCTGCCGAAGTGCGCACCTGGGTTCGCCGGCATTTCGCGGTGGATCAAATACTTATTAATTGGCATTTTTCTCGGAACTTCAGAGCATGTGCCACGTGCCACTTTTGCCACGTGCCATTGCCACGTGCACCACGCACGTGTACATTTCTTAGAAAAATTAATTATCTATCGTCTTCGAGTGCGACCGATCCCGCAGACAGCTAGCCGGAGCGCAGGGCAAGCAAGCTCGCCCTCGCCCGGGTTCTCACCTCTCCCGAGCGGAGTGGCCCTCGGTGTTTTGGTGAGCACCACCACTCCCGGGCGGATTGGTTACCCCCGGTGCTACGATGGTGTTTTTCATGCCGAGACACTCATGGTGTTCGACGAATACGGCCACAGGTTTCCCCGTGCACGTAGGGCTTCGAGGCATGGAAACTCGCCATGCCTGCTGCTTTTGACCAGTCGTCCCCGAAAACCCCGCTAAATTCATTAAATCTTATGTTTATCTTTAAATTTTCATTCCATGCTCTGAAATGCCTCAATTGGCCAGTTCTATCCGTAACAATCCTCCCCCTCGTACAAAATTCATTTAATTTTGTACCTCATTTATTCCTAGTAGTTTTATTAGTTTTCGTGCCGGACGTATAAAATCACCCGTTCGTGTGCGCACCTCGGCCACTCTGACTTCTTTATCTACACCGGGAAATACTCGTGTAACGGTCCCTTTTCGCCAACTATTTCGCGGTGCTTGTAAGTCTACTATCAACACTATATCGCCTACTTCTAAGGGATTTTCCTTTTCGGTCCATTTCTTACGCGGTACGAGCGTAGGTAAATATTCGCGCAACCATCGTTTCCAAAACGCCTCCGAGAAACTCTGCGCTGTTCGCCACTGTTTTCGCAAACATACATTTTGAAGATCATATCTACCTAGCTGAACCTCACCCGAGGACGATCCTATCAGGAAATGATTTGGCGTCAGTGCCTCTTTATCGCGAGGGTCCAACGACACGTGCGTGAGCGGCCGCGAGTTTACCGAATGTTCGGCTTCTGCAAAGAGCGTAGAAAGACCCAATTTGATGTTAAATAAAATTGGCTTATTAACAATTATTTTTGTTGAACAATTTTTAATTATTAAACATTTATTTTTATTCAAATTTCTAAGATTTTAACCGTCACTCTTCTGCGTAGTTGTAGCGATACAAACAGTACTTTGTTAATTTTAAAAAAACTTTCCTTAACTGTGTAGCCCTCCATGTGATGAATTAAATCTTGTACGTTGCATTTTTATGGGTCGAAAGTGATTTACTTTCTGTGTAAACCGAGTCATTTTTATGTTTGCCATGCGATTTCTTTTGACCAAATTATTCGACTTTGAATGAGAAATTGGACAAAAGTATTCGTACACTTGAAATATTGAAATAAAAAGAATATTTCGTATTATTAAGTATATTTAATCATATGTAGCTGTATACTAAACATTACACTTACAGCAACAAATAACCGAAAACCGAAGGCAATAACATCATGTAGTAAGTTGAAATACACGAGACTGTAAGAAATCTTACAAAAGAGTTTATGAGAGGAAAGGAAAGATTGCACGGCATTAAATTGATATCCAACTGTGCAAATGTTTATGTTTACATTAAATTTTGTCGCCAAAATATTAATCACCTATTGGCATTCTTAATGAACGCGATTTGAGGACAATAAGTTGTTGATTAGTGTTATGCGCGTCGACTGCCATGGTCATTAGCCCGGGACAATAAGTGTTTTACCATATTAAATTAAGCTGTTTAAGCAACAATTTATAACTTCTGAAACAATGGATTCTGCCTTTCAAAATCATTATATTGCGTCTTTATTTATTGAATATTATCAAATTATGCAAAAATAGGTAAAAAATAATGCTGGTCCACTATGAAGATTAACCCCATGTCGATCCACAGTGACCTTAGATTTTCTGGAGCACACTTTAAACCATAATAATTGTTCTAACAAGACGAAATGAGAAATGATTTTGCTACAATTATATAGGGAAAAGCATTCTGATAATATCTTATTTTGATAAAATGCGGTACTACTTGAAATTTAAAGGATATTCTTTACCAATTACGGAAAACTTTGAGGCTATAGTTCATTGGGTATTACTTTTTTGATACTAGATTTACTTTCTATCAAAATGACGAATTTTAAATTACTTATTTTTCAATTGGTAAAATTATTAAGAAAATTATTTTTGTCAAAATGTATGTCCACCTTCATTCAGATAAATAATTACTATACATATAAGTTAATTTACATAGTATCTATTATTTATTTATTTTTATAATTTAATTTCAACTTAAAAATAAGTGGTCGTTAAATGTCGGCAAATCTAAGGTCGAATAAATTATTCGTTAAATAAATTCTCCAAAACATCAATAAAAGAAGACATTTTCGTTGAAAATAATTTTCTAGAAAAGAAATGGTCTCTCTGAATTGTTGATCCTAAAACTTTTATTCTAATACAGTTATAAATAAATTTGATTAATGTCATCGTTTTTGAAAAAGGTGAGCAATTAGAAAGCAATATACATATCTACATGCGCAAATATTGATCTGAAGAAATTAATTTCTTAATCAGTGATTAATTCATTTCAATAAAAGTGTGAATTGATTAAATTGTGTTGCTTTCTGTGCTGGAAGACTTGGTATTTTTTACGTAGACTTATAATAAACATTCAATTCAAGAGGAAAATACAATCTTGACATCAACGATGTACCTACTGGTAAGATCAAGTATTTATTCGTTAGTTCTCACTTATGTTTGCAAATAAATTCATAATACGAAAAGTTATATTTTCATCCATTTATTTTCATGTTCCTATCAAGTTTGTAATATTGTAATAATTTCATAATTCACTATCAGTGACGGCTCGCATATAATGACTATGAAACTGCAGCACCCCCTATTTCCACTTGATATTATAAATAATATAGTAAGTAAAATATGTTTGGTTTTGTTCTTTTAAGATTTTATCAAGTTTGTTAATAAATTTGTTATATATTTTTGTTTCCTTTTACACAATTTTAAAACAGAAGTTAAAAATTTTCTGGAGCAACATTCCCACTAATTTTAGCGATGAGTCTGCTCGTGGTGGTTGCATGCTCTACTTATATGAGATCAGTTACGCGCAGCAATGCATTTTCGATTTTTAACAGCTACCTTCAACAACTCGTTAGAATGCTCTCCTCACTCTCGCTCTTTTAATTTCCCGCACGGAAAACGAGCATGACTGACAGTTTTCTTTATATGGATAGTATTATTAAAGTTCTTTCGAGTCAGACGATGAATTTGTTCGGAATCTTGTTAAGGAAATTTTTAAGAGCGATACAATCGTGATGCCCGAAACGTGAGGGTTTTAGGATAATGTGTAGAATTTTCGAAGTAACTTGAGATTTTAAAGAGTTCTTGTTTAATATTCGTACTGCGTATGGTGAGAATAGTATATTAAGAAGGACTGTCATTGTTGGGTTGCTTATGGAGATCTACTCGATTGTCTCAGTCATACTGATTTAAAATGAAATAAATGAATCGTTCAGTGTAGCGCTGATCCTGCATTACAATGATTTAATCAAGCCTAGTGGTTTATTTTTAACCGACTTCGAAAAAGGAGGAGGTTACTCAATTCGATCAGTATATTTTTTTCTTTTTTTTTCTATGTATGCCCGCCGATTACGCCGAGCTGGATGGACCGATCGGAACGAAACCTTTCGCATCTGGTAGGTTCTGAATCCCCATTAGTATCATTATCAAAAAATTTTTCATTTTTTAATTGCAAAGTATTGTTATTGCAAAAAAACCAGCAACTTTTGAAATAAACTTTTCTCGATTTTAGTGCGCTTTTAATATCTTATCGCGGATACGATTCTGAACAATTTTGTTCATATACAAATTTCGCGGAAAGCTTTAGTTTTCGAGATATTAGCGAAAAATTGTTATTAACTTTTGAAATCAACTTCGAACGATTTTAATGTCCTTTTAATATGTTGTCAGGGGCATGATTCTGGACAACCTTTTCCTTTTGCATAATTGACGGAAAGCTTTAGTTTTCGAGATATTAGCGAAAAAAAAAAATTGAAAAACGAATATCCATGTTGTCTTTTACTTAATTATGCTCATGGCATTTACGCAGACAAAAAAAAGCCCGGAAGAACTGTCTCACAGTATCCTATACAATTCTCCCCATTCCACCAAAAAGCGTGAAATAAAATAATTTTCAAGAAAAAAATACACCGACTTCGAAATGCACTAAAAAGTATAAAATAATTTCTATTTTCTAATGAAGTAATTTCTATTTCATTCAATCATACAATTACGTAACAGATATGATTGAAACCTATTTACCCGTTAGGTAGTATATTAAATACATTTCAACATTTTCGGAGGCGGTGCAAAATTAAAAATACCTCACTTACCTCAAAACGTTGCTGCCAATAACCAGTTGATTGTGATATGGCGTATTGGAAATTAATAAATTCTGAGAAAGAATACGAACCATTATAGATATATCTGGTAATATACGTAAATGTAACGACTGCATCGTCATTTCGCAACGTTTCTGATATAAATGCAATTGAATTGACTTCGTTCGCATGTGGAAGCCATGGATCTAAGAACCTATAAATGGAGCCCACGATGCGGGAATTACCAAATTTGCGGCAGATGGGCTCTATCTTTATAGTACATGCGGCGATCGAGTCTTTCCGTCGCATACTCTATGAATCTAGATAAACCATAGTTACATTCTATACGCACTAACACCTACTTCGCGGCGTGCTGTCGAGTTATATGTATAGAAAAAAAATAGCTATACAAGCTTTGCCTATGTTTGGCTGTCCAAAGGTTGACATGTTCAAGAAAATCTTTTAATTTTGCGCCGCCTCCAAAAAGGTTGAAATGTATGTATATAATATACTACCTAACGGGTAAATAGGTTTCATTCATATCTGTTACGTAATTGTATGATTGAATGAAATAGAAATTACTTCATTAGGAAATGGAAATTATTTTATACCTTTTAGTGCATTTCGAAGTCGGCGTATTTTTTTTTCTTAAAATTATTTTATTATACTGAATATGAGTACAATAGGCACAATGTAAATAACGAACACAAATTCTAATTTTGGAATCGTAAAACAATTTTTAATAAACAAATGTTCTATTTTCCAAATAAATATAAACGGATGGCAAGAGATATGTTATATTTATTTTTACAAGTAAAATATGCAACAAATATGTAAATGTACATAAGATATGAAGGATACACACTTGTGTTGCTAATTGTATTGTATTTGTTACAATTAGAAGATTAATAAATTACTATAGTTCTTGAATATAGTACTTCGAAAGATTTTTATGAAAGGATTTACAAAATTATTAATTTCTTTAAATTGATTTTTGTTTATTTTTATCCAGATATTGTAAAGTACGTTCTAAATATTACATACGCAAGATTACATGCAAGAAATGCTTGCTCTTATAAAAGGTTTGATTTTTACCTGAATCATTTTAACTTACAATTAGTATCTAATAATACAACTTACATTATGTTTCAGGGGAAATTCATATTTGATGAGGAAAAGGATGACGGGTAAAGATGGGGTATCACTTACAACTACACTTAAAAAAAATGTTCAGTTTTTTGAACTGTTGGATGACCAACGTGTCCAAACAAATAAGATAGCAAACACTACAGACTCATTTCCAACAAACATACTAATCGAAACGATTTCTACTCCTTACTCATCCTGGACTTCGCACCCGTCCTGAGTCACACTGTCCTTTGACCACCATCCCTACCTCAACCTATCTCCAGCAATAATATATATAAACCTCGCAATGTACAAAAAGGTGCAGAAAAAGTCTAGTACTTATTGTTAGTCGACCCAATAAAGTTGTTCGAGTTTTCTTAAAATAAAGTGTGTTGTCAATTCCCCTGGAATCCAACAGAATATTTTATGAATTTTTCTTACAGTGTCATGTTAAAGGTACCCTTTATATTATACTATCAAAGATATTTAAACCAATTACAAACTAAGATAAAAGAAGCATGTACATCTATATCCAGTGCAAAGTTAACACAAAGTATCAAAATTATAATCAAGAGAAATCAAGAGAAATGCATTTTTGCTAATGGACGTCGCTTTGAACACGATACACAATTAATTTGTAGTGATAACATATTAAGAAAAACAGTACTCTGAAATGTTCAATCTGTTTCTTTTATTTTTTCCCTTTTATGACCTTAAAGGTCATTGTCATATACATAAACAAATTCATATTGACACACTTTCATGTGACAGTAACACTTTCGCTACGGCGCGGTGGTTCAGTCCGTAGCGCCACTCCTGAACGAGACCTCCCGCCGAAAGTGTGCACATTGCGCGTGGATAGTGTATTTTGGAAGAAAAGGGATTTTTCTTTAAAACAATATACTTATAATATCTCCGTAAGATATAAACTTATTTAACGGGTAAAAAAATCTCATTAATAATTGAAAAAAATGAAGAGATAATATATGTTGTTGCGTGAACAGCGCGGATTCGAGCACCTGACACTATTCTGGCCCAGTCACGATTTAACGAGCTCTGAGCCTGGTTTTAAGTGATAATTGTGATGTGACGATTCGATTGAAGGTTCGTTGTTCGAGATATTAGTTGATTCGTTCGTGGTTTCGGTCTTTATTACTCGAGATACAAATGAGTTCGTTCGTGATTTAGATGTGATATTTGAGACGTTCACTGATTACTGTTCGCGACTTAGACGCGTGTTGATTGTGATAGTATCGTGTTCCTTTTCGTGTTTTAGCTATGTGTTGTTCGTTGTATTACTGAGTTCTGTCGTTTTTCGCAAAAGTGACTGTCGATGTTAACTCGGAATCGGTAATTCGGGAGGGGGTGTGTTTTCTTATTGGTTGTGATTTTTGAGAGGTGACCGCCCTCTAAGAAACGGTCACCTCCCTTGTACGAGAAATGGTCACCCCTGGAAGTAGCCGCGACCAAGGGGTGACGCACGAGGGATTCCGCGATTTGGGAAAAACCCGTAGCAGGTAATAAGGTGAAAAAGCACTCTGACCCTGACGACGATGATTGAAAATAACGGAATAGGAAATTAAACATGCTGGTCCCAAGCAGTAAACTTGGGTACCGACGCGAAGGTATTTTTTGCTAACGAAAAATGGTCAATGGCTTCATAAACTTATTGCCTGTACGGTCAGTTCGAGATCCTCGGTCTATTGCCTTGTAAAAATACAAAAGATAGCTGCATCGCACTCTAAGGCGATGCAACATATGTATAATATAGAGTAGAGGGCGAATGTCGCATATATCCGGCGTTCGGCTCCGCAAGTTTTCATGTGGATGACGGATATATCCGTCGTTCGGAGTGAAAGGATTAAAAATTATGCAACATTTTATTCTAAAAAATGTATGGTCGCCTCAACTTCTCGCAAAATAATGCAAGTATAAAAAGTATATATATTTTATTGTGTTGCTAGTAAAATGTAGTTTGTACAACTTTTCCATTTTTGGAAATATTCCGTATACACGAGAAAATCACTGGTACATATTACTATAAACACCCTGTACTTATGAAAAATATAAATTTTCTTAGTTAATAACGGCGACATAACCCTTTAAATTACAATTATCTATTTATGACGCAAACCTTCGAAATTCACAAATTTTACTTTCAGCTCACTTTTTACGTCTTGTGAATTTCGTGTGAAATGTTTCGTAAATCCGTACGCATCTTAATCGGTATTCATATGGCAGCTATGCACGAAGTATATCACGTTCTTTAAGCATTACACCGGTGCGAATATGCTTAATCTCGTCGTTGAGCCTGCTAAGATTTCCTCAGTGCATAATGCACACACGCCAGCGAGTCGTGATTTAAACGGACAGCTTCGAGAATCGAGGATTCGTAGGCTGAAGAGGAACGCTATTTATAAGATATGGGATGCCCGATAACAATAGCCGAATTTTGTATGCCACTCGACTAAGCGCCGTTCCTGCGGCACAAAGGGGCTTCATTCTGAGCACGTATCTTCAGTGGCCAGTTAAACAAGCATTGAATTCCTTCTTCGAAGTGTTGATTGATTTTAAATTGAGTCGAAACTTTTGGCCACGTCTGAATTGCTGAGGTTAACACTCGTATGGCCAGTATTTTTATTTACCGACTCATTAAATAATTCTGTAGAAGTGCAAAATCAATTTTCCTTCGTTACAATTTTTGTAAACTCTTCCTTTCATATAGTATAAACACTAATGAGTGCTCATTTCTTTTTATATAAAAATTTTTGATATTAGTATTTCATATTAAACATTTCCGGATTAAATTAATTGTTAGTTTCATATAAGAAATTTTTAGATTAGATTAGACATTTGATACAGATTTTCCTAATTCTAATTCATTAATTGTTTAATTCATTAAAAGACATTGCTTTTCAAATTTGAGATGAATTTTGTTATCGTTCAAATTGCATATAAATGTTAATGACCGCTGTAAAGCTGCTTTGATACAGCCACTCACAGCACGATGAAAAGAACAGATCTTCTCTAATGCAATACAGTAACTATAAAATAACTATTACAGGTAATTACTCTACAAAGTTATTTGTTCATTCTCAAACTTTGTTTTCATTTTAAAAGGGCAGATTGAGATGGTCATGTTTTTTATCTTGATTTAAATCAATACCTACTTTTGTTTTTTATCTTCATTTAAATTGTGTAGTATGAATTGATACTTTCACCCAGAATCTAATTTTATGTAATAAATCATATGCATTACATTTCCACAGGTTATTCTTACTGTAAAATGTACAACACATATTAATCAAAAAGATCATGCGACACTGTTCTTAACAAGCTCTAATAAAAACATAATAATGTATTAATTTGCAAAAAAAATTTTTTTTTTCGATTAGTTACAACATAAAATCTGTGTTATTCGTTAGAGAAAATATGAATATCGGAGGATACGAACAAGTTGAATGTTTCAAAAACTAAAATTTAAATTAGAGAAACGTGTCTTGTTTTTAATAATAAGTTGAATGTTACTGAAACAACATTTGATAACATTAACCAATTAGAATTTTTGTATTGTTGTGTTGCTTGCGCTTCAACTTAATAAAAAGGCGAGCTCGTTGAATGTGTGGATCAGTGATGCCATTCAGGTGCAAAATGAACGAATAACTGCTTCTGGATAAATATTTTCAATTTATTTAAAAATGAAAGTTTTCTTGTAGTACTTTAAAAGAACACTTCGTAACTACGGACTATACAATTTTGTACTTGATTCGTTGAGAGCGGACAAGAGAATCTGAAGAACCTAAAAAGAATATTTTCGCCAAAAATTTGAATGTGGAGTGGGATCGACATGCTGCTGTGGGTGGACAAGCGATGGTGAAAATTAAACATTGGATTCGTTAAAAAAAAATATTAATGGAAGGGAACAAGAACCGCCCTTACCAAATGCTCGGCCTTAACTAGGCCAAGTTTGAATTACGCCGTCGCTTGTTACCTAACGGTTCGGTAGTAATAAAGCCATAAAGTTTGCTGAGACTCGAAAAAATATGCTAAATAGAAAAATGTTGAAATGCAAATTGTCTGTAATAAACAGCCGCAAATGGCAGCAGTTGTTTGTTCAAGGATATTCTAAAAAATAAAAGATACACTTGGTGGCTTTACGAATTTAAGAGTGTGCCGCAACATGTATAATTATTCGCAATGGGTATTAGACCAGAGGATTATAATTGTCAATTTCATTAGTATACGAACAGAATTTGTCGGCAGATTTAACACAATATGATTGCTTAATACATTCACATACCCACATACACTAGCTACCTGTAAAAGAAAAAGGAACGAAGTGGCACAAAAGAGTACCGCAAAATCGGATTTTTCTGCACTTGATGAAACCAGTTGCAGAAAAAATGCAAGCAAGATGAAAAAGGAATCTAATAAGAGCATCCAAATATCAAATAAAGACTCTAAGGGAGGAAAAAAAACAGAATAAGGGGAGTATGGTGCAGTGGTCGATCGAGGTCGGCGGGCGCCAGGTCTCTGAAGTTTCAAAAGTCATCTCGCGGTGAGTTTTTGTTTCATAAAAGTGTAGGCTATGTAAAGGTCGTTTTACACCGGCGAATCAATGGGGAAGAAGAAAAAGTAGTAGGGCTGAGGGCCAAGCGGCAATGGATTGCCAGCACTGATCACTCCTACCACTTTGTGTGGTCCAGGATGGTTACCCGGTGTATATAGGTGTGACCGCAACGAACATCGTGAACAGGCAGTTCCGACCCTTCTCAGAAGGAGGAAGCTAACCTGACGAGTAGAGAACGGGAAATGCGACGGACAACCGATATTTTTGGTGCATCTTTTCTCGCTTTAAAAGTTAAGGATTGAAAGCAATTATAATATCGATTTCGGTTTCCACAGTATTTACGAAGAGCCTGCAGAAACTTTACCTTAAATAAATTATTAATATTATGAAGATTCGAAATCTGCATTTACTGGGCGTCGTCTAACAGTATCGAAGACCGTAAATTTGATTCATATACACTACCGTCCATAAGTATCCGGACACTTGGATTCGTTACATAAAACATAGGTGAACTTTGTACGAAAGATATTTAGGGTTACCATATCATTTGTAATAATTATTATTATCTTTTTTGAGGTGTCATAACGTAATAGAATTAATTTTTAATTACAAATTATACAATGAAAGTGTGAAAGTAAAATTCATGTCCAGAAGTACAAAGTCCAAATTTGTGAATCTAATGAAACGCTTTCGATTCTAAAAAAAATTTTACTTTCTATTGTGTTTCATTTCTATGGTGCAGAATGTATTCAGAGGATCTGAGAATGTATTCGATATGTTTCAAGTGTTTGTAAACTGTTGGTAGATGTTTAGGTTCCTTCAATAGAGATAAGAATGGAGGTAACGCTATGCACTCGACACTTTCGGCTTAGTTCGTCTGTAGCTTCTTTTCCATCGAGATATGAGTTCCAAACGAGAATTAATTATCAATCGAAAAACGGTCCAGTATTCTAACCTTCGCAGAAAAAAAATCGATTTTAGTTACTGTTGCAGATACTTGCATAACTTTCATGCAATGCGAGTGCATATTTCGCTTGTGTCCGGATACTTATGGACGGTAGTGTACATATATGTAAACGTAGACTGGTGAAAGTTGATATATGGGATAATGAAGTACTCTCATAAAATATATACTTTTTAATTTTATTTTTATTTTTTTCCTAATTAAGTTGTAGACATATAAAGCATGAAATTATACGTAGAACAAGTTACAAGAGTAGATAATATTTATGAGAGGAAGTTCCTAGGAAGAAAGAAAATTTGTGTACCTTTAGTTAGACGAAGGTGATATACAATGAAACCAGAAAACTAATATGCAGTCAGACATAGGAAGTATATTGCTCATGCTACATAAATTGACATGAATGTTATATTATCATTTATAAGTACATCGTCGTTATAAATATTTAAGAACAGCACCTGTATAAGAACAATTATATGCATAGTTTATCTTTCTCAATTTCTGTACGAAAAATTAGTAGATGAGCCGTTTATCTTGAAAGTGGGACAAGTCCACATAAAAAAAATGAAGATTATGATAGCAATGGATAAAACTTCGTATTATGCTTTTATCAGTAAGCAGTTTATAGTAAAAATATTTCAAATTCCTTAATATTTAGACGATGGAAGTTTAGGTGATTAATAGTAATGGGAAGATGTTTATTTTGAAAGTGATGCAACTCCACCTTAGATTGAAATTATTTTTAGCTGGACGCATTGCGGTAAAATTTTAACTTCATACTGACAGCACTGTGAGAAAGTACAAATTATGGATTATTGGTGGTATAGATAACGACAATACGAGTGACGGTGTGCTGTATGCTTGTCTAGGTATGACTGTTAATTTCTATTATCAGCTTGCAAGTAAGTTCTAGTTCAGTTTTTAATAAATTCTTAACAAAATCGATATGGTTCTTGTTTTAGTATCAGGGCACAAAACCCGTTAACAGTACACCTAATTAAGTACGAATTGTGCTTTATTTTATTTAAAAAAATGGCTAGAAAATTATTATTGTGATACATCTGAAAGTAAAGCTGGTAGATAATAATAAGAAAATAAGAATACTTTTCTGAGTAATAATGACACTCTACTAAAGTCCTTGTGTCCAAGGAATTTTATTATTTTTATTTTGTTTATAGAACTAAATCTCATGAGATCTGGTAATATTGTAGAATAAGAATCTTGGTGTTAGGATTGGAACATGAAGACAATTTAAACCAGAATGATTCAGAAAAAATAAGAAAAAGAAAGGCTAAACAACTGAAGCAGTATCCCTCCCATTAATAATTACAATAATTCATTAATTTTGAAAGTGAGGCAGGTATATTTGAATGCAATAAAACCTTTATGTTTTTAGTTAGCATTTTAAACACTACTAGATAATAAACATATATTGTGTAACACTACAAAATACAGAATATGTATATATTAATTATTACCAATATTTTTAAATTTATTGTAATAAATAAATTTAAATCAATGACAAAGAATGGACCTGCTCCATGTTCAAAATAAATGTCGCAGCTGTGGACACATGAATAATATTTACGTTGCAGTGTATAAGTTGCAGAAAATTTTCGTTACATTGTCAAAAACGGTGGCGTAGTAACGGAGAATTCTTGAAGTTGTCACTATAGAAATGTGCAATTTGCGAATTTTTCTACATGTTTACATCAAAATAATTAAAAATGATAACGTAAGGATTTAACATATAGCCTGATATGTGGTGATACACAGTATGGTAATACAACATGTGTTCACATGTTAATTTCCAAATTAAAGCAGATGAAATTTGATTAGGTAGTATTCTTGTTTTTGACTAATCTTGTTAGATATTTCCACATTTTGTTGTATTTATTATTCATAGTTGTAAATAGTTAGCACGAGTATTTTCAATCAGATAAGTGAACAAATTCCTAGTAGTATAGATGATGGATTCGTATGAACATGTGCCACCCAAAATTGGTTGATATAACAATTAATACAATATGTAATGATATAACATTTCATCGTGCAGTGTATAACAATCTAATGCTCAACATTTACCGAAGCATCTGTGACTATAGTCGTACATTAGAAATCGATTCCAATTTTTAAAATTATATCAATTTCCGTGCGACACGATGAGGAAAGAGTTAATAGGGCATATAAAAGTCTATATGAAAGAGGATGACAAAATAAAGAGTTTACTGTATTTTTTATTTATTTTCCTAACAGGAATCAAACCCTTCCTAATAGTCACAGAATTAATATGAAATTCTAAGGAACATCTACATTATTTATAAACATTATACAGTGCTTATTGGTTTTACATTAAAATTGTTGGTTAGATCTTTAATTAATTTTGTAAATTCTCACTGATGTAATTCGTAATCTCACCAGATCGCTGCTACGAGACTCGATGTTGATCAACAATTTGAACATAGTTGCCGAGCGTAATGAATCATGAGAGGGCGGAGGATAGGTAGCTGCTACCAGACAGCTTCTGACGATTTTCGTACGGCGAACAGGATCCCAAACAAAAAACAGAGGCACAACATTCAACTTTATATCACGGTTAAAGTTTTTACCACTTTGATCCTTCGATCAGTAGTGCATCCCTTGTGGTCACGCTCGATTTCGCCTGAACCCTTGCTCCTATATCTCGAGCTTCCTTCGCTACACATCTCCCTTCATTGTTTTTTGAGTTACGTCGATCATATTGCATCAAATGGAAATTATGACCTGAACTATTTACTGAAATATTTTTGGAAAAATGTAGCAATGTCTCTGCGTCGTTTTCATGAAAGTACTTGTTCTGAATCACAAAACTGGGTCATTTATGCTTAAATTCTTGCTAAAATTGTATAGAATAAATTATAGACTATAAATTTGTAGAGTAGCACTATAAGACAGAAATAGTTCAAATTTACTTCCTGAAGTAAAAGTAGTAAATTTAAAATATTGCAGAAACATACGTTGTAACATAAATTGTTATACATAAGTATAAGTTACACTTTTTTAAAGCGATGGGTGCCTTACAATGTTCTTTTAGCAAACACGTATATCCAGTACAGGCTTATTTAGAAACAGTGCGTGAAATACTTGGTACGTACAGATTCACATTTGCTTGCATACAGCATGCTGATGATATATTGGCCTACTCAATTAAATACTATGTGGCAATGAGAACATGACCCTTCACGCATCTATTGAATATAAATACTGAACAACAGAGTTTTCACAAAAAAATTACTTATATTCTGTACAACTTGTAATTTTTATTATTGAACACATTACAATCTCTGATATATGTTAATAAAATTTTTAAATCCACTTCTGTAGTGATTATTAAACATTCTTAAATATTTATAATGAAGAAGTACTTATAAATAAGATATTAATGGTATAAGTAATTTAATATTCTCGACAATTTATGTAGCATGAACAGTGTATTTTTCCTACTTCTGACGCCATATTAGTTTTTTAGCTTCACTTCATCACCGTCGTGTAGTTGAAGGTAACAAAACCAAATTATCCCTTTCTTCTTCAAAACTTCATTTCATAGATATTATCGTATTCTAGGCTTGGAATTTCTATGCAGAATATAGAATTTCATGCTTCTATTTTTTCAAAACTTAATTACCAGAAAAATAAAAATAAAGACTAGATTTGAAAATATGGAGTTTTATTATTTATAAATTATAGGGATTTCCAACTTACAAATTTATAAGTTTGAAAATTACCAAATAAATAGAAAAGTAAATACAATATGTGTAATATACATATAATGCAAATGTTAAGAGATTAAAAATGGTAAAAGTCTTCAAACTGATTGTATTCTTAAAACACGATTTATGAAAATATTTATGTAAAATCTTGCATAGCAAAACCGTATACCACTTGACTTTTTTCTTAAATTACAAACCATTTATACTTGATATTATAATATAGAATACTTTTAAACTGTCCGAATGTGTCTTAGTCTTCTCTTCCTGTCCATTGATCTAGCCCCTAATAAAAGCTTAACAGGTAATTATGAAAGAAAACAGAAGAGTTCAATTCTTCCACATGCAGATGATATAAAGATAAGGGAGGTTTTGTATGAGGAGAAGTGTTCGGAGTACTGTTATATAAACATATTACGGTGACATAGAACAAATTTATTTATTCCAAGAAGCACTTATTGGTACTATTATAGCTAACGGCGAACCTTCAGTACAAATCATTACAATTTCCTGTACTGTTTTTCGACGTTGCATGTAACATAAGTTCTGATGGTATGTCGTTTTTCTGGCAAAACTTTAATGACTCACTTGTGGGACATTTTGCTGGTTAATCATCATTGAACACATAACAACTACATATTTGCTTTTTGTTTTATTAGTACCATTGTACAGATAAGGATATTTTCAATTGCTATTTTAGTACGAACGTAAACAACATGATTTACTCTACTTTATGATATTGTCAATAATTTCTTCAAAACTTTACAGAACCAGTTATTAAATAAAACTTCATTTCAATATAATTAAACAGAAATAATTAATTTTAATCTTTTTCGATATTATGCTGAATGGATTTTAAATTCCACGGGCATATATTTCTTCCTTACCTGTCATAAATTTTTAATTTTCATGGCCATAATTATGCTTTTTCTCCTTAATACTAAAATTAAGACTGATTAAATGGTAACACAAACCGGTCAGATGTCCAGTTCGCAAGTTTCTTTGCTGGATACTCTTTTTGAAATCTGTGTTGATTTTTTATCGAAACAAGAAACTGACTATGTCCATAAACACTAATTTATGATAAGAATCATTCATCTACTTATTTTTTCACTTTATTTTTAATTTCAGATTAGGTGTCATTATATGTCGGTAGGTTTAGTGTTAAAAACACCTAATTAATAACTCTATTAATAACTCTATTAATTAAACTAATATTAATTTAAGTGAAAATCTTAAAAATTTTTGCATATTTTTCTTTTTGTCGTAACTGTCACTTTGATTCCTAAATCTTTTGTATAAAATTTGTTCTTCATAATCCAAAACAATCTTGACAAAGAACTATGCAGTAACAATTTACCAGGTATTGTGCCGTTTTATAACCGCTATATTGAATTATAAATATGTATTTAAGGGGTAATACCACTCTAGAGCCCGAAAAAGAAGTCTAACTTTGATAATTTATTTTGGAAGAACGACAAACGGAAAAGAATTTCTTTTCAGAGGGTTTATTTAACACATATTGAACTACAAAAAAAATATTTTTTTATTGTCATTTTCCTACAAAATGGTGGCGACAGAGCCCATCGTCGGAAACACATTTTGGAAAAAACACCGCCACGGGAGGATGGATTTCTCGTTATGTATGAGTCGTGGAATAAAAAATCAAAAGAATTTATAATCTATTTATAAGAATTTATATATATTGGCTTTGGAAGTACGTAAAGTTTTTTGATTAATCAATTTTTGTGGAAGTTATGCATTTTTTAAGGAATGAATCGACTTTTTGCATGAAAAATGAACACTAAATTGTTTATAAAAAAAAAGTTTACATTCAATCAAAAAACGGCTACGTACTTTCAAAGACAATATTGTTGTGCAGCTACTGTAAAAATTTCAATTCGATCCATGCAATAGTCATAGAGAAATCCGTCCTCCCAATTTGAAAAAAGTGGTTTCGAGAAAAACGCGTTTGAAGTTTTATGAACATTTCAATCCTTAAATTCTCTGTTCACCGCTAATCTGCAATGCCTGTACCATACACTTGGCTATCTAGATCAGTGTTTGCCACCTTCTCTAGCTTTCTGGATGCTTCTGTTTGTTTTGTAGGTAACAAGTAAACTTATTATTTTAAAATTAACTTATTATCTTAAAATTTGATTTTCACTATAAATCAAATTGCATTCTGATCTTAAGACCCTAAAGTATCATTTAAGCCAAAAAAAAAATCGATTTTTTGAAAATCCTAGAGTGGTGTTACCCCTTAAAGTCAACATTGAATTTTTTAGTCATTTTTTGATTTTTGAATTTATTATCGAAAACCAAATTCTGACTGTAATTAAAGAACACGATGTTTTTGAATCTGAGTCGATGTCTTCTTCGTAAGAAAACGACATTTATAAATGAAGAGTGTTATAAAAGAAAATGTAGTAAAGAAAGGATCACGATTTTATTTATTACAAATATATTCGGAACAAAGAAGTTGTGGCCTTTAATTATAGGCAAATCCAAAACTACGATCTTATAAATCCCTACATTCATATAATGCGGTTGATAGAATGGTATAAATAATACCTGGATTATTTGTCAATTGGTTGATAACGATTGATAAAAAGTGAGATGAGAAAATTAAAAATTCTTTTATTTATCCACTTCAATTCATCGAAGCTTCTCTCGCAAAATATCACATTAAAATTGGGATCATTAAGTGAAGGAATCATAAAAAGTTTCAAAAGTATTTTCTGTATAAAAAAAACGGTAAGAATATCTCAAATATCATAAAAGGTAATGAGAACGACGCACAAGTTATAAATATAGCTATCACAGAAAAAAATTGTTAATTGTTTAAAAAAAATGTGGCTTTCCTTTCAACGTGAATAAACATTTTGTGGAAAAATCAGATCCAATTATAAATAGCAATATTAATATCAAATATGACCAGATTTTATTTTATTACAATCAATACAAAATGACATTTGAAGAACTTGTGGGATTTGACGCTAACGTTAACGTCATTGCATCGCTGATGAATATAGAAATGACTGAATCTGTTACCCAAGGTGCACTAACCGATATCATAAAAAATGAGTACGAGAAAGAGCCGTTAGAAATTGAATCATCAGTATTAGCTAAACAGGCCACACCAGTAGTCAACATTTTACGCTCTCCTTTTTCAGAAAATGCCATAACATCGGGGACGACATTTATTGGAAAACGTCTGATAACAGATTTTTTAATAATAAGAAATACTGTATATGTACATATACAATACATATTTTCACATATTTTTTACTGTAAAATTAAATTTCTGTTTGTGTCTATTTTATTACATATACTTTAACGTTTATACGTGTACTATGTATACGGATATAACTATAAATATGAGATAAATATTTCAAAATTTAATTTGCATTGCTTTCTCGAAAATTTTACTCGAAAATTTTGATAAATCGAAATTTTTATGAGCCAAAAATTTTAAATGTTCCTTTAAAAAGCTGGTTATGAAGATTATATTATAATATATGGCAATTATTAACATTTTTAACTAAACAATCATATTATTAATTAGCACAATTTAAATTGTAAATTGGCCACATAAATGGGTATTGAATAATATATGATTGTTACTGACTGATGTGGTTGAGGTATTGACTCAAAGTATTCCAATGAGAATGATATTATTACATATTAGAAATGTTCGTATTCCTATTACAGTAGACTCCCGCTTAACCGGCCCCAGTGGGACCGGACTCCTGATTGGATAAACGACTGGCCAGTTAATCTAAACATTAGTAGTTATCATTTCTAGGTAGTTACTGAAAAGACATTAACATATAACTACATTTAAACTGTTCTATAATACTTGAAATACACGATATGCAGGAAATGATATATGCAATTCGATACTCAAAAATTAAGTATGAGTATGTAGATAATAAAATTAATAGAATAACTCCATCTCAAAACCATCATTCTTTATGTCGATATCAGGGGTTTTGCTTCAATTGAAAATATAATTTAGTAAATGTAAAGTACGGAAGAATTTAAATTATTGTTTTATTAATTTCAAATTTGTTCAAATAATACCAGTATCTGAAGGTTGCCACTTTTACTTATATTCGTCGCGCTTACACATTTTTATTTTGGGAACCGTATATTCAATTGAACTTTACTTTTCTGTTTTACTCGGTGAAATTGAGTTATAAATGTTACATTTTTTAATGGATTGTATAGTACTGAAAATGATATACCTTTGCCGCACTGTAGCAGAACTGACTCATGACGCACTTGCATTTCAAATATAATGAACCGCAGTTGAAGAACATGTCACGATATGAAATTGAAATCCACTTATAATTTACATACAAAAAAGATTATTATAGAAAGTGTTATAGAAAATACCTAACTATAATTTGAATACTAAATAGATTTTAACTTCCTTCATTTGCTTTGATACTGTAGTATAATTCTGACCGACGAATTTGACAAATGAACCATACGACAAAGGGTTAATGAGCTAGAATTTTCTACAAAATTCAAATTTTATAAAGAAAACACAAAATTCTTTGTGTAAAGTTCCACATAATAAACACTTGTCTAGAATTCAGAATTTAAAATTAACAACATGGGATTGGTGACCAACGTTTCAGGTAAGCGAGCCGCGCATTCTAATATTACGATCGGTGATCTGTACCGCTCGTACCTCATAAAACCTGTCATATGGCTTAAAGACAATATTACAGACACCAGTACCATGTTAACCATGTAATTACCATGTTGCAAACGCACGATTATATCGCTAAAGCATAGAGCTTATACTTATCACATATGAGAGAATTAATACATAACGGAGAATTTATTATTATTGGTGATTTATCAAGAAATTACAGTTTTGTTGTATGAGACGAAGTAGGTAATCATTAAAATAACAAACGAGCGACTTTTCATATCCCTATTATGTACAATGAACAATATAATTATAACTATCATTTTTTTTAAATTGGGACATAATACAATTGTTGCTTATTCACACTTTTTTTAAATGTAGTGGAAATACTTTAGAAATATACAGGATATAATATTCATATAATATTTCCATTGTGATTTTCACTATTACAATATCAATTTTTTTAGTAAACAAGATATTATTAAGACAGCTCGATATTTTTCGAATAAAATAAAACAAATCGCAGTTCAATTAGACAAATAGTTTCGGAGGTAAAAGTTCATAAGCGCAAGTAGTTTTCACGAAAATAGGCAAGCGTTGTATATTTCAGATGATGACATTTCTTTAACATATTGGAAATCGGTAAAATCTTAACTTAAACTACCTCTAATTTTATGTACATTATGGTATATTCCAATTCGAACTGAATACCTGAACATCAACGTCAGAAAATAATCAATTTAACATGAAATCAGCAATGCTTGGTTAAAATAAAGACCGATTAAAACGAGACTACTATTGTTGATATTGCAGTACAGTGAAACCATAGCATCTTTCCTGTTGAATGCAACAAACGGTGGTTTAAATCACTTGCAGGTTTCATGACACACTGTTATTACACAGCACTCTGTGTTTGATCTAATAATGTTTGTTTACACTTATTGACATATTCTAAATAATCATATATACACTTAATTATTCATATAGGATGTCCAAAGAGTCTGGGACCAAACTTATACGTTGTATTACTAAGGTTAAATAAATGACAAAAGTTCGTACAAACTTCTGTCGGAAAATGTTTTCTTGATAAGATATAAACATCCAAGGATTTATGGAAAAAATTCGTGTTACAATTCGTTGTACATGGTGTTTACAAGAGCAATATATTTGGAAATATATTCAAAGTGCATTTACTATTATTTCCAATACAGTTAAAATACTTGAAAGAATTTAGTAATTAATAACTCGATGGGAGCTTACATCATAGAATAACAAATTTTCGAATATTTCTTATAACCGCTACAATAAATCATAAATACCTTCAAAAGCATATCTCTCCTCAATGAAGAATTTTTGTATAAGAGTTCACATGAAGTTTTGTCACCTATGTGACCACAGAATTATGTAGCATAAATTTGGTCGAAACTAAATTTTTAATCCTTCACATCAATCTTTTTCGAAGGTAATTAGTTAATGTAAACGTCATCTTACTGAATTTGTTTGAGCAATCAAATTTTCTTTACAACATTTAAACATTTAATGACATATTAGTGGATTATACATGGTATCTAAAATCAGTATCCATTTGGTTCCAATGAAATCACTAATATCGATGTTCACTAATTATCGATGTGAAAGATTAGTTCTTGCAAACATCAGGAGCTTCCTGAATTTTCGAATAAAATTGTTCATTATACAGCAATATCAAATACTGTTTCTAACTTTTAACATGGGAATACATAAAAGTAGTATAAATTACTTAACACGAAAGAACATACGACGTATGTATTTACTGCGGTAGTTGCAAGTTATCAATTTACTGCAATGTACAGAGTATAACAAACGTAATTATTATCATCACGTGATTCTACATCCTCGGATTAGTGAAGATTGATGTAAGAAAATTTTATCAAAACTAACGTTAACTTTAAAATTCAAGGGTCTATGTACATCGTATCTACTCATCAGAAGGACCAACTATGAAAGCATTAATATGTATACCATAACATTCATTTCTTTAAAAACTAATGTTAAGGTTCCAATAACTCTTACAGCTATTTTATTCATATGTAATGTCTTTAAATTTACAAAAAGGTATAAAATAAATCTGAAAAAGCAACAAGAATTAATGAAAAATTCTAAACTGATGCGAGTTTTACCCATTGAAGCAACGATTCAATAATAATCGGAACATAATATTACGTTGTTTATCAGAGTTCAGATTTATTTCGAGTGCATTGGCGGATAGACAAACGGGTTGTCACTCCTGTTTGTCGTTATCTATTAATCTGAACATGTAATATAACTCGACATATAGGAATCTATAATTGGATAATAAGATCATTAACTGGATAATAAGATCAATAAAAGAAGGTCTATGACATCATACAACATATCCAACTACTCCAATGAAATGAACATATTACTCGACAAGATTTTTATTACTAAATGCTATAGAAATTGAAACACAAATTACTTTTTTACGTAGAAAGCATTTGTTGGGATTTAAGAATATGCAAATATATAGATCATCAAGTATTGGTCAAATTTCGTCTAAAACATTTTTTAAATGCACTACCCAAAATACTTAAAAAATGGTGATAAAACTTAATGATGGGGAGACCCTGTAAGGTGAAGTGGGGTAAGTTCTTAAACGGGGAAAGTGCGTATACAGGTTATTTTTATTACAATATGAGTGAAATTTCTCCATTTAGTATGTTTGTTTTCTTGTGTTGTTTCACTATATCCCCTTTTATATTTCAGCTAAGAGTACTTGTTTGCAGTATAGAGTACTTGAATAATGCAGCAAAAAGTATTTTATAGCAGATTTGTTAATAATTCTAATTTGTTAATAATTGTTAATAATTATCTTAATAATAATTTGTTAATAATTTGTTAATAACTCTTACCCCATTGCACATGAAATGAAGTTTCAAAGTATTTTTGACTTCAAGTAACACTCTTACCCCATTTTCGGGCAAAGTGCAGAGTAGATGACATTTTAAACAATTTCCTATCAAAATCAAAATGTACAAGGAAAATTAAGGTCCTAGTTAATATTAATTAAATAGTAGTAATTGTGCAAAACGTTCGATATCGACAGCGTTAAGTATTTACATAGCAAACTGAAAATACTTACGTTTAAATACTAACTTTACAAAAACCAGTCTTCACATACCCCACTTCACCTTATATGTTTACTCGTGCATTTAGAAACAGCATTTTTGAAATTTCGTTAATTTTAAGCCATCATATTTTGTATGTTTTCTAGACTAAAATGTACATAAATTTCAGCGAACTTAACCTAACTGAACCATTGTTACTATACCGTATTAATAATTGTTATTCTACCGCATTACTATAATAGCAACATTCTTCAAAGTATTATTTAGATATTATTTCTCGTTATGATTCAATTGTGGTACCGGCCACCAACGATCTCACATTATTAACCTGTCATAAACTCTACTTAAGTATCCCGCACATTTAACACCATAAATTCTTCTGTTTTAAATTTTTTATAACTGTTCAACGCTGTAGAGTATTTATGGACCTTAGTGTTTCACGTGATAATGAAGTTTTGTATAATAAATTTATTGACTTGAGAGTGTTCTTGAAAATATCTTTAAAATAAAAGATAGTAGTCCTTTCTCTTTCCATTTCTGGTTTCAATTACTATAGTTTTTGTTATGTAAATTGAAAACTATTACACAACAGTTTTACACTTTTCAAATTTATACTTTTATTAATTGTCAATATAAAGAAGTTTTTTGCTGTCGATTTCTATTTGGAAATTGTTGAAAATAGCAAAAATAAATATACAAGTATGTCGGTAATTTGCGAATAAGTCGGTAATCAAGTATGTATACTTATCTACTATCTATATGGTACCGCTCGTTTCAATTAGATCCTCAAATGTAAAAAAAAATAAAATAATATCTATATTCTTATTCTTCTCTGTTTTCTCTGCAATTACCATATTGTACACGTATATTAAAAGATCTTGTGTTTCATTTAAAAAGTTCCTTCCTAGTTATTGTTTCACGTTTTCAAAATAAATTCATTCAGTGTTTAAATTGTGTTAGTTATGTTGATTTATATTAAATAGTTTTCAATATTGTGGAGTGTGGAATTATTTGTAAATAGTTGTGAATATTGTGTTTGAGAGAATCGATTGTAAATAGTTGTGAATGTTGTGTTCGAGAGTTATCGATATGTTTAACCCTTTCCTTACGGCAGTCCGCGCCGCGAAGTGTGCACTTTGCTCGTCAGTAGTCTTCGATATTCGGACTAACGTTTTTCAACGCCACTTTGTGATTGTCTTGTATGTACACTTTTTCAAGAGCTACATAACAACTGTTTCATCGTATTATAGGAAAAACATGAAAATGAGTATATTGTATGAATATTCAGTTATTTACATATAACACCCGTACACACAGGTCGTCGCGCGGCCGCCGCCTATAGTCGGCACCCGTACACACAAGCCGTCGCGCGGCCGCCGCCTATAGGCGGCACCCGTAATGAAAGGGTTAAAAATTGATAGCGAGACAAAGAAGCGCGAAGAAAAAAACGGCAATCTCTGGGCGAATTTCAGAGGCGAAAGACGTTTCGAGAAAGTTGTCGAGAACGAATAGAAATACGAGAAAGTTGTCGAGAACAATTAGAAATAGCGTTTGAGTGTATTAATTTCGTTAAAAACAGTTAATTAAAAGTTTTGTTGTTATCCGTGTTAGTTTCGTTTATTAAAAATAAATTGTTTTGTGTGTTTTGTTAAAACGTTTGATTTAATTCCTACAAAATTGGGGACTCGTCCAAATTTAACATTATTTAGTAGAATTAAATCGGTGCAGAACATACAATTTAGCATGACATTTAAACCGGCCAGTTTGACGATTCAGAAATTGAAGGAATTGTTGGAAGATCGGAAGTTACCTACAAATGGGACGAAAACAGAATTGATAGCACGTTTAGATAAATATGATCCATTAGGAAAACGGATGAGTGTGTGTCAAGAAAATGAGGTGGATCATAGGGAATATACGTCGTCTAAAGGGGTCGAAGCAGAAGAGAATGCTTCAGGAGGTGTAAATCGCAGCGACAAATCGAACTGTTTTGCGGGAGGACTGGAGCATTTATTGTGTGAAGTTGGAAGATTATCTTAGGAATTGGAAAATATGAAGCGTGGATGTTTACATCATGAGGAGCAGGAACGTAATAGCAGTGTGGAGGAACAGGAATTCTTACAGTCGAGAAGGAATGTAAGTGTAAAATCAATTGCTGAATTGTTGGGGTATTTTGACGGGAAGTCAGAGGATTTTCCGGTTTAGGCGCAACAGCTTCAGATGTCGAAAAATACATATAAATTGTCAGACGATGAGACAAAGATATTAATGGGAATGAGATTGCGTGGTAAAGCTCAAGAATGGATACATTCCCGACCTGAATTTGTTGTTATGCTAGTTGATAAATTATTGGATGAGTATCGTAGAATGTTCTGTTTTCGACATAGTAAAAGTGCTTTAAGATATTTACAGGAACGTGTTTGGAGAAGAAGCGCGTCGTTCGTGGATTATTACCATGACAAAATGATTCAGGCAAACAGAGTTCCTATCGATGATCCTTTCGAGCTAGTTGATTTTCTAGTAGAGGGTATTTCTGACATGAACTGAGAAATCAAGCGACTATGAGTTGTTTTAACAGCCCAGAAGTAATGTTACGAGCTTTTGAAAGATTATTGTTGCCACAGTCGAATCAGGGAAGCAATGTGCATGGTGAGCGGTGGAGGGTTAATCCATCAACGAGATCTGAGGAGCGTGGGCAAGGTGATTGAAGGGCGCTAAGGGGAGATGCAGGAAACTGTTTTAGCTGTGGAGAAATGGGACATTTAAGCAGAAACTGTCCAAAAACAGAGCGTGGTTTTAGATGCTACCGATGTGGAGAACACGAGCACATTGCACTAAGTTGTACGCAGCAGAATTCAGTGAGTACATCAAAAAGTATAAATGTGGTGGCGCAGCCTTCAGGACCGAAAACCAGCAAATCGGTGAGAATTAATAATTTCGATGTAGCAGCCCTCATCGATACAGGCAATGACTTGATGATCATGAGAGCTGATTGTTATGTTCGAATTGGCGCACCGGCAATACAAAACAGTGAAGTTAATTTTCGTGGGATAGGTTCAGAAATTATTAAGACGCGCGGTAGTTTTGTTACAGAAATTTCTATCGACGGAGGCTTATATGCTATTATGATTCATGTAGTGTCAGATGCGTTGTTAAAATATGATTTACTTATAGGGGCCGACTTTTTAAATAAAGTAGACGTCGCGATTAATAGGGCAGTTGTTCGAATAAGGAGAAGTGAAGGGGAACATGTTACCGATAAAAATAGTCTGGATGTATGCCGTATTGAATGTACAAAAAACAATAGCGAAATAAATTTATCACATGTAAGCAATGCCGTTTTAAGAGAAAAACTTGAACATATGGTTATTGATTATGTTCCCGAAAAGACGCGTGAAACAAATATTAAAATGCGTATTGTATTAAAGGACGAACTTCCTGTTTATCAAAGAGCACGACGTTTAGCGCCTGGGGAAAAGACCATCGTTAATAATCAAATTGATGAATGGCTTAGTAAAAATATTGTTCAACTATCGTTATCAGAGTACGCGAGTCCTATTGTGTTAATGAATAAGAAAGATGGTTCAAAACGGTTATGTGTAGATTATCGGAAAATAAATCAGAAAATTGTGGAAGATAGATTTCCATTACCGATTATAGATGAGCAATTCGATGCATTGCAAGGCGCGAAAATATACAGTACACTTGATTTAAAAAACGGGTTTTTTCATGTTCCGGTAAGCGAGGACAGTCGCAAATTCACAGCGTTTGTTGTTCCGGATGGACAATATGAATTTTTACGCGTTCCGTTTGGTCTATGTAATTCGCCTGCAGTTTTTGCACGATTCATTAATGATGTGTTCAAAGGTTTAATTAAAGAGAAGATAGTATTAGTATATGTAGATGACTTAATTGTACCATCCGTTGATCATGAAACAGGAATTAAAAATTTAGAGCGAGTTTTAACGATTGCAAAGGAAGCCGGATTAGAAATTAATTGGAAGAAATCCATTGTTACAGAGTAAAGTTGAATTTTTAAGTCGCATAGTGGAAAATGGTAGTATTCGGCCTGCGGAACAGAAGATGCATGCTGTCGCTAAGTTTCCAAAACCGACAACAGTCAAACAGGTTCAGAGTTTTTCGGGTTTGACTGGATATTTCCGGAAATTTATTAATGGATATGCATCGATCGCGAGACCGCTGAGCATTTTGTTGCGAAATGATGTTGAATTTGTTTTCGGTTCAAAGGAAACAGCAGCGTTTGAGAAACTAAAATTAAAATTATGTGATACACCAGCATTAAAATTATATAGGTTAGAAGCGCGGACTGAATTACATACGGATGCATCTGTCCATGGATTCGGTGTAATATTGATGCAGTTATGTGATAATGATGGCATGATGCATCCTGTTTTTTTTGCAAGCGGTAAAACGACACAAGCGGAGGAGAAGTACCCGAGTTACGAATTAGAAGTTCTTGCAATTGTTAAAGGTCTTAAAAAATTTAGAACATATTTATTAGGCATTGAGTTTAAAATAGTTACGGATTGTAGGGCTTTTGCGTTAACTATGAAAAAACGGAATTTATCTGTGCATGTTGCGAGATGGGTTTTATTATTGAAGGAATTTAATTACAGTATAGAACATCGACCGGGCAGGGCAATGATTCATGTAGATACGTTTAGCAGGAACCCACTACCAGAGTGTTTGTCAATTCGCGAGGACGATGGAATGACGTTTAAAATAAAACAATTACATCAAAAAGATGATGAGACATGTAGAATTTTTGAACATGTGAAAGCAAAGCAAATGGACGGATATTTAATACGGGGGGGTTTACTTTTTAAAATTATTGATGCAGACGTTTGTTTGGTTGTACCGAAAAGTTTGCAGTCTCAGATAATTAAACAAGTTCATGGAAAAGGACATTTTGCAGCAACGAAAACGGAACAATTGCTTAAAAAAGATTATTGGTTTCCAGGTATGAAGTCTAAAACGGTGAAAGTTGTGAGGAATTGTATTGACTGCATTTTAGCGGAACGGAAAATGGGTAAACAAGATGGACTTCTTATGCCAATTTGCAAAGGCGAAGTTCCGTTAGACACATATCATATTGATCACCTCGGGCTTCAACAAGGAAGTATTATCAAATATTTAACATTCGCTGATTACAACTGGAACTCCGAGGGGAAATGAGCAAGTTGAGCGGGTAAATCGTACACTTATTCCGTTGCTTACGAAATTGTCAGCACCTGAACCGGGTGAGTATCGAAATTTGGAAGCAGCTCAAAAATTTTTCAACGCGACGCCACATTGTAGTATTAAAACATCACCATTCCAGTTGTTTTTTGGAACGCGTATGCGTGCAAGAGATGATCCACAAATTAGGGAGATATTAGAAGAGGAATGGGTCGCTAATTTTGAAGAAAATCGAAACGAACTGAGAGTAACAGCGAAAGAAGAAATTGAGAAAATTCAGGAAGAGAATAAGAGAAGTTTTAATAAAAAACGAAAGGAAACAACAATCTACAGGGAAGATAACTTGGTTTCTATTAAAAGGACTCTGTTGAGTCCTGGGCTGAAATTAGCAGGGAAATTTCTTGGACCATATCGGGTTTCTAAGGTTCTGCGACACAGTCGATACGTTGTGGAAAAAGTTGGAGATCATGTAGGACCAAACAAAACGTCTACATCAGCAGATCAGATGAAATTGTGGGCACAGGTCGAGCACGATGATTTTGACGAAAGTAGTGACACAGGTATTGACGTGACAGACGACGAATAAATGCATTAATGAATCGAGTTATAAATATTAGAAAACGCGATACCCAGGGCGGGTATCATTGCAGGATGGCCGAGTGGGGAGTGTGGAATTATTTGTAAATAGTTGTGAATATTGTGTTTGAGAGAATCAATTGTAAATAGTTGTGAATGTTGTGTTCGAGAGTTATCGATATGTTTAAAAATTGATAGCGAGACAAAGAAGCGCGGCGAAAAAAACGGCAGGTCTCTGGGCGAATTTCAGAGGCGAAAGACGTTTCGAGAAAGTTGTCGAGAACAATTAGAAATAGCGTTTGAGTGTAGTAATTTCGTTAAAAACAGTTAATTAAAAATTTTGTTGTTATCCGTGTTAGTTTCGTTTGTTAAAAATAAATTGTTTTGTGTGCTTTGTAAAAACCTTTGATTTAATTCCTACAATATTATATAATAAATCTATACTCCAAATTCCATCAGAAATCATCGAACGTAGCTTCGTAACTCGTATTTTAGTGAAAAAACACAATAGTGCTTATTTCATTTAAACCCATTAAAATATCTAAAAATTCATTAAAGATCTAAAAAATATTAAATCTTATAGTTTATTAAAAATTTAAAACAAAATAAAACACTGATCGTGTGAAAAACAAATCTTGAATCGAGTTTATCACTTACTGCACTAGTTACTAAATAAATCACTTCCATATGAAGTGATATTGAATCAACTACTCGGTTCATGTAAATTAAACTAATTTGACTAAAAATAGCAGAATATTGAAACGAAAAATTTAATCTGCTCCACTCTATATCATCTTTTTTTTCTAAAAAAATTTAAAGTCTTAATGTGTAACAATAGATTACCTTTAGTAATTTAGTAATACGTTTTATTAGCGATATACACATTTAGGTATTTCTTGCCGATATAAAAGAAAAAATATTTAATGTTACAGTGCCCTGTTCTATAAACTTCTTCATTATTGATCGAATATTTGTTCGCGTTAACGTTCCTTCGTAATGGCCTTTTTAATCCGTCAATTATTTTGAAAAGCGCATCGCTCGCTTCTCTGTAATCGACTACACGCCACTTAGGTTAGGCAGTTAGGAAGTATCGAGAACCGGATGCATTTACTAGATGCAGAGAAATCAGGATCGTTCCACGACAATTTTTATCCGTACGATTTGATTGCGATGAACGCGTCAGAATGCATGTAAGCGATTAGTGATCGGTAATTATTGTAATACGACATTTCGCCTGGCGACTGATCGAGGCAATCTGGAAACGGGAGGAGGCTAACCTTTCGTTTCAGCTGGCATTACAGATTTTTCTGAACGACTAATAACAGAGCTCGAGTCCCAGGGCGACATGCGTTTACCCATGGTCGCGAACGCATCGATCTTGAAAGCCCACGCCGATTCTCCATGGTGCGAGTACAGAGAAAGAGAAGAGAATGAGAAGCGGAGAAACAAAGTTGTGTTCGAACAAAAAGCTCGCTCGCACCGCAGCCGTTAAACACCGGGGCAAATGGAAAGAATCGCCCGGAGTGAGAAGCGAGTTCTCATCTCGTCATTGAACGTGAACACAACTGGGAGGTCTCTTCCTTTCGCCGTCTCTGTTCCACCCTCGTTGCTTCTGTCTTCTGCTCGTAAAACAACGATAACCGTAATGATTGCGAGACAGAGCAGCAGAACGGTGCACACTGGTGAAAATGTCCAAAGAGATGGTAATAATTCTCAAGATGGACGTTCGATAACAATTTTGCTTTTTTATTAAAAAAAAAATTGTATAACGAACAGTTTCATTAGATTATAATAATGACAATAATAATAATAATAATAATAATAATAATAGTAATAATAGTAACTGGAACAATTATCTAGTTTAAGTATCATGTTTACCTCATAAATTATAACAAATTTTCTTTACAATATTTTCAAATTAAATAAGATAATAGTGGATTATACAAAGCGTTCAAAAAGATTGGGGCCTTTATACTATGTTTTACTGTGGGTAAATGGATGATAAACATTTCTGTAAACTTTTGTCCGAAAATGTTTCAATGAAAAGACATGTGCTTTTAAAGATATTTGATTTATTGTAGTAGTTATAAGAAATGTTCGAACATTCCTTACTCTGTCAGCCTCCCATTGAGTTAGTAATTACTGAACTCCTTTGAATGTTCCAACTGTACAGCAAATAATAGTAAATGTATTTTGAATACATTTTAAAAATTATTGCTTTATTATTATTGTTATTATGTAAACATTAGCTGACATTCAGAATTATAATACGTATACGATTCTGTACAACGAATCGTGATGAGAATTTTGTCTGTGAAGTGATGAATGCTTATATCTTTCCAATAAGGCATTTTCGAACATAAGCTTATATTAACTATTTAGGTATATTTTACGTAACAAGTATGCACAAGTTTGATCCCAATTTTTCTTGACGCCCAGTTTAAATGTACAAATATTTAGGTGTATAAATAAATTTTCGCGGTCACGTTTAGATTTTGTCAATAAAGCTAAACAAACAGCATTGGGTGAAACGCACAGTCGTAATAACAGTGCGTCGTGTAACTTGAAATGACTTAACCTACCGTTTCTGATTGCTGCATTCAACAAAAAAGATGCAAGAGCACTTGTGAGTTCTGTATCATACAATTACAGTGAAACGCTGCGAAAAATGATTTGAATTATTCAAACGAGCTAGTTAGAAGAAATTTCTACAACAAAACGAAACGACGTACGAACACTTCAGTCTGTGATAACATAATGCCTCATACTGCTTTTTAAATCAAGCAAATGTTATTTCATCTTAAATGCGAAATCCTGTCCTATGCAGCATATTTTACCGAATCGGGCTATATAATCAAACTAATCTAATTATCATTAATTTCTGTCAACGCATCATGATACTTTCCACATACATTTTCGAGACAAAAATGAAGTTCAAGAAAAGATTAACAATCGCTTCAAATGAGAACTTTGATCGACATTACGTACACACCGCACGAATAGTAACAGCAATTGAGAAATTTAGAAGGCAACTAAATATTTTAATCGAAGTGATGATATTTTTTATATTAGTAAGCGTGTTTTTAAAAAATATCGGGAAAATTTATTTATACATCTAATATCAACGGACATTAACCCCTCCAACCTATAATTCGAAGAAGTGTCGAGGTTTGCAAACATAAATATGTTTTTTTATACGAAGTTTGCATTTTCTCAATTGCAGCAAAGGATACACAAATATTACAGCAAAGGAAGATGTAATTTGGTATTAAATTAAATTGTTCTCACTGACATTCGCAGTAGGCAACAAATATTTGAAAATATCGAAGGCGAAATTATAGCACATATCAAAGTATGTGCTCATATTTAATGTAAAAAGAGGATATAAATATTAATTAATTTAAAATTACAATAAATACAACTGCTATTGTTTATAATTACTTTAATTATTCACTTTGATGATAATTGAAACAACTATTGAATTGTATTTTGCGACAAATTGTTTTGTTTTATTGTGATAGGTATTTTAAACCTTTAAGTATTGTCAAACTAATTGACATTCTTGTAAAACGCTTATACAAATATTACTTAAAAATTTTGTTATACTTACTCCATAATATTTAGGTCCTAGAAATATGCAAGACATTGTAAAATGAATATTCTATGCTTTCTTATTCAAATACATTTTAATCATTTCTGCTTGATAATTGTTCTAAGTGAATCTATATTTGGTATATGTTCCGCTTATTTATTATTTGTTCTTGTTTTTAATTAAAATATATTTCATTGCTCAGTTTACCTTAAATGAAAAACGTATCAGTTATAATATAAATTTAACTGTTTTTTTTTTGTGAATTTGAAGAACTAGGTTATTGTATATGTAGGTATAAATTATTCAGAATATTGTTGTTGACAATATATATTTTGAAATTATTGAGATTGGAAAGTGGTTCCATTTTATTCACGTCTAGTGAAAAAAATAATTAAAAATGTTCAGATTAAAAATTGACGATATTTATAATGTTAAGGAAAGTACACGATGTAGTAATTTTAATATAACATTAATACTGGGTTGTACGGCCTAAAGCGATAATTATAAAATTATATGCGCCACAAATTAGTGATGGAAAACTGCTCAGAGAGGGCACGGTGCCTAACGTGTAAAATATGGACAGTCAAGTGCACCGATGGATGTCAGTAGACTCTCGTCATATTTTCTTTAACAAGATCGAAGAATTGAGAAATTGTTCGAGTTAGTAACATAGATAGAAGTCTTAACGTATAACATTTGGCGATTCATAAATTTGGAAATTTGGAAACATCTACATATTTGTAAAAATCATAATGTAGTATTATAAACAATATTACAGAGTACCACTCATTATTGTTTACGTATAATCAAAACTTCATGTAATACGTGTCTGGCTTTTCGCTTAATTTTGTTTATCACTATTATAAACGATAAAACACTTACATAATTATCTTTGAATATTTTCATTTCCGCACTAATTGACCTTTCGATCATGAATGATTCATGAAGTCATTAATTTGATATTTGAATAATTATAACAATTACTTCAAGAACAATATAATCTATTTCATATATGATAAAAAAGCTGATGAGAAATATGATAAGAAAGCTGATTAGAAGCAACATGAATTAAATGCTTATATTTTTGCAATACATATTTACATGAATTTCTGGCATGTCACTTTGACATAGAATGTATTAACAGATTAACCGTGTATATGTTGATTTAGCGGTTATGTTTTATATTACAAAATATATATTTTCCTGGCTACTCTCTTTGAAACCACTGTAGGTTTTTAAATTCCAATACTCACTGTATTGCCAAATCTGTAAATGTAAGTAAAAAGAAAGAGAAAATAAATTTATTACATTTAATGTGTGCACTTATGTAATTTTGCACATATGCATTTTAATATATTTGCAAATATATAAACGTAATTAAGAAGAAAGAGGAAATAAATTTCTTAGTACATACATGTTTTAAATTAAATTAGTACACACATGTTTGTTTTAATTTTGTAGCGGTTTCCGTGGATCCTAGTCCGCAATGACGATGAGGAAGTGCAAATAAGATTAATAACGAAAAATTGAAACAAAAAATTTATTTAAGAAATCTGAGCTGATTAAAAACAGAAGATTAAAAACAGATATTTACTATTGTATACCATGGACAACGATGAGGGGTGGCCAGGAGAACAGCGCACGAAGTTGCCTCGGAATTATTAGTTAGGTTTCCTGGTATCGAGGAAGGATGTTGGCACAGCGAGAGACACCAGTCCGCTCGCCATTCTCTCGTTTCCTTCTTGACAATAAGTCTGGTAGCTCGATCCTCTTCCTGGCAGCATGTTCCGTGCGTTGGAAACGAGTGTCATCGGATGTGCGGATCGGCAATAACGCCCCGTAAAAACGGCCTCGAAGAAAGCGCTAATGTCGGCAGATTCCTGAAGGAGGGTTCACTTCTTGCCGGGAGTGCTGCTACGCATCGGGTCGGGGGGCTGTACGAAACTGGTATATCATCACCGCATTCTTTCCTCGGCCAGCGTCGACCAGAGCACGAAAACACGACCAGGACGAAGACGAGGCCGAGGACGACGAGGACGAACGTAAATTTCTGTACTTCTTTATGCCTGGTGGACGTTTAAAATCTACTTTAGCTTCTCCCATCTCACAATGGGACCACCCAGTACCATGAGCGTTCACGACCTTTCCTCTGTCTTTGATATTAAAACTGAGCGTGTTACAATCTACGACACAATGCCGATGCGTCGAAACAAGAAGAATATTACAGAGTCATCAATAGCAAACGTTAAGAAATATCTACGGATTTGATTCCGAAAAATTAGACAATTTTTTTTTCAAAGTAAAAATGGGGCCAAATAAGATGTACAAGCGGGCACCATATAATTTCTTATAAAAAAAGTATAGAATAAAATCTTTTGATCTTCGGCTTAATTTTCGATAAGTCTGTTCTGGCAATGTTATCTTCTGTTGCGGAACGTTATCGTATATTATGATCGTAAGCAATATTAACGCAACCCGCGAATGTCATAGGCTCGGAAGAAAAACACAAATAAAATTCTCAACAAAAAAGAAAATTATTTTTTCAGTTGTAAAATGATTGAAATTGTCCCTGTTCTCAGATTTATAGCTATGTTCGTTTAATTACCAAAGCATGTATCTTCGGTAACAAGTTTCGGTTTCCTAGTTCCTTAATTGCTTGTACTAATTGCTTCTTTCAGTATCTTCACTTTATACTTTTTGAAGGCCATACGCCGCAACCAATAAACATAATTATGTGTAGAGGAGTATAATACGTGTTTACATTGGTAAATAAAAAATAACATTGACGACACAGCATCGGAACATAATAAATCTTCAACTTTAATATTCTTCAAAACTAATCCAAAAAACAAAAGATTCTATGCTATCTCTTTTCTTATTTTCTTTATAAGACATTACGTGGTATCCACTTTTACGTATTACTCTGCCGGATATTTGAAATACCTATTTTTCTTTAACTATAATAGTTACACCAACTTCATAAATTAATTTTTCTATTGCCATATATTCTTCTTTCTGTTGATATCAACCAGTTCTATAACTACTTGTTGCTTGTTTTACATTAACAATCCCGTTCTTTGACCGAGAAATACCTCGACTCCCTAACAGTGCACACCACTCCTTTTGATAATGTCTATCTATCTATAAATCTATGTACAACAAACTCTAAACTATTGTCACTAATGGTATTGCAGGAATGAAAAATTCTACAGTTGTTAGTATATTTAATACGGATCAATCAACTGCATTTTGTTTTAATTTTGTAGCGGTTTCCGTGGATCCTAGTCCGCAATGATGCTGAAGAAGTGGAATTACTGCACGAAAAAGTTCATATAAAGGTACCAATGAATATCAATTGTATTTTTCTCCGTAAACAAGTAACAAATGTATCCACCAATTGACAAATGTAAACCAATGTGGAAACGTTTGTTTAAAAGTAATTTTCTTAATTCAAACGTACAGTAAATGGCTAGACATTACAATTTAAGAGTTGAATACAATGTTTTATAAATCATTATTTTAGATATCAAATTTTCTAGCAATAACACTAGGATTTTAAAATACTTGCATATGAATCAAACAACATATTTTAGAAAATGTTACTGTACTCAAAAATATGGAATGTTCTTATTTTACTTTCTTATTGAAATATAAAGGACATCTCTAAATGGAGTCCATGGCACAATTTTCTAAATTTGGATAAAATATAAAATTTTGTACAACAAATTATTAAAGGCGATAATGTGTAAAATTAATACTTATGCAAATGTTATCAAAATAAGTTTTAAGTGAAGCGGTTTTTAAACAGCTGTTTATTATTAACGTACTTTTTTAAACTATATTCAGGAAGGTAATTTATCATCATAAACAAAGCTGCATTATAATCGCATTGACTGAATTGATTTTCTAATATAATGTTATTAATTTAAAAATATCTTGATAAGTATTTACTTAAAATGTTGTCTCTTTTAATACTTTTACAAACTAAATTGTACGCTTCATACAAATCTAATTATAAGAAAAGATATTACGTATTCCGTTCATAAAACGGTGACCTTGAAATTTCACTAATAAAGCAGCTAATAATAAAGACAGCGTTGTATGTATCCCCGGAAACCATACAACTTTCATTTGGAAAATTATGTTATATAGTAAATTTATATATTATTTGAAGTCGTCGTGTTAGGACACTCACCCTGTATAATAATCGGTGAACTAAAAAACACAAGTTTTTGTTTTTTACTTCTTTTTCAGAAAAGATGGTTTCACATACGAATAAAAAAAAACGTAGATATTTATGAAGAACAAAATACCTATATTTTACAGTGATAAAATCTGAACAATGTAAAATACAGAATCACCGGAGGAAGAACGTAATGCATAATTATCTTACATTTGTATAATAAAACTTTGTAGTTAAAGATATAGAGATTATCTCCTTTCGACAAGTATAGTAACAACATAGCCGCAGTAAATATAGATTTTTGCTCAATTTATAATCGTCGATGCCCGCGAGGACTACCACTCGACTTTCAAACTCTAGGGCATCGTTACGCACCCTAGGTGGGAAGATAACGCGCTTTTAATGCGCATAGCCCAGTCGGATAAAACTCTACGTCGTATTTTATGGGCGTTCCCGTTGGACGCGTGTCCGGACTACTTATATGCACATATACTGGGCCGACGCGCAACTCGGTTTATTATAAGATCATAACGCGAGCTTAATTATCCCCATGACCCTGGTCTAATGAAGGGAATCAATCTTGAGAGGCGCGGCATTCGTCTTCGTTCCGCGTCCTTCGGATCATCTTCTTCACCTTGGGTACCTTCATTCAGAAGGGTCATTCATGGGCAACTCACGCGTCTTTGATACTCGACGATCGCTTGATGGAACCCGCTAACCATTCGCTATATAGGGTGCCTTATTTCAAACTCATGTAATTATTCATCTGTAATTTCGAAAAAATAGCTTTGAACTTTCTAATTGAAACAAATATGTGTACACAAGTTTGTAGAGCAAATAATGTATTCACCCAAAAGTACATACTATATTTATATTTTATATCATAAAGCAACTACATACAGTGCGTTGTATAAATGTACCACCGCCTTTGATCTCATTAAGCTGCGTTTTCGGATTATGGTCAGTATTCTTTAAATACTACTTCACGTAGTGTGCAAACAACAAATTATAATAAAGGCATTTGGAAAACTATTTTTCAGACGTTCCATAAATGTATCAACCGTTTAAGAGAAACTGTTTTATCTAGGCACGAACATTACATGTATCGCAATTATGAAAATGTAATATATTTATTAGAAATAAATGATGATTACAAAAATAACAATTGCAAGTAACTTTTAATATTTTGTAGCAATAATTTATATAGTTTTTTAACGGTTTCTCACGGTAATTGTTCTTACTGTTCTATAGTACAGGTTTTTAAATCAGTAACATTTTCGAACTGTTTTTCGTTTAAGTACAGTGTTCTGTCAAAGTTTATTTATAATACATTTTATAATAATTAGTTGTTTATCTATCATTTAAGTATAATTTTTGTTATTCATTTTGCCCAATGTAAAATTTATTTTCAATTTACCATTATATCCAATAGTATTCCAAATCGTTACATGGCCACCTGTCACGCCACAGTCACTGAAAGTCTGTTGATCTTTTAAATCGTAGTAATAACAGAGAAAGTCATCAGATTTGTCTAGATTAAACTTCTTGTCAGTAAATATGTTCCTCCGTCATCTTTTATGCATATACTTCTGAATATATTACAAATGGTGAGTTCCATTTATCCCCTTAAATCAAGGTATTCGTTGCAACTTTGTTAGTTGTAGATTTTCACACTTTTCTAAAACATAATAAACATTTTTAACATTAATTGCTAATTCAACATTTTTTGCAATTTATCTTGTAG
The DNA here is from genome assembly GCF_050947335.1 of Megachile rotundata. NCBI lineage: Eukaryota > Metazoa > Arthropoda > Insecta > Hymenoptera > Megachilidae > Megachile > Megachile rotundata. Next base: position 1,897,870 of record NC_134986.1, read on the forward strand.
AGGTTTTAAACTTTGCGATTTTTCAGAACTGTTCTGTTTTCTACACTTTTCTGGATCTTCTAAAAAAATTCATGATCATTTCTCGACTTTTCTAAATTGTTTTGTATTTAATTTCTCTTCACGTCCCATTATAAATAATCTATATTACTATCTTAATAAATTTATTGTTATTTTGTATTAGTGCACATTTAAATAACTTTCTTTTACAATCTATGTTGTTCACTTAACAGATTAATTATGAATAAGAGACATAGATTTCTCAATTGTACTATCTTTCCAGTCATCTGATGAAGCTTAATATTTATGTTTTCATTTGTATAACGCCTTTAAAATACGTATTGGGGATGACATTCTACGTATTGAATTTACAAACATATAGTTATTGATATATTCAAATTCATAATTATGTTTTATTTACAGTATGAAATATTAAGGAATATAGAATGTGCTATCTTTTGTTCCGGAATATACCTACACTATTTTTTCTGGCACACAAAAATACTAAACTTTTTACTGTTACCACTAGTACCACTTGCTGCACTAAGATGGTACTGGTTTCGTTGAAGCTTTATTCATAAACGGGTCAACTGCGTCTCGAGTATGACGAAAATAAAAATCGACATTCCCAAAACAATATGCAATAATATAAGAATAGCATTATATTTGCATAAATATACTTACTATAATCAATGTAATTAATAATGTCATTATAATTAATTTATTCATAACGTTATTATTATTAATTTCTTTATGAACTAGTTCTCATTAAACTAGACCGTTACATATAATAGGATGCGTAAATTAATGATGGGTTATTAATTTCATTATGATGCAAGATTTTTCTTAAACAATTTTTTATTTCAACACTGAAAATTAATGTTCAGCACTTACATTTAAAACAAGATAGTCAAAAATATTTTGTAAATTCATTTTGCATTCAAAAATGTATATATTAATTTACTCATGAAATTATACACACTTTTCCCAATATTTTAACGTTTTATACACAAGTATGTATAATATGTTAATAAACCAGTTTTGTATTTATCTTCATCTATATTTTTGTTCAAAAAAATGTCAAAGTTTTAGTGTAAATGTCATTAAAAATAGTGACAACAAAATTTTCTTTCTTACCTGATAATCTCAATGCTAAATTGTAAATTTCATCACGTATTTTTTCCGCTTCTTCTCTTATTTTTCTTCATTTTTTAAAATACAGTTTTACCTGTTAATTAATACGTTTCTTTAAAACAACAAAACTGTTTGTTACATTTTAAATTAAACCAACTATGGGATGAGGACTCTGCAGGGAAAAATAGCAACTCTACTTTTCCACCTTTAACTTTCCGTTTATTTCACAAGTGTGGTCCACGACCGTACACTTTGACTCGCAGTGATGAACTGAAGATTCACGCTAAAATACTCACCCCCACACACCCTGATGCATTCTAACCCGGAATCATTCTTTCCTCTTCCAAACCGAATCGCTGTCACTCTAAACCAATCATTCAACGATACACGCGTATTTCTCAGGCATTCCTCGAACTCGGACACCCAATGCGACACTCGAACCGATGCACAGTGGCGAAAAACGGCGAAAACGTGGACAAAAGTCAAAAAATGAAAATCGCAATTCTTGAAATCCGTTTAATGGAATTAGTTTATAAGGAATCTGTGCATACTGTTTTCACAGTTTTAATGACTTTATTACTACCATTTCGAAGATATGAGCCTCCAAAGATGAACATTTTTTAAAGTCAATTTTTCCGGGTAAAGTTTAACATAATGCTGTTCATTATTTTTTAAATATTATGCTCATCCACTATTATCGGCTGTTTATATGATACTTTAACATTATAATTATGTAAATTGCACAACAATATGTTTATTATTAACACTGATATGAAAAAACATATAAACCATAGTCATATTTAATGTTTGTGTAAGGTAAAAGTTGTGATCTTCACCTCGGTTCACCTACCAAATAGGCTTAAATGAAAGCTGGAAGCTTCCCGAACAAGAATCTATAGACAAAAAATAATATGCAAAAAATTTATTCCACGTGCTTTCCGCTATTTGAAATACAAGTTTGTATACGTTTTACAAATTCGTTCTCGACGTTTTCCATAATTTCGCACGGGATATTTACGCATGCATTGTGTATTCTATTTTTCAAGTCAGTTATATTGTTAAATTGTCTTTATACCTACCTTGTACTGAAACATTTAAATAAATGTCCCAACCTTCCAAATTACAATTAATATCATCTTCGATACGGAAAACTTAAACCGTAATGGACAATACTTTTCACGTTTCTTACTCTTCGGACCTGCCATTTTGACCATACACCCCGCCTATCTGTTTCGGCAGGCAGAGTCAAACCAGCGGCACTTACCGTAACAATAAGAACGTTTTTATGACTTACTCGTCAAACCGAGATGTCACTGCTGAAAATCAGTAAATTTCTAAGCGTTATATCTCGAAAACTAATAAAAATCGGGTAAGTACATAAAACCTTGATGAATTCGTCTTGAAAAGCACTATCGCCTGATCGAGAAAAAAATTATAGTTCCATTTAAAAAAACAAAACTTCACCATCATATCTTTTACATTAATAACAATAAAAAAATTTTGCTTCTGCCAAAACATAGGGCCTCTTTTACCCTGCAATTTCCATATAAGCACTTTTTCGTGACATCAATAGTTCATGAGATATTAAGGTGTAACACTTTGGCGCGGACACCCTGTACACTACCGTCCATAAGTATCCGGACACAAGCGAAATATGCATTCGCGTTGCATGAAAGTTACTTAAGTATCTGCAACAGCAACTACAATAAAATCGATTTTTTTTTCTTCGAAGGTCAGAATACTGGATCGTTTTTTGATTGATAATTCTCGTTTGGAACTCATATCTCGATAGAAAAGAAGCTACAGACAAACTATACCGAAACTGTCGAGTGCGTAGCGTTACCTCCATTCTTGTCTCCATTGGGGGAACCTAAACATCTACCAACAGTTTACAAACACTTGAAACATATCGAAGAACCCTCTGAATACGTTCTGTACTATAGAAATGAAACACAGTAGAAATTAAAATTTTTTTTGGAATCGAAAGCGTTTCATTAGATTCACAAATTTGGACTTTGTACTTCTGGACATGAATTTTACTTTTACACTTTGATTTTATAATTTGTAATTAAAAATTAATTCTATTACGTTATGACACCTCAAAAAAGATAATAATAATTATTACAAATAATATGATAACTCTAAATACCTTTCGTACAAAGTTCAACTATGTTTTATGTAACGAAAGCAAGTGTCCGGATACTTATAGACGGTAGTGTATGTAATAGTTTTTAATTTAAAATATAAAATGTAATTTAACAAACACACGGAATTAAATACAAATTATTCTCTGCTTTAACCAAAAACAAAAACAGAAGTACAAAATATTCACTGTGCACAGTAGTGCCTCCTAAGACTCGAAGGACCACCCAATGTCTAAATTGGGAACAAATGATACCCAAGCTGATCCTCAGATAACAATTTATTTGATAATAGTGTATAGATGTGTGTGTGTGTGAAAGTATTAACTACAATCTGTATGTGATCCCTGAACTAAATAATTACAACTGACTGATCCAGTTGACTGACTGAAAACGACTAAGTACTTTGACCGACTGATATGGTTGTCTAACTAATTTTGACCGACTGATCTGGTCACTGATTTTTGCTGAACTGACTAATTGGAAAATCTTCGCTTCCTGGTCACCTTCCCTTCCAGTGCGCCCTTAGCGCGCTTCCCTGTGGAAGGGGAAGACGAAAACCAGAGTGGGCGAAAGTTAGACCCAAGGCGAAACCAAGAGTCCCAGGAAAACTGTTTTTTCGTCACTCCTTGAAACCCTCAGTCCCTGCCATAAATTAGGCCGTACCCTAACATTCACGTTGGCTACGTGTAATATTGGTCAACATACCGAAGGTGAATCAAAATAACATCGTATATGGAAATATGATACATAAACATGAAGAATAACGTGTTTCTATACGTATAACGTATGAAGTTACTATTGCACTGTTCTTCTGTGTATGCATATGTAAAGTAGATGCCATGAAATCCTTATCCCTCCCCTGTATGCAACGACTAATGTTTGAATTGTGTCATTCAAGAAAATCAATATAGCAAATCGACTCTGGAATTCATCGCAGTTATTTCAGATTTTTTATTCGAAAGGGTATAGCTAGATAAGGCGGTCAAAAGTGCCTTTAGACCAAATTAATTAATGAACATATCAGCTAATAGATTCTCCAAAGGAAATCATTTTTACCAAGTATCAAGATAACCTAACCTATACTTGAAGGGTAGTTACAGGGCGAAACATAATTTATAGTTTAAGCTTTATATCTTTTGTTGTACCGTATGAAAAATTTTGAAAAATATCAGGGTTATTTCGCTCTACGGCGTACGTGTTTGTGAATTTTTCCAGAATTCTTAAAGGCAAAATGAATTTTTTTTAAATTAAAAAATTTTTTTTGAATAGAAATCGTCAAGCGACTACGTTTATATTTTTGAAGTAGACGTGTTGTGACATGATTATTAATCTGTAATTTTTAAAAATTTTTTTAAGTGGTGAAACACAGTTGTAAAAATCAAACAGCGATATTTGATTATATTATTATCTTAATTTTTCACGAAACTATGTTTATATTCTTATATTTTTAATAGTTTGTTATAATTATTAATATACAATTTTTCAGTTTCTTTATGGAAGTGTATCATATACAAAAGTAATTACAAATCGATATTTTCTAACTTTTCATTCTAGACAGTGCGGAGTTACTCGTAGGAATGTTATAGATGCTCTGATTTCGAAGCGTCTTCTATAATGCTCCTGAAAAGAAGAAGTGTTTCTAGGCGTGTTTAGAAACAAGGGGATTTATTATTTGAATTATTATTTGGACCTAAGCAATAGTATATGTATTGCATTTTTATTATCAAATATTGATATCTTCATTGATTAATTTGGTTTAAAGGCACTTTTGACCCCTTTATCTGGCTATACCCTTTCAAAAATGCATTTAGAGGGCTAACAATGAGTAGCAAGGATTTTTTGGTTACGCTGATTCCGAATTTAATAATATATTTCTAGCCTGATCGATTTATTACCTGATCTTTATCAAGTAAAATGATCCATAATTTACAAAATGTTTTTCAAACGTTAAACGTATCGAACACAACCCTATAGAATTTTGTGACGTACATGTACGAAAACAGATGTTAGCACAAATTTAATTTTTCCGATTCCTTTCTTTAATTCAAATGAGGGCGATGGAACGACTGGATCAAAAAATATAAGATTCGGAGTCAGTGTAGTCGAAACCTTAAACCATAATTCATTGAACTTCTTTGCTGAATTTATAAATTTCCGATATTTAGTATGAAACAAATGGTGCATAAACATTTGTGAGAGCATAAACGTGCAGTATAGACTAGGACGCCCATCGAGTATATTATGTATCTAATGTCAGTATACGAGGTGTGACACAAAAAAAAAAAACGGGACTAGTCCAATAAATCATTGTATTTTCAGTATCAGTTCTCCGTGACATTACCACATTCAAAGTAGTCCCCTTAAGGGGGGCAATACCTTTAGACCGATGAAAATAAGCTGATTTTTGTGAATTTTCTTGTATAGGATATCTTTGTTTTGCGTTTTTGAAATTTCAGGTATAATTTATTATAACTATTGCCTATTACACAATACTTTTTGTTTTTAAATACATTAAAAAATGGCGGAATTATAACAATCCTTTCTGGAAGTGTTTGGGCGCGTCTCGTGAATCGGTGTGGGTTCTAGCTTTAGATATATTGGTCTGAAGCAAGTTTGCAGACAATGTTTCGAAAACTAACATTCACAGTTAGTAGATGAACCTCAGAAATGTGCAAAATGTGTAAACTTAAAGAAATGGCGCGCTTTTAAAGAAAAACTTTGAATTTTACTAAAAATTTTTACAATATTTTGCAATAAAAAAGGACTTTAATGTTCAATTTATTTCATAATTTAGGTTCATATGTTAGATACTATTGTCATGGATATGTGCAAAAAATTTGAGCGCGATTGATGAACTAGTTTTTGAGTTATCAGCCACACCAATTGTAAAAATGTAGTTTTGAGAAAAACGCGTTTAAAGTTTCAGTCCTCCGCACTGAACGCGTGAATACTTGCGGCGCTAATCGGCCATAACTTCAAAAGGGCTTCGTATTTCACTTTAAAATTTTGAGACAATATTTTTAAGATGTTACACTAACATTTTATAGAAAAAAAAATTTTTTAATTTTTCAAGATTCTAAAGGTATTGCCCCCCTTAAGCATTCACATACTTTTGCATTCGGCGCTGCCATTGCACGTAATAATTCTGGAACGAGGTTTTTGAAAGTTCCTTCAGGAGATTCTCCGTTTCTGCCTGAACCTCTTCAACTGAGGTGAAATGGGTTCCCTTTAAGCAAAATTTAATTTTAGGAAATAAAAAAAAAGTCGCATGGATCCAAATCAGGTGAATAAGGAGGATGCCCCATCACAGTAATATTTTTACTGGTCAGAAACTGTTTGGTAGACAGTGCCGTGTGAGCGGGTGCATTGTCCTGGTGCAACAGTCATCCATCGCTTCACAACTGTGGCCATTTTTTCCTAATTTTTTCACGAAGTCTTTTTAGTACTTCAATGTAATAGTGTTGGTTAACAGTCTGACCACTGAGAAACCACTCAATCATTACAATTCCATTAATGTCGAACTTTGATTTTGATATGCGTGCTTTCTTGGGTTTTGGGGATCCTGGAGGCTTCCACTACATCGTCTGGCGCTTACTTTCTGAGTCATAGGTAAAAATCCATATCTCATCACATGTTACAACAGATTTCAACAAATTTTACAAGAAACTTGATGTTTATTCGCTGTTCGGTTTTTACATTAAACATTTTTCCGGCAGAATGCTGTTGCACGTGTCTACTCAATGATGTAATACTCCCAAATGGCATGACGGATTAAATCGAAATTGGCAGCATGGATAGAGGAGGTGTGTGGGATGATGCCACCAAAACAATTTCTGCCAACTCCATTGTTTTTTCAAACTACACACCTAGTGTAATATCGGGGACCGCGGTCCGCGCCGAAAAGCAAAGCGGTACCGCGCGGTGTAGCGGTTCGGCTTCGGCGTAGCTTTTAGATCAAGGAATTTTTGTATACGTATGTGTGTATGTATGTGTGTGACACGCGTGTCCGTCGACGCGAGGAATGCGGTAATTTTCCAACCACGATCGACGATTTTTGGAAAACAAAAGCGTGCGTATGCAGGTTTCGACCCGCAAGCCGCGATCAAGAGCAGCAGAGTATTTTTGAGTCTCGACTTGCGTTCAAATGTGCGAGAGATTTATACAATTTTTATTTTGTCTTGATTCCTTTAAATATATTTTACTGTTTTTCGTACCCATTTTTTCATCCAATTATTTTTATCCCACAACTAGTCTCATTTTTTTTTATGTTGTACCTCATATAATGAACGTACAATTTTGATTCTTTGTGGAATTTTCTTGTATGAGAAGGAAGGAAGTGATATATGAACTCATAAAATTGTTAATATTCATAATCTTTTAATAAAGAATGTGTGATGACGGAAACCTTGTGTACGTTACTTAGGGAAGTGACCTTTACAATAATGTTATAATCATCGAAATCGGTGAAATATTGCTAAATTAAATAATTACCTAAAACTCAACATATAAGAAAAGAGTGAAGTCACATTAATAAGTTAATAAACCACCTATGTCCTTCGGTTACCTTAATTTCTTCATCATAAACTTAACATTTATATATAAATATTTATAGTGTGATTTCATTGCGGTTATTTTTTATACTGTTGTAAAATATCCGTAAAATTTTAAAAAACTTAATACTGAAGTTGGACTTCAAATTTAATGTCACGCTTGAGGCGAAGTGCATACATTGCAGATGCTGTTATCGATAACGATGCCCATAAACATCGATAATATCAAAATATTATCGACAATGTCGTTAAGATATCATTAAAATAAATGAGAGCGGATGAAGTAGATATAGTAGCAACGCGTGATTTAATCGTTCAAATTTATTTATTTTTGTTTGAACTTCAAACAAGTTCTTACTGTATGAAAGTTTTTACTTAATATTCAAATAAGAATGAATAGATTTAAATGGTAAATTTATGCGCTAGGTTAGATAAGCGTAGGTTTGAAATTGAAACAGAAATAAATAGGTATCAATGATAAAATTGCGCGTAACACTCTACTTCAATCACTTTCACGAGCTTTAACAATATCCTAGCAGTATTATCGATGCGTCGTTAAGTATTAATAAGGTATTGATAATAATAGTGATAAGCAACACCAATACCTCTTTCACGAACAAATTTACACTTATTGCTTTGCACTACATCATATAATAGTTTAAAAGCTTGTTAGATATTATCATTGTATCAAAAAGATTAATATTTCTGTTGTTGAAGTTTACAATTATTTATTCTTCATATTAATTTATCATTTCTTCATAGATTAGTAAGAAATTCGATTTTGATATTATAATAGATGTCGTATTGCCGAGGAGATAAGTTTTCTATAATTTCAAAAGTACCACCCGATAATTTCTAAAAATTTTAGGGAACTTTTGGTGATTTGTTAATTTGAAGTAGAGAAAGAATTTGGGGTCTAATTGTAAGATTTCGTTGTCTACGGAAACGAAAATTTATAGATTTGACAACTGAGGTATTTGAGGAGTTAGAGATTTGCAAAAGTTACGAATTTAATTGTTTGCTGCTTTTAAAAGGTCAAATTTGAAAATATAAAAACTCCAAAATTTAGTAATTTGTGAATTCATAAATTTAGAAATTTAAGGGTTTAGAAGTTAACAAGTAAGAGTAAGAGTAAGTTAACAGTAAGATTTGGAAACTTGAAAATTATAAAGTTTAGGAATTTAAAAGTATTGAAATTTAAATGTATGTATTTATGTTGATGGAATATGGGAGATTATTATATTTAAAATAACACAAAACACAATAACTTTTGAAAGACCAAATGAATTTATTATTTAAGAAAAACGACTTAGAAGGACCTCTTTAATATTTGTTAATTACACTTGATTTATGAATATTGAAAATGCAATTCTAAATAGCCCATTATATTTTATACGTATGAAAAATTATAATATCAGAGAAACAATAACAATGAAATATATAGATTTTATTTTATTAACATACGAAGATCCGATCAAAATCGAGCAGTATCTTACAAGTAATCGGTAAATGTACGCACTTGATTACCGACTTCTCAATACATTTATTTTTGCTAATTTCATTGAAATGAAAATTCAACATATGTATGTGTATAAAGCATGCCTATGTCGCACTTAATTATACACAGGTTATAGCAGATATTCAACTTGTAGCGTACAAGAAATATTGTAAAGCGCGGCGAATAAATTATGTTCAGAAAGAATCAGATGAGAAAAATCATTAGAATTCCCTTGTGAAATAGAATAAAATAGATCGAAATAATATTTAGCGTCGAGAGCATTCGAGAAAAGCGAATATTCCAGAATAATCGAAATTCTGTCGCGATGCGAGAGTTCGTTGGCCGCTCAGCGGAGCGAGAGGTGTTCGGCCGCGAACCGAAGACTTTGTCGCGATTAAAGAATTTACAACAGGGTTCAAGTGGTTCGGCGCGCGGACCGCCGTGAACCGTTCATACCTCGAAATACGGGTCATCGAGGACCCTTTTGTCTCTCAGATCCGGTCCGAACGAATCTTACCGTAGACATGTACGTATCATAAACCAGCTACAGCTGTACCTCTCGCTTAAACAGTTTTTGACGAACAAAAGCGACAATTCCTGGACGCCCGACTGGAGGTAAAAGTTTAAGACTCCGGCAGGAGAGTACGGCGAACCCCTCCTGGACGCCTGCCGTGGGATAAAGATTAAGAGACTCCGGTGGGAGAGTTCGACGACAATTCCTGGACGCCTGTCGACTGACAAGACAGAGCATCTCCTGGACGCCCCAGGTAAAGTACAGGGGAGTACGGGAGAAAACTACTGGTCGCCCGTTCGGAATGGAGAGTTCGGAGAGAATACATGGACGCCTTTCGAACGGGAGAGAACTGAGTTACTCCTGGACGCCTGGTTGACGAGAGAAAAAGATAGATATACGAGGTCTGTCCCAAAAGTATCCGACCTTCCTTCATATTTCCCTGCTGGTGTTATCCTGCGTCATCGGGCTGGTGGCAGTCTTCGAAGTAGTCTCCATTTGATTGTATAATACGCTGCCAACGACCTTTCCACTTATGAAAACAGTCCTGGAAGTCGTTTTTCGAAATAGCCTTTAGAGCGTTCGTCGTATTAGTTTCGACCGTTTCTTTATCGTCGAATCGGTGTCCTTTCAGTAGCATTTTCAATCTTGGAAACAACCAAAAATCGCAGGGAGCTACATCAGGACTGTACGGAGGCTGACGGAGCTGTGTGACTTTGTGCTTCGTCAAATATTGCTGCACAAGATTCGATGCATGCGCTGGTGCGTTATCGTAATGAAGAAGCCAATCACCGCTTGACGAAAACTGAGGCCAAAACTAGTTTTCGGTATTCCAAGATCACATTCTAGTTCTCGCACAGCCAATCGACGATCTTCGTTGGTCGCAAGTCGCACACGTTCGACATTATTAGGTGTTGTTGTCGTGAAAGGCCGCCCAGAGCGTAGGTTACTATCAACAGATGTGCGGCCATCTTTGAACCGCTTATACCACTCTTTGATTTGTGTGTTGCTCATAGACTCGTCCCCAAATGCCTTCTTCATCATTTCGATGGTCTCCGCACATCTCTTTTCGAGTTTTAAACAAAATTTGATGCAAATTCGTTGCTCCGATCTTTCTGTCATTTTTCACAACAGCAGAATGCGACGAACGTAAAAAACGCTTCGTAAATAAATGCACGATGCACGTGAACTAAGGCGTTCCGATAAAAACTGCGATATCGTGGGTGTTCGTAAAGCTTTGCAGTTGATACTCATACCCGGCAAATGACGCTAAAATTGTCAGGTACGAAGAAATTAAAGAAGGTCGGATACTTTTGGGACAGACCTCGTATATATAGAGAAAGAGCCAGAGAGAGAGAGAGTTTTATAATTGAACTATGTTCTGTGCGTTAATTGCGAAAGAAAATTTGTAACTCCGTTATTTCCTGTACGCTCTCCTAATCTCCGAATAAATATTCCCATGTTCCAGAATTCCTGTTATCCTTTCGATTACCCTTATCTGAATATCCTATACCGAGTAAAAGATGGCTACAAACTTCATTTTTGTTATCAAACCATAAACCATACTACTCTTTCCTCTTCATTTTCAAATTTAATGTCAGATAAACTGACAATTAATTAGGAATTTTAGAGTCAAATCTGAGATTTTGTATTCAAAAATATGAAATATCCCACATGTTGTTAGTCTCTTATCATTGTACTTTAATAGCATTCTATGAAGAATAGTTTGAGGAGTTGACCTACATAAAAAACAATGGAATTTGAATGAAACACAAATACAGCCGCTCCTAAAAATTGTTTCTATAATAGAGTTCAAATTCGTGCATGGTTTAAACTTGGTCACCGTATATATTTATTAATGACAGCACATTATTAACCTGTAGGATTTCCTAGTTTTTATATTAAGTTATACGTAGTCCATTAATTTTTTCTCTGAACTATAATTAATTTATAATACCAACATTAATCATTAATTATAAAAACCAGGGAGAATCAATTAATGTAAACTTTTTATTATTTCCTATGTTTTTTAATTGTATATAACAAAATATTAGCCAAGAAGTTCCAATAGTGCAATCTGCCAAAAATGAAGGTTATTAAAATTGTGTCTTTATGTTCATGTATTGTATATTTGTATTGTCCATAAGTTATTAAATCAAAAGGGAAGGAGACAAAAGTTTACAAAAATAATTTTAATGAAATAACCCTGTAAAAAAGCCAGATGTACAAGAACGAGATTTGCACATCTTGTTAATAAGTCGTTGCTGTAATAAAAATAATGTGTTTGAGAAAATTATAGGGACAAAAGGTAAAATACAGTATGGGTTTCTAATAATCGCACCAAAGTGTATAAAATTTATGAATTTCTGAATTTTGTGAGTTTCCGAGTTTTTAAGAATTTCCGAATTTCCGTATTTCTGAATTTCCGAATTTCTGAATTTCTGAATTTCCGAATTGCCGAATATCCGAATATCCGAATTGCCGAATAGCCGAATATCCGAATATCCGAATATCCGAATTACCGAATATCCGAATTGCCGAATATCCGAATTGCCGAATATCCGAATTGCCGAATTGCCAAATGTCCGAATTGCCGAATGTCCGAATTGCCGAATGTCCGAATTGCCGAATGTCCGAATTGCCGAATTGCCGAATATCCGAATTGCCGAATATCCGAATTGCCGAATATCCGAATTTCTAACTTAAGAAATTAGAAAATTTGTAAATGCAAGTTTAGTTACTAGAGTAACTAAGTAGTCACTGCTGCTATGTATTAGCAGAATACATCAGACGATGTTATGTTAGTTTCTACTGTATCATAAAAGGGTCAAAGGAGCTTCGGAGCGTAAGTGGAAGGAGGAATACTAGCTTGTCGTGACACCGATATGCTTTTACAAGCACGATCTTAGAAGTCTACGCGGTTGTATACCATAACGCCGACCTTGCACTTTCTCACATGGAGGACGTTTTATAAAGGCACTGGTTTATTTGCGATACAACACCCGTTATGCTTTCGCTCAACAACACCGTATATCGTGCAATACTACTAACTCCGTATCCCACGTAATCATCTTTACGGCCAATGTTTACATTTTGTAATAATACTATGGACACATTTGGCGTATAAATAATTATACAAATACATGATTTAACACTTTGACTGTCGCTCAGTTTTCTTGGAAATTAAGCCGAAAATAAAAAAATTTTGTTTTATATGCCTCTCTTATTTTTATTTATTCTTTTTCCATTGTTCCATTTCCCTATGTCGTTTTTCAAATTTTTGTTGTAGTAAGAAAGTTCGTGATGTCTGTTTTTATATGTTATTTGAAGAGAGCCTCTATATAGAGAGATATAAATTACTTGTCATTAAAAAATTAATATTTTTGTATATGTGAAATCAATGATGGACCTTAAAAAAATCAATGGATATTTACCCTTTGCGGACGGAGCCGATCCACGGGCGAGGTCACTGTGGACGAAAGTTTTTTGAGCGCGCAGTAAAAAAAATGTTCACGTTGCACGTTTGCGTTATAAAAACTAAAGCTTTATTGAAATAACTTTTTCATAAAATCCAACGAAATCATAAGAAAACAAATTTAGTCGTGTTTACATATGAGACGTTTTATATTCGTGCTTTGTGTGGTATAGTTCGAAACAGACACTATGTGCAAGGCCGGCTTAGCCGAACAAGTAGCACAATAGTGTTTTAGTTATCATGTGTAGGATGTTATATAATATAAAATATGTGGAAAACTTTTGGGTTCCTCTAGTTGTAACTGTTCGGTCGCGAATCAAGATCTTTGTCGCGACTAAGGAATTTATTGCAGGGTTTAAGTGGTTCGGCGCGTAGATCACCGTGAATAGTTCATACCTTGAAATACGGGACACCGAGGACCCTTTTGTCTATCAAATCCAGTCTTACCGTAAACATGTGCTTGCCATAAATCAACTAACAGCTATATTTCTCTTTTGTGAACAGTTTTAACAAACGAAAGCATAGAATGTTTCTTAACTGTCACCTTCGGAGACGCGAGGGTGTTCAGGCGATTTCTTCTACAAAAAAACAGTCAGTCAAACGTTGAATCTTGTGCGAGTCGAATCAAGTCAAAAAGTCGGATCGAGAGTGAGAAAGTTCCGCGTAACGTAACATAGCATAACCATTGCAGGGTGGTTCAGAGATCAATCATAACACTGTTCGAGCGGGACCCTGCACTCCTCGAATAGGCCATATGTTGGGTGGTAGAGATCATACATCGCAACTCTATTCGAGTGAGACCCTACACTCCTCGAGTAGATCATCGTGAATAATCTCACGCAACGTGGATTATAACACGAATCGAAACAACATTGAGCAAGACCCTGTGCTCCTCAAATCAAATCAAACAACATTGAGTGAGACCCTGTTCTCCTCAAATCAATCAACAATCAACTCAACAATATACACAACGTATACATACTCATTCACACTTTCACCGTACAATTATTAACAAATACATATTTCGCAAAGGGTTTTTTATGCCGCAAGGCTTTTTCCCCTAATTCGAGTCATTCGAGCCAATAAATTATCATAATTTTTGAGGTTCAATAACGTCTAAATAATTTTTATTTACCCTCCTCCTCAATCAAATTTATCCATTCTTTTGAAACACGAAATTTCTCCATGTTGGAAAGATTTCGACGATAGTGACACTGAAAGACTGATTTGACAAACTGATATTCCTTCTAATCATACTATGGTTTCACATCGTAAATTTACATTACACGGAAAATAAGACTTCATTAGTAAAAGTTCCAAATTTTATTGAGAGATGACTTGACTTCTTAGACTAGTATACCCATGCGTATTTTATCATTTAGAACGACAGTCGTACGTCAGTCGCACCGCGAGAATTGGAAGGCTATACATACGAGGTGTGACCCAAAAGAAACGAGACTCGGTGTGTCTCTTGAAAAAACAATGGAATTGGCAGCAATTGCTTTTGTGGCATCATCCCACATACCTCCTCTATCCATGTTTCAAATTTCGATTGAATCGGTCATACCATTTGGAAGTATTGCGTTATTTAGTGAACACATGCAACTGCATTCTGCCGGAAAAATGTCTAACATAAAAACCGAACAGTGAATAAACATCAAGTTTCTTATAAAATTTGTTGAAATCTGTTGTAACATGTAATGAGACATGGATTTTTACCTATGACCCACAAAGTAAGCGCAAGTCGATGCAATGGAAATCTTCAGGATCCCCAAAATCTAAAAAAACACGCATGTCAAAATCAAAATTCGACATTAATGGAATTGTAATGATTGAGTGGTTTCCCGGTGATCAGACTGTTAACCAACACTATTACGTTGAAGTACTAAAAAGATTTAGTGAAAAAATTAGGAAGAAAAGGCCACAGTTGTGGAGCGATGGATGGCTGTTGCACCCGAACAATGCACCTGCTCACACGGCACTGTCTGCCAAACAGTTTCTGACCAGTAAAAATATTACTGTGATGGGGCATCCTCCTCCTTATTCACCTGACTTGGCTTCATGCGACTTTTTTTTATTTTCTAAAGTTAAATTTTGCTTAATGGGAATCCATTTCACCTCAGTTAAAGAGGATTAGGCAGAAACGGAGAATCTCCTGAAGGGACTTCCGAAAACCTAGGTACGGAACTGTTAGCAGCAATGGCAGCACCGAATGCAAAAGTATGTGAATGCTGAAGGGGACTACTTTGAAGGTGATAATGTCACGGAGAACTGATTCTACAGGTACAATGATTTATTGGACCAGTCTCGTTACTTTTGGGTCACATCTCGTATGCCGACACGCGTCCGCAACGGTAAAAAGGCTTGGGCGGCTACTTGTCAACACTTATCTGCAAAGGGTTAAATGTACCGTGTGTTGCAAAAAATTAAACTTTTTAAAAGAAAAAACTGTCAAATATTTTGTTAAAATTTCTAAGGCATATTTAAGATATATCCTTTTTGCATCAATACTTCACTAAGCATACAGAATTATTATACATGTAGGTCATTCTGTGTAAATACATTTTCAAAATAAATTCAATGACATTTGTCACGCTGATTACTAAAATTTTAATACTTTGAGTTGTACACTTGTACAGTTTTAAAACTATTATTGGTGTCATATTTGAGTTATGTACCAGTTTTTATACGAATTTATCACATGTATTATTAATAATTTGTTTGGTTGTCTAACTGCAAATACTCTTATTAACTACTTAGAACTGAGAATAATAAATATAACAAGCCATTAATATTATTTGATAAGGTTTGCGAAAAATGAAAATACTATCGTATGCGAGTCAACGTATTAATTTTAACTCAACATGATCCCTGTTTGATAATATTGCCTGACAATGTTGTTTGGATAAAATGTGTTATTTGGAAAAGTGAAGACGACTTTCACATGTTATAAAAGCAGAACTAATGTTATTACGATTTGTATTTTTACAGTTAGTGAGCGATTCACACATGTATTATATTTTTGTTTAATCCAAAGGTGGTGTTATTTCAGAAATTATGATAAGCATTACTCTGGACACCATACAAAATGGCGCTGTGCGTAGAGATAAAACATACGAATTCTTTAATAACTCACAATCAGAACGACATTAATTTTCAAGACTACATCTCAACAAAGAATTCAATTTATAGATAAAGCTCCAAATAATATGATTATGTCTTTTCAGAATTTCAATATTGTTATTAAGACTAAATTAAGAAGCAAATTATCGAATAATATTTTGTTCATAATTTTCAATATTACAAAATCAATGTTGTAAGCGCAGAGAAATAAGAAAGTGCATGTGACCTTAAGCATTCAATTAAAAAAAAAATATTATCACAACAGCGCAATCTTTATAAAATAAACCAAAAGCAATCATTCAGTTTATGACATAGTTTTTCAGATTGTTCGGGAAAAATCCCGAACCATCGAACCACCGAAATTGCGCTCTCGCTCTCTCGCTCCCACCCCTTGCGTGTCTCTCTTTTGTTTTGAAGTGTACTACGAGGTGAGGGGCGCGGAGAGCGAGACTAGCTAGCTCGCGAAAGATCGCGAAGGCCCGCTCGACGCGAACCTTCACGGATACTGATAGTAAATAATGCGTCTAGAACCTTCGACTTCGAGAACTGTCAACCTTGCGCTTTGTATATATACGCGCCGAATTCCCGGAATAGGGGGTATTCCGTTTCTGTCAGCTGTTGTAGCGAGCTCATCGAAGTCAATAAACCACGAACACCCAAATTATTTGTGTGTGACCCCAGTTTTTCCCATCTCAACCGCACAACGAGTGCATCGTTCGCGACTCCGGACCCTTCTTTACATAGCGTTCATCGGTTTAACCGAACATAGGTTATTTTCCGGCAACCGATCCGCACACAGATAAATATTTGAGAATGCATTCAGTTTTCATGAAAATGAGAAAAAGTCACAAATTTCCAAAACATTTTATAACAAAATCGAAGAGATTTTTTAACGAAATCGAATAGGCTAGAATGATTTAAACTTCCCAAATTGCATTTATACTATAACATATTTCATGTTAAACTAAATTTCAGCAACGAATATTATAAATCACTGATTTAATGTAAAATTATCCATTAAGATTTCACTGTGTATTATGTTCATAAATTTTTGCTGCTTGACATAACTGTTAAATGCGCGAAAAATGTGAAAATTTTTTTCTCTTCAATGTAAAAGAATCATGTTTTTTGCAATGTTGTTTGAAGATCACCTTTAATTCGTTAAAAAAATCAACATATTCTTGTTTCGACGTAATAAGACGACAAAGAAAAATAAGTTCAAAATAATATTTTCAAGCGACAAACGAAAGTGAAGCCGCATAAATTTTTACTTTGTACTCAAAACTACCATCCTCGGTTGCTAAAATATTTCTATATTCTTGAGAAATGATCGCTTCACCGAAGCACAACCACATATTTTTCGATCCAACTGCATGTATATTACCAGACATTAATTCGCATTTTGAAGTCATTAAAAGCCGCAGACTCACATATGTGTTTAATAAGCACGTATATCGCAACAATCTGCTCTTTAGTTGGAAGTAAATAGTTTTTGTGTAACGACTGTATTTAACCGCTTAAAGTAGCAATTTTTAACACAATATTAAAAAAGAAAATGAACGAAAGAACAGAAAATTTCATATTCATCGATTGCAACAATATTTTATGTATATCCGAAGTATGCTAGCGATGTATTAGTATAATTCTACTGTGTAGTTATCACTGATCACATATATACTTCCTTTGATTTTAAATGAACATATTCAAAAACGTTCGTGCAATATCACATTTTAATCGTTTAGACTCAGCTTAGTATTTTTACAATGGTATCGTATAACTTCTTTATACAGGTATTACTGTTGAGGCTTTCGGCCTCAAGCCGTGTTAGCCGTGTCCTACAGGAAGCGAGTTCCCAACGTTTCGCCAGCATTGCAGCTAGCTTCATCAGGGGATACACTGATACTGGTGCGACTGCTGTTATGTCGCCCCTTATATTGTGGTGCGATGCTCACGTTCCGGATCGTTGACTGTTCAGGTTGATTGCTTGCATCCAATCAGAAAGTGGGACTTTTTGATTGTGCGTACAATTAAAAAACTGGGAAGAGCGTGTGCCAGATTGGGTTAATGTGGTATCCTGTTTCCCGGTTGATGTTGTTCGGGTGTTTCCGTATTTCTATTGCTTCCCTGTGCTTTCGGGGAAGATAGGCTGATGTTTTTGCCAAAACTTCTGTTTTATCAAACAGGATTTTGTGCCCAGTGGTAATCTGGTGTTCCGCCACCGCTGATTGAATGTAGCCCAACCTGACGCAACATTCATATTCCTTGAGTCTGATGTTCACGCTCCTCCTAGTTTCGCCGATATATACTTGGCCGCATGAGCATGGGATTTTGTATACCCCTGGTGTAGACAGCTGCGGCTGCGGGTCCTTGGGGGTGGTTTTTTAATTGTGCGCACAATCAAAAAGTCCCACTTTCTGATTGGACGCAAGCAATCAAACTGAACAGTCAACGATCCGGAACGTGAGCATCGCACCACACTATAAGGGGCGACATAACAGCAGTCGCACCAGTATCAGTGTATCCCCTGATGAAGCTAGCTGCAATGCTGGCGAAACGTTGGGAACTCGCTTCCTTTAGGACATGGTTTACATCCGAAAGCCTCAACAGTAATACCTGTATGACGCCGGGCCGTGAAAGCCTCAAGTCTCTTTTAACTTCTTTATAGAAAACAGTAAGTCCACGGGATCATTCCATGTTGAGTAAATAATTTGTTTGTAGCCAAGAAATGGATTTCGATACAAGTGAAATATTATATAGTAAAATTTTACAATAAAATTACGCTTTATATAAGGTAAAGGTACCAATAGTTGACACTTTAAGGAATTTTTTGTCTATTTGTTCACATAGCTCAGGTTAAGTTCACTTGCTGGAAAATTTATGATTAGCAGTTGTTGCACAAACTATTCTTCCATTATATTACAAGTATTCATTCCTGATGGTGGTTGTTAATTTTTTCTTTTCTTCTTTTAAACGTAAAATTTTATTCAATAGTTGACACCCGGCTAAAACAGAAAATTTAGTAGTTAGCATGCTTTTATTTCAGTAGTTGGCATAGGGAGAAAATCCAATTAATGAACTAGTCTTGATAATGTGTGAATACAGAATTTTTTTGAACATTTAAAAAAGATTATTCTTGAGTAAGTTTACAAAAAGATATTTAATAATTAAGGATTAATATGAAGAGTTAATAATAAATATTTAATATGAAGAGTTCGAACACTCCTCATATCGGAAGTATCCTTATATCACTTTTTTATTACATTTTCTTCAACATCAGTCAATATTCTGGCTAGGCCCATTTTTCTTTTAATTGGATGTTTGCCTGCAACCTTGTATTTTAAAGTTACCCTCGGAGCACTAAATTTCCTAGCTGCCGTTTTATACGGAGTTTTATGGAGCCGGACATTTTTCACAGCCGCTTGCATAGTCTCTTCTATACATACAGGGTGTCTCACAACTCATGTAGATCCCTGAAATGGGAGGTAGCTGACGTGATTCTAAGCAACATTTTCCTTTGCAAAAATCGGGTTTGAAGCGTCGTTTTCGAGTTATTAACGAAAAACACGGACCACTCAGAGCGCCGGGATTACGCGCGCCGAGAAGCGAGAGCGAAAGCTTCGAGCCGGTCGCCGGAGTGCGAGCGCGATCAACTGAGTTTTCCTCGGAACTCTCTTAACGTCTAATAAGAAGTCTTTACATCGAAACTCAGTTAAATAAAAAACCGAATAATTAAAAGTAATGTTCATTTATTCATTCCTCATGAAGGAGAATCGGAATTAGTTATGTATAATTGATCTAAAGTATGCAAATGGAATTTATTGAATACTGTAATTCGTTATCGACAAGGAATGTGACATTAAATATCGAAATTTATTTGTTTTATTTCCGACAATAATATTGGCCAACGAATTTACGTATTTTAATAGGAAATACTTATTCTCTTTGTAAAAAAAAAAGAGTTTCAATGTGAGATCTAACAAATGTATTAACGTCTCTACTAATTTATAGGAAATTTATTAAAATAAGACTTACCAATTCTTTGAAAATAATCCTGTTTGTTAATAATCCGAGAGTGAAAGTGATGGGGTAATTGCCACTGGGTCGTCCTGCCGATGTTGACCTGTCGCAGACATTGGCACTTTATAACACAGCTGGTGTCACTCACAGGTCACTGCACTGTCTTTATTTCAAAACACTTTTGTTTTCACTTTCACTTTCTGGAGAATCCCTGGTAAAAGGTATTGTCCTTCCCGACGCCTCCGAGGGTGTCCGAAAGGGACCGATTATTTTAATATTGTCCTGGACTGCTCCTGTGATTAATAATAATTCCCCAAGATCCATGTTGAAAACTGCAGGTGCTGTGAAAAGTCCTCAGAATTTAGATTATGCGGCCGTATAAACTTATACGGGTGCATGTCGTTCTCTTGAAGAATTCGATGTACCGCGGAGCGATGCATACTGAAATAAAATACAGAAATGTATTAATAAATGAAGAAGGATACTTTAATATTAACGTTTAAATACTATTAACATTACTTACCCTAAACGGCGAGCGACGTCTCCTATGCTTAGCGTTCCATCTTCATGGAACTCTTTGACTACCTCGCGTTCCTTTTGCACTCGACGTAAATATAAATAATATAAAATTTTGCGTTAGTCCTTTGCAGAGACATTCCGATGGTTACTCTACCGTTTTGTCCTCTGGTCATATACCGTTCGTCAATACCTGGCCAGATAGCACGAAAACACAAAGCAGTCGGTGCGAGAAATGAACTGTTTTACGGCTCCGAACTTTGCTTTGTAAAGCGACTGCTGGTACGTGCTATACCAAAATGTCTAATGTCTGGTAAAAAGGGTCATCTAAGGTAATTAGCTTTTCGTTAGTTCGTCTTCGCACAATTTATTGCACGGTCAAGCCTAAACGAGACAATGGGCAATCCAGGTGAATTCGAGTCTCGCAGCTATCGGCTGTCGTATAATTGATTGTTTCCAAAAACATGTGCGGACGTTCAAAAATGGCAATCAGACTCGGGGAAGTCTTTCAAACAATATGCACACTTTTGTTAAAATATCCAGCCATGGGGTGGGTAAAGGTAGAGTGGTTTTTGATAAGAAAGCTATGTTTGACCCGTGAGCATTTTCGTGAGAGCTGCCGGACAGTAACCATCGGAATGTCTCTGCAAAGGACTAACGCAAAATTTTATATTTTTTATATTTACGTCGAGTGCAAAAGGAACGCGAGGTAGTCAAAGAGTTCCATGAAGATGGAACGCTAAGCATAGGAGACGTCGCTCGCCGTTTAGGGTAAGTAATGTTAATAGTATTTAAACGTTAATATTAAAGTATCCTTCTTCATTTATTAATACATTTCTGTATTTTATTTCAGTATGCATCGCTCCGCGGTACATCGAATTCTTCAAGAGAACGACATGCACCCGTATAAGTTTATACGGCCGCATAATCTAAATTCTGAGGACTTTTCACAGCACCTGCAGTTTTCAACATGGATCTTGGGGAATTATTATTAATCACAGGAGCAGTCCAGGACAATATTAAAATAATCGGTCCCTTTCGGACACCCTCGGAGGCGTCGGGAAGGACAATACCTTTTACCAGGGATTCTCCAGAAAGTGAAAGTGAAAACAAAAGTGTTTTGAAATAAAGACAGTGCAGTGACCTGTGAGTGACACCAGCTGTGTTATAAAGTGCCAATGTCTGCGACAGGTCAACATCGGCAGGACGACCCAGTGGCAATTACCCCATCACTTTCACTCTCGGATTATTAACAAACAGGATTATTTTCAAAGAATTGGTAAATCTTATTTTAATAAATTTCCTATAAATTAGTAGAGACGTTAATACATTTGTTAGATCTCACATTGAAACTCTTTTTTTTTTACAAACAGAATAAGTATTTCCTATTAAAATACGTAAATTCGTTGGCCAATATTATTGTCGGAAATAAAACAAATAAATTTCGATATTTAATGTCACATTCCTTGTCGATAACGAATTACAGTATTCAATAAATTCCATTTGCATACTTTAGATCAATTACACATAACTAATTCCGATTCTCCTTCATGAGGAATGAATAAATGAACATTACTTTTAATTATTCTGTTTGTTGTTTAACTGAGTTTCGATGTAAAGACTTCTTATTAGACGTTAAGAGAGTTCCGAGGAAAACTCAGTTGATCGCGCTCGCACTCCGGCGACCGGCTCGAAGCTTTCGCTCTCGCTTCTCGGCGCGCGTAATCCCGGCGCTCTGAGTGGTCCGTGTTTTTCGTTAATAACTCGAAAACGACGCTTCAAACCCGATTTTTGCAAAGGAAAATGTTGCTTAGAATCACGTCAGCTACCTCCCATTTCGGGGACCTACACGAGTTGTGAGACACCCTGTATAATTTCTGAAGTTACCCTTCGTAGGAGGCATCTCAAAATTGACGGAGGCACAAAGTCAGTAGTTGATACATAGTAATTTAACAGTTGACACCCCATGTCAACTACTGAATATTAGACCATTACAAGTTTCAGTAGTTGGCACGGAGTGTATTTAGATAATTTAGCATTGTTTGTTACCAATTATAATAAATAAACCTCTTCCTAAGTTTCAAACAACATAAACGAATGCCTTTTTTAATAATACAAACTTGCAATTGTTACATTTTAACCAAATCCTTAGCGATTTATGTAAGAAAACACTGAAAAATCATAAGAGCCGTGCGCAAGTTTGATTAATCAGTTGCTATTACATTTTTGAATGGCGGATATGCACAATAGTTCGCAATTAAGCCACTGAAGCGTGACAGTGTACAGATTAATAAAGGTTGATGTATTCGAACTTGTGGTTTCCTTATTTATTTACTTTTTTTGAAAAAGTGTCAAGTACTGGTACAGTGTCAACTACTAGTGCCCTTACCTTAATATCTTTTTGCACCAGAACTTACGACTTTATTTTGTGGGGTAGAGGTTATTTAGTAAGACGTTCTTTAACGCGTAGAAATACTTTATTGCAAAAACTCCGAGACACCCGTGCTGACGCCGTTACATTGAAAAAGGTACTGACCCCTCGCCCATTTTCTCACGAGCTTTTATAGCCCTTTTGTCAAGGCGGCAAAGCTATAGGAAAGCCCGCGTAAAAACGGGCGGGAAAGCTAACGTCGCGTCGCCAAAAACCGGGAAAAACCCTGGCCGTACAAGTGGCCACCAAATGTGGGCCCGCTTGCGCTTTCACCTGGAGAAATCTCCGAGCTTATACCTATGCTTTCTCTATATTTGAATGATAGCGACGAGGCCGCTACAATTTAACAATATGATTTACTTGATATGGCGAATTGTGTGTAATTTTTTTTGTTATTCATATATACATTTTTAGAGTTACAAAACTTAATGGCGAAACACTAATCGAAGTAGTAAATCTATTGACTTATATAATTTAACGCGTCTAAAATATATGGACACTTTGTTCCGAATGTATCCAAAATAATCATTAAATAACTTGTCTGCGAAGAAAAAAATATCGTTGCAATAAATACAATGACACTGAATCGAAAGATGTCAATTTTAAAATAAAGAAATGTTTGTTTATAAAAAGTTTGTTTTCATTAGTTTATAATATATATTTAATAATGTCGACATTATTTTAAGATTCTCTTTAACCTCTATTATGATAATACTACATATAATAATACTAATAAAACTAATAATAATATATATATTTTTCAGTAACAAACAATGCTAATAAATAATTTGTATAAGTTACCGTGTTTGATATTTTTGATGAAGTTTTTTCATATTTCAATTAGAAGGTGAAAAAATTTATGAACATACAACAAAAGTACGATTTCAACGTGTAGAAATTGCCGATTTGAAATATTTTCTAATGTCTAGTATTGCAAAACTATTAAAGTAATATATTTTACTAGATGCACTAAAACTTATATCAAAATGTAATAACAGAGAATTTCAGACAATTCCTTTTAAACTACTTTGTGGATGTACAACGCAAAATAACTAATACAAATCGTCACTTGAATTAGCATATCCATTAAAATGATTAATTCCACGTATGAATCACTAATTACTTTACCTCATATCAATTTAACAAATAACTTCCATCATCTTTTTATGTTTTTTTTAATTGAAAAAAAAAAAAAACATAAAAAGATGATGGAAGTTATTGTCGTCATAAAAATTGTAGATTATGTTATCTTGTGAGGAAATAAGAATGCTCGTATGCGAGAATGTGCTACAAGATTATAGCTATACGTAATTAGCAAATGCTAGAGAATAAACAATGTTTTTATTTCCAATATTTTCAGTTATGGTGAAGATATTTTTGACATAATCATGACAGGTTCAATGCAACAATAAACATTGGGAATTAGAATCAAATATCACCATAACATGCTTACTACACATGCTTATCACAAACTTTATAAAAGTTGTTAATACATATATTTAAAGTAATATATTGCACATTTTGTAGTAGTTATTGGCGAATATATCGCCATTTAAAAGTTATATTGATAATTTTACTGTAACATTAATCAAGCTCGTTATACCTTATTACATACTTATAGTTACCATTTAAATCGAAGTTTTAACGCGTAAGTATAACACTTTTAGAATGTAGTGCATTTAGCGATGGGTAGTTACAGTTACTTTCGGTATATTATACGAATTGGGTAACTATAATCACCTTTTATCAAGTCCGATAAAATAGTAATCGGTGACACTATGATAACATATATCTGAAATATATACACGCGCAGGCACACACGTTATGTAGCAGGTTCCACTATAGGCATAAGCTGGCAAACATTCTTTAGCGGTGTCGGACGAAGGATCTTCTCGTTTGTTTCGCGAAAGCCAGAAGCGTGGAACATTACATAACCCAACCACTGTGTCCCGCACGCTCGGTGCTTGCATCCCGTAAGCAAGCACAGGTATATATTCACAGGCATTATAGCGTGGCGAACTTACAACGCAGGAAAAGAATCCGGCTGTGTGCTCACTCGTTACCCATTTCCTAGGATCGCCGTGAGCTTACTTTACGACTGACGTAAGAAGGTACTTGAGCCGCTAGTGCGCATGTGCAGTAGATCATGGGTTTGCGCATGCGCGCTCGCGACACATGCTCTCCCAACGTGGACCCGTACTGCGTGTGTCCACCCAGCTGTACGCGAACCGAGGATTATTCATTATTTTACGACGTTACTTCCCTCTTGCAGGTTTTGCGCCAGCATCAGGTAAATGAAATGGCGTAGATCTACACGCGACATCATTTTGCTGCTTGGATCGGGTACAACCGCGAATTGCACACTGAACGCGTGCACACTTGGTCATAGACTATAAATACCTAAGTAGCGATTTCTAACTGCGTTTAAGCGGGCTCCCTGTAATTCCTGGCGAAGGGAAAAAAGTCAGCGGGCGAGGATGCCGGACAAAAAAGTGCAGGCCGGTTTATCGCTCGGCGAGCAGACTGGAAAAACGGGGAAACGGGAATGTCGAGCCGCGAGCGTTGCGCAAAGCCAAACCGGGCCTGGTAATTGGAGCGTCTTACGTATTATCAAAAGAAATTCTGCCACAGATAAAGCCTAGTCCAGACCTACATAGAATAAACTATATGCGGTGATTGGCGCTTTAACTTAAAGTTCTGCTTTGAAGGGCCGGATGTATTCAGTGAGCTTAAATGTTATAGTATAATGATCAACAGCTTAAGGCAGCCTCATTCAAACAGTAATCGATTTACGTTTATAAAAACTACCTTTTTAAACTAATAAATAATGAATGTAATACAACATATTATTAATATTACTTTATTTTTAATTAGCAATTTTTAAACCAATTTAAAATCAACTGTCGATGGCAGGAAGGTCGATACACATTTGAAGAACAATAATAATGGAAAGTATTAGACTTTCTAATGACTAAGGCCAATGCCTGTAGGTAGACACATTAAAATGCAATTTAGTGATTAATTTATTATAATATAATATAATCAATAAATAAAATCAACTTAATATAATATGCTAAATGTAATTTAATAATCAAATGTAGAATAATTTAAGATAATTAAATTAAAAAATAATGAAGGGAACATTTGTTAACATAACAATCATCAAGCTTATCAAAATGACGGATTTCGGATATTTGCTTTTAATTTTACTAATTTTTTTAACATATTCAGATAAGCTCATTTCTGATCAAAAGACTGTACGAACTTTTTCCGTTTCCTGATATGTTTAAAAAACGATCAGATTACTTAAATTTTCTACTATATTTCTCCCCTAGTGCAGTAGCTAACATTTGCACACTATTTCATTACAATAAATAAACGTATTTATGCATAGATTATGTTCATACTTTTACATGTAAGTAAATGTTTGTTTCGAAAATATTTCTATGCGAATAACTCTTTGTAGATATAAACGTTGTTGGTCAAATATTTAAAAACAAATTTGATATATGTATTTTAGTATTTACATGCAAAGGTATGCAAATCTAAACCAGGTTTCAGTTGACGTAAATTGTGCCGATAAAATCGAGAAATTTACTGTGTTCCAACTGTACGTTTGTATCTAATCCGATCGTTGTTGCTGTAAACGGGATTGTTCATTGGTGATTGTCTAGCAGTAAGTACACCTCGATTATTTGTCCCTGTCTCTACAAGACGAACAAAAAATACGCAATGCGATAAATTCTATGTTGTTTGATAGGAACAATCGGCCGACAATACATCGGTACGCATCGAACGTGAAACCGTGTCACAAACGCCATGTTCCGTCGACACATAACCTGCCCATTGTATTCACGAGGACGAATAGGTGATAAAAATCTAAGTGACAGACACGTTGGGATTTATGTCCGTTCAGGTGCAGGTGCTATGCAAGTGTATTTTCATATGGTATGCCGCATGTTAATATAACCGGCTTTTATACTGAAAACATTGTCAATTTTGTAGTCTTTTTCAACGTCAAGAACTGATTGAAATGAATTTATTGAGTTTCCAAGTGGGGCAATCTTGTAGTATTTCTATCACTAATATTTATATGTGGTTTATAAATAGTTTATAGTACTTGCTCCCAACAATGTTTAAATTTAACTTACATTCAGTAAATGTTGCACATGCAGCTATTAATCAAAATAATAAAAATAAATAATTAGTGTTGTCGATTAAACCATGTTTTTGATTGATTTTGGCAATCAAGTTTACTAACAAATGGAAAGAAAATATTAATACAATCACTTAATAGTTAATAGGTATGAATATAAAAACGTGCATCGCTCTTCTACACGTCTCCTGATTTTTACGAACCGTATCGTGTTTATTTGTTTCTCCCCACTAACTGCAGACGCTCGTCACACGTTATAATATTAAATGAAATATAATCATCTACAATTAGTAATAATTAGTTAGAATTAATTAATAACTTAATTTATTTTTTTGTAGGGTGACTGTGTCTGGTATGAAACAGCATGTAATATGGAATACTACAATGTATCAATAAATAGGTAGCAAAATCTATCAGTAGCCATGTAAAATGTTTTGTTATCAATAAAAAGCAATTATAGTAACCATTGAATACATGATACTATGTTTGGAAATAGTTACGGGTAAGGCATTTTACGGGTCTGTTCGGTATTTACGGTTGCATTTTGGTTATTATCCTAGCTTGGACAACTATTGAGTGTCCCATGAGAAATACTTAAAATAAAGTTGTATAAATTGTTCGACATATACATGTAATGATTATAACAAATTAGTCTATTTCAGAATTACACGAAAAGTGATACACGGTGTTATAAATTACATTCAAAATTTTAAAGACATGACATTTTTGGTGAAGTTTTTGCAAAGAGTTATACGTTTTATGGAAGGAAAAAATTTCAGCCCATGTTGGGGGTGAAAATGTAATAGTTAAAATTAACAAGACAGAAATAGAAAAATGTAAACATAATAAAAAAGATCTTCTTAGTGAACAATGGATTTTTGACGGCGTCGAACAAATAATCTGTCGAGGTGAAGGTGATTAAATATGTACGACAAGTACGCTGCAAGCTATTTTACTAAACGTAAGTACAAGTATGAAGTTGATCGGAAGCTGGACTGGTAATCTTTTTTTTCCATACCTTTCCGCCAAGTGTAAAATAATTTCATTAGCTTATAGACTTCAGGGTACGCTTAATTGCCTATACCTAAATATCTGCAAATGGTAAATGCTATTTTCTACCATTGCTGCAGGCCATGTGCAAAAACAATCAAAAACAATAAAAAAATTGATTAAACCAGGTTTTACAGTTATATCAAATTGATAGGGATTCTGGAATTGCCTTAGAGAACAACGATTGTTGAGAACTTATTAGGGGTCCATAAATAATAGTTTATTTATGGCAGGACCGTCAGCCCATCGTTGGGACCAGGGTTGATTCAGGTCGAGGTCAGCAATGTTGTAAACCATGTGGCAAGCAGAGAAATTAGAAAACTGTGCAAACATCACAGTTGCCTGTCACATGGTAAAACTAGGGAAAGTTTTCAACCGCACTTTGAACGCCAAAAATGTCTAACATCTGTGGAAAGGGAACCGTCAAGGGTTTACCTTCTTTCTGATTTTCGTGGAAAACGCCAGAAATTTCTCATCAGCCACAGGGGCTGCTTAGTGTTCCGACCGTCGGACATTTACGATTCAATCTTGTATTTTCGAAAGGACAGTCCCTTAATAAGTCATGCGTTCAAGTTAAAGAGTAAAGTTTTATGCAGTCTACGTGCAATTGTTTAATATCACCTCTCCTACCTCATTTGTCATACTTAACCGGGCATTCGGGTGCGAACGACATAAAAATTTAATTGTGAACCACAGAATAATACTGGTTCACATACTCGAAACATCAAATGTTGACACGAAAATGGACCAATATCCCACATAAAATCCTGAAAAAACACATCAGTTAAATTGCTGAGTTTTGCTGAGTCGGAAGTATGATTTCAATACAAGAATATGTAGTTGCATTTTTATATAATAGTAAATGTTTCCCCAATGTCTATTAATAATGATTGAAGACAGAGTTTAATATTTTATTCTCAACTTACCTCTAGACTTATGACAAACATACGTGTGTAGAGAAAAAATACTCAAAACAATAAACTTGACGACATATTTGAAGGCCATAAAAATCGGGTATGTATCGAAGATATATAATTACCAAATCAGACTATTCCGCTCTAACTACACAAAAGAATAAGAAAAGTAGTATTGTTGGATGACCAACGCGACCTATAAATCACATCACAAACATTACAGACTCCTCCCCAAAGAGAAATGCGACACACTAATCACGATTTCTAATCCTTACTCATCCTGGATCATCTTGGACATCGCACCCATCCTGAGTCACATTGTCCGTTTTGGCAGAGCAAAGTTTAACAATTTTATTTTGAAAGGAACTTTCCGAAATGCTTCGCTTCACACGCTGACTTAACGGCGGGTGAATATTGTAGTTAAAAAATGGATACTGATTTTAGCAACAAATAACACTTATTTATTATATATCAGTGACAGTGAACTTTAACAACGTTTGTATAATTATGTTGTGTTTGAATGTTGTGTTTAAACAATCATTCAATGTGTTTTACTTTTTGGTTGTGTTTAACTATTTGATTTATACTAAGTGAGTGTTTGATATGTTCTGATTGACTGATTTTTGTGTTCTAATGTTTGACTTACTCTAATGTTTTTCCGCATATTTTGCTGCATTTAAAACATCTGTTCTCCCTTCCTTTGCGCCCTTGGCGTGGTACATTTTTGGAAGGGGAATAGGGTTTTCTGCATGGGGGAGGATAGCGTCACAGAAAATGGGTTTTTCCCGAAATCTGTGACGTCTTCCTGAGGGGCCTGGAACCGTTACTCTCTAGGCCCACGTTACCCTTCGACCTTTGGGTCCGCAAGGTTTATAGCATGGTCTGTCCGCTGAAGCCAAAGACTCGACTAATGATGCATCAATAAATGAATTAACTAAACACTAACTTGTCACGTACCATCCTAGTGCTGGTACACAGATGGTATGGATACTAAATTGAAGGTCTTCAAAAACGGTTACTTTCTTTTGCCACGTCGTAAACCTTTTCCCAAAATTTTTATGTGTAATGTGATTTATATTTGTTACGCCGTAACACTGTCCCTTGACCACCGATGACCACCCCCACCTCTACCTAGGTCCAAAAATAGTATATAAAAACTTGCAATATTGCAGAATGTTCAGAAAGAGTCTGGTACTCAATTGCTCCAATATAAGCTGAAATTTCTTAAATATTTCTTAAATAAAGTGTTGCCAATTTCATCGGAATCCAACACTACACTTAAGTTTTTATTTCACGAACGTAGATAAACAGCACATACAAAAAATACGGGCAAAAATTTATAAATTGCTCTTCTACAAAGCTAATATAATATAGTTACAATACTCTTCGTACCAGATATTCTTATCCTCGATCTTATCTTCTGTTTCTCTAAAAGGAGAAAAGACAGCTAAGATTATTACCTTTCTCTCTTATGCCAAATTCAGTGTCTTTCACGGACCACATAGTCTCTTTCTATATTCCTACATATAGCAAGTACAATCATGTAAACAATGTAGGCATGTTCATACCGTACGCATGTACACTTCTAAACATGGTATACTTTCTTAAAAATTTCAGGTCCAGACGCTGCTTAAGCAGCGTCCACAAGATTGAAATACCATCGTAAAATCGTTTAAGCGTGACATATGTACATGAAACCTGATCCCGATTCGGGAGATAAGAACCTGAAACAATAAGTCAGGGCTGAATAGAGAAATGTTTCCTAGAGTGTCAATGTGTTCTATACCATACACATACTCACAACTGTAAAACGGAATTCAATGTATGGCCCTGAGCTTCGGCGTGTCAAAAGCGTGCCAGCGGACGAATAATTAATTTACATGATCGTTCTATCTTCGTCCCAGGACATTATTCTTTTTTCTATTCTGAATTTACTAAGAAAAACTGCAATGTGGGGGAAAACAGCTTTATCATTCGTTATAGTAGTCACGTAAATAGACGGTACAAACAATATATACATTTTCAGCAATATAAGTACTTTAGAATATTAATTTTAAGACATTTGAAAATTTAGTTAGGTAGTACTGTTATTTTCAACAAATGTTACTAAATATTTTCATAACATTATTATAGTTATTATTATAGCTCTAAATACGAATATTTTCAATTAGGATAGTGAGCAAGTTTTTAATATTATAGGCGATAGATTTTTATCGAAATTTAAGCGTCACCTGTATTGGTGACATGGGAAAGTGTTAATTTTATAATACAGTAACCTATGTTTAAGTAATACAGAAGTGTAATTTCTTTAAAATTTGGTACATCTAATAAATTGTAATATTAAAGAGTTACGATTGTTCGTAATACCTATTTAAGAATATAACCATAATTCGTTGATACTCTTTTTTTACTTTAAGAGGAACATCAACCCTTTTGTGCAAATTTCCCACAAAACTACTAAAGCAGTCAGAATGATCATTAATCAAGTTTCTTATTTTAAATATCAAAGTTTGTTAAAGTTGTTTTCTTCAATATATTGTAGCGGCTAGCTATAAATCTGTAAATTTTAGAAATAGCTTGTTAACGTGCAAACGGCTAGCACGGTTTATGACAGGGACGACAGCGGAACTGTTTTTGAGGAAACCGTTTTAGAATTTTTAGTGAAAGCATGATCGTACTTAGAATTTTGCCAACGGTCTCAACAGTAAAACGCTTAAGTGTCATAAACCCTGGGATTCCCCGTGGGCCTGCAACGAGAGGTCAAGCGACCATCGGCTGGCTGCGTAGCTGACCTAGGGCCCGGGGAAATTCAACCAGCAAACGCACCCCCGTCAAATCGTACCCCCGCTTCAAGGAAGCGTGCTTCGGGCATAAGAGGGAGGTCGTACGATTTGGCGGGATTTAGGTTTTCTATAATTGGTTAACCCCACCTAGTCGGGGGTTGGCCTAAGAAAAAGCGTAGGTTTTAAAAACGAGAAACTCTAGCGCAAAGATTAGATAGTTAAGAGTTCGCACAGAGATAGTTCAGAGTTCGCATAGTAGTCTTGCAAGTTTCGGAGAAATAAGACATACGCTCCTTTAATAAAGCTAACAGAAAAACGCAACATGTGATTTTATTCAAACACGCATCCCACTCCTAAAATATCTTAATTTTTATCCGGAGAAAGTAATGTGTCCAATAATTTATGTGTTATCGTTCGTTTATTTATTTTTCATCACTTTTATTTTCAAAATAAATGTACATTGTACAGCTGTAACGTCCCGCGGAACCTTTTCTTTTTGTACATTACCCACCAACTGGAATAATTCATTTATCGACAGTAGTTGCCAATTATCGACAGTACATCAGGTATCTATTACCATATCTATCAAATTCGACAGTCGGTAATCAGTATGTATATACATATATATATTTTCATTTATACAGTAAAGACTGGATAACTGTGACAAACGATGGACTGGATAACTGCAACGTTACTATTCCCACCACTTAGGGGGTTCCCCCTTGAATTTTGACACTTGACGAGTGAGCAGCGTATGTAATGTAATCCGAACCGCCGCGGTTCGCGGCGAGAATTGTGAGATTCTCCTGATCAAAATGAGACCAAACACGGCATAATTTGAACAACATTTGTTTATGTAGTAATATTGTTTGTTTTTTTCGAGTGTATAGAGGTGCGATTTTATATGGAACCAAAAGACCATTACTCGTTGGACTTTTCTAAAAATTTAATTTTAAATAGCCTCTCTCGTTCGCTCTCTGACCTTTCCTACGTTTAACGGTCTACGCGAGCCAAATGTAAACACAAAATCGACACCTCGACTCTATAACTGCAACGCTTGGGTCCCGATTTTGTTGCAGTTATCCAGTCTAATCCTAGAAAAGGGTAGAGATACTATTTCTATTTACGGCATTACCAGACATTAAATTAATTAATTAACTAAATCAATTTATATACGTAAAATCAACCAGTACTAAACTATTCATAGCCGGAAGTAAAATTATTTCCTTCATCTAAACAGCTGTAAATCGGAATAGATTCGGCTCACGTAGAATTTGTACGCAGTTCATTAGAAAAGGACAGAAAATGTATTTTTCGCTAAAATACCATTATACTATTATTTTAGTATCGAAATGTTAGCCAGAAATTAAAGAGCGACATTTAAAACATAATTAAATCATCCAATTTTATAACTAATGTGTAATAACGAATTTATATGAAAATTTATATATTCTGACGTCACAGAAATTCCAGGAATTCGGCGAACCTGCGAGTATAAAAGCGCGAGCAAAAACCTGTCTACAGGCAGAACAGTCTTCGAAGTTGAGCACGATACAAGTCTCATTGCTAAATACAAACGGAACAGTTTTCGCTGTCAAAAGCCGCAACGAATCTTGATACTTGATTGGTCAAGCGGGTATACGCCATTTGGATACTTGGTCGTGGGTTGTTTCAGCAGCTAGCTAACGCAGGCTCCCCGTTCAAACGATCTCGTATCTGAAACTCCTTTGGGAGAGAGCTATACTTAGCGCCAAGAAAGGCTAAGATATCGAAACGATTGCTCTCAGCTACTCATATTTGATTTTTCGTCGGATTGCTAACGAGCCTTCAGATTCTCGGAGTTCGCTCTGGGTCGTTTCGTAGCTAGCTAACGCAGGTTCCCCATTTGAGCGGCTTGGTCTCTGAAGCCCGTGTTTTTTGGGTGGTGGTTCAACAATCACGACTTTACGTTAGAATCAATTGATTTGCTACCCTGTCAGACTATACTTTTCACCTGATTCTGGTATCGTTGGGTTGTTTAGCAGCTAGCTAACGCAGGCTCCCCAATTAAGCGATCTGGTTTCGGCTGTCAGTATTCGTTTTGGCTAAAAGGGTCATGTACCATTAGTTGTCGAGTCGAATTATTAAAAGAGTAACTGTTCCGAAGAAATAATTCATTAGATTCAGATAAATTTTGGTAATTTGAGTTAATAAAAGAATACTGTTCTCACTCTAGCGTAATTTCCGCAATCGACTACACCGAGTTACATTTTGCGAAAGCGTATTTACGTACACTTAGAGAATCACACTTAGGTCGGATTCCTCGCAGCGGTAGACTATAAAGCGGTAATATTAATTAGTTTCGTTAAAGAACATTTATATAAATCACAACCGTACAAATCAAAATAAATCTTGTCATTGCGATAGCTTCGAACACGAGAATCGAATATATAAAGAATATCAAATTTAGTTACCTTTATAAAAGAAAAGTTAGCTTTATCAGAGATCAGATTTAGATACGATCCAACATAAAGTAATAACCAGCGAATTTCATTTCGTTTTTCACGATTATCTGTTACATTTTGTCAATTTGTCAAATTCTATTATTTCTATTATTATTATTATTTCAAAAGCTATTTAATTCTTTATTCTGATTAATCATTTATAATCTATATATATATATATATATATATATATATATATATATATATATATATATATATATATATATTTCTTTATTTTGTTGTTATTGTTGTTTGTTAGTTTCATTTCTTATCGTTGATTGAATAAATCTAATTGTTGAAAGATATTGACCTGTGGATTTCACTTCTTAACGGCACATCACACTGTGATGCCCGGTTCGAATCAGCTTCCTCAGAAACTGATCTCGGAGAATGAGGTATCACTTAAGGAATAAATACTTCGAGATCGACGTTCGCAGAGAAAATATACTTTTTATTTCGTAATTACACTGACAATGCTTAAGTGACCGGAAAATACAAGAGACTGAACGGAGGACCAGAAAAGTAGGGCTATATAAAGATTTCGGAAAATGTACTTTGAACGGTGAGAATGCAAGAGGAAAGAAAGAAGAGTCGAAGAGCGAAATGTGACTAAGAGTGAAAGTTGGTGACGAATATGAATCAATGTTTGGCTGTGATAGGATAGGATAGGATAGGATAGGACAAAAATGATTAATTGTTAGGCGAGACGCATAACAACACGAATCCCACAATCTCTATTTGCAAAAACGAGTCGTTCAGTGGGTAAAAGCCGCTCTTTATCTTCCTAGCGCTTGTAACTATCTGAACTTAGGTTCCAGGGTCGTTACACAGCGATGGGTTTAGTATTAAAATAAAAACACAATAACAGCAATAAAAGCAATGTTTCGCTAAGTATTGTTGTTTCATGAAATATTGTTACTCTATAGCTATAAATTTACGTACATACTTTAAGAGCTGCAGAATTTCAGAAACATGTTTACAGCGACAATTTTCGAACATAACTATGCTGCTACCGGTTATCGTGTACCGATATGGTATAAATTGCGCAATGAGTTATCGATCGGTGTCGGGAAACAGCGTGAAATGTAGGCTGTAGCATTGTATGAGCACCGGTATACGCCACGTGTCGACGTATCGTGCACGATGTCAAAACAAATCGAGTACTTTTACCAGGTATCGCAGTCATTAAAGACATAACTTATTCCTAGATCGTGCGTTCTTTAGGCGGTGATTTACACGATCGAATCGCATGTCGTATACACAGTCAATAGATTTATTTTCATCGTAAACATTCGACTTTCAATTTCTTCGGTGAATACATTCGTTTTGAAGCTTGATTTACGCTGCAATGCCTCATAAATGAAGTATTTGCATCAAACCTGGATATTATTACGACAATTTTCAAATATCATTTTTGTTGAAAATAATGCTTTCCTTCTTCTTGTATGTACAGTTATTATTAACTGTAAAGAAATTAATCTAGATATTGCATTACTTATTTTACAGAAAAACGAACGATTCATTGTACATTAACAATACATTCTCAACTTCTGTTTGTTATAATATTTAGTCGAAGGAATCATTTTAAACAAAATGTATTCTCATGACTCAATATTCGGACATTGACACACGTTCTACAAGCTAACAATACTTATTGTTAGAACCTATTTAAACTGCTGAATAGGTACGTTCAGTATACAAACATCTGGAATACAATTCTACTTCGGTGTAAACGTATATTTCGAAGCGTAAACAATTAAAACTTAGCATGCAACAAAAAGGGAAGAATACCTGTTCTGATAAAAAACAACTTGTAATTTATCACAGAGAGGTAAATAAAGGTAATACTTCTCGAGAAACAGTACAGTTATTAGTAACAAAGAAGAGTATAGTAGCAGACATTATTAAAAGATGTAAGGAAAAAGATTGCATCAAATGTAAAGAGCAAACGGGAAAACTCGAATTCTGAATGGAAAAGAAAAAAGAAAATTAATATGAAGAGTTCAAAAAACCCGCATTGTAGCAATATACAATTAGTTTTAGAGGTTTATCACGAAAGTGGGAACAAAATTTGTGCTGAAAATGTGCTTAGAATAATGAGAAACAAAGGGTATAGTGGTCGAATAGCGAGAAGAAAATCGTACATTGGAGATACAAAGAAGATTGATTTTTGCCAGCAAAATTAAAAAGTGTCAACATTGGTTGAAGGATGGTATTTTCGTTGAAGAACAAATATTGTAGTTTCCGTTTGGACAGGAAGAGCATAATGTAGCGAAGAGTAAAGGAATCTTTAAAACCTGCAAATTTTTAATCTACGAGTGCGAGTCTTGATGAATTGATGTTCCATGTCGATATTGTAGATAAAGGTAAATATTTGTACGTTTTAACACAAATTTTACTAATGGTGAAAGTAATATGATAATATACTGTACCTTCAAATTTTGCTGGGATAATCATTCAGAGTACAAAGCTTGAATTATACAGAAATATTTGTTATGTAATTGTCTACACGTTTTACATCCACGGAAAGAATTAGACAAACGCCAATCAATTCAAAAGCTAAACTACAAACGAGACTGAGATAAAAATAGTATTCTACATTTTCAAAATATTTGGAAAAACTTATTTTTAAGTTGCTCAAATGATTTCATGAGGCTACTGAACAATAAAGGTTTGCTATGAAAAATTAAAGTTTTAGTTTTATTTTATATATAATTTCTGTATTTTTCATTAATATGGTATGAAAATGTGATATCCTATTGTTTAAAATGTATTCTGTATGTAAATACTAAGGTTGAACAGAATCTGTTTTTATATTTTTAATATACAATAAATGGTAATCTACAATAGTAAATTATTCTTTTCTATATGCAGGGTGTTCCATTTAAGCTGACATTGTAAGAAGTCTCGAAGACGTGTGACTTAAGAAGAACAAACTGGCACCTGCGCCTTAGTACTTCAAATGGGGAGTAAAATGACATAACTAATTTTTTAATGCATGGGCGTCTTCAAGGTTAATTCAAGGTCATCTTGTCTTTTGTTATTACAAACCCATATTTTTTATTCCGGAATCATATTCTACGTGAAAACATGCATGACTTTTGTTTGTGTTCAGGGGTTATGTGAAATAAAATAGATGCGTAGAGATTTAGAGAAATAGATCAGATCAATAATTATATTTATAAATGGGAATAAAATAATTTTCAGAAAAAAAATATACCGACTTCTAAATGCACTAAAAAGTATAAAATAATTTCTATTTCCTAATGAAGTAATTTCTATTTCATTCAATCATACAATTACGTAACAGATATGAATGAAACCTATTTACTCGTTAGGTAGTGTATTAAATACATTTCAACCTTTTCGGAGGCGGCGCAAAATTAAAAGATTTTCTTGAACATGTCAACCTTTGGACAGCCGAACATAGGCAAAGCTTGTATAGCTATTTTTTTTCCTATACATATAACTCGATAGCACGCCGCGAAGTAGGTGTTAGTGCGTATAGAATGTAACTATGGTCTATCTAGCCCTTTGCGAACGGGACGGTTCGAAGTGAACCGTACCGTGGGGCCGAGCTCCTGCCGCGATAGTCATGAAAAATTGCCAGCGCATATTTCCGCTTAAACGCGGTTTTTGTTCATAGCATTCCAAGTCAAATTCTGGACATATTATATGTACATGCACAGATTTACGCGCATGCACACATGTACGCGTTTCTCGGCTCTATCAGTTGTTTTTGCGGAACGCATATATGAGTTCTTCGGCCAATTTGATGATTTACGCAGAACGCATATATGCGGCGGTAGTCCGCAAAGGGCTAGATTCATAGAGTATGCGACGGAAAGACTCGATCGCCGCATATACTATAAAGATAGAGCCCATCTGCCGCAAATTTGGTAATTCCCGCGTCGTGGGCTCCGTTTATAGGTTCTTAGAGCCATGGCTTCCACATGCGAACGAAGTCAATTCAATTTCATTTATATCAGAAACGTTGCGAAATGAAGATGCAGTTACATTTACGTATATTACCAGATATATCTATAATGGTACGTATTCTTTCTCAGAATTTATTAATTTCCAATACGCCATACCACAATCAACTGGTTATTGGCGGCAACGTTTACTGAGGTATTTTTAATTTTGCGCCGCCTCCGAAAAGGTTGAAATGTATTTAATATACTACCTCACGAGTAAATATGTTTCATTCATATCTGTTACGTAATTGTATGATGGAATGAAATGGAAATTACTTCATTAGGAAATAAAAATTATTTTATACTTTTTAGTGCATTTCGAAGTCGGTATATTTTTTTTCTGAAAATTATTTTATTTCACGCTTTTTAGTGGAATGGGGAGAATTGTATAGGATACTGCGAGACAGTTCTTCCGGGCTTTTTGTTGTTTGTCTGCGTAAATGCCATGAGCATAATTAAGTAAAAGACAACATGGATATTCGTTTTTCAATCTTTTTTGCAACAATAATCCCTTGCAACTAAAAAATGAAAAAATTTTTGGTAATGGTACCAATGGGGAGTCAGACTCTACAAGATGCGAAAGGCTTTGTTCCGATCGGACCACCCACCTAGAAAAAAACCGGCGAACATGCATAGAAAAAAAAATAAGGGACACTCTTTCAGGGACAAGTACAAACTAATTACATCATGATTGAGGGTGCTTCATCCATTTGTTCTTTGTTAACTTTCGTTGCAAAAATTTACTGCGCATGTGTATCTCTTACGGTTTAGGACTGCGCAAGGGTCAAAGTATCCGTAAAATAATAGCAGATCCTGCGCAACAAATTTTCTAACAAATCAAATTGATGCATATTTAGAACGATACGGAGACTGTACCAAGCAATGGGAATAATATACCAACGTCAACGTGAACTCATCTTGCTGTATAAGTCGCGTGTCAGAGCGGTAAAGCTTAGTTAGTGTTTTGGTACATTGCATTGTAATTGCCCTTTCTTGTCTTTCCCGTGCATAGCACGGGGCGTTCCACTAATATTAATAACAATAGTTTTTCGCTAATATCTCGAAAACAAAAGCTTTCCGTCAATTATGCAAGGGGAAAAAGTTGTCCAGAACCATGCCCCTAACAACATATTCGAAGGACATTAAAATCGTTCGAAGTTGATTTCAAAAGTTAATAACAATTTTTCGCTAATATCTCGAAAACAAAAGCTTTCCGCGAAATTTTTATATGAACAAAATTGTTCAGAATCATGTCCGTGATAACATATTAAAAGCGCACTAAAATCGAGAAAAGTTTATTTCAAAAGTTTCCGGTTTTTTTGCAAGAACAACACTTTGCAATTAAAAAATGAAAAATTTTTTGATAATGGTACCAATGGGGAGTCAGCATCTTCCATATGCAAAAGGTTTCATTCCGATCGGTCCATCCAGCTAGGCGTAATGCGCGAACATACATAGAAAAAAAAAAAAAAAAAAATATGCTGATCGAATTGAGTAACCTCATCCTTTTTCGAAGTCGGTTATAAAAATTAAACGGTGAAGGAAACTATAGAAGAATTCGGTGCTTACAAGACGGGCGCACGGTTAGAGCTAACTAAGAAAGAACTGCTACGACAATACATGTGTTTATACCTGGAGTACTCACAGGTCCCAGACCCTAATTAAACAATGACTTCGAAGGATGTAGGGTTTTCTAAAAACGGTATAAACATGGTCAAGGCTTTAACTTCAACAGTTTGAAGTTCAATATTGAACTTATAATAAAATTTCTTACAACATCTAGCTGATTTTTCATGTATATATCAAAAATATTTTTTTGATTCAAATGACAACGTTACTTTCTTTTGGAATGTTTTTTTATTTCATTTAATAACATTACAATAAACTCTGGAAATTTTTACCCTCAACTTTTAGACACTTATTAATTCGTTTAATAAAAGACTGATGGACAGGTAATAAATTTCTTCTCGTGATGCTACGACATGCAGTTATAATTCGCTGTTTCTTGTTTTCTGGTGTATTGAGTGAATCGGAGTATACCTGTTCCTTAAGATAACCCCATAGGAAGTAGTCGGGTGATAATACGTGACCTCGCTGGTCAGGAAACTGGGCCACCTCGATCTATCCAACGATCAGAAAGATCCCCATGTAGTATTTGCCGTGCAATACGTGAATAATGAGCTGGGTAACCGACGTGTTGAAACCACGTTTTGCCTGTCTGCTAGACTTAAATCTTCAAGTAATACAGTGTTAAGAGCGCCGTTATGTTATAAACAGGAAGGGTCTTTTTCCCAATTTCTAATTTTATA
Source organism: Megachile rotundata (assembly GCF_050947335.1). Taxonomy (NCBI): domain Eukaryota; kingdom Metazoa; phylum Arthropoda; class Insecta; order Hymenoptera; family Megachilidae; genus Megachile; species Megachile rotundata. Next base: position 1,938,938 of record NC_134986.1, read on the forward strand.
TCCACGTTTACTGCAAAGGAAAAAACCTAAATTACGGTCCGCTTTAATCACTTCACTCTCATAATCTTCGGCAATAAGACACACCATAAACCATAGGCAAAATATTCTCACTACCTGCACGCCAACTTGGGTTTTTCCAAAACACGTACCCCGAGGAAAGGGAAGAACAACCCCCGACATTACCAAAAACAGACGATTGGACAACGACTTTTCCCACTTTAGTTTTAGTTCTTACCTCCGCACACACGCCCACATCCGAAAATTGATAAAAAGACCAACACGATAGTTTTCAGACAGAATTTTTGTAACATCTCAGAGCAACACATTAAATAAAATAAATCAGTAGTAGAAAGGCAAAGTTAGCATTTGCTACATTATTTAAAATTCCGTACAACAGTACAAACGAATTTGACATACAGGTAATTCGCGATTCAAGAAGTCTCGATATTTATTTCCATCTAACGTGCTATCAATAATTCTTAAGGTACTAATTAACAACTCTTAAGGTACTTAAGGTACTTACCAGATGTAATATTAAACTTACAACAAAATGTATTAAACAAAAGTCATGCATTTTTTCACTTAAATATGATTTCAGAATAAAAAATATGGGTTTATGACCTTGAAATAACCTCGGAGACGCCCGTGCGTTAAAAAAATAGTACTGCCATTTAACTTTCCAGCTAAAATACTAAAGAACACGTGTCAGTTTGTTTTTCTTAAATCACATGTCTTCGAAATTTTTTATAATGTCAACTTAAATCCTTGTAAGGATCTAAATAATATACATAGAACGGTTTGACAAATAATACATGGTGTATTCCGAAAGTAATGCAATTGATTTTTTTTAAGGAAATTTATTGAACCAACTTTTACAAATACTCAAAATTCTTCAAAGTACTGCCCTTGGGCTTCTACACATTTTTGCCAGCGACCCTGCCATGAACGGTACGCGTCCTGGAATGCGTTTTCCGGAACCTCTTTTAGGGCCTCGGTCACGGCCGCTTGGATCTCTTGTATCGATGAGAAACGAGTTCCTTTCAAGGGTGCCTTGATCCGAGGGAACAAAAAAGAGTCTGCCGGGGCCAGGTTAGGACTATAGGGGGGTTGGGGAAGCGTTAACACCTTGTTTTGGGTCAGAAACTCACGTACTCGCAGCGCGTTGTGGCAAAGCGCGTTGTCGTGATACGCTATCCACGTAGCGGAGATATGTTTTCTCGTCCTGACGACCCTTTCTCGCAGTCTTTCCAACACATCCACGTAGTAGGCGGTGTTAACTATCTGTTCTTCAAGAAGAAATTCTTTATGGACTGTTTGACGGACTGTTTTGCTGGTTGGTGGCCGCCCAGAGCGTTGATCGTTGTGAACATCTTCCCGCCCTTCCTTAAAGGCTTTTAACCACCTCGAAACTTGTGAATACGACAGAACAGAGTCCCCATAAGCCTCACGAATCATTTTAGTTGTCTCCTCAAGAGATTTGTTTAGTTTAGCACAAAAGCTTTATCGCGTATCGTTGTTCCGATCGTCAACGCCACTTTTTCCGTGACACGGTCACCAAACAGGAGGTCACAAAAATTCACGGGCTGTCCCTTTCACAGCTCGGAGAGCTTTGGCACCGGATTCGTTGGAAAGCTTAGGGTCCCTTGCATCTAACCCACGTAGTCCCATCTCCCTCCGACCAACAGGAGCGGTGCAGGAAGTTCGATTGCATTACTTTCGGAACACACCATGTATTATCGTCGGATTTCTCTCTTCGCGTTCTCTCAAAAAGTTTTCAACATAATGCATTGTCCTCAGGCTTTTCTGAAGGTTTTATTGGAAACGCATCCCCACTTCGTATTTTCGGGTAAAATAAACTAGTATTGCGGGCCTGGAAACTATTAACTAAATGTCCTTTAAACCTAGTCCCGAAACACTTTGAGGGACTCCTTAATTTATTATGACCTGAAATCTATTCCGGCCATTGTCCGGTCACTCTTACATTCTTTATAGTAACAAATACATGCGAACTGTAGTGTTCGAATATTAATGTGAGCAACCGTATGCATGTGGGTATGAGTGTGTATAAAGTATGGTGCCACCTGGATGGGAAGAAGAAGTTTGACAAGTATGCAATAATAGAGTAAATATATGGTATACGAGGATAAAAGTAGATAGAATGAAAACTGTCATTCTATTTACCTAAATAGTACTAAAACCAAAAAAGGTTTAGTTTATAACTAAACCTAATAACAAATTTCAAATAAAAAGAAGGTATTCATCAATAATTCTTAAACCGAAGAATTTTAAAGAAAACTTGTTTAAATGAATGATTGTTCGTTACTTTTGTAATAACTTCCATTTATTTGGAATTATTAGGTTACAGCTTTTAATTATCTTTTCATTAAAAAAAAACTAAATAAATTGTTATTTATTCCCGAATATCGTTTCCTTATTTTAAATTCATAGTTTAAGATTGCACAAATGATTTTCGACTGTAGTCTGTTTTGAATTGCTGACCAAAACTATTTCATTGGTTTTAGGTATGTAAATGTATATCTACATTGTACACATTTAAATAGGGTACGACTACTTAATATAATTATTCTATTTATTATATGTTATACAATGTGAAATTCAAAAATGCACGCATTTTGCCAATACAATCAAAAAAAGAAGCACAACATTTTATTACTTATCTAAATTACTTATATGTATGTACATCGGCACCTTTAAACGAAACGACAGTAACAGTATAACAATAAATAACACAATTTGATAAAAATAACACAATTTATTTACAATAGATTTTTGAGTTCAATTTGAATTTCATTTTATAAACTCTCATAGTCTATTATTTGTCTTTTCATTCATTTCCCTGTCAATCATAGTGTCGTGATCCCGGAGGCAAAAGAAATATTCGAAGTCAATATAGATTTTTATAAAAACAAAACTTTATTAGACTTTTGACTTTTTGATGTTGACTGGATGAGGGATAAGATAATTCTAGTTCTAGAGTCAGGGTGCGAGTTCGACGAAGGAAAAAATTAAGGTGGGGGCTAAGGACTGAGAGGGGATGTTAAGGTTTAGGCTGGTCAGTGAGAGGGTGGCGGAAGCGCTCGAGGAGAAAGTTTGGGACTTAGGAAAGCGGTGATTTATGTTTTGAAGGACTTGAAGACCGTGGGCTTGCCTGTTTTGGGGTTATAGGAACGGAAAATGTTTGGGAAAGGACACAGATGTTTTATTTTTAGGCGTAGAAAATACGTTAAAATTTACAAGCGGTAAGAGTATCTGACAATAGCTTCAAGACATTGGCATGCTATACATTCATATTTTGCGATATTCGTAGTTTGCCATATTCTCCTTTTTAATCAATTTCTTATATTCATTCTTACAAGGCCATTGGTAAAAAATTCGTTGTGGATTTTCTTGGTACGCAATCAAATTGATAGACCTACTGATTTAAAACTGTAGAATGGTAATGATACTGCGGTTGTCATGTACCGAGATACGAGTCAAAGAAAAAATGAAACTTTTATAATTTTAAAGCATTTCTTCGAATGGCCTTAGTACACCAGAATGTTAATCGAATTGAATAAAATAATTTTCAGAAAAAAAAATACACCGACTTCGAAATGCACTAAAAAGTATAAAATAATTTCTATTTCCTAATGAAGTAATTTCTATTTCATTGAATCATACAATTACGTCACAGACGTACCATAGTTACATTCTATACGCACTAACACCTACTTCGCGGCATGCTGCCGAGTTATATGTATAGAAAAAGAAATAGCTATACAAGCATTGCCTACGTTCGGCTGTCCAAAGGTTGACATGTTCAAGAAAAGCTTTTAATTTTGCGCCGCCTCCGAAAAGGTTGAAATGTATTTAATATACTACCTAACGAGTAAATAGGTTTCATTCATGTCTGTGACGTAATTGTATGATTCAATGAAATAGAAATTACTTCATTAGGAAATAGAAATTATTTTATACTTTTCAGTGCATTTCGAAGTCGGTGTATTTTTTTTTTCTGAAAATTATTTTATTTCACGCTTTTTAGTGGAATGGGGAGAATTGTATAGGATACTGTGAGACAGTTCTTCCGGGCTTTTTTTGTCTGCGTAAATACCATGAACATAATTAAGTAAAAGACAACATGGATATTCGTTTTCCAATTTCTTTTTTCGCTAATATCTTGAAAACTAAAGCTTTCCGTCAATTCTGTATAAGGAAAATGTTGTCCAGAACCATGCCACTGACAACATATTAAAAGGACATTAAAATCGTTCGAAGTTGATTTCAAAAGTTAATAACAATTTTCGCTAATATCTCGAAAACAAAAGCTTTCTGTCAACTATGCATAAGGAAAGGGTTGTCCAGAATCATGCCCCGACGACATATTAAAAGGACATTAAAATCGTTCGAAGTTGATTTCAAAAGTTAATAACAATTTTTTTCGCTAATATCTCGAAAACTGAACATTTCCGCGAAATTTGTTTGGGAACAAAATTGTTCAGAATCATGTCCCTGATAAGATATTAAAAGCGCACTAAAATCGAGAAAAGTTTATTTCAAAAGTTGCCGGTTTTTTTGCAATAACAACACTTTGCAATTAGAAAATGAGAAATTTTTTGATAATGGTACCAATGGGGAGTCAGCACCTTCCCTATGTAAAAGGTTTCATTCCGATCGGTCCATCCAGCTAGGCGTAATGCGCGAACATACATAGAAAAAAAAAAAATATACTGATCGAATTGAGTAACCTCCTCCTTTTTCGAAGTCGGTTAAAAAGGTAGAAGACGTATTTTCAAGAAGAAAGACTGATTTTTCTATTTATCTGCTAAATCTTTCATGACGATATTTTTCATTTACCAAAAGCAACAAAATTGAAAAAGACGATTTTTGCTTCGCTAAAAAATGTCAGACAAAACACGATAGTTACTCATTTTATACAGAAAAATAGTTTTTTTTTTTTTAATTAAAATAAATGAAACTTATTTTTGTAACATTATAAACTGAATAAAACTTTGTAAAAGTGACAAAATATTTTTCACATCGGTATAATTTCACCGAGAAGAAATGCAAATAAAATCTTGAAAAACCATCTAAAAGCAGAAATTCGATGATTTAGAAGGATTTTCTTGTGATATCGATATAATTATTTTTGCAGAAATCATAAAAATTTGAAGGTGATCCCATTTTTTTATGAAAGCTGAACGTTCCATCGCGGAACCCTTAGCGATATGAACCTGTACTGAATCCTTAATTTTTTACTAATTAGTATGTTTTTGATTTTGATAAAACGATTAAACTATTTTATTTTCCCGCCTGGTACCGGTCATAATTTGCTATCTTGGTCAAGGTGGAAAAAATGGCCAATCATGTTTTGTGTATGTTCTATTATGTAGAAATGTTCGATTATGTTCTATTATGTTCTATTACGTAAGAAACCATATTTTTGTCAGTGAATTTCCTCAACTTTCTTAAAAATAATAAAAAGTAGATTAAATTGTGGTTAAACTGTCCACAAATTTCATTATATCTTGCCTTTAATTTTTATCTATTAGCATCCCCTTCGTATATCGAAGTAGAACTCTAATATACGATCGATCCACGATTTATATCTTAGATTGTGATCTCAAATTAAATTGTATAAACTAATTTCGTATTATGTGATCTATTATTATATGACTTATCATTCAACTGCGAAACTTTGTACAAATACATATTTTATAAAAATATATTAAATGAATGGGACTTCTATAGGACTACATACGATTGATCATTAAACATCATTATTTTTTATTTATAAATTCTTTTTTTCATTATTTTTTATTCATTATTTTTAAAGATCATTATTTCCTAATTTTTGCAGTATGTGCGTCTTAAATTCAGTTTTGAAAATTTTGAAAATGATACATTCTTGTTGTATACATTGACCCTTTACAAACATTTGGCGTGAAGAACTGTTAAGATATAACATCAAATAAGCCAGTGTGTATATGACAGTTTATATTAAGCAATTAAAAATTTTGTACAAAAAATTAAAATATCTAACGAATTGTTCACTTTTTAATATTATACGTTAATATTACCGTTTTGCAGAATGTTATAAAGAATTAGTTTATGTACATAACAGTATGTAGTTTAATTTAAAGATAAAATACATACGTATTTTATTTTTTATAGATTATTTCGCTTTATGTAGAAAAGTGTTATAGTAGGAATACGATGTTAATTCCTTGGACCCGTATAAATTTTGCATACATGTTGCTACATCCTGCATATTCGCTGTATATCGTAACTACATGAACTTCTGCAGTCTACTTATTATGCAGATTACATTTTTTTTAGTCATCATGGTTGCGTTATTTCTTTGTTCGAAATGTAAGAGCAGAACATAACCAATGTATAACTTCACGTATACCCGTTCTGAAATCACGGTTAAAACGTGATATCTAACTTCTGATTGCTATCTACAAACCGAGAAACACTTATTTCATACAAAACTGCAAGAAAATTACTGGCAATGAGCTGCACGACTTTTTGAAGAGAATGAGCAACCTCTTTATGTAACAGATATTACTCCGTCTACTTTGTTACATTACACAATTGTTATTACGTTGAAATTTCGAAAAGTGTAATTTTCTACGGAATGGCAGTTTCTGAAAACATGGAACTGCATCAAATTGTTGCAAGGTTTATGTATGTTTGAAACGCTACGTCGGAAAAAAAAAAACAAATAAATTACAGGTAAATTAAGGTAGCAAATATAAAAATATAATTTTAAGAGGGAAATGAAAGAAAAAAGAACATACATACATGTCTGTTATTGTAAAAACGAATAAAAGGACGATTGATTACTAAGTCATTGCTGCCATCGGTGTTATTGAAGGCTCTAAAATGTTACTGTGATGACTTAACTGGGAACTCTAAAACCAGTTCTTAATAACTTTTTGCGGTAAGACGAGCGATGCGACAAAACACAGAAAAATACACAGCTATTCCGAATAAAGCACAGAGATCGCACATTTATTGTCACTTGAAATGTAATACACAGATCAATTGAATATAAATTGGAATTGAGACCTTGAACGGAAGGACGTACAGGTTGAGGTAGTAACTATGTCCACTTTGAATATTTCTGTTATTTGCAGAGAAATCTGGAAATGTTATTGATCACATGAAACATAACAACCTTATTATAGGTTGCGTAGAAAAGGCAGGGCGTTCAACTTAATTTTCTTTTAACGAAATGGTACTTTTTTCTTTTACGTCTATTGCCTTGGGACATTTTTCATATTTAAAATTAAACTACAAGAGAATAAAATATAAATACTTTGTGAAATATTTAAAATTTAGAGAAGTAAAAATTTTAAATATGTATTCAACAAATTATAGAATTTTTAATATTGTCTTATTGTTCTTATGTAGTGATCCAAAGAATCAATTTGTGAAAAAAATGCAAATTTCGAACTTGAAAAACTGCTATTTTAAATAGTTATCAAATTATCACTCACATAGACTAAGTGAATATATTCTACCAAGATTTAGTAAAAATGTTTACATCGAAAGCATCGTACTTAATAATATGACTGCATTTAATGTTTTGAATGTGCTTAAAAAGTTGTTTTGCTTGATTGAATATCTTTCAATAATTGTTAGAGCTTCGCATAGATGAGGTTTACGACATGACGAGGGAAAGCGGTCACTTTTGAACCCTATAATTTAATATCCGTGCCATCTGCGTGCCAGCACTACGATGGTACGTGACAATTTGTAGTTTTTAGCAGATTTATTTATTGCTGCACTAGTCATTAGAGTTTTTGGCTTCAGTGACACAGGCCATGTCATAAACCTCGAAGATTAAAAGGTCAGAGGACGATCTGGGCCTTAAAAATGACGCTTCCCGCAGACCGGGAATTACGTCAAGGAATTTGGGAAAAACCCAGATTCTCCTCGGAACGCCGTCCTCCCCCGTAGGAATTTCTGTTCCCCTTCCAGAAAAGTACTACGCTAAGGGCGCAATGGAAGGGAGAACAGAGGTGTTAACAAAGGTAGAAAACTCGAAAATAGTTAGATATCCAACAGTACAGATAGCAATTAGAATAGTTAACAGATAGTATAGCACAGTCACAGTTTAGAGTGACACTTTAGTTAAAACTTGCTAGTGATCAGACTAGTAGTTAGAAAATTCAAGCTTTACACACTCATTCACACACAAACACATATAGTTCAATTCTCACACATTCAATAAACTGTTTTTGTTATTTAATCACGTGCATCAATTCTTAACGGCCCCAATTCGGTCAAATTGGGTAGACCTTCACAGGCATAGTACATAGACACGTAGTGCAATATCAGGGCTCGACCAAACCCTAACAATAATATTTTCGTTAGTCCCTCTAAAACCAGGGAAAGAAACAATACATAGAAAAAGTAGCTTAAAATATTAAAAAAGAAAAGTTCAAATGCTTTTTTCATTCTTTCCTGAAAATACAGAAATATTATTTTATTTCTGATTGAATGGATTGAATCACGAACAATTAATTATAAAGCTCAATTATGAAATTTCATATTCTGTGGTTCTTTTTTGCATGCATAAATAGTAAATTATATATTTTTGCAATATCGAAGCTCGCAAATACTGATTGGTTAATTTGCTACACGAGACATATTATTATCTTTATTTACAGCTACTTCAGTATAAAATATAATTCTAAAGATACAATTATGAGGAAGATAGCAGAGTTGCGTTATGCGTATTTAATTTACTTTATTATCAAATTCATATACTTCACTATTTAATAAGAGTAAAGTCGATATAAGATTTATCAAAGTTAATAAGAGCGAATTTACTACATACAAGCGCCATGTATATTAATCCGCTGAATAATTTTATTTTTAATGACGTTCAGTACAGTGAACATAAATGAAATGGAATTTAATCGAAAGAAACGTGTCTAAAAGCGAACTCGGATAATGATATTGGCAAATAAATAAATTAAAAATAGGGAAGCTATAAAACATATATAACTATAGAACATGTATAACGTTATTTAGAAATACCAATAAATCTAATTCAATAGAAGAAAGTAAATCGTGAATATAAGCAACAGGCAGTTACTTATTGGTAAAGTGGTAAAAGAAAGTCACTGCCTCTACCATATGATCAACAATAAGTTTAAAAAGTTAATTCAGAACGCCAACTGTATAGGTGGAAGTAACAAGTGGAAAGTGAATGAAGAAGATGAGATTACTTTAGAGAACTTTAAAGATGGAGCCAATTTAAAGTTGAAGATTCACGACACTGATTGTTGAAGATGTACCAGCAAGCCTGACCACAGTTGCAAATACCTTGATTTACAGTGTTACAGTGATGAGTTTGGCAGTTTAAAAAATACATGATGAAATGTTACATCGAAATCGTGTTCGTGAGAAAAGTTATTTGAGGTCGACGGTCACCAAAATCAGTTTCTCACTAATATCGTATTTCATAGTAGTCGCACAACAAATGTTATTATATATTTTTAGGTTAGAATATTTTGTACAGAATATGCAACATTACATAATGGTACCATTTTCAAGATATTCGTAAAGAATATATTTTATAAATTAATATATAAATTAAGTACATAAATTTTAACATAAGATATGAAAATATTTTAAGAGCTGTTGCTCTCTTTGGTGTTATAAAAAAAATATATTGTACTATCTTATTTAGACATTTCACTTTTACACAAATCTTCACATTTACATTATTACATTATATTATAATATAAACATTATATTATTATTGTATTATAGTATTAAATAAACTAAAGTATAGCTAGTATCCTTTGATACGGTACAATGATTGCATCCACATTCTTTTGGATTATTTATATTTTTCGAGACATCTCATCGTTGCTTGATTTGTAATATACGTTGTATATAGAAAGGTTGTTCTCCTCTTCTGAATATGAATTTTTCCCGAATTGTAACATAACAAATTCAGCAACTCGATGATCCTAATTATCAGTAAAAATATAAACTAGTTTCTGACCTTAATCTAACATCCTTTGCAAAGTAAATGCTGTCCCTCGCCATAAGAACAAATCACCCAATAATATAATACTTTTTACATATTGAACTTAAATGTCAGTCTTTAAATACCGTACGTGTTCTAGTGTCTTATCGGGAGTTATACTAGTTTAGTATTTTAGTTCTATTACCAGTCTTGTTACAGGACTGCATAATCGCGCTTTCTTTTATTAAACTTAATTTAGTACAACACGGTATATTTTAACTGTTATGAGAACGCTGCATATTTCAAACTGCATATAATTTCGCAAAGAAAGGGCATAGGCAAATTATGTTCGATGATTGCAAGGAGAGAGCCGGTTGTCGCTTGAATACACTGTTCCATTTCGTCTAGCGAAAAACATTAAGATCATGATTAATAAGCTACAGCGTATGGTTCAGTTAAGAGTCTAGCGCCGGATCAGGTATACACAGGAGGTCGTAGAGAGAAAGGGAGAAAGGGGGAAGAAGATTCCGCGGTGCAAAGTCATAGGTTAACCATTGTGGTGTGTACACATGGTAGAGACATGACTACCACGAGCACTGGGGTGAAAGTTTACCCCGACAGTTGTTTCTCTCTCGCGCTCAAATGTGCGATTCACCATAAGCGACGATATAACTTTCTGAAAATGCGCCTGCAGGCTAGTTTCTATGCGGGATACACTTACTTTTGACTTTAGTAGTGTAACCATTATTTGGTTCTAAAGAGATTACTGAATGTAAACACGCGACTAGAATGTAAGAAAAATACACTTTATTTAATTACATGTTCAAAATGTATGCCGCCTTCCATCGCGTAATATTCCGGCCTTTCACTTCACATTTCCACTTCTGTATATCGAGTAATATATTAATAAAAATATCATGTAATATATGTTTTGAATTCGTCTCGATGTCCTCTAAAGCTATGAATACAAAAAATGTATGTTCCTATTTAAAAAACCCAAGGTGACCTTGATTTTGCGAAGAGAGCAAACTGTTTTCAAAATTTGCTTTACTAATATCTATTGTGCACTTCATACCCTGCAAATATTGTTCCAAACTTTTTTTCGTAAGGTGGCTGCAAGTGGAAGAAAAATCGTGAGTAGCGTTACAGGTAACACCCTGTATATACTTCCAAATATATAATATATACATATATCATCTTCATATATATACATATATAATATCTTCATATTATGTTGTAAGTTGTTTGAAATTTAAGTATTGGTAAATATTGAAATTTAAGCGAAATTGGTAAGCATTAATAGTTAAAGTTTTTGTACTTTGCAGTGTTATATAATGCATATTTATCATCCAATAGTGCTTAAAGTGCTGACTAAGGAAAATAGTTCTACATATAATATCCAAAGAGGTATGTAATGGCCGCACCTTCATAAACAATGAATTAACGTAATTGTCAATTAAACGGATAATATCTCAATCGTATAATTATTAATTTTTTTAATTTCTTTCAATCATTTTGGATCGAACTATCTTCATATTCAGATCTTGACCCACACTTTGGACATGAGGACTTTAAAATAGTGCCATTATTACCTACCAGCTACACTTTCAGATGTATCGCAGTCATAATTTTCATTGAAATCATTCTGAGCTATACTTTTCTTTAATAAAATAAATCAATTCGTAATTAATTTTCAAATGAGAGAGAAATTGTTAAGAGGCTTCGTACATCTATGCGAAAACAAAAATTGTGTCAACTTTGTTGAGTATTTATTAGAAACTGAATGAGAACTTATTTGCAAGCTAGTAATAGAAATAGGCAATAATACCTAGATAGAACTACAACACATCCTTATTCATATTGAGGTAACCCATATCTCCAATATTATGTATAATTTGTAATTTTTCACGATATTGCCAGTACTAGTCAAATTTACTGGAGCTAAATTATATCGTAATATATTCGGCTAAAAATAATTTCAACCTAAAGTGGACTTGTAGTATTTTCAAAATAACCATCCTTCCACAAACTTCCACCGTCCAAACATTAGGGAATTTGAAATATCTTGCATCTTGTGCAGAGCACCCATTTATATTATACCATATGTGTGTATAACATAAAAAGACAATTTAATGAAGTTAAGTAATATCTTTAACTAATTATGCAATTTTATAGGAATATTTGAATAGGTAACAGAAATAATTGAATTACTTGCCGTACGAAAACTAGTATTTTGTTAAGATTTTGTGTCTAAAAGTTTTCAATTTTCTTGGCTGGCATGAATTTTGTTATTTTGTTTTAGACTACCTTATTATGTTGTACGCATTTCCTAGCATATTTTTCCAAACAATTTCAAATACACTCTATAGAATTTTAATTCAGAGATCAATTAGAAATGAAAGGATGGGAAAATTATATATTATACCTCGTACGTTAAAAAACAGATATGTATTGCGAGAAGTTAGTTGGTTGAGTCACAGTGACTATTTCATCGGATTTTGTTAAATTACTATAAGTATTATTTTACAGTACGTGCAAGTCACCAAACGGGATTAGACTGTTATTCCGAAATTATCCATTTAGCATACAATAACATTCCGATCAAAACGGACACTGTAACATTTATTACTGAAAGAACTCATATTAAAGACAGAACAGTCGAACGTCCGAAAAGGATTAAAAGAACTTGAAAGACTCAATCGAGCACGAAAGCTGAAAATTTATACGCGAAATCATGCCTCAGGAATCTTTACGTAAATCTATTCAATTAAAGACCCCACGTCGTGACTAGCCAGCATTCTAGGATAAAATCATCTCGTTTTCCCACAAACTCCGAACTTTCCCAGAGGAATTCACCGACAGCACCTCGATCGCTATCGATCGACCATCGTACGAGATCTAATCACGCTAACAATCAGAGCTTCGTTCCGCGACCGAATGGTCGAAAGCGCACCTGCGCGCCTCGTCATTGTGTGGAAATGATTACGCGGAAGACACCTGGTATATCTACGTCATATTAACGCTCGCTGCAGGTAAACGGTGCGCCATATCAGGATCTGATTCCCGCGGCAGGGGCCAACGCTTTTGCCAAACGTTTATCGGTTAATTACCTGAGATGCCTAATTAATTACGTGCCATCGTCCCAGTGGCACATTTGCTTAATTGCGCGGTTCGGTCCTGCGGTTAACGAACGTTTCATACACGATCCTCTAATCACAGAGCGCGATGTTTTACAAACACGAGGAGTGAGTTGCACGCACGTGCACGATTGAGACGGATCAGTGTGTTTCTTCCCGTGTATCTTTATCATAAGCACGCATGCTCCTGATTATTAACTTGTTCCTCTTCGCTCTTTTTACCCTACTTGTTGATATACACAATGAAATTCACTTTTATTATTTATACGATCAGAGATATCGAAATCGATAGTAAGTTAAGTACAGAAAACATTGTATGTGTGTAGTGGCTGCAAAATCGAAAGTTATTAACGGATATCTGTTATTAAAATCGCTTTGACGTGATGAAACTGTGGTAAATTTGTGACGTACACTATTATGTACATTAAATTATTACTTGATTGCTAGATTCCGATTTATTAATCAGATTACAATGACACTTAGGATCTAGAATTACGCTGCGATTCAACTTCTGTCTAAACTTAACAGTGTAAAAGTTAAAAGACCATTCTGGGAAGCTTCGGAGATTCTTTTAAGGATTTGGGATTCGGTCTTGGAGGTAGTGGGAATGACGAAAAGGACCAATAGGGATTGTCGGATAACGAGGAATCAGGTGTATTATTCAGAGTTAGTGAGTAAGGGTTTAAGGGTCGCATGACTAACTATGTACGGAAAGATGACGGGATTGAGTTTGGAACATAACAATATTGACTATTCTAGAGTGATAAAGATACTGACTAATCTAAAGAAATAAAAATATTGATTAACCTAAAGCGATATCCAACAATACACAATTTCGTATAAAATTTTTCTAGCTTTAAATACTGTTTATGTTATACGAGGGTTGCCTTTTAAGTTTTTACAAAAAGTGAAACAGAAATGAACAAGTTCACAACAAAGTGTTTTATTGCTTTTCGAAATATTCGCCCTTAAGGTCTATACATTTTTGCATACGCTCAAACCAATTCTGGAAATATTTTTTCCACTCTGAAGCTGATATCGTAGAAACATGGTTTTGAAAGTCTTCAACAGCTTCTTGAGGTGATGAAAATCGCTGTCCGCGCATCTTTTGTTTGACAGTGGGGAACAAGAAAAAGTCATTAGGCGATAAATCGGGTGAATACAGGCAATGAGACATTGATTCGATGTTTTTCTCCTTCAAATATTCAGACCCTTTTTTTGCGCTTCGGTCAAATTATGCGGAATCCATCTGGAACATATCTGTCTCACATCTAAATGTTCATGCAAAATCGATTGTATTGCAGTCTGCGATATCCTAAGAGACACTTCTATCTGTCTGTAAGTCACATGCCGATTTTCTTTAATCATGTTGCGCACAGCATCGATGTTTCTCGGAATGACAACCGATTTTGGCCGACCTTCTCGACATTCATCACTGACGGACACACGACCATGACGAAATTCTACAAACCAATTGTAAACTGTCTTCTCTGATGGTGCTTCATTACCAAAAGTTGCACGAAACGATTCTATGCATTGTTGTTGAGTAAGGCCTTTTTTAAAATCATAAAAAATCATCCAACGTAAGCCTTCACGGGTGATTTTCATTTTTGCACAAACTTGCTTCTTTTAAACGTTCACTATCAACAACTTACTTAGTCAATTTCTAAATTGCCACTGGCTTCGCAATAACAAACGTCAATGTTCACAAATACAGTGATGCCACAACTCATTAACGCCACCTATTGTTCGATTGTAAAAACTTAAAAGGCAACCCTCGTACAAACATGGCATTATGAAAGAAGTAAAGAAACATTAATGTTATCATATAGATCTTCTAATCATAATTCAGAAGAAAATTTAAGGGATCAATAGATATGTAATGTTTGTACAGGTTGAAGCTAATTCAGCAGTGTAAATTAATTTACAGCAGCAATTTGGAAATATGGATTTCGCCAACGTTAATACAAATTATCAATTTTTAATTATGGATTTTACCAACGTTACTACAAATTATCAATTTTGAATTAATTATAACAAAAAAGTCTACTAAAAATTAATATTCATATTTGTTTTATTTAAAATCTAAAACGATATAGTTAGAAAATTTCTCACAAAGTACGCGATTTTTTTCTCAATAATTTTTAACGGATTGGTGTTCAAAATTACAAAAATATCTTCTACGATGAAAATTAAACAATGCTTTTCATTTCTCGTAATTACAATATCTACTATAAGATCTGAAATGAAAAATTTTTAATTATACATTTTATGCAATACAATCCTTATAAATCGTTAAAATAAAACCTTGTAAAGATTGCTTTTTATTCCTGAGAAGTACGGCAACTTGAAGGTCGCTGTTTCTCCGTTCGTCGAAGTAGAAAACCACTTTAATTTGCTTGCTATATAAAGTTATCTCTATTAGGGACAGAATTTATGACACGGCTGTCTTTATCTTGGTACCGATTGATACGCGTGAAGTCAAATAGGTATACCCCAGGATAAATAGCTTTTGAACGATCCTATTGAACACTAGCGACATCGACAGCCAGTAATTAACTTCGATTTTAACTTTCCTGACCTTCTTTCCTCTCCCTTTTCATCTTTTCGTTCCCTTTCCTCGTGGACGTTCGCGATCGCCATCTGCTGTTTGCCTTCTCCGCCACATTCCAGCCTGGATATATCCAGTGGTCACGAGTGCGTCGGCCCTACCTCCAACACGTAGGAAGAATCCTTTCCGGGGCCGTGGTCCCGGAAATCGAGAGGATTGCTGGGGTACGAGGCGTGGCCATTAATTCCATCGAATCCCGGTATAAGTAAGATTAAAACCGTGGTCTTCGTGTGGTACGTATTCGCGACCGGCGCACATATTCCAGGGCACAGACTGTTCCTAGTTTACTTTTTCTCAGTGCAACGGCTTGCCGCTGCAACATTCATATGGTATTCAAAACGTAAGCAAAAAATCTCAGAGACGATTGGTATTAATGGCGATATTCCGGTCCTATCTGTTTCCAACCCTCCACTTTAAAATGTCGTGTTACACCGGTGACTCATACCGTAGTTAAAATGTAATAAACTTGACTCGCATTTTCACCAGATTTATTATTTGGTTAAACTTCGTTTTGAGACGCCATTTTTGTTCATCTTTTTTGTATAATATAATAGTATTCAACAAATGCAACAAATACACAATTTTGAATGCCGGAATCTGTTGGCTCAAACTTGTTTCCATCAGATATTGATGCATCCGTGGATGACTAAACACGTCGAATGACTAAATGGTTTTAATGGCTCAGTAGATGTCTGAAAATTTTATTAAAAAATTATGACAATAATATTGTGAGGATGAATGCGGTAATAACCGCAAAATCAAAGGCAAGAGGAAATACGGTTTCCGAAAAACGCGTTTATTGTATAACGGTTAGGTTATTGTTTATGCTTCGGTGTCCGTACAAAACGTAAAACAGTAGCATTTAGGATAAATAAAATAATAAAAAGAAATACGATGGTTATTAATATCTAGAATGATAAAGAAATATTATATTCATAATGATGGTTAATTTCTTAACCGTTTCCGCTTTAAAAACTTTCGGTTTGCTTATTCACGCAGTACTCCACTGATTTAAATAGGGTTATTGATTTTATTTACTGATCTTCAATTACTGACTGATATCGTTACATAGTATTTTTATTACTGGACCAAATGCATACGTTTTCATGTGCATTTATTGTTGTTTAAAATTTGTCATCTGACCAAATATTACCGTCTCATATACTATCATTTTTCTTAAAAAGTGCTTCTTCATTTTAGTTAAATTTAAAACTTTAATGATGTAAGGAGTTGTTTGCATAAGCGATTCTTACCGTTGAAATAATTAAAAGATAATTAAAATGCTTGTAGTAATAATTAGTATCCAAATATTAAATTATAAAACTTAACGATTCGTTGAATTTTATACTATCTGAAATATTATATGTATTTTATTCTGTTATGCGCCCAAATATTATAATTATAACTTTCTCTTTAGTATCACGTTTTCTCCCCCGCTAGTAAGAAAGCCGAAATTTGTACTGTTCCAATATATTAAACATTTAAATAAGAGACTCTACATCGATATGTATTAGAAAATCATATATATTACCCGATACAATAATAATAAACAGTAATTGGATATATTAGCACAACACTTTCGATATATCAATAAATTAATTAGTCATAATAATGTAAATATTAAATGTCAATCACAAAAAGCTAATCTAAATTCCATGAAAAATATTTGGAATGATTTAAAGAACGTATAACAGACAAGAAATTGTAAATGAAAACTGTTTGATATAATTTGTTGGAGAAAATTACGAAAACTTATTACATTCTTTGTATCTTGTGTTAATGTTGCACTGGATATGGATGCAATATAGTTTTTTATGGTTTATAAACGGTTTAAATCTCTTGGCGGTGTAATATAAGCAACATCTTCAATATGATTTCATAAAAGAATGACAGGATGACAAATCGTAGCAGACCACTTTACAAGTCTACATGTTGCAATTCATTTATTATTGAACATATCGTTTAAAAAACTTGTTACCGGTTCGCAGTTATTACAGGAAGTCCTGTTGTGCTGGTAACGTTTTGCGTGACAAATAGTAGCAGTGATTCTCAACAATTTTTAGATTCATTATTTGAAAGTAGTATTTCCTACTATTAAAGTTCCAGTATAAGAGTACAAACTAAATAATATGTTATCAATAATCGCGTATCAAATGTTTCTTTCTAAACTATATGTGTAGCGAGATAATTTTTTAGAGTTAAGGTTTAGCATAAGAAACAGAGTTACACGGGGAAAAATGACCAGCGCACCGCAAGCCTCAGCGTACCTACTACCTGTAAGTGTCGTAAAATTTACCGATCGCACTTCGGCACGCTGGTTGGGCGGCCGAAGGCGAAATAAATCATATAAAAGGGCTTCCTAAAACATAGAAAGTCAGAACATTCCCAACCTGCACTCTGACAACACCACTCTTGGAAGTACCAGAGTCGGAAACAGTCATTCTCCAACTTTCCTAAAGACTTGGATTTTCTACCAGTCTTCCTCACAACCTCTGCTTGGAAGCCCAGCAGAGAGTTGTTCTCTCCTTGACTGAACCTTCTCGGCATAGCTCCTTCAACGCAACCATTTAGCCCACAGTTTTCTCATCCGGTTTTCGCTGCTTCGAATCTCACATTATAATCATTTTTCTGTAATTTTTTGTCCGAATAAACCTCACTTCGAGCATTACATTGGCGCCCAACTTAGCGGCCAGTGAACGAGAAATCACGGCGAACGCACCAAGAAGGAGCCCGAGGCACGAGATGGCGGTCCAGTTATCGGAAGAGCAACTGTCTTGACTTATCCAATCTTTGTCAACGGCACAGTCGGCTCGGATTCCCGTTCCGGAAGGGAGTTTTGCGCAGTGTACGGCACGTTATAATGGCACTCCAGATCGTACAATGCTCCAGGATTTTATTGTGACGATTTCGATATACAGAGAAATCGAGCATATTTCGGAGGCAAATGCTCTGAAGGGTTTACCGCTTCTGCTGGAAGGTGAAGCAGCTCTCTGGTGGTAAGGGGTAGCATCAGGGGTCAAACAGTGGAATGAAGCGGTGGAGCTTCTTCGCACGACGTTCGCGCCTCGAAAACCGGCACACGCCGTATACGCGGAGATTTTTGCTTCAAAGCAGGGGGAGGGTACACCTACCGATATTTTTATAGCCAAGAAATGTACTCTTTTTGCAGAGTTAGAGGACACGCATTCGGAGGTGGTTCAAATTAATATGTTATACTCCCTTTTGAAATTGAGTTTGAGGGAAAGGATCCCGCGGAGTGCGATTGTCACGTATCAAGACTTAATCGTGCAAGCCCGACACTTGGAGGCTCTTGATCAAGAGACTCCAGTAGCAAAGAACGAGGTGAAGTTAGAAAAACCTCGTTGCACCTTTTGCCGCTTACAAGGACATCAGATCGAGGACTGCCGGAAGAAAGCTGCTGAAGACAATCGGAAGAAGAGGCCGCTTTCCAGCAATACCAGAGAGGAATCCAGGTTAAAATGTTATGGATGCGGAAAACCAGGGTATGTTCGAAGCTGGTGCCCGGACTGCTCTAAACCCGCAATTTCTAGTCTGGAGACTGGGAAATTTTGAACACTGAGCGTTTGCGCAACCGGAAACCAACCTACGGTGAAGATTAGTATTAACGGACACCAAGGGACGGCGTTTTTCGACACTGGGGCCAAGATGAGCGTGGCTAGCCAGTCCTTACACCAGTTATTTGCGTCTGAAGGGGTCAAGTTTCAGGAAGCACGGATGCAAGTCTTTCTTGCAGATGGCAGACCTCGGATAGGAAAAGTACTCTACGCACCACTGGAAGTAAAGCTCAATGGAAGGATCTTCAAGACACCATTCATCGTTCTCCCGGACGCTAAAGAAAATCGCACTCTTCTAGGGATGGATTTTCTCGAACATGCAGGAATATTAATTAATACACCTCAACGCGCTTGGCATTTTTCGAATGCGCCGCAGCAGCGGAATTTATTTCTAGATGAAGATCCACCATGGAAGACAGACGCTGAAATCGTGACGGCAATCGGTGAGATGGAACAAGAGCAACCACCTCGCGCAGTCAATCCTCTCCCAGGTACGCCACGGAAGAAAAGCGTATCTTGGACGCCGGTTCCCGAAGCTGTTAATCCTCTTCCACCGACACCGCGGAAGGATGCTACCCTGCGAAGGCATTTTCCGAAAACAGAGACTGAAGAGATTGATCTTCTTTTTGAGCAATGTTTTGGGTTTTTCGAGGCAAATATTGCTTCGGTAGAAGTGAGCCTGCGACCGGAGGAGTTAGAAAATCTTACACCACAAGAGCAGGACAGCCTAAATGCTTTGTTGCAAAAATACGTCCACCTGTTCGACCATCCCAAGGAAGTGACGAAATATACGGAGCATCGAATTGATACAGGAGATCATGCACCCATTGCAAGTTCCCCCGTACCATCTCGCACCGGCCAAGCGAGCTCTTTTGCAGGAAGGGATCTACAAGATGCTGGTGGATGATATAATTGAGGAATGTGAGTCGCCATGGGCTGCGCCAGTCGTTCTAGTACCCAAAAAGGATGGAGGGATACGAATGTGCATCGATTATAGACGTCTTAACTCGATCACTGTAACGGATGCTTACCCACTTCCTAGGATCGACGACTTGCTCCATACTACTTTTCGGACGAAGTACATGACAACGTTGAACTTGCGAGCTGGCTACTGGCAGGTCCCTGTGCGGAAAAGTGATCAACCAAAAACAGCGTTCACCACTCCATTTGGAACAATCTGTTTTAAAAGGATGCCCTTTAGTTTAAAAAACGCTCCGGCAACATTTCAGCGTCTGATGGATCATTTTCGTAGAGGTTTGGGATACCGAGTCGTGGTGGCATATATCGATGATATATTAATATTGTCGCCTACATTCAAGGATCATCTGGAAGATTTGAAAGCAGTATTTGATCGCTTGCATGATTTCGGCCTCCACCTGCGATGTAAGAAGTGTGCCCTCTGCTGCTCACGAATAAAATATCTTGGACACATCCTTAGCCCTCAAGGTAACGAGACTGATCCCGGGAAGGTAATGGCTATCAATACCAAGGCAGCACCAAGGAATTTGAAGGAGCTGTTAAGTTTCATACAGACATGCTCCTTGTACCGACGATTTATCGCTGGATTTGCCACTCATATCGAACCCCTGACCAAGCTTACCAAGAAGAAAGCTACGTGGATATGGGGAGTTGAGCAGGATGTTGCCTTCGAGAAATTGAAGAAACTCCTGACTGAAGCACCGATACTCCAGCCAGCAGATGAAACCAGGCCATACACCCTAAATACGAACGCGAGTAGTTACGCGTTAGGAGCAGTTCTACTGCAGGGGGAGAAGGAGAACGAGCGACCCGTGGAATATGCTAGTAGATTATTAACGCCAGCGGAGAAGAACTATTCAACCACGGAAAGAGAAGCCCTAGCTGTCGTTTGGGCTGTACAAATGTTTCGGGAATATATTGAAGGGTCTGAAGTTACAATTATAACAGATCACCAACCTCTGCGTTGGCTGATGAGTTTGAAGACACCGAGTGGACGTCTCACTCGTTGGACATTGCTACTGCAGACATACAACTTCCGGATCGAGTACACTCCAGGACGAACAAATGTTGTGGCCGATTTCTTATCCCGGCCGTCTCAAGCGATTGACGAGACATCAACCAACGACATCGCGTTCGTCGCCGTAGATCTCCCTACTCGCGGAAGTCAGGAGCTTCGCGAGAATCAAATGCAGGATCACTTATTGAAGCAGATAATCGACTGTTTCGAAGATACGGTGGAGACTGAGAGATTTCTGAGATGGACCAATCAGGGTTGTATCTTGGCAATTGGTGTACTGTACCGGTATGCGCCTGAAGCTGATAATGAAGAAGCGCAATTGGTGATTCCTGAACATGAACGAAATCAAGTCCTGAAGGAGTATCATGACAAGGACACGGCAGGACACCATGGAGTTGAACGAACCTTGCATCGAATATCTCAGCGGTACTATTGGCCTGGGATGCGCAAGGAGATCGCCGAATACGTGAAAGGATGTCAATAGTGCCAAAGGTATAAAGTCACAAATTTAAAGCCTGCAGGATTGTTACAGACTCCAGCCATGAGGCGGCGTTTTGAGGTGATAGCGGTTGCCCTGTTTGGACCTCTTCCGATATCTCATCAAGGAAATCGTTGGATTCTTATCATTGAGGATGTTGCCAGCCGCTGGACAGAGTTGTTCGCAGTTCCCCAAGCAACAGCACAAGAGTGTGCAAAAACAATCATAGACGAAATCTTCCTACGCTACGGAACACCCAGACGAATGATCTCGAACAATGGTACCCAGTTTATCAGTGGAGTGATGCAGCAAACGCTCCATTGCCTTGGAGTGGAATCCCGTTTCACACCGGCTTATCGCCCGGCGGCAAACCCGGTGGAACGTAAGAACCGGGACTTGAAAACTCATTTGGCCATATTAGTTGGGGACAAACACCCTACTTAGGACGAAAAGTTGCCAGCTATACGCTTTTCGTTAAATACGGCCTGATGCAGCAGGAGAGCGATCACCGAAGGAGAAAGTTTTGTACCGGAGATCACCCCACGATTTCTGCAATTAGCGGACACCTTGCAGCAAGCCCGAGAAACCCTCGAGGCCCAACAGCAAACCAACAAACAGAAGGCGGATCAACATCGTAGAGAAGCACCTCTGTATCAACCCGGCGATCTAGTGTGGGTAACCACCCATGTACAAAGTCGAGCAACCCAAGGCATAGCATCAAAGCTAGCTCCACGTCACGAGGGACCTTATGTGATTCTGCAGCGAGTTGGAACAACCACCTACGAGGTAGCTACCCAGGAGGACCCCAGCACCCACTTAGGAACCTACCATGCATTAGCTCTCACCCCATACACAGAACGACCTGGAGAAGAAGCATCGCCACCCGTTGTCCCGATTAGAAAGCGTGGACGGCCATGGAAAACCCGCTAAAAATAAAAATATCCTGGACTCCTTATCGGGACGATCGATGGGTCCAGAGGGGGAGTCTGTAGCGAGATAATTTTTTAGAGTTAAGGTTTAGCATAAGAAACAAAGTTACACGGGGAAAAATGACCAGCGCACTGCAAGCCCCGGCGTACGTACTACCTGTAAGTGTCGTAAAATTTACCGATCGCACTTCGGCACGCTGGTTGGGCGGCCGAAGGCGAAATAAATCATATAAAAGGGCTTCCTAAAACATAGAAAGTCAGAACATTCCCAACCTGCACCCTGACAACACCACTCTTGAAAGTACCAGAGTCGGAAACAGTCATTCTCCAACTTTCCTAAAGACTTGGATTTTCTACCAGTCTTCCTCAAAACCTCTGCTTGGAAGCCCAGCAGAGAGTTGTTCTCTCCTTGACTGAACCTTCTCGGCATAGCTCCTTCAACGCAACCATTTAGCCCACAGTTTTCTCATCCGGTTTTCGCTGCTTCGAATCTCACATTATAATCATTTTTCTGTAATTTTTTATCCGAATAAACCTCACTTCGAGCATTACATATGTAATTATTTCTCCCCAAATTTCTTCTTTAACTGTTCCAAATTGTAATATATCGTTCTATCAGTATGTAGTAATAACATATTAGTCAATATAATATTACAGAATGACTAATGAATTTCTTTCATTTCTGCCACTATATCTCCTCAAAAATCATAATCATGAATTCGAATCTCTTTCATTTCTCAAAACATAATACAAATATAAAAAAATTGATAAAGGTCATTATATTGTTAGTAAAATATCGTAAATCTTCCTTTTCATCTTTTTTAAATTCTTACTACATAGGAGAAAAACACTTTTGCATATCGCAACATACACCCTGTGTATTTTATATTATAATTCGTTAAATCTGTTAGTATAACGTATTTATCACCCTGTACTCTATAAACTGCTTAATTAATTTAATCTTATTGGTACTGAATTATTGATGTATTGACAAGTAGTTATTTTCACGACATAGTATATATTAGGCATTGTCAAAATATGTATAACTTAATTAACTCTCTTGAATGCGCTAATACTCATTTGTAGTGATGAATATGCCTTATAAGAATATGGTTTTAAAAAATTGACGAAATTTAATATTTTCGTAACAATCGCGATTGTTGATAAATATATAATAAAATTATGCCTTTTATACCTGCACATCGATATCATAAGAGAAAGTTACTGTTTCAAGAAAGGAGTTACCTGAGTTTTCTGACGAATCGAAGATTTCGTATTTTTCTTGAATAAGTGGAGCTTTTATATAATCTCAACACATGTAATTAAGTAATTTGACATTTAATCCAGTTATAATTGAGAACAAGCCAATCGAAAGGTTTCTCATCGAATCTTTCGCGGGATTATATAAGCGATTGAATAACGAAAATCGATTAACTGTATGATTCAACTTTCGATATTTTAAAGGACACTATAAAAGTTCGACAAACACATGATTTCATTACACGATATTATTGAAAGTTCAATTTGTATAATGACATTCGCATTCATGAATTGTATCATCCTAACATTAGTTTGCTTCGTGGTTTCATTTAAAGATACTGCAATAATAATTTGCCAGTCATAAATAATAAATGGAAACTCGTATCAAAACTGGTTTGATTCGTGAAATCAATTTTCACTACTGGCTGTTCGTATATCGATTCTTCTTCAACATTGTAATTTGCCATTATTAATCCATCGATTATGAATGTATATCTGACATCGATGATTTATAAAGCAAGTTGGAGAAGAAAGTTACTCGTCATGAATATTGAAAAGATTGTGACTCTTTCTGTATATGTATGCAAGGAACAAGTTTTATATGGCAGGTACTTCATCAGATACATTATTTGTCCGACTTGACACCTCTTAATTTTATGTTTTGCACACGACGAACGTTTACATTTTCTTTACATCTAGAATTCTTCTAGATTCTCCCCAAATTGAAAGCAATTGGTGCGAAGCTTCTGCTCCTTATGTTTATCGCTAAGAAGCTGACGTGACGCCTGAGTGTATTTCTGTTAGAAAAAGAAAAAAGAATAAACTTTCGACAAACCTCCGTACTTGATAACTTTGACCTTAACATACATTATTAGCGGGATCCCACAAAACGATTAACAAAAAGTTTGTTAACAAAGTTTATTAATAACATGTTATTAACAAAGAAGAGCTGAAAAACGTATCGTGATTTCCCCCAAAATTTAAAATTTGTTAATCGAAGCGTGTTTACATTAGTTATTTATTCAGTGTTGAATTCAATACGAAGACTCGAAAAATTTAATTTAACTTTTCCTATACCACAGAAATTAGCTTACGGAAATAAAATGAAGATAACATCAATATTTTCTACTTTACCTATTTAATGTCACAGTCTTTATAATTTATTTATTTGTCTACAGTTTCTTTAATCCACATCCTTTTGAATTACTACTAATTTATATACACTTACACTACTTAATGCCCTTTTCTCCATTTCGAGGATGGCCAAGATAGAATTCCCGTACTCTCCTCATTAGTAGGCGACCGGCGACAAAATTCAGGCGTTCTCTCCTTCGTTCAATAATTAAACAGGCGATCTACGGCAAACTCCAGCCGTCCTTTCCTATAATCTTAACGCAACTAGAGAGTATTGTCTCATTCACTCCCCCTGGAAGGCGACCGGCGCGGCGCAGCGGTAGGATCCAGGCGTTCTCTCCATCCCAGGAGAAGAGAGCAAGAGACTCTCTCTGGACTACCTAAGTGGTCTGGTTGCACCGTTCTGCCCTAGTAGGCGACCGGTGGTAGAATCCTGTCGTTCTCTCTATCCCAGGACGGCCAGGGTACAGCCTCCGTACTCTCCCGTGCTGAACCAGGCGTCCAAAAGCTTAGCTTCGTACTCTCCTTTACTTTAATGGGCGACTGTGGTAATTACCTCGTTCTCACCCAATAGAGCACAGTAAGAATCTGCCACGTTCACGGCCATGAGATCGGTACATATTTATATTCCCGCGTTAATAAAGACCCGTCGACAATCAACAAAGTCGCGCTGCTACGCGCGGTCCGCTTTCGTAAGTTCACTAACAATGGTTCTGCGAGCCGCGAGATTGTTCGCTCGCTATCGGTGTTCGCGGGACAGTCCTTTGGATTGTTCTTAATCATAGCGGACAATCTGTGTTGTTACAAGATAAAAATAAGTATTTAGATATTTTCAAACAAAATCTTAAACAAAAATAACTAGAATAATAATTGAAAACTGAAATTGAAAACATATTTAAATTTTAACAAGATAATAACAGAAGACATAAAGCCAGAATAGTTCAAAAATACAGGGTGTCCCAGTTTTTTCCGGCCAAACTTTGTCGATGTCTTCTACACGCAAAAGTAAGAAAAAAATGTTATATGAACATATGCTCTTAAACTTTTTATTCAGGAGTTATAACTAATAATACAAAATTATAATCAATTGTCATTTCGTCGACATAGTGTACGTATTCGTAATAACAGACGTAATTTTGAAATGTTAATTCGTTAATAAAACGTTAATGAAAAATGTGGATATCAACTACCAGAGCAAGTAGACATAAGAGTTTATGTAACCAAAAATGAAGATATTCGTAATATGTTCGTATGCTGTGTTGACAAAATGCCAGTTCATTATAATTTGATATTATTAGTTATAACTCCTTAATAAAACATTTAAGAGCATATGTTCATATAATATTTTTTTCTTACTTTTCGTGTAGTACACGCTGGAAAAGTTTGGCCGGAAAAAACTGGGACACCCTGTATTTACTATGTAATTACTTCATGTATTACATCCACCATCACAGTCGTCGGATTTAAATTTCATTGAAAATTTACGGGATTACCTGCAAAGAAAAGTTGAACAAACACCAATTATACCGCGCGCACAAATATTAAGATATCTGGCGAGGATGAAGTTGCTGTATGAGCCGATAGTTTATAGTGCACTCACAGTCGGACTAGATGTCTTTTTCTTCGCACACATAACATACACTGTACTTTTTATAATATCCACTGCGAATGCTTAATTTGAGAGAAATCATATTAATAATGTAAACTGTGATAATGTAACCTTACTGGTGTCCACAGAATTACGATAAAATCTAGAATTTACTGTTATATTTGAAATAAAAGTGAGTGAGAAGTGTAAGGTATGAGAGTGAAAGTACATACCCTTCACAATCCTAAACCTGGCGTGTAGGAGGTTGACCCAAGTTTAAAGAACGCATCGCCTACCTTACTTGGAACAGTCCGAATGTGATATTCTGGCATTGGAGATAACCACTCAAAACGTTTGCCAATTATCCTTGTTTTTTGGCTCAATTGTTGTGCACTGTTCTAACCAATAGCTGCTACTGTTGAAAATGTGTGCAAATCTAGGTGTTCATTTTTTTATTCTAACCAATTGGGGCTGTAGGTCAAACAGGCTCCATGGGCACCCTCCTATGCGCCAAGTTCAGGGTTGCGACGGGGACTTTCGAAACGTGCGTCGAAAGTTATAACTATGCTATATTATATGTATTCTGACATATGGGAATCAGGCCTCTTGCTATCACTACATAGCGCTCGAAAACCAAACTTTCGCAGGGGGTATTACAGAAAAATAAAAGAAACCGCGGTAGTATTTGATCGTTTTTTACTGTCAAATGCGATGCGGTAATTATATAGATTGACGATTTCACCGATTTCGACGACCCTGAAATATGTTGTCAAGGTCACTATTCTGAACAATTTTTCCCTATTCATTGTTTAGAAGATATAACAAATCAAAGTTTGGATACAGTTCCGTGTTTCACCGCTCCTAAAATAGGACAATAGATTCATATTTTAAAATGTCTGACGAGTCCTGTCGAATAAATCTAGTGTGGGAATGAGAGAATGCCGCTGTGCGGGAATGAGAGAATGACGCTGTCAGTGACCGACTGACCGAATGTCGGTAATTGATCATCGGTAATAAATGTTAATCGTCGGTAATAATATTGTAAATTGTTATAAGTTATCGACAGTTCAAGACGTTGTAAAGCGAGCGGGCTTGATGCGTGTTTTCTTTTTAAAAGAAAGGAGCGTTGTTTATTAGAAACCTTGTCGAAAAGAGGACGCATTAGAAAAATAGGCGGAAAAGTCGAAAAAGTCGTGAAAGTTTTGTGTTCATTGAAAGGTTGTAAAAGTCGTTTTATTTTAAAAGTTCTGTATTTTGCTAAATAGTGTTAAAGTTAAGTTTTGTTTTGTTAATGTTTGCATTAAAGTTTTCGCCTTGTTAAATAATAAAAAGAGTTTTCTTTTGCACAAAACCAAATCAAAACGGTGCAAAACCATTTTTGTCATTTTAATTCCAACACTAGTTTCAGGCTGCGCAAATGGATAGCTATGGTTAAACTACATATTTTGGGGTGGGAGAGGCAAAGCCTATCCTCCGCCTTAAAATGCTGGGATAATTTTCAAATAATTATTTTCGTACATTAAGACAGCGGATTCCCACCCCAAAATATATAGCCCGACCATAGCTTATATTCCAACCAAAATATTTGGTAGTTGAAACAATAATTTTAGAGCAGGAGAGGGGCAACGCTCCTGCACGAACAACCTAAAAAATGTTATACAGGGTGTTACCTGTAACGCTACTTACGATTTTTCTCTCACTTACAGCCACCTTACGAAAAAAAGTTTAGAACAATATTTGCAGGGTATGAAGTGCATAATAGATATTAGTGAAGCAAATTTTAAAAACAGTTTGTTCTCTCCGCAAAGTCAAGGTCACCTTGGGTTTTTTAAATAGGAACATACATTCTTTTTTATTCATACCTTTAGAGGACATCGAGACGAATTCAAAACATATATTACATGATATTTTTATTAACATATTACTCGATTTACAGAAATGAAAATGTGAAGTGAAAGGCCGGAATATTACGCGATGGAAGGCGGCATATGTACATTTTGAACATGTAATTAAATAAAGTATATTTTTCTTACATTCTAGTCGCGTGTTTACATTCAGTAATCTCTTTGGAACCAAATAATGGTTACACTACCAAAGTCAAAAGCTAAGTACTTTGTTGGATTCCAGGGGAATTTACAACATTTTATTATAAGAAAACTCGAACAACTTTATTAAGTCGACTAACAAACAGTTCTAGACTCTTTCTGAGACTTTTGTACATTGCAAGGTTTATACATATATACTATTGCTGGAGATAGGTTGAGGTAGGGACGGTGGTCAAGGGACAGTGTGACTCAGGACGGGTGCGAGGTTCAGGATGAGTAAGGAGTAGAAATCGTTTCAAATAGTGTGTTTGTTGGGGATGAGTCTGTAATATTTGCTATGTCATTTGTTTGGACGCGTTGGTCATCCAACAACTTCACATTTCCACTTCTGTAAATCGAGTAATATGTTAATAAAAATATCATGTAATATATGTTTTGAATTCGTCTCGATGTCCTCTAAAGCTATGAATAAAAAAAATGTATGTTCCTATTTAAAAAACCCAAGGTGACCTTGACTTTGCGAAGAGAACAAACTGTTTTCAAAATTTGCTTTACTAATATCTATTGTGCACTTCATACCCTGCAAATATTGTTCCAAACTTTTTTTCGTAAGGTGGCTGCAAGTGGGAGAAAAATCGTGAGTAGCGTTACAGGTAACACCCTGTATACAGGGTGTCCGCGCCAAAGTGTTACACCTTAATATCTCATGAACTATTGATGTCACGAAAAAGTGCTTATATGGAAATTGCAGGGTAAAAGAGGCCCTATGTTTTGGCAGAAGCAAAATTTTTTTATTGTTATTAATGTAAAAGATATGATGGTGAAGTTTCGTTTTTTTAAATGGAACTATAATTTTTTCTCGATCAAGTGATAGTGCTTTTCAAGACGAATTCATCAAGGTTTTATGTACTTACCCGATTTTTATTAGTTTTCGAGATATGACGCTTAGAAATTTACTGATTTTCTGCAGTGACATCTCGGTTTGACGAGTAAGTCATAAAAACGTTCTTATTGTTACGGTAAGTGCCGCTGGTTTGACTCTGCCTGCCGAAACAGATAGGCGGGGTGTATGGGCAAAATGGCAGGTCCGAAGAGTAAGAAACGTGAAAAGTATTGTCCATTACGGTTTAAGTTTTCCGTATCGAAGATGATATTAATTGTAATTTGGAAGGTTGGGACATTTATTTAAATGTTTCAGTACAAGGTAGGTATAAAAACAATTTAACAATATAACTGACTTGAAAAATAGAATACACAATGCATGCGTAAATATCCCGTGCGAAATTATGGAAAACGTCGAGAGCGAATTTGTAAAACGTATACAAACTTGTATTTCAAATAGCGGAAAGCACGTGGAATAAATTTTTTGCATATTATTTTTTGTTAAATTGTCTTTATACCTACCTTGTACTGAAACATTTAAATAAATGTCCCAACCTTCCAAATTACAATTAATATCATCTTCGATACGGAAAACTTAAATCGTAATGGACAATAGTTTTCACGTTCCTTACTCTTCGGACCTGCCATTTTGACCATACACCCCGCCTATCTGTTTCGGCAGGCAGAGTCAAAACAGCGGCACTTACCGTAACAATAAGAACGTTTTTATGACTTACTCGTCAAACCGAGATGTCACTGCTGAAAATCAGTAAATTTCTAGGCGTTATATCTCGAAAACTAATAAAAATCGGGTAAGTACATAAAACCTTGATGAATTCGTCTTGAAAAGCACTATCACTTGATCGAGAAAGAATTATAGTTCCATTTAAAAAAACGAAACTTCACTATCATATCTTTTACATTAATAACAATAAAAAAATTTTGCTTCTGCCAAAACATAGGGCCTCTTTTACCCTGCAATTTCCATATAAGCACTTTTTCGTGACATCAATAGTTCATGAGATATTAAGGTGTAACACTTTGGCGCGGACACCCTGTACATATATGATAGTTGATGATAAGGGGATTTGAGAATTTTTAAAACATTAAGGTAAAGGCATCAATAGTTGACACTTCAAGGAATTTTTTGTCTATTTAGTCACATAGCTGAGACTAACAATAAGTTCACTTTATGGAAAATTTATGATTAGCAGTCGCTGCACAAACTATTCTTCTATTACATTACTATTGATTATATGTAATTTTGTGAGCTACGCGTATGTATGTGTGTGTGTGTGCAGCGCTGCAAGATCGGACGCGTTTGCAAAAAAACAAATGAATTTCAGCGTTGCAATATGTCATACGGTCACGATGAAGAGGCGTTTTTGCTGTGGTGCGCGTTATCGGCGTTTATAATAATAATCTTGAGTTATAACTAAATAAAGTTCTATTATTTTGTTCATAAAGTATATTAAGAGTATACTAGTGTGTTTATTTTTATTGAAAAAAGAACCATTCATTTAACAATTACAACAAGTTTTCATTCCTGATGGCGGTTGTAAATTTTTTTCTTTTTTTCTTCTAAACGTAAAATTTGATTCAATTGTTGACATTCAGCGAAAACAGAAAATTTAGTAGTTGACATCCTTTTGTTTCAGTAGTTGACATAGGGAGAAAATCCAATTAATGAACTAGTCTTGATAATGTGTACATACAGAATTTTTTTTGAAAATTTAAAAAGATTATTCTTGAGTAAGTTTACAAAAAATATTTAATGATTAAGGGTTAAGTTGAAGAGTTAATAATAAATATTTAATGTGAAGAGTTCGAACACTCCTCATATCGGAGGTAGCCTCATATCAATTTTTTATTGCATTTTCTTCTGCATCAGTCAATACTCTGGCTGGGTCCATTTTTCTTTTAATTAGACGTTTGCTTTCAACCTTGCATTTTAAAGTCATACCGTGTTATACGGTATTTTATAGAGCCGGACATTTTCCATAGCCGCTTGCACAGTCTCTTCTGTATAATTTCTGAAGTTATCCTTCGTAGGAGGCATCTTAAAATTCACAGAGGGACAAAATCAGTAGTTGACACCTAGTAATTTAATAGTCGACACCCCATGTCAACTACTGAATAATAGACCATTACAAGTTTCAGTAGTTGGCACGGAGTGTATTTAGACAATTTAGCATTGTTTGTTACCAATTTTAATAAATAAACCTCTTCCTAAGTTTCAAACAATATAAACGAATGCCTTTTTTACTCACAATGATTAAATAATACAAACTTGCAATATGTTCGGCCGCGAACCGAAGCCTTTGTCGCGATTAAGGAATTTACAACAGGGTTCAAGTGGTTCGGTGCGCGGACCGCAGTGAGTAGTTTATACCTCGAAGTACGGGTCACCGAGGACCCTTTTGTCTCTCAAACCCTGTCCGAACCAGTCTTACTGTAAAGACGTGTGTGCCATAAATCAGCTAACAGCTGTACCTCTCTTTTAAACAGTTTTAACGAATGAAAGCATAGAGTGTTTCTTAACTGTCGCCTTCGGAAACGCGAAGGTATTTAGGCGATTCTTCGTACAAAGAAAGGGTCAGTCGAACGTTGAAGCTTGCACGGTTCGGATCGAGAGTCAAAAAAGTGAATCATGAGTTCGAAAGTTCCGCGTAACCTAACATAACATAACCAATGCAGGGTGGTTCGGAAATCAATCACACCATTTGAGCGGGACCCTGCACTCCACGAATGGGTCACGGTAGGGTGGTAAGATCATACATTACACACTGTTCGGGTGAGTCCTACATTCCTCGAATACATCATCGTGAATAATCTCACGCAACGTGAATTATCACTCAAATCAAACAACACTGAGCGAACCCTGTTCTCCTCAAAACAACCACATTGAGCGAGACCCTATTCTCCTTAAATCGAACAACATTGAGCGAGACCCTGTTCTCTTCAAATCAATCCACAATCAACTTAACCATACACATAACGTATACATACTCGTACACATTTTCACCGTAGAATCGTTAACGAATACATATTTTTGTAAGGGGTTTTTTATGCCGCAAGGCTTTTTCCCCTAATTCGAATCATATGGGCCAATAAATTATCATGATTTTTCAGGCTCAATTATGTCTAAACAATTTTTATTTACCCTGTTCCTCAATCGAATTCATCTATTCTTTGAAACACGAAATTTCTCCATGTTGGAAAGATTTCGACGATACACAATACTTACATTTTAACCAAATCCTTAGCGATTTATGTAAGAAAACACTGGAAAATCATAAAAGCCGTGCACAAGTTTGATTAATCAGTTGCTATTACATTTTTGAATGGCGGATATGCACAATAGTTCGCAATTAAGCCACTGAAGCGCGACAGTATATAGATTAATAAGGTTTGATGTATTTCAACTTGTGGCTTTCTTATTTATTTACCTTTTTTGAAAAAGTGTAAAGAACTGGTACAGTATCAACTACTGGTGCTCTTACCTTAACTTAAAATTAAGTTAAATGTTATAAAACTGGACTTATCCGGTTAGGTTCAAACCCTTTACAATAGTTGTTAAATATTCGAACTCGCCTGTGATCAGCCTCTTCGTTATATCACAAAGTTTAAATATTTAATAGCATAGGTGTCCCATATACATATAGTGTTAGAGTTTCGCATAGATGAGGTTTACGACATGACGAGGGAAAGCGGTCACTTTTGAACCTCATAATTTAGTATCCGTACCATCTGCGTGCCAGCACTACGATGGTACGTGACAATTTGTAGTTTTTAGCAGATTTATTTATTGCTGCACTAGTCATTAGAGTTTTTGGCTTCAGTGACACAGGCCATGTCATAAACCTCGAAGATTAGAAGGTCAGAGGGCGATCTGGGCCTCCAAAGTAACGGTTCCCGCAGACCGTGAGCTACGTCACGGAATTCGGGAAAAACCCAGATTCTCCCCGGAACGCCGTCCTCCCCCGTAGGAACTTCTGTTCCCCTTCCAGAAAAGTACCACGCTAAGGGCGCAATGGAAGGGAGAACAGAGGTGTTAACTAAGGTAGAACACTCGAAAATAGTTAGATATCCAACAGAGCAGACAGCATTCAGTATAGTTAGCAAAGAGTATAGTAGAGTCACAGTTCAGAGTGACACTTATAGTTAGAACTTGCTAGTGATCAGACTAGTCAGTAACCAGTACATAGAAAATTCAAGTTTCACACACACTTTCACACACAAACATATAGTTCCATCCACATATTCAAATAAACTGTTTTCTGTTATTTAATCACGTGCATCATTATTAACGGCCCCAATCCGGTCAAATTGGGTGGTTCTTCACAACACAGTACATAGACGGCACGTAGTGCAATATCAGGGCTCGACCAAACCCTAACATATAGAATATTTAACTACAAATATGAAGCATTAGTACAACCAATGTCGAGACATAAGTCCAAAATTTGTATACAGTGTTCATTTTATATACGCAAAAATGTATTATCCCCACCACGGGGAGAAGACCCCTCGAGACGCCCGTGGTTTGCTCGCCGGGAAATGTAACGTGATCCGGAACTTAGTGTATCCGTGAGACAATGCTAATGCAAATATAAAATTTTTTTATTTTTGACTTTTTCGTTATAAAACTTTTACCAATTAATTCTTGACATTTTTCCGATTAGAATGAGACCAAACACGACATAATTTGAGTTATATTTACTTGCAATATCTTATTAGAGTAAAGTCATCGATGTGCGAGGTAACACTTGAAATTACAAGTAAATATGTCCCGAAGTATGTCGTGTTTGGTCTCGTTTTAATGAGAAAAATGTTACAAATATGATGGAAAAAATTTCAAAGGAAAAAGATCGGAAATAAAAGTTTTATTCTTGCATTAGGAGTGTCCTTCTAGTAGGTCACTGTTTGTTTACGTTCGGTCTGCTTCGCTCGAAATGTAGTACATACCTTTACGATATACGCAAACGGCGACCGTGTTATTTTTCTCTTCTGTCCTTTTCTACGTTCGGCAAAACATCAATCAATGTAGGACCTGTACGATATACGCAAAACCTCAGACCCGAAAGATTTGCGTATATAGAATATTCACTGTATTTGTAGACGGCTTGTTTACACAGAAAAATCAATTCGTGTGCAAACGATTAGCACAGTTTACTACAGACAGATTGTCGAAGCAATACGTAAGAAAGCCGTTTCCGGGGGCTTTTAGCAACGCACGTTTTTCCACCGTTAAAACTTACGGCGTTAGTGGCTCATCGCAAATGTCATAAATTGTGAGTTTCCGAAGGGTTTATACGACGAGGTTAGACAACACACGGCGGGTAGCACATGTAAACCCCTTGGCACCTGAAGGAAATTCCGCTGTATTTCCAAGCTTTCACCGGGAAATACTTTCACAGTAAATCGTTCTGAAAAGCATGCAAAGGATGCAAGAAATAGAAGTACCAGTGGCGACCGTGGGATTACATACGTGATCGAGCATGTGCAAAATTTCTGAAATTTGATTCCGAAAATCGATGAAATTAAAATTCATATTAAGTAAGAACATTTTATCCAACTGTGTGGTGACAGATTGACGTTATCTAAATAATTTTGGCTTAAGTTCCAAATAATTCTAACATATGTAGCTTTGCTTATATAAAAAGATATTGCATACATATTTCATATAATATTTCGTGCTCTTTCAATTGGTGCAATGGATTTTTTAACGAAGCAAAGTTGAAAATATTATTTATAAAAAAATCATAATTTCATTATTAATTTGTTAAGCAGTAAGTATAGTATACACTTTATTGTGTTGATTTTTTAAGTTATTACTTTTTACATATTCAAAACACTTTCTAGTGAAATTTATATAGAAAGAATTTTTCTAAAAGTCAAAGTCAAAGTTTATTTCAATAACACTACTGTACCAAAATTGGATCAATTACATGTTTAGGTCCAGCAAAAATAGTCCTCTTGGCATAATAAAAATCACCTCTCTGATGCATAGTAAAAGTCAAGAACTTTAATATAAGCTTTGTATTATGCACGTGGCCGACAATATAAATGAACCAACAAAAAATGTTAATTTCTAAAAGATTTGTCTTTCTACATTTCTACAATTTCTGAATAATTTGTGATGCAGAGCAGGCACATCACGTTTTTGCTATTACTGACAAGGAGAATGCTCCAAGTGTTATGCCTATTAATTTGTGGCACTAAATATTTATAAATTCCATTTTGAGAGCAGAGGGGTAATTATTTAAAAGATATTAATAATTAAAAGCAGTTACACTTTAAAGTCTGAAGTACTAACGTATACAAACTACAGCGTAAATATTAATTAATTACTCTTCTTTCATTTAAATATTAGATTTTATTAAAGTATCCTTATTGAAATTGCAAATAATTATGCTATAACTATTAGAAATTTATTAATTATATCGCATTTGTTATAATGTTCAAATTATCTTTATTTATTATATATAATATTACGGTTAAATATTATAGAATACGGAATTATTAAAAGTATTAAAAATTGTAAATATAGTATAGAAAGCAAACGCGTATAAATGTGAAATGTTATAATGTGTAATATTAATATACAAAGTGAATAATAAAAATAATTTAGACACCATAATAAATGCAACATAATTAACAAAGTACTAATAGTAAGAACTGTTATAGTATAGCACTTTCCAATTTTAGTAATAGTATCTTACTCTATCTTCTCTTCTATCTTCTCTCTATAGTATAAAATCATAAGGTAACGGTGTCAGACGTAACGCTGTAACGCGGATCGCTACTCCCTCTACTCCACAGTCCAAGGTCCACTCACCATGTCACTTTAGATTTTTATATAATATTTAAATAAAAAAGAGGACAAAGTAAGTAGTTGATATTTAAATTATAGACCTTAAACTCGATAGCAAATGTTTAAACACACATCTAATGATTCGTACGTGTTAGGGTGTTGTACTTTGCAATTGAAATAGTAATTACCTTTAATTATTAATGTCTTTTACGTAGTTAGCCGTCTGCTCTTAACACTGAATATACGAGTGTTCAATTAGATGTATAGAAGATGACAAAGTTTCACAAATGAGTTAGTGTAACGCTCGAGAATTTCTAGTGAGAAATCTCTACCTTACGGTATAAATCAATTTGCTGTGCCTTATGATGTAATTAACAACCGCGAAAACGTATCGTAAGTGGTTACCAGCGATTAGACAAACCGAGTGCAGTTTGCTCGTATATCATTGCACTTTCTTTAAAAGACTATCCATCCAAATTATCCATTTTGCAAGTAATTCTATGTACGGTCGTCGTTTGTACTATAGGTGGCGATTTAATAAACGATGAAGTAATTAATTGGTTGTCGCTGATGTAACATCCGACCTATTAGGGAGGATAAACGTTTTTTTAAGAAAGAACACGTGTAGGTTAGATTCTGTCAGGTTTTCATCGACCTAAGTTAATAAGCGTGTATGTGTCTTACACTAACATCTCTTTTGTTATGAAGCTCTTTTTCCCTCCTTAGATGAACGTCCATTATTTCAGATACAATATTTATTGCATTTAAAGACACAATTTTATGCACCATTTATTAAAGACGACATGTTTCAAGAAAAATTTGCCGAATAAGTTTATCGTAAAAAGTCTTGACTGTCTTTCGCAACATAGCAAGTACCCTAACTGATCGCCTTAAATAACTACTAATGTAAGTGGTAGGCCTTATAAAAGATGTATCACATACAGAATATCTTAAACGTGTTTTTTCATGAGTAGCCATACCGGAAACTTCAAGGATACCGTGATTCCTTTAAATGGAACGACCTATTTACTACATCTGTAATTAGTAGAGTGATCTAAGTGAAAATATGTTGACATTCATGTAATCGCAAAGTTAAGATTTTAACAGAATAATTATTATTACGTATTTACTATTAAGCGTCTATTAAGCGACACTCTAGACGTATATTACCAGATATATCTATAATGGTTCGTATTCTTTCTCAAGATTTATTAATTTCCAATACGCCATACCACAATCAACTGGTTATTAGCAGCAACGTTTACTGAGGTATTTTTAATTTTGCGCCGCCTCCGAAAAGGTTGAAATGTATTTAATATACTACCTAACGGGTAAATAGGTTTCATTCATATCTGTTACGTAATTGTATGATTGAATGAAATAGAAATTACTTCATTAGGAAATAGAAATTATTTTATACTTTTTAGTGCATTTCGAAGTCGGCGTATTTTTTTTCTTAGAATTATTTTATTGTATTCAAATTCTGTCATAATACCATGTAAATATGGTTTTATAACTGCCACAATGTTCATTCAGTTTTCAACGTTATTTAATCTTCTGGCTCGATTACGTGATTTGTTAATTATATTTCTGGCTTTTTGGAACAATTCTGTAATGTTTGCAAAGATAGAAAATGAAGATTCATTACGATCAGAAAACCTTTCGCTACACATACATACATCTCCCTTCATAATTATTTAACATTCACTATAAATAATTACTATTTCTACTTTCTCCGTTATGACAAGCTTCTTTGCTGTAACAAATTTCTGAAAATTGAACACCAAATGATGTAGAAATTCAATAATTGAGTAATTTAGAAAATTTAAGGTATAGAAATTAAGAATTTTCAAAATTTAAGTTCGAATAAATGAACAAACAGTTTTTTACTACATAATGAAATATTTCAGGAAATATTTACTCTTGTAAAATGAAAATTTGTTAGGGTTGTTAAATTTTGCGCATAACTTATAAAGAAATGAAGCTTTTAAAGCCTTAAATGACTTTGACCATTTCCAAAATTAAGCAAAAAACTTAAGAATAACTTGTAGCACTAAACAGTAATGGATTTTATTAATATTAATTTATACTTTTTAAATGTAATGCACTCTTTTGGGTAAAAGTTACATTTAGGAGAAGCACTCTCGATGACATTGAAAATAATATATACTGTCAAAGTCACACACTTGAACAATCTTCATAAGGTTTTAACCGTCGTTACTTCTTTATTAATAGAGTTATTAATAGAGCAAAAGCTTAAGAAATGTAAGTAGTAATAACTGTGAATATTAAAAGACATAAGCGAGTAGTATTGATATAAAAATAATACATGTGTAAATAAAAATAAAAATAAAATATAAATAAATTTAAAACTGTGAGTCTGAAATGAAAACAAAACCGAAAGTGGAAATAAGAATAACGAATTCTTGTATAACATATTATTATATTATTGATATCAACTGATACCATCATAAAAGTCAGTTCAATAGTTACGAAAAAATTTTTTGAATTTTTAACATGCATTCACTCTTATACATATGGACTATTATAAGTTATCTTATAAAACTTTAATTTCCAACGACATGTAGTGCTGAAAAATAAGATGGATTCGTAAAACCGTTCTTGTTTATAATTTTTTAATAAAGAATGTGTAACGGTTAAAATCTCGCATGTTACTCAAGACAGTGACCTTGACAATATATGCCAAGGTCAAAGCAATGGAGGCTGACGCCCCAAAACATAACTTTTAGCCTCTTCTGTTTACTATCACTGAATGATATTAGATCTTTTACTGCAAATCAAGTACTGTAAGTCTTCGCTTGAGATAAAATTTCTAGATGATTCCGTTTTTTATTTTATACAGAATCCGTTTCATCTAAACGTTTTGCTACTAAAACAAACTGGTGTTCACTTGGTGTTACCAAGAGTCAATTAGACTATTTGTTAAATTTTCTCGGTACTTTACTTTGCTATGTCTTTTACTTTAACTACACCGCTCAAAAGAAATATGGCATAGAAAAATTTTAGGCAAAAATTGGCCAAATTTGACTGATGATAACTCCGTGAAAAATCATTGCAAATTTATACTTTTTTTCTAAATTAAAGCTTGAGATCTCTACTTTAAGACGCTGTAGTTTAATTTTAGATTTGATGTATCCCTACCACAATAGCACCGTAAATGTGAGGTCATGTTTGCAATATTGAAAATTACAAAGTTTGACGAAATGCATGGACTTGTCACATTTTTTTCACCTTTTTTTTTAAACCTTCATCTTTAATTTCCAGTATGTGAAAAACCGCTACCATTTTTTCCCGCAAAGATACAGAACTTTAAAGAAACCCTTGCACTTATGGCATATAGCGCCGGCATTAGCATTACTCGATATGCACCTCGGAGAGGTTGCTGGACAGATTTTGCACGTCATATGGCTCTGACCAGAACTTTTTTTGTGTGTATTTGTGTGTGAGTATCTGTGTGTGTGTATGTTTGAATTCTACTAACGCGTGTTTCCTCCGCGTTGTTGAATTACCCCTTGCAGCCGATTACTCATGTTAATGCAAGTCCTAATTTGTTCCTGTGGAATGTCATTCCACAATTCGTTTAATTAATTCGTTTAGCTCACTTTCATATAATATAAAAAATATGTAGCTATTTATCATTTTTATTTCTTCAGAAATAGTGCAAGTGTTAAAAAGTATGTCCACGTGTTGGCAGTCAAGTATATTATAACTTTCTTCTTTTGCATTTTTCTGAATTCCTCAGTGTTAGTGCAAAACATGTTAGATAGTTTAACTATGAGCAACCTATATATATACCTATGTCTCATTAAGAAGTTTAGTACTAATGAAATAAAAAAGGAGAAAGTAGTGACCTTGAAGAAAACGTACGTTATTATATTCCTTTTCCTGCGATAAACATACATTCGAGTTACAGTTACAATTTTCAGATACATAGAAATCTAGCAGTGCAGGTAAACGTTTAATCGCAGTCCACCCGGAAGACACTATTTCTCGATTGCTTCTTTGAAAAGCTGAGCAACCTGCTGGGACTTGCATATGTTGCACATAAATTTGCCGCGGACATTGGGCAGCCACCTGCGATACGCGTGACCGCGTGACGAAGCACGCATGAAACCGCGTCGATCGCGAAATTATCGAACGATGAAACGGTTCTCTTCCGGGTATCAGGTGCTATAGCATAGCCCTTTTGCTGACCGATTAAATTTATTTGACATATTCACTAGATGTTTTCGTAGGACGACTTGAAAGATGTATAGGTACCTGAATATATGCTTGTTTTTCTAATTATTGTATAACATTTTACATCCGTCCGCACTGTGTTCGGTACACGAGTGTTTGAACATTAAATGTTGTAAATCAAGACGAACTGTACATGAAACGATGATGAATACCGACAGAAAATGTAAATAGACACGAAAGAAAGGAATTAAAGATATGAAATAGGGGGAGTAATACAGTACCGATCAAAGTTAGTAACTTTTTACATTAGTAGACTCCATTTTGTATAAACAAATAATTGAATACAACCTTCTTTGCAACATATTTTGGGATTGTATAGATATTATGTAACATATTTTATAACATATTTTGCTTCATGTTTATTGAAGTTTCAAAGTATTAGCCGTGTACATTCATGAACAATATAGGTTTCCTTTCGGAAATTTAAAAATTCCCAGTTCTCAAATTTTGGAATTGCAAAATTACGGAAATTTCAATTTTCTTATTTTCCTATTTTTCTTGTTTCAATCATTCCTTAATGTCGCAGCTGTCTAACTCGCTAATTTCGCAGTTTCGCAGTTTCCCAATTTCCCAATTTACCAATTTCCTAATTTCCCAATCTTCTAAGTGCCTAATTTTCTTATTCTCCAATACCCGAATTTCCTAATGTTGTAATTTACAATCTTCTTTAAACTTTAATTCCAAAATCTCTCATCTCTAATTTCCTAATAATTAAATCCTCTAGTTCTGTAATTCCCAGTTTTAAAGTTTCGCACATTTCAAAATGCCTGCATTCCTAAATCCCCATATTCCTACATCTAAGTCCTCACACTTGTACACTTCTAAATTTCCGAATTCCAAATTCTAAATTCCAAATTTAAAAACTCCAAATCCCCAGATCCCCGAATTTCCGAATTCAAAAAATTTTAATTTCTAAACTTTCCCTACGTAATATTCCATGAGACGAAAGGTATTTGGAGAACTAAATTCTTGTTTCTTCGTTAGTTGAATGACTGATATTATCTTCAGTGTATTCATGTTAGTATATAGCACCAATTTGCAATGTTCTTTGTGCACTGTCTACCGGATTAACTAATTAATCTAAACTATTCAGGTAATTATCGATCACTATGAACCAAGTTCTTTTGTTTCACAGAAAAGAAGACGAAGGTCTAGGAAATGTAACACGTATAAAGAATAGTTGTTGATAATAGTGACCTCGACAATATATTTCAAGGCTATTGAAATTGGCTAGTTATCGCTAAAATAACCAATTAACCATTCGTTTTTTACTTTTCTTTATGGTATGAACTGAATTCTAATTCTGCGAACTAAATGCAGTAAAGACTGGATAATTGTGACAAACGATGGACTGGATAACTGCAACGTTACTATTCCCACCACTTAGGGGGTTCCCCCTTGAATCTTGACACTTGACGAGCGAGCAGCTTATTAATGTAATCGGAACCGGCGTATCGATGTGACAACACTAATGCAACAGTAAAACTTTTTTATTTTTTGGTTTTGCTAAATATTACTTTTACCAATGTAATTGTGAAATTCTCCTGATCAAAATAAGACCAAACACGGCATAATTTGAACAACATTTGTTTATGTAGTAATATTGTTTGTTTTTTCGAGTGTATTGTGCGATTTTATATGGAACCAAAAGACCATTACTCGTCGGACTTTTCTAAAAATTTAATTTTAAATAGCCCCTCTCGTTCGCACTCTGTCCTTTCCTACGTTTAGCGGTCGGGCCAAATGTAAACACAAAATCGACACCTCGACTCTGTAACTGCAACTCTTGGGTCCCGATTTTGTTGTAGTTATCCAGTCTTTACTGTACTATTCCACTGATCGCGGAAGAGTTATACTAGCAACAACGCAATTGATTTCTACACTTGTCAAGTTTGTGATCAATTTCCAATTAAGTGACGTGTTTCAATTTACCGTTCAAGGAAAACGTAAAGAATAACAATCAGCGTGCAGAGCGCGTGCTGTGGAATTATCTGAAAATGATGGGACTCGTTTCCGCGTCGTTTGTGGGAGCTATTAATTACTAGAACAAACTACAACGTCAGTTTTATAGCAAAATTGTTATAGCAAAAAGTTAGCAATTAGTTACTTGTTATAGCAAAAAGAGTAACATGGTTCACTTTCGAATGTCATTAACAACGAGTCCTTATTATACCACACTTAATATAAATCTTTCCATTGTATATCAAACGACCTGCTTCTTTTTTATAACCAATTATGGATGAGCTTAGAGCTACGTCTATGTTCGTTAATAGCTGAGATAGGTACAGCATAAGCTGATACCTTTGAAGTAAATTATAAAAAAGCATGTAAGTTAATTATTCGATGCATACTGATTAATTTTAATTTAGGAACTTTTATTCATTAAATTATAGTACTACAGAATATTTGTAAGAAAACAATCACCTGCGGAGAAGTTCTATTGGTATTAAAGACCGATAGAATTCGGCTATTAACTTCTATTTTAACTGACATTTTACGGAAAAATTAATTATGTTTCATTGTGAACTATTTAATGAGAATGCAATTTAACGTCGATCATGATTCTGACATATGGCATGTGTACAACGCTGCATCTACTAAAATTTATTTAAAGTTCCTTTCTTTATTAAATAAATAGTACATATTTAAAGCAACGGTATAAACGTTTAAAAATGAGGAATTAAAAATCATATACATTGGATCAATCAAAATCTAACTCTATTTATTGAAAGTTTAGTTCATTTAGATTTAATTCTATTCGTGTGATTAAATGTTTGACAAAGGAAAATTCTGTTAATGGAATGATTTTTATTGCAGGTATTTTCTTGGTATGAATAAATTCATTGAAAACGAGGAAATCGTAACTTGGTCATAATGTCGAGATTTGTTCGTGTTCCATAAACGAGTGTCATATCGTGAAACAATACCAAGCTTGCTTCCCAGTGCACCGTTAGTAATTTTCCCTGGGAGGTGATTCTCTGAACTGTCCTTTGTCACTGCCGGCATACTATGAGATCTTTTATCGATTCTACGAAG
Source organism: Megachile rotundata (assembly GCF_050947335.1). Classification (NCBI taxonomy): domain Eukaryota; kingdom Metazoa; phylum Arthropoda; class Insecta; order Hymenoptera; family Megachilidae; genus Megachile; species Megachile rotundata. The sequence continues at coordinate 1,982,680 of NC_134986.1, forward strand.
AAATCTTGAAATGACCTTAATAGCTGCAAAAAGTGCGAAAATATTGTCGAGGTAATTACTGCATAGTATAGGTACTGGAATGTTGGATGGTAATTTGGTTACATTTTTCTGGGATCTCTAACAGGAGGATACATCTGTATGTTATTAGATTATAATTGTTCTATATTAACACGATGATTGCCACAGCGAAAATGAATGTTTGCTGTCGAATATACTGAAACTCTAATTATATTAAAAATACGTATACTGAAGATTTCAAATAACAAAATTTTTCGGATGTTTTCCTTGTGTTATTCAAGTGCATATAATTCAAATATAACTATTTCCAATGTGAAGATTTAGTAGAAGCAGCCTCAGAGTCTAGTTTTCCAATTGTTATTCAGGTACATAATTTTCGTAAGTACAGAAAAGTACGAATACTATTAGACTAAATATTTCTGTCGTACAGAAAAAATTTCGTAAATCATTTCTTGCTTTCACATGATTTAAAATAAAGAGAAAAAATCTGAAACAAATAAGGTATCCATTTGAGAGCGGTGATGTTCACAATATATAACTTCCGACAGCATCTGTGCATAAAATTATAGTAAAAAATGATATCTGGATTAATAAAATGTTATTCCGGACACTTTTATATTAATCTCTATAAAATCTAGGATATAATAGTATGATTTTATTTTATAAAAATACTCTGAAACTTAACTAAAATAAGAAAGAAATTTTTGAAAAAAGTGATAATATATGAGGTGATAGTATTTGTTTATGTGCTAATAACTGTAATATTAATAAGTCCGTTGAATAGGTTTCAAGGTTAATAAGTCACTTACATTTGAATACTAATAAAAATATATATATTTGGACAAGTAATACAAAAATTATCCAATAATTTTATAAATATATTTCACATATTTTATAAACTAAAACATGGTCAGAAATAACGAAAGAAACGAATTTATTTATTTCTTTCACGTAAACTCGCTTGTTCTCTTGTACTATTTCTAATTCACCTGATATAGAGAACCTCGTACTAATATATCTGGTAACGTGCAAAGACTCATTAAAATCTAATAAGGATACTTGATGAAGTTTGCTGATTGCTAGAATACGTAATGAAGATGATAAGGGGCATAATTACTGATAAATTACCAGGAGTGGTTTTATTCGCATGGGCATACTTAGAACATATTTAGAATTAGAATTATATTAATCGAATGGTCGAGATACTATAAAAGAAAATCTATCCACTATCAGTACTAAAAGAGCGTATTTCTCTTTAAATTATACAGTAAGGAAATTACCTCAGAATATAACCCGAGTGAAGTTTCATTATTTTTCATTAAGTCAAGCATTTGTATTACTCGTTCAATTCATGAAGATAGTGGTTGAAAATAAATGGTATGGTGCTTCAAATGCAATCCATTATAACATAAATGCAATATTGAGCTCTCGTCCAATAATTTTCAGGCTACAATTCCATATAACAATGTAGATTAATTCATAACCTCGAACAAACAGCTACAATCATCATCTTTTACACTTAATGGTGGCAAATTATAAATAGATTCTGTGGAATCACGTTTTAACGTTCGGAATATAATGTATACTCGTTGCTAGTTTTGATTAACGTACTCAAAGTGACGTAAATAAAAAACGAATTGAAGTTTGACGACCTTCTGAGCGACGATGTTTTTCGCACACTGCTGAGATGACAGAATCTCTTGATGGAACGTGAGGTCATTGGAACAAGGCCGGCCCTACCTGCCTTTGGTATTCTTGCACAGCAGCGATGTGTAACAGTCTATGTACAGTCTATAGTCTATCCTACGGTGTTATGGGGTGTTCGCAAAGTACTGCCGACGCCCACTCGACCTTTAAAGGATGGTCTTTTCGTGCGCTTGTGACCGTATACGACAGACGACAACCAGGTCGTTGCTTCGTGCCATTGTGCTCTTTCGTGGGATCAAATGGACTTGTATTTATAGGTTAGGCCACAGCACCGAACGCCTACAGGTGTCAAACGTATATAGTCGCTTTAAGTTTCAGTGAATATTATCGCAGTATATTGGGAACTTGTGAGAACTTCATTGGGCCGCGATAATACATTAACACTTGAACGATAATTCGATTACGTTGGTTCCTAATACTTAATAACAATTAACTTTATCTTTATATTTTTTAATTTCTCTCGTTGAGTATGAGCATCACTGTTTTGTTTTTCCTGAACTATTAACTCACTTAACTGATGCCTTTATTTTTTATTCATATGTCAAGTTATAAAAGAAGAAGCCGTTATTTGCGATTAAATTGTGGGAAATATTTAACTGTTACATAGCAGGGTGTCCCATTAATATCTTTGGATATATTGATGACAATAAATTGCTAGTAGGTAGCCGAATTTGTGCGTTTCTAGCTTTGCCTATATCAGGTCTGTCATTAGAAAAAGAAGCCAAGAAAGGAAAGAAATCATTTTCTCTTTTTAACGAGAGATCTGATATAGACAAAACTACAAACACAAAATTTGTATCGCGAGCTCGTGCTAAAAAAACAAATAATGAGCATTCCGAAAATTAATTGATCCATGATTACTGAATGTTGCTTTGTCCATAAATAAGACATTCGAAAAAAATGAACGATTCTGATGCAGTACCCACTGACAAAAATTAACTCTACATATTCTGAAAATCGCTTCTCTGTAATTCCTGATATGGAGATATGTAAAACGGATGAAATTTATGTGGGACCAGAACTCGTATTGTGCTACTTTGATTTATATCTGCATGTTGAGCAATTTCTCTCGTACTCACGTGTGGATTGACAGCTACAGCTACTAAAATATTAATTTCATTGTCTTCGTTAATCACGAGATTCTTTCATTTACGTTTTCCGACATTTATACTTCCCGTACTTTTAAACAACTTGTAGATATTAATAAAAGTCTGTCTAGAAGAAATATTGCACTCAGGGTACTTTTCTTGATAAAGCAATCAGCCGTTTATTGCGTTTTCTCAACATTTGCAGTAAATCGTTATTACGTCATACCTTTCAAATACCGAATAAGACATAATGGAATCGCGTTCAGAAGCATACTAATAGCAAGTGAATTAGAATGTACTCATTGTCAGTTACGATTATACATACATGTACTACTTTATAACAACTGCCATAGTTACTGCCTATTACTTATATTTATAAAATAATTTTCAGAAAAAAAATACACCGACTTCGAAATGCACTAAAAAGTATAAAATAATTTCTATTTCCTAATGAAGTAATTTCTATTTCTTTGAATCATACAATTACGTCACAGATATGAATTAAACCTATTTACTCGTTAGGTAGTATATTAAATACATTTCAACCTTTTCGGAGGCGGCGCAAAATTAAAAGATTTTTTTGAACATGTCAACCTTTGGACAGCCGAACATAGGCAAAGCTTGTATAGCAATTTTTTTTCTATACATATAACTCGACAGCACGCCGCGAAGTAGGTGTTAGTGCGTATACAGGGTGTTCGGCTACTGGTGGGCATAATTTCAGGGGGTGGTAGCTGGGGTGATTCTGAACAACTTTTTCCTTTACCAAAATGCTGGTTAAAGCTTAGTTTTTGAATTATTAATGAAAAACACTGACCAATCAGAGCGCGAGAATAGCGCGCGCTCAGATGCGAGAGCGACGGCTGCAAGCGTGACGGTTGACTCTGGTCGTGAACAAACAAATCGCGCGATATCGGTAACATAGTTACCATCATCGGTTATATGTCAGCCGGTAAGTAGTTATAAAATTCACAACTATTAATAAGTATAAATTTATTAACGAAACTAATTGTATGGATTAAGCGAAAATAAAGGTAAAGATAAAGCGCAGTTTTTTTAGATAATTTAAAAAAATGACTATTTGTTTAACGACATAAAATTAAAGAATACTTGGACGCTTACCTCATGAGTGAATTTACGATGCGAAAATTCTTCATTAATTTTGAAGTATATCGTCGTATGACAAGAAACCTATTTACTCGCTAAAATCCACAAGAGCATATCAATACCCGCTCTATGGGATTGTCAAGTAAAAAGGGTGACTGTCATATTTGATGTCTTCCGTATAATAATAGTACAATTTCCGAAATCCACACTAAACAAACACACAATCACATAAGCACCACGAGTGTCCAGTCCTTAGTATCGAAACGTTAAAAATATCCACCTTTTTTACACATCAATTCGTTTACGAAAGTTCCTCGCCATGTACACATTACACATTATGCGCGATGAGTAAAGAATCAGCTATTGCAAGATGTATTATTGCGATCGCACAACACATATTACCGATAATATTTAATTTACTTTAATGTTTGAAATGTGCACCATTCTCTTCTAAGCACTCTCGTTCGATTATCGACAACCAACTGACGTTTTGTACAGAATTTTAGAAACAAAAAACTGGCATTGGTATTGTCTTCCCACTGTACCCCTCCTCAGGTTGATCAGGTTACATTTCTCGACGAGCGAGCGAGCTTCTTAGGTTATTGTGGAATCTTTTTCCCGTTGAGAGAGAGAGTCACTGTTTCGCTCTTCTTTTGTGATGTTTGTTTATTCTGAAATTTTATAGTAAAACGTTCTGTGCAAATACGCATCTGTGCATATTCGTTAAAAGTAATTCGTGTCATAAAAATAAATTTTTCGACTCATCAAAACAAATAAATAAATAAATTTAATATTGTCGGTAATACGAGTTGTGCGATCGCAATAATACATCTTGCAATAACTGATTCTTTACTCATCGCGCATAATGTGTAATGTGTACATGGCGAGGAACTTTCGTAAACGAATTGATGTGTAAAAAAGGTGGATATTTTTAACGTTTCGATACTAAGGACTGGACAATCGTGGTGCTTATGTGATTGTGTGTTTGTTTAGTGTGGATTTCGGAAATTGTACTATTATTATACGGAAGACATCAAATATGATAGTCACCCTTTTTACTTGACAATCCCATTGTCATACGACGTTATACTTCAAAATTAATGAAGAATTTTCGCATCGTAAATTCACTCATGAGGTAAGCGTCCGAGTATTCTTTAATTTTATGTCGTTAAACAAATAATCATTTTTTCTAATTACCTAAAGAAACTGCGCTTGATCTTTACCTTTATTTTTGCTTAATCCATACAATTAGTTTCGTTAATAAATTTATACTTATTAATAGTTGTGAATTTTATAATTACTTACCGGCTGACATATTACCGATGATGGTAACTATGTTACCGATATCGCGCGATTTGTTTGTTCACGACCAGGGTCAACCGTCACGCTTGCATCCGTCGCTCTCGCATCTGAGCGCGCGCTATTCTCGCGCTCTGATTGGTCAGTGTTTTTCATTAATAATTCAAAAACTAAGCTTTAACCAGCATTTTGGTAAAGGAAAAAGTTGTTCAGAATCACCCCAGTTACCACCCCCTGAAATTATGCCCACCAGTAGCCGAACACCCTGTATAATGTAACTCTGGTCTATCTAGCCCTTTGCGGAGAGGACGGTTCGAAGTGAACCGTACCGTGGGGCCGAGCTCCTGCCGCGATAGTCATTAAAAATTGCCAGCGCATATTTCTGCTTTAACGCGGTTTTCGTTCATAGCATTCCAAGTCAAATTCTGGACATATTATATGTACATGCACAGATTTATGTGTTATGCACACATGTACGCGTTTCTCGGCTCTATGTATCAGTTGTTTTCGCGGGACACATAGTTATGATTCTCAGCCATACCCACGCATTTACGTAGGACACATATGTGCGTTTCTCGGCTCAATCAACTGTTTTCGCCAAACGCATATATTATGAATTCTTCGGCCAATTTGATGATTTATGCAGAACGCATATATGCGGCGGTAGTCCGCAAAGGGCTATATTCATAGAGTATGCGACGGAAAGACTCGATCGCCGCATATACTATAAAGCTAGAGCCCATCTGTCGCAAATTTGGTAATTCCCGCGTCGTGGGCTCCGTTTATAGGTTCTTAGATCCATGGCTTCTACACGCGAACGAAGTCGATTCAATTTCATTTATATCAGAAACGTTGATCAAATGAAGATGCAGTCATTATATTTACGTATATTACCAGATATATCTATAATGGTTCGTATTCTTTCTCGGGATTTATTAATTTCCAATACGCCATACCACAATCAAGTGGTTATTGGCAGCTACGTTTACTGAGGTATTTTTAATTTTGCGCCGCCTCCGAAAAAGTTGAAATGTATTTAATATACTACCTAACGAGTAAATAGGTTTAATTCATATCTGTGACGTAATTGTATGATTCAAAGAAATAGAAATTACTTCATTAGGAAATAGAAATTATTTTATACTTTTTAGTGCATTTCGAAGTCGGTGTATTTTTTTTCTGAAAATTATTTTATTTCACGCTTTTTAGTGGAATGGGGAGAATTGTATAGGATACTGTGAGACAGTTCTTCCGGGCTTTTTTTTGTCTGCGTAAATGCCATGAACATAATTAAGTAAAAGGCAACATGGATATTCGTTTTTCAACTTTTTTTGCAACAATAATCCTTTGCAACTAAAAAATGAAAAAATTTTTGATAATCGTATCAATGGAGAGTTAGACTCCACATGATGCGAAAGGCTTTGTTCCGATCGGACCACCCACCTAGGAAAAACCGCCGAACATGCATAGAAAAAGTAATCCTTTGCAACTAAAAAATAAAAAAAAATGTTTGTTAGAACGGTAGGGAGACTGTACCAAGCAATGGGAATAATACACCAACGTCAACGTGAACTCATCTTGCTGCATAAGTTGCGTGTCAAAGCGGCAAAGCTTAGTTCGTGTTTTGGTACAGTGCATTGTAATTGCCCTTTCTTGTTTTTCCCGTGCATAGCACGGGGCGTTCCACTAATAATAATAACAATAGTTATTTGCTAATATCACGAAAACTAAAGTTTTCCGTCAATTATGCATAAGGAAAAACTCGTTTAGAATCATGCTACTAATAACGTATTAGAAGGACATAAAAATCGTTCGAAGTTGGCTTCAAAAGTTAACAACAATTTCTGTAATATCTCGAAAACAAAAGCTTTCCGTCAATTTTGCAAGAGGAAAAAGTTGTCCAAAACAACGCCCCTGACAACATATTAAAAGGACATTAAAATCGTTCGAAGTTGATTTCAAAAGTTAATAATTTTTTTCGCTAATATCTCGAAAACTAAACATTTCCGCGAAATTTGTATATGAAGAAAATTGTACAGAATCATGTCCGCGATAAGATATTGAAAGCGCACTAAAATCTAGAGAAGTTTATTTTAAACGTTGCCGGTTGTTTTGCAATAACAACACTTTGTAATTAAAAAATGAAAAATTTTTTGATAATGGTACCAATGGGGAGTCAGCACCTTCCCTATGTAAAATGTTTCATTCCGATCGGTCCATCCAGCTAGGCGTAATGCGCGAACATACATAGAAAAAGAAAAAAGTTGCCGGTTGTTTTGCAATAACAACACTTTGCAATTAAAAAATGAAAAATTTTTTGATAATGGTACCAATGGGGAGTCAGCACCTACCATTTGCAAAAGGTTTCATTCCGATCGGTCCATCCAGCTAGGCGTAATCGGCGAACATACATAGAAAAAAAAAAAATATACTGATCGAATTGAGTAACCTCCTCCTTTTTCGAAGTCGGTTAAAAAAGAGAGCCAATTTTTCGATAAGATTTTCCTTTTTCACGGTAAGAAATGACTAGCCGTCACATATATGTAGAGCAAAATATTTTTACCTTACAGCCCCATGTTCAAAATTTCTGATTGGTCTCGGTAATTTCGAAATGATAACCGATATTTCTAACTATTCTTTAATTGTGTAAGGTTTATATTAAATAAAAGTATCTTTCACAGTCTCAGAAAATTAACTTTAAGGTTTATACTAAATAAAAATATCTTTCACAGTTTCCAATTCAATAATTACAATAAGCAAAAACAAAATTTGCACTCAGTTTTAACGACACGCTCGCCGATTCCCTTTTGTTCACACGCTCGCTTCATACCAACTTGCCAATTTCGACTCTCTTCACTCTCATTCCTCACTTTGTTTATATATCGCCGATCCTTCAGGGGCTCTCCCACCACTCATCCTACTTATCACAATTTCTATACTCTACAAATCTTACAGATTCGGCCAGCCTGACATGATTGTTCGTCCTCGAACAATATACTTGGTTTTTTTTTTTTTTTGTAAATTTTCGTAGATATTTATTTTATACTAATACTTAATCTAAAACTAATAAACTAATGCTAAACTTAATCAATAATTGCATATTTTCGAGACTAATTTTCGTCACTACACGAATCAAGATCACATTTCAAGATCAGATTGCATTGTTTCAAATTGGGATCACTAATTCGAATCCACGGTTTCAATTTATCCGCCGATAGAATTGTATTGTACGGTTTTTGAGTAATACTATATCCTGGGATATCTGTCACTACAAAACGTTTGTTTCTAAGAACAGCTTTTATTTGGTGTGGACCTTTAAATTTAGGGGTCAATTTCGCATTAGTTCCCGGTTTGTTTTGCAAGACTTTTACCAGTACCAAATCTCCTACCTGATACGGGGTGATTTTCTTATGCCGTTTATCATACCTATGCTTATTGTATTCTTGAAGTTTGCGGTTTACTTCTTGTGCAGTTATTCGTATTTCAGCCCGTTGTTTCTCAAAATCTTGATCTAATTTCGTTAAGTTGTCAATTAAAGTGCATAATGACTCGTCTTCCGGATGACGTTGATTAAAACCGAATAGAACCTTACTGGGCGTAGAATTAATAGCTTTGTTATAAGTATTATTAATCACATACCGTACTGATTCTAGATGCTTTTTCCATTTTGACGGCTCGGTTGTTACTTTAGACAACGTGGATTTTAAAAATCGGTTTACTCGCTCCACTTGACCGTTAGCCCATGGAGATGCTACTGCTGTCATAACATGGCTAATACTCCTATCATTTAAAAATTTCGAAAATTTCTCAGACGAAAACGCTGTTCCTCGATCGCTGACAATTCTTTTTGGGTAACCTATAAGTCCAAATAAAGTTATTAAAGCCTTAATTGCTTCATCTGATCCCGTAGACTTTGTTGGGAAAAGCCACACAAACTTTGTAAAAGAATCTATAACTACTAAAATATATTTAAACTTATCGCTAGTTTCTTCAAGAGGGCCAAAGTGATCGATATGTATGGTTTGCATCGGAATTGGATCTTTTTCATAAATTTGCATTTCTCCTTCTGGTTTTCCTGAAGCTATAGAGTGAGACAGACATTCTACACAATTGTCAATATATTGTTTGATCTTGAACTTTAAATTGGGAAACCAATAATGATCTATGATACCGTGAAACGTTTTTTCCCTACCAATATGTCCAACGCAATCATGGTATAGTCTGATAACCTTGTTTACCATATTATTTGGCACTACAAATAAATCCTTATCTTTATAATTATAAAATAAAAGACCATCTATTAGTTTAAAGTATTTGTCTCCTTGCAATTCGACACGTTCAGCAATTTCTCTCATCTTTGGATCAGCTAATTGCCTATACATCAATTCATCCTCATCGCTAACAAAATTAATGGTTAAAATATGCCGACTTAGAAAGTCAACGTGCACCATCTTATCCGAAGATCTGTGTACTACAGTAAATTTGTAATTCTGGAAATGTAATGACCATCTCGCAATTCGTGGATTAATGTTTATTTTCTTGAGGGCTAGCGCCAATGAGTTGCAGTCTGTTATAACTCGAAAAGTGATACCATGCAAATAAACGTGAAACCGTTCTAAAGCTTTTACTATTGCAAGTGTTTCTAGTTCGTAACTGTGAACTGTTCGCTTTTTCTGTTTCGCTAGTTGCTTTGCTAAAATATGCGATTGGGGCCATTTCTCCCGATTTTTGCCGTTGCAGCAAAATGGCTCCAAATCCTTGACCACTTGCATCAGTATGCAATTCGGTCTCAGCCGTTGGATCATAAAAGCGTAACGTGGGAAAAGAAATTAATTCCCTTTTTAACAAGTCGAAGGACTCTTTACATTTTTCATCGAAATTGAAATCTACACCTTTTTTAGTTAAGTGATGCAATGGTTTCGCTTTTAAGGCATAATCCTTAATAAATTTACGAAAATAGTTGGTTAATCCCAGGAAACCTTGGACTTGTTTTAAATTTTTCGGATAAGGGAAAGATGCAATGGCTTCTGTATGCCTTTGATTTAAAGTGACTCCATCGGCCGATACCATGTAACCTAAGAATTCAATTTTCTTCTTTAGGAATAGACACTTTGCGAAATTTAATTCCAGACTGTAACTCTTCAGCGTAATGAGCACCTCTTTCAGAATCTGCAAATTTTCAGATATAGTAGAAGTCGCAATTAATACATCGTCGATATATAATATTATCTTACCACTACGAAGTAACGCATCAAAAATATACAGTAGACGTTTCTGAAACTCCGCAGGCGCCTCAGAATATCCAAAGGGCATCTTAACGTATTCAAACTGACCATAAGGGGTTGCGAACGAAAAATATTTCGTATCGTCTGGATGTATATCTAATTGGTGAAAATCATCCTTTAGGTCCAGTTTGGTGAAAATTTCTTTTCCGCAGAGTTGATCTAGCTGCTCCTCGATTATAGGAAATGGAAATTTTTGCGGAAAAATGCGCTGATTCAGAGGCCGGAGGTCAACGCACATACGCTTTGTACCGTTTCTCTTATTTACCAATACAACTCGTGAACAATACGGAGAGATGCTAGGTTTTATGATACCTCGTACTAATAGATCATCAGTAATCTCTCGGAGTTCTTTTTTTTCCTGAAATGACATTCTTCTGGGTGAGTATCTGAAAAAAGAAGTGTCTTTCAAATGCACTCTAATCATAAAATTATCTTTTATGGGCTCTAGTTTTTGAGAATCTATTTCGTGCAATATGGTTAGCAGCTGTTCTTTTGCCGAAAAATCTAAATCGTCATCCAGGTTTTCTGATACTATGTCATAGCAACTTCGTTCCTCTATTGCATCGATGGCAAGAATCGTACTCACTTTAATGTTGCTATCGGTAGGAGCCTCAAATTCAAATGCACCGTTATGATAAGTTACTCGAATTTGAGTTTCGACAAAAAATTCTCTTCCTAGAAGCATGTCAAAAGAAATGGTATCATCGTTTACGACTAAAAGAGTGATATCGAACCATTGATCCTCTAATTTTTCGAGTTGAATCTGATCGCAAATTTTCCCATAAACCGTAAGAGAAGAATTATTAATACCCTTTAAATTTAAATCATCCCGATCACGCAATAACTTAGAGTCCGCAAAATGCTTAGTATATACCGATTTTCTAACCAGACTGACAGGGCTACCTGTATCAACAAGTGTACGCAAAGGCTTACTCATATTACCTAAACTATAAACATTTATATACGGTACGTCTTTCCTCACGAAATTTATGTTATTCGCTGCTGCTGACATCAGACAGGGTTCCTCCACTGAATCGGTATTTCGCGCCAAGGAGCCTTCCTCTATTGGATCTTCCACCAATGCACCCTCCGCCAAAAGATTCAAGGTTGGATCTGGTGCTGCCGTCTTCTTTCTTGGGCATCCATGGCTGAGGTGACCTCTTTGTCCGCAATTGTAGCATGTTGACTGAGCCAGCCGACAGTTTTTGGCTTGATGACCCGTTTTCTTACAATATGTACATATCATATGGTTGGCACTGGGAGGTACAGCAGGAAAACTCCTCCTACTCTGCTCTGGGCGACGAACCACTGTGTCTTCTGTTATTCTTCTGATATGTTCGATAAATTCCGGCACTGTTGTAGCCCACGAGTCAAGTACAAACCTGCGTAACGATGGATCCTTGACCCCATCTGCCAAGAGTTCAATTTTTTCTTTTTCAGTCAGTTTTAAGGACTGCAACAACTTCAATTTATCTTCAGCATAATCCGCGAACTTCTCGGAATAGATTTTCCACGTGCGAGTGCCAACCCTGGCTAAGGTAGTTGTAACGGATTCCTTTCTCTGGAAGAAAGCTCTAATCTGAAATTTAAAATCTTCCCAGGTCGCTACCGTATCTACTGATTGACGGTTGTACCAGCTCAACGCTCGACCTTCAAGTTTGTTGGCAGCTGCCAACACCAAAACATCGTCTGTTAGCTGGTAAAGACGTCCGATGCTGACAATTCTTTCCAACCACAACACCACGTTTTCCTCTTCCTGTCCCGTGAACGATGGTATGAGTTTTGACGAGAATTTTACTTGATGCCAGTTTTGGAGTGCACTAGCTTGCGATCCGTTACTCGGGGATGGTGGTGGGCCTGAAATTTGTCGATCAGGCTCTCGAATAGATTCTCCTCGGGGTCGTATACACGAATTAGATTCTAATGCTTGCAACACTGCCTGTACGATTTCTTGAATATTCGGGTTTCCTATATCACCACTTGTAGCACCCGTACCCTCCGCTTGCACCACAGAGGAATCCTCGGTAGAAGCTCGGTCTTCAGAGCCGCTGGGGCCAGTTACGATAAATTGATCTGGCCATCCGGTTCTTTCGAAATTATCAGAAAGTCTATCAAAAAGTACCGCGCGCGTACCGCGAGAATCAAGGCCATGACGTCGTGCCAGTTCGTGAAGACCTTCTATGTTTAATTGTTCAAGCTGTACACGACTCATTGTGTATGTAAATATCGTCGACCGGGTCGTCACACGCTTGTTATTGTCGATCAACGGTATTTCACTTTCGAAAAAAAACCGACCGTTACTTTCGTCGATACTCGTGATCGAAGGCGAATAATTCGTTTAAAATACTCACTTTTCGTCAAAAGAAACTTAAATTCAACAGTATTTGCACTTTAGAGTCAAAAGAAAAGAACGCGTGAAGAAAAATTTCAAATTATAACCAAAATTGATCTATTTTTCTGGTTTATCCCACTTCTGAAGAAAATTAACTGTAAGGTTTATACATATTAAATAAAAGTATCTTTCACAGTCTCAGAAAATTAACTTTAAGGTTTATACTAAATAAAAATATCTTTCACAGTTTCCAATTCAATAATTACAATAAGCAAAAACAAAATTTGCACTCAGTTTTAACGACACGCTCGCCGATTCCCTTTTGTTCACACGCTCGCTTCATACCAACTTGCCAATTTCGACTCTCTTCACTCTCATTCCTCACTTTGTTTATATATCGCCGATCCTTCAGGGGCTCTCCCACCACTCATCCTACTTATTACAATTTCTATACTCTACAAATCTTACAATTGTAAGTCTTTTTCGATATATGTTCTCAAACATATATAAAAACTGAAAAACTGAAAAAGTATAAGAATAATCAAGAAATAATGAATAAATATTAAATGTTCGAATATTTCGGAGAAGTATGATTAATAAATTTTCAAATATATTATTTATTATAAAGTAACTGATTCAAATCAATAAAATTTGCATTATCGTCAAGAAAAATGTATAATATACGTATATTGTATCAGATCAAATTTAATCTGATAAGTCTAATTGCTTTGACAAACAGAACCGAAGCAACTAAGTGAAAAGTAATTTCGTAGACCAAGTAATCTTTAAAGATCGTAAAGACGAAGTGAACTCTACAACTCGTAGTAACCGAAGTAAACTCTAAATTCTACGGTCGAACCACCGAACTTTACTATACCACCAACCCTCTGCTGCCGAATCGCCGCGCCGTCATACCGCGTGCCGACACCGACGCGACGGCTCACCTGCAACTTGTCGGTATCCGCCATCAAATGGAGCGGTCCGCACTTTTGCACATGTTTCTGAAAAATACCCGTAGGAGACGTTGCCGAAGAATGTATGTAGTTCTTTTCTATTCGCGAAGTACGCGCCAAGGTTCACCGATATACAGCAGCCGCATCAATACTTATCAATTAGCGTTTTACTTGGAACGTGCGACGTGCTCATTTCTTAGAAAATTAATTAATTATTGCTTTCGAGTGCTAGCGGTCTCGCAGACAGTCTACTAGACGCGGCGCGAACTAGCTCGCCCTCGCCCGGGTTTTTACCTTTCCCGAGTAGCTTGGGCTCTCAGTGCTATGGTAAGCATTACCAGTCCCGGGCAGATTCTAAGACGTTTTTTCATGCCGAAACACTCTTGATGATAACGAATACGGCCACAGGTTTCCCCATGCACGTAAAGGCTTCTAGGCATGCGCTGCTGCTTTTGATTAGTCGTCCCCGAAAAACCCTCTAATTATAACCGATCGACTGTGTGTTTTTTTCTTCTTAAGTCAATTCTATCCATAATATACAGGGTGTCCCAGTTTTTTCCAGCCAAAACCATTCGGTAATAAAACATTAAATAAAAATGTGGATATCAACTAGCAGAGCAAGTAGACATAAGAGTTTATACATATAAACAGAAATAGAGATATTTATAATACGTTCGTACGCTGTGTCGACGAAATACCAGTTCATTATAATTTTGTATTATTAGTTGTAACTCTTTAAAAAAACATTCGAGAGCATACGTTTATATGTATAACATTTTATTTCCTACTTTTGCATGTAAAACACGCTGACAAAGTTTGGCTGAGAAAACTGAGACACTCTGTATATTACGAATAGAATTGATTTACGAGGAAAACTTATAAGAATATATATAATATATAAGAACAGGCTAAATATTAATTTCTTTATGTATAAATATGCAGAGAAGTAATTTACACAATACTACAATAATACACTGTATTTCTTAACGCATCATCCAATGCAGCCCGTTATTATTTATACAAAAGTACTAACAATAAGTCATTTATAGCGAAAAATCATTATTTTGAAATATTTTGTTATTTTCGTATTGAGAAATACCATTTGAACGTAGTTAATATGTGTTGTAAATACCTATGCTGAATGGGAGATCCTACTCCAATGACCTTGAGCTTGATATTTGTTGTCAAGGACCAAGTTCATTGCATATTAAAAAGTTACTAATAAAAACGTGTATGTAAAATGCAAATAGAATTTTAAAACAGCTGAAGAGGGGGAGGGTAGTTGGAGACGATTAGTTTGGGGAACGTTAGTTTTGTCGTAAACCCCATGAATAAAAATACTTGAAATTGAACAAATCTTCCTTTTAATATCAAAAATTAAGTTTGGAAAAACCAAAATTCAACAGAAAAACACTTTTAACCCTTTGCCTTACGATTTAATTTCCAACTGTGCGGGCCAAAAGCGACACCAAGGTCGGTCGCGCGCAGGGACATACACAGCTTGGCTCAGCGTTCGAAACTGTACAAATCGCAAACTTCCTATGATTTGTATATATACATGCGCGGTACAATTAACTTTGCAAGATGTTTGATAAATAATTACGATTAGTTGATTATTAAACAAAAAAGAAAGATTTATTGTTGCAAGTTCCTGAAATGTTTTGTTTATGGTTCGCCCGTAGACTTACGACGACTCTGAGGCGTCTTATTCATGTTTGGCCGGATAGACTTACGGCGCCTTTGAGGCATCATTGTAAGCTAAGGGGTTAACAATGAATAAATGAATTAATTAAAAATTAAACGTATTAAAGATTAAACGGAATGCTCTGTGCGAATGCCAAACTGAAACTAAAAGACAAAAGATCGAGGAGGTGCGTGTTAGTGCATGAAAAGCGCACCTCACTTGTTTTTGACGAAATTTCTAGAAGGAATAAAAGGCTATATTTATGAATTTTTTGTACAAGTATCTGACAGTTTGTACCATAGATTGGAACCTCTCCAGAGGAGGAAGGGAGGCGTATAAACGAAGAATTTGCGCAAGGTACAGAAAAATACAAAAAGACGAATCTATTTATTTGCTCTGTTAAGTTTTAAACAAAATCTATTAACATTTTGTTTGTATTTTTGCAGTAAACAATGAGCGATAGTTAAAACATTGTGTATGTTATTCAGGGGCATGTCCTTGACAACGTATGTCAAAGTCAAGATAATTGGGGCGGCGTCCCCTGTCTAGTATTTTTACCCTGTTGCATTTAATACCTTGGTTCTACGTGAATGCTTTTGGAAAAAGCATTAGTTTGTAATACACTCTTGATGATTAATCGATTAGTGCTTCCTATATGATGCTTCAATACGTTCGGGATTGTTTATACGTTTCGAAGTAATTAAAATGGTAGATTACTCCTCAAACAAAATGGCCTGATTTATAGACCTGAATTTATGACTAAAATAATACTACGTACGGTACAGAGCAGCAGCATGACGATATTGTGAGAAATATCTAAATCGACGACTGAATTCGAATTATAAAACATTGTAATGCTAATATAATACTAGGTTTCAAATTCGAATATTAATGTTCTTGCGTGAGGAAAATTTTATTTTATAAATTTGAAGGAATCTTTTCATGTATGCTACGGCTCACTCGCCGAGTTAACGGCCAGTGAATATTGTGTGTGTGTGTGTGTATGATGGTTAGGTACTGGATTTACAGAATCAATAGTTCTTATTTACTAAAACGATAATAATAATAAATTTTGAGTTTAAATCTTATGAATAATTGTTTATATGTTTAGTGTCAACTATGTTTAGTGCTAGATCTCTTGTTGAATTCCGATGTCTGCTTTTTTTTGGTTACGAAGAAATTTTTATACGCAGTGATTTTTTGGAGATTGTTTCTAACACTTATTTCCATTGGTTAATGATGATGTAGTGGGCGATTAGTTTACCAAAATGTGATTGGTTGTCGCAAATTGTAAAAAGGGTGTTAACTTTTTAAAATTGTGTTCAGAAGAGTACGTACTGTCACGTCTTCAATAAAGAATACACTTTTTTACAAGTAAACGATTTGTTGTTGAAATCATTCAAAGACAAATACCACTTTTAATTTTATTTATTTATTTGTACAATTTTGGGATAATTGTATTCCAAACAAAGATGTTCAATATACCGTTGGTTAGTAAACAATAACGTTGAACTATTACTTCGAGTGATTTCTATTACTAGTCATGTGCTGCAACGCGTTTGTTCTATACATACATACAATGTATGTATACGAAGGGAAGTAAAAAATAAAACTTTTTTTTCAATGGAATAAAAAAACTTGTGGAATGTTGGGAAAAGTGCATTAAAGTCCAAGGAGGTTACATAGAAAAGTAAGGTATGTTTCACATTTCTATCATTAGAATAAATGGTGCTTTTCTCAAACGTCTCTCTACTTTTTGTATTTCCTAATATGCTGATTCCTCACATTTGAAGAATCTGTTCTGTCAGCGTCTTTGACAGATGTAAAGGCCTAATTCCGTCAGGGTAATAAACGGTGTCCCTTCGTTGCAATGTTTCCTAGTTAGGCTATGTTATAAACTAGTCCAGCGGCTTTAAAAATAATTTTATAAAGCATTTTTTCTGTTTGTCACGTAGATGTAATAAGCCATTTCGGCTAAACGAACTTTTGGGGATTTGCAAAATTTAATTATTTCTTTTTCTGACCTGTGATTCATGATAAATTGGTATATCTGAATATTTAAAAAAAAATTCTCTGAAATATATTGTTACGCCGTAACAATTAATACTTGAAAATTAAATTGTTATAATGTTTTCTATTCCAAGATATTAAGAGGAAATATTTATTTATATCGCATGATTATGTGTACATATATCAAGAATAAAGTGCCAATAATTGTTTGTAGTCAGAGAATATATTGTACCAATATGTCGGCATCCATATTTCTTTCCATGCGTTTTATTGTCCGATGAAGCTACTTTTAATAACAGAGAAGAACTTAATCGACACAATTAGCATTACAGGTCTAAACGTAATCTACACTAGCATCGTCAATTCATCAACATTAATAGTTGTTTCATGTGTGTTTCAACTCTTAACTAACATATTATCGAAACATATTTTTTATTTAGAAAGATATGGTAGTTCCATCCGGATCTATATAATTCATATCGATCTGCAATGACACTACGTATGTGATTTCAGAACGCCAGTGTACCTACATATTATCACCGCACATTTCAGACTACATTAAAGTAAATGATTTCTAATCATTAGATTGGACGAACTATGCGTGACGAGTTTCCACCAAGATCAACAAATCTAGTACCCGTTAATTTTCTTCTATGCAGATATTTAATACTTCCGCTGCTATGTCATCCGCTTAATGGGTGATGTTTAAATTCTCGTACGAATTTATTGCTTATATTATTAAAAATGTTTGCACTTACCTAGTTAGAAGCACACATATTAACTACTTGGAGCTACGATTAATAAATATAACAAAATAGTGTGAATATGTTTGGTAAGATTAGTTAAAAATAGAAATGTTACTAAATCATTTTTTCAACTGTTTCCGTTTGATAACATGCTAGAAAATAACGGAATGTATTTATGTTATGTATTTATGTGGAAGAGTGTACAACACTAAATGATTTAGAGAAGCAAATTTTTGATGCATGCCAATACATTTTCTTGAAAAGTTTACAAAGAATTCAAGAATCATTTAAGTGACAAAATTGTCGATATATCAAAAAATGGATTTTTAAAATTTCATTTTATGTAATCGATACCCATAAAATATTTATATTTTCATATCACACGCTTCTCCTCTGTATACTGTAAAAGGAATTTTCAAAAAAGAATATGTGTAGCAGAAGAATAGTTCAATTTCTAATATGCCTTAGAAATAGATAAATGTAAGATTACCGATTTATATTTTACATACGTAATAAATCATCTTAGACTAAGGTTTATTTCCTTTTTATTGTACTATCATTTTTATAAAATACGTAGGAAATGCTTATTACTCGAGGTTAACTAGCTGATGCGTTTATCATCACGGTACACGCTCCAGATAAAACAGTAAAGCATCGTAAAAGTGATTGTAGCCGCTCCCGCGAAATTTATACGACGCTTTTGCTGCGATGAGTTATTGGCTTTTGCAAAATGATCCTTAGAGCCGAGAGTCCCCGGTTCGGTCAATGTTCCACGAGGTTCTACGCTTTACGACGTGCCGGGTTTCAAGCCGATGATACCTGTTCCGGCTACACCTTGGTGCTATCCTTGGGTCTTTGTAGAGGTTACGGTCTAGCGGATTTTTCCTCGAAATCTTTTGAGTTGCTTGGCCGTGTGCCGATGCACGTGAACACAGAGGGCCCCGTAGCAACCCGTAATGCTTGCATTATACGAAGTAATACACGAATGAAGATTCGAGAATGGGGAAGTAGCTTCTGTCCGCCTCTGTATAGCCGTTACTGCTTGTTGTTATCGTTGGCCCGAGGTGCAATGCCTCCATCATTCTTTACCGATGCATTTCCTACTTCTAAGCGTTCGAATACTGTTTTAAACAACGCACCTGTTGCACTAGGATTTTCAATAACAGTGCAAACTTTCAGATTATCCAGATACCTGAGATTGACGTGCATAGGGTAACTGCGCTTAATAATGGAACATCTGATTTTACAAGCTTCCTAGAAGCGGAGACATGTTTTCTTGTCAACATTAGTATATAACAACGTTAATTCTTATGTCAATGGTTAAGTGTAGTGAAATTTAAAAAATTGCGGTAGGAAATGTGAAATACATCAAAAGTGTTTAGTTCAAAAAATGATTATCATGCAGGAAATTTTGAAGAAAAATAGAAAAAATTCAATTTCGAGTATGAGAAATGAATGTTTACTTAAAAGTGATAAATAAGCAAGTATATTTCATTTCTTTCAATTTATCTCATAGACTATAATATTATATTTTTCGTGCTTTACATATTGGGCACATTTCTCACATGTGAATGCATTGTATTCATTTTTCTCCATTATAATTTTTACAATGGGTTAAACTTCGATTTCCAGCACCGTTTTTTAAACTTTCATTGTATAGTCTGGTATTATTCAGTACATTTGGAAATAAATATTCTTTGTAGGATTATATTCTTTCTCATTATTGTATATTGTATATTTTACTGTTGTGACGTCGTACGACGACGTTTGATCTAGTTGCTTAAGGACTATTTGTCTAAGGATTATTATTATTAAGTACATATATACGAGGGTTGTCCGTAAAATAAGGTTCCCAATTATTTTTCACAATGAAAAACATGTTTATTGGCATTGAGTAATATATTTTTGGAAAGCTTAGACTTACCCCTATTTTTCGACGTAATCGCCGTTCAGGTCAATGCATTTTTGCATGCGGTGCACCATCTTTTTTATGCCCGCATCATAGAACTCTCCCGCCACGCCGCGAAGGTAGCTTAGAACCGATGGCCGTCCGGAACGCTGTTTGTCATGGACGTCTGTACATCCGTCTTTGAATTCCCTGCACCATTTTCGCACGTGTTTTACGCTCATACACTTTTCTCCGTAAACTTCACATAATTGGCGATGAATGTCCACCGCTACAATGTTCTTTGCACACAAAAAACGAATCACAGAGCGTAATTCGCTCCTAGCGGGAGAAACGAGTGGGAGCTCCATTTCTAGCGATTATCATGCTAAAATGGAGAGTCGCAGACAGCTCGCCGTGGCGGAGTCTGAAAGAGGGAGGACCAAGCTACACGTTAGTGTCGCCGGATCCCGCGTAACACCGTTCCTTGCAACTGCAGCTTTTTGGGAACCTTATTTTACGGACAACCCTCGTATATTGCATTTCTGACATAATTAGTTGTAAGACACAGTCCCGCGTGCGTTATAAATAAGATAGCATAAGTTTCACATTCCTTTACTCCTAGGTCATCAAGTTCACCCTTTATCTTAACCTAAACATCCTGCTATGAACATCCCTATCTAATTCCGCGAACCTCTATTTACATCACGTAATCTCCAGATAATAACAGACCATAACTAATCTCCCTTTATCTTCTCTTCTGACACCACCGAGCAATGTAAAAAGCCCAGTTCGAATAGCCTCGCGAGCAGTAGCAGTCCGACTAGTCACAGTGTCCGATCCCCTCGCGCAGCACTCTGCTAGTTCCCATCCTAATTCCATCCATTTCCTACCAACTCCAAACTACGCGTTTCATTTATATTATAACTCTAAGTTCATTTGTATCAGTTTATATTCCGACATCATCTTTAGTATTGAATATATTTTATATTTACAAGGAAACATATCGAACCGCGACACACCGATTTTAATGAAGCTTATGTGAAAGATAGTTCTCAAGAAAATATTTGACACGTATTTTTTTTTATCGGCCATCGTTCACATTGAAGGTGTGCAATTGCCCCCGAAGTTGGGGGTTGGAATCATATTTTTGGGAATATCTCCGGAATTAAAGAAGATAATTGGATTCTTTTTTTGTAAATTGTTGGTCTTTAAATAGGAAATTTTTGTGCGTGAAAAAATTTCAATAAACTTTATTTGTTTAAATAATATTTTGAAAATTTATAATTTTTGTTTAAATTTTTGCACTAAATGTTGATCTATTTTTTTGCAATTTCGTGTACGTAAACTATGGATAAAAATAGAGGATACCTGTTTTTGGAATTTGTTGTTTGTTGCAATGTTTATTAGATATATAATTTAAAATCACCTCCTGTGAAGAGGGGCGTTCAGCATTTTTATTAAAAATATCATTATTTTTACAATCTTTTACTATATTTTAGACATTCTATACCTCTTCATATGCCGTTAATTTATTTCTAAACAATTGTTGTAAGCGTCGCAGGTATGAGCGTGACGCGGTTATAATCACCGCCGTAAGGAACATAGGCTCTTATGATTTAGAAGAGGGACGGTTTCCACGCATACCCACTAAAACTGTCTCCCGCCCCCACCACAAGGGCGGAAGGTGGCGGCAACCCGGCAGGCTTTCCTGTCGTTGGATATAGTCCCCCTGCGCTAGGCCATCGCTCGCATGTTGTGGAAGAGAGACTACCCCCCTTCCCCCACCCCCGCCCCTCGCGTGTGGGTTCCATGTGTGAGGAATGGATGCTCTTTTCGGCTCTCGGGCATACGCACTGACCTCCAGCTTAACCCTGTAACGCCCCCCGGCACCGCCTCCCGGTGAGCTCGAGCATACGGCGAACCGCGACCTCTCCCCACCATTTCCCACCTAAGTGTCATAGTACACTGTCTGATTCTATGCTTGACTCTGTTTTGATGTCGCGAATATCTGATTTTGTTTCCAAAAATCCCCCCCCCCCCCTTCGCATCTGTGTGTCCTATGCTACTCGATATTACGTAAGTTTTCCGCTCATGAAAATTTCGTGAAGTTTTCGTCCCCCACCTCCACCCCCGCCCCCGCGCTGA
This sequence comes from Megachile rotundata, assembly GCF_050947335.1. NCBI lineage: Eukaryota > Metazoa > Arthropoda > Insecta > Hymenoptera > Megachilidae > Megachile > Megachile rotundata. The sequence continues at coordinate 2,004,942 of NC_134986.1, forward strand.
TGCATCCCTATTTGTTTACCTATTGCTAAGGTTTACTTTGTCTCGGCTATTGCCCTTCCTTGCCTATATTGCGCTTAAACTCGCGTTATCCTATTTATATTTATAATTTCTGTACGATAGAATAAGATAAAATAAATTAATTAAATAAATAAAATAGAATTAATATTTATAAGGCTTATTTCCCTTGCTGCGCATTCGTCTCTACCACTCGGCTCCGCGATCATTTCGTAATTCGAATTTTCCGCGCGCCGCTTTTCATCGCGTTTTCGTGTTGTGTCCTCCTCCCTCGTCCCCTTACCCTTTGCGTTATCGCTGCTTGACCGATTTTCCCCGCGTTTCCTATCACGCCCCAGTCTCCTTCCACAACGCTACGTGAGCCCATTGCTCTTGGTAAAATTTTTCCTCTTTCTCTCCAGGTGTTTTCTCTCGGTTCCCAGTTCGCCCCCTAATGGTGCTGTGACCAGGCTGACGACTGGGTCCCTAGTTGAATCAGCAGTTGATCAGAAGGGTGCTTTGCTCAATTTGACCTCTCTCCCTCCTCTCCCCCGCTCCGTCGGTCGCCGTTGTGTGCCCCCTAATGGTGCTATGACCAGGCTGACACCGGTTTCCTCCCTTGCAGGTTTGAGTCGTTTGATCGGTCGTGTCTATGTTTTGTTTTTCCGCCTCTTCCACTCCTGCTCATCCTCTTCTCCCTCTCGCTGTCTTCTCGCTTCTTCCCCTCCTATTGCCGTTTGAAAAGCGCGCCATGCCTCCGCCGCACAGTGTTTCGTGTATATGGTCGTTCGGGACAAAATTCGTAACTTTGCTGCAGTATGGAATTTTCTGATAATTCTTTTTTTATGTTGATTTTTACGATGTTGTTCTATTAATCCTCTATGTCCAAATTTCTTTCATGCCTATATTTTGGTTTTCTGCATGACTTGAGAACTGTGGTATTAACAGTACAAAGGTAACAAATAAGTGGCAGAGGAATAGTGTTACGGGAAATCACAGATTATTATGACAAACCAGATATTGAACTTATTTCTTCGAAAATAAATGGCAGAAGATACATAGTTATTGTTTATAAATACTTATTAGAACAGAGATAATTTATAGCCGAAAGACGCATATTTTTCAACAAGGCTACGCAATCATGCATTTTGTAAAGAGAGTACAAACTTACTTTATGTTCACGTGCTGGGTAAAATATTAACTATTTATAGCTGTTTTCGAAGGTTGTAAATCTTCGTCGACCCAGGACGTTTCCACAACTTGTTACGGTAGTGGAATTATATGTAGAATTATTATTGTAGAGTAGAATTTATAGAGCGGCTCAGAGTACCCCACACTGGTGTGCCCAGATCAATGAAGGATGTAGATCATCATCCCACTAGTAGTAATGATTGTTGTATATTGATAGTGACTATGGTTTGTCAAAGTAAGTATATTTCACCGAAGGTAGTTTAAGACTGACCAAAGTAGGTATGTTTCAACGAAGCTAATCTAAGTAAGACTGATTAGTCGTCCCTAAACAACCAGAAAAGAAAGCAATGAAGGAAGTTCAGGACGTGAAGGCGTTACCAAAAAGGGCCAATCAGGACAGATTGTTATTTGTGAAAAATACTGATTGATTGATGGTTCAGCGAATGGGATTGTAAGATTTTTAGCCTTCACTCCAGGGTTGTAAATAACGTGTCGTTAATAAGGTGACCCAAACAGTTAAGTCATTTGGGTCCTTCAAAAAAACTGAGTACTGGGGCGCACTGCGAGACTGCTGATGGTCGAGCCCTAGTGCCTTGTTTTAGGACCATGAAAATAAACTTCTTTAAGAAAAGATATATTGGTGTTAGGAAAACGTGCTTTTCTGGCCTGTAGGAAGGCTATTGTCAATTGTTAAGAACGTCAAGCTGTGGAGACGTCCATTTGAAATTGCAAGAGTGAAGCACTCTTAGGTTTGACAAAACACCCAAAAATATTACGTTAATGATATTCCGAGCAACTCGGAACACTTCAGACATACAGAAATAAATATATTATCATAGCCTGCGAGATATGATTTAAATATCGTAGAAAACTGTTATTAGGTATTAGCAATGGAAGTGAAAGCAGATGAAGCAAAAAACAGTCATGAAATTGTATATACAATATTTATCAAGCAGAATGTTACGAATTGTAAAAAGTAAAGGTAGTAAGACACAATATTTAAAGACGTTAAAAATGAACTGCGTATGTTAGTCTTTTATGAAAAATATTAATAGTGTTACGTCCCGGATGGTACCATTGCTGATATCAATATGAAGGTCCGGAATCGCTCTTGAACTGACAACATTTTAGACCACGCGGTACGTGCGCCCGTCGTATGTCAGGGATCCCAGGGTGTACAAGTATGACACAGTATTTACCCGAAGCTTCCTCCTTAACTTTTACAATAGATTTCTCGTCTCGGATCGTTAGGTAGTAGATCCTTCGCTGTGATCTTCTTCACAGGTATATCAATAAGTAATAACTGATACTTAACGTCGCGGATAACTGGTCGTGGAGTAGGAGCTAGACAGGGTAGGTATAAGGTGCGTAGGATCTTACGTAGTTGGTATCTACGACCTCCTCGTCTTTGTCTCCCCATGAGCTGACTAAAAATGCAGGCATCAAACACATCATATGCGCACCGTGCGACTATGTCTTGCACCACCGTGGCTATGTGGATTTCCTATCTCGACTTCGCAATATAATGGATCTCGTGCGGCTATGTCTTGCACCACCAGATCCTGCGTAATCGAGTATACGTATTATAGAATCATTGAACGTGGTTATAGTAAAAAATAAATTTATTAAAGTAAATTTAAATATAAAGTGTGCTCGCCGTATACATGTTCGTCTTAGCGCGTCGTAGCTTCAACTCTACTCTCGAACGCCCGATCGCCGCAAATATATATTACCCTAACGCTCTTTTGTCTTGATTGGGGTTTTTCCGTACGCAAATCCTGCCAGGCGCCACCGATTGCCACGCGCCACCAAAATCGGCACGTGTCACCCCTATGCCAAGATTCCAAGAACTTGACCTCGGAATCGGCTACCAAGTTTCACCGAGACCGGCGAAACATCAAATCCTACAGTATTTTAAATAATCAAAAGCTCTTAAAGAGATCTCGGGTTTATAGGAAATTTATAGGGTTTATATGATTTATAAATTTATAAATATTATATTATAATATTATAAATATTATATTATTAGGGTTTATATGATTTATAAATTTATAATATTATAATATTAGGGTTTATAAATTTATAGGGTTCATATGATTAAAGGCGAATATAACTAAATATAAAATATAATCAATACTAAAGATGATGTCGGAATATAAACTGATACAAATGAATTTAGAATTTAGAGTTATAATATAAATGAAACGCGTAGTTTGGAGTTGGTAGGAAATGGGTGGAATTAGGATGGAAACTAGCAGAGTCCAGCACGAGGGGTTCGAACCCTGTGACTAGTCGGACTGCTACTGCTCACGAGGCTACTCGAACAGGGCTTTTTATATTGCTCGGTGATGCCAGAAGAGAAGATAAAGAGAGATTAGTTATGATCTGTTATTGTCTGGAGATTACGTGATGTAAATAGAGGTTCGCGGAATTAGATAGGAATGTACATAGCAGGATGTTTAGGTTAAGATAAAGGGTGAACTTGATGACCTAGGAGTAAAGGAATGTGAAACTTACGCTATCTTATTTATAACGCACGCAGGATTGTGTCCTATAACTAATTATGTCAGAAACGCAATATACATATATATGTACTTAATAATAATAATAATCCTTAGACAAATAGTCCTTAAGCAACTAGATCAAACGTCGTCGCACGACGTCACAATAGAACATTTAAAACAATTTAAAACATACAACCAATTAATTATAATCTAAATAAGTATTAATTCTTTAAAAAGGGCCATACAAAATAACGGACAACGTTGATAGATATAAAGATTACTGTTTATTATAATTACATGAATTTATATTAAATAAAAGTATAAGAGGAATAGTAATATTTATATTAATACATTTTTTACGACTCTTCTATACAATTAATCAGATGCTACTATATGTCTAAATCGATAAGAAAAGAAGGATGAAGAAGAAGAAGAAGAAGAAAAGAAGGACACATATTGGCAAATAGTGGAAAGTCTGCAAGACAGAAAGAATAAGTTCCTTCAATCTTTTCACATTCGATTTATTTCAAATTAAAAGGGGACTATTGGAAAAAAGCTTCTTCCATGAGCATTCCATTTTCATTTGATAGTCATTTTATTTAGCGGGGGTGTAAGATTCATTCTTGAAAATCATTAAGAATGTTACGAATTCCATTTTCCCTCATTTATATTGCAAATACTTTCTATGTCCCAATTTTGAAGAATGTACATATCTTATCTAGATGCACCACAAAAGTTATGATAATAAATGAGTGAATTATTTAAATCGAAAAAGAATTTCATATTTTTCAAATACTTTTAAGTAGAATTTTAAAACTTGCAAAACCGCCTTAAATCGTTTGTCTCATCATTATGTTAAATTTTTACGATCTTATCATTGCATACAGTCGTGTTAAAGGATGTGTAAAAGCCGACTGATTGTAAGTTGCTTTGTGGGGTGGAGGAGAAGCTAGAGAATGTGATCCTGTGCATTACTGTGCATCTTAATCTTCATAAGAAGAGAAGAAGGCTTCATCTAAGCCTTCTCAGAATTATAGCAACCGTAATAGCCTCACAAATCTTTGGACTAAGCACGCTTTAATTCACGTTGATATAATTATGAGAGTGACAACAAAAGTAACGGCGTGATAAAAGTAACATATCTTTTCCCTACTTTCACAAGCGTTTTTAGACAATTTATTTTTTACAGATGCATGTACATAATATATATTTCCTTAATTGATACCAAATTAGTGCCATTTCGATTTTCTTGATAATATTCATAGTTACATTATTAATACTAAACTAATCACTTCTTATAGTGACTTTAGTTAACATCTTTATATCTGATAAGTTCATATAGTTAATTTCAATAAATTATGTACAATTTATAGGTTATAAGATTTCCGTTTTGAAAAACGCGATTGGGAACGAAAGTAACATGTTACTATGGGGATGAAAAGAAAACGCGGAAACTGTATTATACATGCGTAACGTCCCTGGAACCTAAGTTCAGCTAGTTACAAGCGCTAAAAGGTAAAGAGCGATTTTTACCCTAAACGACTCGATTTTACGAATAAAGATTGTGGGATTCGTGTGGTGTGCGGTTAAGGAGTGAAATCCACAGGTCAATATCTTTCAACAATTAGATTTATTCAATAAAACGATAAGAAATAGAACTAACAAATAACAATAACAACAAATAAAGAACAATATATAGATTATAATTGATTAATTAGAATAGAGAAACTAAATAGATCTTGAAATAATAATAGTAATAGAATTTGGTAAATTAAACAATATGTAATTGATAATTGTAAATTTAACGATATGAAACTCGCAATTTAATACCTTATATTGGACCGTATCTGAATCGGGTCTCCGATAAAGCAAATTTCGCATTCGTAATATTAACTAAATTTGATATTCGATTTTTGTGCTCGACGCTATAATCTAAGAGCAATTCGGTATCTAGATTTGTATAAATGAAATTTTATAGATTTTATAATGTTAGCGCTTTGTAATCTACCGCTGCGAGGAACTCAACCTAAGTGAGATTCTCTAAACGCACCTAAATACGCTTTCGCAAAATTAGACAAATTTATTCCACTATCTAACGCGGTGTAGTCGACTACGTAAATTACGCTAACGCGAGAACAGTATTCCTTTAATAACTCGAATTATCGAAATTTATCTGAATCTAAATGAATTACTTTTCGGAACAGTTACTCTTTTATTATCTGACTTGACAACTAATGGTCCATGACCCTTTTAGCCAAAACGAATACTGACAACCAAAACCAGATCGCTTAATTGGGGAGCCTGCGTTAGCTAGCTGCTAAACAACCCAGAGCGAGCTCCGAGAATCTGAAGGCTCGTTAGCAACGAAAGATCAAATATGAGTAGCTGAGAGCAATCGTTTCGATATCTTAGCCTTCCTTGGCGCTAAATATAGCTCTCTCCGGACGGAGTTTCAGACACAAGATCGTTTGAACGGGGAGCCTGCGTTAGCTAGCTGCTGAAACAACCCACGACCAAGTGTCCAAATGGCATATACCCGCTTGACCAATCAAGTATCAAGATTCGTTGCGGCTCTTGACAGCGAAAACTGTTCCTAATTATTCTTATCGAAGAGACTTCTATCGTGCTCGACTGCGAAAACTGTTCTGCTTTTAGACGGGTTTCGCTCGCCCTTTTATACTCGCAGGTTCGCCGAATTCCTGGAATTTCTGTGACGTCAGAATATCTAAATTTTCATTTAAATTCGTTATTATACATTAATTATAAAATTGAACGGTTTAATTATATTTTAAATGTTGCTCTCTAATTTCTGGCTAACAATTTGATATTAAAATAGTAGTATAACGGTGTTTTAGCGAAAAATACATTTTCTGTCCTTTTCTAATTAATTGCGTACGAATTCTATGAGAGTCGAATCTATTCCGATTTACAGCTTTTTAATTGAAGAAAATAATTGTGGTTCCGGCCATGAGTAGTTTAGTAATGACTGATTTTGCGTATATAAATTGATTTAGTTAATTAATTAATTTAATGTCTGATAATGCCGTAAATAGAAATAGCATCGCTATCCTTTTCTAGGATTAGCGCTGATCTCAAGGATTTCGGGCGAGTATCGCGGCACGTAGGCACATCATAGCGTAGCGGAAATTTCTTATACAAACTATTTATTAGAAAAATAAAATAAAATAATACATAATCTTGTTTTAACGATTCAAACTTAATATTCAATTATTGGTATGAAAATATTACCTATTCTAAATCGAAATTATAAGATAATTAATATACACGAAAATATATATATATATATATATTGATTACCGACTGTCGAATCTGATAGATATGGTAATAGATACCTAATGTACTGTCGATAATTGACTATTCTAATCGATGGATAGAAGATTGTCGCTATGACGCCGGTAGAAAGAAAAAAGGTTTCCCCAGGGACGTTACACATGTCAAAACTGTGATTAAAAATAGATAAATAAACTACATATACAAATCAAAGAAATGCTTCAAGCTAGTTATGCGTTCTATTTTTCGTTATTTAAATGTACGTGTACTGTTTTAATCATTACTTAAAGTATAATACGTATATTTATATAAGTACATATATTGTAATAAAGTATAAGTATAATTTGTTTAAGTATAACTTTCTATCGTTTCTTGAAATGAAAATATTCTACGTTAGGAAAAGTATTTTTACTTAATTCTCTACAAAATTACTTTTGTCCCCGCTTTCCTCTATTTAAAGATTTATGAAAACCACTACTACTTAATCATTAAAATTCGTTTACATTCTACATTTGCTAATTCGATAACAGTTCTTTCACAGGTGCACTAATACATTTACAAAATACATTTTTTCAAACAAGTCCCATTTTATTGTTTTCCGTAAGCAAAGTAAATAATATGTAAAGTAAGAATTATAATAAATTATATGTGTTTAATAATAAATTACATACGTGTTAATGAGTACTCATTCAATTTTAACATAATACTTATGTAAATGATAAAATTTATCATGCAATATTGTATGCTTGTTGGCATTACCTTAATTTCAAAAGTAAATGATCCATACAATCAGAATACGCATATTTCTATAAATTTATCACAGCATTTTATGTGAAAGTATTTCAATCGCATTTTATAAATACACTTATGCACATATGAAAATAATTATGTAGAGCGGAAACTGTGTAACTTTACTTTGAACATAGTTATAACCTGACCCAATTACCAGGACTACTTTGTAACTACGTTTAAGAATCAATTTACTGAAACTATTTACCGACCGATTAGATTATCAGTTTCATATGATTCGGATTAACATAGCACTAGTTGAACTGTCGATATAGAGGTGCAGGGATATCTAAATAGCAGATTACAGATAACTATAAAAGAGGTTTGCAGAATGCGTTCGCAATTCATTCCAGTTACCAGATCGCGTGTCTAAATGCAGATTCCTTGACATTAATTCACGAAACAACAATTTTAACGCATTTTCGCATACGTATGGTACTTATTTTAAACGGATCAGATCAAAAGGAAGGAAGAGGCAATTTACAACATATTAAATGTAATGATTGATGTACATGACATGTATCGCATAGAAACATTTTTCTTAATTAAATTAAGTAGCTATCATTATAGCGAACTACATTATTGAATTTCAAATTAAATAATTCTCATAAGAGTGTTATAATCTTAATGTTATGCATCGTTTATAATGCGCTACTTGATACATCCTGATACTTTGATCAACTCTTATCATATTATTTATACATAATTGGCGTTTGATATATCTAAGAAATGCGTTCACGTTCATAGCTGAAACATTGGAATTTTTGTAAATTTTAACTATTTGTAGCTATTAAACAGGTTAATTTCTACGAAATTTTCTGCGCATATGCAATGAAGAAATTTGACATATGATATAAAACATATAGTGTTAACATTAGAACTGTCAACCACTAACAGATACCATGTTTCACATTTCATGTTACAAAATTTGGTAAATATTAGAATAAGGAAGTCACCTCCAATTCTGATTATCTTGAAACATGTTATCAGGGTTATCACTTAGAAAAACTCGTTTCTATACATATGATGATCAGACTCTTTGAGTCTTCGAGATGTTTGAAAAAATAACGCGTCTTACTGCCAATATTTTCAAAAGTGAATAAATCGCAACTGGTATCTTCTGTATTGTTTTGAAGGCTTTACCCCCCAAACCTCCCCGCTCCTCGACGATAATAATACCAAACCTCTTTGGGACGGACCCATTAGGTACTTCAAAAAGACATGTGGGAATTATTGAAGGGATGCTATATAGGTATGAGCTTAATATAGTCAAATGCTAAATGGAGCACATATTAGTCATTTATTTATATAGACTTTCATTCAAGAGATACGTAATTGCTATTATTTTGAAAAACGCACTTTGACAATATATTTAAAGGTGATCGAAACCACAGGTGGCGCCCTTATTCTAAATATTTATCCAAAATTCTATTGCGGTGCTTTTGTCGATATGTTTACCATATTTTATTGAGATAAAGAACGCTTGTACATGTTAATTCAGTATTTACTTATTTATTTTTCTACCTTATTTTCAATCTAAAAGTCAGTGTGCATTTAACACTGGCAGTTCTAATGTTAAATCTTCAGAAAAAATGAATTAATCTTTAATTATACATTCAGATAGAAAAATGTAAAACTCGATCCTCGTTATTTTCCTCATGATTCTGATAATTTAGAATCTACTTAAAATTACTTAAACGTATCATTCAATAAACTTATTCCTCTTGTATCATAAAGAGTCAAATCGTATGGTCCAATTACGAAACGGTAATTTTATTTTAAATCGTGTCAATTTACCTTCCATAGTGGATGGAAGGTAAAAAAAAATGCAAAATGTTTTTAAACTACAAACTATATAATATTGGTGATATACGTAACTTAAATATGAACTTTAAATTTGGAGTTTATAATAATCATAATAAAATTTCTACAATCGTTTACTTCGGAAATGTCCGGTAATAAGCGCAATTAATAAAATGGCCAAAATTTCAAAAACAATGATACTTGGTATAAAGGTATAAATAGCTAAATATGTTCCAAATGACTTTTTTTATCATCCCTTGCAAACTTTCTGTCGACCTACATAATACCCTGTATACAACGCGATATTTACATGTGCAACGTCCCGCAGGACCTTTTCTTTTTGTACATTACCCACCAACTGGAATGATTCATTTATCGACAGTATTTGACAGTTATCGACAGTGCATCAGGTATCTATTACCATATCTATCAAATTCGACAGTCGGTAATCAGTATATATGTATATATATTCATTTATAATAATTATCTTATGATTTTGATTTAGAGTAGGTAATATTTCCCGTAAAAGTAATCGAATATTAAGTTAGAATGCTTAAACCAAGATTATGTATTATTTTATTTAAATTCTAATAAATAGTTTTGTATGAGAAATTTCCGTTACGCTATGATGTGCCTACGTGCCGCGATGCTCGCCCCTAAATCTTTGAGATCAGCGCTAATCCTAGAAAAGGCTAGAGATACTATTTCAATTTACGGCATTATTAGACATTAAATTAATTAATTAACTAAACCAATTTATATACGTAAAATCAACCAGTACTAAACTATTCATGGCCGGAACCAAAATTATTTTCTTCAACTAAAAAGCTGTAAATTGAAATAAATTCGGCTCACGTAGAATTTGTGCTCAGTTCATTAGAAAAGGACAGAAAATGTATTTTTCACTAAAACACCGTTGTACTACTATTTTAATATCAAAATATTATCCATTAATTAAAGAGCGACATTTAAAATATAATTAAACCATTCAATTTTATAATTAATGTATAATAACGAATTTATATGAAAATTTATATATTCTGACGTCACAGAAATTCCAGGAATTCGGCGAACCTGCGAGTATAAAAGGGCGAGCGAAACCCGTCTACAAGCAGAACAGTTTTCGAAGTCGAGCTATTCATAAGTCTCTTTGATAAGAATAACTAGGAACAGTTTTCGCTGTCAAGAGCCGCAACGAATCTTGATACTTGATTGGTCAAGCGGGTATACGCCATTTGGATACTTGGTCATAGGTCGTTCTAGTAGCTGACTAACGCAGGCTCCCCATTCAAACGATCTCGTATCTGAAACTCCTTTGGGAGAGAGCTATACAAGAAAGGCTAAGATATCGAAACGATAGCTCTCAGCTACTCATATTTGATTTTTCGTCGGATTGCTAACGCGCCTTCAAATTCTCGGAGCTCGCCCTGGGCTCCCCATCAGCGGCTTGGTCTCTGAAGTCCGTGTTTTTTGAGTGGCAATTCAGCAGTCACGACTTTATGTTAGAATCAATTGATTTGCTACCCTGTCAGACTTATAATGTTTCCCTGATTCTGATATCGTTGGGTCGTTTTAGTAGCTAGCTAACGCAGGGCTCCCCAATTAAGCGATCTGGTTTCGGCTGTCAGTATTCGTTTTGGCTAAAAAGGTCATGGACCATTAGCTGTCGAGTCAAATCATAAGAGTAATTGTTCCGAAGAAATAATTCATTAGATACAAATAAATTTTGGTAATTTGAGTTAATAAAAGAATACTGTCCTCACTCTAGCGTAATCTTCGTAGTCGACTACACCGCGTTAGATTTTGTCAAAGCGTATTTAGGTACACTTGTTAGAGAATCACACTTAGGTCGGATTTCTCGCAGCGGTAGACTATACAGCGCTAATATTAATTTATATAAATCAATCGTACAAATCAAGTTAAATTTCGTCATTGCGATAGCCTCAAATGCGAGAATGAAATATAAATGTATAAATAATACCAAATTTAGTTACCTTTATTAAAACAAAGTTAGTTTTATCAGAGATCAGATTTAGATACGATCCAACATAAAGTATTAACCAGCGAGTTTCATTTCGTATTTCACGATTATCTGTTACATTTTGTTAATTTGTCACATTCTATTATTTCTATTGTAACGCGATAACTGAGGCGCGAACTACTCGCGCCGCCGATAGATGGCAAGAACCGCGAGTCGCGGTTTCTCGCGGCATAACCGGCTACCAATCGCGTATATAAGTCGGCGCGAGATACCGAACTACCGGAGAGCGTCCGGTACCGTCTTAGCGAGCGCACCGATCCGAGCTACCGAATCGCAGCGAGCGAACCGACGCCGAACATAGCTCTCCGACGATTTTTGGTTATATCTCTGATTCCTCCGACAGGGGGTGGACGTACGGAGTGTGTTATCCGCAGCCTACTGTCCGCCGGTATCCCCTGTATCTCCCGGTCCTGTCGTCGTGGCAACGCTACGAAACGGGGACATCCCGACCGCCAAGAAGACACCCGTGTGTTATCGGCAGAGTGTCCTTGGGCTCACGGTCTCCTGCCAGGGGAGGACGGCGTGTGTTATCGGCAGCCGTTCCGACCTATAACCGGCAACGTGTGGGACTCCACTCCTAGTATTCCTACCCTACCCAGCGACAGTTGTATAGCGGAAACCGACCCGGATCTAGCGACTGTGCGATTCCCGGCGACCGCGGGCTCACCGCGAGCCCACCGGTGTTATAATTTGGCGCCCGAACAGGGACTCTCAACCGCGAGAGAGAGCGTAGGACATACAGTGTATGTCATCGGTGGGGTGGGTCTACCGCCGGACAAAGGCAGAATTAATTCTGTTCGCAGGAGAGAACCAGCTAGACTCCACAGGCACCCTCGACACTCCACGGGCTAGGATCGTCCACCATCTGCGGACTATGGCCACCAAGCGCGGGGACCCCGAGGAAGCTGGACCGTCCGCCCGGACTGGACCACCAGTGGACTTCGCCTTCTGGGACCTGCTCCGCAAAAGCGGTATCTTCTTCGATGGCGGCAAGGGGGCCGAGGATTTCGTCGACCGGCTCGAGCATCTGCGGGCCACCTTTAGCCTCCAGGAGGACAGCCTCCTCAAATGTTTAGCAGTGGCGATGCGAGGACCAGCCCTAGCCTGGTACCACAACCACCAACACAAGTGGAGGACATGGGCCGATTTTCTAGGAGCCTTCCGGCGAGAATACCGCCCGCAGCACCTCACGGACCAGTTGGACAGCCGGGTCTTCCGGCGACAGCAGCAGCCCGGCGAGACAGGCCAGGCCTACCTGACCGACCTGGAGACCATGATGCAGCGTCATGGGAACCTAACCGACGAGGAGCAGTTGACCCACGCCTACCGCAACCTGCTACCGGAGTACAGGCGGTACATCCGCCGCACGGACCTTCACACCCGGGACGATCTACTCCGTATGATTACGGAATTCGAGGAATTGGAGCAGGAAGTCTTGGCCGCACGTCCGCCAGGTGCCGCCCCGAGGAGCCAGGCAGCCGAGATAAGGGGAGCCCGCTACAACAGGGAGACTTGCTGCTGGCGATGCGGCCAGCGAGGCCACCTCAGGAGCGAGTGCCGCCAGCCAGGAAGGTTGTTCTGCAGCCATTGCGGGACCGAAGGCCGCCAAACCAGGAACTGCCCCTGCCACAGCCAGCAGGGAAACGCCGCGCGGGGCGACGTTCAAGGCGTCGCCCGGCCCGCGCCTCCACCCACCCGCCCGTCCACCAGGTAGAAGAGGACAGACGAATCTACATCCCCTTTGAGGCGTGGGGATACAAAGGCGAAGCCCTCGTCGACACCGGGGCCACGCGGTCATATTTCCGAAAGGACTTGGCGGCGTACTGCGAGTGGCACGGCGACCACTGGGATAAGGAGCCCCAGGAAGTTCGAGTCGCCGATGGTAGCCCAGCTGTCACCGCCGGCCAGATCCACAGCATCGTTACCATCGACGGGCGGCTGTTCGAACGTCGCTACCCCGTGCTGCCTGACATGAACTATGTCATGATTGTCGGGGTGGACCTCCTGGGACAGCTGGGGACTACCGTCCAAATCGGCACCCACCGCTGGACCCTTCCCGAAACTCCAGAGCTTCTGGAGATCACCGGACCGACGGGATGTACGCCGGAGCAGAGCCGGAGGTTGCAGGAGCTGTTAGCCGAAGAACTGCCTCGCTTCGCCCAGCTGCAACCCACGACCACCTGAATCGAGCACCGACTACGGCTCAAGGAGGGAGCCGAACCGGTCAAGCACCGGTACACGCCGCGGAACCCCGCCATGCAGGCCATCATCGACGAAGAGGTCGACAGGATGTTGGCAGCCGGAATCATCCAACCGTCGCAGAGCCCGTGGAGTTCCCCAGTAGTGCTGGTCCGCAAGCCGAGTGGGAAGTACCGGTTCTGCATAGACTTCCGCCAAGTCAACCGCCGGACAGAGAAGGATGCGTACCCACTGCCCCAGGTCCAAGCTACCTTGGAGAAGCTGCGGGAGGCCAGATTCATCTCCACCATCGACCTTGCAGATGGGTATTGGCAGGTACCCTTGGAGCCAACAAGCCGTCCCCTCACCGCCTTCACCGTACCGGGACGGGGCCTGTACGAGTTCAAGGTGATGCCGTTTGGCCTCCACTCCGCTCCAGCGACGTTTCAGCGGCTACTCGACCAAGTAATCGGGCCCAAGTTGGCCCCCTGGAGTTTCGCCTACCTCGACGACATCATCGTCCTGGGCAAGACATTCGAGGAGCATCTGGCGAATCTCCGAGAGGTCTTCAAGCGCTTCCGCGCTGCTAACCTCCGGCCAAACCCCGAAAAGTGCCACTTCGGGAAAACCCAGCTGACCTATCTGGGACACGTAGTCACTGGCCAAGGGATTCACACCGACCCAGGGAAGGTGAAGGCCATCCGGGAGATTCCAGCCCCTACCAATGTCAAAGAACTACGGCGGTTCCTGGGAGCGGTCTTCTGGTATCGAAGATTCATTCCTCGGTTTGCCGATCTCACGGCACCGCTCAACCGACTGCTGAAGAAACGTCAACGGTGGACCTGGACAGCCGAGGAGGAGGCAGCATTCCAGGAACTTCGGCACCAACTCGCCACGGCGCCAGTATTGGCGTGTCCTGACTTCGAGCGCCCGTTCGTGCTACAGACCGACGCGAGCAACCAAGGGCTAGGAGCAGTCTTGACCCAGGACCATGATGGCGAGGAACGGGTCATCGCTTTCGCAAGCCGCACGCTGAATAAGGCTGAGCGAAACTACTCGGTCACCGAGAAGGAGTGTTTGGCAGTAGTCTGGGGAATCCGGAAAATGCGGCCCTACCTGGAGGGCTACCGGTTTACTGTCCTCACCGACCACCAGGCGCTGAAGTGGCTACAGGCGATCGAGAGTCCTTCTGGACGACTGGCGCGGTGGAGTTTGGAGCTACAACATTTCGACTTCGAAATACAGTACAGGCGAGGAGAAAGCAATATCGTGGCCGACGCTCTGTCACGTCAACCTGAGGAACAGACCACCGAACAACCAGAAGAACGCTGTCGAGAGCACTCCTCCCGACTCCTGGTACAACCGAACCAGCCAAGCCGTACGAAACGACCCGGAGCGGCATCCGGAGTACCGCTGGCAGGACGAGCACCTGTACCGATACTTCCCGGAGCATACCGGTTTTCACCCAGACCAGGATTGGAAGCTGTGCGTCCCGAAGACCAACCGAGAAGCCGTCCTCAGGGCTAACCACGACGCACCCACGGCCGGGCATCTGGGGATAAGCAAAACCATTGCTCGCTTAGCCCAGCGATACTACTGGCCAGGTATGTTCCGGGATGCCGCCCGTTATGTGCGGAACTGCCGCAGCTGCCAAGAATACAAGGCGCTGCAAAGGGCTCCAGCGGGAAAGATGAAGACCACTCCAGCCGAATATCCATGGGCCGTAGTCTCGGTTGACCTAGTGGGACCACTTCCCCGCTCCAAAAAGGGACACACCGTGCTACTCGTGATGCAGGATAAATTCTCGAAGTGGGTGGAACTCCACCCCCCCCCGCCAGGCCACCGCACCAGCCGTCACCCGAGCCGTACGGGAGAAGATATTGCTGCGCCACGGCTGTCCACGCTGTGTCATCACCGACAATGGCCGTCAGTTTGAGAGCCGGGAGTTCGCGACTCTGCTGCAGACGAGTGGCATCCAGCACCGGAAAACACCGCCCTACACTCCCCAGTGTAACCCCGTGGAGAGGACCAACCGTGTGATCAAAACCATGATCGCACAATACGCGAAGGAAGATCATCGCACGTGGGACCCATGGATCGCCGAAATAGGCTTCGCCTACAACACAGCCCGGCGTGACTCTACGGGATACACTCCGGCATTTTTAAACTGCGGCAGAGAACACCGTGCTCCAGAGGAACCAGCCACCTACCCAACAACCGCGATCCAGTCCCGGCAAGAGGCCCTGGACCAGCTGAAACAAGCAAGGACATTAGCACGAAGAGCTTTGGCGGAATCTTACGTTCGCCAAAGCAAGTACTACGACCGTCATCGAAGAGACTCCGCTCCCGCCGTCGGGGATATGGTCATGCAGAGGGTCTACCCGCTCTCCTCGGCCGAGAAGGGGTTCAACGCCAAACTCGCCCCTAAATACGCTGGACCATACCGGGTTGCGAAGTTCCTAGGGCCTACGGTGGTCCTGCTACAGGGGCCGCGCGGCCGCCCAAGGCGCGCGCATATACAAGACCTCAAGCCTTGTCCCACCACCGCGCACGACGCTATAAAAGACGGGCCGACAAACGATCAGGAATCAGTCTTCAGTGAGCGTTTCGAGCAGTATGAAGAGGCACCAACCCACCGAAGATCCAACCCCGTTAGGGAGACGCGACTAGGACCATCGTCCTCCCGAGGCGAGGCCACGGGTCCGGACCGTCCAGGTTGGGCAGTGGCCAGTCCGAATCACGACACTGCCACCGACACGACGAGGACCACCGCCAAAGATGCGGCCACCGGCCCGCCAACCAAACACCGGACCGGACGTAAGCACGGTAACCACCACCGCTGGGCCCACGCGCCCAAGTATGGCACTGCCGACCCCGCCACCACCACCACCACCGCCGCCGAGCGCATCCAGGAAGCCGATAATCAGCGGCTTACCAGAACTTGGCACCAGCATGGACGTCGGCCCACCAGGACCGCCAGCCCGGCTCCCCGAAGCAACCGGGACAAAGCCCCCAAAGAGGAGGACAGCCCCCAGGAAACGGCCTGCCGCAACCGAGGGACCACCGTCCGGGAAGAGACAGCCGCCCGAGATACAACCACGCGCTTCTGCCGCCGCAGAACAGCTCCGCCGCCTCAGCCGAGGAACACAAACCGACCCGCCGCCGCAGGTCGAAACGGCGCGGCACCGGAAACAGCCCGGGAAAGTGTCCCCCGCAGCGGTACATCGGCCCCTCCGCCTCAACCGGGGGGTGCAAACCATGGAGCAGGGAAGAGAAACCCAGGCAGTACAGACAGAGGTACGGCCTGTCGTAAACCAGGCGGTCCAAACAGAGGAGATACGAAGGACTCCACGACCATCAGCCGCCGTCCCATCCGAAGAGGGCCACGGAGCCGAGGGAGAGATTTTTCTGGACCTGCCTCGCCTGACAGAGCGCAGGCCCATAAAGCAGACGCTCCCGAACGGCGTGACCCTTTCCATAAAAAGGGTCAATGCCCGAAGAATCCGGATCCGAACCAGGGCCCCGGAACCAACACCGGCACCAGCACCGGAACCGGCACCAGCACCAGGACCAGCCCCCGCCGCAGTTGGAGGATCACCGCCCAGGCTAATCCACCCTGAGGAGGACCCGGTGGACTTACGGGTATTTCACCGCACGCTAGACTTAAGTTACTCAAGCGACAGTGTGTGAGTGAGAAGTGCGCGAAAAGACGCGATAATATTAAGATAAAGACGGCAACCAAACCGTGATAGAATAAGTGCGCGAAAAGACGCGATAATATTAAGATAAAGACGGCAACCAAACCGCGATAGAATAAGTGCGCGAAAAGACGGCAACCAAACCGCGTAAAAACAGTATAATGCCCTGTGATAAAACAAGAGAGGCCCTCCGCGCAACAGTACAATCCGCAGAAAGACGGTCATATTGCGACACGTTGCGTAAAACGCGTCACGTTTCCAGAACATTGCGTGCGCGTTAGGTTAAGAACACATCCACCGTAAAAACATTGCCCTCCCGGTCGGAAGCCCACCGTATCAAAAACATTTTTCGCGTTAGTCAGTCCGCACCGGGCTGAAAACATTACACCGCGTGAAGACATTGCGTTAGTTTATAAGACTCCGCCGTATTGCGTTAGTATGTAAGTTCCCACCGAGTTAAAACAATACGCTCTCACCGCGTTAGCATATAAGTTCACCCCGCGTTAGTTTGTAAGATCCCACCGTGTTAGTTTGTAAGATCCCACCGTGTTAATGTGTAAGATCCCACCGTGTTAATTGGTAGGAACCCACCGTGAACCTGCGAAGCCGCGTCAGATTCGAATTCGCAGCTTGTTGTGTTTTCCCTACCCGCGTGACCGGAATTTGCTGTCCATCTGGCAGACCGTATAGAGTCTAACAACTAAAGACTGTATATTCTCCCCTCAACCGACCGTCCATAGTAACTAGCCCTCTCGTTACCGCGTAGTTCGCGCCTGATAAGGGAAGGGGGTGATGTATCGCGATAACTGAGGCGCGAACTACTCGCGCCGCCGATAGATGGCAAGAACCGCGAGTCGCGGTTTCTCGCGGCATAACCGGTTACCAATCGCGTATATAAGTCGGCGCGAGATACCGAACTACCGGAGAGCGTCCGGTACCGTCTTAGCGAGCGCACCGATCCGAGCTACCGAATCGCAGCGAGCGAACCGACGCCGAACATAGCACTCCGACGATTTTTGGTTATATCCCTGATTCCTCCGACAGGGGGTGGACGTACGGAGTGTGTTATCCGCAGCCTACTGTCCGCCGGTATCCCCTGTATCTCCCGGTCCTGTCGTCGTGGCAACGCTACGAAACGGGGACATCCCGACCGCCAAGAAGACACCCGTGTGTTATCGGCAGAGTGTCCTTGGGCTCACGGTCTCCTGCCAGGGGAGGACGGCGTGTGTTATCGGCAGCCGTTCCGACCTATAACCGGCAACGTGTGGGACTCCGCTCCTAGTATTCCTACCCTACCCAGCGACAGTTGTATAGCGGAAACCGACCCGGACCTAGCGACTGTGCGATTCCCGGCGACCGCGGGCTCACCGCGAGCCCACCGGTGTTATACTATTATTATTATTATTTCAAAAGCTATTTAATTCTTTATTCTGATTAATCATTTATAATCTATATATATATATATATATATATATATATATATATACAGGGTGTTCGGCTACTGGTGGGCATAATTTCAGGGGGTGGTAGCTGGGGTGATTCTGAACAACTTTTTCCTTTACCAAAATGCTGGTTAAAACTTAGTTTTTGAATTATTAATGAAAAACACTGACCAATCAGAGCGCGAGAATAGCGCGCGCTCAGATGCGAGAGCGACGGATGCAAGCGTGACGGTTGACCCTGGTCGTGAACAAACAAATTGCGCGATATCGGTAACATAGTTACCATCATCGGTAATATGTCAGCCGGTAAGTAGTTATAAAATTCACAACTATTAATAAGTATAAATTTATTAACGAAACTAATTGTATGGATTAAGCGAAAATAAAGGTAAAGATAAAGCGCAGTTTTTTTAGATAATTAAAAAAAATGACTATTTGTTTAACGACATAAAATTAAAGAATACTGGGACGCTTACCTCATGAGTGAATTTATGATGCGAAAATTCTTCATTAATTTTGAAGTATATCGTCGTATGACAAGAAACCTATTTACTCGCTAAAATCCACAAGAGCATATCAATACCCGCTCTATGGGATTGTCAAGTAAAAAGGGTGACTGTCATATTTGATGTCTTCCGTATAATAATAGTACAATTTCCGAAATCCACACTAAACAAACACACAATCACATAAGCACCACGATTGTCCAGTCCTTAGTATCGAAACGTTAAAAATATCCACCTTTTTTACACATCAATTCATTTACGAAAGTTCCTCGCCATGTACACATTACACATTATGCGCGATGAGTATATATTACCGACAATATTAAATTTATTTATTTATTTGTTTTGATGAGTCGAAAAATTTATTTTTATGACACGAATTACTTTTAACGAATATGCACAGATGCGTATTTGCACAGAACGTTTTACTATAAAGTTTCAAAATAAACAAACATCACAAAAGAAGAGCGAAACAGTGACTCTCTCTCTCAACGGGAAAAAGATTCCACAATAACCTAAGAAGCTCGCTCGTCGAGAAATGTAACCTGATCAGCCTGAGGAGGGGTATAGTGGGAAGACAATACCAATGCCAGTTTTTTGTTTCTAAAATTCTGTACAAAACGTCAGTTGGTTGTCGATAATCGAACGAGAGTGCTTAGAAGAGAATGGTGCACATTTCAAATATTAAAGTAAATTAAATATTATCGGTAATATGTGTTGTGCGATCGCAATAATACATCTTGCAATAACTGATTCTTTACTCATCGCGCATAATGTGTAATGTGTACATGGCGAGGAACTTTCGTAAACGAATTGATGTGTAAAAAAGGTGGATATTTTTAACGTTTCGATACTAAGGACTGGACAATCGTGGTGCTTATGTGATTGTGTGTTTGTTTAGTGTGAATTTCGGAAATTGTACTATTATTATACGGAAGACATCAAATATGACAGTCACCCTTTTTACTTGACAATCCCATAGAGCGGGTATTGATATGCTCTTGTGGATTTTAGCGAGTAAATAGGTTTCTTGTCATACGACGATATACTTCAAAATTAATGAAGAATTTTCGCATCGTAAATTCACTCATGAGGTAAGCGTCCAAGTATTCTTTAATTTTATGTCGTTAAACAAATAGTCATTTTTTTTAATTACCTAAAAAAACTGCGCTTTATCTTTACCTTTATTTTCGCTTAATCCATACAATTAGTTTCGTTAATAAATTTATACTTATTAATAGTTATGAATTTTATAACTACTTACCGGCTGACATATTACCGATGATGGTAACTATGTTACCGATATCGCGCGATTTGTTTGTTCACGACCAGGGTCAACCGTCACGCTTGCATCCGTCGCTCTCGCATCTGAGCGCGCGCTATTCTCGCGCTCTGATTGGTCAGTGTTTTTCATTAATAATTCAAAAACTAAGCTTTAACCAGCATTTTGGTAAAGGAAAAAGTTGTTCAGAATCACCCCAGCTACCATCCCCTGAAATTATGCCCACCAGTAGCCGAACACCCTGTATATTTATATATATATATTTCTTTATTTTATTGTTATTGTTGTTTGTTAGTTTCATTTCTTATCGTTTATTGAATAAATCTAATTGTTGAATGATATACATGTAGACCTGTGGATTTCACTCCTTAGCCGCACATCACACGAATCCCACAATCTCTATTTGCGAAAACGAGTCGTTCAGTGGGTAAAAGCCATTCTTTACCTTTCTAGCGCTTGTAACTATCTGAACTTAGGTTCCAGGGACGTTACACATGTCGTTCGCATATCATTAGATTCATTGAGATGTCTGCGATTGTGAAATATTGGAACAATCATCGATATTCATCTGTTTACAGTTGCTATACTACATAAAATGATAAATTCTATGTTATATCAGTTTAATAAAATAATAGGCAACGTATTGTATTAAGAAAAATTTACAGTCGTATGTATGCACTCTTTATATACATATACATACTCGTATGTATATAGGTTACAATATTATTATGTTTTCTCCATATTAGACACCATTATGTTTTTTTGCAAGATATCAGATATGAGGTTAACTCCTGAGGTTAAAACGAATTGATTGGCATTTCAATCAATAAAAACAACATCTCTGTTTAGATTCTACGTTGGAACAAAAGAATATTCACACATAATGCATACTTGTGAAAAACAATTATGGTAAATGCCTCAAATACTGGCTATAAGATTTAAGTGCACGTTTTAATATATTCGCGTATCATAAACATGTATTACGACTACTCTTTAGCCTATCATATTACTAGTTCGTTTATAGTACGACAAATGTTCTATTTTTATGATAGTATTATGGAATATTATGCTTATAAAAAATATCTGAATTCATAGATGTTCATAAAATGAATCAGTACAGGAAAAAGGTAATTTGCAACAATCCTAATTATACAATCTACATTATTTACAAATTATTAAAACAATTATATTTTTAATTGACATTTTTCTATATTATAATATATTTCATATTTGAAATAGCTCTTTTTTGTAGCTCATTTTCTGCTTTTTTAACTGTCGTTAACATCTAGCTTTGTCTTATATCCGTCTATTTTCTAGAACAGTTTCTTGACATTTTCATTTTCTTTGTTTTTCTTTTTCAAAGTTTAATTTTATTCCTTTGTAATTATTTATAAAATAGCTTTTGCAAAATGTTTGCTATTGTTCTGAAGCAGCAAATAATGGGATCTTGACTTTTTTTTCTATTAGCCTTCATCAGCTAATATGCATTTTTGTGTATTGCAGAAAGATTTAAAGATATCGAGAATGTGTTTGTCATCGTAAATTGAAAGGGCTGTTTTCTCCCTTTAAATGTGTAAAAATACAGCAAACAAATACAGCAGTCAAATAAGTTTTTGAAAACTATATACTGTGTAAGTTTCACTAAAAGCTGTTCTTAACACTTAGGAAACTTGCCTTGTAAATATTGAATACGAAACGATATCGTTGCCGTTCTCGGACTTTAAATGGAAGTATCACATTGCAAAATCGGTTCATCCAAAGAACAAAGTATTTATTACCATGTATGTGGAACGTGTAATTATATCATATACCATGTACATTTTGCGAAAGCGTTCTCCATACACGCATCTGCTATTCCGAGAGTTCTAATTTGCAACTTGCCGCCTAAGTACAGCCGTATGTTAATTTAAATTCCGTCCCGAAGAAAAGGGCCTATTATGATTAACGATAAAAATGAGAAAGTAACTCGTTTAATAATATTGCGAGTTCTCGAACAGGCTTGTTAAGTTTTTACCAATCGCCAATCGGTAGCATAATCCCAGTACTTCGATTTATTAAAAAAAGGAAAATAACTCTATTAATTTGTGAGCATTTTCTGTGATAGAAAATTCGTTATTAACGTATCCATAGAGAAACAATAAATATTAATCATAAAAAACGAGAAACGAATTTACTTATATCCCTACATGTACTCCAGTTTGTATACTTTGGATATTTTTAGGTACTTACAATGTTTAATCATGTTACGAAAGAAGCTGTGTGGACATGCTTATAATCAGTTACATGTGACACATTTTTTGAGATTATGTAATAAGTTTATTTGTGTTAACGGTAAAGGTGAGCACTAAAGATTTCAACGTGGACGAAAAAAATTGAAGTTACGGGATAATACAAATTAATATGAATGAAATAGAAAATTCAATTGAATAAAATTTGAAGTATGCAACAACAAAGATTTCCAATGTATTGGATGTGTTCCATAAATAAGTTTCGTTGTATAAAAGAACGACACCCAGGTTGGAAGATTTCTCATTTATGCACTTGCGTCAAAATATTTCCGCCGTTTAACAATTTTCCTTAAAATGCTGAGTTATTCTCAAAGCAGTAACCTTGGCAACATACATATGTATATCAAAGTCATGGTTATTAGAGCTGCCTTCCCCAAAACTTTTACACAAAATTGTCATGAATGATTTATATAAGTACCTTGAAAAACAAAATTAATATCAATTTCATGATAGTTGAATTCAGCATGTCGAAGCAAGCAAAAGGACACATACCGCGTGCTAAAAGCTTAGGGTAATGACGATAGTCTTATCATTTGTTCGTATTTGTTTGTATAATTGCATTGGAAATAGATGAACAGAGTTAAATATCTATCGCCCTTCATGATTTCACAGATTATGTTTGGCTTTGTACGTAGTCCCACGTACTACGCAAAAGGCGTGAGCAGTAGATTGATCTATCGCCTTGAAGAGATCAAGGACTCTTAGGGAACGTTATTCGTTTATCGGCGTAGATGCTAACACAATCGCTACCGATGATCACGGCGATGATGTTAATCGAGTTACCGATGAGCACAGTAGCTCACTGTCTCATAGGTGCATGCTGTGCACGTAGACGTCTGGCCGATGAGAAACTCATCGATAATTACTGGTAATCGCTACGTTTATCCCGTCAAGTTTCTTTTACAAGTATTGAAGCTATACAGTATAGAAAGTAAACATGGGTGGCATAATGAGCAACAATTTGAGGAATGTTGGAGTGAAACAGATATTTTAGAAAAACTCGACTCCAGAAGCCTCGAAGTCATCTTGAACATCTGTGTTTATTACTGACATAATAGACCAATAGAGAACATTTTTTATTCAAAATTTTTGAAACGCAGATGTTCAATTATTACTTTCAGGTCTGGCTGGCGATCAAAACGCAGCTAGGAAAGTTTATCAATGTATCTTTTAGACTATAAGTATAGAAAGCTGCTATTTTTCAGTAGTTCGATAAATACAGCTTGATTAAATTAACAAGTTATTTAATATCTTATAGGGTAACTGTTTTTTATTAATAACTTCTTTCAAAAATGAAACATTTTACTAATTTTTTCAGATATTTAGTATTAACATTATCCCGTTCTTCCTTTGATTGTTATTGCGAACGTGCTACCGAACACAATACGCGAGGATTTCGTAGGTAGTTTATGATGGGTCCGGGTAACAGTTATTTTTGGAGGACAGATTTTTAGCCATCGACGGCAATTTAGTTTTACATTTTTTCGGACAATACTTTTAGAATTTGTAAGTTTCATTTAGTCTTCAATAACTACTCCGCCATAAACAGGGTTTTTCCCGAAGGGTCCTGGAGGGAAAAACCCCGGCGTTGCCGGCCTTCGAGATCCTCTCGTACTCATCGGTATCTTTCTCACCCTCTTCCAAAAAAGGCGCGCTCAGGGCACAAGAGAGGGTGGGCCCAAGTCAAGGAGCATGTTGATTGGAAAATCAACGTTTCTAATGAGAACCAATGCCTCCTTGCACTTTCGACGTTTCAAGCAAGCGAAGACGAAGTCTTAAGTTCTGAATTCTTCTGAGTTCTTAAAAAAGAAGTCAAATTCCAGTCATCCGAGTCGGACTGAGAATTAACATAAATGCCAATCGTGTCGGGCGTAAAATAAGTTATTCGTTACGGACTTAGCAACTTTTCACGAGTCAACCGTTTAAGACGACTTCCGAGTCAATCGTTCAGACTCATATTCAAATATTATTCAACGGATTAATTTCTGTTGAATAAACGTGCGCGAGTCAGCACAATTGTTGTTTCGCCACTTCTTTTCACGTTATTCCAGTTTTTCTAATTTTTTTCTAGTTCGTTCCACAATTTTTTTGGGGAACTATTACTATTAATCAATGACTGATTTACTTCATAACAGAGCAAGTCTTTGTCAGTACATCCTACAATGAAGTATAAATTTGGGCACCAAATTGGAGTATAGTTTGATTACATGTTTTAATTAATGTATTTTCTACCTGATGGGAAAATTGAATACATATGTAATTACGTAAGGTACGCAATTTCGCTAAATTAAACGTTTAGCTATTTTTGTTATGGGATAATTAAAAATTTCTTTTTAAATGGCAAATTTATTTGAGACGTCAAATAAAATTGCAAGCTATTTTAAAAATTTTAAACATAAGCTGTTCCAAAAAATATACAGGGTGGGGCAATTACTATTAGCATCTTTGCATCTATAAGGTTTAGAGAAAAATTAGTATGACCAAAATTTGACGATACGAAGATGTCTATTATATAGCAATAATAATTTTTACCCAAGTGAGGCACTTCGGAGATAAGAAATTCATCACCGTTTTTTTAAATGGAACGGCATGTTTTTTTTATTTATATTTTGATGGAATATTTCAAGAAGAATACAATGATCTATTGGGAAGGTCATTCATGGTCTTGGTAAAACTATTTGTGATGGAAAACAATTTACTTTTAAGAAATGGTCGAATACTTCCTTGTCATCTCTGGTTGTTAATATTACTTCATCTCTATCTCGTAATCTTTTGTTATGGTTTGTTAAATAGAAATAAACATCGAAATACGCTGTTCACTTTATCTGCACATACTATGAATAATCATTTAGGAGCATCTCTGCCGAGCCATGTAAATTTCGAGGTTTTGAAATGTGTTATTCAATAGCGGAAAAAGTAGTTATGGTTTTTGTTTATGGGGAATGTCGTCAAGTTATAAGAGATAGAATCCGTTCGTATGCTGAACGTCTGTAGTCGTGTATTATTGTTAGATAAGTAAATCAACGGTACTTGACCATTTCCTAAAAGTAAATTATTTTTCATCACAAATGGCTTAACCCAGACCATGAATAACCTTCCCAGTAGATCGTTGTATTTTCCTTGAAATACTCTATCGGAATGTAAGTAAAAAAGTATACCGTTCCATTAGAAAAAACTATAACCGTGCTGGTTACATACTTATAAACAAGCCGTGTATATTTGTCTATATTGACGGCAACAGCTACTCCTACTACCAGGAGAATCCGCGATCCTTGTTACGAGGATAAGAGTTTAGAATATTTACCCCACTTAAGGGTAATTATGCGTGCGCATCGATCCCCTCTATATAGCGATCGAAGGAGATTGATGTGAGGATCACATTCGGCAATATACGTCTGGAAGCAAACCAAGTAAGACTTCTCCAATTCCGTTCAGCGAAAAATGGTACGCGATCGCGAAGTCAAACCTCTTATCTTACTCTTGACGCATACGCGCCTCAAACCTCGGAGTCACAAACTCAAACCGAGCTGTGGCATTTCTAGAACGAGAGCATAGAATTTTCTTTATTAGACGTATACAGCGTAGTTGTCAAACATACGAAATTTCCGATTATTATAAAATAAATAATTAAAGTTATTTAATTATGCAATTCGCTAAATGGAAGGAGACGGTGAGTAACCGTTGATTGTGAGTCAATTGTCAATAGTAATCATCGACGATAATCCCACAGTTGTAGATAGCGACTGACAATGAGATCGTTTAATTGTACATTTTGGCGTGCTACAACTCCCAAGCTCATACAGGCATTTGAAGTGTCGCTCGGCCCACGTAAAGTGTCCCGCCGTATCTTATAATTGTACCTGTGTGCCCTTGTGAGGGGTAGTCTCGTGGATGTAGAATTGGATGGCTTCTGCCATATTTGATCGGGGCACAGCTCACAGACTCGTTTGAGCAACCACAGTATCGCTCAGCTCACGAAAGTGCCCTGCCGCTACTCCTTGGTTGCACTCAAACGTCTTTGTGAAGAGGTGGACACGACTGTGTGGTACTGCTATTCCACTGTTTGGAGGTAAATTTATTCTAACAGAGTTCATATTCAGATTGGGTAACCGAAGTGTCGCTCAGCCCACATATTGTGCCTGCCGTCATCTTCTGGTTGTTCTCAATCGGTTTATGATGCTACGCGGTATTTCGCGGCTAGTTCGATGGTGGCCCGCGACCCCGCCCCGCCAGCGAATTCTCGAAACGGCTCTTTCAACCTGATCCGCGACTACGACCGTCGCGGCGCCTCCGCGGATTCACGGACGAGTAGCACTTCGGCACCCGATTCGAATCTGTTCAATACCGCTTTGATTTATTAATTAATTGGGCGCCAGACGCGTTTCCGCGTCGCGATAAGGAACTTTAACGCGAAAGACTCGAACCGGCTGCGGAACGGCTCGGCAGCTCAGTATCCGTACGCGATGGTAGAGTGGCGGGATTCTTACAGGGTAAGGAGGCTAGACGCGGAGGCGGATTTGATAGAATATTCCGGGATAATTCGTAAGAGACCTCGACTCAGCAGTATTTAGTAAAAGCAGCGCTGTTTATTGTAAATCTAATTAATCTAGGCGATGAACAGTATGCTTCCGTATCCCGACAATCAACTCGTCCGTTAATACTTAGCAAATGACCGATGTTCGAGATTCTATTCCCATAAATGGGGTAATGCCAATTCCTAAGCGCGATACAGTCGTCGATTTTTGGAATAATACTCGACGCAATTACCTCTACGCAACTCTACTGACTAACGAAACGCGACGCAATTATTCTACCGCAATATAACGCGACGAAACGCAAATATTCTAAACGCACGGAAACTAACGCAATTAACTAAACGCGACGCGACTTATTCTACGCACGAAACGATTCTGTATCGACGACCGTCTAGAGAGAGAAGGCGAGAACTAGCGCAACAAACTACGAAATGTCCGATACGACAAATATGTACTTTCCGATCTGCTCCCGCGTAAATCAGAATTCGGAATCGAGACGTGGGTGGGCACAAAATTTTGTAACGCTTTCGCGAGACTAAGAAACTAAATCGTGGCTATCGCGATACCAATCTCCCGGTCCGTTTCAGTGACCTGCCGAGTGTGGCCTATCTCACGATACTTCTGAATTTTTCCGAAATTACTTAACCTAATTATTAACTAACGCTCAATGCCGACACCCCGGCCACATTTTGCAGAATCGGCCGGTGATTGGCACACTCGATGATCGACAACCCACGGTACGTTATTCTCGATTTCGAATTCTTTACAACGATAGAAGGTGAGGGGCTTACCGAGGTGTCCTTTACGGCGTGGGAACAGCGGTAGTGGTCGATAATACAATCTGCTCTTACAAAACGGTGATCGAACTGGGCAAGTGCCTAATACACAATGCTAAACCGCGTGCCCTTTTGCCGGTATTCGGACACCTCGTGATCACCCCCACCCCAGGCCGAAGTTTCCGTCTTCTCGCGAAGGCATCTTCGGCAGGACCTCCTCTTGCTCCGCGACCTCTCTTCCTCTATCGCAGGTCCTTAGCGGGGAAGCGGCAGGGTAGCGGAACCTTCCTTAGGCGTACGTCGCTCTCTCGCGGACCTTCCTCCCCTTACTCCGCTGCCTCTCTTGGTCTTTTGCAGGATCCGAGCGGGGTAGCGGCAGAGTAGCGGTGCGTTCCCTCGGCGCACGCTGTTCCTTCGCTGATGTTGACGTTGTTATCCGATGGTACATACAAAATACAGTATTGATTCGTAACAAGCAAATTTCTATCCCCTCTTCTTTGTTTGATGTCGGCCGCTGAGTGAGAGATCCGAGAAAGAGTGAGATGTCCGTGAAACCGAAGAAGTCATAAATTTTCACGGAGGACCGAACAGTTTAGTGGAAAGAGGACAGAACATATATATTTTTTTCTCACTCTGATGCATAGCGATTCTGTCGTTCATTCATCTGATTTTACATCGATTCGTAATAAGCCACTCGCTCGGGTTTGGGCAGTTGCTTGTTACGAATCTGGTATATTATTCTATTCACGAAAATTTACTACTATTAAAAAGAGAAAGTATGCTATGTTCTGTCCTTGTCTAAAGAATAACATCGCTGCTCGACCGATTACTTTATAGTTTACCGCTACCGTCGTCGCGCTCGGGAACAAAGGCAAGCCGAAAATATACCTGATTCGTAACAAGCAACTCGCCAGACCCGAGCGAGTTGCTTATTACGAATCAATACTGTAAAGCGGCGACAGATTCCGATCGTACGATATTATATGTATGTGCTTCGTTCTCTCTCTAGACGGTTTTTACCCCTAATGCAATGATTGTCCGGTCTCCCGAGAGGGTTCCTTGTGACGGGTATAAAATACCACGTCACAATGAACTTCATAATACAGGCACCGTTTGACTTTTCCCGAATTGCTCGACAAGGTCAATCTGAGTGTTTCTGTACTATTCGCGTCGCGAATAATACGATCGGATTTGCACTGTTAGAATCAGGCGTCCAGCATCGGAGGAAGTTTTGAGCCCCAATACGGTCCTCTTGACAAACTCTTAGGTGTCTCAAACTGGTTTTGACTTCGTGCGTGTGTCCACCGGAACAACTCCCCCGATTTATGGGCCAAGTGTAAAAGGTGCTGCAACGGTCCTCAATTGCACTTTCCACTGACATATTAACTCCAACAGCAAATTCTGTCTACACAATCCATTTCTATTGAAAAAGTCCAATTTCTGTTCCACGCACGATTGCGTATTAATATATTGGAATTTATTAAAATTGATATAAGATGTATTTTTGTACGTTTTGGAATAATCATTTGCGAAAGGATTCGTTGAGAAATAAGCATATTATATTTGTTCATTCAATAACGTGACCATCCTGTATTTAACGTGCGGATTCTGTGTTGCGATAAATAAAGCGAATTTGGTACTTTATTTCAAAATCTAAATAAGTGTACCAATTTGACGAAATATATATTAGTATTTGTTATTACATAAATTGTTTCCAACTATCTTCAACTACCGAACAGACCACTTCCTCTGATTAAGATGCTTTGTACATTTTAAATTATATTACATTAGTATTCATATAGTTGATGCACAGCCTGGGCATTAAATCAATCAAAATACGTTAACAGTATTTTAACTGTTCGAAAACAGTAGAAAACAGAGATGACCTTCATATTTCCGAAACGTCTCCAATTGGACAAATATTATTATCGCTATATGATAGACCTTTCTGTACCGTACAATTTTGGTTACATTAATTTTTCTTTAGACCTTATAGATTTGAAGATATTTAAGATGCTAATAGCTATTGCCCCATCCTGTACACTCTTTGTCAATTTGAACATTTATGATTGCATATAAATATGTAAATAACACCTAAAAAGCCTTTTTTCTTGAATAATTTTTTATGTTTATTTAATTTATCCTATTAGAGTTGTAAATATGTCAGTAAACACCTTGATAAAAATTATATGTGCAATAACTAATTAAAGTAGGAGTTCCATTTTTTCTAGATACTCCATATTATACATTAAGAATTGTTACTATACATACAATTATTAGATACAGAATTGTATTTAATAATTTTGAATAAGAATTTTGAATAAAATAAAGACATTTGAAAAGCAAGAAGTATATTTTTTAACGAAAATTAATTCATAAATTCTATAACAAGAACTTCAAATGAAACCAAACTTTTTGAAATATCGAATAATTTTTATGCAATGACATTCTTATGTGAAATAAATTTAAACTAAATTTTATCGTATTTAGACTAAAATTTAATTTCGTATGTCATTTTCGAATAAATATTGAGATTCTAAATTGTTAATAATTTTAATTGTTCGAATAAATTTGTGCTCTGGACAAAGATTGATATGAATAAATTATTTATTCTTAATTTATAAATATCTTTATATTACTCAAAATTTGGATGAAGAATATTTGAAATAATCTTCAAATCTGATATACACAGTACTTTAAACGATATTATAGCATGTTAAAAATATATGGATTAACTTTATAAATTTTTACTATTATTAAAAGATCGCAGCGTATCATGCAATATAGCATTTCACATGTAAAATATTGTACAAATTACGAAAATATGACGAGAAAAATACTGTGTATTTTTTTGTATTCATTGTTTGAGTTTTATCAGTATGAATTAAATAGTGTAGGATAAGAGGGTAAGGACAAACAACACACGGGTACGTTTTAACAAAAAAAGAGATTAACAATATATATTTAAGAATACACACAAAGACACACAACGCTTCGGACGGCACTGCTTTCCGTCGAAGCTACTCGCAAGAACGCAAAACCACGATTGACCCGCAAGTCCTTCGAACGCGCCAAACGCCGTTAAACAAAAGACGATCGTTGATGGAAAAAACCCATACCAACGGTCATTGCATGGAAAAAGCCATGATAGCACGTGAAAAAAATCCTACAATAGTGAACATTGAACAAATATAACGACGATGCTTAATTTAAACATTTTCTCATAAGGTAAAGATAACAGATTTCATATCGTCAGTTGTGTGTCCTGAAACTTAAAAGTGATTATTTACTTTCGTGTCAAAGTTTACTATATTACTTGTTAACTATAATGAATTATTATTTTAAACAAAATATGGAGGAACTTCTGTTCGAGAATCCAAACAAAGAGATAGCGCAAACCGTTAGAACCGCGAAAAATACACTTTTTCTAGGCACCGTTTCACAACAGCAGCAAAAGTCGTTGGCGGTGTCTTGTTTTCCTAGCCTAGCTGTTGTCGCGACTCCAACCGTCAAACCGGCGCACGGCAACAGCTAGGCCAATCAGGCGACCCGCGGAACTCCACGCTTTGTTTGGATCCTCGAACTGCCGCAACGGAGAAAAATTGAATGCTCCAATCGTGGAATACCGGCGAGAACATATAAGAGCGTGAGACCCTTGGGCGTTAGACTGATTTGCGGAAACTCACGCTAACATTATCGCTAACACCGATCTCTGCGAGATTCAACTCTGTTTAAAGTAAATTAGCTAAGCGCGACTGCGTCGCCAACTAAAGAACTCTCAAATTCTAATTTCGCGAAGCCACTCCAGGCTCGACACAAATTGTTCAAACGTTAACCAAAGACAATTCATTTCATTTTGAACTGTATATATATATATATTCTTTATGTGTCGTTTAATAAAGTGTACAGTTAAGTTTTCGTCGTGTAATCGTGAGTGTACAAAGTCATACGTGAACCTAACTTTTAAATAAACTTTGTTAATTGTCCATTTGCACTTTTCTTGCACCCAAAAACCAATCCCACGTTATTTAGCTCAGCGCTGAGCTTTCCGGCAATTCGACTATATAACATCTACGTCGAAACAACTTCATTTTTTCAAACATTAACAATATTACTACAAACACTTTCCATCGATTAACATGATGCCAATTAATCAAGATACACATAACAATATTTACATATTTATTTAGTAATTAAAACAATCATCGTTTTACTCACTCTCATTATTGTTTCTATGTATATGTTACGTTCCGAACAAGAATATTTTTCAAAATTTTCTTTGTGGTTACTCACCAACCGGATGTGTATCGATAATGCATACTGCATTCTGGGAACACCCTAATCGTACGCAGTAATGGTCTTTAATGTTTATTAGATACATTATCTTCTAGTGACTAAACTAAGATTGTTAATATAACACATTTCTTCCTTGAAATCAACGTGGTCCCACGGTCAAAATTTTAGATCATTTTCGTCCGATAACGCCAAGCGTTCTGGAATGTTCCTAGTAGATCCGCGAAACAAAATAAAAATTACAATAGAAATTGTCCATTGATTTTCATTATACCGTTATTGTAAGTACTTATACGCGAGTCAGTCCTACAATAGTTAAGGTACCGAGCGCAATTGATCTGAATAATTGTAAAAGACGAAATAGATAATGTTTGACTCGAAATTTTCATAATATATACAGATTAATATTTTACACTTCGCTGTTTATGAAAAAATTATTCAATAGTTAATTAACAGTCCATAACTCAAGAGTAAAGGAAGGAACTATATACAAGAAAAAGAGGAAGATAAGGACTGGACAAGGGAGGAACGCACATGCATCCACCACCACCTAATTAACGAGTCACGGTCCCTTACGTATCAGCCTCGTAGCCTAATTCGTTAGGTGCATATCAATGCAATGTAAACAATTTCGGATTAGGCTCACTCTGGTCTTCCCCGAGAGGTCCAAGTTGCGATACTCTTCGTTGTACAATCGTGAGGTGCGCGTCAAGGAGTCCGTGAAGTGTTTAAGAGACGAGTTTGTTTTTAACTTTATTAAAGTTACAAGTTAGGGCAAAGACTCTATCTTCACGTACATTTTCCACTTTCAAGATCAATTCAATTTATTATTTTATTTTGCGTTCATTTATATTTCAGTTTATTTTTAATTCTATAGCATACTTTCATTTTTATATTCAGTTTTAATTTCATAGTAGTTCAGTTTCCAAAGTATTAACTGGTGGATTGGTTAACCGTGTGCGTTTCTTCCTTCAGTAACCAGGCAATCTTGTTATTTCACAATTTACAAGGCAATTCGTTATCTCTAAATTTATTCAAACACAGACATTTGGGTGAGTTATTTTCCTTTACTTTTCCAGCTATTTTTATGAATATTTTCGGTAAGTATATCCAGTAGTTAATAATTGACTTTGGGATTACCCTTACTGGATTTTCTTTAACTTGTTGTTTGAAAAATTGCTTATCCTTCTGTAACGACTCTGGAACCTAGATTCAGATAGTTACTAGCGCTAGTAAGGTAAAGAGCGGCTTTTACCAAATGAACGACTCGTTTTGGAAAATAACTAAATGTAAAGATTGTGGGATTCGTGTGGTGTGCGGTTAAGGAGTGAAATCCACAGGTCAATATCTTTCAACAATAAGGTTTATTCAATAAAATAACGAAGATGATGAATTTAACAAATAACAAGTAACAAATAATAACAAAATATGAAAAGTATATTGGTTTGATCAAAAGAAACTAAATAGACTTTGATATAATATTGATAATAGAAATAATAGAACTTGGTAAATTAAACAATATGTAATAGATAATTGTGAATCTAACTAAATCTGATTCTCGCTAGTTAATACTTTATATTATTTCGTACCTAAGTCTGACTTCGCTTTTATATAATTACTGAATTTGATATTCCATATTATTTAATTCTTGTTTTGAACGCTATCGCAATGACAAAGTTTATATTGAATAATACGCTTGTAGTTTATATAATGAATATTCTTTACGGAATTATTAATATTAGCGCGTGATAGTCTACCGCAGCGAGGAACACGACCTAAGTGTGATTCTCTAAGTGTACCTAAATACGCTTTCGCAAAGTTAGATAGATTAACGATTTTATCTATTATCTAACGCGGTGTAGTCGACTACTGAGATTACGCTAATGACAGAACAATATTCTTTTACTAATTCAAGTTCAAAATTTGTTTGAATCTAAATGAATTATTTACTCGGAACAGTTACTCTTTTAATCTGACTCGACAACTAATTGTCCATGACCCTTTTTGTCAAAACGAACACTGACAGCCAAAACCAGATCGCTTAATTGGGGAGCCTGCGTTAGCTAGCTACTAGAACGACCCAACGATACAGGAAAAGGGTGAACAGTATAAGTTCAACAGGGTAGCAAATCAATTGATTCTAATATAAAATCGTAATTGCTGAACTGCCACCCAAAAGACACGGGCTTCAGAGACCAAGCCGCTCAAATGGGGAGCCTGCGTTAGCTAGCTACGAAACGACCCAGAGCGAGCTCCGAGAATCTGATGGCGCGTTAGCAATCCGATGTAAAATCAAATATGAGTAGCTGAGAGCTATCCTTTCGATATCTTAGCCTTTCTTGGCGCCAAGTATAGCACTCTCCTAGCGGAGTTTCAGATACGAGACCGTTTGAATGGGGAGCCTGCGTTAGCTAGCTACTAGAACGACCCACGACCAAGTATCCAAATGGCGTATACCCGCTTTACCAGTCAAGTATTAAGAATCGTTGTGGCTCTTCACAGCGAAAACTGTTCCGGTTATACTTATCTGTAGACTTCTAGCTGGCTCGACTTCGAAAACTGTTCTGCGATTTTGGCGAGCTCCGCTCGGCCTTTTATACTCGCCAGCCTGGCGAATTCTCGGAAAACCCCCATAACGTCGAAATATATAATTATCGTATAAATTCGTAATTAGACATTAATTGTACAAACGAACGATTTAATTACATTATTAATATCGCATTCTACATAATGGTTTATATTCCTGATATAAAAATAGTAATTTAATAGTGTTTTAATGAAAATTGCATTTTCTATCTCCTTCTATACACTACGCACGACTTCTATACGGATCGGAGCTAAATGTATAAGCATACGATGCTTCTAGAACATTCCGTTGAATAATATTACAATTTACAATATATACTGCAATAAACTAATGTTTGACTTTAATTCTGGATAACATAATATTAGTACGCTTGATATATATTGACTGATTTGTTTAGCTAATAGTTTTTAATAACTAATAATATCGCAATTGTAAAATATATTCCTATCCTTCTCTAGGACTACACGAGAATTCCAGGAAATTCGGGGCGAGCTTCGCGGCACGTAAACACATTTATTATACATTTATTACCGACAGTTTACTGAATTCTTATGATACTCGATTTGTCTAATGTCGCGGTCGGTAAGGGAGAAATACAGTCGATAATTGAAGAAATGACACTGCAATAAAAGTTTGAAAATTCTTCAGGGATGTTACACTTCGAACCTTTAAAATTGCGTATCTCAGGTGTCAACACAAACGTTATTTTGTTTTGTTCCAAAATTTAACCTTTGTAACACGTATTAAATTACGCACGCTATCATTTGAATCATTTTATATTTTATAAAATATAATCTTTTGTATGTTTTAGTTATTTGTGAAGTACATTTCCTTTATTGCCTTCTAATTATTCTACAGACCTTGCGATTTTATGAAAAGGCCCGAATGGGATTAGCCTATCTCCAAAATGTTAGGTGTAAAATTGGAAACTACAATTCCAAAATTAATCACACTTATTCTTAATTACTGAAACTCTATAAGGTTTAATGTACATACATACCATTTTCATAGTATTAACATGTTCGGCTTTTCAAGATGAAATAAATTGCAAGAAATACTGAAAATTAATTATTTAATACAACACTTCAGTTTCTGCAATACTATATTATTAGTTCAATTTTTATATTATTTATCATTATTCCAGTGTTTTAAATTTGTAGTATTCACTGTCACTGACCAAATGTTAAAAAAAAATGATATTCTTTTTTTGTAAAGAGTAAACATAAAATAAATAATCACGTATTTGTTTCTATTTAACTACTTATACAAAAGACATGTTCTGTAACAGAGAACTTCAAAAGATCAATTTTGCAAAAGTATAAATAATATTTTGTATCATAACCAATTTATCTATTATTATTTTTACCATTTAAGCACTTTCCCTTTTCAACTGTACCAAAATATATAAACCTTACGAAGTCAGACACGGCTGAAAATAAAATATCTGAAATACGAATTACATTTGTACACTGTGCTACTGGTATTTAATAATCGTAATTTTGAAACAGTTAAAATACTAAAAACAACGTTGAATTCTTTTTTTTTTCTCTTTGTGTACAGTCCGTAGCCATCGAATTAAGACCACGTATGAAAATTTCACTTGTATAAATATAACATTATGTCGTACATGGAAAATTGTCTTACGTCATACAAATTTGTTCGTATGGTATGATTCATCAAATTATTTGAAAATTACTGCGATCGATAAGAAATGTTGAACATGGGGGGCGGGAGAGTAAAAATACTTCTCTTGAAGTGCCACAGTTAGTCACTTCTTACCGTGAATAAGAAAAATATTATCTGGAAATTGGTTCTTTTTTAAATTTAAGCGAGAGTATCACGACAGACGTTATAATGAAGAATAATTGAAAGTTTTAAATGGAGACAATTATTGCAAGAGAAATAAATAAGGATCGTAGTTGAAATGCTTCTAGGCTAAGCACTGAATTATTAGAGGAATCAGTAGAGAAAGTTCATGTAAATAAGTCGAGTATAAAAGTATAAAAATTTCACTTTTCTGGTAATACCATAATGCATGTATATGGAAAATTGCCTTAGGTCATGGAAATTATTAGTAAGTACGTTGATAACAATATATACATAGCAATTGATTTGTTACTATCGTGATAATAATCAAATTGTGTGAGCGGTGAGAGATTTACGCGCGAGTATTTACGTTAGACTGAAGTAGGTGTCGATAGCGCGTGCGGTTAGATTTGGTGAATACCATATAGGAAATGTTCAGAGTTGTAAAAGACTAGTTTACAACTCTGCGAGCATCACATTATCTCACGCGAAAACAAGAATTACAGATAATTAGGAAAATAATGAAGATATAAAGCATATGATAAAGTAATGTGCACGGTGCATGCCGAAAAGGTCACAAGATACCATCAAAGCAAAAGGCGGAAATATAAGATATTAACATGTATTAATAATATTACGTACAGTAGTAATGTATTATGTTAGTACCTCATAAATTAAATCATTACAACTTGAACAGGGCTTTTAATTTTATAGAAAATGCGAAAAATACTGAAAAATAGTCATCCTAATTCGATAGCCAGGAACTGTAATTATAACCGAATGTTTAAGCATATTTTCGGAAAGAATTGTGCCATTTACTGCAATATTGTGGCTCAGTTAATTCCGTCAAATTATTTGCTTATTCAGTTACATAATGTTCCTAAATGAGTGATAATAATTGGATTATAACAAAAAAATCAGAATTTTCACTTGCTAGGGTAAAGATCAAGTTCTGATTGATAGTTACTAAGCTTTTAATACTAATTGTAAGTGTTCTGCAGTATTAGAATGTTCTTTACATTCAGGCACATGCGTTCAACTTAATTTACAAAATATATTAGTTAAGGACGTAATAAATATATAAAATGTAGTTGAAGGAATAAGTAAAGATATATTAGATATAAAAAAAATATGTTGAGAAAATACATATATGGATCATTCCGCGCCAAATCGATCACTTTTGGAAGTCACCATCTCCGATTTTGCTCCAATCGAAATATGTTGTAGTCCATGTGAAATTGGGGGGGGGTTTAAGTCATCATTTTGCCGGTTTCGAATTTGTTAATGAATGACAGGTCGTCAAAGTTTGCAATTTTTGCCCATTTTGGCGAAAATGGGGTCCACTCAGGAATTTTTTTCTCAGAAACTACTGAACCGATTTAGCTATATTTTTGTTTGTTTTATTCGTGAAGGTTTGGGCTATTTTAAAATATTTTTTTTAACTTTGTCAATTTGTTATAAAATGTTGAAAAATTTAAACAAATTCTTTTTTTGCGTTTTTTTCAATGAGGGGCGTAAAGGGTTAAAATTAAAAAAAAATATGGTCATATTCTTTGAAGCTTCCCCTTTAAAATGAGCCCTTCAGAACGATGGAGACTCGAAAATTGACGTCTCTATAAGCTGGAAACGGACGCGGGGTACCCCCATTTCACATAGGCGAGTCGCGCGTTTAGCTATTATGTTCGGTTGTTTTATATCACTGGCTTCAAAACTATACAAGAAGACTTCGTACGCGATTAAATGACTCTGTTGGTACCTTGAAAAGTGTATTAGTAACCACTCTTGCTCAATGACACATTTTTTAATCGTAATTTGATTTATAGATATTAGTTCCTACATTTATTATTTATGTTCTACAAAAAGGCATTAATACTCGATGGAAACCGCAAAATAAGATTGTTTTCTTCAATCGGGATGGGATAAGAGGAATTATGATCAAAAGTATGGAGTGCACCATCGTGTGGGGTAGTCTTAGGAATTGTAGCAGGAAAATGTAATGACAACTATTTTATTACAATAAACACTGGGCTATCATTATCGTACGGACAAGTTTTACGTAGCATTTGTTTATTTGATATTGGCACAAAGCTTTGCAAACTTCCATTGCCTGTTATTCATAAAGCCATTAAAAAATGAGTTTGTAAGCAATCATCCTGTTTAATATATTCACTTTGTATAACATAATTAAATGCTATGTTTGATAAAGATGATTGTGCCCATTCAAATAAAACTGTAGCATTGAGAATTTGATTTTTTAACGGTCTTTGTAGGCTAGTGCGTATTGCAAGCCTTTGAATGCTATCCTCCAATACTATCCTTGTTGATGACAGGAACGTGAAATATTTCATTTTAGTTGATAATTATCGACATTTTTTAGTTTGTCGCGATTTGGTGTTATATATTTAATAGTTTGAGTTATGAGGACGTTTGTAAAGAATGCAAGGGGGTAACGAGTGGAAACGTGAGGCATCAAAATTGTTAATTATTAATTGTTTATAATTTATTGTTATGTTATGGACTGGTAGGTGATCTCTTTGCGGCGCGGGGGCGCTTTATGTGTCCCTGTGGTCGACAAGCCGTGGCTAGGGGGGGCGTTCTACGTCCCTCTGAGGCCTCCATGAAGCCCCGTGAGGGATGATGCTTTGCATCTCCTGTTGTGAGGGTCGACGGACGGAAATTACTTCGGTAATTTTTCGAGACGTACAGGCTAACCTAAGAGCAAAGCCACCAGGATTTTGAATCGTTCTCGGATCGATATCGTCCGTAGTGGGGGTAGGACCACGTGACTCAGCGGGGTCCGTGCCGCTACGGATCGAGTCGCTCTTATTATTCGTTCGTTCGTTCGCTCGATAGCCGCCTCGCAATTCGATCGTACTTACGCCCTTGCCTCGCCTCATTGAAACTATCGTTAAAATCATTTTCCAAAACTAATTTCTTTGTTAATTAGTTTATTGTGATTTCACGTTCCTTATTTTTGTCAATTATTATTCATTTTCCAAATTAATTCGTATTATTTAACATATATTATTCGAAATCGTTTATTAGTGTTCGTATATTTAGTATATTATTGTACATATTATTCCTGTTGTTATTCTGTTTCGAATTGTATACTTCGTGTTTGTGAATAAATATGTTTAATTAATCCCCGTTCAATTTGTGTTTCTTTTATTTCC
This sequence comes from Megachile rotundata, assembly GCF_050947335.1. Lineage (NCBI taxonomy): Eukaryota > Metazoa > Arthropoda > Insecta > Hymenoptera > Megachilidae > Megachile > Megachile rotundata. Next base: position 2,045,119 of record NC_134986.1, read on the forward strand.
CTTACGTTTTCAACAATCCTTTAACAGGATTGTTGCAAAAGATTGCAATTCTGCAGAAACATCGAAATTATTAAAATGATAAGTTGAATTAATATAATTTCTTTTGCTTTTACATGTCGTAGCTGTTCTGTTAGTCATGTTATCTAGAACCTAACAACTTTTACGATTCTAACATTTTCAAACTGATGACCGAACAAACAGATCACAATGATATTACTTCAGAATGAAGTTTAACATATTACCAATAGACTTTTCAAGGTACCAACAGAGTCATTTAATCGCGTACGAAGTCTTCTTGTATAGTTTTGAGGCCAGTGATATAAAACAACCGATCATAATAGCTGAACGCGCGACTCGCCTATGTGAAATGGGGGTACCCCGCGTCCGTTTCCAGCTTATAGAGATGTCAATTTTCGAGTCTCCATCGTTCTGAAGGGCTCATTTTAAAGGGGAAGCTTCAAAGAATATGACCATATTTTTTTTTAATTTTAACCCTTTACGCCCCTCATTGAAAAAAACGCAAAAAAAGAATTTGTTTAAATTTTTCAACATTTTATAACAAATTGACAAAGTTAAAAAAAATATTTTAAAATAGCCCAAACCTTCACGAATAAAACAAAAAAAATATAGCTAAATTGGTTCAGTAGTTTCTGAGAAAAAAATTCCCGAGTGGACCCCATTTTCGCCAAAATGGGCAAAAATTGCAAACTTTGACGACCTGTCATTCATTAACAAATTCGAAACCGGCAAAATGATGACTTAACCCCCCCCCCCCCCCCCCAATTTCACATGGACTACAACATATTTCGATTGGAGCAAAATCGGAGATGGTGACTTCCAAAAGTGATCGATTTGGCGTGGAATGACCCATATTTAATATTTTCTAAATTAATGAATTTTCATAATAAGTGATTTAACACTTTTGTGCAGAGAATAATAATGCATATAAAATATATAATTTCATTTTTAAATCACGTAACATTGTGTAAAATATTCCTTTATGTCATCAATATTTTGGAGGATATTTAAACAGAGCACTTTAAATGAGATACCCTGTAAGTTTTCATTGTTTTTTAATTCTAACAGCAAGCGTACAAATATTTACGTGAGTACATTCGTTAATAAAAGCACGCGAAAATATTGCTTCTTCAGCTTAACATCTCTGAACAACGAAATTGCATTTTTGAGTGTCAACGTAGTCGCTGTTCTTATTCTTTTTCTATTATAGCAATGAATAAGGGTGACAAGGATGGTTAATTTTTGCTCGTAGTTTCTCTACTAAATTGGTAATAAGAAAATGTTATAAAGAATGGTTCATGCAAATACTATTGGTTAAAGCACTCATCTCGCGTACAACTGAAAACATTTTTGCTTACAACAAGATTTCCTTCAGGGCTATATAAAACAAACAATTTTTAGCGAAACATATGAAGTAAAAAGTAGTTTTTCATTTATTTTTAAACACTGAATTTAAATATATCTAAATTAATTCCTCTTAGACAATACAATAAACGCAGAAATAGTACTGTGTCCAAATGTTAATGGGAGTAATCTTTGAAGTACAAAGCGTTGCATAATAAGGAAATAAACACTAAACTGTTAATTATTAGGTTATCTGTACTAGAAATTAAATCTTGTACGAAATACAGAACTTAGCAATTAATCATATTTGATAGAAAAGGCGAAAGGAAAGCATCCCGTCAAGAGCTGCTATTAAAACAAGACTTTATCGATCATATTAATGGAGTCGTCCTTTATTGGATGTTTATTATAGTTTCTAACGTGTCCACGATATAGTCTAATTTTTCCAACCTACTGATTTATACTAGGAAGCTGTTCACGACGTGAATACCCAAGTATCCAGCAGGAATAGAGGAATACGCCTTGCCTTGATTTACGTTCAGTCCCGATTAGAAGTCGATAAAAGGATCAGCTAACTTATGTTGATGTACTGCTGTTGTAATCTATCTTACTATTCGACTTTCATAGCATACAGTCACTCATGCAAGCACACGGACGTTTGTATCTCCGAACTATTAACAAATAAAGCGCACATATTGGATTTAAATTTATAAAATATAAAAATTACAAATAAATTAATTATATAAGCAGTACTGCAATTTAAATAAGATGCAAGTTTTTAAACTATATGAGTAGAATTAAAAGAACAATTGCAGTGTATATAAAATTGATAAAGTACTAAATGTAAATATACTTTACACGAAAATCGACGAAGTACTCGGACACATATGCTAAGCCTCTGAATAAATGCATAATAGTTTGGTGTGAATTACATATTTAATTATCCAACATGGATATTTTATTTTAACAATCGGGGATGTAAGCGTTCAAATGTGTGCAGTAGCCACTCAATAATTCTCAGCTTTCGGAACTTTGGATGTGCACCTTTCTAAGGAACGAGAAGTTATTACCGAGCGTTAATTTTATGAGCGCTTTTGCAGAGTTTATGTTGGTTTCATTTAACAAAATGAGAATGTTTATTATACAGGATAGTTCATGTAAGTGTATCAAACTATATTTGCGTTACTAATGCCGATACAGAAAAATGTCAAAACATGAATATGAATGGTTCCAGGAGTTCAATTTTTGTGAGACCAAATATTCTTTTGCAATGTAGTGGTGAAAATAATTATTATTTATGGAGACATTGTGAAAAGTACTAAATCAAATCCATTGCAAGTTTTACAGGTTTTTTATCTTAAAATAAAATTGTTGGAGGTACTTTCTTTGAAACTTCTGTTATTTTTATTCAAATAAAACATAATATGTTTTATCGTTTATTTATTTATTTATTTATTTGTTTATTTTAGTTTTATTTTCAAGTGTTTATACTGCAATAAGTTTATTATTACCGAGAATTTTCGGAATAGTAATATGATGAAGAACATACACATAGAGTATCTCTCTTTTTGTATTATGAACAAAATTTTAATTTCCAAATTCATGTTTTTAGATCTAAATTTTCAGACTAAAGTTTCTTATCAAATCAAACTTGTCCTGTGACCTTTTGAACTCAAATTTTTAAATTAATTGTGCAATTTAATTTCCATTTATTTTAATCTGTTATACTCATTTCTTTTAATTTTAATCTCAATTTTCAATTTTACGGTAATACAAATGTTTAGATATCCGCTTTTTCGAAGTTTAAATTTTGGCTACCATCTAAAAATCATTCAAACTTATCATGTACCATTAAGTCGACGATTTAATGACACATACTACGTATTTACACATACGCGTTCTCTCAGCGTTTAACAAAGGATTTGCGATGATATTTGACGATTAGAAAAGAATGGCATCGGCCTTTTGATATTACGGAAGCTATGGATTTCTGTACAATAATTGGGAAGTATCACTGGTACAATATGTTTGAGTTCCTGAAAAAGGGAACTGACAGGGCAATATAAATGATAATAACATGACGAGGGTACATTATACTCGGTGATCGGGACAAAGGGCGAATGTATAATGAAGGAATTCGTATGGAAAGTAAAGGTTACCAACAACAAATTGTCGTTGATTAATTGTATGTCTCGCGTGAAAGGCACTTATCGTGACCAGACGCGAGTTTTCATGTATTGTTTTCTGAAGCGAGGAGGACGTTCGATCGACGATGAACGGTAAAGAACGACACATCGATACACTGTAATAGAAAGTTCGTGTACTGTTAGATGATGTCAAGTAACATTTTGAAGAATACTTGTATAGACGGTATTAGTTATTATGCTGTACAATTAAAGGATCATACGTGCATGTCGGATAACGTACATATTCAATGATAGTGTTAACATGTTAGATATCGTCGACATATTTCTCGAATGAATATCAGCGAGAAATGCGACATAGAAGTTTACAAACCTTTTGATAAATATTTAATAGAGAGGATATGACAGAATGACGGATTTTATCTTATTACTAAGGTATGAAATCTATTAAAGGTAGACTGACAATATCTGTTCGTTCATTCATGGATTAATACTTACTATGTTTGCTCTGCTAATATTGCGGCACTATTTTTACGATGATATGTATTACTTTACATTATTACTGCACTATTTTAATCATGTTTAACATCAGAAACAGTTATTTAAAAAGATGATATTGTTACTGTGTTTTAAAATGATTGAAATCGGTAAAGAACTTTCATCACGAATAAATAGCATTGGTTCTTGTATCAGATAAGAATTTAACCGTTCGTTGCTTAATTTTTTCAGGAATAAAATATATTTTTATATTAAATACCTTTATATACCAGAATACATATATAAAACATATTTTTTAAGTTGGACGCGTAATATTAATATAAAAATAACTATGTAAATATAAAAATAACTATATAATATCTATAAAAAAAATATTATATTAATAAGATTTCTTCTTCTTAATATCACGTAACAATTTAATATAATGTAGTTTACGAAAAATTAAGATTTGAATCAGCATTTGACACGTTTTAAAACCGTTTTAGAAATACAAGTCTTTAAATTCTGCAATTTTTTCCATTTTCTTGAGCATGGTCTGCGTGACTAAATTATTCTCATTATTTTATAGATAGGTCTGCAGAAAACTTGGAGTATCAATGATAAAGGACACATAAATTTAATCATACGTAACAATATAAAAAACAATACTACTTAACAGTAATAATTGTATTGATTGATTTAAACAATAATTATAACACTCATTAGATGTTGAGATAACCAAACGATCTCCAAACATGTATTGAAATTATAATTTTTATTGCCATACACGAGTTTTTTCATAAAAATTTTCAAAGATTTTCAAATTTAGATTTCTAAAATTGAAGTTGTACATGAAAAAATGTTTTTCTTCCATTTATTTTTGTACATAAAATCATCATAATTTTCATGACATCTTGTACGTATAGAGAAAAGTTGTTTAGAATGATGATCTCAACAAAATATTCCAATGCCATTGAAATCAATGAGGTGTGCCGTTTCCAATATAATTACCAATAAAAGTATTACCTAATAAAACATTTAACAGTTTCAGGGTGGTAATCAATGTGTTAATAACTCGTGTACGTAATCATAGAATTACGCAGATTGTTACCTCGAGTAATGTCAGGTGTGAATGTCAAGCGAAACACCGGGAAAAGCAATGGCACAGGTTTTCCTTGCTACCATAGAATGCCATCCGTGTGCACACGGAAAGCCATGAACTGCCACGTGCCTGTAATTACGCAAAACTCTCGTATGATTTAATCTTCGGTTTAGCATTCTTCGTTTCCTGAGAAAACTCACTGTTACTTTCCACGCCAGTCAACTTCTGTATTACTGTATTCTGTAAGCTTTCAACGACTTCCTCCGACGACGGCAGATGATGACATAACTGTACACGTCGAGTTTTGCAGACGAGTCACTTGTTTGCACCAAAGGTAATTTCTCTCCATTCTTTGGGAGGGGTACATATAACCGTGCATGATTATGACTTCGACCTTAAACCGAATAGTTCCAGCATAAATATAGGAAGTATCTGACTTGTATAATTAAGAGTAATTGTTCCCTTAAAACAGGGATTCTCAACCCTTTACATCGATTGCTTTTAAAATAGTTTTCTTCATCAATTTTCCCTTACATTTTTCCCTATAATATACAGCATACAACATAATTATGATACAAATAATTACACATAAATAATTTAAAGGTAACTACGAATTATTAATTAGAATATGAACGTGAACAAAATTTTCGACATAAAGTTAACAAACTTATGTTTTATTATTTTTTATTTTATCGACATTAAAAAGCTGCGTTTGATGTATTAATGCAGTTTTCAATATCATTATGAACCTCAGCCACTTTCCTAAACGTCCTATATGTATAAGTTTCAGTTTACCATGGGTGAATGAATAAGCACAATTTTTTACGTGATTTATTAGCTTGGGTTCTTTGTATTTTCTTTTGTTCCTGCATTTTCCAGTACTTCTGGGGGAGAGGGGTAAGTCATCATTTTGCCGGTTTCGAATTTGTTAAGGAATGACAAATCTTCAAAGTTTGCATTTTTTACCCATTATGGCGAAAATAGGGTTCACTTAGGAATTTTTTCTCAGAAACTACTCAATCGATCTAGCTAAATTTTTTTTGTTATATTCATGAAGGATAGGGCTATTTTAAAATATTTTGTTTAACTTTGTCAATTTTGTTAGAATTATGGGTTTAAATAAAAATAATATTACTTCTATATGACTGAATTATTAGTTTATTATATAAAGAGAATGAAAAGACACGCGGCACACTTGCTATATCAGAACAGAGAGAGAGTGGGGGAAGAACAAAAGATGGGGACTCCCGCAATTTTACGCATCAAACTTCACACGTCATGCTCGCCACAACATACGCACATAGCCATGCGTTGACAAGTCTTAACAAATTTGTTATAAAATGTCGGAAAATTGAAAAAAATCCTTTTTTTGCGTTTTATATAAATATTAATTTCTTTGTATTCAATGAAATCTTGATTCTACCGATCAATTACCAATGCCTATTCGTCTATCAATCTGCAAACGATCCTTTAATCATCATCTACCTCTTTTAAAATTCCAATAACCCTCAGGGGACCAATACCGATCACATTGGAAACGTTGGGAAGGATACAACATTTTGAATAATATTTTACTTATAAGTTGTTCCATAACAAGTTTCTGAAACTTGATACCGTAATCATTGTTTATGACCTGGTAAAGTGTCTACTAGACCGTAATCATTTACCGAGGACATCGTAGTTTTATTCTAGCTGTAGTAAAAGTATGAACATGCGCATCTGTTGAGTCCTCTTACGATGGAAGAAAAAGTATGTCTGTTATATTTTCTTTGTTGGAAAGTCGGTTGGATGTTCGAATCACCATGCTTTTACTGTTTACTGATGCGTCATCATTTCATGCCGGTTAGATGTAAACTCTCCGCGTATTAGCGAATCGGAGTGTAGCGTACCGATGCTTCGTCTCGAATTATGGTGTGCCGATACATTGTCCGAATATTGGCACATCGAGATACTTGGTATCGGCTTGGGTTTTTTCCGTGACCGTCATTAGCAACGGTCATGCGATGTACTTTTGGGGGATAGGAGTTTTCCCAACATGGCCGCAGGTGTCATGGGCGGGGGCCCATGGCACCATTGCACGCGGTCAGGTGTGTGGAGACGACGGCGGGCGTGATGACGTCGTCGGCTCCGATAAGGGTGGGGTGGGTTTTAGTATTGTTGTGTGGGGAGGCTTCTCCTTAGCTTCTCCACGAGAAGGGCGACGGCTTGGTCGCAAGGCGGCACATTGGCGGGCCGTGGCGGCGAATATGGCACGACCCCATAGCCCGCCATACCGCAGAGGGTGGGCATCACCGAGGGGTTTTAGTGGGTAGAAATCCCACACTACCCCCGCTTCTCCCCCGGGGAGTGGGGCCGTCTTGTAGAAGATTTCCCTCCGTAAAAAAAAAAAAAAGGAGTTTTCCCAAAACCTTTACACGGGGCGATTTGCTTTTGTTTATAGGGGTACGCGTGGCAACGAGCGTGGGCCTCGTAGCATTACGAATCGCGACTCTTGACCGAGCACACGCGCAGCGAAGATATATGCTAATTAATAAATTGTTATTTGTTCTTGTTAAACAATTCATAAAACTTTATTTTTACCTCATCAAAACCTAAAGGAGCATATGCAGAATCGGTTTGGTTATCAGCGTCACTATGTGTATTCTATTTAGTGACGTGTTCAATTTAAACACACAGTGCAATGTACATATCAACTTATTTTTTAACCAGTTAACTGTGGCGATCTTTTTGCAAAGTGCGCACCAGTGTGTATCGCGATAATCAAGCAATGACGAGTTAGCTCTCAAGAATTTATGAATCCATCCCAAATCATTTACACTTTTTATTTGTTTATTTCATTTCGTGTTGACCTCTAAACATTTTAAACATATTGCAAGAAGACGACGAAAAATGTAAAGAAAACGGAACTAAAAATATAATGTCAGGATTTAATGTTCAAAAATACAACCGTAATTCACGAAATCTTAATAACGAATGAATCACTTATTTATTACAATTGTCCTCGCAACCGATTTCAAACGATCACTCTTTTCGCTCGCTCCAAAAACAAACGCATCATACATCGATGTCTAATCGATATACATGTATATATGTATAATCGATACGTCATTATGCCAATGCCTTACAACCATTATACGGTGTGAAACATGAAAGGTGCGTAATGAGACCAACACACAAAGAAATGTTTACAATATTACAATTTACGAATTGTAAGACGAGGTAGAAAATGATTGACACGCTAGCTGAGTTCGATTTCAAAAATACTATATATTTTATATGCTGATTCCGTGGGCGAAGTAGTGTCCTTGAGAGAAGGATGTCTTTCCAAGGTCCATAGACGAATGCCCTCTTCTCGTTCCGCGAGGTTTCCTAGTCCCCGCGAAACTTGAGGCTCCAGGGTTGTTTTATGGCCCGGACGTCACAGCGTCAGGCCTCTACCCCATGGTGGACGTGGTAGGACGGCCATGTGCCCGTCGTCCCTGCTTTATTAGGGTGGGTCATTGGGATTTTTGTAACAGAATATAATTTAGTATTCACCAAAATTGCAATTTAAATATCAAATTGTAACAAAATTTTACGCGTGACGGATATAGTCGTCATGACACAAAATTCTGCCACATCTTCATGACGGATATAGTCGTCAAACACACTTAACTGGTTAAGGGAAAAATTCATAGTAGTGCTTATTGGGAGTTTCCTGCATAGAGTTTATATACACTCGTTTACGATGCCATTCAAATTTTTAAATATTTTCTCATATTATTTGTATTTTGTAAATATTTCTAAAAAAATGTTGATAATTTTATAGTGTACGAGACTATTTAACGCTATGGATACGAATGACTTCACTGAAAATAGTGACCAACTTAGTTACAGTAATTAAAAATGTTATATATGACATCACACATGATAATTTAGGGAAGGTTTCACATAAGTTTTCACAAAAGATTGATTTTCATGTTAACTCCGATTTGTCACTAATTTCTCCTTTACTGAATTCACAAAATAGACGCACAGAGAAACATTATGCTTTAATGTATACTCATTTGAAACTACCACTTTATTTGTTGAAAACTAAATACATATTTTATTATATATATTAATAAAAACTATTTGTATTGCTTACTGGAAAATAGCAGTCCATTACTTTCCGTAATTTGCTACAAAACGCTTAATTAAACAGCATTACGTATTAAATGAAACTATTTACTATTAACTAATATCTTCGTAAATTAAATATTATTTATTGAACAAATAAATAATAATTAATTTTCAAATGAAATACAGGCAATATAATTCCACTTGGATGAGTGAACAATACAAAACTTTATTGATGCATTGGCTTCGAAAATTAACAATTCCGAATTTTTCAATCCTAAAATCCCCAGATTTCCATATCTCAAGCTTATCATATTCCTAAATCATTGAATCTCTACATGCTCAAGTTCTTAGTTCTTATTTGTATAATTATCTACTGTAGTGTTTTTTTAACTGCCCGGGAAAATATTTCCTGTAACAGTCCATCTTTATCCCCACTAGTTCTGACATTTGGTATCGAAAAACAAACCACCGCACTACTATAATAAAATAAGTAAATGAATTACCGACTGATGTGACCGCAGCTCAGAACCATTTATATTATGTATTTACATATATTATAACAGTATATGTGAATAATTAAAGGTGAACTGAAAATTTTTCTCGAAACCGAGTTAAATTTCCGAAAGTATATCGTAAAACATGGTTCCTAATATTCTCGTATATTATTCTCAGGATTGTCGAGAATTTCGAGATTCTTGCAACTGTCAGGATTTTCGAGAATTTCGAGAACTTAAATATACTAGTCCTAACAGAAATATGAAAACACTAAATTTTTATAAAAAGGAATTGTTGATATGTCATTAACATTTACAGTTTTGCGAAAGGTAATAATCGTATAACAATATACCCGGACTTATATTACAGCATAAACTTTTTACTTCGTCATTTATGCAGTTTAACTGTCTCGAGAATTCCGGAATTGTCTAGAATCTTAACATTTCCACATGTTCATACATGGTGGCTCACCACATTTTGCCGTCTAGATTTACGTCATTATTATTACTCATAGCAAACAATGTTTCAGATGAAGTTGAATGGTTTTGAGAGGGGTATATGTTGGTGGTATATTTTTTTGTAGATGGACGTGTAAAGGAAATATGAAGGTCATTAATGTTTTTTTAAATGGAATCATATTTTTTATTGCATTAGCTGATACTCCATATTTGTAAACTAGAATATGTGCTTTCACTCATTACGGATCAGAAAATTCGATAATCACTTTGCAAGTAAGTACATAAAGCTTTAATTTCGCAAACACCATAGTGTCCGACTATTAAATCGAGTAACTGTATGTTAGCATCGATGCATTTTCGAGAATCGTTGGAGTCAATCAGCTGTTGCTATTTTGTCTTCGAACGATTTATGAATGGGAACGATGTTCATTATGAATCTGGCCACGGAGTGGGGAAGGCGAGGATGCAGAAAGAGTGAATGAAGTTCGGTATAATTGCTATGAATCGAGCGTAAAAAGAAAAGAATGATGTCGATGGTGTGTTGTTGTCGTTTACGTGCAGAAAGTCGTAAATGGTGCGGTCATTGATAAAACCGAGACAGTTCGAGACATCTTTCGCCTTCTTGTAAGAGAACCAAAATTAACCATTTGGTGCTTACGCCAGAATCTTACTAATATTTAGTAAATTTATTTAACATGTATGTAGTATGTCAGGCCATAAACGTCGGTTTTCACTGCGGTGATCAACGTGTTAACACGTTAACACAAAATCCAGACATTAATTTTATTAAACATTTATGACCTAATATATGCAGAAGATGAAAATAATTGTGAAGTAAATAATAAGACGTTATTAAATTTTAATGATTGAAATATGATACTACATGAGCGTATATGTCACGCAGAAATCAGTGCACAGTATGCAAAACAGTTTTAGAAATATTATTCAAGTTACAAGCGAACGAACAAAATGTTAATGTTAACGCATGAGTAAAAATGGTCCAATTAACAGAAAAGAAATTTTCTTGAAATGTCCATTTCATACGCAGAATAAACGGCGAGTGAATAGTTGAAGATGTATAGTGATTCCACAATTTCAAATATAACACTTAAATATATATACTAAACACAATATTTTCTAAGATAACTTTTAAAAAAATTTCAGTCAGCGAGTTAGATATAATATTTGATGTTTATTCTTTGAATGTGAGCTTGAATTTTATTTTCTGCTAGTAATTCTTTTGTGGTAACCTTAATTTGACGGAGTGGCTTTTCCTAACGATGATTGCCATTGATTCGTTGATTTTTAACGTAATTTGAGTGTCGGAAAGTTCCGTGGGGACTACAGATAGAAGCGAGGTAGATTATTTGGATCTCAATAAGCATAGAATGATGACGGTTATAAACGTATATAAGTTCCCGAATGTACTAGACGAATATTTGTACAGTCTATTTAGATAATGGATACAAAGTTTATTCATTTCAACTATTGCTAATAGCATATTTTTGGACAAAACGCCTACGTTGTCTTAATTTTTTTTGCTTTAACACCTACCATCATTTATTTTCTTAAAATATGTTATTTGATTGCCTTCAACTGAACCCTAATAAACGCTGACATAAAAAAAATGTTTTCTCTTATACGATAAAAATATTAAGAAATAATATATGCGTTCGAATACTTTTGTCATACTCTTTTTGTGTATTTCGACAATATACATGTATGTTTTCTAGCTTTTATAAATATCATACGATTTACTTTAAATTTTATATAATTAACGTTGATACTTATATTCTACTATGTTTCTAAGCCCAAATTCAATTTTTTCAAGCTGCATATGAAATAATTTTATTGTATACTTTTTTTTAATTCTCTATCGATTCTATGAACAAACTGGAAACACCCTGTATACAGTTCTAAACTGCGTCTACATCAATCGGTACCGCTGCACTACGCAATTGTTTCTTTAGATTCGTTAAGCAAATCTCGCAATCGACTTCAAAAACCCCTATCATTTGTCACGTATAAGGAAATTGTACTGTACTTTACATAGATTATTCAAAATATTGTTACGAACACAGTCCAGCGAGTGAGCAATTCTTGGAATTCGTTTCTATTTAGTTGCCTAGAATGTTTTTGTAATTTTGCAATAATTATCGTAGATCGGCGATATAGCGATAGTTTACACGTTTGTTTATTACTAGTTTATATGTATATTAATGAAGATGGAATAAGATATTTTATAATTTTGTTTGCTAGTATAAATCTCATAATCGAAGGTGAAGATTCAACTAAAAAGTGTTTTAATTGTACTAAAAATATTCTTTATGTTTGTTTTTGTCAATCTGAAAAATAAAGAAAAAAAATAAAAATTTTGATTTTATAATTTTACAAAATATAGTTGAAGAAGTTTTCTGCTCTGAAAATTCACAAATTTTTTAATTTTTACATTAATTTTGCATTTTAAAATGTTTAAATTACTATACTATATTCTAAAATTTTTAAAATGGATTGCGTTCATTGGAAAATCAAGTTTGTCATTAAAAATTGATGCACACGATATGACCGATCTTGAAACATAAGAAGTTTGATTTGTCTCCACCAGTGTACTGTAAAATATATTTTATAGAAACTCGAAAATTAATTAAAGAATATCATGTCAGATTGTACGATCGCGAACTCGCGTGGTGATAGATAAAAAATGAAATGAGTTCCTACTCTATCGCTGTGCTCGACGGCAACTTAATGTCGTGAGGATAAGTTTGTATGGTGGTAAAGATTGATGGTGTTTAAACTTAACACTTACAATTAGTTTATTTTAAATTAACTCTTAATTCTAACGATTACAAGTGTGTATTGATGGTTTGATCTGTTCTGATATTTGATTTGTTCTGTCTGAGTTTCGGTGAGTCTCTAAAAAGGAAAACTTTTTGAGTAGGTGTCTGTGGTGGGATGATGGGAAAAGGAGGAAGGTACTATGTAAAAAAGAGGGAATTTTGGAGTTGTGATTGGGTTAGGAGTTCTGGAAATTAACAGGGGTGGAAGTAAGGAGTGGAGGAAAAAAAGTGTCAGTAGGGATGGCAAGGGAAACGGTACTTTTTGGGTTTTTCCGGAAATTTTATTATGGGTCTGTAGCGGTACGCGGATTGGGATAAGGACGGATGACTTCAGTATTGCTTTATGGTAGATGATAAAGTGTATTCCTATATTGCCTTTTTTAGAGTCGATGTTAATGATGTCACAGGTATAGCGACTCTAAGTTGTATGGTGCTGTGCCATCGTACACAGATCAAATGGACATCCTAATAAAATTTTAGTAGAAAAATAATGGAGTTAAAATTTGTAAACACTTTTTACTTTAATAATCAATCAGGTACTTTCAACTTTAATGTTTTATAGTACGGATCAGTAATGGATATTGAAAATTTGTATGTAAAAGTTAACATGGATAAAAAATATAATTAATAGGAAACTATAATTTTTTTAAAATAAATTAAACTTTCATAAGCAAAAACAGGATGCAGATATTTTCATAGACAGTTATCAATACAGTATATTTCCAAATGTAACGTCCCTGGTACTAGACTCAGGTATTTACAGCGCTTATGAAGCAAAGAGCGGCTTTTGCCTGTTAAGCGACTCGTTTTTTACTATAACTAATTCTAAAAGAATGTGGGATCGTGGTGGCGTGTGGTTAAAAAGTGAAATCTACAGGTTAATACCTTTCATTAATTAGGTTTATTCAATTAATAATGAGAAAAAGAGTTATAATTAACAATTTCTTTAGCGAATATAAAAATGTATGTATGACTGAATTCGATAAGCAAATCGGAGTATAATAGACTTGTTGTTGTCGCAAATCGCAGAACGGTAGCTAACTACTTCAATTACGCGGTTCTATAATAATATACGCAACGCAAAAATATTTATAACGCAATTTTACGATGGATCTAGATCCTAACAAAACTGACAGAACAATATTTGGTTAATTATAAAAACTGTAAAATTTGTATTGGACGTGGAACAGTTAGTCCTTGTTTGACTCTAAACTAATTAGTTTCATGACCCTTTTTGTCGGAGCACAAATCGGCACCCAAAACCTGATCGCTTAATTGGGGAGTCTGCGTTAGCTGGCTACTAGAACTACCCAACGATCGAGTATCCAAATGGCTGATACCCGCTGTCCAGTCAAAACTAAGAATCTTGTAGGCTCTTACCAGTTAAAACTGCTCCAATTCGTTGCTTCCTAAGAGGTTCGGCACGTACTACTTCAAAGATTGTTCTGCGCTCGCAGCCTCTGCTGCACGCTCTTTTATACCCAGAGAATTATGGGTTTTTCTCGCTCAAAAAGTATTATTATTTTATTACGCTTTATTTAGTCGCAAATATATATTAGTTTGATTAATAAAAATACGCTTTGATTTATTATTAATTAGTTTTTCACAAGTTTTCCCGTTAAATCGCAGTTTTAATGATTTTTAGATACGTGAATTATAAGTGTTTCAATAGAAGAAATAATTAATTACAAACAATACATAAAATAATAGCTAAAAATATAACGCAATTTATAATAGGTTAATAATTAATAATATATATAATATATGTTCAATAACGCGATGTTTGATCGTTAATCTTTGGATTAACTCCCGCACTTTTCGCGTTTCCTTACTCCTTTTACGGTAATAAGGATGATTCAATATGTTATCAATGCTCTTTTTCTGATTGTACGATAACGCTGCTCCGTAACGAAAGCTAATCGACTATATGTGATCGTCAATTCAAAAACTAAACTCTGAATATGTCTTTTCGTTATAGATTCAAGTAATATTTACAATTGTCTGAACTGAACTTATTCTCTTATCGGTTTCTTGTAAACCGATTCATCTCTCTGTCCTGTCCAATCTGATTAGCGATTGAGCTTCCGGAAGTTGGTCTAACATGAATGTCATCAAAGTTTATTGTCTAGTTGAGCATTTATGGCCTTTTGCCGCTCCGTCGCTCCCGAGCTTTCGCTCATATCGGCAGGTGTTCGAGTCATAGACCCACCACCGCACAAGAGTCGGAGCCCAGTCCAATCCGCGGGTTCCAAAGACATCACCTGACTCCATTGCCTGCTGTAAGGAATTTTTCTCTAGGCCCCCGGCTTCCCTGAGACTGGCTTTGGGACACCAGCCTCCCGAACCTCGACTCGAATATGACAGGTTAGTTTTGAACAACCGTAGACACTTCCATTGTATGCCCGCCATAAATCCTATTGCTGTGGTGCACGTGGTAACTGGTATATGGTTCAAGCCCGATACATTGGGAATCCACGTCCTTGAAGTATGCTTAATGAGAGGACCCCTTGATAGGTCTCATCTCTGACTTCGCGGAAAGCACCACAAGAGGCTTGGTGAAGACACGGGACAGAGATTCAGAGATGGTGCAAGCCAGTTCAGAATGTCGAGAATCAATTTTCAAGACAACAATTACAAAGATTATTTGAAAAAATGAATGGACTGTATTGCTTGTTCGAACTATATATTTGCAACTCCACGGAACAATATAAATATTTAAATGATAATTTATAATACCTTTGTTTCGAAGTATATCCACTGTCTCTTTCTAACTAACGCGCGCACTACCGATCGGTGATCTACTCTAAACAATGTTGCACGCGTGAGCTACCCCATCCCATTTCCACGCGAATTTATACGGTGCAGTCGATAATTTGAATAGAAAAAGATATACGGATTAGGATGCTTCTTTATTTATCGACAGGATTACTGTGATGTTCCCGGGGACGTTACACAAATATAAATACCAAATATTTCAGAATAGTTGTAACTTTATTCGGAAATCGTAAATCGAACAAATTAATAATTTCTTGACGAGAGGTCATTTATTTTTTTTATTCAATTCAAATTACACTTTATGAAAACTGAACTTCAGATGTTCTTTTTTATTTTTTATTTTTTACTTTTTTTTATTTATAACTTTAGATGTTAATTCTATTTCAATTAGTTATAAATGTATTTCAAAATATGAGTACGTATGAGTCTTAGCAACTTAGTTTTTAAATCCTGATAATAGTTGTTTAAAAACCGGATTAACCATTAAAGGAATAGCTATTCATGTGCGTTCATAAGCTTAAGTTTTTGGAAGAAAAATCTTCATTCCATTTCAGTTCAATATAAATGTAAATTTACAAGAAATTTTATTTAAAATGATATTCAGGACTAAACATCGATAAATGTGTAAAATACGTTGATTTTTATATTATATAGCACCGTTGAAAAACAAGATTATACATTTTTGATAAACACTTCAAGACTGAACGGAGTTTAAATATATTTACAAGTTGCATATAATTTTATTCATACGGATATATTCCTGAATATTTCGGTAATAATATTATGGTTTATTACGAAAAATATATAAAATTATATTTTAAATTGTGGACTTCCTTGTTTCCGAAATTTTCAGGTATTTAACAAATCAGAAAGATAAAATTTTTCCAAATCAATACGGCCATCTTACCTCTTCTTTTCCCTTCACTACTTTTGTCTACATTGCTTGTGGCTTTGTAATCCATCCACAGACTTCTAGGTCCATGATAACGATCTGCTGAATAATAAATGAATCTTAGAAAGTGAAATGCCTTTAACAGTAAATTTCCGAAACCCGCAGAAATCACGGATCCCAGATTTTTATTTTTAATTATATTAATTGTTAAGAAGCTTTTGTCAAAATATACGTTAACATTCGTCGAGATGAAGAATCATTGTATACGCAGACTTATGCTTCCATTATATAGTTAATTTTACAATTTAGTTTCAATTTAAACATAATGTAGGCTTAAAGATTCGCAAAATCTCTCCGCGACAATCTGAAATATCGCAACAATTCGCGAAAGATATTTGATTACACGATACGATCGTCTGTTAATTATGAGATGCTTTAAAGCAGTATTGCGTATGAATTCGTGGTAACGGGTTAAAGTTCAGTCGTCGGCACCCAGTCCTTGATCTTGTTCCCGAGATACGTCCGATTAACGGGCATCAGCATTTTCACTGTACGCATTCCTCGCATGTCCCGTGCATACTCTTTCATCCGATATGCACGGTTGCATAACGCACGATGAAATACGTAATAATCCTCGGTGCATCGTGTGAGCCGATTGGATATCGAGCGTTGCACGGAGCACGTGCATACGTATCCCTACATTATTCCCTGAGATTCAACGGCGGTCTTGTCGTTGACGGTTAACCGTTTTCATTGCTCGTCAAGAGTAGAGAAAGAACGGAATCCACTTGGAGGCTTGGAGGCTTGCACGAATGCCCACGCCCTTCCGACAGAACGATTTCCTATCGGACATGCAAACTCTGACTTACGTGTCAGTCGATGGACAGGTTTCCGCAATAAGGAAGCGAACGTTATGATCGATCTCTCAGTCCTGACAATGCACGTAGATTATTTCCAATGATCGTCTCTTTTCTTCTTTCGTTGGTAGATCCATCTTTCCTTTTCGCTTTTCAAGTTCAACCAGCTGTGACCAACTGGACCCGAGAAAAGAACTATCCCTGGCAATCTGTAACTATGCGTACACCGGAATGACCAGTGTCGTATTCGCAACGATTAGGTTAGTCGTGTTTCGCACGTTTCGATGAGCCACGCACGTTAGACGATCGTACACGAGATTAATCGTGTAACGCCGTTTGTGATACACCATGATGATATCGCTTCGAAAGTAGTTACGTTTCCCATCGTGTTGTGTTTACTTCTTCTCTTGTTGGTCGAGTTTCTTCTATTCCTTCTTCGAAGTCACATGGGAGGAACATCTTGCAGTTATGTAAAATGAGAAAACACGGAAATCATGTGTTGATGCATGTATTCGTTCCTAGGAAACTGGTTTATTTACTTATTTGGAAAATTAATTGACACCTTCTGTCATAATATTGTCAGAAACAGATACACTATCTATTTAAATATATAAAAACTGAATATTTTTACCAGCTAATAAAAGTTTTACCGGTTTTATAATAACCGGTTATAATAAAAACTCCATAGAAGTTCCCAAGGGAATACTTTAAGGGCCATGCAACAAGTAAGTAATTATTCTGTAAACAATTTTTTTTAACTTCGCAGATCTACCGACTTCTTGTGTTTAAACGATAGGGTTTGAATTGCTGCCTTAACGCTTTAAAAATATAAAGAATAATATGAATAAGAATGTAAACAATTCATAATTTATAAACTAGTTATAGGAGCTATAGAGAGTCTTCTCACAAAAGTTAAATAAGAAAAAGTTTTAGAATGATTATAATTTTTTTGCAAATAGGCAGTTAAAAAATGAGATTTAATGATGATCCGGCAACTATTTAGTAATATGATAAGATTTTGTTCTGGATAAATGTACACAAAATCTGAAATACTTTAGAAGATTAATAGAAATAACTGGTAGTTCTTTATAAAATGATGTTTCTATATAAATTCATAATTTTATAAATTCTTTATAAATTCTCTATAAAATTATGTCTACGTTATGAAAAAGTTTAAAAAATGTCCAGTTTAGAATCATCCGCGCGATCTTTCTGAACGAACGAACAAAGTAGAGATAGAAAGCGTGTAAGGAGATCGCAAACAGTAAGAATCCAGAGAATTTTCAGCGCGTCCCGAAATACTTGGCACGCTTGCTTTTGCAACAGTTGCTTCATGCGTTATCGAGATCCTGCTTGTCGATAATCTCGCGAAACCGAGAAGACCTGACAGGAGCACTGCTCCTCGCGTTCTTGTCCGCTGGGCGTGCACAGTTATCGGACGCGCATCCTCACGAGGATTCGCCAGGATTCACCGCTTCCTTGACGCGTATTATATGTAGGTATGTACAATCAACAGTGAATCTGCTTTCTCCAGAAAAAATATGACATTCAAGGGGAAACAAGCATCTGCCTTAATTGATTTTTGAGTATTTCAAAATTTGGAAATGGGTTAAAAATTTAAGGACTTTGGGATTGAATATCTACAGGTATGGGAATTGAAATTCTCTGTAATATAGGTATTTGGCGATTTAGAAATTTGGGAAACGGTATGTAGGAAGCTAGGAATCTTGAGATTTTGAGATTTAGAAGTTTTAGAATACATTGATTTCGGGATATAGGGATATTAGAATATACGAATTTCGGAATATAGAGATATTAAAATATAGACATTTTAAGACATAATGATTTGAAGATATAGGGATTTTAGATAGGATTTCGGAACATACGGAGGTCGGAATATAGGGATTTCGAGATATAGCGCTTACAGGATATAAATTTCAAGATATAACAATTTTGGGACATAGGAATTTTGAGATATAGAATTTCGGTATGTAGGGATTTCCGAACATAGGTTTTGCGGAAAGTAAGAATTTCGAATCAAATAGATTTCAGGATATAGAGATTTCGAAAAAATTTTGTATTTTGTAATACGGAAAATTTGAAAAATTGAGAATTTCAAAACTTGCAAATTTGAAAATCGAGTAATTTCCAAACTTATATAAGTAAGGAGGAGTATTTATCTAAAGGAAATTTCTGTCACAGTTATGTATGCTAGACTTTCTTGAAGAAGGTAATGTAGAAAAAGGTCTCATTGTTCACTACAATACTTGTGAACGTCAATGTGTTATGTCTACTTTGCATGGGGTGGGATAGTAATTAGTAAAATATGTGACGGGTACGATTCTGCACTACGTATTTCCTCATTACTACGCACTATACACTATTAATTATACATATATACAATTAATTATTATATAAATCACGAATGTATTTTTCAATGGAACAGAACAGAAATTTTTAATTGAAATATTACACTATATCATTCTTATAATATAATATATATTATTATAATATAATATATTGTATATATTGTTATAATTCATTATTTATTATTAATGATTAAAAATATGAATGATGATTTAAAAGATGTAATTTAAAGTAAAATTTGAATATTTTAACATAAGTCGAATATTATATTATACAAGAAAATACAGTTATTTAATATTCCATCATTTCTAATCTTTTAATATTTCATAAAAATTCTGTACCTGCAGGGACAATATATTGCCCAATAATGTTAAACTGCTTATATCCGCTCACTCAGTAATCAGTAATCAGTCACTAACACTAGTTACTAAAGGCGATCTAGCAAAATATAAACATGCACCTCCGTTTCTAGAATGCATCAAGTATCAATAATGTTATTAAACTGAATAAAGTCTGCCACATAATTTTAAAAAGAAATTGCCTCTTGCCTCAAATAATTTGGCCACTCATTGTATGTTTTGTAGTCCAGATGAACCGAAAATCCGAATAAACGAAGTATCAGTATTTATAAAGAAAGGCATTTACTCGAAAAATATGTACTGATATCTCAAACAAAGATTCAGCAATGTACTTGGACGAGGTCAAACAGTTGTCGCGATGTTACCCATCGCGGATAAGAGTTACGTCGACCATATTCAGGAAGAGAAGCCAAACTGTTACATAACGGAGGTGAAGAAGAAGATGGCGAAAAAAACGCGTGCATCCCATTACGTAGCGAGAAACGCGAATCGCCGGTGCACAAGCGTAATCGTGCGTGCACCTTGATTCGCGTAAAGGACACGTTAGTTCGCGTATGGACATGTACACCGTACATGGGATGACACGGTACACTCGTGTTTGTATCCGCTTACGCACGCACGCACGGACAACATGTGCTTGTAACGTGAGAACTTTGTCTTCTTTTCGATCTCACCTCCCGTTTTAGCCGCGATTTCCTTGGGTGGACGCGATCCCGACCGATGTAACAGGACTTTCGGGGACCGCGGAATTTATGACATTGGCAAGTAATGTGTTGCATAAAATGAAATGGAATTCGCACGGCATTCGGTAACGTCGTTTCTGCTTATTGTCCTTCTCGTATAAGGGGGTAGTTATTTTTATGCGAATCGTGCCGTGAACGTGGGATTGGGGGAAAAAGTTATTTAGAAAGTATCTCGTGTTCTTATATGGTGTGATGCATAAATATACCAACCCTTCATATTTTCAATAATCTGAGCTTTTCGTAGGAAATTATTGTCAGTATTCCTGAAATAATAATTTGTAATTTGTAAGCAATAAATTGTGTAAAAAAAATTGATGTATTTAAGCTGGTTTACATAAATGTTTGGACTTGTATTTTAGAAAGTTCGTAAATTGTGAACATTGTAAAATTCACACGTGCAACCCAGGACGAAGACTTATTGTAGTTAGGAATAATTTATTAGCTTAGGAAAAACATCGCTTAAAAACTAAATGGTTTTAGTGGGCCATAAATTTGGCCATCTGTACTTAGTCAGGATGGGTCATGGGGTGCTCGGCTTCAGGGTGAAGTGTTTGGGACTTTCTAGCCGCGCCACTTATGCTGTATCTGAGGGACCAGAGGCGTGGATTTTTTAACGAATCGCGGAAAAGATGACCGCCCTTTTGCTGAACAGGAACGCAAGAAATCACCCAATCACAGAAGTCGCCCCCATTGACAGCCCTCCTAAAAGTTAATAAAAGGACAGAATATTTCGGAATATCTCAGAATCGTTAAGAATCGTACAGAACAATTTAAGAACCTTGTTAATCACGTCGCGCGGACTCGTGACAGAATATCGGACACAGGCGTACTCCTGTCATTCACAATTTTTTATGAGCGAACTCTCGAACAATTTATAGTTGTTAATTTATTGAAACTTGGTTGTAATTTTTACAAGTTTTTAGTTTTAAATTAAAGAACTTTTACACAGTGCATCTCGATATTTACTTAAAATTTCCGGGTGCACAAACATAAAAGTTGGTTTGTAGGTGCTTCATAAATATATTGACCTTGTATATTCACTTTATGTTGGCGTTATCGAGTTTCATAAATAAACAAATTCATTAAGTTAGCTTCATTTGTTTCGTTTTACATTTGTGAGATTCCCCTATTTGGGTGTCGATAAAGATGTAGATCTGACAGTTTCGACGGCGAGTTATAAATGAGCCTGATTCACAAAGATGAAGATTTTCGACAGCGTAGGAGAGAGAGTTCGTCGATTAAGAAACTTTCTCATGTAAAGATGTCGTACAGTTAAAAATGCAGGTCCATTAGTAAGGCCATACATAAAATGCATACCTGCAATTTCTTCATTAGAGTAATACGCTGGCATTTTCAGCGATACTATGTAACGGTGTAATACTCGATAGATCCGCAATCGCTGGTTGACGACAACTCACTGATTGCCGATGAAATCTTCTGTCATGAAGTCTGTGTGGAAATTGAATGAGGAGACTTAAATCGCCGTTTATTAACACTGTGTTAAAAATGACACGCGATGACGGAAAGCAGCAAGTCAGTCATGACGTTAATATATAAAAATGCTTATATATTAGAAACTATTGACATTTTGACCTACGCTTTCTAAGACTTTTTTTACTCACAAGGGAACATATCCAACTCCGACACGCCGATTTTGATGAAACTTATGTGAGATATAGTTCTCAAAAAAATATTTGACACGTATTTTTTTTATCGACCATTGTTCACATTGAAGGGGTGAATATAGCCCTCGAAGTTGGGGGCTGAAATCATGTTTTTGGGAATATCTCCGGAATTAAAGAAGATAATTGGATTCATTTTCTTGTAAATTGTTCGTCTTTAAATAGGAAA
Source organism: Megachile rotundata (assembly GCF_050947335.1). Taxonomy (NCBI): domain Eukaryota; kingdom Metazoa; phylum Arthropoda; class Insecta; order Hymenoptera; family Megachilidae; genus Megachile; species Megachile rotundata. The sequence continues at coordinate 2,067,939 of NC_134986.1, forward strand.
TTTTTGTGCGTACAAAAATTTCAATAAACTTTATTTGTTGAAATAATATTTTGAAAATTTATAATTTTTGTTTAAATTTTTGCACTAAATGTTGATCTATTTTTTTGCAACTTTGTGTACGTAAACTATGGATAAAAATAGAGGATATGTGTTTTTGGAATTTGTTGTTTGTTGCAATGTTTATTAGATATATAATTTAAAATCACCTCCTGTGAAGAGGGGCAATCAGCATTTTTATTAAAAATTTCATTATTTTTACAATCTTTTGCAATATTTTAGACGTTTTATACCTCTTCATATGCCGTTAATTGATTTCTGAATAATTATTGTAAGCGTCGTAGGTATGAGCGTGACAAGGTTATAATCAACGCCGTAAGGAACATAGGCTTTTATGGGCAATATTGTTAAAAAATAATTTAATTTAATTCTTAGTTTCTTAAAAAATCCCAATGTTTCCAAAAGTTCTGAATATTTATTTAGATTGAAGACTTTACACCTGTAAAAGTATGAAAGCATTATTGGCCATAAAAGCCAATTTATTTATTTATTAGATAATGCATATAAAGTACTAACTAAAAGAAATAAAGGTCCAATACTCAAGCGGATTTGCCCCACTTCTAAAATTAAAGAATTTTTGTAAGCGTTAATTAAACAGATAATGTTGCAGTTCTTCAATTCTTCTTTCCTTTACTTTCTTCGAATCATTTTGATCTGAATTGTCTTCATATTCTAATCCTGGCTCATGCCTTTTTGTGTTTTAACAATTCTCATAGGTCTTATTTCTATGCATTTAATGCAAATAGTAAAATTCTTTGGAAATGAGGACTTTATTGGAGTGGCATTATTATCTAGAGAAATATATTCCTTTTGTTGTTATTAACTACCAGCTACACTTTCAAACGCGTTATAGTAATTGTCGCTGAAATAATTCTGAGCCATACTTTTTTTTAATAAAATAAATTACAATTCGTAATTAATTTTCAAATTATAGTGAAATTGTTACGAGATTTTGTGCACCAATCTTGAAACAAGAACCGCGTCGACTTTATTGTGTATTTATTATAGTTACAGAATTAGATTTATTATAAATTTATTATTGTAAAATGAATTATAACGTACTTGCAAACTGATAATAGAAATCAGTAACTGTAGATGGGCAGACTTATACCACATCCTCACTCATATTGAGGTTACCATCAATATTATGCAATTTGTATTTCCTTGCAGTATTATTAATGTTATTAAAATTTACTGAAGGTAAATTGTACGCTTATGTTATTGGCTAAAAATTATTTCAAGCTCACTCAGATGGATTTGCACCACTTTCAAGATAAACAGTTTTTCAATACCGGTTTTTAAAATCGTCATTAAATAAATGAAGAATGAAACATGAAGTGATTTGTACGATTACTGTCTACCTTAACAAAAGTTAACATTTTGAAAACAACATTTTAATAATTTCTGTAATTTGAAATAAGAAATATGACAATAAGAAGCTCTATTTTAACACATTCTGTAAATGGAATGTTAAAGTAAGGGTATTTATCCTTGTGGCTTTAGAAATATTTACATCGTTCGTATAACTATCAGTATCGTGTTATGTTCAAAGAAAAGTAGAATAAAAGAAATATGTATTGAACCGCTCAGTGCAACTATACATAGGGAAGATGAATGATCTGTCCAAGCCGGAAGTTATTTTGTTTCATTGCAACATTAACGTGTGTTCGAACAAGTTTTACTTCAAGCTGCAGCTGCTTAGAAAATTGTAGCAACATGTGTTAAAATATTTTCTATTTATATCTCTACAGTTTCTTCTTTATTTGTATTTTTCTCTGAAGCAGCAGTTTTGTTTACTATCATATCGCAAACATTTTGTGAGCGCTGTTATCGTAGGCTGATTTTTTATTATTGTGTCTGGAATTCGAACACACGTATATATATTATAAATATCCAGTTGGATATTGTTATTAATAATTGCAACCCACGGTAAGCATAATAAGCAAATTCACCTGTCTTAATACAATCTTCTATCATTACATTATTCTCTCCAATTCAACCAATTTACGGAAGAAACAAATTAAACTTCTTTAAAAAATAATATAAGTGTATGTAGACTTCTGTTACTTCTTTCAAAAATAATATAAATATAAGTATATGTAGAGATAAATAAAAAATATGATAAGTATACATAGAAAGCATTGATTCTTTGCACTCGTATATCGAGTGTAGCTCGATATCACATTTCTTTTGAATCTCATTAATAATACAGATAAATAAATTGGTTGAATATACATATTTTCATTTATTTACTACTTATAATAAATGAAAAATATATTTGTTACATACCCCACACTATTGCAATACATTTTATCGAGAATTCCTTTCTTGATGTATTTTGCAAATGAAGGAATGAAAAGAATTAAACGATAACGCAAGTGTATATAGAAATAAGTTTATTATTACCATACATTTTGTAGTCAAATAACTGATCTATCTAATGTTACTAACTGTATTTAACTAAAATCGTTTCTAGTTTTTAATTATCTTGTCCTGAATAACGATGGCTTTTTTGTCTCACCTTTCCTCCACATAAAAAATAACATATGCTTGCCATATAAAGTATATTTTTATCCATAATAATTTGCGAGGTATTTGAAAGGTAGTTTCAATGGTCTCAATTTTCAAAGGGACAATTCCGGCCCTTATGCTTGGATTACCAAAGCTATACAAAGTACGTATCTATTCTTTTTGGCTGTTCGATAAATCTGTACAGTTATGTGAAAACGAAAGTTTGTTGTTTCGACGTAAAAGGGTATAGAAGCTTTGGAAAAATATATTTATCCTCCTCAAAGGAATATAAAATCGATATTTCACTCAGTTTTCGATATCACAATTTATACATATAATTTATACATATACATATTATCAAAATTATTGGATGTTTATACTTTTGTTGAACATTGTAATGCATAAACGGTTACCATTATAATATTATAAATGATACCAATTAGTACACGCTATTTATAAATGATATTAATAGCGTTCCATAAATTCATCGGTCTTTAGAATTTTTAAACCATGCAACGATATTAAATAAATTATGTATTGTTTGTGTAAGAATTAATACAATTTTTTAAATGGAATCTTGTAACAAAAAACATGATTGCAAAAGTAAATTATTTAAGCGATGCTAATTGGACAGATTTAATTAAAAATATGTAAATGTAGTGAAAGTTAGTGGTATTCCATTTTAAATGAAGTTATTTATTGGGGAAACTAAATGTCGGCTGCGGTTCCTGAATATGTATAACTACTGTTATATAAATATAAATATAAATACTGAATATAAATACTGTTGGATGAAATAGACACAGTGACGATCCAAAAGTCACAAGTATGTGACGAAACAAAAATTTATTCGTTACTAATAGTATGTTTAATTGAAATTTCTTAAACTATATTCAATACGACGTAAGTCTGCTCCAATATGAAATCATTAGGTCTACTCCAATATGAAATCATTAAAATGTTTTCATTAGGAAAATCTTTACTTATGGTAATTTCATAGACATGCTCTTTTCATGTATCAAAACGTTAACTAGCTGACCTATAATTCTCTGTCATAGAATTACATGTTAAGGACACCTCGTGTTCAAAAAATATAGCAATAGGGCAATATATGTGCTAACGGTAATTACTTTACTATTTACACTTTTTTAAATGTAAATCTAGTAAATTTCAGTCTTATCGTGGCAACCGATCTGAATAGACGTGTGTCCGACACGTGTATGGATCTAACCACGGATTTAGAGTCAAATGATATGCTTACTGAAACCGAAACGCTAAAAACCTACAGGACTTACTTACAGGAAATGAACAACACAAGCCATACTCCCAATAATTCGCCTACTAAATGGTTAACGGACATTCCAATATCAAATTCGTTCGAAATCCTTTCCAAATCAGACAAACAAACAGCAGAATCTTCACGAACCATACAGCCAAAACCACCACCAATTTTCATAGAAGCCCAAATAATCGACCCACTAAGGAAACTTCTAGAAGAAACTATTCAAAATGATTACACCATCAAACAATTATACAACAACCAAATCAAGGTTCAGACTAACACGCCAGAAGACTACAGGAAACTGACTGCAGCTCTAAAGATAAAAAATGCCAATTACCATACATACCAACCCAAAACGGACAGAAGCTATAAAGTGGTTCTGAGAGGCATTCACCCAAAAACAAATAAGGATGATATCAAAAATCAACTCGAACAACTAAACCACAAAATACGTTCAATAAACAATATAACCCAATACGATACTAAAAAACCACTCCCACTATTTATCATAGAACTTGAACCACACACTAATAACAAACAAATCTACAGTATTAACAGACTTTTAAACACAGTAGTTACTTTCGAACCACCTAGGGCAAAAAGAGATATTCCACAGTGCAGTAGATGCCAATCGTATGGCCATACAAAAAACTATTGCAATAGAATTTCAGCCTGTGTTAAGTGTGCAGAAAATCACCTCACGAAAGACTGCCCAATTAAAGGCCATACAGACAATGTCAAATGCATCAACTGCCACGGCAATCACCCAGCTAGCTATAAAGGCTGCACCACCAGAAAGCAGCTTCAACAGAAATTGTTTCCGCAGATAAGGCACAAATCGTTACAAAACCAACCAGGTTCATCTAACAGACTTACCAAAGTCACCAGTCACTTTGAAAATCAGGCCAACACTATGACCTATGCACAGGTAACCAGCAACAACTGTCACTCACAGGTAAATACAGTCCTAACTAACAAACATAGAACTACAGCAACTGATACCCCAACAGACATGAGCGATATAAAAACTCTACTTACTGAATCCGCTAAAAATACGGAAATCCTTATAACCATGTTTCAAGAACAAACTAACTTACTTAGACAGCAAATGCAACAAATAAACACAATGCTAGAACTACTCTCAAAACTAATGCTTAACAAACCACACAATGGACCATAATCTTAAAATTGCTGTCTGGAACGCAAACGGGCTAGCAAAACGAATGCAAGAACTAAAAGTATTCCTCACGATGCACAACATAGACATAATGCTAATTTCGGAAACGCACCTAACCGACAAGCACTGCATAAAAATCCCTTCATATGCAATATTGGATACGAAGCACCCACTAGGTAAAGCCCATGGTGGTACTGCAATAGTTATAAAAAATAACATCAAACACTATCTTCACAGCAAAATCAATCTCCCTCACTTCCAATCAACAGTAGTAACAGTTAAAACAGCTAATCGCACAATAAACTTTGCAGCTATTTATAATCCACCTAAATTTAAAATCTCAGAACAAGAGTATACCGACTTCTTCCATTCCCTTAATTCCTCATTCATAGCTGGGGGTGACTACAATGCAAAAAGCCCTCATTGGGGATCAAAATCCACTAACCCAAGAGGTAGGTGCCTCGAACAGGTGATAAAAAAACTCTCCCTTGAGGTCATATCGACGGGTGAACCTACATACTGGCCCCAAGCAATGGAAAAGACACCTGATCTTCTTGATTTCGCTATCTCCAAGGGTATTAATAAAACCCACATAATCGCTGAATCTTGCCTAGACCTAAGCTCGGACCATTCACCTATCATATTGAAGTACAATCAAAAGCCTGCACTCATCCACAAATCATTAACAATGTACAATAACAGAACCGACTGGAATTCCTTTAGAAATGAAATAGAAGCAAACTTAGATTGTAACATCCCTCTTAAGACTCCCGAGCAAATTGACTTAGCTGTCGATAACTTGAATAATATCATTCGTAAAGCTATTACAAAAGCAACACCTCCAACCACCGTATTCCACCATACTGCAACACTTCCGAACTACATATTACAGAAAATAAAAGACAAAAGAAAGCTCAAAAAGACCTGGCAAAAACAGAAAACTCCATACAACAAAAAACTTCTAAACGCAGCTACTAAAGAATTAAAAACAACACTCCAAAACCACAATAACCAGCAGTTCAACAACTTCATTACCAACCTATCCCCATCTAAGGACGCAGACTATTCACTATGGAAAGCCACACAAAAAATGAAACGCCCTATACGCTGCATACCGGCTATCAAGTCGGCAGCGGGCAAATGGGCTAAATCAGACTCAGAAAAGGCCGAAACTTTTGCCGAACACCTATATGAAACCTTCCAACCCCACTCATCCGATAACCCATGCCCACCGGACGAAATACCGAACTTTACCGAACCGCCAAACACAACAGGTGATGAAACAATTTGCAGAATAAAGATAAGCGAAGTGAAAAGAATCATACATAAAATCCAAATTAAGAAAACTCCAGGACATGATGCCATTAACGGCAAAATTATCAAGGAACTACCTCCTAAGGCTATAAGGTACCTAACCATACTATTCAATTCTGTGCTAAGAATAAAATATTTCCCTAGCCAATGGAAAATAGCTCAAGTTGTCATGTTACTCAAACCTGGGAAAGATCCACATCTTACTACTTCATATAGACCGATTTCGCTACTTCCAATCATGTCTAAAATCCTAGAAAGAATAATACTAGTTAGAATGAATACAATCATAGCGGAAAGAAACCTCATTCCTGATCATCAATTCGGTTTTCGCAATAAACATGCAACCATCGAGCAAATACATAGGATATTGAACAAGGTTATTACATGCTTCGAAAACAAAGCATACTGCTCTGCCGTCTTTCTAGACATCGAGAAGGCCTTTGATAAGGTCTGGCATCGAGGCCTGCTGTATAAAATAGCAACCAATTTTCCTCCGCCATACTACCATCTCATAAAGTCATACCTAACTAATAGAAAATTTCAGGTAAAATACCAGGACGAATATTCCAAACTGTACACGATACACGCTGGAGTCCCGCAAGGCAGTGTTTTAGGGCCGATTCTCTACAATCTTTACACCTCTGATATACCAACATCACAGGATACTTCATTATCGACCTTCGCGGACGACACTGCTATTCTGGCTATCCACATCGACGTTAACACTGCAACACAACTTCTGCAACAAAACTTACATACCCTCGAAATGTGGTTCAAACAATGGAAAATAAAAGTTAACGAAGGAAAATCCAATCATATAATATTTACACTTAGGAAACAGAAATCTCCTGTCGTACATCTAAATGGTAAAATTATTCCTCAGACCAACGTTGTTAAATACCTAGGTATGTACCTTGATAGCAGGTTAACATGGAAACACCACATCCAGAAAAAAATTCAACAAATTAAAATCAAACGAAGAAACATGGGATACTTAACAGGCAGAAACAGTAAACTAAGTACTGACAACAAACTCTTAATCTACAAGACAATTATTAAACCCATATGGACATACGGGATTGAACTCTGGGGTACAGCTGCCAATAGTCATGTAAAAAAGGTCGAGGCACTCCAATCAATAATATTACGTACTGTGGTAAACGCCCCGTGGTACATAAGAAACGAAGATCTTAGAAAGGACCTTGGAATCGAATCAGTAGAAAAGGCCATCCACCGTTTTGCAAACAAATATAAACAGAGGTTGACAAGGCACCCTAACCAGCTAGCTCAATACTCATACTCTCTAGAAATCATCAGAAGACTTCATAGAAAACATCCGAGTGATCTTATAGACAACAATTAGTATTGTCTAAAACATATTCAAAGGTATAGACCACTGGGCATATACCTACAAGTTCTTATGTACGCTCCGTTAAAACAATTTACCAAATGTTTATACTAAACAAATTGTAAATTAATCGAGGAAAAAAAAAAAAAAAAATCTAGTAAATTTAATAATTTAAATGTTAAATTTAAATGTAAATGTAAATCTAATTCACATAATCATCCTACCCGTTAAGTATCAAATAAATATATACAATATAGGTTAAGGGGTAAAACCATTCTAGGATTTTCAAAAAATCAATTTTTATTGCTTAAACGATATTTTAGGGTCATAAAAACAGAATGCCATTTGATTAATAGTGGAAAACAAATTTTAAAAGATTCAATTATCAATTTTGCCGCAGCGCCTCGGAGCACGCACTCAGTACTCATGTGTCGTGTTGCGATTCATTGCTTTTGTATTACTTTTACCATTTAAAATAATAAGTTTACTTGTTACCTACAAAACAAACGGAAGTATCCAGAAAGGTAGAGGAGGTGGCAAACATCGATCTGGATAGCCAGATGTATAGTGCAGGCATTGCAGATTAGAGGTGAACAGAAAATTCAAGGATTAAAATGTTCATAAAAATTTAAACGCGTTTTTCTAGAAACCACTTCCTTCATACTGAGAGGACGGATTTCTCGGTGACTATTGCATGGATTGAATTGAAATTTTTACAGTAGCTTCACAACAATATTGTTTTTGGAAGTAGGTAGCTGTTTTTTGATTGAATGTAAACTTTTTTTTTATAAATAATTCAATGCTCATTTTTTATGCAAAAAATCGATTCATTTCTTAAAAAGCGCACAACTTCTACAAAAATTAATTAATCAAAAAAGCCCTACGTACTTCTAAAATCAATTGTATATAGATTTCAAATTTTTTTGATTTTTCATTCTACGACTCATATGTACATATATGACGAGGAATCCGTCCTCCTGTGGCGGTGTTTTTACAAAAGCTGTTTCCCCCGATGGGCTCTGTTGCCCCCATTTTGTACGAGAATGATAATAAAAAAATTATTTTTCGTAGCTCAATATGTGTTAAATAAATTCTTTGAAAAGAAATTCTTTTCCGTTTGTCGTTCTTCCAAAATAAATTGTCAAATTTTGGTCTTTTTTTCGGGCTCTAGAGTGGTTTTACACCGTAAGAGATGTATTTACTATTGTCTACCAAATTACTATCAACTTAAATTATTTTATTATAAAAACAAATAAACACTATAAAGTTGAATACTGTAATTCGTACTACTTAAAAACAGCATTTATTTCTTTTTTTGAAAAAGTAAAAATGTCAATCTTCTCAACTAGCGAAAGAAAAAATGAGATATTAAAGAAAAGGCAATAACTATAATATTAAAGTTCGTAAGATAATAAGATATTGTAAACATTTTTTTTGTATGATCATGATTATGTATCGATTTTGTATATCAATTGGGCATCGATGCGGATGTTTTGGGGCGAGCGCGAATATAGCAATCGTATGAATTGATTGCGAGAATTTTTGTTATAAATAAGTAATTCATTCGTTATTGTGATTTCGCCAATTATCCACGTATTTTGAAAATTATTAAATACTGGCATTATTTTAATATTTAAATCCTTTTATTTTTCATTTGTCTCTTATAATGTTATATTTCACATAGTATAAAAATCATAGAAAATCTTCGATCAAACGTCAAAAAATCATTAAGTTTTTGAATTCAATATTTGGATATGTAGGCATTTATTGGTTCCGTATTATTTGTGTGATCTATTAATGATTATAGTTATTCCTTGAAGTGTGAACGGAATGAATAGGGGTTGCAAGTGGTGTCGTGTGTTCATTTAAGAACGCATCATTGCTGTGAATGTTCGTTTAATTTTCAGTCACTCTTATGTTATCCTTGAACTATTAAAGGGTCATTACACGCCAAATCGATCACTTTTGGAAGTCACCATCTCCGATTTTGCTCTAATCGAAATATGTTGTAGTCCATGTGAAATTGGGGGGGGGGGGGGTTTAAGTCATCATTTTGCCGGTTTCGAATTTGTTAATGAATGACAGGTCGTCAAAGTTTGCAATTTTTGCCCGTTTTGGCGAAAATGGGGTCCACTTGGGAATTTTTTTCTCAGAAACTACTGAACCGATTTAGCTAAATTTTTGTTTTGTTTTATTCGTGAAGGCTTGGGCTATTTTAAAATATTTTTTTTAACTTTGTCAATTTGTTATAAAATGTTGAAAAATTTAAACAAATTCTTTTTTTGCGTTTTCCTCAATGAGGGGCGTAAAGGGTTAAAATTAAAAAAAAATATGGTCATATTCTTTGAAGTTTCCCCTTTAAAATGAGCCCTTCAGAACGATGGAGCCTCGAAAATTGACGTCTCTACAAGCTGGAAACGGACGCGGAGTACCCCCATTTCACATAGGCGAGTCGCGCGTTCAGCTATTATGATCGGTTGTTTTATATCACTGGCCTCAAAACTATACAAGAAGACTTCGTACGCGATTAAATGACTCTGTTGGTACCTTGAAAAGTCTATTGGTAATATGTTAAACTTAATTCTGAAGTAATATCATTGTGATCTGTTTGTTCGGTCATCAGTTTGAAAATGTTAAAATCGTAAAAGTTGTTAGGTTCTAGATAACATGACTAACAGAACAGCTACGACATGTAAAAGCAAAAGAAATTATATTAATTCAACTTATCATTTTAATAATTTCAATGTTTCTGCAGAATGGCAATCTTTTGCAACAAGTCATGGTAAAGGATAGTATTGGAGGATAGCATTCAAAGACTTGCAATGCGCACTAGCCTACAAAGACCGTTAAAAAATCAAATTCCCAATCCTACAGTTTTATTTGAATGGGTACAATCATCTTTATCAAACATAGCATTTAATTATGTAATATAAAATGAATATATTAAACAGGCTGATTGCTTACAAACTCATTTTTTAACGACTTTATGAATAACAGGCAATGGAAGTTTGCAAAGCTTTGTGCCATTATCAAATAAACAAATGCTACGTAAAACTTGTCCGTACAATAATGATAGCCCAGTGTTTATTGTAATAAAATAGTTGTCATTACATTTTCCTGCTACAATTCCTAAGACTACCCCACATGATGGTGCACTCCATACTTTTGATCATAATTCCTCTTATCCCATCCCGATTGAAGAAAACAATCTTATTTTGCGGTTTCCATCAAGTATTAATGCCTTTTTGTAGAACATAAATAATAAATGTAGGAACTAATATCTATAAATCAAATTACGATTAAAAAATGTGTCATTGACCAAGTGGTTACTAATACACTTTTCAAGGTACCAACAGAGTCATTTAATCGCGTACGAAGTCTTCTTGTATAGTTTTGAGGCCAGTGATATAAAACAACCGATCATAATAGCTGAACGCGCGACTCGCCTATGTGAAATGGGGGTACTCCGCGTCCGTTTCCAGCTCGTAGAGACGTCAATTTTCGAGGCTCCATCGTTCTGAAGGGCTCATTTTAAAGAGGAAACTTCAAAGAATATGACCATATTTTTTTTTAATTTTAACCCTTTACGCCCCTCATTGAGGAAAACGCAAAAAAAGAATTTGTTTAAATTTTTCAACATTTTATAACAAATTGATAAAGTTAAAAAAAATATTTTAAAATAGCCCAAGCCTTCACGAATAAAACAAAATAAAAATTTAGCTAAATCGGTTCAGTAGTTTCTGAGAAAAAAATTCCCAAGTGGACCCCATTTTCGCCAAAACGGGCAAAAATTGCAAACTTTGACGACCTGTCATTCATTAACAAATTCGAAACTGGCAAAATGATGACTTAAACCCCCCCCTAATTTCACATGGACTACAACATATTTCGATTAGATCAAAATCGGAGATGATGACTTCCAAAAGTGATCGATTTGGCGTGGAATGACCCTAAAGACATATGTAATTTCCTTTGAAAATTTAATTAAATGTTTAAAATATCGTTCTGTTAATAAATGTTCAATCAGTTAAAAGTTTCTATAAATAGTTGAAGCATTTCAATCACTGTTTAATTATTGTCATAAGAGTAATTGCTGACGCAAACGATGTACGCTTACCTTACGTTATTAGTATCATCTATACTATCTCTAGTCACGTACAATGCAACCTATTTTAGTAGCGCGCTTTTCTAGGAATAGGTTGGATACCAAAGTAGAAGTTCCGGCATATAATTTTGTAAACATCCGTATGTATAATTATATACTAAAATGATATATTAATTAATAAAATGTAATTTTATACTATTTTATAGGTAATGAATACAAAAATGAAATGATTTCAATATCTTAAGGAGGATATAGAAGATACTCTATTAAATCTGAAATTTATGAAAGTAGGGTATCAATATGATTTTACTTTATAACATCATGCAACATAAAAATACTTTTAAACTAAAGTGAACAAGTAATGTTTAAAATTAAAGATAGCATATGAAATGGCAGTGTTAATGTGGTAATAATTAGGGTGATAATAATTCGATTCAGCTGGTTTTGTGGATGGCAGCAATAGCTCGTGATATGTATTTTTGAAACTAATGAATATACGAACTGAGGCAGATTTTCAGAAGGTTAACAAATTTTTTTCATCAATTAAAGATATTACATAATAATAAACACAAATAAAAGCTCGTATTTTTAATCATTTAATACACTATGGAATAGTGTTAGTTTTATTTCTTAAGATACCAGAAACTCGATTACTCACATTAATTGTATTATACAAGTTGGTTTTTACAACTGTATCAAATTGTAATGCTATTATCAACGTCCATACAGAAAAATGTCAAAGAAGACAGATGAATGGTTGAAAGGTATGTTTGTGGACCAAGCTTGATTTAGAAGTTTTAGTGCACTAGTGTATGTATATTCAGTGATTGCATTTTTTAAAATAGAAATCCATAATTTATACGTTTATACGTAAAAGTATATTGGGATATAATAGTATAGTAAACAAAAATGATTCGTTATCGAAGTATGTATTTTAAGACAATATCTTTATCGAAGAAGATGCTCTAACGCTTCTCCACTACACTGTCAATATTTCAGACAAGCTTTCGCAGTTGAATTAAAGTGATTTTTGCTTATTATTGCACACTGTTATATTACCCGTTCTTTTGGATCCTCTATAAAATTTATAAGATCTGAAAAAATCTTACTTTTTAAATAACTCCATACAGAAAATGAAGATTCAGATCAAGTGATCACAGTAACCAAAACATTGAGGGATGTATCTCAATAAATTTATTGACACACTTATTTTTTAAATATTGCGTAGTCACTTATGAATTATGTGGTATTATTATGTTCGAAGAATTCCTTTGATTTCCATGAAGCGCTCAAACATCTTATTCAATGAAGATATTTTCCTAAAATATTTCAATAAATAATAACTTTTACTATACTGCAGTGCTCTTTAACTTACAATTAGAATAGTGACAGGAATTTAACTGTAAAAAAGTATGCATTTCCATTACAAGAAAATAATACAATTGTAAAATAAACATGTAGCACTGCATTTTTAAAAAAACTTGGTCCTATGAATATAGTATCCTCAAATTATTAATCCTTCTTTGACACTTTCTCATATCGGTTGTACGTTGCAACGTCAGCAATAGTAGCGACGATTAAACAACGCGGAGACTAAAATGGCTAAGTGGGTTGTATCTGAAAAATGTATATGACTTCGGATAAACCAAATTTAATTCTGATGTTTACTGGTTGACTTGTAACCAGTTTCGATAGTGTGTTTGCGAATGTTGGGTCCACCCTTTATAGCTCCTCTAGAGCGTCTTCATCTAGGAAGGGTGGAGAACCCGGTGAGTTGGCGGGAGGACCGCGAATGTCCGACAATGTCGGGATTTTTTCTTCTAGGCATATTTGACCATAAGTTATTGTTAGGTCCGTGCGTGACCTTTTCTAAAGTTACCCTTCGGAAAAAACTGTGTTTATGATTGAGAAGTGGTCGTTGAGGCCGAAGCGAAAATTGACTCTAAATTTATGATAATGACATATAATATAAAAATAAGGACTGGAAAAACCCGAAATGTTTGGCTCAAAAACGGCTGTCTAACAGTTCAATTATAAATAAACTTTCGAAATCCTCTCCTGCAATATGTATTTCTAAGACCTAACATCGGCATTGATAATGAAATTACGATACTGTTGGGTGATGTTATATTTCTTTATTATATTTATTTATATTTCTTTGTATTGTGAATTCTAGTATTTTTTCATTTCGAAGTATTTATCAGTGTAAGCACATTATAGGAAAAAAGTTATGGCTGTTACCCATCTTTGAATACTCATTGTAACAGGAAACATGTTATTGAAACACCCTGCCTTAAATTTGTACATAACAAATACATGCTATTTCGCGTTTCTTAGATCCTTTAGTAGCAGAGAATGATCAAACGATTAATCTTTCATTATATTGAGATGCTACTGATATTATTATTAATATTATGAAGCACAACTTTCAAAATATGATTGACTTTCTTCTTCTTTCTGTTGCTTCACTAATAACCTAGTGAAATATTACATATTTATTTTCATTTTTATCAAACATATTTGTCTTAAATAGGTATTCGAAAAAGGCCATACGTTTGCCAGAATAATTCGCCGCGATGATATAGTTTGAAGGTTAAGTGTTTTTTTCAAAAAGTTTATTATTTAGATTCTTCATAAAACTAATTATTTAGCCTTGCAGGAACTATAGTCTCTAGTAATTCTTTCGTGACTAAGAATACTCAGTTTTGCATTACAATCATCGCTATTCTTACTCCTCTTTGTGTTTGTCTCGACACCGTCATTTCCGGTGACGCAAATTAACACGGTACCGTTCTAAAACATGAAAGTCGGACACGACCAAATCTTATGTCAGTATTTGACTTGCATGGTTTAACTTCCTGGTTTTGTATTCGCTTATGTTTTATTCAATGAAATGACAAATTTGAACTAAATTTTGAAACAATTTTGTAACATCCCGCGGAAACATTTTTTTGGACAATACCACCATATATGTATACCAATTCTATGTATCAAGTTCGACCGTCGGTAACTAGTACATGTATATGTATACATATACATATAATCTTAATTTACAATTATTATTTCATTATGAAATTTTGAGTTAAAATTAAGTTATATATTCTCCAGAACCAATCAAATATGAAGTTAGTTTATTTAAAACAAGATTCATGTAATATTTTATTTTCATTCGAATAAATGTATCGTTCTCTATGGAAATTTCTATGACGCTACGTGTTACGACAACGCCCCGAAATTCTTGAAACCAGCGCAAATCCTAGAGAAGGATAGAAATACATTTTTCAATTAGGACATTGTTAGTTATTAAAACTATGAGTTAAACAAATCAATTAATACATATCGAGCTTACTAGTACTATGTTACCCGGAGTCAAAGTCAAATGTTAGGTTATTGCAAAACATACTGTAAATTGCGATATTGCTCTATGGAAAATTCCACGAGTATCGTATGCTTATACGTATAGACCCGGTCCTTGTAGAAATCGTGCGTAGTTCATAGAAAAGGACAGAAAAATGTATTTTTCGTTAAAACACCATTAAACTACTATTTTTGTATCAAAATGTTAGCTATTAATTAAAGCGCGACGTTAACAATATAACTAAATCATTCGATTTCACAATTAATGTCTAATTTCGAATTTATACGAAAATTATATATTTTGACGTCACAGAAATTCCAGGAATTTGGCAAACCTGCGAGTATAAAAGGCCGAGCGAAACCCGGCTAAGCAGCAGAACAATTTTCGAAGTCGAAAGCGTTAGAAGTTTCCTAGATAAACATAACCGGAACAGTTTTCGCTGTCGAAGTGCCGAAAAGATTCTTAATACTTGATTGGTAAAGCGGGTATACGCCATTCGGGTACTTGGTCGCTGGGTCGTTTTAGTAACCAGTGAACAACAGGCTCCCCATTCAAGCGGTCTTGTATCTGAAACTCCGTTAGGAGAGTAGCTATACTTAGCGCCAAGAAAAGCTAACAAAGACAGCTACTCATACTTGATTTTTGGTCGGATTGCTAACGCGCCGTCGGATTCTCGGAGTTGCTCTGGGTAGTTTTGTAGCCAGCGAATAGCAGGCTCTCCATTTGAGCGACTTGGTCTCTGAAGCCCGTGTCTTTTGGGTGGCAGTTCAGCAATTACGATTTTATAATTAGAGTCAATTTTGATTTGCTACCCTGTTAGACCTATGCTGTTCACCTGATTCTGGTATCGTTGGGTCGTTCTAGTAACCAGTAAACAACAGGCTCCCCAATTAAGCGATCCGGATTTGGTTGTCAGTGTTCGTTTTAACTAAAAGGGTCATGGACAATTAATTGTCGAGTCAAATTAAAAAAAAAGAGTAGCTGTTCCGAAGAAAATTCATTAGATTCAAACAAATTTTAGAAGTTGAATTAATAAAAGAATATTGTTCTGTCATTAGCGTAATTTCCGTAGTCGGCTACACCGCGTTAGATAATAGATAAAATTATTAATCTGTCTAACTTTGCGAAAGCGTATTTAGATACACTTAGAGAATCACACTTAGGTTGGATTTCTCGCTGTGGTAGATTATAACGCGCTAATATTATTAATTTTGTAAAATTACATTTATATAAATTTAGAAACCGAATCACACTTAGGTAGGATTCATTATAAATTATAAACGTATTAATCAAGTAAAATCTTGTCATTGCGATAGCTTCAGAAAAGAGAATCGTGTCATACAGAATATCAAGTTTAGTTAATTTCATAAGAGCGTAGTTAACTTTGTCCAAGAATCAGACTTAGGTACGATTTAACATAAAGTATTAACTAGCGAATTACATTTTGTTAAATTCAATTTACATTCTCTAATTATGCACTATTCGTTTTGAGTTCTTATTATTATTAATCAAAATCTATTTAGTTTCTTTTGTTCTAATTAATCATTTATAATCTACATACTTTTCATTATTTTTGTTGTTGTTGTTATTGTTAACTTCATTTTTCTTATCGTTTTATTGAATAAAGCTTTTTATTGAAGGATATTGACCTGTGGATTTCACTCCTTAACACACCACACGAATCCCACATTCTTTATATATAACTATTTGCGAAAAACGAGTCATTCAGTAGGTAAAAGCCGCTCTTTGCCTCACGTGCGCTTGTAACATCTGAACTTAGGTTCCAGAGTCGTTACAATTTCAAGAAGCAAGGTTATGTAAAATAAATATATGAGACGTTTATTTTGAAAGTGCGACTGCCCATTTTTGAAAAAACACGAGAGAATACAAAAAAATTTGTTAGCGCTAAACAATATTTTTCAATTTATTCAAATGTAAGACATTAAATATATCTCAATAAAAAATGGACTTTTCCCACCCTCAAAATAAATGACCATTATAATTCTGGCGAATAAATATATTATAATGTTAAAAATACTTAATACGTTGAACATCGGATAAAATTTTTAATGTATGTTGTACAACTAAATAAAAAAAGTATATTGTGACGCAAAAGTACAGTTATAATAAAATGACGATTATACTGCATTTAGTACGCTTCAGTATTAAATCAATATCAAATAAAAAACAGCTTCTTTAGTTCAATTAAAACTACTCTTATGTGGTTATGTAATACACATTGTAGGTTACCAGTGACCCACGCACTGATGATGTCAACAATGTAGACGCATTAATTGTGACTGACTTTAACATCTATATTACTGGTCTCAAGTTTTTTTTTGTAAATGGTGAAAATAAAAAGTCGTTACCTTATATTTTCGGCTTATTATGTCATAAAAATATCTACTCATTTCCCGTTCCACAAGAATCTGATATTTACTACAACATTGCATCGATTTCATTCTATATCTAAAAGTATCTCAGGTATAATACACATATACATGTATACTTATAAAGGGATACTTGTGACGTGCAAAATGTCGCGTCATAATTTATAATGATATATACGTAAAAACTTATTTGCTTTTGCCAGGTAAATAGTTATTTTCATTAACCATTGTAAAGAAAATTCTAAATTTTATGCTATGTATACGCATGAACTACATTCCGCTCTATATTCTAGGGATTAAAATTTAGATGCACAAAACCTTTTTGCAAACATAATGAATTATTATAACAATAAACATAAAGAAATATTTATCATTGTCAGTAGCGTTTATGAATTCTACAGAATATCGTAGAATCTCACTTTGCTAGTTCATTTTAATTTTAAGTACATTTCTGTCACAAAATAATCCCGTAGAAGTTATATAATTGTTCGCGTATATATCCAAGTATTTCTGCAAAATCCACAAAACGCAATTCATAGAATAAGCAACAAGAATATAAATTGGAAATCACTGAAGTTGAGAGTTCAGAGAACGTGCTCCCTATTTCCTCTCTCGACTCCCCGATCGTTCTAAGTTCCCACTAACAAATATTCCAGTCATTTATTCCTGTACCGTGCACTGCCATCTGCTTCCATTACAATTTCATGCTTTTAAGACAAATGGAGATATTTAGGTCGTTCGCCACGTAGGTGTACATACAGACTTGCATCGTTCAGATCTCTGTTCAGAGGCGAGGTAGCCGCCTAAAGGTTTCGTTAACGCGATCGTTCCGTCAAGGACAAGGTGGAAATGAGGTAGTTTGTATTCTTCGACAATCGCCGTGCGTGCGTCAGGTACCCTTTTTCGAAACAAAACGTCGAAAAGCATCAACCTTCGAGCCTTTTTCTTTCTCTTTTCACCTCGTCATTCGACAATACGAAAATAAGATCGAGATCGTGTAGTACATCGTTGCGCTTTTAAGATCCTCCTCGCGCCGAGTTATTTTTTTCTTCTGCGTCGTCGAAAGGTCACTTGACGACACAATGGCCCCGGGTTAACCCAGGGACTTACGTAATTTCTCATTTTTCATTTTTCGTTCGATGAAATATCGAGCAATTCTCGTCGTTGGACGCACTTGAAATGTTGTAACGTAGGATGACGCCGATGAATAACCTTGTTGGCATCATTATGCGGTGACTCGTGAGGGCTATGCGATGTTTGCTTACCGCCTCATTGTGCATCGTTGCTAGCTTGAATGGAAGGCCGTTTAAATAACGTTCGAGCGCTTGTTGCCTGGTCATTAATCATTCGTATGAAGAATCACTTGGATATCTGTTTGTAATTAATTGATGATTGCCGGTAATTTGGCCCTGCACGGATTAAGCTGGTTGATAGGTTCGTGTCGTGCTTAGTCTGATGGAAAAATGATTTGATCTGTTTGTGCAAGTTGTTCGAATTGATTGAATACTAACAAGAAAGTAACATTCTTACAATTAATTTAGTGGTAAGAAGCGAGTAACATTTATAGAATTCATTGAATACTGACAAGGGAGTAATATTTAGAAAATTAAGGGAGGGATCTAAAGCAGTAATAATTAGGTAGTTCTAACTCACACAACTGCCGAAAAACTTTAAGGGTTAAGTAATTTAAAGGTTAAGTATGTTGCAAATGATAAGATATTTTTTCAGAATTCCTTTCAATGAAACGTTTCAATAGAACCTGTTTGAAACTTGAAATATATTTTAGCGTATACTCTTACCAGTAAACAAAATTTCTCACGCTGCAAAATAAAAGTTTATTAAAAATGTTGTTTATTAGAAATGTAGTTTTTCGTAGTCTATGTGTCGGAGAAGTCTATTAGGGTGAAGCATAACTCAAAAAGTATTCAACTAACAATAAGCGACTTACCTCAGCTCATGAACAAAAAATGAGTACATTACCATGCTTATCTCAAGGTCATTAATGACACACATGGTACATTTTGACTATTTTCTAGCTAACCAGTTTGTACTCAAAAATATATCAATAGGAACTTTTACATCATTAAACTACGTCAGAATTAATATTCTCCGAAATCGATAATTGTTTATTGAAACTATCAAATATCTAATTTGTATTAAATTGTAATTATTATTGTATTGTTGACCAGGGGCAAGTTAACTCGTATTTTGAGGTGCAAACGTTCTTGATTGATCCCAAATTAACTCGTGTTGAATTAACTATTATTTGAATTAACTACAGTTTAAAATTTTTTAAAAGCTTTCTTTGTCGTATTGTGTAGTGTTTCCTTTTTTATAAAAAGAAAAGTATTTTTCTCAATATTTAGATCTTTGTAGCAATTTTAGTACTACAAACATATCAACTATCATAGACCGTGGCATCGGAGAATTTTTCAATGAACTATGTGTAGATATTATAGCTGATTAATTACACAAAAAAAAAATATTAAAAGTTAAAGTAAATGTGTTAGTGCTCAGACGAGTCCCGGTAATTAATAATTGAGTTGGAGTTCTGTTAATAATAACATTTCTACTTGTTACGAACGTTTACACTAATCAAAATGTAATAGCAAAATGTATTAACTTTACATGGATATAATTATTTTCTGTAATTTAATATTTTTATATAAATGAATTTATTATAAGTAAAATATTTGAAATTTACAAAATATCTTGATGTTTTTGTTATTAAAAGATAAAACTAATTAAATTAATACATATTTAACACTGTGGGCAGTAATAGTTAGTAATTATTACATGTCATGAATAGTGTTTAATTATTGAGCCATGTGAAAATTTGCAGTGTTTAATTAATTTAAAAGTTTTTCTTTCAATTTTAATTTAAGCTCTTATAATGTGATCTAAAAGTAGATAATTGACTATTGTGGATAAACGTATTTAGTTATAATTTTACATTGTCTAAATATAAAAGAAATTATGTATTTAGATAATGTAAATTATCTTAACTTCATTCTTAATCATTTACCTTAACGGCTCCTATAATCATTTATCTCCATAAAATATATGTTTAAAATATCATTTCATTACACTATGTATAAATAAAATATATAAAAATTTATTTGGATCCTTTCACTTTGCTATTATGTCACGAAGTAATAGCTGGCGACATAACATTTGCACAAAGTAGGCGGCCAACAATATTATAAGAATATATTAAGTTATAAGTTAATTTGTAAGCATAATTGTTGAATATTAATGAAACATTTATATAATCGTTTTGGACAATCCTTAAATTACAAATTAACATAAAATACTATTTTTGAAGGTCTTTAGTCAAATCTTTGATATTTTAAAACCGATTATTTAATATGCAGTAAGCTATAATATATTATAAAGTGTAATAAATAATACACAGCCGATTTTTCGTGCAATAAACATTGAAATGATGAAATACAGTCTCTTAAATTACGTTTAAAATTATTTAACTATGCAGAATCATATAAAAACATCAAAAAATATGTAGAAGAAATTGGTTTAGTGTCGGATAACACCTACACCAGATATATTAGCATTTCATAAGATAATTAAAACGTAACAGAAAAAGTTCACCTGCGGAAAGAGTGGGAGTGACGCTATAAAAAATATGCAGGTTCTGACACACATTGGCGTTGTACAAATCATTAACGAAGAAGCGCAAGGCAAGAATGTTTATTGAGTAGTTTGAAAAAGAGGTAACGGTTATGAAACTTCCTGCCGATTGAATGAATATTTTATGTTATTTATTTATTTCGATTGATGCGATGCTTGTTATGTGATAAATAGTGTTTTGAATGATTAGAGCATATATTCAGCTGCTTCAAACTATATCTTATCGCCGGTATTCCTTTCTATATTTTAAGAATTAAATAAATCTTTGTTTTCAATTATTTAATTTATTTCAATTAAGGTGAACTTACGAACGTTTACGAACTTACCCCACTTCACCTTACTGAAATACTCCGTATATAGAATACTTAAATCCAAATTTCACATCATTTGAGCCACCTTCTCTGGAGACATGAGCACAAAAACGGACTAACATACATACACGTCCACACTAAAGTCGCGCTTAGTGTAGAGCTCAATTCTTTTTGACTTTGTTATGATCTCATTCCCTAAAGTTTTAACACTTGGTTGAAAAAAAAATGATAATGTCAAAATATTAGGGTGTGCAAAAAAATAGAAAGTCAAAAGATAAGGACCACTTTAGTCCACATATTAATCGCATGTGTCTTTTGCGTTTCTCGACATTTCATATCTTTGTTTATATGTATAATGTAACGAAGGATAAAGTAATAATAAAATCAAGAAGTTTTTGCAAATGTGTTCATCATAGTGCAAGGATGGCTAAATAATACACACGGAAACTAGTTTAACAAAAAATATTATCGTTGGATTTCTCTCTTCGCGTTCTCTCAAAAAGTCTTCTACAAAATGCTCTGTCATCAGGCTTTCCTGAAGGTTTTATTGGGAACGCATCCCCACTTCGCATTTTCGGAAAAACGCAAGTTTGCCGTTATAGGCTTGGAAAACATCATCTGGCGAGAGGGTGAAAGTGATCGGGTCCCGCACGAACTCGGTCCCAGTCCTCTCCAAAAATCTTTTATTTACAATGGCCCTAAAGCAACGCTGGCCATCGTCAGCATAACAGTATAATTCTACTGTAAGAAAATTCGAAAGCTTGAATTTCGTAAATTAAAAAGTTGAACATAGACCATCGACGCTTTGTCAATTGCCCTTGAAGGGAACCGTTAAAGCTATAAATAGTTCGCAGGCTAGACTGGCGAAGGGGGTCCTAGGGCTAGAAGTGTACTTTTCGGGGCATTCTTGTTGTAGACTTCTTAACGAGAGCAAGGCAATTATAGCACAGTTTCACAGATTATACACTTGCGTTATTTTACGCCCACAAATAGTTTATTATTATTTAATTAAACCCTTTACTCTATCACTCGGTCGATTTCCCTTACAGTACGCTCGCTCTTACAATAGGAATATCCTTAAGCGAAGAATTTAGTTTTAGTTAGTTACTTAAATTAATTTTGTTTAACTTTATAATAAATAGTCGCCCATTGTATATTATAGTATTATCGGGATTACATAATGAAGTTGTAAGCATTCCATGATTAATGCAGTCGAATTTTAAATGAATTTAGTAGTAAGAAGAAATATGTGAACAAAAAAAGTGTGCCAAATAGAAATGGGAAATATGTATATGACTATCTCGCACAATGAACAATTTTAATGTGATTTGCATGCAATTTGGAACTCAATGCCTTTTTTGGGTCACTGATTTCAACTTTGAAGATAGAGTTGCGAAATGTAAAATATCTGAATCGATGTAGCAAATGTCATTAATTGCTTGACTTCATGAAT
Source organism: Megachile rotundata (assembly GCF_050947335.1). Lineage (NCBI taxonomy): Eukaryota > Metazoa > Arthropoda > Insecta > Hymenoptera > Megachilidae > Megachile > Megachile rotundata. The sequence goes on from NC_134986.1 coordinate 2,090,893, forward strand.
TTGAATAATGACTACTTTCGTAACCATTTTTTATAATATTACATAACTTATGATTTTTTTTATCGTTGTATAATAACATATTGGGAATTTAGAGCCAGACAATGTTAATTGCAAAATATAAGTACAGGAGACAGAACGCTATGTCTAGTAAGCGTTCTTTGACAGTCAGTGAATTTTGCAAAACGTTATCTCCACAAAATATTCATTTTAAAACTACTATTCATTTTTTTTATAATAAAGTTTTTATAATAAAGTCGTTATAATCGAAACGTATAATTTTATGGTCGTAAATCTTACATTAACACAGAAACTCAATTTTTGAAGTTAACGTTGTCCGACTCTAAACCCCAATATAGCGCACAAATTAAATATTTGATATCTTCGAATTAAACGCCGTGTCTTTTACCATTTTATAATGCCAGAATGCTTACAACCACAACTCTCAATATTTGTCTATCTAAAAATTTTATAAAAATTTATCGACTGAATTTATTATTTTTTGAAGTCAACAACTTTAGAAGATTATATTGTTTCCATTCGCAAAAATTGAATTCGCCATTTTGAGTTTCGCTACTCGAACTGATTCGAAATCATCACCGTTGAAGTCATTTGCAAAAACAATTTCTTGTTTCATATTTTAACATATTCATTTGAATTTGAATACGATAGAATCTTCAAACAAGTTCCTCACTCAACTGGCTAGGAACATTCATTCTAAAATATGTGTTCATATAACTATATTCAATATTCGAACATAGTTCAAATAATAGAAGCTTAATTATGAGTAACTTTAAATAAAAATTAGTTATCTTCTTATTGATATATTCTTATTGTATATTGTATACTCTAAGTAGAATGCTATACATATTTTATACAGGGTGTTCATAGATTTACTAGCCAGCGTTTTTCTCATAAACGACTGGTACGAGAAAAAAATGAAAGAGGAAGAAGTGATAGTGTTTTTTATAATCAACATAACGAAGTATATATTTTTTTCGTGTTTATACTATTTTTTGAGATATGAAGGTAACCTTCAGTTTTTTTAATGGAATGGTATATATTTTTTACACCATATGAAAGGGCGTATCGAAACGAATTCAACGATGTATCATATCATGATCTTGAAACCCATTCAGAGTCACGAACAAACGAAATATTTCAAATATTTCGTATTACTGCACTTACCGGTAATTCTTACTGATATGTTTACATTTCGTGTTCAATGTGGTTTTCATTAGCTAGAAAGTACTTTTGGTGGTTTTATGTTATGATTAGGTCATGATAATGGTGTTATGATAATGGAAACACGACACCACATTGAACACGAAATGTAAACATATCAGTAAGAATTGCCGGTAAGTACAGTAATACGAAATATTTGAAATATTTCGTTCGTTCTTGACTCTGAATGGGTTTCAAAGTCATGATATGATACATCGTTGAATTCGTTTCGATACGCCCTTTCATATGGTATAAAAAAATATATATCATTCCATTAAAAAAACTGAAGGTTACCTTCATATCTCAAAACATAGTATAAACACGAAAAAATATATACTTCGTTATGTTGATTATAAAAAACACTATCACTTCTTCCTCTTTCATTTTTTTCTCGTACCAGTAGTTTACGAGAAAAACGCTGGCTAGTAAATCTCTGAACACCCTGTATACTAGAATATACATAAATATTAAATTGGAAGTAAAAAATCATATGCGTTTACTAGTTCTTACAACCTCCGTAACTGATACACATCCATTTTGATGAAACTGCACAGATCTTCCTTAGACTAATTTAAGAATTTAATCGTAAATTACTTGTGCCCGTTTCTTACTTTAAGAAAAAAATCAACTCTTGTATTCGTGTCGGTTTATCTGTGTAATCATTTTTAAATCGTAAACGATGAAAGCTATTACAAAATAGCTAAGGCAAAAGTTTTCCTGTTTCTTTACGCCTATGAACCTGCGTAACTTGTTTTCGGAAACAATAACTTTTTTATAAAAATTAAATTTCCGCTCCCCATTTTTTTGAAAACTTTCATTCTTTTGTTATGAATAAAACTGTTAATTATTTAAAAAAACCGACGGTATATTACAATATATAATTATCGTATACACTTTACGTTTTGTGTATTTCTTATATTGGCTGCTAATTCGATATATAATGGCTGCATTAATAAAAATCATTTCTACGTATGTTCAGTTTCATAAAAATCGGTGTGTATCAATCACCGGAATACCTTTAACAGTTGACAAATAATTTTGCTTTGATTTATAACTTTTACATCTCTGGAAATGTCGCCATCTATAAGAAACCTACATAATCTATCTCTCTAATTAAACGTATTACGCTCTACATAAATCTAAACAATCTTTAAAACACGGTGTTATTTATTTTCCAATTATTGTTTTACTTTGTTACAATTACTAACTAAAAAACTAACAGCATAGAAAATCTTCTGCGAGATAATATTAAAAATATTAACCCTTGGCCGATAGTCATATCAATCGTAACCTAACCTACAAAAGGTATCCAATAATATTTCTATAAAGAACAGATAAATCTTTCAAACTTTAATATAAATGTTCTAACAAAAAGGTTTCACACGCTAGAAAATAATGTTTGAGGAAACAGAATGAAGTGTGAAAAATGAAAAGAAGTAAATTAAAACCATGTTAAGTCGAAATTCTCACGAGAATTTTCTCCTGGATTTGCACGTAATGCTAATCAGATGAATTGATTTCATTTTATGTCTCTTCTCCTTGCGGAGAGGGTAAAATATTAAGTTTATTCACTTCCAGGCGACTTAAGGTAAGCCGGTTGATCTACAGCCAATCGGAAATGCCTAAAGTCATCTACAAACTTCGTTGAAAATTAATCAGTAAAATTTTTCCGTTATTAAAAACTCAAATTATAATGCAGTCAACACTTTTTACATGACACACATAATAAATTATATTATAAGAAGTGTTACATAAATTTGTTTCGATCAATCACCACGTCTCGCAAAATTTGTACATAACGAATTGTTTACTGCCAATCCGCTCGAATACTTTCGTTACTTGTATATATTATAATACAGAATCCAAGAGGACAAGATATTTAATTACAGCGGCGATACACATTCCGGCACGAACGATCGGGTTTCATTTAGAGGAGTTACGTTAATGTATTATAAAGGTGCTCGCACACGTGTGTAGGCGTTATCGATCGAGCCCTCGGGGTGTCGGTGCTTTTTACATCGACTATTACTTCGACCGTATTTCATTCGGCGTATTTGCGGTTGTCGTTGATAAACGATACAGTTGTATTATCCCCTTTAAAGTACGACGAGACTTGGGCTTCTCGTCCGTGGCCGCCGATGCAGTAATATTAATAACTGGTTGCACCATCGGCGTGGCCGTACGGATGCGTAACAATTGCGTAACGCAGAATCAACTGAACGGTAGTGAAGGATATGTGTTTGGTAGTTGCAATTTCACGGGTATCGTTCATTTTTATTGCTTCCCTGCTGCTCCGTGAGTGCTCCCACGTTCCATGAGGATTGCGAAGTTCTTGATTTATTTGTTTAACCTTCAAGTACCAAGATACTATACTACTGATATAAAATTAAGTGGTGTCTGCGACACGCTTGAACTTTCAATTCATTTTTACGTAAAGGATCTTTTATTTTTATCATTCTTTTTATTGCTTTACCCTAATTCAGAATATGACGTGGAAGAGTTTTCTGATAAGAAAATACAGCTCACAAATGCCAATAATTAATTTTTATGAAATTTATACAGTACACATTTACTGAAAAGCTATTTGACCTATATTCTTATATCGGCTATCATTCATATTTGGGAAATGATAACAGCCCTTGAAGTTGGGACCAGATATCTTTAATTCATCGAACCATATTAATTTACATAATAAATAATAAATATAATTTGGAAATTATAATAAGTTTAATATAATTAATAAATTACTTATAGTAACAGCAGTTGTAGCATAATTCTTTGCAACTGTAATAATAATATCTTAATGTAATCAAATATTAAAATGAAAAATAAATAAATAATCGATATTTGAACTTAACGAGTTCCCTCACTTTGGCAAAATACAGTTTTTTTTCCTCATCTGTCGTGCCTGAATTTTACTGAGGTCAAAGAAGAATGAACATTTGTCCGTTTAGTGTAAACATATCAGTAGGTCAAATGTTTGTGTAAGGGAAATCGAAGTATAATAACTAGAATAGATGTCTTTATAATTACTTAATTTAAGAAAATAATCTAGAAAATCATACATGAAAAACTTACGAACATTAAAATAAAATTGTGAATTGTACAGAACGTCGTAAACGTGATCGTATAGGCAAAAATTGATTGCAAAGGCACACTTAAGCAAGGCTCAATCGTTTTACATATAATTATTATAAAAGATACATGCTTAAAATATGTATAAAGTTAAATTTTAATACCATGATTATATCAATAATATTTGTTCCCACATTAGTATTATTATTACCAGTGGCAATATGGGCAGCATACATTAATCTGTCCTCAATATTACTATAGGTTCTTGGTTTCAAAAAATTGTAAAGTGCTTATAGAAAATAGGCCATCAAATAAAATAGTTCACAATAGTTTGGGAAATTAGAATGTTACTTAACCGAATATAGGAAAGGCATGTCTGCACTCTTTGAGGAGAACCTCTAGAGTTTCTAGAATCTAGAATGAATGTCGAAGATGAAAAATTTGTTACGCGTCCATAATATGTTAAACTAAACAAGTCGAGAAACACAGCTGCATTCTATTAACATGAACCTTAAACGTTATAAAAAGAAAGTAAGTCGATATTTTTTGTATACTATAGTAAAAACTTTCATTTTTGTTAAATAAAACCGACAGTATGTGTAATTGCCACCTATCCAACGCTGTTATGACGACATTCTAACCTAATTTTCTAGCGCGGTAGAAACCGCATTACGCATTTTTCCGCATGCTTGCTTTTCAGGCATTATTTGCGGTTATGAGTATGTATATGTGTGTACATTTTATCTATTAATGATTCATTTTCAAAATATTGTTTTGACAATTTATTATTTTATAAAAAAATAATATTTTAGATTTTAGATGATGCACAATGAGACAAGAGGTAGAATCAAATGGTGTTGTTATAACATAGAGCATAAAAATATTTACTTTAATGTTAAATTAATATTCATGTTATATTATATTATATTCATGTTAAAATTAATTACTAAATCTTGAGATAGTTTATAATTAGGGATAAAGAAACTGACAGTTGTTGAATAATAATGGGACACATATTTAAAGGTGGGAATTTTGAAGATACAACTTTATTTGTAAATTTATTCAAAAGTTATGTTATAACGTTAAATTGACAGTTAAAGGGGTATATGCTCTACATCAGAGTTATTTTTTGTTTTTCTTCCTAACTCAGGCCGATTTTCTTTTGAATGTCATCTTTGTATATGAATCGGTCATTGATAGTTTAGCATGATGTAGCAGCAGACAATACAATACAAAAATCTTAATGAAAAATCTTATTTTAACAAAGTTTATGAAATTTAATAATATTATATGTGTAGTATACAAAAACTAGAGATCATAAAGGCAAATTTGATGATTATTAGTATGTTTACTATATCGAATATGAAAATACTATACACTATATTGTATGCCTCAATAATCTCTGGAAGAGAATAAATACAAAATACAATGTTATAAACATTTGTTCATAATTTTTTTCGTACTAATATTTCTTATTCTTTGTTACTAAAATCTTTGTACAGTAAGGTATCAGAAGCTGTCTCCATCCGATTTGATTAAAATTTCATAAAACCTTGTGAATTCCCTACAATAATTTTTGTATATCATATAAATTCCTCTATAACACGGTACTAAAGTAAATTAGAATTGCAGAAATATTTTTTTAAATACATTTTCTATTTCTGACGAACACGGTGCATCATAGCATTTGATTTTAAAAAACTTGTCTCGACATCAGATGAAACTGCGATAGAATTTTGTATAGTTGATAAATGATTATTAACAATTGGAACCAGAACAAATCTAATCAAACTATTCTATTAAATTATTCACTATTGTTTCTCTCTATGTGTATAAAGAATTTTTTTGTGGAATTATAATTCCTATATAATTGTTATTTTTTGACTATACAATGCATACATAAATAAGGTAATCAAACTTAAATCAAATTTAGAAATTAAGAGGAACGTTTCGACGTTACTTAGTCCACAAAATGTTTATGTTATCTACAGAAGATATAGTAGTGATAAGATGTTTTCATATTTTCCTGCAACGATTCGTTCACTTTATAATATATACATATACATTACATTATTAATAATTTCTTTTATCTTTCGCTATATTTTTGTTTCGTTGAGAAATCTCTCTGCAAGACTAGGTACATCTTTAATATTAAAAATGATGTAATGTTTCCCAAATGTAAGTAGTGGTATAATAGTAAGATATTAAGTAAATAATACTTTTAAAATGTATTATGTATTTCTATTTTCACTTTTCACTACTTAAACTCAATCTGAATTAAAGTCTATCTGTATTATGTTCACATATTTGCAAAAATATATCTTATATCTAACACTGAACTTCCACGCCTGGTATAATCCTAACAAAACAAATTCAAAATTGCAAACGTGTGCCACGTTTTTATCTGGGCGTGCAGACAGGATGCGCATATCTGCATTACTGACTACATCAAATCGATCAAATCGTATAACAATGGGAACAGAGAAATCGGGCGAAATAGCTCGAAACCACGTAGGATGTAGTTTTGAAGTTGACAAAGTTGGTGTTTCACAATGTTAAGAAATTAATAGTCGAGACGTACTATCTATGGACATGGAAAAATTACGATTATATATATTTTATATTCAGAAAACCTTTCTCACTTTCATTATTTATAATATTGCACTGTGTCATATTTCTATTTAAGAGAGTGTATAATTGTATCCGTAAAAATGGAACTGTTGTGCTATAACCAATTAAATTGCAACATTCCTCCCATTGTTAAGAGGAAATTTTCTTAGTAATTCAATTTGCCATCCTTGCTCAGTAATGCTTAAATCTTCTAACTAAAGTCTTAATTGTAATAGGTATTATCGAACAATTTCATTATGTGACAATTTCATAAGTTCTAGCTTTATATCAAGTTCTTAATTTTGAATCACTGTTTCATTTAAGTCAGAAACATGTGATCCTAATTTAGCACAGTACCTGTCGCAACTGAGCGTTCGAATCTAATCAAGTGGGCAGAATATATGATTTCGTACGAAAGAGACACAATAGATCAGTGGTACATGTCGTGGTCGGTATCCACTTAACTGTAGTCTATGCAATAATAATTCTACCGGCACACCTGACCCTCAATGCATTGCTCAATAACCCATTCTACGATGAAACCCTTCACCTATTTCATGTCTCGACCTACACAACGCTGCATTCGTCTTTGAATGTACGATTTTTTGTCACAGCGTTATTCTGTGTAGTATTTCAGTACATATATAGGTGCATAAATCTCGTGTTGTGAATGAGTAAGATTTATATGAGGCCAATAAATAATTAGACACTTTTACTTTTCGATTTCTTGACGAAAATAAAATTACCTTGACAGTTGTATTAAACGAAAATAAACTAATAGGGCCTTTATTTCAGGCGCAATTTTTCCAGCTTTGAATAGAATTCACGATTGAAATTTTGCAATAGCAATAAGTTTCATAATGGAGTGACAATTTACTGTAGAGTTTCATAAGCAAACGGATATAATTGCATATCGCAAGTGTAACAATGCACCCATTCCGCGAATACATTAAATATCAATAACATTAAAATAAATAAAATCGCATCTGCCGAATATTTTGAAAAGAGATTTTTTTAATTTCTTGTAATAATTTTGTCACCCACAGTAATTAATAAATCCCAACATAATGAATCAATAATTATACAGTCATGGTTAAAAGTACTGACAATGATACCAACACAATTAAAGGGAGTGACAGTTATCGAATGGTCGGTCAATGAGACTGGCATTTGTATGGTAACTATTAAAAGGACTGGCATTTATTGAGCGATCATTCAATGAGACTGACAGTTATATGGCCACAATTAAAAGCGCTGGCCATTATTGAACGGTAGTCCAACATATCAGGTTTAAAGATGATAATTTTAGGCATACTGCAAACTTTTTTATAACTTAATAATCATTTATAATTAAGCAGGGAACGTCCTTACCTCATAAAACAGATTATTTTGTACAATATGTCACAGAAACAAAATTTTTTAAATTAGGAAACTTTAAATAATTAAATAAAGCGATGCTACAAGATTAGAGTGGTGTTATAGACTTATATACAGTAAGTAAATTTTTGAAACATTTTTGTCAATAATGAATAGTAATTTAGAACACCGCCTTTTATGAATATATATTATTAAAATCAAAATGGAAGAATTGTAAGTATAGCTTTTATATAGGGATTTAAGAGAAATTATACATTTAATTATATCACTATCATATATCTTCATTTTGTTTTAATCACACAAAAATTGGTATATTAATAAATAGTATTAACTAACAATATAATTATTTATTAAATTTAATATGACATTTGTACTTACTTAACGAAATTCAGTTTTTGTACGTTCGATCCTATGTTATTTAATTTTAAGAAACAAGATATTTATTTAAACATAAATATAGTTCTAATTTGCATAATTGTTTTTTAATATTGAAAAGGAGACTTTGACTAATTAAATTGTTATATGATATATTATTAAAAATATCTATACGTCACTCAGCTACATTTTATGTATCATCAGTGGTACGGACACCTATGAAAATTGTAAATAAACTATTGATTAACCCTTCCGCTACGGCAGGCCCGTCCGCCGAAGTACCGTCACGGAACAGAACGTTCATACTCAAAAGTCGTGGCGCGGATGCCGCGTATATGCGGCGCTCGTACCCACAGGTCGTCGAGTGGATGCCGCATATATGCGGCGCTCGGCGCGAAAGGGTTAAAAATCACAAAAGAGAGTAACCAGTTTAGAAAATCATTACAATAGAGTATTTTTCGTATAAAAAATTTCCCAACATTGGTACATAATGAAATATGATATTTAAACTACATATTAAACTATTTTGCTTAAAACAAATATCTGGTGTATGAAGTAATTTATTATATGTATAAAGAAAAGTGGGTGGTAATGATAGCAAAGTTCAGCCGTTAATAATAAATGTGAGATAAGTCCGTCATTATACAGGATTTAATTTCCTATATTTCTTAGGTTCTTGTATTTTGTATAACTAAGAAAAATAACAAATCAAATTTTCTTAAAAAATGTATCTACCAAAATTTCATTATAAACCGTTCAATTACCGATAACACACGACATAATAATTGACCAGTAATAAACACTTGATACTTTAATATTATTTCGGCGACCAAAATATGGAATATTTAATGTTTAATATTTGATATTTTAACAAATGTTAAAGAACACAACCTTCCACACTACTCTGCAAGTACTATTAGTAATTTAAAAATTTGTAATCAAATCTTAGAACTTATAAGCATACCATGTTAAAAAGTAAATAATTGAAATTAAATTATCAAAAGATGTCAATAATGTATTGTCAAAATTAGTGTAATTTACCTTGTTTGACATGTATCTCGGACTTTCTCATCTCGTTATAAAAGATGTGGGCGTGTGGCAAGAGTAATTGGTTTCGCAGCTTTAAATTCAAGCGGTTACTCGTTTTTAAAGCATACATTCCAATCCGTGGATTACAGAATCGTAGTTTAACCCGAAATAAACAAGTGTGCGTGCGATCGTTTGGTCGTTCAGCCGTAATTGCATCGCGTGCATCCGCCACTGTAAGAGGCTGGAAAATATTCGATAGGGATGGTCGGTGGTGTATTTGAAAACGTTATCAAGAAATATACAGGTGCATTCCTGCCGTGCTCGAATTTCGTTGAAAGGTCCAGCAAGTAAACGAGTAGTGTTATCAATTAACTCATTCAGCGGCGAGCGATTTCGTCAGATGATATCTTGAAGCTTTTCACGGCCACGAAGTTCTTTATGGTAATTGTTCTCCAAGATTTCCGGGTTTAAGTTGTATGCGGCGCTTCAAACCGATTTCGTCAGGACCTGAAAACTCGCTGATCACGTTGCATTCGTCTTGAAAGAATTTTTTTCTTTCCTTTGTTGGTTGCGATTTCCATGCAGCATGAATTTAATGACTAAAAGGTTTCATCGTTTCGTGAAACGAGAGAATATTTTCTCCTCGTGTTAATTGGGCGGGATATTTATGTAATAGGCTTAATTAGAATTTATATTATTATGTACACGGCAAATGTGACGTTTCAAAAATTCGGAATACGTTTGGTGTCATCGTTGGAACTTAATTCGGTGTGTAGGTTGAGAACAGAAACGAAAAATCACACATTCTACCGTTCCTGTGTCGTTGAAGGATGGTGAGAGGATCTTGAGAATCAGGCCACAAGAGTCTTTGAGTTGATGACTGAAGTATTTATATGTATTATACTTCGTCGATGGTGTCATGTGGAGAATGACCTTTCTTCAATACCCACGCCTAGTAACATAAAACTGGTCAAGAGAGTATACTTTCGTATTTATTGTCGCTCGAATAACACTGAGCACTAACATTCCTTCCCTTTATAATTTCTAAACGCACGTTTGAAAGTTCAAGATGAAGATTGAAAATCGATGAAAATTGTAAGACTGTGTACGAAAATTGTACGAATTTTATGACTGTGATATTCATTTGAGACTCCTTAAAATGTTTGTGTTCGTAGTTAATTATGGAGCACTGTCGGCATTTGAGGTACACTATTCGCACTTTTTTTAAACGAATTGCGGTATGCGGGTCACCTGTTGCAATCGTATTTACCAGCGAGAAAGTAATTCGCAGGTATGAATTATAGTGTTTCCGAACGAATGAGCATACGATTTTCAAATTTTATATGAAAAGGTGTTTGTACTCTAGATATTTTTCTTCCGACTTTTTTAATAATACCTGAAATATGAGGAGTGAGAATTGTTTGTAGTAGTGTTTTAAGTGAAAATATGTAAACTTTAATAAAAACAATGTCAAAGTATTTCTTAAAAAATTTTAGTAACATTAGAATGATGCATAATAAAAAATTTGATAATTGCTTTTTAAATTACCTACAAATTTATACTATATTGTATCACTTATTAAATCACTACAGGTTACTGCAATTTATATAGTGGTAATTAAAAGAAAACAAATTTTCGTATTAACTGAATTTAACTGAATTTAACATAAATTAACTGAATTTTCGTATTCATCGATGCAAACTTTACTTTTATGAAACTTTCATTTTTTCCAAAATATATTTGCTAATATTAAATTTGTAAGCGAGTTAACATCCTATATTATATAATCCAATTGTAATCCACAGAATGTTATATAATCCACAGAATTGTGTTTAAAATATTGTAGCACTAAACAATTTTGTAAATACATACCTTAATTATTTCTAAATCATTTCAGGTATTTGTTTTTTACAATTACGCATGTAAATTTTTGTTAACTTTGAGATCAAGTCTCTTGATACACTATGCGATGTTTAATTGCCTCTTACTTAGTATCGTACTTACATTTCCACGCAATTCCACCTAACGATGTAAGCTTTCCCAACAATAATTCCATGCAATTTTACAGAACTACGTGTCTCAGTTTCATTGAAATAGTTACATTGTTTCACCTGCTCGTTAAGATAACTTTTCTGTAATCGTGTTCCGCATTCGCGATATTTAAATAGCATTTCCTATTGAATTGCCTTGGTGAAGCAATAAAATCTCTAGAGAAGTTATTATTGAAAATTAGCGACGTGGTTGTTAATAGGCTTATGAAACACAAAATTACGATTCCGCGCAGTGAGTCAGTTTACTTTCGAACAAGAAAAGTCGAGCACCATATCTGTGGATCAATCACGACGATATGAACGAATGTTGAAAGCGTAAATGGCGATATTAGCAACACGTGCGGGCGTGTAAAACGGTAGCTTCTTTTGTCTTACGCATTTAAGGAGTAAGGAATTTCGATTTCTTTGACCTTACTCCAAGATACTTTACCGATATTGTTTATTTTTATTCTTTCGATTCTTTCGAAGTTTACGAACTTATTTTGTTCATTTCATCGCGTAACGATTTCCGATGGAAATACATGGTTGCATAAATATCCTCATATCTTCAATGATATAAGCTGCTTGTAGAAAATTATAGTCAATATTCCTTAGATATTAATTCGTAGTATTTTACAAGCGAATTTTCAAACTTTTCATAAATATGCCAATCTTGTACCTTTTTGTTGGTGCCAAACGAGCTTCATAAGTGATAGAAAATTCCCAACGACGCACCCCAATAAAGCAGGAACGACGGGTACGACGACCACCACGGGATAGAGGCCTGACGCTGTGACATTCGTGCCATAAAACAACTTTAGGGCCTCAAGTTTCGCGGGGACTAGGAAACCTCGCGGAACAGGAAGAGGGCATTCGTCTAGAGACCTTTGGAAGGCATTTTTCTACAGACCTTGGAAAGACATCCGTTTCTAGAGGACGCTACTTCGCCCACAGAAACGGCTTATAGAAAATATATAGTATTTTTGAAATCGAACTTAGCGTTTAAATCATTTTCTACCTCGTCTTACATAAGTAAACAAATTATGTTAGTTTCATTTGTTTTATTTTACTTTTGTGAGATTCATTTATGAAAATTACAAAGTGGAAAAGAATTTCAGAGAGAGAAAAAGCCATGATCGAATTCTTTCGCATTGAAGGCAGAGGTTGTAGTTACATTCCGAAACATACCTGTTTAATTATACTGCGAGATGATAGCAAATTTAATGTTGTAAAAAGTATCATCCACACAATCATTGTAGCAGCTCTGCACATTGTTAATATGAAAATGATATCGGCACCATGACTAGTTTATACTATTTTACGGTATATCGGTATATTGATATATTGGTACCTCAATGATTTTCATTCTTTAAACCCCTCTCTTGCAATATCTTATCTTATCAATAGTCCAGTCTTATAGAATTTTCAATATATACTTCAATTTGGAATTTAAGTCCAATTATAATTTCCATAGTTATGGATTGCTGAATACAAAATTCATATGTAAACTATACACATATTAATCAAGTTAAATTTTGTCATTGCAATAGCTTCGGAAAAGAGAATCGAATCATATAGAATATCAAATTTAGTTAATTTTATAAGAGCGTAGTTAATTTTATCCAAGAATCAGACTTAGGTACGATTTAACATAAAGTATTAACTAGCGAATTACATTTTGTTAGGTTCATTGTACATTCTCCAATTACGTACTGTTTAATTTGTCGAGTTTCCATCATTATTATTATACAATTCTATTTAGTTCCTTTGCTCTAATTGATCATTTACAATCTATATACTTTTCATTATTTTTGTTGTTATTGTTATTGTTACTTGTTAATTTCATTTTTCTTATTGTTTTATTGAATAAACCTTATTGTTGAAAGATATTGACCTGTGGATTTCACTCCTTAACCGCACACCACACGAATCCCACATTCTTTAGATTTAGTTATTTGCAAAAATGAGTCGTTCAGTAGGTAAAAGCCGCTCTTTACCTCACGAGCGCTTGTAATATCTGAAGGACTTATTATTAGCTATTTAGAATGAGCAAAATATAGTTACATCAAATGATTAAATAATCTCTTTTATTAATCTTGCAAAAATTATTCCTAAAGACGTTAATAGGTAATTTCCAGTAAAAAATTATCACTTTCTATTAGTGACTTTGACGGGATTTCTCTGTTTTACTGAACAGTTCATTCCTTCTGCTTTTGAATGTGGTAAAATAGAATTTTAAATATGTTATTATTACACAACAAAAGCACATTTTGTTGACGTTGATTTTATGGATAGTCTTTACTTGAATTTGCAAGACTCATTTCTTTTAAAATTCATGTTTTGAATGCTTTTATTATAAATATTACTCAAATTATTTTATATTATTATACATTGTACAATTTTGCACTTTTTTGTTTTGTTAAATGTAACATTTCTTTTACTAAAAAGTCAATGTTCACTATTATGTACTTTGTTTACGACATTTTATTTATTGTCATATTTAATATTGTGGTTGTTATTATATACTGTTTTAAATATTTTGTATGTATTACAGTGAACCAAATGTGGCTTGGTACGAGAAATGCCAATGCCATAGTTTTTAAATAAAATAATTTTAAGAAAAAAAATACGCCGACTTCGAAATGCACTAAAAAGTATAAAATAATTTCTTTTTCCTAATGAAGTAATTTCTATTTCATTCAATCATACAATTACGTAACAGATATGAATGAAACCTATTTACTCGTTAGGTAGTATATTAAATACATTTCAACTTTTTCGGAGGCGGCGCAAAATTAAAAATACCTCAGTAAACGTTGCTGCCAATAACCAGTTGATTGTGGTATGGCGTATTGGAAATTAATAAAGTCTGAGAAAGAATACGAACCATTATAGATATATCTGGTAATATACGTAAATATACCGACTGCATCTTCATTTCGCAACGTTTCTGATATAAATGAAATTGAATCGACTTCGCTCGCATGTGGAAGCCATGGATCTAAGAACCTATAAACGGAGCCCACGACGCAGGAATTACCAAATTTGCGGCAGATGGGCTCTATCTTTATAGTATATGTGGCGATCGAGTCTTTCCGTCGCATACTCTATGAATCTAGATAGACCATAGTTACATTCTATTCGCACTAACACCTACTTCGCGACGTGCTGTCGAGTTATATGTATAGAAAAGAAATAGCTCTACAAGCTTTGCCTATGTTCGGTTGTCCAAAGGTTGACATGTTCAAGAAAATATTTTAATTATGTGCCGCCTCCGAAAAGGTTGAAATGTATTTAATATACTACCTAACGAGTAAACAGGTTTTATTCATATCTGTTACGTAATTATATGATTGAATGAAATAGAAATTACTTCATTAGGTAATAGAAATTATTTTATACTTTTTAGTGCATTTCGAAGTCGGCGTATTTTTTTTCTTAAAATTATTTTATTTCACGCTTTTTAGTGAAATGGGGAGAATTGTATAGGATACTGTGAGACAGTTCTTCCGGACTTTTTTTTGTCTGCGTAAATGCCATGAGCATAATTAAGTAAAAGACAACATGGATATTCGTTTTCCAATATGCCCCTGACAACATATTAAAAGGACATTAAAATCATTCGAAGTTGATTTCAAAAGTTAATAACAATTTTTTTCGCTAATATCTCGAAAACTAAACATTTCCGCGAAATTTGTATATGAACAAAATTGTTCAGAATCATGTCCGTGATAAGATATTGCAAGCGCACTAAAATTGAGAAAAGTTTATTTCAAAAGTTGCCGGTTTTTTTGCAATAACAACACTTTGTAATTAAAAAATGAAAAATTTTTTGATAATGGTACCAATGGGGAGTCAGCACCTTCCATATGCAAAAGGTTTAATTCCGATCGGTCCATCCAGTTAGGCGTAATGCGCGAACATACATAGAAAAAAAAAAAATATACTGATCGAATTGAGTAACCTCCTCCTTTTTCGAAGTCGGTTAAAAATAAATTTGAAATCGCTAAAAATTTTGTGTTAGAAATTATTCAGACATGTATTTTGTAATGTATTTTTAAGTACTAATATGTCTAATTCATAAATATTTATATTGTTACTTCTTATACCAAGTTTATCATAACGATAAATATTTTATTATTTACAATACTAAACTAGATAAAGACAAATATGTCAAATTAAAATTTTGTAGGAAGTTACAAAGTGAACAATGTGTTGTCAAAATTTTGTTTGAAAATTTCAGAAATAACGAATACAAAAGAATGCTACAAGTTTCTAAAACTACAGACTGAAGTATTCTCCAAACCTTATATCTAGAACTAGCCATTTATTATCCTAGTCACAAATAAATATTTACAAATGGCTCAAAATCAAAATAAGGGACTGGATGTGCAGTATACACTTCCGAAGACAAACTCCTATTCATGTTACCAAATTCTTACACAATTTTTACTAGTGAAGCTTATGCTGTTATCCAATTTTTATTGTATGTTGAGAAATCAGAGTACAACAAATTTATTATATTAACCGACTCCCAAAGTGTTATATCCGCTATACAAAACCTGGAAACTAACAACGCAATAATTCAGGACATTATTGAAAAAAATGCTATGCTTAATAGTACTGGAAAATATCTCTTATACTTCTAGATTCCATCACACATAGGCATTAGAGGAAACGAAGAAGCAGATTCAGCAGTAAAAGAGGCAAACACTACACATCCGAAACGCTCCTTATACCTATGCCCCACCCAGACTTTCAAAAATATTTCATAAAAGCCGTAAAAGAACTTTGGAATACAGTTTGGAAAACTTCACCACCTACAGCTTTACATAAAATTTGTGATAATGTATACGATATTAGCCCGGCAATCTTTATGAATCGAAAAGAGCAAGTAATAGTAACTATTTCTTATTACTAAATCAAACCCAACGATCTCTATTCTAAATTTGATCTCGTCAGATAATCTATCGTTCTTATACAGCACAATAGCGCAGTGATAACCAAATCACTTACCTAAACCGAAACAAATAGTTGTTTACAACTTTGAAAATATTAATATTTTAGCATATATAAATTAGAACGATTTGTCTTAATTTGGGACTACCTGAAAGTTTCGAATCTTATTTTTCATTACGCTAGATTTATTATTTTTGGTCAAATCATGTTATCTGCAATAATCAATTTGTATTACTTGAATTACAAACACAGACTGACACATTTAACGCTCAATTAGTAACTTAAGATCGCAAAAATATGATTTAATATAACTACGGTCTATAATTGATGTTAATAAACAAGATTATTTCAAGGAAATGGATATTCTACGTTCTACATGATCACAAAATATATGTATATATGTGCAGTAAATTCTTATATATTTTATTAAATATAAACATGTAAATCATATGTATGAGATAACAATAGTAAAATAAAACATATATTTTTAAAATCCTCTAATTACAAAATAAATTTCTGTCCAAGTCCCGTTTATTTGCTTCCTGTACAAGCGGATTTCTGCAGAAACATCTGACGACTATTAATTAAATTAGAAGTTTTCTAATCTCTCCCTTATTTTTGCAGAAACAAATTACTTCAGTGTTTATATGGAATCATCGTCGGAGAAAATTCACAGACATCGTTACATTGCTTAATCATCGGACACTTAAGTACGTCAACTACTAAGAATAGTCATGTTATTAAAGTCCCATGAACGGAAGTTGTAATGGCTTCTGAATAAATTACAATTCGCAGTGTTGCATCATTGAGTAATCTGAAAATTCAAAGAAAGAGTTTTTCATTGTGATAAAGGCCTGAGATTCGAAAGTCAGGGTCTCTGCGCGTATATTCTTCATAAACGCGACGAGCACGTAGAAACGACGGAAATCTCATAGATCCGAAGAAGAATAAAAATTACTAGTCGTTGGTAACACAAGTATCAATGACAGTACATATTAACTTACTGTTAAAGATATTAATATAATAGGACAAATCTTAATATCTCAAATAGACCGAAATCTCACATAATGAAAAAGTAACATTAAAAAACTAATTAATTTCAGACTGTTGAACGCAAACAACAGAATTTTATTGAAAATCTTACAACTTTTTTTTGAGTTCAGATATACATATATGTATTAAAAATAGAAAAGGCATAAATATTAATCTATCTATATCTATAAATATAAATATTAATCTAAAAGGCAGTATTTAAATAATATTAATTACGTTAATAGCAAAAACATTTAAAAAGCAGTAACTGTGTATGTAGAAACTTAAGAAATATATCTAGTTACAAAATTATGACAAGAGGACTTGGAATTAAGAGAAATAATAAGAAGCGCTTTAAATTTGTTGAAAAACAAATCACATTCAAACTTAAATTTGTTGAAAAACAAATTTTCCAAAATTAATCGTGTAAAATATAATAACTGTATGAAAAAAAATACTTTGCTAAGTATTTCATAACGTGATATCACTACAGATAATTATGTCTCACTAAATAATTATAATATATTAGTTTTATTTGTGTAGGTATTTTACAGTAAGATTTGACCATAATTTTCTTCTATTTCAATGAAAATGAATTCTTATTCAGTGATCTTTTCTGATAAAATTTGTAAAATAACTATTGTTTTCACTATTCGATTGCATGCAATATTAAATTCAGCAAATAAATGCCATTTTATATATTTCTTATATACTTTTCGCTTGCGGTATACTATGGAATTTTGAAAAGTTGCCACGCGTTGGTCTAACGTCAACATAATGTTCTGCCCTACTTCGGTTTCTTTGTGTATTTTTCTTTTTGAAATGTACACTTGCATGAATAACCATATTCTTAGAACGAATATCATCCTTTCTTTTTTGCTCTACAGGAATTCATACATTTCAACCTAACCTCAATATTTAGGTCAACTTCAATACGTAGTCTTGTGTACAAATATTTACAAAGTTTTCATTTGTCATATAAAAATCAATGGAGTCTGACAAGGATGTTCCACAATGTAAAAACTTCAAATAAATCGTAAATCAGTGTCCAGAAAGAATTTGAATTCCAAAAACAAAAATTGTATGGTTTTCAGAGGCACATACAGTACAATAATCACTTTCTTGCTTATTTGTTTTCTGCTGAAATATCAAGATCAATTTCTGCCCTCTAAATGGAACATTTAATATCTTTTCTCGGAATGCATAAATATTATAGAATTGTATGAAGGGATATCGCGGCAATGAAACTGACAAAAACAAGTCGATTAATTTAAACCATGCGCATCTTTTCTGCAACATTTTTTGCCTTAGTTGTTAACTTAGGAGTTACTACAATGGTTTCAGTTATGATACCTCGAGTAATTAAAGTTAAAATCTATGTAAATGTTAAATATAGTGTGTTTAACATTTGCATAAATAAAATATTTATATAATTAAACACGTATTATTTAAGTTTAATTGAATTAAATCAATTTTAATTTAAGCCCACGCGAGTATGTAGAGTGTGATCCTGGAAAGTAGGATAGGTACTACCATTTTTTGAATAAAAGCATGAAAGATGATAGAGGAAAAAATCATGTGATATAATACGTCTTAACTTCCTTAACTTCCTATGATCAAACTTTTTGTATGGATGCACCGATGCACACGCGAAGAGCAATTACATTTTATTCGTTAACGTAATCCAATTTTTTTGCTTACCCCATCGATCTCTCTTATTATTCTGTGTATAAAAGTTCTCATCCACTATCACTGATATGTCAATATTTCACGAGATATTTAACATTTCACGTTATAAACGCGATTTATTGAAATGAATATTTGAACTCTTAACAAGATTTGTAGGAATTACGAATGGCGTGATTACTAACATATATCTTATTTATCCTTGGCGATCAATTTCTTTCTCACTGACTTCGATCGATAACATTTTGATGTACTTCAATTAGTTGATTGGTTATCGTAGAAAGTATTACATTAGAGTTTAACTAATGCTGTATCATCTACTACAAAGTGACGAGAAAGTTCAGATATTTGTTATGTTAGTGAAATGTAATAAAAGTGCAATTGCTGTAAAGAAGTATATCATCACAGGTATCCTAATCGATAAAGTGAATTGACGTTCTTCCGTATTGATCGATGATTTAAAGAAGCGTATCAAAATACATTATTCGAATATCGATGCAAATATTTAGAATGCAACAGTGGAACATTTGAACACTTATTGTAATAAAGTACGTTTCTGACGTAAAATGTTAAATATTACGTGAAGTATTGACATTTGAATGTTTATACTACAATATTATACGCAGGATAGTAAAACAAATAACTGAAAGAAAAAAATTGGCTTATATTGAAGAATAAAGTGCGATTACACTCGTCGTGTATATCAGTGCATTCATATAAAACATGTGATTTAAAGCTAGGACGTATTATACCATATATATTTTCCTGTATCATCTTTTCCTGTTTTTACATAAAAAGGAGCAATAAATGTTTCAGCTCTCAGAATCACCCTGTATACTTACCAATTAAATTCCAGGTCAAGGGGTTCAAATCCGAGATGGTCATTTGAAGCGTTCATTTCGTAAGTGGTAGCAACTTTTAATTTCTGTGAAATTAACATTGGAACACGTGAGAGAACGGTCGACACTGACGGTTCCAGTTCACGATTCCGTGTAGCAAGCGTACAAGGTAAAATGTGCAAGGAAGATGATAAAAGAAAGGAGAGACACGACCTCAAAACGAAGGTCAGGGCGTATGTGTGAACACGTAATTCGAAGCGTGCTCGCGCTGCACCCGTTTCCTTCTTGTTTGCACTCAAGGCTGTGTTTGACAATAGACGTACACTTGCTGTAGCTTACTTTATACTAAGAAAATACTTAACAAAGATGATTGTAGTTTAAAATTTAATGAAGAGAATGATTCGAACATCATTTCTTTACATCTAATCGTTTTCAAGATACTAAATTTTTAATAAAATGCCAATAATTAAGATTTTGACATTCAATATCGAAAACTTATAATTAGTTATAACTAGTCAAAAACGTGTAAGTAAAAGTATAACAAGAGAAACACATTAATTTTCAGTTACGCAATTATAAAATATTGCGGTAGCCAATAAAAGGTACTCAAACATTATTATTAATAATTCGGTCGTATAATTATTAATAATTCGGTAAATACACTAGTCAAAAAAATTAAGGGAACAGAAAAATTTCTAAAATTTTTAGGTCATTTTCAAATTGCTCTGCCTCCGTTGGAATTCATCACAGAAGACATCCAGAAGAGTCATTTTGAAGCTTCAGATCTCTAGTTTTCGACCCTTTATCTCAAAAATTTTTCGAGCCCATTATCATTAACAAAATATATAAAAAATCGCGATGAAAAAATTTTTTAATTTTTTTTCTTTCTTTTAAGGCTTGTAAATACATGGAAAAATTTTTTTGATTAATGCCACTTCCAGATTGCTGTTCCCTGTTCCTTCCCCTATAATTTGCACGTCCATGAAGTTCGTTTCGACGATCGGTCGCAAAGTTATGAGCTACCAAAGCCAAAATGACGCTTTTTCCTTTGATAGTCATTATCTCATGAACCCATTATCGAACAGAAAGTGTAAATACGGTTCCAGAAAGCGGAGAATGCACCCTTTAAGATGGCTATATCAGTTTTTGATTAGATTTTTTTTTTATGCTTAATATTGATGTAAAAAAACGTCAAAAAACGGCGTTTTTTCCTCAAATTACAAAAGTTACGGTATCTTTGTAAGTATTGTAATGATTCTGCCTAGGTTTTTTTTTTAAGCTCATATTGCCCAAAAAATGTGTGCGAAGTTTCAAATGGCTCCGATTCTTTGTTCCCTATGAAAAGATGTATCAAACTTTGAAATTTGAACGAAAAGTGTTACGGAATTTACGTACGCTGAAAAATGCGTTTCTTCGAATTTGCAACCAAGTTCCCCAAGCCATGATACGGCGATGCATTAATATGCGCGAACGTTTGCAAGATGTAATTAACAACCGTGGTGGTAATACTCGGTATTAAATTTACAAGTCCTCGAATTTTTATTGAGAAAACAAAATTACACTTACCCGCGCAGACATTGCTGCAGGCGCACATGCCTGCGCGCTCCCACGTTCATGTACCTGCATATACACGGCACACATATGCACGAACTCACACACACAAGAGGAAGCGTAAATCCGACCTTCTCAGACCAAAGCATTCTTTAAAAATTCAGCAAAAGTACCGGTAAATGCAGAGACACAAACTTTTTTACCGAACAAACGAATTAGTCACGGATAGGAGCAATAATGACGTTTCCTTAACACTTTTCGTTCAAATTTCAAAGTTTGATACATCTTTTCATAGGGAACAAAGAATCGGAGCCATTTGAAACTTCGCACACATTTTGTGGGCAATATGAGCTTAAAAAAAAAACCTAGGCAGAATCATTACAATACTTACTTACAAAGATACCGTAACTTTTGTAATTTGAGGAAAAAACGCCGTTTTTTGACGTTTTTTTACATCAATATTAAGCATAAAAAAAAAATCTAATCAAAAACTGATATAGCCATCTTAAAGGGTGCATTCTCCGCTTTCTGGAACCGTATTTACACTTTCTGTTCGATAATGGGTTCATGAGATAATGACTATCAAAGGAAAAAGCGTCATTTTGGCTTTGGTAGCTCATAACTTTGCGACCGATCGTCGAAACGAACTTCATGGACGTGCAAATTATAGGGGAAGGAACAGGGAACAGCAATCTGGAAGTGGCATTAATCAAAAAAATTTTTCCATGTATTTACAAGCCTTAAAAGAAAGAAAAAAAATTAAAAAATTTTTTCATCGCGATTTTTTATATATTTTGTTAATGATAATGGGCTCGAAAAATTTTTGAGATAAAGGGTCGAAAACTAGAGATCTGAAGCTTCAAAATGACTCTTCTGGATGTCTTCTGTGATGAATTCCAACGGAGGCAGAGCAATTTGAAAATGACCTAAAAATTTTAGGAATTTTTCTGTTCCCTTAATTTTTTTGACTAGTGTATTTAATGTTCCATGTGGAAACTGATTTTCCTCAGAAACTTAAGAACCAGCATTAACTGATCGTTATTTTATGGAAAAATCTGCATATGATAATAAAGACTGACTATTTTTAGAGGATTACAATCTTGTGTACTTAATGATGGAATTATTTACCTAAATTCTTACTTTAGCGATTGATCACGTGCTGAATTATATTCCACGAACAAAATGAAGGTGAAAAAGTATTTGTAGTAAATCACCAGTTAGCATTAAGAATCAGATCGTCGAAGGTTAATCAGAGGTGGTATTAAAAAAGTGAAACATTCACCTATTTCAAAAATGTCATGGGAAACATTGCTGTTCACGTTGAAAAAAAGAATTGATGTAAACGTTGTTTCAATCATCGAAGTAAAAGGTTTATAGCAGAAGTTCTCAATGTTTATTTTCTGTGAACCATTCAATTCAAGTTTTACTGATTCAATGATAGAGAAATTTTACATCTTACTGTGCATCTTCCCTGATAATTTGAGATTTTCAAATTTTGTAAATTTTCAGCTTTAAAAATTTAATTAGCTTTTTAAATGAGTAAATTATTAAATCTCTGAATCTCTAGATCTATAAACCTCCAAATGTCCAAATGTCCAAATGTCCAAATGTCCAAATGTCCAAATCTCCAAATGTCCAAATCTCCTAATCTCCAAATGTCCAAATCTCCAAATGTCCAAATCTCCGAATGTCCAAATCTCCAAATCTTCAATATTTAAATGGCAAACATTTGATATATTAATTGTTATTCTGCAATGTCCCATAACAGAATATCTGTCTGTCCTTTCAAAAGCTCGCTTATTCACGTCCACTTCAATTCTATTCCCACGCTTACTAAATGGCTTTTGTTTTAAATGTTGTTTATATTAAGTAATTAAATTTATATTCAATATCTGTTTTATCATTTCATCTTTCACAATATCACCCTGCAAAAGTTTTAATACGAAAAAATATATATTTAATGTGCATTTTAAAAGGATAGTAAATTTAAAACATTTATTAAGTATAGGTATGTAATATGACATTAATTTTGAACTACTGAAATATCATAAATAATTTAAAAATGTTTGAACCGAAAAACTAGCTGATAAATGACGATGATAAACAATAAAATGTCTGCACTGAAATATGTAAATTAAATATTTGTTTTGTGCGAAATCCTCTAATTTTTATTCATGGAATACAATATTAATTAGCTCTATTTCTTGCAAATGATGCATATGTAATAAAACATTGAACCAGGATTAATTGTGATTAGTAAAATTTATCTCATCTGTCATTTTGCGAATGATTTTATTTATTGTTAATTAGACGAAGCGAAAGCGGAAATAGATTAGGAAGTATATGAAATGAGGCAAAATAATGTTGCATAATAATCAAGAAACACTCGCTGTGCCAGCCTATCGAAGATTAATGAGAGTGGGTGATATTGAAGGTATTGGTGATTTCGTATAACAAACTTATGTAAATATGTGTAAAACCTTAAACATTTATCTCCAAAATGTCATGGGGAAGATATTGTATCACAAGCTGAAAAAAAGATCGTTGAAAAATTGATTTTAATGATCAAAGTTGAAGGTATAAATATTCATAGTGAAATTTATTGGAAGATTATAGACATACATCTTTGATTTATGAGCAAGTTTGAATACCCACACGAATGCAGAGTATTTAAAATTATCTTACAAGTTTTTTTCGATATAATCAAATTTATGCTAAGTAGGAAATTAAACGATGTAATAGTTAATAGATAACCGATAAAATTATTTTAATCAGAAAATATTACTTATTAAGTTCTTTAAATACTTTTAAAATAATTTAAAAAATTAAAATAAAAGTTAAAAATAATTTTTGTTGAAACTGTATCGAAGTTAGCGTTTTATTAAAAACTCATGAATTATCAGATGAGGTGGTAATCAATCGCGGTACCATTCAATTATTGGTTCACGCTACTATTTTGCTGATGAAAGAATGCAATTTGCTCAAAAATTAAAATTATTATGTTTGAGCGGATCAATTTGACATTATGAAATGGATCATTTAATAGAAAATAACCTAATATTTAATTTTAATTTTAAAATAATTCATCTTTTATGTATGTCAAAAACAGAGGATATTAAATCAGATTTATCTAACTTTAGAGCACAACAAACTAAAGATACAAAATCCTTGAAATGTGGATATGTACTAAATATAATTTTTACCCTGTTATATTAAAAATTAATCAACTCATTGAGAGAAAGAATGAAATTTGCTGAGTGTTAATTAGCGATTTTAATGAAAGTTACAGACTACGTAAATATAAAAAAAAAAATATTTAACCAATATTTTTTCGTGGATATTTATATTCATGAGAATAGTTGTAGAGGTTGGGGATAAAAAACATATTTTTATAAATATCTTCGAAACTTTATAATACAAAAAGTACCGTGAAAAATTTTATTTTGTAATGGCAAATTTGGTTGTACAGACTGGTTTTAGAGAAACTAAGTTTGTTAACTGTTTCTCAGAAGAGAGCGATTAAAAATTTACTTACAATTTACTTAAAAATTTATTACAAGCTACAGCATGCAGCCAGTTTCATTCGGCTACCAAATATTTAGAATTACATTCAGAAAAATTTTATTGTGTGATTTAGACAAAGCACGTTCTGAAAATAAGGAAGTACACAAATCTGCAGTTTATAATAATCCTAATAAACTTTCTACAATCGTTTACATCGAAAATGTCCGCTAAATTAATTAAGGCGAAATTAACATAGTGGCCAATATCTTAAAAACCACGGTACTTTGCATAAAGGTATATGTAATTAAATATGTTCCAAATGACCTGTTCTATCATCCCTTGCAAACTTTCTATTGACCCAGCTAACACCCTGTATAACAGCAAAGGGATACAATAAATTTCCAAATCTGATTTTTTTGTAAACTAACCCAAAAATAACATATACCAGGTGGAGACTGTTCGCAGGATTAGTAAAAGGTTCATCGGATACAGTGTTTCTATCAATCGTGACGCTGGAGGCCGCTTAAAAGTCGCGAATAAAGAGCAAGAAAGAGATACAGCCGGCAGGAAGAGGTATACTTAACCTTCTGGGTTAAAGTCAGAGAGGATTGAGCGCGTGTCCCTGATTACGGTGCAAAGACGTGGCTGATCCTGATGCCGCACTCTGGCGGGTCGCCAGTTTTACGGAATGCGGCATGGCCGCGTCTAGGAAGTCTAGTGTTCCTTGTGCTTTCTAGACGAGAAAGCGACCCACGTCCCACGATTCCATGGAATCTTCTCGGAAACCGTTGGCAGATCAGGCAACGAGCGCCTTGAGTTTTTTATTTGCAATTAGACGGATTCATCCGGAACGAACGTCCAATAGATTGAACAAGTATTTGTTGCTCTTACGTTGATCTTCTTGCTGTCTGATCGTTGCAATCTGGTTTTGTAACAAGAAACATGATACATCTGAACGATTTGTAGTCGAAATTGAAGTTAGACAGTATCATTTTGTTGTAATATCTATAATAAATTTATTTTCTTACTTTTCGGCTTCGAAAATGGGGCTGACCCGTGGCTGTGGCTGCAAAATCCACTATATGTATAAATATTTATAATATTTATTATACTTTAAATAATGCAATGTCTATACGATGTACTTATAATACTTATTCTATTTTATATGATACAATATCATATATTTACAGTCGGGGACAAAAATAAGTGGACAGTTACTCGAAATAGGAAAAAATGAAGTTTAATCGAATTAACATAACTATTATGAACTTCAGTTTTATTTACTATATATCCTTATAGTATGTACATTATTTAATGAATAATTGATGTTCATGTTTGTATCTTTCACTAAACAAGCCGTACTTAATAAAATTAATGGCTATCTATCAGGAGACAAAAGTAATTATATTACATCGTGATTCACAAATTAGTGCTTTGATATCATTCTTAAGAAATTATTTCAAAATTCGTTATTTGCCATTGCGGTTGATTAGTCAGAATTGCCAATATTCACGTATAAATCATATTTCCGTAGAACCCAATAATCGATATTATAAATGTTTTTCTCGAAGAAAGGATTTATAGTCCTCAACGTTTGAAAAAACCTTGAAGGTTCTTTAATATCTTCATCTCTAAAAGGAGCAGTGTCCACTTTAGGCCGACCTTCGGCGACTGCATACATTTATTATTTGCAAATCAAAAAAATTGTTCCATACATTATATGCTAACAAGCGAGATAATTAGTTAGCGACCGATCGTATTAAGGCGGATTAAAAATCAAGTTTGGTTTAGGTTCTTCCATGATAAGTCGTGGGATTGTAAAATGGCCATATCTATTATAAGATTTATAGGCCAACGTCGTTAATTCGATAAATTATTGATCCGCTTCTGGAAACCATCGCAGAAGTTCCCTCTCTTCTTTAAGAAATGATTCATGAGTTTCGTTCAACCTTTTGGAACATGTTCATCCCATCGGGGTGTATCTCGTTCAAAGGTTTAGATTACAATTAAGAGAGTAGAAAATAACTTTAATCGGAGCCCCGTTGCA
This sequence comes from Megachile rotundata, assembly GCF_050947335.1. Lineage (NCBI taxonomy): Eukaryota > Metazoa > Arthropoda > Insecta > Hymenoptera > Megachilidae > Megachile > Megachile rotundata. Next base: position 2,118,228 of record NC_134986.1, read on the forward strand.
CGCGTGAAATCTGCAGGATTTACGAATCCCCTATGTACTGAATTTTGGGAAACGATTAAGATGACCGGATAGCTGGAGTTAATGGTGATTGATGATTACGTTTAGGGCGCTAACTCGGCGGTCGAGGCTAACGAGTCATCTTCTAGCCTTCCGGGGAAAAGCTGAATCACGTAATTGTCAGCTATCATCCACTAAACAATCAAATAATCGGAACTGATTTAATGCGGGATAGCAATTTGATTTCGTTCACAATGAATGCTGAAATTAATAAGAAAAAGTAGATTATTCGTTGGCATAAGAGAATATGGGGAAAAATTAAGTGCTATTTGTTTGTTTTTTACTAGAAAAAGAAGTAGACGATTTTCGATGTTGCTGGAAGTATTAATTCGATCTAATAGAATCAAAAAAGCGTATATTATTTTTTAAGCTATTTTTAAGTTAAAGCGTTATTTAAAGAAAAGCGTTTTTCATTTACATTATTAGTTCGCTGAAAGAAAATCAAATTTTATAATACAAATTTTGGGACTCACAAGTACAGATTTGGAACTGAAAGATATAGGGTTATGACATACGAAAATATAGTTTATATGGAAAAAATAGGGTTTTACGAAAATATGGTTTATACGAGAACATTGGCAATTCTGACTATTCAACCGCAATGGCAAATATCGAATTTTGGAATAATTTCTTAGACATAGGAAACTTAAAGGTGATTAATAATTGCAGTAATAATATATGTGTAAAAATTTTAGTTCAAATATTGCTATGTTCACTAATAATACACATAACTCAAGCTTCATCGCTGTGTTTTAAAATTTTATGAGAAAACCACGCAGCATAACAGGATGGTAAAAATCTATGCATTACTTCTTATTTTTTTGTATAAAAGAAATACTAGGAATTATTTAAAAAGATGTAAATAGATATCAGTAAATGCATCTGTACCATTATGTAACAATAATATTAAATATCATCCAATATATTGATTTCTGCTATAATTATCTGAATATTTTCTTTCAAAAAATGCAAAATTGGATCGATTAATGTATAAAATACGTACAATATTACACACAAAAAACTGAAATTGATTTTCATATTTTCTTTGTGTATCCACAAAAGTACTAGTAACATCAGTTTGTGCCATTTTTGAAACCACCTAATTTTTCGGTACCCAGAAAATATTTTTTAAAATTAGTAACACCTAAGAGTATTGAATACAATTGCACATATAATTAAAATTACAACAAGAAATAATTTGTTATCTTATTTCTTTTCAACAAACTGTACGTATGTACTCGATCCTATCTTTTCCCTAATTATTGATCGAATGGATCGATGTAGATCAGATCAATACTTTAGCAGCGCTCTTGTGTTAATTATGTAATTTGGAGCAATGAAATTGCGTACTCATTATGCTCGCTTACGTCTTCGTTCTGTTTTTTTTTGCAGCAATTTCAATTATGTTTGTTTATATTTTGTAATATACCGCGTATCATAGAATGAAAATACATACTTATTGCATTTAAAAACTGTGTTTTGTTATTCTCGCTCCTGACAATTATGATGCCTGCAAACAATAAAATATTAGTCCCTTATTAATGCACTTAAGGATAAAAAAAAATTGATCCTCTTCAACAAACAAATTGTGTTGGATTAATTTAACTCTCGCTTAAACTAAGTTTTAATGTTTCAAAATTTAGTATTAATAACTTACAACTTCGTTTTTAGTATCGTCCTAATTATGTTTTCGTTTACAAATTAGCATGAATGAACTGTAACTTATACAATAATTTTACTTCTATTATTTACATAAATGCTGTAAAGCACTTCTGACGAAGTAATTTATTGCGAAAAAAATAAGTAAAAAATATAGAACAAAATTTCTTTTTGATTTTCGAGAAAATTGAATCTGAATGTTCTCCAAAATATTTGTAAGGAAACTTCCATACATCAAGAGAAATGATAATTTCAATTAGTTTTTCGTAAATGTAACAATTATTTACCGTTTTGAATCAATGAATATAATTATTAATACCGCTAAAATGTATTATCAATTATTTTTCATTATATTGTTGACATTAATGTAAGTACAGCACGAAGAACTTAATCGAAAGTATGGCGAATGTAGACATCAGTAACATCATAATGGACCGATATTAAGCATTTTGTTGATATCAATAATTATATGCGTTAATTTATAACATCCATTAGCTGCTGAATTAATAAAAGAATTGTTGAAATTGTTATCTTTCTTGTCGTAAGCAAATTTTTTATAAATATTTTAATGAACTTTCAAACTCAATTTTCTCCTCAAAAATATCTCCTCAATATCTCCTATATTGAGGAGATATTTTCTCCTCAATATAACTACTTTCGCGTTGCAGAGATTGCACCGACGAAAGTTCGACTTATGCAGGTAAAATTCCACTTCTAGAAGTAAATTTGAATTACAAAGATAAAATAATACATTTAGACACGTGGCAAATAATTCGAGTTCTGGTAAGCTTCGTGTCGATTTATAGAAGATTTCGCAGCATGTGAAAAAAATTAACTCATTTATTTGTAACATCACAGACAGACTGGTTGCGCACAATACAGTTCAAACGTAATAAACCTAAATCCTGTGTACACATGGAAAAATTTTGAATTCAATACCAATTATAATTTATAGAACTAATTACTGCTAAATCCAAAACCTATCTCAACACTCAAACTTTCTAACCTTAACATTTTACTTATGTGAATATTGCAGTAGTAATGAAGTTAGTTTTGACTGATACAACTGTCAGAAAAATCATAGATTATGGAGTTAACCAAATTTTCGTTTTATAAAGATTTTCCAGTTATACAGTTTCGAGTTACCGAGGTTTAATTGTACAAAAGTACACAAAATGATATATTTAACTAAAGAGAAAATATATATTTTTGTCAAATTTACTTGTTCAATTCGATAATATGAAAAGGAATGCAGATCTAAGCAGTTATCATGAAGACACGATGGAATTCACGTGCTAGTTTATGACATTCAGAAGAAGAACTAGAGTAGCCCGAAGGGCCAGACAGGGGCCCCTATTATACACCTCTATGCCGCCACTTAAAACCCTGGGTCCTGGGTCTAGATTAGGGAATTCAGACATTCGAGTTGGCTGGCCAATAGGGCGCTGCGGTTTTCGATCACCTTTTTTGTCTAGGGCTAAGGCGTAACGTCCCCTTTGATATTTTGCCCCTCGTTAGGTAGTGCGGAACGTCGTTACCGGTGAACAGACCCTGCAAAAAGAACATACCGCGATATAGGAGCAATTCTAAACTGGCAGCGTTACTTGATTAGTTGAAGAAGATCACGAAATTGCTGTTATAAATTGCGTGGCTATTAATACACCAGCCATAACAATTTGAGAAACGTTTCATTGAATAGGGACGATGAAAAAGATGGGTCGAAATTGCTAAGAGTTGAGTCATGATATTATGTTTGAAATCATTCTATGCCTTAATACAGATTTAATGAAAGTTGTACTTTATTGTGTAGCATCGAGCATCTTAGGATTTGCTAGGGAAAATGGCAGTGTAACAAAATGGCGATCCATTGCTTGCTTGTTCAACATTTGAAAGAGGCATTCAAATGTAATTTCTTCAAATTGAATTCTTCAAAAGTGTTCAAATTGTAATTTTGCAGATATTAATATTAAAATAGTTACATTTATACTATTTTCTGTACTTTAATTTAGTAATGTATATGTATAATCACTTTTAATTTATTCATCAGTTTATACAATTTTTAATTAATAAATGCCAATTATTTAATCTTTAAAATCCAGTGTATAACTGAAAAATAATAAGGATACAATAAATACAAAATAAGTTTATATGTAAATCACTTATGAAATCACTTATCACCTAGAAAATCTAAGGTATAAAGTTGTGATACGAGCAATCCCAAATAGATTTCATTATATAAAAATAAATGAAATATATTGGATAGCAATTTTTGTAGTTTTGTTTTCGGAAAATTGTCTAAAAATTTTTAAAAACCTATGAACCATTTGTTTAAAGTAAAACAGATTGTAATATTAATAACTTCCTTATTAATTCAATCATTAAAGAATATTATAAATATAATTGCAATTACCGATACTACTAACATAAATTAATAGTTACTAGGTGCCATTACATATGTTTACTTATGCGTGCGTAAGTATATCAGATACTTATATTTTCAACTATACTCATCAAGTTAATGAATATATTTTAATAGCACTATGGAAAATAATAAATCGTAACATATTTTAACAATATTTATGAAGTTAAAATATGTATTAATTATTGAATGTACGACCTTCTCTAAAAATTTGTTTGTAGCAAATTTGTTATATAATTAAAATATTATACTAATATTCTTAAAGATTCATATGGAAATCTAGGGATTTGGTAGTCAAGAATGTTGAAGGTCTTAGAAATTTCGAAGATTAGGAATTTGAGGATATGAGGATACGTAGATTAGAAATTTGGAGATCTAAGAATTTGAGGATTTTGAAATTTAGGAATCTACAAATACAATATCTAAAGGTTGGTAATCCAGAAGTTTGGGGACCTAAAAATTACGGAAAATACGAATTTGAAGACGTAGGGATTTTATGGATCTGAGGAATTTGGGATCTAGGGATTTAGAAAATTAGAAATTTAGGTATCTAGGGATTTGTGAATTAGAAATTCGAGAGCCTAGGAATCTATTGATTTACAAATTTGAAGATGTACAAATATGGAAATCTAGGAATTTAATGGTCTAGAAATTTGAGGATCAACAAATTTGGAAATTTAGGACTTTGTAAATCTAGGGTTATAAATTCTAAAAAATGTAGAGACCTTGGGATTTATGGATCTAATAACATTAGAGTCTGGAAATTTGTTGGTTTTGGGATTTGTGAATCTAGAAATATGAGTATTCTGGTGTTTAAAAGTTTAGGTAGATAGGAATTGTAATGGGAATTTAACAATTTTACAATCTTACAATTTCGAAAATCGAAAATTAAAAAATTCGATCATCTGAACATCTGAACATCTGAACGTCTGAACGTCTGAAAATTTGAATATCTGAAATTTTGAAAATTTTGAAATGTGAAAATCTAAAAACTATAAATTTAAAAAATTTATAAATCCAATAGTTTAAATATTGTCAAATTTACTTACGTATCCGTCCAAAGGAAGCCTATGTAGCATTCAAATGTACAGTCCGTTGAATACAAGACCGTCAATTTCTACAATAGATCATCATAAAAACGCAACTTCCTTGTTTTCATTGTATGTCCAATAAATCAAATCGTCATAGAGAGTCATACATACAGAATGTTTGCTAACTCTTGGCCATATAACGCGTAGTGATATAAAGTTTGTTGATGTTAATTTCAGCGATCAACGAAGGATTTACGATTGGGTTCATTGATTATACAAAAACATCATCAGCGTTTGATATTACGATATTGTCCATGAATCTCCGCGAGATTCAATAACAGGAGAAAAGCACATCCAGCGTGTGTGAATTTTCTTACAAAGGATTTGCTCAATTAGCGGTGTAAATGGTGGCAATATAATGGAAGCCTACTGTATCCTTTTAACCCTGGGGGAGTTAGAAGATAGACTTTGTCAGCTCGGACTCTCCTAAATTTGTTCCTGACCCGCCGTAATACATCATTCGAAGCTATGCGAAGTTGAATATTAATTGAAATCTTGACGGATTTATGTAGATCGTAAATATTGGAAGTTAATCACACGGTGTTTAACGTTGTATGCGTTAAATTGTCCGATCCTTTTTAATTCCTGAGTTTAAAATTGCATTAAAATGCAAATTAGTGGAAAATCAATTTGATGGAATCGTAGGCAAAGCAATTTAGATAGTTTAAAAGTGGTAGATAATTGTTTTAAGATTACAAGAGTTATTAAAGTTGTATTTAATTAAGAACATTTTCCAGTTTGTTAAAAGAAAAGTGAAGTGAAATTTCGTTAAGTTATTTGCTTTTTATGGTACGTACTAAAACAAAACATTCCCGTACCGCTTCTACTTCTACCAAGTTCAAACAAAACCATACATAGTTATTCTTGTTATTCTAATTAAGTGTAGCATATAGTTACCTACATGTGTAAACTGTAAAAGGTTCAACATAGTTAAAAAATTGAAGTGCTATAAGTTACTACATATTGTTTCGATGAAACTTAAATCTAATACTATTAAGAGAAAAGGGATGCAATTCAACTGATTGAAAACCATTTCGATCATTATTTTAAACATTTTTGATGTATGACACCGTCCGTTACCAAAAATAATCATGCTTTTTTTCATTCTGTACAACTTAACGGACATTTCAATCTAAATCTTCCAACTAAATTTCATACTATGCTTGTTTATTCCACCTTAATTTGATCTTCGACAATATTATCATGTCAGCCGCAATTTTAGTTATCCGCTTCATAAATTTAGGTCTAAAGAAAATAATGGCAATGCGTTTGAAAGTTATAGCAGGGACGACCTAAGCTGATATGCAGATTTACCACCTCTCTACTCGGTGGTGTCGTATGGTGGGAACTGGCACACACGTTCTTTCCCTGCTAAACGTTAACCCTTAGGCGACCAACGCCGAATCACTTTTGACCCATCATTTAACCATACTTATGCGTAGTACAATAATCGATCGTCCTCTAGAATCATATGACGTATACACAAACGCACTAATTGTTGCTTCTCAAGCTTTTAGCACATGTACATACAGCGACATTAATTAATGCTACGGTAATCTATCAATTACTACTCTGTATATTTCCACACAATTAAATTAATTCTTCTTAATGATGTTGTAAATTTGCCTGATTTAAAGTAATTAATTTGTCGCATAACAAATGATATATTGGAAATCAGCAGACAGTGTATAACACTTTACCACTTGCATATTTACCAACTTTTATAGTGCATCTACTTTGCAAAATTGGAAAATTATTTTATGTGATAGTGGGGTACAAGAGACCGTATTATTATACAGTATTTTTATTAAAATATCTTTTAATAAGATCTAGGTATTTGTTCGCACCGAGGATCTTATGCCGTAAAACAGGAAATTGTGGAAATAGAACTTTTTAACAATATATCGTGAATATCTGACTTCTGAAGATGATGCTTCTGAAAATATGATGCTTGAACTTATAACGCATGACGATATAATATTTGACCACGCAATGCTTGGTTGTACAAACATGTGGCGATATATTATTTGGCCATATAAATAGCAACATAATACGTGACCATATATGTATGTATTACTCAATGCCGGTTAGTTATGAAATAAATAAGTAGTTAAATCAAATAAATAAGTAAACGATCAGACTTGCTATGTGTATTTACCGCCTCTATACTCAATGGTGTAGTAGTATACAAATTTATGAGAACAGCTATAATACAGAACAGTGGGCCCTACGGTAATATAACAAACAGAACTCACAATCTTATAAAGCGTCAACTGTGCTGCTTTTATAGTAAACACTCGTGACTTGAAGTTCCTTAAAATAAAAATATAGGAACTGAATAACCAGAAGTTGTTTGGGTTATTAAACATTTTTTACGATTCGCGAGAGGTCAGCTGGCAGTATTCATCAAGGAGCAAGGTGAGTGAAACACGATATATCGATACGAATCCCAGGTCAAACCGTAGGAGGCATATTATTCGGTTAACCGAGGCTCATAGAGCGCACCTCGTAAATTCGACCAACTGGTTGGTCGCATCTTAAATAATCTTGTCAGTTTTGCACAATAATGGCGGCGAACTACATCATTAGTCGTAGCTCTGCATGGGGCGCAAGGTTTCGTTTGAAAATAGTAGTCTGTAAAGTGGCCTGAAAACGGCACTGTCAAAAGATTGCCGATCTTTTTCCAATCTGACTGAGAAAACAGGGTGTCTTTTATGTTATAAGTTGGACCGATCGTTTCAGTATCTGTTAAGGGTCCACAAACGGCACACATGGTAAAACCATGTATTTTTACACCGACCTTTTTCGAATGGCTTTGATTCGTTCGTCTAACATGGATGACAGTGATTGAAGGGACACTTTGATAGGACATTTCTGATGGAAAAAAGGGGATCTTTTTGTATTCATGTCTGTCTTGTTTAAATTCTTTTCGATATACAGGGTGTTTTATACGTTTCGACCATCATAAATACAATTTGCAAAGGTGATTTTATCATTTGATACTTATACATTCTCTAATCGTTAAGGTTTTATCAAATAAATTCTCTAAGTTATTATATTCGATCACTTCAGATAGACTACACCAAGTTTCGCCAAGTTTAAAGTTTATTTTCTGAAAAGTTTAGAACTTGAAATATGTTTTTTACATACTTTGTCTTTCAATATTTTTACTCAAAGCTCCACTCCGCTTTGATAGCTTCAATAACATATTGCTTGAATTAAAATGTAAAAAGGGTACAGTTCTTAATATGCATTTCATTAAAGCTCATTATGAAAAGTATAAATAATTTTTGAGGTTATCCACACAGATGAGTTATATACCGTTTTTTGAATGTAAATAATGTTTTCTCAAAACTATGGTCGAGAAGATTAAATTTAAGAACAAACAAGTTATCAAATTAAGTTATCTAGTAATTTATTTAGAATTAATTTTGTAATATTTTTTTAATTTAATATTATATTATCTAATTTCGACTACATTTGACAAAGTTAAAACTTCTTGTAAAAGCTCTTGTAGAAGCTGCAAATAGTTTATTTAAAGTAATATTTTAAATTGTTTCACGACTCAGAGCAGACATGTCACAGTAAAGAGTTATAATATCAATATAATCATGTCCCAAGGTGTTTAGTTTAAGGTTTCAAGTACAGTTATAATTTCAAGTGCCCCAATATATTTGAAATATCAATTTTAGTGAGGACCAAAATATAAGGATCAACCTGTACAAGAAGGCATAATGGAAGGGCTAGCTGAAGATGAACCGCTATGGTTGAAAATAGGCCAGCGAATCGTTAAATTGGCTATTGCGTGAGTTCGTTAGAGATTCGACAAAAGAAGAGGATAGAGATGAGTCTGGTAGATATAAGCAATCCGGGCGAACCTATACATCACTGTGGTGACCAATTAGAAGCGGCGTTTTTTCGTTTCGCAAACGGCGCGGCAGAGGTGGTCGTCTAACGAAAAGAACTACCGAAAACAAGGAAGAAGTCTCGGGGAAAAAGAAGCCGAGACGAATTCTATTGTACTGGAACAAAGGAGAAACGTAGCGATCTCGTTTCAATCAGTACATCGATCGAGGAATATATGTGTGAGATCGATGATTCGAATCGCCGCAATTGATAGTGGTAGAGCTCAAAAGAATTTTTTTGTTTTTTTTTTCTTGAGTGATGTATTGAATATCGATCCTTAATGGTCGATAACGTGATATGCTATTATGCCATGTTATTAACGACGAATTGAACAGGTAATTAGATTTCATATTGTCTTTAATTCAAAGCACATTGATGTTCGGATATATGACCACCACTCGCTACCATGCATAGCCATATACCCGGAGAGGTGGATTTTCAGAGAATTGATCGATGTTTTCTAATTCTAATTATTTTTGTACAATTTCTATTTAAAAATTGTTCAAATAATATAACTGTAAGAAATTCCAGTTAGTTTCCACGCTTAGGTTAAATTGAAATAAAATATTTAAAAAATGTCTATTTAAAAACTCAAAATAGAGCGTTACTTTTTTTTTAATGTTATTTTAATAACGAAACAGTTTTTTATTGTCAATTTTCTTCTTCTTCTTCTTCGTAAGTGTTTAACGTCGCGTCGACTGCATGGTTATTGGCGACGGCTGTATGCTTGGGTACTATATTTTGTTGTAGATGTTGGTTTCTTTCAGGAAGTTTATGGTGTTTCTTATGTGGTCTTTGGCTGTGAGGGCTGTATCTGGCTTTAATTTATATTTTTGTCTTTGAGGTTCGGTTTTTCTGCATTGGTACAGAAAGTGGTCTACTGTGAGAGTTTCGGTGGGGCAGTATTTGCAATAGGGTTGGTCAGCTTTTTTTATTAGGTATTCATGCGTTATCCTGGTATGACCTAACCTTAGTCGAGACATTACAGATTTTTTTTTCCTGTTTAAATTGCAGGTTGAGATTTGTTGGTAGAAATCTCGAATTATGTTGTGTATTTTTGTTGTTTTTGTTGTGGTCCAGATTTTATTCCAGTCTTCTTTTATCATTTTTTTAATGTGGTTTGTAAGGTCTTGACATGGAATCGGAAAGGTTGTTTCGGTTGATGATAAGGTTGCTGCTTCTTTTGCTGCTGCATCAGCTTCTTCATTTCCCGTTATTCCTTGGTGTGAGGGAATCCAAATGATATTTATATCAGTGTTGCAATTTTGGTATAATTCTGTGTATGCTTTCTGTATTTTCGTTATGATTTTATGAGTATTGCTGCTGATTGGAGTATCTAGGGCCTTTATAACACTAATTGAGTCTGAGAAAATGGCAACGTTTTTAAGATTATTGATGCTGGCGTATTTCAAGGCTCCAAATATTGCGTATGCCTCTGCGGTAAAAATAGATGCAGTTTAGGGGAGACACTGTTTTATTGTTGTATTTTCGGTGACAATGCTGTATCCTGTTCCTGACTCGGATTTGGAACCGTCATGTCAGTGTAAATTTGATTATAGTGAAAGAAATTGTTTTTTATATCAAGGAATTTGGTTTTGTGTGTAGATTGGTCTATTTGTGCTTTTGGTAGATCCTCTAGGTCCAGATTAGTAGGTGGTGTCTTGATAATCCAGGGTGCTATTTTACTATGTTTATGTTCGATGGTAGGAGTCCATTCAACAGGGGGTTTCAAGATTTTGTTTAGTCTGATGCGGAAAGGTGATGGGAGCTTTGGTTTTTTGGAGTATAATTCGCTGATTTTGTCGGAAAAGATGTAGCTAAAGGTCGGGTTGTTCGGTGTAGTAAAGATTTTTGAGGCATATTTAAGTGTTAAGTATTTCTTTCTTTGGTCTAGAGTCATTTCATTGGCCTCGAATAGGATGCTAGTTATTGGGCAAGTGTAGTATAAGCCTGTGGATATTCTCAGTGCCGTATGGTGAACTTGATCGATTATTTTTAGAGTTCCTTTTTTTGCTGAATTATAGATGGTTGAGCCATAGTCAATTTTTGCTCGTATTAATGCTCGGTATGTTTGTAGTAGTATTTCCTGATTGGCTCCCCAACTACTATTGGCTAGTACTTTAATTATGTTTAGTCTTTTCATGCAAGAGTCTCTTATGTGTCGCATATGTGGGACCCATGTCAGTTTTTTGTCGAATTTGAGACCTGATTTGTTAGACCATTCCTGAAGATGGTTTATGGATGTTTGTAGAAGGTTGTATAATGTATTTAAGTTTTTACCGTGGCAGATTATTATAAGGTCGTCAGCGTAAAGGTAAAATTTTATTGGAGGTTTTAGATTTTTTATAATGTCGTTGATTCCAATTAGAAAGAGAGTAACACTTATGACAGATCCTTGAGGAACTCCGTTCTGTATTTTTGTGGAATTTGATGTTGTTCCATTTATTCTGACTTGAATTGATCTATCTGTGAGAAAATTCACTATAAAGGCTAGCATTTATTGTCAATTTTGTTTCATCTAATTTGTTTTGTATTTTTTCACTTTCTATAGTTATGCTTATCGTAATATATATATGTATATATATATATAAATATGTTACCGTGAAAGACCGAAATTGGAGAATGTCGACTTTCACCGGTGAATGTCAATATAGACCAAATATGTCGGTGAAAGATCGAATATTTCATTACATTCTTGTACATTCGGACCCTTACCGGTGTATGTCGACAATCACATGTATGCTCTGGTAGAGGTCCAAAAGAAAGGAGTCGACAAAGAAGCGACTGGCTCTCTCCTGCCAAATCCTTTGTTTTTCTGGGAGTCAGTCAGCTTTGTCAGTGTTATGCAAGCTTTGATGATGCGAGCAACGTTTTCTTAATTTTTTTTTCCGATACCGTAATTTATACTGAATGGATACTGCAGTAAATCGTGATCTTTTTCTTGAAAAGTTAAATGCATTAATTGCGGGTAAACGAAAAGACAATTGTGTATATTTTTCTCAAGAAAAGTACTCTAAAATACTTTCTGAAGTGGTTTGTGCTAAAACGAAGTGCAGCACACCTTTAGATTACAGACGATTAAAACGTTTTGATGTTTTAAAAATGAATGATGAAAGGAAATTAATTGTGCCATTAAAATCAAGGGAAACGAATATACGGTATTATGTTACCAATGAAGAATTGTTCAGTATACTATATGAAACTCACACCAGAATAGACCACGGAGGAAGAACACGTACGCTTAGAATGTACTATGTGTTTTAAATTCTTGGTCACTCCTTTCAGAAAAAGAGGCGCAAAAGTTACGTCACCCTTGTTACGTTTTATAGTGACTGAATTACGGAGAAGAAAATATAAATCTCCGACATGTTCAACATTCACCATTAGTGCATGGTGAATAGTCGACATTTACCGGTGTAAGTCAGAAATAAGGGTATTCAACAAATATTTCGGACATACACCAAGCGACTATGTGAATGTTGACATTCACCGACGAAAGTCGACATTCTCCAGATTTCGGTCTTTCACGGTAACATAATATATTTATTTATTATAAAAATTGTACGAGTGTGACAAAATGGTGCAAAGTCGTCGACCCTGATCGATTAATACAGCACCAATCTTTCTTTCTTCTGTCGCAACAAGTTGTTATAGCTATTAATAATTATCAGATAAAACATTGGTCTAAAAAGAATTTATTCAGATAATTGTGTCTAATCCGTACTTTCGAAATAATTCTAACAATATTAAATTCTGATATGCAGATTTAAATATTAGTTCACTGAAAAGTGGAATTTAAATCGAGAAAACCTCACATTTACCTCAAAATTCTACTACTGTTATCTTCAACGTGAAGTTCAAGATTGAGTTACCAAAACGTGGTAAATAAAGCCAGGAAGTACATTACAATGGGCAATAATATAACGGACGAAAAGTGATACCAGAAATGACAGTACAGGGATGCAATTACTATACTATTGTGTCAAATCAAAGTTTTCGGTGGAAATGAATAGTTTATCAATTTTTCGCGTAATGGTATTGAATTGCTTGATTCAATTGTTGCACGATGGACAATAAATCTTATCAGCATTAAAATCAGAAACAAAGCATGCTACCCTGATCTCAGGATTTCATAGATAATTAGGATCTAATATCCTGGCATACGATATTGGAGGGAAACAATAGTTAGATCCACCTACTTGTGAAGACTGGAGACAATAACACGTTGAAACGACAGTGAATCGACACCTGACACCAGCTACGTTGGCGGAAGCAAACAATAGCTTTGGATCCCTACTTACGAAGAACAAGTATCAATGACGATTTACGTTTACAGGTGGATCAGTCATTTGAGATGAGACATATAAGTAAAGTTATTTATTCGTATTGTCGATAATCCTTGATTAAAGAATCTTGTGCAGTACGGTCCCGTTATATTGCCAGTTCACGTAGGTCTTTATAATTAAAGAAGAAGGAGAATTTCTACAAATAATACTTTTCAATGACACTTTGATTAATTTCACACTTACACATAAAAATAAATGTAAACGGCTAATTAAAATTTTACGCGAAGAAATAAATTTTGTAAAAAATATTAATAATTTTATATAAATTTCATATCATTTAACCTTTGTGGGTTATATAAAATCATGAAATTACTTTTTTTACGAATTAGTAGTACTGTCTTTGCATCTACACACAGTTCTGATATCAATATATTCAATTGCTGCAGTAGTTCACGTGTTTTTGTAAATAAAAGTGAGTTTCTCAATTTTCATTGTTTGATTCAGACAAACAGTACCTCAGACGACCATGAACGTCTATCGATGAAAGCTACGTGAAGACAGTCAAAGATTTGGTACTCGGAAATCGTCGATTGACAATAATTAGAGATCTTGCTTTTGCTGAGCACATTTCATTTGGATCCACTCAAACCATTTTCGGAAATGTGTGCCTCAGACGCGTCAATTTTGTATGGGACGATAATACGCCGTTCCACACTGCATTGGTTCTTCGAGTAGATTTCGCCAAAAATTCGATCCATGTTGTTCCACAACCACCGTATTCGCATGATTTAGCACTGTGCGACTTCTAGCTGTTCAACAAACTCAAAAAGCCGCTTCGGGGACACCGTTTCGACACAACTGAGGAGATAAGAACCGAATCGAAGAAAGTATTGAAGGTCACCCCGGAAAAAGGCTTCTCTGACTGTTTCGAGGATTGTGTTAGGGTTTGGTCGAGCCCTGATATTGCACTACGTGCCGTCTATGTACTATGCTTGTGAAGGACCACCTAATTTGACCGGATTGGGGCCGTTAAGAATTGATGCATGTGATTAAATAACAAAAAACAGTTTATTAAATGTGTGCGAATGGAACTATATATGTTTCTGTGTGAATGAGTGTGTAAAGCTTGAATTTTCTAACTACTAGTCTGATCACTAGCAAGTTTTAACTAAAGTGTTTCTCTAAACTGTGACTCTGCTATACTATCTATTAACTATTCTGATTCTATCTGTACTGTTGGATATCTGACTATTTTCGAGTTTTCTACCTTCGTTAACACCTCTGTTCTCCCTTCCATTGCGCCCTTAGCGTGGTACTTTTCTGGATGGGGAACAGAAGTTCCTACGGGGGAGGACAGCGTTCCGGGGAGAATCGGGGTTTTTCCCAAATTCCGTGACGTAGCTCCTGGTCTGCGGGAACCGTTATTTTGGAGGCCCAGATCGCCCTCTGACCTTCTAGTCTTCGAGGTTTATGACATGGCCTGTGTCACTGAAGCCAAAAACTCTAATGACTAGTGCAGCAATAAATAAATCTGCTAAAAACTACAAATTGTCACGTACCATCGTAGTGCTGGCACGCAGATGGCACGGATGCTAAATTATAGGGTTCAAAAGTGACCGCTTTCCCTCGTCATGTCGTAAACTTCATCTATGCGAAACTCTAACAGATTAGAAAATACATTGGCATAAGTATTATATCGTCGAAATCTTTCCAACATGGAGAAATTTCGTGTTTCAAAAGAATGGTTGAATTTGACTGAGGAGGAGGGTAAATGAAAATTATTTAAACGTAATTGAGCCTCAAAAATCATGATAGTTTATTGGCTCGAATGATTCGAATTAGGGGAAAAAGCCTTGCGGCATAAAAAACCCCTTGCAAAATATGTATTTGTTAATGATTGCACGGTGAAAGTGTGAATGAGTATATACGTTGTGTATTTTGTTGAGTTTGATTGTTGTTTGATTTGAGGAGAACAAGATCTCGCTCAATGTTGTTTGATTTGAGAAGAACAGGGTCTCGCTCAATGTGGTTTGATTTGAGGAGAACAGAGTCTCGCTCAATGTTGTATGATTTGAGGAGAACAGGGTCTTGCTCGATGTTGTATGATTCATGTGATAATCCACGTTGCGTGAGATTATTCACGATGATCTATTCGAGGAGTGTAGGGTCTCACCCGAACAGTGTGTAATGTATGATTCGTACCACCCTACATATAGCCCATTCGAGGAGTGCAGGGTCCCGCTCGAATGGTGATCTGATTGCTCACTGAACCACCCTGCAATGGTTCTGTTACGTTACGTTCCGCGAAACTTTCTCACTCTCGATCCGACTTTTTGACTTTCGATCCGATTCGCACAAGCTTCAACGATCGACTGACTGTGTTTCTTTGTACGAAAAATCGCCTGAATACCCTCGCGTTTCCGAAGGCGACAGACGACGCGTTTCGTTTGTTAAAACTGTTTAAAAAGAGAGGTACAGCTGTTAGCTGATTTATGACACGCACATGTTTACGGTAAGACTGGTTCGGACAGGATTTGATAGACAAAAGGATCTTCGGTGACCCGTATTTCGAAGTATAAACTATTCACAGCGGTTCACGCGCCGAAACACTTGAACCCTACAATAAATCGCTTATTGTTAGTCGCGGCAATGGTTTCGGTTCGCGGCCGAACAAGTGCATTCTGTCGTATGGGGAATACTTTAAAGGTTGTGAGATTGATTTAAAAGAATAAATGTAGATTTTCCATTTTATAAACAAATTCACCTTTTTTTTTATCACAGTAGCATACGACTTTCACAACTAAATGGTCGAACGTATCCACAATATCGATAGCAAAGCGCATATGATTACGGCACCTTAGGGGCAAAAAGTAGCAGTCAACCTCCCCGTTGCAAATGTTGGTCTTCGGCTTCGTTGCAAACCGCGAAAGTTTCGAGCAGTTAATCCATTTCAAACAAACCACGATCGCTCCAATGGTGCAGAAAGCCGCGTTCAAATGAATAAAAAAAAGAAGTGTCTACCCGAGTGAAATTTTCCTCGATCTCCTGACACGTTCGACCACAAAAACGTGCGACCCAGAACAGCATCCATGGACGCTTGGTACGCGTGAATTCACCTGTGGACGAGACCGGTTGGCAATGTTTTCTTCGACGCGACTGTCGTTTCTCTAGGTGCGTGCACGCACTCCTCGTTCGATGATCACACACACGCGACCATGTAGCCAGGTTGATCACACACACGCGACCATGGAGCACGAGACCATGTTTGTGTACAAGTATAAATGTCCGTTTACCGGTGCGGTCTACGGTGGCCTTGGCTCAATGTCGCGTACTATGTCGAGCCAGGACCGTGGACAGAGACCTGCACAACGTACACATGTACTCCACACACGCTTACCGTCCTTTTGTCGTGCGTGTAATAGCCGCGCGTTAAGATACCTGGCTGATAGCTAGGTCATCTGGGTCAGGGGGCACGAAATAAACTTAAATAGTCACTGATGGACTGACGAGTATTAACCTCTTCACTGAGAAAGATGTATAGGATGGTTCTACTACTGCTGCAAATAAATTTTTTTCTGCTAAATGTTGGCAATGACCTTGATATTAATGATACATTCCTAAGTAACTTCTTCCTATAACTTAATCGTCGCTCATTTTTCATAAAAAAGTTATTAATAATAAAAGGAAAGTTATTAACCATAGAAGATTTGAACATAATCCGACATCGAAAATCTTGATGATTTTGACAGCAGTAAAATATTTGGGTCCATGACTACCGGGGGTACATAAGGGATGAATTTATAAATCAAGTTAAACAGATTTCAGCTAAAACACTATTCTAATCTGTCTCAATTTAACATGCTTTATAATTAAAAATGAATGTCAGAGAACGAATACCATGAGTAATGAAACATCCTCCCAATCTTGTAACTATTTATAAAAAGACACACATTTTATCCAGTTTGATGAGATTGAAATGTTAAGGCTAACATTTTGAAAAACTTTGCTTACGTATATATTCACTTCTCGATTTTCGTTTTTAAGGCATATGCAAATATCAGTTAAACAATGTATAATAGTATACGCAGTAGCACAAACACAATAGGATATTTTACTCGCATCCACTGTAGCATCGGTTCGTTCTTTTTAATTTATAATTCTAACTTTTAATCTTCATCTATACTGTAATGGATATAAGATAATGAAAAACATCACACTGAAGTATAATTATAACTATATACTTGGATTTACTGTACTCGAGATATTCTAAAAATGAAAAACAAATTGAATTTGTAGTGAATACATAGTAACAGACCATACTGACCAAAATGTAAATTTAATTGGAGATTTTTGCTAATATACGAGATTTCAGATCAAGCGGCGGTTATATGTGATGAAAGTTTTGGATAAGAGATATTAATATTTTCAGAATACTTTCAGTAATGGGTAACTGTATTTGCAAAAACACGGTGCAAGGACATGTAAGCTGCGCATACTCGTCGATACTGATAGGTAAACAATTTCTTTATTCGAAAATTTATATATCTTTTATAATGAAATTTATAAATGTAAAATTTTGTCAACTTCCAACGTATCAAATTTGTAAATTGCTGAGTTACCAAGTCCAAAATTTCTAAATTTAAAAATTTGATAATATATTATAGTAATTTGCTAGTAAGGAAAAGCAATTTAAAAACCTTAAATTTTCAAGTTTAGAAATTCAGAAAAATAGATATTTAGAAATATAAAATTCATAAATCAACAAGTTTACAAATCTGAAAAAGAGAGTATCCAGGCATTAAGAAACTTAAAAACTAAAAAATCTGGCCAGTTCGATATTTGAAAATTTGGAAAGTATGAAACATTTTCTAACTTAGAAATTAAAAAAATTGGTAAATAAGATATTTGGAATTTAAAAAATTTTAAATTTGAGTAATTAGAAAATTAAAAATTGAAAATATAGAACCTTCAAATTTGTAAATTTGAAAAATTTGGAAAATTGAGAATTTCGAAATTGATTCACTTACAATTAGAAACTTAAATACCTGGTAATTTATATATTCGGAAATTTAAGAAATTGGGAAATTGGAAAATTGGAAAATTGAAAGATTTTAAAATTAAAAATATGCATAGAATCTACAAATATATAAATTTAAAAATTTGGAAACTAAGAAATCTGGTAATTTGGATATTTAGAACTTTAGTTTATAAATGTTCTATTTCTCTTCAGTTGAAAACAAAAGATATTTAATAGAAACATGTATTTATATACATGATCATTCACCATTTCGAATACGGTCATCGAACTGTAAGCTCTGACGATGGATCGAAGCGAATATCCATTATTGTATAATGTAAGCGAATGATCTGAAGTCCCTTGTGAACACTGTTAATTTTACACTGCAAATGACTGTAATAACACGAGTATAGTAAGATATTCCATTGGATTTACACTAATACATTAAAATTTCAACGCGTGATAAGAGTAGCTCGTCAATGAGAGTAAGATGTGAAGCAATTTGAACAGAAAGTTTATGCAAGGGAACGCAGTTCTTAATTGGTTAAGTACACCCATTTACATACCTGTTTCGTCACTTTGTTGCTGAAAATATCTACTTTTTACGAATAAATAATAATAATCGTTTTTGTCACGTCTTTGAATACTAATTCCTTCATCTGTAAATGTGGGTTTACACATATTACCGGGTCAAATACAGTATAATTAGGCATAAAATAAAACACGTGTTGGACATATTACACATAAATTGTACACAAAATCTGAACATAGATGCAATTATCCTTTGCAACTTTGATACGCATAAACATCTGTAGTCTTTATGATTGTTAGTCTTTGCTTTATCCGTAATTGATTCTATGTTTTATATTTTACCAATATTTTAGATGACAGTACTATAATAACAATACACACATTGCAACATATGGCATTGTTGTACTTTGTATCGGGCAATCGTTATTTGTTCGGCATTTTAATAAAAAGCATTAATGTTATTATTGGTATTGTATGAATGTTCGATTACAATTTTTCATTAATTTGTAAATTATGGGAGCAGTCGACATATGTATACTAATGTTTGTTTAAGTATTTTTAAACTTGAAATTATTGTATTGGAATTACTTTTTCGATACGTTCACTCTCTAAATATTTTTGCTAATCTTTTTGCTTGTTTAATTGAATGATGAAAGTGGAGATTAATTTCACTAATTTAATTTCAGTATATTAAGTTTCATTATATTATTTTGGAAAATTATTACAATGTATATATTAATTTGAAAAAACTGGCTATTTGTAACGGGATTCTAGTATAATTAATAATAATTTTACAGTTTCTTCCTGTAATACTTTGACTGTATTATGATATTTAGTGACATATCATAATAAAATTTATTATAAATTTATTATCGTAAATTAGAACAGTTACAAAAATTACACATCTCTATGCGTTTTTAGAAACTCTGTTACAACTTGGTTGTATCCACCTCTCTGTCGAAAAACAAGGTTATGCGGAAGATCATGTTTTCATATTCAAATATCTTTTAAACAAAGACATTTATTTATAGAACGTGGAAGGTCCAGATGACGTATAAAATTCTTCCCACTATTTCACTTTTGTTGAAACGAAAAATGTAAAAGGTACCTGGTGGTACCCCACTTTCCCCTATATCCGATGACGAAAGAAAGAACATTTCCGGCGACGGCGTGTCATGCGATCAGTATTTTGTCTGAAATTCAGATGGGAGATTTACATGCGTAAGAATATGCGAAACGAAGGACAGGAGTGTTCGGTACGATCACCACTTCCGTGTACCTGTTATTAATTACCAGTCTCGTTAACAGCGTTAAACGTTTCCGATTGTGTATCTACAAGAATGGAGATCAAGCGATGGAATTGCGTCACATTTCTTACGTGCCGATTTTCAAAACGTGAGAACCAGTTCGCCTCTGTATCGACCGTAGTTGTTCATCTATGGTGTTGGATCGTGAAACGCGTTTTCCGCGATGTCTCACCTGTCACCATTACAATGACGTTGCGTTTCCAGGAAACGAGCTAGATATGCAGAAAAGGCTGTCGACTATTTTCGAATCGCGCTCTCAGCATTATCCTCTTTCGTGACAGGCTTAAATGTGGCAATAATTCCGACTGAACTCCAACTTCCCTTGAAACTGGTCCACTTGTGTTAGAGCCGTCGGTGTTGTAACAACTTCTCACGATCGTGCATCTTAAATGTGGAATTTCGTGGGTTCACTGACAGCTTTGCAAGAAGGCAGACGAAGAGACAGGTGGGAAGAGATAGACGATAGTCGCGGATTTAGCAATAATCTGGGTTACACCACCAATCGCTCTATAACCTTAAGAATGCTATTAATTTATAAATTGTAAGATTTAGTTCGCGCTTTGATGGATCCTCGAACAGATACAGTCTGTTCCAAAAGTATTTCATCATCATTGGAGAGTAAACGTTATGATTTTTTGGATCTGTACGATACTGCTGATTTTGTTGTATTGTTGATGTATCGTAAACGTTACAATTTATTTCTTCAAAATTTCGAAACTGTTAACCAGCATTGCTATTGTCTATCGTTAAATATTTTTATTTTTAGTATGATAGAGCTCTATGTCATAATTACAGAGCACTATCAAAATTTTTAAGCAACATTTTGTCAAAAAATAATCTTCATCTATGTAAATTTATAAAAGTGTATACTAAAATAAAAAGCACGAATAGCATAAAACTTTCAAATTTGTGCTAAAAAAACAGTTATCAGAATTGGACTTTTATCGTGTTTGTTTAAAACGGAATTCCTAACTGCGTAGAATCAAATAGGTAGCTTTTGTGATTATTTTGAGTTATCATATTTTTTTAATTCTTAAATCTGAGATTTCTGAATCAAAAGTTCAAAACTTTTAAACTCCAACATTTCCAAATTTTTACATGTAACGCTCGACGTTAATTAATTCTTAAGGTAATATACCACGTTTCTCTTTTGAACGCAAAGTATAAATTGTTCAATTTACCTTAATTGCATCAGTTACGTGCGGGAAGCGCGCGTATAAAGCCGCGAAGATTGTTTATCCTAACAAAATTAATTGTTAACGGGACTTGATGTTTTTGTGGATCCAGAGACACGCTAGTCCCATACGGGCCCTTTCACAAGATCGCAATGTTTAGAGAAAATGACGGAGGCAATTAAAGAAATGTAATTCAAACTAATTAGAATATTCAAAAGATTATATTTTATAAAATATGAAGCGATTAGAATGGTAGTGTATATAATATAATGTGAATTACAATGAACTGAACAGAAATATTGTAAATATCCGAGACGCGAAATTCAAAGATTTGAAGGAGAAGCAATTACTCAAATACAAAATAAAATTATAATCCAGTGAGGGAAATCCCAAAGTTAAATAATTAACTACTGGAAGAATAAAGGAAACAACTCACCGAAATATCTGTACTTGAATGAGTTTAAAATTAACAACTCCCTCTGTAAAATGTGAAATGACGGCTGCGCCTGGTTCCTGGGAAGAACACACACATGTAAGGACTCAACCAATGAGAATTTTGAAACTGACCAATTGCTGAATTCAAATAAACTATAAAATAAAATTATACTTTAAAAATTAAAAAGAGTAAAATTGAATATAATTGAATGGAAAAATAAAATAATATATTGAATTCAAATTTAACGTGATTATTAACGTGAAAATTTTACGTGAAGGTAGAGTCTTTGTCTGAATTTTGCACTTTAACAAATTCAAGAACAAACTCGTCTTTAAACCACTTCACGGATTCTACACCGGACTCTACTACGGACGGATTATACACCGAAGAGTGTCGCAACTTGCACCTCTCGGAGAAGACCAGAGTGGGCCTAGTACGAAATTGTTTATGTTGCATTGATATGCGCCTAACGAATTAGGCTGCGAGGCCAATGCGTAAGAGACCGTGATTCGTTAATTAGGTGGTGATGGTGGGTGCATGTGTGTTCCTCCCTTGTCCAGCTCTTATCTCTCTCTCTCTTCCTATTATATATAGTTCTTTTCCTTTACTCTTGAGCTATGGGCTGGTGATTAACTATTAAATAATTTTTATATGCATAACCAATACAGTATAAAATGTTAATCTGCACACATTATAAAAATTTAGAATGAAACATTATCTATTTCGTTTTACAATTATTAAAGTTAAATTGCGCTCGGTACTGTAACTATTGTAGGACTGATTGACGTATGCGTATTTATAATAACGGTATAATGAAATACTATGGCAATTTATATAATATTGTAATGTTACAAAGACAATTTCTATTACAATTCTATATTACGTCGCGGGCCCTTGAGGAACATTCCAGAACGCTTAGCGTTATCGGACCACACGAGTGTGACTTTCGCTTATGTTTGGCGGTTCGAAGAAGTAAAATGATCTAAGATTTTGGCCGTGGGACCACGTTGATTTCAAGAAAGGAATGTGTTATATTAACAATCTTAGTTTAGTCGCCAGAAGAAAATCTATCTAATAAACATTAAAGACCGTTACTGCGTACGATCAGAGTGTTCTCAGAATGCAATATGCATTATCAATATACATCCGGTCGATGAGAACTACAAAGGAAATTTTGAAAAATATTACTGTTCGGAACGTAACACATCATTAGATAGATAAAATACAACTGTTCAACAATGAAATAAATTTGAATTTATCGCGAACAAACCCGTGAGTCACTTTACAAAAGCAACGAATCCATGAGGAAACAAAGCTTATCGTATTATACTAATTTTTCGTCTCCTCTGAACAGGTTAAAAGCTGCAAATCTATTGTGTAATTTACCATGTAAGCTGCGATACAGTGTCATAAAATACATAGTGAAACTCAAGGGAGAGGATGTTCGTAACGGAAGACCGTTTAACGAGCGAACTCTGTTCCCTTGAACGTGGAAAATGCTTTAGCCATTAATTAAATTAACGCTCGAGCAAGCAAGAGAAGCAGGAAGCGAATTGGCCCGTACTCCCTCGGCGTACACTTAATTGAATAGATAAAGGAACAAACGCGAACGTGAACGAGTGACCGAACGATGATGCGAATGCGAGAGAGAAAAGCTGATGTACGAACGCACCGGACGAGTGTTTCGCATTAAACTGCTTACGCGACAGGTTTGCGTTATCGGTTTCCTTTAATGCAGGTGCGGTTTCAATTGGACGAGTAACAACCTGACTCGTGAAACGAGGAATGTCGTGAACTACAGTGTTCCCAGGATTACTGTAGATACGGATGGTAAAAAAGAGGTCATCAATGTAACGATACAACTGTCATCGACTACTATCAATGTTAACCGATACACCGGTAGTAAAACACCTCCTTAATGAATCTACTATCGTCATTAGCCGCATTCATAGACATCGTGCATCTTTTTTTGCTTTAGGGTTTCAGATAATCCTTAGGATACATTCCAACGACTCCAGTAACAGCCGATCCTTTTTCAATTTCCCGATCGTCATTTCTTAGCAATATTTTACTCTTCTCGCTACATAAAAATTTATATACTGCAAAATAACTTGATGTATGTAGTTTCAATTAGTCTATTGAACAGCATATGCATTGATCTATTTGTGATGGAAATACGATATTCGATTTGAACGAAAATGCTAAAAATTCGTTTTTGTATTGGATGACAAAACTAAATTTGTTTATTACATACTTTCTGTTAAATAAGTAAAAAAATTATTTTTATAATTATTTAAATGTCGATGAGAATATTTTTGTTTGAACTTATTGGATGGTAGTCCAAATTAAACATATAGTTTGTATTTTAATTTTAGTTTTGAAACCGCTTTCAATAATCAATGTGTTATTGATAATTGTCTAATCTGCATACAATTGACTGCCCTATACTTTTAATTTTGCTGCTATTTTCTCGTTAATGAAGTCGCCAAAAACATTTTTTGTAATTACAGTATTTTATCAGGGTTTTTAAAATATTGCAAATTTGTGGAATTGTATAATACATTTTAGACAGAAAACGCTACTATTCTAATAGTATCATCAATTTGATGAGTTTAAAAATATACTTCATTCTGAAACTGAAAAGATCGTGTAACAAAAGGTCCATGCAATAATGTCGTTTTGCTGGATTGCGGATGTATCACACTGTGCAATGTGAGAATAATTCAGGGAACAGGTAAAATAGTCAGGTTTTGACGGAAGTGTTGCGTAAACGACCGATTATCGAGAAGTTAAGCGATGATGAGTACATACTGGCGATTGGCGCCAGGAGAAGTGAAAGTCGGTTACCATCCTTCTTGATTCTCTCATTCCCTCGTTTATTTTCCTCCACACCGACTTGTCTGCTCGTGGACTGCGTGCGAATGAACGTTTCGCGTGGGTCGACAATAGTTATAACTCGATGAAAAGAGATACCGTAAGACTGCGTGGAACGTGAAAGATCTGAAAAATAATGGACTTTCGAAGGAATCTGTAAGAATTGTTGAGATACGATATTACGATGCTTCATGCTTAAAACAAGTTTTTTTTTACAGTATTGTTGGAGGTCCCAACCATATGCTTCGCAAAATACTTTCTTTACCATGCTGTTCCTATTTCCTTGTCCGTAACCTCGGGTCCCTTCCTATCATCAGTCCTAGTCTACTCAAGTACCCATAAATTACCACCTCTCGAAATCCACTTTCTTTCAATATTTTGTCCAATCCCTGTTCTTTTCCTCCACCTTCGTTAAATAATTTCAACCAATAAGCATTTTCCTAAAAGGTTTCTTTTTCACGATTTCTAGTTCGTCTCGTTAGAATTCGTTCGCAACTCAGCCGTGCTGGTTCATTTATTTGTTAGTAAACTGTTGTAAGATTTTTGT
This sequence comes from Megachile rotundata, assembly GCF_050947335.1. Taxonomy (NCBI): domain Eukaryota; kingdom Metazoa; phylum Arthropoda; class Insecta; order Hymenoptera; family Megachilidae; genus Megachile; species Megachile rotundata. Next base: position 2,143,533 of record NC_134986.1, read on the forward strand.
GTGGAAATAAATGAACTATTTAAGGTTAATCCCGAATTATCTGAACCCAGTTTTCCAACAGTATCTTCTTAGATTACTCTTATCAATTCAGAAAGTATCATAGAAGATAAATGTCGTAGCGCTTAAATGAGTGCAACATAATTAATTGAATATAAATGTTGTTAATAATAATATTTCTGCTTAGTTTAAACGTTGAAACTAGTCAAAATGTAACAGCGAAATTAGCTTCACATGGATGTAATTATAAATTTCTATAATTCAATACGTGTATTACACAAAAATGTTATTGTATAATACTGTAAGATGCAATATTTCTAAACTGATTTTATGACTCAAGCAAGTGAAGGAGTACTTTTGTTAAAGATATAAGTAATTAATGTTATGTAATTGTTTAAATAATAAAGTTGTGTCTGGTTTATTTAATTATGTACCATTCAAATTAATCTTATTTCTTACACTTTTTTCTTAAATATTAAAATTAATTATTGCGTTTTTTTTCATTAGTATTGTATAATATTATGTTACTGACCAGTTACTAAAAGACATTAGTATAAATGCTCTTTTATGTGAGACAAAATTAGCGAATGAATCAGCTTTACTGTACTTATTAAAATATTAATATTTATTATATTACAATATGTATATTTGCATTTTGTACATTTATGTTGATAATAACTATTTAAAAATATAATTCTGCTTATTCTTAAGCTCGTCATAACATTAACATAACCTACAATTTTATAATATATTTTTAATCATTTCTCTTACATTATAGTCACATAAATTCTTTCGAATGTCAAAAGGAAGAAATAGCAAAATGCAAAACGACGTCTGCGCAGCAGCAAAGGTCTTTAGAACAAACAATTCGTTAGAAATTGGGAATGAACAATTTCATGTGTTAAAATGAATTCAGGAAAAAGAACCTTTTGTAATTAAATAAATGCATTATAGACAAAATATTTTCATTCCACAAAATATTACCATCTTTATGATAAGAATTCAGTGTATAAGGGAATTTACTTCTGAATGATAAAAACACTAGTTTTGAGCAAAACTTTTTAATAAAGGTAAAAGTACGTATGTACGAGGTGCGACACAAAGAAAACGAGACTAGGTGTGTAGTTTGAAAAAACAACGGAGTTGGCAGAAATTGTTTTAGTGGCATCATCCCACACACATCCTCTATCCATGCTGCCAATTTCGATTTAATCCGTCATGCCATTTGGGAGTATTACATCATTGAGTAAACACGTGCAACTGCATTCTGCCGGAAAAATGTCTAATGAATAAAAACCGAACAGCGAATAAACATCAAGTTTCTTGTAAAATTTATTGAAATCTGTTGTAACATGTGATGAGACATGGATTTTTACCTATGACCCAGAAAGTAAGCGCTAGTCAATGCAGTGGAAGTCTCGAGGATCCCCAAAACCCAAAAAAGCACGCATGTCAAGATCAAAATTCGACATTAATGGAATTGTAATGATTGAGTGGTTTCCGAGTGGTCAGATTGTTAACCAACACTGTTACATTGAAGTACTAAAAAGATTTTGTGAAAAAATTAGGAAAAAAAGGCCACAGTTGTAAAGCGGTGGATGGCTGTTGCAGCAGATCAATGCACCCGCTCATATGGCACAGTCTGTCAAGCAGTTTCTGACCAGTAAAAATATTACTGTGATGGGACATCCTCCTTATTCACCTGATTTGGCTCCAGGCGACTTTTTTTTATTTCCTAACGTTAAATTTTGTTTAAAGGGAACCCATTTCACCTCAGTTGAAGAAGTTCAGGCAGAAACGGAGAATCTCCCGAAGGAACTTCCAAAAACCTCGTTCCAGAATTGTTACCAGCAATAGCAGCGCCGAATGCAGAAGTGTGTGAATGCTGAAGGGGACTACTTTGAAGGTGATAATGTCACGGAGAACTGATTCTAAAGATACAATGATTTATTGGACTAGTCTTGTTTTTCTTGTGTCACACCTCGTATAAGGTAAATATACCCGGTATCGACTATGTCCCCATCGGTGTGAGATTCTTTACCTGAATTTATTAAAAACATTAATAAAGCGATTTGCTTAAAACTTTGAAATAGTGAAATTAATAGTATTTTATTAGGTATTTTTAAAACTATTTCTCTATTAAGGTTTTCGTTAAAAATTATAATAAAAAATTTTTATGTGTTAAGTCCTTAAACACACGCATTTTTAAAAGCCTTAATTTCATATTAAAAAAATGTACAAATCCATTTAATTTGATTAAATTGAAGGTCAAGTTTGGGGACCAAATATTCCGAATATGATTTTTGAGAAGTTCTGGAACCTGTGAAGGAAAATTGATACGCTCCGGCGATCCTTGTTTATCTTATGTTGTTTGTTATTCGAATTCCAACAATGTGCAAAATGCGATTTCTCTTTGCTAGGATCTTGAAACCAAGAAGCAATATTTCGTCACGATTTCTTTTGCAAAATATTCTTTGAAGGTACAGAGCCCGAGTTTGAAAAAATGGACGTGAAAAGTTTCTCCTAATAAAAACTTGTATGTTTTCTTCTTGTGAAATTTCAAGGGTAACTTGCAAAATCAGGCTTTGTACTGACCTAGATTAATGTATAAAGAGTATTTTGCAAAAATAATCATAATGAAATATTGCTTCTTGGCAAAGAAAAATTGCATTTTGCATATTTTTGGAAATTGAACATCTACTATCATTGTCTCTCCTGGCCAATACACCATAGGATAAACAAGAATCGCCGAAGCATACCAATTTTCCGCCAAAGGTCCCAAAATCCCTCAAAATTATACTCAGAAAATTTGATTACCAAACTCGACTTTTAATAAGAAATATGCAGTTAACAAAAACATAAAATGAAAATATCAATTTTCACTTATGTAATCAAGAAAGTCATGATGATTAGTAAAAATTTATCAAACTAAAAATAATTTTCATTACACATAATTATTAGTACCTGTTTGTTAGTATTACATATTCTTAAAGTTTGATCTTGACTTTTTTGAACGCCACGTAGATTTTATCTTAATGACTATCGATTATTCTGAAAGAAGTACAAAAGGTCGTGTTTAAATTATCTCTGCAGGAGGTAAACAACGTTTATGTACATTTCTAAGATAAATTCGACGTTCTCTCGCTAATACTAGCGAAACTACTAACGACCTAATCAATGCTAATTCATTAATCTCCGTTTTAGGGATAGGAATTCTTGGAGTTAACGATAATGTCGAACAGAAATCCCATTTTTGACCACTTAAGAAAAATCACGAAACAGCATTTTTATATTTTACTAATGCACTAATTACTCTACCGTTATTCACGACACTTTGAACCAACCTTAACTCGAAATTTATTGCTTCCGCTACTAACGACTCCGTTGACTACTTCTGAATGTCTATTCTGAAAATCGCAAAATACCGTATTTATGGTAATTTTAATAGTGTCCATTCGACAGTTCCTCATTTTTGGGGTTCTATGTTCAATTTCTGTTAAAATGGAATATTTAAAGTAATTGCTATGTAATCACTCCTTTCATTTAAACAGCAGCTGCTTTCAATTGTTAATACCATTGGAACAATTAGTTGTCTACCCTTAAAACGATATATGTATAATATTCAATTGAATGTTTTTCATAAGATGACAAAGTTTCATATATTAGTCAGCGTAACACTTGGTGAGTTCCTCTCATGAATGGTTACGTACGGAGTGTCTTAGTTTTTTACCACCAAATTCTATTATGATATTTCACACAGAGAACTAAAAACAGATGTATTAACACAGAGTTTTAAACACCTTACTAAAGTTTTATAACAAAAATACAAAATGACTGGATAGTTTTGTTCTTTGATGTCACATATAGTATGTCCTAATTTTGTAGGTGAAACTTTACAAGCATGTTCTATGAATCAGAATGATTAAAAAATGTTATACAAACGTAGCCTCTTAAATGCTTTACCGACAGATTATAGAGAATATATGAAATGATGAAAGATTTTCCTCTTCAACTTCGAAATTTGATCGACTTTCCTATTTTCTTTAATAACTCTTCCTAATGTGTTTAGTAGCTTATGTTCACACAAACATTTTTTATATAATGTGCTAGTAAAATTATACAAACTGTACCCTACATATGATGTCCAACAGTAAAGCAGTCCGTTGTCATTTCGTACTTTTGTTATAATTTTGTAATAATGTGTTCGAAACCCTAAGTTGATGTAAAATTCTTTTATTTTCACGGATAGAATATATTAATTACCTACATGTTAATAAAGGAAACTCTATATGTATGAAGAAATCGGTCGGCATAATAATCTGGAAAACATATTTGAGGGCCATGAAATTCGATGAGGACTTTCCTATTTGAAATAATTAGCAAATGTTAGAACAAAATATTATAGACTTGCAGTAAACTTTAGATATGTTGCTATTATTTATATCGCCCCTTCGCAAGTTTCTCTTTACACAGACTTTCACACTAGTGTTCCTCTACCATCGCAGCCTACTGTGATTCGTGAATACAGGTACCTTCGTCGATGCCGTTCTTTTCTGCTCAACGAATGCTATCACAAATCCTCCATTCAACGTTGAACGTTAGAATATCACACATTACATCGCCGTGCTTTTTATCGCCACATTTTATTGCCATGCTTCGTGTGGCTACTCGCTGTATGAAGCTAATTGCATATTAACAGTAAACTTTCGATATGGCCGGACAATATAATAAGAGCCTACAAAATTCTAAACATTTCTGCATCGAAATAATTTACACCAAGTTCTATTTTCATTTCAAACATATTGTAATAATTTTAATACAATCAGTGAGATTTTTGTCGTTCCATTATAAATTTCACATACTCATTAATGTCGATCTTAATCGACATAAATACTTAAATTCTTATATTTAATTATTACTGATTGAGATAAGAGATGAATTGCTATTTTGAGTTCGTTCACGCTGCTTATATCTGAATTTTGCACTTTATTTTGAGTATTATTGCAATATTTGTTGTGGTACTATAAATTAAAACGGAATTACCATAGTTTTAGCACTTTCCTTTTTTGATTCAACTGTAAGTGCTGTGTAAAGACTAACAAGGTATTTATTTTATTTTTACGCAATAGAGATTTTAGTTTAGAGAAGTTAGTTTAGTTTATTTTAAATATGCTGATAGGGAAGATAAGAAATAAAGAAAGGAAGATCAGAATAATAGTTTATAAAGATGCTAGACATCTTATAAATGTAATGCATCTGAAAGTGAAGCTGCTAGGTAATAACAAAATTAAAATACTTTTCTGGGCAATAATAGCACACCAAAATCATCATTTTCTTAGAATTTTATTATTTTTATTATACTGCATATACATATAATATTACACAAAATTTTAATGGAACATGTTAAATTTAAAATTCTCATTTTATTATCACAACGAGGAAGGTCAATTAATTTTGGAAATGTAAAATTACTTTCTTTGTATTAAAAAATTAGGTCAACTATACCAAACAAATGTTAGGACATGACAGGTTTATTATCAAAGATATTTCCCTTACATAATGAATATTTAAAAATGTTAAATCCTAAATATAATTCAAAGTATAAATATAAAGTAATATAAATTATTAGCAAAGATGTATAATTTCATTGAAATTGTTAATAAAAATTAATTGCTTTTTGTTGTATTGTATTGTCTACAGTAACATTTAAAAATTGTTTTCTTGTCTTTACGTTTACTTTTTATAATACGAATTAATATTTATGTAAAATTGTATATTAAATTTAGCATTTAAAAAATTACTACAACTGAAATATTGTGCATTTAATTAGCGATTGCAATAATTTATTAATTTTGAAAGCGAGGCAAGTTCATTTGAATATAATGACATCTCTATTCTTCTTAACCAGCACTTTAACCACTATTGGATATTTGGACATTATTTAATACCATAAAATACAGCAAATTTGTCTATTGGTTCTCAGCAAAATATTTTAAAATTTATTGAAATGCAAACCTTTAAATATCTCGCAACGACTCGGAATGGACTTGCTCCACTTTCAAACAAACAGCCCATATGTGCACGAAATATTAAAATTTTAATTAAGTTGTCCGTACACATTTTATTACAATTTTTTCAAAACTATCACCGTTACCGAAGTATTTCACCTTGGTCTAGGTCCTGACCAGTCTTCTTCTCGGTTCAAAGTCTCGTTTCTGCGCACAGCAGGAACGTGGTAAGTGAATCGGACCCGGTTGCACAACGTCTCCTCCTTTCGCGTCTTTTTCTCTTTTCGTCTCGTTCCAGCATTCGCGAGCGCACGTTTTCCTTCTCGGTGCATCGTCGCGAAGAAAAGGATGCTACGGGAACACAACCTGCACTCCCGTCTAATGAATAGTTGGGTCAGACCGCTGCCTCGGTAAATGCTGAGAATTAACCGCCTCCTTCTTGACATTTCGCTCGAAAGAGGATCCTCTTCTGCTGCCTGGCTGGCCAGAGAAGAAGCTATCTCTTTTCTCTTCTCTTCTTCTTCCTTTATCACGAGCCATTAGATCGTGGAGCACGATAACCGTGGAACCAGCGGAGACAAAGTGTGCAGTCTGTGCAGAAAATGGACGAAGGATTAGTTCGGAGACACGGCTAATTGCCCGAAACTCTGTTTTTGCCATAATGGACGAAACTCGTGGCGAAGTAGACGCGATACGTAACTGGTTCCTTAAAAGCTGCCCGCTTGTGTCCAAGCGGGATCTTCTAATTCGAGGAACTTGGAAAAAGAAAACAGCATCGAACAGGCTGTTAGCTTCGCCGAGAAACATTATCTTCGCTCGGGTCTTTCGGTTTAGGTGTTTTTCGTGCCCGCTTGCTGGAAAGACTACGATTCACACACGCGAAATTTAGCTGCGTGATTTAACGCCATATTCGAGGTTTGGAATTAGCATAGTCGGCTATGTGGCTTCAACCGAACCGTGAAAGAAATAAAAGGGCGATAGAATCACGGTCATGGTTTAACATCATTTTTGTTTCACGTCCTTTTTGATTTTTTCAGAATATACTAAACAATTTTACAGTTTTCTGGAGAATTTTGGGTTGGGTATACGATTTATTGCTAACAAGTTTTTGACCAAGTACAATAATACGAAATTAAGTAAACATTCTTCAAAAGGTCTTATTTGGTTAGACCCTTTGATAAATTCTATAGCATTTTTGAAACTTATAATGGAACAATGGTACTTAAATCAAACTCAACCAAACGGGTCAAATATAGGGAAAGCCTAACCTTCCAGTTTGAAATGGAAAAAATAGATTGTTTTTATCTACAGTGGCTATTACAGATTAACACATCATGTATTTGAATACTTTATGTTTATTCGTTACCTCATTTGCTTTAACATGTAGCTAGTTTATAAAGAAGTCACCAGAGTATTTAATTCTTCTGATTCACGTACAGTTACATCGTAGTCACCAAAACTGCTTTGAGTTATAAATCCAATTATCACAAAATAAAATAATTTAATAATATGTTTTTTATAAAGATAAGATACCTTAAAGCTAATTGGATACTAAGTATATTGAACTTTTATTATAATATATCTAATCCATGATATTTTTATTATAAAATGTTTCGAATGCAAGAGACCGTTTCTGTATTAAAGGAAACCTAAATATGAATTTAAATATACTAAGAATATCACAATTCTTCAAAGTTGCAGCTTTGTTTGATGGCTTGAATTCGGATATCGTTGTACTGTACTTAAGATGTACAAATGCTATATAATTATTGACAATATATAATTACATTTGAGTCAGTGCAATCACTTTAAAAGAAACTTATTGTACATAACCTTTGAGTGTAGTTTCAGAATCACATAGTCCGTTACGTGGATTGTGCTAGACACCATGCGAAATTTCTTACAATTAGATATGTATAAAGTAGTTTTTTTCAAATGAAGGATAGAACATAAAGAATGTTTTGCATAACCTAAACTCATATATCCACTTTAAAAAAAAGTATTATTATAAAGACGTAAGATACATACAGGTCAGATCTCTGTAATATGAAGTTAATAAAAAAAAATCACAGTTTTCATTTATAATACAGGAGGAAAAAATGAACAAAAGAAATGCGATTCGAAAAAAATAATTGTACGAAATCCTAAAAAAAGTACTTTACATTTGAAGTTTGCAAGAAGATAAGCAATATTTTAATATTCTATGTATCATCTATGTCTCCTATAGCTATATCTACATAGTCTGTATACAACTGTTCTCGTGTACATATGTAGACATTAATATTACAAAATTATCGCAAAGTATTCATAGCATATTTCCCTCAAATAAACTTATTTGTTCCTAAAATTCATGTTTATAACATTTTGTTACATTTATTATAAACTAACTTTTTTCATATCACTCATTTTCTTTTGGAGTTCAATCAGGACAGGTCGCTAATTATATTATTTTTTGTATGTTGCTTTGCTGCAAGATAAATACTTTTCAATTACTTTGCTATGAAGCAGTTTCATTGTAAAGTAAAATAGTATCTTAAGAATCTTGAAAGCGATTTTTATACTTGATACTAAAACCTATGTATTTTAACACAGAATGCACTATTTCAATTTAATGTACAATTTTCTTAAGTCGTTGGCCACCTGGCAAATTCAAGTTATGAACGATTAAGGTAATTCAAACATATTTAATGAAATTTATCACCTATCCTTTTTTGTACAAATTCTAGAATTACTTTCACACCCCATAAAACATACTCAAGCTGTTTAAACCTGCTTTTCTACTTCTGCGAACGCTTAAATCTCATTGTCAGCTAATCTTTAGGATACTGCATCATTTGGATATAATAAAAAACTTTCATAGGATTCCATGTGTATTATTACTGGAGCTTTTAATATTTATTATTAAAATTATTTTATTTAGTCAATAGAATGTGACTTTTCATTTATTACATAACGTATTTTGTCAAAACATTCTGTCTAATTTATATGAATTTTCTCTTTAGGGGTGATGTTTGTGAATTAAAAAAGCTATATTGTCGCTTACTAGGATATTATTCTAAATAATTATTTCATTCCAGTTATCAAAAGTGGTTGGAACCAAACTTGTACTACTTATTAAGGTTAAATAGAGACAACTTTTAATAGGTTAAAAGAATTCATATAGACTTACAAGAGACATTACCCAATCGACAATCGCCGATTATGATGCGCTTTGAGTATGATATAGAACGCAAAAAAATATATGACACGTATTTTTTTTTATCGGCCATCGTCCATGCTGAAGGGGTGAAAATGGCCCCTAAAGTTGGGGTTGCAAAACATATTTTCTCGAATATCTCAGGAACTATTAGGCCTAGACAAAAAATTAAAAGTGCAAATTTTTCTGTTTTAGAAGGCCAATAATATGGCGTAAGTGGATTTTTGAAAAATTTATTTGTTTAAAAAATATGTTAAAAATTAACATTATTTTGCACATTTTTTAAATAAAACTTTGTACTATTTCGATCAAATTTCACATATGTAAACTATAGGTCCAAAGACAAAATATGGATAAATTGGAATTTTTAATTTCGCTTGTGGAAAAAATATTACTGTCGTTAAAGTTATACGTACAGGGTGTAACAAAATGTTTTGTCATGGCTTCACCAGCTGATTCTACAGCTTTTAATCGGTGAAGATCTGTAAAAAAAAGTTGCCGCAAAATTGACCTTGACGGAAAATTTCAAGGTCAAATTTTTTTATTGCATCGTATAGTACTCACTCGATAAAACAAAAGTCTCAAAGGCACCATAGGTCGCAAGTGAATCCTTCACTTGAAAAACGAGGTTAACCATTTCTAGAGTTGTCCTCTGCGTCTTGAGCGGTTTCTTCTTTGCCACAGTATAGAACCATCGACATTTATGCACCTTAATAATCTTGCTTGATTACCGGCTTCGATATGTCCACCATTATTGCGTAGGCACGTCCTCAATCGTTCTTTTAAATTGTTGCGAACTTTTTCGTAAATATTGGCAGTTTGCTCCACACGGCGAAAAGCGTTTTTTATTCGCAATTTCAATTGCCCCATACTTCTAACTTGTTGACCTGACCGGTAAACCAGATTCTTTACTGCTCCCCAAAAGAAAAAGTCCATAGGTGTAAGATCGGGAGAGCGAGACGGCCACAAATGGGGTGCTGGTCTACGACCTATCCACCTACTTCCAAACATTTCTGATAAAAACTCACGTACCGGTCTAATAAAATGCGGTGGGGCACCATCATGTATAAAATAAATTTGACGACGTCTATGATGTGGTATAACTTGTCTCAACTGTGTCATGAATCGCGTGCGAAGAAAATTAAGGTAACGTGTTCCAGTTAAGGAGTTATGAAAAAAAATTGGACCGATAATATGGTTCCCAATGATTCCTCCTCGCACATTAATTGAGAAACGGCCTTGATTAAATGTTTGAATCATCGCGTGTGGGTTTCTACGTGCCTAGATTCTAGTGTTCTGCGAATTTTGGTAACTTGTGTTGGAAAAGTTACTTTCGTCTGTGAAACACACATTTTCAAGAAATTGTGGATCGCGATCTAATTTCCTCAACATCCAACGACAAAATTTGCGTCTCATGGAGTAATCTTGGCGTTGAAGTGCTTGCACTTTCCGAACACGATATGGACGTAGTCTTTCATCACGAATAATACGATGGACAGTCATATGCGAAACACCAAACCGACGTGCAATATTGCGTAAACCCATAACGGGATAAGCATATGCAAGTGCAATAATGCGCTCCTCTTTCCACCAGTGAACGCGCGGTCGTTCTGCCCTTCCATATCCACGATTGATAGTGACTTCCAAGTCTTGAAAGCGTTCCTCAAGTCTTGGAAAATCACGTCTATCAGGAAAATTTCGAGAATGTTCCTGTCCGCTATTAACTAAATAATTCCGATATATATTGCGAGCTAAGGCATAATTCCCAAATGCTTCATCAATAGCACGAAGCATTTGACGAACATTATACCGATAGAAATAATTTCTTCTATTTCTTCTTGTATCCATACCTCACTATACGATATCCACTACACAAGAGATCAGAAACTACTGTGATTATTGGCATTCCTGTGAGCATATCTAAGCGTCACAACATGCTAGACCTATCTGAAAGTCAAATTTTACATCTAAGTATACTCTACTACAGATATATAATGTGACACCGTAAGAAATATTCGCTGAAATAATGGTGAAATCTTCAACATTGTTTTTCCAAGTGAAGGATTCATTTGCGACCTATGGTGCCTTTAAGACTTTTGTTTTATCAAGTGAGTACTATACGATGCAATAAAAAAAATTTGACCTTGAAATTTTCCGTCAAGGTCAATTTTGCGGCAACTTTTTTTTACAGATCTTCACCGATTAAAAGCTGTAGAATCAGCTGGTGAAGCCATGACAAAACATTTTGTTACACCCTGTACATTTTATACCTTCCGTTCGGTGCACGACTGATTTCTATACGTAATATTCTGGAAATTGTATTATATTACATTTTTTACACTAACTTATTTAAAAAAAGAATTTGAGGATTCAAAGGTGTCTCTAAAAATATGCTGTTCGAGTCAGATATCCTATTTGATCCGCGTTATAGGCGCGTATTGATGACAGTATTCGACGCACGAAAGATCTTAACACGTAAATTGTACTTGTGCGAAGTGTATCTTCATAATCTGTTATAGAAAAAGTTATAGAAAAAGTTTTGAAAATTCTTTTTTCGATAAAAATGAGTAATTGTCCTACGCTTTCAAGTATTCCTACTATATCAGCAATAATAGTAACTGCTTTTTAAACAAATTCCGAAAGTTGTTGTTCATGTTTTTGTGGACAGAATAATAAGTAAATGAATAAATTGATAATCCATTATTTAATCTCAATTTCTGTAATATACATTTTAATATAAATGAATTTAATACACATATACTAATGAAATTATTCTTTCATCAGTCATATTCTATACACTTACTAAATATATACATGACTAACAATAAGATGGATGACATAATCTTAAATGATTTATAACTTTTTATATGGATAATTATGTTAAAGTTGCAATTGATGATATTATTTTATTAATTATAAAAATATACAAAATTATATTATTTAAATTAGTAACAGTTCTAAAAATAAAAATAATAATAAAAATAAAAATTGGAATAATTTTAGTAATTGTAAAAAATATAAAGGTTCATGATAATATTGGAAACAAATAAATTATTTATAGACTGAAAGAGAAAATTCCAATTTCTATAAATACAATCAATTGAATTAAATTTATAGATAAAGGATTAATATTTAAATAAATAATTACATATCAGTAATTTATATAAATAGTTAAATTAAAGTAAAATTATAAATCAAATTAATCATGAACTTCTAGAAATAAAAAATTTGATTAAATCCTTTAAAATAAATGATTCAATAAATACTAAAGTCGCTGTTTCTAAAATTATTCATTGCATAAAATTATTGTGAAGGAAAATGATTATAACATTCATTAATAAAATATATAATATACGTATTAATTTCAAATAATTTTGAACATATAATTATATTTAAGTATTAATGCATTTCAACAGAACGAAATAATACAGAAAGCTACAATAAGATCCTAATGAATAAGTGCAGAATATAAATATGTTAATACTGGCATGCACAGCAAAAGACAACTATGTATATCAATAAGTGCAATCAAGAACATAGATTCCCATTAAAAAGTGTTAAATATTTTAAATCAAGAAAAATATATTTTTTTTTTTCAATAGACAAAAGTGCAAAATGTAATACGTATATTATGCACTGTCCGATACAATTTAATCTTGATTTATAACACTTTTATCTATTTCTAAGCGTTCAGAAGGCGCAGTTTGTTGCGTGTGACACCTTCTCCACGTATAAAGAACAAATTTATTTGAGAAAAAACCGGGTTATATCGAATCAGCATTAATTCGGGTAGCGTTAAACGGTATCTTACTGCATTCGGACCTATATATTGGTGTTCAAATATTTTTATTATTGACTTTATAAGTGTTTGGGCGAGGACAAGTCTCTGTATCGCAGGTAATAATTCCAACAACACGACCAGTCATAATCATTCCGTTCGCAATTGCAAAGCCGCGAATTCCAGCCGCGAGATAGTGTCGCGGAACCGGCTGATAATTCGTACGTTGGATGATCGATAAAAAGACGCGACAAACCAGCATGCGGTAGGTGCTCCAAGTGGATTTCGAAGGAGGGAAAGGCGGTCATTACAATCAAACGTCCGCCGACAACGGTCTGAATAAAACCAATAACAAAAAGAAACGCATCCCACACGCGTGCCATTAACCTTTTTCTTTCAAAAGTTCGTTACACTGACCGCCGTTTTGCAATTCGAGCCGGTTCCCCTTCGGGTCCAATTGATCGAGTGAAAGCGCCGTTTTGTCGCCGGATAATTCAATCGACTGTTACTCGTTCACATTGGTCGAAGAGTTGAGAAAAAAAAGTAAACGAGAGAGAGAGGCATGTATAACAGGCTCCCTATGAAATGCACCCTCGTAAACTATATTTGCAAGCGAATATTTTTATTGGCACGCATAATTTAAGAACCGGATGAAATACCGAACGAGTGAATGCTAAAATCGTCCGCGTTCTAGAGGAAGATAGAATCGTGTACATAGAACGGAGACATAGTGGGCCTCTGGTGGCACGGTGACGCTAATTAAAATGTCCATGTAAATTTCTCTAATTGATGAGTTCGCCTCTATAAATCGCGAGTCGGTTGCAATTAATGACTTATAAAATTCCTGGCGACGATTCGCGCAAATCGCGTGTGCGAATACAACGAACTGCCTAACGAGATTAAGTTCTGGTGCCGCGTTCTTGAGTAACGTCACGCGTGAAAGATGATCGCGCTATTACTGATAGCTGAACCGTGGCTCTTCATGCAAATGCATGTTTTCAGGGGAAATTGGTAATAAACTAGAATCTGGATAGAAATCTATTTTATCTGTACAGAGTTTCAGATATAGCTTTTGTTTTATATATTATACATAATTTACGTGTCGCATACATTTTATTGTGAAAACGTCTGCAAGAATATATCATCTCTTATGATAGGCCTATGAATATATGTTTAAGTGGTAAATTCCTATTAACCATACAATTAATCAGTTTTCGTTATTTTTTTAACAAAAGAAAAAGACAAAACAACTCTTGTACATGAAAAAATGGGAAAAAATAATTTCGGTTAGTATTTATGTCATAAGCTTCTACACTATTAATACTTATGTAACTACGGTGATTATAAATATTTTTAAGACTAACTACATAAATTGCACATTCATGGGTCTGACATAAAGTGGGCGATAAACTAAGTCATTTGAAAGTCAAACTAATCAACTCATAAAATGGAAAATAGAGATAAATGATGATGTCATATATACTACTTATTTTAATTCATCTTGGAATTTAAAAGTAAAATATTGCGAGTGGATACTTTGTTGGATTTTTAATCTCTCCTGAAATGAGGAGGGAACACATTAATCTCCCCTCTTTTCAAGTTAAAGTAAAACTACTGTAAAAGTACTATTAAACAATGCCTAGTATGTTTTTGTAGGTACTTCGTGTTAACATTCTTTTTATTTTTAGATGACTTGACGTGAAACACAAATCTTTTTAAATAAACAAACATTCATAAACTCTTCGTATTAAGAAATAACTCATTTCGTAATAAGAAATTACTGTAAAACCTTGCTACGTGTTAATAAAAATGCTATAGTCAATTATCAAGAAGTTATGAATATAATACTGTTAATATACCGTTAAAAATAATCCGATTATCTAAATATAATGCGTAATTTTGTTATTCAAATATACATGATACTCCGATAAAATATATGCTTTATCATGTAACTAGATAAATCAATTAATATTACGTTTGTTATTTTCAAATTAAAAGTGTTTAAAATGAACATCCTTAACATTTGATATAAACTTAATTTAATCAAATGAAGGCTTATTATTCCAGTATATTAATTTGAATAATTTAAATACTAGGACTATACTTCTATTCCAGTTAATGAAATTTACCTATACTTCCGTTTTTAAGTTCGTAAAAAATAGATATTTACATTCCAATAACGACTTAGTTTAATAAAATATAAATAACATGATATTAGCATTCGTATCTCAGTTTCCAAACTAGTACAAGAAAAAATATACGGGTTCAAATACAAATTAAAAAGAAGTAAATGACTGAAAGCTTTTTTTGCAAATGTATTTATGAGGTTGTCATAATTATTAAAGTTCATTACATCTGCTTTATTGTACGACAGTAGCTAATCGCTTACTTTATGTTGACATAACTTTTTTCTTAAATAATTTTTTATTGGTTTCGATATTCGAAATGAATGTTTATCATTCGCATTTAAAATATGCATCACCAATAATATTTTCAAACTTGGTTTTACGTTTAAAAAAGTAGACCTCAACTCATAATATTTATTTCGTACAAATCTTTGATCGAAGAATTTCCTTCATTTATCATTATTCACACTTGCTATATTGTATCTAAATCACTATTAGTCTCATAAAATCAAATTTTTACACGAGTAACATATAACATGTTTAAATATCTCTTTCATTAATTATATAATATTTTATCATAGGAAGCATTAACTGTATTAACAATTCAATTTTCTTTCTCATGTAATGTAGTCGTATCATTAGATTATAAAACTTATTGACATATTTTTGCCTTTTTTCGTCCTTACCTATACATCTAATCCTACCTGTTAATAAAGTCACTTTTTTATAAAAAGCAGAAAAACTGCATCTCATATTTAAAACAAAATCAGCTAGTGAATATAAAACACCATTGACTAAAATATTATAACAACTGTTTTGAATATTAAAAATATTAAATAATACATCTATATTGGAATTTTAGAAACGCGAAGGGTTATCATAAATTTTGTAATCACCTCTGGGTCTTGTATTATGAATTTATCATTTAAAACTTCATTTAGGAACAATATCTTGAATATATTTCTTACTATTGTAAGGGAAAGATAATTGTAAAATATGGTTCCACACAGTATAAGACGTAAACTTGGATCTAATACACATTATTTTAAAGGTGATACTAATTATACATGTATATCGTTCGATAGCAATAACTTATCAGTAACTTAACACTTTCATTACGAACTGGAATATATATTGCACTTTCGATTTCTTATATGAAAGTGTAAAATTTCGTTTAATGTTTGATATGTTTCAAATAGATGAAATCATGTCGTATTAATTTGAAAAATAATCTGTCGTGTAATTTGAAAAATAATATGATATATTAGCATCATAAGCTTATTCTGTTAAAAAAGATAGCAGTCAATGGTGGATAAATTCTCAATTGAGTGTTGGTAGCGGCAATGCTAAAAAATATGAATAACTACTAGATAGCTAGGACAGATAGATTTTAATGGTAAAATTACACGTTATATTCTACTTCGGTGACTCCAATTCGTCCTAACAATATCTTAACGATTTTATCAGTACATCAAATTATCGACAATATTTCAGTATAATTGATATTTATCGATGACGTTATCGATAACAGCATCTTAATGTGTTAGTGGCTGCACTTCGGATTCTACCCAGGTCTTCCAATCATTCTTAACATACGATACAAAGAGACATAGAAGATCTTTCGGTTTATGAATACTTAGTCTCAAATTTCCTACTTCTTAAAATCAAGATGGCATAAATAACTAGTATTGGAAAGCTCTATCAGCATTTGGTTCAATTTACTGTGCACAACTAGTGGTTTGCAGACATAAGGATAAACGAACCAGGGATAAAAGACCTAATTACTGATACTTTATGGCATGATGCTAATATTATTATATAGTTTTTGTATTAAATGATCGAAATTGCAACATTTTGTTTGTACTTATAAAGGAACGTCAGTGATAAATACACGATTTTTATGAAAATTTGCATAATTGTTCGTTAGACTTACCTAAGAATATAATCGTAATTCATTGATACCTGTTTTCTACTAGTAGTTTTCTGTAGAAACCAACCCTTTTATCCGAGTCGGTTCGTCTGTATTTTTATTTATTATGTATAAAAACGTTTGTCCTTTACAAATTTGACTGTGTATAATAGTATATTGTAGTATATTCTATATTCATTACATCGACACCCTGTTTCCTCTGATTTTGCAGAGACATGTACAATGACATTTTGTACATCTACCTTAAAGTCCTGAAACCTTTCTTTTTAACCGACTTCGAAAAAGGAGGAGGTTACTCAATTCGATTTGTATTTTTTTTTTTTTTTCTACGTATGTTCGCCAATTACGCCTAGCTGGGTGGACCGATCGGAACGAAACCTTTTGCATCTGGTAGGTTCCGACTCCCCATTGATACCATTGTCAAAAAATTTTTCATTTTTTAATTGCAAAGTATTGTTATTGCAAAACAACCGGCAACTTTTGAAATAAACTTTTCTCGATTTTAGTGCGCTTTTAAAATCTTATCACGGACATGATTCTGAACAATTTTGTTCATATACAAATTTCGCGGAAAGCTTTAGTTTTCGAGATATTACCGAAAAATTGTTGTTAACTTTTGAAACCAACTTCGAACGATTTTAATGTCCTTCTAATACGTTATTAGTGGCATGATTCTGAACGAGTTTTTCCTTGTGCATAATTGACGGAAAACTTTAGTTTTCATGATATTAGCGAAAAACTATTGTTATTAATATTAGTAGAACGCCCCGTGCTATGCACCGGAAAGACAAACAAGGGCAATTACAATGCAATGTACCAAAACACTAACTAAGCGTTTCCGCTTTGACACGCGACTTATGCAGCAAGATGAGTTCACGTTGACGTTGGTGTATTATTCCCATTGCTTGGTACAGTCTCCGTATCGTTCTTAAAATGCATCAATTTGATTTGTTAGAAAATTTGTTGCGCAGGATCTGCTATTATTTTACGGATACTTTGACCCTTGCGCAGTCGTAAACCGTAAGAGATACACATGTGCAGTAAACTTTTGCAAAGAAAGTTAACAAAAAACAAATGGACGAAGCACCCTCAATCATGATGTAATTAGTTTGTACTTGTCCCTGAAAGAGTGTCCCTTATTTTTTTTTCTATGCATGTTTGCCGGTTTTTTCCTAGGTGGGTAGTGCGATCGGATCAAAGCATTTCGCATCTTGTAGAGTCTAACTCCCCATTGGTACCATTACCAAAAATTTTTTCATTTTTAGATGCAAAGGATTATTGTTGCAAAAAAGATTGAAAAACGAATATCCATGTTGTCTTTTACTTGATTATGTTCATGGCATTTACTCAGACAAAAAAAGCCCGGACGAACTGTCTCACAGTATCCTATACAATTCTACCCATTCCACTAAAAAGCGTGAAATAAAATAATTTTCAGAAAAAAAATATACCGACTTCGAAATGCACTAAAAAGTATAAAATAATTTCTATTTCATTCAATCATACAATTACGTCACAGATATGAATGAAACCTATTTACTCGTTAGGTAGTGTATTAAATACATTTCAACCTTTTCGGAGGCGGCGCAAAATTAAAAGATCTTCTTGAACATGTCAACCTTTGGACAGCCGAACATAGGCAAAGCTTGTATAGCTATTTTTTTTTCTATACATATAACTCGACAGCACGCCGCGAAGTAAGTGTTAGTGCGTATAGAATGTAACTATGGTCTATCTAGATTCATAGAGTATGCGATGGAAAGACTCGATCGCCGCATATACTATAAAGATAGAGCCCATCTGCCGCTTTGGTAATTTCCGCGTCGTGGGCTCCGTTTATAGGTTCTTAGATCCATGACTTCCACATGCGAACGAAGTCGATTCAATTTCATTTATATCAGAAACGTTGCGAAATGTAGATGCATTCGTTACATTTACGTATATTACCAGATATATCTATAATGGTTCGTATTCTTTCTCAGGATTTATTAATTTCCAATACGTCATACCACAATCAACTGGTTATTAGCAGCAACGTTTACTGAGGTATTTTTAATTATGCGCCGCCTCCGAAAAGGTTGAAATGTATTTAATATACTACCTAAGGAGTAAATAGGTTTCATTCATATCTGTTACGTAATTGTATGATTGAATGAAATAGAAATTACTTCATTAAGAAATAGAAATTATTTTATACTTTTTAGTGCATTTCGAAGTCGGCGTATTTTTTTTCTTAAAATTATTTTATTTTAAGTCTAAAACTATTCTAACTTATATTTCATTAATCAATAAATCATTTCATTTTGCAATTTTAAATCCAAGCGCTTACAAAAACTATATGCTGATATTTTTACACAAATACCTAATTTATTTCAAGAACGTCGTACAATATATTATACGTGACTACAGATAGTACATCTTTATACTTTATTATTTAAAAAATTTCGTCAATCTTCTTAATTGACAGATTTTAATTTGCCATTTTCTGGCAGTAACAATGTTCCCAAATGCAACGGACTTATTTGTTGACTTATAATTGCTTTTACTTCCAATATATTATTTGAAACACTATACTTTATTACGTTACAAGCTTAAATATTGCAATTTAAGAAATTTGAAATGCATGCAAAATTTTCTTTATATATAACTTGCAGCATTTATTTATTTCTTTAAGCAAAATAGTTTGAGGTGAATGTAACTTGCTAGGTAATAGTAAATGCGTCTCTTATACTGTCGTGTTTACGTCGAGTTGTCCGATTTTCTTCGGTTACACAAGTTTATTAAGGAATATGTACGTTTCAGCAAATAACGGAAATGTACAAATCAAATTTCTGCAGTTGTATTAGGACGATGTAGACTCTGAGATGATATAACTAATAGATCCTGTCTTCCTTTCGCCTAGTCGTCTTGCACGAAGAGCATTCAAGATGGGAGATTCAGTAATGACAGTACCTTTCCAGTTAACTGCCTACAGTACGGAGCCAGAAAGAAGTTATCTAGAAGGAATGCGAATCCTGTTGATTGTTAGAAGACCCACTTTTCTCTAACACAATTGCAGAAATGGGATTTATACAGTTTCGTTATTTATCAACATATTCACATCTACTAACAAAGTGTATATAAATTTGTTAATAAAAACAAAACCGACATAAGAAGAAAAATATTATTGTAAAGAAGACAGTAATACAATTAATATCTAATAAGTATTAGATATTAGAAGCGAGTTAAATGTTTCTTTAATTTATTAATATCAACTTTTCGAAGTTTGCTCCAAATTTAAAACTTGAATGCTGTTATCGTAATTAAAATTTCTCTCGATTTATATAAAAATTTTGCGACACATCTATTATTCCCTACAGAAGAAATATCATTTATAACGTTTCAGACGATAATTACATTGTCATACCATCACATGAAAAATAAGAACGTGTATACATAGCGGAAAGATAATTATTATATATGTTATTTGTAAAGAATTTAAATTAGTTCGTTTCCTTTAAATATAACGTTGATTTCAAAACGTTAACGTTGATATTAGTATGTCAAATTAACACAAATGTATATGCGCCGCAGTGTCAGTACCAACAAGTGACAATTATTCGACGCAACGCATGAAATCTAGTGGAATTTCCAATAAGTAGAAATAAGTGGACTGTAATCTAACAAGAAATGAATTTGACTTCGGACGACTAGAGTTTATTTGCTATGTACTTGATGACTGTTCGACAGTGTCTCTTCTAAGAAATTTTACGTTTTACAAAAGCACGGAGTGTGCGTGCAATTTTGAAGACATTGGTAAGAGATAACAGTTTCCTATTTTCTATTGATTTAGCTGTAATTCGAGTGACGACGGAAATACAAATGACGTATGAAGTGAGAATGGGTTTTGCCTAAGTGACCGTAACAAGTAACATATACAGTAACATATAACATGTACAGAAAAACTGCAAACAAACAACTCTACTGCTAAGACTAAGGGTTCTAACAACTAGATGTGATTAACAATAAATAAAAAAATATTCGTTAGAGTGTAATGACACTTAGGGTCTAAGAACTACTGATTCGAAACTACAAATGTGTCTGAAGGAACAAAAAACAGTTAAACTAGTGTATTGCTAAAAACTTGTACCGAGCTCTAATCCTCTTTCTGTAATAGACATTCTACGACCTAACAACAAACATTAACTCTTTTGCAATATTCAATGATAATTCTACTTAAATTTGATATTTTATTCTCTTCAGTGTTTTTAATTGTTTCTTTCTTTTAATTGATTTCAATGTTTCTTAACAAAATTTTTACTTCTCAATTTTTAATTTGTTTTAATGTTCCATTTCTTCATTCATTTGAATATGAAACTACAAATGTATTGTTAAATTATGAATGTATACAAAGAGAATACAGTTATTATGAGTTAGACTATAGTAAAAATTAATTATTTCAGTTTTTATAATCTTAATATAATATACCAGTGCAGTATTATTTGGCAATGTAAAATTAATAGGATTATAATTAAAAGAAGAATAGGATTTTGAAGATTAAACAGTATTATCGACACAAAATATAGAACCTTTAATTATGAAATTCAAGGACCTACTGATTTGATGCATACTTTAATTTACTGCTTAGCTCTTTTAACTCTAATTGCGATATTTAATACATTAAAATTTTCTAGAGTAACTACCCTTTTTGATGGTAGAAAACGCATAAATATTTATTTAGTACAGGGTGTCCCAGAAAAATACTCTTTATTTAATCATTTACAGGGTTTTTAATGTAAAATATCGTATTCTTTGTACATTATACATAATATGCTCTTTACAAAATAGATGTTTTACGCGTTAAATATAAATAATTCATAAATAATTACTAAATTACGAAAGTAGCAAGTACTGTCTGCAAGAATGTCATCTTCAAACTTGATATGACTTATTAGTTGTCGTTTAATAATTACCAATTTCTTTAACTATGGCCATATAACTGCCAGTCTCTTTACTATGATCATTCAACTGCCTGTCTCATTGACTAACCGCCCGATAACTGCCACTCCTTTTAATTGTGGACATAACTGCTAACGCTTTTGATTATGACCGTGTAACTGTTGGCTTACTATGTCGGGATTTAGTAATTAACTTTAATGCATGATGTGTTCTATGTAATTTTATAATAATGGAAATTGTATGATGTCATATGATACCAAAAAAG
Source organism: Megachile rotundata (assembly GCF_050947335.1). Lineage (NCBI taxonomy): Eukaryota > Metazoa > Arthropoda > Insecta > Hymenoptera > Megachilidae > Megachile > Megachile rotundata. The sequence goes on from NC_134986.1 coordinate 2,165,771, forward strand.
AAGAAAAAAAATATCGTTTCGTTGAGTAGCCGGTAATTTAACGCACATTTTACAATTTTCTTGACCCGAGCATTAACAGTAATATGAGCCGTTTATATTGAAAGTAAATTAAGTCCATTTCTCACTCATTTGTTGTTGACTGTAGTAACATGTATCACTTAAACATTTTGCAGCTAAGTAAATTCAGAGTATACAGTAATTTTAGACATAAATTTCCGCAGTTACTTTGGTAGTTAATATCTTCAACTATATATTATTATATTTTATTCTTATTATGATATTTGTTAATATTATTATGGGCAAGTCAACTTATACTGTCCGCATTCTTGTAAAGCGATAATAATTATAATTTAGAAATAAATATTTGTATTACAATTATGATATTATTAAAATGTACTCTCACATATTTCTTAAAAATTCATTTTGGGCAACGATTATAGGTCTGATAATTAAATTATAACCCTTGTTAAAGTATAACTTTTGTATCAGTTGTTACTTAGAAACATTCATGCTGTTCAAAACTTTTACTTTTTAATAATTACTTTCGAGTACTATATATAATGAAATATCTACGAATGTATAAAAAGTAAAATTTAAATTTAATATTTTCGTGTATGATTTTTTAGAATGCTTTTCCAAAAATGGTTAAAATGGCAGTTACAGAGACATCTACCTTACACCTATTTATAATAACTTTAATAATTCTATTATTATAAAGTATGAAATTCAAAATCGATCATTTCAATGGGTATGGCTGTAGTGATGTTAGATAGACATAAGAATAGTTATAGTGATATGAATTCGTTTCAATTAATGGCGTTAAACCGCCGTAAACGCGTTTAGCTATAGTGAAAGTGCAGAACCTCTTTCCGCTCTTTAGTCATGACGTTGCACGATTGTAAATTAGTGCCTTCAGATTTTAAACCGTAAAATGACGCAAGATTTCAACGCATACTACACTTTATCCTCCGTTATATTTTCTGGCTAACCATCTGTATACATTATGTAAGACGTAAACTTGATAATTCCTTATTAATGAGTATGAGGTATGTCTCATTTGACGAGGTGTAATCTTCATGCACATACAACAATGTATAAAAGTGCTATAATATCTATTCACAACTATTTCTATTCTTTCAATTCTTACATAACTTATTACATTATTTATGAATAACATTTTATGAATAAATAGCATTCGACAAATTTTTAAAAATATTTTGTACATTTTGTAGACCTCTTTTATCAATCTTATTGCAACGGTATTATAAAATCGTTTCTGTTTACATTTTTTACATTAATTATATTTTAATTCTTCTAAAATGTTTTTGACATAAAATATAAGTCTCGTTATTTGGCACAATATAAATTTAATTACTGCTATAATTTCTAAAATTAGTAACGTGAAAAAGGCTTCTACATATAGTAGTAACGTAGACTTTCCTTAATTGTCTTAAGTGAATTTAATGAGCTAATATAGTTAACCCTTTGAGTACTGAATTATTTGAAGATTTTTATGGCCATAGGACAGATTTAATTTGTCGCTATATGGATTAATATGTAAAAGTCTTCTTAAATTCATATGACGAGTCACTCATCCACCATAACTTTGCCCAAGTAAACGGATGATGAATCTCACTCGTCAAATGTACCCAAAGGGTTAACATAGTGAACTAACTCTGCTACATTGGAAGAAGGTCATCAGTTATTGACATTGAACTTTCCATTCAAACCGCGACAGTCGGCGGTGACTAAAGACAGTGTAAAATATGACATAAAACTAATAAATTCACATTTACATATTACATCATTAATATATTTAAATATTTCTTATCAACAACATTTAAAGCAGCGCGCATGACCTGATAAGGATTTTCTTATAAATTCACGTGGTACTCAATGTGTTGAACATGTGTCTTGGGACAAGTTCACCGTACGACTAGCTCCAACAGCGGAACATCCCCTTATCCAGGAAGTTTGTCTTGGAATAATCTACTTATATTTCCTCTGAAGCAAGAATAACCGTCTATGCACACGGCCGTATCCAACTGTCATCGATATTGCCGCCAATGACGTTAACATATTGAATATCGCAAGCACGGTACATTATCTTGGACTAGTGGAGCAATTATTATTTAACGATAAGCCATAAACACGGGCAACGGAAACGCCCTGCTCGTCTTCGATTCACGGATAAAATATAGTTGCTCGATAAAACGTGTGCACGCGTGAACGCATACAAGAACCATACACACGTATCTCTATCGACGTGCATACGTTGAACGAATAATAAACCATACAAATAGGCCGCTATTAAATCTTTATTAGCCGTATATCGAATCGGGCCTCGGTTAAATAATTTCTAGTCTCCGCGCTCGCGGGAAGATGGCAAACAGAACTGGACGTCGATAAAGGAGCATGCACACTATTCCCTATCATCGCTTGTATTATAGTTAGAAGCGTCATCATGGTTCGCGTTATTCGACCGAGTCGGCTTGTGATTTAAGGTTGTTGTTGTGGTGGCCGGTTATTGCGATCGTTAATCGACGTTTCGTAGCTTAGCGCAATTAAGTTGGACGCGCGGACCAATCGGGAGGGCGGCAAGTCGAATTAATGCACGCCATGCACCGATCTCACGCATAATCGTCATAATTATCAATGATGACGGATCGTTCCGTCACACGCGCTAATTATTGCCGGCGAGGAGGGCCGTTGGGACAGCACCGCCGTAGGCGTAAATCGCTTGCTCGCGTCAGCTCTTTGCGCTTGTAATGAATTTTTATCGACTACCTCCCTTGGGCTTGTAGCCAAGCATTTATGCATATATATCGCCCAACAGCGCCACACGATTTCGTTCGATAGGTCGAATGCGTTTTGTAGGACGATCGCGGTCCATGTACCGTTTCTCTATGAATATATTCGCGGGGAATGATTAATTGGTATAATAAAATAGGCTATATAGAAACAGAACTTTGCATGAAAATAAATAAATTGTTAGATATCGTTGTTGGAAATTGAATTATACTGAGTGTTTCTGAAACGTTGGTATTGTTCGTTGTATTAGTATACCATGCCCTTTGGTTCTTATTAATTTTAGTTTTCGGTTGAAGATTATGGCCGTGTTTCTTTTAATTTCTTTCCTCATATAATGCAGTTCTATGTGCTTTATCTAATAATTAAATATATATTACAACTTTAAACATAAATCTCTTTTGAACTGCCAAAAGTTGTATGCTATATTTTTGCAAATTTCTCACTTCTAGTGTACGTTATAATTTTACAAAATTTAAAAACGATAAACCGAAATTTGAACACTTCTTTCGTGAGCTTATAAAGTTACTGTTTCCTGTTGCTATATCGTATGGTAACCATTATTTACATACAACATAGCATTCTCCCAAAGCATTACTTTTCATTGAATGCAAATATCTGCATGCTATATATTTTCCATTCTACTTAAATATCGATGTTTGTGAAAATTCGATTTTACACAAAATCGCATACAATTTGCAAAGATTCAACGTATTTTCATACTTTTCTTCTTTTAAGTTTTTAAAATGATCAAACAATTCAGTATAGTCTAGGTGTACTCGAGACCAGTCTTAATTTTAGGATATCTGACTATGCTTATATTTTACTATCTAAATAAAAACTTATTTAACTATTACCAAACTACTTAACAAGAAATTTTTGCTTCTTACTATAACTTCTATGTATTTTAAAAACACGTCGTTTTATCTTATGATTAAAGAAAATGATGAAATCGTTCGATGAAAATAGTTGATGGCAGTTAATAATCGATATTATGCATCATTATTTCGATGTACTGATCGGATTCGGATCAAATTTTTTCGAATTACTTTCGCTTCGCTTGTAGAATTGTTCGCACGATTATCGAAGGTGGATACAGAGATCATCGACGCCAAGAAGTTACAAGATAGCGGGGTTGTTTGCATATGGTGTCGTATAATCATTGTAATTATATATGATGACGGATCATCGACGAGCATAATCATCGATAATCATTTTTGCTAGATTGCCTTAGTTGTGACATTATACGCATGTACTGCAGTCTCTGATCGATAAATTTATTTTTTGAGATAAAAGTTCTAGTGCCGTATATTTAAGAAACGAATTCCGATTGACAATCTCCAGTGTATGAAAGTTTGTGAGTGGTTTTTCAAAAAATAGTATAAAATATTTCCGACATGGTTTTATAATATAAATGATATAATATAATATAAATACAAATGGTATGTAATAAAATTTATTCATATATGACTTCTTTTTTGAAAAAATTAGATTTGATGTGCCTCCAAATATTTAAATAAAATATAATTATCGCAAAGAGAATGAAAATTTCAAAATTTCAATAATTTTTATTATTAAAAAGTGTACTTAAATTTATCACGTTATACAGTAATCAATATCAGTATTGTTATAAAAAATAATGACTGATAATAATCAGTGATATTAACAAAATTTCTTCATCTAACAATATTCAATTTCCAAATTGCTAAAACATTTGTTAACATTCTTTCATGTTGTGAAAAAATTCTTGTTCAGGTGCCTACAAAATTTGTACACTTAATTTTTTCGAAAATGAAGTTAGATATGAATAAATTTAACATACTTTTGGCTTATTTATTCGTATAGATTCGCTTCCATTCGGATGGTACCGTTAGATTAAAAACATTTTGCATAATGAGTAAGTTTAGAATCTTGAAACCATCTTTGAATACTTATAAAAACAAGAAAAAACTGTGAGTTAACTAAAAATAGCAATTGTTTAATGAATTATTTAAATAAATGTCAGACTACCAACTGTGGCACGACGACAGCTTAATAGTCTATTTATTTAAGATCTAAAACTAATGAACCAGAAATATTTTCATTGAATTGCAAAATTGGAATTGATTGATTGAATTGTAATTGAACTGATTTTGCGAAAATTTCATTACTTTATTATACGATAAAATTATACAACTTCATCATATATACAGATTACCAGTGGAATGTGTCAATATATATAATTTAGACATGAATAATTGTACAATATACATTAAACAAACTTGTTATATTTCTTACTAATAATAACAAAGAACGCAAAATTTCAAAAACCGTAGACACCACGAAATGTGTAGTCGTGAAAATATTCAAACTGTTGAAGACAGTGTTGAATTTTTTCACGCATAGAAATCGTGAACGTAAAATCATCGATGAATGGGTGTCAAAAAACCGTTTGTTTATGAAAGGTAGGCGTAGAGTTCTGTTTCGGAGAGAAGGAGGGTAGAATCGGCAAATTAAATCGGTCCACCAGATATAGGGGCTTTGTGAGCGATTTCGAGGTCTTTAACCTTCGACGGAGATTGTTGCATGACGTCATCGGAGATACAAGAAGATGACGCGATCGGCCGATCGTGTGGGTTAACCTGCTGAGTTAGCGCCGCTTTTCGATCGGTTACTTTGTTATACATGTTTCTTCCTACCGGGCGTATCTAGAGTACCGTGCAGTAGGTCTCTCGAAGCAATCAAAATTTATGACTATGAAATATTCTCGGCTCTGCACTACATGGAGGAACTTGAAATACAGTTAAACGACGTGTGTAAGTACTTTAACGAACAGGATTTAGCGTCCACGCAGCCTGAAAATAGTCTCAGATCCTCTGTATTTGCATTTTCTTACTTCAAAAATGTGAAAATAGTTTTAGAGTCTTAATATTTGAATCTCGCTAATTTAAAACCACGAAAATAGTTTCAGATCTTCTATATTTGAATCTCCCTAATTTAAAAACATGATTTTTCTAAAAATAAAAGTGGCCAATTTTTTAAGTAGAATTACTTAACTGATACCAAAATGTCATGAACTTTTCGTTGAAACAGTACAACTTTACTGCTAGAAGTTCGTAATTATTAATACTGAGTATCCTAAAAAATTTGCTTACTCTTTATCGACTTATCACTAATAGATAAGTCCCCTTAATAACTCATTAAATTTTTCTAATTAATCCTGTTATTCTTGTAGATATGTCAATAAACATCTCAATCAAAGTTAAATGTATGTGTAACAGGTAGTTCAGGCGTACATTTTTTGGGGAATAACCAGTATATTTTAATTGGTAATTATATTCGCTGTTAGAATTTAATAATTATAAAAAAAGTGCATGTCACCAAAAGTGTATTCATCTTCGTTATTACTTCATTGTATCGAAAGAATTTATCTTCATTATTCTTGTGCGACATACGTGTCACATGTGTAATAAGATATACATTCCATTCCCAGTTCGACGTCGTGTATGCGTGATCATGATGATAATGTAACAATTGTTTTAATAGTTTATTTAACATATTTTAATTATACACAGGGTGATCTAAAATCATTCCAGATTTTTGAGAAACTTTTGACGGAAGAAGTGTTGCAACAAAAGTTGATAAATTTTCAGTCGGCTACAAAATACAATTAAAACAATTTCAAAACTGTATTCATTTTATACAAAATCGATGTCATTTTAACTTTTTTAAATATAATATGTAGTGTTGATCGCATAATATTATAAACGATTTCAAAACAAGCTCAATACTGTAGGGATACAGTATATCAGATACGAAGATATTGTGTGAGTTCCATAGTATGTACATTTTCAGCTTCTCTATAGGTTCATGTAACATTTGCTTGAAATTTCTAGATAAATCGTAAAAAAATAAGTAAATTCCATTTATTGTCGTAATATTATTACGACAGATAACGAAGACCAAATTTAAGATAAACTTGATTAACTTTAAAATTTGTTTCAAATTAATTCAAATTGACTAAAATTATTAAAAAATCTAAAATTCTTTATTTTTATCTTTGTTGTGAGTATTTTTTATATGAATTATCTAAACGACTAAAACTATTAATTAAATGCTGTGATCTTTATAATATTACGGCAATTTCTCTGCCAGAGTCGTTCATCCATATAAACAGATATTTGATCTCCTTCTCCTTATGAAATAATTTCTTTGTCAGCATATTTTAAATAAACTAAACTAACCCCAAAATATATTTCATTCTATAACACCAAATAAAATCAACATTTTGTTCTAATTTGCATAATACTTGCGCAGTTAAATAAACGAAAGAAAAATACTGAAGGTATGATAATTTTGCAATGAGATAACAAATAATGCAATAATGCAGGAAATAAAATCTTAAGTCTAATTAATTGACAATGTAATATTCTTAACACGTTGAACGCCACGCGTATTTCTAAGACAATCCCGTTCAGGCCACACCTGAATTATTACAGAAAATAAATTTTCTGTAATTCCGTAAAATAGTGTAAATTTTATAGTTCTCATGTTACACGCTGTCAGCCACCGATGGGTAACGCGGCCTAAACGGAAAGTCTAGTGTCAGCCACCGATGGCTGACGTGGCGCTCAACGTGTTAATATCAGTATCAATGTTCTTAAAAATCTTTGAGAAGCTAATACCTAGATCTCTAACAATGTTCACTGCAGACAGTGGTTGATCATCAATTGTGTAATTATAAATAATATTATTTTTGTAAGTAAATCTAACGATTTTTGGCGAAATTGAGAAATAACTTACTAGATACATACCAATCCTAAACTGTGTTAAAATCATATCGAATTAGGTGAGCATATTGTAAACTACTATTACTCTCACACAATTTGAGGTGATTAGCAAACATTAAGATCTGTGGTAAACACAAACATGTGGTAAATCACTAACAAATAAAATGAAAAGTAAAGGTCCTCCACTAATAAAAAAATCATTAAAAAATCATTGTTTAGAAAAGATTAATAAATAGAATGAAAAGATTACCTTGAAATCCTAAATTAGAGGTTGCTCTTATTTCAATAATATGAGTCCAATATGAATTTTAATAACAATTATATGAGTCTTACATTTCTTCCATCCCATTTCTTTGTGTTGTGTCTACTACTGATAGTATTACGTAAAATTTACAGTAAAACTATGGAGACGTCGGTGACTTTATAAGGGCATAAAAATCGTGACGATGTTTTAATACTAAAACGGGCCGGTCTCGTGGCTCGCTAGCCCAACCTAAAGTAACCTCCGATGAGACTAAGTAGGTATCGGCGAATGAGGGATGCGTGGGAAGCTGGTCTGGTGGTAGTGGTGGGCGATCTGCCTACGTCCCGCGGGATAATAAATCTGGACTCGGGGCCTAGGTTAGGCACGGTACGACGATCTAAATACATACGTAGCAGACAGCGTTTACATGCGTATATGCTACCTTCGTGCTAACTCTCCGAGAAATCTCCCTCTTCCTGGTGCCTTAATTGGACTCTTCGGCTTCGATCCCTCTTGTTTGCCAGTGCGCCTTTATGAATATTGATTGTGCGTTACGGACCAGCCCTTTTTTTCGCGTTCCGGAAGATCGAGCCCAAGGCTTTTTTCCCCTCTCGGTTTCGCCTCGAGTATGCGCATAAGCAACAATGGATAATGGGTGATATAGCGTAATATTTGTCGAAGAGCAAAATCAAACGTCCGGATCGCATTCCCTTCGTTTAATACATTCAAAACTGTCGTCTTTCTGTTCATTATTTTCTTCTATTTTTAGGCCTTTTTCGCTGGATAATTAGATTTTAACTGAACAACATAATATTTCTCTAGTGATTCTACTTCTCCAAAATTCGTTTCTAAAGTCAATGACTTCGCCGTCAAATTGAATATGAGCGCGTGTAACAATGCTAACATTTTTATTATTAAAATCACGATAAGGATATGCAGGATTCTTGTGGGAGTACTAACTATGTATTTTGAGGTTAAGTTGTTACAATTTTGCATCAAGTTCTTGATTTTGTGACACGACGGAAGAGAGTTATCAAATGCAATAGAGCTTATTTTGATGAATATTATTTTACAACCGAACTGTTGTGTCGTTTCACGTTATCACAAAATGACGGAATCCAACGTATTAGATCTGAATTTATTGGGATGTAAGTAGGTTTGTTTAAATATGTCATTCACATAATAACACTCCACTTAATTTTTGTTACAAATAAATTAATTAAATTCAAAATGTGGTATCGAAGGAAACGCATTTAAACTTTTTTGTACTTGTCAATGTACGTAATTATATGACCAGACTATATCTATACATATAACTATATAGCTATATAATTAGTTATTTTATTAATTTGACTGAAACCTAATACATACATATGTATGTGTTCATTAAGTCGGTTAAAGAAAGTATTACTCCTTAACATGTTTCAAGTTATCGTATGATTACATCGTAATCACGAAGAGAAAGTGTAAACGAGCAATACAGCAGGGTTAATTATTAGTAATTATATCTGCAGTCTGCATTTTGCATGCAGCTTATTACGCACACGCGGTAGTATGCTAAATATTACGTGACTCGAATCATCAGTTATAACATTAAATAAATGTCATCCACAGGAAATAGTTCGACGGAAATCAGATAAACAAATGTATTCATCTTCGTCAAAGCCAAGATGAATACGTAAGGAAAGAGACAGATAAAACTAACAATAAGTGTAAATCTTGTCTTGTCTAGTATAATCTTATCTGGAGTTTCCGTTTAAAGAGAAATTGCATAATCTTGACAGGAACAAATTACAAGATTTCTATTTGACTTTATGATCTTACAGAGTATCGCAAATTATTGCGAAACACATGTTTGACCGTGGCTATAACTTTTGTGTTTTTAAAATAATTATACGTTCTTCAGCTTGAATTAAGCATTGCTCCATATCAAACTAATGACAAATTTTTTAATGGTCATCTTAAGCGGACAATTCTGAACTATTCTTTGAAAATCCTGCAAAATTTGATTAAAATCATAAAGTGCTATTATTTGAAATTATGGATTTCATGTTCACTTCATTTCATGTTCACTTTCAGGCAAGATTATAAGAGATCCTAAAAATGACCGGTGTGAGAAAATAGTATTGTACTTAAGCAGTATAGTATGTCAAATAAATCTGTTTATTTGTAACTGACACCTTCCTATATTTTTACAAATAACACAACTTTCTATTTAAAGTGAAACATTATTATTAAGTGGGAATAATAACCACGCCTGCTTTGAAATAAAAATTTAATTTCCAAATTTTATTTGAGTAACGTTACGAATACAATCACAATAACATTTTTATTTCTTTTTCTTGTCTGTATTTTCTAATCAACTCTATAGCTATTTTCTATCTCTTTCTCAATTGATCAATATTTTTTGTAAACAATTCTTGATACTTAAGACAAACAAAGTCTACGTTAGGCCGTTCAACTTGTTTAATATAAATAAATATATAACCGTTTAGATTTAAATCGTATAAAACTTTTCAGTATCGTTAACAATAATTCAAAAATAAGGGATGGATAAATTATAAAAAAAAACTTGAATCATTTACTTCAAGGTCATTTCAAAATGACATTATTATTTTCACCAAAGTAATAAATGTACTTTGAGATCAGATACGTAACGCAATATAAAGAAATATATAATTGTGCACAAAAAAAGGTTGAAAACTCAGAAAAATATGACCCTAGAGAGAAATTTTTGCAACACATTTGCAGCAGGACTGCTTTATAGAGTGGTCCTTTAATATTATTTAAATTGTGTATAAAGCATTTCCTACAAGCCAAATATTATAACAAATAACTAACCAGTCTTATTTAAATGCACCAGCTCATATATTTGTAGTTCATTAATCTGTTTATTAATAGTTCATCGTTTAATTTTTCACAAACGTTCTTCAATCGTTAAACACAAAACTGCATTGACGTTTATATTATTTTAAACACATAAATACATCAGAGCATCATTTATACGTATAATAATTTATTTAAAAAAACAAAATTACTAACAAGTTGCATAAATACCAATAGATCGTTTATACTTTTCTAATTGTACAGTTTCGTTTCAATAATACATATATGTATATCAGTTTCGTTTAGATAAAATTATAAGGCATTATCCCTAAAAATAAAAAAAACCTTATATAATTAAATAAAATGTGTCTGTGATAGCTCACCATTCACGAACTAGTTTAATATTGCTATATATTATATTTTTATTTAGTAACTGTTTTAATTTCAGCTTTCATTCTATAACAAGCTATTATATTATTTACGAAAACCTACATCACAAGGACCTTGCACAGAAGTGCCTTTTCGACAGCATGATTATGTTCTTTGTGATCGCAATACTTTTATGTTTACTCTAAAACTGTTCTTCCACGTACAAACTTCACCCTAGATAAAAATCATCTAATAAATTACAGTACCCAGCCATCGAATTAGAACCACTACAAATTTTCAGTATTTTCACGTTTTCTCTAAAATTAAGACTTGTTCAAATTGTAATGATATAATTTATTAGCTGCTAATATGATGCACTACTACTGTACCTAATATTACCAACACATGTTAATGTCTTGTATTTCCACTCTTTACTTTGATGGCATTTTGTATCCTTTCCAGAATACGACATGTATGCACCGTATACATTGCTTGAATATATACTTTATCTTCATTATTTTCCCAAATATCTGTAATTCTTGTTTTCAACTAATGTGGTCCTTGGAGAGTTATGAACTAGCCTTTTAAATAGGCTACGGGCATTTTCTATGGCATTCACCAAATCTAACCTTATGCGCTATCAATACTTCAGTCTAACGTAAATGCTCGCACAGCCCTTAATCGCTCGTCACCCACACAATTTGATTATTATCACAATAGTAATAAATCAGTTGCTATGTACATATCCATTATCAATGTATTTAGTAATAATTTACATGACCTAAAACAATTTTCCATATATGACATAATCGATATCCATAAAAATGAAACTTTCGTACGTGGTTTTAATTCGATGGCTAAGAACTGTAGTTACTGATCTCTATTATTGTAATCGTTATACCGTATTCAACAAATCCATCAACAAATGATGGATTTGGAAAGGCATTACTGAAATAAAAATATTAGCCATATGCTCTTTCTACGATAGCGAAACTACATTTCTAAACAAAATTTCACGATCTTCATTCAGTGTTGAATTGCAAACCACAGAATTGTTCTTAAAAACTTTAAGTTTTTTTTTAAACCGATAAATAAGAAGATATAAAAAACTTTAAATCGGTTTGTAATTTATAGGCCACTCTATGTAACACAAAATTTTTATGGATATTTAATTCGTATTCCAATTTAAACTTAGCAATTTACTTCGGTCATTTACAATACTATTCATATCGATGATAGTGGAAGAACAAGGACACGTGATGCAACAGGATATACTCATTAACGTCAAAGAAGAAACAGTATTTCCAGTCATCTGTAACGTTCTGGTATCGGTCGTTGCTATCGGTCTCCAGTCTTAATTACAGGGTCCACTTTCCTTTGAGGTATCTCTAATTCCCTCCTCAATTTTCACTGCACGTGGTCTCTTTTATCCCTCCACAGGCTCTACCATAAGTCATAGTAATTAATTATACTAGATGAATCATATCTCAATAACTCAATAGGTTTTTCTTTTTTACCGCCTCTTCCTTTCCGTCGACTGTCTTGGCTATTAGAAAGTACTATATTTCATTCTATAATATACAGGAGTTATTGATGTTTAGCGAAGACTGTCAATTACAGATGAGTGATTAAGTTTCTGCACAAAATTACTGAAATGTAATGACAGAATATATTTTCGCGGTATATTTAATGTAATCTTAGGAAAAGAAGAGTTTTCACGATGTTGAAGACGAAAAATGTACAATCTTTGGAACATTATACACGTATAACTTAAACCTACTAAGGTGAAGTGGGGTAAGTTCGTAAACGGGGCAAGTGCGTATACAGGCTATTTTTATTACAATATGAGCGAAATTTCTCCATTTAGTATGTTTGTTTCCTTGTTTTGTTTCACTACATCCCCTTTTATATTTCAGCTAAGAGTACTTGTTTGCAGTATAGAGTACTTGCATAATGCAGTAAAAAGAATTTTATAGCAGATTTGTTAATAATTCTGCCTTTGCCCCATTGCACATGAAATAAAGCTTCAAAGTATCTTTAACTTCAAGTTACGCTCTTACTCCATTTGCGGGGAAAGTGCAGAGTAGTTGACATTTTAAACAATTTCCTATCCAAATCAAAATGTACAAGGAAAATTAAGATTCTAGTTAATATCAATTAAATAGTAGTAATTGTGCAAAGCGTTTGATATCGACAGCGTTAAGTACTTACATAGCAGACTGAAAATACTTACGTTTAAATACCAACTTTACAAAAGCAGTCTGCACTTATCCCACTTTACCTTAAACCCCGAATTATAATACTATAATTGTACGAATGAATTTAGAAGAATGATTAGATGTATGAATATTGCGGACTAATCTGTGAATCGATGTACGAATTTCAGTGAATGAATATTATCAAATATGAATTTAATAAAGTAATTGTCGAAGAATGAATCATGACATGAAGTTATGATGCAAGTGATTTGAAGTGGTTTAGAGGTAGTGTTGCATGGTGATAAAGAGTTTAATGAGATTAGTTAATGAATGGAAGTAAAAGAATACGAACGTGTTTAATTCATAGTAATAAAAGTAAACGATTCTAAGCGAAGTTTATAAATGTAATAAAGTTCTTTTAAAAGCTGCACTTATCACTGCAATCTTTAATCTAAATACTTGGAAACTATTTAATAAGGGACATTACTCAATCGACGCACTTCAATTTTTATGCGCTTTGAGTATGATATAGAACTAAATAAAATATTTGACAGGTATTTCTTTTTATCACCAATCGTCCATGCTGAAGGGGTGAAAATAGTCTCCAAAGTTGGGGGTAAACCATATTTTCTTGAATATCTCAGGAATTATTAGGTGTAAGCTGAAAATTCAAAATGGGATTTATATGTTTTTGGATAGCAGTGAGCACTAAATAAGTGAATGGTACCTGTATGTTTGCGTTAGGATTATATGAGCATTTGCAAGCTGCAATTTCAATAAAAAGATGAGTTGTGAATTATTCAAAAATACCGCGCCCTGATAGAGAATGTAGGAATTAGTGAATCTAGGAAATTTTAATATGGAAATTCGAAAATGTTAATTTGTCTTGGAAATTTATAGATTTAGAAATTTGAAAATTCGGGAATTTAAGAATTTGAACATTTTAAGGCGAAGTAAGAATTTGGAAACAGAAATTTTTAATTTTAAGGATCTGAGAATCTGCTGATATAAGAATCTAGAAATTTGAAAATCTACAACTTTAGAATTCAGAGTTTATATGTTTAAAAATCTAGAAATTAATATAATTTTTAATTTTTAATTTGGAAATTTGGCAAATTCGAGAATTTGAGATTTAAAAATTTGGAATTGTACAAGTTTAATAATCCAAAAAATTAAAGATTTGGGAAAAGTAGTTCATATAGGAATTTGAGGATTTGAAAATTTGTGAATTTAAAAAACTTGACAGCTTGAGAACTTGGAAATTCAGGAAATTAAATATTTAAAGGTGTATAAATATGAAATCTAAATTAGAAAATTGTCCAGTTTATCGAAGTATACTTACATGTTGAGCTAATTGTAAATAATTATAAACCTAAGTTCAGCAATAGTATTAATTCTAATCTTCACAATTCACAATATTTTTTCTGATAAATCTATAAAGTTCATAGAATTTCCAAAGCTGATTTCAATAAATCATTATTCCAACAGGAAGCTGTAGATTATTTTGAAACACAACCAATATAAAATAAATCTTTTCACTACTACGGAGCAATGATAACTTTCTGATAAACTCTTAATTGGATCGAATGGGCGGATTCCGTGTCTCAGCTGATGTAAAAAAAGAGTTATAGATTGCATAGTGTATCGACACAGAGGCCGCTGATCATCTATCATCGGTCACGGTGACGCATTGGTAGTGTCCAACAGATTGTTAATTGGGTGGTGCACGATAACACCTAATCTGGTTTCGATACTACCTATTCGAGAGTGAATCTTGTACGCACGACACCTTTCCCTTTCGGTAGCCAGCAAGCGTAAAGGCGATTTTTACGCATCGACGACGCCAGCTAACATCAGCCTGCACCTCGAAACCCATGCGCAATTAACCCACTTGTCCAGAACTAATGGGCATTCCATTATGGTGTTCTCCCGGCAAACGGCATGTGTAGCCGCAAATATTATGAACACTTGCACTATCGCCGATAATTTTGGTATTTACAATAACCTTAATAATATTTGGATACTATCAATTACTATACCACATATTTATGCATAATTAAATTAACATATTTTTTGTTTTTTATTATTATGTAATGTGTGTTGTTTTTAACGATACTGTAAATTTTATTTATTTAAACTAATTATTTTTTCGTACAACAAATGATATATTAGAAAATGTGTTATTTTTACATTGTAGAAATATTCAGACATTTAATTTTCCACAATGTTTTTATATAAAAATATGTATACATATATGTATTGTACGGAAAGTTTTAAATGTCAATTTTTTGTTGGGTAGTATTTAATTACATGTCGTAATTGATCAGGCACGGTAACTATAATTTTTTGTATATAATTTTATGAAATGCACATTCAGTTATCGAAAAATTTTTATTTCATTTCTGTCTTTGAAGTGATTGGTGTTTGTCGACTTTTACTGCCAAAATAATTCCGCAAGTATTTAATTAGGTTTCAATCCGATGATTGTGGTGGTGGATGTAACACTCGAAAGCAATGATAACATATGAATTGAAATAGAGATATTTCAAATTAAATGTTTAAGTACTAAGGCATAATTTCTGCTGTACTAAGGTGTAAGCGCTGTTCATCTATGCATTCCAATGTACGACTTACAGAGACAATTAATTGAGATTAGTATAGTTAAAATGTAGACATTTAACCCTTATTCACAACGGACATCACCAAGGTGTTACACGTGGATTTTAATGAAATTGACATATGTGGTAGCTTTTCAAAAATTATTTGACACGTATTTTTTTATATCTGCAGACATGCATGTTGAGGGGGTGAAAATAGCCCTCAAAGTTCGGGGTTGAAAATACATTTTCTTTAATATCTCGGAAACTAGAGGGTGTAGGAAGGTGAATTTTTTTTTAAATTGTGTAGTTTTTAGTCAAGAATTTAGTCAGTGCCAAAAATTTCGGGAGAAATTATTTATTTAAATAATATATTAAAAAATTGGATTTTTTTTTCAATTTTTCACCCTAAATGGAATTTAGAGTTTTTGGAATTTTTTGTTTATTGCAATTTAGTAATAATTGTTACATATACAATTTTCTCCTACTTTTTGCGGAGAAATGAGTTGAGATTTGTTTTCGAAAAGGACAAGCCGTTTTTATAGGATAATTTGTCATGTTTTTAACAATTAGACAATATCAGATGTTTATTGTTCCATCGGTAAGTTTATTTATTTATTTATAAGTTTATTTAAGGAATTCATTATTAATGTCAAATAAATAAACTTATAAGTTTATAATATACTTATAAATAAATAAACTTATAAGTTTATAATATACTTATAAACTTATAAGTTTATTTATTTATTTATAAGTTTATTTAAGAAATTCGTTATTAATATCAAATAAATAAACTTATACCTTCGGCTGAAAGTTTCATTGGCCATAGAAATCAATGTTCCGTATAGCGACGACTGGTACCGTAGCGGATTTATACCTGCCCGCTGGACCTTCCCGAGCTACCGATGGAACAATAAACATCTGATATTGTCTAATTGTTAAAAACATGACAAATTATCGTATAAAAAGGGCTCGTCCTTTTCGAAAACAAATCTCAACTCATTTCTCCGCAAAAAGTAGGAGAAAATTGTATATGTAACAATTATTACTAAATTGCAATAAACAAAAAATTCCAAAAACTCTAAATTCCATTTAGGGTGAAAAATTGAAAAAAAAATCCAATTTTTTAATATATTATTTAAATAAATAATTTCTCCCGAAATTTTTGGCACTGACTAAATTCTTGACTAAAAACTACACAACTTAAAAGAAAATTCACCTTCCTACACCCTCTAGTTTCCCAGATATTAAAGAAAATGTGTTTTCAACCCCGAACTTTGAGGGCTATTTTCACCCCCTCAACATGCATGTCCGAAGATATAAAAAAATACGTGTCAAATGATTTTTGAAGAGCTACCACATATGTGAATGTCATTAAAATCCGCGTGTAACATCTTGGCAATGTTCCTTGTCAGTCATGACAACCATTTTCCATTTTGAATTAACTATCTGTATACATCTAATGGTTCTATCTTACCATTTTGAAATGAAATATCCAGGAGCTAAAGAATAAGTATGGTTGCTGAATATTTGAGAACAAGAAAGAGTTCAGTCCACACAAAATAGTTGTATGGAGAGAGATTTCTTTGCAGAAATCAATCATCATACATTTAGATGTATCTTCAAACAATATCATCAAGCTGGAAATTTGTCATGTAGCACTTCCTGTACATTATTCTTTGGTAGCAAAAAATACTTTAAATCAACAATTTCCTAGAAGAGGTGGTTTTATTCAATTTCAAACATGGTCATCTGATTTAATGCCGATCAACTTTTTCTTATGGAGCTATATAAAGCATAAAGTTTACGCAAAAGTTTCAGCTACAAACTGATATGAAGTAGGACATTATCGATGAAGGTGGAAAAATATCAACCGATACATTAAGTAACGTAGGCCAGTTCTTACTTCATCGATTTCAAAATGCTGTGATGCAAATGGTCGTTATGTAGAATCATACATGAAAATAGATTAATGTCAGTAGGAGTTTTAGTATTATTTAAATTGAAATATCTCTTGAATTTTTTCGACATAGGTCAGAATTTGTAATTAAGAATATCTAGCTACATCTTTAGAGGCATAAAAAAATAAAGTCAAATTTTTAAAAAAACAAAATTGACCTTCATATATCCTTGACGTATCCATTTACGAAGAAACTAATTCACACAATTCTTCAAAGTTGCAGCTTTGTTTGATGGCTTGAAATCGAATATCGTTGTACTGTATTTAAGGTGTACAAATGCTATATAATTATTGACGATGTATAATTAAATTTGAATTAGTGCGATCACTTTAAACTTATTGTACTTAATCTTTGACTGTAGCTTCAGAATCACATGGTGCGCCACGTGGAGTATGCTAGACACTATGCGAAACTTGCTAGGTATGTATAAAGTAGTGTTTCTCAAATGAAAGATAGAACATAAAGAATGTTTTGTATAATCTAAACTCATATAAGGTGAAGTGGGGTAAGTGTAGACTGGTTTTTGTAAAGCTGATATTTAAACGTAAGTATTTTCAGTCTGCTATGTAAGTACTTAACGCTGTCGATATTGAACGCTTTGCACAATTACTACTATTTAATTAATAATAACTAGGACCTTAATTTTCCTTGTACATTTTGATTTTGATAGGAAATTGTTTAAAATGTCAACTACTCTGCACTTTCCCTGAAAATGGGATAAGAGCGTAACTTGAAGTTAAAAATACTTTGAAACTTTATTTCATGCGCAATGGGGCAAGAGCAGAATTATTAGCAAATCTGCTATAAAATGCTTTTTACTGCATTATGCAAGTACTCTATACTGCAAACAAGTACTCTTAGCTGAAATATAAAAGGGGATGTAGTGAAACAAAACAAGGAAATAAACATACTAAATGAAGAAATTTCGCTCATATTGTAATAAAAATAGCCTCTATACGCACTTGCCCCGTTTACGAACTTGCCCCACTTCACCTTAACTGGTTAAGATGTCAGAAACGGCTGAGACACCCTATATAATTAGAATTTTACCGAGTAATACTGCTACAGTGTTAAGCGGGGTCTTACTCTATTTAACTCCCGTAAAGTTTCTCCTTAGTTTCGTATGCCTTCAGTTTTTGGCTTCGATTTCCAACACTTTCCGAGTGACTCTCGTGTCCTGTCATTTTGTCCGACTTGGTGGACATGTTGCGTAACAACTTTATTGTGCAAAGAAACGGACAAAAAGGATCGTTCTGTATTCACCGAATCGGTGAACGTCCATGCAAATTCGACGATGCAAAGCGACTAGACGCGCATTATATAAGGTGCAAGACTTAAATGCGTCGCGCACACGCGTAAACCGGTTTGCTTTTCACCGAGCAGGAAACACCACGCGCATAAATTAACATCGACGCTGACGTTTGAAAGAAACGACATCTAACTTTCATATTTCATGGAAACAGTCGAAATAATGGGCGCAAGAATGAGCCACCTGGAATTACGGTTCACACGGTATGTTGTTCTTTGATAAATACAATCCAGACTCGACGACACGAATCTTCGAGGAAGAACTAAAATCTTTGATCTGTGAAAATTTAGAGGTTTTCGTGAAAGTTTAAGATGGAGATCTAAAAGAGTTATTTGTCAAAGATACTTAACAAAGAAAATTGAAGCGTAGCGAATTGATTCACTTTCTGAATATAAATTTAAATCAGTGAAAATTTCACTGATTCCGTTAATGAACGCATTTTTTACTCATTTTTAATGGCTTTAACTAATAAATTAGCCAATTTATTGTTGAAGTAGTAATGGTTGTAATGTTATTGACAAACGAGTAAAATATATTAGTCCTGCGACGTTTAATTTTTTCAAATCGTTAAATAGAATGATATCCAGATTACAAATTTCTAAATTTAGATAATTTGAATTTATCAAATTTCCAGTCCTTCAAGTGTCAAAATTTCCCACTTTTCATGTAATCTAATTTCGAAATTCCGCAAATTTTGTAATTTCCTAATTTCTTAATTTCCAAGTTTCCAAGTATCCAAATTTATAACTTTTCAAATTTGTAAACACTGTCATTTCTGAATTTTCAAATCCTCTAATTTTTAAATTTCCTTATTTTCCAATTTTCGAACTTTACAATTCATAATTTCCAAATTATTATTTCGATAAATTACAACGTTCCAAATTTTTCAAATTCTCCAATTCACCAAATAGTCAAATTTTCAAAAACATAAATACTCGCTTCTCCAAATTTCCAAAATACTACATATGAAACCCTCAGATTTTCCAGTTTTCAAATTCTTAAATTCCGAAATTTCCATATTTTCAGAACTTCAAACCTCTATTTTTTCCAATTTTCGAATTCTTCAAATTCCCTATATCCAAATTCTCAAATTGCCAAGTTTTCAAAAACCAATTTTCCAAAATTTTCCAATTTGCAAATCTTAATCTTCCTAAGTTTCTATAACGGAACTTCAAAACGATTTGAATGCTTTGGACTCCTAAAGACCTTAATCTAACAAATTTAACCTTTTTGAGCTCAACTTCAGGATTTGTTTTTAAGCAAGTAATTCTGCAGAGAATTAGTAGAAAACAATAAAATATGTAGCTCGTACTTTGACGAATGTTGTCACATTTAGTATTTAATATTATTTGAAAGTACGATAAGATAAAGTTCATTTAGCGCATTATTTCTTATTATTATGAAGTTTTCATAGTTTTCGTAGTAGCAATACGAAGTTGACTAAAATACCACATAATAATAGTATAGCGTTTTCTAAATGAAGCTATGAAAGTGAAAAATGTAATCTACATTGTTGAACAACATTTTTTCAAGCGAAAGGTTAAACATTGAGGTTAGTTTTTCATACTGCAATAAAAACATACCAATACAAACTTGATTGAATACATATAGAAATACATAACAATTTAAAAATCCTTGTGTTCGTGCATTATTGTTAAAAATATTAACGATTATACGGTGTATGTCACACAAATATCTGCAAACATTCTAAATTATATAACAATGCATATTTCTATGAGACTGATCAATTAATACAATTTATGTTTTGCTTTTTATGCTAATTTTCATTGATTCCGATTCTCCAGCTCTTTTCTTATATTTCCTGCCTATTTCCATATAACTTTATACAAAATTGTATGTAAAAAACTAGTAATATCTATTTCACTATTTGGTTTGAATAAGCTGCGTACGAAATGATTAATTTGGAAATTACTTATCAAAATAAAATAATGGGTTGAAGTAGTATAATTAGAAAATTGTTCGATTTGGCATTCACAACATGTACGATAGTTTTTCGTTTTAATAAATTAATAAATTAATGCGTCTATGTTAACATTTATCTCGTTTTAATTACGCGTCACTGAAGCAAAAATGAAGAGAATAAAGTTTGATATCACAAAACCAGTTAATAATTATCATCGACTGAAGGTTTAACTAACTGCTTACATTAGCGATTAACTCTGTGGTTATGTCCATGATTTATCTGAACAGAAAGCGTCAATACCACAGATTGTTCGCCATATAAATATGTCTTCAGGTATCGTCTTCTTCTTCTTGTTGATAGGGACAGACTGCGTTAGGTATGCGAGCGTGTAACCGATGCTCGACTTTGCGGCCCATTAGATGTTTCCTTCGACCACCTGTATCGTTTCAGACCTTTCAGACTTGCACCACTACCACGTTCACCTGACCATCTTCATGGTTTTGCTCTTTATTCTCTTGGACAACTCGATTCTAAATGCCGACAGTAAAGGGCTAAATGTTTCCTAGATACACGAACAGCTTGATTCTATATTTGGTTTTTCGTTGGAGTGCAATTTTCAAATGTTCTTGTTTTAATAACTAGTTACATGGAAGACTGAGTTTGATTCGATGGATTATGCACATAAACAATGCAAAACGAATCGATGTGAGATTTAATGACTTAGAACAGATAAATTTTTAGTTTTTTATTTGTATCATTTATTTGAATATTTTGTTAATATTCTAGCTTTCTGTGTCTCAGACTCATACGAACGAAGTAAGTTTGGCGAAATTTCTTTTAACATTGCGAAAAGGTTAGTGAATAAATTGTGAATTGTTTTGTATACTTTTATGCTATTTTATTTTTCACATGTATCAAAATAAATATCCGTTTTAAAATTTCTGTACTTACAATTTTTATATCTTAAATTTCTGTATCTATAAATTTTTATTTTTTTACATTTTACTATATACATTTAAAATTTGTTGGTATGTATATCTACTTATATTTTTCAATTTCTATACTTTAAATGTTTGTCAAACATTAACTTACATAAAAGTTTACTACTGTTACAAATTGTAAAATACATACTCATGAGTATTGAACGATCTACAATTGGTTAATTCGATGAATAATCACACATCTGTTTTATTTTAAGATAAAAAACTTCAACAGTCATATAAAAGATGAATACTGTCTGACTGCATCATTAGCAGGTGTCAATACTACTGACTCGGACACATGTTATCGCGGCGCACTCTTAAAGTCGTAAAACCATCGAGTCTGTCTGTATTCTTTGGAATATTTTTGAACAAACAATCGCTGCCTTTTGCAGCTGTTTAGTACGAACAATTTGTATTTTTAAATTTTTATATTTAACATATTTTGTCGAGAACTAGCAAACTTTATGGTTTTATGACTGCCGAACCGTTAGGTGACAAGCGGCGGTGCAGTTTTTACCTCATACCAAACTTGCGTTTGGTAAGAGCGGTTCTTCACGAGCGTTTGGTAAGAGCGGTTCTTCTCCCCTTACATTAGTATCTTTTTTAACTAATCCAATAGTCAATTTTAATCAAGTCGCTTGTGTCCGCTCCCAGCAGCATGTCGATCACACCACTTTTCAATTTTTGGTGAAAATGTTCCTCTTACACTGTTCATATTTTTTCGTCAGCTTTCAACGAGACAAGTACAAAACTTTAGGGTCTGTAGCTACAAAGTGTTCTTTTAGAGTACTACAAATGAACTTTCATTTTTAAATAAATTGAAAATATCTGTCCTAAAATTCATTCATTTCATGTCTGAGTGGTGTCACTGATACATGCAATAAACGAGCTTGTGCTGTCATTATGTCGCGTATTTTTATTTCGGAGAAACAAAGAAGAGACTGCCCACTTACTACGTTAGTATCAAATCAAATCAGATCAAATGTATAAAAAGCTCAAACGGCAATAGCTTGTCGGTAAATGGAAATGCAACGTATTTGCATTGCGATTGTTGCTACATCTTCTCAGCGCGGAAACTTTCACGTTAGCATCCGGGAGGACGGTGGATTTCCTTCGTGGACGTAACGCGAACTATGACATTACGCTTAATTGTCAGTGACTGCATAAACATTGATGAATGCTTGGACGGTACACCGAGCGTGGAAGTACTTTCTCAAGATCCGTTCGATGACTTGGAAGACTTTCACAACGTGGCCAGAGCCACGTAGAAAACTGAAAGTCACATCGTGTCAACATTACAAGGTAACGATTATTCGTGTAACGTTGTACATGCCGCGTCTCTCAGCCAGTATTTTCATGTTGCTGCTCGTGATCGACAATTGCGGTAGGTACATACGTGGACGTTCGTGGATAAATATTTGCAGTGGCCTCAACGTGCTATCTCCGTAAAGGAACGCCTGACTGGTGAAAAAGCTGTCTCGTGAAGTTAACGATAGCGAGTCACTAGCGTGCATTTATCATTCTTGCTTTTCTGGTGAATTATGCAATCTTCACATGCCGTGATTTAAAGGACGATGTTAAAAGTAAATGTGTTCGATGACGAAAATTGTTGATTTGAAAAATTGTAACTTCAGCGAAATTAGAACCAATTCAAGTACTCGAGTAGTAGGTTTTTAAAATACTCACGTAGGATTACGTTTTAATTTATTCACTAACCCTTTGTATTTGACAGCACTTTTATCGTTGGCAAGTAACATCTTTCCAACTTTCTGGTAGAAAATTTTTATGAATTATTTTAAAATTATTATTTGTCCATAACTGCAAGTATCACGTATACAACTATAAATTCGCTTAAAAAATATTTATCGTGTAAAGCCAAATGGCAAGTGTAAGTCACCTGTCGAATGAAAAGGGTTAATGACTTACTATAGGTTTTTCCAAATTTTCAATTGCTGATCATTTCAAAATGTATCATAGTGTTAGTAGTTCGCAATGTACTTATTTAATGAGTTTCATATTATTGCTAATTTAAAAAATTTTTATTTAAGAGGACTTATAACCTGTAACTTGAGAAAGGTTTATGAGATAATCATCTGGAACCTCCACTTTTTATTTTATTTATGAGTAATTTATCGCAAGTTTTGTTTTTCCCAAATTCTTAATATTCATAGAATTTATTTCTCATTTTGAAATAAGTTTTGAGAGAAACAAATTCATTCTACAATTTTGCAGAATATCATATAGTATTATAAAAAGTAATAACAGGTTCATAAGAAGAAATTTTTATAATAACTTTTCAAATTTAACTTTGAAACAATATATGAGGTGATATAAAACGTGCTGAATTTTCTGAATTGTAAAGCATATGTTCTTTCTAAGTAAACTACAATATTAATAATTTTTTAAAATTCGTATAGTCCAATGCTTCAGAATGAAAACTATTTGTAATCTAAAAATAGGTTTCCCTTCCTCTGATGATGAAAATAAGATTGTTACATATTTCTCATTTGTAAATGTGTAAGTCTTGATTGGTATACCTAGTAATCAAAATGAGGTCATTGAGAATTTAATTATCGACCGTAATTTTATCTAGGTTGACTTACTTACTTTCGATTTAATGAAGTGAGATTTTATTAATTTTTGCTATAGATTCAAGTACATAGTAATAATTAAAAACGATAACGTTTTTATCAGAGTTATATGATAAAATGTTTTTTGATATCCTTTCAATCAATAATGCTGTGGATTTAATAAAAAAGAAAGTATTGCTTCGAACTTGAATAAAATTCGCATTTCGTTTGATTTATTTCATTTGGTTCTGCAAACACATTTTTACTGAATATTTCGATAAAAAATAAATATTTAGTACCTAGTAACTATTATTCCTCGGAATATGACAAATACTAAGTAGAAAGATTGCGAAAAACTTGAAATTGAGTAAAAAAAAATATACTATTAAACTATTATTTTTGACCCAAAAATTTAATGGACAATACATACGAATCGGATGAAACGAAAAGTGAATTTAAAGCCAATATCTAACCGGTCAATGCAATATCTTAATACAACAAAAAATATTGCTTTCGAACCGTTCGTTGACACCAAAAAGCTCTTAATAGTCAATTGAATCATCGTTGTGGACAAACGTCCCCTCGGCTAATCGTACATTTGCCAGAAACAATGATTTACTTCGGTTACAGATAACAGAGTCAGGATAACGCTTGTACAGGAAGCAAAAGTTAGGCGTTGCCGTTATTCCAGCATCGCGAGGTACCGAGAAGAATGTAAATCACTGTCGTTGATTAAACGATTTATCCCGTCCACCTCTTAATTGGACTGATGCGTTATAACGTCGTCCAATTAAAGACGAGGTTGGCTACAAACGCAATCATACGTAACAAATACGCGAATACACAGTCGTGTTCGTCTAGGAGGGACCTGCCGCCACGACAACGAAGGATCTTCAGGGGATGACGTTATCCTCTCGCATCCGCCCCAAGCTTTCTCTATCGATGTTCCGCTAACTATGTGCTCCAAGTGGACCGGTTTCCGCGATGATGTTGTTGCGTAGGCCGTAGCCGCGGATCGATTCCCGGTATTAAGAAACCGGGCAAAGAAAAACAACAGGAAGAAAAGGGGAAAGAAAAAAACAGGAGGTACGAAGGAGCGCAGTAGATAAGAGAAAAATCAGCCGTCCATGACGGCAGAAAAAGCGGACTCTACGAAAGAACCACCACGTGGTGCACCTCCTTATCTCGCCAGGCTAAGCTTGTCGCAGGCTTGAAACATTCGAGTCTGGTCTGCAAGATATAACGTACGGCCTATAGTGTCTGGATATAAGTTGGCGCTTGCCGCGGATAGGGATAGGTACATAGATCAAGAGAAAGGCTAAGGAGAACCAACGGACAAGGTTCACCTCCTCCTCTTCTTCCTGCTTCTTCTTCTTCTTCTGCTTCTTCTTCTCCACCTTCTTCTGTTTCTCTTCTTCGTTTCCTCCTCTATTTCTTCCTCGTTCTATCCAGTCCGACTTGACTGTGCTGTTCCACAGTCGGTATCGAAGAAGCGGCCAGCCCTGAGAGAGGCACCGCGGAAAATTAATGGGCATCTCTGGTGCCGCATGAATTGAGTGGAGACTCGTGTTAATTGGGATAAAGTCTCGTGTTTTTCATGAATGAATCAAGCCTCGTGTCGTCTAGGCGACGCGCTTAGTACCGCTGGAGCTGCAGCACCAGTGGTAATTCCTCTTCTGGAGGCATCACGGGAGACGCGGCCACAGGAACCGACTCACACCGGCCTGGAGCACAACACTCAGGGTCGATTTGTTGAAAAAATCTCACTCGAACGAAAATTTCATCTATGGATTTTTATTTTATGATATCGTTAACGTTGCACATTAACCCCTAATGATCGATTCATTTTTTTCTAGCATCAATAATTAGTTGCAGTATTATAACTGTGATTAGTTACAGTCTCTCACACGAGAGCATGTTTCTGATATTTATGAAATGACGTCGTTAAAGCGAAAGAGGCTGGGATAATCTGAATACATAGTTTTTATTAAGTTTTTATTCCTCGACTGCAAGTATCGCTTGTCTCATGGAGAATTACAGATGTTTCAAGATGAATACAGCCTACGTTCAAAGATTTGTAGTGTCATTTTTTTATCTCGTTTGAAAGGATTAAGCTTGACGTTAGTAGATGTTACTAAATACATACATAAAAAGTGGTAAGTCGATTTAAGAGACTAAAATGTGCGAATCCAAATAAATTCTTCGCTGTAATTGCGTGATACCTAATCTTGACCGACTAAAAAGAGTGTAATTGTAGGCATAGCAACGATAAAACAAGGTATTGCTAGTTACTGCTACTCTTCAAGTGGCGTGATTAAAATCGGTTGAAAAAGGCGCACGAAAAGCAACATCACTCCGTTGAATGTTGACTTTCATAATTTTCATATGCAATACGTATCGAACGTGAGTAAATCACAAAAAAGTAAAACTTTGAGGATAATATGAAGTATAATAATTGAAGAAATACGGAATACGGTAACTGAAAATATAATAAAAGGTTTTATTTGTAGTACGTCAAATTGAATTTTCGATATAATTTCTAGTGGTGAGAACACAAGAGATTGTTACATTTAATATGTTTGTATATAAAACACAATAAAACAGATTTTCTTAAACGATTGATATATTTGTCGAACACCTGAAAATTCGTTTTTGTACAAAGCAACTAAATATTTATGTTAATACACCATTTTATTAATACACCAATCTTTAGTACAATTTCTTATTTACTTACATTTGTTATTTATTTTTTATTTAATATTTGAAGAAGTTTCTATTATACTATAATAATATAATAGAATGTGATACATAATATTGTTCCAAATTACAAATGCGATAAATACTGTAATTTTGTGTTATATTGCTCTTTTTTCACGAATATTTGTGACGTTTTTCCACATTTTTAACACATGAAAATCCATGGACATCATTAATAATATATCAAAAAAGACGGAACCAATTTTGACGATCACACTGTACCGTGACCGAAACTGTAATAACACGAGACAGCGTTATTTTTGAAAGAAATAAGCTGTTTTAAGCTATTAACTATGCACAGTTGGTATTCAGAACTTTTGCAATGTTTCAAGTCATAATATATATGCGTCATAAAACGCAAATTAATGTTGTAATTACTATTAATGACTTAGAAATCATAGCAATTCAAACAAGACGAATTTTGGAGCAGGAATATTTAAGCATTCATATTTTATTAATGTTTTATCCAAATAGTTGCGTCCTTTAAAGTATGCCATAACATGTATTTACTTTATTTCGTTTGTCAGTACTTGAAAAGAAGTAATGTGAAATAGGTAATATCCAAAGGGCTCGATATAATTTCACCTGTTTCAAAAATATTGAAAAATTTAACCTGCCGAATAATTTAGTTGACCTTGAGTTGATCGCGTTTGTAAATGTAGCATAAGCACTCGCGTAAGTAGATATGTAACTGTACAGTAGTGAATAATCGCATACGTCATAAATAGAAATATTGCTAACGACCCATTGCACTATCCAAGTATCTTGAACTTATTCATTAAGTGATTATGATTATTATCATCAATTGATACTGCAGTGCCTGTTTCCGAATATCATAAAAATAGATACTAAATTTTCTCTTAGTGTTGTATATTAGATATATCAATAAAAAATCCATTTTTTGCCAAATTCAATGTTTATTTATGAAAAAGAGAAGTTTTTAGCATATCTGAAGTACATAATAATTATACAATAATTATATTAATAATTCTATAATATTTGACACTTTTCCAAGCAAATTCTAAAACGCTATTTGAATAAAAATGTTATGGTGATGAGGCAAAAATGTTTAGGTGAGGCAAAGGTGGGAGTAAACAGGTAAGTAAATTATTTTGCATCACAATTGGTTTAACCCAGACAATGAATGACCTTTCCAACAGATCATTGTATTCCTCTTGAAATACTCTATCGGAATGTAAGTAAAAAATACTGTTCCATTTAAAAAACAGAATTGACTTTCGTATCTCCGAAATGCCTCCACTTCGACAAAAATTATTATCGCTATATGATGAACCCTTTGTACCGTACAATTTTGGTCGTACTAATTTTTTCCTAGGCCTTATAGAATCGAAGATATTTAAGGTGCTAATAGTTATTACCCCACCCTGTATTTTAAACTTAAACTTCAATTTACTAAATTGTAACATACACTAAATTTAGTAATATGTATTAAATATAGGCCATCTAAAAGGAGATTGTAAATGAGAATTATGTGAAGTAACTGTATTCATCCTTACCTGAGTACTTCATTTATGTAATGTGAACAGGTGGTTGGAGTTCATCCGAATATATGTGTATTGGCACGAGTGTTTGTCAAAAGCTTGAATATACAATACAATTTTAAAGTAAATTTTATGAAGCTATTTAAAACTACTTAAGACCGTGTAATATAATAATTCAAAAAACGAAGCTTCAAACCCCGTTTTTGCAAAGAGAAATCTTGTTCAGAATCATCAACCACCCCCCCCCCCCCCCCCCCCCCCTTTCAGAGACCTACACTAATTGTGAGACACCCTGTATATATACATATACTTTATATAGACTTGTTACATTTGAACTGCAATGAGCGTCTCAAAGCGGCTTGATGCCATAAATGAAGAGGTTAAATGAAGCCTACAAAGTAAGTCTGTGAGTCTTGTTAAAACTCTATTTTGATTAAATAAAAGTTAATATCATTGAAATCTTTAATGAAATGCAATTTTGCAAATGATGTCGTAGTAATGAGTTCATCATGTTG
This sequence comes from Megachile rotundata, assembly GCF_050947335.1. NCBI lineage: Eukaryota > Metazoa > Arthropoda > Insecta > Hymenoptera > Megachilidae > Megachile > Megachile rotundata. The sequence continues at coordinate 2,195,103 of NC_134986.1, forward strand.
ACACTTCAACATTTGATATCAAATTTACGACCAGTAATTCTGGAAATTTCTATTAAAACATGTATCGAATTTTGGTAATTTCACAGAGTTCTTAATCCAGTTTTTACTTCTTTCTTAGAGATATCAAAAAGAAGGTATAACAAAAGGTGATACTTCAGTTACCTTTGATCATGGTTGACATCTTTAAATTGGTTGTACCTTACGTTACGTTATCGGACGAACGTTAAATGTAAATAAAATAATTTTAAGGAAAAAAAATACGCCGACTTCGAAATGCACTAAAAAGTATAAAATAATTTCTATTTCCTAATGAAGTAATTTCTATTTCATTCAATCATACACTTACGTAACAGATATGAATGAAACCTATTTACTCGTTAGGCAGTATATTAAATACATTTCAACCTTTTCGGAGGCGGCGCAAAATTAAAAGATTTTCTTGAACATGTCAATCTTTGGACAGCCGAACATAGGCAAAGCTTGTATAGCTATTTTTTTTTCTATACATGTAACTCGACAGCACGCCACGAAGTAGGTGTTAGTGCGTATAAAATGTAACTATGGTCTGTCTAGATTCATAGAGTATGCGACGGAAAGACTCGATCGCTGCATATACTATAAAGATAGAGCCCATCTGCCGCAAATTTGGTAATTCCCACGTCGTGGGCTCCGTTTATAGGTTCTTAGATCCATGGCTTCCACATGCGAACGAAGTCGATTCAATTTCATTTATATCAGAAACGTTGCGAAATGAAGATGCAGTCGTTACATTTACGTAGATTACCAGATACGGGTGTTACCTGTAACGCTACTCACGATTTTTCTCCCACTGACGAAAAAATGTTTAGGACAATATTTGCAGGGTGTGAAGTGCACAATAGATATTAGTAAAGCAAATTTTTAAAACAGTTTGTTCTCTTGGCAAAGTCAAGGTCACCTTAGGTTTTTTAAATAGGAACATACATTTTTTTTTATTCATAGCTTTAGAGGACATCGAGACGAATTCAAAACATATATTACATGATATTTTTATTAACATATTACTCGATTTACAGAAGTGGAAATGTTAAGTACTTAGCTTTTGACTTTGGTAGTGTAACCATTATTTGGTTCCAAAGAGATTACTGAATGTAAACACGCGACTAGAATGTAAGAAAAATACACTTTAATTATATGTTCAAAATGTATGCCGTCTTCCATTACGTAATATTCCGGTCTTTTACTTCACATTTCCACTTCTGTAAATCGAGTAATATGTTAGTAAAAATATCATGTAATATATGTTTTGAATTCGTCTCGATGTCCTCTAAAGCTATGAATAAAAAAAAATGTAAGTTCCTATTTAAAAAACCCAAGGTGACCTTGAATTTGCCAAGAGAACAAACTGTTTTAAAAATTTGCTTTACTAATATCTATTGTGCACTTCACACCCTGCAAATATTGTCCTAAACATTTTTTCGTCAGGTAGCTGCAAGTGGGAGAAAAATCGTGAGTAGCGTTGCAGGTAACACCCTGTATATCTATAATGGTTCGTATTCTTTCTCAGGATTTCCTAATTTCCAATACGCCATACCACAATCAATTGGTTATTGGCAGCAACGTTTACTGAGGTATTTTTACTTTTGCGCCGCCTCCGAAAAAGTTGAAATGTATTTAATGTACTACCTAACGAGTAAATATGCTCCATTCATATCTGTTACGTAATTGTATGATTGAATGAAATAGAAATTACTTCATTAGGAAATAGAAATTATTTTATACTTTTTAGTGCATTTCGAAGTCGGCGTATTTTTTTTCTTAAAATTATTTTATTTCACGCTTTTTAGTGGAATGGGGAGGATTGTATAGAATACTGTGAGACAGTTCTTCCAGGCTTCTTTTTGTCTGCGTAAATGCCATGAACATAATTAAGTAAAAGTTGTCCAGAACTACGCCCCTAACAACATATTCGAAGGACATTAAAATCGTTCGAAGTTGATTTCAAAAGTTAACAACAATTTTTCGCTAATATCTCGAAACTAAAGCTTTCCGCGAAATTTGTATATGAAAAAAATTGTTTAGAATCATGTCCGTGATAAGATATTAAAAGCGCACTAAAATCGAGAAAAGTTTATATCAAAAGTTGCCGGTTGTCTTGCAATAACAATACTTTGCAATTAAATAATGAAAAATTTTTTGATAATGGTACCAATGGGGAGTCAGAACCTACCAGATGCAAAAGGTTTCGTTCCGATCGGTCCACCCAGCTAGGCGTAATCGGTGAACATACATAGAAAAAAAAATATACTGATCGAATTGAATAACCTCCTCCTTTTTCGAAGTCGGTTAATGAAATGAATGACGTACAAAAAAAAGGAAATATTCCAAAATGATAATTGTAGAAAACAAGTTTTAAAGTATATTATAAAAATGATTATTGAAAAACAGAAGTTATAATATTTTTATATATTTTACCACAGTATTACGTAAAACAAATTTGCTCTGCCCTTTTTTGGATATTCTGTGTAATACAAATTTATTTATAATACATTGTATCGAAATAAATACAAAAATAAAATGGCTCACTAAACTGGAACAAGTCGGAATATTGACGTGACAGAAAATAGGAAAAAACTTCCTCAGATAGAAGTATTACAAATTCTTACGTTTTGGAGCATCATGCTGAAAGCGTGTCGTCACTACATTCAACTTCCGCATTGACATTTAAATTGGTTATATCATTACATTTTTCTTTAAAACTGTTTTTAAAATTTATCCCGGTGTGTAATTAATTTTACATAGTTTCACCATCGCTCAATTTATTTAATACATAGGAAACCGTTTAAAAATTCAAAATAAATTCATCTGCCATGTTTACGTATGACTGTACAATCGATCTACTTTGCCGGGCGGACACTCTATTTTCTATTCCCTTTTCCAAAAAAGAACAGAATCAGTAAAAAAAGAAAGAAAGAAAAAAGTTGAAGGGATGAAAGAGAAAGTCGGCGAAAAGCGTGGGCTGGATACCCCATGAAAAATATTGCAACCAGGGGGAAAAAAATTTTTCATCTGTGCATATTTTGAAATTTGGAAATTTAGTAACTTATAAATTTAGAGATTTAAGAATTTTATAAATTAACGAATTTAAAAATCTATGGATTTGAGGATCTAGAGATTTGTGGATCAAGGGATTTGGAAGTCAAAGAATTTGGAAATTTATGAATTTGAAAATCCGAATGATTTGGGAATGTAAGTATTTGGAGATGTAGATTTTCGGGAATGGCGAAATTAGAAAACCTTAATATTTAGGAACTTTTAAATTTCCCAAATTGAAAGTTCGAAAATATAAAATTTGTAAAATTCAGAAACCAAAGTTTGAAATACGAAATAAGAAATTTCTAAATATAATATGAAAATTTGCAAATTCAAAATCTTTTAAATTTAAAAGTCTGCCAAATGTGTCATATGATATTAAATTATAAACTTGCGTGAGAGCCTAGAAAAATCGAAGGTTTTAGAATAGAGTGCTTAGAGACGTCTAGAAGAAGAAAGAAGTTCTGAAAATTTTAGAATATTTGGAAAAGTATGGTATGCGTTGGCAAGGACGTGATGGTAGGCGCTGCAACAATTTCTTTGTCAGAGCGTCGTCTTTTGTTAAACCTACTCTTTGTCGATATCAAGGACCAACCAGAAATTGAGAGCTGCTGCTCGCCCACGCTCCGCTACATTCATTCACTTCTGCGTCGATTTCCCCTTTCCCTTCTCGGCGAGAGGCATCGTGAAACGCCTTCAACTTCGAACGTGTTCACCGTTTCTTACGTGAACGCTCTAAGCTCGGTGTTGTGTACAGTCAAGGGCAAATCTGCCTTCTCTAGGGACAATACAGCAATCAAGGTGCAAGAAGCAAGATTTTAAATATCTGGCTTTGAGTTAACAATTTGGTGGTCTACAAATTTAGGCATATACGACTTCAAGATTACATAAACATTTCTATTTCTTTAGATCTGAGAATTTTTATATTCATGTTTAGTCGCATATACTACAATAGAATTTAGCTTCGATTTTAGTAACACTGACAATAAAGGGAAAAACAACAAATTTTATAATATTGATAGGATAAGTAATCTCAATATGAGTGAGGATGTGGATCTGTTTAGGTATCAGTACTAATTTCTATTATCAGCTTGCAAGTAAGTTCCAGATCAGTTTCTAATAAATACTTAACAAAGTCGTTCTAATTTAGTATCAGTGCACAAAACCCCATAACAATCTCACTGTTATTTGAAAATTAATTATATATTCTAACGCATTTTATTTTTAAAAAATAAAAGAAAATACTTTTCTGAATAATAACGCCATTCCAATAATATCTTCATTTTCAAGACATTTTGTTATTTTTATGGAAATAAGTTCCATGCGAATTGATAATAAAAGATGAACCCTGAAGTCAGAATCTGAATATGAGGACAACCAATAACTGAACAACTGCAATATCAATTCAACTAAAAATTATAATAATTCATTAATTTTGAAAGTATGACAAGTCCATTTAAATATCATCAAATTTTTTTGTTTAGCCAGCACTTTAAACACTATTGGATAACAAACATTCTTTATCTAGCACCACAAAACAAAAAAAATTTGTACCTCAGTGCTTACCTGTACTTTTAAACTTATTGAAGTACAAACTCTTAAATATCTCGCATTGAAAAAAAAAAAATACCTCACTTTCAAAATAAAGGGCTCACATGTATTTTCATTCAAAGGGTGTCTACGTTGCTCAAGAGTGTACACGTCTGGCTTCGACCTCGACGTCATCTGATTCCTATACGTTTATTCGCGCGTATTTCCTCGCTCTCTTTGCTACCCCTATCATGCGACTTGGCCATTAATAAAGTTTATTGTGAGACCAAATCCCCGTGGCAAAAGTCTTTCGACGCGGGACGACGCGTGGCTACTCGCTGAATTTTCTACTCGTATATACAACGTATTTTTTAAATTACTTGTTGCAATCCTTTCGTTACGCACTTTCTTACTTGCGAGAACCGATTGCATGCTACGGATTAAACGTTATTTGACATATTAGTTTTATTAACATATGTTTCGCAGTGTTGACATTGACTGTATTGGAGACGCGAGAAAATGGAATTGGCAATATAGAAAGAGCTCTGCTTTACATTCAACTGTTGAATTGCGAATTATTTAATGCATTTATGAATACACGTTTGCAACATGATTTTTTATTTAATAGTTCAGTATAAGAGTTGTCTCAGATTTTGGTGACCTTGAATGTGTATTGTCATCATGATTCTGAATAATTTTTTCATGTTAAAGAGGACTATGGTAGAAACAAAAAAGTTTCAAATCATTAAGAAAAATACTAGTAGCGCTGTATAGCTGTATGTTTTGTTAAGAGGTAACGTTATACTAATTGTACTCAATAATTCGTCATAAGTTTGAAAATATATTAAATTGTTTAACCTTACATTTATGGACCTTTGATGACCACTTATTTTTAAATTGAAACTAAGGTGAAAGAATAATGAAACGTAAACTAGCTTATACTATGATTCTTTATTTCAACGTTATCATAGATTTTATAATAGTTTCTTAGTAATTTCTGTAATTTTAAATAAGAAATGTGAATCCATCTTTTTGTCGGGTTCTGTAAATCTAATATTTATGTAAGTAAACGCATACAGTTTAATTTTGATTTTCAAAGACTTTCATTTCATTTTAATAATATACTTTCGCTGCAAAAAGAAAAAAAAATATTACATTTTATCGTATGCCCATGTAATTTACGAAATATTTCGTATGTCCAGTGTAATTAGAACAAAATGTTTCCATTATTTTGTCTAACCGTAGGTGGCGAAAAATGTAACGAAAAATACAGTGCAGAATTTAGTGTATTATAAAATCATTCCAAAAAACATCCATGAAATCAGATGTGTGAGATTAGGTTTCTGATATCTTCCAAGAAGTATTTAGTAATTATCGAATTACTTGGGTTTCATGAACACGTATAGTATTAAACCCATCACTAGTACAGATACATATATATTATGTTCCGGCTAAAAAAGCTATGTTTCAAAGAAAATAGAGGAAAGTGGGTGTTACTTGTTATTTTTTCACTGAATGAAGTCGTACATTGTAAGCAGAATTTACTTTGTTTGTAATGCAGCAGGTAGTCAAGTACCTGCCGTCTGTAATTTGAATTGCAAAACCAGATGGGCGTCCAAAGAACAGCTAGTTTACGGGTTATTTTCTTCGTCCCATTCATTGAGTCACTTGCCCACACCGATTCGTCAGATCAGTTATGTAAAAAAACAGATCAGAAAGCAACTTGATTTCCAACCTCAAATGATTTGATTCAACGTGAATCTTTGGTTTAATATGAAATTGTTGGATTTACAATTTTGTGTTATTAGTGCAATATTAATAATATTCAAAATACTATTCTTCCGCCGTGTAGTTACTTAAATAAGTTGATCCCTGATACTTACTATTAAATTCTGATATTTATTTATCAAGAACGAAGTATTTAAAGGGAAACTGATCGTAGTCATCAAGAGTACAACAAGCTTTATGAATTTTACATTACACACAATAAAAAATTTTTTTTTATTATTTGTTTTTGTAGCTGAATGTTAACCTAATGTACTAATAAATTTGAGTGTGAACTTTGATCAGTTTTTCTGATTAAAAAAGTTTTTCCTCTAATGAAATTAGAATATGGTACTAATTTTTACAGGATTAGTATCACAAAATAAGAAAAATATAAATAAATTTTTATTATCAATTATTAAGTTGTGATAGAACAAGAAAAATGAATAATTACAACTAGTTTTAGAATGAAGGAGGAAAAATTGCTAAAAATACAGGTTCTTGAAGAAAGAAATTTTAAATTATCGTAAAATCGAATAACAGAACAAAAATTGTTGCTTAAATTGTTTCTTCATATTAATATGGGATTGACACTATATGTAATCTATGGATTGTGCTGTACGTATTAGAGGCTGTATGATTGTTATACGACGGTTTCCGACTATAGAAAAATTAGAGTTAAAGAACTAACACTAATCAGGTTAAAATATCAAGGAAAAGTATACGAGCTTATACTAATAAATATCTGGATTATTTGAAAGATTTGATTTGTGCCTAAAATCATCTACAGACTTCGTTGAAAATTAATGAGTAAAAATTTTTCAGATCGGACAAGCCATCTGGCCATTGTGAGAGAACATAAAAAAGTGAGCACAGACGGTAACAACCTGGCAGTTTTCGTGCGAATCGAACAATACTGTTTACTACAATCTGCAAATTACATTGTTGCTATATACAGATGACGCATTCAAAAATATATTTATACCAAAGATGTTTAGAACTAAACTACGAACATAAAATGTAATTATAAACACTTCATGATTATTATATTATTATAATAACAATGGTAAAGAATGGCTGGCCTCTTTTGGTTCCGGTCTTCTTTTATGTTAATTGGTTGCATGATGTTTCATGGTATTTCCTTTGTCTGAATGTGCAGACTTGTTTATGTCTAGACACGTTGTCTTATCTTGTTTACATGCTGTCGCGAATCAAAAGAATGGTAGTTATACAGTATTAACAAAGTCCTTTAAAAACCACTCTCTTTATTAAATTTTAAGTCGAAATTGGCTGCGTGAAGGTTAAATTCATTACTGCCTTTCGCAAGGGTGAGGACTTACAGGAAAAAAATTAGTTAGGGAAAACTATTGTTTACTGAGACGGTGCTGGAAGTGCAAAAAGGAGAACATTTGAGACTTAGGAAGGAGGTAATTTTTGATTTAGAGAACCTTGAGGCCCAAAAGTTGTCTATTTTCTGTTTTAAGGAAGAAAAGCTTGAGAAAGTACTAAATGATAGTCAGATACTTTCGAAAGACAAAACGTGCTAGCATGTGTTCAAGGTTTTAGAAGTATCTAACATTACGTTACTCCATCAATATGTAAAGAACTTCTACTATAGTATGTTCTGTCCTATGCAAAACGTACCTATCTCGCAGTTTAAATGGATTCTAAGTACTGTTAGCTTGTAGAAAGTGACCAGAATCTAAATATTAATGAGGCATGAAAATATAACATTTTGTTTAAAATGATTTGTTCAACTAATTATTAGTAAAAAAAAGTTGCTGATTTATTTGTAATCTACAATGAAGGTTTCATCTTCTTGTAATATAAATAATATAATATTTAAATTAACTTTTCTTATATAAAACGACAAACATAGGAATAGTACTTTGTCCCGATGTTAATTTGAGTAATTGCATATATTTTATTGTATATTTAATATAATTGTATAAAGTGAATATTTATTTTTATCGGGATCAAATATATCTCGCAAAAGAAGCTATGATTCGGCAATCAAGAAAATGTGATTCATATCTGTAAGAAGATGACAAATCTGTTTGCGTGTGCATCCGTTGGATGTTTTGTGACAGAAGATTTATGTCGAGATCAGACAATCGCGATTAGGAAACCGACGCCATTGACGCTTTTCACAATTTTGCCGCGCCAGAGAGTTCAATAAACTCATCACTTGAACAACATCCGTGATGACGTGGTTTTCCGACACCTCCAAAATCTGCTTTCTGGTGCATGTATTAGGGACAATTCCTTTATCATGGTTTGTTAAATATTTTCTTTAAATAAATAAGAAAAAATAATGTTATAATCCTCTTGTCTTACAATAAATACAAATTAACGTTATAAAAATTTTAAATAAAGGATCAAAATCAGTAACGCTATAATATTAGCTTAAACTAATATTGATATTAAACATACGGTAATTATGTTGACCTTGATATATGTTATCAGGGAAATGTCCTCGAGTAACTTTTTCTAATAATTTAACCGTCGCTCATTGAGTATTAAAAAGTTATTAACGAAACAGTGTAAGTAAAGTACAAATAAAATTTAAAACCAATTCGAAAGGGTTAATTGGAAACGATTAGTTTGGCGACTCGACGGTTAGTTTGTAATGTAGAATAGAACCCCCACCCCTAAAGGAAAGCGTATAAATGAAGAGTTTAGGGTACAAAAGAGTACAAAAAGACGAAACTTTTTATTTACTCTTGTTAAGTTTTAAACAAAATTTATGCTATAGATCTTTATTTATATTTCTTTAATAAATAACGAGCGTAAAAATTTAAAACTTCGTATAAGTTACTTAGGGACTTATCCTTGGTAACATACGTCAAAGTCAAGGTAATTAGACTCCCTACTCAACATTTTTACCAAACTTACTAACGCATACTGTATAGTTAATTTGAAATTAAAAGTAAAAAAGGAAAATAAGTAAACAAACGGTAAAATACAAAATAATATACACATCGATTCTTTACCTTAATGAACATTATCACTGATTTCAAGACAACTCTTTTGACAAATTTTTTAATTTAAAATAAGAAGCTTGTGAATTGGCCATATTAACTGGTTCGATAGTTTTAGTGTTAAAGTTTGACATACTTTTTAAAGGTGCATGAAGTGGTACCTAAACTTAACAAAAATATTACTGTAACTTAAAATACTTTCAATTCAATTTATAACAATCACATAAGTAATTATTAGAACATTTGATATAAGCGCAAAATTGGTGTAAGGTGGAGTGGGGTAAGTTCGTAAACGGAGCAAGTGCGTATACAGGCTATTTTATTACAATATGAGCGAAATTTCTCCATTTAGTATGTTTGTTTCTTTGTTTTATTTCACTATATCCCTTTTATATTTCAGCGAAGAGTACTTATTTGCAGTATAGAGTACTTGCATAATGCAGTAAAAAGCATTTTATGGCAGATTTATTAACAATTCTGCTCTTACGCCGTTGCACATGAAATAAAGTTTCAAAGCATTTAAACTTCAAGTTACGCTTTCACCCCATTTTTGGGGAAAGTGCAGAGTAGTTAACATTTTAAAAAATTTCCTATCGAAATCAGAATGTACAAGGAAGATTAAAGTCCTAGTTAATATTAATTAAATAATAGTAATTGTGCAAAGCTTTCGATATCGACAGCGTTAAGTATTTACATAGCAGACTGAAAATACTTACGTTTAAATACCAACTTTACAAAAATCAGTCTGCGCTTACCCCACTTCACCTTACTCATTTTTTGCATCAGGCTTCATTGCTTTTAAAACAAACTATTCTGATTTAGCTCTTTTGATCTCTACGATTTGTATATATTATTTTGTTAACACATATAATAGTTTATACCATTTCTATTTTCCGTTTGCTATGCCAATTCACATAATTGTACGTGTTTTGCAAAGTCCCTCCCATATAATTCCTGATGTATTGATAAAACCTCTGATATTGAAGAACATGCACAACACTATTGTCAAACACCAGCACTACGTCAAACTTGTCGAATACTGATGCATGGATTGTAGTCAACAAATACGAACTTAAAATATGAACGTTTTATAGCTGTTTTCGAAGGTTGTGAATTTTCGTCGACCCATGGCGTTTCCACAACTTGTGACGGTAATGGAATTATGTGTAGAATTATTTTTGTAAAGTAGAATTTGTAGAGTGGTTCAGAGTCCTCCACACTGGTATGCCCAGGTCAATGAAGGTTGTAGATCATCATCCCACTAGTTGTAATGATTGTTGAATGTCATTGTCGTTGATAGTGACTATGGTTTGTAAAAGTGAGTATGTTTTACCGAAGGTAATGTAAGGCTCTCAAAAGTAAGTATGTTTCAACGAAGGTAGTCTAAAACTGACTAGTCGCCTCTAAACAGCCAGAAAAGAACGCAATGGAGGAAGTTCAGGACGTGAAGGCATTACCAAAAAGGACCAATCAGGACAGATTGTTATTTGGAAAAAATAGTGATTGGTGAGATGGTTCAGCGAATGAGATTGTAAGATTTTTAGCCCTCATTCCAAGGTTGTAAATAACGTTTTGTTAATAAGGTGACCCAAGCAGTTAAGTGATTTGGGTCCATCAAAAAAACTAAGTAATGGAGCACACTGCGAGACTGCTGAATGATCGAGTCCGAATGCCTTGGCCCGCCGAGTACGCAAGGATTTTCGTAAACATTGCACACCGCAGGGGTGCATAGTTTAGGACCGTGGAAATAATGTTCTTTAAGGAAAGATATACTGGCATTAGAAAGATGTGCTTTTCTAGCCTGTTAGAAGGCTATTGTCAATAGTTAAGAATATCAAGTTGTAGAGACGTTCATGTTGTCTTAAATATCCGTTTAAAATTGTAAGAGTGAAGCTTGGGGTTTGACAAAATACCCATAAATATTGGGTTTGACAAAATACCCATAAATATTGAACTAATTATATTCCGAGCAACTCGGAACAATGAAGTATTCTTCGCTTTGATACAATTTTACTACTTTTACGTTTTTATAAATTGCAGGAACTATGTTCTTTTAACATTTAACTGAGTCTTCAGTAAGTATAGAGTAAAGGCTTATTTCGATCAGGATATTTAATTTCACACAATATTTTATCTCTGACGACATTTTCATTACACGGGCCATAAACGATTATCCTATCGTATTTTTCATTGACACTGCACACGACAACAAAAGTAGCATACAATAGGTATCATTCACAATAACTTGCACGGTATCGCCTTTACTGTTATTGAGCTTCGGTAGCTAAGGTGGCAATATTAAGACATCTCAACATTGATTGAATTTATTTATTAATACATGATTATAAATTTAAAAATAACTCTTTAATTTTTAATTTTATATCGTGGTGGCATTGACACATTTTCACGTAAAATTTTTCACGAGGAAACGTATTACACGTTCATTTTAAAAAAACAGTATGTAATCTTCATATCCCGACTTGTGATATTAATAATAGTGCTGCGAGTGTTCCTAAAAATTATACAACTTTTGTATGCGAGATTCACCTCGCATGACACTTTAACCAAATTTATTCTTTATGTTTTACTGTATTACAATCTGTACATATAAAACATACATATATTACAAAATTTTAAGTTTTTCTTCTTTGTTTAATATTGTTTCTTGGAGTCAGTTTGAAATTGTTTTCTATAAAACAGATTTATATAAACAGTATACAAATTGCTAATTACGGGCATCAAATAGTAATTGACATACGCATTATTTCGGTTAGTTGTACATGGTGATATTTATTGACTTTGTTGTTATTATCTCTCTCATAAATAATAACCAAAAATACAAAAGCAAATTTAATTTTTAAGAAAAAGAGGGAGTCAGTAATTAGGCTAGTGTGAACTATCGAGTCTCTTTACTTACCTTACGAGTCTCTATCTTGCTTAATGAATACAATATTAAAATTATAGAAAATTTGTTGAGATAAGCTTTACGTTGCAGTTTTAGTTTTTAATTTCATTTTTAATATATCATTATTATAATACAGTTATGTTGTGAACTCTTAGGACCAAGAAATATGAACTTTTGAGAGAGATGCATTGCAAATTGTTTTTAATTTTGTGCTCGAACAGTGAACAGTTTTACAGCCATGAAATTTTCTAATTGAAACAATTCAATGATTTCTTTTGAAGTTGTTATTTTCCTGTTACTAGTCGCCATATTGTCTGCTGCATTGTATTTATATAGCATACATAAGGTTACTAGATTTAGTTAACAGGTTTGTTTTAAATTGTTTTGTTAAGACAATTTCAACAAATGAACTCAACCAATTTCAAATTTTCATTGAATGAATTGCAGATTATTTTTTGTTTCAATCATATCAGGCAAACTATCTATAATAAATTAATAATTATGCATAATTATGCATAATTGTTGAGGATAAGTCTGTGTACTTTTAATAGTGTGGTTCCGAAATCGTATTTGTTGGTGTTGTCCTCTCTTTCTCGCGTTTTATTGCACCCCCGGTGAACGACGATGGACCTCCGAGTTAGAATATCTCAGTTGCAATTTTGTAATCTTTTAAAATAAATGTATACCTCAAACATATTTTGTTGTTTTTATTTAAATAATAATTATTTAACAATAAGTAAATCAAACCCGTATTTAGTATTTTTAAAAATGTAAATTTAAAAAATCTTTTCCGAAATTTGAATTTCTTAAGTTGTGTCATTATTATTACTAAATAGCGATGTGTCATTCTAGGAAATCCCGCATATGTTTCTCCTATCATGTATAAGTGAGAATCATTCTTCAAAAATCAGTATTGACTAATGTGGAGTTATCCGTGACATCATACATTTGCATATTTTGAACGATTAAATATTCAGTATTACTTTTGAGGCTTTCGGGTGTAAGCCGTGTCCTAAAGGAAGCGAGTTCCCAACATTTCGCCAGCATTGCAGCTAGCTTCATCGGGGGATATACTGATATTGGTGCGACTGGTGTTATGTCGCCCCTTATATTGTGGTGCGATGCTCATGTTCCAAATCGTTGTCTACTCCGGTTGGTTGCTTGCTTGCGCCCAATCAGAAACTGGGACTTTTTGATTGTGCGCACAATTGAAAAACTGGGAAGATTGATGTGCCAGATTGGGTTAAGATGATATCCTGTTTCCCGGTTGATGTTGTTCGAGTGTTTCCTTATCTCTATAGCTTGCCTGTGCTTTCTAGGAAGATAGGCTGATGTTTTTGCCAAAACTTCTGTTTTATCAAACAGGATTTTGTGCCCAGTGGTAATCTGGTGTTCCGCCACGGCTGATTGAACGTAGCCCAACCTGGCACAACGCTCATGTTCCTTGAGCCTGGTGTTCACGCTCCTCCCAGTTTCGCCGATGTATACTTGGCCGCACGAGCATGGGATTTTGTATACCCCTGGTGTAGACAACTGCGGCTGCGGGTCCTTGGGGGAGGTGAGGAGTTGTCCTATTTTAGTATACGTTGTGAAAACAGTCTTAATGTTGTGTTTCTTAAGAATTCTGCCTATGCGATCGGTCGTACCTTGTATGTATGGTAGGAAGGTAGTTGCGTGTTCCTTGTCGTGTGTGTCTGTCGTACGTTTGTGTGTCAGTTTTATTGTTTGGTTGGTCAGTCGGTCTATGGTGCGATTGATTCTGTGTTTAGAGAAGCCGTTTTGGTGTAGCGTAGTCCTGATGAAGCTAGCGTAGTTCAATCAGCCGTGGCGGAACACCAGATTACCACTGGGCACAAAATCCTGTTTGATAAAACAGAAGTTTTGGCAAAAACATCAGCCTATCTTCCTAGAAAGCACAGGCAAGCTATAGAGATAAGGAAACACTCGAACAACATCAACCGGGAAACAGGATATCATCTTAACCCAATCTGGCACATCAATCTTCCCAGTTTTTCAATTGTGCGCACAATCAAAAAGTCCCAGTTTCTGATTGGGCGCAAGCAAGCAACCAACCGGAGTAGACAACGATCTGGAACATGAGCATCGCACCACAATATAAGGGGCGACATAACACCAGTCGCACCAGTATCAGTATATCCCCTGATGAAGCTAGCTGCAATGCTGGCGAAACGTTGGGAACTCGCTTCCTTTAGGACACGGCTTACACCCGAAAGCCTCAACAATAATACCTGTATGACGCCGGGCCGTGAAAGCCTCAAGTCTCTTTTATAAACATATCGAAATAGGTAATAGGAACAATTAATAATAGAGAAATAGTTATTTCTTTAACTAACTAAAGAAATAATTTGAAGTTATTACTTCAAAACATGAAACTTCACAGTAATTTACCCAGGAAAGAGTTGCTGTCTGCCAACACTAAAGATACCTTAAAGTGCAAAGAATTAATTCCAGTAAAACCAAGGAATCGTCAAACAAAGATCGCTAATTACACCAATCGTTATTATTTACATGTTGTTACTAATACCTAGGTGGCCACCCAAAGTTGTGCATTTAAGCAAAATCTCGGTAAATATTGATAAAAAGGGATTCAACCACAGTGACCTTGACCTTGACACATATTCAAAACATGTTACCGTGTAACTTCTCCCTATAATTTAATTATCGCTCACCGTTTATTAACAAGTTATTAACCACAAAAGATATATACCTAATCAAACAACGAAGAACTTGACGATTTTAGCAGCAGTTTAGTATTTAGCGCCAAGTCTACGAAGGAGTATATAACGGGCAAATTTATAAATCAAGCTGAATAGACTTCAATCTTTTTGAATTTCTTATTATGTAACAATGAGAATATTCTTATATTTTATTTTCACCAAACACAACTTAAAATATGTTTCACAGTAAAATAAAAAATGAATGTCGGAGAGTGAATACCGTGTATTACAAAACATACTAGATTAGATTATATTAATTTTGATTAAAATATGTTCAAATACATTTTGTAATAAATAGCGAACGATGATTAAGTTATACAGAAAAATTAGTCAGGACAACGACCTTGAGGACATATGTAAAGATCATTAGGAGTGGGTCCTCTTTTGTCAATATTTGCTGATATTTCTTCATATGCAATATAAAAAGATGACAAAGAGCAATTATAGAAAAGAGAAAAGATTTGTACGCGCAGGAAAAAAAAGATAGACTAGGGCGCTGGCCAATAACCTGACTCACCCGAGGCTTAGCGTCGTTGAACGCATGTTGGTAGCCGGTTGGTGTAATGATGCCTGCGCGAATCGATGATTCGTCAATGTCCACACTGGAATTGGAATTATCGGCTGAAAGAGTATCGTGTATACTTGGGTGCAACATAGGCTTCCTAAGGGTGAGAGACGGTAGATGAGCTTTTTATTATTTGCCTTTGATCATGGAAGAACCTAGGACAAGCCTAACATAGGCAATGAAAGTCTGCATTGCTTGCGATCAGGATCTACACACTACGTAATTAATGCAAGGCACGAGAACATTTGATGTCTGCGGCGCCAATTATAGAGGCACCTCGGATGAAAAAGATAATTTAATTAAGGTAAATATTCTATCAAGATCAAGTTAGCATCAAGTTAGCAACAAGTTAGTGGGAATTTTGTTGATGATAACATTTCTGTTTATTTTGAACGTATAAATAGTCCTGTAATAACAAAATGTATTAACTTGACATATTAAATGTAATTAAATATATATCAATGCACCGTTTTTATACAAAGTAAAAATTAACTTCGATATTCATAATTTTGTCATGCATGATATTTTAAGCATGTTAGATACTTTTTAGAAAAGAGAACCGTTCCCAATTAAGGTGCTGGGGTAAGTGCCGAGAGGTCAAACTCAGTCCTCTTACCGAAGGTATCCCTGCCTCCCCACTACGTGGCCAGATCCTCAAGGAACAACGTCCCTATTCGACTAAGCAATTCAATAACAAACTATCTATTCTTTTCTACAATCTCAGAAACTAACAAAAGACACAGTTCTGCGACATCTGATGACCATACGACTCCAAGTCAATAGCCATCGTCTATCGCCTCACTTGGACTCTCATAAACAACCTTTCGCTCCGACTTCCCGCAGTCTATCTCTATCATAAATCGTTCAAAGGCAAAATAGCATAGGCTAATTGCCCTCGACGACCCTCCAAAATACGTTGACGCTAACAAGCTGCTTTTTCGATTAAATAAAATAAGTAAAGTGGCGATTTTTCTATTGGTGTAAATGATATAAAAAAGTTTCAAAGGTAAAATGAATCTATCATTAAGAAGACATCTATAGATTTTCTATATGTTATTAAAATTAACATTTTTTAATTATTTCATTATATATAAGCTAATATCGAGATGAGTTCTACAACTTATAATACTATAACCATAAAACGACCGCGATTCCAAAAATTAACATAAAATCATATCAAATTTAGATGTTATTTACATTTCATTGTTCAAAGTAATGACTTAAATATTTAACATATATTTCAAATTACAATACTTTTGAAATAAAAGTCATCGTTTATGTCATAAGCAAGAACTGTTTTGCCGGTTCGCAAAATGCAAATATAAGACTGCCGAAAGATTGTCTCGAATTACCGTCGTGTCAGCGATCTTGGTCGATAGCGAGGGCGGCGGCGGAAGCAGTGGTGAGCTTTTGATTTTGATCACGATATGCGAACATTATCCCCAGGAGGAAGCGCGAGCGACGCGGAAACCGCGAGCGTTCCATTGCACACGTGGTCGGATCGCGCAGCCCGGAATCGTGACTTTTTCGCGAACACCTGTCTATCTTCCCCCGAATCGTGCACGTATCGGTCGCACGACCTGTCCTGGCACGTAGGAGGAGATCATCTCCATGATCAATGGTCCGCCACGGAGACTGCAAGGGACTGCATGTGTCCCTGAGGCCATAACTGTATTCGCGGATAGCATGTAAGATTATGGATGAACCGTTGCACAGTTGCGGAACAATGGCAACTTAATGGCAATGCGCTGCTGCCGCCACGATGCGTCCTCCAACAATAAGCACACCGAACGAAAAGAACCTACAAAGCTCCGTTTACAGTTCTCGTATCAACCGATGCACAAACGGGAATTTCTGTACAAAATTTGGAAGATCAATTTTGAAAATTTGATCGAACGATTTAGATTAGATAGACGTTGCCTAACTCTTTGCGCTCGAGAGGCTCCTCTCAGGCACCATTCGATTTAATACAATAATTTGAAATAAGCATTATTTAATTAATTCTATAATAGTGCTTCAGTGATGTATAAACATAGTGAAATAGACAATAGTGGAAATTATTAGGGAGAAATAATAACCACAAAAGAACTCATTTAACATTTTAACTAATATTTTAAAGTTGCTGTTTGTAAACAATAAAATTATCTTCGAGTGCAAAGGGTTGGATTTACCAAATTCTGGACAGGAAGTAACGTTTTTAACCAATCAATTAAGTTCGACGTGTATACACGTCAATTCTAGTCTTCTTTCGACTGAAGTATACATGTATGTATATCCCTCAATTAAAAAGTTTATTTTTATGCATTGGATACTCGTGTAAAATAAAAAGTTACGGTAAATATTGATAAGAAAGTATTCAGTTCCAATGACCTTGACCTTGACAGAACTTTTTGATGAACGTTTTCTTAATCGCTGTTCGTTATTTATTCAAGGTTATTAACAAACAAATATGTGGCAAAATGTTAATCTGAAATATTAATTTCAAATAATTCAACCTAGCATGTATTATAACTCATAGTATCCATTCTGTGACGTGCATTCTTCATTATGTTATAACACGTTAAATTTGCTGTGAGATTAGTATTCTGGTCACCGTGCGATGCTTCGCGTGCTTCTGTAATGTTCGTTGCTTTCGATTTTGGTGTAGAAGAATGTTATGTAAGGGGATGGAGAGAAAGGCAAATAAAAAAAGAAAATTTCTAAATAAAAATTAATAGTGAAATGAGACAGATTGTGAAAAGAAAGAATGTGTTGCGTTACAATCTCTAAATCTTAAAGATATTATTTACCATTATATCGATACATGTGCCATTATCTGTCATTATATCGTAATTCAATTTCTGAAAATTATAACATTCATATCCAGAATTCTCTGATACATTTTTTAATATAAAATATTGATATAAATTATGCTGAAACGGAAATTTTGCATTTACCAAAAAATTTGTGAGCATATGGAGTATTTGCAGCGTGTATGTTATTATTAAATGTAACTCATGTAACTGTTAGATATGTAGAATAATATCTAATAATTAAATATAATGCATGAAATTTATTAACAAAATATTACTGGGTATAATTAATGAATTGCAACACAAAGATGAAACTTCTCAAATTACAAAATTCTCACGTCTTTTCCTCTCAAACTCTCACAAAGCAATGCCCTCTCAGCTTCTTCTCAAAACATTCAATCGCACCAAAAAGACAATCTTCTAGCAACCTTCATTACATGCAAACTTCAATCATACCATACGCAAGCTTCATTCATATTATGCACCCATGTCAAACACACACATACCATACAATTACAAAGTACACACACACACATACCACACACCACAGATATTAGCAACTATACAAATCTGGTACTAATGTAATTCCTGCTAAAAATTTTGTTATTATTTTCGTCTTTCATTTTTATTTTTGTGCAAAAAGAATTTTATTTAAGGATAAAAACTTTTTTTTAAACCAAGCAACTATTTATTTGATGCAATAAGTTTTTATCAACGTTTTTCCGACTATGTCGAAGAGTTGTGTACGTATATGCTGATTAAATGTTTTTAACCGACTTCGAAAAAGGAGGAGGTTACTCAATTCGATCAGTATATATTTTTTTTTTTTTTTTTTTTTTTTTTCTATGTATGTTCGCCGATTACGCCTAACTGGGTGGACCGATCGGAATTAAACCTTTTGCATATGGAAGGTGCTGTCTCCCCATTGGTACCATTATCAAAAAATTTTTCATTTTTTAATTGGAAAGTGTTGTTATTGCAAAAAAACCGGCAACTTTTTTCTTTTTTCTATGTATGTTCGCGCATTGCGCCTAGCTGGATGGACCAACCGGAATGAAACATTTTGCATATGGTAGGTGCTAACTCCCCATTGGTACCATTATTAAAAAATTTTTCATTTTTTAATTGCAAAGTGTTGTTATTGCAAAACAACCGGCAACTTTTGAAATAAACTTTTCTCGATCTTAGTGCGCTTTTAATATCTTATCACGGACATGATTCTGAATAATTTTGTTCATATACAAATTTCGCGGAAAGCTTTTGTTTTCGAAATATTAGCGAAAAATTGTTATTAACTTTTGAAACCAACTTCGAACGATTTTAATGTCCTTCTAATACGTTATTAGTGGCATGATTCTGAACGAGTTTTTCCTTATGCATAATTGACGGAAAACTCTAGTTTTCGTGATATTAGCGAAAAACTATTGTTATTAATATTAGTGGAACGCCTCGTGCTATGCACAGGAAAGACAAGAAAGGGCAATTACATTGCACTGTACCAAAACACTAACTAAGCTTTACCGCTCTGACACGCGACTTATACAGCAAGATGAGTTCACGTTGACGTTGGTGTATTATTCCCATTGCTTGGTACAGTCTCCATATCGTTCTAAAAATGCATCAATTTGATTTGTTAGAAAATTTGTTGCGCAGGATCTGCTATTATTTTACGGATACTTTTACCCTTGCGCAGTCCTAAACCGTAAGAGATACACATGCGCAGTAAATTTTTGCAACGAAAGT
The DNA here is from genome assembly GCF_050947335.1 of Megachile rotundata. Lineage (NCBI taxonomy): Eukaryota > Metazoa > Arthropoda > Insecta > Hymenoptera > Megachilidae > Megachile > Megachile rotundata. Next base: position 2,215,193 of record NC_134986.1, read on the forward strand.
TAACAAAGAACAAATGTATGAAGCACCCTCAATCATGATGTAATTAGTTTGTACTTGTCCCTGAAAGAGTGTCCCTTTTTTTTTTCTATGCATGTTCGCCGGTTTTTTTCTAGGTGGGTGGTCCGATCGAAACAAAGCCTTTCGCATCTTGTAGAGTCTGACTCCCCATTGGTACCATTACCAAAAATTTATTCATTTTTTAGTTGCAAAGGATTATTGTTACAAAAAAGATTGAAAAACGAATATCCATGTTGTCTTTTATTTAATTATGCTCATGGCATTTACGCAGACAAACAAAAAAAAGCCCGGAAGAACTGTCTCACAGTATCCTATACAATTCACCCCATTCCACTAAAAAGTGTGAAATAAAATAATTTTCAGAAAAAAAATATACCGACTTCGAAATGCACTAAAAAGTATAAAATAATTTCTATTTCCTAATGAAGTAATTTCTATTTCATTCAATCATACAATTACGTAACAGATATGAATGAAACATATTTACTCGTTAGGTAGTATATTAAATACATTTCAACTTTTTCGGAGGCGGCGCAAAATTAAAAATATCTCAGTAAACGTTGCCGCCAATAACCAGTTGATTGTGGTATGGTGTATTGGAAATACATCCTGAGAAAGAATACGTACCATTATAGATATATCTGGTAATATACGTAAATGTAACGACTGCATCTTCATTTCGCAACGTTTCTGATATAAATGAAATTGAATTGACTTCGTTCGCATGTGGAAGCCATGGATCTAAGAACCTATAAACGGAGCCCACGACGCGGGAATTACCAAATTTGCGGCAGATGGGCTCTATCTTTATAGTATATGCGGCGATCGAGTCTTTCCGTCACATTCTCTATGAATCTAGATAGACTATAGTTACATTCTATACGCACGAACACCTACTTCGCGGCGTGCTGTCGAGTTATATGTATAGAAAAAAAATAGCTATAAAAGCTTTGCCTATGTTCGGCTGTCTAAAGGTTGACATGTTCAAGAATATACTACCTAACGAGTAAATAGGTTTCATTCATATCTGTTACGTAATTGTATGATTGAATGAAATAGAAATTACTTCATTAGGAAATAGAAATTATTTTATACTTTTTAGTGCATTTTGAAGTTGGTGTATTTTTTTTCTGAAAATTATTTTATTAATAATCTTTGTTCAGTTTTATACTAAATGTAATCTTTTAATCCTTTAACGGCGGATAGTTTATAAAACACATGCTGCCAGAGGCGAGTGTAATATATAAACAACAATCCAATTTTTGCTAATATCAAATAGCGGCTACGGTTTATATACTATTAATAATACAGTAAGAAAATTACATTAAAATTAGTTAGGATTAAATAAAAATTTATTTAAAAAACTACGAAAAGTAGCCGCAGTAAAAGGGTTGATACTTTAAAGGATTAAACTACAATTTATTTAAAATTTAGTTTAAAAAAACTATAATTTAATTAGTGTCAAAAGGATTGAACACTAAATCTACCAATATACAATATAAATGTACTTTAAAGTTCAAAATAAACGTAAAACGTTAAAGTTGAAAAGAATAAGCAAATAATAAAACCTGAATAACAAGTCACAATACGCACATTAATTCTTCACTTCAATGAAAAGTAACACAAATTTTAAAAAGTCTACTTTAACAAATTTTGTAACTTTAAATAAGAAGCTTATAAAGCGATCATTTTAGTGTGAACATTTCACATTGAAATCGTCCATAACAATTGACCAATGTAAGAATAGCATTTCATTCAATAAAACTAATTGTAACTATAGAGACAAATGTTAATCGTAACGCCCACTCCGGATGAAAATGTTTTAAAGTTGGTCCTACGACCTACATACATTCAGAATTCATCGTTCTAATCTTTGAGCTATCGAGACATTCGATAAATATTCTGTAAACTTCTTGTATCCGAGTGATTGTCGCCTACACTTTATACTTAATATACATTTAAATGACGTTTTATGTTTGTATTTTCTATGAATAATCTAAGGCAGTTTACACTGCTGAAAAGCAAAATGTATCGAAAAGTAAAGTCTTTCGTGTGAAACGACTTAAAAATGTCTACATCTTATTACTGTTCTTCCTACGCGTCTACAGTAGATACTCCAAATTTTAAATACACATTTGAATTCGCGAGAGATGCCAGGTCTATAGAACTACTAGTATCTCTGCAATCGAGAAAATGAATTATACTATAAAATTAATATAAACGTCATTATTTCTTAATTTCTTTTGGCAACTGTATGTAGCAGCTGTGTAAACGGATTGTAACGCGATCACGTGTTTTCACGTTCTTCGAAGCAGAGATGACGTAGCGTAGACATGCGTGCGTGCATCCCATTGTCGTAATAATACACCTTCCCACTCTTCACGCCCGGTTGCCGGAGGCGTGTCGCGTTCCTAGGAAAGTTGCCCATCGATTTTGCCGCAATGGGTAATTTTCTAGTGCTTTGCGAAACATAGGTTGACTGCTCGTGCATCAACCATCATGCCAAAAGCGGTTAGAACAAACTTGGCAAAATGTAGTTAGTACCGAACCAAATTTTCTAACTGGATCTTGGTAATAGTTACAACCTTGGATCATAGATAGATAAGAATGGCGGTATCGAGTGAATCTTACTGTGGGTCGATATTGCACATATGTTATTTAATCATGCAACCTCCGATTTTTAATCCTCTGATTTTTAACTCAAAATAAAAAGAAAATTAAACACATATAAGAAACATTTAAATATAGTAAGACAGAAGAAGTTACAAATTAACTGCAAGTACTTTTGGAATACAAATGATTCGAATTTTTGGTATCATCGGCCGTTTTTTATAAGATTATACACACTTTGAATTTTGGAAAATATTATGTATAGATATAGTTGGTGTTAAAATTTATGTCCTGTAAAGGATAGGCCAGGATTAAAAATTTAAAAGTATGGAAGTATCAAAATTTCAAAATTCTGGGTCATCAGTCTCACATTCTCAAATTTTCACATTAAGAGAAATTTGACAGTTTAGTAATTTAGAAAGATAAGAATTTAATAATTTGAAAATCTGCAAGTTTAGAAATTAAAAAATTTGAGAATATAGAAATTTTTTAATTAAATAATTTGAGAAAGGAAATTTGATGAAATTAATGATTGGAATTGTGAGAAGCAGGTGTAGTTTTTAATAATGCACAAAAAAGAAAAATCTGTTTGAACTTATTTTTATTTCGGATGTTCACTCAAGTTCAGTTATATGCGCAGCAGTCCTCTGACCTTTTTTCTCGTGCTCGAGGAGCGTCGCACTTCATCGATGCTTTTATTGGTCTTCAGATCTTATATTATGAGGACAATCTACGACGACGTAGTTCGCCAAAATACGACCTAATTAGACCAAATGTTTAGTTCTCACTTCTATGATATGAATAAAGAATATCTTGATTTTTGTATATTCCAACATTAATAGTTTGATAAGTTTATAATTAGAAGTTACAAGCTCCAATGTTTTTAAATAGAAAAATGTTTAATTTGATAAATTGATTACCGAACACTGCCTATGAGAGTATCAGTGCCACTTATACGTTCGTGCATTGCTGCTACATAGCTCCTAGTATAGTCTGCCGTCATTGGTACATATAATAAATACTTTCAGAAATTTTTCTTTTATTTCTGGTAAGAAGTTTTCATCTAAACGAGTTTCTTCTTGTGTCACGAGATATTTTTCTTCTCTTTTATAATGTATTACAAATATTGAACAATTCTTGGTACGAACAAAATAAATATGTCTGTTATTTTTTTATGATCTTGCGGCATGTATCATATGTAAACCAGTTGTAACACGTATGTACGTCCAGGGCAATCTAAAATCCTGCCACGGCGCGTTCACTGTGAAACAAACTCATTTACGGATGCTCGATCGAGATATAGAGTACCCCATTTATTTCACTGAGCCGAGCTTCTTTTTGTGCATCTAAATATGTGCGACCGATTACACCTGAATTCCATCGGCGAAAGAGAAACAGGATAATAAAAAGGGTAAAAGATTATATAGGAAAGGAAAATGCTAATTTGCAAAATGCAAAAGAGGTGTACGCCGGTAAGAGTAACAGTATTATTTAAGACAGTATATATTTTAATAGCGACGGACTTTAGATAACCACATAACTATTAAAATTAATAATCGATGAATTATTTCAATCTGAATCGAATTTGTTGATAGTCTAATAAAATTCAATTGTTACGAACTTAATTCTGTGCAAATATTTCTTATTATTTGCACAATTTCGATTCGACTTCAATTTAACCTCTATGATTGTGTTTGCATCAAATTAATAAATAGACTCTGTTATTTATTTTTTAATTTCTCTATATTTAATAAAACAATATATTAAACATTAATTTGCGTAGTTTTTAATTTATGCTGTTTTTGAGACATCATCAGCTCCCTACATTTTCCCATCGATTTATTGTATTGTGAATATTCATCTGTGATATATCGAATTTATGTATGCAAATCGTACATAAATTGTGTAGCCTATACAATCCATAGTTCACATATTACAATATAGTTTATCATTTCTAATTTTATAATATACGAACTTCTTTTTATCCATTCCTAAATCTACCATTATTAAATTTTTATAAAGTAGTCGAATGCGTATGAAACTTGTTCAACTTTATTAAAAATTCTACAAATCGTTGTATTCTATAGATCATTACAGATGAATCGAAATGGACTCTTCAAATCAAATTCTTAAAATTTGATTTTTTTCAACCATTTTATATTTCAGTTCATTTCAAACTTCATTTAACCTCGAGGCCGTTTGATTCATTGTGGTTTGAACAATTACGTTCTCATTCTGCCTTGTTTTGTATACAGCAGAGCGAGATCGATGGGCAGAATGACTAGTCGATTATCGACTACGATCGAACTAAATTATCTGGTCCGGTATTCGTGGTGCGCCACGAACAATCAATTCAAGATACAGAAAGGAGAAAAAAAGGAACGATTGAATTGTATTAAAGTCGTGTTCGCGTCGATTATTAGGTACTATCGCATATCAATCGAGATCAAATTAATAAAGCAATTTGTCCGGTGAATTAACATTGATCCAATTGTGAATGACTTCTGTACTATGACACTGCACAATTTTATAATGATGCTTATTTATACATTCAAACCTAGCAGTCTAGTCGGACTCTGAGAATATAAATCCTAGTTTTTTGTTTGATTCTGTGGAAGTTTGGTTCTATAGAAAATTCATTCGATTCAAATATTTTTGTCACATTTCTCTGTTAGTAAAAAATTTACTCCAACGTTTATTTAATGTTAGAAGAATTTTCTTGTATATCAATTAGTAGAAGATTTGATCCTAATTTTACTTGAATTTTTAAAGTGCTTCAATTTGGAGTACATGTCTAATTATAATTTGCGTAGTCAACGATTGCATAATACCAAATTAACATAACATTTCAACTTTCTTTGTCTGCCTTAATATTACACCTATGATTGGTTAATCTTGACTTACGCACCTGACAAATAAATCATATTGCAAGGAGTTAATTGTACATTCAATAGTACATCTGGCTTTCTTACAAAAAATATCATAAATAAGAAGAAAGAGATGTATCATTTGTGCATTTTTAGACATTTTTCAGGATTCGACATTTTAGGAACATAGGAATTTAAGATCTGTATATATAGGAACATGCGAATTTGGAGATTTAGGAATTTGATGGTCTGAGAATTTTGGGGTGATGAAGTTTGACAATTTGGATACTTAGACATCTAAGAATATGGAGATTTAAAAATTTAGAAAATTGAAAGATTGGAAATATAAGAATCTATTGTAAGACTTAAAAATTTAAGAATATGTGAATTTATGGCCCAGGCATTTGGTATAATGAAGTGGGATTGATGAAATTTGAAAATTTGAGTATTTAGAAACCCAAAAATTTAGGGATTTCAAAATTTAAGAATTTGAAAATATGGAAATATGGAAATCTACATTTCAGTGATATACACTGCTCAAAAGAAATATGGCATAGAAAAAATTTAGGCAAAAATTGGCCAAATTTGACTGATGATAACTCTGTGAAAAATTATCGCAAAGTTATGCTCTTTTTTTTAAATTAAAGCTTGAGATCTCTACTTTAAGACCCTGTAGTTTGATTTTAGATTTGATGCATCCCTACCACAATAACACCGTAAATGTGAGGTCATGTTTGCAATATTGAAAATTACAAAGTTTGACGAAATGCATGGACTTGCCACATTTTTTTGGGGCGATACTGTTTGCAGCAGCATAAAGTACAAACTTTTATCTTTAATTTCCAGTATGTGAAAAACCGCTACCATTTTTTTCTGCAAAGATACAGAACTTTAAAGAAACCCTTGCATTTATGGCATATATCGCCGCCATTAGCATTACCCGATGTGCAGGTCGGAGAGGTTGCTGGACAGATTTTGCACATTATATGGCTCTGACAGGAGCCTTTTCTGTGCGTATTTGTGTGTGAGAATCTGTGTGTGTGTATGAATTATCGTCGAGAAGCCTCGTTGAGAATCATTCTCGAATTTTGCAGTCCCAATTCAATTTGATTGCTTCCATATTCTGCAGTAAGTCCAAATTTGAACCCTATAGAAATTTAACAAGACAACCTACCAATCTGTAAGATCTATCGCAAGTCTTAACTGAAATTTGGAATGACATTCCACAGGAAGAAATTAGGGCTTGCATTAACATGAGTAATCGACTGCAAGGGATAATTCAACAACGCGGTGGAAACACGCGTTATTAGAATTCAAACATACAGACACACAGATACTCACACACATATACACACAAAAAAAGGCTCTTGTCAGAGGCATATGATGTGCAAAATCTGTCCAGCAACCTCTCCGAGGTGCATATCGGGTAATGCTAATGCCGGCGGTATATGCCATAAATGCAAGGGTTTCTTTAAAGTTCTGTATCTTTGCAGAAAAAAATGGTAGCGGTTTTTCACATACTGGAAATTAAAGATAAAAGTTTGTACTTTATGCTGCTGCAAACAGTATCGCCCCAAAAAAATGTGGCAAGTCCATGCATTTCGTCAAACTTTGTAATTTTCAATATTGCAAACATGACCTCACATTTACGGTGTTATTGTGGTAGGGATGCATCAAATCTAAAATCAAACTACAGGGTCTTAAAGTAGAGATCTCAAGCTTTAATTAAAAAAAAAGAGCATAACTTTGCGATGATTTTTCACGGAGTTATCATCAGTCAAATTTGGCCAATTTTTGCCTAAATTTTTTCTATGCCATATTTCTTTTGAGCAGTGTAGAATATACGAATTTGGGAATCCAGGCATTTGGTGATGTCAGAATTTGGAGATCGAGAACGAGAATATGAAATTTTGAAACTTAAAGAATTGAAAATACAGAAACGGAAGTTTTTGGAAATATAAATATCTGTGAATTCAAAAACTTTCAAGTTAGATATTCAATTAAAGGAAGTTTAATGTTGCATTCGAGTGTGCGCATTTAATTATACATTATAAAAGAAGCAGCTCTTACGACCTTGACCTCGGCATATGTTGTCAAGGACATGACCCTGAAGAGTCTTGAGGCTTTCACGGCTTGGAATGTCATACTTTACTCTATTACATTTCGTTTTATTACATTCAACGATGTTACGTCAGTCGCTATTCGAAGCTTCTAAATATAAATCATGTCCAATGAGAAAATATTTTTAACCTTTTGCAAACATTATAACAAATTTCATTTGAGTAATAGACTGATACTAACACTGCGATGATTTGGAAGAACCTTAAAACCAACTCAACAGTCTCTAGCAGCTGTAGATATACTTATTGTATAAACGATAATAATTATTCAAAATCAAATGCACATTTTTATGATTTGACTATTTTGTCAACCTATCAAATATACTGTTTGGACTTGTATTTTAGAAAGTTTGTAAATTGTGAGCATTGTAAATTCACACGCGCAACCCAGGACAAGGACTTATTGTTTAGCTAGGAATAATTTATTGGCTTAGAAAAAACATCGTTTCAAAAACTAAATGGTTTTAGTGGGCCATAAATTTTGCCATCTGCACTTAATCAGGATGGGTCATGGGGTGCTCGACTTCAGGGTTAAGTATTTTGGAACTTTCCAGCCGCGTCACTTGTACTGTACCTGAGGCTTACCAGGACTTTGGAGGCGTGAATTTTCTAACGAATCGCGGAAAAGATGACCACCCTTTTGTTAAACAGGAACCCAATCAGAGAAGTCACCCCATCGACAATCCTCCGCCAAGTTAATAAAAGGACTGTTTCCGAAAATAGAACCAGAATATTTCAGAATTTTTTAAGAACTTTGGTAATCCTATCACGAACTTGCAACACAGTATAGAAATCAGTCGTGAACCGAACGGAAGGTATAAAATGTACGTATAACTTCAACGACAATAATATTTTTTCAACAAACGAAATTAAAAAATCCAATTTATCCGTATTTTTTCTTTTGACCCATAGTTTATGTATGTGAAACTTGATCAAAATGGAACAACGTTTTATTAAAAAAATTTGCAAAATAATGTTAATTTTTAACATATTTTTTAAACAAACACATTTTTCAAAAATCCACTTACGCCATATTATTGGCCTTTAAAAACAGAAAAATTTGCACTTTGAATTTTTTGTCTAGGCCTAATGGTTCCCGAGATATTTGCGAAAATAGTTTCTTCAACCCCAACTTTAAGGGTTATTTTCACCACTTCAGAGTGGATGTTTGCCGATAAAAAAAAATACGTGTCAAATATTTTTTCGAGTTCTATAACATATAAAAATTTCATCAAAATCGGCGTGTATCAATTGGGTGATGTCCCTTGTTAGTTGTAGTTTACGCTATTTGTTTTGGTTTAAATTAAAGTATTTCTACACAGTGCACGTTGATATTTATTTAAAATTTCCTGGTGCACAAACAATACATATAGGCTTTGTTATCTGTTGGTGGTTCAACTGAATGAAAACGTGAACTACATAGTTTAATGTGTGGATCAGTGACACCACTCAAATACGAAATGAACTAACAACTGTTTCAGAATAAATATGTTCAATTTATTTATAAGTGGAAGTTTGTTTCTTGCACATTAAAATAACACTTCGTAACTACGGACAGTCTAAAAAGAATATTTTCACCAAAAATTGAAATGTGAAATGAGATCGACATACTGCTGGGGGTGAATAAGCGACATGGTTAAAATAAACTATTGCATTGGTTAAAAGGGGACAAAAACTACAGTTCTTGTAACGTAAATTACAAATTAGAATTTACCCTTTTCAGAAACGAACTCTTATTTTCAGTTATAACAAAGAAAATTGATTTTATTTTAATTTAGCAAAGCAAATGTAATATAAAAAAATAAAGTTCACAATTTCGAATTTCGAAAACTAACTACAAAGAAAAATGTGCATATTTACTATTTATGTAAAAATCTAATATTATTAAATAATATTGTAAATGTATTTTTAGACCGAACAATTATTTTTACTCCCCAGTAGTCGTAATACTTCGGTAAAATTACGACTTACTTCGCGCAAGGGAAAAGCAGCCATGCTGCTTAAACTATCCTTTCGGACATGCACATATATAAAAACACTTTTACATCCCTTTTACTTCCCTCATGGCAATTGGAGTTTATTTTCTGGTTAGCAAATTTAGAAGAGATTGCACATATATTTTTGTAACGATTTCAAAAAAAGATGTAGGTTTATATAGGACGTAAACGAACTGTCCTTCGATGTGGTCAAGAGCGCGAAGCGGTTAAACAATATTGGTCATAATTTTCAGTTGAGAACTCAAATTAATAAAAATAAAGGGAAATGGTAGATTTATGCAAACTGTATAGACATTTACGCTTTCTTGAAATTTACTAAGATAAAATACTGGATGGTTAGAGAAATTCTGTTGATACTTACACTCTCGATTCAGTGAAGAGTGCTGCAAATATTGCATACCGCAAGTGTTAAACTCATTTCACACTATCACTTGCTTTACACCACCTAAGAGACTACTAACTATTAATTAAATTGCTAATTACTGTATTTAGGTCATCTTCAGCGATGAGAGCGAACGCCATCTTTCACGTGAAAGCCATTACCATAACCATAAAACATAATCTATGAAAATTATACGCCGCGTACACGCGATTCCAAGAATTGATCGTTATGGATTCCGCGAAATCGAATTGCCAATAGAAATCGATGAAATTCGAATCACGTAATTTGGGAAACAGTATTTGCTTTCGATCGATCGAATATCTGTTCGAAGTTTTCGGCTGGCCAGTCGTGTGGGCAAAGAATATTAAAGGCAGAAACTGGCTACGGGTTCTTAGTATCCAGGATAGGCTTGGCTAATCGCTCGTAAATACGCAGTCGATGCTTCGCGTTGCTTCGCGTATTCGTAACCCATAAAGTTTGCCTGACTAGAATTTCAACTAGCCATGTCGTTCGGGCCTAACGTTGTGATCTTATCAACCCACGGACATGACTATCGAGGGCTATGTCATCAGCCTACAGTCGCTCATAAAAGTCTTTCATCCTATCAAATAGTCATTTTGATTAACACGTTCATCGTCATATTTCAGTGACGCATAAATTCATATTTAAGTTGATCATTTATTTTATATAAAAAAATCCAATGATAAATAATACTGAACTTCTAGATTTATGGAAAATTATTATTAAATAGAATTTTTCACAAAACATACAACAACAAAAAATAGAATTTTACTGGCATAGTAATCAGTCGGTTTCAAAACGTATAAAATTGATTAAAAATTAATCCATCTACAATAATCAAACTTTGACTATTGCCATTAACTGCGATAACTACACGTGGAGACAAGAGAAGAAGTCTTAGCAAAGTCGTAGTAAATAGCCTTCTTTTTCTAAATTCACTTTCAAAATTCTGAGCAAATATATAGAATTTTGTTTTCGAGCAAACCTTTCATCTCTCTATGACATATTGCAGTAATAGAGCTCAAGACGAAACACTGCACGCGTTTTTTTTAGTGTTGGGTACAGTGAAGATTAATTGACAGGGCTCGTTTGCACTAGGACATTTACTTCATATAAAATTAAAAACAGTTTTAATTTGTTGCTTATTGTAGATAGAATACTTATTAATTCCTTCATGAAATTCTTTTGCCAGGTTACCGGAAGTATAAAAGCATGGCAAAACCATGACACCTGAACACTCAGTACAATTTTGCTCGAATATTAGCCCAGAAACGGATCCAACCGATCGTGAACTATAATCGAATCAGCCATGATGCGTTATCTGATCGCAGTTCCTATCATAGCCGAGGAAGATGTTCTTCCTGGTGCTTTCGTGAGCTGTGAAGATGAGGAGGTAGGTGTTGGTAGACGAGGACAACAGTGAGTCGGTACGTGGGCCGTGATCCAGGGCCTTTACCAGTACCGGTCTTACCATCGGAACGCTGTTATCCTGCCCTCGAGGCCCAAGGTATACCGCAAGGACACGAAAGTGGCAGTTTTTGTCGCCAACGTTCTATCGTTCGCGGGCGGAGTACACGTTGGCACGAGCTAAAAGCTTCTTTTCTCGCGACGAGTTAGCGAAGAGGCCCAAACTCGCTCACGGTATATTATTGCATCGATAAACACGCCTACGTTTTTGTCTCAAGAAACGGTGCAGGCGTCTTAACGTTTCTGTCTGTGTCGTTCATTGAAATTAAGAAGAACCCGAAGAAACATTTCGTTCTGATTCATAGAGGAGTAAGCTTTCACTTCAAATGATTGCTGCATGCAGTTTATGTTGGACAGATATATCGTTCATGGCCTACTGATCAGTTTCTAATTGTAGTGCCTTTTATTAGGTCTTAACAATAATACTCATCTTTAATTAGCACTGACATTTATTAGATTATAAAGTATAAAATACACATGGATTTTACGACACGCATCTTAGTTTTACCGCGTTGCCGTAACTGTTGTTAGATCAGTTTCCGAACTGTCTACTATATGTCACTATAATAACACTAATTATTAAGACTAATTATTAGAACGCCTAAGGTAAAGAATTTTCAATCGTTGTATCATAAGAGATCTACAGGTGTGCGGAAGATTTTTTAAAATACTAGGTTAACCTTTTACTCCATAATACCGTGACGTATACTACGGTTTAAATATAAGCAAGACTCATGTTTTCACTTCAATCGAATGTTTGATTGAATTCCCATTATAATCGACAGAATGTGACGTTGGTTGTTTCTTGTACGGAAATATCTCATTATGGTAAAAAAGCAATTCAAGCATTTCAGACATGCGTGTGTGAATCCAATTTTTCGGCAATCGATAGTGCAGGGTGTGGTAAAATAACTTCCCACATTTTGATTCAGCATTGTTTAGGTTGTAGTAGTGTAGGAAAGGTCATAGTGAGCTCTTTCGGTAACATAAGATAACCTACGGTTTTTAGTATGCCATCGTAAGACAGCGAAGTATATATGTACTATACGTTTGTAATTGATGGAAACAAAAGTCATAAATCAGAGTTATTAATAGCTCTGACCATTTCGCACGCATTCCTTTTACACGCAATCTTTCCAGCTCTGAACGCTTCGATGTTAGAAAAAATCAAACCTCTTATATAACACATACCATATTATGACTATAACTGTATTGTATTTCTTAAATTCATAACAACTCTGTAATAATATTTCAATCACAATTTTTAATTTTATAATTTCTCATTGACATTTGTTAGAATCTGTTCAAAGTTTAAAACCTATACAGGATGTTACCTGTAACGTTACTCACGATTTTTCTCCCACTTGCAGCCACCTTACGAAAAAATGTTTAGGGCAATATTTGCAGGGTATGAAATGCACAATAGATATTAGTAAAGCAAATTTTTAAAACAGCTTGTTCTCTTGGCAAAGTCAAGGTCACCTTCGGTTTTTTAAATAGGAACATACATTTTTTTTATTCATAGTTTTAGAGGACATCGAGTCGAATTCAAAACATATATTACATGATATTTTTATTAACATATTACTCGATTTACCGAAGTAGAAATGTGAAGTAAAAGACTGGAATATTACGCGATAGAAGGCGGCATACATCTTAAACACGTAATTAAATAAAGTGTATTTTTCTTACATTCCAGTCGCGTGTTCACATTCAGTAATCTCTGTGGAACCAAATAATGGTTACACTACCAAAGTTGAAAGCTAAGTACTTAACATTTCCACTTCTGTAAATCGAGTAATATGTTAATAAAAATATCATGTAATATATGCTTTGAATTCGTCTCGATGTCCTCTAAAGCTATGAATAAAAAAAATGTATGTTTCTATTTAAAAAACCGAAGGTGACCTTGACTTTGCCAAGAGAATAAACTGTTTTAAAAATTTGCTTTACTAATATCTATTGTGCACTTCATACCCTGCAAATATTGCCCTAAACATTTTTTCGTAAGGTGGCTGCAAGTGGGAGAAAAATCATGAGTAGCGTTATAGGTAACACCCTGTATAATTAGCAAACTTATAAAGCTTCGAATATACTTCGTTTATGTTTGAGTGAACTTATTGTCAGAAGTAGCGTTCTTATTTTTCTAAATATGTATAAAATGTTCAAATTTACTTGTGGAATATTACAACTCATCGCTAACCCTAGGCTTTTTATATGTCTCACCTAACCTCTCTGTAAATTCTTTCCAGACTCTCCCTTTATTTTATCTGCAATAAGCATAATTTCATTTCATGCAAAAGCTGGATTTAAAGAAATGTAACAACCATACTTGCTTCTGTCTGTAACCCCTCCACGGGTAACGTCACAGATAACATCCAGTGATATTAAACTGACATCATAACGTCATAGATTACGCTGTGATTTTGAGTTACAGTTCTCACAAACGGGCAGGGTAGCGTTAGGTCAATCGGATATGTTTCATCTGTAGCAGTCATTTTTACCATGATCACACGGTAGATTTTCACACCTGTACACTCGAGTTACTCAGAGGGCACAATACAATACCATTAAATACCGAGTTTCTTTTTCTACTCTTCACAACTCTACAAATTCCTAAATCACCAAATTTTTACATTGTCAAATCTAAAATTTATTCCCTATATCTCAAATATTAAAAAAAAAGAACGTAAAATCCTTAAAATCCCGAATTTCAAAATCACCAAATTACTATATCCCTAAATTGTTAACCCACCACAAAATTCCTAAAAATTAACTAGTAGAAAGTTTTTCTCCCTTAATTGTGGATGGATTATTTTAAAATTAATAAATTAAGATCAAATACAAAAATAAATTTCCTTGAAAAGATCTTATATATTTTAATGGAAAAACAGTCAAGACTCTATGAAGCCGATGGATCTCTTGACTGCTCCATCCTATAACCCTGGGTAAAAAACACGTTGCAGTTTTAGTGCCAGATTTCCTTCGAGTGTTTGAACACTTTTCAGTTTTAGTAAAATTTTTAAAGAAAGAAGACCTTTTACTGAGTCGCTGAAATAAGGACAGTAACAGCTAAAAACATAAATGTATTTTTCTATACATTTCCAATAGTTGTCATATATGTTACGTCATAAGGAAGGCAGATTTACTCTTATGCGTACATTGTAATTCCGTTATGCCCAATTAAACCCGCATTCTTTCCAAATGACATCTTTCCTGCTGTGTGGAATACGTACGCTAGAATGTATATACGTTCGTTTCAACCAACTCTATACATATTCACATTTCCGCGTTATCTGGAACGCGATCTGATGGTTGGTATATCACAGCGTGGGTATACACGCACGCGACATCGCGCAGAGAAGTGGTGCAAAGCGAGTGATGCATGAGACGCAAACCAATGTGTCCCCGGTATTCTTAAACAGCGCTATTTATACCCCTGACTGCACAGACTAAAAAAACGGCCAAGGAGCGGGTTCCTCAATAAGGCAGCAGGTAGGCCGTACAGTGATTCAGAGGCAATTTTTCCAGCTGGATCAGACAGTGGCTCGGTTCTCTGTCTGTGTCCGCAGTTTCATCCACCATCACCGTCTGCCCTTCTCGTCTTTCCTCATCTCTTTCTCTGTATGTCCTGTTTCATCCTCTCTCGCGAGCTTTCTCACCAGTCCTCTGTCGTTTCTCGCATCCTTCATGCCGCTAATCCCGAATCATGGATCTTGTTGTCGCCTTGGTCTCATTGCCGGCCCGCGGTGATCCTTTAAAGGAGAACCGGGACAACGTGTCTGTTAATGACCACGCGTGCGAGCGAGCTCGAGCGTGCGAATCGAAATTAAAACGCGTCTGATTAAAAGCTGGCGAGTCTACTTAAGGGTACTTGTTCCGAATCTTCTTGACGAATTATTTTTATTTTGTTCTGCACATTTTCTTTATTACTACGCTATTGCATATTAACACTTTGCGGCTATGAACCTATTTTATGCCATTGGATTATTTTACTAGTAATACTAAATTAACGAAACCAATCGAAATGACAAATTGTAAATATCTAGTTATAAGTTATAAAATTATTAAGAAGCTTTTGCGTAAGTGCGTGTTTACTTCTGTTAAGATAAACGTGAAGATAGTCGTGTAAACTAGTATCATTTCTTTTTATTTATTTAGGTTAGGTCTTAGAAGACAATAGTACAGTGATGAAATAATATACCGTTTGTATAGATTCAAATCGATAAAGTTATACCTGTAGTAGCAATAACACTCAAGGAATCGTTACATTCTGTCGAGTATTTGATTGACGAGTCTCGCTTGTAACGCATTCCTAGTTTTACTATGATAACTCTTACTCGTATACTTAATGTTTCAATTTGAAGTTTAAGTCCAATTATAATTTTGCAAACTCAAGGCTCGCTGGATATACATATAAATGGACATAACGTTTTAACTTTCTTTATTTGTTTTAACATTGTAGCAGTGGACAGTAAATGCTGACTGGTGCACCGACAAATAAATCATATATCACAGGGTTAAATGTTTTGGTGTACAGTCTCTGCAACGCTTCTCTACCAAGAAAATAATCTTATCGCAGCTGATCTGTGAGTGACTTGCTTGTGTCTAAGCAACTATATTGGGTTGTTGTATATGTATTATATCTGATACAACGCGTGCTGTGGTAATATAACGAGAGTCTACTACAGATTATCAGGTTAGACGGGTTATCCCGCGTACTAGAGAATTGTAGCGTTTATAGATTATGGTTACGACTTCTGCAATTGATTGCTCAAGTTTTCGAAAACAACCCAAGAACATAATTTATTTGAATTTATTTGATGTTTTTCTTCTTAGAAGCAGTCTACTTCTACTTGAATCTGTTTCTTTTGCATATAAACTACCACTGCTGAGGTCATCAACGAAAGACCCTACAAACTTAAGCAGGTTTCCAAATAACACTACCAATACATACTGTCCTCTTAAACGGTTGTTCATCCAAACAGAAACCGTGTTCCACATTATTTAACATTCAGGTTACGCAACTAATTTTTTCAATTTTTTTTTGACTGACGAGTTTGATAAATAAATCGTTCTGCATGGGGTTAAACTGTTTAGTTTAACGATTAGACCGAAAAGATGCAACAAATTTTTATCTTCAACATTCATGCGAGAGGTTCTTTTCAAATTATAATGACTAGCCTTTTTTTTTACACTTCTATTTAAAATAAAGCTTCGATCTATAAAACATAACAATTTTGAAGGGAAGTGCAGTTAAAATAAAGAAATTCCCAACTTCCGAATTTAGTAATCTATTTCAGTAACCCGTACACCAAATTATTTGAGGGAAGTAAATGAAATAAATAATTTTTCAAGGGAGAAATTAATGAAAATTGATTGATTTGGTTCAAGCACATAAAAAAAATAAATTTTGTTTATTTTGCTATAAAATAAAAACAATATAGTACTACGTCGAATTCTGTTGTGGAACATGATATTGTTTATGCTACTTCTTAAATTTTTTAACAAATCTGCCTCGCTTGTTTCATTAGCTACTACATTTTCACGTAATTCGAACTCAATTGTATCAATGGCAATTATGAATTTACTTTTCAATGTCTCCTTGTGGAATCTAACGTCGATTGAATTCTTCCTTTGTTGGAACAATTATTTTATCGATATGTGACGTATAGCCTTGTTTGATTTAGACATGGCGTATCTTAAGATCATTTAATTCGATTCAAGAGAATATTTATTAGGTTGCGGAAATTCTTAGATATTATAAACCAGAAATTTCACAAAACACAAAAAGATAATCTTAAACTAATTTTCTTGTTTTATAAAAAAATGCTAGCAATTTCTACACGGTAATGCACTGTATAGTCATAGTTGTCTAGTTATATTTTCTTATGTCATTCTTCAAAATCACACAACAATACGTTAATCATTTAACACTTTGCCAACCGACTTTGGAAATTTCCGCACTTTCTGGTTAAAATTTAAAGAGCGCAGTTGCCAAAGTATTAACTGCAGAACTTAGTTTCAGAAATCCCTTATGGGAAGCACAATCGAAGTCAAGCAATAATGAGTATACGTCGACTACAGGGCGAATACGCCTATCACAAATGTTAAGAAAATAGTTTTTATAGTAAATAGTAAATTTTTGATTTTATTCGAGCATACACAATTACTATTTTTTTATATAGTAATACTCTTCAGCTGTACTGATATAAAGAGTTAGGATTGACATGCACAGTTAAGTGGTTAAACCGTTTGGCAATTGTTTTCTGAATGTCTAGCGGTAAGTTAGGTAAAACGTTCACAAGTGCAGCGAGGATTACTGCGGGATGTAAACAACAATTGGATATCTCAGAAATTTCATTTTGTAATAACAATAGATATCAAACGCAATTACCTGCTGACCGCAAATGCCCCATTCTCTTCCACTGGCAAAACTAAAAACTTGAAGTCCGATGAAAAGAAAGCAATCTTCAATTCAGTGTTGCCTAATTCAGTGGGAAGAATCATCTCGGTGTCTATTACCACGTCTCCCACGTTCCCGGATAACGAGCCAGGAACATTCACGTAAAATGCGATCGGTGCATAGTTTGCGCCGCGTCCTTAAAGATTTCGCATTCTCGGCCGAGCCGCGGAGAGCCGTAAAGCGTTATCAAGCGCAGAGATTTCGCTCGGTATACCGTTATCTCATTAGGCGAATTACCGAAGAACCACCAATGTTTATCGACGGCCCGATCGAGCTAATGATTGCCGATACTGACGACTACTCTCGGCAAAACGGAGAACACACGGATCGGTGTGGGCGTTGGGCCCCTCAATTAACATTGGAATGGCATTGCCGTCGATTTCATGTAGGCGTTTCGGTATTCGAGACACGTATTCCTTTCGTACGTTTCACTGTCGTTGTTAGTGTTGCTGCAAGTGGCTCCCTGATTTGTTCATGCGGATTCGTAAATCTTCGTCTACTGTACAGACACAGTTCGCAAAATTATAAGACACCCTATTCGATTTTCATACGGAAGCATTTGCTCTTGATTGTACATGTTAGTCAGAACATGTACAATCAAGAGCAAATGCTTCCGTATGAAAATCGCTACCAAGGCTAAACAGGTCCTATACCCGTGCATTTTTAGAAGATTTTGAAGATAATTTGGGGATACAGGAATGTTGAGATTTGGGATTTAATCCCTTAGGTACGACGCACCATTATAGTGGCTGTCGCGGATACCATCTCTCTGCACAACGATCCACCATAGTGGTTTTCGCGAATGTCATGATAGATTACCTAGTGTCATAGTGGCTCGCTCTACTGTTTTACTCGCCCACCGTTTGAATTCAATGATCGTTCTCATATGTTTTAATTCGCATTTTCTTTGTCTTGGCCAAGTTTTATAATTGTATTAACAGATCCCACAAAAATACGTTACATATACTTAAAAGATAACGACAAGTAGTGTAGGCACTATGGGCGAAGCACCTCTTTGCACTAATATACGATGCATATTGGAAACATTTGGAAATTAGTACAATACATATTTTGTGAATTTTTAACACTAGATTGCCTAAGGCAGTCATTTTGACTGCTTTTCAATTTCAATTATAAAAACAATTGTGTATAGAATGACACAGCTTCTTAGAATTTTGTGACTTTTTGTACAACATAGAAATGCGTTTATTAACCATTGTAGTTGCCTCCCCCCCTCTTTCATTTCCGGTATATATATGTGTTATACCTGTATTGCCCAAAGCAGTCATTTTGACTGCTTGGGAAATTTTAAATGATCAAATGATTCTTATTATTGAATTGAGTAAATTTCTTATATGACCAGTACGGCTCTGTATTGAAATAACAGTTTTCATTTTTTTCGATTACTGTCACATGATAAATTGTCGATTTGGACGTATACTTGATAAGTTGCAGTTTCTCAATAAGCTAAAGTAGTACTTGTTATTCGAATCTTTATGCAGTGATACTTGTTCTAACAAACTGTTTATTTCATTTCTTTTGCGTCCTAAATTCATGAAAGAAATGTCGAATAGAAGTGAGTTATTGGAAAAGCTAACGGACATAAGTGGAGAGTGCTCCAATGTAGAATTAGATGCAACAAATTCTGAACTATCATCTGAAGATGAAGCGGATTATATTCAAAGTGAATCAACTGACACTGAAGATAGCGGTGAAGAGTTGATCATCAATAATGAAAATGAAAGTGTCATCAATATGCCCAGGAAAAGGTGTAGAATGCTAAGTAGTTCAGACTCTGATGAAGAAACTGAAAACACCTTTCAGGAGACCGAAACAGTTGCGCCGATGGTACCGTGTGGTCAAAATTTGACGAAGGTGGTATTCCTGGAAGATTACCATCTACTTGTATTTTCATCAGGACGTGAGGACCCACAAAAATCAACTGCAACATCATCAAATGCAACCCATTCTAACAAATGCAAAATTTGTCAAATACGACTTTGCCACAACAACAAAACAAATAATATATGTGAAAAATGTCAAAAGTATGTTTGCGGAAGACGTACACATAAAAAGATTTCCACTTTCATTTGCAAACAATGTACAAAGAATAATGCATAAATTATTTTTTTTTCCTAAGTGAAGTAAATTTTTTTTATTGTTAATATTTACTAATAACTTGTTATATAACTGTAAATAATATAAAAAATATTAAAAATTAATTTTAAACAAATTTCTTTACACATTAGTTATTGTTTCACAATGCAGTCATTTTGACTGTTTTTAGGCAATATAGGTGTATACTAAGTTTCAGTCTTTCTAGTGTTAAAAAAGTAAATTGTCGAAGTTAAAGTATACGTGTTATATTATTGGGAAAAATTATAATTTAGTCATCAAAAACTTCTTTCCAATGTACTAATAACGCGAGTACATTGGAAATAACTAATAATAGAGAGCAATATATCGTTTACGCGTAATTCAAATCAACCTTTGCCGTACAGAGAAGCATACAGGAGATTAAGGATACCTCGGTACAGGTGACTAAGGATATAAAGATTCGGGATCTATGAATTGGGAATGGAGGAGTCTAAGAATATGGACTCTGCGGTTTCGGGATGGTAAAATTGGAATATTTGGATATCTGAAAATCTAAGAATTTGGAGTGTTATTAATTAATTAGTTTTACTTTTAGAGGTTTTTACTTTATATTCAATAACGCACGTTGTTACCTTAATGCCTTTATTACAAAGACTGCTAGGACAATATAGGAAACAATAGAATACATAATATATATATACAGTTTACATATTTACATAAAGGCGTCGCTTAGATATATGAAATGATAAGGTAGATTCCTTCTATGAATACAGCTAGCTATTACATTTACTCTCCAACATGGAAATTTTAAAATTTGAGAATTTCAAACTTTATAACTTTGAAACTGTGGAAATTTGAAAGTTGAGAACATTGACAATTTTTAAATTTTAAATAAAATGTTGGAGAATGTTCATAAGTTGTATCATCAAAAGAATGAATTGTATCCTGTGAATAATAGGTGGAAAATTTCTTTCTTTCATTTTCTAAACACAACTTTCTCAGAAAAATATTAATTTAACTTTTTCATTAATTTAATAAAAGGGAGGTGACACAACGCACAAGTGATTCATTGGTTAATTAAACATACAATTAAACTAAATATTGGTAATTAATTAATTTGACACTACGGCACAACGGCAAAGCAGAGAGGAGTACTGTTCAGCCGCGAACCGAAACCTTTGCCGCGGTTAAACGATTTATTGCAGGGCCCAAGCGGTTCGGCGCGTAAGCCATCATCAATAGTTTTTACTTCGGAATACGGGTCACCGGGGACCCTATTGTCTATCACATCCGGCCCGAACGAATCTTACCTTAGACATGTACGTATCATAAACCAGCTACAGCTGTACCTCTCATTTAAACAGTTTTTGACAAACAAAGGCATAGAATTTTTCTTGACCGTTACTTTCGGAAACGCGAGGGTGTTCAGGCGATTTCTTTTGTAAAAAATAGTTGGTCGAACGTTGAAGCTTGTACGGTTCGGATCGAGAGTCAAAGAAGTTAATCGCGAGTTAGAAGTTCCGCGTAACGTAACATAATATAACCAATGCAGGGTGGTTCGAAAATCATTCACGACGCCATTCGAGCGAGACCCTGCACTCCTCGAATGGGCCACGGTAGGGTGGTTAAGTCACACACTGTACATTGTTCGGGCGAGACCTACACCCTCGAACAGGCCACGGTAGGGTGGTTGAACGTACATACACTGTACACTGTTCGGGCGAGACCTACACCCTCGAACGGGCCACGGTAGGGTGGTTGAACGTACACACCACATGATCCGAGTGAGTCCTACCTTCTCAACTCGATCATCGTGAATAATTTCACGCAACGTGAATTATCACTCAAATCGAACAACACTGAGCGAGACCTTGTTCTCCTCATTCAACACGCAATCAACACAACGTACACATACTCGTACACATTTTCATTGTAGAATCATTAACGAATACATAATTTTGTAAGGGGTTTTTTATGCCGCAAGGCTTTTTCCCCTAATTCGAATCATTCGAGCCAATAAACGATCATGATTTTAAGGCTCAATTACGACTAAACAAACTTCATTTACCCTCTTCCTCAATCGAATTCATCTATTCCTTGAAACACGAAATTTCTCCATGTTGGAAAGATTTCGACGATACAAGTACATCGCTAAAATGCATCAGCACATACTAATGGCTAATATTAAAAGGGCTCAAAATAGCGGGAAGAGCAAATACCTTCATTTAATTATTAATGAAAAAATAATGGATACAAATATTAGTGTCGTTGAAGTGCTTTATCTGTGACCGCTGTTTAGGATATTTTTAATATACTAATGTACAACAACCATTAATTATTGGGTTAATGAATTTACATAATCAAAGAATTTAAATTGTAATATTCGTTACCGAAAATAAATTTTGTTACAATCTGTTTAAGGAATTTTAGAATTCAATTTTTTTAAAATAAAGTGCAATACAAAAAATATAATTCTTTTTTTTCCGATTTAGTTCTGCACATAAAATGCGTGACCGATCAAATATTTTCCATAAAAATAATCAATAATTAATTTTTTATGTAAACATTACAAAATATTCCTTAGAACACTCTTTACCCTAACAAAATATAAAAATTGGAAAAAGTAATAACAATATTTTTATTAACAACCAACTAGCTAAAAATCAGATTAATTTGGTAGAAAATACAATCAAATAATATTAAATGAATCATGTCCAAGAAAATTGAACAAAAATATGCACAATCTATGGAATAATTTTCAGAAAACTAAATTTTTATACGATTCTGGATTATACCGCTTTAAACAATGTATTCATATAATATAATTAATATATTAAGCAATGTATCGGAAGTTATCAATGCGACAAGTAACAAAGATTTTATAGAAAATTGAAGATAAAGAAAGGAGTTTTTCACAAATATTTTGTTTTCTGCTGTGTGACGGATCGGTGGGGGAAAGCCCAAAGGGGGTTCCCTAGAGTGGGGGCAGTTAGGGAAAACGGCCCTCCACGCACCGATGCTCACACCCACGGCCGATTTATTTAACGGGGCGCCAGTGCTGATGCACTCGTCCGCAGTAATCGCCCTTCCGGCTGCTCTGTCGGGAGCGGGAATTAGAGGGGGTCAGAAAAAAAATTAGTAAAAGACCCGCGAGTTCGTATCCAACAGAAAATGCTTTTATTCGGGCCCCAAGTAGGCCACGTAAGCAGAACAGAAAAACTATAGTGGGCCCCACGCGTTACAAGCAACGATCGAGAAAAAAGGGTCGACTCGCCAATTGCGAGGGAGGCTTTCGCGGCGCGGGGGCTTACGGTACGTGCGAGTACAAAAATAGAGAAATACAGAAATGCCGAGGTATTCGTCCGCGGAGAAACACGTCCTCTTAGGGGTCGTGGACAACAAGGGGACGTTGGTCCTAAATACTAAATACAGCGAAAGAAGATAGATTAGGGGGGAACGATGTCGTAGTAGACCGTTCGCGGCCTCTAGGGTCCTCGTCACTGGGGCCATGGGTCCTATCGCCCTCGCCCACGCGCAAATGAATAACAAAAAAAAAGAGAAGGGTAAGGAGATGACTCTTACCTTTTTGCGCAGGTGTATCCAAAAATCCACGCTGGGGCAGCGGCGACAACTCTCCACGCAGGCACACAATACAGTACACAAGCACGCAATACAGAAAAAAAAGCAATAAAAATGGAACGCACTACTATTAACAAAGAAAAACTGAGACGCAAAAAAAAGAAAAATACAAAAGAAAGAGAACGGACTTGGGCTAAAGCGAGGGGTTGTGGCGAAAAACTTCTCTAGCATGCGGCGGCTCGCTAGCTTCTCTCCTTCCTCGTGATCTTCTTCCCCGGTTCGCGGTATTCCCCCACCCCGAGGATTTCGGCGTCGAGGATGGGCCATTCCGTGGTGACGTTCGGTGGCCAGGTCCTGGGGCCCTCGAGAGGTGGCAGTTGGGGGTGGCTTGTCCTCAGGCCTGGCGTTTCCTGGTGGTCGGCTGCCGGTCGCCCCCGCGGAGGATGACGGGGTGGCGCCGCGACCGGACAGCCGATGTCTTCTTTGGTGGACCCATCCCGCGCCTCCGTCGCTCAGGGAGAGGTTCCTCCGCGACCGGGGACGACGACGGCTCCTTCCTGGTGGCTGGAGGGTAGAAGGGGGGGGGGGGGGGGGGGGAGACGTGGCGTCCGAAGTAAAAAAAAACGGGGCACACTCTCACTCTCTCTCTCTCTCTCGTTCCTGCCCCAGCGGCGAGGGGTCCGCTTGGGCGGAGGAGTGGGGCCGGCAATTCGGGAGGATCCTCGTAACGAGGCATAGCAACCAAAAAAAAAGAAGGTAATCAACTAAATGAAAATATGCCTCGTTACAACTAGTGTTAGGGTTTGGTCGAGCCCTGATATTGCAATACGTGCCGTCTATGTACTATGCTTGTGAAGGACCACAAGAACTGATGCACGTGATTAAATAACAAAAACAGTTTATTGAATGTGTGTGAATTGAACTATATATGTTTGTGTGTGAATGAATGTGTAAAGCTTGAATTTTCTAACTACTAGTCTGATCACTAGCAAGTTTTAACTAAAGTGTCACTCTAAACTGTGACTCTGCTATACTATCTGTTAACTATTTTGATTACTATCTGTACTGTTGGATATCTGACTATTTTCGAGTTTTTTACCTTAGTTAACACCTCTGTTCTCCCTTCCATTGCGCCCTTAGCGTGGTACTTTTCTGGAAGGGGAACAAAAATTCCTACGGGGAGGAGGCGTTTCGGGGAGAATCTGAGTTTTTCCCAAATTCCGTGACGTAGTTCCCGGTCTGCGGGAACCGCTACTTTGGAGGCCCATATCGCCCTCTGACCTTCTAATCTTCGAGGTTTATGACATGGCCTGTGTCACTGAAGCCAAAAACTCTAATGACTAGTGCAGCAATAAATAAATCTGCTAAAAACTACAAACTGTCACGTACCATCGTAATGCTGGCACGCAGATGGCACGGATACTAAATTATAGGGTTCAAAAGTGACCGCTTTCCCTCGTCATGTCGTAAACCTCATCTATTGCGAAACTCTGACAACTAGTTCTACGACAGAAACAGTTATTATAAGATTTGTAGCTTTGAAAATTCTCTATAAAACAAATGATGTGAGTTTTTGTCGTAAAAGCAGCTCTTTCCCAGATAATACCATTTGAATTCATAACTGAGGATAATTACGCACTTACACATCACCTAACTGATACACGCCGATTTTGATGAAATTTTTATATGTTATAGAACTCGAAAAAATATTTGACACGTATTTTTTGTATCGGCAAACATCCACTCTGAAGTGGTGAAAATAACCCTTAAAGTTGGGATTGAAAAAGCTATTTTCGCAAATATCTCGGGAACTATTAGGCCTAGACAAAAAATTCAAAGTGCAAATTTTTCTGTTTTTACAGGCCAATAATATGGCGTAAGATGATTTTTGAAAAATTTATTTGTTTAAAAAATATGTTAAAAATTAACATTATTTTGCAATTTTTTTTTAATAAAACGTTGTTCCATTTTGATCAAATTTCACATACATAAACTATGGGTCCAAAGAAAAAATATGGATAAATTGGAATTTTTAATTTCGCTTGTGGAAAAAAATATTACTGTCGTTGAAGTTATGCGTACGTTTTATACCTTCCGTTCGGTGCACGACTGATTTCTTATATAATATTCTGGAAATGATATTAGATTATATTTTTTTATACTACCTTATTCAAAAAAGCAATTTGAAGGCCCATATGTGCCTTTATAAACATGGGACCCGAGGTAGGTATCCCGGTTGCTCTGCGCTGCTGGTGGTGGTCTTGGATGTACGCAAGATCTAAACGTATAACTGTACATGCAATTATGCAATTAAAGGATTGTATTTGTTTATTGAGAACTGTTCCTCGTTTTTGAAAAATATGGTAGCTCTAAAAAGAGCTGATTTTTCTAAAACTCTGAAAAGAGCTGTTTTTTTTAAAGCTCTGAAAAGAGCTAATTCTGGGTGATTTTTATTTTGGAGTGGTCTTCTAAACTATTATAAATGTAAAAAATGTAATGCAGTTATATATTTTAAAATTGAAGCAGATATCATTACTTCTAACTCATGTTTTGTAAAAGTTATTCTATATATGTAGTTATTACAGTAATGAAAATTTTCAAAAAAATGTTCGAAACATAAATGACTTTTACATCACGAACATTTTACGGCAACTACCTCTGGACAATTTGAGCAATACATGCTTTCAATTTGATTGAAACTGAAATCAACAGGATTATCAAAATGTTCCGGTCTGGTATTGATGTAACCATACCGAAACCATGCGTACTTAAATACACTGCTCGAAAGAAATATGGCATAGAAAAAATTTTGGCAAAAATTGGCCAAATTTGACTGACGATAACTCCGTGAAAAATCATTGCAAAGTTATGCTCTTTTTTTTAAATTAAAGCTTGAGATTTCTACTTTAAGACCCTGCAGTTTGATTTTAGATTTGATGCATCCCTACCACAATAACACCGTAAATGAGAGGTCATGTTTGCAATATTGAAAATTACAAAGTTTGACGAAATGCATGGACTTGCCACATTTTTTTGGGGCGATACTGTTTATAGCAGCTTAAAGTACAAACCTTCATCTTTAATTTCCAGTAAGTGAAAAACCGCTACCATTTTTTTCTGCAAAGATACAGAACTTTAAAGAAACCCTTGCATTTATGGCATATATCGCCGGCATTAGCATTACCCGATATGCACGTCGGAGAGGTTGCTGGACAGATTTTACACATCATATGGCTCTGACAAGAGCTTTTTTTGTGTGTATTTGTGTGTGAGTATCTGTGTGTGTGTATGAATTATCGTCGAGAAGCCTCGTTGAGAATCATTCTCGAATTTTACAGTCCCAATTCCATTCGATTGCTTTCACATCCTACAGTAACTCCAGATTTGAACCCTATAGAAATTTAACAAGACAACCTGTCAATCTGCAAGACTTGTCGCAAGTTTTAACTCAAATTTGGAATGACATTCCACAGGAAGAAATTAGGGCTTGCATTAACATGAGTAATCGGCTGCAAGGGGTAATTCAACAACGCGTTATTACAATTCAAACATACACACACACAGATACTCACACACAAATATACACAAAAAAGGCTCTTGTCAGAGCCATATGATGTGCAAAATCTGTCCAGCAACCTCTCCGAGGTGCATATCGGGTAATGCTAACGCCGGCGGTATATGCAATTAATGCAAGGGTTTCTATAAAGTTCTGTATCTTTGCGGGAAAAAATGGTAGCGGTTTTTAACATAATGGAAATTAAAGATGAAGGTTTGTACTTTATGTTGCTGTAAACAGTATCACCAAAAAAAAATGTGGCAAGTCCATGCATTTCGTCAAACTCTGTGATTTTCAATAATGCAAACATGACCTCACATTTACGATGTTATTGTGGTAGGGATGCATCAAATCTAAAATCAAACTGCAGGGTCTTAAAGTAGAGATCTCAAGCTTTAATTTAAAAAAAAGAGCATAACTTTGCGATGATTTTTCACGGAGTTATCATCAGTCGAATTTGACCAATTTTTGCCTAAAATTTTTCTATGCCATATTTCATTTGAGCAGTGTAGCTCTTTACCTATATCTAGGTGCGGATAATTGATTATGAGTTAAAGAGTGCATTTTGATAATTGTATCCTGTACATGTAAATTAATTTGTAAGTCTAATGTAAGTACAAGATCTGATATTTTACGCGCGAAATTTTTCCATATTCTGAAACCATATGCATCCAAAGGCTGTATCAATCCAGTAGTGTTTTTTGGAATAGTTAAAACTGTTAGGATTTTGTTTGATGGCGTAATATTTGTTATCAAATTTTGGTTGTATCCTGTCCATGAGTCCAGTAATAAAATGCTGTTTTTTGGTGAATTTGGAAAATATACTGTTTCTAACCATTGTCTGAAAAGATCTTTATTTAATTTGCCTGATGCTGATACCCCGATAATAACATTAGGTGCCGTAAATACTCTACTTCTTACTCGTGGCCCTAACTGACCACTTGTTTCTTTTAAAACGGCAAACAGAGGAGACAAAAGTTGGCCATCAGTTGATATGGTTGGTTGTATGGTATAAGAATGCGTTAAAGCAGATGAGGACTGTATAACTGATAATATATGTCTCTCACCTCTCCATGAAAGCGTTCTTCCAGAGTGCATTTCAAGTTAAAATCCACTTTGGTCGGAATTGAAAATATTCATTGCGCCATGACTACGAAAATATTGAGATAGGCTGGAAACAAATTCATTTGCTCGCGTGTTTATTTTGGACAAATTATCAGAATAATTTCTAGTGATGAATTTTGTAGTCTTTCTCGATACAATATTATTAGTACGCTTAAGTTTCCGTAACCACATATGTGATGCTTGAAATCCTCCAAGACTCAACTTTTGTTTCTCCTGTAATGCCCAACGTCTTAAATCAATGTTATGTATTATTACATTTCTATTACTCACTAAAACAAAATTTTCTAATACAACATTACCAATATCACGAAGTTTATCAATTCGCGAACCACCGCTACTAATGTGCTGTTCCCACCTATATAACTGTGCACGACTTTTTAATTTTTTAAATCTCGTTTGTACAATTTTGAAAGATAATGGTCTTTTCCTATCATTCTTCCAAAAGTTTACAGCATCCTTCTTATATTCAGTACTAATATGATCCCTTCCAAATATGTTTTCATCAGGCGAATTAGACGAAGATTCACTTACTTCTGCAGGTGACGATGATACACGGTAAGATTTAAACATCCCTCCCTCGCCCGATTTTGATAAAAATTCACAGATCAGTAGTGGGGGGAGTGTTGGATATGATGATGGAATGTCAAACTGCGGAAACACCCCCTACCGAAGATATTGAAGAAACCATTTCTATGCTTTGGACTGGTCTTTTGATGGGGAAAGGGGACATTGGGCCCCCAGTTGAGGGGGATTTTTCAAGAAAAGGAGTTTCTTTTGCTCGAAATGACCTTGCAGCTCTATCAGCGAGAAAATCCTCCAGGAATCGCAAAAAGAGACTGATGAAATGGATTTAACATTGAAGAACCTCACCTCACCTAACCTAGCCTAACCATTGTATGACGAAGTGAACGGAATGAATGAGTAGGTGAATGATGAGGCTATGAGAAAGTGAGTTAGCGAGTGAGTGAGCAAGTGAGTGAGCAAGTGAGAAGCAATTGTGTAAGCAAGTGACGGCGTTACGAGCCAGGGACAGCATGAAACCGATATTCACCCTTAGATGTTAGAGATTTGAGGGCTGACGAAGATTCTCGAGGTGAGGAATATTGGATCGTGATGAGGACAGCATTGATACAGTACTATATAGGCATTGCGTGAGACCGGCAATGGCAGTTTTCGAATTTTCATATCTCCACTAGAGGGCGCTTCCGCAGATTGGTATTGTAACATCATATTCAACCCCCCCCCAATTAATTTGTCAAGTTTCATCAAGATCGGGTGTGGGGGGGATGTTTAAGAATAGCCTGATACACTTATTTCTGGCTCATGTGGATCGCATGATGGAAATTTATCTTCATATACGTTATATTCAAACAATAATTCTTGTTCGGTTTCAATTTCTGCATAACCGGCTTGTGCATATCGGTTAATTAAGTCCGTAATGGTATGAGCTAAATCAATTTCTTTGGCGTTTACAGGTGTATGCTGAACTGTATCTTCATAATTATAGGAATCTATTAAAATGCTTATGATATTAGCCGGATTTACTTTCATAGCGATACAGTTAATCGATTAAATGAAAAATAAAAAAGATGTAACTATAAACCGTTTAAAACTAAATGAACTTATAACACTACTAGTTGATTTGGAAATCGTTCTAGCCTTGTAGATGTATATGAATCTTAACGTAACACTTAATTTGGATTAATTAATAGCACTCGAAAGACCACTCCGCAACAAAAATCACAACTATACACAATCGTCCAGCACACTTATTGCGATTCTATACTCCGCTAGCAGTTAACTGTTCAATGGTTCGATTTGTTCTGAAGTCTCTTGGAAATAATATTTTACAGATCACCTTAACATATTGAGGGGGTAAAATACATGGATTGGCTGATCACTTTTGTAACAATCTTTGGAAAGGGAAACTGTCGATTTACCTGATTGGTCAAAAACGTTAAGAAAAAGTAAAACAAATAGTAATTGTGTAGAAGACAGCGGTAATTAGCTTTCAGGTATAGGGTGTATCCTTTAGCGACGGAAATGGATAATCCCGTGCGCAATAAAGAATAACCGTAGCAATTGAAAAGGTACCTTGAAAAAATGTGAAAATAAATCGACATATAACGATAAATGCTAATACCCAATAAACAGTTGCGAACAATAAACTTAAAAATTCTTCAGCGCTAAAAAGTTAAATTACTATGCTTGGTGGTATCGTAAAGTAATAAAAAATGGTGATATAGAGCGGAATCAGTTTTCGAAAGTGCCTGTTATAAAACAAAAGTTTCAAAACGTGAAATAGCTCTAAACGAATAATTACTTTTACCCGAACAAAATCATAATCATGCTTTTAAAGTCACCGCGCCGCGTACAATCATAAGCGCGCATCGGTCCTTCGAACAATGAATACCATTATACGGAACATATTTACCTGCGTTGTTAACCGTTGCCAATGAACAGATTATAAAAAAGTATAATATAATACAATTGTCTGAATACTATGTACAGAAATCAGTCGTGCACCGAACGGAAGGTATAATATAAATCATACGCATAACTTCAACGACAGTAATATTTTTTCCACAAGCGAAATTAAAAATTCCAATTTATCCATATTTTTTCTTTGGACCCATAGTTTATGTATGTGAAATTTGATCAAAATGGAACAACGTTTTATTAAAAAAATTTGCAAAATAATGTTAATTTTTAACATATTTTTAAACAAATAAATTTTTCAAAAATCCACTTATGCCATATTATTGGCCTTTAAAAACAGAAAAATTTGCACTTTGAATTTTTTGTCTAGGCCTAATAGTTCCCGAG
The DNA here is from genome assembly GCF_050947335.1 of Megachile rotundata. NCBI lineage: Eukaryota > Metazoa > Arthropoda > Insecta > Hymenoptera > Megachilidae > Megachile > Megachile rotundata. The sequence continues at coordinate 2,246,324 of NC_134986.1, forward strand.
ATATTTGCGAAAATAGCTTTTTCAATCCCAACTTTAAGGGTTATTTTCACCACTTCAGAGTGGATGTTTGCCGATACAAAAAATACGTGTCAAATATTTTTTCGAGTTCTATAACATGTAAAAATTTCATCAAAATCGGCGTGTATCAGTTGGGTGATGTCCCTTGTTAGTCTCGGAGATTGGAGTTGGCTAATGAGGAATGACATTTGTGAGTCGATTTCAACTCTGCTACCACCTGCTCGAGACACCCTGCTGAATGCAATTTTTTGCAATTGATTCAAAGCCTCTGGAGCAAACTGTAGGAAAATTGGCTTGTATCCAACAGCATATAATTATTGTTATGACCAGTTTTGTCGCAATGCACTCGGCATAATTGAGGACATAGATGTATTGGGAGAATTACGAGGACGTAAGTAGATATCTGTATGAAGTTAGCACCCCATTTCGAAAATTTTTAAATTCTAAAAGTTGTTCCAGGTTGTTCTAGACTTGTTCTAAATTGTTCCAGAAGATAAAAGTTTTATACTAATTATTTTGATAAAAAATGAAAAAAAAAAAGAGTTTTTTGGTCTGACACCCCATTTTGCGAAAATCAAATTTTGTATGGTTGTTCCAGATTGTTCTACTTGTTCCAAATATTGTTCCAAAGTAATAATTTCCCAAACAAAGTATTTACAAAGATATAATAAGAAAACGATGTCGCGCGCGCAAAGAGTATTCTTATATCTTCGGGTATTATTACCATTTTCTAAACACCAAATTGCATATTTGATCTAATAATTAGCGTAACAATCTGAACAACTTTGATTTTTGCCAGAACAAATTTTTTAAGGGCACTTTACTATAATATACTTGTAAGTAGCTGTTCTTCGTATTTGTAATTCCCTATATAATTGTTGAAAATAGCAAAAATAAATATACAAGTATGTTGGTAATTTGCCAATAAGTCGGTAATCAAGTATGTATATTTATCTACTATCTATATGATACCGCTCGTTTCAATTAGATCCTCAAATGTTAAAATAAAATAATATTGTTATGTCGTGCTCTTCGCAGTATTTTTTTTGAAGTGAGCACGACTGTTGCACCCAATGTGACGAGTGAACTCGATGTTGGATAAAAATGGGTTTTAGAGAAATTGACAAATTATTTTAAAGTGCTGAATGAATTTCATTCAGCTTAGGTTCTGTTCGATTTTTAAGTAAACTTGTTGAGTGTTAGGTTGATTCTGATTTTTGTACATTTCGGTAGGTGCGAAGAAAACAATTTTTTTGTAAAAGAGTGGTGGTTGTACCAATCGCAGGGTGTGTTGTAGAGGGAGGAAACGGATAGAAGGAAGAAGTAGAAGGTAGAGGGAGGAAGGCTGGGCTAACGGTAAGGATGTGCAGGTATTAGGAAAAATTCTAATTTTTAGGGATTGGTTTATAGTACGACGGTTAATTACGGTTGATCTCGCTTAAAAATTATGGTGCCCTAAAACAATCTGGGTTTTTCCCTTAGTACGTCACGTACTATAACGACGCTACAAATATCTATATAATTTTCCTTCACTATTCTCTCTGCAGTTACGATATCATACACGTATATTAAAAGATCTTGTGTTTCATTTAAAGTTCCTTCCTAGTTATGGCTTTCGTTTTGAAATAAATTCATTGAGTGTTCAAATTGTGTTAGTTGTGTTGACTTATATTTAATAGTTTTCAATATTATATTATAAATCTATACTCCCATTTCCATCAATAATTTTTGCGGAAATGAGGACTTTAATTCAAGAGTAGCATCGAAATAAAGGTAAAAATATAACTTGCTAAGCATTGTATCGCAGAAAAATCATCATTTCTTTGATATAATACATACACATATGCTTACTGTCCTGATAGACAGATAGGCCAACGTTTTGTATTTTATATTGCATTTTTCGATATTTTCAAGTTAATGATGTTCTACAACTAAAAAAAAACACATGGAAGGAAATATACATGATAAACAAATTATTTTAAATTAATGTTGTATTCATTTAAAAATGAAAATTTTTTGTATATAAAATATGTACATGAATGTTGTATCATAAAAAGAAGAAATTCAAGGACATGCAGAAGATTATCTTTAAGTTGCCTTTTTATGAAAACCGTGTGCACTACTGAAATTACATCTACGTAGATCGGTAGACTGCGATCATTCAGCCACAATAAACTGTCGCAAAATAGAATATTCTTGATAAAATTTCAGTTTTTAGTAATACTTAATAATTGTAAGATAATGCGTTAAAATTAAAATGGCGAAATATTTTGTATTTTCGAAGGCATTGATGGAGAATCGATGACCCGTTCTTTGAATTAAACTTTTAATACAAAATGAACATTATTTTTGAAAAATTGAATCATATATTTTTTAGAACAAATATAAAACAAGGTACAGCGTAAGACATTTAGCATACGTGATGCCACTTGAACGTAAATGGAACGATTAAAGCGAAACACAATCATGCTATCCTTGATGAATCTATCCAAAAAGATTAAAACAGAGTCAGGGTATTCCATTTCAGTTCTCCTGCTACTCGGTTGATCAATCGCAACCTTGTAGATCTAGATATAAGCTAACTGCACCTAACATGGAACACTTGATCTTAAACGTTTACCGAAAGCGAAGACATACTCCTTCTTTAATCAAGTAGAAAACACGTCAAAATTAATAGCTATTCGTGTGTTATTAGTAAAACACACAAAAGCTTCAATTATAAAAAATTTCGTTCCCCGAAATTCTAAAAAATATAAAAAGAGGACAAACGCGCAAAAAACGGTACCTATTAAAGAACATGTCGGAAATTATGAATAAACCTCAAAATACTACATTGTTATAATGAAAATAAATCTTTATTTCCACAGAGAAAACAGACGAACAAATATCTTGCATTTTTTGTAATTTATATTGTTATATTAATCTTTGTCTGGCCGCGCGAATGACGCACCCGAAACACTATATTCTTCATAACTATTATGAAAGCAATGAACAATGAACACATTGAACTCATTTTTCACCATTAGTGGCATTTTTATAATTACCACCACGAGATAAGCATTCTGTGTTGTCATCATCACTAGTAGCCTCATTAATATCACCGTCTGATGATTCTTGATACATCATTTTTAAGTCTATAAGTTCGCCCCCTGAAACTTTAATATTTATTACTAATACTACTATTATAATTTTTCCGTTTCTTGTTGATCCTATCTGAACTTTCATGTCAGCAGTGTTCTATAAAATAATGAATTAATGACATGAGCTAAACCTGATTCAACTTCTACATATACAATATCAATATTTATGTAATAACGTACTGTATTAACATAATGTATTTTTGATAGTAAAAATATAATGTAGTAATACTGCATGACGTAGTAATATCACCTAATAATACTGCACAGTATTAATACGAATCCATACTGCATACATCCAACATATTCCATATTGAGTACGTACATATTTCGAGAAATACTTAAATGCGAATTATGTTATAAAGAAAATAAATGTGACGGTAAGAAACGAACATATTTAATGTTAAATTATGTAAACTTACTTTTCTAACTTATCTTCACAAAATATATTCAGTAATTCTACCAAAAACTTTTTTATGTTTTGAAATAGTGAGTAGCATCGCATTCGACGACGGATTTCCAATCGATACAAATGTGAATATGATTATGTTTTATTTTTAATCAAATATCTTACATCGTTGCAGATGCATGACTTAATTTCTGAGATATTACGCCGTCTTATATTAAGTGTTAATCCATACTGTCGCAGTTATCCTAATTTCCGCAACAATCGCAGTTTTCATAAAATACCTCAGAGCGGACAAAGTATCTCAACATGCAAAAAAGATGTTTAAAAAAGATCATAAAAGAGTTAGGGTGAAGTGGAGTAAGTGCAGACTGGTTTTTGTAAAATTGGTATTTAAATGTAAGTATTTTCAGTCTGCTATGTAAATACTTAACGCTGTCGATATCGAACGCTTTGCACAATTACTACTATTTAATTAATATTAAGTAGGACCTTAATTTTCCTTATACATTTTGATTTTGATAGGAAATTGCTTAAAATGTCAACTACTCTGCACTTTCCCCGAAAATGGGGTAAGAGCGTAACTTGAAGTTAAAAATACTTTGAAACTTTATTTCATGTGTAATGGGGCAATATCATAATTATTAACAAATCTGCTATAAAATGCTTTTTACTGCATTAAAATATATTGTTTAGTTTTATAGTTATCCATTTTTAAACAAACAAGTATTCTTTAGCTGAAATATAAAAGGGGATATAGTGAAACAAAACAAGGAAACAAACATACTAAATGGAGAAATTTTGGTTTATATTGTAATAAAAATAACCTGTATACGCAGTTGCCCCGTTTACGAACTTACCCCACTTCACCTTATAACATTATATCGTCTGCGGTTTAGATGACAAGTGTGTAAATCCGTAGCAGAAGAAGGTAGGAGTTGTATACACAATTAATAATACAAATGATGTACTAAATTAACATATCAAACGTTACCATGCTTGAAAGGTTAATCTTTTTGAGTATGCTGCAAAATTACATTTAATTACATTTAATTACAATGTATTATTACAAAAAGTCGCGAAGAACATATTCTATATATTGACTTAATTATTTATAAAATTATTATAAATTAATAAAATTGGTATACGTAATGATGAAAACAACTATTGAACACAAATCTTTTTCATATCAGTAGATCGACCATAATCATGTTTCTGTGCTGTCACATGAATTTGTATCTCAACGGATATAGGCAACTAAAAATAAGAAGAATTTAGTATAAGAAATTATTAACTGAATTTAATTTCGTGCAGTATAAATGTTTTTACAATCTAGTCTTGACAACCTAACACGAAGAAACTTTTATCGTGTTAATGCAATATTCAATCTGTTCTTAAGCCTCGTTTTATCTGTCTTTTCGTATCCCTGCCTACGTAACGAATAAAGTAAAAGTATTTAATAAGTAGGTGCATCGTTCTCCGTTGTCAACTTCGAGCAAGTGTTGATACCGGTTACGAGGCTAATAATTGTAGGTTTTCATGGCTGGTGATGGAAGAAAGGAGCTGTTGCCTTTGCTTACTTCGTGGTACTTCTTCATTAACAGTATACTTGAGAATTTGTGTTCAATACGTTTTACACAATTTAAGCTGAACGCTTTCATACACCTTTAAAAATCGTATGAAAAATATAACACAAACGTAATCTTCTCACACATTTTAATTTATATTTTCGAAATCTCAGTAATCTACCATGACATAATAGATGTCACAACGAGCTAAGCTGTTTTTTAATTTTAATAAAAATTTCTTTCGAAGTTTTTTCGTTAAAACCCTTAAAGTAATTTCAATTTCTACAAAATAAAATCGTGTAAAGTTGGAACTCAATTAGATAAAGGAGAAACTTACTTTGAGCCTTCGAATATTCAACAATCATTTAAAATCATACGAAATCAATTTCATCAAAATATTCTCCAAATTATTAATTATGTAAAAGAAAATATACCAAACAAAAAATATAGACCTTGAAAGAAACATTTTTATATTCTGCTACATTTTTCTGTATAATAATTCGTATTCGAAAGAAACGTTTAAAATTGAAAATAATAAAATTCCTTTTAATATTGGAAATTTAAATACTTCTTCAAAATTTCTCATTCGTACATACGAGAGAATGGACAGACACTATTTCTGTTAAAATGGTTCTTGTACTTGCTTCTGAAGTTTCTTTATCCCCTTTAGAACGCAGACCATATTAGGGGTTGAAAGAGACCTAGGTTTTCTCGACTCTAAGTGTTGCGTTTTAAATAAACTGATTTCAAGAAAACGTTCATTAAGTTTCGTAAACAATATATGAGATTTTTTCTGCGGTTTGAATATCTTTTTATGCGAATTCCTCTTACAGTATTTCCATTAACAAAGTCACGCATGAAATGTATTTCTGTCATTTTTTAATTGAAATAAATAGGATATCATAGAGATTTTTTTGAAACTTCTGAAATATTTTTCATTGACATCTGTCAGCTGATTGGTTGATCAATATCTTATTTTATCACTTTTGTACCAAACTAACATTCTTCTGCTATACGTAGTGTGATCGTTATTTATAAGAAAGCATGTACGGAAACCTCATGTAAATAACAATACAAAGAATAATGTGATCGGTTATTTCCTTGTCACGATTGCTTATTAGTAATCTATCCAACACAAGAGCATATCAATACCCGCTCTATGGGATTGTCAAGTCAAAAGGGTGACTGTCATATCCGATGTTTCCCGTATAATAATGGTACAATTTTCGGAATCCACACTAAACAAACACACAATCACACAAGCACCACGATTGTCTAGTCCGTAGCATCGAAATGTTAAAAATGTCCACCTTTTTTCCACATCAATTCGTTTACGAAAGTTCCTCGCCATGTACACACTGCACATTATGCGTGAGGAGTGATTCAAAGAAAAAAGTCAGTTATTGCAAAATGTATTATTGCGATCGCACAATATTACCGACAATATTAAATTTACTTTATTTATTTTGATGAGTCGAAAAATTTATCTTTACGACACGTTTTACAATAAAGCCTCAGAATGAACAAAGATGAACAAAAGAAAAGCGTAACACCCCCCCCCCCCCCTCAACGAGAAAAAAAATTCCACAAGAACGTAAGAAGCTCGCTCGTCGAGAAATGTAACATGATCAGTCTGAGGGGGAGAGTATAGTGGGAAGACAATACCAATGCAAGTTTTTTGTTTCTAAAATTCTGTACAAAACGTCAGTTGTTTGTTGATGATCGAACGAGAATGCGTGAAAGAGAATGGTGCACATTTCAAACATTAAAGTAAATTTAATATTGTCGGTAATATGTACGTGTTGTGCGATCGCAATAATACATCTTGCAATAACTGACTTTTTTCTTTGAATCATTCCTCACGCATAATATGTAGTGTGTACATGGTGAGGAAATTTCGTAAACGAATTGATGTGGAAAAAAGGTGGACATTTTTAACATTTCGATGCTACGGACTAGACAATCGTGATGCTTGTGTGATTGTGTGTTTGTTTAGTGTGGGTTCCGAAAATTGTACCATTATTATACGGAAAACATCGAATATGACAGTCACCCTTTTTACTTGACAATCCCATAGAGCGGATACTAATATGCTCTTGTGGATTTTAACGAGTAAATAGGTTTCTTGTCATACGACGATGTACTTCAAAATTAGTGAAGAATTCTCGCATCGTAAATTCACTCATGAAGTAAGCGTTCGAGTATTCTTTAATTTTATGTCGTTAAACAAATAGTCATTTTTTTTAATTATCTAACAAAAACTGCGCTTGATCTTCACCTTTATTTTCGTTTCATCCATACAATGAGTTCCGTTAATTAATAGTTGTGAATTTTATAATTACTTACCGGCTGACGTATTACCGATGATGGTAACTATGTTACCGATATCGCGCGATTTGTTTGTTCACGACCATGGTCAACCGTCACGCTTGCATCCGTCACTCTCGCATGTGGGAGCGCGCTATTCTCGCGCTCTGATTGGTCAGTGTTTTTCATTAAAACTAAGCTTTAACCAGCATTTTGGTAAAGGAAAAAGTTGTTCAGAATCACCCCAGCTATCACCCCCTAAAATTATGTCCACCAGTAGTGAAACACCCTGTATACTATACATATACATATATAAAAAATGTCTGCATCAACAAATATATTACCTTATGATTTACTTTTTTGACTTCCTAAAGCACACCTTGCGACACGTGCACAGTACCTATCTATGAAGTAGGCATGTAGACATACAAATTTAGAATACCTGTTTCCCTTTATTATAGATATGTATGATTAATTTCTAGAATTGACGGTTGCAGAGATAACACGGTTACGCCTCCATGTCGTCAATATTCATTTGTTTTACAGAAAGGCGTTGCGGTGTGCATATTTTTTGGCAGTCGTTTTTTGCTTTTGAAGAGAACGGTCGGGCAAAGTAGTGCCTGGAATTCTTGTTTCTTTTTCTTGTGTGTGTTCCAATAAACTGTTAATTCTGTTGATAATTCCATTTGTATTTTCCCTCTCCGTTCTTGTATCCTACAGATATTTGGATAATAAGAAGCTCGAACAGAAGATGTATACAAAATCTAGAGCCTATTGTGCTGTGAAAATGAGGGACTGGGCTTGTCAGAACGATAATTGGAAATTGAAACGAATTTACAGTGGCAGTAAACATGTTAATCATGTTGGAAGCCGCTTTTCAACGGTCTTAAGTGGCCGATTCGATTCGATTCGAGTAAGGGATAACCGAGACTCGGTATCGCGTTTAAACGGTGGCGAGTCCCATCCCATCCCTTGTGTCGATTACTTGAACCAATGAACAGAAGAAGAAGAAAGCGGGGAACGTAGTAGCGAGCTCCTTCCGTCCGGTGCGCGGCGTTCGGAAAAATCTATCGGCTCGAGGAGGATATCCGATCGTTCGCGGGATCGTTTGCAGACCGCTTACACCGACAGATGGGATTATCTGATCTTGAATCTAGCCGGAACGGCTTGGCCGCGTATAATTGCCATCGCCGAGAAAACGAGCGTAGAGAGCTCTTGGTGAACGCTAGAGAGAGGAGCCCTTCTTTTTCTACCCACGGTTCGTTGGCTGGCCCATCCATTGCCCGCTCGTTCGTTCGTTCCTTGGTCCAGTCGGGCAGGAGTCGTTGCTGCTTCTGGCATCGTTGCTGCCGCCGGTTGCTGCAGCCGGCTGGCTCGTTCCCCAGCGGAGTCAAGGCTGTGAACTGGGAATGTGCGTGCAACTATGCTACCTAGACCTTTTATTCCTCCTGGTATCCGCTGCCTTCCCTTACTGTGGCTTATACGCGTCGGCAACGGCCATCTAGTAGTGCGTCCGCATGAATCTACGCCTGTTCCCTCTTCACCTTAAGCCACGTTCACATTGGCACAGGGTAAAACTAGGTAACACGACCCACTTTCGAAGAGACACCGATCGAGCAAACGTTTCTTAGTAACTCCTTGTTCTTTTTCTTTCGAATCATTTACGAGGGATATTTTCTCCTAGGTACTTGAGCTACCTTCTAGATACTGTCTATGAGGAATTCATATTTATGGAACTTTGTCGTATTATGGACTACATCTAACTGAACATTCATATACTTCATTTTGGTGGCAGACAACTAATTGTTTGAAAGATATTAACAATTAAAGACACTTAGTCTTCAAATTTTTAAGTGCAACTCACTAAGATATGCAAATCGTTAGCTGCTAAAGGCTTGACTGTAAATCTTTCATGTTCATAATCATCATTAGCTCTTTGTATTCCTTAGTTTCGTTTACCTATCACGGCCTTAATTTACAAAATAGATCAAGAAAGGTGTTCTCGATAAAATGTATTGCACCATTGCGGAGTATATTTTTCATTTAATATAAGTAATATATATATGTATATATAGATCCAAGATATATAAGATTGATATATAAGATCCAAGAGACATATAATGTCGAGCCCCACTCGAAGATTTGCATAGGAGTGCAACAGGATAAAATTGTAAGAAATTATGCTATAACTGTTATTAATATTAGTAATTTATAACAAAAATGTCAATACAGTTAATCTGTTGTACTACTGTACTGCATAATGATTTTAGTGAAAAACGTTTCAGATAAAAATTGAATGGTTTTGATGAATATATAATTTCATGTTATTAGTTTCTTTAACCGTTTTAGTGCCACGCAGCGCGATCGCGCTGTTCGCATACTGTGGTGAACCGTGTCGCTATTTTTGATGACGATCGTCAATTTTTGTCGCGAGTCTGTCGAGAGTTTCCTCTCGTAATTACAAATTTTCTTTCAAATAATCGTAAACAACCTGCATAATTAGCTGTCTTTCTTTAACACATTGAGTCCCAAGGTTTATTTTTAACAATATTTAAAAATTGCCTATCAATCTAAAGCGCGAGTGCGCCGAGCGGCATATTTCGACGAAAAAAAAGAGCGGCGCGACCGCGTCGATCGGCATTATTCGCAGATAAATGAAGGAAGCGCTATCGCGCTTCATGGCACAATTCGACATGGATTTTTAAAAACCTCTGGCACTAAAACGGTTAAGAAACATAATTAACATAATTAAAACTCTAAGATTTTTAAATATTAGAATTTTTAAATTTTGAGTTCTAGTAGTTTGGAATTTCAGTCTTTAGGATTTTGAAGCTTGTTTCTAGGACTTTAACATTTTGTAACTCTAAAATTTTTTGTACTTTAAAATTTTGAACTTTGGAACATTTCCGTTCTTAAATCATTGAAGTTACGTTCCTCAAAGCGACTATAATAACTTGGTCCAAAATTGCTGCATATGAGATCTACATTGTTTAAAAAAGACTACATAATGAATTACTTAATTTGTTCCTGTGTCATAAATTTTTCAAAATTTCAATGTATTTCAATTTTTGGAATGTATGCCAAACCTTATTTCACCAGAGAAATTGTGAGTGGTAGTAAATCATAATCAAGGATGTTTATTGTTGTCGAGTAATTTTTAATGATTTTCTTTAAATACTTTTTATTGAAAAGTGATGCTTTAGTTGCCTCTCCCTTAGTTAACCTAAATAATAACGTGAAACCTGGACGCTTAGTGGAACCTATTTTCTGAAATCTGATTACCACGTTAGCTGCCACGTTACTCACCGATGACTCACATTGAACTTTCCGTTCAGGTCGAGTTAGTTACTGACAGTATAAAATATATAAAATTAGAAAATTTATATTTTTTGAAGTTATTACCTAAAATTTATTTAAAATTGACTTATCTTTTATTTATTACGGGATTCTACCATTAATGTATTTAAATATTTCTTTTCATAAAGTTTTAATGGGTTTTATTTTAGGTTACTTGCCAAATTGATTATTGTTAAGAAACCAAGTGTGTTTGTGGATAAAATATAATTTGTGATGAATAATTAGATTTTGATAGATAAGTAACAATGAATATCCATGAATGTACACATTATATCTATTTGATTAGTTACATGTTGTTACTTGTTTCATTAACTGCGCGATGTATCAAATTACTCTTACTAAGTTACTGTAATACAATTGTTTCAGTTACTGGTTTTTATAGATATAAGGAATATAACATTATTGGAAGTATATTGTGCTCATGTAATAAGTTACTGGTTGTACAAGACGAGCAAAGAGTAGTTGTGAAATGAGTGATCAAATTATTATATTTAAGAGTTTTCATCTTAAAAATATGAAATAAATGCGACTTTAATTAATTTAATAATTGATATTGGTATTTTACATATTCTGGAATAAAAGGCGAGTTTGAATATAAATGTACGTTAAGTATTCTATGTTTCACGCCTCTGTTAATGGTTGGACGGACACCTAGTTTCAATTTAAACAACATCATACACGGTATGTGATTGATTTTATATATTTAACCAGTTAAGTGTGTTTGACGACTATATCCGTCATGGAGATGTGGCATGACGACTATATCCGTCATGCGTAAAATTTTGTTACAATTTTTATATTTAAATTGTGATTTTGGCGAAAACTAAATTATATTCATAAATTGTAATATGTTTAAAAAGTTTAGAGGTCAACACGAAATGAAATAAACAAATAAAAAGTGTAAATGATTTGAGATGGATTCATAAATTCTTGAGAATTAACTCGTCGTCGCTTGATTATAGCGACACACACTGGTGCGCGTTTTGCAAAAAGATCGCCACAGTTAACTGGTTAAGATAATAAATAAAAACTATGGACTGACGAATTATTAAACAATTGTTTATTAGTATAATATACTAGTACAATATAGTGTTCGGCTTATATTTAATTTTCATTTATAGTTAAAAAGTAATACATTAAAAGCGAATATATTGTATGCAATAAAAGTTACAATAAAGATCTGTTTTATTCTATCGGTTAAAAAATATGAAACTTGTCGATTGTGTATATTAATTTAGTCACCCACTGTATGTCCTACATTAGAATAATATTAATATTATATTATTGTCAACATTTTTTCAATAGAACTGTTAGGTATCTTCAAGAATACAATTTCACATGTTTCATTCAGGACTTATGTTTAAGTTTTTCTTTTAATTACATGTATTATTGTACAAAAACAATACATTATAACAAAATATGCAATATATTATAAAATAATGTACTGTAAAATAATATTATTTAATATTTTAATATTATAAAATACTGAATATGATTTAATATTACAATATTTTATTTTATCACTTAGACATGGAACTTTTTATTTGTATAGAATAATTTCATCACGCACCATCCGAATATTAGAATAATATTAGCATTCAGATAATGTACGTTGGCGACATTTTTCTATTGGAACCATTCCGTGCCTTCAAGAATGATTACACACATGTATATTTTACTCGAAACGAAGATTTTCAGCACTTGTTATTGCAGATATATTCACGGATATTATGCAGGATATGAGAGCGAAGAGGGTAAAACAAAAATATATTAACCAAAAAGTTAATAATTTATTTGAAGACACACATGCAAAAGAGAACAAGAATTCCGAGCGGTACTGCTTTCCGCGACTGTTCTCTTCAGGAGTGCAAAATACGACTGACGAACGGAATTTTGCAAGTCGCAACATATTTTTGTAAAATAATAGACTACGGTTGACACGACGGCAGGCCGTGTCATTTTTATAACGGTTATATTGTTGAAAAATCGTACATATTACTCCGTTACCTGCACCGTAAGTGATATGTAAGTCTAGTATCAGCCCTTGCATATTACAAATATTACATAATAATATATCAATTTCAAAAAATCGTAATGTAAATCTATGATATTATGTCCTTGTTAGAATAATATAAGGGTTTAACTCTTAACCGCCACCTTTTACGGAAGTATTACACAATGCAAATTATAGTCCCTAAGAGTAAAATAAAACACAGAATGAAACACATACTGTGGCTCCGTCATCAGAATACTAGTTAGCCTAACTAACTGAAATAGTTACCACGGCAGTATCAGTTATGTGATACAAACAACAGAAGGGTGGTATTTTCATGTAATCATCATTTGTTACATGCCAATAATTTGACAAAATTAAACACAAAGTAATAAGAATTGTATTGAATTCAATACATAATAACAGAAAAACTAAAAAAGATCTAAATATGTGTTCGGCTGCAAGTGAAACGACAATTTAAATATGCCTTTCTTCTGTACAAATTCGACAAGTAGTGATATTTGAAATTTTCTGTACTTTGAAAGTAATTGAATTGAATTAAAAGAATTTTAAAAGATTGAATTGTTCTGTAATTGAAAAGTCCAAGATGTCGAGCTACGATATTTTATTTCTGATACTTCAAAAAAATTCTATCTTCAATAAAAGCATTACAGAGACAAACTTATATTTCTTAATCTACTAAAAAGAAAGAAAAAAAAATGTGTTTTTAGAATGGTTGTATTACAGTTATAAAACACTGTGACAAAAATTATAGGATATAATACGTTTCATTGTGATATAACATTAAAGTAAATTTTACTTGAACAATTTTAATATTTAATCAATTATTAACAAATCTTTCAAAAAATATTATAATGAGTGTTTAATGTACAAAACTGACAACATACCAAAATATAGTAACCAAACAAAATTAATACAAGTTCTCTATGAATAGAAAAATTTTAGGCAAAAATTGGCCAAATTTGACTGATGATAACTCCGTGAAAAATCATCGCAAAGATATGCTCTTTTTTTTCATATTAAAGCTTGAGATCTCTACTTTATGACCCTGTAGTTTGATTTTAGATTTGATGCATCACTACCACAATAACACCGTAAATGTCAGGTCATGTTTGCATTATTGAAAATCACAGAGTTTGACGAAATGCATGGACTTGCCACATTTTTTTTTGGTGATACTGTTTACAGCAACATAAAGTACAAACCTTCATCTTTAATTTCCATTATGTTAAAAACCGCTACCATTTTTTCCCGCAAAGATACAGAACTTTATAGAAACCCTTGCATTAATTGCATATACCGCCGGCGTTAGCATTACCCGATATGCACCTCGGAGAGGTTGCTGGACAGATTTTGCACATCATATGGCTCTGACAAGAGCCTTTTTTTGTGTATATTTGTGTGTGAGTATCTGTGTGTGTGTATATTTGAATTGTAATAACGCGTTGTTGAATTACCCCTTGCAGCCGATTACTCATGTTAATGCAAGCCCTAATTTCTTCCTGTGGAATGTCATTCCAAATTTGAGTTAAAACTTGCGACAAGTCTTGCAGATTGACAGGTTGTCTTGTTAAATTTCTATAGGGTTCAAATCTGGAGTTACTGTAGGATGTGAAAGCAATCGAATGGAATTGGGACTGTAAAATTCGAGAATGATTCTCAACGAGGCTTCTCGACGATAATTCATACACACACACAGATACTCACACACAAATACACACAAAAAAAGCTCTTGTCAGAGCCATATGATGTGTAAAATCTGTCCAGCAACCTCTCCGGGGTGCATATCGGGTAATGTTAATGCCGGCGGTATATGCCATAAATGCAAGGGTTTCTTTAAAGTTCTGTATCTTTGCGAGAAAAAATGGTAGCGGTTTTTCACATACTGGAAATTAAAGATGAAGGTTTGTACTTTATGTTGCTGTAAACAGTATCACAAAAAAAAAATGTGGCAGGTTCATGCATTTCATCAAACTTTGTAATTTTCAATAATGCAAACATGACCTTACATTTACGGTGTTATTGTGGTAGTGATGCATCAAACCTAAAATCAAACTGCAGGGTCATAAAGTAGAGATCTCAAGCTTTAATTTAAAAAAAAAGAGCATAACTTTGCGATGATTTTTCACGGAGTTATCATCAGTCGAATTTGGCCAATTTTTGCCTAAAATATTTCTATGGCATATTTCTTTTGAGCAGTGTATTTATGTTCTCAAACACTTTGACTCTCAAATCACCACGTTCCTAAATTCCCGGAATTTCCAGTTTTACACTACAATAGTACAGGGTATTTTCCTACCTGGTTTTAGCTAGGGATTTTTAGAAAACAGAGCAGGAATTACAAAGTGTCAATATCACATACAGTTTGTTTGTTTCCTTTCTCTTCAAAGTAGTTCCATGACGCTCACCCAGGCTTAAAATGGGTGCACGTGCATGTGAAAGTGATATGTATGAGCAGCAGTCGTTCCCAAATGAGAATTTATATACGTAAAAGAAATATCGAAATTTGACTTTATTAGCTCAATCACTAATACAACGTTACTCGATTTACGATACATTTTTTACGCGTCTCTTTTTCACTTAGTAAATTATAAAACTATAAAAGTAACAAGTGTTATTTGATTTTCATAAAACTTATTCAAGTGTTGTAATGAATATCAACAAAACTAAGCGAAAGAGCAAATTAAGAATAACCATCCGAAAAAATTAACATCAACAACGAAAATAATGTCAAACTTTCAAACATTTCAAGAGACGAACATATGTTTGTGCTTATTAAAAAAAAGAGATTGATTGTTTTGAGTTACAGTAGCAATAGTAACACAGAATTAAAGTTACTCTTATTTTCTGAAACGTCATTATTCTTTTATCAAGTTATTTGAAATAAATATATATTTCTGAAACTCTAGCTTTTCCCATATGTTATCTTCTATACCGATAGACTATTTACATGTAACATGAATCTACGTGGATATTACACGTAAATCAAGAGATAGCTGTACGGTACTAAGCAATGTGAACGCGACCTCAAGCTTACGTGCCTCTCTTGGGGGTCCCAGTGGCCAGCGCTACTTTAATTCAGATCAATCAATACAGGAAAATAAAACCGCTGCTGATATTACAGCAGTACTACAAAACAGCAAAATTCCGAAAAACATCAATTCCTGTTAATCTTAGCAATTCCTATTATCCTACCTGACTTTCCTCGATCTCTGTTAGTTTCTTTAGTATCTCTCGCTCTTCCGTTCCCTCTCTTCATCTACCGCTTTTCTGTCTTTTCTCTTTTCATTGGTGATCTTACTCGTCGCGTTGCTCTCCTCCTCCTCCTCCGTTCTCTCATCCCCCTTGATAACGATCTTCCAGCGACCGTGCCGCGCTTGGACTTTTATAAACCCCCTGGCACCTGTCCACCCAAGTAGATAATAACGCTGCCGCGAATCCCGTGCCGCAGCCTGATTGCCTGACTGTTACCTACCCTGGCTGCCTATCTGTCCTTCTCTTTCTGCAACGTGGCGATTCCTCTGCGACCATGGCTGTCTCTAGTCGTCGCCTCTTCCTCTTCTTGAATCAGCCTTTGCTCTTATCCTTTGCATTCGCCTCCTCTCCGACGACGATGAAGGAGAGACCTGGAGAACGCGGTTTCTTCTTGCCGGTCAGCGAGGTTAGGCAACCGCTTCGAGGAATCATTGTCTCCGAATGATTTGACTTGCTGAAGATGATCGCCGCGTCGCGTGGGTCGTCACAAGGACTCTACGGTTGCTTATTACGAACTGTGGCAGTTATGACATTGACCTTGTGCACTTCTGTCGTTCGAAAATAACTGTTACGCGTTTCACGGCTATTGATTACACTGGGTGGCCAAATTATTCTACTCAAAAAAGAAGTTTCATGGTCTTCTCCATCATAACTTTAACCGATGGAATGAAACGGATATTTTTATTGAAATTTTACGTATAGCATATTATTATTATTGTTGTTATATATTAGTTTTGCAGTATAATATATTTTATATTTTGTGAAGGCACGATATTAACTCTGTAGATCGTTCAGAAATAACAGTTATGCTTTTCTCGGATATTGGCTGCAAGGGATGACCAAATTATTATATGCAAGTAAAAAATTCCCTGTTTTATAACTTTAACCGATGGAGTAAAATAGATATTTTTATTTTAATCTTGCAAGATATCATTTTCGCAATATAATATATTATTACTGTTACTACTATTATTATTAATATTATCATTATATTTTCCTTACAGTATAATATGAACCATTTCTTTTGAAAGTGGAGCAAATTTATCTTTTTTATTGTAAGATATTTAATAGTTTGCGTTTATTATCCAATAGTGTTTAAAATATTGTCCGAAAGAAATAAAGATCTGAATAGACTTGCCTAACTTTTAAAATAAACATTTTTTCAATACCATTAATCGTCCAAACTCCTATTGCCCAAATATCATGAACTTTGAATTATTTTCACTATAGACAGTTTACAGATAAAAATACCACATTAAATTTGATCTATTGGAATAATCATCTTGATTTGTTTCAAAAATAAACTTACCCTATTTTCAAAATAAACGGCTCGTGTAATGGTATAATTATTCGGTACAATTTGATTTACACAATTACTCAATTATATAAAATTATCCAATGTTCCTTCCGTACCTTAAATGTCGAGGCATTGGGCCTTTTACCTTACTTGACTTCACAAGCCTTTAGTCAATTTCTTTTTTTAGACATGTTACGGGTAAGAGCGAGCTGAGTTGTTTCGCGCGTGTCACCTGCGCGTTTTATGAGCTCCTGTCATCGACGCGTGTGGCGAGACCGGTCGAATCCATCAAAACCACTAGGGTTCCTTGTCATCGAGCAACCACGAAAAACTACTTCGTGGGCGCTGTAACAACGATGTCGAGGACCCTTTAAGGTCAGTTACGTAACATCAGTTCGCATGATTCAGACGGAAATTGAATAGTGCTCGAAATTCGTGTTTTTATTAGTCTTTAACTGCGACGTACTCTAACAAAAAATCATCAGTGCTATTCAGCATTATTCATGAGTTATCTCATAATGTGTTTTGTTTAAACGAAACATTTTAGCAAGCAAAAATTGAATAAAGTGGAAATAAAGTGAAACAGTTAAACTTTATTAAGAGACGAAAATTATAAAGTTAAGCATAACAAGTACATCTTTTAATATCTTATAGAAGGCATTTTCATCTCTCAAAACCTGCAATATGCACAACAACTATATTATTTCTTAAATTTCATAACACATTTGTTTGAAGTATTTTTTGCAATCTGTTCTTTATGCCCCAATGCTGATGTACAATAAAAATGAATAGACTATAAAAAGTTAATCTTTTAAATTCAAAAGACATAGAGCCAAACAATCATAAGAATTATAAGTATCATAAGAATTATAAATTTTCTTTTTCAAGGAAAAATATAGGATCCTTATAGAAAAACTTTAACCTATTATTTCAACGAACAATCTCTATAGTGACAGTAATTAAAACTTAATTTTCTTACATAAAGTAATTGCACTTAATACACTTGAACATTTGATTTTAAACGTTTACCGAAAGTGAAGATATGCTCGTTTTATAATGAAATAAACATATATATCCTCACACGCGGAAAGTTGAGCAAGCAGTGTTCAATATGGAATATCGGGGACAATTATAAATAAATCTCAAAATGCTTTATTATGATGGTGAAAAACAATTAGATAATTGAACAAAGAAGGCAAATGAACAGATATTTTACATTGTTTGTAATTTATATTGCTATACTAGTTTTTTTCTACGCGACAGGCGCGCGAATGACGCACCTGACGCATCACATTCTTCATGACTCTTATGAAAGCAATGAATACATTGAACTCATTTTTCACCGTTAGTGGCACTTTTATAATTACCACTGTAAGATAAGCATTCTGCACCGTCATCATCACTAGCAGTGTCATTAATATCACTGTTTGATGATTCTTGATACATCGTTTTTAGGACTATGAGTTTGCCGACTGAAACTATAATATCTATTACAATTTTTCCATTTCTCGTTGATTCTATATAAGCTTTCTTGTAAACGATGTTCTATGAAATAATGAATTTATAACATGAGCTAAACCTGATTCAACTTCTACGTGTACAATATCAATATTTATGTAATACTATACAACGTTCTGTATTAACATATTATATTTATGATAGTAAAAATATATTGTAGTAATACTGCATCACGTAGTAATATCACGTAAGGTGAAGTGGGGTAAGTTCGTAAACGGGGCAAGTGCGTATACAGGTTATTTTTATTACAATATGAACGAAATTTCTCCATTTAGTATGTTTGTTTCCTTCTTTTGTTTCACTATATCCCCTTTTATATTTCAGCTAAAAGAATACTTGTTTGTTTAAAAATGGATAACTATAAAACTAAACAATACATTTTAATGCAGTAAAAAGCATTTTATAGCAGATTTGTTAATAATTCTGGTCTTGCCCCATTGTTCATGAAATAAAGTTTCAAAGTATTTTTAACTTCAAGTTACGCTCTTACCCCATTTTCGGGGAAAGTGCAGAGTAGTTGACATTTTAAACAATTTCCTATCAAAATCAAAATGTATAAGGAAAATTAAGGTCCTACTTAATATTAATTAAATAGTAGTAATTGTGCAAAGCGTTCGATATCGACAGCGTTAAGTATTTACATAGCAGACTGAAAATACTTACGTTTAAATACCAATTTTGCAAAAACCAGTCTGCACTTACTCCACTTCACCTTAGTAATACTGCATAGTACTAACGCAAACGTGCACTCATCATATGGATGTTGCAGATATGGAACATGTTCCATATTGGGTACATACAGATTTGGACAAACAAATAAAAATTATACTACAAGAAAAATAAATCTAGCACTAAATCTTTTGAATTATTGTAAAGCAAAAATATTTAATGATAAATTATGTAAACGGTATTATGTAATATTTTTCTAACTTACCTTCACTAAAAATTTGTATATACATAACTCTACTACTAAAAACATCTATAAACTTTCAAATAACTATCACCAAGATGTGAATAGTTCGTTAGCATAATATTACAGTGTTCTATATAAGATACAGTCACCCTATAACTAATACTGATTGTTGCAAAATTATAATCCTCAAAAATTAATTTTGAAGGTATTAAAATTAATTTCGAAATAATTAATACTATTAGATTTCCTGCAGTAAATGTTTACGTGTTCATGACATAGCTTTCTGCATCCTCCCACTTTTTTTATAGAAACAAATCATGTTCGATAATGTATGAATCTTAATGTTTGAAAATTTTATAATATTTTTGTAAAAAGTTAAGTACATATGTAATGAAATGTGACGCCATCGTTAATTCGCAGTTATAGTAATTTTAACGTTCAATATTCTATTTTTTTTCTGTTATTGCATTAAGACATTCTAGTTGCGACGAATGGCGAATCAATGTATGATCATGTAATAAAATTCCTTTAAAGCATACCTGACAACTAGTTGGTACCCTTTATCGTTTATTTGATTAAGAAAAAGGGGAACGGAAGTCTTCGAGCTGGCATGTTTTTGCAACTAGTCGTGCCGCTTAGAACCCCGATCGATGCTGCCCTCCTGTAATATTACATTTTAATCGTGTTCCTTAACGTGCATCGAAAGGAATGCACGTGTGTTTAACATGATCAATTATTCGATTGGGAAATTCTGGAATCGAATGCTACGAATCTATTACGTGTGCTTACAACGAGGTCGCGTTTTATTACGTAACTGCTGTCACAACGAAATGAAACGTGATGCTTGAATTATTAAGATCATGTTTTATTCTATCGCACAGACTTTTACAAGGTACAGACACGCGCAAATTTTATTTGAAATTATAATGAGATTTAGCTGTTCGAAATAATATTTTGTTCCGTTGCTTCGAGTATCGTTATTTGAAAAAGCAGAAAATATTGGTTTATATAAAAATAATTTTTTTGAATTACAATACAATTATACGATTTTATTCTGAAACTAAATTATGGAAATAGAGTATCGTGTTATTTCAAAAAGTCTTAATTTATAAGCAGAGATTTGTGAGGATCGAATAACACATTTATGGTGAAAGCAAATTATTTTTTATTAAAGAATTATTTTCTATTTGAATAATTTTGTAATAATAATTTACTTAGAGAACAATAATTAATGAATAATACTTTATTCGCGGTAAATGAATAATTTTGTGCACAACAAATAATCCTGTCTTGTTGCCTGAAAATTATGAAAGTAGTAGTTTCGCTTACAAGTACGCAGTCCGGGGTACTTTCAAGAAGCGTTTATCAGATTTCTAGATCTGCAAGTCTCAAAGCTCCCAAAATACCTAAGTTTCCGGATTCTTAGGTTCTCAAATCCATATGTCCTTAAATACTGAATTTTTCTTATCCCTAAATTTCAACCTTCATATATTGCAAATTTCTAAATTCCCAAGTATCTATGTCCTCAAACTGGATTTGAAAATTCCTAAATTTTGAACTCTCAAAGAATCCAAACGATAAGTTCCCCAAATACTTATGTTCCCATATTCCAAGATCCCCAGATTTGTAGATCTCTATGTTTCTAGGTGCCAGGTCCCCAACTGACAAAATATCCAAATATCTACATTATCAAATTCCTAGATGTTCAAATCATGTCCCCAAGTTCCTACGTCTAAAAATTGGTAATTTCTAGATTCCAAGAATGTAAACTTCTACATTCCAAACACTCGAAGTCCTCAAATGGTAAATACCTCAAATGGTAATTCTCCAAATATCTACGTTACTAAACTTTAAGATCTCAAAACTTAAAAAACCGTATTCTCAGGTTTCTCAATCTCAGAGTCACTAAATACCTATGTCCTGAAATTCCTAACCTATCCCTAAACGTTCAAATCTCCAAAAACTCAGTGAGTGCGATGTATCCTCCCACTTGGTTGCCGGTAAGTCAGATTTGCTGTTGCAGCGCTGGTGCAGATTTGCGCCGTACAAACAACTAGACAATTAACAACCATGGTAGCACAAGAAAAATCCGATTTGACGGATCCTTGAATGAGCGCGATCAAAGAACGTTAATGACCCGGCGAGAAAAATGAGGAACGCGAAACGTGGGACCCGAGTCCTCGGAAACTATATAATCCACGTGCGTTCGGACACCCTTAATGGTATATCGCGGTGATCGCACGCCGCGATCTTTTACGTTCCGCGGAACGATGAAGTGGCCGCCTCTTTGTAAGAGGGAGGACTAAGCGAGCAAAGATAAAAAGCATCAAGGTCTCCGCGGAATTCTACGAACGTCAAGAACCATTGGCCACATGGGTGTATGACCGTTAACGAGCTCTGTTTCGCTGGCTAAAAGTCTCCCTCATACTTTTTTTTCTCTTTTCTCTTTCTCTCGATTATGATTTCATTCTTTGTCGCCAACCACCTGTACACCTTTGTCCCGCGGTTCGTCCGTTTGCTTTTCAAGAAATCATATGATATCATCGCGACACACGGTGTATTGTCGCATTACAATTTGTCAGATTCCGTCTAATTCTGCAGATGGTTTTGTAATTGAAGCGAGTTCGTCTTGAAAGATTACACTCAGAAGTTGATGGAAACGGAAGATTCTAAGAAATGAACAAGGCTGAGGATAATAGTTACAGAAAACCGGAAATGTGAACGTTGTTAATCAAATGCTGTTTAACTATTAAGTCTGGCATGCGGTAAAAGATACGATACTTAGGCATTTAAGTTACGGAAAGAAGATTAGACAATTTTATCAATTGAATATAATTTTATATGATTGGACAATTATATAAATGACATTCTATTGAACAATTTTACAATCCCATGATAAATTACGTTTATTGTATGATTAAGAATTGAACAATCCAATTGTTGGATTTAATAACTTTGTAAAATATTAAAAATTAAGATAGTCTAGAAACTATTCTATTTTTGACTCAATAACTTTGAGATTATATTTATATACACTAATATTATATATTATACATAAATTAAAGGTTATACATAGAATCAAGCTGAAGAAAGTGAAGAATAAATACAGGAAGTATCCATTTTAGTTACTCTTTCAATCATCAAAATAGAATAATCTTGTAATGTACTCAGAAAAGTGTTACGGCACCGAATAGGCTATAAAATGTTTAATTAATTGCTTTGGCTCCTCGTTATCAATCGAATCGATCCAATTAACGCGAACAGCTTTGAAACATCAATTTGCTAATTGCATAGCTGAAATCTATTCTCCCTGTAACTTTCCTGCCGCCGCGTATCAGGAATTTAGTTGTAGACGTACAGTTAATTACGTTGCTCGAATTACCAGTGTCCCGGTAGTGACTTTGATCCGGGAAAGTTAGCAAGTTGCGTTCCCGTTGTCTCAGTTTCAAGAGACACGTAAGTTTCGAATCTGGTTCGAACATCGAACAACTTCCTACTCGACGTGGATCGTTGGTCCAGTTGTGTCTGCAACATGTCGTTCTCGATCGACGGACGTCTTGAATCGGCGAGTTAAACAGGCCGACTATTCGTCTTTCACGTGGACGAGGTTGTGTAACACCGACAAAATGGTACCCGGAAGGTACACAAGCGAGGAGGGACACGTCGAATGTGTGCACCGCTTTCACTGTCGTTGATCCCCTTTGCCTCGTTTCTGTCTTTCCGCTTTTCCCTTCCATGCTTCTGATCAATGAATCGTGTCCTCACGTTCGTACACGTACTTCTTGATCACGTTATTGGGCAAGAGCAGTATACCTTAACTAGTTAACGGTAGAATATAGTTTGGGTTCTTGGCAGGAATATTGAATAACTGGTAAAACTGAGTACCTAGTAACAACCAGTGGGTCTACAGACCAGGTGCCTCATTTCAATGTGTATCTAAAATTTAGAGTATCTCCTGTAAACATATAGGTACAACAAGAATGAGATGTAGAGATTTTAAACACGATTATTGTTGATTACACATCTGACGTCAATGACAATGAAGTATTGTCGTCAACGATGAGTTATAGAGCATTTAACGCGGTTCCAGTCGATTCTATGTATCAAAAATGATTGAAAACACGATTTTTTATCGATTCGACGACGATTGACTTTGATAATGACATATTCTCGCCGCCAAAATCGATACAACAGATTTAGAGCGTTTCATGAATCTCAAGACCCAAAATTGCGGCCTGTTGCATGGTACAGACAAACAAACAAATGCAGATTAAGTTGCCCAAAGACCTACATTTAGCTATAATATATTTCTGATTAGCAACAAATAACAAAAACGAATAGTGGATGCTAAAATTTCTTAGCTTAATAATAAAGTCTTAATGTTAAAGTCATAAAGTAAAATCAAAGCAATAACGAATATACATGCCGACCGAAGAGCGATGGTCCTATTATTATCAAGTTTGCAAAAAAAAGAAAATAAAAGAAGAAAAGATTACAAGAGTAGTGATTCGTTAGCATAAACTATGTCCAAATAAAGTTTTATATTGATATGTACAATGTCCGGCCATCGAATTAGGACCGTGTACGAAAATTTCACTTTTATGGGCATAATATTAAGTTATATAAATAAATACGATAAGTAGTAAAGTTTCATTTACTAGTCACCGTATGAAGCAACAGGTGCGCGTGGTGCATACGATGATAAAATGTCGCAGATCCATAGAAATTACAAATTACCAAATTTTGATTTTGTAATATGTACTTTAGGAACATACAAATATATAAATATGGATATGTAGGAATGTAACAATACCCTAATATGGTAATGTAGCGATTAGCAATGTAACGATTAGGAAGTTGTAATTGACAATGTGGCTATGTAGAAACGTAAAATATAGAAATGTAGAAATGTAGAAATTTAGAAATTTAGTGAAATAAATATTCAGAAATTTAGAAATGTGTAAATACACAAACGTAGAAATTTAGAAGTACACAAAATATTCAATTTTTAAGTTTCTAAATGTGCAAAATTCGACTAGAAATTTGGTAATTTTCAATTTCCAAATTTTCTTACTTTTCAATTTAAATATTTTCAAATTTTAAAAAATAGACCTTATAATTTGAAATTTAAAAATACGTAGCTTAAAAATTCAACAGAAATATTACATTTTTAAACTATCAAATTTTCAAGTTTACGAATATAGATATTTTTACATTGATATATATTTAACTTAATTAATTGTGGTTAGTAAGCAGAATTAAGCAGTTCAAAATAAATCATTAATGAATATGAGTGAACACTTCACTTTTAGGAATATTAGATACAATACCTTGCACATAGTTGAAAGTTTTATTCGTTTTCAAATATCAACAGAATTTCGAACAAGATAATTTTAATGCAAATCCACGAATGCTGTATTTCATATTTTGCAATAAATGACAAGAAAGTAGTGGATAAATCTATTTTCAGTATAATTTCGATATTATATATCTATTAGACATTAAAAAATTATTCTAATCTATAAGTTATTTATAATAATATTCTTTACAACTTCTCATATTTATGAAAAATATATTGTACGAAAAACAACATTTTTAAAAAACATATTAACATACTCTTTTTATTCCACTTGTTGTATTGTACAAATATTAATTTTAAATATATGAAATTCCATTTCAAATAATCATTTAGTATATTTGACTGCAATTAACATTAACATTAATTAGATATGGTTAAGTAGACTGTTAAGCTACTTAAAAATAAGTGCGGTCATGAAATAAATAATAAAATTTTATTCATAAGCGCGATATTCTCATTTGGGACTATCATCCTCAGAGTTTTCAATATTATCTACTTCATTTATTATATAACATTTTAAATTTAAGTCCCCAATTGGAAACATATAGGGTTAATATCGTTAGAATGAAGCTTAGCACGTTCAAGTATGCGAGAAGCACGAACAAGGTGCAAGCGATTGCACCTTGCGATCGACTTTGCGAGCGTTAAAATGAATTAAGCGTCGAACAGCTGATTATTCTTATAACAATAGAACGTGTTGACGAGCATTTCTTAAAGAAAGACATTCATGAAAAAGAGGATAGAAAGAGAACAGGACTAATCGAGATAGCAAGGAATCGTGACGAACATCAAAGAGAAAGGAGGATTCTACGAGTAAAAGATATTTTTAAGACCACGAAGCAAAAGCATTCTGGGGTAGTTATACGTACTCTGCATACCAGGTTTACAGATAATCGAAATAAACGAAATGTGGTTCTTCGCGAAAAAAGGTACGTCGAAAATATATAATGTGTATTAAATATCTGGCAGTAGGTAATATCGCAGAAAAAATGTAAAGTTACCAAACAAGATCGTCAGATGAGTGATTAAAATTTTAGTTCAAGACATATTTAGTCCTATGATGTCGAAGTGGAATTTGCTTAATGAAAACACTACACTTTACTGTATACATAAAATATATTTAATTTTGGGTTCAAAACTAGTAACCTCAGACTGACCCAAATCATTATTTTATAGACAACAGTAGAACTTCCTTATATGAATATTAATATAATTCATTTTCAATTCATTTCATTATAGATAATGTGATAGTCTTAACCCTCTGCGAACAAACATATATGTTTTAATTGTATGGATAAATAAAATCGTTTGCGTGGTTTTACCGTTTCAAGATTTCAAAAATTTATAAAACACTTATTAAATCCTCTATTATATTATACAATTATTCCTTACGTTAAATATTCAGATCTCTCTCGAATGAAAATTTTCGAAGAAAGTAAAATTTCGTTTGCGACGTCAACGACCCAAATTACCTATTGACGAACATTTTACTTTTTTTCAAATCGTATGCATATTTCCTAATGCATTTATAGCACTTCCAACTATTTTAAACATTTATTTAATGGGACAATATTTAAATATTTTATTGAATGTTTGAAAACACGTCTTTTACAATTCAAGGATGGCAAAGGACTGGTAACAAATCAATTAAACATTAACGGCATTCATACATTTCCAACGATCATTCGTCTCCACTTGCAACACCTTCATTCACTCCATTCACACTTCAAGGAATTATAATAAACATATAATGGATCTTACAAATAATATTAAACCAATAAATGCCTACACATTAATCAATCGTTATTATTTATAGCAAAGTACTGATTCCTGTCAACTTTCGTATTAGTAGCGTGTAGTGTTTCATGAACACTAAGAAACGAAAGAAATGATTATCACCTTTTCCTATCTGTATTTCACGAGGAAGATTTGTCTCGTCTTCTTTTTTTCCGATAAAATTCCCATTACTATTTTTACGAGAAGGGAATGTTGGCCACGTATCAGGCAATTTTCCTGACACCGCATACCCGATCAATATGCACGTTAAGGCGGCGTGCTTGCACGAACTGGGTCAATTTGATTGACGGCAGAAATCTTGCTGGTCGAGAGCGAGAACTTCTGAAGGCGAACGAGCACCATCGCGAACAACAACGAAGAAGATCCTTCGTTTGCGGGACGAATCTTACCACCCAAGGTAATTCACGATTCTTCATGGTACCGGCGGATCCACGGGGAAAAAAGGGGCCCACTGCGAGGAACAGTTAGATCGATAGTGCAGCCGGCGGGCTGCTACGTCATTGACGATCGGCCAGCCACCATTAGAATCTCTACGAACCCAGAGAGAAGTGTGAGAAAGAAGATGAGAAAGACAATTCTGATTCCTGATACTCGGCGGAACAATAGACACGGTGAAGCAGAAACTTTTTTAACTCGATAGTTTCTGCCTATTAAACTAGAACAGTGACCTAAGAAAGAAATTAGGTAAATGTGCAGAGTAAGGAGGCCACCTCCGATTTCAATGACCTTGAAATAGGTTACAAGGTGATTATTCTGAACAACTTTTTCTTATGTGAG
Source organism: Megachile rotundata (assembly GCF_050947335.1). Taxonomy (NCBI): domain Eukaryota; kingdom Metazoa; phylum Arthropoda; class Insecta; order Hymenoptera; family Megachilidae; genus Megachile; species Megachile rotundata. The sequence goes on from NC_134986.1 coordinate 2,274,047, forward strand.
TCGTTTATTTTAAAAGTGGGGCAAATGCATTTCTGAAGTGAATGAATATACCGATAACAATAGATATAACTTTGTATGATTAAAATAAACTGATTTTTTAGCTATTTTATTTATTTATATTTTTATGTATGGGATTTATAGTTAATATTATATTGGAAAACAGCATTAGCAAAATAAAAAAATAATAAGAGAAAAGCAGTCAGGAATGTCAAAGGTTCTTTTAAATATAAACTCCGCTAAATATCTAAAATGTAAATTCTTTGCATCCATAATGTTGGAAATATCCTGTTTTCGAATATCCTTTCACAATCTTTCAATATTTTGGGACGCAACGAAACACTGCAATTGTTAACATGAAATTTGTTATTTATCGAATATACATTTACTTACATAATATTTATATTTCCAAAATACAGTCACTGATTTCAACAAGAAAATAACACTCGAACGGAAATTACAGTTGATAATTTATGTAGTTTTCATGTCATTTTTCTGAGAGTATTTAAAAAACTAGTTATATGTACAGAAAAGAGTTGTTTAGAATTATAATCTTGACAACATGTTTCAAGTTAAATAGTAGATGGCTCACTTATTTTGTGTAATTACCGGTAATTGTTCATGATTGCTTTAATTGTTAGTAAAGTTGTTTAATACGAGGAATTCCTTTGCAGCTTATTGATTCAGCCCAAATAGAAAAATATTTCGAAATGTTGCATCTACTGCTTACAATATTGAAATTACCAAACCGGTCCTCAGATTTCCTATTTTAAATTACAAATTTTGTTCGCGTGATTTCCTTAAAACATGAGGTGATCCTTCTTAATGTATTCAATTTTAAGTTTTATCCTTGATGTATGTAATTTTAATTTTAATGTAAAATCAAAGACGTAGTATACACTGATAGATTAGGTGTTAAATGCACAATTTGCGATGTTATGTACCAGTTTTCTTCTCATATATAAGGATTTAAAAAAAAATGAACGACAAAGAAGCCGCATTACATTTCATTCATAACACAATGGCATATGTCAACTTTTTATATGTGCATTGAGAAATGAAGATAACTTCCGGGTTTCTAAGTGGAATAAATGTAATTTTTGTTACATTCAATATTTAATTTTTATTACACACAGAAAATTGAGCAAATTTACATTTTGAATAACCTTATACAATTATCTTTTCAATATCTTATACAAATATCTTCACATATCTATAAAATAATTGCTTCAAAATCACATCTTTACATGTTCAATAATGAAATTATTTGCTTTTAGCTAATGAAAAGTGTTTTTATTTCAACCCATAATTCTTAGTTATTTAAATTATCATTAAGAATTCAAAGTCGCCTTGCACGAAACTCAGATCTTTGTAAGGTGCCACGACAATTTGTAATCATTAGCAATACCTGTTTGAATTACGTCCTCTCTAATGGTTCTTAATTTTGGAATATCGTTCAAATGGGTCGAGTGATATATGAAATAGGATTCCCTTTCTATAATCGATAAAAGGACGCGCAATAAAACGGATAAAATAAGATTGGGTAGCCTCGGGCCCCCGCTCATATTAATACTCGCTTTAATATCTGCGCCCAACTGATCGTCCAGTGGAGCAGAAAGTCAAGACTTGTGAAGATCTTCGCTAATTTATAATAATTAGAGCCGCACATCTTCGCTCCCCTTCTTCCGTTCTGTCTGTCGTGCCTTCTAATTCTCGGCTGGTGAGCTACGCTAACTCGGTGATTATTTGCTTGCTTCGGGATCTCCTGTAATTTGGTCAAAGTGCCTCCACGCACGAAAGAAGGATCTCCCTCTGTTCTTTGACCGTCTTACACGGCATACGGGAGTGATATTGCGGGAGCTGAAATTTTGTCTCGCTAAGTGCTCACAAAACTCTTCTCATCGTCTTCTCTATTGTAATACTAATTATGCACATTGATATGAATTGGAAAATGTACATCTTACCAAGAAATTAACGTGCAAATAAGATAAATGTGAAAACCTTGAATGTGAAGTGTTCAAACGAATCCTACAAATTGAGAGGGAATTATTCTGCTTACTTAGAACGTTTAAACTAGTCAAAATATAATAGTAAACTGTATTAATCTTAAAAATACACATAAAATATAATTGAACAATATTCTAAAGTTCAATATTTTTAAGCTCATTCCATAACTTAAGCAAGTGAAGAAATACTTTTATTGATGTTGTAATTAATTAATAACACATAATGATTTTAAGAAATAAAGTTGTTTTAAATTTATTAAGTAATGAAGAATTTTAATTAAAGTGAAGTGGGATAAGTTCGTAAACGGGGCAAGTGCGTATACAGGTTATATTTATTACAATATGAGCGAAATTTCTCCATTTAGTATGTTTCTTTCCTTGTTTTGTTTCACTATATCCCCTTTTACATTTGAGCTAAGAGTATTTGTTTGCAGTATAGAGTACTTGCATAATGCAGTAAAAAGCATTTTATAGCTGATTTGTTAATAATTCTGCTCTTGCCCCATTGCACATGAAATAAAGTTTCAAAGTATTTAACTTCAAGTTACGCTCTTACCCCATTTTCGGCAAAAGTGTAGAGTAATTGACATTTTACACAATTTCCTATCAAAATCAAAGTGTACAAGGAAAATTAAGGTCCTAGTTAATATTAATTAAATAGTAGTAATTGTGCAAAACGTTAGACATCGACAGCGTTAAGTATTTACATAGCAGACTGAATATACTTACGTTTAAATACCAACTTTACAAAAACCAGTCTGCACTAACCCCCTTCACCTTAATCTTGCTTTTACTAATTCTGTTCAAATATTGAATTTAAGTACTGTGTTTTTCTATTAATATACGATCATGTTGAATTTACATTAGTACTGATAGTTATCGGATACTTAAGGCACTGATAATTTTCAAAATGAAATTTTATAATATTGTTTTGATATAAATTGTATAACTTTCTGTAATAAATCGCCACGATGTAGAAAAAGAAATGTAAGTAATGATTAATTTTTAAAATCCCTTATGGTTTTTATATCATGTTCTACAATATATAGTGAGTTCATTTTACACTTTAAGTGTATCTCTCAATATTCGTAAACAAAAAAGAACCAGCAGTTTCAAAAACTGCTATAGAACGTATAACGTATGGGCTATTTTATTTATGTGAAACCAACAAATTTAAAACTTTTTTTTTCATTTAAATACACAGGTACTGAAAAACAAAGTGTGTGAAGAGCAAATATCGATTTCGGTAGGGATCTCATCATTTTATTATTAAATTAATCAATTTCAAATGTTTTTAAAGAGAACTTAATTAAAGCATTCAATCATAAATTTGTTAAAAATCGATAACTGTTTAATATTAATTTATTACACCACTTTCATAAATTCTGTTGAAAGTTTGAAATATTAAACAATTTCTGCGACGAATGTAAAAATATATTTTTTCAATCAGGTTGAGGGAAAAGTTAGAATTAAAAATGAAGTGATCACATAATCTGAATGACCACAACTACAGTCTGCTGTATTATACATCACCACTTACCATGTCATTTAATGTTTTTAAAATACCGTTTTTTAGGTCGAAATCACAGTCAGAAGCTATTCGCGAAATCGGTTTACAGGTAACCAAGTGTGTTATGTAAAAGTGGTAGAACGTGTATCAAAAAAGAGAAGCGTCCAAGAATTTGGGTCAAAGAGTGAAAGCAATTTATAAAAAGAATCGGTAATCATACTAATAAAATTGTTAACTTCATTTCGAATATATTCTTAAACTGTGAACGGAAGTTATTATGACTTATTAAATTGATCAAATATTTCATACGTAGGAACGTTTCAGTAATATCAAATGAAAAAACATTTGCAAAGTTTGTAACGGAATATGAATTTTTTAAGTTCTTTGTAGCCAAGAGAAAATAGAAGAGTCAAAGACAAAGAATCAATGTTATTGAAAAACAAAAAAGGCTTTAATAACAATATCTTTAATCAGTCTGACAATTATTGAGTTTAATTTGAAAAGTTTATTAATGAATTGTTATAATTTGTTTTTAATTTCTTTTAAATGTATTATTACTTTTGTTAAGTAGTATTTACGATACACAAGTTTGCACTGTATATACTTAATATAATTTTTCATAACGGTATTAATATTATTATTTATTTACATTGATAAATATATAATTATAATAAATAGGTTGATATGTATGTACATATAAGTTAAATTACTGTGTATTTATATTGCTTGTAGTAAACAGAAGAGGTTAAATTATTTTAGTTTAAACTAAACGTTTAGGCGAATAGAGCTAAACAAAATATATTTACCAGTATTGTTTAGTATAAAAGCGGTATTTTGATAGATTAAGGTGGGGATGAATATCTTATCGAACACCCTAAAAGTATTCTATCCTGATATTTCTTCTAATATCTACTATAGCATCTAACCACTTCTAAATCACTTACCATAGTATTTACAATGTGACATTTTCTATCCTCTTACAAAAAATCTCGATTTTTTTCACACCAGACAGATTACATCATTTGATGCAATCTCGAAAGACTTCTAATCTAATAGATGAGATTTTATTAACACCAAAGAAAAAATTATGTAACATTAAAATCGATAAAGTTGATTTGACTTGAAACCACATTTTAGGATTTTTTCAAGAATGCACAATTTTTTGCAACGAAAAATTTGCATAGACATCTCGATTGTCATGCGACAGTTTTTTTTTACAAATTCTAGAAATTTTTCAACGTTATATAAATAGAACATGGGATGAGAAAACTACATCTGGTCTTACGTTACTTTTTCATAACTTTATGTAGAATCGACTGCTTTTGAACAGCTCCCTGTATCAAGACCTTTGCATGGACACCTCGATTGCTACTGTGTGACTTGTGCTATTATAAGTTCATGGAACTTATCAGCTGTATATATATAATAGATAATCCAGTAAACAACATCGTATACACATCTCCTGGAACACATAAATCATCGATAGAAATCTACACACAAAGGCATATTTCCGGTGGGTAATAGATTCGTGATGCACTTTCACTGCGTCCTCTGTAGCCCTTCCTTGAATCTTCGCGATCAACGAACATCCCGCAGAGAGGGATCGAGTGGCCAGACAAATTAAGTGTTGCCTCGACAACGGGCACGAAACACGCGTCTACGTTAGAATTACATCCACCGATATCGATCTACATCGCGTTTGAATAAGAATCCAAAGGGCGATTTAAGTATTCACTCGCGTCGCGCGACCACGCAGAAAAGGAAATGTTCACTCACGCCTAATACGGTTGGTTCTACTGGTCGATGCTTTTGACTCATTTTGTATCGTGACACTAGTATCACGAGTGTTGTTACTTGAAATAATTCAAAGCCAGTAAGATAGGAGATTAGATAGGGATTAAGAATCACCAGCGATGGAACGAGAATCGAATAGCTGGCGCTAATGAACCTAAGTCGTACAGGAAACGCACATGGTGAGTTTTCAAAGTTCATTGCCATCCATGGCATCGTTAGTCCTCTGGTTAACCTTCACGGATATAAGACAGACGGTACATCACCATGGCGGACTCGCATCCGCCACGTTTGTCATATCTTTATTATTGCCCTCGCTTTAATGTGCTTCCGTGGCGTGTTGCCTTTTCGTCGATCCTTTTTTTTGTGGTAGGCGGGCATTCTCTCAGCAAAATTTTTCGTTCCCTTCGAGGACGTTATTATAGCGCCGTAAAAAAATCGGCCAAAAACCGTGTCGGTAAGTGACGCGGTGTCTCACCGGCTAAATTTCGCGAATGGCTATTCGGTGACTGTGAGAACGTACTGATCGCAATAAAATGGTAGACATATTACTGATACGATATAGTTTTTTGCGCATGAAGAGGTAATGAGGTGGAAAGAATTGATGGCTTACTGTTGAAAGTACGAGAGTGAAAGTGTTTTTGTTTTGCTTCGCGTTAAGTGAGCCAGAAAGATGAACAGCTTTATTTTATTGGTAATTACGCGATGAAAACACATATAGCAAGCGCAATACATTTTTCTGTAGTGATTAGTTCTAAACGCATTTATGAAATTTAGTTGTTTAGTCATTTTTATAGAGAATTAGCTTTAAATGAAGTTATTATTTAATCCGTTATTTGATCTTACTTGATATCGTTTGTCAAGATTTTATTGGGGATGCAAGTATGAGTTGTCTCTTCTGTTCTTGTCGTTTAAATTTGATATATCGAAATTGAAAATACGATTTAAACGTGTTAGCAAATTTTCAGAATTATAAAGGATCAACAAAAGTAAATTTCTGCTAATTAATTATTTGCTGAATTATTTGAATGTGAAGTTATATTGTATGAATAGTAATAGAATAAATGATATAACACTGGTACATTGTATTTGTTCATTATTATATTATTATGGTACATTCGTTACAAATATGTATATTAAACATAAAAAGGTGTTATTTGATATTATGTGTTATTACTTGACAAATTTATTTTCATTGGAAAAAAATAAATTAATCAGTTGTACGATAAATTATTGCTAATTACTTATGATGTATCGTTACATCATTACCTAATCTTAGAATATATAAATGTTGGTAGTTTATAAACATTGTAAAACTACCCATACATCTGAAAAGTTATCTTATTTCCACATTTTATTATCTTAATTATAAAATTTTCAACATTCTTTCTTGAAGAAAAGTACACTTATATTTTGAAGATGAAATAATTATAAAATAAAAAATAAGATATTATTAAAAACAGTATTTTAAAAGTTTACAAAGTGCTTATTTATTAGAAGCAGGCTCCAAGTACACTAAATATTAACCAATAATTCTTTTTTAACCTATACTTGCATAATATTTAATAGTTTCCTAATCTAACATTCCAGTGATATGTATTAGTTTTTATTCAAAATGCTCGATGAATACTGCAATCTAATATTACGTATCTAAAAATGTCACATTTTCACATTTATTTATATTCATGCGTAATAGCAACGTAAACTAGAAAGATAGTGTTAAATAATCACTGTTATTTGCAACACCCTTGCAAAGCCCTACATGTATGTACATTACCGCTCAAAAATTGAAATACGAGAATTAAATTGAATACGAGATATTAGATGTTAGATATTACCGCTTGCTACAAACGAACTAAGCCGAAGCTGTGGAGTGCATAGCGGTGCCACCATTATTTTATCGAGAGAATATAAACATGTCACTAATAATTTATAAATACTTAATACATATCGAAGAATTCTCTGGAGTCGTTCTGCACAATAGAAATAAAACGAAATAGAATTTGAGATTCCTTTAAGATTCAGGGCCGTTCCATTAAATTTTGTATTTCTGGTCAAAAATTTGGTTTCTGCGTAATCATATAATTTGCACATAAACCTTAATTCTACTATGTTCTAATACTTGAAAAAAGATAATAATAATGACGATTCTTATAAACATTCTAAATTCCTTTCGTACAAACTTAAACTATATCTTGCAGATCAAAGCGTCTGGATACTTTTGAGGGGTAGTGTATTACCTAAATGCTACGAGTATAATAAAAATATGAATGGTGCACGAGAGCTAAAGTATTCATTCACAGCTTGTACGACACTGTCGAGGTGCAGAGGGTCTAAGTGTTAGTCGGTCAAGCGAGCGAAAAAAATATAGTTCGAAAGTTCAGGAAGAAAGGAAGGAAGAAGGATGAGAAAAGGAGATCGTGGAAGGGTTTGGCGAAGGGAAACGGGGAGGGCCTGGCCATACCATTACAGAGGAGCCTGCTGAGTGAGATATTACCGCCGTCATAACCTCTAATAACTACACAGAGCCCTTTATAACGCCTCCCAGCGCCTCATTGTACCATGGTGGTAGGCTCCTCTTGTCTCGTACGTAATGTAGATAGGACCCCAGTGAGACCTGTACTTTTAGATGGTACACATTACACGCTGCACCTATTCGCCACCATCGAAAAATCGCGGCAGCGATCGAAATAGGAAAAAGGGCGGTACATGAGAAGGCCTTTTAGAATAGCGGCGGTAACTATACGATCGTCTCGAAGAAGGTAGAAACTTGATTGCGCCATTTTATTCGAGACGTTATTCTGTAAATGGGCGTCACGCGTGTTGGAGTCACCGTAGCGGAACAGTAGTTTGTTCTTTAGCTGAGTCTTTCGGGTGTCTTTGATTCGGAATTATTGTACTGGGTGGTCTAACAATTATTGCCGCCGGAACTGTGCAGATCAGGGGAGATTTTGTGTAGCAAAAATTGCATTGCAGCAATTTAATATCGTAAAGTTTTTGTACTTGAAAATACTTGCCTGAAGGGTTCGAATAATATTAAGATGGTGGGATCTGGTATTCACTTTGTTAATATTTCGGAAATTAGGAAGAAATGCGATACAAATATTACATTTCGTTAATTTCTTCGTCGATATTATGAACAATATTGTTGATTTACACTAACTTTACTGAAGAACGATTTATAATTTTTTAACTCTAGATTTTACATCTACTGTTTGTTTTCTTTTTGATATAACATAAACATAAGCATAACTTTTCTCGTATTTTTTATTTTAGTACTATTAAATGGGAATATGATTTTTGTAAAATAATTGAAAACAATTTTTTGCATAAGTTACAATATACTAAAATTGAAAAATCATATAATAACATTGCAAGTAATAGTTATAATGAGTGTAGGTACGTTTGATAAAAATGCAAGAAAAAGTAATTGTACATGTATGTAGAGATTTTTATCAAATTAATAAAACTTTGTACTATATAAATACTACAATTATAAAAATGAGCTGTTAATTTCAATAAACTATGTATTAAATTAAATACTGATTGAGTATTATATTATATTAATAAATATTAATAATAATTTTAATATGAAATAACTGGTGGTCTATTAGAGTAAACAATCAATTTCAAACTCAGAGTCAGCTATGAGTTGATGAAATAAAAATGCCTTAACACTCACATTATAATAATCGTATAATCGTATACAAATAATACAAAATTGTATAATAATAAATATACTTTACTAATTATAAATATATTTTACACGGTTAAAAATATATAATAATTTAATTGTAAAAAAATACAAATAAATTCGATGAAAATGTTTGACTTCTTCTTTTATATTTTCTGTAAAAACTGATTAAATTTTGTACTAAAGATTTTGTACTAAAATCATTTATAAAAACTATAAATAAATTACATATTGCAGCTTATGACTACAATAAGCATCGAATAATACACAATTGGCACAATTCACATATGTTAAAATGTAAACACTTCGGCTACTATTTGATTCTTCTTCATATTTCACTCTTTTTATTGTATCTACAAAATTAGCATAATGTCATGTGGAAAATTATAACAACAATAATTATGAGTGTACGAATAAGCAATCTATATTAAATTGATAAACTTGATTGGATTTCATGTTGTACTTAAATGACCATCAATTGCCAAAGTCTCCACATTTTAACAAACATGAATTTACATGAAATACCTCTCAACACTAATTTTACCACTGACAAATTGTTTAGAATTTTCAGCAAGCCTTGAGTTTCAAATTGATAACACAAGAGTGAAATATTGTAGTGCAAATTATGTTTACTATCGGCATCCTGATACCATCAAATGGCATCGAACATTTTATGTCGAAATTGATCATTTGATATACAACCTAATAATATTAAAAAAATATCAATGACATAAGAAACTCGGTGACAAATGGCCTTCAAATAAAAAATCATAAATCAAAATATACATCGTGAACAAGACAAGTTTGCCTTGACACAAATTTCTGCATCGTCAAAAATAATAAAAGTAAACAACCTGTATGCCGCATAATTTCATTTGACGACAGTAAAAAGAGACAATAGAAACAAATAGGTATAATTGGACTCGTTTTGCTAGGGTTCAGTATAATGAGAAAGTGAGAATGCTAATCGCATATGGATCACGAGCTGTAACTTGGTCATGTCTCGTCTACCGTATACGATCTTCCATTACACGTTAACTAGATCTGATAATATAATTTATAAGTGGTTAGAAAAATGCAGCACGCAATAATTGTCTGTAAAATGTGCATCAGAGCAGCGAAAGTGATTGAAATAGAATGTAAAGCATGAACAAATCAGTATAAAGGTATGGCAGTCTGTTTTACAAGGATATAGTTCACAACTAATCTCATCAGACTTTAATTAGCTTCTGATCCATAAGCTGTTACCCGGTGCTCGTATCGCGTGATTTCACAATCCGTTGGTAGCACAGGTGCACATCCTGGCCGGTTGATAGAATACCAGGATACAGGTTGGCCGCAACATTTTCTGCGTCTGTATTTCTCGTATTACGTTTTACTCTGTTTTCCCCCTGGTTTCTTTCGCGGCGCGGTGCATCTTGCAACGTCACGAGCGTTTATCCATTTTACGTCATTTGCCATGGCCGCACCGTGAAACTGATACTCCGTAGCATTCATTTCCGCAAGGTTTTGTTGCTACACCGAAGGAAGATGGGCTGGATAGCAAGAAGAACGAATTCGCTGGTCTTTAAGGGGAATTAGAATTGTGATTAATCAGCAACGCGAGCGCACCCTCTTACATCTTCCTTGGTGTCATTATCTGCAGTTTCTCCTGTTTATAGAACCTAGTTTAGACTCTCGTTGTAACTAACAGTTTAACCAGAAAGAAAGATTTTATTGAATCCTTTACCGATTTTTAATCTAAAAATATTTTTTTGTATATTGTTTAAAATCCGAATACAATCAGGAAAAATATCCTTTATAGAATAACGTGAACAAAACTGGAGAAGAAAGCTTTTACAATATTATTACTTTGAAATTAAAAAATTGAGATAGCTACTGCAAGTGCAAATACGATTTAACTCGCGATTAATCAATAACGTTTAGATATAAAAATATATGCGTTAAGTTGCGACTGGTCAACATTTATACGAATATTGGTAGGATTCTTCAATTACAGAAATCACCTTTACTTTTTTAATTTTCCCCTCCTTTTTTCGATACTAAGTTTTTTAGCCTTCCTTGCACGCCTCAGGATTAATTATGTATACTTGATATTCTTAAAATATGAATTTTCAATTAATGGATAGACTACATATCCCTATTATTACTGATTTAATCTCGAAGCACGACGTAGGGTTCTTTCGGAAGATAGTTCACTACAAAGATTGTAGACTAGTTCAAAATGCTGGGTTAGGATCAGAGAAAAAACGAAAATTACGATATATAAATGCGTTTATTTAAAACGTGTGACAGAATGGTCGCTGAAACTTACTTGACGTCACATAGTTTTATGCGATATTTACTCCACTCTATCGATCGAACATATCAATGAGGTATGCAGATTGTTCACTCAATACAGCGGGTTGAGTCAACGGCCCAACTGAACTGTTTTTTGGAAAATCCCTACGTAACTAAATAAATGTTTACATTATAAAACAAATTTGTAATATATCGAAATCATCTTCAAACCTGATATGTGCTGGTGACTACTACTCCGTAACTGTAAATTCATTACACTATGACCATTTAACTGTCAGTAGCTTTTAACATGATCATTTAACTGCCCGTCCCAATGACAGCTGCCCGATAACTGTCAGAAATGGTACGCTATTAATAATTCTTAGAAATCTCATTAAGAGTTCGAGTAGTAATTGCAATATAGTATATTTCTGGCATAAAATGACAAATATTTCGCAAAGTATTGACATTTCAATGACCTTGAATGAATTGGGTTGCATTAAAGGACAAAATGTAATTGCACTTATCAGGTGTACTGGTTCACCCATATAAAAAATAAGACTGTAGAAAATTAGGACTTATTATATTGTATAACTTTTTCTTCTATCATTTTTTCCTATTTTTACTTAAAAAAGAGCAATAACCTGTTCCAGTGCCCAGAATCAGCCTGTAGAATATAGATGCCATAGATTACATGATTTATTTATAGTTCGCAGACCTCAGTACATCATAAAAGCATGAACATCCGCAGTCTAGTTATCACTTTCGATAGATCAGACAGAAAGTTTATCATCGACAAGGCTAAAATTTCCATCCTGAATCATCTTGCGCTATTTCTACACTATTCTTTTATTTACTGAGCCATCACCATTCTTATCAGATATGCTTCTGGTATTTGTACTGCATTTCAACTTTACAAAAATAAAAAAGTATAATTGTACAGAAATACATCATCTCGTTGCTCATCTTCAAATGAAAATAAGTAATAAAAAATGTAATCAAACGTAATAATCTACTTAATATAAAATTTTATACGTTAATATAAAATGTTGATGTACAGCACGTGCTTTACATGTTATAAACGATGTTTCTTTTGATAGTAGCAGAAATTATCTTTCATAGAAAAATTTAACATTATATCCATTCTCCAATTTACACGGCATTTTGTTTATACGATTTTACATGGTTTTTAAAATACTGGGTTTAAAAGAAAAATTCTGGTTTAAGTGAACAATATTAATGAAGAATAGAATTTTCATACTTTTTATTTTTTTGTTATGTACTTATTATAGTATACTTATCAATAGATTTATGCCTATTTTCCGATTAAAATAAGATTAAACACCATTCAATTTGAACTATTTCTGCTTGTTTAATTAACGATAATTTCGATTTACACGGTCTTCTGAAGAATGTATCGTGAGTGTAAATCGGGGATTAGGTATACTTATTGATGAAGACGATAGAAAAAATTGTTGTATATACATCAAACTATCAATAAATTTCCTGTAGATACTAACTTACTGTAATATATCATAAAATTAAAAGAGTGACTTACCTTACTTTCTTACAATCATTTTATTTCACAGAAGCTGAAGCTATATTGTATAACATATATTACATATTACGTTATTAAAATATCTCGTAAGTTAAATATAATAATTCTTCAATTTTTAAGTACATTCACCACACTAAAACCTCTTACAATAATACTACTCTGATCTAATATACATTTATCACAGAAGTTATAAGGAATTAATTATGTATAAAATTTTGTTTTTCACGCAACATTATTCTGCATGCACATTTCTCGTTAACACAACGAAAAAGGCGGAATATTTCGAATGATCATGTGATCAAGATAGGACACCTGATAAACATTTTCTAATACCAGGCTTAGAAAAATTCTGTCAACCATCAAGATAGCTTAGAGGTTAAAATAGTTGTCTGACAATCGCGAAATCCGAATCTAAACCTTGCACTTTGAAGTAATCCGATTTGTCGATTCTGTTCGTTGGTTAGATAGCATTAGGTTACCCGTTACGGAGACCTTAGTTTGAACTCAAAATTCGGATCACTACTGATTTATTAACTGTTTCTTTGACTTATGTATACATATTTCTTGGTGCTCGATACATGGGCGACAAAGCCGTGAATTTACTTGCCAATCTAAGCCAATATGTATACTAAACGATTAAGGACATACCGAGAGCATTTACTTGCATTTGCGTAGTGTTCATACTCGATATTCGTGTTCGTTTGTTATAAATTCATCCTAATACAGAAATGATTTAATAATAATGAATTAAAGTATAAGAAATATATTAAAGTTTGAGTAAATTAAAATTTAACAAATATATTAAAATAAAATATAAGTAAATTAAAGTATAATAAATGTATTAAATTACAAGTAAATTGAAGTTAATATATGTATTATAGTTTAAGCGAATGAAGTATAATAGCGGGTAACGTATTTTATGGACTTTCTCACGTATACTGAAAATATATTTATCATAATTGATACGATTTCTCCGACAAAATTACACAATCTTAGCATAATAAAACAAATCACATTTCTCTAAAAACGTCTTATAACGTCGGGAGCATTTATACACCTATTTCTAGTAATTTTATTCATGAGTGTAGACGCTGCTGGCATTCTTTCATGCTTTCCACTCTTTTGCATTCTTTTATCAGGAAGGAAATGCCGAAGGATATATCGTGAGGATACGTTTTACTTTGTTTCCTTCGCCAAGCTGTTGGCTTTATTACGATGAAATTGATATTCTAAAATATCGTGCCCGTCTGAGGCACGATGATTATTTATAAATACGCGATGTATCATAGATTATTGCAGCCAGTTCGCGTGATACCGCACGTTTTGTTGCACCTGTTTTAATTTCGCCAGCGCTGGCAACGTTATCGTTGGCGATGGCTCAGAGATATGCAAATTTTATCTTTGAACGCAAGCTAGCAAAAAGTTTAAGGCTTGAAGAGAGCAATAGAGTTATGAATCTTTGATCCTCTTCGTTTTGTTTAAATAATTATTTATTATTCTACCATTTCTGTTGGGTGATGAAGAAACCAAAAACAACAGAGTGCATTTTTTTTCGACTAGGAATTCGAGAATTTTTGTCATTTGGTAAATTTGAAAATTGAGACGTTGCGAATTTGCAAATTTAAAAATTTCGGAATTTGGAAGTTTGATAATTTGAAAATTTGAGATTTTGGTAGTACGCTAATTTAGAAGTCAGGTAATTTGTAGATTTGTAGATTTCGAAATTTGGGGATTTTGTGGTTTGATAAACTCGAAATTTTCTGATTTCGGAATTTGTACATTATAAAATTTGAAAACTTGGGGATTTGTAGTTTGGGCAATTTGGGAACTTGGGAGGAATTTATAAATTTGAATATTTGAGATTTTGATAATTTAATACTTCGAAACTTTGAAGGTAGAATACTTGACAATTTGATAATTTGTAAGTTTGAATATTTGAAAATTTAATACCTTATAAGTTTCAATATTTGATAACTTCAGTCGTATGATATTATACAATTTTCACTAATATATAATAAAATTGCAAATCTGTCATATGTTAAAATCAATCAATAAATTCCAACGTATCGAACCAACAGATACGCGGTCAGAATCACTTGTATTTATATGGTCACAATTAAAGCGACTGGCAGTTATCGGACGGCAGTCAATGAGACTAGCAATTATATGATCATAGTTAATGCGTCTGGCACTTTTACGATCATAATTCAAGGAACTGGCAGTTATTGGAAGCAATCAATGACACATTAGGTTTGAATATGACAATTTTGAATATATTATAGATTTGTTTGATAATTTAATAATTATTAGCTAATCATTTATATTTAACGTATAAAACATTCTTATTGTATAACAAATATTATCTTGTACAATATACGAAAAGGGTCTAGATCTTAGGTTTAGAACATTTTAAATGAGTAAATACGCTACAATTCATTATTAACTATACAGGGAATACTAACAACTTTAGTGTTGTAAAATATTAGGAAAAAATAAATGAAAGATGAGTGATTTCTGAATGTGAAAAAACTGTCATGCGGGTATTAGCACTTTGTTAGTAACTACGAGTTAATTCGTGTTTTCATACCCAAACGCTGTTGACTTACCGCGAGTTAATTCATGTTGTTACTTATATCAGTTATTCAAATTTTTAAACTTAAAGTATCATAGAATACTGCAAAAGCTTTCTTCATCATGTTCAACCGTGTCCCATTTATTCTTGGAAAAATTGCTTCTTTTAATATTTGGATTTTTATAAGTTCTAGTATTACAAATATGTCAATCATATAGTTACGTAGAAGATATATCGAAGATATACAGAATGTTATATTTAATGCGACGCAATAGTCTTCATCCACCTGCAGCTACCTTATAAAAAAAGGTTTAGAAGAAGAAGTGCATGGCATAGAGGCTGATATATGATACATAGAAATTTTCGTACGAATTAATTACATATAAATAAAATATATTTAGATTAATATCTTAGATTTCACTTTCGTATTCAATCCCGAATGATAGCCAATGACACGACTATTTACTGATCGTCAATGTGTTAGTAACTGCTGATTATATGATTTTTGTCGCAAATGACTTACGTCCGGTCCTGTCGTGTGGTGGACGCGAATCTCCTGTTTCCATGTTTACTTCCGTGAAAAGCTGCAAACGCGTGTCCCCTTTCGTAGCACCGAACTCGAACGCGCATGATAGGTGTAATGATGTTATTTTCTTGTAGCAGTAACTCCGTGGCGGCACAAAAAGGTGGGCCCCCACGGCAGTTACATGTCTGTAGCAGTCCGCATACCTAACTCGTTCGACTTTAACCCCCTACGTGTAGCTGGTCTGTACACATTCCGTATTCTCTTGCCGGTCGGCGTGCCGTTACCGTAGTTACACACCTGGACGCCATTTGTAAAGGGGGTTTTCGCTTTTTATTTTTGCGTGGGTAGGCTAGATCGAAGCCACCGGTGGAATCCTCGTCAAGGTAAGCCGACGACGAGGCGGCAGGCCAACCACCAACCAGCCCCTTCCTTTTGCTGCTCGTTATTACGTCGCTGGGCTTTGCGTAGTCTGACTTTTTTTGACCGCTGAAAGAGCCGATAATTAAAGACAGGCAAGAATGCGCGGTGCACAAAGGGACAGCCAACCAGCGTGCGGTACACCGGCCTTGTCGGGTGTGAAGGACACCTCGAAAGGGATGTGCCTGATTCGGTACAAGTATCGTGTGAAACTGCTCATTTGCGGCTCTTCAAATTCGAATATCCTTGTTTTTCGAACACTGCAGTGATATTAACACGTTTAATTAGTTGCGAAATGATATTGACTTAGCTGGTTTCTTCGCTTCCACTAGGAGTTGCCATGAAAATAAATAAACCAGTTGTAAACGTTGATCTGTAAAGGACACGCATTTCATTCATGTTTGACTGATTCGGAAGACGAAAGATGAGTGTTAACTTATTGCTGAACTTTTATCTTTTCTCACTGTTGACAGCAGTTTATGAAAAGTTGAAGTCTTTTCAAATACTTTAAATAAATGATATTAATAGTTATCATGGTTATTTATTTCCTTTTTTCAATAGCAGTATGAATTATTTAGATGTTCTGCTTAAGTGAGACATTCTATTTTGAAATTTATTTCAAATCTTAAAAATACTCTAAATAATGTATGTAAGCAGTATCGAATTGCTATCAGTGCAATTCTTATATTCGAAATACAATTTCATTTTCTAATTTTTCTGCAGCCATTGTACGTCTACGTATGCAATAATTGATTGATTGATTTATTTATTATACGAATAAACATGTTCTTTGATAAATACAATTAACTATGAATTTAATATATGAAGAATACACAGAATTTCTAAAATTATTCAAATTGTCGCAAATAAAGTTGAAATAATCACATATAATGTCACATGACATGCAAATTCTGTCGATTGTACTATATGCCATATAATATTCCGTGAATATCTGTAAAAAAAAATCGTATAATATCTGATATTCTCAAATGTTACATGTAATTTTGTGGCACCCTTGGCACCACATACGCCATTGCCTTTTCTGTTTTCTAAAATTCTGTTTCCTGTTTTCTATCTTCTTTAGCTTTACGTTCTCTAATTGTTTTCGCTTTCTATGGGGTCTCGCCGGTGCCTGGTCAGTGTCAACGCTCAAGCCTTTGCGAACCTCTTCCCTTTCTGTTTTATGATTCTCTTCCGCTATACCTCTCCTTTTTCGAACTCTTCAACGGTTTTTCTGGATTTTCGCACTTTCTATATTTTCCCTCTTTCTAAACTGTTTCTTTCTTCTTTTACTGATGAGTTTTCGAGGAGAGGTTTTAACCAGCGACGAATCAGTCCGTCAGAGTTGTTAGTATATCTTATACCGTTTTTCCTACTCGTACGCATTTAATAAACACGTGTGGAACGCAACTTAGTCTCGATTATTGTGTTAACCTTTATGGGATTCCCACAATTTAATTAATAGAATAAGTTCATAATAATCAATGAAACTAAATATTTTGTAAATAAACACTATGTCAAGTATGTCAATGTATTTGTCTTTTTTGCAATGCCATTAAATAAATGAATAATTAATCTTAAGCGTAGGGAAGTATTAAAACTGTCGTTCTTTGCATATGTAACGGTGTGGATTCAGAATGATTCTTCGAATTTGCTGGCATAATATCCTCATCGAAATTCGTCGGTGGGCCATAATCAATAAAAATCGAGCGATCGGCGTATTCTCTTTTAATTACAGAACAACGCGCGACTTTTTTCCGGTATCTCGTTCCCCAAAGGAACCTTTTAGGCTGTCGGTAGGTATGCTGATGGTCTGCACGCTAATACGACTGTCGGCTGGCAGAATCGTGACTAAACGCATTTCGATCGAGCCACGATCTGAAAGCAAGATATTGGAAGCGACATCCACGGGGATGAGGCGTTCGATCAGCCCGAACATCGTGTACTACGTTCACGGATTGAGACGTAAGAGTCGAAAGGGTGGTCGGGGTCAAATGTCGTTCTGTACAAAGGACAAGCCGCGACTTGAAGACGATGGACTTGGACCGAAACATGTGATCGATGATATTGGGTTGAGTCATAAATAACTTCTGTTTTTTTCTCCTCTACGTTTGCTATTGTCTAACACATCTTAACCATCCGCAGATAAATACACTTCCTCACGTTGTGCAAGTAAGTCTTAGGGCTCGAAGAAGCCCTAGTAATTAACAATCGAGATGGAATTTTGTTAATAATAACATTTCTGCATATTTTAAAAATAAGTAACATGAGACCGACGATGAAATACGGTGGTGGAGGCTTGATGGTATGGGGCTGCATTTTTAGTGCTGGAATAGGTAGGCTGGTTTTTATTAAAGGTATTATGGACAAGAACAAACATTGAGATATATTAATAAAAAATTTATTAAAAAGTGCAATGATATGGGTATACACGACAGTTTTAAGTTCTACCGGGATAACGATCCGAAACACAAATCGAGAATAGTTCAGGAATATTTATTATATACTTGTCCGAAAGTGCTCCATCCTCCATCACAATCACCAGATTTAAGTCCAATTGAAAATCTATAGGACTTATTGGATCGTAATGTTAAGAACACCCCTATAGGAACAAAAGACGAATTAAAAAATGCGACTGACGGAAGAGTGGAAACGCATTACTCAAAATTATTTAAATAAAATAATTTCAAACATGCCAACATGTTTGTAACACGTCATGTGACAAAAGGGATGTCCCAAAAAATATTAAATTAATATTAAAATTATAACTTTGTTGTTACATACACTCTAAGTAAGAAAAAACTTTATGTAATATTAAGTGTCCGAATATTTTTTCGACATCAATATCGGGTCTAATTTCGTTTATAATTTATTATATGGAAAACAATAAAAAATAAAGTATTTAATTTTGCATATTTGTAAACTAGAATATGTGCTCTAACTCATTACAGATCAGAAAATTCGATAATCACATTGCAAGTAAGTACATAAACGTTTAATTTCGCAAATACCATAGTGTCCGAATATTAAATCGAGTAACTGTATATTATATTGGATTATTCTGTTATATGTATGATGGAATGAACTAATTTCATTGCTTAAAAAGAAAAAAATTTATAATATAGTGAATGTACAGAAGTAATAATCATTAACAAATTTCGATTAGGTTGAAATTAGTGAATTTTCTATGTAATAGTATATTATACAGTAGTATCCATGACTACATAAAAGTAGGTAATACTCTAAACATTAACATGATGAAATTACATACACTTTATATATTTTTCATTACTTGTCTGTTAATAAATAAATAATAGGTAATAATAATAATGATAATATATTTGTGAAGCAAGTACTTAATGGATTTTTCGAGCTCCATTCTCGAAACGAGGTAATTTATTGTGTTCCAGGTTGTGCCATGATCTCACATGAAAGTGTTTCTGTCGTTGGCTGACCCTACGACCAACTCATGAGATAAAAGTGATGAATATGGGAAGATAATTTTACCGACTTTTTAATTCCGTCTATTTTTTTGCAGTTACTTAGCTGTTTAGGATCCCATTGATGTTAAGTTTCTTATTTGATTCTTGTATTTGCTATCTCACGTTAGAGATTAATTGCTCGCCTTACGATTAACTTTACAACTGCATCTAATAAAGCTACATAGCGTTAGGCGTTATTTGAATACTTAATAACAAATATTATTTATGAGGGAATGCGAGCATGGGTGAACGTGCGAGTGAAAGAGTGCAAGAGAGTATACCTTAAAGTATATGAGAGAGAGAGAGTACGAATGAATGCGGGTGGGTACGTGTGCGTGTGCAAAAGAATGCGTAAAAATGACAAAAGAAGACGTATGTAAAGACGTATTCCTGTAAAGACGTATTGCGCAATTCCTCTTAATTCATTGTTCATTATATTAAATTCAATATTTATTAGAAGCCGAGCCATTTTTAATTCGACCATCCCTCGATCCATTCCATTTATACTTTTGAATTTAAAATTATTTCAAGTTTAAAATTTTTACGCTTTATTTTGTAACTCGTCAAATTTTGCTTCGCAGCAATAACAAATAAAAATATGTAAGATTTATACGGTATTGAAATTGTACTAAATAGGATAGGTGGTAGGAGAACCTCTGGTAGGACAATAATATATAAACGGAGTGAGGAATGTGAGCGGGGACAGTCGAACAGTCGAAGTTAGCAAATTTAGAAGAAGCGAGCGTGCGAACGAAAGAAAGTAATAAAGTCGGCGAGCGTGTTGATAAACGGAGTACAGATTTTTGTTTGTATATTTACCTATTGTAATAGTTAAATAAAAAACTGTGAGAAGTTCTTTTATTTTTGCATAAACCTTACAAATATATTTTTTATTTTGAGTTTAATATGATTTCAAGTTTGTTAAAATTTATTCATAAAATCCTATTTTACATCAATGTCAAAATTCAGTCGAAAGTTAAGTTTTATCTTGAGATACCATTTTTTTTAAAACTCCTACGTAATCTGATAGGATTTAATAAATGCAGACAAAATATAATGATTTTGAACAAAACCATAATTATTTTTCGCTATATTGAAGAAAATCTTACTAAATTTGTTAATTTAAGTTTTGCGCTTTCATTCGTTACTTGTTACATGAATAACATCAAAAATCGACATTGAATATATACTCTTGTAATATCAACAAAAATGAAAAACTTATTATTGGAAATATACATGTATACTTTAACGATCATTGATTGTGCAAAAGGTAACTTAAACTATAATTATATTGAATTCTTGTCTTTAACTATGCTTTAGTCATGATTCCTATCCTTTTTAGGACCATTTTATTTAACGCATCAGTGTAACCAAAATTTCAAACAAACGCTACTTACAATTAGTAAAATCTATAGATAGTAAATTATTCAGCAAAACTTCTAAAAGTTGCGATGTGATGACTGATATTAGTTTAATGTGTTTACATAACATCTGATATTTAATTTTAGTTTTACTTTAGTTTTGACTTATCGTATATTTGAGTGTCCAGAAACGTCACTTTACAGACTACAGAGTTTGATTGCTATTGCGTAATATGCAAACAACGTACAGTAGACATATTATTTTTTCCATTAAAGAAAGAAGTATGGTCTGTGACGGACAAGTATCCAATTGACTACTGGCAGTGATCGTGTTAAAAACGAATTATACAAATTTATAGTACGAAACATCAAAGTTTACTTATTGGTTTACAGAACACAATTCAAACAAGTGCCTAGATGGGTGCGTTTAATCTACGAGCACGTGAGTATTTACCTCCAACTTCACAGCTTTGAATGACACAGTAAAGGCGCCTCAATGAATAAAATTGTGGCGACAAGGAAAGTTCCGAGTGGTAAGCGAGATCTGGATTTTGTCAGAGACTTTTTGACCCGCCGAGTCAATAGAGTCATTAAGTTGTAAATACATTAGTCAAAAAAATTAAGGGAACAGAAAAATTCCTTAAATTTTTAGGTCATTTTCAAATTGCTCTGCTTCCGTTGAAATTCATCACAGAAGACATCCAGAATAGTTATTTCGAAGCTTCAAGTCTCTAGTTTTCGACCCTTTATCTCAAAAATTTTTTGATCCTATTATCATTAACAAAACATACAAAAAATCGCGATGAAAAAATTTTAGAATTTTTTTTCTTTTTTTTAAGGTTTGTACAGACATAGAAAAATTTTTTTGATTAATACCACTTCTAGACTGCTGTTCCCTGTTCCCTCCCCTATAATTTGCACGTCCATGAATTTCGTTTCGGCGATCGGTCGCAAAGTTATGAGCTACCAAAGTCGAAATGACGCTTTTTCCTTTGATAGTCATTATCTCATGAACCCACCAACGAGCAGAAATTGTAAATACGGTTCCAGAAAGCGGAGAATGTACTCTTTAAGATGGGTATATCAGTTTTTAACCGACTTCGAAAAAGGAGGAGGTTATTCAATTCGATCAGTATATTTTTTTTTTTTTTTTTTTTTTTTTTTTTTTTTTTCTATGTGTGCTCGCCGATTACGCCTAGCTGGATGGACCGATCGGAACGAAACCTTTTGCATCTGGTAGGTTCTGACTCCCCATTGGTACCATTAGCAAAAAATTTTTCATTTTTTAATTGCAAAGTATTGTTATTGCAAAAAAACCGGCAACTTTTGAAATAAAGTTTTCTCGATTTTAGTGCGCTTTTAATATCTTATCGCGGACATGATTCTGAACAATTTTGTTCATATACAAATTTCGCGGAAAGGTTTAGTTTTCGAGATATTAGCGAAAAATTGTTGAAAAGTTTTGAAATCAACTTTGGACGATTTTCATGTCTTTTTAATATGTTATCAGGGACACGATTCTGAACAACTTTTTCCTTATCCACAATTAAGGGGAAGCTTTAGTTTTCGAGTTATTAGCAAAAAACTATTGTTACTAATATAATATATTGAATTCTACGTACATATGCCTCCGTGTCTCTGGTGGTGTATGAGTCAACATGCAGTCGCCGATTTTCTACTGTTTCTACAAACACGTCTTGCCGGCCGATAAAAAGTGTGAAATAAAATAATTTTTAGAAAAAAAATACGCCGACTTCGAAATGCACTAAAAAGTATAAAATAATTTCTATTTCCTAATGAAGTTATTTCTATTTCATTCAATCATACAATTACGTAACAGATATGAATGAAACCTATTTACTCGTTAGGCAGTATATTAAATACATTTCAACCTTTTCGGAGGCGGCGCAAAATTAAATAACATATTCAAAATAATCTTTTAATTTTGCGCCGCCTCCGAAAAGGTTGAAATGTATTTAATATAATACCTAACGAGTAAATAGGTTTCATTCATATCTGTTACGTAATTGTATGATTGAATGAAATAGAAATAACTTCATTAGGAAATAGAAATTATTTTATACTTTTTAGTGCATTTCGAAGTCGACGTATTTTTTTTCTAAAAATTATTTTATTGATTAAATGTTCTTTTTTCATGCTTAATATTGATGTAAAAAAAACGGCGTTTTTCCCTCAAATTACAAAAGTTATGGTATCTTTGTAAATAAGTATTACAATGATTATGCCTAGGTTTTTTTTTAAGCTCATATTGCCCACAAAATGTATGCGAAGTTTCAAATAGCTCCGATTCTTTGTTCCCTATGAACCGATGGATCAAACTTTGAAATTTGAACGAAAAGAGTTAAGGAAACGTCATTACTACTCCGATTCACGACTAATACGTTTGTTGGGTAAAAAAGTTTCTGTCCCTACATTTACCGGTACTATTGCTGAATTTTTAAAGAATGCTTTGGTCTGAGAAGGTCGGATTTACGCTTCCTCTTGTGTGTGTGAGTTCGTGTGTATGTGTGCCGTGTATATGCAGGTATATGAACGTGGGAGCGCGCAGGTATGTGCGCCTACAGCAATATCTGCGCGGGTGAGTGTAATTTTGTTTTTTCAATAAAAATTCGAGGACTTGTAAATTTAATATCGAGTATTACCACCGCGGTTGTTAATTACATCTTGCAAACGGTCACGCATATTAATGCATGGCCGTATCATGGCTTGGGAAATTTGGTTCCAAATTCGAAGAAGCGCATTTTCCAGCGGACGTAAATTCCGTAAATGCGGATAGTCCGTTCGCAATCGACGCCCCATCATATCCCAAAAGTGTTCAATTGGATTGAGATCTGATACACTACCACATCCAGCAATGAGCCCAGATGAGAACATAAATCAAATGTGGCTATTTATTTCCGAAAATAAACAATTGTGAATTATTGAAACAGAATAATGTTTACAACTCTGTAACAAAATAATTCACACGTGTATATGAATTTTTATGTTTATATTTCCTGCACAATTTTAAGGTAAGTCTCACATGCTATGACAAGTGTACAAAAGTATCCACATTTTTATATGTAGACTATGCTCCAGTTTTTTTACCACTAAACTTTATTCAAGTATTCTACTCGTAATAGTAAAACAAGAATGTTATATGCATATAGGATTTCATAAAAATACAAAATGACAATGGTCTGTTTTGTTGTTCGACATTTGTGGAGTTTAAGGTTTGTCCATATAACTTTACTAGTATAAGGTGAAGTGGGGTAAGTTCGTAAATGGGACAAGTACGTGTATAGGCTATTTTTATTACAATATGAGCGAAATTTCCCCATTTAGTATGTTTCTTTCCTTGTTTTGTTTCACTATATCTCCTTTTATAT
The DNA here is from genome assembly GCF_050947335.1 of Megachile rotundata. NCBI lineage: Eukaryota > Metazoa > Arthropoda > Insecta > Hymenoptera > Megachilidae > Megachile > Megachile rotundata. The sequence goes on from NC_134986.1 coordinate 2,298,630, forward strand.
TTCAGCTAAGAGTACTTGTTTGCAGTATAGAGTACTTGTATAATGCAGTAAAAAGCATTTTATAGCACATTTGTTAATAATTCTGCTCTTGCCCCATTGCGCATGAAATAAAGTTTCAAAGTATTTTTAACTTCAAGTTACGCTCTTATCCCATTTTTGGGGAAAGTGCAGAATAGTTGACATTTTAAACAATTTCCTATCAAAATCAAAATGTACAAGGAAAATTAAGGTCCTAGTTATCATTAATTAAATAGTAGTAAATGTGCAAGGCGTTCGATATCGACAGTGTTAAGTACTTAAATAGCAGACTGAAAATACCTACGTTTAAATACCAACTTTACAAAAACCAGTCTACACTTACCCATTCACCTTATTTTAAAAATAAAAATGAAAAGAAATAGTAATATGTACGTAGTCTTTTGACTGCATCATTAAACGTTATTAAAAGAAGATATGAAAGTCGCCAATTATCTCTACGTGATATTGAAGGAGAAAATTGTTTGTTATCATTTTGTATTCCTCATAATTTTTCGATAAAAATTTAACAGCCTATGTTTATAACATTCTTTCATTATTTTTATTTATGGAACATGCATACAAAGTTTTACGTACAAAACTGGAACACATTGTATGTGGCACCGAAAAACATAGCATGCAAAATTATTTTGTATTTTTGTTATAACTTTTCAATAAATTGTTTAAAACCCTTTATTAATAAAACATTTCGTTCTTATTTTTCCGTACGGAATGTTTTGGCAAAGTTTCGCGGTAAAAAATTGGGATACATATATATTATATTATTTATTGTCGTAAATATGACATTAATTCTCTTTCTGTTCTTATTTTTAGAAGTGCTGTATAAATAATCTATACTTTATTCATTCAGACCGATTTCGATCTCCTTCTCCACGTTGTTATGTCAAACGTTTCGACTTCGTCGTCCTTGTAGAGCACGTTATCAACACACACAGATTTATCGCAGTAGCTATCCGCACATGACTCGATCAGAGAAAGTGTAGCGGAGAACGACATTCACGAACATTTAGCTCACGCCATCGAAAGATTTACTTCCATGTTCTTAGATTACGTCGCTTGTTTGTTTTCAAAGCTATAGATACACAGAATCGAGTACTGCTGGATTCCCTAGGGAAAATGGCGAAAGCCCATACGAGGGCGTGGAGCATGGATGTGTAAATAGTACGTACTTGTTGGCAGTGATCTTTTAATTTGAATATTTTTAGATTTTTAAATTTGGAAATGTAGTATTCCTAAATTTTTTAAATACCATGGTGCTAAATTATCAAATTATCAAATTATCAAATTATCCAATTGTTAAATTATCAAATTATCCAATTACTAAATCATCAAATTATCAAATTATCAAATTGTAAAATTACCAAGTTATCAAATTATCAAATTGTCACATAATGAATTTATCGAGTGAAAAAGTTATAAAATTACCAATTCAAGGAATTTTTTAAATGCAGGGTATCGAAAGGTATTATGGTACCAAATTACGAAGTTACCACATTGTCATATGACCAATTCACCAAAATTGGTTTCGTTTCAAAAATTCCGAAATATCGAAATATCGAAACATCGAAATATTAAAATACACAAATCCCAAATTACAAAATTAACAAATTATCGGTAATTAAATTAGCAAATTAGTAATTTACTAAATCACTACATTACCAAATTACCAAATTACTGAGCCACGAATGTATCAAAACTACAAAACTACGAAAATGACAGACTACTAAATCACCAAACCATAAAAATTACTAACTTACTAAAATATAGAAATATCAAAAAATACTAGTATACTAAAATATTAAATCATCAAATTTCTAAACTTGAGACTTTGAAATTGTTATCGTACATAACAGTACCTGTAATCTTTTCGATGGACACAATCTACCCATCGGGATGGTTACAACGACAATATAACGATCATTGAGTACTTCTGCGAAAGCAATCATTATAACATTCAAAATTGTGGTATAAAATATTTCTAGGGATTTCATTCTTATTAATACCATAATTTAGCACAGTTTTATATATTGATTTATAAAACTTTTAATCTAAGCAGATGAGAAGATACTTTAAATCTTTGTCATAAGGTGAAGTGGGGTAAGTGCAAACTGGTTTTTGTAAAGTTAGCATTTAAACGTAAGTATTTTCAGTCTGCTATGTAAATACTTTACGCTCTCGATATCGAACATTTTGCACATTTACTACTATTTAATTAATATTAACTGGGACCTTCATTTTCTTTGAACATTTTGATTTTGATAGGAAATTGTGTAAAATGTCAACTGCTCTACACTTTCGCCGAAAATGGGGTAAGAGCGTAACTTGAAGTTAAATACTTTGAAACTTTATTTCATGTGCAATGGGGCAAGAGCAGAATTATTAACAAATCAGCTATAAAATGCTTTTTACTGCATTATGCAAGTACTCTATACTGCAAACAAGTACTCTTAGCTGAAATGTGAAAAGGGATATAGTGAAACAAAACAAGAAAACAAACATACTAAATGGAGAAATTTCGCTCATATTGTAATAAAAATACTTGCTCCGTTTACGAACTTAACCCACTTCACCTTACTTTTCTATATTAGTATAATATATTTATCAATAATTTGTACGAAGTAATCATTCCTGATTTCCCTAACATTAAATTTCACCAATTACGCTTAGTAACGAAAAAGTATCGATAACATTCTGTATCATCTTATAACAATGAACAATAAGTGTTCAATCGGATATCCATCAAGATAAATCGCAACAGCTTTCGACAAAAAGAAAAGTGAAATCATCCTGTCATACGCGTCCATGCCATTAACTAATCCGATAAAATGGCCGGACAGTTCAACCGGCTGATTATAGAATAAGCTTGGCTGATTTAATACCTGCCCTTCACAGTGTACTCGGCTGGGTCTTTTGCATATAAATATCTGAACCATCCTACTCTCGAGTAATCCTCGAACAAACTAACTACTCATTGCTAGATTTACACTTGTGTGCAAACTATGCTCCTCTAGATTAAGGAAAAGTGTAAAAGAAGGATATAACTATTGTTTTTATTCTTCATGAAAGAATAACAGGGTTATGTTATATTTCCCCTAGGTGCACATATGATATTCTCGTATGTTAGATTTCAAGTTATCGAATAAAAGCTTCTGTTTTTATTCTTACTCTTTTTATAAAAGCATATTCGCATTAAGTGCACGTTCGAGTATTACGAAGGATTCTTTGGACACGAAACACATTTTTTTTATACTTTTTAAATTTGTTAATTTTATTAAAACCAAATGAACAATTTATCGCAGACTTTTAGACTTTCAGTTGTTTGAATTTTCAAATTCTTAAATACTGAACCCTACGAAAATTCAAATTGCACTTAACAAATACTTAAATTCCAAAATGTTAAAATCTTCAAATTCTTCGTTTCTCTGAATTCCGACATTTTTGTATTATCATATTTTCAGTTACACAAATTGCAGAATTTTCAATTTCTTAAATTTTTAAGTTTTCAAGTTCTCAAATTCCTAAATTCCTAAATTCCTAAATTCCTAAATTCCTAAATTCACAAATTCTCAAATTTCCAAGCTTATAAATCGCCCGATGAATTTCATAAATTTGTAAAATATTTCGATTAAATAATGTAACTTTTAATCATATTTTTCTTGTAAAACGCACAAATTAACACATAAGAAACATATGTAAAAAATAATATAAAATGTATTTGATAATCTTCTTTACGTTTGACAAAGCTGCTAAATTAAAAGCAGAGAAAGATAATCATAAATACTTTTATATATTAAAATGATAAAAACGACAATTAAAAAGAAATGCATTTATTTGAAACATGTATTCGTTAGACACAGCGCGACCACATATATTACAAATACTCGCGCGTTTAAGGGTTAAGTGGAGAACACATTTACAGTGGAAGAACGCATTCACCCGAAGAATGCCAGATTTGTTCTTGAGAGCGCAAGACAGTTGGATTAAACTTGAAAACTATCGACGCTGTTGCAGCAGCCGCATTCAAGCAACGTGCACATTATCCGCGAAAAAAGAGGAACCATTTAATTTCTCGCTCGTGCGGCTTAATTAGTCATAGGCGAACGAGACGTAGTTGCAAAGCGAACCATTCGACAGCAGGTTATCCTATAGATCTGTCACATCTGTCATACGGACGCATTGAACTGACGCAACGAGGCATCGAACAATTGTACACGGAACACCCACTGTGTCTCTCGGTTACATCATCGCAGTACCAGCCTACCGGTCCCCAAGTGTCTCGAACTTCCAACCGCGTCGTTTCTAGCACAGCGACACGCTTGGACGTATACGATTACGCGTCCTCATATTCCATTAAACCAGCCAGCGGACTGAAAGTGAAAATTACATGTCCGGTTTAAACGCGCGGCTTTCCTTGTTCGTTTACGAGATCGGACGGTAGCGAGGCCATTTAAAGATGTCCGTCTTCCAGCGATAGTATACTAAAATACCATATAAGGAGAAGCAACTTATCTGTGTGTATGAAACTAATGGATCTACAGACAGGTGATTCGCGCGAATTCCAATATGTATTAAAAATTTGGAGTAACTACTGTAAATATATAAGTAAAATAAAAATGAAATGAAGAGATTTTTTAAAGCTCTAATTGTAAGTGATTAAACGTGCTTGAAACTATCGACAAAAATATTTAGGAATTAAGTTAGATATAACTTGAGTTATAACTAGGTATTTAAGTATTGTTAATATTTAACAAATTAAGAATTTGTCTTAACTTTCTTTCAACCAGTATATTTCTATACGTATCTAACCTCTAAATTCTCATTAGAGTTGTGACTAGTGAGTGTTGAAAATGTAGTGGGTGGAATAAGGCCATTCCTTGCCTGCGGACAAATTGATGTGACTTCATTTTATTTCTAACTATAGCAGTGCAGTTATGGAAGCTTACTATTTCATTGAAGGAATACATTATATTAATATATGCGAGGTAGGTAAATCAAGAGACTCAATTTCACTTACAAAAGACTCAACTTCATGCTCAAAATTGCTCAGAACTAATGTTCGTAGTTCCAGAAAACAGATATTTAGAAATAACTTAGGAATTATATGATTTAATTAATTTAAATAAACTTTTTAAAAATGTTCTATTTAAATTTCGCATAAAATAAAATTGCTCTCTCTATACAATTATTCCGCAAATGAAAATAATAAACTGGTTGAAATAATTCGTTATTTTAAATTGTCATTTTTATGAAAGTTCAAATGTATCTCCAGCCTGTCGTAAGCTTTCAACAAGGTCAAGAAATTTCTGTTGGTTAAGAAATATTGAATAGAGTCGGACATACTCTGTATGTCGGAATACTAAATATTTTCAGCGGAATATTACTGAAAGAGAACTTTCAGATCTATTTGTGAGTATTCGTTAACACATAGAGAGTACAGCACCAAGTTCAAGGTCGTCTCATTCGAAATCGAAATATAGAGAGACGAATGCAGGGTTGAATTCTCAATGTACCCTACCATTTCAGTCACCGCCATCGCTACCGCAGATATCATCATCATTATCGTCGTCTTTCGTCGTTATTATCATCATCATCATCATCTCGAAAACTCTACTTGGTTGTTAGCTTGGTTCCACCAGTTTAGTCGTCACCCATTTACGCGTACCAATCATACGAGACTAACAGAGAACTCTCTCCTGATCTAGCAGAGAACACTTTGACCCGTGATGTTTTCAAACTCGAGCGTACACCGGACGTGAAATTCACGATGTCATAAATCACACACGTTCTTGAGCTGCTGTTTAGAAGCTGATCAGACAGGTGCTATCACGAGTAGCTATATTAGCTGCCTTTTGAAACAGCATGCATAGGTAGGGAACAGTTCTATTACGTAGAAAGTGATTGTTGTTTAAATAACGTAATTAATGTACGTTACGAGGCGTATTTATTATAACTCATCAAACGACTGTCAGTTTAAACTGTCTTATTACAAATGACAAATAAATGTTGTAAAGTTACACAGAAATTTTAGTGTGCGTTTAAAATTATGAGTCATACGATATAAAAAACAGTGGTCAAGTTGTTTTTTTACTCATTTTTAGGAGATGATTCACGATTTTTAGTAGACTGAAGGAGCAAAAGAGATGATTTCCTTACTAGTAGAAGGAGAACAAGGTACCAAAGAACAAATTTAGCTTCCAGTGTGAAAGTATAAAAACTAAGGTGGGAGAAACATTCCACTCTTCGGTTTTTAGAGATTTTAAGAGATTTGTTAGAGGATGGGTTAAAAATTTGAAAACTTAGGAATTTCATGATTTTTATAAATTATAATTTAGGGATTTATATATACTAAACACAGAATTGCCAAGATACATGTTAAAATTGTAAAAAATTAAAAGTAGTTAAAAATAATTAATTTCAAGAAGTTTTGAAATTGTTGATATATCTAATATCATATTTTAATTTTGTAACTGTTATCAAAAATCGGAAAATAAATTTTCACAGAAATTTATTTAAAAGCACTGGTTATATTAATAATATTTAATTCTCTATTTTAAGTTCTGAGTTTTTGAAAACTTATTCAATTTTTCTGTCTGAAAAATATAAACATAACATTTTTTTTATGAAAATCGTATAAAATTATGAATGTTGATGAATTTTTCGAAAAATGACACCACTGTGTTTCGCCTTCTTTTTTGAAAATTCTATCTATACCAAACAACATTAAGCATCTGTGGTATTTCAACTTTTTTATACATAATTATTCCTGTTCTTGCATGTAGGCTGTTTCGGTGCTATTCCCTTGTACTACCTCACGAAATACATATATACTTATCACGATTGAATCTTCAGCAATTATCGCGATCACGTTGAAGACAAAAATAAGCGTGTTTTCACGCGAGGAAATGGTTGCTTACTTCGCATAGTCGTCACTTCTCGTGAATTAAAATCTTTAGATAAACTTAAAAGTACTTTTCCTATCTGTATAACGACATAAAGCTAAAGCGGTCAGGCGCTACAAAATTCAAATGAAATTTGCACAATTAATATTATAATGCTCTATTAACAAAATAATAGATATGTATCATAAAATGGGGAATATAAACATATCCCAATACAAAAATTTAGATATACAAATATTTGAAAATACAGAAATTAGCAATTGTAATAATTTAGGAATATAAATATTCTTTTATGTAAAAATGAAGTGATGTATAGAAATTAGAGAATATAGATTTGGAAATACAATAAACATTTGGAAAAACAGAAATTTGAAAATATAAGTTTTTCCTGATGAAGAAACAATTAACAAAAATTAAGTTGAACGATAGTCCAAGAAATTCAAATTGGACGACACAAATCTTGCAGATGAATAAGGAAAAAGTCGACCATTAAATTTCGCCGACCAGACATTTTTGGCTATAAAAGATGAAAACTTGACAATCAGAATGTTTCCCGGAGACTTCAATGTGGACCATTCAATAAAATAAACTGTGTTCACAAATTATTCGTGAAAACCTGAACAATCAATTTAAAAAATCGTAACCATAATGTATAAACGCTACAATTTTCTAGTACGCGAGATAACCCGTTTAACCTGATAATCTGCAGTAAACTCTTATTATATTACCACAGATGTATCAGATGTAATAGAACAACCCAATATAGTTGCTTAGACATGAGCAACTCATACACAGATCAGCTCCGATAAGATTATTTCTTTGGAGGAGAAGCGTTAGAGAGACTATACACCAAAGCACTTAACCCTTTACTATACGATTTATTTGTCGGTGCGTCAATCAGCATTAACTATCCACTGCTACAATGTTAAAACAAATAAAGGAAGCTATACGTTATGTCCATAATATATCCAGCGAACCTTGAGTATGCAAATTATAATTGGACTTAAACTTCAAATAGAAGCATATTAAGAATTCGAGTAAGATTTATCATAATTGAACTGCTAGTGCGTCACAAGCCAGACTCGTCAATCAGAACTGACTATCCACTGTTGCAATATTAAAACAAATAAAGAGGGTTAAAATGTTATTACTTTGTATGCAGTCAATCTTGACTATGCAAATTGTAATTGGAAATTTCAAATTGGAGTGTATTCAAAATTTAAATACGAGTTATCACGTTTGAACTGTGAGCGTGTCACGAGTCAGACTCTTGAAAGTACAGCAAGGGGTTAATAGCAATTAATTTGTAATCATTCAGTCGAGTATGGTTTGGTTGTGATGAACAGCTGCGGCTAAGAAAACACTTTGTCTTTCAGGTAGACAATGTTTTATGAAATGGTCTATCTTTAAAGGCCCGAAGGTCGGGAATTATGTATTTATCCTATCGTACTAACCGCAAAATCAAGTAACAAACTACGACTGCGACAATACAATATACAACAACCTAGTATTTATTATATCGTAATAACAGTAACATGTGGTAATAAACTACGACCAGCAGAGTACATGCGATATGTTGATTAAGCAGTAACAGATAATTTTTGTTTCTTCCGTTTTTCATATAAAATTATTTTTCTTATTGGATAGCAATGGACCACGTTGTAACGACCCAACAGTTCCCCATAATCACGCTAAGCAGCAACCCTGTTCTGTTAACATGGCACGTTCGATGTGGAACACTCGTCCACTCTTCATCAACTAGATCCCCTGCACGTAAATCGACTTTAAAGCTCAATTATTTATATACTCCATCGCTGTTGATTCAGCCGTGCGATGATTACGCCAATCATAATACGGCTCACCTCGCTAAGAGTCGACATTGTGATTGGTCTGCATGGATCCAGTTAACTACTCGTAGAATTCAAGTAAAATAGAAAGAAGAGTCGGATCCTCAATCACCCTATAATTGTACTCTGTCTGTTCTGCCGCAACACCCTTGATACTTCGTGATACACAATTTTCTCTTCTTAGGCCGCTTATGCGTGCATGTTGTCCGGTTAGTGATCCTTCAGCTCGCGTACTTTCGTGTTAACAACCGTATTTATTAAGATGGCACGCATGTCTTGGGTACTGGACCCTCAGAATATGTCTTTTTCGCATGCCGCTTTATATTGGATGCATGATAACATTATTAAAAGATCGAGTAATTTTTAACGACTTGTCGAATACAAAAGGTGGATGGGTTACCTCAAGGTTTCAATGTTCGCGATTATGCGGAGAGAAGATTAATTTCCATTTCGATCGTTTTTACTTCGCACGCCATTGCTTTGAATAGTGATTCCAATTTGTGTACCTTAAGCTTAATACATACTTGAGTTACAACTTTTAAATAATCAAATGTTTTAATCAAAATTATTTGTGTAATTTGTACTCTTTATATATTGGATATGTTATTTTAAGATAAGTTAATGAAATTTCAATAGTTTTGGAATATCTGGAGATTATGTAGGTATATACATATTTATAGTTATAAATATATTACTTAGAAATATGTTAAGCCTGAATAACATAACATATTATTGAATCGTGGTATTATTGCTTTCGACAATATGCTATTTAGGTTATTAATATTTTTAAAAGGTGAAAGTAAAAAATATCGTTAAAAATGTTACTCAGAAGAATTTAAAAAATAAGGAAAAAGGACTGAAATGGAAGGTAAATAATTAATTATTGCAAAAGAATTCAGCTTGAAATTACCTGTTGGGTAAATGTAACCGATTATAATCACTGCGCTGGTTTGATCATTTGTGCAATTATCGTGATTCTTCTTATTTTTAAGTTACTAGTTCGTAGTAATGAAGGGAAGTATGAATATATATCAATCATAAGATTATATATAATTATTTGTAGTATAACCAAGCAAATTAGATCTAATTAATTTTTTATAAAGTGAAAGATTATTTTTTATAGTTCACCGTATTGACTAACTGATACGTAATAACGTATCAATTTGTATGCATATTCCATTGTTTAAAGTGTAAGGTAAAACTGGTTATCTTTTACTTTCTCATGGTTCTACTTTCTATCATTTCTACTTTAAAAAATGAAATATTTATTAACAAATTAGATACAGTAGTCAAATGTTATTATATTGTACGAAGTACTTGCTTGCTGATGCAATCGATTATTTAATTTATAATAGAAACTATACACTTACAATCACGTCAAAAAAATTGTGGAGTAAAGCCATGTGATGCTTTAGTTATGATAAGTAATGTTTCACAAACGCTCAAATATTATAACAATTATAATAATAGTTTATTGAATGTGTGTATAAATTTTTTAATGTTAAAGTTGTAAATAGATATAATTTAAGTATATTTAAATTTTAGATATAAATATTAATTTTAAGCACTAAAATGCAAAATTATATTAAATTTCATGAATTTACATTATTTATATAGTTCTTTATTTTAAATGTACAAGATCCGTAATATTAAATTTCCAATTAATTAAAACTGGCACCAAATGTAATCAAAAGTGATGTACAGTTAGTTACAAAAACGTAAGAAAAATGTCTTCTAGTATTCCTAAATTTGTTTATAGTCAAATATCTACTTCATCTGATGATATATTGAATTTTAACATTAATATATTATAAAGTTTATTTAAATTTATATTTATTTCACGTATAATTTTAAAAATAAACACATTGCAAATTATGTAAAGTTTTTTACTTTGTTCTTCAAAAACATTTCAATTATAAAAAATTACACATTCCTCACATAAAAAATTCGAATTATGAATATTTACTATCAAACAAAAATTTTTTATGGTACGATTGTAAGATTTTTCTCATTTCAAGAAATTGCTGACCATTTTAATCATTGACTCGTGGATTATAAATATTCATACGTTTTTAACACTGAAATGTATAAATAGTATGCATAAAAAATGAAATAATTTATTCAACACGTGTAAAATATGCAAAACATTTGATTTAAGGTAATGCTTTAAATTGTCTGGAAAAGTAAAATATTTTTGTGTGAAGTTGAAATCATAAGATCAGAAATAATCTGAAATTTTCGTGTTGAAATATCTTTTTTCGATAATTCTTCATTCAAAATATGTAAAAAATTTCAATTTTCAAAAGGTCTGAATCATATTAAAATGAGATCAGATTAACACACTCGAGTCAAGAAATTTCTGTAAAACTAATTATATTTAAATATTGTGTTTATTACTCGTCTATTTTATGCTTTTTACAAATTTTATTTGTCAACATTCGCTTTAATTGAAACAAATTAGTCCAATCCCAATGTGCTCCAATTAATCACAATCCATTGCAAAAACAATTTCGAGTATCAATTCCATTAAATAATTAATTGATTCGTGAAATCACGATTCTATTTCACGCGCCCTAATAATTCCAGCAGCCACTGCAAACATTAATAGACTATACGCGGGTGATCACATTTCAACATCCAATCAAACTATTCAAATCGCCCCATGTAGCAACATATCTTCGAATGATTAAAACCCACAAACCCATAGTCGCAAGTCCCAGATCCATAAAATGATCTCTTCGGCGATGTTTCAATCCCTCGACCATCCATTCCCAAGCGAGAACGCATGATCCAAGATCGAGTCATCCTTCGCATCCACCTCCGTGTGCAGCTCGAACAAGCGAATCGAGGTGGAAGAAGCGATCGTTACCACCCTCGCACCAGGAGGCTCGCGCCAAGTATAGCGTTGTCCGTGGACCGAATCAGCGACGGCACCGATCGGAGACCCGACTCGTTCTACCGTATGCCGGGGCATCGAGGATGCCTTCAAGTTGTGCAGCTTTTTGGTGGGGAACCTTGACCGAGTGACGTTCACCAGCAGCAGGCAGGAGCAGCAACATGGTAGAGCAGAAGCAGCGAGCAGTAATAGCAACATCAGCGCCGGCTGTACCATACTAGCGTGCTCCTCAGGACGCGTGTATACCTGTTAACGTCCGCGTATGTCCGCTCGCTGCCTCTCCATTCGTCCGTGGCGCGTTCATCCGTCCGTCCGTCCGTCCGTGCCTTCTCTCCTGCCTGTCTCTCTGTCGGGGCCTGAGCCCGGTGGGATAGGACGGGTCCCTGGTGGAAGGAGTAGTAAGCGGCCTACGCAGTTTCAAGCTGGGCCCCAGCTTTTATTAGTTCTTCGGCGCTCGGCGGAGAACGGTGCGTGCCGGAGTGGTAGTCAGCTAGAGAGTGCGTTCAGATCCGGGGAATCAGTTAACGTAGCAGTGCGAATGAATCGTCAAAGTGACAGTTGGGGTCAGCAGAGAGTCGAGAGTTAATCTGCTTCGTGAAATCGGCGGATCCTCTTCCGATAGCAGGGAAACGGTGTGTGTGCGTTAGGCCGATAGTGACTTCGAGGGGAAGTGACTCGAGACAAATTATTTTGGGAATTTTTGGCGCGAGGAAGAATATCGAAAGCACTGATCTAATGGATGATCGATGATAATCGTTCTGGTGACGTCGCATCGGATCAGAATCGGGTGCAAGGTGTTCGTCTCACCGGTCCCACGGGACGAGACACCCGGTTGCCCCGGTGGCAGTGACAGTTGCTGTACGTGAGAGTGTTTTGTTCGGTTTAACCACGAGCCGAGTTTCTCCTCCGTCTTCTTACAGCTCTGGTACAAACGGAGGATATCCTTAAACAGAGTATAGCAGACGCATTACCGATCGGAATGCTACTGTGCCAGTGAAGGTAAATTGAATTCTGAAGTTTGACCGATACTTTATGAGGCTTACACATTCGACTTTTGCTAATACGCGTCAATCTCGTTGACTGATGTTCCGTCGTCGATTGACTCGTTGACAACGCGAAACCGTGGGAACATCTTGTAACACGCTTCGAGGAGATTCGCTTTTAAGGTTTCCTCTTTGAGGGAAGAAGATCATCGAGATCGAAACGTCTGTTACGGCGCAATAACAAGAATCGATCAAGGCTACCAGTGCTGTTTCAGACGGAGTGTAGTGCAGCGTAACGTCGATAGATTAGTGTTACATAAAAGCTGCGAGTTGTATCGTGTGCTTGCACTTAGTGCTCAAGAAAATTTCAGTTTTACACGTTCGTTAGTTAATCAATTGTGCGGAGTTGAACACGTGAAATCTGCTCGTAGGAAGCAGATTATCGTCCCTCAAAGAGTGAACAGAAAGATAAGCTCCTCGTAAGTGTCGATCTTGGGAATGATGCAGAATAGAGTACACCTCAGTGATTTCAATGATCTTCTTTTATATTATGATGCTTATGATCTCGAATACAGTGAGTGATCAGATTGTTATGAACCTTGCAAATAATTCCTTATTTAAATCTATACACAATTAAAATTTCGAGTACATTTAAAACGAAACTTTTTATGTTATGAACATAAAAGTGTTAGAACGTTGTTAATAATATATAGGATATTTACGTCAATTTTAATCAAAATTTTACTATATTTTACAACGAACGTGATAGGACATATGAATTTTTCTAGGATTTCTTGTCTATAGGATAAGAAATATTTTTCAAGTTTCTTTTAGTAAAAGACGAACAGTTTCGAAAATCGTTGCTCTTTTAACATAATAACTTAGTACATTTTTAAACAGAATACTTGAAAGAATCGAGTAAGGAAACTAAGCAGCTGCATACAAAAATCAGAGATAATCTGTGTTTCTCAGAAAATGTAAAAGATTTACGTCGTTTATCGTCAGAGCTATAAAAAAACTCGTTTATTTTTTATTCCATTAGTTATCATTTACGCCAGCAACGTTGGCTAACGTTGACTCTAACTCTGAGTATGAGGAAAATTTTTTTACGTACGCAATTAAAGATACATTTGTACATCGTCAGTATCGAATTACATTACTATAAATGAACGAATATATAATATACCAATTTATCATAAATAGTGTTTTGCTATACAGATATGAAATAAGACGGCGTTGCTAATGAATCAATATTTAAATAATTTCTTTATTCAGGCATAAAAAAAATATCAAAAGCGGAATATTTTGTTATAAATGAAAACACACAATGATTTGATTAGCTTCTGTTTCATACTAGAAGTAATTTTTATTTTGATGACAATACGGCTTGAACTAAATATTTTCTACTTCTAGAGATAATAGAGCACTATGAAACGTTAACCTAACGACATATTGACGCTACTGAGAATTTTCTTAATTTATTTTTAATAAATCTTATCTACATTATAGCTTTATTTTTACGATTCTATTTATATTATTTACAATGAACTGCGATCTCAAATGTCTAATACGAATGGTTTTAATTAAAAATGTAAAAAAATTCTTCATCATGCAGATAATAGATTGTTGTGGAATTTCAAAGCATTATATATGGGTCACCGTACAAATTATGTCAGATGTAACTGTAATTTTAATATTAGTTATAATTTTGATTTCTTTATATAAGAATTTGTGGAAGGTTAACTTTGTAGCTTTATTCTCTAAATTACTATCATGATTTTCTGAAATTTCTAGTACTATAATTTTTCTTGCTCCGTTCAGAAATGTTAATCTTTGAAACAAATTTAATATGTATACTATTGTATAAATCGCTTATGACGATGTAAGTGAAAAATTTTTAAACAATATTCACTTTTTGATGGTATGAGAAATTACCTTTATTTAGTAATTGAGAAATTCATTCATTGAAAATATTGAAAAACTAACGATATAAATATTGTAACAAAACAACATATTTTCAATTATATCGAAGTTAATAGGTTTATCGTCACGTCACCCATATATGAATGACGCATAAGTTTATATGTGAGTTATTTACTTGAGTTATCTCTTCAAAATACTTGATTTACTCACTTATCAAAAACATTTTTAGTTACCTATTGATAAATAATATTATTAAACACTTTAAGGTATATCTAGTAATAGTAACTAAATATCATCAGAACAATCAACCAGGTGTGTTGAGAACAAAATTATCATTAATTAGATCTTTTGACAGAGGTAACGTGAACGTTCAAAGAAAACCAGCGATGTGTCTTCAAAGCTGAAAACAAACACTGGCATGTGATGTGCATGATACAACATAAATACGATATAAAACTATTTACAATATAAAATTATTTAAAAAATGAATTTCTGTAAAAAGTCAATAAAAAACTTTAATGCACTATAAAATTATTTAGAAAATTTCTATAAAAATTGCATATAAAATTCTTTAGAAAGTGAATTTTTATAACGCACATAAATATCAATGGAGAATCAGTGTACCATATTCTGCATAGTTACCACGATTTTTTGTGTAAGATATTGTAAAACAAATGAACAAATCACTTTCATATGAAGTCATAATTATCAGGACTATAAAGTAGGGACGGTCTGATATGTCGTATTCGTACGATTCGAGTATTTTGTTTGTCGAAGAGAGACTCCGATCGAAAAGGAAACGACTTTCAACGAACACGTGCGATTTACTCTCGAGTCAGGTCGGATCTCGTCGATGATAGGGAAACCAGAAATACAGAGGGAAGAGCAATATCATCGTTAACACGTTGACTGCTACAGTGAAAACGGATATACGCGGCAAGACGCTGACTGCTACAGTAGAAATAGTCGTGTTTAATACGACACATTAATAAACGGATAATTATAGACAACGGAAATAAATTTGTTTAGTGCGATATTTTATTTGGTTGCTTTACATTATTAGTGCAATTGTGTCATTATATTTCAAATCAATGTTGGATATTTTTTTTAAATAACTTTCAAATATAAATTTTGAATAGATATTGACGAAAAATCGTTTGAATAAAAAGGAGATATTGTAGAATAATTTTATTCAAATGATCTTCATTGTAGTATTCATTCTAATGTTTGTTATTGTAATAAATTCTTTTTATTCGAAGAAATAATGTTTTCTTTTAAATGTTTTTATTTTTGGGTCTCTAGATATACTTGTTTCTTTGTTTAGTTTAAATCCGTATTTGAAAATTAAAACAGTACAACTACTACAATTTTTCTATTACAATATTCGTTGCTTTTTGAATAAATTCGCTATAAATACATTTTCATTTTTCTTTTATTTTAAATCCGTAGTTAAAGGTTATTCGAATTATCCATTATTGCAGTGTTTTAATTCCTTAATTATTTTATAAAGTTAAATTTGTAGTACCGATTAACAACGCACAGGATATTTATATCAAAATGTTGGCCAAACTGTTTCATTTGTTTTAAATGAATGAAATATACTGGAAAGTGATATAACGTAATTATTTAATAAAATTATAAATTGAAATACAAGGAAGAATGTTACAATTTTTTCTTATAAACGCTTTTCTACATTGAGGAATATATTCTAACAGAATTTTACTACTTTTTATAAATGTGCAATATATTAATCATTTTGAAAACATTTTGTCATAATCATTGTGCTCTGAATTCATTATTTATGATCAGAAGTTTGACAATTTCTAAATAACATATTATTTAGACAATTGTGTACAATTGTGCACTTCTCGGGTTGTTATCTCAAATAGGAAATTTGCAGCAAATTGTAAAATGACAACTGGAAGTCAAAGTATTGATTTATAAACATAAAGATCAACGTTTCACACCTATAAACAAAACAATATTTTTATATTTTGTCTATAGACAAAACAATTCTGTTTTACAAAGTTTGAATTTTGTTATTCTGCAAAATTCGAGAATAGACTCAAAAATTTATTAGTATTTTACAGCGAATAAATTTGTTATGTTTTAAAATAAAATGAGAAATATATTCTTATTAATTGCAAACACTATTTTAGTTCTAGATTCATAAAAATTGTTAAATTATACAGTTAAATTGTTATCAAGTTAAAGGAAGCAGAATTTTGTAATACATGCTGATTCTAATAAAGTCATTGTATGGCAAAATAATTATCGTGTAATGAAACAGAAATAGCTTCAGTGTTGAACAAATTAAGTTTCGTATTTCCATCAATTTTTTGGTGCTGAAAGTATACTGTACAGTGGACTACGGATATGTCAAGAATACGATCGATTAATTTCCAAAAGACCTTCATTTTTTATGTCTTACATTATTTGTTTAATAAACACTTTCCGAAATTGGCCTTCGTCATTTACTAATTATTCAATTATACAAAGGAAATGCGACGTAACAGTAACCTCCATCGCAGTCAAAGTGTTAATCAAAATCATTAACTCACGTTAACATTCACGATTTAAGTTACAAATCCATTTTATTCGTTTAACATTAAACTTTTTGTTATAAAAGTGATAAGTGCACTGTAGTTGTTTATGCATTCATGATATCAAAGAATATAATAAATCAACAAGCTGTATAGTCCGTTCAATAGTCAACGCGATGATTGAGTTATAAATAATAGATACAACATTTTTCTTCTGTTTTGTCTGTCATTCAAAATGAGCTCTTTAACATAATAAAAAACAGAAAAGAAAATTTCAAATAAAACGAAGCGTTTGCATGTAACAAAACATTTTTAGTTTCTATAATTCCAGAATAATAATTTATTCAATGAATGACACGTTATTTTATAAATAAAGAATATTACTTATTTATTTTCAAACAAAAATTATGAATAGTTAGAAATTATTTATTATTCGGTTACTGTTATTCACTAAACAAATTATTGCATCAAAAGTTATTTTAAAAAGCAATTTGTTACTCTTGAGTAATACGTTTTACTCGCAAAGTTTTATTTTGTAAAGTTTTTATTCAAACATTATTCGAATAAATTCGTTAAGAACAAAAATGATGTGTTACTCATTATTCACAAATATGTTTGTAGAAGGATTCGATGTTGATTATTTAAGTATTAAAATTAGTTTCGATGAGGTTTAATTTTTGTTTTGTTCAATCGTCTTACGCTTCGTTCAATTTGTATTACTTAAAAATTTAATATCGCACGCAGTGATTAGACTAAACGATTCTACTTCATAAATATGCTCATCTCTATACGATTTACTCGCTGTAATCTTGTTCAACTAGTTCGTTTAAGTGGTAGAAACATCATTAAAGATAATTACTTTTTACCTTCAACTTTAACGTTTACATTCAAATTTCATCTCTTCGAATATGATATTTTTGAGTTAGTAACAAATATATAACTTTAAATAATCTTTTAATTATAAAAAAGATGAGTATAACTTCATGTGCAATTATATCAGACTCATATCGAATTGATAGTAATTAAATAAATGACAGGATTGATATTATGTTGCATTTAATTATGTCTCTTTATCTCAAATCAACAGCGCTTAAATAAAAAAAAATTCAAAAACACTACTAATATGATAGTCTCGCGAATTGCTGGTTGAATTTAAAATAGAATACATTTCGATACGTTTTTCGATTTATCTAAACAAAATACTGATGCTTTTATCAAAATTAATATTAGAAAAATCAGTATAAATAACAGAAATATGTATTACGTGTTTGCAATATTATAAATATTACATTTTTCTCTATAAATGATATATTCAGAAAATTCAAACAATTTTAGAAAAAAAAACATCTACATCGAAAATTAGATTGTGCATACAAGGCATTCAAATCTATAAATATAAATTATTTATAATATAAACTGCCTATGCTATGAAAGAATATAATTCAAAATTTGAATGGTTTCGAGGAAACGTGATTAGGTGTAAAGAGAATATAATCAATTAATCTGTATCTGAACGCGTATAAATCAAGGGAGGGATCTTTTAAACAAAATTATTCATATTGAATAGATTTATCGATACAATTCTTTATTTCCTACAAAAATGTACTCAAGTATTTGTGTCGAAAAGCCATTATTCTAACAAGTATTTTAGTCTCAGTATTGCAAAACACTTTGAACAATATGAAACGTGATTTCTTTTATTTAAGCAGTGTTCGAATTTGCAAAAATATTCCAATGAAGCAGTTTGTTTATGAAAGATTGCTAAAAATACTGATTTTTACAATGATTTATTCTGAAGGACGATATAAAAAATTCTGAGAGGACAAAATTGGAAAAAAGAAATTACAATTTGCTCAAAGTATTTTATGCATTCCACGAAGTCGTTTTAAAGTGGTGAATAATCGCATATTTGTCCCATCGAATTTTTTCCTTATTTTTCGGAGAAGTACCATTTTTACATCCTACGTCAACTTTGCATCGATTCTACTTGTTTTTACGACTTGAAAAAACCAAAAAATAATCTCCGATTCACACCTTCTTCTTGTACGAGTCATTTTGTAAATGAACAAATTCGACGCTTCGATTAACAGTTGCTGAACGAAAGAAAGTAGCATTGAACATCTTCATTTCTGTCAAACATTTGTACAAATAATGAATAAAATATGTCGGCTACCGCAGTAGCTGCAATTTTAAATCGAATTGGCAATAACATTAATCTGTTTAAAGTAGTATTACTAAGTACTTCCAACCACGCTCTTTATTATAATCTTTATTTGAAAATTTAAGTTATTAATAAAATAATAAAATTATGTAATAAATAATAATCATATAAACTAATATTCAATAGATAAAATTCATAATCAAAATAATAATCAAAGTAAGTAACATATAATTTTAAACCAAATTTAAAATTTTCGATAAAAATCTTTATTTTACCGAAATTTGGTTTGCTATTTAATGAATCAAAATTTGAAATAGAAGTTAAATATAAAAATTAGGAGCATTAACACGCTAAGATCTGCAATAAAACACATTATTATATCAAATATTCACCCTTAACGCTCTGACTTAATTAATTTTGAATATCGACTGACAACTCCAACTTATTCTTATTATACTTCAACTTGCAAGTTTTTAAGTATCAGATTTTAAATGCTACAATGACGTGTAAATAATAATATTAAATTCATTCAAAACAATCTTCATTCACCTCAGAAGTAATATAATTTTGGTTACAATATTTATATTAATTATAATATATTAATATTATATATTAATTATAATTATAATTCAGTAATGTAATGCCTTACATCGGTGGTGCTGCAGAGGCACACT
This sequence comes from Megachile rotundata, assembly GCF_050947335.1. Taxonomy (NCBI): domain Eukaryota; kingdom Metazoa; phylum Arthropoda; class Insecta; order Hymenoptera; family Megachilidae; genus Megachile; species Megachile rotundata. The sequence continues at coordinate 2,318,592 of NC_134986.1, forward strand.
TGGAGTGTTAAGGGTTAATGATCTATCCACCCCTACTAATATACTATCTTATACTATTAATATAACAATCAGATTATTAAAAATTTTCTTCCTATTTCATTTCTTAAGGATTTAATCACCACAAACTACTATAGCAATCGTTATGTTTAAATGTTAATAAATTATGTCTCTTAATAAGGTATTCCTTTATTTAGTCAATTATATTCAGTCAAACTTATTCAGATTAATTTATGTCATATTTGGTTTAAAGTATTTTACTGAAGTTAAGCAACTGCATAACAACTACTTCCATAACAGTAAATCTGAAATAGGGTAAGTTAGATCTGAAATCTAAACAAAAATGACCAGGTTCAAACATTACATTCTACTTTAGTAATTCCTATTAGTTTTAACGACATCTTAATAATATTATCGATGCATTCAATTACTGATAACATTTAAATTGTATCAAACTATTGCTTAAAAACAACCATGGAAGGTTTACATCATATGTTGCCCCTCCTATACTACGGTACTTGGAGAACACGGTTTTGATACACCGCGATGCAAAAATTACGATAATCCTCTTATAAATGCTCTTAGAATGCAGTTTCTGTATGTATGATGTCACTTAATATGAACTTGTACAACACTCTCGTAATACTAGTTTCATTTAATACGGTTGTGATATAACGGAACGAACTAACAACACAAAATCAGTAGAGTATTAAATCATCGTCACATTCGTGTTATTAATGTTTGTAAATATCGATATTATACTTATTTGTGAAAAACATAATTACGACCATATATTCAAATTAAACTATTCAGATACTTTTTTTGCTAAATAGGCAATTTTCAACTGTGTTATAGGGCGGCTAACTATACCTTCGTAACACTTTTCAAGCCTTTAAACAGGAAGTTGTATGTCCACAAAACGTTTTTGTATGTTTTTCACAGATCTTACAATTTTTCAATTAATATAAGTAGCACTTCAGTGCACTTCATTGTATCCTTTGAACAGAAATGACAGGAGACAACTTTCATGATTCCAACTTTTTTCAAAAATACAATAACGCACACTCATGAAACAAGCTTAAAGTATACTCATCGTTACCATGCAAAGGACACGTTTGTCATTTCAATATAAAGTCAGAACATAAAAGTGAAAATTTGCACATTCATGGGCCTGCCATGAGGAAGACAGTATGTAAATATCTCGGCATTCACTTCGGTTATGATGCAACAACGAATTATACAGGGTAGAATAACATGTAAAAGCGAGCACCTCGTAACTCCTTACAGAAAAATGCAGAATAATGTGACTCTTTATGGAAAAATCAGAAGAAAATATACAGTAAAAGCTTTTGAGAGAAACAAGTTTGAAAATTCACTTCGTTCCTTAACTACTATAGCAATATTATCTTTTGTCGAACAACGTAAGCACTTATTGTGCTTCTAAACAATGTCTACACAGCACGCGAATGTTATTGGCTTAAAAGAAAAGCACGAACAAAATTTTCAATGGAAATAATTTTAATTCTCGTGTTATCACCGAAAGATATACCCTCGATAATGGTTATTGAAATTTCAGTTCTTTGAATGCGTAATTGATCGTTCGGACTAATTGCTCCTCAATTTCTTACTGTATATTTTTCTTTAATGTATTCTCATAAATAAAAGTTCGTGGATGTAAGATCTGTGGACCCTGAAGGCCAAGCTGTATATCTTATCCATTAATCATAATTATTGTTTAAAAATCTTCTTGTATTTCGACTAAAGTGTCATTGAACATGCTATGTTCACTTTGCTTGACAGAAAGTAACATTGCCAGCGCAAGAACGCAGAAAATTTTCAAACTTGATTTTCTTGAAAAATAAGCCAAAAATTAACATATTCTGTTGTATATTTCTCTGTTATTTTTTAATAAAAAAATACGCGGTATTTACTTTTAGGTATTATTCAACCGGAATACATTTATTCATACATGTTATTTGGCTGAATTATATTTATTATTACACATTATTTGGCCTTAATACATTTGTTATTACACGTTATTTGGTCGGGGTACATTTATTGTTACATGTTATTCGGTTGGAGCGTAGTCTGATACTTTTGACAGATGATTTGTCCACGATGTCGTCGTATCTACATAAAAACTCGAAGTCGAGTAAGGTCGGTTCCCAATAAAAGGCCACGTGGAGTTTGACACAATTACGAGGGCCCGTCGTCCTGTTTCAGCGTCCTTCTCGACGCGTCCCTCGTTATGTCCAGAAATAGACATCGGCGAGGCAAGCCTTATGAACAGCTCAATCCTTTTCTTCTCTTTCCTCTCTTTCTTCTGCTCGCTCTTTTGTTTCGCCTGTCCGCTTGCAGCAAGGCTCGCGGAATGAAGATCGCGCCTTCTCGTCCTGACGTGCGAATCCCTGCGGCTCAGCCGTGACCGAATCGCCTCTTTCATTACTCGAGAGATCCGTCGCGACGGGTTAGCTCCTGAAACGACGATCTATTCCAATGGAACGCGAGAAAAATCGTCGGATCGCGAATATATTCGGCGGACGAAGCGCCGACCTTGGCGTACCCAAAGTGTGTCAGTGGAACACGCCGGGGCGTCTGAGGAATCTTCGAAAGTGGTCGACTTTGACAGGATCGATCGATCGATTCGAAGTTCCGATGCAACAGCTGTTTCATCAGGATTTGAACTATGTTCCAATGAAACGAAGCAGCTCGTGAATTTTAAATAATCTTTTTTACCAATGCAAAATTCGAAATTATAAAAGAGTGTAGTAATATTTCGTATCAAAATTTTTTTAATTCTAAGAATTTCTTAATTCTAATAATATTTCGATCTTTATTTGGATCTCCTCAAAATATGTGTGCTTTTTATAAACAAAAATATGAATTCGTTTCATAAGTTTTTGTAGTGCGAAATAAATATGTGTTTTAAGTATAATTCTGAGTAGGTTTATTAAAAATGTAGGAATGAATATTTATTTATACTCTAATTTGAGTAACTTTTGATTGTTAATATTTTTCTAAATATCATCGAAAGTCATCGAAAGAGATTTAAATTCCACTTACCCAAAACTAAAAAACATGTCGTTCAAATATTAAGTTGTAAACCATGTAATAAGATAAATGCAGAAAAATACAATTTAGAAACATTTTTAGTTAATAATTATCAATTAAATTTGACGTGTTAGATGTCTATATTTCTAATCAGCACAAATAGCAATGTTCGCACTTCTGCTCATGGAGTATCCTAACTCTTACCCATATAACTTTTATATTATACATTGTATAAATTGCATCTTGATATCATTTTAATATTGAAGTCCGTAATAGATATATGGATAATAATAGTTTCAAAAATGGGACACATTTTGACGAAGAAACACAACAATAAACACAATTTAAACGAATAAATACGTAATAAAATAATAAATATTTTAGATTAATTAAAACTACATTTATAATACTTAAGTAAAATAATTCTTTAACTAATTCCTCTGGTTTAAATTATTCCTGCTTATTTTATCAAGAATACATTAAATATTCATTTCCAACTTTCCTTTTTTTTCATTGTTCGTTTTTTTAGGACTAAGCATTTTAAGTAATACGTTAAACTATATTACCTAGAAATGGAAAATATTTAATAATATTTATTTCATTAATTTTTACAGTGGTTTAAGTACATTTATAGTCATAAGAAACGTATTATTTTTTAAACAATATTTATTACGCTAATTGGGTTGATAAATTATATGCCACTAGAAACAATAAATCATTATATTACATTGTTATTAGTTACCCATATCATTAAATTTAATAAAAATTAGATCCTTAAATATCTCGACTTTAAAATAAATGGATTTGTACCATTTTCAAAATAAACAGCTCATACTTATTCTGAAATTGATGACTTTAGAAATACATACGTATAATTAACTCGTTTGCTTCAAATTGATATTATATTTGTTAGTAGAGACCTTAATATAAAAAATATCATTGAAACAGTAAATAAAATACGTTCACCTTCGATACTTCTAGATTCGGTACAAAAAACCACATTATTCGTCAATAATGAATAATGAATATGAAATAAAATAAACAGTTGACCACCAATAAGAGTGCGCTCTGTGACAACTATAATCACTTCATTTGTCAAATTCCTACAGTCGATTTATTCAAAAATGTACCGTAAAGAGTTAACTTATAAATTTAAATAAAAACTGTGATTTTAAATTTTCAATTCACTTCTGCACGAGAAAGAATGCCTTCCTGCATTTTACTTATATGAGGTTCTGCATATGTGACATGATACGTAGCGTATTAAACCTCAAATCCGTTCGCGTAAATTGCTTGAATCACATATATAAGTGATCTCATAAGATTTACACTCGTTGAACGTCTACGCGTCCAAGTCGAAACGATCTCGTTCCGTTCTTTAAATCGATCGCAGCAACCTGACAACTACAGCAGGATCGTTCGCGTAAACATCCGCGTTGTAAACACGAAAGCATTCAAACACTTCGGATGGTCCTGCTGTGGACATCGAATATCCCAGGTTCCTAACGGCGCGTTTTCGTCGGTGCTCATCGTTAACAATCGTTTTTCAACAACAGTTACGGCGTTTACGTAAATTTATTGGCCAGCTTTAACATTGACTGTAAAACCCAGCTCAATTGGTTCCCGAAGATATAACGAGTTTAAAAAAACCAGCCTCGCCAATTTATTCGCACGAGAGATGCTGTTGACCAACTACATACTGCTTCAAAATCAAACTTTAACGGTTCGAATGTTCAAATCAGATAATCGATCATTCTTAAGCTTATGCTTTTATTTTGTATGTTTAGTAAAATTGATTCAGATTTATTTAAATTATTCAATTAATCCTGAATGAACCTAAACTGGAATCTTTTCATAATGTGAAAAGATTACAAATTTTTAAACGCTAATTTTTGAGACTGAAGATTTAGTCATATAATAAATTAGTAGAAGTATCTTAAAGATACAAATATTAATTAATATGGATTTTCTAACCGTTCAAAAGAGTTCTCTTAATGTTAAGAAACATTTTTTGAGCCATTTGAGTCACAAAATTTTTATTTTGCATCAACTGTTCAAAACGAGTCATCGACCGTTTGTTATAATCTATCCTCTTTACCATCTTCTTGAACCGAGTGCTCGTCATTTTTCCTCGATGATATTAAAGAACCGACCGATGGTGTACCGTGTTGCTTCAGGCGCGAACCTTTGATTTTATCATTGAATCATTGAATGGACGGGCCACCGCAGTAGGAGAACAATAAAACAGTCCGAGAAAGCTGGTCAATATTTATGGAAGACAAGTGACTCTTTATTGCACAGTGGTCCTGCTTCAGGAACTATGGAGGATCATATCGTACGTCCTGTAACGCAATTTTATTGCTAACTATTGCGATTACTTTGCTCTAGAGGATGGTATTTTGAGGAGTTGTTAAAATATGAGCATTCTTAACAAATTTGCAGGAAAAAATTTCAAATTAGGTTATATTTTCATATGTAATCCTTCCGAATTCCTCGAATTTTACTGTAGACTAATTGCAAAGTTACTTACAATATAGCAAATGTCAATTCCAAAAATATTTACGTCGATTTGAATATATGACTTATTTTTGTAAAGTACACTTATTTTTATAAATGAAGATAAATGTAATTAGACATATTTAATGCATATTGCCCGATTACTATACAAATCGTTATATCTAAGATTTTTATTAAACTAGTAGCTGAAAACTTCTCTTGTTTTTTGAAAGTATAGTTATTCCTAAACATTACTTAATTACCGGTACTTCTAGAAATTTGTAATGTTATTATTAGTATACCTCAACTTCAATTGAAACAGACTGTCAAGGCAAATACAACTGGCTCTCGTTTACTTTTCCTTTATCTTGTAACAAGTTTCTTTTAAAATTTCGCAAATATTACTAGAGAAGATTCTCTTACTAGAGAATTCGGAAATGAAAGCCTCTTTGTAGAAAAGAAAATTCAATTCAAATGTTTCTAACAAATTATATTGAGTTATTAATAAAACGTTGCATTGTAGAATAACGTAATTCAAGTTATTTTCTATAATATAATTTCGGACATCACAGATGGTCTCTATAATTAAAAGTACCACTTTCTTTGTATTTTATAATAACAAAATAACTTCTCGTGATTTTGATCTTGATCATAATACCTTTTCGGATGGAAAGGTAAATTTAAGGTTGTTAAAACCCGTTACAGTCATTTATGCGATACAACAATAAAATCAACGAACAGTGAATCCTGAAATTAGAGATAAGAATTATTCGGCTGCCGTGACATTCTCATCGTAAGAAAACGTTTCTCACCGGCTCTCCAGAATTATACATTATAATACACTCAGCATGACGTCATCATTCATTTATGTATGCACTGAAAAAGGTGTCTCATTTTATATCACAAAAAGCGAACTTCGTTCGATCAGATAAGGTGGAATAGAGCTTCCAATATTGATTAGTTTTTTCATAGCTGCATTTATTGTTCTAAATTATTTGCTACGCGTAAGAAACATCTTAATTAAAAGGAAAAGATGTGATAATTACAACGATAACAGTTGGCGTTTATTTAATAGGTATAAAACTATGAATTCATTGCAACTTTTTGTCCAGTTATTACTAAACAAGTTTTAGTAATCTTATCGAGAGTTATTATAGAAAATGCAAAAAGAAATGGGACCAAACAGAAATTTATTTAGTCACAAGATGATTATAAAAATGTATTTTTTATTATGCTCGATGAATACTTTAGAGATGTTGCATATTGCATGGCATTTAGTGTTAGACCATAAAACGATTCATACAGTTGTTTTACAGTTTTCTGAATTATCACATATAATTTGTATATTTTAACATATATCTGCGATTTAATTATTCTGTAAATTCGTTTAGTTTATACTTTAAGTTCAAACCGATATCGATTTTAATTCTGATGTAGTTTTTCCTGCTGTTAAACTTTTTCATTCAAGTATATTTTAATTGTTGTACAATTATTTAAAAATTTATAAAATTCTCTAGCAATTTTAGCTTTTATACACTAAAGTAAATTCGTTTGTACTTATTACCTTAAAAAAGGTTAAGCTACCTAAATAAAAGTTAAATAAAGAATAAGTTGTGCCACTATCATAATAAATTAATGAAAAAAAGGAGATTAAGTAGGTAAGAAAATAGTTTACCTTACACTGTAGGTATACAGGGTTTTCAGAGATTTACTAGCCAGCGTTTTTCTCGTAAAGGACTGGTATGAGAAAAAATGAAAGAGGAAAAAATGATAGTGTTTTTTATAATCAACATAACGAAGTATATATTTTTTTCGTGTTTATACTATTTTTTGAGATATGAAGGTAACCTTCAGTTTCTTTAATGGAATGATATATATTTTTTTATATCATATGAAAGGGCGTATCGAAACGAATTCAACGATGTATCATATCATGACTTTGAAACCCATTCAGAGTCAAGAACGAACAAAATATTTCAAATATTTCGTATTACTGTACTTACCGGTAATTCTTACTGATATGTTTATATTTCGTGTTCAATGTGGTGTCCATTATCGTAACACCATTATCATGACCTAATCATAACATAAAACCACCAAAAGTGCTTTCTAGCTAATGAAAACTTTAAGTCTGACTTACAGGTACCCTTAAGACGAATACAAGCATATGAGTTTTCGGTAGTCAAGCTACTCTTATTCTTACTCAAAATAAATTTCATCCATAAGAAATTACGTGTTGTCCACTTTTACAAGTTATTCAACCTGCATTGTTAGAAATAAGGGAAATAGCGGAGATGTAGATAGTTATTGCCACACCCTGTATATTCGAAGAGATTGCTGATTATACGACGATGAGAACAACACTGTCATCTCGTGCGTGGATGAGCTAGCCGATCAAAAGGCAACAAGACCGCCCTCGCGAGTATCTCGTTCGCCAAATATGGCCAGCATCGCTTCACCTGGGAGTATCTTAATCCGGTGATCGCGATCATGCGAATTGTGTCATTTGAGACTGGCATACGAGCCTCTGTCCCTTCCGTGAGGGGCTAATAAAGTCGTTGAGCGACGGCCTAACCCTTGCTCGAATCACGGACGTGTCACGATTAGATGGCCTTGAGAGATGGGAAACAGAGAAGACGAGGTCACCTCTGGCCGTTCCAAGGGCGACCAAGATCCTTCGCGGATAGTCGAAAACGCGAGGTGAATTCGGAATGACGTGACGTGTCCCCCCGCTGAAAAGCGAAGCTGATTCCGACTGAACAGAATCGGAAAGTCGCAAGGTTATATCTTTGCTTCATAGTCGGAAATCGGTTGCGTATCTCATTAGGTGGAATGCTGGACACCGGTGCGACATCAGCGATATTTTTAGAGACGTTTTTATCGAACCTCGTTCAAGTATAACGAGTTCGCGCAAACAGTTCTAGGCGACAAGTCGACTTGCAATTACAGATTCATGGATCTTCTGGGAATAACGCTTAGTTCAGTTCAATGATTTCTGGGACCTTAACTCTTCAGATTCGAATTTGCAAAGAACATTTTGTATTTTTTGTTTTATTTTCTTATTGCGGTTGTTAATGCTGCGAGGTTTTCTGAGGACGTAGATAACTATATTCGATTCGGTGTATATTTTTATGAGAATCTTATTACTTAATATCCTTTATATTATGATTGAATAGCGTTCAATTCATCAGATTCATTCAGATTTTATTACATTCATCGAACAGCTGCATCATCTATGACATCGCTCATTTACAAGAAAAGCGGAAATCTCTTTCTGAACATTATAAGGTGTTATGAAACTATTGTCAAATTACCTGATGACAAAAACAGTATGTAATTTCTATGTACTTATATTTGTTTATTATTATTATTTTTGTAACAATACAAAATGAAATATAGAGGAAGACATATAGATCAGGAAAAGCGACAGTCGCTCACAATATAAATCGTACTCTGCATCCAGCTTCTTAATTTTGAAAGTTGAATCATAAGAAGTGTGAAAAGTTTATTATATACTTTATAATATAATAGTATGTTATATTTTGCTTTTATATAAAAGGGGAGCCACATTTTTTCAAATCGATGACAAAATGAATAATTGTAAAGGCGTTTTCGAAAAGTTGTTAATTTTCTTATAATATTTCGTATATTGAATACAAAATTGCATACCACTTTTTGGTATTTGTACTTCAGAAGGAATAGTATGTGTTTTCAAAACCACAGTTGTTCAATTCTTCTTCATCTGGAACAATCATATGAACTCTTCTGAATCAAATAATATAAATCATAATTACATATTTAAATATATTTATTAATAATCACATATTTATAATAGATTCAAATAATGATCAAATTTGAAAAAGTATTTAAAACGATTTTGAGTGTGAGTCATGTCATTTTGCGTACGGTGTATCGTTCACGGTATTACAATTAATCATTTTTTTTAACATATTAGATAAAATCTGGCTTCCTTTTTACATAAAAGTAAAATGCATCATGCGCGAAATTTTATGCAGTGTGTAACTAAACTGTCACATTATAATTTAATTTTTAGTTGAAGTTAAAAGCTAAATACAGTGTAGTACGTATTTCTCTGTGAGTGGCTTAACTGCCCTCTATCGGCCACGTAATGAAGATAAATGAGTAAAATTTATAATTGCTGGAGGAATGTTTTCACAAAATTGCGTGTTTGAGTTGCGTCATTATCGCAAATGTGCAATTTGTTCTGCCACTTGTCTGTTGAAATAACAGTAGATTTAACTTATCTTACTTCTCTTCACGAATAGATATGTGTAAATATATTTAATATTTAAAATAAATTGGTATTTTCAACATCGCTTAATATTTCAAACGTCATTATTATTAATATTATTATAAATATTTCAAATACCATTTTCGATATCATCTAATATTTCAAATAACGTCCTTTTCCAATGTACAAAGATATATAAATTGTATTTAACTATGCAGATTAATATAAAAAAATCGAGCTAAGATCATTACACTTTCAACCCCTGATATTACTGTATATACAAGTTTACAATTTACATCGCTTCCTTTTGCAATGTATAACGATACATAAATTGTATTACGATTTGCGTCACTTCTTTTTCAATATAAGGTGAAGTGGGGTAAGTGTGGACTGGTTTTTGTAAAGTTGGTATTTAAACGTAAGTATTTTCAGTCTGCTATGTAAATACTTAACGCTGTCGATATCGAACTCTTTGCACAATTACTACTATTTAATTAATATTAACTAGGACCTTGATTTTCCTTGTACATTTTGATTTTGATAGGAAATTGTTTAAAATGTTAACTACTCTGCACTTTCCCCGCAAATGGAGTAAGAGCGTAACTTGAAGTTAAAGATATTTTGAAACTTTATTTCATGTGCAATGGGGCAAGAGCAGAATTATTAACAACTCAGCTATAAAATGCTTTTTACTGCATTATGCAAGTACTCTATACTGCAAACAAATACTCTTAGCTCAAATGTAAAAGGGGATATAGTGAAACAAAACAAGGAAAGAAACATACTAAATGGAGAAATTTTGCTCATATTGTAATAAAAATAGCCTGTATACACACTTGCCCCGTTTACGAACTTACTCCACTTCACCTTACAAAGATACGTAAACTGTATTTACCTACGTAAATGAATATAGTAAAAAAATGAACTTTTAGACCACTATAATCTTCGCTGATACGTATATAAAAATTAATACTTTTAAATATACAAAATTTTCAAGTATATATTTCGGTCAAATGTATTACGTTGAATGATTGGTGTTCATTTTGTTGTAATTTATTTTAATGTATCTTCACGTGTTTCTTCTCTATACCTGTTGTAACTGCATTTGTGAATTGTGATTAAAGGAAGACATTCCAATGGCTAAACAACGCAGAAAACAAGTAGTCGATGAATACAATAGAACCTCAAACCACTTATGTATTATTCAGATATCAAATTAATGAGCTCACGATAATATTATACGCTTTATTATTTTGAAATTGCTATTGGAGCTCATGTTCGTACTCTATTTTGCATTGTTTATTAGCCGTATACGTGTTCAGTAACCTATGGATGGTACTATGAATAGTTCTTTGTGCAATATTGAAGCAAATATAGAAAGTTGTAAGTTTATTCACATTTAACTTTAAATGATCCTTAGTTATACAAATTTCTATTAAGTCTATGATTAACCCTATGCAAGTGTTCTGAGTGCGACTCAATGTAACAAACGAGGGGTTAATTTATTTTATTATGAAATTAAATTCTACACTGTCTATTTAAAACACACTTTTTCGAAATGAAGGTTAATAAAATTATTTTTTTGTATAATGTTATTTAAAATAATAAACAGTTTAATTTATTTTTAATCAAACGGGTAATTATGAAAATAAAATATTTTATTCCTGGTAATAAATGTTTTAAATAGTATTTTATTTGTAGAACATTCTACTTATGTTTATACTTCGTTATTATATTTAATTCCTAGGTATTTGTAATATAAAAATATTATTATGGAAGGTAATAACTTTTCTAAAATCTTGAATTATTCATTATAACAATAATTATAGAAACCTAGCAATTTCCTAATATTTAAATAATGTTAAGTTACGAGTTTTAAGCTTTAAAAAATGCATGAAACAATTGTTTCTTACGTCTCTTACCATCTCGTATGGTATTTTCCATTATAATATATCGTTTCTTCACATAATCTTATTATCAAAAGACATTTCAAATAAAAGATTCAAATATTTCATTTAAAAGTAGCTTCAAGCTACTAAAATACGTACATATATTATTTGAAATGTTTTTTCAAATATTTTTTTTCTTTCTTTAAATTTTACCCAGCTCCATGTATAACAATGTCACGCTGGGAAAATTTAAGAAGTTCAGCTTTGCACGATGCTTCGAAAGATGGGATAAAATAAGAAAATACCTAGTAGCTTATCGCACGATCACGAAGTCATTGTTACTATACCGCACAGTCATCGTCATCCTTGCAACTGTCAATAGTCCATTTGCACGTATCTCGAGTATCTCATCAAGTTGCATGATGGCAATGGAGACCATTATCACCCGTTGTGTTGATCATGATCATCGTCGGTGCACTCGAAGACAACCTCATCAACAAGTCTTACCTGTTGCGATTAAAAGAAAAACGAGTTGATTGGCGATTAGATACATAACTACCAGATTCGAACAGGATAGTGCTGTTTATAATTGAGGGCTTCTCTCAAGATATGTGGCAAAATAGTATTTTGAAATATTTGAAATTGAATATTTGTTTTATGTACAAAGTTGCAATAATCATCTATAAAATCAATACAGCATAAGCTTCTAAACATTCTTTTAAATTTTCGGATGATAATTAGCTTTAAGAATAGCTATCTTTTAAACTGTATCATGTAAAAGAAATAGTTTTATGAGTATTTATTTTAGATTTGTTATCAAATCCACATTCTTTTTACAGAATAATTTATTGCAATTTAACAAATTAACCTTTCCCTATATCTCCGGTTATTTCTTTAGTCTTATCTTGTAGAATTCGAGTAATTTTCAAGCAAAGTAGTTTAAATATTAATATAATAAAGTACGATAAAATTTTGTTGCTATAAAATGTAAAAAACAGTAGAAAATCTTGATGTAGAACATTGGAACTTTGCTGTGATAAAATGAAATTTAAATTCTAAGCATTCTTTTTGTTTTGAAATAATAAATCAAGGTTATTAATAATATTCGACTCAATTATTTTTCTAAGATTTCAATAACATCAAACTATATTGAATTACAAAAATATTTAGCTAGTGAAAATTATTTTTTTCATAACTATTTCTGTCAAGACAATTATTTTATATTCTTTTATAAGTATGTATTCATAATATTTGACTATCGAAAAGAAAAGATTATTTAATTCAATGAATAGGTGTAGTTTTTATATTCAATAATATTATAATTAATTATTTATATAGAGAATGCACAATTTTTGAAACAACAATTTATTCTCATTAGCTCATGTGTCTTACTTTATTAATTACTTGAAAAAAGAAACATTACAATTTATATGCTTTAAAGAAGTGCGAACTATGATTTTGCAAAATTACTCTCATAATTTGACAAATTGTGCCAAATATCGAGCATCCCTTTTACGAAAATATTTTTCATTTTGCCACCCGGCATATGATCAATTCTATCATCCACGTGATGGAATGAAAATAGCTAAGGAGTTAGGTTAGATTTGCGGTTAAATCAGTGGTCAGATCAGGTTTGAATGACATTTCCCACTCATGATAGATCGAGCTACACCAAACGCTTGTAGTTTCATTCCACTTCCATTAGAGTTTAAAAAATTCCACGAATTCTCGACGAAAATTTCAAAGAATCGATATTTGTCATGTCTCTCTATAACGCCTAGCAGTAAAGAGAAAATTACTTCCTCGAAACAGCGATAAACGAGCAAGAAGTTCGGTATCGGTGACCGGTGACCGGCTTGCTGGAACCAGAATAGTTCTTGAAACATTCTTTCTGCGGAATTGCTGTCTCCCCGAGCAGCAAAATGTGAAAGGAAGCCCTAACAATGCGACCGGTACTTTTACTTACGACCGCAAGTGGCACTATCCTAGTTCGACTCTAAATCGCCGATAGAATCGATTTCTCTAACCGCAATGACGACCGCAAATATAGAGCTATACATTCTCTCGCGTGTACATAGCGTATAGCCGCTTACAACAAGCTTTTCGCTGAAAAATAAAAAGAAAACTATTCACAATTCTGACATAAGAAAAGATAGTGTCTTTCTTACAAGACAGATCATAAATCTCGAACGACGAGAGATGATCCAAAGATATTAAGAGCACAGCTTTGCTTGGCTTACAGGTCGGTGATCGGGTCTAGCGGTGTGATCGAAAACAGGGAAGGAGAGGGGAGATTAGCAGGGCAGGGGTACAATTAGCGGGCGGGGGTAGCAAGGTAAAAGAGAAAAAGCAACGAAAAAGGGGAAAAAGCGGTGGTTCCGGCTACGAAGTGTGTTATGATCGGAAGCGAAACATGCTCGAAGTTCAGCGCTCGGATTTTTTAAGAGAGGGAGAAGCCTGCAACCCTCCTACCGACGATTTACTACACCCCAATTCGACCGGGGCTTCCGTTTCCGGGTGGAAGCCCGCCGAGAGATGCGTCTCCTTCAATCGAGACGTCCACATCAAGAGGATCGGTGAGTCCAGGCAATCACACCATATCAAAAAAAAAAAAAAAGAATAGACACCAATTGGTAGAGCGACATGCTACGAGTTGTTTAACATTGCTTGACTTTCGCAGAAATACAAAATAACTGTTGTTTTGCACATTTTTATGGAAAGTGTCATTTAGTGAATTAATCGGACTTAACCAGTTAACTGCAAAATATAGTTGTAAAATTCCCTCATGGAATTTGTAATTAAAATCGAGCAAGGACGAGAATACACATATTTAACTGGTTAACCTCTTAAGCTATGTTCTTTTCGGCAGTTACAACGGAGTTAATTATTTATTATTACAATACTCAAATAAATAAGGGAAGTTGAAATATTATGCATATTTTGGAGTTACCGATCTTTAATTGTGCAAACTGTAATTTGTAATGGTGCAAATATGATTTAGGTTCATAATGTACGCCACACACATTAATTATTCCGTAATTGATAATGATTACTAGTATTATATTCAAAACAGTCCGAACTTTTCAAATTTTTCTTGTAACAGTGATGTTGTCCGGTTGTTTGATTATTACTTGATTATTAGTTTTTCTTTTCTTTTCCGATTATTTGTAATAGAAAAAATATATAGATATTAGTGTTCCTCAATTAATAAAATGAAGTACTTTTATTAGTTTGATAAAATTTAAATTTAAATTACGAAATTTTTATTTTTCCCAAAGTAAATATACGTAAAATGAAAAAAGGATATTCGTTCATTCGACGAATTTTTTTAATACATGAGAGACAGAAAGGAATAAAGTTGATCCAATCAGAATGCAGCTTTACATTCTCAGCATACGGACGCTGATAAATTTCTTGCAATCTCGCCTTCTCAGAAACAACCGCACGAGATCCGCAGTGCAAAACTAGTGGTCCGGCACAAATAATTTTCATAATCTGAGATCGCTCTAGGACCGGACCGTATTTTTTCTGAAACGCAACATATCCTCATGGCAATCGTACTCGTAATCTCACATTTTCTCTCGTCTCGAGGTCACCGTTTTCACTTAAATATAATACGCGTACTACAGCTCTATTCTTGTTAAGCATTTGAAATTTTTACGGGGTCTTTCATATACGTTTGTGCATTGAAATTAGTCATAAAATCGAAATAATATCTATATAAACTTGTTAATAGAAATATTTGAAATAGTTTTGGTATTTTAGGTAGCAATATTCATGGCGTAAAAATATTAGCCAAAATATAATCAAAATATTACGATGTTACTGCTTTTTAAAATGTTAATAAGTTTCAAAGAGGAAGATTACCAGCAATTGTATCAGCGCATAATGCAATACATACAGTATTCGATGTCGATAAATATTTACAAAGATTTCAAGAAAAGTATCTTAACGAATTCTGCAATTTAAAATTTGAATTTTTGTGTAAAATTTCTTGTTGAATCTCGAGAACCCGTCGAAATTTTAATAGTTGAACAAAAGGTATTGGAATTTTAGAATTTTTAAACTGGGATAATTTAGGATGCATAGGGTATAATTTACAAAATAATCTTCTACAATATATTTGAGGAATTTACTTGACAACGAAAATACAATATTCATGAATAACTATTCTATTGTGATTTTAATGTATATATACAATAATAGGTACAGTAATATAAGTTTTAAGACAGAGAAGCACTGAAAACTTATGAATTCGAATTTTGTACATTCATACAGCGACAAATAAAAATTATCGTATTGTCATAAAAAATTTGTCCTATACCTAGTTTTACGATAATGAAGGAGTAAAAAATAATGTTCAAAACTGATCCAAATATCAAGACGATTCTCTGCTACTAGTATAAGACTAGTACAGTTAAGACAAGCATTACATGGAAATTATGTTGAAAAATATGAAAACTGTGATATTTATAGCTCTAGAAATATAGGGAATAGTTGATATAGTCATTCAACTTTGAGGTTAAATCATACAATACCAGTCTAAAAACCCACAAGATTTTACCAACATCGATAAGCAAATATTGACAACATTCCTTTGCACATTAAAATTGTATTTTCTGTAGATTTCATGTAAATCATACTCAACATATACTTTTTAAAATATACGTTACAGTATGAAAGTAAATATTCGTAATTCAAATTCCACAACAAAATGGAGATGGTGCCATAATACAAGCGGATGGTGCCATATCCTCAGAAATGTAAAATTATCCAACCAATCAAGTGAATCACCAATAATGTGTTCCCAATTTGAAACAAGAAAGTAAAACATGTGTAGGAGGCGAATGTGAAAAGTCAAGCAACGTTACATCGGCTCGGAACGTGTTCCGCATAATTTATTATATCTAACTGTTTCAAGCTCGAGCTCTCGATATCAATGTATAACACATTTAATCAAGACCCTGCCGCTGACTAACGGCACGAATAATCGTTGCGCTGTGCGATCGATCCGATCGATCTTCTCTCCTTGTGTGTAATCATTAATAATGTCTCAGTAATGCCATTAATTGTGGTCTGTTAATAAATCTGCTGATTGCGTAATAATAACTTTTACAATACAGTACCGAGCATGGTAGGCTTCTTTAAGGAAAATGGCGATATATGAAAAGAAAGCCTCATCATATGCGTTCTGAATGAATTTTAAAAATGGTATATCTAACGATATCTAAATATCTAAATATCTAACGATATTTAGTAATTAAAAGATATATTCATTTTAATATTAATATCTTCAAAATTAGAATTTGTTATCGTATCATTTAATTATTCTTATATTATTTAAGTGTCTAGTACAGATCTGATTTGAGCATAATACGAAATAACTTCTATCGAGGCCTCTTTGCTGTATATCACATTTTACCCCAGAAAAGGCTAGCATACTTGAGACTGTACCAAGTAACGCGATAATTGTTGCAGTTGTATTTTTGATCAGTCATTTTGTCTCATGCTCCTGTTTTAATTCTGATATGTGGGCTCGTAATACGGCATTGGTGTGTGCGCGCTGGATTCAATCATTCTTCTTACATCATCAGCTTAATTATTAATTACAATTAATGATCTCCCCTCTGTTTTCCCTCCTGAACGTGTCGCGTGGATCACCCCCACCGACCCACGAGTATTCGAACAGGCTGCGTGTATGTGTTCCATCGTAATTACGGTGGTTTGCTTAGCGTATGATCCCTTAACGCACGTGTCGAGCATGTCGGGCTAACAGGGGAACACACGATCCGAATAATTCAAATGCTTCTGAAAGTTCATTACCTTAAAAATAAACATAATAGTTACATAAATTTGAACGTATATTAATGACGCTTCTTCATTGTAGTGTATAGAAATTTATTGAAACTATAAAAATCTGCTTTTTCAGTTTAGTATAATGCCACGCGTTCTATTGCTATGTGTGTTTTCGTCCGATGTATTACCACGTGTTAATTTTCTACGCCATGTATTACCGTGTGTTATATTTTTCACGCGTTGTGTAATTACGTGTTATATCACCACGCGATGTTCTATGTATCCTATGATGTACCTATGACCAAGAGTTATATCGCCACTCATTGTACCATAAATACTTAGTATATGACAGTTCCAAGAATTATCTGCTTCTATTACTGTGGCAATATAATGAGTGTCTACTGTAAAGAAGATTTGAAAATTACAAGTTATTGGTTCCACGAAATGAATTACGTGTTAAGAAAGTGTGAATAGTCGTCAGGATAAACTAACAAACAGCCCGAATTATTTCTCGCAAAATTTCAACGCGTCAGAAAGTGTAATTGTTGGATCCTGTGTTTCCTTGTACGCTACGCCCGATCTGCAAACAGCTTCGAGTGAATTAACTTGAATGAATTGTAATTTGTTTTTATAATTTCAGCGGAAACCTCAAACACGCTGCTCGTGCTGTAAACGAGCATTGCGTGTGAAAGTGAAAACTTTCAGTGATTTCTAAAGATTCACCGGTAGCTGGACGGTAATTTGTAGAAGGCAATTTAATAATTACACTATTTCCTTAAATTATTCATGAAAATGTTGACATAAATCGTATAAATTTTCTGTTGTTAATGTCACCTGTCATTTGCCGCGCCATTCAGTTTCAAACTCGCAGGATCAACGAGTAAAATTTTCATCGATTCTTCGATCACTCTTATGCTATCGAACTCAGTACTATACCATATCTACTGTGAATGATCGTACAAATGAACCTCAAACTAGAGGCAATTATCTGAGGAGCTAGTCGGCTTTTTTATTATTTTATAGTTGTCATTCGCCGAGTTTACGATCGTATGGTAGATACGATCATAGTTCCATCGCAGCTGGATGAGCGAGACAGCCAAATAAAAGATAAAAGGAGGAAATATAGACAATAGAATAGCCCAGAAGTGCAAATAGCCCCGTCGTGTTTCTACAGTTAAATCTTTAATAGTGTTAGCTAATAACGTCGGTAGAATGGTTTTCAAACAAGTGCGGAACATCTTTCTCCAACGATGCTGATCATGGTAGCTGACGAGACCTCTCCATCGGTATCCATTGACGCGAGGCCGTCGATTTTCTTCGCTATCGAGCCGAGGGAGATTGTCAAGGTCGAATGTCAACATCGCAAATGGATGGTCAACGACCCCATCACCCATTCACTTTTTGCTCGTTCCTCTGCGCCATGATCTTGCCGCGTGAACGGTTTGCAGAAAAAAGGGACACCGAGAAAAGAACTTATGTCGAGAGAAAATTACTTTGGAATCGGGATAATCGAGCGTGCTCGCATAATTAAATTTGTAAATCAGTCATCGGTTCAGTATCTGACTTAACGACATGTTAGCTAACCGTCTGGTCGGTATCTTACTCTGAATTTCTCGCCTTTGAGCTGATTGAATTACTCTTTTGAATCTTACGAGCCGAGACTAACCCGGGTAAATTGAATATCGTGTTCTCTTCACACCGACACCGATCTTCTCGAACCGTAATGTTGCTCGGTTGTTTATTGCAAACGGTTATATGTGCACTCTTGCGTAAATCTAGAATCCCTTAGCCTCCTAACAGAACCGTTTTCTTTTTTGACCGTTGCATCGTAGAATAATTGGATTTTCACAGGAATTGTAGTCCTTGCATAACTTTTACATACTTGTATTAATACTTGAGATTGGCGCTACTTTTTGTAATCTATTCTGTACAGCTGTCTTGAATTTAAATTGCATAAAAAATGCATATCTACGTTTATAGCAACCATAGTTATAGAAGGTAGACCTATAGTCGTCAGTCGCAAAGTTATTAAGTTATTGCATAGTAACTCTTAACTATCGTAGATGTTGAAATTTGGATAATTGTTATGAAAGGTGTGACAAATTACTCACATTCATTACGGTATTACATTCACTGCTGAACATTTTCCTAGTCCCTATGGGAACAGTTGATGTTGATGAAGATTTCGTCACACGATTAAAGGTTTACACAGTTAGTTTTCACTAACTACGTGCTCCAAATTAATATAGGGAAAATACGACTTCACAATTTTTGCAGAGACGCATTATCCTTCTCATATTCTGAATATAGTCATGTATATATTCAATATTGTTTCGAATTGTTGCAAACTAGATTTGTTTAAAAAATTCAAGATTCAAAGTGGTAAAATTGATTTTTCACGTTCACTTTCTTCAAAATATTACATTTCTTCGATATTTCTTTTATAATAATTATATCGAAATATTATAAGTCTTTTCGCATGCTAATATTGATAATAGTAAAAAATATGAATCCCGCATGATGTAACAAATTATGCTCAAAATATTTTTTGACAAATTTCAACTGTAAAATACTTGCAAACAGGCAAGAATTATTTATTTATTAAGTAACATTGCACATGCATTTCATAAACTCTCCTAAATAAATTGAGGTATCTATCGATTGTAATTATGTGCAAATATAAGTAAACTTTCAACAATTTTGCCCTTTATATCGAATATTATGAACCAGTGTGTACTATAATATTTATTTAAAATTGGGTTAAATAGACTAAGCTTCATTTTAACATCTAAAGAAATTACTTTCCTACTTAAAATACATCTGTTACTTTGAAAAATTAATTATTGTTCATAAAAATTGTACTTCATAAGAAAGAAAAGGGAAATCACTTTTCAAAACGTTTTTAATGTTTGTAATAAAAATTAAAAATATTCTTCTTAAGTAAGACATATAACTAGAAAGTTTGATCTAAATCGGTGAACATGAGGTCAATATGGTTATTGAACAAAGGATTTATATTGCCATACATATCAAATTTTAAACTCCAAATTGATGCAATATGAAATATTTTACAACAGTTTAATGTCTTCAAATCATGCTTAACTTTCGATGTTTCAAAATTGGTCATTCAATATGGCCTAACAAGAACCAGTTTACGGCACCAATAAAGACGATAAAAATTGCGAATTAAAGAAATGATGAGGATTTGCCTTTCTCAGTAAACTGAGTCCGTCACAAATAACTCTGTTACGAGAGATCTTGAGAGAATCGTTATGCACGGTCACGCATCGACTCATCCGAGTTCTTCCTCTTTCTGAATGAACGATGCTGAGAATCTCAACTCGATCGAGATTCTCCGCTAAGAACAGGCAAAGTTACGAGACATACAATGTCGGACGTTATCAAAGTAGAATCTTAAATGCCGCGGGTTTAATTAGAAGTCAACTCATGAAATGCGATTTTGAAGTTTACCACGTTACCTTGACAGAGTCTACGAACACAGAAAACTAAAACCACTCTCACTTTTCTACCATTACGCAATTCTTGCAATCTTTCTCAAGGCTGTGGAAACTAACTTCAAAGTCAAATGGTCATTCACACTTCTTTGCATGTAATTCTTAAAATATGAAAACAGAATAAGTTTTGTTTATTTGCAATTGTTCAATTATATAATAAGGGTTTTTTATAACAAAAATTTTAGATATAGTATTTTAAAAGTTCTTTTCTTAGAAAAAGTTTGTTTTCAAAACTTGTTTAATATAAGTTAATAGCGCCTATTATAACGCATTATACTACAAGTGTTATAATCTATTGTACACCATTGTCACACCTTTTCACAATGATACGATCTATGTATGAATCGTGGAAAAAACATCACAACTTTAATGTTTCCTAATATTGCTGAATACTTCCTTTTATATACTATTTCTTAATAACAAAGCTTTATATAGACAATAATATTTACAAGATTAGAATGCAGATTAGAAATGAAAAAACAATAAACTTTGTAAATACTCTGAACGCAGTAATAATCTCCTATATGCAGGGTGACCAATGGTAGTACAACCGGAAAGAAATTGTGCTTGAAAACATAAGGTTCAAGATTAAGTTACTAGAACGAATATGAATGGTGTGAAGTTCGTTGAATGTTTTCTGTCTATTTACTGTGTTTTTGGTTAGGAGAGACAATGACGGTAAATATGCAGTTACCAAAAAACACGCATTCTCCTGACCAAAACGACGCTGCGAAGAAGTAATATTTCGACATGATTTCTTTTGCATACTACTCTCAGAAGTTTAATCTAGGTCGGTCTCAGGGCCGATTTTGCAATTTTGTCCAAAACAATTTTATGCACTGAAAACTAACATTTTTTATAGAAGAAAATTTTTCACGTCCCATTTTTTCAAAATCGGCCCTGAGACCGACCTAGATTAAACTTCTAATTGTAGTATGCAAAAGAAATCATGTCGAAATATTACTTCTTCGCAGCGTCGTTTTGGTCAGGAGAATGCGTGTTTTTTGGTAACTTCATATTTACCGTCATTGTCTCTCCTAACCAAAAACACAGAAAATGGACAGAGAACATTCGACGAACTTCACAGCGTTCACATTCGTTCCAGTAACTTATTCTTAACGCATAGTCGAAAATAATAAAATACAATATAATAAACTTTTCGTATACAGGGCGTGGTTTTCGAGAAAATTGTAATTTGTAAGAAAATGTTATTACTTCAAGAAAAATAATAGTTCCAATAGTTCTTCATTAATTTAGTAATTAATGGATATTATAAGTTAATAAACGCAATTATTAGTACCACTAAAATTTATCATAAATTGTTAATCTTCATGTACGGATGACGTATTATCATAAATGATACACACTAATGTAGTTATAGTATGATAAATGTATAATACAGTAAAATAAATGTAACATCATAAGGAACTAATAATAATAATTTTAATGAATACTATTAATTCTATTAATTATCAAAATGTTAAAAAGTAATTGAAATTATCTTTCTCGTCGTAAAAAAATTTTCTTACAAATATTTTGATAAATTTTTGAATTTAATTTTCTCAAAAACTAAGCCCTACAAAGAAATTTTATTTTTTGTTTTCGATTTATTATTTCTATATTTCACGTAGAATCACCGTATTTTCTATTGTATCGCCATTTTCTGACCATTATACTATAAAAATAGATATACTCAACTTATTCACTTTAATAAAACAAATAAATTCATATGAAGTGAATCCATCATTCACTTATTGAAGAACTCTGGTAATTGTTCTGCTTTGTTTGAATATACATGTGTATATATTCACAGTTACATGTATTTACGTATACGTATATGTGTACATGTATATACTCGTACACATGTATGTATTATAAATGTCTATAGCTTCAGCCTTTATTGCATGTCCAAATTTAAATGAACTTTTTTTTTTATATCAAAGTATGTTTATATCTAACAATAAGTGCTCTATCCATAAAATACTTTTAGATCAACTTTTCTTTGTTTCTATTTACAGAATGTGGTAATGGGATTTGATCGTTTAACTCTAAAACATCTAGTATATACTTTTCAGCATCATTTGACCAAATTGAGATAACAGAGTCTATAGGCAGTTAGTAAGCGTGTTTTAAAGAAGTGAAGCAAATAAAATGCCCGTCGAAGAATCGCAGGAATGGTTACAATTTATTCGGTGATAAAGTGAGAGATTACAAATTTTCAAATTCATGAATGAAAGTAGGTATACCGAATTTTCAAGTTTAAAAATTTGAATATTGGGAAATACAATACATAACCAAACAAATATAAAAGTTGTTAATTTTCAAACTGAGAAATATTTTAATCTCCACCTAGAGAACTCAATTATACATCTGTGCCCGACAGTGCACGCTACCTGCACGTCCGTGCACCACGCCCTCACGGACGCATTGCCTATCGCAATTTTAAAACGAGCACGCAATATCGCGTGATTGTACCTTCAGTAGTTGACGACGTCGGGTGAGCAGCAGGTAACGTGTTAAGATTCATTCGCGAAAAAGTGGAAGTGCTCATTTGACTTCGAGATTAGTTTTCATATCCAAGAAGAGAAGTATACCGTTATTCTTGTTATTGATCACTCCTTCGTCTCACAATGTTTCATTTAAATCAGCGAGCAAGGATCCGCGTCGTTTGCTTCATGTTACGTCACTTGCTTCTCAAAAACTTCGAATCCTTCCGGGTGTGACGTACCCAACCTAACTCTGGGATGCTAAGCCTCTTAGGGTGTGTATTTATGCCTGGAACCAGACTGCGCTATTGGCACTCCGGTAAGAGGGTAAAGTGGGCTATATCCTGTAAGAAGCGACTTTGTAGCGTGGTAAAAAGTCTCCATCATAGACCGGTGCATTAGTGGCTGCACCGTATTTCTTATTATCCTGGCGCGAGGTGTATGCTCCCTAGAGCTCTCCTTTTCTCTCTCGTTTTCTTCCTTCTGTCCGATCCTCGCAGTTCCTCCGGCATCGTCAATGCGGGCGGTCCTAAGAAGTCAGCCTAGTTGGCCGGTGTAGCATTGCGTTCGTGCATGCACCTCGTCCAAGCTTGTTAAGGGCCCCTTGTATCGTCCGCATTATCCCGCCTGGCGGCGTTTCCTGGATCGTCGCGTGCTTCGCCAGGGATCGGCCTTAAACCTGCGGCTGCTTCGCATAACGGGGTGTAATATGCTCCGGAGACCGTGTCGGAATGTTGGTTACCTTGCTAATGAATGGTGAATGGGGATTGTTTCGACAGGTGTAGAGGATTTGAGGTTTCTGGGTTCTTAGATCGATAGAAACCCTTGTCTTATAATATTGTACAGTGCGTTGCATAAATATACCAGCTCCCTTTGCTTTTATTAATATAAATTTTCGGCCGAAAATTATGGCCGATGTTCTTTGAATACTAATTCGTAGTATTTAAACTATAAATTGTATAATAAGAATTTTGCATATTAACAGAAATATTATCATACGATAAGAACTTGACCGGCCATATTCTTTTTAATATAAAGGCAATTGTCTGGAAGAAAAATTATCGACCTATTTCACGATTGTTCAGTTCCTTCCGATGAAATTATCTTTTTGTTACATTGGTGATTAAGTAATCTTCCTTTTAGTAATATTATTCTCTACATATTCATACTGAGTTACCGAGAGTGCATTCCGTACGTCTTTTCCTCTAAGATGTCCAGTTCAATCGTTACAGGAAAACTTGTATGCGTGTATATGTTAATTTCTTTTCGATAACCACCTAGGAACGATAACTGATACATATTGTCCATATTGTACATATATTAATTGAAAAGTCATTTAGTCGAGCTAGAGATCCGGTCCCACAGAGGCCGGTTAAGCGGAGTCTACTGTATTCAGATTACAATCGTTTCATTCGAATATGATTACGATCATTATTTAGTTATATTAAATTTACGATACCGGTTCGTGGTACTACTGCGCATTCAGAGTATTAATGAAGTCAATTGTATTTAGATTGCATATTTTCGTATAACATCCAGGATAATAAACATTCAGAAATAAATTGAACGAAATACAGTGAAAGTAATGTTATACAAATTGATACGCAAATATGATTATTGTGATGGAAGAATTTTTGACAGGTAAAACGCTTATATCTTCTCATGACTTAAAATAGCACTTGCAAAAAACAAAACATAATATAAATATTATTTATGAATTGTGTATCTCTTTCCTTGGTATACCAAATACAGACTTAATTAAGATGCGTTAAAATATATTCTGTTTACTTCACAAACTGCTTCGGTTCTCTTTCTAAAGCTTAGATGCTTCAAAGTATGAAGGCATATCTTTATTGTTATTTTAATTGCAATTTTCCGCTACATCTGTCTAATAAGTTATATTGACAGAGACATATGTTAGATATTGTAGATACGTTGAGTCACCAAAATATTTTCTTTAACAGTGATAATGCTAAAATTATTATATATCCAATTTTAATAATTTCTTTACCACAAATAATGTAAGGTTAGAGAAAGCCCAAATAGAACCTCGGTCGAATGTAAAACATAACCTATATACTCTTTCTAATTTAGTTTATGAGAAATTACTGAGTTTATGGGAATAGTAAGTGGAAATCGGCCATCGACTATGGATTCAAGTGAACATAAGTTTTGTCTAACGATTGCTATCAACATTATGAAAATTAAAAACAGAATTATAAGTATTACATATTGTGACACTAACTCCACACAAATGTTAAATAACAAAATCATAAATAGATATGTTATTCAATTGAGTGATACAGCTCATTCATAAGTATATGTTTGCGATTAGAACTGTGTGGGATATTATAAAACGATAGCTCAATCGCAATAAATTTATTTTAATTAAATGATAACGAATCGAGCAAAACATGCGGCTTCTCTAGAAGATCGTAATATAGACATCGTAATGCTGTCAGCTTTTATATTTAGATTAACGAGTCGAAGCAGAATGTCCGTTTTCATGAAGCAAACTGGTTGAATGATGAGTTTAAAAAAGACACGAGGAAGTACTTTTGTAGCGAATGGCGCGATGTCCTTGGTCCACGAGGCGTAAGATCGTGTATCGAATAAACGGTGGCCATTTCTGTTCGACCAATGCTTTGGACAATTTCCACGGAAAAAGAAATTCAATTCTGGCCATTTTTACTAGGCTGTCCCGGTTTTAAAGCTGTCATACGTTCACTTTTATGTATCTCATTCGCGCGTTAAGAATGGCTACTTGAAATAATATCGCGGTTCGTTATTTCCAATACTATTATTTTTTAATGTAGGTACTGTTGATTTATTAGAAAGTATTGCGAAGTGTCAATCAGTCACAAACATATGCCACATAAAGTATTATAATAAAATTTGTAAATATATTTTGTTTTTTCATTTCAATATATATACTGATCAATTTGCATAAAAGATAGTATGGGAAAAGTCAATTAATTAAAAGTTAATTACATTGTCCTTGCTTAAACAGCTCGTACTAAAGAATGTTCTAAATAATGTTCTATAAAAATTCTTTAGTATTTAAAAATAATTTTAAATAACGTTGTTGAATTACAATAAAAAATGTATTTATAGTAAATGTTCCTTGTCTATGATTTTAAATATAATTACCTCTATTTTAAACATTGTTATTTTGTACATACAGAAAAATTTTAAAGATTTCGTATTAAAGGGTTAACTTTATTTTTGCGTTTCTTTTTCAATTGTTGGCTAATCCTTCTTCCTGTTTCACGTAATTACGAAGTTAATCGGACAACATTCCATATTTTATTGCACACTGTACCACCGTTCCCTTGCAATTTATCTCCATTTCGATTTCTCTGTTACCTTTGGCCGATCGATTGGCAATTTCTTTTCCTTCCTCTGGCCACCTTGTTCCAAGCCTGATCCGTTTCGATCGGCATCCTTGGTTGCGTGCTAAAGGGTCTTAAGGTACACCTCGATCAGTTGAAACGAGGAAGTGGCGAGTATCTAATGGACCGGTATCGTTTGAGCAGAAAACGTAGAGGTCGCGCGAACATCGTTTTAGTGTGTTCCTATAAAAAACTGTAATTAAAGAACGAAAGAGAATAGCACATTGGTGCGAAAAAACGAGTGACGAATGAAGATTGAAAAAAATACTACAAGGTAGCCATATGACGCGTGGAAATAGCACATGGTAATACAACTTGTGAAAAGAACGACACGTGGTAATACAATGCGTGTTAATAGAAAATGTGAAAAACACGACGTGTGAAAAATACAACATGTGATAATGCAATGCGTGAGAAATATAATGTGTGAAGAATACTACACGTGGACATATAATACTTGGTAATACAGCACGTGCAAAATACGGCACGTAATAATACGATGTGTGGGAAATACAACGTACACAAAATACAACGTATGATAAATACAATGCGCGGAAAATATAACACGTGGTTAAATAACGCGTAAAAAATATAACATGCGAGAAATACAACGTGTGGTAAATACAAAACGTGGAGAGTGCAACGTGTGGAAAGTAGAACGCATGGAAAATATGACACGTGGTTAAACAACGTGTCTTAAAGCACTGCGTGGAAAATACACGTTGTAATAGGATGCACAAAAATATATACAACGCATGAGAAATGCAACGTATGGTAAATACAAGTGGAAAGTATAAAGCACGGAACATATAATGTGTGGTGATGCAGCGAATAGAAAATATGACACATTGTAATACAACGCGTGGAAAATACAATATGTGAGAAATACAACTCGTAAGAAATACGACGTCCAGTAAATATTAGGGGTACCGAAAAGTAATCAAAATTTTGTTTGCTGGCGAAAAATATTTATTTATTAAAGAAATCTTAAATCAACAAAATAATTTCCATCACTTTCTAACGCTTTTTGCCAACGTAAAGGCAATTGTTCCCTTCTTAAAAAAAGTTCTTCGATTTTTCATAGAAAAACTTTGAAATCATCGAAGAAATTTTGATTACTTTTCGGTACCCCTAATACAATGCGTGATTATTTATTTATTATTATTTATTTATCTTTGACCTTTATTTTTAGTGTCAAGTTAAACATTCAATATACGCCGATAGATTATGTGTTAGCGTAGATCAATATAATCC
This sequence comes from Megachile rotundata, assembly GCF_050947335.1. Lineage (NCBI taxonomy): Eukaryota > Metazoa > Arthropoda > Insecta > Hymenoptera > Megachilidae > Megachile > Megachile rotundata. Next base: position 2,346,720 of record NC_134986.1, read on the forward strand.
AAATAATTCAATATAATACTTTTAATAATAATAATTTGTATTACTATAACTTTTAGATACACTTTTAGATAAACTTTTTTGATAGTACAAATACTCTTTACACTGACTGTATACTTTAATCGAATGACTATCGAGAGTTGAAAAAAAAATGCGAATATGATTGTGAAAAGCTATTCACAAATAATGATAACCTGTTATTTAAATAAATCTCAAGTATATATTAAAACCCATATTTTTTGATTCACGGTTGATTTCTTAAAAGGATATTCTGAACCAGTACGCGACGGACCACTTTTGGTCGGATCGCATTTCGAAGTTGCGTTACCGGTCAATTTATCATTTGCCTCTGCCCGCCGTCTATGCTTTCGTTAGGATTTATCGCGCAAGCATTGTATTTGTCGCAATGAGAGTGCGCGAATGGATGCACGATTTATGCTTACATAATCGCTATTTCGGTGATGATTTATATGATCCAAATTGGGTTACTGGCCAAGCAATTTGTCAGTACTTTCCCTTTCTTTTTTGAGATGCCTTTATGCGCACGAAGTTGGAGTGCATTTTATCGTTTAGTCCGATCGTACACGTTGCACATTGTTATCGACACTTTGACAATTCGGTGAACAATGTTGAAATATTTAAATGTACTTATAAAAAATAAGATTAGAAAATCAAACTTTACAATTACTTGTATAATCTTTTAAAATTATTTTTATATTTATTTAGAATTGTTTTTATTATTCTATACAATTATTCTTGTTATTACTTAGAATTATTTGTATTATTCTTCAGTATTCTCCACATTAATTAAATTAATAATGTACAATTTACAAATAATAATTTACAATTAGTCGCATAAATTATTTACAATTTTCTAAAATCTTGATTTTTTATATATCTTTTTATTAATATTTAGTTTTATTCAGTTTCAGAAAAATCATTTTTAAATACTTTTTAAGAAAGTTTAGTATTATGTATCAGCTTTTTAAAATGTAAAATCGAAAATTTAAAAATTCAAAATATTTTTATAATAAAGTTTACCTCATAAAAGTTCAATAAAGTTTAATAACAAATTCTCATACAGGAATATTAACATCAAATATAAATATGATAGCCATTACCAGCGTAAAAGTTCGATAGCAAAATTATTGGGTAGCTTTGATGTTGATAGTCATTGTAAACATTTATAATTTAAAAATCGCCAAAATAACATCAATTTATTCTCTGGTGTCTTTATGTATTAAATTATATGCTAATAAAGAGTTTTTGTATAGTTTACTAGTAAGTTACAGTTACTCGATTTAATATTCGAACACTATGGTATTTGCGAAATTAAAGGTTTATGTACTTATTGCAATGTGATTATCGAATTTTCTGATCCGTAATGAGTTAAAGTACACATTTTAGTTTGCAAATATTAGATTTACGCTACACTAATTTTTGTCTGTTACACCCAGTAACATGAAATTGACATAATGGACGAAAATTAGTGTGGCGTAAATCGAATGGACAATTAAAAATAAGTAATATAAGACCGACGATGAAATACAGCGGTGGAGGCCTGATGATATGGGGCTGCATTTTTAGTGTTGGAGTAGGGGGGCTGGTTTTTATTGAAGATATTATAGACAAGAACAAATATTGAGACATATTAATAAAAAATTTATTAAAAAGTGCAACGATATGTGTATACGCGACAGTTTTAAGTTCTACTAGGATAACGATCCGAAACACAAATCGAGAATAGTTCAGGAATATTTATTATATGCTTGTCCGAAAGTGCTCCATCCTCCATGACAATCACCGGATTTAAGTCCAATTGAAAATCTATGGGACTTATTGGATCGTAATGTTAAGACCACCCCTATAGAAACAAAAGACAAATTAAAAAATGTGACTGACGGAAGAGTGGAAACGCATTACTCAAAATTATTTAATATTAAAATTATAACTTTGTTGTTACATACACTCTAAATAAGGAAAAACATGTAATATTAAGTGTCCGAATATTTTTTTGACACCAATATCGGGTCTAATTTCGTTTATCATTTATTATGTAGAAAACAATAAAAAATAAAGTATTTAATTTTACATATTTGTGAACTAAAATGTGTGCTTTAACTCATTACGGATCAGAAAATTCGATAATCACATTGCAAGTAAGTACATAAACCTTTAATTTCGCAAATACCATAGTATCCGAATAATAAATCGAGTAACTGTATATAGAATAAAATATGTATACATGAAATGTGTGTACTAGTAATAATCAACGCCGAATATTAAATAAGTCACCATAAAATTGAACATTCCAAACAAAATTTGATATTAATCTCAAATAATTCCAAACAGTTTCTTCTATTTTTAAAGGGTATTTTATAACAGCTAAGAAATCCATTTTATTCAGTAAATATTAATATTGTCAAATGCATATTTGAATTTTCTATTCTTATTCACCGCACTGTCTATTACCGAGATCATACAAAGTACAGTAAATTTTGATTATATTACCAGAGACATAGCTGCAGAAATGACAATTTCTTGGAATTGGCGGTATAAAAAGAGTTCCTTCCATGCGGCACTTGACTGTTAAGATCCTACCACCAGCAACGTAACTCGTGAATTTTTCGATGCGCGTACACCGAAACAATGTGCGATTGAAACGTGATTCTAAGGGATATATGTTCCCTTTTCTTTTGTTGTTTGACTCCTTTCTTCTGCTGCCATGATGCGAAATTTATAGGGAATTTGTCATGTATCAGTGACTCAATGTGTGTCACAATACGTAGCAATATAAGATTTGGCTTTATAATATGCAGTGATCTAACGTATAACAGTGTAACACTTTATAATATAATTCGTGACATTTGGCCACACAACGCGTAGCGATATCTAATGCGCATCAATGTTGTGTACAACGGGTGATAATACAACTCGTGAAAAATACGATACGTAGCAATATAACGGATGAAAAATTCAGCCCGTTGTAGTATAACGCGTGGAATGTACAATATAATGGTTATATATCGCGTGGAAATTACAGTACGTGGCGATACAATTCATGAAAAATACAACGCGCGAAAAATGCAATACGTGGAAAATATAACGTGCCGTAAATACAAAACGTGAAAAATACAACACGTGACAACACAACGCAGAGAAAATACAGCACATGAATACACAATGCATGGTAATCTGACTTTTGACGATACAACGCGTGTTGTTACAGCCTCTAGTGATAATGTATATGATATTAATTTGTAGCAACATCATATATCATTTATTATTGGGTGATAATGATATTACATATCATTTATCATTAGAACAATAATATTCTATTACATAATACATATTATATAATATATAACAACATGAAGTAACGCTATACAACACAAAGTCACACGCTGTGTCAACGGACTTATCATTACATCCGTACAGCAGAAAAGAAGCACCCATGCAGATTTGTAAAAATATTCCGTCACAAAAAGAAAATTGTGACGTTATATAAATTTACATACGTGAACATAGGAGTCGTTTATTTTGGAAGTGGAACAAGTCCATTTTTTGTTATTACGACATATTTAAGGGTTTATATTTGAATTTTAAAAATATTTGTAAGTATTAATAGATAAATTTATTGTACTTTGTGGTGTTAAATAATGTGTATTTATTACTCAATAGTACTTAAAATGCTGGCTGAAAAAATAAAAGTTTTATTACAACCAAATGGACACGTTCCGCTTTCAAAATAAACATCTGTTCAATATCGTTAATCACTTAGTTCCATCAGCCAAATATCAAGTTTTATCTACTATTGTTATTATCTTACTGTTATTATTTTCCTTTTTTTAAATGGATTTGCCCTGCTTTCAAAATAAATAGTACATGCATGCACTCATCTATACCATAATCCAATCCATACAACTAATTCAAATACCATGCAATAGAGTTCCTACAACGTCACTAAAATTCTGTTGGCAGTCATTTTTCCCTTGATATAGCGATGACTACCGGTATGAGTGAAAGTGTATACAATAAGGAACTTGATCAACCAAATAGTGGTGATATAACAGAAGTTCACTGTATGTTGCAAATGTAATGCAGTCACTGTAACGACCCGTTTCCTATCTCTTATAATAGAATCGTTCCGATCGTAAATCAAAGTTGATTAGTTTTTTCGTACACTACGTGCCTGATTATCCGGATTGGTCAGTTGAGTAGAGAACGTGTAAGAACGCATTCGGGCGTTATTTCTCGCGTGCCAGCCTTATGAACCGCAAGGACGTCATTTAATCATGCAGTTTTCTGTTTTTGAGCCGCCCTGTTTCTCTCCGGAGACTGAAATCGATCGAACAGGAAAAGAAATCGCGTTGCACGATCGAGGAACAGGTATCCACGGTGATAAATTCTGGGAAAATAATCGTTATTCGCGACGGAAAAGAGCAGTTTACGATTGTGCTTGACACTTTTTATGGTTGTAACTGGAGATTGTTTCTCGACGGACGTTTAGATTCTCTTGAGCACGCGAAGGATACTACTTTGGGGAAAGATAAAAGAATACCTTTAAACCTTAAAGGGTAGTTGTTTTTTATTTCTGGTCGTCTTACATGTGGTGCGTCTTGATTAAACCGAGTGTACATCGCTATAAAATTAGCAAAAAACCGTTAACATTATCCCGATGCAACATGGTACTCTAACTTGTTACATTCCGTCGCGTTAATGTGCTCTTTACTGCAGCATAAATTGTATGTTGCTTATCTCTTCAACAGTGTGTACTATTCAACATAGACTGAGATCAATAGATTATCGTTTAAACTAAGAGTCCGATTTTTCATGAAGTATATTTTCGTATAAACATATTTTCGTATTTTAGATTACGTCAAAGTTAGGCAAATATTTTTATTTCTGCAATACAGACATTAATTATAACGTTGAATTTTGTATTTTAATTTTAAGAACATTTTTCTTTATTTACTTTTGAAATAGTTTGAATAATATTAACACTTTCAGACCTGGTTGTATACCATGACACATTCTAGCAGGGCAACGATCCCTGCGGCTATTACCCAGGAATAGAACGTGTTCAATTAAATTCTGACACTTTAATGACATAATAGTACCATAAAATAACAAAATTACATTGATCTAAAACTTTTAATTTTGTAAAAATGACTCCATAAACTAGTTAATAACACACTAAATACAAAGTAGTTGGTTGTATAAATCATCCATTAATATGCTTAATATAAAATCGTTGACTATTAGATAACCATCTTCTGTGTATTTTACAGAATAATTCCTAAAACAAGAAGTTCGTATTTATTATATGAAAGCTATGTGTAATAATTTTCGATAAAATTTAAATTTTAAATAAATATTTCGCAACTGCTATTTTAAGATGTTTTTATGTCATGAAATCTTGTTAGAATAGTGATGTTTTAAAACTGGAAATGACAACGATCCAATGTCGATAAAAATTAGTTCTGAGGAAGAATTTATCGTAAAATATAATCTACACCTGTAAAATATTACTTACAAAATATAACCTATAATATTTCTAACTGCTATTGGTAGAAATAGCAATGATAATATAAATTAAAACATCAAAATAAAATAAACATTAATTAAGCTCAAGAAAATTCAATATTTTATTACAAATTAAAGTTCTTCGAGATCAACTCATACGCCAAGATTAGAATTTATTTTTACCCTTAACGATTGAAAATTTCCTTTTTTATCATTTTAGTACTCACAATCAGTACTAGCATTCATATATTTGGAACTAACAATTTAATAAATACTAGAATATTCGAATATTCAATTTTTAAATCTAAATTCTACTAGTATTTAAATATTCAAATGGCGACCCCAACAAAGCTGAAAGTCAAATTTCACGCTAGTGAAATAACAAAAATTTTAACCATATAGAAATGGAGATAATTTAATATATATACTGTACAATTATTAACAATTTTACAATAATAATTACAACTCTAATATTATATTAAAATGATATATATTACAGGCAGTTGACTTATTATTAAACTTGAAATATTTACCTTTTGATTTGATACCAGAATTTAAAATAAAAGGATAGAAAAGGATTAAATATGACCCAATATCGCTATTATAATTCCCTATATATTGAAACAAATACTAAGTTACAAAACGGAGTCTTTCAACTCTTAAAACTTACAAAGGGTCCTTAAACATTACGTAACTTTCACATTAAATAAAAATACCTGAACGAAAAAAAATCAAAGTTTCCTCTTAAAACACGATCCATAAAAAGAGGAGTGCATACTATGAGGACATTATCGAACACCGTTCATCGTGATGAGACTTTCTGGTTAGTTTCGAAGATGCAACCTTCTCTTTATTATTATAAAACGGATAGCTCGATCGATCGATCGATAGATCGGTGCTTGGCAATTTATATTCATACTTATCGTAACAGTTATCGATCGGATCTGATCGGGGGGGTTAAATTCATACGTGACCAAGCTCGCGGTAACGATCAGATATAGCCGCGATATTAATTTATGCTCGTGATCGTCCGTAAAATTACCGTTGCTTCGGTTCGCGCGATGATCCGTACCGTCGTTCGAGCGAGTAAAAGCGTTTACAGCGTTTTACAGCCCTCGAAGCAGTGGGTCAGCACCGCTGCGCGATCTTTGACCTAACACGGCAACACGCCACTTGCACTTCCGGCAATTCTTCCTTCTTTTCCACCATCGTATCCCGCTCATGTCCCATGAAAGGCTCTGTGGATCCTCGAAACACCTGCTGTCAAGTTTCATGATCGTTTCGTTTAGCTTCCATCTTCCTTTCTTCCTCCGTATCGGGGTTTCCAGATTATGGCTGAACTTCGTTTCGGGGTACCATTCTGTACATGATTAGATAGTCTTCGATAAATTAGCCGTTTATTTTGAAAGTTTAACAAGGCTATTTCTTTTCAAATAAAGATAACCATAACAGTAGATAAAACTTTATATTTTTTCACTTGTAAGCAATCTATAGTGAAAATAATTCAAATTCTCTAATATTTGAGCGATGGAAGTTTAGGTGATTAACGATATTGGATAGATGTTTATTCTGAAAATTGTACAAGTCCATTTTAAATGGAAATTATTTTTAGCCGGATATATTAGGATACGATTCAGTTTCGGTAAATTTTAGTAATACTGGCAATACTGTGGAAAATCATAAATTCTATAATATTAGTGGTATAGATAACCTAAATATGCGGAGGTGCCTAAGTACATATTACTACTAAATTCTATTATCATCATACAAGTAAATTCTAATTCACTTTCCAATAAATATTCAACCAATATCATATTTGACATGGTTCTTATTTTAGTTTCAGTGCACAAAACTCCTGAACAATTTCTCTATTAATTGATAATTAATTACAATTTATGATTACAATACTGAATGAATGTTATTTTTTAAATAAATTTTTTTTTTTTTTAATATTCTATCACCTATCGTTGAGTATGTAAATCTACAAATTTAGAATAAATTAAGTAATAATTTATAAATATGTTAAGGTACAAATAATAAATTTATTTAAATAAATTTAAATTAATAAATATTAACTTAATAATTCAAGATAAGGTACTAGCTTTCCTGCAAATTTTCTAATTTGCACAATTTTTCAATATTATTTATTTGAATTAAAATTTTTATATTTTCTTTGAAACATTCTTTCTTCAATTTATTTAATTTAATTTAATTTAATTTAATTTAATTTAATTTAATTTTATACATTTAATAAATTTTTATACATTTCATTTATATCACTTAATTTTTACTTTGAAATTTAATTGTGTTCATTCCAGTTTATTGAAATAAATTTTAATCCAATTATTTTTTATTGAAATTAATTTAAGTATTACATAAATACGTTCATTATTTCCTTTCAAAATGTATTTAACATAAATTGGAAAATTGAAATTTTCTGGTTTGGGCATATTTAATTCAAGATAATTAATTTGTCAAATTACACATAGAGAAATTCAGAAAAATCCAAGAAATCTGGAAATTCTGCAAAATTAAATACGTAATAAATTCGAATTAACAAAACAAAATTTTAAAGTAAGAATTAATGATATAGTAAGTAAGAATTAATAAATGATATAACATGAAGTATATAAAAGTGTAATTTAACTAAATACGCGAAAATTTTGCAGAAAATATAAAAATTGCAGTTTAAATTAATAGTATTAGAAAATTGCAAAAATCAAAACATTTGAAAATTTAAAAATTCCAAAATTTATATCACAACGTTCGGTTCAGCAAAACGAACACCTTACCACTAAACTATATGAATTATGCGTTCACTGTTGAAAGGGTTAATTTGACCTGTCACAGATATTGATACATGTATCGCATTTCTAGTCATTGTTTGCCGACATCGTCACTCGTGAGAAAAGCGACAGTGCACGCCGAGCCGTTGAAACCTTCGAAAGATAACGATTCGTGAGAATGTCGGGCTCTTAAAACCTACCTCCTCGTGTAAGCCGGTCCGAGCTCACGCGGCCTATTATCGAATCACTGTGGCTTTATATTGCTAAGAGACGTACATACTGTCATGCCATCTGGCATTCGCGACTCATAATTACAAGGATATTAAATGCACTTTGGTTTCTTCGTTAGCTTATGACGATTATGTTGGTACTTTTTTTGAGAAACCTAAAGCAATTCCACGGCCGCTCAGATATCTGTTATAATTTCTTGAAAGTCTAAAGTAGATGGTTGGAATCTTAAAAAAATTAAAGATTGATTAAAATTAGATATGTGACTGCTCAAATTCTATCGTATAAGGGTTGTTATGATAAATATTCTAAAATGTTACTGATCTACATATGTATAAGATGCTTCATCTAGATCACAAATTTTTATTTGCTGAATATTATGTTGGAGATATTTTATATTTCTCTTTATTCTATCTGTTCTACATACTTATATATTTATTTACTTTTGAACAACTTTAAACACTGAACATTACCTTTGAATAACCGTCTGTACTAATTTTGGCAGTGCCATAATGATTTTAAATTTTATGTGTGTTTATCTTACCCTTATTGATTAAGTAATTTTGAGAATCAAGAAATTTGCAGAATTTTCAAAACAGTTTTCTGGAGAGTCTTCTTAAAAAGATAAGGGTGGTAACATAGCTAACCTAACACATAGTATTGAAAATATTTTTTAAAAAGTGTACAAATATAAATTCGTTTGATTGTGTTCTTAAAACTGCAAAATTCTTTATACTAGAGACATTATAAAAAAAAGGAATTCAATACTTTGTATTACGTTAGGCACAACTAACACTCTGATAATATTAGCGAGCTCACTCCTTAGCTGTGAATTACAAGAATTGTTCGTATTGATCCTTTCATAATTATCAGAAAAATGGAGGCTTAAATAACTTTGACGTTCGAATATGTTTTAGAGCAGATGTTCTAGAGCATAGTTGTTTACTATTCGAATAATCTTCACATTGAAATTTCGAAGAAAAGGAAGATATTGCAAAATAATGACTACCTATAACTACAATAATTTGTTCATACAGATTTTAATGGAAAATAAAAAATAATACGTAATTATTATAAAAGTGGTAAATAACGCTTGATTTTAACAGAAACTTATTTAAATAAAAATTATTATATATTTGAAATTGAAATTAAAATTTATCATATATTGAGATATCAAGAATGAGAATATGTTGCGATTCAAAATTGTTGGTAGTTTTTAGAATTAGCTCCTTTCATTCGAAATTTTAATTAAAAAGTGTTCTTTATTCGCAATTATTATCGATTATTGTTTTTAGACAATCATAACTAAAACAGTATGTTGAGAATTTTAATACTGTCGCGTTAAACTAATTATTTCAGTTTAATTATTTTTCTAACAATCTAAAATGTTAATAATGTAAACACCAAAATTCTATGTCATCTAATTTGATGAAAGTAATGTGTTCAATATTATTAATAGTCCTGAAACCATCCACAAAACCAAACAAAATATGACGTATATCGACAAAGTTGGAACAAATAACAATATGGAGTGCTAGAATAAGTACTTCTGAAACTCCAAAGTATTGTTAATTTATTTGGAGGAAAATTCATTTTTTCTATACACATTACATCTCTGTAGGGATTATAAGTATAAACCCCTTTCAAAATTAATGAAACAATTTTTTTGTACATTTATAGACATCAAGAATGTATTATTTTTTTAAAATATTTATTATGTTAAAATTTTGATCAATTATACACCTTTAGACAACAGAAAAATATAATACTATCGGTTATCAATATTTTTTAATTTATTAAAACGCCCACCCTCAAATATTCTAAAATAAATGAACACTTTAAAAATAAATGATTCAAATAAATCTTGCAATCTATAAGATCCACAGTCTTTCAATTACATGTTTATTTTGTAACCGTCGATATTTCTAGACTGCACAAATATTTGCAGTCGGGAAATAATTTCTGTTGTGTCATACTCGAATTAAAAATTCTCAAAATGGTTAAATATCGTATCATATTGTAGGTGAATTCTATTCGTTTCTCAGTACAGGAGAAAATGACAAAAATAAATCACCAATTACTACTTTGATTTCTGTACACCTTTTGTTTGTTATTTATGTCCCGTATGAATTAGGTGCGCACGCAATCGCGCGAACATGCGACTAGTGAATGCTACCGTCGACCATAATTCGCGAAAAGAATTACAGGAAATCAAGGAAAGAATTAACAATCGCAATAACTTCCAATTAGTCGTTGCTACCACTATATTTTACGTCTTTGTTTAGAATCATTTTGATCGTTGTTGATTGCACGCTATACAGGCGTGCCGACGAACAGGATGATTTAATCCTGCATACACTTATATAACTTTGAAAGAATATATCAAATAGCTGTCGTAAATGCTCAACTTTCTATCTAACCTTTCTCCCTGTACGTTGTTGTGACTAACACGCAGCGAAACAAGTAAATTATAGAGTAATAAAAACAATTATTGTATGTTCCAGTGTAATTTACCAGTACATGCACCTTCAAAATTATTGGAGAGTTATTATTTCACCTTATTAAAGTCATTGGATGACGACCACCCTGGTTTATTATTTTTCTTTTTATATAAACGTCATATTAGATTGATTGATTGATTGATTTTATAAGGGCCTCGACTGCCATGATCATTGGCCCATGTCACATTGGAGTAAATAAAAAGAATTATATCCTTATAGCATCTTCAAATTCACTAATAGCTTAAAAATGACTAAACCTTTAACTTTTATTGTGAATTAAAAATTCAACCTTAATATGATACTTTTCTATAATCTATATATTCTCTATTTCTATATTCTCAAGTCGATTATATCCACGGTGCTCCAATGTTACCCTACCAAACGTTATTCACATATTCTACTCGCAATTGTAAAAGAAGGATATTATAACCATACAGAATTTCATATAGTTTTCTCAAAAGTGATAATAAAACTATAAAATGACATTGGACTGTTTTGTTGTTTGACATACAGATGAGAGCCAAGTTTGTCTGTAATAATTTTGCTAGCACATATATTCTATAAATAAAAATAAGAAAAATTTTTATACGAATATAGGCTCTTAAATGCATTATTGAAAGTTGTTATAAAAAATATAAACGTCGATATTAATTTTTTATTTATTAATATGTAGTATCGAAAGAGAAAATCGTCCATTACCACTTTGTCTATTCCTCATAATCTTTTGAAACATTTAAGAGCCCATATTTATAGCCCATGTTTATATAATATTTTTTTATCATTGTTATTTATAGAACGTGCTAAAATTTCATGTATATACAAAACTGAGACGTACTATATATGGCATGTATAAAACAGTCATATCTCATTTTGTACTTTTGTTATAACTTATTAACAAATCATTTAAAGCCCTATGTTAATATGACATATTTTGTTACTTTTTCGTATGGAATATGTTGATAAAATTTGACGGTAAAAAAATAGGTCACCCTTGCTGTTAACAAAAACCCATCCTGTGAGTAACGATCCCATCTCTACTTACGAATTATACTGTAGTATACGAATCATATTCTAATGCTAGTTCTCTTATTACTTTCGATATATTCACGGCACAATATGAATCCAATGCACATGAACCGTGTTAGTCGAGGATCTGTCCAACCAAAGTATCCTAGTAATAATTAATTTTTCGATTCGCGAGATTAGCTTGTGTCCACAGAGCCATAAGCCTATTGATTTCTCTGACTCTAGCCATCTAGTCTTACTGGTTCACCACGTTCCACACGGTGCGATTATTTAACCTCGATCTGACCGAACCACTTTTTACGTGAACCTGTCGTCGCAGTGGGGGTGTAGTAAAGCCACGAGGAATGTTGATTGTTCTCAAGGTTTTCCTTTTTTTCTTACGCAGATATCGATGGCGATCTTAATAGGATGTGGACTTTAAGGGTACGTTTCCTCGTGATACTATAGAAAATATGGACTTTCCTCTCTTGGTACACAGTGATCTGAAAAACTTAATTTTGCGACGAACTTTGTTCGAAATCAACTTGCTTAATGGCAAAAACGAGTCGTTAACTAAATCTTTCATGTCAAATAAATTTTCATAGCTCGAAGCTGCTTATATAGAAATATCTGTATTACTAGAAACTTTTGAAATTTTAAACCATACTTAATTACTTCACGTGGATCGCAGTAATTTCATTTTAATAAAGTCTAACATAAACAACCTAACCCTTTTCTTATTTTTCATTCCATTTCTTTACGTCTCTTTGGACGTCATTTTATATGGATTTAAAAATTTTAGTCATGTATATTTTCCTTGTTTGCCATTATGAATTTTTTTTCCGTGGCTACAATGATTCTTCTTTCTCTTGATATTTTTATTTATCTTGATATCATTACTTCATTTCGATAACCGATACACAAGTTTATTATTCAAAATTATAAAATTACTTGAGATTGGTATTTTTGAAACCTGTATTCCTTTTTATTAGGTTAAAAAAGTAATATGTATATTTACTTACATTTTTCCGATTTGATATTCATTTTTAATTTCTAATAAACTATTATACACCAGGTTCAATATTAAAAGTTCGTAAATAACCATTTTTATCAAAGTAATACTGATTTAAATAAAAAAGTTTAACAAATTTATGAATTTATCTTTTTATAATATGTACCACTTCGAATCTTAAATTATTAGTACTACATTAGATTGTGATATCTCAAAATAATTTTCGCAAATATAGGATTAATAATTTAAGCCGGATGACGTACATTGCAGTTTTTGTAAAGATTCGATCAAAAACAAAATTATGGCCATGATCAGGCATTTCCCAACTCACCTTGTCCTATAAAATCTTCAGATATTTTAGGCACTTTTGTTTTTTTCTAAACGACTTTTTCACGTTTAGTCATCTCTTTTATTATTAATTTATTCGTCGGTTTGTATTATAGTTGCATTCTTTACGGGGTGATGGTTTGTGATCTACCAAAAATAAAGTGAACATTTTTTAATGTTCTGGTACTGCAGAAATAACTTTATGAATAAAATACAGAAATAATTAAACGAAATAATCCGTTACAAATAAAAAGAACATTGCAGTACACGTGTTCGATAACTGTGAATCATTTTGCAGTGATATCTTTAAAAACTTTCAAACTTGAACAGTTTTTTAAATAATCTTGAAATCTGTGAATTAAAATTTTACGTTCACTAAAAGATGATAATTCTCAAAATTTGAATTTCGTAAAAATTTGAATTAATGTTCCTGTAGTAAATAATTGATTTATTTTTAATTAACAGCTTTTACAAGATTTTATATATAATTAATGAACATTAAGATTTCAATATTGCCTAGAGGAAGCTAGTTTCTATTTTGTTTAATTTCTTTAAAACCTATCACATTTATTTATCTTTCGTGTTCATTTATTATTGAATATATTTACTTTAAATGTTATAAATTTGTTAAATCATTAAAGGTAATTAATTTCGTTTCCTCAAATTAAATATCAAATTTCATATGTTTATATTGCTTTTCTTTCCTTATTTTATAGCAATATTTTGCTCTCATGCCATAGAACGAATTCTCATGTTATACGAATGTCACCAGTGCTATTTTTAATGTCAGTAGTTCTCTTGCTTCGATATCATTAATCACGATAAAAACAGTGAACGTGCGAACGAGATTTTATTGTGTTTGATGATACCGATTTTCGACTAATAACAAAATAATGAGTGTTCAGTGTAAGCAAATAAAAGTCGGGTAAACATTTTAAAAGCTTCGAATTATCTACGTTTATGGGTGCTCGCTGGTTTATAGCGTAGACTTTGCACAGGTATACCACTCATCAAGATAAACAGAAAAGTGTTGGTCAACATGGCTCTTAAAAGCAACCATTTCCGAGTTCCAAGTCATTTTTACGATATCTTTAATGAGCAATCAGTACGAAGTCCATATCGGCTAGCTTTCGCTCTAACGACTTATTAAACCTATATGAACCACTATTTGATATCTCCAGAATAATTTCAATCAAGCAAAAATAGAGATTGATGGTACATTAGTGTCAATAGACTGAGTGGAATCCCTGGATACCACTGAAAAATTGGTTAATTAGTTCGAGTATTCTTTCAGCGTGATTTCTCATTTATGGATATGTCTCTTCGTTAGTAGTTCTGGGTGTAATCAGAATCCAAGTTGTATCAATGAGGATATCATTCCATGTTAATTTACGTATTCTTTTAGCAAGGTTTCTCATTTATTTTTCATATATTTTCTCAATAATACGTGTATCTTTCTTAACAGTTCTAGGCTTAATAAGAATCCAGAAGTTGTATCAACGAATGTATCATTCGACCTGACTGTTAGTGGTGTTGAAATTTATTCCTTGCTGACTTTTCAGCGATTACTTGAGATGCAGTAAAATAAATGTATCAGTGGTGGAACGATTAAAGAAGCTGTTAAAATAATTACGATACATATCTTCTATATTTAGATAGTGTAAAAATAATGGAACTAAATCCGAAAGGATAAAATTTATACTTTCAGGAAAAACGATAAGAATCTGCATCGTGAAAGAAAATGTTTTAAGTTAATTAAAGTCTAAAAGTTTTCATATGACCCAGTAATTAAACAATATTTCTCTTAACAAACAATTATTACTGTTCCAAATACTAAATATGTATATAATTTCACAAACTGGTAATATTTTGTGGAATGAAAATAGTTTCTTCAAAATAATTTCGTTCAATTGATTATAATAGAGTTTTTTCTTCTGACTTAGTTTTGACATATGAAAATTTTCATTGACAACTCATAACAAAATGTCTGTCTTGGAAGTTTTTATACAAATATATTTTTTCTTCGACATTTTAAAGAATTTATGTGACTTCGTGGTGTAAGAAAAATAATCGGAAGTATATTAGCAAATTTTAGATTATGTTACTTATTATAATAAGTTTATGAATAAACTGAATTATATTTTTGTATAGTTATTATTATAAATGTATAATGTACACAACATGATTATTTTTATTTGACTGTATGACTTTAATGAACTATATTAGTGCGTACTTCGATCTTTTTTGGGAATTTCAAGACAATCTTCAATTTTTTTCGCAGTACCAAAGTTGTGGATAATGTTATATTAAATTTAGTGACATTTATTGAAACAGTTATTATATAGTTATTAGATGAAAAGAATTCAGTTTTGGTACTTTTGTAAGAATGAACTTCTTTTTATAAATAAGTTATATATTCGAAAAATTCATATTAGTGATTGCAACTCGTTGTCAGTTGCATTTAATATGATTAAAATTAAAATTAAAATTTATAATAAACACATATTTTCAATACTTCAATAGAGATCAATTTCTAAATAATAAAAACTAACTAAACCTCTTAAAGTTTTCATTAAAATTAACAGCTGGAAGTTGAGACTCCTTGTATAAACGGTTGTAAGACAAGTTAAAGCCAATTACATGCTCTAATTACAATTACTGTTAATCACAACTTTCTGTCACAGTATTCACCATGTTAAACTAAAAGTAACCAAAGTCAACTAAAAGTGAAATGCGTTGGAACAAACGGTGATCCCGTTTGAACTAGGGATAAGTACGAATCGAATATTCAAATCCTCGAAACTTGAATTCAAAGCTCTATAAAATTTTGAAACTCTCAAAACTTAAAATGGTGATTTTTTTTTGCTAAGGAAGAACCTAATTTTAAAAACCAACGTGAACAAAATTTGTCAAGCTCGCATACGTCACAAGTATCCATTTTGCAGTTCTACAATCACGATCGGGTGTTTACAACTTCAACAATAGAAACGTCGAGAATTCACAAGGCAGCAAATATTCGAGATATATTATACAATAATTCACGAATCGAATATTCTGCAGATACGCTGCGAATGATACTTTATTGCTTGATTTTATATGTTTTTTTATCTGGTTTTGGAAAGTTTCGAAAAAAGTATAATGTTTCGGAATCTTGAAACTCGATATTTTCTTGTATTTCGAAGATTTTCGAGGTTCTAACGTTTTGATAAATTTGTTCATAATATAAAGTTTCTTCGAAGTTTAACTGAATTTTTTTCGCGTTGTTTATAATGCACCCTATCAATGCTCACCTTCACAAGTAAATAACGATGTATTTTCTAAATACTTTTCAATTATTTATGAGAGTAATTATTGAACTAAGGTGAAGTGGGGTAAGTTCGTAAACGGGGCAAGTGCGTATACAGGCTATTTTTATTACAATATGAGCGAAATTTCTCCATTTAATATGTTTGTTTCCTTGTTTTGTTTTGCTATATCCCCTTTTATATTTCAGCTAAGAGTACTTGTTTGCAGTATAGAGTACTTGCATAATGCAGTAAAAAGAATTTTATAGCAGATTTGTTAATAATTCTGCCTTTGCCCCATTGCACATGAAATAAAGCTTCAAAGTATTTTTAACTTCAAGTTACGCTCTTACCCCATTTTCGGGGAAAGTGCAGAGTAGTTAACATTTTAAACAATTTCCTATCAAAATCAAAATGTACAAGGAAAATCAAGGTCCTAGTTAATATTAATTAAATAGTAGTAATTGTGCAAAGAGTTCGATATCGACAGCGTTAAGTATTTACATAGCAGACTGAAAATACTTACGTTTAAATACCAACTTTACAAAAACCAGTCTGCATTTACCTCACTTCACCTTATCGAATTTTGTATTGAATGTTTTGAGAGGTTCTGAGATTTCAACATACCAAAAAACCCATCCCTAGTTAGAATAAACATAGAGAAATGGCAGGAACGATTGTAATGCAGCATCAAGTTGAACTAAACAATGATTTCCCATGAGAAACGCGCTCGATGGAAATGTTATATCGCATTGTAAGCAGAATAGAAGTGGTACGCTAGTTTAGTAGGCGAATAGGAACGCTAATCCCAATGTGACCTCGTTCCCGGGGTTCTCGTCGATGACCTCGACAAGATGCTCCTCAACGAAGTTTCGCTTAGCAACTTTGGTTCGCGAAATCGCGACAATGACGTTGTAAATCCGTCAACCATCTCACGGAAACATTGGCTCATTTATCCCTCGTTACCGGATGCGAATATGTGCCTCTAATTACGGTTAATTTGCGTGTTCACGAACGGTATGCGCCGGTTATGGTTAAATTCAAGCATTTACGATTTTAGTCTTTCAATTTGTGTACAGTTAGGGGCAGATCTGACTTCCTTCTGGAAATTATGGCAACGAAGTGGAAAGAGGTTTGTCAGTTATTGATTGTTAAAGCTTTTTGAGAATTTGAAAGTTTGAGTATGAATTAAACATTTTAGGAAATTTTACTTCTACCGAAATTTTTAAATTTGTAGATTTTGGGATTTTGAAATTTTGAGATCTTAGGATTCAATGGTTTTAAGATTTTAGGAGTTTGGAATTTCAGGATCTTAAGATTTTGGGATCGAGGTATATGGATACTCTAGAGATTCGATGATCTAGATATATAGGAATATGATAATTTAAGGATTTAGAGGTATGAGAATCTGAGAATCTAAGGCCTAGGAATATGTTAGTCAAAAAATTTGGAAATTTCCTAAAATTAGGAATTTCTTAAGTTATTAAAAAAAAAATTTGAGAATTTGAGAAGTTCAGAACCTAAAATACTAAAAATTTGAAAATTGGAGAATTTAAGAATTTGAGAAATTGAAAAAGAAGCTTAGATATTTAGAAATATGAATATATCGAAATATAGAAAATTTCAAGATTATATACAAATTTCTAGCTTCATTTAGCTTTTGTTGCATTTGAGTGTACAAAAAAATATCAAATCTGTTTTGAACTCTTTGTTACCATTCAACATCTTAACCTATAATATTTGCGGCAATCGCCGAGCTAATTAGAATTAACTAATTATTGCTGTAATATTAAGATAAATATAGAAAGTTTAAATGTTATATATATTTTGGATTTAGCGATTTTCAACTGTACAAATTGAACTCAATTTAATCGTAGTCCAAATATAATTTAGGTCTGTCACATGTGGACTGCAATGTGCGTTAAGAACGTGACTCGATGTTATATGTCAGAGGATTAACACCTTGATCTCTTTTTTTGCTTGCGTGTTAACCTTCAGCCAGACAAGGTCATATGTTTAATGTGTGATGACGAGACAGAATCGGATCGTTTCTAATAGTATGCTTTAATTCAATACATTTCACGGGCAATATTTAGCGGAAGACTAATGCAATATCAATATTTAGCATAAAACTATGCCTATTAACATTAGTCTGAAAAATCAAACAAAGTACAAACTTGATCAGAATTAAAAATAATTCTAGTAGAACCTCGATCATTGAAAAATATTAATTGAAAAATATCAATATCAATTTAAAGATATGAATTGAATTCTGAAATATTCTTAGGATGAATAAATATTTAACCTAACTAATAGTATTTGTCTTTTTCTATACTTAAATAAATCATGTACCTGAATACTATCTAATTATGCAAAAAAGACAAAGTAAACTGCTTTGAAACAGAATTTAGCTTTAGCAGTAATTGTTTATAGATAACACTTGTAAACATTTTAACTTTGCATTTCTTTTTAGTAAATATTTCTTGCGTTGTATATTCATACTTCTATTAATTTGAATATAGTAAAAGTGTAAAAGAATTTTTTCCTCGATAAATTTCTTGGAATTGAAATTTAATAAACAAGGAACTTTAAGTTAATTATTATTCTTTCCTCATTCGTTCAGAATTAAAATCACATCAAGACATAAAAATATAGTCTTTTAACAAGAACTATGATAAATTATTATCGAAATTCAGAAGAAGTTATTTAAATGATTTGCTTCATGAAACTATAATTTTGTGTAACCTTCAGATGTTTAGTCATAAAATTGATTTAAGAAATATATGCATACTATAAAATATGATAGAACTCTTCATTGAATAACATCGAAGCCATTATTATGCTACAACAATTATTAGAAATTAACTGGTAACAAGACAGTAAAATATTTAACCTGTTAAAATAAACACTGGTTATTCAATTACAATATATCATACATGTATTTTCAATTAAAATCTCTTTATCTTGATGTAATAACATTTATTGTTCCTAAATTTAATATTTACCTGTTTGTAAATCTAATTTATTTAAGTTGTGTTGAAAATTTGATCTTTAAAATAATATTATTGTTTTCGTTCATTGCTATTCTATCATTTGTTAAAAATAATTTTTATTAGCAATATAAAACTAAATATAGGTACAAATGAATGTGCTAGTATCACTTTGCGAAACTGCAACTAAATTACCGTTTATATTAAGGATTTTTCAACATGATCTATTACTCTTTATACAATATTGATGTTATACAATATTCCGTTTATGAAAAAGTATATCATGTGCCACACATTCATATCAACTGTCTATTCATATCAAAAGTTATATCTAAATAAAATGAAAAACAGTACAAATAGTCATAAAAAAATAATATGAAAATAATAAAATAAATATGATAATAACAATGAAATTACATTGGAAAAATCAATCAATACGTCTTGGAACCATTTTTTTACACAACAAATAGTTTACGACTAATTAACGTTTATAGATAAAAATAGTACATTTCTTGATAAAAGGAAAATTATTTACTTGAATGAATATATTTCATAGCTTTTCTTATGCGTATCATAATTTACAAAAAATTATTAATGTACATCTTGTGAAACCGATATTATGCATGATTAGTAACTAATGAAACGAGTACAAATGTCTTTGTAATTCGCTGTACACGAAAATATGAATTTTCTTCGATTACCGGATGCATGGTGTGGATCTCGTAAAAGTGATCTCGTCGTTAGCACGTCAATTAACTTCTACCAAGAAACGTACTTCAACTCTTGGAAGGTGCACGATTATGGAAAAGGTCACTGGTACATGATATTTGTTGAGAGCATCGAATGATTGGCCTCGCTTGCGTTGTACGCGCAACACGTGATACGAAGTGTGGATTAAATTACACACAGTATTATCTTTTATTAAATCACTTTGATGAAATTTCAATTTCCGAATCGCAACAAATTCTTGCGAAATGGTATAGACAAGTATGGGAAAATGGCCTCAGTGCAATTATATTACCTACATTTCCTACATAATAAAACTTACTTTGATCAATTTTAAAAAAGAGTGAAGATGTGAATGAGAGTGAGATTTACTTTTTAAAAGAGAGTGAAATTTGAGTGAACTCTTTCTAACTGAGAGTTTATAGCAGTGTTTTGAAATTTCAAAATGATGTTTTTGTTGGAGAAAACCTGATTTGACATACTGAAAAAAAACATGAAAATTGAAGAAATAATATCAGGAAAAGTTAAACTCTCAAAAGAAGAATGTAACAAGAAATATTTGCGATTACAAAATGAATAAAACTGTGAAAATAACTACCCAGTAAGATATTTTTCTGTCAGATCAGTTATTTTATAAATGCATTTTAATAAAAGCTACTAGTCCTGATTAAACTTGATGATTAACTCCTAACAACCAGTCCGGCCTGCTTAACATAAATCGCTAATTTACAAATCCAATAATGTGGTTGCTCGCTGTGGAATTCTTATATATATATTTTTTTTTATTTTGTCATTATCGACGATAGAATCCCGTCAGTCGTGCTTCTTATATTCTCGTCTACTAATGGACGTTGTTTTTCGGCCGTCCAATTAAAATTCTGCAATCCCCTAATTCGTTCGTTAAAACTCGATGCTTCTACGGTTTTTGCCAGGTACCTGGAAAAGGAGCGTGTCATTATACACAGCGACCAAATATAAATAATATAACTCCGAATGAAACTATTTTGTGCCGATATTAAATAATTTCACGCTGATTCGACAAACAGAGTATGCGTTCTTTGAAAAATATTAAAAAACATAATCGCAATTTTTCATTAACATTGACAATTAGAAAAAATTATGGATATTTGAGTTAATAGAATTTGAGTTAAATAGAAAATAGAGTAGATACACATTTAATGTATACAATATGATGTATATTAATGTATATGCGAAAGAAATATTGAACATTTTATTTATAATAAAACAGAAATACAGAAATATTCTATTTCTGTGCAATTTTATATAATAAACAAATATTTAACGTAATTTTCCGGCGAAATGTTATGTTTTGGAACACTGTATTTATTCTATAGATGTTTATTTATTAACGTTTTATATCAGAAATTTCAAATGAAGAAATTTAGGAATTTGGTAACTTAGAACTATAAAGATACATAAGTGTAAAATTGTTTAATCTTCAATATAAATATTTCAAATTTAGGGATCCAACAATTAACAAAGTTTAAAAACATAAAAATTAAATATTCTCAAATTTCTAAATTAACAAATTATATTTAAACTTCAAATTTAGAAAATAATAAATTTAAAAATTGTGAAATTAATTAGCGAAGTTAATTGAGTTTTAGTGAATTATTAATTCCCAATACTTGAGACTCTACACCACTTGCACGTTTAGGCACCATGCTCTCACAGCCATCGCTGATTTATACCATAATTGAAGTTTATTATTTCTATATAGAATCATCCTTTTTTGAAATATCCCGCATATTCTGTGGTTTTGTCGGTTCACGATTAAAATGATTTCTGCACATGTTTATATTTCGTTTTCTCTTTTTGTCGTTAATAAGCAGTCCTTTGAAGGGCACGAATTAGTTCGAGTTCTTTTCGCGTTTTTTCTTTTATCAACGACTCTTTTTGTCCGTGCCCTGATCTACGTTGAGTAGAAAGAACATCGGTTGGCTCGAAGTTAATTGGGCCTAACGATTATCGTTTGAACAGACCAAGCTGAAATTCGGGCAACATTAGTAGCTTCTTAATAGATTGATAGTGTCAGATTGAATGAATGATAATTGCTCCTTTCCATCCTTAGCGCGACTATAATCGCGC
This sequence comes from Megachile rotundata, assembly GCF_050947335.1. Taxonomy (NCBI): domain Eukaryota; kingdom Metazoa; phylum Arthropoda; class Insecta; order Hymenoptera; family Megachilidae; genus Megachile; species Megachile rotundata. Next base: position 2,369,211 of record NC_134986.1, read on the forward strand.
GGCAATTAGATGGAAGCGGGCTCGTCGGAAATTACTGCCGCACGAGCGTTAAAAATGACAGTTAATGCCTGAACGATTTACCGCGAAGGTTAATACGAGGGAGAATGAGCAGACAAGATTGCTGAGTAACGCGTTAGTTTCTTCGTATAGCCAAAGCCTTAGCTCGTTATTCCTGATTTTCGTAATCCGCCAAGAACTTCCCTCTTAACGTAACAATATTCGACGATCGCTAAAATTCATCCTTTACGAATCACAAAAACCTTACGGCTTGATATTAACCAATTTATTGCTAAATAAATTTTAATTAATCTCACAGTCTGGATACTTTCTATGTACTACCTTTCGCTCCGTACTTTTAGGAGACTTCTTTGAAGACCTTAAGGGGATTTTTAACGCGATTTTTATGAATGTACTTAACAAGAACTGTACGCTTAACATTAAAATGCCAAAGCTTTAAGTTATTATAAACTCGTAATCTAGTAATAAAATTCCAGCAGCGCTAAATTAAACGTTGATCCTAATTTTTAAATTATAATATTTAGAAATTTAAAAATAGTCAGATAAAAATTTTCAGAACTGATATGTAAAACTTCGAGAAATTTCAAATTTACAAGCATGCGAAGTTACGAATATCTCAATTATTAAATCTAGGAATACAAAAATCAACTTTTTAAGATTATGTGTTTATGAGTCTGAATTTTTTATTATCAGGTAGATATATTTCTTCATCAAATAGCTGCAAATGGTTGAAAAATCGTGCGACGCATCAAAGATAACACCCTTGATATGTTACGAATGACACTACAAATTTAATTTAAAAGAATGTATATCAAATTATCGTATTGAAACGAATGATGAGTATAAGTCTGTTTTGGAGTGCAAAAGGTTAAATTCAATTTCCCAATGTAAAAACAAAGCCTTACTTTTGTTTCCACACATAGATAGTTTACGTTGCCTCCAAAGGCATCACAATATCATTCTAGTTGTTTTCGTCAGAGCGAAATCGAGCGTTATAGTCCAAACTCCGATTGAAATGATAAATCACGTGATTGTTGCAGAACGCGAACCACCCCGCGTGACTGCGGCTCTGGTAGGAGATGGAGAAGGCAGGTTGATCGCCACCCCTGTCCACAAAGAAAGTATAGCATCTAGGAGCAAGGAAGACCTAGCACAGGAGGCGGCCCTGGTGCTTCAACAAGCGGGCAGCCTTCACTGCATCGCCCACGACAACAGACGATTGCCAGGTCGATTTAGCACGTTGCCGGCTCGCCGTAACAAGAAAAGGCCCGAACTGCCACTCGATGTAAGACGCAGGAGCGAGGAAATCGGTGCCACGACGAGCGCGGACTTCGTCGAGACACCAAACTTAAAAAAGAAGAAGTCACTGGAGCGGAGTGCGAGCGATGCGAACACGAAAAAACTGAAAGGTTCGTTGGCGAGGTTCTTCTCACCAAAACTAGAGAGAAAGAGAAAGCCGGTCGGTCGTAGCGTGAGCGACGCGGGTAGCTCGGCGCGATCGCATCGCAAGAGGAGCGGCAGCGAGAGCGAAGGATCGCATCTTGGCAGTAGTCGTGCTAAAAAACCACTGTCCCCTATCATCGAGGCGTCGCCACACGTCGATCAACAGCCGTTCTACTTTGGCGAGAAGAACAGCAGACCGGAGACGAAGAAGTCGAAGCAGGAGGAAACCGATGTCGAAAAGGTGATAGAACGGACAGAGACGAGAGGGAAGTACGAAGAGACGGAAGTGAACGTTGGCAAGGGATCGATATCGGCCAGGAAGGAGAACAAGGGAATCGTGAGACGCATACCTATCGAGCTAGAGGACGATAACAAGATCAGAGGCGGGGAAGAGGAACAAAGGAAAGAGGAGAAGGTAGGCCGGCATACCCCTTCACCGGCAAAGGACACCGGGCTCGACGAAGTAGACAAGGTCGGTACGAGTAGCATGCTGCACAGCAGCCGATACGATCTCCAGCAACGCGGCGAAGAGTCAACGATACACAAGATGATTCACCGATTATCCACCGATCGCTCGCCCCCACCACAACTGACCAGAACGATGGTCTCGCCCGGGCCCGGATTCGGCCATAACAACAATCGACCGTTCTCGTACACCAGACCCAACGAGTCCTCTTGCAGTCCACCGCCCCCGCAGACTAATGTGATTTACGCTCAGGTGCAGACCGATAAGAAGAAGGCGCAGAGAAGTCATTCGGACAGCGACGAGGGACTAGGTCTCGAGAGAAAGGATTCGTCGCGCGAGAACAGCCCCGCGGAGAAGGAGTATCGCAGGACCGATTACTCCTACAGCAGTGATCTGAGGCGCAACAACGAAATCAACACGTTCAAATCCAGGTACGAGGAAGAAAGAAAAAATGCGTCTGCTCGATTTACCGGTCATTACGCTGGAACGCAGGACTACGCGGCCAGGAATGCGGACGCGAAACGGCGTCACGAGTTCGACGAAATCGATCGACGTCTTTACGACAAACCGGAAAAGTACACGTCGACGGTGTTCGTCGATGCTTCTGGTAGAGGCAGAGCAGACGGCACAGACGCCAGACAACGAGATAACAACGAATTCTCGACCAGACAAACACAGTCCGGGATATCGAACAAGACGTCCGAACTGAGCGCCAGGCGCGACCTCCTCGAGTCCAGGATCAAGTCGAGGCTACTTGCCGACGAGATGTTCGCGGCGAAGAACAGCGCGAACGTGCCGATTAAGAAGTCCTCCGAACACGAGATCATCGATAAGCCAATCGTTCCGTCTCCGGTTACGCCGAATCGCGTCGCTTCGCCGAAACGTTACACGGACACTTACATCACGGAGACACGCACGAACAGCAACGGAGAGAAATACATCTTCGAAAAGGAAATACACGAGGACAACGGCAAGGTGTATGGCTACGAGAAAAAGATCACGAACAAAATCCCGTCGGATGGTTACATTGACACGAAGCCGAGAGACGGTTACAAGGTGGAGACCAGAACGGACAAGTACGGGGACAAGTACATCGTAGAGACGCGAACGCACCAAGGATACGCGGACGATTTTAAACCGTTTCTTAGCGACAGGAGCAGGACCAGCCCCGAAGAACGATACCCAGCTACTAGAAGTTCAACGAGTCCCTATAAATCGACCACCCTTCATACAGATGGGAACGCAGTCGTTCATCGTTTCCGCGACGAATCTAGGAACAACGACATCCTCTCGTCACCGATAATAGCAAAAAAGTTAAGCACCGAGAGGAAATTTTCGAAGAGCGACGATTTTCTGGATCGCGAGATCCGACCTAGAGACCCTTATCTGCCGAAAAAGAAAAATTTCGAATCGATACGCGGAATGAGCAAGTCAACGCAGCGTCTGGATGAGGTCGGTGAAAATGCGCGCGTGAGAGCGCTGAGGAGCGAGTACACGACTAGGTCTCACGAGAATCTGACCAGTCACGCGGACTACGTGAACGCGAGGGACGTACATCGACCTCATCTCACCAGTCCTGCGATGAACGGCCGAAAAGAGAGATCGCCACCGTTCGCGAAACGGCACTTAGACAGTTTGCGGGAAGGTCCAAACGACGATTATGACACCGACATATCGCAATTGACCAGTAGCCAATTGGAGTCCAAATATTACAAGGAGACGCGCACAACGCAACGATACACCAGCAGCAAGCACCCGATACACGATGATTACGACAGCTCTCCACCCAGGATACGCACCGATCGTGGCGGTTACAATTCAAGTCGTTACGACTCTGACACCACAGCCAGAGACTCGATTCGTTGCGAAACTCGGTACGACGAGAGTTTGCGTACACTCCGAAAAGAACATCGAAAGCAGGACGAAGACCCGAAGAAACCTCTGCGACGATCACGCAATCGATTGGACTATTTCGATGACTCCGACGCGAGAGACAGCACTAGAGCGAAGACAACCGTTAACAGATTGGAGCCCTTTGACGAAAGCCCACCCAGACCACCCAGGGCCTACCATGAAGGTGGCAAATCGAGACACACCAGGCAAGAAACGAGGACGCACATCGAGCGTCGGCATCGCGAAACTCGATTAAGCGATTCCGATCGTAAGGATCGTCTGGCAGATTCTGGGATCGAGAACGATTATAGGCGCGACTCGCAAGAGGTCGATCGAAGAGAACAAATGGAGTCCGAGGACGAGGGCTTCGTCACTAGGCAATTCATCAAAAACGAACGAAAACACACTGATAGAAACATGAATCTTACTCCGTCCGAGCAGCGGAAGTACGAAAAATATTCGAACGACATGTCCAAATCACCACTGGTGACCGCGAAACCGCCTTCCGGGGCCGATAAAAAGTACGAGAAGAAGGCGGCGAAGAAAAGTGGTACCATGAGCAAGGTGAAACAGCTGTTCAGTAAGAAAGAGAAGAAAGCGAAGGAAGAGAAGAACAAGAAGAACGCGAGGAACAGCAGTAGCGGCGCCCTCACGGATGATGAGGTGACGATGAGGTACAGGGAGTACCGCGGCGATCAGCTGAGAAGCGCGAAAAGCGCACGAGATTTGGGCAGCGACATCAATCAGGTAGGAATTTTCATTATTTAATACACTGGTCATCGAACTTTTAAATTCGCTTTATTAGAATAAATTGTAATGAAGCAGAAATACTAAGTTCGCTTCATTTCTAACGCATCTACTCTTAAAAGTTTAGTTAGCATAACTGAATACAATTCAGTTTATATGATTTATCCTCTGAATTTGATAAAATTTACTTGTTTTCTTTGGATACATATAAATAAAATGCCACGTTAGAATATACTTGGATTTAATGTGAAATATAGAAAGATCGTAAAATTGTAAAAAGGGGAGTAAGCATGTAATTCGAGCGATGACACGATTTTTGAGAAAATAAGTAGCTAAAGCCTTCATGAGTGCAATACGATGCAAACATTAGTTTTCGATTGTAAGTTGAAATTTAAAGTGCTTCTATTCATTCGAAATAAACGATGAATAGCTTTAAGGGAGAATAAGGGCATTTCTTCGTACTCTTTAAGCATAAATTATTGCTTCAAACCAAACCTGAACACGATGTGTTGTCCTACTTTCATTTATCTCTTTTTTCGTCTTTACTTCATACTTTAATTTACGGCCGCTCTGTATATCTATACTTACACTGCATATATTTCTTAAAGTATAAAATGCAGAAGAGATATTTGACTTAAAAGTTGAATGGTATAAGTTTAATAGCCATATACTTCCCTTAACAAAATTGTGAAAATGCAAATTATTTTCCCCGAATAACATAACATATAAAGTTTTATTCAAATCAATTAATAATTATGTGATATCCTGTATAGTAAATTGAGCGAATTGCACAGTTAACAGAAATGTTTGCCTACATATTATTGCAAAAAGTCTTCTTATGTCGTTTCACTATTTAGTCGCATATCATTAAAGTCATATAACCCATAATTTGAAACTCGTAAGACACTTCTTATTTTCTGCTCATTTTGCAGGACTTATTTAATATTTGCAATAACTAGCAACAAAGATTCAATAATAATCTTCAACTTACTGTAATGTACTTCATAGCAGCGCTGGAGATATCTTTAATGCTGCGTTTTAAAGAATCGAAATTACCGTGTGTTAGTTAAGATAGATAACTCAGAACGGTCGTATAAAATATAGCTTTATAAAATTCTTTTACAACCACGATCCTCGGGTTTATCCAATCGTCGTGGATTACCATGAATGGGACTTCTTACGATTGTTTAAATGATGTTTCCTCAATAACACATGAAATGTCTCTCCGATGCGTGGGGTTCTCAATGCGCTTTTAATTTTAAGGACATCAAATATTTAATGACGACTTACTTATGCAAACAAATGTTTATCCTGAATGATAAATTTGTATACAAATTCTTTCACATGAGGATTAGAAACATTACTGTCACTGAATTTACACTTGACTCCAAGTGCAATTCTTCCAAGTTATTTATTAACTAAGTTAACACTTATGGTCATTCTTGATTCTGACTACATCTTAATAACTGAATTTGTTTTACGATTATAAACTGTATGAATTGACACTATTGCCCATAAATTTATTTAATTATAACATTTAAATTATACTACTTAAACGTTTAAAAAAGATGACCTTTTCCGACATTTTTTTACCCTTTATTCTTAAATGAAATTTTTTTCTTTTTCTCTTTGTTATTATTATTTGGATAATAATTATGTTTAAAAATTAAAACCGATCACCGAATATACTTATTTATTACTTGCATTAGTATCACTTATTCACATTATATTGTTGCTTTGGAATATCTAATTTTACAAATACAATGTGTTTTAATAAATTGTATATATTCTTTGAATCAATTGTAATAATAAAAATGATAACAAAAATATTAGATGATAATTTCAATAAAAGATTAGTAATTGTAACACTTTAATCTAAAAATCATACTGCATAATCATTTGTTTTGAAGCATTTTATTCTAGTAATGAAATTCACAAATTAAATTTTAATGTAAAATTCAATTATTAATATTGAAAAAGTATTCTATCAATCATACCCTGCAAATTTATACATAATTCAATTAACATTTTTCGTTCTTTATTATCATAAAGCATATACTTATAACGATAATGTAAATTTATTTACAAACACATGTCGAAGACGTAAAACATACTTTAAAATATCAATTATTCTATAATCTTTGTGATCAGTCAAATTTTGAACATGAGGTGGGCAACAAAATCATTGAAGTCGTCATATTAATAGTCTCACCCAATATATTCACTAATAAAGGGTTAAAGTCGACAAGTAAACACCCATCTGATCACTATCGGTCCACATTTATTACAAAGAACTATAGTGAAATGTTTCATAAAATCTTGCCAACCTTCCAGCTACGAAAGGTAGCCTTTCGCGGTTATTAAGTGTTACGCAATTACGTTACAGCTGCACCTGGCGAACCGATACAATGCATAATAAAAGGACGTAATGAGAATCGGTCTAGCGTGGATTACATCGGACACGAAAAACGCATTACGCGGTCGGGTAAAAAGGTTCCGATAAAAATCTGAAGGCAACAGCATGGTGGTCGAACACACGAACAAGATCATTAATCGTGGACCATTGAAAATTCAGGCTACGCCGCTAATTCGCTGAAAGAACCACCTGTTCCGATCGCGAAACCTGGCCACGCGTTTCGCAAGAACACCTTTCCACCCACCGTGAGACCATGCAAATGGATTTTATCGGTGTCTCTCACCGCGTTTACCATTGTTACCTCTTTTTCATCGACGATCTGCGTGCAGCCGTTAATCTTTCCTTTCGGAGCAAGAACGTCGATACGTACGTTTACGTATCCTGGTTTGCGAAATCAACTGGAAGAAAACGATTCCCTGGTGTGCCGGTCGATCGTTTCTCCGCCACAGCGAAACTTGTAAAACGGCGTGAAACAATTATCGTTGCTAGTCGCCACCTCTGGTAGATTAGATAGTCGAGTCGACGATTTTATGGACGACCGATTGCTTCACCATCTTGCCAGTTCTCGCTCGCCAGAAGACATTAGCGGCGATCGTAATGGCGCTTCGATTGAATTAGACGACGACTAAGGGAATCAACGTTTCTTTTTTTTTCTTCCGTCTCATGCAAAACGAACCGCCATGTGACGAAACGAAGTATTTTATTTCGTTTCGCTTTGATATATTATGAAACAGAGATACGAGGAAATGACGTTCTCAGATTTGATGACTCTCGTCTCGTTTCTTCTATTGATGATGCGGAATAAATGGTGGATGAGATTTTTCTCTAACCTTTTTAGGAAGTTCGAATCTTAATGACAAACCGTGTACGTGTACGGTTTATGTACAATTATAGCGCGAAATTATATAGTCACAGATGTTTGCGTATATTTGTCGGATGTATATGTAGGTGTAAGTACTGGCACATCTATCTATATCCACCTTTTCTGAAGAAACATGTTGTTAAGAAACCCATAGACATTAGATTATCAATATGTTATTCATCATTTAACGGACGAAGGAACAGATTATGTGTTATTTAAAATAATTACTACTAGAACCAACAACCAGTCAAAATGACTGGTTTAAATAATAATTTGTGATATACGTAATTCAAAGTATTAACTTAGTGACATAAACTAACATATTCGCAGTATTAATGAAGTATTTGTAGTGAATATAATAATGATTGCAAGAACCTTCTTAAAACTGTTTTTCGCACAAATGTCGAGTCCTATTATTTTATCAAAAAACAAAAACTTCACCGTTTCTGTAAATGTTATAATTTTACATATACAAAAGAAATTGCAATTACCTTAATTGCTTCCTTAATCGTTTGATCACAAGGACATTTACCTTATGCTAATAAAATTTTATGAAAAAATCTTGGGGCATCCTGTATATCTCGATATCTTGCCTAATGCAAACGACAGATAATCGTACACGAGAACGCATCGTAACAACTGTATTTCCAACTATACGATCTAATTTAACGTTCATGGTGTTTTGTTGCGGTCAGGCAATAATAAGGTTGTATCGTATGTTTAGTTTCACTGTGGTTAGCGAACCATTCGAGGAAGCATACGAAAACGTGGCTAAGGTTGCGGCAAACGCGTGGCTAGGTTTCCACACAATGTTCCCGTGACAAACGCGCCGGAAAACGTTTTCTACCGCGTGGGCGGAGGAGTGCGATCCTCGCGTATAGTATCTACCGGTGCGGATACTTTCCACCAGCTTGGGTACAGTTAGGCATGACGCAACCGTGCACTCGAGAACGGTATGAGATCCCAATTATCGAATGCTTCCGGTTTCTAAGGGTCTTACATTTACCTGAAACAACGGCTCGCTAAGTTCCGGCAGTAACGAACATTCGAACAAGACACGACTGTATGCTGGGAAAACTTTGTGTGCCATAGTACCTTCGAATCGCGGCTAACATGATCAATGGAAACACGTATTTTATAATTGAAAGACACTTCGCGGTTTTAGTAAATTATTATTTCATTAAAATACGTGTTTTGTAAGCAGAAGATCAGATGTTGATTTATGGTAGATACCAGTATAACGCGAATTGCTATTTGAACATGGAAAATTGTTGACAGGGCAGTGTCGAAGATATTATGGCTGCTATTTTCATACAATGGGGTACTTCGAGCAATGCATTGTGTAATAAAATGCAGAAAACAATTAGCACATTCAATAATTTTTTCAATAGTTGACATGACCATAAACATTCCAGTCATATAATATATATAATACTTTATATTATACAATATAATGCTATTTCATATACAAGGTATACTACTAGTAGTTATTTTATGTAAACGAATATTATACACAAACCATAGGTGGATTTACCTTAATTTTCGAAATATGAAGATAAATCACAAAAATACCAGAAGCATTCAAGTATGTGAACTCGTGATGCCCAGCGGCGCAGACATTTCTACTGCAAAAGTCATACACAAACATTACATGGGCGTATTTCTTGAGTGAAAAATTTATAGACACTTTACCGAAGTGCACTCGATGTTGTACATTTCAAAAATAAACAGCGTAGGCGATATATTATTGTTACTCATCACAATCAGAACAGAAATATAATCTCTTAACACGATAACTCTGTAGACATAACATTACTATTTATATCCATATCTCAATAGTGAAACGAAATAATCCCATTGTTTGTACAGCATGTCACATTCGAAATGACCTCCCAAATATGCCAGTCAAATTCATTGATTTACTAGCGCAATATTCTGCATAATAGTTCAGACCAAAAAATTAAGTAGGGTTTAACCACATTAGGATAGTAGAATAGTCGGATTTAACTTTATTAAGATAGCACTATAGTAGTAGTGTTTAATTTTATTAGAATAGTAAGGTAGTAGGATTTAACTTCATTAGGATGGTAGGATAGTAGTATCCAACTTTAATATTAATGCGGAAAAGTAGCGTTTTGAAATAGCCTTGCACTATAATATCGTACCACATTCGCGACGAACCTTATAGTTCATACGTGACTAACCTTATATTTTCATCGTAATTGAAATTTGGGTGCAATTCCAATTATAGCCTTCATAATCAAGAGTTGTTGTATACAAAATGTGTCTAACTTTCCAATTTTCTTTATTTGTCTTCACGTTGTAACAATAATTAGTAGAATGTAAATGACACAACTGTCTAGAAAATTAGAGGTTAAGAAGTTAATAACAATTGTGCAAACTTTACTCTTGTGAGTTAGTCTCGTTTGTACCTTTATAACCAAGTTTCCAAACTTGAAAAAAAAGAAATCGCACTTTCGTACACGTTGTGTTTGGATTAAAACAGTTATGATCTTCTGAATACATTCACTTTCTGAAGCAATTAGTATTCAGAGAAGAACGTAAAATGATCAATAAAAAGAAAAATAAGTGAAAAACAACGAAGAATCTAACATATTTGTGCAATCCTTTGCTTAACCTAAACACTTGAATGAGTCAGAATTCATCATGTGATGGTGACTTTACAATTCCTTTCAAATCCACTCCAATCAACTTTACTTTGTTGACTTGATGAAACAAATCTAAAACTAACGACAAAATCGAATGAAACTATCATACGAGTAAAAAAGACTTCAAATCAGATTTAAAGATCAGGTAGAACTATGTGACATATATTCCTTAACACGATTGCTACATTGAATCAGTTAAAAACTTGATTAGACAGTATTTTTATTTTTGAATATTTTGTCAATATTTTCACAATATTTTATGACATATATTATTCATTGTTACAAATAGCTAATACAAGTATTTTCAACGAGGTAAATTAAATTTTTAATACGTACATTATATGCAATATCAAGAATTACAAACAGAAAGAATAAAGTTGTTCGAAGTCACCTCAGATACCATCATTAGCAATTATGCCCACATACAGCAGAACACCCTGTATATGTTGTTGAACACCCTGTATTCCATAAGAACACCCTGCATTCGTATGAAAATTTAAACCTCAAGTATATATGACGCGACAGTTAGTGTTAATTCGAAATCCTTTAACAGCAGATAAAATGTTCGAAAATCGAACAATGATCAAAGACAATCTTGCAGTCTCGATGGTGTGGTGTCAGGATTTGAGACGTTGTTACACAACACACGCCTCAGCAGGTGACTGTGTATCGCTCGCAACGAATTGATCAAATAGTACTTAACTTTAATGTGTCTCGCTTGAAGCTGGAATCGTTGCCTTGTAGCAGGGCACCCACGCTCACGAACGCCAATAATATCCCGAGCGATTCACGCCCAGGTGCAAAAGACACGCACACACGTGGGCCTTTATTGCGGTGTACCTCGGCGAACAGGCGAGGGTGTTTTCGCAATATTCATTCACGTGCAAAGAAGAAAGAAAGGACGAGGAAAGAGAATCACACGCAAAAAAGACCCATTAACTCCCCCGTAAATTGGCAGGTGAGGAGGAGCCAGAGCCCTCTGGCGCGTTTTGCTTTACTGGGATAATTAATAATAAATAACCGTAAAACGAAAAAGAGGCTCTACTGTTTCGCGCGGTAACACGCTGATTTGAAGTTTTTAACAGTCATTGAACCAGTAATTTTGGATTTGGAACCTTAACAGCAATGTGCACAGCGCAACCTAAGTTTTCATTAATACCTTGACCGCTGGGTCACACATGTATTGCACATTTGAAATTTGATATTGAAATTTAATATATTATTTAAGACATTTGTCGAAATATGTTGAGATGGTATTCTTTAAATCTTTGTTAACTTTCATTGAGATGTAATATGTACATCAATTTATATCTTAAAGTTTATATATATATTTATTTGTCTTCTATACCTTTATTTTTGCATTAAGTACTGGTAAGTTTAGAGTTAACTTGAAACTATGAATAATAAATGTAAAAAAATATTGTGAAAATAACTGATAAAATTTGTTAAAAATAACGATACTAACTAATCCAGGTTTCATCTGATTCAGTGTGGTAGTCGGCGTCTTAAGAGATAATGTAAAAATAGCACCTAACCACTGCAATTGAGGTAATATAACCCCTTGTACTATAATGACGAGTTACACTCGTGACGCACTCATAGTTCAAGTACGGTAAACCTCTTATATTTTTAGTATGGCTGAATGTTCACTTTTAGTATAATTGTAATTTGCACAGTTAAAGATTGCTAAATACAAAACAGGCATATTTTACCTTTCTTTAGTCGCTTTAATATTGTAGCAGTGAATTGCTCGTTACATCTGACGCATTTATGGGATAAATAGTAGCGTAAGGGGTTAATAACATATATTCAGCTATCATATATTATAATGGTTGCTATTTTTAAGGTTATGAATAACTGATTCATTTTTTTTAATCAGTAAATACCTGTAACTCAGATATAAAAACACATACAAAGATATTCAATGGTTAATTACAATAATTGAAAGAAAAGTTAATGTAACAGTAAATAGTAAATAATAATCGAACTGAGGCTTGGATTAGCTGATTCTCCCGTCCTTTGCTACTTATTAGTTCAGTGTCATAAATCTACATACAAAAAAATCTTGATATACACTGAAATGATCTACACGATATAAGTAAAACAATTATCCCCAGCATTCGAGACCCCATGAAGTTCGCTCACCGAAACATATCATGTTACTCAAATTCGGATATATTCGTGAATCAATACCAATGCAAATATAAAACATTTTTATTTTTGATTTTTTGTTATCATACTTTTACCAATAGATTTTTTACAATTTTCTGATTAAAATGAGATCAAACACGACAAAATTTGTAGTATATTTTCTGGTTTAATCGCCAATAATAAGGTTCAAAGACAGAGAGCTATAGCGTGTGAAATCGTGGCAGTCGACAAAGATAAGGAGCATCCTTGCAATGTTAATGCGTTGCTAATACTTTAATTTTTAGTTGTCTTTTTATACAACTTCTTCCGTCATTTTCGTGACATTTTCCAAAAATAATATGTGACAAAACACGACATAATTCGAGACATATTTACTTGTAATAACTTATTGGAATCCTTGATATAAACGGAACGCTTAGAATTATACATATGTTTGCAATTGCATCGTGTTTGGTCACATTATAATCTAGAAAATGTCACAAATATGTTGGTAAAAATTCCATAAGAAAAATATAAAATACAAAATTTTATTCTCACATTAAGATTGTTTCATTGATATGTTACTGTTTGTTTACGTTCAATCGGACGTCCTCTTCGCTCGTTATTCTTTTCTATGTTCTTCAAACTTCAATTAATGTAGAAACTGCATGATATAAACAAAATTTCAGATCCAAAAGATTCGCTATACTGAGATATATTAATCATCGAAGCTTATAATATACAATAAACTTCAGCATTTTACACCTTTCTAAGAAATATATCTATATGACCCAAGAATAACATATGGTTGTTACGATATCACGTACAGAGCAGACATTGAAAACGAAAATGCGTAGAATAAGCTCGGTTCGAGAGCAGATAGACTAGCGGGAATCCGGTCGACCAGGTGAAATCACTCAACGGTGGTGACCCGCGGCATTCCTCGGCGGGCAGATTCCATGAAAACTCAAGCACGAGAGAGCACGCCAGCATCCGCGCGCGTGCATGCATATGCAGGGCGTGTCTAATGTGCCGCGACTATTCCACGTAGCTAGATATCTGGTAAAAAATTATCGCAACAACAATCGCATGGCTGACGGTGCACGCCGTTCTAGTCGCGGGAATTAACCTTGCCGTTCGCATAGCCGACTAGGTGGCACGTGAATCGGTGTATGATCGCTGGGATTGTTCGGATCGTTCGAGACTCGCGACGGGAAACAGGTAGTTAGTTTGACGGCCGTGAGGATTCGATTGTTTAGCGAGAATGGATTAGCTCATTGTTAGTCTATTTTCGTTCCTATGTCGTACAGTTACGCGGTTCGACCCGAAAATTTTTCAATATTCGTCGCAAGAAGAAATTGTAGATCGTTCCTACCATGGCTTAATGGAAATGTGCAGGCAAGGGTAAATCTGCCTTCCCTGGAGAAATTCAATATTACTTTTTAAAGATTTGACGACACTGATGAGATTGTTTGACATTTTGATTTTATAGAAATTTTTGGAAATCTGCAAATTTTTTATTGGTTTTATAATTAGAAGCGTAGGAACTTGAGATTTGAAGAATAAAAGATGTCGGAATCTAGAAATGTGGATTTGGAATTTTGCAGTTTAGATATTAGGAAACCTAACAATTTGGTGATCGAGAAATTTAAGGATCTTGGGATTTGAAAATCTAGATATTTAGGGTTCTAGGAATTTGAGAGGATTTAGAAATTTTTTGAGGATTTGCACATTTTTTTCATGTGCTCTACTTCTCAAATTATCTAGTCTCTAATTCACAAATTTTCAAGTCCCACAATTCAAAATTCTTAACACGTTCCGTGCCAAGCTATTTTTGCCTGATTTGTCGTTCAGGCCATTTGATATTTTGACTAAAGATTAATATATTATCACACAATATTTCATTACATCCTCAATACATAAGTAATTCTTGTTTTCTTTTGTTCTATACTGCATCTTGTATAATGCTTCATTTTTTAGGTAGAAATATAGTTCACAGAATTATATTTGTAATAAAATATGTTTTCAGCGCATTGAATAAATATGACTGCGTGTACCACCGGTGATACACGTGGCCTGACGATCAAGTTTACCGTGTACCACCGGTGGTACACGTGGCCTGACGATCAAATTTACCGTGTACCACCGGTGGTACACGTGGCACGGAACGTGTTAACTATTATATTGATATTTTCTAAATTTCTAAATTTTCGAATTCATGACATTCTGGAAATTCAGTTTTACAAATTCCTGATTTCTACAATTTTCAAATTCCTAAACTCCTGATCCATAAAATTAAAAGTTTCTAAATCCCCATATTTTCATATTTCCAAATTTCCAAATTCCTAAATTCTAAAATTTTCAAGTTCCAAATCTTAAAATTTACAAAATTCCCAAGTTCCCAAGTTCTTAAATTTTCCAAATTCTCAAATTCTTCAATCTCAAAATCCATGCATTTTTAAATGTTCAAATGTTCACATTTCTGAATACACAATCGCAATTTTCCAAGTTCCAAAATTCTTTGATTTCGAAATTATTAAATTCTGAAATTCATAAATTTTCTAATTTTCTAATTCCCAAAACTACTAAATTCCTAAATTTTAAAAATTCTAAAATTCTCAACATTTTCCACATAAACTCAGATTTGTTCACGAGTATACATCAACCCTAATTGCATAATTATATTCAAGAAGGTGGACCTACTCTAACTTGTTATCTCCATACAATTCGCTGCTTTATACTTAGTGCAAATATAGATAGTCGGGAGTGTGCTTTATTAGTTTGTATATCATATTTTTGCCATCGATATAACATTTCACCTTCGTGTGTAACGTTTTAAGCGAATCGTGTCAGTTCATTTCGCAACCTGATTGTCGAGACAAGCCCGGCATGTGGTCTGCGCAAGATCGTACGCCTAATTGCGCTTACCTCACCGACTGCTCATCTAGAGACATTTTTCCCCCAGACAACTCTTCAAAACTCGCGGCTTGACGGTGTGTGGAGCAAGTGCACCATGTCAGACATATCCTTGGTGCAAGTGTGTGCTCTTATACGCTGAAAGGATCAGTCTGTTCGAAGGAGATCTCCGGTATGCAAAGCCCACACCTCGCCGGCATTGCACCCACAGGCTGACCTACACGCGCACGTATAGTCGTCGTGCGGCGTGTGTACAGTCAACAGCAAAGTCTTCCAGAGAAATTTTTACAAATTTGGAAATTTGGAGACTTGAAAATTTTTGGAAATTTGAGAATTTGGATGTCTAGAAAATATTGAAATTCGAGAGTCTCGGAAAGTGTAGAGTTCTCGTATTTCGAAATTAGGGGTTTTCTAAATGTGGACACGTTACTACGTAAAAATTTAGACATTTAGAGATGTACATTTTTGAGAAATTGGAGATTATTTTGGAATTAGGAAAGTTCAGGAATATGGAGATTTGGAAACTTTTCGATTTAAGGAGGTTAGAAATTTGAAAGTTTTGTGATGTAAGAAGTTTAAGAATTTGAAAATTTAGGAATTTGGGAATTGAATATCTAGGAAATTTTGAGATTGTGGAGTTTGGAAAATTAAAAAATTTTAGACTGAAATTGAAGGATTTTTAAATTTAGAAATGCGGACATGTGGAAATTAGAAAATTTGGAAATGTGTATGTAGATTTAGGAAGTTGCAGATATGGGAATAGCAGGATATGGAAATTTTTAGGTGCAAGAAGTTTCGGAATTTGAAAATTTAGGAATGTAGAAATCTGAACTTTTCAAATACGAGAAATACAAGAACATTTGAACGTAGAAATTCAAAACTTTAGAAACTTAGAATTTCGAAAGTTTTAGAAATGTCAGATTTTTTGAACTTGGAAATCAAGAAATTTTTAAATTTAAAAACGCAGGCAAGGAAACTCAAATATTTAGGAATACACAAATTTGGGAAATGAGAGATTTACAAATTTAGAAATATGGAGATTTTGAAACGTTAAGATTTAAGAAGTTTAAGAATTCGAAAATTTAGAAACTTAGAGATTTCGAAGATTAGAAATTCGGAACTTTTAAAATTTCAAAATTTAGGTGTGTTTACAGCTCACGAATGTGCAAATTTGATAAGTTGAAGATTTAAATATTTGAAAATTCGAAAGTAATAGAAATGTGAAGATTTGGAGATTTTAGCATTCAAACAATTAAAGATTGAATTTTTAAGGGTTTTGAAAATTGGACATTAATAGACTTTTAAATTTACTATAATTCCCCATTGCCATTTTCGGAAATCACCGTATTCAAAAGTTTCTAAATTTTCGATGGCTTGTAATAAATTTTTTATCTCTCGGTCGCCATATTTTTCCTAAGGGAGGTTAGATTTGCTGTTGACTGTACCGCCATGCCACCAGCTCGTATCCCGTTTCCATCGAAAGTTCACGCTAATGGCATTTGCCTCCATGGTGCACCGACGTACGTCGGGATTATTACGATTTATTAGCTCACCTATCACGGCCCTGTTTACGGTTATGTATCGTGACGCGATCGACGATTTCGGTGGATGAATTGAATCCGACAGAATGTAATTCGTCATTCTCCCTATTTCAAGTTAACTCAACCCTACTGAACCGATACTAGGACTTTCGACCCGTGCCCTTTTTCTGAAAAAATTAAAGACAACTTATGCAACCCGAATGACTTGTAAAATACACGCTAATACTTTAATACAAATATTTTCATGATTCAGAATGCATTCTGATTTGCATTCATAGATAATACTATAGACAATAAATAAATTTCTTATTAATTTGCAAATTAGAAAATAAAAAGGTTCATAACTTAATATTTGAACAACATTCTTCATTGATTCTTTTATAGAAGGAACAGTTTAAACACTATCATGATAATTATGTACAAGTTATCCCAATAAAATGTACATAAATTTTAAATAATATCAAACATTTATTAATCAATATCAAACATAACAATAAAATATTAGATAAAATTAATTCTGATGGTAATCATTTTGAACAGATGTAATTTAGACACAACTATCATAATGTCATTCTATTTTTGTCCGCTTAACAATAAAATATATATACATTTTAATAAAACACCCTGTAGAGCTGGCACTTAAATTTTCATACGAATCTACTAGCTACATTATTAAAAATCTGTTCGCGTACCTAATTGCAAATACTCGTATTAATTACTTGAAACTATAAATAACAAATATAACAAAATATCCTATAGAGTCAATAATATTTGATAAGATCAGTTCAAAACGAAAAAGCTACCAAATCAAATTTTCATCCGCTCCAGTAGGGCAATCAACCTAAATTCTTTTCGGCACTTGTATAATTAGAAATAGCGCAGATTATTTAATAAAATTAAATAAGAAATTATTCAATTAAATAAACGGAATCAAGAAATGACGCAATACTGCATCAGTCTGCGCGTAATCGTCTTCACGTTTGGAATCAAACTGTCAATTTGTTCGTGTTCGGTAAGTTGTCCAATGGTCTTAACATTCGATGTAATATCAATGAAGCCAGGATTCTCGCGAAGACGAGGCTCGGTAAATTACACGTCGAAGGATTACGAGAAATCCACATGGAAGAGACAGAACGACGTGTGTGCCGAGATTTCCCTCCACGGGGTGTACGCAGCACGGTCTCATGCTGATCGGCGTGCCGGTTAGAAGCAATTAATTACGAGAACGAGCGATTAATGATCTTATAGCTTCGTCCGACTAGACTTCTAGCAATGAACAGCTAAAAAGTGTTTACTCGACCGATCTGCCAGCTCTGACTGCAATCGAACCCACTTTCGAGATTCGATTTTTCCTCCACGCGTACTGTACACTCCTTCTGCCATAACTGATACGCCTTGCAGTGTAAATTGAAATGAACAACCCAGGAAATAATATTAGAAAGACTGTAGATGTAGTAAATTGTAATTATATAGCCACAGTTGGAGCTGTAGGAATGCAACATTTCTTTAATGGTCTAGAAATTTGGGGACATAGACGTTAATGAATAAGAATAAATAAATATAGTAGAATAGAGACAGAAATAGTGTCAATAAATGGAACTGATGTACTTTCTACAAACTATCCAAAATTTCAAGTAAATGATACTTAGAACTTTGGAAATATTGTTGCTTATTAGTACAATATTTCATCTTAAAGCAAATTCTTACAAATTAATATATAATATCGGCCAAGAAATTTCCATACACGTAACCGTTATCCACACTGATCCGAATCAAACAATGAAGCAAACTCGTGAACATACGCCAACAATGAAATTCCCAGGTTAATTCATCGCCCACGCTAATTTAATCCATCCGCTGGCACGCCGTTGAACAAGGTACGAACAGAGATCGAGGTGTTGCAGAAAATCGGCTACCCGAGTTTCCCAGGCTCGTTCGAAAAGATCTGGTAAGGAAAGCGTTCTTTCTCAAACGAAGCTAGAGCGAAACGAATCTGACTGGCATCTCTTAGGGCTATCAACGGTACCATGCTTCTCCGGCCAGGATGTTACACGGCCAGTTTCGTATACAAACAAGAGGAACAAAGATGCAAGTCGCGGCAGTGAGCATTATGCGATCTAGCGGAAGGTTTCCGTGATGGCACACCATGGCTCTAAGAAGCAGCCTGAGCCCGAGATATCAATAAATAACCTATCAGGCAATATTATCTCAACGGTTTTATGCCCTGTGGTACGGGGAATGCGATCCAATTCTTACATGCTCTACCGACTCCTTTCCTCTAGCCACAATCGCTTTGGCCTCCGCGAACGGAGGTGCGAATGATCCGCCTACCATAAAGCAAAGTGCATCCAACACCCATGATTTCAGAGAAGACTCCATCCACTCTTCCTATCCCTCGATTTATACCGAGCGTCGTCGTTTTTCAGAACAGTATCATATGCTTTCATTCAACTCGTCTGCCAATTAATTCTCGACCGATCTTAAAATTAATATCAAAGGGATATTTTCAAATCTGTTATGTGATTTGACCATTCAACTGTTGTCATTTGGACGCTGTTGTATTAAATCTGTGATATCGAAATTATAAAACAGTTGCACGATTTCTTGGTTTTGAGGAATGCAGGGATCGAATTTCCAAGAAACGTTTAATAGACACTGTCTTAAGAGGTGTATCTGCGTGGGTGTGAACACGAGTCGTTACTAACAGAAAATTATTGAGCGGCTGTTTTCAGTATGAAAGCTTCATATTAGACGTAAATTTTCTTTCACTGTCATTGAAGAAATACGTAAGTTTACAAATAAAAATACTGTCGATTTTTTAATAGTTGTACGTTAATACGATTTAGTATTCGTGAAACATGTAGGGCACATTCTAATTTGGAAAAAAGATACAGTTGTAGCTCTAATAATATATTGGGGCGCTTACAGAAATTCGTTTTTATAAAAACAGTGTATTAAACAGTGTATTGATAAAAAGTTGATTGTAACATTAATCAACTATTTTCTAAAAAAAAATATCATAGAATAATATACACAATTACAGTAGAGCAGACGTCATTTGTTGTCAAATAAATTAAGCCTTGTCCGAAATAATAATGATACAAATTAAAGTTGCAACGATGCATCTGATAGAACAATTAAAGACAAACTTGCATATACAATATATATTTAAATAAGTGCTATCGATTGAAGAATCTTAAAAATATTAGGAATCTATATTTTTGTAATTGTAAATAATACATTAGTTTCTACAATAATATTTGCAGTAAAAAAATATATCAAGACAAAATTCAAATAATCTCAATATTTGTTAAACACAATATTTAAAAACTAAATATATCAAACAAAATATTTTATTTTTAAAGTCATATGTATAACATAAGATAAATATGATTTACTATTTACTGTTTAAAATAATATTTTAATTTCACTATTTAATTTTTTACAAATTCGTTATTTCTTTCAGATCTGATTTTTATCTGAAGTCCTAAGTGATACCTATGTCACTTACTTACTACACAGTTGCATGTATGATATGCTACAAAAATAAGTTTTACAATATGCTTTTGAATTTAAAATAAAATAAATTATGTCATGCACAGCTTGAAAGAGTTAAGTTCATATACAAAATTGTTTTTCTCCCTCATTTCTGCCATACACCTTTAGCGATAGGGAAAAATAGAGAAATCGTGCGCACTCCATAAATAGAGAAATCATTCTCCGGTTCAGCATGGTTTCAAGCGTATCTGAATCAGCTCGCGTTTCGGGAAGCGGTGCATCGGGCATGTTCGCTCTTATTTGGCGAGGCGAGTAGCTACTTGTCGCGTCATTACGTTCCGTAACGGTAAACGGCGTGCACATCGGTAAGTTCGTCGAGTTTACGCGCTCGAAGGCGTGGAAAGCCATCAGGATACGTTCAATATGTAAATGTGGGCCCACATCGCGGGCCACGACCGTTGAAACCCGCTTAAAACGGAGAGAGAGGGAGGAACGCAGAAATTGGAAAGCGGATCGCGAATATTTGCCAGCGACTTGCGCCGCTGCTACACTTGGATGCAACGTAGGCAAAGAGTAAGTACAAGAGGCGACACTCTGACAAGGAAACTATGTCTAGAGAGAAACGGAACGATAAAACCGATGTAAATGCCTATGTAAAACGTAACGGGGCGGAGATACGATTTCGTGTACTCCGAAAAGTGAATGTACATAGTATACAATGCACATTCGTCTGCAATTTTGGGCCATTTATTTTGAAAGTAGTGTAAGTCCATTTAATTTTGTTGGAGAAAGTTACAGATTAGCATATTAGTCAATTTAAAAATGTTTCTATCGATCTATTAATATGTAATTGATTACATAAATTACTTTTAGGGGAGTTTAACCAAAATAGTATATATTTACAGCCTATAAATGGACCTACCATTTACATAATTAGTCTATTGTAATAATCATTTAATTTTTATTAAAAAATTAAATATTACTTAAAATATATTTCGTATTCATCCAATTTTGTTTATAAATAATAACGTTAGGTTCTTGAATTTCTACATTCTCATATTTTTAGATTTCCTATGGGATTTTTTAATCCTTCATATACCTAGGTCTTCATATACCTAGGTCCGCAAATATTGATGTCCCAAAATACCTTAATTTCCAAATACCCGTATCTTCGAATTTTTAAATTTCCAAATCCCAAAATCCTGAAATAGATTCCTAAATTACTAAGTCCTCAAATCCCTAATTCACTTCTGCCAAAGATTCCCAAAATCTTGCATCCTAAAATTTCTAAATCTCTAAATATTTACCCCATCAACAAATTATTTAATGGTCAAAAGTCCATAAATGTCAAGGAGTGAAAGAACTATTCCTTGTCCGTTTGTCATATTTTCCCTAGCGAAACCAGATTTGCTCTAGAGTGTACACACTTCCAGATACCTATTGCCTACCTGTCTGTCTGCCGGTTACAGATTTGCCGAGATACGATTTCGCGTGAGAAGAGATATATCCACGCCCACGCGATACACCTACAGCTAAACCTACGTGGACGATTAATGGTTTTATCCGCGAAATATCGAAAACAATTCCTGTAATAGCAAAAGAGTATGGTCACAATTCAAGAATGTGATTCAATGAAACCGAACACAAGGTGTTTCAAAAATTTGTGCAATATTTCGTAAAAAAAATATTTTGTTTTTGATTAACTTGTAAAATATATAAAGAAAATACGCGATTGATTAGATCAAAAAACACATTTCAAGCTTCGCACGTATTTTCGATACAAACAAACAATTTGTTACATCGATCATTCACATTAACTTGTTCAATATAAAAAAAAAGATTTACTTTTCGCAATGCATAGGGCTCATCTTGTGGCGCTTTATATTTTTCAAATTTCCAGATCTCTACATTTCTAATTTATCCAAATTTCTAATTATGATCATTTCAAATTTTTTAAATGCGCAAATTTCTAGGTCCTCCATTTACAAAAATTCTAAAAGTTCTCTAAAGTACCAAATTTTGAAATTTTTGAATTTCTCAAACAACCAAGTCCCTAGATTTAAAACTTTCAAGATCAAATTTCTTAAAGGACTAAATTTCAAAATTTTTAAATCCCGATACTTTTCAAACTTTAAAATCTTTAAATGCCCAAATTTCTCCAAAGTGTAAGATTTGTAAATCTTCAGATTTTCGAAATATCTAAATCTCCAAATTTCCCAAACTTTCAAATTTCTAAATTTCCATATTTTCCAAGTTTTCCAAGTTTTCCAAGTTTCCTAAATTTCCCAAATTTCCCGAATTTCCAAGATTACTCATATTTCTAAATTTCGGAACCCACAACTTTCTCAAATGTTTAGATTTATAAACACCCAAATTTCCCATATTCCCAAATATCCAATATCCTGGTTGTCAGAAATATACAAAGTATCATTAACATATAAACTATTTTGTAGCCATTGTTTGCACAATGAAATGTTTTCCATAAACAATACGTATGTTTCGAGTATCTTCGCTAATAAGCAGATCGTTCTACTGCAAAAAAGCTAAGGAGATGTCTTAAATCTATACTTGAAGTATTTATTACGGATGAAGAATTGGAAAAAGTGTTTTATGAGCCAGAACATGACGCGAATGATCCGTCATTTAGTAGCGAAGGTGAAAACTATCGTTGGTCCAGTGATGAGAATATCGATTCAGACAGCTTATTATTAAATATCCTTAATTAATATATCGCTATCATGAGATTACTTCCTACAACAACTTTCCTTAATATTTTAGTAAATTAGAATGAAAACGGGAACTCGTAAAATGAAATACTATTTACATTACGTTACTGCATGAAATGTAATATTATTAAAATTGTATATTTGTACTTTTTATATGTTAGTGAAATAAATTTCAATTAAAGGCTAAACATCGTTTTGAGGCACTATTTTCTTTAACCTTTTTTGTATAATCTGATATTATTATTCACTATATAAACGAGTATAATGATTTTAAATGTTTTAATATGGTCTAATATGGGAAATTAATGACTTACTAACATTATAATCTTTCTGCATGTGTAGCGCTTTTCCCAGCTTCAAAATAAACTGATAACATGTGTCTATCTTTTCTTTTTTAGAATTCTTCATTATGAAGTGATAATTCATCGTATTAGAGACATAACAGAGACTAAATTTCACTGTTACTGCGTAACAAAAAAGAACAAAAACTCACAATTCGTTTGGTGACACGTGACCTCTCAAAGTATGTAGAGAAACATTTGCTGTCCAGTTAGAGCAATTCATAATATTGACCAGAAAGTCACGATTTCCTAACAAGTTAGAATTAAAATATCTCCTAAACTAATGATTTTTTCACATAAATAGATTAATACTTTTTTGAAAAGAATGTGAAGGAGTATCAGCTGACGCAATAAAAAATATATGATTCCATTTGAAAAAACATTAATGACCTTCATATGTCCTTTACACGTACACCTACAAAAAATACCATTCAACTTCATCTGAAACATTGTTTGCTATGAGTAATAATAATGACGCAAATCTAGATGGCAAAATGTGGTGAGTCACCCTGTATACCTTATTAGTCTTCCATGTATCAATACATAAATGTGATACCAATTCAAAATCAAATTACATATTTAAGGTTAGTTAAATATATCAATTCGCTCAATCGGCAATATAAGTCTACTGGACTTTCGCTGTTAATATTTCTTGATCGAACTCAAATAGTTAGCTTTACCGAAAAAGGAAAATTATGGAGCAAAACGAGGCAACAAGATTGACCACTATTCATAAAAGGCCGTTCGCCATTTGCGAAAGGTACCCGGCAACATGTGCTCTGTACCGTATATCGATATTGGCCCACATATAATTGACCATAAGCAGAGAGGCTCGTAAGCGCCGGCGACGAAGAAAGAAGCAATTAAGTGCACCGCGTAACACACTCTCCCAATACGGCACCGAACACCTCGTGTTTGAAATTATTTACGGGACGATAGTTGTGGCAAGGTTTCTGCCCATCTCGAGACTCGTTTCATCAATGGAGAAGCATTTTATTTGGCCTCAATAGGCGATGAGGTCACGATGTTCGCGTTGAGAAACACCGCGTGCTTCGTATCGGTATGCACAGATTGCAAACCTTCGTGATATTATTAACCTTTGCATAGCACAAGGGAGTCATTCATGTTCCCAATAAAACTTCTTATATGGGAATGTAGATATTTTAAGATTTTCGGGTTTGGAGACTCTTGGAATGTGGGGTGGTTATTTAAATAAATAAAACTTAAACTCAGTGAAACTTTAATTTATTCACGATTCAAGGAATGAACTAAAAGTGAAAAGACTTTCTAAAACAAATGGTAAAACTGGCGCTCACTTCCTCAGAAAAAAATAAGAGGTCTGCAACGTATTCATCCAATTGGCCTATAGGTATAAACACGGCCTGGGACTCTCAACACACATTTATTTTTGCTGATTAATTAAAATGAAAATTCAATAGGAACCGACAAATTTGAGGATATAGAAATATGGAAATGTAGTTATTTTAATACTTTGAGTATCCATAAATCAATATTTTTAAATAAATATATCGATGATGTATCGATATACTTAATAAATCGAATGATAACAGTTTAAATCGATATTATATGACACATTAAAATGACAAATGTTAAATGTGATCATCAACATAATTATCATATTTATGTTTGATCTTAATATGCAAGTGTACACGCATCTTATTAGGACATACGGTGAAAAATTATTGCAAATAGAGTATTTTTTACTTTTTTTTGGAGAATTAAATTCTATAACCTTATACTATATACCGAAAAGATTTCAGTGAATTTTTAAAGAATTCTTCATGTATTTAAAATATGTGAAAATGATGCCAAACCTGAAAGACTCCAATTTTGCATGTAGTAGTATAAAGATATAGTGTACCATTCTAGAGTTAAATTGTATCGTATCAAATATTTGACGTAGGAATGTATAGAATGCAATCTGATTTAGTGATGTAGAAATATCGTAAAGTGCTTGT
Organism: Megachile rotundata; assembly: GCF_050947335.1. NCBI lineage: Eukaryota > Metazoa > Arthropoda > Insecta > Hymenoptera > Megachilidae > Megachile > Megachile rotundata. The sequence continues at coordinate 2,394,856 of NC_134986.1, forward strand.
AACGTATCAATTTGAAAATTGAATTGAATGGTTTAGAGCAGGGATTCTCAACTAGCTTAGTTTACCTTAAATAATGAACAAAAAACAACTGAGTGGTACATGGATTCTTTATACAATGTAAATAATTTTATTGTCGAAAATTTTATTTTGGGTGTTGGAAATACATGTACTTTTGAATACATTAAACTTTGAGTTGGAACCAGTTTTACGTTTAAAATTCAGTAAAATAGAAGCATATATTCAAAAACTGTAAACGTAAATTTCACATTAAATAAAATCACTTTTTTGTTAACAATCATATTATTGTTGGTTTCGTTTGGTTTCCTTTTTACATACTTTTATTAAATCATAAGTGACACTATAAAAATATATGGCAGTAATGTAATTAACTGTATAATTTCTCTCAAACTCCTATGTACATAATATTTTTTTGTTAGTACTAAAATTATTTAACTATGGTTTTGGTAATATTTACAAAAACGTTAAAATTTATTTAGAATTTACAAATTTATAAAATTACATTCATTCATATAATAATCACTAATCTGGTAATTACTGAAGGTAAAGTAAAATTAGGTGTAATTACTCTAGAACCTATACATACATAATAATATTTATAAATACCTAGTAACATGTGAAACACGTCTTAATAAAAAAATCAGCGCAAAAGTGAATCGCAGCAGTAAAGAAAAAGTTAACAAAGGAAAATTGATGAAGGGTAACGTCAACTCGAAATGTTTCAATATTATAGAATCACCTGTCTCACATTTGCCATGCCATGTAATATTAACAGTTTGATTGCCGGTCGAACATATATGATTGACACTGCTCGATCCGCGTGGAACGACGTCAATCATTGGTGACTGACAGGGTCAATTTCGAAGTAGACCGTATGTGTTATTTATCTACTACTAAATCTACGCTTTAGAAAGTCTATGCTTGAATATCAGTGTTTACACATTAGACTGTTATTACTCTATTACAATTCTCAATATCTGCAACAGGTATCCAAATATAACAATAACTGCACGATCAGGAAATTGAATTAGATACATGTACTTATCTAATCCTCGGTTTACATAATAGTTCTTACAAAAGTATTATGTAAATCGAGACTGACATATACGTTGCTTAAATTGAAATACAAGTTTTGTCGATAATTTGAATTTTTTGTAAATAAATTGAAATTTATTTTCATAAATTAAAAGTATATTAAAACGTATACAGAATGGTATTTCATATCATCTTAATCAAACGCTATTATTTTAATTAATTTCAATTAAAGCATACTGTTTGTACCTAAGCTCAAATAATATTTTCTAAGATAAAACGTTTCAGAAAATTGAAACTTTTGATCTTCGCTTACTTCAACATATAACCATTCACGCGATACCGTGTCCGAAATCGTTAATGTTTTAACATTGCGCGATCTCACTATGAAATCTCAAGGATGAATATATTAAAATTACACGTGGTTAGTTATTCTTCGATACTGATTCTTTAATAAAATAGTTATATTTTAATTTATGATGATATATTAATTTTATGACCGAACAACGTTAAGAAAAATTTGTCTAATATTTACAGCCATGTTACCACAATTCGCCATAAACGGCGTAAGTTAACTAAGGATTCAGAGCCTGTTCGAGTGCGCATGCAATTATGATAATCAGAGTCGCTGTTACGAGTCATCTCCAACTGATTATCATCATTAGTACTAATGCATGTGCGATCAAAACGATGAAACTGTCGTGGCGAACGGTTATCCATCTTCCACGATAGCAACTTTGTCGGTCCACCTGAAGTTGAGAAGGTCGAGATGACTGGTTATGTAATTAGCCAAGAGAATGTTGTTACGAGAATACCGTGGTCTCGTGTGGGTGGTCCACAACCACTGCTGGCAAACAGTGGCACAATACTAGTCGTATACATTACATGTCGATACTGCGATCGACTGTAACCTATTACTTACCAGTTCCTTGCACGCCTGTCGTCTGTCTTTTCCACGTAGCATTCTGCGCGTGCCACACGAACCGCGAAAAAATGTCTGTTCGTTGAAATATTGCGGGAAAATGTAATAAATGGGTCACATGCTGACCCTCCGTACAGCGCCGTGCACGGCAAACTTCTCTAAGAGAAATGGCGATGTAGGAGAAGGAGTTCTACCGCTCACGCATAAACACTTGCTCGGGCGAGTTTTACTTAATACTTTTTAGTTTTAAACGGGGGTGAACTAGTTCATATTATTATCGATATCAAATTAATATTAGTATTTAGTAGTCATATATTTATTTCATATTTATTAGTATTCAATATCAGTATTTAGTACTTTCCAGTTTTAAAATAAACTTTATAGTTACATCCCAAGGATGTTACAAAAATGATGGTACAAATAAAGTAAAAATAAATTTATATGGAAATATAACAGAACTATGGAATAAAATTTCTTTATACATGTCTTTATTTTGAAAAAAAATTTCAATTTCTGAGCTTCCAAATACTAAAATTTTTTAATTCTTTTTGCGAATCTCCGATTTCCTAAAATTTCGAAAATTCGTAATTCCCTATTCGAGCATTTACTCTGTCAACCTTAATAAAAATTATAAACGAACTCCATTTCTTACGACTTGGAAAGCATTTTGTACACTAAGTGGCCAAATTATTTTCTCAAGAAATTTCCTTTTAAAAATATGTGATAGACCTTATTTTAATTAGTTTAACAATATTACTATGATATGTATAATATAATATTGTTAGAAAATAGAAATCGACGAATGGTCGACACAGGCCATGTGCCTTTTGTCATTGCATTTCCCCTTCCTCAGGGAAATTTCGCTGGGCCTAAGTGCCCTAAACAGCCATACTAACGGGGGTGTCCTCAAGACGAGATCGTGTCTACGAAGACACTCTTGTATTGGCATTTACCGTGAAAAGTCAACAGTAAAACAACTCAGTATTTTCTAAATCGCGTCCACTATTTTATTTGGTAAACCTCACCTTTTACCATTAATATTCTTGATTACCTTACAATATATTCTAGAATAAAACGCAGCTGTGAATATAAGTGTATGTTAAATATTCGATGTTTCGAACCTCCATTAGTAATGGGATCAAAACCGTAACTTCTATTTAAGCGCCGTTCTATTATACAATACTTACAAGGAAAGGCACGCAAGTGCCCCCCTCCGATTTTGATGAAACTTCGTAGGTTTGTTAAGCAAGCAAAAATAAGGGACACGTATTTTTTTTTATCGGCTGAGACGCGGGTTTAAGGGGTGAAACGAGCCCTTAAAGTTTTGATCCCTTTTGGCTCTCTAGAAAACCATACGAAATACATTAAAACTTCTAATAGGAAAGTTGTATGGTTTCTTGCGTATAATAACAGGATGTTAACGAATTTTGCAAAATACAATTTGTTTATAACAAAAAAATTTTTCATAACCTTATTTTACAATTTATTCAAATTTGTATAATAACAAAAAGTGTAGAGAATTTTATTACAAATTCATTGGTATACTACACATATATTTAAGTGTTCTATTAAAAGTGTTAAAATATACGATATATTGTACAAGTAGTATATTGCATTCTAAAAGTAATATATTGTATAAATAATATATTGCGACATTGCTTACCTATTGGTTGAAGTTGTAAAGTATGAACATACTCTTTGGGTCTTGTCATTGTCTTGACGATGACACAAAATCACGCATTGCCATCGGCAATGTAAAAAATCAGCATCAGTACCTACTGAAACAGGAACTTATTTCTGCTAGAATGGTTTCGTTGTAAGATAAGATATGGTCTGTGAATTGAAAGACGTCCTGTATCTTGACGACAACGCAATACCACGCGTGACGATATTAAAGTGAAAAAGGCAGTATAGGAACTGAAATAGGATCTTATTCCTTTCAGGGTGGTTTCCTTAGAAAATATGACACGTAAGGTGTCAGTTTCTATCTTCCTTCTAATCTTATAGTTATTCATTTATTACAGTTATGAACATCTTTATACATAATATAAACCATAATATAATACATAACATTTATATTTATATGTATAATCTAAATGAAATACTATATAGTAATAATATATGAAATACTATATATTTATATAGTATATTTACGTAGTATATTAATACTATATTTATATAACATAAACAGAATTTCCCATATTCAATACTTAATATGTAATTAATTATTTTCTCAAATGTTTCCCATTTGTGAACAAAAAATTTGAAATATAAAATTTTATAAACATGCGACTAAAAATCGGATTATACTTGATCAGGAATCTCCCACACTACTGTGTATTGTTAGTCGGCTAAATCTCGATACGGTCAGCAATATTCCTTAGCTATGTTTCTTCATTTGTAACGTTCTGTACGTGCTTCGTGGACCATAACGAATAAATTAATTCCATACCGAGAAGACATCTTGTGAGATCTACTTCTTCAAACCCATTGCGAAATGGCCGCGCGTTACTTTGCATTTCGATCGGGCCTCAGCTGGACGATTTCGCAGAAGACATTACTCGCGTATTTTGCATACTTCCGACCACGTTATCGATTATAACGATCAGCTGCTTGAAGCGTGTCCTGCAGCAAGGCCGTTGCGGAGACTTATCTACGGAGACGTGCCGCAAGTTTATTAACTCGCGGCTATGTTTTGCACCGCACTTTGTTAGCCCGTCTGACAACGTAATCTCGTTGCACGTTCGCGTTTAACAGTCCGTAAATAGATCACTTATGTCGCTGAACCCGGGAACATTGGTACACGAGTCGTTGCATAGCTGATATCGAGGCTTTTCACCAATCCACAGCCATTCAAGTTGATTAATCGCGCGCGAAAATGAGAACGAAAGGAGAAGGATCGTTTCGAATGGATCCTTGATGCTCCTTTCACCGTGCCATTTTTGTATGATACCTTAAATACTTGCCAAACACATATTGCATCATTTCTAATGTATCCGTGGTCAGAGCAGAGAAGATATACTTCAAAAATCGAAAACTACATATAGTAGATTCCTATTATTCCTAATATTCCGACATTAACCCTTTGCATTCGAGTTGTGTATTCACACTATACAATTAAAAAAAAAGTATTCTCTAACTATATCAACAGTGTTAAGCACAGTGAAACAGACAGTATGATAATTAATACTAGACAAATAACAACTTCAAAAAAATTCATCAAACTTGTCATCAAGCTTGTCTACAAAGAGTTGTTGAGAACAATGAAAATATTTTCGAGTGCACAGGGTTAATTAGGTTAAGCTTCATCCTATTATGCGTTAAGAAAAGTATTTTTACTTAATTCTCCATAAAATGATTCCTAATGGGTCAGAACGAAAATAATCGCAATATCTACAGAAAGACATCATTGATTATTTATTACGGAGAAACTAACTTTGGCCGATAAACATACTTTCCTATAATTCTAGTGTCTGCATCTTTAAAAGGTGATGGCCAAATAGGCCAAATGTAAAAAGTGTTACTTTCGTTTGCTATATTTTATTTCGAGAAAATCACCATACGGAAAAAAGCCATGATCAGTTGATAACGTGTTGGGTCCCGTATCTGGTATAATCTTAAATTTGTCATCATATATCGATTCCTCTTATACAAGTTTCTTAACAACGAAAACTCAAGAATGCATCATCTATCACTTGGTTGATCAAGGTTCTCGTGAAAAGTATCCGCGGGCAAGTGAGTCCTCGATGAACAGCTTACGCTTATTAAAGTGCACGTCGCCGACATGTTTTATGAACTGTCACAGGGCCCCGTGAGATCACAGAGATACAGTCCAAGCCATTTTGTTCCGTATATGTTAAGTGTGTTGCACGTAAATTACACTCGCGCATGTTTGACTGAACATAATCGTCTCCTTCCCCGTTGCGCGACCCACTTCGCAAGGTCGTGGGATCAAGTATTCAGGAGACCCATAACCTGCCGTTGTTCATTGTGTTTCTTGGAAATCGATGAATGGGTTGTTTATGAGTTTCAAACTGATTTTCTTTATCCTATTTGGAAGAAAAGGAATTTCATACCGGTCGTTTGTACTACTGTTCACAATACGTTTAGAATGATGTAACCATTGGATACTAGGACGATTATATGACCCGAAGCTGCGAAATGCAAAGATACATCAGCTACAATTATTTTGTTATATCTCGTAACAGAAGGAATTGAAATATTGGAGGAATAATATATAAAAATTGAATATGTGAGCATTAATAGATTGGTCCTTAGTGATCCACTTCATGATATGAGAATATATACATTGATTCAATATGTATATTTATCGTTTTAAAACAAAATTATGAACAGTCATAACGACTTTAGTGACCTGTTGTTTTCGTTATTTATTATTTCTTATTTGCATTTCTTCGGTGCTAAGGAAATGTTGTTTAATAAGTAGTTACATAGCGCCGTTTTACTTTTATTTTTATGTAAATAGTATATAATGTTAACTAGTACAGTTTCCAAATTCATAAATTATTTATTGAATATATTATTATTTTTTACATAGTTTCTTTAATTCATTTGTGGTTTGAAAGGGGAGTATTTGCGCACTCCGTAATTAAGCATTTTAGTATTAATTAAATATGCAATTCATTAATTCAATTGATGTATATCACTTGTTAAGATTGAAATTTGTTTATCTTTGTTATATAAACATTTTGAATTATCGTTAAACAATAGCGGTTAATTTTACAGTTGTCGTTATTCTAAGCATTTTTGTGCAACATTGGAACAAAACGCATAGTAATCTAACGTGTAATAATACAACACCTGAAAGTACAATGCGCGATGATGTAACGCGTGACGATACGCCACATGATGATAATATAACGTACTGCAATACAATACATCTAATGCATGACAACATAATTTGACTATTGTAATATAATTAGTCTAATTATTAATAACAACATAATTAGACTGGAAAATTAATTTGTTGATACAATTCATTGGTATCACTATAAATTGAAAATAGAAATTTTCCTTGGATTTTATCTTTTTATAATGGAAGAAACATCGAAATCTTGAAGAAAAATAATTTTTCGTACAATTATGTGCTGATATCGAGTTACGATATCTCCAGACATAAAATTCGCTCGCTGAAAAATGTCACGTGACACCGGTTGAGTATGTATATCCGCGAAACAACACCAATGCAAATATGTATAAAACTTTTTTATTTTTGATTTTTTCGTTATCAAACTTTTATCGATAGATTTTCAACATTTTTCCTTATTAAAATAAAGTAAAATATGATACAATTTGTATTATATTTACTGGTTCAAACAACAATAATAATTTCCGGAGACGGGAAGATGTAGCGTGTGACGCTGCGATCGTGGCAACGGACAAAGATCGAAAGCCTATTTGCAATACTAAGGCACAATACTTTTTATACAACTTTTTCCATCATATTCGTGACATTTTCCGAATTAAAATGAGATCAAACGCAATTTGAAACATATTTACTTATACTAACTTATTGGAGTTCTCGATATAAGCTAAACGCTTGGAATTACAAACAAATATTTCCAATTACGTCGTGTTTAACCTCATTTTAATCAAGAAAATATCACAGATATATTGATAAATATTTCATAAGAAGACAAAATAAAAACGTTTTGTTGTTGCATTAAGATTGTCTCACCGATGTGTTACTGTTCGTTTACATTCGGTTCGGATATTTTCTTCACTCATTTTACTATGTTCGCTAAACTTCGATTAATGTATGACCCAAAGACTCGTTCATGTCGAGACTTTACTGTAGTTAGTCACAGTACTTGCCATAATGTTCCCGAAAGTGAAATTGTCCATCTGAGAATGGCGGCGTGTAACAGAAACACTGCAACTGCATACAAGGACGCCAAAGAGGACCACTCGAACGGGACAAGTACGGTTATTGCACCACTTGTCGTTCTCCATATTGGAAGTGGACTGAATAACTTTCAGGAGCCAGAAGATCGCGAAAGGCAAACAATCGTGCTGCAACAAGAGACGAGGCCGCGCAAAGTGTCTGTATACAGGGAAATATGACAGTAGTCTTATTTACCCAAGCCAAATAAAGCTTTCCTGGTCGCAACTCTCGAGATTACCCACGTTTGTATCGAGCAGCAACAATACTCGATCGCTATGGAAATTGTTTATTGTTCGTTCATGTTAAACATTTTATCACGCGCATATTTCCGAATGCGCACGAATATCGATTATTGACCCACGTGATCGATGGAACAACGTCAAAAGCTTGGAATGCGGTAACATACAACTCAATCTGCAACTACATCATTTTATTTTATATTTCTTATACATTATAATATGTGTACTGTGTTTAAGTTCGATGAATGGTGTTGTCGATATTATTTACAAATTTGTACATTTAACAAAATAATTATCAGTGAAGATACTAGACATTTGCAATCGTATTTAATAAATAATAATTTTTAATTACATTTGAATTATGATTAATTCAATTTGTAACCAACTATCCGAATTATAATCTTTTTCTCATACTTGTGATAACATTTAACGCTATTATTTACGGAAGTCCGGTGTGCAGTTCCTTTCAGATTAAAAATAAAGTATAACAATAAGACATGAAACATAAAGTTATTTATACAATTGTTCTTCATCTCACAAAAGTTCCTATACATTTCGACAAAAGCATAATTTCTGTAATTTAAAATAAGGAATTTAAGTCGTTTTGACATCTTCCGTGAACTCGATGTATTAATTACGAAACTGATCAATAAACGGATCTCTTTTGAAAACCAGTAGCAGGTACTGATTGGAGTTAATGAGGAACAGTGTCATCGAACCCGTGACACGAAGACTCTAATTCATAATTACTTCAGTCACACGGTGCTGGTATCAGACACCTACTATGCATTTTCCCTGGCACGTGAGTTTGACGCGAAACAAAGCCTGAGAAAGCGAACCTATCTCCGTTTCGAATGCTGCTCCACAATCTGGCGCATTCCACGAGAACCATAGCACGGCGGCTGCATTCATAATCGTAGCCTTTATTCTCTTTCTCTCTTGTTTTTAGCGCGGCCATAATTTTTCCCTGACTCAACGAGAAGAGATTTTTGCGGCCCGCCGAGAAGTTTGCACGTGATCGTGGACCGTGCCTTTCTATCTGCTTTTTTATGAATTCTAATTCAACTTGTGTTGCTGTGTGGCAAACTCTTAGGGTGGTCGAAAATTTCTACCATCTTGGAAATTCTTGGGACTGTCTCTTTTTAATTTTGTTCGTAAATAAAACAAATTTACGATATGAAATTTTTTAATAGGATATAATAAAGAGTCACTGCATTCATATATAACTATGTGTAACTATCTTCATATATAATTATATCATGTATAACTGTGTGCAACTGTATTTATGTATAACAATATAGTATACAATTATGTCAGTCTACATTCATATGTATTTTATCGGAGTGGCGTTATTGTACTGAAAAGTATTTTTATTTTTGTATTATTGTCTATCAGCTTTACTTTCAAATGAATTACAGTTAAAACTTTCGTTGAAATTATTCTGAGCTTTTTCTTTTTAAATAAAATACATCACAATTCGTAATTAATTTTCAAATAATAATGAAACTATTAAAGGCACTGATATTAAAATGAGAACCGTGTCGACTTCGTTGAATATTTATTAGAAAGTGAACTAGATCTCACTAACAAAATGATAATAAAAATCAGTGTTGATACCTAGATAGACCTACAGATCAAGGTTCATATTAACATTAGGCCACTAATATATTATAATTTATAGTTTTTGTAATATATTTCGCTAAAAATTTCAACCTCAAATCGACTTGCACCACTTTCAAAATATCTTTCCAATACCGTTAATCAGCCGAACTTTCATCATTCAAATGTTAAGAAATTTGAATTATTTTGACCACCGATTGCTAATAGATACAAATATCGTATTGAGTAAATATCAGTAAACATCATATAAAAAATGAATTTCCTCCATTTTTAAAGTAAACGGCTCAGATAAATATATCATGAATATGATAATTAAATCGATTTGCTATAATCGAAACAACAAAACGGGATTAATATTATTGGAACGGAATAAGAAGTTCTCCTGCACCGTAATCAATACACCTGGCGGTAGAACGAGTCTAGTTTCTCGATAATCGAATAAAGAACTGATAATCGCTATAATCGCACCATTTGGCGGTATTCGGAAGTAGGAACGATTACGCAGAAAGAAATACAACCTGCCGGCCGATTGAAATCGAATCACCGCTAAGAGCAATTAAGTTTCTCTCTTTGCATTGCTATCCGATTACCATAACCAGAATGTCGCAACCGCGTGGAGGTTATCATTACGATACATGAAAGCTTACGATAGCCCCACCAAGAAATTCTTGTCGGTAAATCAGACATCGGGGACCGTCGATCTCAATATTCGAACGTTAAGACATTTGTTTTTTATATGATCACAACTTTGCAAATTGCCATGTTGATCAACTATGATTTTCATCTGGCGAAGTAACTTATATTCGAGCTGAAACTCTGCGTGACACTAATAGAGACATATTTTTCATGCGTTTCGTACTATTTCTAGTTCGAGAGATTCGCAACGAAGGTACTTCTACTAAGGTTTTCAAACTAAGATGTCTATGATAAGAGACGAATGTGAATTTCACAAATGTTCATACTTTCACATTTTTAAATTTTCTAAAGTTTACAGTTCAGATTTTTCAATTCTCAGCGTTTTAAATTTCCACATCCATAAATTTGCAAATTTCCAAATTCTTAAATGCCTAAATTTCTACTGGTTCAAATTCTTCAATATCCCACGTTATTACTCTAGATCCCCTAAATTCGTAAGTTTTCAAGTCCCTAGATCTGCAAATTTTTATATTCCCAAACTTCAGTGTTACTAAATTCATAAATTTCCAACTGTTTACATTTTATAATCCCTAAATTTCCAAATTCCTAGATCTCTAAATTTTGTTATTCCTAAAATCTTACGTTCACAAATTCCTATGGCTTCAAATTTCCACGTCTCTAAATTCCTATATCCGAAAATTCATAGATCTCCTAATTCCTAAATCTCGAAATTGCTAAATTCCCAAATTCTTACATTTTCCAAATTGCTATGCTCTCAAAATTCTGGACTGTCAAACTCCTAAATTCTCAAATCCAAAATTCCAAATTCTCTAAATTGTTAATCCCCAAATTAATCCGTCTTTAAATTTGTAAACCCTCAAAATCATTAAAAGTCCCTAAAAATTAGTAGAAAGCCTCTTTAGATTGAGTTGCTACATTTTTCCTACAGAAACCAGACTTGCTCTTTACTGCAGAATGTCGTCGATAAACATAGTATAACCTCGATAATTTTCTACGCCAAGATTCTAAGGCTGTACCATAGTGTTAATACAACTTATAATATTGGTATGGGCATTTGAGTAAAAGGGGAGTATTACGGCTTTTGCTACTGTTGTTCATTATGTGATACAGTAGCCTTTCATTATATTGCCACGTTTACGCGATCTTTTATGTAAATTAGTGACGTTTTGCCTTCATTATGTGTACGGGTAGTTACGCAGGCTGTAGCAATATCAGGAGTTTTTATTTTTAACCAATTTAATGTATATTACCAATTCGAGCAATTTATATACCCAATGGTTCCGTTATTTGCAATATAACTTATTGCAATAGATAGAATTTATTGTAATTTCACTGAGCTGTTATACGCCTCAATTTTCTGTAATTTGCATAAGTAATTTATTTCTATTTTGCGTATATATTATTTGATTAAATACACCTTCGTATTTAATAATCTTTCATATGAACGTCAGCTAAATTAATTTTAGTTAACCTTACAAATATTACAGTCCTTTTTTAAACTTCCTATTTTATTTCCTTTTTAATTAATGACAATTAGATATTTCGATACATGGATAATCTTAAAAAAAGTAAAATTAGTACCTACAAAAATTAGAGATCATATTTTATTTGATCCCATCGAGTAAGAATACGACTTAGGGTCACCCTTTATTGTACGACTTCTTAAATATGTTTTCTAATTTTTTTTTTAATATCTCGAAAGTGAGCAAAACGTTCAAGGGTAATATCGGAGGCAATTACCTAGAAAAGAGTAGTAAATTTTGTACTGACTTTACTTGTTGATAGTTATCATTAATAATTGTATAATTATTATTATTACTGATAATTTAACTTACTGATATTCTGTCAATAATTGAAAATATGAATAACATTATTAAGATAATTTGATCGACTTTGCATTCTTGACTTCAAAAGTTAAATTATAATTTTATCATTGTTATCATTGTACTTTCTGAAACATAGACACTCTCAAAATCCTTTGATTCAGCTCTTTTCTACCTATAAGTTAAAAAAATTGCGATAGTTGCGCTTAAGTGATCGAGAACTGGTTGCTTGACGATACATAATTTTATCATTTAAGTCAAATTATTCTTGTTTGCAATTGGGCAAGATTAAATTTGAAACATAAACAAAATAAATAAATTTGTATGATGAAATTGCACGTTACACTCCACCTCATCAGCTGAACGATATTTTAATGATACACATTATCGGTATATCGTTAAATATTAATAACAATTTATCGATAATCGACAAGCAATATTTCTAGTGCAGCTTCGAAGAAGTCCTTGATAAAAGGGACTGAATTTAAAATTAAAAGAGTACCTTAATTTAAAGCAACTTTAATGAACGAAAACCTATGAAAATTAATCGATAACGGTCAGATTTAGAGGACAAATTTTGAAATGTACGAACGCAGACAAGTCTGATAAATGGTTAAATATTTATGGACGTCAGTGTACGCGGTCATTACAATGTGTTGCATTCCTCGCGAGTGGATTCGCTCGAATTCCGTTGCGTGCCTCTCGAAACTAATCGTAAATGCACGTCTGCCCTAAGTAACGCGGCTTGCCGACTGCCCCTTGTTAATACATCGAGGAAATTGCACGCTCGTTCGCCGTTCCTTTCATTCTGAAGCCTTCTTCTTCTCCTTCGGTCATGCAAACAGAGAAGATTCGCTGAAAGCGGAACAGAATCGCCTGGCTCGAGTTCAATTTACGCGAACGTTTGTGAATTCCCTTTTTTCTTTCTTGAGATTGTGCCAGGAATGTCTTTAACTCTCTTTGGATTCTGGAGGAATTATCTTGAAATATTTTACTAGCATATTAAACTCTGTACAGTTGATACTACACTTTTTAACTTCTTTTGCATAATCAGATAGTATTCAACGAATATAAAAGAAATGGGTTTTGTGTATTGGAATCTATTAGAAGCCTTAGAGTCTGATTAGGCCAATTGCTGTTCTGGTAATTTAAGTACACAAAAAGATGAATAGTATCTTTTAGCTAAATATTCAGTTGTGCTTAGAATATTTCACAATTAATTGTACCTTTAAATTACACCTTAATTTAAAAACGTGAAATTGTTGATCCATCATCAGGTTTAGTGATGATATAATAAAAGTTTACTGTACTTACATCCTGCAGTGGAAAATCGTACCATAACCGACATCCAGAGGAGCAATCAACATTCCATCAACTTTTTACAACAGAAAAATATAACAGTATCGAGGAAAACATTCCTGTGTTGATTGCACTTAAAAATGCTGTTAATTTATAATACCCTAACGTAATAATACGGAACAAAATTACAGATTTTATAATAAGAAAATTAATGACACGTTGGTAATAACGTGTAGGAGTACCTAAATAAGTTTTGCAAAGAATTTTCGTGAGAACAATTTTCCCACATTGCACAAGCGTTCGTCAACTAATTCGTTGACTTCACTTTTCCTGTAATTTGTCGATTAAATTGCTACATGGGACACACGCTGCGTTACATAACGTTATTGTGCAAATACGTGCATTGATGTGCTTTATTAAATTCATAGAGGAGTATGTTGAAATGTCGATGCGTTCAATACCATGCAATCAATAAATTACAAAGTTAGCCGTGTCCGTTTCGTACAGCATTCATTACCCCGCCAGTTCTGAGTAAAATTATGTTTAAAATGAAAAATAGACGTACTTTCAACGATTACTTCCTTGATTATTTTACGTTGACATTTTACGTTTTTAACTTTTTCATAGATTTAATTATAAGGTACCTATTTCAAATTGTTCTATTATAGCGAACCGTTAATATGAGTCACCTTTCAGTGAATAGACCTTTAAATACTATTATATTCACAGAAAACTATTATTATTATTTCTAATGACTTCTGAACTGTATATACATATAGGTGTAAGATGTATATCTCTGCCATAAAATAACATTATAAATTCTTCGAATTATTGAATTACTTTGCTTGATAGCTTATGATCACATAAAACCACCTGCCTATTTTCCGCTCCATTAAATTGATTTTTGTTCGCAGAAACGAAATTTTTGAGACACACCCGACTCGTCGTAATCGGCAATATTTATTTCCTACGCGAGTAGCATATCCTCTCATTTCCGCGGCAGGCGTTTTTCATTTCATAATCACCACTGCGCCCTGCCTTTTTCCCGCCAGCGTTCAATTATTCTAACTAGACGATGTTTTCCTCTTCCTGCGTCATTCATAACATTATGCAAACATGTCGCGCTCCGATTCATTAAAATCTCCATGATGATCAGTTAAATGGCACGATGTTGAAGAGAAATCTTATCACTCCAATACCATCGAACACGTTTCCGTATTTTCTATGACCATGTTCGATCTTTTGCTCTTCTTTATAACTTCGGTTAAGCTTGATTCCCTTTAGAGGTTGCCTTTAATCATTGTAGGAAGACGAAATCGGCTCCATTCATGATCTCATAACCATCCACGAACTGAACTAAACGTTTGTCCCCGATAAGATCAGCTGCGAGCTCGGTTTCTACGTTTTCAACCAGCTATCGACCTTCTCTGTTCACCAGTATCATCGTCCTCCCGTGACCTATTATCATAACCGGAAGGGAGACTATCGTGAATTGAGCGGTATATGCATTTTAATAAATTTTTATGCATAATTTTACTTGGAAATTGTATCTGTAGTTGTAAAAAGAAATTTCAAATGTCACACGATTTCATTTTTTATACAATCATTTCATTTTTGGTATAATCGTTTGATTAGCAACATTTTTTTATTTTCTTTTAACGATACGAATGCAGACTTGTTTCATTTTGCACAGTGTTCCATATTCGAATAATAAATGATTCGAAATAGAAGTAGACTCAATTCCACTGGATTTGTGTTATGCATTCTAAGTATATTGTAATGTATGTATTTTTTCTAAAGTAGCACAAAAAGATTGCACGCGAGGCACATTGAACTTTTTACAATATCCAATAAATATTAAAAATACTAGAGTTTTTCTGGTAATATACTGGACTTCAACCGTAAAGAGAAGTATTATTTTCATTCATTATAAAAGAAAAATACATTTACATTCACCTGAATACAATTTACACGATTATAGACAAAATTACTTATTAATTTACTGAAATATTGTTATACTTCTTACTAAGTGCGCTAATTTCATATATTTACCTCAAAATCCATCCCAGCAGCTCAAGATTAAACATATTAGCCATTTGAATATAATATATCAGCCAAGATTAAAAATATTTAAAAAATTGCTTTAATTTTGTAGTATAAAGGAAATTTGTACTTGTAATTCTCTCATTAACAAATATAAACAAACTTCCAAAAGTGAAATTTGTATGAAACCTTGAATGTACATTCGACGAAGTCTCGGGATACTGTATGAAGGTTCATTGACCGGCCATCGGTTCGACTGCCATTAAAACATCCTTTATGAACATCATGAATCTCTCTCTCTCTCTCTCCTTTTTGGTCCTCGCAAGAGCAAGATGTAATTTACAAATTACAACGTCGCTTGGTGTTCACTATGGCGACGTCATGGTACCGTATGCCGGGCATAATGCGAGCGGACACCTGTGCCGTGTGCAATTGCCGGAGGCGCCAGCGTCTCTGCTGGCAGACCAAGCTACAAACAGAGATAACAGGGAAAGGAACCAACAAGGAAAAGGATGGAGAAGAGAGAAGGTATATGAGGGAGTGTGCACGGATATAGAGTCGAGAGGGTACATACCATAGCCAGGTACTCGGTGCCAAGCTCTGGTACACCCACACCTGGCCATACAATTCACTTTCCGTTTCATTCTCCCTCTGACCGACCTTTTTCTTCTACCCCTTCCACTTCTTGCTCGACTGACACTGGTGTCTCTTTCGTTCCGGTTTCTACGGTGCGTTAGAGAAGTTCATCGCCATCACCAGAGTTTCTTCCTTTTTGGTATCTGACAATCTTCTCAGGAAACGTACTGTGAAAAAGCATTTCAAAGACACTTTGTAACACAGCAAATAAAGAAGTAAATAATATTCAAGTATAATTCTGACGATCTCAACCTTCAACTGACTTAAACAAAATCTTCGTACTATAGAGATCATTACTCAAACATTGATCTCTCAATAATAGGACATGTTTTTAACAAGAACAACGAATTTTAAAATGCTGATAAATGTCTTTATGTAGACATTGACTTCCCAAAATAATAGAGCACACTTTTTAGAAGAACTTGCGAAAACTGATTTTGGAAAGTAGTAGAACTGTATATACACTACCTCTCAAAAGTATGTGGACACTTCTTCAATTCTTTTATATGCCCGAAAAATGTTGTGATATCTTCGAATTATTTTTTTATCTTGTATGTATTCCACTTCCTCCAGTGTTAGAGAACATATTGTAATAATAATTTGTTAAATATCTTACCGATAGTGATGAAATATGATATTTAATTACCGCGTTGACGAGTCATGGCATCCTGGGTATTAATCATGTTTACAAATGTTTATGTTACTCTTTAGAAGGCAACAGACCTCACTTAAGCGATGCAGTTATTGTAGACTGCCAGAGAAAAGGTCCACAAACTCTACACGCGCAACGCAATGTAACGCACTTTTGCACCCATCGGATTAGACATTTATTTATTTCAGAAAGTTGAATAACTTAATTGATAATTTAGTACTATTATAATACATGACATTCATATTTGATAGTCGGTAGAGTAGAGTCCGATTGACGAACAGTGGGTGTCGCTGCGAACATCGCGATACCGATCATCGTGTATAATTAGTCAGTCCTCGATGAGCACGCGTCACGAAACCACGTGTGTACCTATTATTTTCACATGTATTAATTAATTTTTCTAAAATATATTTTTGTGCATTTATCACATTTTGTTTTTAATATTCCAACAATATTCATACTAGAATTAATGAACAAATATTGCTTAGCACTAAAAATATATAATATGTATCACAAAATTTAAGAAAATGTAAGTGTCCACATACTTTTGAGCGGCAGTGTATGTTATTTCATAGATCGTTATAAAGGAAAGCTTTGGTGGTCTCACTGCGTATCTTGTAATCGCAGAATCGGTTTGAATCATTTCTAAGAAGCTTGTATAAGAAATTATTAATATTCAACGATTTTATATTCTGTTCAAAATACGTATCGAATACTTTTCAGGATACGTGTCGAATGAACGATCGGACGGCAGACAATGTGAACTGTCTTGCAAGTATGAAAAAGATGAGTTGCATGAATAATTGCACACCTTCTTTTACGATGTTTCAATTGGAAATTGATATGTACAGCATATCTGACAAGTTTTAGGATTGAAGAAGTATTATATTTGTTGGAGGTTGACTTTTGATGGACAAGCGGTAAATAAGACCTTCTATCTGGAAGCGATGAAGTCTCTCTTAACCCTATGAACCCTGTTGCGAACCGGAATCCTTTGAATCCGGAAAATCAAGGTTATTTAATGCCAATTGGTCCCGTTATCTCGCTGTAATATGAGATAAAGAAGTTTAAACTGTTCAAAATCGATCATATTTTACTGTTGTATTTTAAATTCTCATTAAACCTGCGAGCAGCAACGGTTTTACAGTCCTGTGATGACCCGTGAACCGCTATAGACCCATTCGTATCTTTTGCTCATCTTTGATCACTTAAGAATTTGAGTTTTTATTTCCTGTAATGTATTAGCTAGCGAAAATATTCATTGTAAGATATATTGATGTATAATAATACTGAAATACTAATTGTTAGGAATGAAGATAATTCCCAAATTTCAAATTTTGACCTTTCAATTTACTACTTTATATTATTGTTATAACTAATTCTTAAAATAATATTTCTTTACTTTTAGACCTTCTAGCTTTACTATACGCGGTTTTGTACATGAAGCAAATAATTCCAGTAGATAATGGTAAATTACTGTATATTTATTTTATTGTAAATAGATAATAGCGACTTATATGTATGGCATTTCACATGCTAAAAATTGTTTTCCTAAAACTACAAATACATAATAAATAAATGTATAGATAACGGAAGAATGTTATAAATAAACAATACTATAAACATTAATAATGTAATTTTACTTTAATATTATACTTATTATCTGCGATGTATGTTAATTTTGATCGGTAAAGAATTAGTTGAATTCTACTCAATTTGTAATTATTTCTTTTCATATCATTATGCAGATTTAATTATTAATAGCTAACAAATTAAATTGGTCCTTTATGTACTGTAACATCGTTTCCACTATTATTGCAATTATTTTTGAATATTTATTTGTCTATCAAAATATATACATAATTATAATTTATAACATGTTTAAAATCATTTTCTAATATAATTTTATTGCAGTTCACTTTTGAATATAAAGTAAACTTTTTGTTCTGTGAGGTAGGTGAATATAATAACATCAGGAATTGAAATCAAATTTTTTTTACAAGTTCAAGATTACTGTACATTATAATCTATAAATTGCCATAAAAAATTCTGTAATATAAACAAATTATAATTTTATTTATAATTCAAAATAAAATAATTAAATTTTGTATATTTTTAAAGAAAAAATGCCATTGTTTGTATGATATATTGTAAATTTTATAATATTATTACAAAGAAAATAAAACTAATAAATTTTGAATTTTTTAAGAGAAAAAAATGCCATTTTGTTCCCCACATATTATGATCTTTACGCATATTTATTTGCCATCAAAATGTTATTACAAATTAAAGTAAACTAAGGTGAAGTGGAATAAGTGCAGACTGGTTTCTGTAAAGTTGGTATTTAAACGTAAGTATTTTCAGTCTGCTATGTAAATACTTAATGCTGTCGATGTTGAACGCTTGCACAATTACTACTATTTAATTAATATTAACTAGGACCTTAATTTTCCTTGTACATTTTGATTTTGATAGGAAATTGTTTAAAATGTCAACTACTCTGCACTTTCCCCGAAAATGGGGTAAGGGCGTAACTTGAAGTTAAAAATACTTTGAAACTTTATTTCATGTGTAATGGAGCAAGAGCAGAATTATTAACAAATCTGCTGTAAAATGCTTTTTACTGCATTATGCAAGTACTCTATACTGTAAACAAGTACTCTTAGCTGAAATATAAAAGGGGATATAGTGAAACAAAACAAGGAAACAAACATACTAAATGGAGAAATTTTACTCATATTGTAATAAAAATAGCCTGTATACGCACTTGCCCGTTTACAAACTTACTCCACTTCACCTTAATACATTTTAAGAATAGCACAGAGTATTAAGGTGTGCAAGTAACATTTGAATTTGATAAAAATTGAATTTTAAACATCTTATGTTTGTTCAATACCAATGACACTAGTCGTAGTTCACTATTTAAATATGTAAAAACGAAGATATTCGAAAACATCTAGTACTTATTTATGTTAATAATCCTTGCACAGAAACGTTAAATAACCTTTTACCTTTTTATAGCAGTATAAAAATTCAGTTCACCCTTCACAAACGTTATGCGTGCCCTCATACTCGACGTGATATAACATGATTTAACACATGGCAAGGCGGAAAGTAGCACGGTCCACGTGCGTGTGATTGAAATGTTATTAAATGTTAACTGTCCCTTCGAGTCATGACAACAGACTTCATAAACGGTTCGCTGCACCGGTTATGAACAATCATTACCGTGAAAATTTACGACTATCTCTCGATCAGGGTGCTTTTTTAAATCGATCGTCCGTTAATATCGCAACTTTCATGTTTGCACATAAACGTGGAGAACAATGCTCTCGGCTCTCAAGGGATAGCTGCCGTGAAAAGGTGGGCCCTGATCTACCACGCCTAGGTGGGAGCCGACCTTATACCAGGTGAGAAAAACGCCGTTTTAAATCTCATGGGCGCGGGTGCTACAGTGTTACACTTCAGCTAGCCGTTCTATCATTAGACATCGAGAGAACGAGAATCTGTAACATGAGACACGAGAAACGGCTGCAAGCGAATCGGTTCTCAAACTATTGCAAACAATTGTTCCGGGACGCATTATTTGCGAATCGTTCAGATTTCCCAGAATTTTAGTCTTGAGAAGTTGATCCATTCTCAAGCTAATTCGAGCCACTGAATTAGGTAACCGAGGTAATTCGTGTAATCTAGGCGATCCCAATCATCTACACGAATAAATTTGTAAAAATTAGCTCTAGAATACACCGCACGGTCAACTTCTCTGGGAAAACGCTGCGATTTAGGACCCTATATTGTTTTAAAACTGCGCTATTTTGTTCACATAAAAATGTATGTTTCGTGCTGACAGAAAAAAAATGGACGTGAACATTAAAAAAATTATGAACACGTTTATATTATATATAGATTAATAGCTGCTTCATGTACTTAATATATTTCTAAACATAGGTATATTAGTACTTAAATAAGATAGTAAGGTATATTTGCAAATCTGAAAATATCTGAACTTCCAAATCGGCAAATTAAGAAAAATTTCAATTTGACAAAAATTTGCTTCACGATTTTTATAGCACATTAGTATATTCGTTATCATATTACCATTCAAGGTAAGACATAACTTTCAGCGAATCGTTGAATTCTCTCAGACTCGCAGAATTGGCAAGAACTAGAAGAAGTATGATTCATCGGATTAATGTCTGCAAAGAGTATCCCTTGGGAATAAACCGCAACTGGTTATACCTTCTCTCTGCTGGACTGGCTTCTTTCCATAGAATTATTAATTCTCCGCCGTTGGCTGATTACGATCGTTCAATTAAAGTATGCTCGATGCTACGAGGCGCGGTTAGGGATTCGATATTGGTCTTTGAAGCATCTATTCGATATTAGCTTCGAGTATCCTCGAAGCACGCATTCACTTTCCTTATTTTCCGCTTCGAATCTTTTTAATGATTCCGCGTATATACTGTCGATCAGTTAAGCCGATATCTCATAACGCATCGACCATTAATGCGTGATAACATGAAATAACGTGTGAAAGTGAGAACAAGAGTAAACGATTTGCTTAGGCATTCAAATGAAGGAAAATTACTTTCTTACTCTTGTACAAGTTTTGCTTTTTATTTTGATTACGTTCGATACGAATATAGTAGAAGCGGGAATGAAATATTTGTTAGGATGGTTGATAAGAAACTTTGGGAAAATTGAATTTCATGGAACATTAGCTTAGAATACTCTGTAAGTAATGTTTTCACTCATATTGGAGTTTTCACACATATTATCATATCAATTTGGGTTTTTAAGTATTGAATTAAGAAACTAAGATAAGAAATTAAATGAGAACTAAATATAAAAGCAGATATTTGCTTAACTTGACAGGTGTAAAAATTGTATCCATTCTTTCTCTCTTGTATTTTTAAAATGTTCAATGGACAGTAAAAGCTATCTTGAAGGTAATTAAAAATTGTAACTGAAAACTTATGCAATAGTCTTTCACTATATTGTCAAAAACGGAGTTGTAGCAATAAAATATTCATAAATTTCATGAAATATTGTGTTAAGTGAAAAGTCAATAGCGTTTCTGTAGAAACCTGAAAGATGGCAATAACATGTGAGTGTATTTTATACAATTCTCTAGATATGATGTAAAAAAAATTAAAGGTTACCAATATTAACTAATATTAAATCCTCCTAACCTAACCAATATTAAATCCTCAAATTGTAATTCTTCGACACAACATAATTACAAAGTCAATACTCCAGTAATCAAACGATTAAAGAAGCAAAGATATTGCAACTTCTTTTATATTTCGACAGTCTAAAATTATAACTTAATAATTTCTGTTTTATTTTTATATATTAGTTAGGTAATTATAACTTGGATTTATATGTAAAGAAAGTTTTTTTTGTGTTTACAGGTATGTATCGGCAGCAAGGTCATTTATGGTTTACCTGGATGAAGTTTTTAAACGCGTGACATGACTCTGCGGTTCTTCGCCATTTTATATAACGGTACAGTGAAATTAATTTATATACATTTTAACGTTTCTTCAAAAAACAGTAATAATAATAATAATTTAGATTTATACAACTTCAGTAATTTAGTACTTTAGATATTACTTTATATACACTATCGTTAATGATGCATTCAATCGAAACTTCAATCAGTAATTTCATTTAAATACAGTTCATGGAGGTTATTGGTTATTTCATATCTTCTATTTTTATTTCATATCTTCATTTCATATCGATACCGAAGCATCGAAAGATGTATTAACATCAATATACTATAAAATAATACTTATATCGTATTAATGTGAAGTTTGAAGCTTGAAGAAAATGAAAAGTAGACAAGATGATCTTGAAATAACCTTGAAGACATACATGTATTAAAAAATTCGTAATGCCATTTGAAATACTAAAGGACACGTGTCAGTTTGTTTTTCTTAACTCACACATCTTCAAGATTTTTTATAATGTCAACTTAAATGGGACACCACGTAACAAGTATTTAAAAGGTACATGCACATGAAACTTAGAAAATACATACAGATGAAATTTAAAAGATATGCACAAATACTTAGGAGGTACACATGTAGATAGTGAATTTAGATGAATGATTAGGTATATGAATGTGGTTGCATTCATGAATGAATCTGTGAACATAAGTGAATGATTAGATGAATGAATATGAATAAGTAATGATATGAGTAAGTTCAAGTGGTTCTGAGATAAGCACGTGGTGATAAAGAATCAAATAAGACGTTAGTTAACGCGATGACTGTCACAGTGAAAACTGATGTATTTGGTGAAACACATTATAATACAGGTTATTAAGAACAAAAGTGCTTAATCTTGATCTGTTAATGATATACATTGTCTTGTTTGCGTTTTCTTTCCTTATAAAAAATTTATTTAACTGAACTTGTAGCATCGGTCATTGATAACCACCATGGCAGTTAATGGAGATTGATGAACTTAATATTTAAATATTTTGACATCCGTGTCATTTTACATCGCAATGAGATTGAATATTAAAGCATTCGCGTTCGCAAACGTATCGATAAATGAAAGTGAAAGAGTTCGGATTTAATCGATGAATAATAAAATAATTTTTAGAAAAAAAAATACGCCGACTTCGAAATGCACTAAAAAGTATAAAATAATTTCTATTTCCTAATGAAGTAATTTCTATTTCATTCAATCATACAATTACGTAACAGATATGAATGAAACCTATTTACTCGTTAGGTATTATATTAAATACATTTCAACCTTTTCGGAGGCGGCGAAAAATTAAAAGATTATTTTGAATATGTTATTTAATTTTGCGCCGCCTCCGAAAAGGTTGAAATGTATTTAATATAATACCTAACGAGTAAATAGGTTTCATTCATATCTGTTACGTAATTGTATGATTGAATGAAATAGAAATTACTTCATTAGGAAATAGAAATTATTTTATACTTTTTAGTGCATTTCGAAGTCGGCGTATTTTTTTTTCTAAAAATTATTTTATTTCACACTTTTTATCGGCCGGCAAGACGTGTTTGTAGAAACAGTAGAAAATCGGCGACTGCATGTTGACTCATACACCATCAGAGACACGGAGGCATACGTAGAATTCAATATATTAGTAACAATAGTTTTTCGCTAATAACTCGAAAACTAAAGCTTCCCCTTAATTGTGGATAAGGAAAAAGTTGTTCAGAATCGTGCCCCTGATAACATATTAAAAGGACATTAAAATCGTCCAAAGTTGATTTCAAAACTTTTCAACAATTTTTCGCTAATATCTCGAAAACTAAAGCTTTCCGCGAAATTTTTATATGAACAAAATTGTTCAGAATCATGTCCGTGATAAGATATTAAAAGCGCACTAAAATAGAGAAAAGTTTATTTCAAAAGTTGCCGGTTTTTTTGCAATAACAACACTTTGCAACTGAAAAATGAAAAATTTTTTGATAATGGTACCAATGGGGAGTCAGAACCTACCAGATGCAAAAGGTTTCGTTCCGATCGGTGCATCCAGCTAGGCGTAATAGGCGGGCACACATAGAAAATAAAAATAATAATAAAAAAAAAAAAAAAAAAAAAAAATAAAAAAAAAAAATATACTGATCGAATTGAGTAACCTCCTCCTTTTTCGAAGTCGGTTAAAAATAAAAATGTGCGAGTTTAATAAAATTCTTTCAGAAACTGCTCATAGATAAGAGTAAAGAATCTAATTGAGGAAAAAAATGCGTGTGTCCCGCGGCAGTTTTCGCATGCAACAGTACAATTATGCAGTGATCGGATACTGGAGAATTTACAAGGGAGAAGATCAAATGCCTATCTCTACCCTGAAGCGAGTTTTTTTCAAAGTCAACACACGGTGAACAGCAAAATCCTTTCAACGTTTCATTAAAACTCGACCGTCAGACGCTGAACGCAGACTTGTAATTCCGCGATTCCAGCCGACCAATGTCCACCGAGCGAAGATTGCCAAGCGTTTAACGCATCGTGCAACAAGCCATTTATAACCGTAATCGCGACATTACACGTTAATCTGAGATAAATCTATGGCGCGACGAACCGATCGGGACGTCACAGGAAATGATCAACGATGTTACGCGTATTTCCTTTTGTCAGAATCGCTTACGATGATCCCTACGCGTTCTTTCCCGTGATCGGCCGCGTGGAGGTTTCTCTCCATTTCGCCTCCTTCTTTTGCCTACGTTCCTGTGGATCATTAAGATCGATCGATGAACATTTCTGCGTATATTTCATGTCGCTGTTAAGACGATAGAGAACGAGCGTACAGGCAAACTCGATACACGCGACGCGTTCCAAGACAGTGACACGTATAGACGTGCGTCAAGTTGCCACGACGAATCGCGAGATACACACATGGAAGCCGTGGGATCGCGTGCAAAAACAGAGAAAATGGAACGAAGAACATGCGTGTACGCGCGAGTACAGCGATAAAAGGGACGACGGTGTGCGCTGACTCAACTTTGAAAATTAAATCGATCCCGATCGCGCGGGAAATGATCGATTCTGACTCAATCGGAATTAATGTTCTTAGTAATCGTATAATACCTATTCCTTCTTCTTTCTGTTTCTTTCTAGTGTTGCTGGATTTCAATTTAGGTATCTTTTTTCTATTTTATCTGTAGAGTATTCGAAGAAAATAGTAAATATTTTAGAAAATGTTGGTGCATTGATTTTTGTGTAAATACAAGGGTTCGTCTGAACAATGTGTTAACCACATGATTCTAACCTAAATTCGAATCCATTATTTGAAAATAAGCAGGCGCCACGTAATTCTAAGCTAAAATATTTGGTCCGATGCCTCCTTTATTGACGCCCGCAATATTTTATGATTGTACTAATGAAAATTAATATTTTTCTGATTATTATACCGTAAAGAAACAGTACCACGTTATTAATTGCATATCTTTTTTTAATTTTAATAATATTTTATATTCATACATTTTTTGTGTATAATTTATGACTTTAGAAACACGTATATGTTTCATAATTTACCGCATAGAAATATGTAATTATACCTATTAATAAACACCTTAATATGAGAAATGACTAATATTTACTTATACACTTATATACTTATGACTAATATTTTAAGGTTCCTTTCGATTTTTAATAAAACGAAATGACCAATTGAATACCGATGGGTATATGTATATTAAATATTCAATAAATGTAATTAGTCATCTGCATTTCCATAAGGCCTTTTAGGGGTAACATATAAAAGACTGTATCTCTATATACAATAATATAAGTTATTGTCTATGTTAGTTTCTAAATTTAAATCAGTGAAAATTACTTAATTAGTTACTATGTGCAAACTTATTAATATAACCGTGATTATAAATGCTCCACTGCAGAACAATAAATAGTTATTAATTAAATTAATGAAATAAATTAATCACAGATTTATTCATTCAAGCTTCACTGATTTAATCAACGCAATTAATCGAGTTTAATAAATATCAATTATTATTGCTCAACTACCAAACTAGTACATTTCACTAATTTCCTTTTAAATTTAAAAAAGATTTTGAATGTTTAAAACTATCTTCAATTCTCAAATATGTTCTTCCTAAGATCATTTACTATACATCTTAATGTTAATAGCCATAAAAAATTATTTGTATGAAATTTGTGCTTCTTAGTTATACAATTCACCATAAATTGCAAACAAAATTTACAATTGTATATTTCATCGAAAATTATAAATGAATTTGCCAGTTGTATATTTTATCGTAGATTCTGAACAAAATTCACAGTTATGCATGTTATAACAAATTGTAAACAAGGTTCAGAGTTGTACATTTAATCGCAAAGTGCACGGAAAGTCAGGTCAAAATGTAATTACAAATTAAAGTGTTGACAAAAATATACTTACGACCATAGTGTTTGGACTTGTATTTTAGAAAGTTCGTAAATTGTGAACATTGTAAAATTCACACGTGCAACCCAGGACGAAGACTTATTGTAGTTAGGAATAATTTATTAGCTTAGGAAAAACATCACTTAAAAACTAAATGGTTTTAGTGGGCCATAAATTTGGCCATCTGTACTTAGTCAGGATGGGTCATGGGGTGCTCGGCTTCAGGGTGAAGTGTTTGGGACTTTCTAGCCGCGCCACTTATGCTGTATCTGAGGGACCAGAGGCGTGGATTTTTTAACGAATCGCGGAAAAGATGACCGCCCTTTTGCTGAACAGGAACGCAAGAAATCACCCAATCACAGAAGTCGCCCCCATTGACAGCCCTCCTAAAAGTTAATAAAAGGACAGAATATTTCGGAATATCTCAGAATCGTTAAGAATCGGACAGAACAATTTAAGAACCTTGTTAACCACGTCGCGCGGACTCGTGACAGAATATCGGACACAGGCGTACTCCTGTCATTCACAATTTTTTATGAGCGAACTCTCGAACAATTTATAGTTGTTAATTTATTGAAACTTGGTTGTAATTTTACAAGTTTTTAGTTTTAAATTAAAGAACTTTTACACAGTGCATCTCGATATTTACTTAAAATTTCCGGGTGCACAAACATTGGTCCTTCGAGCCGGATACGAAAAGAACGAACTTTGAATCAACTGTGCGTGATCAGTGATTATTATCGAACAATCATTATTATTATATTGTGACACAACAGGGATAGTCACTAGAATATAAATCATTTGAATGTACAATTGGACTTTGCATAATACAAGAACTGAACTGTTTTGAAGGACTGTGACATTTTGTGAACTTTGATTAAATTGGTGAATTTGAATCTTGTGTTGATACAACGAGACACATTAAGTATCAGCATATCCAGCACCTACTCTGTAGACCTATTGGAGGAGGATAGAACGCAGCACAGCAGGTAGCAGAAATCAGCAGCCAGCAGCAAGGCCAGCCTGATTTCACCATCGTAAAACTCGGTGAGTCTCCGATTTATTTCCTTTCTTCTCCTATTTTTCCTAATCCGCGGCTTGTGTTATAAAACTGTATACAATGGAAGCTCTAAAGAAAAAGAGGGCAACAGTCAAATCAGCTTTAACGCGGTTCAACAATTATTTAGACACGTTTACAACACTGTCAGATATTGAGGACTTACAGTCACGGTTAAATAAAGCTATTCCGTTATTGGATAAATTCGAAGCTATACAAGAGGAAATAGATTCATTTGATGAAGTTGATTTAGATGAAACCGTTCGAACGCGTGAAGACTTTGAACGTGAGAAACAGTTACGCGAAGAAGAGGAAATAAAAATGTTCGAAGACAGCTACCATAAGGCAATTGCCAAAGCAAAAAGATTTATAAACAGTAGGCAATCCATTTTACCTCCTTCGGGATCGGTATCTCGTAGTGCTACCGAATCGCCCGCACTTCATTCAGAAGCAGGCCCAATAGGGGTTAGTCTTCCAAAATTAGTATTGCCGACTTTTGATGGCACGGTCAGTAATTGGATCAAGTTTCGTGATACATTTAAATCATTAATCCACGAACATACGGGACTGAGCAATATTCAAAAATTTCACTATTTGAATTCAGCATTGACTGGAGATGCTGCGCGCACTATAGAGGCTCTAGGTGTTTCAGAAGCGAATTATTTGTTAGCTTGGGAGGGGTTAAAGTCTCGTTATGAAGATCCGAACACTTTAATTCACCACCATGTTCAAGCACTATTCGAAGCTCCTGTTTTGACACGCGATTCAACATATTCGGAATTGCGACAGTTGGTAGATAACACGAATAATCATCTACTTGCATTAAGAACGTTAGGAAAGAAAACTGAATACTGGGACCCGTTAATCATTTACTTATTAACATCGAAATTGAATATTTACATGAAACGCGAATGGGGAAGAACATTGGCGAATTCGACAACAGAGCCAACCTTCAAAGAGTTCAGCAATTTTCTGGAAAGGCATATCAAATTTTTGCAAAATTCTGAGACTGATAAAATAAAATTTAATGATGTTAAAATTAAAAAAGTTAATGTACAATCGATTCCGACAAAGTTAAAGCAAGTGAAAACATACACAACAGTCGCGAACAAAAAGGCATGTATTGTTTGTAAAGGGACACATCCGATTTACACGTGCGAAGTTTTCAAGGGTATGCCGACAGCCGCTCGTTTGCAGAAAATCAGGGAACATCAATTATGTTTTAATTGTTTGGGTGATGGTCACAGAAATCGAGAGTGTACCTTCGGACCTTGCCGAAAGTGCGGCAAGAAGCATAATTCTCTAATTCATTTAGATAACCCAAGTGTAAATACCACAGGGTCGTTGCAGGTACAAGTTACAGGTGCTCCTACTGAAGGTTTACAACAGGTAGAAAATTCCACGCAACCGAGCGAAGGCACGTCAAGTCACTCAGAACCAATAAAACAAGCATTAACAGCTCGCGTCATACAAAAAGGAACCAAGGTTACAATATTATCTACAGCCAAATTATATATTTATGATTGCCGTGGACAAAGGCACGAATGTAGAGCGCTTTTGGACTCAGGATCTGAACCGCATATTATGACTACCACATTATTCAATCGTTTAGGACTTTCAAAAACAAGAAGCAACCTCGCACTTACGGGTATTGAACAAGGAGCAGTACACGTAAATTATGTAGCCACAACGAAAATCGGTTCCCGGACTACTAACTTCTCAGCAACCATCACTTGTGTTGTATTAGACAAAATAGGCAGTAATATTCCCAGTACACATATTAACACAACGGATATACAGATACCAAAGGGTTTGGAATTGGCTGATCCAGATTATAATTGTTCTGGACCAGTAGATTTAATTATAGGTGCTTCATTATTTTTGCGACTCCTTTCAGTAGGGCAAATCTTCATTAAAAATACTGAATTAGTTCTCCATAAAACTGTACTTGGATGGATTATTGCCGGGAATATATGTCTCAATTCTCCGAGGAAATTAGTATGTAATTTAGTTAAGAATCAGGATTTAAATAATCAACTTGAACGTTTTTGGAAACTAGAGCATTGTTTTATACCAATTAATTCAACCACAAAAACAAAGGACTATAGTGAACAACATTTTATTCAAAGTACAAAACGAGATGAAACCGGACGTTTCATAGTTAGCATCCCATTTAAGAATAATGTATCAGAATTAGGAGATTCTCTGAAAGGAGCAGAAAAAAGAGTCTATGCCATGGAACGGAAACTATTAAAAAATCCAGAACTCAAGAAACAATATACCGCCTTTATGGAAGAATACGAAGCACTTGGACACATGACTGAAATATCGCCATCGAAGTACACAAATACATCGCATTTTTATTTACCACATCACGCAGTCGTTAAGGAAGACAGTACAACAACCAAGCTACGTGTTGTTTTTGATGGTTCGTCGAAGAGTTCCTCATCATTGTCACTTAACGATGTGCAACACATTGGACCAACAGTACAGGATGATCTTTTTACAATATTGGTACGGTTTAGGAAACATAGTTTTGTATTATCCGCGGACATTGCAAAAATGTACAGGCAGATTTTGGTTAACGAGCGTGATAGAGCATTCCAATTAATTTTATGGCGATCAGACATCAACACGCCAATGAAACATTACGAATTGAATACCGTGACTTATGGCACGGCTTCTGCACCATTTTTAGCAACGCGTTGTTTGCAACAACTGAGTGACGAATTAAGGGAAAAGGATCCAGTTACAAGTCATGTTATACGTCATGATTTTTATGTGGACGACTTGTTAACTGGCACGGATAGCGTTGATGACGCAATTAGATTAAAAACTAATTTATCGAACACTCTGAGTTCAGCAGGGTTTGAATTAAGGAAATGGGCCAGTAACGACCTTCGCCTTGTAACAGGCAATAAGAACGCCCCCAAGGAGGCAATTCCTTTGTTGGATAAGGACCCCAAAACGCTAGGATTATTTTGGGATCCTGCTACTGATGTACTGAAATACAATGTAAAGTACCTAGATCATAAAAGAATTACCAAACGTACTGTAACGTCGATAATAGCGCAGATATTCGATCCTCTTGGACTTGTTGGTCCAACTGTAATTAAGGCAAAAATTATATTGCAGAAATTATGGGAACTCCGACTTGATTGGGATGAATCTCTGCCTCAGGAGCTACATACATTGTGGCAAAGTATTTATAAGGAATTAAGAAATATTAATAATATAAGCATACAGCGTCATGTTATAGATAAGAACGTTAGTCAATTACAGTTTCATGGATTTTGCGATGCTTCAGAATCGGCATATGGAGCATGTATTTATATTCGAACTCGAACTAGGAATAATAAATTTATAGTTCATTTATTATGTGCGAAATCGAGAGTAGCACCGTTAAAGGCGACAACATTACCACGTCTGGAGCTTTCTGGTGCTCTATTATTGGCACAATTGGCACAGAAAGTATCTCAGGCATACAATTTGCATCCAGACCAGTGGTATTATTGGTCAGACTCAATGATTGTATTATCTTGGATAAGGGCACCAAGCAATAAGTGGAAAACTTTTGTGGCTAATAGAATTGCTGAAATACAAGAACTCACGAATGACAATTGGAACCATGTTGAATCTTCAAGGAATCCAGCAGACTTAATTTCTAGAGGTGTAAACGCAACTGAATTAATCAAGGCAGATATTTGGTGGAATGGTCCCACATATTTGTCACAAGACGAAGATAAATGGCCAGTTTCTAAGGACATACAGTTAATAGATGCGCCAGAAGAAAAGCAAAAGGTGCTGCGCATTCAGGTCAATGAAGAAATTCAAAGTGAAATACAGATGAACCAAAATCGAGATGGGATACATACATCAGAATTCTTTGATAGGTTTTCGTCATTTACTCGACTTATTCGAGTAACAGCATATATAATCAGATTTTATAAGAACTGTAGAGCGGGAATCCATGAAGGTCAACGAACATTGAACAACAAGAGGCACAATAAAAATAACGGGCATGAAGTTTTAAAAACCGAGGAATTGAAACTAGCAATGACACAGGTACTAAAAATGGCACAATCGCAAGAATTTTTGAAGGAGATTACTGATTTAAAAAAAGGAGCTAAAATTTTAAATAATCGGCTGATTCATTTAAACCCATTTATTGATAAGGATGGTATAATGAGAGTTGGAGGTCGATTGGATAACGCGTACATTCCATTTAATCAGAAACATCCTATTATTCTTTCTGGAAATCATAGATTAACGTACTTAATAATTAATTATGAACACCAACGGTTATTACATGCAGGATGTCAAGCCGTGTTGTCATCGATAAGACGTACATATTGGCCTCTCGCAGGCAGGAATTTAGTTAAAAAGATTTTACGCCAATGTATGACTTGTTTCCGAGCAAAACCAACTGACTCTAAATACGTTATGGGCAATTTACCGACAGCTAGAGTATTACCAGCACGTCCCTTTTACAGTTGTGGAGTGGACTATGCAGGTCCTTTTTTATTGAAGGAAGGGGCTCGTGCACGTGTTTCTGTAAAATCTTATATTTGTATTTTTGTTTGCTTTGTCACTAAAGCAGTTCATATAGAGTTAGCACGCGATTTGTCTACAGAAGCATTCCTTAATTGTCTCAGAAGATTTATTTCACGTCGTGGTAAATGTAAACACATATATTCAGACAATGGCAAAAACTTTGTTGGTGCAAGGAATGAACTAGTAAAATTAATTACTATAAATGAAGGATTTCAAAGTGAAATAACGCAATTTTTATCCAATGAACAGATTGAATGGCACTTTATTCCACCATACGCACCTCATTTTGGTGGACTATGGGAAAGCGCAGTGAAGTCTGCGAAATACCATTTAAAGCGTGTGATAGGGGAAACACGTCTTACCTACGAAGAATTTTATACAATAATAACACAAGTCGAAGCTTGCCTTAATTCCCGCCCATTATCTCCTTTATCAAACGATCCAAATGATTTAACCCCATTAACTCCCGGACATTTCCTTATCGGAGATTCATTAATGAGTTTTCCACAGGAGGATTTGCACGATATCAAAATAACTCGTTTAAATAGGTATCAGCACGTACAACAAATGTTCCAACACTTTTGGAATAGATGGCAAAAGGAATATTTGCCACAACTGCAGGCACGAACTAAGTGGTTCAAAAATGCACCCAACGCACTCAAAATTGGTACCATGGTCCTCATACGGGAAGATAATATACCACCTATGCAGTGGCCATTAGGACGCATCACCGAGTGTCACCGTGGAAAGGACGACATCGTACGTGTAGTGTCTGTGCGTCTTCCTCGAGGCATTGTTAAAAGACCTGTTTCACGAGTTTGTGTTTTGCCGTTTGAACAAAGTGACAATACAGAACATTGCATTGAGGACTAAGATTATTAACTTTTTAGTAGACTTTAAGTGAACAGTGGATTGATAAATATATGATAGCAATTTGTTAATTTGTGTTAAAGACATTTTGTAGAATGTTTAGAATTATCAGTAGAATATATGTGTGATGTATGTGTGTGTAGATTATATTGAAGGATGTTCCTTCAAGGCGGGCGGAATGTTTGGACTTGTATTTTAGAAAGTTCGTAAATTGTGAACATTGTAAAATTCACACGTGCAACCCAGGACGAAGACTTATTGTAGTTAGGAATAATTTATTAGCTTAGGAAAAACATCACTTAAAAACTAAATGGTTTTAGTGGGCCATAAATTTGGCCATCTGTACTTAGTCAGGATGGGTCATGGGGTGCTCGGCTTCAGGGTGAAGTGTTTGGGACTTTCTAGCCGCGCCACTTATGCTGTATCTGAGGGACCAGAGGCGTGGATTTTTTAACGAATCGCGGAAAAGATGACCGCCCTTTTGCTGAACAGGAACGCAAGAAATCACCCAATCACAGAAGTCGCCCCCATTGACAGCCCTCCTAAAAGTTAATAAAAGGACAGAATATTTCGGAATATCTCAGAATCGTTAAGAATCGGACAGAACAATTTAAGAACCTTGTTAACCACGTCGCGCGGACTCGTGACAGAATATCGGACACAGGCGTACTCCTGTCATTCACAATTTTTTATGAGCGAACTCTCGAACAATTTATAGTTGTTAATTTATTGAAACTTGGTTGTAATTTTACAAGTTTTTAGTTTTAAATTAAAGAACTTTTACACAGTGCATCTCGATATTTACTTAAAATTTCCGGGTGCACAAACACATAGAACTAGCTAAGGTATTTGTAATTTAATCGAACTACTTCAAAAACTTCCTACCGCATCTCTATATAATAATGAAGCCAAGAAGTTGTCTGGCTGTGGCAAACGTGGTGAGATCCCCTTCCTGACTTTTGTTTACCTTTTGTTTTAGTAGATTCTTCTGCTTCACCACAACAACAATAACAATATTAACAAACAACTACATAATAATACTTACACCACCACACACATTTTTACTAGGCCGAAACGCATTTAATTTAATCTTAATAAGTAATTTAAAAACAGAGTCTTTTTAAACCTAATCGTCGTTGATTTCAGTCAATGACTAACTGGCCTACTAGTATTTCATAAATATGTGCTCAATTAATTGACTTCATTGCTAATAAAGCATATATACACAGTCAGTTGCAAAATGAAAATGTACCCATACAACTTTTAAAAGCTCTGTAACAGAGATAATCTGGGGTTTCATATTAGGAAAGGTGTTCGCGTTAAGCAACATTACCTTAACTCGTTAAGAGCTCCAATTGAGAGTTCCAGTTACAAATCGAACTGGAATCGCTGGTGCTTCACGACCCAGATGAGGACTGGCGAAAAAAAGGTAAATAAAGGAAGGGGAAGAGAGAGTTCACGCAAACGAAGGGGAATCGGCTGGATAATGCGTACGTGCAGGTAGTCGAAGAGCATCAGGGAGAAACAGCTCTCACTTTCACGGAGTCGCCGTGACCGAGATAAAGATGGTGGCACCGCTTTACCATCACCATAAGCTGGACTGACCACTAACGTCTGTGCACCATATATGGCTACTGTGTACACAGCCACGTACGTAATCTACGATGCACGTATGCATATTTATATGAGTGTGTACGTAGCCTCTATCTGGCACAGGTAGCCGTCTCGCGTGTCGACAGATCCGAAAGGATCAATAGATCAGTCCTTTAATTCTCTTAATTCTCCTCTGCTTTGACTTCCATCGATCGAATTTGGCGGTGTCCTATTGGTATATGCGTCGAGCTCAGTGTATAGACTAACCGATATTAATTAAACGTGTGTCACCTGGCAGCTGGATGATCTAATTGCTGAGTGTATTAAAAATTACAGTGGTGAAGGATAAATATTTAGTATACCATCGACTTAATCGATATTTTTATTTTATTTATTGGTTTGCCCGCTTTTATGCAGAAAAAAATGCAATGCGGAAGAAGATTCACCCTTTGTATACAAAAGACGTATATGGCCTATAAATTTTTCTTACTATAACACGTTTACTATTTTACTAAATTGAACCACATACAATTTATTTTTTATATGATCTACCAATATTTTACGATTGTAAATACTTCAGTATACATACATACATTGATGGTTTCGTACAAAAGTGTGTTGTGGTCAAAGGGTAAAATATGTCTTATAGTTTTATAATCATTGAAGAATAAATATTTATATCAAATATATCTATAATTCTGATATATCATAGAATATATTAGAATATATAACAATTATAAAAATTATCTTATGTGGTTCTAACGATTTTCTGAAAGTTATAAATACTTTATAAATGTCTGGTACATTGAAATGGATAAATATTCCACTTAAAGTTTCATAACTTGTGTTCCAACCGTTGGAACACGGTACGTGAGTATTCCGTTTGGAGAGTTTATGATAGGTCCGCGACAAAGGCTATTTTTGAGAAAGACTTTTTCCTTACTTCCTGTAATACTCATTTACCTTTTTTCGTACAATAGCGTTAAATTTTTAGTTTCGTTTCGTCCTCGATAGCCAATTCCTGTCATAAATTCGGTAATTTTGAAAGGACATTTCGACGGTTCATTCGTTACGGTACTTTACGGCCATCGGGCCTGAGACCCAGAGGAAAAACCCCGGCGTTGCTGGACTTGCAGATTTCTCACGTACGCTCTGGTACCGTCCCACCCCCCTAAAGAAACGTGCTGAGGGCGTAATGGAAGGGTGGGAGAAAGTCAAGGGACACGTTGATTGGAAAATCAAAAATCAAATGATGACCAATCAGCGTGTTTCCAAAACTTTCGCCAGGGCTCCTTACCTCGCACGATCGAGAGCTAAGGTCAGAATAAAATTATCATTCGAACAGAACATATCTCACATTCGAAGAGAACAAAATTACCCGTCGCGCAGAACATAACGAACGGAACATAGTTAGCAGTCGAACTGAGTAGAATTTTCGAGAAGTCAATCACTACGGACTTAACCATTTTTTAAGAGTCAAACGTTCGGACTCACTTTGAACTACTGCTCCAAAATTAAGTCGGCAGAGCAGCGCGTCGCGAAGGATCGTAGCCAAACGAGACACGAGATTTACGACTTCGTGGCGCGGAATTAAAAAATCCGTGCGATCAGTTTCGCGGCGCGAGTAACCTCGTACGAATGGTTACAACTTGTAAAATATTTCACGTAATTGAATATCAAGGCACGTGTAATATACTTTTTATAAATTTTTATACAAACTAATCTTTATGAGATTTGTAGTATTTATTAGCTAGTTTTATGTTAATGACTGAATTTATATAGCAATAGTCAAACACGATTTGGTGACAAGAAATAACTGTAAAACGATTTATTCTATCTCAATTGGAAGCTTAAAGTCCGATAAACGATATCAATGAAACGATAGGTTAATCAATTTACAGCTCATTTAGTTTTTCATATCTCAATACGATTACGGATAGGACATTTTGTGTTAAAAATGCTGATTAAGCTAAAAATTTAGCGATTAATTGGTTAAGTCAAAAATTATGCTGTAATATAATTATTACACGCTATGGAATAATTTGGTATGTAGTAATAATAATATTAGTATGTAATGATTTACATATTAATTAGTAATTTAACTACATTTACTATGTAGTATGGTAATACTACATAACATAATAGTATGTAATCAAAAGTATGTTATAATAAATTTAGAGTGTACGTTAAATTTAAATAATTGTTATTTTATAGTATACATCATGCAACGCTTTTCTGACAGCTTATTGAGTTGTATAAAAAATATTAGTATAACGTTCATATACTCATTTTCAATAAATTTAAACATGAAATTGATAACATAAACGCTACTTCATGCTAGTTCTGCATCATCAAATCATGTTAGACTTCATAAGTTTTAAAATTGATTTCTCAAACTCACGTTCAAGATCAAATAACTACGTGAATATTGAACTAATGTCTCTACATTTTTAAAATGATTATAAATAATTGCAAACCGAATGTTTCTTAATTCATCGTATATTATAATGGATTGATAAAGTATTCTAAAGAAGAATCATCCAATTTGAATTAAGAATTTGAATAAAATGTTTAAGATTCAAATTGATGTAACGTAACTGCTACTTTCAATGCCGTTTTTATGTTATCAAATCGTGCTAAACTTTGTGTTTTGAAATGTCTCCTTATTTATTGTAAGTGAAAACTAGTTAATTCATATTGAAAATATTGATAAAGCATTTACCTATAATATTACTGAGAGGCTTATTATAATAATTTCCATAAAGTTTTATGTTATAAATGAATATACACTGCTCCAAAGAAATATGGCATAGCAAAATTTCAGGCAGAAATTGACCAAATTGGACTGACGATAACTCCGTGAAAAATTATCGTAAAATTCTGTCCTTTTTTTAAATTAAAGCTTAAAATATGTATATACTTTAAGATATTGTAGTTCAATGTTAGATTTGATGCATCCTTACCACTATATTTCCCTAAATGTGAGGACATGATTACTTTATTAAAGTATCTTACCAAATTGTAACATAGTTTGAAACTTGTAAAACGGTCATTTGACCGTTTTCGTAGTTTTAGTGTTAATATTAACAGGAGGTAAATTGTAATTCCTTTTTGCAACCTCTTAAACATTACGCTAAACATTCATTGCTCGCGTGGGAAACGGTTTCTTCATTCTCAATTCAACCGTTGCTCACGTTCCATAGTCAGTGGACATGGATCGTGAAAGCCTGGAAACTTCCTTCCTGAAATGAAAAATGAAAGCCCGTGCATTGAAACGCACATACGTGTGTTGTTGTGGACGGTCGAAGCAATTGAACGGTGGGAACCCACGCAACTTTTAGCGGAGAAACCAACGCGTCCCGTTTTGGAGCAGAACGGAACACAGAAACATAAAGGAGAAGCAAACGAAGTAAGAAATATGATTCCTACAGTATGCGTAATAAAACACGCAGAGTTTCATAATACTTTGTATTGATCTGAAAGCTTAGAAGCAACCAAGTGCCTACAAGAAATCGAAAGTAGATTCTTAACATCCGCCATACGCGAAACACCGATCATTGGACTTACTCGATCTCTACATGGTTTCCTCATAAATTCGCGAATCTGTTCTCTCCATGCTCGATTATGATTCATTTTGTTCGTGTGAAATCTTGTTGGGTCAAACAAAGAAATCGTAAACTTGTGCATTTCGTAATCATTTTTTTTATTTTCTTCACTGAGTCACTGAGGACAAGTTATTGTTTTGTGTTACTACTCCCGAAAAATAAAAATACGGTGTCAAAATTATAAATATTTATCTAATTTAAATACTTATGTTTTATTAACTGATACGCACGCAAGTAATTTTCATCGTAGAAACGTTACGAAATTCATTGGGTTTAAAATTTTATTTCCAAATTAAAAAATATGTCAAATTGTACAATTTTTAACAGTGAATTTATTATATTGCTAAATCTCTGAATTTATAAATTTCAAATGTGTCAAATTTCAAGGGTAAAAACCGAAATTTTTAAATCTTCAAATTACCAAATTCTCAAATTTTTAGACTCTCAAGTTTTCAACCTTTTAAATTTCTATATTTTCAGGTTTTTGACCTTCGAATTTTCAAGTTCTGAAATATTAAAAACTCCAAATTACCACATTCCTAAATCTTCAGATCACAAATCCTCAAATTACGAATTTTCTAAATTAAAAAATGTTCACATCTTCAAAATTCCTAAATTCCAACATTTTTCAATCTTCAAAATTCCTAACATTTTCACATCTTCGAAATTCGTCAATCCATTAAATCGTCAACTTCTATTAAAAGAAGTGCATCTGCATCATGCAATGTTCATTCAAAAAGGAACACTTTACATCTTTATGGTCATGATGAAAATAAAGTTTTAAAAGAATAGTCATTATCATACCATTGAATTTTTTCCTCTGTTTCAATCATACTAATTATCTACTAATAATCATCCTGTCTACACTAATTAACAGTAATATTAATAAAGATTGACGATGATTCAAAATGATCGAAACATGACTCCCATCATCAGTATTGATTATCTATAACCAATTACCGATAACTAAAACAAGAGTAATGTCGATAACGATTGTATCTAACCAAAAAAAATTCCGTAGCTAACCGCTTTTATTTATAATCAGAAACGATTTCCATCGTCGATAACGGTTACCGCTAAACAAATTTTATCCATTTATGAATATTACTCGTAACCAAAATAATTGAATCAAAGATATATCATAACTTATATCGCATTACCATCTTATACCGTAACTTCTAAATGAAAAATTTTAAAATTAAATTAATGATTATCTCTGATTTAATGATTTTACTTTGAGAGAATAATGAAAAGTTTCTATAGTTATGTTGGATTTATTCAACAGAAACTAAGCGTTTCCTTCTACAAAAATTATCGGGTTGTAAACTTTCTAAAACGTTGAAGGTTCAAGTCAAGAGAACGCAGATGTTTATTTTAACTATAGGACCCATAAGGTCTATAGACTCGTGACGAATTTTTCTTCGACAACTTTTCTTATTCTTAAGGTTCTCCTTGCACAGTAAAGACGTGCCTTTCACAATTTAAATTAAAGTTTTTTTAAAACATAATTCAGAGTATTATTATTTTATTTCACCGCCTATTTCCTATAAGTTATTTACATCAAACTTCGAGCTTCAAACTGAGATGGCATAAATGCCAATTTACAGTCTTTTTATATCAGCGATCATGTCAGACATTTTATGACACAAAATCAAGCATTGCCAATGTAATAACACAATAGATATCGAAAGGATTATACAATGAAAGCTATAAATCCCATCTATCGTACGGTCCTTAAAATCTTAATAACTTTCCGCTCGATAAAATGCTTGAACCACATGGGATATTTTACTATTTCAGAATCGGTACCATGAACCGGCTTACTGTAACATAAATGATTCAAGAAAAATCCACGACAACGCATGATTATTCATGCTTGTACGCTAGTTGCTCGAACTTACAGCGTATTTAGATGGAAATTAATGAAGGTGAATCACGAATGGAGAAGGAGAGCCCTTCTATTCGCGCGATATCGTCGGTCATGAATTTATTTAAGTAATTAATTAGCCTGAATAGGTTTTCTTATGTAATTTATCGCTCGCGTAACCTATGCATCATCGTGAAAGCAAAAATTCGAATGAATTAATTCCAGTTTATTGACCGACGTCGTAGCGACGGTGTGTTCAGTCCCAGTATAAGTTTTTTCGTGTTCTCTCGTTCTCTGATTCACCTACATTCCGTGTTGCGAGTGGCTCGTTTCGTTGGAGAGAGTCGTTCGTTCCATTTTTAGTATACATGTTGAAACATCGTCCTCGGATCACGAAGTATGCTCGTTGCTCGTATTATCCATGAATAAACATTATCGTCTTGTTTGTCGGGAACAAACGAATTCAGAACCTTGAGCTTGACGGGGATTTAACGCTAAAACTACCAAACAGGTCATTTGATTCATTCATGACGATAAGTATCCCAGAGATCAAACGATTATGAAAGTAGTTAAGATAATTGCTATTTCTTTTATATTAGACAGTGTACAGTTATAACTAAATACGTGTATCCGGAAGAGTAAACTTTCTACTTTTCGATAAAATAATAAGAATTTGCGTAAGAAAAAGTTTTGAATTAATTACAATTTTTAAATATTTATATTTTATTATTACGATTAGTTAGACGAACCAATAACATAGTACAGACATTTTGTTTTGCTATTATTCGAGAACTTATACAGTGTATTTCATGTATTATTCGTTAGTATTTCAAAAATTTTGGCGTTTAAAGGAGGATAAAATTAGTATTCGGGAAATTGCCCGTAGGCTAGGACGCTTACACACATGTAAAGTCATTTTGATTTTCTTAAATAATTCCGTTAATTATGGCAATAATGAAAAGGATAGTCCAAAGAAAAAATTGAGTCCTCGTACCGAACGAGCAATTGTAAAAGCAGCCAGTAACATCCAAAACAGCTGTAACCAAATTAAAAAGGAACTCAACTTAATTTTGAATTTTGAAAAGTAATCCTAACATGGTGAGGCAGAAATTAAAATCTGCACCAAAACTTCTACCACGGAATAACATTGCGAGGCTTGAATACGCTCGAGCGAACATGCATTGCGACTGGAAAAGCGTAAGTTAACCTTAGATGTCACAATCTTTTTACACCAATTTACTTAAACTTCTATCATTGATAATAAGGTTATATTGTCGGATTTAAAAAAAGTTTAATCTTGATGGTCCGAATGGCTATAATTCATATTGGCGAGATCTTCGAAAAGAACCACAATACTTTTGAAAGAGAAATTTTGGCGGGCGAAGTGTTATGGTTTGCGGCGCTTTTTGCATTGATGGCATGTTGTAATTGGCTTTTCCATCGAAAAAGATGGGTAGTGATGAGTACACCACAATTTTATCAGACAATTTCTTATCTTTTATAAACCTACATGATGCAATTAATTGAACTTTCCAACAGGACAACACTGCTATACACACCAGTCGGAAAACTGTATCATGGTTGGAAAGAAAGAAAATTAATATTATTAAATGGCCAGC
This sequence comes from Megachile rotundata, assembly GCF_050947335.1. Lineage (NCBI taxonomy): Eukaryota > Metazoa > Arthropoda > Insecta > Hymenoptera > Megachilidae > Megachile > Megachile rotundata. The sequence goes on from NC_134986.1 coordinate 2,436,759, forward strand.
ATGTTCACCAGACCAAAACCCGATGGAAAATATTTGGGCCATTATTGTCCGAAAACTTTATGTCAAAAATCGACGGTATAAAAATATTTTAGAACCAAGAAACGCAATACTAAAGGCATGTAATGTAATTAGCCAACGAATTTTTCAGAAACTCATCGAGAGCATGCCAGATAGAATTTTCCAACTTATAACAAAACAAGGAGGGCCTACAAGTTATTAAAATCATATTTATGTGTATATATTTGACATTTATTTGCATGGTGCTATAGTTATGCAACGATGAAAAATCAATTTTCATGCTATATTTTCTTATATAATAAAATAATATCAACAAATTTTTACTGAAGTTCATTGTTCGCTATACCCTTCAATTTCATATGGATGACTTTTATGTATTGTTATTTCAAAGTCAGAATCTACTAAAAATATAGGTGGTGCCATAGTTCTGCACCGCAGTGTAGAATCACTTGACTCCCGACGTTCGTTTCATAGTACAAATTCGCTGTACAAACAAAACGGCACCGTACTTTCGACATTACCTTCACCTGCATTGTATCGTTGAGTCTAGAACCATTCACTGACATATCGGTATACAGAGTGTCTCGCTAACTTTACATACTAATATTTTGGTTATTTTTAAATGTACGCAAAAATTTCAATCATTTGAAATGTTTGATTTTTATTGGAAATAAAATATATGCAAACAAGAAAGTCGCAAAGTAATAGTATTTAAAGTTTCAAGTTAATCGATATTTTTCAATACTAAATAAATTACGAACCTTAGATTTCTTATTTCAAACTACAGAAAGTATTAAGAAGTTTTTGTTAAAATGTATACCTTCCATCGAAATAAGGAATCATACTTTACGTATCATACCCCATTTATTTATTTTTCGACTTCACTTTTAGTTTAAAAAGTGGCGGTCAAACATCGTAGATCTAGTATTAAAGTAGGTTACATACTTGTTTATCATAATATGATAGCCGAAGTAAAGACTGACCCAATGATCTATAACAATATGAACTTTACGTAACCTTAAATACGAAACATTCAGACATGTTTAAATGAAGAAATTTATATTACCCATTGGTGCTAATCGTAATATTCAAATAATAACAAGATCTACAAATTTTGAAACTTGGGTATATAAAGACGTTCCATTTTGAAGATTTGGTGTATGGGAATCTAGGATATAAAAATAATATAGTTCTCCATTTTGTTGAAATGTCTATTATTGCACATCTGAATATGAATGCGATAGTAAGAAGAATACTATTTAAGATTATTAATCGTTTACAGAATCCACATATCATTCAATTTTCATGATATATTTGTTGTAAATTAGTTCATGCCCTCCATAATTTTTCCTGCTAAAATTATTCGATAAAGTTCTATAAATTTTCATTTTCAACCCAGGTAAGAACCATTCGAATTAATAATTTTTCACCCTACTTGCATCAAATTTTGTATTTCTCTGCAATCAAATTTTACCAATTTTGAAACAAAACATTCAAAAAGCTCGTAAATTTAATTTCCAAGATAATAATAAAATTTTACTTATCTGTTTATGATAATTGATCTCTAAAACACGTGTCACAGAAGTTGCAAAATCCCTCGAACAGTAGTGCAAACCTCTCGGTTACAGCTTGTTCAACACGCTATTTGTTATCCGCCAAGTACAACGTAAACGTAACCCCATAAACTAACACGAATTACCATCGATAATTATCAGCCATTTAAATCAACCGGTCGTAATCGTGTTCGTAGACAAGTGGATCTTAAAGAAAAGAAAAATGTCTCGTTTCATTTTCATTTGCTCCGTTTATGTTCAGTAGAGAACATTCAACGATTGCCCAACCAATGGTGCAAGTATACGATATAAATGACGAGGGGGTTAAAGGGAGGGGAGAACGAAAGACATGTGAACGGCTTACCTTTCCATATTATTTATCTCTGGCCGCTTTATTAACGTCCTTCCTCCGCGGCTTATTAAATAAAGCAATTCCCTTCGCGAGTGACCTCTAGCCTCGGCCTGCAGATCCTGCAAAGATATCGGTTTCGTTTTCACCGTGATACGGTGGTACAAGTGCGCACACACCATGGCACACGACTCGGTGCACGTGATACACCTTTTGTACGTATGCAACACGATTAATTCGTGTCGGTGGATTCGTTACTCGTCCAAACGAACGTTGGATGATGATACGGTAACTCATGCTAGGAGTATAGTTAAATTACTGTAACTCCAAGGTGCGGATTTACGAGGCAGCTCGCATCACGACTGCCACCATTTTCGGTACACGAACGCCACATTTTTCGATATAGGATCATCGCCATTTTTACCGAAAGGAGAGGAGCTACTGAGACGACTCTGTCTGTATTTGTTCGTTTATATGTTTGTCTGTACCACGCTATAGACCGAAATTTTGGGTTCTTTGACTGCAAAATTTTTAACGCGTGAGACACCGTAACCTGAGACGACCTCTTTCTATCAACGGCGATCGATGTCGACCATGTTTTTGCATTGTTTTCGATCATTTCTAACACGTATAATCGACTGGAACTACGTTAACAGTCCTATAACTTAACGTCGACAACAGTACTTCGTCCTCGTTGACGTCAGTCGTTGACAATTCAACAATAATCTAGTATGGTATTGTTTTCGATGTCACACACGTTTAATTGTTTGTCATTCTTGTTATTCATCTACATATGTACAACAGATTCTCTACATTTTAAATGCACATTTGAATTCGTGTGAGGCGCTCAAACCTTCGACTATATTTTTGCATCATAAGGCTATTCTAAACTTGAATACCGTTCACATTTTTCTTGTGAAGAAAACACTGGAAAATCAAAGTTGTAGAGTTTTTAAATTTTATGGCTTCAAAGTTCTAAAGTACCGAAGTTCTAAATGTCAACTTTTGTTTACATAATGCGATAGTTGATACTTTAAGCGAATGGAATTGTTTGTCCAGGTCGATTTTTAAGCATTTTTGGGGTTTATGCGTTATATGAGTAAATACCGTGTTACACCTTCCGCTACTAACTTAACTAATGTAGGATGTGCGAACTATGAGTATTTGAAGTGTAAATCTTTTGTACATATAAAACGGCTTAGCCGTTTCCAGCTGGCAATTATGTGAGAAGATGGCAACGTGCACCCCTACACATATGGTATCAAAATGTTCGTCAATGGCCACAGGTATGCGAGTTTATGTTATTTTTTTGATGTCCACTATCACTGATAAACAAGGTGATGTCAAAAATAGCATACTATGCTAAAAAAGAAACTTAAAATATCTTAGAAATTATCGTTCTTTTTACCATTATACCCTAATACTTTTTTATTCAGAATATTTCAGAGAATCGATTTATCTAAGAAAAACAATATAGTTCCATTTAAAAAATTATGGGTCATTTTCGTTCCTCCAAAAATATTGCAAATATAAAAAAAGTGCACACACTATTATATCGGTAATAAAGAACAGTAAAACTTTTTCCTCTTTCATTCTGTTAAGACACTTATTATTAACGAGAAAAACAAACAAACAAACAAACTTTCGGGACCAATTCCAAATTATCAAACTGAGACAGCCGATTTGAAATTGAGACAGGTTCGTTTAAAGTTACTCCTCACACTCAAATCATCAATGACAAAGAACAGTAGTGGCTAGATAATTATTTGAAAGGCAATTCGATTTCCAATTTCGACAACTTTGTGTCGAAATTGAGTGTACACTGCTACTAGGTAGAACATGAGTACGTATAATACGAGTGTGTGAATTGTAAATATGTAAAATATGAGTACGTGCAATACGAGTGTATGAAGTGTAAATATGCGAAATATGAGTACGTACAAATGGAAGTATATGAAATACGAGAAATGAAGTACGAGAACGTGAAGTACAAGAATGTGAATTCTGAGTATGTGAAGTAGGAGAATGTGAAGTACAAATGTAAAAAGTATGAATGCATGAAACACAAGTATGTGACGTATGAATGTTTAATATGTATATGTCTGCGTATATTCTATGGTTGTACGGGCACCTGCAGATCGGGAATAAGAATAAATACAATACAAATATAACAATAAAAAATAACCTAAAATTACAAGCCATAGTCTTGCCCCGTGTGCTTTACATACAATTCTTCATTTTGAACAACGTTTTTATGAAAATTATTATATATAACATAATACAGCTAAAATTATTTTCCATAACAGTACCTACGCTAAAGAAGATTAATTTAACTGATAATTTTAACTACCGGTTATAATATTGAGTTAGAACGCACTTTAGGAATCTTTGCGACAGATGTTAACCCAGTGAACTTACATTACCATAAGCTGGACATCTCGAAAGAAACAGTAAGCGGCAAGTTTGAAACGGAGTTGATGTCCAATAGAACGAAGGATTCGCGCGGAGGCGTGTAAAGACAAAGAGAATAGTGCGTGCACGTGATGCACGTCTCTGCTATACATAGAAGATGTGATGCACCGAGTGCATCGACGTAACAGCCGACCCGCCTACTACAGCGGAATTTGTCGTTCTTAGTTCTCTTGGGTATGCGTGATAGCCGTACCCGATTGTTCTCGTGTCTGAAGTTAGGTGCACCATCTTAGGATGGAATTCCACATCTACATATGTACAGTCAGCAACAAATCTGGCTTCCCTACGACAAATGTTGCAACTGTAAAGATGTCTACTACCTCTGCATTTTCAGAAATTTTTACGAATTTGACGGTTTGAAGATATGGGAATCTAAGAATTTGAGGTTCTAAAAATTTAAAAAAAATAAACACTTGTAAATGTAAGAATTTTTGAATCTAGGGATGCTTGGAACGAGAAACTTTTGTAGAAATCTTTTGGTCCAAGGATTTTTGGATTTAAGCGTTTGGAGGTGTGGATTTAGCGATTTTAGAATTCGGGAGTTTTGGAATTTGTGGATCTCGAGATTTAGAAATCTAAGAATTTGAGAATCTAGGAATTTGGAAATTTAGGAATTTAAGAATCTAGAGATTTGAAGCGATCTAGGTATTCGACAATCTACAGATTTAGAGATATAAAGATTGGTATATCCAGGTATTTAGGAATTTAACGATTCAGGGATATAGCGGTTTGGAAATGCGGAGATTTGGATATGTAGGAATTTAGGGATATAAAAATTTGGAAATTTAATGATTCTAGGGATCTGGAGATTTGGTAGTTCAGAAAGCAAATGATAAAATTTGAAAATCTATATATTTAAGAATCTAAGAGTATAGGAATTTCAGGAATAAGTATTATTCTCCACCTACTAATTTGATATCTAATTTAAATTGTATTACATAATTCCATACTAGGTTGAATATTTTATTTTGATATATATAAATTAATCGGTGCTTAAGTATCTATAAATTACAAAAAATATCTGCATTTGAATGAAGAATAAAAAGCAATTTTCCTCGGTAAAATTATACAATTTTTTGTCTCCGACATTGAAGATAATACTGTTGTGAGATAAAATTCAACGATGAAAGACAATGATACATTTATTTAATCCTTCACTGCATTTTTTTAGTCTTGAAGACAATATATTTTTATTATTATTAACAAATAATCGAAATGTTGCATTATTATTATTTGTTAATAATAATAAGAATAAAATAGCACAAAAATACTTTCAGTTTATAAAACTTGTTCAGAAGAAAATCATAATATTACAAGTATGCAACATTTCCACAAAGTACAGTTGTGTCATTATACAATTTTTTTCCAATTAAAACGTTTAAGTCAAAAATATGTATCCTTTGTTATTTTCTTGTTACTATTACTCGCGAAAGTTTAAATCGTATTCGTTTTAATTAAATAAATCATGGAGCAAAGGGTTAATTTATAATAGGGAGTGGTATCGATAAACAAGTCATCGATTAAGTGTTCGAGATAGCGTAAGAGTAACTTTTTTGTCTAACAAGAGCTTATAAACTGATCAAAGTACAAGAAGGAACTAGTATAACAATTTGTAAATCATGAAGTGGATAAATTTCGTAAGAGAAATGTATCGTGTAGCGATATTTAGTTGAATTAGTGTACACTGCATAAGACAGGCGCTGTTGCATAGCAATTAGAGGACAGGTTTCTGACTCTTACCTTTAGCAAAGAATGCTATAACCAAGACGGTTTATAAATTGAGCTTATATCTGTGCGTTTGGGTTTCGTACGAGACCACCTTTATCTTACATCGAGCCGTTGTGTGGACCGATCGACCTACCACGACCTCGCCCAACTCTGGGTATTGCGTCCCAAGAGTCGAAAGCTCGTCTCGGCAATACACCCACGTGACATGTTTCCCGCAAGGTTGTCCTCCTTGGAATGGAAAGAACGTTACACCTTCTCTGGTACATTCACTTCAATTTACAAAAATCTCTTGGATATGTATTCGTTCAAAGAAGTTGAAGGTAATTATATACTTTTGTAATTCCTTGCCGATTTCGATGACCTTGAAATATGTTGTCAAGGTCATCTTTTTGAACAACTTTTCTTTATACATATATGTTACCGCCGCTTCGAGATATTCGTAAAAAACGTCAGTTAAGTTTTACATTAAAATTACACTTCGTGCTAACAGAAGCCATATATTCTAGTCTAACCTAACAAATATTTGCAGTACTAAAATTAAAATGGTGCAAATATTGTGTTTGAAGTATGACATGATACGATGTTTGTAAATAATCGAACCTAACCTAACCTAATAAGCTAATTTCACTTTAGTCACTTGTCAATTAAATAAGGGCAGATTTCATTAATATTTTAGAAAGCGTGAAATACTATTTGTTCACTGCTGAAATGATGTGGATACAATGATTAAATTATTAAATGACTTTGTAAACAGCCTAACCTTATTTAATTTAATTGATGAAATCGAGGTGGAATCGAGTTTGTATGAAATTAATATGGTGTCAGTTCAAATCGCAGGTGTAACTGATTTTTATTGCATGACAGATTATTTATTGCGTATAAAGCTGAAAGGGGGAAGTAAACAAAGTACAATTATTTCCTTATAAACAGTATGTTTAGAAAATATTATTTTACTTGAAAGTGATAAGGAGATACGTGATATTAGTAAAAATAATTTATAAAGCCCTAAATTTCTCAATGTTTATATTTGCATATTTTTGAATCTTCAAATTCGAAGATTTGAAAAATTATGAGTTATTCAATTGAAAAAATTACAAAATTGATATTCTTCCAAAATTCAAAAATTTTTCAATTTGAGAATTTCTAAATTTTAAAATTCTGTAATTTGAAATTTTGAAAATTTAAGAAGTTGTACATTTGTAAATCACTAAATTAAAAAATTTTGGAATTCGTACGTTTGAAAGTTAGAAAATTTCAATTATAACAAAAAATTACAAAACTGCAGAAGAAAATACAAAAATTCGTACTCAGTTAACTCCATAATGGTTGAGGGTTCGAAAAAAAATTAATGGAATGAATGATATTTTCATTGCTCTATAAACTCTACCTCCTTTCTACTTCTTGATTTTTCTTACTATAAATAGAACCTTTTTGTGCTAAAACACCATTTTAACGAGAAGAGAAACAACTTTTCACTACAAGTTATCACGAATTTTAATTCTCTGAGTAATACGCAACACTTCCTGCAAGAAGTAAACGTATTCCATCGATTTCTCCATGAAATTCCTTGCAAGCGATAAAACGTTTTCTTTCATCATAGTTTTGATATCAAAGTCACCTTCGTGTCGCTTCGAGGCAAATGTTCTTTCTGACACGATACCGGTGTACTTTCTAGTATTATCTACGGCTGCCTCTGCGTTCGGATTGAAAACGGAATAATAACTGCCATGTTATTGTCTATCCTGTATATGTAGTGCCATTACCCGAAGATGTGTTTTCGACAGTAGCCTGAAGACACTGAAACAATACAGAAAGTTTATTGTAAACAACGCATATTCTATTTCTTCTTACTTTGAAATGAACAATATTTATTCAAAAAGCGTTCAACCTCTGAGGAAGATATTTCATATCTAATAAAGTTAGTTTTTATAATTTATAACATGTTCCATTATATTTTTCCATGTTAAATGAAATGACATCAAATGTAAGTGGTTCACTCCTCGGCTTATAACATTAAACACGTGGCGCACATTACAGTTCAAACGACATAACCTACAATGTATTTCTAAAAACATTGAGTTTTTAAATCAATACTGATTACAATTTGAATATTTACACATCGCTAAGTCTAAAATCTAACATTTTAATTCTTTATTTATCTTAATATTTGGGGTAGTAATTAGTTAATTCTGCCGAAAAAGGGATTAACGTTGTTTCTGAAATTAACTAAAACTGATGCCAAGTCTCTATGAAAATTCACATTAAGTACAAGAAGAGAGTTTGTGCAGACTTTTTGTAAATTTCTTTAAAGCATGATTCTTAATATGTACTACTTATGACTTACAATTAAATACTTTTACAATAATATTTTGCTCATTATAAATTAATTTGAGATTGTACAAATTATTGTAATATTTTTCCCAACATAAATTCAACTGCTATTTTATTTAAAACTTAACACTTTCTTCTATCCTACAAACGAAATAAAATAATGCGGGCTATAAATAAAAACATTTAAAAATATTATATCACAAAGAAACTAAATAAAAGGAATGATAATAAACCACCTTACGTACTTCGCTATTTGTTTGCAACAGGGGTAACATAAAATTAAACAAATTTTATTTTTCAACAGAAATTCAAGGAATAATAAATTTAATACAAAGAAAAACAAGGAAATTCAAATATGTAGAAGATGTTGAGTATTTCAATCTATAATAATTAACACAGTAGTTCAAGTTGATTACAATTAACTTATCTGTCCTACTGGATTCAATTAACAAACTAATATTCAAAAATTAGTTACGACAAACTAGCAACTAAATCGTGTTCTCAAACGGAAAACGAAAAAGTAAAAGCGAAGGGGGTGGAAGAGAAAAGCGAAAGTTTCATGAAAACGAATTAGACTCGTGGGCACCATGCTCATGGAAAGGTCAAGAAAGGGGATAGCAGAGAAAATGGGATAAGAGGAAGAGAGTCAGAATACTGTATACTTACATACTGACTCATCAGATTCACTGACTCGAACGGGAACCTGTCAAGGAAGTGTGAAATAAGAGTTCGGAGAAAGTGTGTTTAAGGGAGCCTATAACCGAGTTTATTCGCATAAAAAATCATCGAAGTTTATGGCCTAGTTTCTTCACAAACGACTCAAACAATTTTAGTATAATTCTACTAATAACGCTGTATATTCCGGAGTATTACGTTAGTACATGAGTACGCTATTGGTTACGGATAAAATGTTGGTTATTTTTTAAATATTTAGAGTGAGTAAAGTTTGAAAAACTTGGTAAAAACGATCGTCCATAAGTTGTCAATTTTCATTCTAAATTCTTCCGTGGTCAAGAAAGTGTTAGAACGACTCATTTACAGAACTTCAGTCAAACGTCTCAAACGGGGGTTTGTTGCCGACACGTTTATTGAAATGAAGTTTCAATTTAATTGCTTAAAATGTTACTGTCAGTTTCATTTAAAATTAGATTCTATTTGTTAATAAAGTGCTTGGTTTTATTATTTATAAAAATAAAACTTGTTTGCGTTGTGTTAAATAAATGCGTTTAATTGTTTCAAATTATCATGTTTCCCTAAATATTTTTTCTTACCAAAAAGAAGCCTTCGTTCTACCCAAGTGCACATGTAATCAAATATTTTTATATTAAATATTAATTAAATCAAGAGTAGAGGTACGTAGTTTTAATTACATCCCCATGATAGCCCTGCCTCACAATTGAGTCTTCTACCCCATATTTATACTTAATATTCTACAAATTCCGTATTAATACTCTCCCCTAATTATTAGCTCATTAGCTCTCTTAACGCTGCAATCATAGGAGCCTTCAAGAAGGTGTTCATCACGATGGATGTTTCTCCAAACATACAAATGTATGCACACATCAAAGTACGAGAGTTAAACAGCTTTTCCTTGCTATTTTTTTGATATACAAAGTACATACACATCAGTAATCGGACGATCCATTATCTCGATTAGCATGTTGACGAAACGATGCTTCCAAGCAATCGCGAAAACTGGATCGTCTACGGATAACCTTTTTTACCGAGCACAATTTATCTTCGACGGAAGATTGAACGATCTCTATTCATAAATCTATATTCCCGATGGTATTTAGAATTGAAAAAATAAAACCACTCCTCTCCATGGATTCCCATTAATCTCCGATGGTCGGCTGATTGAAAATAGTTTGACGTTTGAATCACGAGCGGCGGAAAGGGCTTCGCGGATTATCGTTCCTTTAATGAGCAACCAAGTTTATTATCCCGTTTAACGATTAGAGACGCTTGATAAACCGATAGAAAATGCTCGCTGGTCACCTAGAGATAAGGCGAACGAACGCTTGCTCAGTTTCCAAAGAGGGACCGGACCATCTCTTGCTCTTTGTGTGCCTTCGAGCAGAAAACCAGCAGGAACACGGCCAGTGTTGAACATGAACTTGTTGCAACTTCCGTATCCCTATATCTCCGATATACTGTGTGTACCCTTAAATACAATGTATAACAACGTAATACGTATAACAGTGCTTTTGCTCGGACGAACCTTCTCCAACAGCTTTAACAAGTGGTAATTGCGAACTCTACAAAGGCTGCAGAAAGATACCGTACAATTTATGTTTATAAGTGAATGTAACCTTCGGAAGCTTGATCCTTCTTGAAGGTTCTTTAGCAGTAAAAAATCGAAGTTACCCTTTCACATTTTATCCTCAAGTATGGTATTTTTATCCAATTCAAGGGTTTCTTCCTTCTCGCCGTAAACCATCATACTTGATTTGTGACAAGTACTTAATTTAAGAATTTAAAATTTTAAAGGGTGGGTTGACAAGATTGTAGGAAGTCCTAGAGAGACAATCGATGAATTTTGAGAAAACAGGCAGGTCCTAGATAAAACGTAAGAAAAGTTTAGGAATAATTTAAGAAGAGCATAATGACATTCTAATCTAAAATTTTCAATACCAAAAAAACACAAATAAGGAAGGTTAAATACGGGACACGAAGTATAAAAATAATCGGGTCGCTATGACCTAAAGGGAGAATTTAATGCGTAAGTAGGGAGACCAGCAGAATTAAAATTATTCGATAAGACATTAAATTTGCTTAACGGAGGCGTAACGAGATATACGCACTAATTATGGCACACGCGACCGCTTATTTATCGGCGTTTCGTCATTCGGACAGCAGTTTACGTTGAACTGGCGAATAATGGTTTAATTAAACACCACATGTACAACCGTAGCCGCCTTGTAAAGGCTCTGTCGATTGATTTACAGTGGCAATACTCCGTGGGCAGCTTCCAACGTGTACGTGCCGTAAAATAGCCCTGCGGAGAGGCCATTCTAGTAAGAACGCATATATTAGTCCACGTACTCGCAATTAACCGTTGACATTTACTCTACTTCACCACATTCTCTTTTTCCATGCGTTCAGAGTCTTTCGATTCTTCTTCCTCCACCCTGTATCCCCTTCGACTATCCGATAGTTACTATCGTTTCTCATACATTCTATGCTTTGGCTTATCACTTTTTTTCTTGTTCTATAGCTCCTTTTGTCAGTTAGCTAGAGAGTAAGCAATTTCAGGTAATAAACTTTATGAACTTACTACAGATTGTGTACAGCGACGTTCGAACATACAGGGTGTTCTAGTTTTATACAGTTTATCAACATTCGCCATGTGCAAAAATAGGGAAGGGATGTTGTATCAAAATAAGGTTTCAATCTATTAATGATTAAATTTTAATTAAAAAATTTTGAAAACTATAATGTAAGGATACATATACATATTTTATTTAATATATGTAATCCTATTGCAAGTGATAAAAAAATATATATACATGAAATCTTCATTTGAGGATCGTGGTACCAAACGGGTCAAACACTATGTATAATAAGAAGTTAGGACCAAATTACAGAAAGACTGCGCATAGCTTTATTTTTCGATGTCACATATAGTGTGTCCCAGTTTTATATATAAAACTTTATCAGCATGTTCTACGAATGAAGATAATAAAAAAGTGTTATACAAAAATAGACTCTTAAATATTTATCGAAAAATTATGGAAAATATATATTGAATACGAATAATTATTGAATTTTGTACATTTCTTAATACAGTAAAGACTGGATAACTGCAACAAACGTTGGACTGGATAATTGCAACGTTACTATCCCCACCACTTAGGGGGTTCCCCCTTGAATCTTGACACTTGACGAGCGAGCAGCGTATGTAATGTAATCCGAACTTTTTTATAAAGTGTAAAACTTTCTATTTTTTGGTTTTGCTAAATATTACTTTTACCAATGTAATTGTGAGATTCTCCTGATCAAAATAAGACCAAACACGGCACAATTTGAACAACATTTGTTTATGTAGTAATATTGTTTGTTTTTTCGAGTGTATTGTACGATTTTATATGGAACCAAAAGACCATTACTCGTCGGGCTTTTCTAAAAATTTAATTTTAAATAGCCTCTCTCGTTCGCACTCTGTCCTTTCCTACGTTTACCGGTCGGTGCGGGCCAAATGTTAACACAAAATCGACACCTCGACTCTGTAACTGCAACGCTTGGGCCCCGACTTTATTGCAGTTATCCAGTCTTTACTGTAACTTATTTTTATTTGTAGACTGTGCTAGTAAAGTTATTTGGTTGGAACTTTATTTGACATCGATCAACAAAATAGTCATTCGTATTTTTATTATAACATTTTTATAGCGAATTTCAAAACCCTATGTTGATATACAATTTTTGCTTTAATTTTACAAGTATAATATAATCAAGTTTGGTGGTAATAAACTGGAAAATCATTACGTTTAAGAATTTCCAAATCTTCAAATTACTGATACTATAAATTAGAAAATTTTAATGGCGAATAATTAAGATATGTACAAATTTTCAAAACTTTTAACTTACATGTCTTTAAATTGGAAGATTTTCTAATTTGCATATTTCAAAATTTTTTTATCAAGAAATTTTGTAATATATAAACCTTTAAATTTCCATTTATCAAATGCTAAAGTATAAACTTATAAACTTCCAGACTAATATATTTTCAAATTCTAAAACTGATAAAATTACATTTTTAAGTCATGTCCCATACATCATTAATATTATTCTCTTTATCAAATATCATTCTTCATGTATTCTATCATTCTTTTAAAAAATATCATATCGATTTTAGTTTCATAAATAATCAAATATCCGAATACAAAACAACAAAACTTTTCGTCCAATCTAATATATTGGTTGTCAGTTACACGGCCGCAGAAGGCCGTCGCGACGTAACTATTCGCAGCGACAGGTCAGAAGGAACGAGTCCGCGTGCTAGACACGGATTACCTGTTCCACGCAGTCACTGGAACTCCTTGAGAAGTACACTCAAGTTTTCTCATAACCAGCTGGTCGCAGAACGCTTGATTTACCCGGAAGACAACTTTTCCTTTCGGTACGCGCGTTATCGTCATGGAAAATCTGCTCGTGTTCCCAACTGTTTGCGTTCCATTGCGCAAAATAGCGTTAACGTCGCAATTTATACGAGACACCGGTCTCCTTATGTCTGCATAACCAGCTTATGGACAATGACGAGAGAAGCAGCAACAGCAGTAGTTGGCATTCCTCGATAAGAAACGATAACTCGTGCACCGGCGATTGCACCAGTGAATTACGACTACACGGACCGTAACATAGTAATTCATACCGAGATGGCATGAACGTGGCACGATTAATCGCCGCGATTAACAGTAATTAATAGGACTGCTCTGGTGAACAACTGCTGCTCGCGTTGATTGTTCCTCTGCCACGCTCAACCTTTTCGCGACAGCTTGGAAAATCAGGGTAAATGCCCGGTTATTTAGCCGCATGACATGTAAACTCTCAGAACATCGTCGCGATGTACTTTAATACATTGTCACGATACTGTCAGAAGATTCTGTCATTGTCAGAATTGAACAAATTTATTGCAATTGACGTTATAGAAGGAACTCCTTTGGTAATATCTGTGGATAATTTTGCATTATACTAATAATAAAGAGTGTCATTAGTACTTATACGTGACATGATGAGAAGAACTGTTCAATCATTCATCACTATTCAAAAATTCATTACAGTTCTAGATGATTCAACGATATAATACAATCGTAGAATTTGTAATGTTAATAGTATCTATAAATTATTAAAGTTGGCTAACTTTAAAATTTAGAATATATAAATGAAATTCTATGTGCTTTGCATTCTAATAGCGAATTAACTTCCTTGATTAGAAAGTTGTTAATTATGACATAAAAAGTAGTTTTAATCTTCATTTTCTTATTTAAAGCAGCTAGGAAGGTAGTGAAAAGGAAGAAACAAAGATGAGACTTCATTCGCAATAATTTATTCATAATGTATTATTATGCTAAAAACTATTAGAGAATAGATCATATGATTACGACACATGATTTGGATCGAAGATTGGATCCCGACAAATTAAACGCCCTTAAGAACGATCTTATTACGGGGAGCAGCGATTCACCAACTAAACGATACGTAGCCTTAATTAAATTACGCGATATAATTCCCGTCGATCTTATTATAGCCTGTTCCGATAATGGACTACAGTAAATTATACCAGTTATCATCTACATAAATTATATATTCGCTGAGTGAATTTGCATTTCTCTAAAAGCACTCTCTAGCCGCAAACTGATTAAAACGTCAACATTCATTTGGTTCACAGTGAATTGCCTAATAACTTGACGGTTATAAATAAAATATTAATTTTCTCAGTATAAAAAATGTTTGGATCGATCATACTAAATATTTTGAAAAGTTTACTTTATTATCGACTGTAATTTATTTTAACAGATTAACATAATTTATTCATAATTAATTTCGTAATTTAAATCTTCTGTATTCGCGGCTTAATTTCATTAGCGTAAGATTAACCATATTCACACTACTGCCCATATTATTTTGATAATTTGTTGTTGATTGCTGTTTTAATTAATTACACGTAACACTTTTCGTAGATATTCATTATTTAAATATGGACGTGAGTAACTTTTTTAAGATAATTAAAATAATGTTGAAATATTGTAAAACTAAGATTGATAGTAATGATTGACCGATTGAATAATAACTAGATAAAGGTACAAGTAGATAGATATTGTAATTTTTCAAATTAATTATTGAGTAAAATACATATTAAAATATATTTTAAACTTCCCTCTTTATCGTAAATGAAAATATGAGAAAATACACAAAATATGTTGGAAAAGATATTTATATTTAAATATGTTTATTCAATACAATTAAAATATGTCAATTTATCCCATCAGGGAATGGCATTTATAAAAAGGTCGAGAACAGTTATTTATTAAAATATTATAACTGTAATAGTAACCAAAATGAAATAACTAATTACTTCAGTAAATTAATATTAATATTTACCATTAATATATGAATATTGATATTACTCATAACAATATTATTTATTGAAAGTATTCAAGAAATGTAACAGTAAAATTCTCATATGTAACTGTGTAGTAGATTTCATATACTGAATATGCATGTGTGTCGTTGAATGTGTGACATGCACGCAAAACAAAAGCGTCAGGGAGATATCCAAAGAAATTAAGCAATGATAACAAATTTCGAATTAAATGAATTGAACATCATTATCATTTTAATCAATACCGTTCTCGTATAATTACTACACAACCTCTGCCTCGTTATTTTCTCACTGTAAGTGTTTTTTTTACATAACGCAGATTGTACTGTCCCACGTTGCGAAATCCACGACTAATTGAACGCCGAGGAAAAACAAGCGTGGAAACGCGATTTCCCGTTCACGGAAACAGAACACGAGTCGGTGACAATTATGGAAATTAGACAGGTTTGTTACGTCAGACGGGGACCAATAATCCCAGAATAACTAGCTGTTATAAGTGGCTGATATCGCGTTAAACGACACGGAACGATTGGAATAATTGTGTCGTTTATCGGTTCCGTTTGAAATGTCAGCTTCTCGTATGGGATAAAATCAGCTATCATATCGCGTGCACAACTGCCGATTACATTAGCTACGTCGTTACTTGAGAACTGTTGATCTTAATGATACATTAAGAAAGAAAAAAATAACACTCGTAAAACTGGATCATCCTTGAGGCTTATTACAGTAACTTTAATGAACTTCCTCTTCACTATTTTGTTCTTTAAAATAAAAATAGGGGGATGAACTGAATTTAAAAAGTATCGTGATCGTGATATTCGCTTATAATTATCACCGAAATATCGTTCGATTCTCGCGATTTTGAATTAAAGTACTACAGATGTAATAATACTGAAATATACAAAAAATAATTAAAAATTTTCTTTCGGTTATACATATGAGAGCAAAACGAATCAAGGGCAATTTAATATTTAATGTTTTAATAGAAATCGATGTTTAATTTCTTTCATTTGTATTGTATTTAATTCAAAACTTTTTGAACATCTTTTTGTTTTGTGCATCTGTCATACACTAGGGAACATACACTAGGACCTGGATGATTTTTTATAAAATTTGCTATGCTTGTTATTAAATCAATTACTAATTGTTTTGTGAAAGATTCCAATTTTATTTTTCGCATTTACTTCTAAAAAATCCTTGTACTTCCAAATTTCTGTACTCCACGATTTTCATATTTAAATCTCATTCAATGGATAACAAAATTGTTCACCCTGTATGAAAAAATGTTATCTTGAAAGTATTCAAAGTAAATATAAAAGATGAAAACGTTTACTATTTGCTTTTAATCACAGGAGTATCTAATGAAATTCCAGAAAAATTGTAGGGAAATGTTTTGAAATATCTAAAGAAATTATAAAGAGGACTCGGTAAGATTTCAAGAAGTGCCGCAAAAGATTTCACATAGAATTAACTAAGAATAAAAAGTGCTTGATTTATTTATCACCAATTATTTAGCCACGTGCATTGTCGTAATAGAGCAATAAATGAACCAATATCTTATCTTGATTGTACGAGAAAATCGAGAAATCTGCTCGGATTAGTCATGCATTCGTTAATGGATAATCGTGCGGAAAACGCACGTTATGGCTCGCGTTTGCTGGATAACTCATGCTTACACCGTTAATGGTGAGATTTTATATCGGTGCCGACTTCGATGAGCTGTAATTACGGCTCCTCGAGTAGCGTAATTAATACCGTGTAACTTGGAGAAATGATGAGGTTGAATACACCGCATGATCCATTTCGATCTGTGAATGAGTGTTTCTCAACCGTGGAATATAATAAAATTGAGGGTATTAGATATATGATTTTGAAACTTTCACTTTGATTAAAATTAATCGTTATCAGTTTTCATATTTTCATTTCAGTTCCGGTATTTCAAATGTCCTGTCGAATGAAATGTTACAGTGAAACATTTATATAAAAAAACTAGTTAAATATCTCTTTTCAAAATTTTTTAATAATCCATATATTTAATATATGGACTGTACTCTCTAATATATGGACGCACTATAACTAATTTATATTCGTTAATAAATAACTTGTCATTTAGAAGCAATCAAAAAGTGGAGAACTTCAAATTCTTGAGTTATTTGATTGACCTAAATTCGATTCAAAAATTATAATAAACAACTATTCGTGTTTTACATTTTAAAACTGTATTATACAATTTGTAGGTTATGTTGTTATTATGACGAGTTTAAGAAATAGTAATATTTTTTATAGTTATTATTAACGTAAATATACAGGATATAAAAAATAATTACTTTAGTATAATAAATATTAATAGTATAATAAATTCGCTAAAACTAGTTTGTTTAATAATTTGTTTTCACGCGAAACCGCATCTTTGCCGGGTGGCGTTTAATCGTCTAATCAGTGTTATGTTATTACACGTTACTGGGAAAGCAACACTTAATTTGAATATTCGAACAAAATTAATAAGAAATAAGATTAACTTGAATTCTCTATTGTTTAGTAAATTCGAAACAACTTTACTTCTTAAAAAGTTACATAATATTAATTAATTAGAACTTTTACAAAAGCACTCCCCTTGCTTAAGTCATTATGAAACAAATTTAAAAACGTGAAAACTTGAAGAAATGTTATTTTTAATAAAATTCCGATTCAACTATTGATTATTTGAATCAACAGTTGAAGAACTCGTTTGAATACGAAAACATTTACCTTACTATTCTCGAATCGAATCGAATCGAGTATTTCAAGAAAAGAGGTTTATCTGCACAGCTTTTATTTGCGACAAACCTCGCAGATCCGATAAAGCTGTATAGTCTTCTAATTCGATAAATTAAAAACATTTATCGGTCCACAAGATCGGTAGTGCGCGGCACGCTTTATAATCCTTCGGGAGGCGGTCTTCTAACGAGGAATAATCGAAAATCGGTGTATATTCCCTATAATTTCCTGCGTCCTCGCGCCTCGTTCATGACTCATCCTCTATCCTGGTACCTATCGGCGTAAACCCTTGTAATTACAGCCTGCAGAATTCGCCAAGTAATTCACGTGGGATAGGCGATTCGACGACGATGTAAATAACCAATAACGATTACGACGGGCACCCCGGTACCGGACGAGGATATTCGTGTGCGAGTTCACGCACAGTTTGATCGTTTACGTATATCGCAGTACGTTTCCCGTTGGCGCACACATAATTTCTCATTATGCAAATCGGCCAAGACTTTTCGCGCGATCTGCCCCGCTGACTACTTGGCCGGTTGGCTTACTTAGGGATAGGTGTATCTGTCGATGATCTCGGGAGGGACGATTCGCGTTAAGACAGCGAATTCCATGGGTCGAGCGACGATTTTCAGGTTGTCGCATCGGCGGCTTCGATGACAACATCCTGATACAAAGATCGGAACGATTCGAGGAATTTTGCGGGGACCACGCCCCGTTTTTCGAACAGAGAAGCTGGAATGTGGCGCCGTAGGAAGGCGCACCATGGGAATACGATGAAAACTGCGTTCAATCGTCGAGTTACGTTTGCCCACCTTTGTTTTTGGTTCTCTTGTCTTTGTCGGAGGGAAAATTTATTTGTTTATTGTTACGAAACGAAAGACCATTTCAATACACATATTATAGTGATGCACAAAAGAAAATTTGAAAATAATCGTAAAATCGTTTACTACTAACTTATAAAGTTTAACAATTTTTTAAGTCATAAACTTAGAGACTTTTCAAATTTTATATTATTAAGTCTATATGTTATAAGAAACATTTTTGAAAATTATAAATGAAAAGTCGTATATACGAGGTGTGACACAAAAGTAACGAGACTAGTCCAATAAATCATTGTACCTGCAGAATCAGTTCTCCGTGACATTATCACCTTCAAAGTAGTCCCCTTCAGCATTCACACAGCATTCAGCATTCCGGCAGAATGCAGTTGCACGTGTTCACTAAATAACGCAATACTTCCAAATGGTATGACCAATGCAATCGAAATTGGCAACATGGATAGAAGAGGTAAGTATGTGGGATGATGCCACAAAAACAATTGCTGCCAATTCCATTGTTTTTTCCAAGGTACAGACCTAATATCGTTACTTTTGAGTCACACCTCGTATATTTTCTCAATAAATGAATTTAAAAAGAGTGAGGCCAAGGCTATCCATTGGCCTATAGGCCAATGGACCATTCTTTTCACAGTAAGGATTGTGACCATATTTGGTATAAATTAAAGGTCTCGTAACTATGATCACGAATATATATGCTTCCTTGAGGACCTTGACCCAGCTCCCGAGAAAATTGGGTCCAAAGGTCCGTTTCCGACAAGTAAACTCGTACTTCTGCATGTACGAGTCTAGTACGCGCACTGTCGGTTGATGTAGCCATGTAATGACTATCTTCTGGTATTTGTCTTACGAACACAGCCATCCAGTTGTCATACCCAACCCGTCCTTTGCAACATTTCTGATATTGTCAAGACGCGATAAATGACTAATAAAAGCGACTTTGTTTGTTACTTCTTTTATTGATTCTTCTTTGGTTCCAAGTTTACTAAAATTATTTTCTAGTTATATTATTATTAGGCTAGTATTATTATTAGTTATATTATTCTATTATATCATTTTATTTGAGAATGGCTACTTTCCGGTCAAATGTGTGTTGGACTTGTCATTTTCACGTATCAAACAGGGTTAAATTGACTGTGCGTCATGTGTTGGAAACTGAGCTTTGGACCCGATTTTTTCGATAACGAGAAAAACGAGATCAATAACGAAATTAGCGTTACAAGACATTTAATTTTATAGCAAACATGATATAATCCCTTCTGCGAAAAAATCTGGTCCAAACCTGGCTTGACTCTTCGGTTAATAATATCGCCAGATATGGTAAACTATGCTAGATTGTATTAGATGATACCAAAGTATTAGAAACTGTATACGTGTAAATATAAATGATATAATCGGAAAAAATATAATTAAGCTTATCTTTGTACTATTAGAATTTTCATGTATTTCTCTTAAATGAAACATGCAGGTACTTCTTATTTATGCTAGATCTTTTTATTTTTACTACTGTATGATACAGATATTCAATGCGTTTGTAAAACACAGTTTTGTTTCGTAAAATTGTGCCAATTTTTCATATCATTATATGTCACAGTAAAAGAATTAACTTAGTAAATGTACTATAGATTTACTAATTTGGTAAATACATGTAACAACAAGCAATGAAATTGAATCTTTTATTATCCGCAGCTTATATTTTTGCACCTAATATAGTAATAAAATAATTTTCAGAAAAAAAATACACCGACTTCGAAATGCACTAAAAAGTATAAAATAATTTCTATTTCCTAATGAAGTAATTTCTATTGCTTTGAATCATACAATTACGTCACAGATATGAATTAAACCTATTTACTCGTTAGGTAGTATATTAAATACATTTCAACCTTTTCGGCGGCGGCGCAAAAATAAAAGATTTTCTTGGACATGTCAACCTTCGGACAGCCGAACATAGGCAATACTTGTATAGCTATTTCTTTTTCTATAGATATAACTCGAAAGCACGCCGCGAAGTAGGTGTTAATGCGTATAGAATGTAACTATGGTCTATCTAGCCCTTTGCGGACGGGACGGTTCGAAGTGAACCGTACCGTGGGGCCGAACTCCTGCCGCGATGGTCATTAAAAATTGCCAGCGCATATTTCTGCTTAATCGCAGTTTTCGTTCATAGCATTCCAAGTCAAATTCTGGACATATTGTATGTACATGCACAGATTTACGTGCATGCACACATGTACGCGTTTCTCGGCTCTATCAGTTGTTTTCGCGGAACGCATAGTTAAGTTTCTCAGCCATAGCCACGCATTTACGTGGGACACATATATGCGTTTCTCGGCTCAATCAATTGTTTTCGCCAAACGCATATATGAGTTCTTCAGCGAATTTGATGATTTACGCAGAACGCATATATGCGGCGGTAGTCCGCCAAGGGATAGATTCATAGATTATGCGACGGAAAGACTCGATCGCCGCATATGCTATAAAGATAGAGCCCATCTGCCGCAAATTTGGTAATTCCCGCGTCGTGGGCTCCGTTTATAGGTTCTTAGATCCCTGGCTTCCACATGCGAACGAAGTCGATTCAATTTCATTTATATCAGAAACGTTGCGAAATGAAGATGCAGTCGTTACATTTACGTATATTACCAGATATATCTATAATGGTTCGTATTCTTTTTCAGGATTTATTAATTTCCAATACGTCATATCACAATCAACTGGTTATTGGCAGCAACGTTTACTGAGGTATTTTTAATTTTGCGCCGCCTTCGAAAAGGTTGAAATGTATTTAATATACTACCTAACGAGTAAATAGGTTTAATTCATATCTGTGACGTAATTGTATGATTCAAAGCAATAGAAATTACTTCATTAGGAAATAGAAATTATTTTATACTTTTTAGTGCATTTCGAAGTCGGTGTATTTTTTTTCTGAAAATTATTTTATTTCACGCTTTTTAGTGGAATGGGGAGAATTGTTTAGGATACTGTGAGACAGTTCTTCCGGGCTTTTTTTTGTCTGCGTAAATGCCATGAGCATAATTAAGTAAAAGACAACATGGATATTCGTTTTTCAACTTTTTTTGCAACAATAATCCTTTGTAACTAAAAAATGAAAAAATTTTTGATAATCGTATCAATGGGGAGTTAGACTCCACAAGATGCGAAAGGCTTTGTTCCGATCGGACTACCCACCTAGGAAAAACCGCCGAACATGCATAGAAAAAATAATCCTTACAACTAAAAAATAAAAAAAATGTTTATTAGAACGGTAGGGAGACTGTACCAAGCAATGGGAATAATACACCAACGTCAACGTGAACTCATCTTGCTGCGTAAGTTGCGTGTCAAAGCGGTAAAGCTTAGTTAGTGTTTTGGTACAGTGCATTGTAATTGCCCTTTCTTGTCTTTCCCGTGCATAGCACGGGGCGTTCCACTAATAATAATAACAATAGTTATTCGCTAATATCACGAAAACTAAAGTTTTCCGTCAATTATGCATAAGGAAAAACTCGTTTAGAATCATGCTACTAATAACGTATTAGAAGGACATAAAAATCGTTCGAAGCTGGCTTCAAAAGTTAATAACAATTTCTGTAATATCTCGAAAACAAAAGCTTTCCGTCAATTTCGCAAGAGGAAAAAGTTGTCCAGAACCACGCCCCTAACAACATATTCAAAGGACATTAAAATCGTTCGAAGTTGATTTCAAAAGTTAATAACAATTTTTTTCGCTAATATCTCGAAAACTAAACATTTCCGCGAAATTTGTATATGAACAAAATTGTACAGAATCATGTCCGCGATAAGATATTGAAAGCGCACTAAAATCGAGAAAAGTTTATTTTAAAAGTTGCCGGTTTTTCTGCAATAACAGCACTTTGCAATTAAAAAATGAAAAATTTTTTGATAATGGTACCAATGGGGAGTCAGCACCTTCCATATGCAAAAACTTTCATTCCGATCGGTCCACCCAGTTAGGCGTAATCGGCGAACATACATAGAAAAAAAAAAAAAAAAAAAAAAAAAAAAAAAATATACTGATCGAATTGAGTAACCTCCTCCTTTTTCGAAGTCGGTTAAAAAATATGTATACATATATCAATTTAAATGAACTTCTCTGCTATCAAACGTAAACACCAAATTATATAACCCATAACTCTGATCTGCTTTAGACTCAGAAGCACGCTGTGCATTGATTTTTAGGTTATAATGTGTAAATAAAATAAGAAGTCAATTTATAGTTAGGTAACATGTAAGACTGGTACAAACATCAAATTCTATATTATTTTAAATTTTACAATAAAATTGGCGTGTATATTACTTGACTGCTTCCCTTATAAAGTTATTCAATGCTCTGTTATTTCTTAATCAGATTTTATTTTATGAGACTTATTCAAATTTCGTGTGTTTTTAATCGTTTGAAAATCCAAGTTATCTGATCACAGACAATAATATTCATGAAATCTAGGTATTTTACTATCAGGCATTGTAACTAAATAATAATCGCTGCCTTATTTTCTTCTGCGCTATTTAACTATTTTTAATTTTTGTAATGTTTCATCTACATAATGATTTAAAGATAAATGACATTAACCTTCCTGTTCTCATTACAATCATGAAGTTACATATTTTAAATTACGAAGTGAAATATTACCATGGAATAAAGAAATTGTAGATTTTACGACGATGAGATTAAATTTGATCCTGCTGTATTTAAGGATTATTACTTGATGAGATTTTTTTCCGTTAATAAACAGATACTTTTACGCGATAATAGCGGATATTAAAAATTCATTATGTCTTCTCGGAAATAAATTAGGATAATTCTCGTATGCTAAGAAAATTTATTACGATGACCATTACATAAACTGCATTATATTGCTCGTTTTGTCTGCAGATTTCACGCACGAGATAACGTTGATTCACTTTGGCAAATCGTACGACGGAGTATATTCCGTTCACGCTTTCTAGAGAAAGTTGTCATGCAAATGAATATTTCACTAGAAATGAAACATTTCATACATTGAAACAGAGTTTCTATTATTACATGACTTGTCTACAAATTGATCCACCGATACGAGATTTCGCTGACACTTTACAAGTTTTCAAACGATATGTAACTTATCATGATCGAGGCTTTTTCGTTTCAATGTTTCTCTTTAATTTTATAATTTACATACTCCAAGTACAGACTGCTATTTTTTTACCCAACTGTAAACAAAAGGAAATAAAAAAATGTTGTATAAAAATTGGCTTCAAATGTTTGGTTTCAAAAATATAGTAATAACTATTGAATTAACAAGATTGTTGAAATTACTATTTTTTTATAAAAGAATTTTCACCAGAATCAAAATTCAAGAATTCCAGTGGCATCTATTAAGCTAAATTTTATGTATAGGAATTTTAAAAAATTATTTATTTAACTACATGATTTAAAATATAATTAAATAATATGAAAATTCTACAGAAAATAAGTAATTGTAACAACAGAATTAATAATACAGTTTAATTTACCATGATATTTGTCCCTTGTCAAAAATTTTCTGTACATTCACTTCCATTTTATTAAAAACAAAACGTAAGAATTCCAGCGTAAGTTCCACTTTATATCTGTTAAAAGTAAGATTTTATATAATAATATTGTTATACTGTACATTACACAAATTATCTGTGTAACTACCTACTTCTCAACCACAAGTTGAGAACAACTGACACAATCCATAGAGTACGGATCGCAAAGATTACATGATTTATATGTATATACTTTACAGACTACGATACATCTTAAATGCATAAGCATCCGCAGTCTATTTATTAGTGTTAAAACCTAATGAAATTGAATGAAACTTCTATTTGGTAAATAGCCATAACCAGCTGCATGATGTACGAACTATTCTATAGATTTTCTTCGAACGGACGAACGTGCGTAGACGTTATATTCGATTTAATGGAAATCCGAGAAACTATTCAAATGGCACACAATGAGAAATCCACGCTCGCGTATGTTCTGTCCGTGGTGGACCGTCACGTAATGGCGATTACGCGACAACCGGAAATCAAGAGGATAACGTAACGACCAATGTGACACGAAACCCACTAGATTGCATAGGACATAATAATCGTCTTCGTTTCTTACTAACAGTTTATTCTTTGCTAAAATAGATAATAATTGTTGGACAGCTTTGAATAATGTATTAATGATAAACATTTATTCTTTTTGTTGCAGGTGAGTAAATGTCTTGGCTTTACATCTTTTTTCAATGAAATGTCATCGCGTTGAGTAAGTATTCAATTGCCAATTTTGATATATGTATTATAAGAAGATTTATTTAATTACGGGAAATATATACTCGAAATCGATTGAAAATACTCTTGATGAAAAGTCATTTTTTATTAAATCATTTAACTGTTATAGAATTTTCTTTCACAGTGTGGTTAACAGCATACAATTTTAAGAACTTTTAATAAAATATTGTAAATTATCACAGTATTTTTGGTCAACAGTATGGTTTTAGTTATTTCTTTATATAAACATAATTCATTTTTAGAGTTAGTTTTAGGAATAGTAAAACGAACCGATTGCTATAGAAAAATGTGTTTACATAATTATATAATACTGAATTTTTAACAAATTGTACATACAAGTTACTTTGTAACAAAATGAAATTCATTTTATTACAGTTTGATTTAAAAAATGACATACTTTTGACTATTAAATGAATTAACTTTAAGGTTAGATTAGTGTATCGTTGTTACTTAAATCTTCTAAATGTTATGATTCATAATTAACAGCGCAGTACACACTATCATGAATTTTTTTTCATTATTGTATACATATGTATAAGATGTCCATTTCAAAAACTATTATAAATCCCATTTTAAAAATATTCTAGCTACAAATACCTTTGAAGATATTTTGATGATTTATTTTCGCAGAAAATTTGGACCGTAAAGATCTTAAGTGATTTCATTTCAATAAACAAGTTTAAAAATTGGAATACTAATAAATTTGATACTTGAGACTGTCTTGATAAAAAATTGTTATTGTAGAGCACATCGTTTTTAATGTATTATAATATTGTAAGATAAGTAAAACACATCAACAATATAAAATTAGTATCAAACAATTGTTTTGCCTGTTAATTATTGGATACAAATTATTGGAGGAAAAGATACTTGCGGTTCATAATGCATTGTTCTACTTATAATTTATTGACACCGGTTAAAATAAAATATTCTTCTCACAAAACCAAATCACCACTTCAAGTTTTTAGAAATTCGAGTTTTGAAATTTTACAAAGCTTCGAATTTGTGTTTCAAGAATCTAAAGATTCGGTTCGAACTCATCCCTACTTTATACAAAGTGCATTCACAATACAACCACCCCTTGCGCTCGAAAAGTGACTCACACTCACCATTCTGTTAAACACAACAATTAATAACAAGTAGTTTTTAATTAAATATGTGGTGCAGTGTACATGATGTGTAAGCATAGTAAAACAGCCAATAATAGTCATAAATGATAGGGAGTTTCAAAAGAATTTATCAAATTTTTCAACTAAAATGTTTTAGAGTTTCTATCTCTCAACAGTAAAAATATCTTCGAGTACAAAAGGTATAATAAATATTTTTTGGACAACAAATTACGAAACATCCAAAGATCTTCGCAGGCAAAGTCGTGAAAAAAAATTACAAATATTCCATCAAGGACGAAAGGAAGGTAGCTAGAAGATTGCGAAGTAGGTCGCGTGTTGATCGTGCAAGTTTCGGTTTCTCATGTTTGACAGCTGTTCTTATTCCCTCGGTGTACGTGGGCATCAACTTGTTGACCGGGCCCCCCTGTTGAAAGGAATGTCGTTCGTGAACGAGCGTGGGCCCACGAAATATATCGTGGTATACTTTTGCGTGTGCCCACGCTCTCGCGGCCACGGGAGCCTTTAATGTTAAACACGTTGCGAAATCTTGATCGTTTGTGCAATCCGCTTGATCCTCGTTTCCCGAAACAAGCACCGGACGAGACCGATTGCGAAAACTCTTCAAATGCCAACCCGTTTCGTGTCAGCCTTGATCTCGTGTGAAAAGAAAGCGTTCACGATCTCCCGCCATTTGCTTTCGATTTTGCCCTTCGCGTGCGGACCAGGGGGGTTCGTGTTTGGATGATGTATAAGTATTTCCTAGAGTCTCCCAACTTTTCCCGAATAAACGGAGACAGGTGAGTGGCAGTATCCCCTTTCTATATATCGCCACTTTTACTATGGAATGTCAAGGTATGAGTTATTTTCGTATTTGATTCAGATTTCAAAGATTTAGGATCTATTTTGATAAATATGTTTCATATGTATGCATAAATGTCTCGATAAAAGTAAAGACTTTGCATTATACTAAAATGAGTTCAACTTTTATGATTTATGTAATTAAATCAATAAAATTAAAAAGCATACTAAGTAACGTCATTTTATTTTACTGACGCAAGTAATTTAATAATGAGAATATGTCACAACAGGCTGACGTTTAAATAATTTCAGTTGACGTTAAAGTGACTACAAATCTTAACATTGGTTAGAGTTCTCACATCGACAGCTTTTCTTCGTAAAAAAAATGTTATACACATCTTTTAATGCTTCATGCTTTTTCAATTGACATAATCGATTTTCTTATGGAAGCAAAGTTAAAAAAATTGTTTATAAAAAAAACATAATTTTATTATTAACTCTTTACATTTTATTAAGGTGACTTTTAAAGGTATTACTTTGTAAACATTTAAGAAAACTTTTTCTGAAGGTTTACTCATAAAAAAAATGTTCAAAGTCAAAATCAAACTTTATTTCACTTTAAAATGTGGAAATCTTTGAGCTTCAAGAAAGTACACTAGTTAAAAAAATTAAGGGAACAGAAAAATTCCTTAAATTTTTAGGTCATTTTCATATTGCTCTGGCTCCGCTGAAATTCATCACAGAAGACATCCAGAATAGTCATTTTGAAGCTTCAGGTCTCTCAGTCAGTTTTCGACCCTTTATCTCAAAAATTTTTTGAGCTCATTATCATTAACAAAATATGTAAAAAAATCGCGATGAAAAAATTTTAGAATTTTTTTCTTTTTTTTAAGGTTTGTAAAAACATGGAAAAATTTAAATAAAATCTGCATTTACGAAATTTACGTGCGCTGGAAAATGCGCTTCTTCGAATTTGGAACCAAATTACCCAAGCCATAATACGGCAATGCATTAATATGCGTGAACGTTTGCAAGATGTAATTAACAACCGTGGTGGTAATACTCGATATTAAATTTACAAGTCCTCGAATTTTTATTGAAAAAACAAAATTACACTCACCCGCGCAGACATTGCGGCAGGCGCACATACCTGCGCGCTCCCACGTTCATATACCTGCATATACACGGCACACATACGCACGAACTCACACACACAAGAGGAAGCGTAAATCCGACCTTCTCAGACAAAGCATTCTTTAAAAATTTAACAATGATACCAGTAAATGTAGAGACACAAACTTTTTTAGCCAACAAACGTATTAGTCGCGGATCGGAGTAGTAATGACGTTTCCTTAACTCTTTTCGTTCAAATTTCAAAGTTTGATCCATCGGTTCATAGGGAACAAAGAATTAGAGCCATTTGAAACTTTGCATACATTTGCATACATACAGCAGTCTAGAAGTGGCATTAATCAAAAAAATTTTTCCATGTCTTTACAAACCTTAAAAAAAAGAAAAAAAATTCTAAAATTTTTTCATCGCGATTTTTTGCATATTTTGTTAATGATAATGGGCTCAAAAAGTTTTTGAGATAAAGGGTCGAAAACTAGACCTGAAGCTTCAAAATGACTATTCTAGATGTCTTCTGTGATGAATTTCTGCGGAGCCAGAGCAATTTGAAAATGACCTAAAAATTTAAGGAATTTTTCTGTTCCCTTACTTTTTGGCTAGTGTATTTAATTCTATTTAAGAATAGTAAGGAAGTTTCTTCGCCTGCATAACGATTGCCTTAAAATAATTTTAATTTTAGCAAACGATGTTTAGTACTTTACGAGGATCACCTTATTAAAAGTGGACATGGGAATGAATTTAAACAACTAGTAATTTATATCGATAGCTTAATCTGGAATAAATAAGGGTTATTATTTACCTAGAAAAAGTAAATTCGTACAATTTCATTTAATGCCCACAACGTTAAAAAACAAAATACCATAACGCAAATTGACTGAAAAGAAATGACAGATTAAATGTTGCGTTAACGTACTATTCCTTAATAGGATCCGTTAAATTGCATAACAATTGCATGTTACTCACTTCATTATATACCTAAAAAGGTAGAAAAAGGCAACTTTAAGCTTGTTTTATTCTGAAATGAACACGTTTCAACATCTGTTTCTGCCTGACCCATAATTACTTCTAAGATGCCATACTTCTAATGATTCTTCGAACTGGCACAATGACACAGACCAGTTACATAATTGAATTATTTTGTTTCCAAATAAAGCAGATATCAAACATCGGTTCTTAGAAAGGTCGATTGACTTGGTTCTGTTAAATGATAAGGTAGCTTGTCAAGGTTTGTAAAGTATACATGATGGAATATAAGTTTACGTTTTTAAAAAATCGGCAATTAGTTATCATTTCTTGGTGACGTTAATTAATATCATTTTTGTGATTGTTCCATATGTATAATAATGACTGTAAATATTCTTAACTACAATATAAAATACATCCATCTTCGTCGTTAATATACGACTGAAATATGTCGGTTGAATCATTGAATTTTTACGTGTTACTCTCTCGTATTGAAATAAGTCTGTTTTATACTATATACATATATATTAACAATAATTATATAAAAACAATTCTACTTTTTCTTAAATTCGTCATAATATCAACATAACCTAAAATTTTATAATAAGCTTTCAATGTTGTTATATTAAAAAGATATAAAATTTCCATGGAATGCCAAAGGAAAAGAAGAAAAAATGACACACCAAAAGATGTTTGCACAGTAGTAAGAACCTTTGAAACATGTACTTCTACGTAGATTCTAATTATTTCATCCGAAAGCAGAAATTTTACTCTTTATCTAAACTGCTTCCTTAATCGTTCAACCACAGGGACATTTACCTTAGTCGTTTTAAATAAGAAATTACTCTTTCCGGGGAAAAAATGTTTTCACAAATTATCCGTGCTCTCGGAACGAGTGCCATAAATACTCATCGAGCGTCCGAACACAAAGACTACATCTCGCGTAGAATTTTCTCTTTTTCCTCTTTTGAAACGTTCAGCAGTATAGTCACGAGTATACGATACGTAAGGATTATCGCGAAGTTAAGCATTAACGAGGCATGGCCGACATAAATTCACATCTGGGTTAAGAGCCACCTCTGACCGCGGCGCCTAGCCACAGGACCCTCGGACAATTAGGGATCGTTAGACGATGTTCGTGTGCTCGTCATTCATGGTTCACAGCGATTACCAGGGCAAATTGCGTAACCTATTGATTATGCAACGATCGATCATTATTATTGCGCCCCGAGCCGACCATTATGGTGTGCTGTATCCTACTTACGCCGCAGCCAGTTTTCCCGCATGCGTCGTTAGTAGCTCTCGGATTTCGCGATTTTCTTTATCGCTCGAAATTACACTGTTCCTTGCTTTATGTGACGCATGGATTATCGTTGAGTCTTGAACGAACGCTGGAAAATTAATCAATTAACGTTTGATGTAGCATCGCATTGATAATCTTCGAGACTGAGGTTGCATCGGATAGAAACAAACAAAATAAATCTTCGAATCAGATTTTCCCACATTACAACTGCAATCACAACCTCCAGATTTTTTCCTACAAAATTATTCCTTAAAATTTCATAAGTTATAATTTTCAATTCAATCTATCTATCTTTTGTAAAACATTTTGTACTAAAATTTGTAACATCTCACAACTTATTGATTTTTCTGTAATTTTAAATATAGTTCCATTAAAAAGAGAACTATTACTATGCAATCTCTGAAAATATAATTTATTTCCAAGAATAACTTCTCTAAGATATTTCTTGCTCTATTTTTACAAATAATAAGATAATTGACGATTGTTGGATAAACGTTAATGTCACCATATAATATTGTTTATGTACGAATTGTCTTCATTTATCTGAATATTTTCAGCCATAACCAATTAACATACAATTAACGAACTCACATAAAACGGAGATTTTATAACGATTTTAGTGTTTCGCAATATCATGATTGCATTTCGAATTCTTTGCACGCTCCAATGTCATAATTCGAGGTTTCAAAGAGATCCCAAAAGGCAAGTTTGCCGATCGATTGGAGTACAACCTCGACCCATTTTAAAATTGCGATTAAAAGTATCCAACATCACCAAAACAGGAAACAAAGAACTGAACGTGTCCATTTTGGGTGAATTGAAAATAAAAGTCGTGTTCGTTCCAGCTTGGATCTGTTGACAGGTGAGCAGCCTCGCTTCAAGGCAAACCATTGCGAGTGAGAGTGAATTTGAAAGCGACAGCGAATGCTTGGCTTGCATTTTATCGTGGCCACGTCAATAAATGATGTCGTTAAAGTAGAAGGAGTTCGAAGATCATGATCCAGGAAGTTCATGTTCCAATAAACGTTCATTTTTCTTGAATCGATATGAACAAAATGTGTAAAATGCAAGGTTCACCGAGAGAAACAGTCAGTGAAATTTGCATAGCTGCAAGTAGCTTTTAGCTTAAATTTTCGAGAATTTGGAAAAATAAACAAATAAAATATGAGGGGAAGTCAAAAAGTGAAGGGATTTAATTGGTTGTAGATGCAACCGAAAAACTTTTTTCTGACGGAATCAAAAAACATTTGAAATGTTGGGAAAATTGCATTGAAGTCCAGGGAGGTTATGTTGAAAAGTAAGGTATGTTTCACATTTTTATTATTAGAATAAATGCCCCTTTTTTCAAATGTCCATTTGCTTTCTGACTTTCCTTCGTATATTAAATAGATTATGAAGACATCTGATTTTCTTTATAATTACTTGCTTCAGTCAGCAAAATTTTTGGTCTAAAGTAACATTTATTTAAAGTTTCGGATAATTTTTGAAAAGTAAATAAATTCTATTTAATGCCATTATATTAAATGGATTGCAAAGATCCGATTACCTTTGAGGTAAAATACTACTGTCAGTAAAATTTTCATAATTCCAAGTAGCATAAGTGTGAAGTTTTATATAATTTGTGAAAGGTAAATAAATTTTATTATTTGTCGTAATACTAATAATAAGTAAATAACGGCGATGTATAATTAACCTTAAGATAATATATATTTATTTCAAACATTGATTGGAAAAATATACACATTGAAAAAAAATGATATATAAAAGTAATTAAGTTAAAACTACTTTTAAAAATTATAAGATTAGTTTCACAAATTTTCCAAATTAAAAACTTTGTAAAGGTTTGCTTGAAATCTGTATTGAATTTTATTGTGATAAAAAGTTAATGTGTATATTAATTTATGTTATGTTGTTTCTTTATTTATCTTTCAACATCATTTTCAATTTTAAGGCAAATTTAGTGTAGTTATAATGAGTTATTTAGAGTATACAGCTGAAATCTTTTATTCCATCCTTATAAACTTTACTAACAACGCGTATTTCCACCATTGTTACAAGTCACTTTAAGAATTCAACGAGTGAAATCGAAATGTGAATTCAATATCCCATTATCTCAATCGATAAGAATCAAAAGCTTAATTGATATAAATAAAAAATATGCAAAATTTATAGTGGAACTATAGTGCGTACATTTTAATTAATAAATAAGATACTCTACGAACACAAAGTAATTAAAAACTTGAAGCTACAAAATACCCTAACAAAACCTTTACCGCAAATTCAGGTAACTTTGACCACATTAAGCAAATAAAGCATCTGTTATGTATTTATAAACATTTACATTATTCACGTTATTACATAGGTATTTGTATAATGTATATTACAAAAGCATATATTGCTTTGCAAATTGTTAAAATGTAAGGAGGTAAATGTCATATACTGTTGAAAAATTCTAATGAGGTAATTTAGTAATTTGCAGAGAATCAGGATTAACCTTTTGCCCCAAAGGTATTTTTACTGTTGACATATAGCAAGTCTAAAACTTTCTAGTTAAAAAGTTTGATGAATTCTTCTGACATTCTATAGTATTATTTCTCTGTTTCACTATAATTATCGTCACACATAGATAACTATATTTATTATTATATAACTACAGACATATGTAAATATAAAATATTTTACTTAATTATTATTTATAAATATTGTTATATTGTTATATAAGATATACATAATACTACATATATAAATTAAATTATTTTATAAAAAAATATAAATTATTTAATGATACCCATCATATATTAGTTCATTTATTATTTGGTAATTAATTCAACATTATTGTGTTTAATTGACTTAGTATATTATATATTATTATTTGCATAAAAATAATTGTCGAATCAAATTTTATTAAGAAAACAAATTGCATCAATTTTTAAATTAAAATTTTATGGAACTTTTGAAATTGTTCAAAATACGTATTTTATTTTTTAATAGGATTTTTAGAAGCGTCAATTTTATTTACAAAAGTATCGTCAATGTATTAATATTTTTTATTATGTCAACATGTTAACATATTAACAAATATATCCACATATAGATTAACTACATATTTAGTCTAAAAACACTTATTGCAAATTTTTGCATTAAACCGAATGATGAATGTAAATCACCATTCGACTTGAAAAAGTTCAAAATGATCATTTTCTATTTTTGGATTGACATGACGCTAACCTAGTCAAAGTTACCGTAACTTACGGTACTTGAATTTTCACCTATTTTCATTTTAGTATTATGTTAAGCTCCGTCACGACTTTTCACCCACCCAGAATAATTTCATTTGCAGCGCGAATCATAAAACATACAGCTTAAACATTTTCTTTATCCGTTTCATTGACTAGGTATCATCTGCCTCCGCATCAAGTGCGTGTGTACATGTGTGTGTATATACCTGTGGTGTGAATGGAGCCCTAACTGTACCTGATTCTCGACCTACGACTACTTGATATACGATCTTTTTTCCTCGCACGCTCGATGTGTGTGCTCGGCGCCCAAGACCCTTGAGGCAGGTCAAGACAGGTAACAACGAGGAAGGTGTAAAATTCAATACCAATTACATTGAAAATGCACTATAACGTGCTTAAACTGTAACATTAATATTGATAAACTCGCACAGGAGATGATTTACAGATTAGGTTGAAGGATATCTTTCTAACATTATGCACAGTAATTTGCAACTGTTGGATTGTTTAGAAGATTTATTGAAGTAAACAACTCTGCACGAGTAATATTTATTATTTATTAAATAGAAATTAACAAGAAACAAGTAATACTGCATACGGTTATTAGAAATTTGTAACTTTAATTATATAATTGCAGTATAATTTACTAGCGACTACGTAACGTGATCGTACCGAGAATAAGAACAAGTTTTTTTATTTTACATCTTGCACAATCTGTTCCATCTTGTGATTAGTAGTGACGTGAGCCTCTGACGCAATATTTGGAACTATTATTTTGTATATTTAACGAAAACAAGACTCCTTTTGATTACTTCCATTTTTATTATAGGTTAAGTTAGGTACTCATCTTTCGGCGCGATATTTAAAATTTGGAATTATTATTAAGAAAAAAATGAAATTTTTTAAAACTACACAAATAATAAATTGTACTATTTCGTTAATATGTATATTTAAATTCAAATAACACATAAGAATAAAGTATAATCTTTTATTTATTTAATTATTATTATTAATTATTGTTAGAAAGGATCAGGTAATAATCAAAAGGCAGTAAGGAATTTATTTGTTACTTTTATTTCAGAACATAGGTATCTGAGGTTTTAAAAAGATTAATTTGCACGATAGAAATCTCACCGCATTCCTTCTTCACTTCTTGTTTATAGAGATATGTCAAAGACAAGGTGTACAACAAAAATTCTGTATCTATTAATGGTCTAAGTAAAGGAATTGGAAGAGAATGTAGCTAAATTCCAGTGCAAATGATTCGTAACGTTTTCAATTCCATCTGTCCGTATTATCAATAGTCTGAAGTCGAATGGTCATCCATTCAAACACCGGCAATAACCTAACAGATTCCATATTTCTCTTTTTTAGTTTAAGTTACAAAATGTTATATCTAATAAACCTAGTTTAAAATCATTTACAGTGCGTATACATTTCCAATATGCACTATGTACTCCTTTCATAGTCAACAAGTGTCTCAACGACTAATAACAGTATCTATTAGCAGCAATATAACGAAAGTCAATTGTAAAACATACAGGGTGTCTCAGTTTTCTTTCACAAAACTTTTCCAGCACATTCTAGGAGCAAAGTAAAGCATGCAATGTAGAAACATGGACTTTTTAATACTTCATTATAATTAAAATACGAAATAAACCAATTTTGTGCACGAAACATTTCGTAACGTTGTATTTCGAAACTAACTGAAAATTATTTCTGCTCTGCATATTTTTAAATACCTATATGTACTTAAGTACAAAAATTATTTTTGCGAAGTAGAAAATCGTGATTATTTGTATGGCGTTATTTTTCAAAACTAACGGAAAATTATTTCCACTCTATATACTTGTAAATACATATATTGTATATAAAGGAATTATACTCGCGGAAGGAAAAATCATAATTAAAAAATTATGTCCATTC
The DNA here is from genome assembly GCF_050947335.1 of Megachile rotundata. Lineage (NCBI taxonomy): Eukaryota > Metazoa > Arthropoda > Insecta > Hymenoptera > Megachilidae > Megachile > Megachile rotundata. The sequence continues at coordinate 2,472,683 of NC_134986.1, forward strand.
TATATACTTGTATAGAAAAATCCTTGCGAAACAGGAAATCGTATAACGTTATTTTTCGAAGCTAACCTAAAAATTATTTCCTTTCCATATAAAAAATAAAATAAAAATTACTATTAGAAGGAAAAATTATAGAGATCTTAACTTTGTTCTCGGTCCATATAAAAATTTTTCATTTAATAATTGTATCACTCGTTCAGCGATGAAGTGAAACCCACACGGTATGAAGCACCCTGTATTGCATGTGGATATGCGTGCAGACATCGGTGGCCGCCGATTGCTAACTTGTTATTAATCTTAATTGCCATCTAGAAGTTGCCAATTAACAACGCCTGTCATTTGTTTTTCTTCGGTAAGCACTATCTTGGCAGGGAGTCTTTGCGGTGCACTCACCACTCGCCGCTTATGCGCCCTATCAAACAGCCTCCCCCATAATATTTATCCCACCAGTATACGTACTCTTCTTCTCTACCCTCTCCTCTTCAGCACTTCTTTCTTCTCCCTTCGTTTATCTACGTTTCGTTCTATTAACTTGCGGTATTTTGCAATTATCAGCGCCTATGGAAAATATAATTATTCGACATTCTCTGTGCAAGGTGATCAACACAAGGAAGGATACGTTATCGGTGTTCTGGTAGTACTCAAGCTTAATAGTGGTCCATTACTGATGCAAAGGAAGAAGTTTGTCGAAGATAAGAGGAAAACGTATTTTCTTCGATATCTAAAGCCACGAATCCTTCAGTAAGAAATGAGAAGGGTATTGGGCTTTAAATACCACATGGTAGATTTTAATATATGAAAAATTTGGGCAGAATTTGGTAATGTAAATATAAAATAGCATTTGTTTTTAGGGTACATGCATCGTTTGTGGTTAGCTTAGGAATTTTTATTATTTTACACGTGTTTATTTGTAAAATTATACATGGAATAGGTAAACTGTACGTTTTAATTAATTTTGTAGAAACGCCAAGCTTAAAACTTACCCTATTATTATTTACAAGGATGGTTTAATAATTATTATAAGTAAAAGTAATAAATTCATTTTGTACGGTTTGTGTCTATCTATGCAATAGTTCTGGTCTATAATAATATAATTAAAATCCAAAATATTGTTCAACTATGAGTATACATATATTTTGACTCTGCTATAAGTATATGTATATTGTTCAGTTATGTGTGAATAATTGATACAAGAATGCTTAACACGTTGATAGCCACGTCACCCATATATGAGTGACATTTCAGTTTCTATAATGACATAAGTCATATTTCAAAAATGTGTATTATTAAAAATTTGTTCACTTTCAAAAAATCTCATTACATTAAATTAAAATGCTATTGGATGCAATTTTCAATTGCCTCAATGTGGCAGTCAATGTGTTAAAGTGACCACAAATCGTACAACACTAGATTGTCAAACAATTGAATAGTACTCTTGCACCTGTGCCATTTCTCATTTTTTGTGAAACATGCATACAGTAAGAAATTTTTATCTCTGAACTTATTATTATAGATAGGAAGTCATTACTCTAGCGAAAATAATTCTTCTGCGATCATTAATAATCCGCTATATGTAATTCATGAACGATCGCAGAAACGAAACAGATGCAATCATGATCACTCTGATGGTGACGTTGACATTTATTTAACTATCAGTGAGCATTTATGCACATGTAAGGTTTGTCGGTCGGAAATCGTTGAGAATCTAGCGAAACAAACTATCAGGAAACTGGTATAAGAGCAAATCGATAAGTCGAAGACAGATTTCCTGCGTGGAGTGTTACACGCATGGAATCCCGACTCTGCTTTTTCCGTCGCGTCGTTCCAGAGCAGTTGACGTTGCTGTATAAAGTACTGCTGATAGGTATTGATAGTATAAATTAACTTAATTAATAACATAAAACGTAACATAGAAACGTCTCCGGATGAACTACGAGTGAAACGAGATTCTTGTTATATTAGCTATCTACAAATTATGAAATATATACAGGCTCTTAACTCACAGAATTGCAGCACGAAGGCAGCGTTCCCTTATATTTTCATTACACTATGCTTTTTCCTTAGTAAACGATTTTCTTTATTCTAAACAAACCATAAGCTATTTATCAGCACTATTTAATTTTATGCAACGATTTCATGTAATAATATAAACCGATGAATAGCGCAGTGTTTTTACGTTTGAATTTACCGCTTCTTTTAAACAATATGGCAGAAGCGCACGGTACATGCGTAAATGAATAACTCAAATTTTTAAACGGAATTCACGATCTATTTTGAAAAGAAGTAGTCAATTTTGCACTTAATTTTGCGTTATAATTAACCAATTGTTAAACCAGCTTTTTAATAATTCATTAATTCCATCTTCGTAGAACACTATATTTCTACTGCACATAATTGCAAAAGAGCGGACAAATTTTTTTTAAATATTACAAGGAAACTGTATTATTCATTTGCACACTTAATATGCTGTATATCTATGTATCACTCAAAAACCTCTGAAAACTAAATTATATTAATATTTCAACATTAAAGTGTATAAGAAATAGATCTTCGGAAGATGAAAATCATAGTCCATTTATGAATCAAAATTAACGTTCAAATTTTAACAATTATTATTTCTTGAGAGACATTGTTCTATCGTGAACAGGTCCATGATTGTTCAGACTTGATATCATAATTTAGCTGTTTTTTCTTGTCAATCGAGCAAGAATGGAAACAAATTTCTGTATTGAAATTATTTCGCCAAACGAACCGTAACATTGTCGTGATTAATAGTGTTTCAAATCATTAACGTTTCTTAACAGTCAAATATACCGCGGGAAAAAAGTGATTTGAATGGTACCACCGGTACGAAAGATTTAATCCATTCGACCTCGTTTCGCTGAATATTTTTCGAAAGAACACGTTTCCTTTATGGCTGACTATGACATAACGTTTCGTGTTCAGTCCACGAGAATGCAGTTTTTATCACAACATAACCGTCACGTCGAACGAAACAGGATGTAGAATTTAGTTGCTCGATTTTGTTACACGAAATAGACTTAAACTCTTACAATTCCAAACTTTTTATATGGTTAATGTAATCAGGCAACAGAATTCACGTAAATCGTTGGCAGGGCAAAAGTATACAAAATATCGAAATACCTAGATTTCTCTTTTAATAAAAAATTTTAACTTTGCCATTGCATATTAATATTGATATTGTAAGAAAATTATTCATTTAAATCGTATTGGGACTGATGATTTTTTTAAGTTTTTCCTAGAAAAATAGTGATATACGGCAGAAGATTTATCTAGAGAGAATGTTAATATAGTAGAGGAAATTTACATAGAGAAAATGGCAATATAGTTTTCTACAAGATTACAAATAGAAAATATATATGTATTAACCACATAAAACAGGATAAAACAGGAGATAGCGATTATATAAATAAATAAAACCGTGTCCTAAAATAATTCAACGTAAAGTCTAGATGTGTTAAAACATTGAATGTTTGTTATATTGTTATTCTGCAATAATATAGATTATACAGTTAAACGATAATTAAAATACAAATTCTATTTGATCTCTTTGTACTCAAACATGCAATACGTTCAGCAGTTAATATTCGAAAGCGACACCATGTACAGACTTCATGTGTTCACGTTTTTACTCGAAACTTCAAAGTCTATCAAATAAATGGAGTGCCGTTTGTACAAGAAGGCGAAACAGCCCGAGGTGGTCACTGAGCCGAGATTAAGAACGTCACGGTTGGCCAAACTGCACTATCGACGAACGATCGTGAAAGCCGTTAATCGATAATACCAGCGAAATGAGGGATTTGCTCGAGTGAAATTTAAGGTCCCAACATGAAAGTCGAAGCACAGGCGTGCAATCGTGCACATGGTAACCGGTCTATACCGATCGAGCAAGGCCGTTTTGCGATCGCTCGTGCACGTCGACCGCGTGCCCGCTCGTGCACACTTTTACCGATGGAAATTTAGTGTAAGTTACGTATCAACGGTCCAAAATGAATTCCCCTGGTAAAATCAAAAGTCCTGGCGGTCTGGTGACCGTAACCATCTTGATTTTACATGTAATAATGGTATTTTAGGTCATTTATACACACTTGTGCACATTCATTTGACAAATGAACTGATTAACACGTTGACTGCCACGCGTGTTTACAACAAAATCCCCGTCAAGCCACCCGTGCCACTGTAAGATGCGTGTCATATATTTGTCTAAATATGTTCGGAAATCCTTTGGAAGAAGTCACCCGAATACAGGTGACGTGGCCCGATGAGAACTCTTGCTGTCACCCGAATATGGGTGACGTGGCCCGATGAGAACTTTTGCTGTCACCCGAATACGGGTGACACGGCAGTCAACGTGTTAAAAGTAGTCTTGCGTCAAATATATCAGCCCCTCATATGTTCAACGATATGGTAGGAATTAATAATTATTCTTTACATACTAATTCATAGTGTGCAAACAAATTGTGTAGCAGAGAATTGACATATTAATGCATAAATCGTTTTATAAATGTATCAACTTTGTATATTTTCTTCATGTTTCATTTTACATTTGTAAGATTCGTTTATGAAGGTTTTCAAGCGAAATGCGTCGTGAGAAAAAAGAAAAAGACATGATCAATGCTTTCCACATTAAAACAAAGTATAAGTATAAATAAATAGTATTACTTAGATAATAAATATAGATATTTATAAAATAACATACAGTTAAATAATGGAAGATCCATCAATGATATACATAACACTGATATACAAAAAGACACTTCAAGTTCCTTGGAATTAGGCTCTCCTTGTATTACCGATTGAGCGAGCACCCGTTCCCATATTACAGGAGTCCATTACAGTCAGTTGCGAAGAAGGTACAAACATTATCACACACCATTTAACATTCTGTTCACGCACCAGCAGTTATACAAACCACCTAATCGTTGAAAGCATCCGTAGTTCTCAATATCGAAGCTGAACAGGAAGTTAGAGCGTGCAAAGGACGGAAGAAAGGAGGAATGAAACGAGTGTCTGGGTAAAGGAAAGGCGTGGATCGTTACGGAGAACGTGGTTGTTGCCGTAGGCCTCGTAATTATAAATGCAGAAAAAATGGGTAGCTGTAAAGGCCCGATTACCGCGGTGCAAGAGAGAACGCAGATTCTAATTGACCACCTGCGATTGCACGGTGCCAGAACGCACGTCTTCATTCTGCGGAGTCTTTCGTTTGCCTTCTTGTACACGAGTGTTCAAGCAAAACGCGAGCCGAGCGTACACACGCGTAAAAGATCACGGGCAACGGGGGGAGCCCAGTGTGCGAACGATGACGAGGACGAAGAAGAAAAGCCGCGGGGAGAGATGATCGCGGATCGGGCTTCAGATTCTGCGGATACCACACGTCATTTAACACTCTAAGGACTCTAAAGGCTGATCTATCCGCCGATAAATTCAACCCGCGGCACTCTGTTATGTGTCTTGGAGAAGATGTCAGCGAACGATCCGATCGCTGGGCCTAATCGCTCGATCGAAACGCTGCCACGGAGGAAATGAATGACCTTGAAATTTCAAGAGTACCGCAGTAACGTTTCCTATGGAATGATTACTTAAATTGCGTGAACTTGGAGATGCTGCGAGCCTTAGGGTAGTCATGTTCATCGTAGCCTCGGAGTTTCTCTACTGTTCATTCTGCTTAAGCAGGATAAGAGGCTCAATTACTGACACTCTAAGAAATGACACTAACATTATTTCGTAGCTTTTGTATTGCTTGACAAAAGCGTAAGTTTCTACTTGTATTTATTGTTATTTAACATCGTTAATTGAAGAAAAAGCTTTAACCACTTGAAAATGTACATTTGTTTTATTGGTTTCAAAGATACACTTTGGAATGCACAGAGAGGAGTGGTATTATTTTTTCAATTCTAAATACCATCAAGAATATAGATTTACAAATAGGGATCGTTCAATCAACCATCAAAGATAAACTGTAGTCAGGAAAAAAGGTCATCCGCAGACGATCCAGTTTTCGAGATTACTTCGACGCATCGTTTCATCAGTATCGTAATTGAGATAATGAATCATCGGATTACTGATATGTATACTATGTATATCGGAAGGATAGCAACGTCAGAAAACTTTTTAACTCTTGCATCGTTATCGATGAATGTTATACATTTAACAGTTTGAATCAACGTCTTGATGAATTGAACGCTCGTATGATAGCATCGTTAGGAAAAGTTTACACATTTACAAAACTTCAAATTCTCAAATTACTCGATATTCAAATTTCTAAATACCCAAATTCCTAATTCCCTAACTTATTAATCTCTTCAATTCCTAATTTCCTAAATTCTGAAATTCTGAAACTAACCAGTTTTTATGAAAAATACTAACGAACAGATTATATTATCATTCCATTATGTTATCATTTATAAATTTAATTTCCAAATCAAATATATACAAAATATTATTAAGATTCAAATATTATTACGTCCATTACACAAGCACATATTCATACACATTTATATGTATATTTGTATATATTTATACATTTACATACATTTGTACACTTATGCATTTTTTAGCCGAAGTTGAAAAACGATTTGTGGTGTAGAATTTCGATCGTGACTCGCTGTATACATAAGTAAATGCAGGTGAATGAGTTTGTACAAACCCTTATTCCCTTAATCAATTTTCTTGGCATTCCCCGCTTTCGAATAAAAGTGGCTCATTCATTGTCGGTGTTCGTTCACCGGTTTACAGGCTGAAAATTACCTGAGCTAAGCGATTTAAATCGGTGGACGTTTAAATCGGATGTTCTAAAGCGGATATCGTGGGTAGATACGTGTAAATTTTCCTGTAACGAGGGCCTGTAAGCAGGATTGAAATTAATCGGCGCGCCATATTCGAATACGTTCCATAGGTTCGCAACGTTAGCGTAATAAAATCATGGAATTCCAAGGAGAGATTACGAGCTCGCGATCGCGAATAATTACGCCGATTAATGGAAACTGATGGGAATCAAACGTATGCATGTATGTCCGAGGTTTTACGTAAGCGGCTGCTACCACGGAAGGTACATACTTTGCAAACTTCCGGTTCTAAGAATCATTCGACCTAGCAGTTTTTGTCCCATTTCTGCGATACCTGGTTCGAGTAAACACCAACTTAAGCTGCATTTTATGCGCTCTATAAAATAAATCGTAACATAACCAACAGAAGGATCGAATTATATGTTGGAACGAAATTATCTTTCTCGCAAGGCTAATTATACTATTAAATATTCCACATAGGTTACGCCAGGGGTACATAATTATTCGCAATTGCAAAATTTATGAAGAAATAACATTATCATCATTAGCTTCTAAGACAGCTGATCAGTTATAAAAATGCTGCATTTTTGGCAATTTATTTCGCAATGATAAAAATACTTCTTTCGAATAAAGTTTTTTAATGGAAACAGAGTGTTTGCATATTATGTATGAATACTCTTTCGTATTTCTTTAACAACAGAGTGTGTTATGACAATAGTTAATTAGTGTCCTCATAGTAGATTTCAAATGAATTTTTCTTTCTGAAAAAATTTAAACAATAAACTGTTATGCAAGTCTAAATTATGTATCTTTCAAATAAGGGTCTTTATTTGATTAAAAAATATTCAAAATTGGCAACATTTTATTGTACACAATATTTTAGATAAAATGTTTTCTTTTTCTTTTCATCTAGTAAGTAGAACGATTTTAACCAGTTTGGAAGAAACAATCCAACTGTTCCGACATCAATAACGTCTTGACCATCTATTTTGGTCCTCCTTGTTATTAATTATATACATTTTGTTGGTGGTTATTCAAATTTTTATGTGAACGTTGTTATAACTACAAAACTAAATTCAACATTACATATATGAACATAAAATATTTATAGTTTCGTTAAATTAATGTATTACAAATATTTTTTTTACTCATATTGTTACCGTACAGATTTATCCATAACACATTACAGTCAAATGTCCAAAAACAACTAAAAATTTAGATAGTATACATTTTACATGTAAAGGAACCTAACTTCAATCTAAATTCATTAGATTTGGATGATAAAATTATGTATCGGATTAGCGTAAATTACATTTGAAATTTAAATGAAAATATATTTTAAATTTATTCGTAATTATTTTCTTGTAATTTTTATTTATTGTTGGTAGTTAGTATTTATTATATTTTTATTCTTATTTATTTTTAGTGTTCAAAGGTATTTATTTTTACTTTATGTGTATTTTCTTGTATTATTTGTACTTTCTGCCACCTGCAAACATGTGCCTGACATTTTCATATCACAGCCTTGAGGATCGCAGCTTTGAACTTTAACCATTACTACACTTGATCTTTAAATATCATTAAAATACTGATAATTTATTAACCGTTAATAACAGCATCTCTACGAAGAACATGTTTAAAAAGAAACAGATATAAAAATGTTATTTCAGTTGCACGAAATCAGCATCATTTATTTTCAAAATCATTGGAACATCTTACTTTTAACCTCAAAGTTTAAGTATAACTTTTAAATATAACGATAATATTTAACTTAAAATTATACCTAAAACATTGTAATCCTAAAAATATAAACGTAACACTTAATCTACAAGTCTTATAAACTTCGATTTCCAACTTACTTTAAAATTTGAATCCAAAAATTCTAATCCTACAATTTATTCTCAATTTTTTATTCAAAAATCATTATTTTTCAATTTTAACCTTAAAATTACAAACCTAAGATTATACGATAAAACAGCGCGTTACGAGTAAATCACTCGAAGCGAGAAAATCGATGAAGTAATCGTGCACAGAACAGTCTGAGCCTGTTAATGATTTCATCTGCTAATGATTTCTTTGTAAAGAATGATTTAAAAGGGACAGAAGCAAGTGGTATCCCGGGGACAATATCTTACAGCACGTGTGCACCAGAAACTACCTCCTGGCGAATTAAATCAATGAAATTATTTAAATTTCCTGGCATGTGCACGTGCGAGACTCTAAAGGTAACGCGGACATCCTTCAGCAGGAAATTAGCTCGCATTGCAAGAAGATAGATTCGAAGCAGCGGCTTGGTACTCTGCACGGGAACTCGAATCCCCAGGAAACTGATCGTTTCCGGTACGATCGCGTTGCTCTGGCTCCATTACCTTCGGTTCCCGCGCCCGTCTCGACTAATAACACGCCAATCGAAAAGAAATTGCTTTCGCGAAAGCAGCAGACGCTCCAGAAGCACACACACACACACACAGACACACGCAACTTTCGTCTGTCTCTAACGAGAGCTACACGCAATTCAGATTAATAACGCCAGTCGGGGGCCCTGTTAAAGCAACCGGAAGTGCATTGCAGGTGAAACGAGCAGCGTGTTCGTAGGCAATTCGCCGCACTTCTCGATTAGATGAACGAGAATTACGCGACTTGTTGTGAAAATACATGTTGATGAGGAATCGGTGGTGCAAAAGGGTGTGAGAACGGATCGAAGAGTGTTCGCTTCTGGTGTTGCCTAGAAAAAAAAACTCCAGGAGAATTGATGGGATTTGCGAACAGTTAACACATTAACTTCAGCAGTGGAACATGCCTACTATTACGCAAAGGTAGTGCAGATTATTGAAAGGTTAGGCAAACTTGACCAGTTCCATAAGAATATCGATTATGGTAAATGTCCCAGTGATCAAATGATTGAGTAAGCAGATAAAATAATTGCATTTTCTTTCGTGTTTAACCAATAAAAACAATACGTTTATTCGAAAGGGTAACATTTTTGTTTTTAAACGAAATAATAAGAATTTATGTTTGTAAATGAAAAAGTGTTAGATTAATTCAAATCAGAAAATGTTGATAAAAATTGACCAATATTCATATGTCCTATCAATTATTACTCTGCCAAAAATGAAATATGTGTTAATTTAATTTTCATTGTTTAATAAAAGAAAGTCATGGTGGTATTTTTAAGATGAAAATATTTCATTTATAATAAATTCATTTAATTAGTTATAATGTGTTCTCTTTATTCACTGGGTGTGCAATTTTTTGCCTTCGACATTTTGAAGAATCTTTGTGACTTTACAATGTAACAAAAATGATAAGTGTACTATAATATTTCAAGTTATGTTAATATGTGTTCGGCCGCGAACCGAGACCTTTGCCGCGACTAAGGGATTTATTGCAGGGTTCAAGTGGTTCGGCGCGTAGACCACCGTGAATAGTTTATACCTCGAAATACGGGTCACCGAGGACCCTTTTGTCTATCAAAACCTGTCCGAACCAGTCTTACCGTAAACATGTGCTTGCCATAAATCAGCTAACAGCTATACCTCTCTTTTTTGAACAGTTTCAACAAACAAAAACATAGAGTTTTCTTAACTGTCACCCTCGGAAAGGCGAGAGTCTTCAGGCGATTTTTTCTACATAAAAAAACACAGTCAGTCGAACGTTGAATCTTGTGCGAATCGGATCGAGAATCAAAAAGTCGGATCGAGAGTGAGAAAGTTCCGCGTAACGTAACATAGCATAACCATTGCAGGGTGGTTCGGAGATCAATCATGACACTATTCGAGCGGGATCCTGCACTCCTCGAATAGGCCATATGTATGGTGGTAGAGATCATAAATTACACACTGTTTGAGTGAGACCCTACACTCATCGAACAGGCCATTTGTAGGGTGGTAAAGATCATGCATCGCAACACTATTCGAGTGGGACCCTACACTCCTCGAATAGATCATTGCGAATAATCTCACGCAACGTGGATTATATCGAATCGAAACAACACTGAGCGAGACCCTGTGCTCCTCAGATCAATTCAAACAACCTTGAGCGAGACCCTGTTCTCCTCAAGTCAATCAAAAATCAAACTTAACAATATGCACAACGTATACATACTCCTTCACACTTTTACCGTACAATTATTAACAAATACGTATTTTGCAAGGGGTTTTTTATGCCGCAAGGCTTTTTCGCCTAATTCGAATCATTCGAGCCAATAAATTATCATGATTTTTCAGGCTCAATTATGTCTAAATAATTTTTATTTACCCTCCTCCTCAATCAATTCATCCATTCCTTTGAAGCATGAAATTTCTCCATGTTGGAAAGATTTCGACAATACACTATGGCAAGTTTAAGTACAAGCAAAGTGCTGTTTTTATACAGTTATTATCCACATTAATGTATGGAATATAGAACAGACTTACTTCAAAACATTAACAGTGTAATAAAGTCACTGAGGCTGATTCCATCCAGCTTTACGATATGTAATTATCATATTATACGATTATGATAATAAGAGCACTTTTATAGTGAATGGTCAAGTTATTACACTCAAACAAAAGTTCCATGTTTGACCACTTTAATTGGTCCACTTTTATTTATTGTAATGTTACAATATAATATATTTTTCTAATATAAAATATTGCACATTTTGTTACAAATATATTATTTTTTCGCAATAATATACGCAATTAAAATAAAAAATGGATACTTAAACATAAATCGACAAGAAAATACAATTATTTAATATTTCATCACTATGCTTTTTTTACAATTTTAAAAACATAAGAATCCAATAAATACAAATATAACATTATTTAAATTTGGTTGGTCACTTCAGGTTTTTGTTGAAGTCGATTTTCATCAACTACTAACAAACGCCCGAAACAATCTTATATCCACATCTATCTTTTATTCCAAAATATATAAAGTATAATACTGATAAACTAATTAAGATTGCTAATTAAAGTAGCGTATTTTTTAGAGAAATATCTTAATTATAATAGTGATTGGCCACCCACTGCAAGTGTCAAATAGTTAGTAAAATCCGACAACATCGTTTCACTGCTCTATTCGTCGCTATCCATCCGTTTCCATCCTTCCCTTTGTCTTATTCTCCAACTCCACCTAACAATCGTGCAATTTACCGGTCGACAAAAGAAAACGGAGCGTAATATCGGCTTAAGTCGAGCATGAGGATAGTTTATTATAGGTGCGGTGACTGGTTCGATATACAGTGTGCTACTTGTAACATATACAGTACCTATCAAAAGCAATTACCCGTGTAGGCTTTTTCTTAGACTTCACTTAATACTTCTTTTCCAAAATGGAACCACGTAAAAAATTATTATTCTTCAGGTTCATTCATTCTTTTTAAAAAATCAAGTCTTATTTGGTTGTTCCATGGTTATTAGGACACTCTGTATGTATAACGCCAAGTGGCATCAGAAGTTTCCAGAATAAGAAAGGGCTGAACTCTACCGTTATTCCCCCTAAGCTTTTCGCACATATTGTGCAGACTATCCTAGTTTTTTACTGCTAAACTTTATCAAGATATTTCATACACAAAAATAAGAAGAAGACGTGATATTAACATAGAGTTTTAAACAGTTTTTCTTGCCATGTCACATGCAGTGTGTCCTAGTCCTATATTTAAAACTTTATCCATATGTTCTATATGTAAAAATAATAAAAAATACTATTTAAACATAAACTCTTAAATGTTTTGTCGGAAGATTTTATGTAATAATAGTATATGATATTTTTCTCTAATACTCTAATATGAACAATTGTCGACGTTCATATTTTTTTTTAATAACACATTCAGAAACTTATGTTCATGTAAACATTTCTTCTTATTTTTATTTATAGAATATGTTAGTAAAGTTGCACGGAAAAACTGGAACATCCTGTATGTAATATCGAACTACAATGTAATCCGTTCGATATCAATTACGAAATAACAATTGTTTTGTGTTTTTATTATAACATTTTAATAAAATGTTTGGTACTTTATGTGACATAACATTCTTTTCTTAATTTTATAGAATCTTATAAAATATGTCAATAAAGTTTGGTGGTAAAAAACTGGGACATCCTGTATATCATTTTAATCGTCTTGATACGCCGACTGGAAACATTACGCTATATTTTGGCACAAATGTGGTTTTCTTGAATGTAACTTGAAATAAACAGATATAAATATACATCTGTACTACATGTTGTATATTATTTTACTCGTTTTTATGTGCTCAATGTGAATATCGTATTTGTTTTTATCGAAACTGAACATACTTATCAAAGACATAAAATATCACCAAAGTAAAAGCAGCAACTAAATACACTTTACCTTCTTGCACTCAGAATATCACTAACATTTGAACTATTATACAAGGTGTGGCCAGACGGGTGGTACAACCGAGCAACAGGTCATATTAAATGTAAAAATAAGTCGAAGAAAAGAATAACATTTTATCGTTTATCGCTTCATTTTCGAAAGAATCAAATTCAATAATTCTACCAATATGCGTGTAGTGTACCACCTTTAGGTTAAAATATGTATTATAAATAAGAAATGTTAATGTTAATGTTAAAATTGTTTATTACAACTAATAGTTCTGGTACTGGTATTACGATGAGCACTAAGCTTTCGTATACTTATCTTAGAATTATTATCAACGGTATTAAGAACTTCTATTTCTAAAAGAGACCTTCTATTGCCACCAGACTTATGATAATTATGAAAAGAACCACACTCAATTTGTTGGATTTATTTAACACAAACTAAGTGTTTTCTTCTTCAAAAATTATCGGGTCATAAAACTTTCTCTAACGTTAAATGTTCGAGTCAAGAGGATGCAACTGTGTTCTTTAACTGTTTATTTTCAACTGTAGGACATATAGGGTCTACTGACTTGTAACGAATTTTTTCTCAACGACCTTCTTCATTCTAAACGTTATGTTTGAAGAGCATAGACGTGCTTTTCCATGTTTCTAGATCCAGTATTAAAGTTTCTTTTTGCAAACTACTTTTGCTTATTATTTTATATCGCCGCCTATTTCCTATACAATTAATCCTTGCTCTGCCTTGTGTATCACTCTACCGTCCGGAAAGCGGCGATTTGGAAATTATTGCCTATAATATTCAGCTACTGCAGTTGCATTTTCATGACAAACTCCTACAGCTTTTATCATATCGACATATTTGCGGTTGCTATAAGTAGACATTATCACAGCTTACCTGATCGAAACAGAATAAAAATAGAAGAAAGTCGTATGGAATTTTCAAATTCTATTTACTTACTCGAAAACTAAGCATTAAACGAAAAACTGTTATTCCTTTCTTTCGACTTATTTTTACAAGGGGAATTAGCCCCTGCTCGATTATACCACCCGTCCGGCCACACCTTGTGTAATTATGCACAATTAACAAAAATACACTAATAAAATACCTAGGCTAATAGAGACAAAAGAAAAATAATGCAGGAATACATATATAAAAAATACGAAACAGGTTTTATAAGCACAATGATTGCTGATCTGTTCGCTGTGAATATCCATACAGTGATGAGTCTTTTGATGATGAGTCTGTTATAGGATAACATCCTGCTCGATAAACTCTTCTTTACTGTATGTAAGCAAGAAATAAAAATCAGTTTAGTTAAAACTATAAAACAGCCTGTAACGCGTGCCAACATGTTACCATAATTATTAACATCCACGAATATCTCTAAAGTATACAACTTCCGTCAAAAACGAATATGATACTCGTATGCAGCGCATGAAAGACACTCACATAACGTATATCACGTGCTAATAGCTTGAACGGGCAACAGTGCAGTTATACAGGAAGGGGAAGAAAATAAAGAATTAATAACTGATGAAAAGATGGACCTTCTAAAGATGATATTTAAGTATCGTAGAAATTGTGTAGTCATAAGTACAGCTCCTAGATTGATATAAGGTTTTGTAATAACTTCTTTCCTCTCGTTTTCTACAATCCAGTGCAACACAGACTTCCTTTAGCTTAGACGGAGCCGTACTTGCATGTAGATTTTGAATTTTATATTGGAATGAATACCGTTTAAAATTCCTTTAGATAATAGAAAGTGCAGGGGAAGGATAGAATTCTAAATAACCTAAGGAAAAATAAGAACAGCATACCTTCACATCACTACATATACAGGGCTAGTATAAATAATTCATTCGTTTTGAAAAGGCTATATCTTCAAAAGTATTACACGTACAAACATGAAAGATATTGTATAAAAAGTGCCATCATGTTTATACACCCTCTACAAATGTTCAATATGTGGCCCTTTGGTAACACGACACATGTCCAAATGATAATCGAGCCCATTCTACATATACATTTTGTAACATAGTCCTGTCAATTTTCTGCACTTCAGGCAGATTTGAGAATTTTCCAATTTGGAAATCTAGAACTTTAGAGACGCAGAAATTTGATAATACTGACATTTATAAATATAGAGATGTGGGGACATGAGAATTTAAGGATCCTGAAATTTTAGAATATGGAAATCTACCTACTACTAAATCTACATCTACTACTAATCCGGATATGGAAATTTAGGGATTTGAAGATCTAAAACTGTGGAAACCTAGAAATTTAGTGATATAAGAATCGTGAATCTAGGAATTTAGGATCTTATAATTTGAAGCCTTGAGATATGGGAAGACTTTTAGAATTTAGAAATTCAGGGATTTAGTAAGGGAATGGAAGATTTGAAATGTGGAAATTTTAGTAATCTGAGGATTTTTCAATGTACAAATTTAAAAAATTCAGAAATAAGAAAGGGTAATTGGAAAATGTGGCAGTTAAAAGTTTGGAAATTTAAAAATTTGAAATTTGAAAACTAGAGAATTTAAACATTTGTAAATCTATAATGTATCGGTTAAAATCAATCTCAAAATCTTTCATAGAAACCAATTTCGTTCTCACTTCGAATATTATAATACCTATGCATGCAGATCCAAAATCTCATCGAAGAATATAATGCTATTCTCTATTCCGTTGACTTCAGACTTCAGAATCAATTGACTATGAAAAGTATGTATCGTACATCGAATGAAAGCAGAAAGATAGCGAACGGGGACGAAGGGTTTCTCTGAGGGTGGTAAAGAGGGTGCAGTTCGCTAGAGGAAATCCCCGAAGGAATGGATCTCTCCGCAGGTTTTATATGGGCCCTTTACGTGGATTTATCGCCGTACGATGGACGCACGATTGAACGAGAAAGAGAAAAAGAGAACTAGGCTGAAGTCGAGAGAAAAAAAGAGGAAGACACGCGCGTTCTACTCTCTACGTGGGATAAGATACTTCAGGAGACGTTAGCGTAGTACTGCCGCGGAGAAGTGATCAAGGTGAAAAGGGTTCGTGGCAATTGTCGACTGTTACACTCGCTCGTAATAGACGTTCACCGAAAGCTTTTATTCCGTCGAATAGGCTCGCACGCTCTTTTGTCACCTGTATCGGCCATACGTAAATCACCTCGGTTCCCTTCGGCTTCTCTATCTTTAATGGTCTTCTCGACGCGACAGCCATGCTGGGTCGACGCTTCTATCCCGGTGAAAGCTCCAAGTTGCTTTGTCGATTCCTTCGATGGATTTATTTAATTTGATTGGAGATTTTATGGATTTACAGTAGTGTGAATAGTTTTGTGAGACGGACTTTTTTTGCGCAAGCGCCAGGAAAATAGCAGTACAGTAAACGCTGAGATCAAAATATGTACCCTGATCGTCAGTGCATAATTTTAGACAAGTTTTTGTGGCTTAAGGATGGATGTACTATGTTTTACACCGCAGGAACTCTACAACTCACTTAATTTTTCTGGAATTTGTCGGATTAAGACTTTCGCATCTTATGGATATACAGTAACGTGAACAGTGCTGTGAGACGGGCTTTTTTGCACATGCGCCACGAAAATAGCATCAGTGCAGGAAATTCAGGGATCAAAATGTGTACCCTGATAGTCAGTACGTAATTTTCCACAAGTTTTTGTGGAAGTTAAAGAAGGATGTACTGTGTATTATACTGTAAAAATTACACAACTCACTTAATTTATCTGATTAATACTTTGGCACTTGTAACACTACTCTATTATCTTCACCGCATGATAAATATACCATTGCAATAAGTCATTATAGCCGCGCATACGCAAAAAGTGCCCGTTTCATAACACTATGCGTGAATAATTATGGATTCAAACATATTTCTGTTTCCTTCTTTTTTGAAAGGGTATAGCAATTTAAGGTAGTCGAAAATGCCTTTAAAACGATTTTATCTTGTAATATACCGTTTGATAGCTTACTAAAGACTAACTTCATATATTGAGTTTCAACCCTGTATCTCAACCTGGAGAATTATTAGCAGCAAAATTCCGATTATCGAATTTCGTCTTAATCTTCCTATGTAATATTATACCAAAATTCCGAAAAATTCAAAGATATTAAGAAACAAAATATCTTATAAAATTTTTTAAAATTTTTTCGTTACATATTTCAGGTGCAAGATCATAGCTTTATTTTTACATTTTTTCACTCTACAATTTTTATTACATTTTATTGTTATAATTATAATAATTGATTACTGTAATCGTTTTATTAATTGTATTAATTGTTAATCAATTTTACAAATTATTTTATCAATAACACTTTCTGTTAAATTTATGGAAAAATGACATTATTCGTCCACCGTATCGTTAATCGTCAGTAATGTATATGTTACCGTGAAAGGCCGAAATTGGAGAATGTCAACTTTCACCGGTGAATGTCAACATAGACCAAATACGTCGGTGAAAGATCAAATATTTCATTACATTCTCGTACATTCGGACCCTCACCGGCGTATGCCGACAATCACATGTATTCTCTGGCGGAGGTCCAAAAGAGAGGAGCCGACAAAGAGGCGTCTGGCTCTCTCCCGCCAAATCCTTTGTTTTGCTGGGAGTCAGTCAGCTTTGTCAGTGTTATGCAAGCTTTGATGATGCGAGCAACGTTTTCTTAATTTTTTTTCCGATACCGTAATCTATACTAAATGGATACTGCAGTAAATCGTGATCTTTTTCTTGAAAAGTTAAATGCATTAATTGCGGGTAAACGAGAAGACAATTGTTTTTATTTTTCTCAAGAAAAATACTCTAAAATGTGAAGTTGGTTTTTTAATAAGTGCGTGAGTTGGTATGAGTGAGTAAGTTGGTAGGAGTGAGTAGGTTGGTATGAGTGAGGAGTTTGGGATGCGTGAGGAGATTGGTAGGACTGAAAGGAAGAAAATGGGTGATGATGGAAAAAGGAGAGTGGAGTGAGAGCGTCGGAATAATGGAAAAAAGGGTTTATGTATTTTTACAAAGAATTAAAATAGTTCAGTTCAAAGAAAGATTAAAACGATTAAAACATTTTGAAGCTTTAAAAATGAATGATGAAAGGAAATTAATTGTGCCATTAAAATCAGGGGAAACGAATATACGGTATTATATTACCAATGAAGAATTGTTCAGTATACTATATGAAACTCACACCAGAATAGACCACGGAGGAAGAACACGTATGCTTAAAATGTACTATGTGTTTTAAATTCTTGGATACTCCTCTCAGAAAAAGAGGCAAAAATGTTACGTCACCTTTGTGACGTTTTATAGCGACTGAATTACGGAGAAGAAAATATAAATCTCTGACATGTTCAACATTCACCATTAATGCATGGTGAATGTCGATATTTACCGGTGTAAGTCAGAAATAAGGGTATTTAGCAAATATTTCGGACATACACCTAGCGACTATGTGAATGTTGACATTCTCCAGATTTCGGTCTTTCACGGTAACATATACACAAGCTAAAACTTAAAGACGGAAGTAATAATTCTAATTATAAATATAAATTATAACTTTCTATAATCACAGATTATAAGTTAAATATATAACAGGAGTAATAAAAAATGAAAAAAGATAAAAAAAACTTCGATCTGGTTGGAGCGTAAACCAGACACAAAATAATTCCATCGAATTATTAATTATATTAACTATATCATAAATACTTCACGACAGAAAAAACACAAGTCTCAAATAAGATTTTTCAGATTTATAAAGAAAAAAATTCTTGTAATATCATAAAACGTATTTGGTGTTTGAATACTTCAAGTATTGGTTATAAATAGATTCCTTAGTGCTTTACTTCTGCGTTATGAGTAATATCAAAATATACTTCAGTCTATAATTATTTATAGTAGCAAAGTCCCTGTACTTAGCAATCATGTGACTACTCTGTAGATAACAGTCACTATCCCCATTCAACAAGTTCTCGGAATCAATGAACTACGTAGTTCAGTAACGAAGCAACTACGCCCACGAGGGTGTGGTGCATAGATGTGCAAGTGGAATGCACTCGCGAGCATTAATGAACTATGAGTTCCCAACATTAAAATTTCTTAATTTAAAAATCTGGAAATAAAAAATTTTTGTATTTCTGAATTTCCAAATTATCAAATTTCTAAGTTTCAGAATATTTAAATTGTCAAATTTCTGGCTTTTCAACTTTCCAAATCATCAATCTTCTACATTTTTTTTTTTAAATAAGTAAATTTATAAAATTGTAGTTCGTTAATTTGAAAATTGTATATCTATATTTCTAAATTTTTAAATTTCTATGTTTCTAAATATGTTTTCAAAATTTGCAAATTTGTAAATTTCAAATTTTTGAATTTAAAAATTACATATTTCTACATTTTTTAAATTCTATGTTTCCAAATTTCCAAACACCTAATTTATATGTTTCTAAATTGCTTTTAAGAATTCATGAATCTGTAAATTAAAAATTTCTTATCTTGAAAATTTCATATTTCTATATTTTCAAATGTCTAAATTTACACATTTCTAGATTACTATAATAATTTGCCAAATTCTTTATTTTCAATGTCTAAATTTACAAACATTAAAACTTATAAATTTAAAAGCTTCAAATTTCATAAATAGGAAAAATGATTCGTTTATACATATAAAAGTGGATAAACCAGCAGCTCGTTAGAATCATCAACTGCAACCATTCGCCATAACTGCTCGTCTTCAGCCCCTAATCGCGGTCAGTTAACGAGATCTTACTGTATACTTGGACCGGCTGAAGTTGCACGATCGTAAATTAAAGCGTATACCCGATGCCATCATTGATATAACCACATCAATTGATGTAGCCACATTCAATGGCGTATCAGACTACAAGAGAGTTGCACCTTACACTTCAAACAATCAGAAAGGCGTGGCTATATTCACGCTTTAATTTATAACCGTAATATCAGTCAGACCTAGTATAGGTAGATTATAAATGTTTAGATAGAAATACAATAATTTTGTGCCAGTTTTTCGGAATATTCTACGGTGTATTTTAAAAAGTAAGGGTTTAGCGCAAAAACTGAACCACACGCATAAGTTTGAATTCGAAATGTCAACTAGCTTTTGAGCAACATAATATTCAAAACGTACGCTGCCGAATAAATTAAACTTTCAATATGCTGTGCTTAAAATTTGTTTAATTTTATCATTTGCTATAATATTCGGTGCATTTCAGTAGTATAGATCAAAGTTTGACGTATGTGTCAGAATTCAGCTTTCAATCTTTCAGTTTTTTATCAATCAATCTTTTTAAGTTTTTAGTTACTAAATTAATTTCAATATAATTTCAATAAAATTTACTTCGTAAACATTTTTTTTGAATTTTTTAACATTAAACTTTTTTTCCAGCTTTTTAGAATAGAAAATTAATAGTGTCTAATATAAAAATACTTTTAATATGTTATTTCAAAAAGTGTTTAATTTAATATAAAATTAAAAAAATGTGTACATAACGTCGAAACATGTATATATATAGAAATATATGTACATAAAGAATTTTTATTTTTGCCCAAAAATTTGATAAAAATCGTTAATATATTGGGTTAAGTGAAAATTAAATGTTATTGATGTTATTTTCAGTTATTGTGAAAATGTTCATTACAATTCGTGAAATTGTAACACTCACTGTTACTAGCTTGACACTTACTGTAGTCACATCTTTTAATCATAAGTTTTTCTTTCCATAACAAATGTTAACAATTCTTTTCTTCGACGTAAAATACCTTAAAGATCTATCTTAAGAAAGTTGTCTTTTCAGAAATGCTGTACAAATTAATTTAATTTCCTAATTCAAGTACAGAAATCGAAATTCTGTGCTTTTCTTAATTTTTGTTATTCGCTTAAACTTTCTTTAAACAAATGTGAAAAGATTAAGTATTTAACCAATTAAAATTCTTAATCATTGATGCTCTTCAAGACAAAAAATATTTTTTTGACTGCAAAAATTCCAAAAATTTCACTTGCGCTACAAAAATTTTTAATCTCGCAGTTTGTTCTACTTTTCACGAATAGTAAACTGTAGTCACAATAAGTACGGAAGAAGCTTATAACAACTTTGTACATACATATGTACCAACGTTACCTAAATCTCTGTTATTGGACAGTTGAATTTTAATCAGACGTTTTATTATACTCTTTTAAAGATCCTCGTAAATATTTCTCAACGGTAAAGCTTCTTAAAGCGTTAGTTGCATTAAATGGTTTGAGGCTTAATCCACGTACCTTGTCAAATCGTTTTTTATCACCGAGGCAACTTTATAAAGTAGTAGGTTGCAAAGTAGCTCGATAAAACCCGTGAAACGCGACAACGAAACGCTTCTGATGCGTAAACATGAGATAAGTAATCCCAGGATCTACATAGTCTGCACAAGACTATGTTGCAAAACGTAAAATTTTATCAATGTAGCGATATACAAAAGAACATAAAGTAGTTTAGTTATTAAAAACAAAAATAATTGATGTTCAAAGTTTAAATTTTTAAGTTTCTATTTATTACCTTATACACATAATACAATAATTAAATTGACTATAAAATTAAGAACCTTTGTTGAACAGATTGTAGTGATTCTACGTATAAATTAAAATAGAATAAAAGAAAGCAAGTTTCGAATTAATAAATTTGAGTAATTAGTATTTATAAATTAATGCTAAGCTAAATTAACACGCATCTACTATGATATTATAATATAGTATTACGAATACTTTTTAATGAAAAGACAAAAGGATAGCATTCTGCAAGTCTAACAAAAGATTAATAATTCAACAGGAAATGCTACAGACAATACTACCCAAAATTTACAATCATTGTGTTAGCAGACAAACTCACCAAACTCTTTAGAATATATACTTCTCATAAATATTCCACTAAACATTCGTAAAATCTTCAACCTGACGCCAATCGTAAATCTCTGAACCCCGTCGCCCCTTGAATTTCAGACGCACACATTTCCAAAACGCGTCTCGCATGAATCATACCCACTGTATCTCGGTTTCAAGAATTCACAGAATTGTCGAAACGATACTACAGCCAAATGCTTGACCAAGGTGGAGAAGCTGAAGAGTCTGAGAGATTTCCGCGCACCTGTGCCGTGTTCTCATTGCCACGATAGAGCCGAGCACTGTAAATAAATACACTACCATCCATAAGTACTCACGAGTACGACATAGACTTCCCTTAACCACTTAACTGAGGAATTTAGTTTTAAAAATCCCTCACCGGATGCGTAATTGGAATAAAGCATTGACGAATATACTCGACAAAGCAAGATAAATGTTACCCTTATAAATTTTGCGAAAAATATAAAACAAAACGTGGAAGAATAACAGTTTTATTCGATAAAAAATTAACGATTCGTTGTTGAAAAGATTGTTGTGATTAAGAACTTATAGATTGTCAAAAAATAGTAAAATTCATAAACAAGAAGAAAAAAAGATTTTAAGAAGTTCGATAGATTTCAATGTGGTATTTTTCAAAATTCAGAAGAATACCAGATTTGTTGAAGAAAATAATGAATGCAGTTTGTAAAAAGTAATATGTTGTATAAGAAATATGTAATATTCCAAAGAGAATAATCAAACTTCTTTTTCGTAATGCATAACAATTTTATTGGTGATATTAAAAAGAAATACCACCAAGGCTTCATTTAGTGTCAGAAGCTTCTTAAGTTTTTCATAGAAAAATATGCATGCACCCTCATGATAATTGTGACACGGGGTATATATTATCTAGCGATCTCTTATTTAAGACATATGTATTTCAATATCATCATTTTTTTCAATATTCATATAGTTTGCTCCACCATATACAACTAATGGAAAAGAAGTCATAAAGATAGTAACGCATGTGATAGAGGAGTTTTCTAAACTTATTCGAACAACGCTGAACACCAATATGTATTAATTCATAACTTTAAATATAGTCTTCAGAATATGGCATAACTTCCATAAAAGAGATGCATCATGTCTAATCCTATGAAATGTATATATGATAGTGTCTTATAAGAAAATTCAATTTTTGAACAGTTTGTAAATATCAGGTTTAAAATACAATTTATATCTCATGTATGACAAATATACTAATGTTATTTATTATATTATAGATTTTAAATGTACTTGTTAACGAAGCGTAAAATACTAACAATTACTAAAGACTGTAAAATTTTTTCGGGAATTAATATTATAAGTCATATTTAAATGTCTAACAAGGTGGAATAGCGCATACTAAATAAATTAATAACGTCCCATTGTATCAAACTTATAAGATAAGAAAAAACGAAGAATCATCGTCTAGTTAGTACCTTCTCTCGTTGAACATGCTTAATACTTCTGGACGATAGTGTACGCGAACGAGAGGAGCACAGGGTGTAGATTCGCGTCAATACTACTGCAGATATAAAGGTGCCGCCACCATATGGTTGCTGCAAGCCGAAGCGAACGTTGCATAATATCTTTCTCTCTTTCACTGGCCACGTTGTAACCAATGCATAGCCACGAGACGATAGGCAGACAGGCGTGTCACGCATCTGTCTGTCCTCATGCTCGTTGAGCTCTTACCCGCACAACGCGATGCCCGTCGAGCATACTTTATAGAAAATGCGTACGCGTACTTAGCATCGGCTCGTGTTCCTTTGGCGGATTCATCGGATGCCTCCTTCAGGCTGGGCAATAAATGTTAGAATTCTTCTGTTAGAATCGCCACATGACAATGTTAGAATTCTGCAATTAAAATCTTGCATCTGTGAACAAATATGTGGACCAAAATGTATTAGGTTCATTCACAAATTCGTAGATACTTTATTTGTAAGAACTATTATAACTTTGTACACTAAGTAATTTAAAATCAATATAAATTTTCATGATTTTATATAATGTTAAAATCACTGTAATATGATAATTAATATTAAGAACAATAAAACTTTCTTTAAATACAAAAATCGAAAATTTGTTACTTTTTAAACATGTCGCCAAGATAAGGCTTTTTATTTAACTAACTACATGAAAAATGTTGAAAATATTAGTCCTAATTTGATAGTCAAAGATTACAGTGGTATTTGACAAGTTTGACAATTTATAGAAGCATTTGGTCGATTTTCATAAATGAAATATTTCATAGTCTGAACATATTGCTCGTTACCAGCTACCTAAAGAAAATGCAGAAGGAATGTTTTTCAATGGTAACCAGTCTGTTAGCCGACGACGTATGCCAATCTGGCGCAGTCCATATACGCCAAGCTCTCGACTCTTAATCATGGTAAGTAACAGGGACAGATCGATGATTGTGCACTCGGGAATTCATGACCCGAGGTGGAATTAGGCTAAGGTCATTATCGCTGACCTCCGCGTGCCCTCGATCGACCAAGTCGTCCAAGAACGTCCTCCGCGGCTCCCAATATGGAGTTCACTTGCCCCAGTTGCATTTAACTTTATCCTTCGCATCAACCTTACAAAGGAACGTTGCCGTATGCGTCCCCGCGCTATTTATACGCTGCGATGAATAAGTTCACGAGAAAAAGTGCCGGAATACCTTGAGAACTCTATGGACAAGTCTCGAAAAATTCTGATATCCTGTTAAAAACAAGTTCCTCGTCTTTGCCTGTTTCAAAAAGCGACACCGGATTCCTTGGTATTTTTTACATGATAAGAAACTGGTAATGTAATGCATCGATATTTCATCGATTTCTACAGTATTTCGATAACGTATTTACGATAATCGACTGTGTACTAAATTGTCATTAAGAGAATTGAATTTTTGCATTTGAAGGGTCCTCTCCTGAATTAGTTGATAATGTATCATTTGAAATAATTAAAATGTTGACTACTGAATATGTAGGATTACAATGATTCCCAAACTGTTTCTATCCATAGCGTTCTTAACTTCCTGACATACGATTTATATGTCAGATACGTCAGTTAGCTAACTATCAATCGTTATAATATTGAAACAAGTAAAGAAAGATAAAATGTTATATCAATTTTGTATATAGCAACCCTTGACTGCAAATTATAATTCCAAACCTATTAAAAATTTATTACATATGATTTATTATATTTGAACTGTAAGTCCGTCACTCAAATTCATCAAAATTTAGAGGTTATTGCAAACCCTACGTTTAATTTTCTTACTGTAGAATGTAAATGGT
Source organism: Megachile rotundata (assembly GCF_050947335.1). Taxonomy (NCBI): domain Eukaryota; kingdom Metazoa; phylum Arthropoda; class Insecta; order Hymenoptera; family Megachilidae; genus Megachile; species Megachile rotundata. Next base: position 2,498,013 of record NC_134986.1, read on the forward strand.
GAGAAAGTCCTTCTCTACCGTTACCATTAACTACGTAAAATCCACATTACAAGCTCTTCGGCATCAAAGAGGTACGTGTGTATTTCTTTTGCATGGAAGGCAGTTGAACGCTTAATTTGTTGATACAGTTCTCTTAGGAAGAGGGTGAAACGGTTGCGAAAAAGGTGTATCGATTTCTCGTACGTAGCTCGTACAAAATTGTACGTGGCTATCTCAAAAAAGGTTCCTCAGCACATGATGGTATTATTACCAAAGAAAAGAAGTTCAAAGGGATGAACGAGTTCACGATTTGGGTTGTCCCTAAACGTAGAAGGTGTAAACGCTATAGGGCCGCGACATTCCTCAATGCAAAAACCGTCGGCATAGTCAATAACCCCATGGAAGCGGATTGGATTTCTCACACAGTACCTCTCTCCTTCATTCTTGTTCACCTGTCTCCATTTCTCCCTTGATCCCTCCTACGCATGCCAACAATGAAGGACCTTCTCTCACCGCCACCGTTTACGCCATTCACGGTGTTTACACGCGGCAGCGGTTTTATGAGTATGTTAATGGTTGACATTCCACCCTCTGATCGTAGAGAAGCCAAAGTCAGGCGGGACTGTCCCCTCTCAATACCCGTCATTTCATAGCAGGTTTATTTCACGACCCGGTTATGAAAATCTTCCACGATCGCGATCATGATACCTTGGATCAAGTATTTTGTTATTACTATTGTTAAAGACTTTCATTCGACGTGGCATTTTTATCAATAAATATTGATTATATTTGCTAATGGCAAAGAAATCGATAATGTACAACTTATTGTTAGAAATTAATGTGGCTGAATTATGAATAAACTTCATTATAATCTAATTTAAAATGTACCTAGATTACAACACTGTTAAGAAAATCTTTCACGTTTTCAATAAAAATATTACCATTTAATTCAAACGTAATAGAAAACTTAATACAATAGTCATATTTATTATTATTTTTATATCATGCATTTTAATAATTCGATTATAACCATTCTGTAACAACATAACAAAAATCTAAAAATATTATATTTTCGTTCTTTCGATAATTTGAAAACCTGTCTTGAGTCAGCAGTACCAAATGGAAATAACTCGCGATCATATCAACGGACAGTGTCACTGTCATATATCAAGACATCACTGTATTCTTAGACTCCACAATAGTAGGTAAGGGTTAAAGGAATAAATTGTCCGAGGAGTAACGTTGGCAATTTCATTTCTAATAAAATCTTACTTGCGTTCAAAAAAGTACATTCACAAATAGCAACAACGTTCATCGTGAATTAGCTTGGCACACCGCGCCAGGTGATAAACTTCAATTAGACGAAACTGCTCCTACCTCTCTTCTTCTCATACAAACACAACAACCCGCACATATAGAATGTATGCTCGAGGATGCAGAACCGATTTAAGGGGCGTTCGCAATTGGATATCGTGATGACTATGAAGCAATTATACGCTTCTATGAATCGTACACGAGATTGTCAACGGCCTCGTAATTTCTCCGAGCTAACTATCCTTCTTCAAACATTTTCTCTCTTTGCTTACGCGTACATTACTTCTTCAGCAAAATAACTCGCTTACCCTGTACAACAAGTGAATTCAATTTACTCAGGAAAGCTTCGTATCGTAGACGTTCATAGAGCAGCAATGTGAGATACAATAAAAGTATAGCGGACATCCTTCGTCTTTCAGTTTTATTAAAAATCGCGTCTACAGTAGACCCTCGTTATATTGGCCTAGGTGTTACATATGTGTTATATATCTGTTACAAATATTATGTGGCTCTTGGAATTGGCAATATAGAAAAAACTCCTGTTTCGTGGTCAGATACGTACGTAGCATAAGAAGTTCCGATATCTTTTTCTGAAATTGAAGCATTGAAGTGAGGAAATATATTTAACGGTAAAACGTTAAAAATATTTGTGAGAAATGTAGAATGATATTTCAAATGTTAACCTAAAAGACAAC